>NC_133191.1:26987500-29630000 GCF_049306965.1 Danio rerio
TAGCTCTGGCGAGAATGTCCCTCCCTGACAATGCAATAGGAATACTTTCCTCCTACAGAGAAAGAAAATAAATTGTGGAACATAAATATAAAGACGTGTCCATTTGACACAAATATAAAGTAATATGATCGTAAATGCCCTGTTTCAATACAATCAGACGATGCTAAACAAGTACAAATGGTGTAAAACACTTGGTAGTACACTTTTGATATCTACAAAAGGTAATTGAAAAAGCATTGCTTCATACTTTAAACATTAATGATGGAAAAGTGCAGCTACATTCTGATCCTTTGCTTGCTTCTTAGGCCTTATTAAGGTGGGCTCATTCACTAAACACTATTTGTTGCAGTAAGCCCTCCCGTGAAAGGACAATAGAGTGCTGACAAAATCCAGATAAGTGATCATTAGGGCCATGACACAAAAAAATCTGAAAAAAAAAAATTAAAAATCAGAGCACGAGTGTTGTGACCTTATGAAGCGGCATAACAAGTAAATCATTTAAGCCAAGAAAAAACAAAGAATATGGCTGAAATTTCACTACATTTCTCAAATATTTCAATTTCAATTTTTGACAATATAAATTGTCAAACACATTTGCAGGAGCGAATCCCTCTATGGTGAGTGACAATTACGGCGATAATGGTAATAAATGTTGCTTTGTTTATGCTTAGCACTATAGGGTTGCGCGATATTGGAAAAATCTGACATTGCGATTTTTTTTCTGCAATATATTGTGATATAATTACCATTTCAGAGGATAGTTTGAATAGCTCTATTTGACAGTTATCTGGAGAGTCTAACTGTATTCAGATAGAGAAATTAAATAATCACAATGCAAAAAAAAAAAAAAAGCTTTTCTTACTTTGTCTTATTTCTAGACCGAATATCAAAAACATTCTCAGACCAAATAAAAATATTGTTTAGTTTTCACTGTCAGAAGAAATTTGAGAAAATTAGTTTTTTTTCCTTCTTTTAAGGAAGTTATCTGCCTGTGGGGTAAGTGAAAATCTTGTTGAAATGTATTTAGACAAGAATCAAGACAACATTTCTAAGAATTTTTTTTTGCATAAATCATTTAAATACAGTGATTAAATACAATTCTGTGGCTCATGGTCAGTAATTCAGACTGGACGTTGCAAATCTTTGTGATGGGTCCATTGCGAATGCGCACACTGTGATACTGATGCTGAAACGATAGATTGTGCAGCCCTACTTGGCATGTATTAAGTTCTGGTTTTGCCACTGTGAATGAGAAAACACATCAATGAGAAAAACGTGATGCAGCATTAAAAAATGGTTTTAATAAAAGTGCAGCATGGAGCACTAGGGTATCTGAACACAGCTATTGAGTGCCTTTAAATAGAAACACTACCTCCACCTCGGAGTTCTTCTGATTGGTTTACTGTTTTGGACCTGATAGAGCAGTGGAGTTGCATTTAAAAGTTTTTTTTTAACTTAGCATCTAAACGCAGAAGAAATCGTTATACAAAAGACAAGAGTGTAGCAATCATGCACATCCATCTAGCATGTGTTTACACTGAAAAACAATGGAAAAGTATTGAATTTGGATGAAAAAAAAACAAGTACTGTGTGAATGAGCCCTAACACAAAAAAAAAACAAATACACTGTGTAATGATGTCAAAAATACAGAAATTTCTAGAAGTATTGATACTGAAATATTTAAAACGATACCAGCCAAAAGCAAGATCGCATTGATAACAGCTTTGCTCTCACCAGCAGCAGACAACACGTGCTGCATGTGAGGGCACTACAGTAAACAGCCCCAACTTCTCAGTATCCAGTGGCTAGATGGCTTAATCCCAATTCAATAAATTTAGCAAAGCACTTGAAAGACTGTCATACAGAGTAAATAATTTCAAGATGTTAGTAACTGCTCCATTTCAATATCAATAAACTCATTAAATAAGTGTTAGTTGTTAGCTGATACGTTTTATGAAAACCTCTCAAAGTAATAGGCTAACATGATCTCAGTGTTATTAGAGTTCAACATGTGTGAAAAGCTACAGCCAACAATTACCCCTGCAAAATAAAGTTTAAACTCTGCATAATTCTGGTGTGTTATGGATTGCATATTTTAAATGACAGCGAGAAATGCTACATTTAGTTTTATCGTAATACATAGAAGTTTGCATGTTCTTCCTGCGTTCGCGTGAGTTTCCTCCGTGTGCTCCGGTTTCCCACACAGTCCAAAGACATGCGGTAAAGGTGAATTGGGTAGGCTAAAATGTCTGTAGTGTATGAGTGTGTGTGCGTTTGAATGTTTACCAGAGATGGGTTGCGGCTGGGTAAAAACTTGCTGAATAAATTAGCAGTTCATTCCGCTGTAACGACCCCGGATTAATAAAGGGACTAAGCCGACAAGAAAATTAATGAATACATACACACACACACAAATACACACACACACACACACGACTAGGGCTGGGTATCGTTCCAAAATTTTCGATACCGATAACCTGAATTCAATACCTGTTCTGAACGATACGATGAACTCGTAATCTCTAAGAAACTTTGGTTTTATTTTTTTAGGATGTTTGGGACACTTTTCACAGCAGGCTTATCTCCAAGATCAATAAACAAAGCAACAAAAGCACAAAATGAACAGTGTAGTTAACACAATATATTAGTACAAACAGTTTTAATAAAGTTCAAGCAGTTTAAAGTCAATCAATTTTGAGTATTTGTGAGGCTTACTGCTGCTTGAAGGTTTAGTTCACCCAAAAATTTAAATTCTGTCATTAATTATCTTCAAATGAAGATATTTTGGATTTAATCAAAGAGCTTTCTGATCCTCTCATAGATAAATCAATGAATAAAGTTAATTTTGTTTACTTTGCACACAGGAGTATACTCGCAGCTTCATACAATTATGATTTAACCACTTATATCACATGGACTTATTTTGACTGTTTTTTGGTTCCTTTCTGGGCATTGAAAAATGCACATCCAGTAAATCTAATCTTTCTCTACCGTAGAAAAAGGCAGCAAACTTTTAACAATAAAATTTGTAAAGGCCCTGTGGCATTCACCTTTCAGCAGGAGCAGAGACTATAACATTAAATGTGAAGAAAACATGAAAGCTAAACTGTTAATGCTGCCAAGGATAAGGACATTTAAATAAGATAAGTTTAATGTGATGTAAACTTCATCATTTATTGTTAACCTTAAAGAATTTTAGTATCAACTCAGCTAGGTATTTTAAGCTATCGAAACAGTACATAACGTTACACAGCCTATGTTAGATCCAAAAAAAGAATTAATAAAAATTTACAAAAACCCTGTTTACACTGTCAGGTATTGATGCCCAATTCTGATTTGTTGTAAAGTGTAAACGGACAAGCAAAAAAAATCTGATATAGGCAAATCGGAATTGTGCAAAACGCGCCTAACACTGAAACTAAAAAGCGAGACGTGACTTTTAAGGGGCTGTTTCATATGGGTTTATTAATCATTCTTACTGTAAAGTTAACGCAAACTGTCGTAGTTTATTAAAGACGCAAATCCCTTACTGCACGACAGCTGCACACCTTCAGCAACCTCATAATTCCTCCAGCACGAGGACTTTCATTGTTTATGAGCGTCAAAAGTGGCGGATCTGTTCGGCGAGTTCTGCCATCTGTGCCGCAGCCACACTAGCCACTGCGAAATATGCGAAGTGTTGTTTAAGCAGAGAATGGTTCAGTCCTGATTTACCCCCATGCAGTTTATGTAATGGTACGGCCCTGAATCCTGATGTGTGTGCGCACTGGTGTTAGAGTTGCTCTGTGTAGCCTGCAGTGCGTGTATTATTAGCGACAAAAAACAAAAGTTACAACACGAGGTTCGCCTAACTTTAAGGTGATTTTGAAGCGGAGGAGGTGGTAAAGGGCCGTCAGCTTGCGCTTGTGTCTGTTTACCTTTCGGAGCCCCAGCCATCTCGCTTTAATCTTCATCAGTCACAGAGGACGACGCTTGTGGTGGGCACGTTGTTATGATGACTGCGCCGGCGTGATCTTGCAGTCAAACAATGCAAAAATGCATTAAAGTGTAGTGTACGCATTACAGCCTCACATTTGACAAGCTCTGAGCGAGTGGGCATAACCGCCGTAAACTTTTGATTTTCAAGACAGCCTCGCTGCAGCCAATTACCAGCATTTAACCCGGGCACGTTGACAAGATGATACCCTTGGGTATCGAAATTTGGTACCGAACGAAAATGATTTTTTCGATACTCGATAGTATCGAGACGATTTGGTCGGTGCTTAAAGAGTATCGAACTCGATACCCAGCCCTACACACGACAGTATAAAACAGAATTGCTGCTTAAGAATATTTCAGATATATGGACACATTGGATAATTAAGTGGAGCAAAGCCACACCACATGCAACTTGATCTTCCATTTTTAAATGAATTTGATAAGAGCGCAACATTTTCACGCCAGAAAGCATGTTTTATACATGTTTTATGCAGGAATGTAACTGATATGCTGCAATGACCCCTTTACATACGAGATCAATGTAGCTAATTTTGACGCTCTCGACGCCAGAGCTGAAGGCAGACAGCTTTGTCACCAGGGCAGCCAGAACGACCTTGGACGCTGTCACCGCTTTCAGTGTGAACGCACAGTTAGGCTCTGATTGTGTTTTTATAGATCTCCTCAACTAGATAGCCTTTTTGTCACAAAAACATTTATACCAATTACTTCCAGTGTGGTATGTGACAGATTTTGCAAAGGCTTCAGCTATCCTAACTGTTAGCAGTTTCGCAACATTTTTGTGCTTTGATAGCTGGATGAAAGCGAGAGCAAAATGAGACCTCATTCCATGTATGACCGCATGTTCACAGGGACCTTTCTGCAGCAACTAATTGAGCTTTTCACTCAGTTAAAAGCCAAAATGTCAGGCCGACGTTGTAATATTCGGTTTTGGACAAAGAGTTGGCTTAAACAAACACATTTGATACACTCCTGTAGGCGTAATATTATTATTAATATTAATTAATTGGTGTGGTTTTCTTACAGTAACAAAAGCGCAAGGGCGTAGAATTGGCATGGACGGAGGGGACGTGTCCCCATCAATAACTGAATTGTCACTACCAATAATTTAATCGACTTCAAAATCCAATAATGCTCAGTCAACCCTTAGTAACCTACACATGCACAGTCAAGTTTGCTACAAGTTTACAGTGATACTATTAACCAACGCTGTGCAATTTATCGAAATTCGGTTTTGATTTTAGCCTCCATGATTATGAGAAACAATTACCGGAATAAAACAGTAACATTGCGTCACACACATTTCTAAATTTCTCTACATTCATACATCCTAAAAGACCGACTGCAGTAAAATCATGTAAATAGACTTTTGCTGCAAGGAACACAATTGCTAATTGTATTATTAGTGTTTATTTTTTATTATTAAGTACTTTATTCATGTTTTTATAAAACAGAATTTGTGCTGTTAAATACAGCTCTAGGGATGTATGTCTCCATCAATGTCATGAGCAAATATACACCCTTGAAAAATGGTATCTAATATTGATATTTTTCAAGGTATAGCAACAAAGTTAGAAGTTCCAGTACCACTACTACTGTGGTCAATTTCTAACAGCGGACACAATAGATTACCTGTATAGGGGAAGGCTTTTCCCAGCCCATCTCGAATATGCCCATCAGCAGTTCCCTCTTAAGGCAGTAATCTTCAAACTCGTTCCCCTTGGTTGCGGTCACATCCTGTCAAAAAGTGAAAGGTCAAAAACTGAAAAAAACAAACACACACACACAAACAAATCAAAATGATTCTAACAAGAAAATCTTCAGAACTTACTGTAGTTCTCACTCTTGTGTCTTTTGGTGGAAGCTGCAGGCACTTCTTCCAGTCATCTCCAAACCTACAAAATGTAGATCATGGAAGTAATTTTATACATTATGTGTTACAAACAGCTCAACCAAGATGATCAATCAATGTTAAAAGAAACAAAGTTCAGTCCATATTTTACATGAAGATTACCTGATACCGCCACTGCTTTGGGGTATGCTGCTTCCTTTCTGGGGCATCACAGGTGTCTTTCCTGATGGTGTTGAGGAAGAAAAAGATCCCGTCTGAAGGCTCATGGGCTTGGCCTGTCCATTTTGTTTGGTCACTGGCATGACTGAAGCAGGGATCTCAGTTCTCGCTGTAGCCATTGTCAGATGTTTTCTTCAACACTTTCAATCAAATTAATTTTTGCTACTTTTTCAGCTCTTTGCTTAACTGTTTACGATTACGCTCAATGCGCTTTTGTGTAAACAGTTATGTACGTACAGACCTCTTAAAAAGAAGAGAGCCTGGCGTATAACAATTGTTTATAATAAGCTCTCCCAAAAAAGGAGAAAATTATATTTATATGAATAAATATATCACAAGTCTAGAGTCGGCGTAGAAAATAACTAGGAAACAAGTACTTGTAAAATTCAAGTCTTGCACAAGGATTTCAAATATGCAATCTATTAATGCTTCTCAAAAAGTCACTTTTATGTTATCCCTGAAAAATTCCAAAGTGTTCATTTTTTTCTCTCTCTCTTTTTTTTTTTAAACAGCTGGATTGCAAAAATCCTTTCGTACCCTCTGTAGTCCTTTTGGTATCCAAAAAAAATTGTAAGTATTTACATTCAAAAGCACAAGGCTCAGCAAAAGGTTCTTAATGTGCTCTTAAAAATTATTGTATTCTCTTCGTTGTGAGGAATTTGCTCGGTGTCAATTGCTCCTATTTAACCTGCTGAAAAACTCTGCTGACACCGAGGGATTTCAAGCAGAAAGTCAATGCAGGATTATGAGTCCAAAATTAAGTTAACAGTCCATAAATGTATCCACTCTTTACTTGGCGAGGTCTCGTTTTTCCTCACTTTACTGTCACAGTTCCTAAACACTTCAGTGGAGAAATTTCTGGAACACCTGCCAAATGTGAAAGTTATACAAAGAGAAATCAGTACGTTACCATATCAAGGACGAACAATTTTTGTGGCCAAACAAAGGTTTTATTTCAGTTTATCATTAAAAACATCAGAGAACATTAAAATAAACTAAGAATACACAGTACAGTTCTGCGTTAATAATAACTTAGTTCATAGTATCAATGTTAAGACTAATTTAAAAAGACACCCACGTTTAGCTAACAGTTTCAAACTCGTCAAAAGTGAGGAAACACCTGGGATTTAACTAATAAATCTGATTAATATCACGTCTGCCTTAATTCAAATTTGATTTAAAGCCCTTCGCTAATTTTTGAAAGGTTTAAGGAACAGATCGGGATCTAAAAGTGTCCGCGAGTTGTTTGAGGAGCTAAGCGAGTTAGCCGACAAGAGCCACAATGGTGGTTTATCGACAAACTTTTCTAGTATTAGATTTAAATAAACAGTTCACCTTAACAGTTACAAACATTATGGAAGTGAAACTATAATGAAAGTAATTTTCACGGAGAGTGAGGAAACTTAGTTAACGGAGTTGAAAGATCGACAAACAAAATTAAAACACGCTATTTAACACATGCTAGTTCAACCTGCTAGCGGTACATTGTTAGGACAGGTTAGCTTAGCGTTATGCTAATAAGCGAGCAAGACAGACTCGCTGTGCACATTGGGAATGATGAATGCTAATTCAACTAAATTTACGTCAGACAACGTTACCTCCTAATTTTGAAGGATTTGAGTCTTCGTGGATTTGATAATTCTTCGAACGTTTCTTGAGATATTCTTTGTTGCTGTGGCTTTGTCTCTTCCGTCTAGAGATTTAACATGGCCGTGCGCTGAATCGATCTCGCAGGACGTAAACGCACGAAACGAAACCGACCAATCAGATGGCAGAGTTTGAATTCGGTGGGCGGTACTGTTATAAAAGCCACCATCGTAGTTCTGCATGGGCACTTTGGCCCTGAGGCTTTTTAAAAACACTTTTTAAATATAACTTATAGTGTGACTGAAAGTCCACATTTGGTCAAATATTAAACAATTACATATAAAAAAAACATTTGAAACGTTTTGTAAATTATAACATGTGTGAAAGTTGCTAAAGATTTTTAAAATGTGATCCGATGGGGGAGAGCGGGGACAAAAGTATCATTTTCCATAAGTACCTATTTTTAAAAGATAATGTTCTAAACAGAATTAATAATTCAAAATAATTTCACATAATTTGCACATTGTTACTTTTGACGCTGTCAGTATAGAGACAAAAGTAACATATGGGTAAAAAAGTCAAAAGTAGCAAAATATTTGCTAAGTTTACTAGCTTAATCCTTATTTTAAATATATCTGACTATGACCTTGTTAATGCTAACTGCAAACAAATTTTGTCCTTTATTTTTGAAAAAAATATTAAACTGCATTTTCATTTTAGATTTCAGCTCCATCAAATGTTTTTTGTGTTTTAAAAGCCATCCAGCAATGCATAATGTTACAATTATCTACAATTTATGAATATTTTATTATTATTATTAGTAATATGCATTAACTTTATAAAACATATGAATCAAAACACTGCAAATTCTAATGTAGATGTGAAAAATAAGCTATGGCTTTTTGCAGTGAGACATTAAGAACTTTTTTCCTCACAGAACTCCACAGAACTTGCCATTTGAACCTGATTTACTTTTAAACCAAAAAACGCAGAGATTGCAAACTTAAGGATCTGTTACTGCACTAAGCTGTAGATTGATCATTAGTGTGATGCTTGAAAAGAGAATCACAACTTGCAATAGGAAAAAAAAAACATTTGCTACAATAATTTACTTTCTGCACATAAAAACTGAAATTCAGACCTATCCGCAGGACACGGTCCCAAAATCACATGATAATTGATGCCAAGGTATCTATAATCCTGGACCAGGCCATATCCTGAGCTGATGCTGTGGCAGTAATGAATGAGTGGAGAGCATGAGACTAATTCCTGAAAGACCACAGTGACAGACAAGTCTTTGCATTGATTCCGTGGGCCAGCCTGAACACCCACCGGTGAGCTACTCACACCTGCAGTTTTCCACGATGGATGTCCAGTGTTCTCCAGCCTCCTAAGCCTAGACTGCAGTTCTGCACAAGAAGTTTAGCCAGAGGAGAAATGGTCGTGCCCAACTGAGCCTAGTTTCCTTCATGATTTTTATTCCTTTCACTTTCGTCAATTGGTGAAGTTTGTTCTTCGCTTGTTTGCCTGGTTTGAGACTTGTGGAGCTGCACATCGATAGATTTGCTCTTCTGTATTTGGACTTTCACCAGTGAAATTAAAACCACACTGAGCTAAACTAAACTAAACATCAACTCTGAAAGCTAGACTGACACAGTTTCAGTTCACTACAACTTAAGTTAAGCTGCTTTGACACAATCTAAATTATAAAAGTGCTATAGAAATAAACATGAACTGAATTGAAGATTTGGCAGCTCTATCCAGGGTTGCATGCTGAATGTGCTGTTATAGCCTGGAAAGCAAATGTTGTCAGGGATTCGGGAAAATTCCTTCGTTACTTTCGTCCAACGTTACTTGCGTCCTGCTTTCTCCTAGGCATAACATCCAACAATGACAATTTGGTTTCAAAAGTGCTTATACACAGAAGAAATAATCACACAAATAATGTCACGTATGTATAAAAATATGTATTTTTATTCCTATAGGCAACTGTACACCTTTGCAATTATAATCACATAATTATATGAAAATCAAAATTCATACATTCGCATAACTGTCAGAAACACCACCAGTGAGTACCTCAAATTCATATGAAAGCCCTTTTTTGGATTTGATCAGTTTCTCAAGATTCTGGTAATGGCTTTATATTCTGCATTACTCCTTTTCCACACTACTCCTTTTCTACATCCATTTTAAACCATGCATTGGTCTGTCACCAAACTTCATCAGACAAGGATTCCAAGCTGCCATTCAAAGGCTTGCATTAAAACAAAAGTGCCACGTAGTCTCAATGTTGGGATTTTGTGTACATTATCACAAGTGATTAAACAACAGAACTAAAAACAAGCATTGCATGTTTGACTGTAATTCACAACGACACCCCGTTTGTTGAAGATAAACCCATACATGCTGATATTTATTACTTTGTACATGTTTGATACCGGCTGTTTTGTCTACCCTAAATAATACAATGCAGAACACAATATTTGAGAATAAAGTATTTACAAAACATGAATGCAATAGGAAAATCTCTGTTGTATCAATTTGAGTAACTATAATCTGGAAAATATGAATAAAACGATGTCAATACACACAAATATAACAAGGAAAACAAGAAAACCTCAACTGAAACAATGCAGAATTAAATGCTAAGTTTGCTTTTTGCTGTGGAAGTATAAATATAGGTCTTTACATTCAGTATAACATTACATCAATCTTTTTAATTATTAGCAAAACACTCAGTAACACAAATATATAGCAACATGGTATAGATTTGGCATGACTTAAAAAGAACTCAAATAAGAAAAATGTTGAGATCCACAAAAAATGCTATAAATCAGTCAATATATCCTCCAACCACAAATAAAATTCTATCAACATTAATTCAAATGGCAATTCACCCTAAATCAATCATTATTTACACACTCTCATGTTGTGCGTTTTTATTTGTAATTTTTATAACAAACAATTTTGGTGGCTGCTTTTAATTTTAGCTGTGTGTTCCACTTCAGTCAAGTTTAAAGAGACACAATGCTGAACGAATGTGTTGACAGGTCATTCCTATTTTTGGATGAATATACAATACATCTCTTCTAAGATGCCCGCAGCTATCAACTCACACCTCTTTCTTCACTGTTGACACTCACAGTAGATATGTCTGATTGGTCACTGCTGTGACTTGAGGGCCGTGATTGGTTGATGGTCCCCTGTGGAGAGATAAATGCGGCCTGCAAAGGCAAACTGGGGACTAAAATGAATGGTGCGTCTGAATAATACGGAGGTCTTGGAAATCCAGGACCATAGTAATAAGGGGAAGCGATAAGTGTCCTTCTATGGACAGCTGGCTTGATGTGGTCATACCTGGATGGGGAAAGATATGCAAGGTTATGGAATCCGTAGCCTGCCCTGTTGTCCACTGGTGAACTGTGGAGTGTCTGCATTTGGAAAAGTGCTTTATCATTGCTGTTCAATGGCGAGTGGCGTTCTGAAATGCTCTCCACTGACTGACTGCGGGGTAAAACTGGAGTCACAGGAGAGTGTGAAGCGCTGCCCTGAAACGTGGGAGTCATCCGGGGAGAGTGGCTGGAGCTGCTAGGGGACAGAGAGCCTAAACAAGAGAGCCAAGAATGAATAAAAATGTAAACCTTGTTTAGAAATAAATGTACTCTTGCACTTTCAGAGAAGAACTCACCATTGCTGCTAGATATTGTTTTCCCAGTAAAGCTGCGAGTGCCTTTTCCACGCAGCACATCAGACACCTTCAGACAAAACCGAACACTAGCTTAGCAGGGTTCAAAATTAATGATCTCTTTCTCTGTATTTCAAACAAAATTTTTGCACCCTTGAAGGGCTCTATGGTAATGGTATGGCATTTGGACATTTCAAATTAGAGCAAATATTATGAAGGGCACTTCTAGAAGTCAGTTAAAGTGCCTGAAATGTAAAATTATGTCATAATTTACTCACCCTTTACTTGTTCTAAACCTGTTTGAGTTTCTTTCTGTTGGTGATCACAAAAGAGGATATTTTGAATAAAGCTGGAAACCTGTAACCATTGACTTCCATATTTGTTTTTCCCATTGTGGATGTCAATGGTGGCAGGTTTTCAGCTTTCTTCAAAGTTTCTTCTTTGCTATTCAACAGAATAAAGGAACACATAAAGGTTTGAAACCAGTTGAGGGTTAATAAATAGTGAATGAGTTTCATACAATGGGGTATACGCACACAGACTTTTAATTATCAGCCAGCCAGCCCGATGGCTTCCGGTAAACTGTCTTTCCATTACAAAATCACCACGCTTAAGATCTGTTTTCTTTAAAAATCAGTGATCTTCACTGCCTGATAGATATACAAAATAAAGTGCACTGCTTTAACTCCTACGCCACACCCCCCACCCCACTGATGGTTCTAGAGTTCACACGTTCATCTCGTTTTATGCTTGAAGAACTAAATGAATGCTTAAGTTTATTTAACTGAATTTTTTTTTCCTTTTTACCTTGTCAATTGAATTATTTTCTCGCCACCATCACCACCGGCTTGCTTGGATTGGGACTTGTGGAGCTGAGCTTCGGTGGAATTGCCCACATGTTTGACTTTCAGCAGTGAAACTTAAACCACACTGAAATAACCCTAACTGAACTTCAACTCTGAAGTCTGGACTTTACTAGAACTGTGTTAAGTTGCTTTGACACAATCTACATTGTGAAAAGTGCTATATAAATAAACATGAATTGAATTGATTGTATTTTAGTCACATAATGATGTCGATGCTGTAAAAGGAACCTTATTAACTTTAAAATAGTCACATTAACCTTTTACCGGAAGTTTACTGTGCATATAGCCCATTGCATGTATAATGATGTGAAGTCATGTATGATATCTGATATTAAATAAAAGACTCTAAGGTCAGCAAAGTGCAAAAATACTAATTCATTCATTCATTTTCTTGGGCTTAGTCCCTTTATTAATCCGGGGTTGCCACAGCGGAATGAACTGCCAACTTATCCAGCAAGTTTTTACACAGCGGATGCCCTTCAAGCTGCAACCCATCTCTGGGAAACATCCACACACACATTCACACACACACTCATACACGACGGACAATTTAGCCTACCCAATTCACCTGTACCACATGTCTTTGGACTGTGGGGGAAACCAGAGCACCCAGAGGAAACCCACGCGAAGGCAGGGAGAACATGCCTCAGTTAGCGTTTCTGTGTGGAGTTTGCGAGGTTCGAACCAGCGACCCAGCGACTTTCTTGCTGTGAGGCGACAGCACTACCTACTGCGCCACTGCCTCATCCAAATACTAATTAGATGTCATTTAAAATCTTTATACTTTGCCACTATTGTTAAAACCACTAGGTTTTACTCATTTGTTAAACTCATTTGTTTACTCAATTATTTTTACTTTACTTAAAAAAGGAGTGAACCTTTTGTAATCTGGAATGGTTAAGTTGACTTCATTTTTATAATCATGTGCATAGACAATTTAGTTAATAATATTGAAAGCAATTGGTTTACTCACATTTTTTAAAGTATGGTCAACTTATTGCTTTAAAAGCAGCAGGTTTACAAAAAAGGAAACATCACTTTTTACAGTGTAATAGTAGTTATAGTTTTTTACAAATTAACATTTTGTAGATCACATTTTCTTTCAGATATTTTAATGAGTAAAAGTTAAAATAAATGTGTTTCATTCTTACACAAATATATTTGTATGCCAATGACTTATTTTCACCAATATTTTAATTATTCAAAACAACAAAGTTTTCTTGCATATCATCTTATTTCTAAATAAATAAAATCAATTCAGACACTCAATGGCACATCTCATCCTGGATCTACAGTTGAAGTCAGAATTATAAGCGCCCCTTTGAATTTTTTTTCTTTTTAAATATTGCCCAAACGATGTTTAACAGAGCAGGGAAATTTGGACAATATTTTTTTCTTCTAGAGAAAGTCTTATTTGCTTTACTTCGGCTAGAATAAAAGCAGTTATTAATTTTGAAAAAGATTTAAGGTCAAAATTATTAGCCCCTTTAAGCTATATTTTTCCATAGTCTACAGAACAATTGTTATACAACTTGTTATGCCATTGTTGTACAATAACTTGCCTAATTACCATAACCTACCTAGTTAACCTAATTAAGCCTTTAAATGTCACTTTAAGCTGTATAGAAATGTAAAATATTATATTATAGTAAAATATTATTTACAGTCATCATGGCAAAGATAAAATAAATCAGTTATTAGAAATAAGTTATTAAAACTATTATGTTTAGAAATGTATCGAAAAAATCTGCTCTCCGTTAAACAGAAATTTGGCTAATAAATGGGCTAATAATTCAGGGGGCTAATAATTCTGACTTCAACTGTATACACAGAGTTATATTGTGAGATTGTGGGTAATGTGAGGTTGCAGTATATAATTTTATAGTAACACAGGTTAGTTTACTAACATGAACAAACAATGAAGAGCACATTCATTACAGTAATCCTTCATCTTTGTTAATGTTAGCTAACGAAAATAAAGTTGGTAAATATTAGATCATGTTAACTCACAGTGCATTAACTAACGCTAACAAACATGAATTTGGATCATAATAATGTGTTAATAAATGTTGAACTGTGATTAATAAATGCTGTACAAGTATTGCTCATTATTAGTTCATTTTAGTGAATACATTAATGAAAACTTTTTGTAAAGAGTGATTTATTTATTTATCACTTTATTAAACTTCTTTTTCTCTCATTGGAGCATCAAACCACAATTATTGTAAGAGTTTAAGCTTGTTTTTGATATGAAGCAACACTGAGGACTGAAAGTTTTGTGAATCACCACTTGCTGACAGTGTTTGCATAATGCATTTACACTACTGAAGGCAACTTTCCTTAATTTGTTTCAAACTGCAATGCAGATAAAACACTTTACAGTATACATGATTTTAAAGCATCCATAGGTAAGACTAGTAATAATAAATACACAGCACATTTCCAAAAGCCACTGATGCCATGTTTTTAGATAGTACCTTTTTGTTTTTTGCTACCATGATGGCAGTGTCGTTGTGGTTATTTTTCAGACTGCTGTCAGCTCCGTTCTTCAGCAGGACCCTAACCATCTCGATGTGACCCCTGCCACAGGCGCTGTGTAACGCTGTGTTCCCACTGTAGGACTGCGCGTTCACATCACACCCACGCTGAAACACACACAACGACATATTGTGAACATCCATAACTGCTTCTGTTGTAAACATGAATGAGTAACAGTTCAACATTAAAGGGTCACGAAACCCCCAAACACACTTTTTGAGATGTTAGGTTACACATTGCTGATAACAGTAATATGAATGATACATTTATTGAGAATAGTTTAGCCTTTCTATGAGAAAAGCAGTGACATCTCAAGATATGAGATAAATGTTTTAATTTGGAAAGGTGATTGGTTACTAGGATTGGAAAGACTATGCAGGGTCAGAGTGTTTATTCACATTTATTCATGAAAAAAATCTGGTTCAATCTAATCACAAGACAATATTTTGAATGATATATAAATATATTTCTATATTTCTATACATGAGATACAAATATTCACCTATGAATATTCCATCCACCTATTTTTATGCACATAATGGAATATCACTTTAAAATGCTTAATGGAAATGCCAAGATCTGCATACATTTGTTTACATAAACTACAATGGAAACACATTTACTGAATAAATTCCAGCTTGTGCATAAAAAAAAAAGTTTTATAGATCATGTGATGATAAAAATGGCCATTATTTGATGTATTAATGGACAAACCAGCAAAATCACCACATTTTAAAATACCTCAAATGTTGTTTTGACTATTCTAAAGTCTCTTAACCAAAGTCTATCACCAAAGTGTCTCAGTATAATTACCTGCCAGAACTGTCTTGAGCAGCTGCACTCACACACGGCAAAATGTGTTTCTTACTTCATGTTTTTGTCTACTTTCAAGTCTAAATGTCTAAAAATTCATAAATCAAGAAGCAAGTATAAATGTTGATTTCTTTTAAGAAATAATAAGTCAAAATTAAGAACTTTTTCCTTTAAAAGGCACCTATTTTACTCCTTTTTAAAGGTTTGAGATAAGACATTGGTGTCTCAAGAAAGTGTCTGTAAAGTTTCAGCTTAAAACACCCATCAGATTACTTATTATACCTTTCAGAATACTGAATTTCTGCTCTGGACACACTGTAGCTGTTATTGTTGCCTGTGCCTTTAATGCTAGTTCTCCCCACCCACCGTTCCCATGTGCCTGTCAAAGTGTACTTTAATCTCCGCCTCGGCTGCGTCCGATAAACACCACAGTGACAGACATGAAGGAACCAGATCTCATGTAATGTTTGTGAAAAATACTACAGTAAGAACTTTTTCAATGATCATTCTATGTATTTGTTGTGGAGCAGCTACGATGAGTCACTCACAATGTCGTTATGAAGTTCACGTACGCGTACCTACACAGTTCTGTCCAAACAGCTTACAAAAAGATGATTTTCATCATAGGTTCCCTTTGATAGAAATTAAATGATCTGCCATTGGGATATGTAAAATATTCTTATTTTACTCTGAGAGCAAGATTATTTTACTTTAAACCTACAGGTAGATTATTTAGATTGTTTCAAGAATCAAATCACTCAATGTTGACTTGTTATTTCTCAAAACAAGAAAAGATATCTTTCACATGTATAGGAATGGCTTCTTAATAAAGGAATGTTTAGATATTTGGACTAGAAACAAGGCTAAAGCATAAGAAAAGCATTTTTTGTCTCAGGCCTCCAAAAGCCGCCACGCATTCTTCGGAGATGCAATATTTGATCATAAAAGCCCCACAGCCATTTCTCCTAATGCAGGAAGTTCCATTTTTCTTTTTAGTATTTGGCACTATATTGTTCTCTTTGACTCATTGGAATAAAACAGTGCTTTTATGCAATTTAAATATTTTATTTGACATTCCAGTTTTCAACAGAAGTCTAATTCATATTTGGATATGTGAACATCCAGAGAAGGGAGTCATATGTGTTAGTTTGGCACCTCTTAAGATTGTACCATCTCCACAAATGTAACAAGTGTGTTCTTTTTAAAATTGGAGGTGTAAAAAACAACAGGGGGTGTCTTCACAACAGAAATGAACAAAACAAAACTGAAACAGATTATGACAAAAGTGATGATCAACTGAACAGCTGACTCATCTGCTTTGATGTGTGAAGTTTAAAAAAACAAATATGTGCACACGTACCTCGATCAGTAATAGGACCATGTCTAAAGACTTGTTTTCCACAGCATGAACCAGTGGACTGCGACCACTTTTATTATCCTGTGATGAAAGAATAAAAGAGAGACAGTGAACAAATAAAGCTTGCAGTAAACGCATTCAGCATATCTGATGATATGGTGATGAATTGACTGACCCCAGCATTGATTTCAGCTCCGCTGTCCAGTAAGATTCCTGTCAGCGTCTGATCTCCATTCTGCACAGCCAGGTGGAGGGGCGTCAGACCTGCAATTGGTCAAGCAAATCTTCAGATTGTAATTTGAATGACTGACTGAGACATGTTTTGACATGTCACAAATACACAAAACACTATTACACCTCCTCCCTTTGTTTTAGGGACTTTTTGAATCATAAAAGCAGCAGGAAGTGTCTCATGTTACATTTCATACACATGAATAATGTATAGGCCAACTGTTTACTTAACTAAATTAGACTAAATTAAACCTTTTTAGAGGTTATCTGATTACTATTACAAAAGAGAATTATTTTGCCACAAGATATAAACATTGTGCTGGGCAAAGACTAATCGCATCTAATAAAAGTTTCCTTTTACTGTAATATAGGTGTGTGTATTATATATTTACATAGATATGTACATTTATATATAATTGGCATCACACACACAGAGCTTAGCATATATAAGTACACCCCTCACAAATCTATCTTTTAGTGACTTAAATATTTTAATAAATATATCTGTTTAATACATTTGTTTTGTTTAAACACAGCAAAGTATATTGTCTTTATTCACTGAGAAATGGATAAAAATATAAATTTTCAAAATGGGGTGTTATGCTGAGCACTGTATATAGATATAGTGTGTATTATATATAATAAATATACACAGCACACACAAATATATTATGTATATACAAACTGTTATTTTGTGAGCTTAATAGTAATTAATCTTTGCCCAGCACTAAACACAAATAAATCATAAAATAAATAAATTCTTAATTAATAATAATTCAAATATTACAGACTAGAAGCCATTATACCTTTTACTTCTTGATAAGAAACAAAAAATCCTAAACATATTCACACATTGATGCTTGAACATGCCTAAAGTGTCTTTACTGCCCCCCAGTGGAACACAGAATTTAGAAAACCAGTTCAAAAAGCCACAGAATTAGATTTTTTTTCTATTATGGAAGTCAATGGTTACTAGTTTGTTTTACTTCTTTTATGTTCAACAGAAAAAAGAAACTCATAAAGACTTGGAACCACTTAATGGTGAATAAACAGTGTAAATTTTCATTTTTGGGTGAACTATCCCTTTCATTATCAGTGTGCAACACATGACCTGCACTTACCCTCATAATTCCTGATCTCCACGTGGGACGGGTTGTTGTGTGAGTAGTGTCTGAGGATAATGGAGAGACATTCAGCCTCTCCGTGCTCACAGCACAAATGCTGTGCAGTCTGTCCGTTACGATCCAGAGCTCCAGGGTCTGATCCTGCATCCAGGAGAGCCTTCACCACAGCAGGCTGATGCGTGATTACAGCCAAATGTAAAGGAGTCTGAAAGAGAGAAATAAAGTTTAATGAATAAACATATCAATATATTAACCTCTAAAGACCCAAGGTGTTTTTTACATGCATATTCATTTCTTCGCTATTTGGGCTTTTTGGAACCTAATTAGAATAAATACCAAAGTATCATCTTTTTATATGATGTACTTTTAGGGAAAAATTATCTCCATATATGTGGACTCGTGGTCCGAATTTACATAAACTCTTTTTCCTGACTGTTTTTAATGCATATATAACATATTAATATTTTTTTAACATGTTTTGACTATCAGAGGGTAAAAACAAAAAAATTCCCCATTTTGGACAGTTAAAATAGTGTTTGGGACATTTCATATGTTGCAAAACAGTTGTAGGATGACACTGTATGTCTGTAACAAAATATAAAATATTCAAAGTTTTTAAGTAGCCACTTAAGAGATGTCCTTAAAGTGCTGTCCACGTATGTGGCCACTAAGCCCTAACAGGATAAACAGACCCTTTTTTCAGGTATAACGATAAAAATGTGACAGGGCTTTTACTGCAGGTCAATATTTAAGCGATGTACCACAGGAATCTACCACTCTGATGTCTGATAAGGTGTTCAGGTTTATTTGGGCAGATAGGTTGAGTCACATCCTGGTGTGGATTCCTGTAACCATAGCTGTTAACCTAGAACCCGTTTAGCAGGTTAAAGGTCAGTTCCACAGATATGATCATAGTGAGATAAAGCTGGGCTAACGCCCCATAGTAAACAGCCCCCGGGTGATTTATTCAACACACACAAACAAACATGTACAACCAAAGCCAAATATGCTCAAAACAGATTTCTTGTCTTGTCACATTCAATCACGGAATATCTTTGATCAATAATGCTACTAATGGTTATTACTATTAATATATTATAACTATTGGTTGATATTGGTTAAACTATAAAAAATCTGTAAAATAAAAAATTCATGTACTGGTAGCTTATTACCTGGTTTTGTACCACAATTTACATGTCAAACCTAAACAATATATATGATTTTAAAATGGCAATATTCTGTAAATAAAAGTAACTTTTTAAACTGCACTGAACAAAATGATTCATTGGATTATAATTGGTTAAGGTAAATGTTTAAAAACAATTTATATGTGCAGAGATTGCAATGCAATGCAGAGATTATATCTCATTAGGAGTTTACAACAATTTGGCGTGAGTCAAACATACTGGAGATGGTATTCAAGAACTTGGTTGAAAGTGTTGTGAGTTTTAACATGATTGCATGGTATGGGAAATGGTATGCCAATTAAGAAAAAGCAAAAACTCAATTGAGTAATAAAAATTGTCAGTGCAATTGAAGGTAAAGTAAGTAAACTCAACGCGAAGAGGAGGATCTCCTATTGCTTGTGTAGTACACATTAATAAGTCACAAGTCGACAGAAAGTGAGCGTGTGCAAGAAAGAGAATGTGTGTGCATGTAAATGACACAGGGATATCTAATAGCTCATTGTAACACGTGTGAAGCTTGGTTTGTGCTTCTGTGTCAAGTGATCGGCGTGACTCACGGCGCATGCAACGCGTGTAGCTGTGCATTCATACTTCTGCACGCTTTTTCTGTTGCTCTGCAATAACCCTTCCACACGCTAGTTGGCAGTTTATTTGCTGGTGTTTTGTTTTTTCTGAACACTTCCTTAAATGTAAAAGTGGTTCAAACTTGCTCATTTGGAGGCAGAAACCGGCGGAAATGCAACAACTTTCACTGAGATGCTATGGTTACTACTAATGTTTTAGTGAAACACATTTATTGCAAACAGTGATCAAAACTTGGAACTTACTGTGCATTAAACGAACGCATTGAAAACTTTCCAGCCAATCAGAGTCAAGAATTTAAAGAGCATGTTATAACTATCAATTGTACAGGATCACTGATTTTTGTTTATGTTTATTTCTTTGTGTTATTTCATAGTGTGATTAATGAATTACACTAATCGCAGTATGTCCATGCATGTGTAAATTGTTGCCTAATCTTGGTCTAACTAGACTTTTTTTTCATTCACCCGAGGTAGATTTTTACGCTGAAAAACTTACATTGTTGACAGGAAACCACCAAGCCTCACAGACAAAAACTGAGAGTCAAGATGACAAAACACACTAGTTTCTTTAATAAAAGCATTCACCTCAGTCAAAGAAAACAAGTACGCAAGTCACTTGACTGTTCCTAAAAGCAAAATGCTCCACAGTGCATTCAGACAAAAAATATACATTACATACACGCTGGAAGTGAGCTGTTTTGCTAATATAACCATCTAAATCCTACATGTGAGCCCAGTAATCTACTGCCTGTGTTTTTTATTGAAGAAATGAAATTTGAGAGATAAGAATAGATTTGTGGTTTTTAATGATGCCTGCTAAAGATTAGCATCAGTTAAGGCCTGGTAGCAGGTGAAGCTGAAGGTAGGCTAAACAAACAGAGGAGGTTAGTTTGACACAGGAGGGAGGATGTTCCAGTAAGGCACAGTAAAGCGAAAAAAAAAAGTACAACGAGATGAAGACAGGAATTCCTCTGGTGTCACAATGCCTTTGGCCCTCCCTTCCTATGAAAACAACGCTCAAATTTCCCTGAATCCTGTCTGAGTCACCAAACCATCACTCATCTGATTTTTGTGTGTATGTGCTGAAAGACATGTTACCACACATTTAACATTTGATGGGTTTTTCTTTGTGCTTTAATCAGTCTAATTTTGTGCGCAGTTACAAATTTAACTTAGGTATGGTGATGGATAAAACACACTCACATCCTCTTTAGGCAAGCCCTGAAAGAGGAAATTATATAGGAAAAACGTCACATAATAGAGAGAAAATGTAGTGTTGTTGTTCTTTTCCAGTGAATTGGCTAATAAACAACTATTAAAAGTTTCAAGAGTAATTGTTTGGAAGAGGATGAGGGAGAGAAATAGAGAAAGGAAAAGAGGAGTCGGAAATGAATGAGCAGAGGGAGCGATGAAGGGAAGAGATGGATCAGAGAGGGAAAATCCCTTTCCTCTCCCTTGCAGTGGGTCCTTATATTTCACATTCCTATGTGTAAACAGAAAAAAAAGAGGGGAATGTTGGATGAATGAGGAAAGTGATTGAGGGGAAAGATCATGACACACGCATGAGCCAAAAACACTCTCAAGTGAACTGAAACTATGTGCTGCATGATTTAGCACTGATGACTGAGCTGAAACAAAAACTTAAGGGCAAGAAAAGAAAAGAAAATAAACTGTGCACTCAATGCGTGCAGCAGAGAGTTAGAACTAATAGTTATTTTATGCAGTTTAGTTTTACTTCTGTAATTCAATTATCTTGAATTATCAAAATCCACAAGAGAAATTTTACAGTTATTATCTGGTTTAGGTTGGTCATCCAGTCTTAAAAAGTAACTGACTAGGCTGGAAAATACTAGTGGTTGATGTCTGATAACATCAACTAACAGCAATTTTTAAAACATGAGTGAATACCTTAAAGGGCACCTATGATAAAAATCTTTTATAAGCTGCTTGTACAGAACTGTGTGTAGGTATAGTGTGTCCACAGTCATATTATATATTATATAAATATTTATATAATTATATATATATATATATATATATATATATATATATATATATATATATATATATATATATATATATATATATAATAGAAATTTCCTGACATTAAAATAGGATGCAAATCCCTCCCATTTTGAGGTCCACCACAACGTGACGTAGAAGTGCAGTTTCGCCACAGACCAAATTGATTGACAGCCACGCATTAACATGTCTCCGTAGTAACGCGTATAATCATATCAACAAGGCAGGACGTGCACAAAGCAACTGGGACTAACAGATCTGTTGAGCTCTCTGTGATCATCAATCTTCATTAAATGTGATCAAGAATGAGTTTTACAAGTTTAAAACTTTTTAAAAAAAAGTACATGTTTGTAATCAATTATAGCAATTTTAACGTCTTTAATTTATCAGCCCAGCCGTATGTCAGTACAATTATAAAACAAGACACTTTAATTCCGATTTGTGGACGTTAAATCAGTTATTTAATTATTTTGTACATTAACATAACAGATATCATACAGAAGTGTATATTAATGTCTCCTGTCACATTTGCATGCTAAAAGAGTGCAAAGTTAAACATGTGCACTGTGTGTGTGTGTCCGCATTATGTGTGCTTGTGAACTTTGTAATGACATTGTGTGTGACTCATTGTTCTCATCGCCTCATTAACTCCACAACAAATACATCAAATAATCATTGGGAAAGTTCTTACTGTAGTATTTCTCACAAATGTTACGTGTCAGACGTTACATGTCCATCACTGTGCTGTTTATCTGATGCAGCGAGGGTGGAGATTGAGGCACACTCTGACAGGCACGTGAGAACGGTGGCGTGTAGAACTAGTATTAAAGGCACAGGCAACACAAACAGCTACATTGTGATGAGAGCAGAAAATCCAATGTTCTGAAAGATATAATAAATAATCTGATGGGTGTTTTGAGCTGAAACTCTAAAGACACATTCTGGAGACACAGAAGACTTATCTTAAATCTTGAAAAAGGGGTAAAATAGTTGCCCTGAAAACATTTTTTTCCAGCATCCATTCTAGTGGTCTAGCAGTTGCGTAATGATCATATAAGAGTCCAGAAGACTCGTCAGAGAGTGATTGTGGATAGCTACACTTCTTTTTGCGTCTACACTAAACACCAGCATTTCCAAACTTACATTTTTAAAAATGCTCTGATTTTGTGGCTCAAAGACGCCATAGTAGTTTGGATGCCATGTTTAACCTTAACAAAACTTATAATATGGACTAGTTTAACTAAGCTAAAAGAAACTCCAGACCATATTAGGCTGGTTTTGATTTATCACCCCAGCAAGATAGATATTTGGCTATTTGTTAACATTAGCCAGACTTAAAGTGAGTGTGAGTAAAACTAAAGTATTGCAAAAACCTTTAAAAAAACAACAACATTTTAAACCAGGGGTCACCAATCTCGGTCCTGGAGGGCCGGTGTCCCTGCAGGGTTTATCTCCAACTTGCCTCAACACACCTGCCTGGATGTTTCAAGTATACCTAGTAAGACCTTGATTAGCTTGTTCGAGTGTGTTTGATTAAGGTTGGAGCCAAAATCTGCAGGACACCGGCCCTCCAGGAACAAGTTTGGTGACCACTGTCTAAAACAATCTGGTCTTATCTGGTTTAAGATGGTCTCCCAGACTGGTTTAGGCTGGTTGGCCATCTTGTCTGCTAGCCCAGACCACCTTAAAAGTGTCTACATCTCAATTTAACACGGATCAATGGACCAGTCTGTCCACACTAACAAACCAGAAGACTACTTTAGGCAGGTTTATTTTATTGGTCAGGTAGCTCTCTGCAACTCTCACATGATCGCCCACTGAAGCTACCAGGTCAGTACCTGGATGGGAGACCACATGGGAAAGCTAGATTGTTGCCGGAAGTGATGTTAGTGAGGCCAGCAGGGGGCGGTCAACCTGCGGTCTGTGTGGGTCCTAACGCCCCAGTATATTGATGGTGACTCTTTACTGCTCAGCGAGCACCGTCTTTCAGATGAGATGTTAAACCGAGGTCCTGACTCTCTGTGGTCGTTAAAAATCCCAGGATGTCCTTCGAGAAAGAGTAGGGGTTAACCCCAGCATCCTGGCTAAAATTTACCCTAAGGCCTCTGTCCATCATGGCCTCCTAACCATCCCCATATCATAATTGGCTTCATCACTCTATGTCTCCTCTCCATTAATCAGCTGGTGTGTGGTGTGCGGTTTGCCGCAATATGGCCGCTGTTGCGTCATCTAGGTGGATACAGCACACTGGTGGTGGATGAGAAAAATGTGTAAAAATGTGTAAAGTGTTTTGAATGTCTAAAAAAGCACTATATAAATGTAAGGATTTATTTATTTATTTATCAGCAAGGCAGCTGCTTGCTTAATATTAACAAAAAAACACAAATTTTAAAATATACTTAAGATTATAAATCACTGTTTATTTTGTCAAGATTAACATGCACAGCTGTTCACAATAAGACCAGGAACATGCATTAAGGAAGTAAAAAGTCACTATTTGAATTGTTCGTTTACTTGAAATGAGTCTTAAAATAGCTATGCTATGTTACAATTTGTGTTCTAAGTCATACAATGAGTATATCTACATGTCTGTGACACACAGTAAGAGCATTTTCATCATTTAGAATAAAATGATAAGCATGTTAACAAAGTGCAGAAGAGAGAAAAGAGAGAGAGAGAGAGAGAGAGAGAGAGAGAGAGAGAGAGAGAGTGAGAGAAAAAGAGCGAAAGGGAAAGTCCCTTTTAATACCCTGAAAACTTCAACACAAGGTATGTTGAGAAACAACCCATGGTGTGAGGAGGTCATGTGACTTCTCGGAATGTGGATATTTGAGTTCAAACACATGCACCAGCTGCTTTTACAGTGTTTGCACATACGCTTATTCAAGTACATAAAAAAAATACACACGCCTATACACTATACATTCACAGAGAAGCCATGCAAACAAGCCATCGGCTGCAGTCTTGCTTGGCTGACAATACGCAACGCCTATCATGAAAACACAGTAGATATGCACACACACACACTCAAACGTCATTGTCAGTGTGTCATGAAAAGATGTGGGAGGACAAGACTAACAAAAGATAGTCGCCGAGACAGAGAAGTCATTCTGGCACATACAATGTTCTAGTTGTAGTAATAGTGACAGCTGTAGTAACACTTTCCTTGGTACCGCACCAGTCAGTCGTGCCTGTCTATTTTATTTCACATCAATCACTAGATTTAATCTCAGATTTGGAATTGGCAAAACAATAATTTTCAACCATGGCTGCGACAAAAAGTTACTCAGAACTCCAAGTAAAGCCTTTGAAGGCATGTTTATGTGCAGTTTACATTTCTGGGGAAATAAGAATTGAGTACAGGATATAACACAAGAGTTAACCTCAACAATCTGACAGAAACAAGTTTCAGCCGGCGGAGAAGACATGCGCGCAGCTTCTGGTAACTGCCGGCTGCCTGTGAATCTACGAGCGTTCGTGTTTGTGTGTGTGAAAAAAGTGTGTCTGCACGTCAAGTGAAACCTTAACACGAATTTGAGGTGATTTCTGAGGTCTGCCTAGACATGCAATGGCGGTAATTGATAATGCGGCTGGTGGCAGTATGGGTTATTGCTACCAGAAGAGGAAGTGAAAGCCTGGGAACAGTCCGACAGGTTTGCTGACACATGGGAGTGAGATGAAGCAGAGGATACAGGTTTAAGTGTGTTGTGGTGGCCAGGAGAACAACTTTATAACAACCATGAGCATTACCATGGCTCCTACTTATAAAACAGAGCACTAGGAGTAATTTCCTGCTGCTTTTCAAAAGTATCATGTGACAGGTAATAAGACATTTGTGGAAAGTACAGTAAACTAACATGTGCCCCACAGGGACAAGAATTCTTTGGTGTTCTTTGTGCAGTACATTCTTTAATCCAGCAATCACCAGCATTACTTCATTTCATTTCTACTAGATAAATACCAATGTAGGGATGCATTGAGTAACACAAACTTAATATTTATGATTAATATATAATAATAACAATAAAATTATAAATTTTATTATATATGATGACATTATGACAATGTATTTAGTATCTAAAATCATTGTATAATACCATATATATTTTAGAATTTTAGATTCAATTTTAGAAGTAATATAATATTATATTAATTAATATTAATATTATATTAAGTAATATTCGTCAGTATACATAATATATTGTATAATTATATACATTATATACTGATATATTACATTTATTATTTAGAAATATTATTAATAATAAAAGTAATAATTGTATTAGTATTGTTATTAATTGGTTAAATATGTAAAAATTATTAAAGAAAACATGCATATGTCAATAATAGTAATAACAATAATAATAATAAAATGATTACTATTATTATTATTATTCATAAATAATAACTATAATATATCAGTTATTTGTTTGTTCACAACACATCATGTCATTAAAATTTAAAATGTATATTTATAATGTAATATTTATTAGTCAGTGTTGAGTTATTGTGAAAAACGCCAATATTTTAATGCTTTAAGTATTTTTAGAATTATTATAAATTAAGCATTTGAGTTAATTCACATTTATAAATAATATGATTCATTTTATTTAATGAATTGTAAATAATAATTAATAATGCATCATTTAATTTACTAATCTGAATGATTTCAGTTACCCTGAGGCCCACATACAAGTTCACTGATCGATCCAAATTAATAAATACTGTAAAAGTGGTGTTTCTGATACCTACTACATTACTTAATTAATGCCAACCTCCCGAAGTTTGCTTGTATTGTTTATACTTTACCTGTCGTAGGTTATTGTAAATGTCAAGGTCTTTATGGGCACATCGAAATATTTCAATCAGCCAAACAACCAATGCCCTGTTCTCCTGGACCACGGCGATGTGAAGAGGCCTGCAAATGCAAACATATGCATTATTTACTAAGACACACACAGCAAAACATGCATGATGATAAAAGGCATGAACATTCAACATGCACGGTCAGACATCCAGTTCAAAAAGTAATTGAATGACCGTTCACCTGAGGTTTGCAAACAGTGGTGTGTATGACTCATCTTTACACTGTCGGTGAGTACAGGGAAATGCTTATCTCCCTATCGTTTCACAGAAAGTCTCTCTGAGATGAGAGCGTTCAAGTCAAAGTTTGGGAACAGGAAGAAAACACTGTGTGAGAAAGAGACAGGGACTCTTCATCAAATGTTTTATACGATGTGTTTTTTTTCTTTCTAAATCTGCTTCCAGTAACAGCTACTTTAGTTTGAAGTCACTTCCTGCCCTCAGGGACAATGGCACCGTTCTTTCTGTTTTGAATACTAATTATCATTATATTTACAGTTGCATTAGGGGCTTTCTGTGCTTTGCAGACTCCTCTAGCAGAACTTCCCATGAAACCCAAAGAAAATTACAAAGAACATTTTTGCTGACATCAAATACAAGCATGGTAGGTTCACAACCTATTTGAAGAAAGCAACATTTGCTTAGAAGTTGATCCTTGTAATATGCAAAACTATGTTAAAAAGCTGCCAAGTGCTAAAAGGTCAACGAATGATAAAAGTTACATAAAAATCTTTGATTTTTGAGCATGCAGAAGCTATCAAGACAATATTTTTGGCATCAGAGTGCAAATTATACACAGACCATTTTATAAAATAACTTAAAATATATATTATTTATATGAAATGTTTCAGACACACACACAGATATACACTCACCGGCTACTTTATTAGGTACACCCATCCAACAAAAAATTCTAATCAGCCAATCACATGGCTGCAACTCAGTGCATTTAGGCATGTAGACATGGTCAAGACAATCTGCTGTAGTTCAAACTGAGCATCAGAATGGGGAAGAAAGAGGATTTAAGTGACTTTGAACGTAGCATGGTTGTTGGTGCCAGACAGGCTGGTTTGAGTATTTCAGAAACTGCTGATCTACTGGGATTTTCATGCACAACCATCTTACAGAGAATGGTCCAAAAATAAGAAAATATCCAGTGAGCAGCAGTTCTGTGGGCGCAAATGTCTTGTTGATTTCAGATGTCAGAGGATAATGGCCAGTCTGGGTTGAGCTGATAGAAAGACAACAGTAACTCAAATAACCACTTGTTACAACTGAGGTATGCAGAAGAGCATCTCTGAACGCACAACATGTCCAACCTTGAGGCTGATGGGCTACAGCAGCAGAAGACCACACTGGGTGCCATTCTTTTCAGCTAAGAACAGGAAACTGAGGCTATAATTCAAAAAGGCTCAGCAAAATTGGGCAATAGAAGATTAGAAAAATGTTGTCTGGTCAGATGAGTCTTAATTTTGGCTGCGGCATTCGAAAGGGAGGGTCAGAAAATAGCATCAACATGAAAGCATGGATCCATCCTGCCTTGTATCAATGGTTCTTGCCACACTTTGGGCCATTACTACCAATTGAGCATCGTGTCAATGCCACAGCCTACCTGAGTATTGTTGCTGACCATCTCCATCCCTTTATGACCACAGTGTACCCATCTTCTGATGGCTACTTCCAGCAAGATAACATGCCATGTCATAAAGCATAAATCATCTCAGACTGGTTTCTTGAACATGACAATGAGTTCTTAAATGGCCTCCACAGTCACCAGATCTCATCATGTGGTGGAACGGGAGATTCGCATCATGGATGTGCAGCCGACAAATCTGCAGCAACTGAGTGATGCTGTCATGTCAATATGGACCAAAATCTCTGGGGAATATTTCCAGTTCCTTGTTGAATTTATTCCACAAAGGATTAATGCAGTTCTGAAGGGAAAAGAGGTCTAATCCGGTACTAGTAAGGTGCACCTAATAAAGTGGCCAGAGAGTGTATTTACTGTATGTGTGTACATATGCGTAATTCACTTACATCTCATTTAGTATTTTGTAAGCTTATTTAAATTTTCATTGTTTATCGAGAATTATTACATTCTAACTGTAATGGGCTATTTCAACAGACAACTTATTTTTTTTATATAAAATGGTGAATTTCGCTGAACTGTGACAAGTTTGCATCCCTATCAGTCAGCTAGATCTTCCAAAGACTGAATAAAGCCTGTTGGACATGATTATGGATTGATAACGTTAGAAACCATTATAGGGGCATTCTTAAATGTATATTTTTTTACAAACTTTTTATTTCCATTATTATTATTAAGATACAGATCAACGCAAACTATTTTCCACCATTTAAAGGCAGACCCCCACACATCTTGTTTTGACATGGCTGAGCGGGGATCAAGTGTTATTTGCACCATAAACAGGACTAACACTTAAGGTTGCTATTAATGCAGGCATCAATGCTGCTTGTTCATATGTCCACAAATGCTGACTTGTTTCATCCCACACTCTCAGAAATAAAGGTACAAAAGCTGTCACTTGGTGCACATTTGTACCTGAAAAGCCCATATCGGTACATATTAGTACCAGAGTTTACATATTAGTACCGAAAGAGTTGTATACTTAAAAATGTACCATCCCAGTTACACATTTTATACATTTATTTCTTACACAAATTTTGTTTCATTCCATTGGCTTTGTCAATTTTTTGTTACCCAAATTTGGTTTAAAAACAACCAGGTTTTTTTTTAGAACACAGGAATGTGGCAAGAATGTCAACAGGGCCTGATGGGAAGTCACACTGTAACAGCGGGACAAATGAAAGAGGGATAAAGAAAAAAGGGAACAGAGAAGAACATTGTTTATATCCTCTTTTGACTCGTATATTGAGTCATTGTGGGAAGAAAGAAGCCGGAACAGACAGAGGGAGAGCAAATAATGTTGAATGATGGTGCTGAATCATATTCCAAGTGAAATAAATGTAAATATTGGCCTACTATGGGCCATTGCAATTGCCTCATGTTGGTTATTCCATTGTGACAAGATTAATAAATAAAGCAGAGGAAAAAATTAAATAGTGCATTCAGCTCAGGGATATTTTTGGGCAAAATTATTATAAGTTTTCTGGATTTGCCATTAATACGTATGTGTTTTGTATGTTTGTTTTTGTAGTGATTCTGATAATGTGTGTTTAAAATCCTAATTAAAATATTATTAAATTATAGATTAAAATATTAATCATTTAGTTTATTTATATACAGAAAAAAGATGACATGTCAATTTAACATAATACATTTGTTTATATACATAGAGCCAATTGAAAATTCTCATTTTTTTCCCTGTAAGCTAATTATGGAATTTTTTACTATTTGAAATAAGCTACTGTGACTTAGCAGATTTTTTGTGTGAAAAAATTATCAATGAAGATGCCATATTTTAGGACCTAATATTTGTTTTTTAACCAACACAAAGTCTGATTTAAATGAACACTCCAATGCTAATGGTTTAATCTAATTCCATGATTTATGCTAAGCTAAGCTAAAAGTACTCCTGCCAGACCTGTGGTGCGTTTACGAAAACCATTTTTAACCAACTAAGGTCACAAGTTTCGTTGATACAATTATAGTTTAGCGATTTGGTGTTTCCCAAATCTGTTGTTCCAACGAACATTCGCAAACTGCATATCAAATGTGTGTGGTTACATCTACTTCTAGAGCTGTGACACACTGCTGGTTGTGTTTTATTCCAAGTTATCCACCTATGTCCGATTCATTTTGAAGGAGTCAACATCCACTTAATTAATAATTCACATCACACTTGATTAATAATAATGCTTAAAGATATCTCTCTCACATGTAATTTTCTTTTAGAGTTATTTTTTTTACAGAACTTCAGATTGACAATAGCGCTCTTTTTGTGGTGCACACTGAAATTATTTATGCCATTGTGAATGTAGCCCTATTTCTGCCATTTACATTGAAAACAAATGCATGTTTTTTTCCAAAACTAATACTGGATTTAAAAAAAAATATGCACATGTAAAACAATAGAATTTGTACAAAACAAAACCCCAGAAAATTTCATACGGATTTTCTGTAAAAAAGTTGCTACACCGTCCTGTTTAAAGCGTCATTACGGACATTTTACATTATAACTAACGTGGTTTAACCAACGAATCTGCGACAAAACAATTACGGTTTTGGGGGAAACACTTGGAAAACATTTCCTAAATTATGTATTGTACTATCGTAGTTCAACTGTGAGCTAAGTATGAAGCCAGATCAGTCTCTAAAATGACACATTTACGAAATAAAATTCATACAAGCACAAAAATTCTAAATTCCTAAATTCTAAACACAATTCATAAATACAACACAATTTGTGAATTTGCAAGTAAAAATGATAAATATTTTTGCCAAATGAACTGGATTTGTGTATATTATGAATTGTTGAATTTACAATTTGGATTTGAGTATTACCGAATCGTGTTTTCTTTTTATGAATTAGATTTGTGCAATTTTGAATTGTGTTTTGAATTTACGAATTGAATGTGTTTATTTTTGAATCGAGTTTTAAATTTAGTAATTGGATTTGTGCATTTTTGAATTGTGTTTTGATTTTCCGAATTGGATTTGTTCATTATTAAATCGTGTTTTGAATTTACCAATCGGAGTGGTGTATTTATGAATTGTGTTTCGATCTGACAAACTGGATTTTGGAAATGTGACTTGTGTTGTGAATGTATGAATTATTATTTTGTAAATGTGTTGTTTTCAGTCACAACAAATAAAAACACTTGGAATTTTCACTGTCATGTTCCACAACAAGGCCTTTAAGATTTTGTTGCTCAATTTCTTCCAGCGGCATATTTAAAAACATATTTTAATTAAATCACATTAATATACACCACACCACCTAACTTTTTAAAATTTGACTTTCTGTTTGTATTTGGAGTCACCATAAATACAAAGTTCTCCAAGAAGCTTCAGACCAAAAGAGGAAGAGAAAAGCCATTTACTCAAAACGAACATGGCCTGACTACAGCTATGACCTGCCTCAATGAACTGCCAAATCAGTTTCTCTCTAGTTCTGATAAAAAAAAAAAAAAGCAGAAGAGTTTTTCAGTAGCTTAATTCTTTCATTTTTTGCTTCTTTTCCTGTAAGTGAAGTCAGCATCAGTGTACTTCAGGAAATCTCATGCGTTTTTCAGTTCTGTCGTCAGGGCCATGTGTTCAGCCCTACTGAGAAAGACTCAGTTTTGTTAATCAAGGAGTCTTTATCAGGTCTGAAGATTGCAAGATTACACAGAACAAGTCAGTGCAAAGACCACACTAAAGGATAACAGGCAACTAAATTTTCTTACTTTGCATTTCAGCATCAAAACTAAAAATAGCTATGCAATATGAACAGATCTTTACTTGCGTTTACATTATTATAGTACAAGGATCTTTAAAGTCAATAGAGCATAAATTACAGTCAACCTAGTTATAAAGTGTTGCAGCTGTGACGTCAAAACTTTGAGAAATTTGCCAGAAGCTTTGAGGTTTCTAAGTGTTATTATTATTATGGGTGCTTACAGTAAATAACATCAGCTGCACAGACTTGTACGCAGACAGTCTTATAGTTTATTAGAAACATAAGCCTTATAAAATAAAGCTAATTTTTCATTCAATTTTCAGAATCAGGTCCATCGTGAATTGGCTGAACAAGCTGGTCTCATTCACTAAGCATGCATATGATCATGTTAATCTGTCAATGTTTCATAAAAATTATGACTACAAAAAATGTATACAAAATATATTAGAAATTTACACTCATTTACAATTCTTCAAAGTCAATAACATCAGAACAATATTGAAAAACAAACACATCTGAGTATGTGCATGCTGTCAGTTAAACAATGTTTTTCTTGTGCATATGAATATATCATCATTTACGCAATTACTAGACAATGATACCCATTTTTCTGTACTATTTCTTGTAAGTGCATATGATTAACAAGCTGTTTTCATTCATTTATTTTGCTTTGGCTTAGTCCATTTATTAATTAGCGGTCGCCACAGCAGAATTAACCATCAACTTATCCAGCATATGTTTTATGCAGTGAATGCCCTTCCAGTTAAAATCCAGTTTTGGGAACCACCCATACACTCTTTCATTCACACACCCACTGCGGCCAATTTAGCGTATTCAATTTACATATACTCCAATGTTTTTCAATTTTAATACATTCTAGATTAGAACATTTAAATAAAGAACATTATTTAGTAATTCTTTGATAAAAATACCATGCAATAGCAATATTTTTTAAACATTAACTTATTTCTATTTTAAAAATTTTAAAACGTTAATTAAATGTTTATGACACTTTTAATGTTAAAAAGCTGCATCAGTTTCACAAAAATATGAAGCAGCACAACTTCACGATTCGGCTGCTTGAAGTGACGAAAGTTAAAATGAACAACATTTCTTTAATAATGTAATATTTTGTTTTTCAATTTATAAATATATCAAGTCAATAAAACTCAATATTACAATCAAAGACACTTATTTGAACCCTTTTTCGAGATTTAAGAGTGGTCTTTCGTGTCTCGAAAATGTGTCTGTCTAATGTTTTAGCTCAAAATACCCATCAGCTTATTTTTTATACCTTTTTAAATCTGGGAAATTTTAGTTGTTATGGCACTGTAGCTGTTTTTGTTTCCTGTGCCTTCAAAGCTGGTTCTTCGTGTCCACCGTTTCCACGTGCATGTCAGAGCCATAGGCTTCACATAGATAAACAGCACAGTGACAGACAAGAATGAAGCAGATCTACCTAACTACAGTAAGAAGTTTCCCATTGATTATTTGATGCATTGTTGTGGAGTTAATTCAAGCCTTTATAATGACATTGTGTGTAACTCATCATCGCATAAAGTTCACACGCACTGTTTTTGCGTGGCAAGTGTGACAGGACACACGTTAATATACACTGCTGTATGGATATGTGTTATGTTAATGTACAAAATAAACCTGATTTAAGTCCACGATGCGAGATTGAATCGTCTTCTTTTATAATTGTACTGACACTATGTGGCTGTGGTGATGATTTACGTAGCGATTTTATTGTCTTTATTACAAACATGCACTGTTTTAAAAATGTTTTAAACTAGTAACTTATTCTTGAGTTGCGAATGATCACAGAGAGCTAAACAGATCTTTTAATCTCGGTTGCTTTGAGCACATCCTATCTTGTTGATATGATTATACGAATCCCTATGGAATCATGTCAATCAATTTGGTGGGCGGGGAATCCGCACTCCTACGTCACAATGAGGTGACCCTCAAATTGGGAGGGATTTGGATCCTGTTTTAACGTCAAGAAAATTTAAAAAAGACTTATTGTGTTTCTATCATCCAGATTTGACTGTGGACACACCAGACCTACACACAGTTCTGTCCAAATATTTTTATCACAGGTTACCTTTAATGCTCATACAATATAAACATCATTATAAAAGTGCGATAAATCATTTTGTTCTCATATTGTTGATACTGTATACCAGGCTTAAATGCAATTTTATTTAAAAACTATTTGGTCACACTTTATTTTGATGGTCCATTTGTTGAATTTAAATTACATTGCATCTACTGTACATGCCAACTATTCTCATTAGATTAAAAGTAGATAAGGGTTAGGGTTGGGGTTGGGGTTGGGGTTAGGGTTAGTGTAAGTTGACATGAACTTGCAAACTTTCTTATAGTCAGTTAGATGTCTGTTGAAGGAGCATTATCAACAGATATTAAGCAGACAGTCTACTAATACTCAAATGGATCATAAAAATAAAGTGTTACCAACTATTTAATAAGATATGTAAAAGACAGTCCCTTCATATTAAAAAAAAAAACTGATTTAGTACATCAATTAAGAATAGTTCAAAAGGTGAAAATTTTTATTTAATCTGCAAAGGCATATATAAATAAATAATAAAAAAGCTTTGAATAAACATTCCAATCATTAAAAAATTATAAATAATACTGATTACATTTTTTTTCCCCCCGGCATTTTTCTTATAATCTCATCATCACACATCTGATCACTGAATTTGCTGTCACTTACACTGCCGGTCAGAATAGTTTCTCTCTCTGTTTTCAACACTTGAAACTCTCTTGGTTCCTGGAAGTGACTGAGAGTTAGTTAGACCACAGCCCCAGATAAGGCCTAAGCTGAGACTGACGTAAGAACCTGAACATCATCACAATGAGATGAAGGGCTCATGGCGGTGCAGTGGCGCATGTGTGGCATCCTGTACAGCCCAGAAACACAAACCTCTAACATCCCCTGTCACACACAGGCCTGCTTCTGTAGCAAACAAACTCAAAGACGTAAACAGCCTGAGCCCACATGACATGCAACCACTTTTATAAAAACTCTCACAGGTATAGAGAAGATAAAACCCCTGCATCCAAGGTCAGTAACCCTGTGTCAAGGCACAATGTTTCTCGGTAATAGTTATGAGAACTGAAAACAGCCTTCAGATCACACTATTAACCTTAAATTCTACCTTTGCCAGACTTGTTTATCCAATGTGACTTACACTGCACTGAATATGATCACTAACATTATGCGCTGCGTGAGTAAGAGAATGATTACAGGTATGCGTCATTACAAGCCTATGTGACTTTCGTTTTTTTATGCAAAGCACAAAAGAAGAAATTTTGAAGAGCTGTTCTTGTGCATAGGATGAAACTCAGTGGTCCAAAACAGCTTATGCTCAAAGTGTCTATTTTGTTTTCTATGTGCACCTTAGCGTAAACAGAGTCTATAGAAAATACAAGAAATGTCACTAAATATCATTATGAACGGGAGAAAAGGCAATGGACACTAGGTAAGAAGCCCCACTTTCTAGTAAAGGACCAATCATCGACCAAATATAGACTAACAATTCTGCAGGGAAGGAGCTTGGTCCAGACGTATGTTCTTTGCGACAATTTCTGCAGCTTCATTGTTTTGAACTGTCAGGGGTCACCAAATGCATTTCAATCTCAGCGAATACATACCTCAAAGACATGAAAAATACAGCATTTCTACATAAAACTTGAAACTCTACATTTAAAAATAAATGTTCTCTGGTGTTGCAAGTGCACACAAGATACAGTCTTTGCCATCTGACTTTATTTCTATATTATTTCTAACAAATTCAAACCTCTTCCATTCAAACGCAAACCACATGACAGGCCACAAACTTGTAATCAATGGTGTTGCTGTAATTTTTTTGGGGTAGATTTTCTTTTTGGAGAAAAATACAATAAATGACCAGCACAAACTGACTTTTTGAGAGATTGATTAGTGTTAATTATTTTGGTAGTTTGATTGACATAATAACATACTGGGCCCTACCATAGACTGGTCATAATAAGGCACGAGACGTGTTTGGCACAATTTGTTGCTATTTTCACACCAGTGCAACCCTAATTTTCAGGTTTTGCATAACGTTCTTTAAATAGCAAATCCATTTGCTCCACTTTGTGGACTCATGGGTGTGCCGGTCTATATAGGAGGTGTGTTAATGTACATTGTTGGTGCGTTGATATTTTGAGGAACTGAAATAAACTGCACCATTGACCAATTAAAAACTGGTCTAAAGTCCAGCGCAGAGCCCGTTAGTTATGCACCCATGCAGGTTCAAACACAATACACACAGTCTATACAGCAAGACACAAATATCTTTACATATGAAAAAACTTAAAGGATTAAAATGTTACAAATATTATTATTTACTACATGGATATAAAAAACACTACCTCCATGTCTTCTTCATGTCCGGGGCTTTCAATAGTAGCTAGATTCAGCCTTTATCACTTAGCGATGCAATGTCAGACACAATGCACTCAATGGAGCAAGTGACGTCACTGTGAGGGGTGGGGTTAGGTAAGCCTATTAAAAAGCATTGGATGCACAAAGATTGCACTGCACCAGGTCTGCATCCAGACCCCTCTCTGGTACTCTGGTAGTAAAGAGTTAAAGTAAAGTAAAGGAGGAGGCTTGTTCTTTATCTTACCACTGCAGATTGTTTGTTTAACTGTTTTCTCGCTAATGAAGCGTTCAGTTTTTCCACTTACAAAGACCGCCATGTAAATGAGGGTGACTCTGAGATGAGACTCTGATTGGTTTAATGCACGTTATGCTTAAAACACATTCATAACTCCTGTTAGACCATGCGCAGCGGCGCAAGCCATATTTTTCTGTCCTTAAAATAGCAAAAGTGGATTCGGACACGCCTTTAATGCTTTTGCACCATGCGCTTTAGTCTTTGTGCCTAGATCGTTAATATATAGCCCATTATCTGTATTTCAGAAACAGCCACAAAGGAGGTCAGTGTCGTGAATTCGTCATAATTCGAAAGTTTATAAATCAAATTTGAGTCAGTTGTTAAATTTAATTGCTAATTCGAAATAGGAAATTTTTTCATAAGATTGGAAAAAAAAGAATTAGATGTTCTCGCATTCAAATAGATTGCAGCTGCATTTGGGTGCCAAGAGGCATATCAAAGATGGCGCCAAAATTATTTGCCTTAAATGGACTTTCACATAAATGCAGCAGTAGGTATAAACTCTATTTGATAGCATGCACACCAGAAAGTCCACACCACAAAGACCACTCCAAAGTCCACACCACAAAGCCCACTCCATTTGATAGCATGCACACCAGAAGGAAACTTTCTTATCCAACATCTGCACCTTTTCTCTCCACACTTTATGAGCAATAAAATATTGTTGCAATATTTTAAACTTGAGTTGCTGGCATATTTTAATCCCCTCACACATATACTCTTTTAAAATAGGCTTTCTACTGTTTTGCCACTTTCAGTAGTTTGTTGTTGTTGTCACTTTTTTGTCCACAAGGTGTCGGCAAATTGAGTGTTGACACCGTGTGGACAAATAAAGTACTGCAAAATAGTTTAATGCGCACATGCAAGTTGCATATGTATTATAAACACATACAAAAAAAAAATTGGGCTTTTTAATCGTATTTTTTAAGTGCAAAATTTATAGTGCCGCTCAGTAGATGTTTAAGTTAGGGCTAAGATTACGTTTGGAAGCACAAGTTTGTATGAATTTCCAAAGTTAATAACAGGCTATGATAGAGTATTACTAACTCTGTTATTTCATTTGTTTTTGCAAGTGTTCATGTTAAAGAAATCACTAAATCCAGAGTTTTGAAACCTGTCAGTGGGAAAAGTATGGCACATATAGGCAGCACTTTGATTGTAGGACTTCTACTTCTGCTGGAAAAGACAAGAACATTTTAATTTTTAGAAAATTTTTGCTCAAGAAAGAGTTTGATTTCACTAACAGCTAAACATTTGCTCTTTCTGGATGTGCACTTCAATAGACTTACAGAAAACATGTTAACATGTTTACATTCTGGGTCAAAAAAAGTACAAGTGACAAAAGTCAAACTATCACCATTGTCTCGTCTTAAGCCATTCATACATTACTCTCACATAGTCGCCCACTGAAGCTAAGCAGGGTTGCTCGCGGTCAGTACCTGGATGGGAGACCACATGGGAGGTTGCTAGGTTGCTACTGGAAGTGGTGTTAGTGACACCAGCAGGGGGCGCTCAACCCGAAGTCTGTGTTGGTCCAAGTGCCCCAGTATATTGATGAGGAATCTATACTGCTCAGTAAGCGCTGCCTTTAAGATGTTAAACCCAGGTCCTGACCTGTGGTCATTAAAAACCCCAAGATGTCTTTCGAAAAAGAGTAGGGGTTTAACTCAGGCATTCTGAACGAATTTGTCCACTGGCCTCTGTAAGTCATAGCATCCTAACCATCCCCAAATGATAATTGGCTTCATCACTCATTGTCTCCTCAATCAGCTGGTGTTTGGTGTGTGGTCTGGAGAAATATGGCTGCTGTCTCATCATCCAGGTGATGGTTAGGTTGACACATTAACATGATTCTTTAGTTTGCCGGCTTATTAAACATTATTGGGTTGAGAATTTGCATAAAAACAACACTAAGTACATCTGAAGGTACACATAAATTGGACTCCATTGACTGACAGCAATAAAAAAATACAGACATATTTTAAACATTCTTCTTTTTTCGTTTCACAAAGTAAAGTGAGGCAAGTTTGCAATGACAGAGTTGAATAAATGATTAACTATTCTATTAAAGCTTGAACTTGACATGTCATGCAACTTTATGATGCTTCATACAAATGTGCAGATTATAAAACAAGAGGAAGCAGGATAAAAAAAGTTTATGCACAGAGAAGAAATGGCATAGGGATATAAGCTCACAGAACAAGAAAGAGAGAGAGAGTGACTGATAAGCGACAGAGAAAAGCGGTAAAGGAGGAAGTGAGGAGCGGATGTTTGGGTTTTTGAGCCCATTCATTTTCAAACACACGAAAAAAGATAAAAGAGAGAGAGAGAGAGAGAGAGAGAGAGAGAGAGAGAGAGAGAGAAAGAGACAAAGAGAGAGAGAGAGAGAAAGACACCTGAAAAAACCGCAGTCGCACAACAGACTCGCTCTAACATCAGGCTTTCCCGAAAATGAGGGTCTGTGAAGTGCTGAGAAGAAAACAAGGTGAGAGCACGAGACGCCCATTGACGTAAGAGCCAAGACAGAAAACAGACAAGAGACCGAGAAGACTGTGTGAGAGAGAAATAAAGTAAGAGAATGTTGTCTTTCTATTTGTGTTTTTGCAAATGCAGTTTACTGCACAGCATGACTGACAGATATACATGCAAACAATAGACAGAAACCAGGAAATGGGGATCTACTGGAAACCAAAACATAGCGAACAAACATATCAGTTCAGGGAAGAAATGTGGTTAAAATGTGGTCGAAAAATCTCACCAAACATAAAGCCACCAAAAAAAGTTTACAAAACTAAACATTGTATTATATTAGGGGGAAAAAACACAAACAAGCTCACCTCATCCTTTGCATGTTATTTTGAGCTTACATGTGAATTTCTTATTTCTCTGGAAAATAAATAGAGTTCTGCAGAACTGCACCGGCTACTTTTTTTCTGCAAGCAAATGTAGTACCTGTAACTATGTTCCACTCCTTCTGATTTATGCATTTTACTTTTGTCCAAAGTGCATTATAATGCAATCAGTGTGGCATAAAAATGCCATTTAATTGACTTCACACAGATTTAAATTTTAATGCAGCGCAGAGATGGCATGAATATACTGTCAATCAATTACAAATTATGAAGTGCTAATAATGTACAGAAAAGCTGTAAAGTTATGTTTAAGCCATGGGTAAAGTTAAAACCCATGAATTAATGAATGAGACATACATTTTCCACTAAGAAGTTGCTGTTCTTTGTTTTTAATGATTTAACATAACAACCGGCACAAAATATTCAGAACTATATATGAAAATGATTACATTTTGGTGTCATTCATTCACTTTCCTTTGACTTAGTTTCTTATTTATCAGGGCTCGCCACAGCAGAATGAACCACCAACTACTCCAGCATATGTTTTACACAGCAGATGCCCTTCCAGCCACAACCCAGTACTGGGAAACACCAATTTACTCTCGCATTCACACTCATTCACTATGACCAATTTAGTTAATCCAATTCACCTATAATGCATGTCTTTGGGAAACCAGAGCACCCGGAGGAAACCCATGCAAACACGAGGAGAACATGCACACTCCACCAACTGACTCGAGCCAATGACCTTTTTTCTGTAAGGCGACAATATTAACCATTGAGCCTCTATGCCTCCCTAGCATTTTAGTGTCACTACCAGGAAATAAATTACATTTTATTACAAGGCCATTTGGAATACTTGATTCAGATTAGTTAGTTGCAACATTCCAGGGTTGCTGAAATTAATAACACAGGATCCTCTGGGTACTTCAAATCATCTTGACTGTCAGTAAATATGTTCATGTTGATATTATTTGTCTTGCTGCTTCTTTTGACTGTTTGGCGCCTATGACTCTCTATGACTCAATAATACATAGGTTAGTGTATGCTCCATTCAGCTTTTTTTGTTTTTGTCAGTTTTTCTTTAATTAAAGAATTAATAAACTATTATGGCTCAGAACAATGTTTTGGTCTATTTTTTGCATCCTGTGGCAAGTAATGTGTAATAAGCAAGATAAAATACATTTAGGTGATTGTTTTCACAGAAAAAAATCCCTGTTGGGCTTTATTCTACGATAACAACCACCTGGATGTACTTTATTCCCTAATTATTAATGACATGCTGTAAATGCTGTTTACTTGCAATGCTGGGCGATTAGTTTGCATGAAAATGTGTTATCACAATAAGCATACAATGGGATTTATGGAATTGTGTTTAATGAGAGCTATTGGTGAATAAGCAATTTACAAACAAACATAATTTTAGTCAGTTTCTCATAATAAGTCAATAATGGTTATATCAAACAAATTATGCGAAACATTTTTACAATTTATTTAGGGAATTGTGAAATCATGTTGATGCTTGAGTGCCTATTTGTTCATTTTAATAGAAAAAAGCATGAGCATTTGAAGAATTTTTTTTTTTTACTTTTCATCCATCCATTAAAAGGATTTTCATAATTCAGAAACCATTGTTATTTGCGACACTGGTGGTCATTAAGTGAACTACAGTTGGCAACTAACTACTATTCTTTCTTTCATTCATTTTCTTGACTTAGTCCCTTTATTCATCAGGGGTCACCACAGCAGAATGAACCACCAACTTATCCAGCATATGTTTTACGCCGCGGACGCCTTTCCAGCTGCAATCCATCACTGGCAAACACAGATACACTCTCATTCATACTCAGTTCAGCTTACTTATAGCACATATTTATATTCACCTATAGCACATATCTTTGGACTGTGGGGGAAACCGGAGAACCCAGCCAAGGCTCGAACCAGAGACCTTCTTGCTGTGAGGCGACAACCCTACCCACTGCGCCACTGTTGTTTAGCATTTTAACACTCGTCCAGATGCCGTACACACTGCCGAGAGCAACTTTCAGACCAATATGTTAATGTGCTGCACGCTCTATTCTCAGTAACAAAATAAACACACAACAAAAACAATGATAAGGAGAAAACAGTGACTAAGGAGAAATCTGATCTTAGTGATCTTAGTCGGTTGTGGTTGCACAAGCTCTGCAATTCACTGGTATCATGTTAATAGATGATGTCATTGAAATTAAACTGTAAAGTTAGTCTGTTTATGCTAAGCCTATATTTGAAACTACAAGTTAAACAGATCTGGCAAAGTGGGAACATAATTTAAATGAATCCCTTTTTTGAATGACATTAACATTAGTGTAAAACAGATCTTTTAGAATTATGTAATGAAATGTAATGTGTATTTATTTAGCACATTTATTGTGTATGGCCATACACCCAAAGCGCTTCACAATCATGAGGGGAGTCTCTTTACACCACCACCAGTGTGCAGCATTTACTTGGATGATGCGACGGCAGCCACAGGACAACGGCGCCACAACTAATCAATTTTACAATGGTGTGCTCACCAGCTATTGGTGGAGTGAAGAGACAGTGACAAAGCCAATTCAGATGGGGATGATTCAGAGGCCATGATGGGTAAGGGCCTATTGAGGGACTTTGTCCAGGTCACCGGGGTTACACTCCTACTCTTTACGAGAAGTCCCATGGGATTTTTAATGACCACAGAGAGTCAGGACCTCGGTTTAACATCTCATCAGAAAGACAGCGCCCACTGACAGTGTAGTGTCCCCTTCACTTTTACTGGGGCATTAGGACTCACACAGACCTCAGGTTGAGCGCCCCCTGCTGGCCTCTCTAACACCACTTCCAACAGCAAGGTAGCTTTCCCATGTGGTCTCCCATCCAGGTACTGACCAGGCTCAGCCCTGCTTAGCTTCAGTGAGTAACCAGTCTTGGGCTGCAGGGTGATATGGCTATGGCTGTATTATGAACATCATAGCAACTCATTTCAGGTGATATTGAATGGAAGTGAGAATATCAGGAGCAAAACATAAGTCACATCTATTTAAAATGTCTTAACAAAATGCTGCAACATTAAAAACAACCTATAGGAAATTAGGGAAGGTCTTCTTTTTTGTAGATTATATTACAGATTGTTCACACTAAATTCCTATTGTAAACATATCAAATCTCAATTTTTAATTAGCGATATGGAATCTTAATGTTCGAATTTTTAACACCCAGATTCTGTATTTTCCATTAGATTTATCTCTGAAAAATATTGCTCTAACTTCAATGGAGAGATAATTCATTCAGCGTTCTGGTGATGCATAAATCTCAATTTCAAAAAATCGACACTTATGACATGGCCATTACATACTCAGCATAATTGAGTACACCCCATTTTGTAAATGCAAAATGTTAAATTTTTATACATTTCTCAGTAAATATAGGGAATGTATTTTGGTGCATTTAAACAAAACAGATTTGTTAAACAGATATTTTTATTAAAATACAATTTTAGTCACCAAACATATTTGGAAATTAAGAGATATTACAATTAAATTCAAGCAAAATATTGCAAAAAAAAAAAATACAAACTACATAATTTCAACAAAATTTTTCAAAAATTTTTCTTATTTTTTTAATTTGTATTTAATATTTTTCTATAACATATAAATTTGGGTGTACTAGTTTTTGGATCATTATCGTAATTATCGTATTTTGTTAGATCAGCTCCATATTTGGTTTTAGTACTATCAAATGTAATGTATATGTGTAACCCTGCCGGTACTACACCACCCAACACACTCCAAGCTGGTGTCCAACCGGCATCCTTCCGCATGGAAGTCGGTTGCTCTAACAAGGAGGCTACAGACCATGGCCTCTAGCATCTGTCGCTAGAGCACCTTTAGAGGTCAGAGGAGTGGGGTTTACCTGCACAGCATCTACTAGCTGACCTCCGTTACATATGCACAAATATAATATTGTTTAGCTTCCTATTAAAAATATGAATTTAAAAGATCGATATGTGAGGGGTGTACTTATATATGCTGAGCACTGTATATTAATAAAAGGCTAGACTAAATTTGTTCATCATCATCAACATCATTATGTCTCTTCAGAAGGCCTGATTTATATGGACTGCTTTTATGCTATAAATATTTTATCTTAATTGAAAATTTAAATGACTTGATTGACTTTATTGACCCTTTTTCTCTCCTGATTAGAAACTAACAAAGTTTTAAAATTACAAAATACAGAATTTAACAAAAGTCTAAAATTTCCTATTTCTCAGTGAAATGTCAAGGTTCTTACATTAGTAAACTACACAATCAGGAATATTGTGAAGGTAAAAGATTTCCCCATGAAGGTTTTGCAATGGGAAAAAGTTAGTCACCAGGAACCACATTAACCAACAAAAACCTGTTTGGTTTCCAGTGACCTCTTAGTGAAATGTGCCTAATACATTGCTACTCCATTAACAATAGACAACCAATCTTTTTTTACCAGAGACCTTTGCTAAAACTTCACTACTATGACCTTGAAGAACACGAGGCTGAGTGAAAAATGACTGAGCATTTCTTTTTTTGGGTGTGCTATCTTTTCAAGTAAACAAATGAGACAGACAGTTGCTATAAAGCTGGGCAGGATGAGTCAAATAAATATCTAGTCAGTAAAAAAAATACACATCCATATCATCGCATCTCTCAAACACAGAATCAGCTTCGTTTGCTTACTAAGCACTACAGGCTTTCAGCAATGTTTTTGACTGCTGCTGACTAAATTGGGATATCAATATTGCGTGACACCAGGTGTCACATTTGGAGAAGTTTCACTCACATGAGAAATGATATTTTCACACTGAGTGACGCTTCAGATATTACAGTAATATACCTGTGTTAGTGCCAAAGCCTTAGAGAGCCAAATATGCGCATTTCTAGCATCCCCATGACCAGCAACACTCATACACCAACCCCTGAAACAGCAGCACGTGAAATAGTGAAAAACCAGTGTCTCTCAATTTGTCTTACTCATATCCATACCCTCCTCCAGAAGCAATCTCCCCTTTCTCTCTTGCTCTCTCTCTCTCAGAGAACAGAGGATCTCTTTCTTTGGTGTGGATCCTCAGATAAGATTTTGGTGGGCTCAGTGATCTTGCTGAACAGGAAGTCTAACAGCACTGATGAAATGTAAGGGTTGCCGAGGTCACAATGACTCCTTACGAACATCTTGACTCTTGTGATTCAACCACAGACAGAAGGCACGTCCACATTTTTAAAAACATAGATCTATGACTTAGGAATATTTTTAGACTTCTTTTTGTTCTGGGTGACTAAGCAAGAGCCAAGGTTACATATCTAGGAACATTTTTGGAATTTCCGAAAAGCAAACAAAAAGTACATGTCAGCTGTACTAATACTTAACCGTAAATCAGACCAAGTTTTACATATTAATACTAAAAATACTACAGTACATTACTGCTATGACAATTTTGAGGGAAGATGTTTTATCATGATCAGTTATTAGTTTAGTTTTTTTTGCTTGATAGGTTTTTTCCTATGATATTTTTTTTTTCCTTCACATTGGTCAATTGGTGAAGTTTGTTCCTTGCCGCTGTCGTCGCTGGCTTGCATGGTTTGAGACTTGTGGAGCTGCACAATGATGGATTTGCTCTTCAGTGTTTGGACTTTCAGCATTGAAAATTACCCCACACTGTACTGAACTAAACTGAACTTAAACTCTGAAAACTGGACTGACACAGTTTCAATTTACTAGAACTTCTATGTTAAGCTGCTTTGACACAATCTACATTGTAAACGAGCTATAGAAATAAACATGAATTGAAATTACATAAGCCTCGAAAAGAAGGACTCACGTGTCACCGTCTTCATCTTGTCTCGTCGCTGCAGCAATATCTGCCAGCAGCCGTTCTTTGCTCTCCAGCAGTGAAGGAGGTGAAAAAGTGGGAACTGGCATGTGCATGGGTTTCTGTGGACTGCCGTAGTGCTGAGGCCAAGAGATACACGGATAACCTGGTTTTAGTCCAGAGGAAGAGAAATATTAGTATTCACAAACTCAACAACACCATGCACCTCAATCCAATTATAAATCAATAGAGTTCATTGGCCTGCAAACCCAAATTAAAAAAGACCTTTGCCTTCAGTGGAAAGTATAGTTTCTTGTAATACTACTTCCTTATGTCTTACCAACTAAGGACAGTTATGAATAGATATGTTTGCTAATTGGCTTCAATCTTTGGACAGATGACAAAATAAGACTGTTCCACATAGCATGTTTTAATAAAGACCAAGAAATCAGATTGCATTAATGCCAATGTATGATGGCTTTTAGCACGGAGATTATTAGTAAGTTATTAGACTAGAGATGAGTAAATGAGCAGAAGTCTATTTAATTTTTTGGGGGCCCTAGGCAAATGGTGTACCAGGAGATCTTTTTAAATAAATGCTTATCAAATGGCCACAGCCCTCCACCATCTAGCTTTTAAATGTATTAATCTATTAATAAAGGTTTGGTTTGATATTAGTGGCTGGTTGCATATACATAACCATTATGTTAACTAGTTTCACACGCTGATAGTTACACAAGGGGTCATCAGTCTTATTTTTTTTAATTAAAGTTAGCCCAATCTACCCATTGCTAACTATTTAGTCTAAACTCTTTATGTGCCCGGCTCCTGGTATTAATTAAATTAAAAGATTTTTTTGTTCAGTATTATAACACCCACATAAGCTTTTAGACAACTTGGAAAGAAAAATGTGACTAACAACATATGGATGGATGGGTGTGAGTGAGATATTTGATTAGTTTTTATGCAGTTTATAATGTGCATGTGTGAAATACAGTACTTTTTCCCCCTAATTCAATTCATAAGGCTATATGTGGTGGATATTATATTACAATAACTAACTATACCTAGTTTCACCTACGTCTGTTAACCCACTGACACGTTTTGTACGCTGTTGAATCAAACATCCTGCTGATCAGATCAGTGGTTTCGCGTTGACTGTAATGTGCGCTGACTGGACTGACCATGACTGCGCAATCCTATTGCAGACGCACGAGCGCCACATGAATGGACACACAGGCTACTTTCAAAATGACATGAACAAGTCGAATTACATTTGTGTTTAAATAGCCTATTAGTTGGTGGTTATTAAAAATAAACACAAATAAACACATTATTAAACAAATAACTTACGATATGGTGGACAAGATGTGTTAAAAATGAGCCGCGCATCTGCGTCTCTATGAGTCTCCTCGGGGATCAGCACTTTTGGACTCTGGTTATGTGAAACACTTGTATCATGATCAACGTCCACAGGGAAAGGACGTTTCCTGATTGGAAGCTTGGAGAATGAGGAATCCTTGCCCGCAGCGTCCGTCTGACTGTTGCACTTCGAGCTTGGGGTCACAGGTCTGGTTTGCGTGGGACCCCCGCGCGTCCTGTTTCCCCTGTCACCCACATCGTCAGTTTGAGTAGTCTTTGAAACAGAGCCATCACAAGTGTCCCGTGATTCCTTAGGATGAACTCCGTGCCCCTTAAACTTGTGCGCCGACCTCACCTGTGTTTCTTGGGTTTGTCTTGGGGGACGCTGGTCTCCAGTCTGCGCGCAGATCCCACGCTTGTTGGTAAGATCCAGTGGTGAGCCAGAACGCGCAATGTGATTACTGTCACTCATGGTCATTGTCCTCAGGTAGGCGATATGTGGGTCCTAGACGAATCCTTCTAGCAGCATTATGGCAGATGATTCCGTTGACTTGATCCCAAGTTGAAAGTCACCTCATGTTGCCTAAAGTACCTAAGTAGATCGTTCAGAACAGCTAATTGAAAGACTTAAATTCATAGATTAGTTGTAGCGTTTAAAATAAGAAAATGAGCCGAATTAACATTTTAAATAATAACTCATGCAATCTGTATAATAGGACAATGACAGTTGGTTATGTCATGTGCATTAATAGTTGCCTATTATTATTAGTGTTCACGCGCTGCATTCACGCTGATAACCTCTGTGCTGTGCTGCTGTCTCTATGATCTGAACCAAATTCAGAGTCTCCTTCTCTCATTCACTCTAATTAGGAAGTAGGTGGGTAAGTGAACTGCGGGGTTTTCCCTTTTCTGCGCTCACAAGCCACCATTTGCGACGCGACTACAACGCGCTGCTGAGGTCTGTGCAGATGAGATCAAACGTATAGCATTTTAAGCCACTTTGCATTTGGCAATTAGCCTATACCCGTCTTATAAGACTAAATGTTTCGTTTTGGAGAATTATTGTCGGACGGTAACATGACATTGGTTTCGATTTGATTTTAGTTGTCCTATTTTGTTGGCCTTTGAGTCTATCTATCTTATGTCAGCGTTTGCAATCATCTGTCGGTGCAACTAAATGTGTTGCGAGCTGTTGAATAACAGGTGTGTAGTTTTGCTTTTCTTTCTTTTTTCTTCTTAAACCTGGTGCCTGGTAGGAAGCGGGCTGGATCTCCGGCGGGGATCTCCCTCAGCTGTTGTCGGGAAACCTGCCAGGCCCAGCCTCCTGACTTCCTGTATTTGACCACATTTACATCAGGTCAGCGGATCATTAATGGCTGATGGAACTGATAAAATAGTGTCCTTTTTTGCATTGAAGATTAGATTTATGACTCACTCTGGTGGTGATGACAACAACAACAACAACATTACTGACTTTTCACTATCTCAGCATCTTATCTGGAAAGCACCACCATTTTGATTAGATCCTTACAGATAAACAACCCAGCTAGTTTCTGGTTCCTAAAACCAAACCAAGAACAAAATAAAGCCTGAGAGCTTTCAGAGAATGGAAATTAACATTCTAAAAAAAGAGAACTGTTTTCAAATGTTGGGATGTTTACATGCTAATGTTTGAAATTGAACTGTATAGTACACTGAATATAAACTTAATTCACAGTGCTAAATACGCCTATATTATGAATATGGGTAGAATAAATAGAGTTTGGACTATATATGGCATATCACCATATGACCTGATGGGACTGCCTTATGGAACAGTAAAGTGTCCACTGGATATAGACTTCAAAATCTTAGAATCATTCTGGATGCACAGAGTACGTTCAGCATCATTTGTGCCAGCCAAAATATATATACATCTGAAAAGTGAGCATGTAAAATAATTGTTATAAGATTATTATGTGCATAATAATACCATAAGAACACCAGCAGCATTTTTTGTTTTTGTATTTTTTTTTTACAAACTGTGTGCAGTACTGTATAAAGCAAACATCATTTGCACAGTGCAAAGTTTATTAATGTGCTTTGAATTGTTTATGTGCTACTAAGTTTGTCCACTAGATGTCAAGACCTAAAAGTGAGGTAGAGGTCTTCTCTAGTACTTGGATCCGAAAACCTGACCTGAGATCCGTCTAAAACCTTTGCATATGGTCTCAGGTAATTTAAAATAAATGTGGTTTCCCAAATGGACCCAATCTGACTTGATCCCTTTCTAGAGAATGTATCACAACTTCAGTGATCATCACTTCTGACTGCTCAGTGAGTACATTTACAGTACATGGACACCAATAATCCGATTTTAATCCGATTAAGACACTCTGATTAAGAGTCTACCATGTAAACAGCAATTTTTGATTAATTTAATCCAACTAAAGTCATAATTAAACTAAACAGAAATCAGATTAAGACATGTGGAGTATGCCGATTTTAGTCGCATTATTGAAGTGCATTACAGACATGTAAACACGACAATCAAACTATTACAGTCATGTAGGTTTTTCGCCGTATTTTGTGACAAGATAGTCTACACATACAGTTTGGGGGCATCAGGGCTTGACATAAACTTTTTTGAACTCAAAATTAGGGATTTACCAAATTTATTTCTGTCCACACCGAACAATAATTATTTCTTAGCCACAAATTTTGAATGTGTCAAAACAAGCTAAATGTAGCTGTATACTATACTTTTTATTTAACAAAACATTTCTTTAAAAAAAAAAAACCCAAAGAAAAACAATTGACTTTTAAAAATAATTATTTTCATGTACTAAAAATATGCACAGTAATCTGTCCTCACTCAAGGTCTCTCAGATCACCAGTTAACTACACATAAATGGAGAGTTAATCTCATATTAAAGCAATGTTGTTGTAAAGAATTATAATTAAACCATAAACAAAAATAACGGTAAGCAAAAGAAAGCAGGTGAAAAACATACTAATGTAAGGATGATCACATGGTTAATGCCTATTAATAATCTGTTCAAAGCGAAAGCAACCGGTGCTGCTTACAAAAAGACACATTTGGAGCTCTTGGAAGCAGCAAGACTGTTGGTGCATTAGCTTCACTTTTTGTCTGTTCTATATGAAAGAAAAACCCATCCAAGTTGCGTTCCTGGCACGGTTGCTTCAAGCAAAGAAACAGAAGCGTGCACGAGTTATTACAACCTAACAGACTTTTCCTCCTCCTCACCATTTCTGTTTTTTGTCAAAACTGACAGTTGGAGCAGCGTGGTTAAATATGTTAGCCACACCCATTACCTCAAAATCACGTAATCTGAGAATTTAACTGAAAACGAACAGGAAGTCCATTTTCAGATTTCAATTAAAGATCAAAAGGGCAACCTTTTTTTACTGACATGAACAGATGAAGTGTTAACAACAAAACTAGCAATGTGAGCTAACAAAATCATATGGTTAGTTTTGATTACCTGAGAAAGTAAAAAAAAAAATTCATTTCATTTTTTTGCTGTTTGAAACAACTAACACTCATTTGGGGGATGGTGGCACTCTAGCGGGGGGGGGTCTTTGGAACGACCGCTGGGAAACGCAAACACTCAATTGGGGGATGGTGGGTCTCTAGCAGGGGTGGTCTTTGGAACGACCGCTGGAAAACGCTATGGATGCGATCACCGGGGGCGTTGGTTAGACCAGGGGAGAGCCCACCAAGCCATGCCCGGATAGAGACCACTCTCCCCGGCTTGACCCGCGCCTGGAGGTGGTAGCGCCACCCTGATATTCGCTGACCTGCCGTCGGGTTTACGACAACAGACAGAAAAAGAGGACTTAGTGCAATTTCTGATTTTGCGGTTGAACGAACCAGGGGTCTAAAGAGGGGCCCGTTGCCCCAAAACAAGCGTTCAAACCCGGGCAAACCAAGTGGGCGCTGCTGCCCTGGTCCTACCAAGGACCCAGGCCTCAATGGCCAGCAAAGCTGCCCCAAAACAAGCGTTCAAATCCGGGCAAACCAAGTGCGCGCTGCTGCCCTGGTCCTACCAAGGACCCAGGCCTCAATGGCCAACAAAGCTGCCCCAAAACAAGCGTTCAAATCCGGGCAAACCAAGTGGGCGCTGCTGCCCTGGTCCTACCAAGGACCCAGGCCTCATTGGCCAGCAAAGCTGCCCCAAAACAAGCGTTCAAATCCGGGCAAACCAAGTGCGCGCTGCTGCCCTGGTCCTACCAAGGACCCAGGCCTCAATGGCCAGCAAAGCTGCCCCAAAACAAGCGTTCAAATCCGGGCAAACCAAGTGCGCGCTGCTGCCCTGGTCCTACCAAGGACCCAGGCCTCAATGGCCAACAAAGCTGCCCCAAAACAAGCGTTCAAATCCGGGCAAACCAAGTGCGCGCAGTTGCCCTGGTCCTACCAAGGACCCAGGCCTCAATGGCCAGCAAAGCTGCCCCAAAACAAGCATTCAAATCCGGGCAAACCAAGTGCGCGCTGCTGCCCTGGTCCTACCAAGGACCCAGGCCTCAATGGCCAACAAAGCTGCCCCAAAACAAGCGTTCAAATTCGGGCAAACCAAGTGCGCGCTGTTGCCCTGGTCCTACCAAGGACCCAGGCCTCATTGGCCAGCAAAGCTGCCCCAAAACAAGCGTTCAAATCCGGGCAAACCAAGTGCGCGCTGCTGCCCTGGTCCTACCAAGGACCCAGGCCTCAATGGCCAACAAAGCTGCCCCAAAACAAGCGTTCAAATCCGGGCAAACCAAGTGCGCGCTGTTGCCCTGGTCCTACCAAGGACCCAGGCCTCATTGGCCAGCAAAGCTGCCCCAAAACAAGCGTTCAAATCCGGGCAAGGCCAGTGGACTGAACACCATGGGAGTCAGGGGGTCCACGGGAGTCAAGGGTCCATGGCTGAGCAGCTAACCCGTCTCCCAGCGTCCGTAACCCCGCAGCAAACACGAGACCTCATCGCTGACGGAGGCTAGAACGACGTGCGGCTGGTGCCCCATACACGAGCCCAAGGCCGGTGGTGACCCATTCACAAACCCAAAGACCGATTGGGCCACCAGCGGTACGTCTTGGCCAGTTGGGTCACCAGCAGCACGTCTGTCTTATCCGTGCGGTTTGGAGGAGTTAGTGTCCCCGAGCTTAATAGTGGGGTGCCCAGGCACTGCTGGTGATTAGGTGCAAATCTGGAGGGTCTTTCGGAACCAGCGCTTGCCCCCGGAGAGTGTGTGTACCTCGGGCATTGCGCACAGGGCACAGGCCCCCCCCACCGCTGGATGCCAGAGTCTCCGGGCCAGGGGGGGGAGCTGGGCTGGAAGTGCCATCCCCGAAAGGGTGTGTGTACCTCGGGCATTGCGCACCGGGCACGGGGGCCCCCCACCGCTGGATGCCAGAGTCTCCGGGCCAGGGGGGGGGGGGAGCTGGGCTGGGAGTGCCATCCCCGAAAGGGTGTGTGTACCTCAGGCATTGCGCGCCGGGCAAGGGGCCCCCCCACTGCTGGATGCCAGAGTCTCCGGGCCAGGGGGGGGGAGCTGGGCTGGGAGTGCCATCCCCGAAAGGGTGTGTGTACCTCGGGCATTGCGCGCCGGGCACGGGGGCCCCCCACTGCTGGATGCCAGAGTCTCCGGGCCAGGGGGGGGAGCTGGGCTGGGAGTGACATCCCTGAAAGGGTGTGTGTACCTCGGGCATTGCGCACAGGGCACAGGCCCCCCCACTGCTGGATGCCAGAGTCTCCGGGCCAGGGGGGGGAGCTGGGCTGGGAGTGCCATCCCCGAAAGGGTGTGTGTACCTCGGGCATTGCGCACAGGGCACAGGCCCCCCCCACCGCTGGATGCCAGAGGCCCCATCAATGGTTCACCAGCGGCTCCATCAATGGTTCACCAGCGGCACATCTTTACGCATCTAGCGCCAAAGGTCCAACAGGAAAACGTTATGCCTGGCGCTCACCGGGGCGTTGGTTAGACCCAGGCCCGAGCCCACCAAACCATGCCCGACGGGAGACCACCTTTCCCGGCCTACTTGTCGGGACGTCCCTCGCCTGGAGGTTTTTGCCCGACACCCACAATCTCTGACCTGCCATCAGGGTTTCGGGGAAGGCGAAGATTAATGGACTTAGTCTCTGACAGTCCAGTCGCCAGACCCCACGGTGACTGATCGATAGGAGCTAGTGTGGCGCCCCAGGGGCTAGGCCCCCACCCAGGCCCCCTAAAGCACCAATGGGGTCGGCCTCTATGGGTGTGGCAGATCCTCCCCGTCCTGGGCGCTCTATCAGGGAGGCGTGGGGGTGTCCCTCCGCACACAGCGCCCCCCCTTCCCGCCCCGATCTGTGGGTAAAGGACCCAGATGGCCCGTTTGGCTAAATGACCCAGAGCTTGTCTGCTGCTCAGCCCACCCGCCAGCCCGCCCCCCTGGACTCCGTTTCCCCCGCGCCGATACTCGGCCCGTGCCCCCGCCCCACGCCCCTCGCCCTGCGAGGGCTGGGGGATGTTCGGTGGGTTCGGTCGAGTCACCCGGCGTGGTGAATCGAGGCCCCAGGGACAGCGTAGGGAACGAGCTGGTGTAGGCTTCGATTCTACCCCCGCCCGAGTGTGTGCGTCTGCATCCCATCCGTCCGCCCGCAACGCCGCCCACCCCCTGGGTTTATCCTTGCTGGCTCCCGGCTGACCCCCACCCCGCCTACCCTGCTCCCGGGGGGAGTGAGGGTGGTTGGTTGGGAGGGGAAGCTAGTGGACTCCGGCGAGGTGAAACGTGCCAGGGTCAGTGGTGCCGGGGTTACGGGCTGTCTGGACCCCCCTTTCGATGGTTGGTGCGTATCCCATGTTGGTTGTAGCAGGTCACAAAAGCTCCCGCGGCAGGCGCGTGTGGAGCTGTCCCCCCCCCAAAAAACGGCGCATGTTCGATGGGGCTCAAACAATCCTCATTTTGGGGTGGAAAAAGTGAACGAGAAAGGCTGTGGAAAAGCTCCCGCTGGCCAGAACAGCAAAATGAAGGGGGGATAGGGAGTGAGGTGGGACACCCCTTCCCCAACTCGAGTCGTAACAAGAGAGAGAGGTGTCGAACTGCTGACTGGGGCAACGATGAAGGGGCGGTGGGGTGCATTGTTTAACGGGACACCCCCCCTCTGGTTCCTTTGAAAAGGGGGGAAGGGAGTGAGGTGGACACCCCTCTCCCCCCTACTTGAGAGTCGTAACAAAAGAAGGCCTGAACCGTAGGATCCCCGTAGGGCATCGGCTTACACCCCCTGGTGCGGGGGGGTGTCCTTCCCCTTTAAGAAACACGGGTACACCAACGTCATGACGCAGAAGTGGACGCCGCCTCCGCCCGCTTATCAACCGCCGCACGTGGCGTGTGGGCCCCTTTCCCCCTCTGCATTGGCTCCAGCACGGTCATGGCTGAATGTATCCTATGCTTCAACGTCTACAGCCGGCTCGCGCCTCACCTGACGGCCGTTCACAAGGTGACCAACGCGGACGAGAAGCGGCTGCTGCTCGCGCTGGCCGCCGGCCGCGTGGACACTCGGAAGTCGCCGTGTCCGGTCCCGGGCTGTCGCAGGACGCCAGCCCGCTTGGACAGGCACTTAAGGCAGCACGTGAAGCTCTCGCCCTCGGGCGGAAAGAGGCTATGGGGAGGGTGAAACGCCGGAAAGTAGCCCGGGAGTTGCAGTGGCTGCGGTCCACCCAGCCTGCAATCCCCGTCGTGTCCCAGCTAGCATCGTCTTCCGAGGGGGAGCGGGACTCGGAGGGCCCAGAGGCCGGCCGCCCGTGCGCCGACCGCGGCTGCAGGCGCGCCACCGAGCGCATACAGGCTCAGCTCACAGACCTGGGGAAACAGGTTACCAAGATGCGGTCCACCCTGCTCCAGATCACACGCCTCTACCGGGAGCTGAGGAAGGGAGAAGGGGGGAGAAGGAGGAGGAAGAGGGTGAGGAGAACCAGGTCGCCTCCTGCACCACCGGCTCCCGGGCGAGGGGCGGCCGGAGGTCCGACGCCCCCCGAGCCTCCGGAGGCTTTGGAACCCACTGCCTACCACGTCCCCGCGCTGAGTTGAGTATATTTCAGGTACGTCACTGTCGCTCTGCTGGGTGTGTGCCTTCGGGGAAGTTGACTCTTGGTTGTGCTCGTTCCACAGACCTTCTCTTGGGGGAGTTCGAAGGGTACCAACTGGGCAGCGAGCCCACCGCGCGCCTGCGGAACAACGTCACTTCGAAGCTGGGGAGAATCAAAGCCTTCCTTGGTTACATGGCCAGGGGCACCGCGGAGCCAGGGAACTTCCTTTTCCTCAACCAACCAGCCCGAATCCGAGCGTGGGCCGCCCTGCTAGGTCAGACGCGCATGGCCGAGCCCACCAGGCAGCACTATCTGAAGAACGTGGCTCAGTTCCTGGACTACCTCTCGGAGACGCCGCCGGCCGCTTGTCAGCTCTCCAGCACGGCTCTGGTTCTGATTCGAAGGGAGGTCAGAGCCCTCATTCGCGGCATACGCCGGCGTGTCGTCGTGCACGAGGTAAGGACCAAGCAGGCGAAGGAAAGCCGACTGATCCCCAAGGCCAGCCTGGTGCGCTGTCACCGGACCGCTGGGAGGAAAATTCCCGCCCTGCTAGGTAAGCAAGCCCTTCCGCCGTTCCAGCGATTCCCCCTGTTCGTTCTTCCGGGGCACCAACAGCCCTTGGTTCATCCAGCCACGTCTGTCTGCCCCTCTCCCCCGCGAATGGGACTCATTCGGGGGGGAAGGGGGGCAGACAGACGTGGCTGGATGAACCAAGGGCTGCTGGTGGCCTGGAAAGGAAATGTTTGTTTCTTCTTCAGGGTCACCAGCAGCCCTTGGTTCATCCAGTCACGTCTGTCTGCCCCCGGGGCAGCGGGGGCAGACAGACGTCTGTCTGCCCCCGGGGCAGCGGGGGCAGACAGACGTGGCTGGGTGAACCAAGAACTGCTGGTGCCCCTGAAGAAGAAACAAACATTTCCTCTCCGGGCCACCAGCAGCTCTTGGTTGAGCTGCTGGCGCCCCGGAGAACAGGTCACCAGCAGCCAAGAGCTGTTGGTGACCCAGAAAGGAAATAAAACCGTCGGTGGTCTAATCTGTCTAATGTCCTTCACCAGATAGCCTCGAATCCAACCCAAGCACTAGGCAACAGTGGCGCTTCTATGGCTTTCTGACTGGCTACCTAACCTCCATCTCTGGGCACCGCTGTGGAGTCTTCCAGAATCTCACAATCCAGGAGGTTGAAGAGGCCTCCAGAAGCCCCGACGAGTCTGCTTATGTCATTAACGTGAGTATGGCGCAAGTAAGGTGGGGGTCACCAGTAGCATGCTCTCTCACTCACTCACTGCTTGTTCTCTGATGGCAGATTACCACTCACAAAACAAACAGAGCCTTTGGGGCGGCTCAGCTGTCCCTAAACAGGGAGGAATACAGCTGGTTCCGCAGGTTTTTGGCGCTGCGGGCTGGTCTCCCCGGAGGGAGCCAGGCTACCTATTTCTTTTTCACTTCCAGAGCCAGTCCTTGTCGGACCCTGAACAAGTACTTTCAGTCTGCTTGGCTCAGTATGGGCCTTCCAGGCAAACCCACCTTTACTGACGTACGCACTGCGATCGCGACCCATGTGAGTAGGCATTGTGACGCCCCTGTAACTACCAGCGGCGGCTTCGATCCTAATCAAGCTTCTGTCTCTCTCCGACGCAGGCAAAGAATGCACACTCTTCAGAGGATCGCCGCAAGGTGGCGCAATTCATGTGCCATGACACTTCAACCTCAGATAAGTTCTACGCACTTCACCTCGGACCTCTCCAAGCACGCGAGCGCCGCAGACTCTTTGAAAGGGCCCTGGTGGAGGAGGAGGAGGAGGAGGATGGGGAGGCAGCGGGCACTGAAAGCCCCCCGCGGAAAGGGCGCAAGAGGACAGAGACTTCCGTCTCTCCCCTGGTAAAAATCACATTCTCTTTGGCGTGGACAGCAGAACGTGTGGCATTGGCTAACTGCCCTTTATGTGTCTCTTTTCCAGGAGGGAACCAGCAGGAGGACGCTGCCATGGCGCCCTGCCAGGGGGAAAAGCCAGGGCGCTCGCCCGCTCGAACAAACAGAAGACTCTGAATCGTCCTGAATAAATATTGTACAACTTAACGGTCAAATGGTGTTCAGTGTCTTCATTATTCCTTTTATTTATTATCTGTGTGGTAAAAGTAGATTCAGTGGGGACAAAAATGAGCCCTGTCTTCTTAGTTCAACGCTGTATGCCTGCTGCGTCCAGGTTCTGCCTTGGCTACGTTCCGATTGGGACAGATTAGCCCTAACTTGTGTGTTAAAAGTGTCACGTGGGATGCCCTCGTCCAGGTTCTGCCTTGGCTACGTTCCAATTGGGACAAACTATCCCTGCCTTGTGTGTTAAAAGTGACTCGCGGGACGCCCCCGTCCAGGTTCAGCCTTGGTTGATAGCTCATAGGGAGAATGAATCCCTTTTGCAGCACAAGGAGGTGATAGGCTGGACAAATCTGTCCAGGTCTGCAAATGCTTTGAACGCCCAGAAGGCCTTGAGTCCAATTCTGTATATTAGCAAGCTTCTCCCGGGACAGCTCGGTCCTTAGAGATGCATGAATAGGTCAGAACAGGGCAGCTGTGGAGTGGAGGTTAACTTTATGGAGGAATTTAAACGTAGCTTTTGTTAGTTGAAATTGTATGTTGTAAAACTGGCCACATATGTTTGAAACGAGGCAACAAACACATGTAGATTTCTGAGTCTTCAATGCACTTTTATATGATAAACAAGTGAAAAATATATTTTAAAAGTGTAAAATATATTTAAAATAAATAAATGTATAAACAAATAAATATAGTGTTTTGTTTCTTTTTTTCCCCTTTTTGCAAATGTTGACATGCATCCTAACTAGGGCTGTACAATATTTCATTTTAGCATTGATATCGCAATGTGTGGATCCACAATAGTCACATAGCAAGATATGCAATATTTAGTCTGAAATATAGTTGAACAGGAGCTACAGATTTGTGTTTAATTACTGTATTTATTCAGTATTTTTATAATTTGTGCAAAAATATATATAATTTTTGTCTTATCTTTAGTCCAAATGTCTTGATTTCAAAGCAAAAACAAGATTATTTTACTTACCCCACTGGCAGATAACTAATAGCTTGTTTTAAGTAAAAACTTAATTTTCTAAATGTGAAAGAAAAAAAATTCTAATTGCTCTAAGATTTTTTTTTATATATTTATATTAGAAACAAAACAAAGCAAAAAGCTTTTCTTTTTGCCTTGTGATAATTAAATTTCTGCACCTGAATACAGTTAGACTTCTCCCAAAAAATCAAATAGTTATTCAAACCATCTTGTAAAACTGTTTCATATTCCTATTTATTTTGTGAAATATGTTGTTCCAATGTGTATGAACATGTATTTTGTCATTTAAATGGCTTAATAATCATCATATCATTTGATTTCCGATGGCTAATGGGCGCACCATGTTAGTCTACACTGCAGGAGATATTAGAGCTGCAGGATTTAAACATGATAATTAATCATTTTCTTGATAAAGATAAACAGTGTGTATCCTACATGAATAAAGCACAATGTCCAATTATATATATTTTTAAAATTATTATCTTCTCTCTAGACTTCAGCGTGTATTTATGTTAGTGTGTATGTGTATTTGAATGTCTGAAACATTACATAAATGTTATTTCTTTGAAAACACTGATAAACTGTGATTTATAAAACACTGCACGCCTCTTTCCATTTTGAGTTTAGCAGCTGATGATTAAGAAAGGATACAAGGAAGAATCTATCTTGTGTGGTTGTGTTAAATGCCTATGTTTGTGCAAGCCATAAAATATAGTATACCTTGAAAGGCTGTACTATTTACAGTACTTTGGGCTTGAGGATCCCTGCAGAAGATATTGTGAAACTTAAAAATCTGTCATACCCCTTTCTCTTTCCGCTGACACCCTACTAGCTGTAGTTCCTCCTCACATCAGGGGTTTGGAGTTACCTGGGTCAGTTTGGGACTTTCCTTCATCGTTGGGTTGAGTGGGTATGGAACAACAAACAGAAAAAAATCATAGGCGTTTAAAGTCCCTAAAACACCAAGAGTCCTTGGTGGGCCTCAACTTGTCAGTTGGTGATAGATGATACCATCCAAATACTGAATCATGGCCAATTTAGTTCCCTTTGTCCTGAAGATCTAAAATCAATAATCTGCCAGTTAACTTTGACCACATAATTCAGCATTTCAGTTCATTGGGGTGTTGCAATATACATTTTTCTACAAATTTATGGATATATTTACCATGGGGACTACAAAATGTTTTAAAGAGAGAAAAGGACAACAGTGTAAATATCTTGTGCAAAATGACTGCCATGTTTGTAAAGGAAGGTCTACCTGAAATGTTGATCTCAGACATTTTGTTTGGCTACACATCTCATATCTCAATTTTTGTTACATTTTTTAAAACTTTATAAAAATGATATATTATTTTGTTACCTACATGATTAACTTAATATATTTCAAAGTGACGAAATGTTATCCGACTTTTTATTTTGTGAATCAACATTATCACAATGTAGGCCTTTATTGAAAGCTATAAAGCGCGCAGAAATAAAGGCGACATGATTAAAAAAAATCAATTTCAACTACATAGGCTACCCCATTCGCGATTAATGAAGATGATAAACTAGAAAATAAAACTGCAAGATGGACGTGGTTTCTTGAGGCCATGGTTGCCAAAGCTACACATAAGTTCCAGCAGAACTATCATCTTCAACATTTTCAAAAAGCCGTCGGCCTGCACTCTCGCTGCCAAATCTGTAGTTGATGATGGTGAAACGCTGTTAAGCTGCGCCCACTGCTGGCCACTCTTGTCATTGCAAAATAAAGGAACTACTTTTAAAAGGTTACATTACATAGAAAATATTAATATAGATTATGCACTATAACATAAAAATTGTGAAAAAAATGCACCATAAAAAACATAAATGTGCGCACTTCTAAAAAATCTCGAAGGTAGGTGCTCGATCAAAAATAAACATTGTAGCAAAAGATTAAAAGAAATCAACACAATGCCACTTTAGCACTCAAAAATCTTTAATATCACTCACAATGTTTCAACCGACATGGTCTTCATCAGATGAAGTGCTAAAGTGGCAGTGTGCTTATTTTCGCTTGATCTCTTGATAGAAAATGCACCATAACATAAAGTTGTGAAAAAAGGTTAGTACTCTATTTTTTAGTCATCATTTACAAAAATCCAGACAGAATATCTTTTTTGCGATTCTTTTTATCAAATTGTAAAAGGGTTTTTCAGTTATTGAGTAAACTAAGTCTGTGGTAAACATAACTCGATTGTCAAATTTTATGTTGTCAAATATTGTCTCAAAAATGATACATTTACAAAATATAATCTATACATAAACAACAAGTCACATTTATAAAATATTATTTATACACAAGTCACATTAACCAAATCCACTCTGTAAATTCAAAACAATCCAAAAATACACAAATTCATATTATACACAAATCCAGTTCATTTGGCGAAAATATTTATGATTTTTACTTGCAAATTTACAAATTTTGGGTTGTGTTTTTAAATTTTGTTTTGAATTTACAAATAGAGTTTTGTAAATGTGAATTGTGCTGTGCATGTATGAAATTTATTTCATAAATGTGTTATTTTTGAGACTGATCTGGCTCCATAGATAATTTACTTAAACACCTTGTTCTAAGCTTGTAGACATATGCACCTCAAACATTGATATCTTCATATCTCTATATAATATATTGTTGGGCAAGTACAATTTACTACCATAAAGTAGCTATAACATAGAAACTGCCATAATGATGTACAGTATATTACAAAAAAACTGCAAAACTGCAACATGTTTTGCATTTCAAGCAAAATGTAATAAAATAAACAACCAGTAGCTTTTTCTCAAAAAGAAGAAAGTGACCGTTAACTGCATTTTGGAAAGAAATTAAGTTATAAGCCCTTGCACAATGTTCTTCTTGTTATTTGGGTCTGTTGAATCTTTGACTCTGATTAGCTGATGAACATTCCAAAGTGTGCATGTATTTTCACATAAATTCACAATATTTCCAGGCAGGTCTTGACCACATTATGTCCAATGAGATCCAAAAGCGCTCCATACTAATAGGGTGTTGAGACACCAAACCTGTTTTGCACATTAACTGATGTTGAAAACCATTTATTCATTTTCCTTTGGCTTAACCCTTATTTATTAGGGGTCGCCACAGCGGAATGAACTGCCAACTATTCCAGCATATGTTTTACACAGTGGATGCCCTTCCAGCCTCAACCCAGTACTGGGAAAAACCCATACACTCTCACAAGGCCAATTTAGTATATCAAATTCACCCAGCACATGTCTTTGGACAATGGGGAGAACCGGAGGATCCGGAGGCAAACCACTCGAACACGGGGAGAAAATGCAAACTCCACACAGAAATGCCAACTGACCCAGTCAGGACATGAACCAGCGATTCTTGCTGTGTGACAACATTGTTAATTAACTGCAACTTTGACGCCTGCCTGAAAGCGGTTTGCTGACAACCAAAAGCAGTTCACTGATATCCGAAAGTGGTCCCTACTAATCAGACATTAAGACACTGAACTGGTTTTGCACGTCCACTGATGTACAAAATAGGTCCTGCTAATCAGATGTTGAGGCACTGACTGAACCTGTCTTGGCATGTCCACTGACATCCAAAAGCAGTCTGTTCTTTTCAGACATCAAGGTAGGTATCTAAATCAGATTTTTATTATAGTTACCTGCTGTTCCCAAATACTGATGTCCATTCATTTAGTTGATTGAACACTGTGAAAACTAAAGAATAAATAAACAAACCAACCAAATGTTTTACACAAACACAATCAAAAGGGCATTGAAATAAACAAATAATATACAAACAATGTTTCATTTACCTTGCTGGCCTGATAACCAGCAGTAGATTAAGCAGGAGCATTTAACAGGTGGCTGCATTGAGATCTTACTATGCTGTCCATACAAACTTTCGCAGGTTAAATCAGTCAGTGGGGATCATGTGACTTCTGACTCAGGCTAACCGGAAACAATTCAATTTATAACATAAACTAATACGCTTTCAAATAATGAAATACAAAACAATAAACAAAAATACAAGCTCAGCGATCAGCAGTTACATTTACAGTGGCTGTGAGAGCGAAATACACTGCAATTCAAGAAAACACATGCAGTTACAAAAAAATACAGCAAATGAGGAGAAGATCTTCATTGGTTTGATGCAAATCCTCAGAAAACAATTACATTAAGAAAACCCGTAGCAATTTCTCACAACACATGCAAATAGCATGGAACCTAATAGAAATGTTTCAAGGGAAGTTGTAGTGGGTGATCATTGAAAGTTGAGTTTTTTTTTTTGTTTGTTTATTTTAATATCATGATTAGTCAATTTTTTTTATCTTTTTACATTATTAGCCTAAATCAGTGTTTCCCAACCTTAAAGGCAGTACACATTTTCAACTTCTTCCTAATCAACACACCTGACCTGAATCAACTCAACATTAGAAGAGACTCACAAACCGGAAATCAATAGATCAGATAAGGGAGCCTACAAAATATGTACAATTGGTGTGCCTCCAGGAACAGGGTTAAGAAATAACCATAACCTAAATAGCCAGGTCTATTGCGTTTTTGAGTCCCCTTGAAACATATCCGTTGTGTTCCACGCTACTTGCATGTATTTTTAAGAAAATGCATCTTAATTTGTTTGCGCTGTGAGAATTTTCAGCACGTTTCTTAAAGCTGCAGTTTGTTTTTGACTCTTTGAAAGCTTAAAAATAGCATAATATGTTTGCAGATATTTAGGAAACATGCTATATGAACATTCTTGTTTATCTGAAAAATAATGCTGAAGTTAGATATTCTACTTTGAAAATGTGGATTACATGCCGGAACGTCTGTCTCTGTTTTGTTTGCTTTAATCTGCCTGATGCCAGTTTAACCAATTATATTTCAGCCCCCTAAGTTGACTTTGTAGAAAACATTGTATTTCATTCATTCAGTCAGAAAGTGCTCTCAAAGATTGCATCCATGACCGAAATACAACATCCGGTGGACAGTAGCAGCCTCCGAAATGAGTAGCAGTGTTAGAGTTCTACATGAAGTAGTAATTAAGTAACAAATAACATAAAGATTACAAAGCTAAACATTAGGTGAGCAGGTTGTAACACCATGTCCTAACAACATGTGATACGCAGTTTTTAGCAATTGGGCTTTTTGCACAAGATGAAACACAACAACAATTCATAAGCACAGAAGAGTGCACTTAGGCACAATCTCAATTCTATTTTTTTACCTCTATCCCTTCCCCCTCCACTTGGCCCTTGAAACATAGTGTAAAGGGGAGGGGCTTCAAAATTTACCCCTAAGAATTGCACTGCAAAAATTCTCTCCTTACTTAGATTTTTTGTCTTGTTTCTAGTCCAAATATGTCACGGTCGGTGAGGGGAAAAGGAGCGAGGACTCAGGTGCAGCAATAATGGGTTTTTATTAATAATAAAATGAAAACAAAAAGGCAAAACAAACAATCCCGAGGGGGAAAAACTCTAATAAAACAAATAACAGTTAAATGAACAAACAAACTTGACTGGCTGGACAAGACAGGGCTAGACACAACAGGACAGGAAACTATCGACGACGAACTGGCAAAGGACTGAAAACATGAGGGGGATTATAAAGCAAAAAGTAAATTGACACACAGGTGAACACGACAAACTAATAATGAGTAAACAAGGAGGGTGGGACTAGACAATAGACGGGAGAGCGCATGACACAGAGAGACAATACAAGCCATGCGCTCACATAACACAAATCTGAAGCACACGACAAAAGCACGTGACCACAATGTAAACACCGAGCCACGTGCTTTGACAAAAGACGCAAGACACGAGCACACGATGAATGAAAACACTCACCGTGCGCTCACACACGCAGCGTGCATGCTTCATCCCAGCGCCGACCAAAACCGAAACCAACAAGACTGAGACGCTGGGAATGAAACACCACGCTGCTGACAGACGAAAACACAAACACGAGTACAAGAGCGCACGCGTCTGAGGGACGCAGAGCGCGCGCGCGGCCGCGTCAAGCAGGAGCGCACACACTCTGCGTACACCCACGACGGCGCGCGCGCACACAGAGACAGAAACAGGACCAGACCTGGGTAGTGTCCGAGCTCTGCCACCAAAACAAGAATTTAAAAGACCAGAGTGGCAGAACCCTGACAAAATAGGCCCGGATTGGCCAATCGGGAGGACCGGGAGAATTCCCGGTGGGCCGGTTCGTTTTTTTGGGTGCGAGGACCGGTGTCCCTAGCTCCAGAATCTGTTGCTCTCAGCAGTCACACTTTTTGAATTTATTTATTTATTTACTTGACCACCGTCTTCTTACTCATTATTTTACCGTAGCTCTGCAGGTTAATGATGATATAACTCACATTTGTCACCTCTCAATGAACAGTTGTTGTGGTCCAGTGGTTAGTGCATTAGGTTTCGACGTCTCTGACCTGGGTTTGATCCTTCTCTGAGTATTTTTTAATTTTTTTTTTTTTTTATTGTTAAGACATATAATACTGTTAGGGTTGTTAAACATTTGAAGTTCTAAAGCAGCTGTTTTCTCAAAAAAAGACGTGATAGTATAATTAGAAACTGAATTGGAAATGACCTTATTTTAATATAGTCAGTCGGGAACTTAGGTGGGCCGGTTTGAGGCTTGAAACTCCAGAGCTGAAAAGGAGTCCCACTCTGGCCCTGAGTCCAAATATCTAAAAGTTCTCAAATCAAGAAGCATTTTTACACAAGCAAAACATATAGTCTTGTTTTAAGAAATAATATGCCAAAATGAAGTGAGTTTTTCCTTAAATCAAGCAAAATAATCTGCCAATGGGGTAGGCAAAATAATCTTATCACAAATCGAAAAACAAGATTATTTTGCTTACCACATTGGCAGATTATTTTGCTTGATTTAAGGAAAAACTCACTTCATTTTGGCACATTATTTCTTAAAACAAGACAATATGTTTTGCTTGTGTAGAAATGCTTCTTGATTTAAGAATTTGTAGATATTTGGACTAGAAATAAGACAAAAAAAATCTAAGTAAGAAAAGCCTTTTTTTTGTAGTGTGGGACACCACTACCGCACCTGCACACAGCATCATATATCATTGCGATCTCTTGCTTCATATGAGATCACATGATGGCGACTGCTGTATTATGTTATTCCAGTTGTGTTATTTTTTGGTATTTATCTTCAGGAAATCACTGAAGGCATTTATTATGTTATCATAGGGTATTCGAGTGTCATCGAGTGTCTGAATGTTGAGGGACTGCTATACAGGAGTTATTATTATGGGTTACAGATTTACAAATGTATTGTTTTTTTATTTTAGCATTTTTTTTTAAAGCATGATGGTAAAACACGTACGCGATTATGAATATATTAAAACATGTGCTTGTTTGTTTGTAAAAAAAGTTTGTTGTACCCCTGATGATAAGGGGTAGAATTGGGATAAGCATTCAAACTCACATTGTTAGCATTTAACACTGAATAAAGTACATCAGATATACCTAAGGTGATCATTGTCAGTTTATATTGTTGTTCAGTTGCAGTAAATAGAAGCTGTTTCTAAAATACTCATTTCAGGTGTTGATTAGAACAAAACAACCTTTCAATATGGAGAATATTCGCTGCCATTGCTTTTATTTAGAACACGATTTAAATCAGCCTTAAGCCTTTATAGTCAGACTCGCGCCTGTTGATGTCATCAATCTGTCAACCTGTGCTTGTATGTTTTGAACCAGGTGTGCAATATTTAGTTCAACTACTGGGTGTCAAACTTACATACTGCATCTTTAATTTGTTTGTGTTGTGAAAATTTGCATCGCGTTTTCTTTAAATTATTGCATTGTGACGATTTGCAACACGTTTGCGGTCAAACCGATCAAGATCTTTTCTTAATTTGCTGGTGCTTAATTTGCTGGTGCAGTGCAGAGACTCTCTCTGCTACGGTAGGATGTTTAGACATTGAACCTGTTTTGAACCTACACTAGAGACTTTAAAAAATGGACAGGAACTGCTGGATGCTACAGATATGATCTAAATGACTCCATCACGTCACGGTTAAACTGTCAGTATGGTATTTTTATCAGTGTTCCTAAATAGGGCTGGGTGATTAATCGAAAAGGAATCGAAATCAACATTCAGAACGTGTAATCGATCAAATTTTTCTAAGTCATTTTTTTTCAATGATTTTCCCTAACATTTATGGAGTCATCAGACCCTGCTCTGTTAAGGCTAATTTATACCTATTATATTATTATTTATACTTATTATATTATTATGATAATACCAGTGGTGGAAAGAGTACCATTACTTGCCTAAAAATATAGTGTAAGTAGAGTAAAAGTATCTGTTGTAAATATTACTCAAAGTATAAGTAAAAAGTAGCCCTTTCAAAAAGTACTCAAGAGTAGTGAGTAGTGAGTATTACGCTGTGAAAAGCTGATGGATTTACATGTAATTTGTGCAAATGTGTGTAAACGTAACATTATGAAGTGCATTTAATTATTGCCCTGCAGGCACACAACATCATAAGATGCTAATATTAGGTTAGATTTAAATTTGATGTCTGGTGATCAAAATTCAATGTCTAACCGGTGTCTAAGGACAACATTATTTTGATGTCCAATAATGACATCAAATGACATTGATATTTGGTTGATTTTAGGTTGTTAGAAAGTGACCAAAATCCAACATTGAGCCAACATCTTAAACCAACATCATATTGACGTCAAATTCTGACATTTATTCAATAGGTTGGCAACCTTGATCCAACAACTGATAGACATTGTGGTAAAGTCAACACAACGTCAAGCTGTAACATCATTAGATGTTGATATTTGGTTGGTTTTAGGTTGGACATTGGCCTGACATTAAGTTCTGACATCAACATGATTTTCATGTTTAAACAAAATGCAATATCACCATGACGTTAGGGTACAATGTCAAATTGATATTATGTTGACGTCTTGTGCTTGCTGGCTGTCATCAAACTGTAAACATCCATCATCTTTTTACAGAAATTTGAGTATTTGTAATGAGTTACTTTGCACCACTGGATATTACACTTCTGCTAAGTGCATGCATATGGTCTGGTGCAGCCTTTGTATTACACATTACACATAGCGCAAGCTTTGTGACTGGTTGATTTGATAGTGGTGATGAGGGTGAGCTGCGCAGGGAACAGCTTTTTAGGCAATGTGTGTTTTTATTTCAGTTGTCCAGCGTTGATGTTCAATAAATAATCCTAGATAATAGATAGTGTGTTTCCTATTATTATCTTAAAACCAAGAAATGCACACTTCATTCAAAAATCCCTCGCTTGTAATATATGAGAATATTTGCTGTACAAATCCTGTCAGTCAGCTATGAGGACAAAAACATAAAATAATTAAAATAGTTTATTAAAATGTTAAAATGTTCAATTAATCAAGTATTTTATTTTAGGCCAAATTGCCCAGCACTGTTCCTTAATAAGTTTGTCAAGATTTGATTTTATTAATTTGTTATTTATATTAAATTTTATAAATTAAATAAAGTTTTTTTTTGTTAAATAGGATTCATATTAATTTTAAATAAGTAGTAGTTTTTAAACTGATAAATATTTCCTAAATATATTGTAAATATATATATATATATATATATATATATATATATATATATATATATATATATATATATATATATATATATATATATATATATACAAATATTTAAAATAAATATTCTTAAATATGTTGATTGATAATAAATACATAATTAAGTATATTTAAAATATATTTCATTTATTAGTTAAATACTATTTATTTTTGTGAAGAAAAATAATGAATAAATAAATACAGTTATAGCGTAATGTTTATTTAATATCAAATTTAGTTTTGGGATAATAAATTAAGTTTTGGGAATTTAAGCAATCGTGATATGCTGAGGTTTTATGAAAGTTGCATTTACAAAGCCAAATATTCTTTAGAGCAGAGACTCACGTCATCCACTAGAGGGCATCTTGAAGTATCAGCATTATTTCCAAATATTAAAAAACAAGACAAAACGCGTAAAATCTTATTATTTGTTGTGCATGAATTTATGTATTGATTTATTCATTGATACATGTATATTACATGTAAAAAATATTATTATAAATGTACTTGGAAAAATATACTAAAAACCTTTGAAAATGTTCCACTGTTTTGAAAATCCTGGATGAAAATTAATTTTGAGATATAAAAAATAATATAATGTCATATGTAAAATAATATAATTCTAAAAATACAAGAGCATTTTTATAATGAGCATACAGTTACGTTTTAGTCAATTATTTTACACTTATTTTATTTAGATTTTTTCAATTACAATAAAAACTGTAATTTATTTTTAATGTATTTTAATGTATTTTTAATGAAGGAAATGTGTTATTAAATTTAAAATATTTTTAACATCATACCATGAAAATTACATCAATCAAGATATTATCCATTTTATTGTTAACATAATTTAAAGGCCATCCTAAACTAAAGAAACTAAAGAAGAAATCTCCTCTCTTTTACAGTCTTTTGTTTTGTATTCAGGAAGTTATTCACACATGGTCTGTCCTATACACCAACAGGGTCTAAACTGCGCACAGCCCCCCCCACCCCCCCACCCTCCCCCCCACCCCCCCACCCTCCCTTTCTCTCTCTCTCACACACACACACACACACAGACACACACATACGCACACACACAAAAAAGAAAACAAACCTGTTTGTCTGGTTTTAGCTACCCGGAAATCATAGAGAGAGAGAGAGAGAGAGAGAGAGAGAGAGAGAGAGAGAGACAGAAAGAGAGAAAGAGGTGAATGTCTTCAGTTCCTGTCCTCAATGTAAGAATGTCTCAAATTTAGGACTACAGTACAATCATACCACATGGATGGGAGCGATAATGGCTGAGCGAGAGCACTGGATATCTTCATGGCTGGAGTGACTGGAGTGGCTGGAGGATGGTGAATCTCATAGCACAACAGCAATATCTCAAGAATTTGAAATATTTTCTTTGTCTAGTTTTAAGGTTTGCAACTTAGTAATGAGACATGGCAAAAGGACATATTTACAAATTTAAAACCTAATGGAGTAATACCACATTCTAGGACATCTGAAACCAAAGTGTCTGTAAGGTTTACACCTGTAGTTTGGAAAAGTGAGATTTTTTTTTATTGTGTTTGTGAAGAAAATATTTGAGGATCTTCTGAACCATGGAGCTTAACGTGATCAGCACGAGATGTTATACTGGATTATGGCTGTGGTAAGATGACTATTCACTTTGAAATCATCACCTTTACAGCAGCTTTTGAGCTGTTTTTATATCATAATACCATCATCAGTGATAAAAAGTCAAAGAGTTACCGGGAAAGTCGTTTTCAGATCCATCATGTTACCTAAAAATATAATTTCTCAGAATAATGGAGACTAACATTGACCACTTGTTCTCGTTTCCTTTTTGTTGTTGCTAAAATGACATTAATCGCAGACTTGACACTGATTATCAGTTGTTGCATGTAAATAAGCCCACTTCTACATTGACTTCACCTTAATTTTGTGAAGGAAGTGAGTTATTTCAACACTATCTCAAAGGACTGTTGATGCCGACACACATAGGATCTTTAATATAAGTTGACAATTGCTCCACGTGTTGCTCATATGATGGCAATGGCTAGACGTCCAGGAACTGCGGGCCGAAGTCAAATTTCGGACACTTCTGAAACCCCATCCCAGCCCCCAACCAGCGCTGACCGTAAACTTCTGGAGAAAGTGCTCAAGAGACTGGACAAACTGCACAAACTGAGCGTTGATCCCAGGCTGGCCCTCAAAAACAGTCCTCCGTACCTCCCTGAGCTTCTGTCGGAGACGGCTATCCACCTGACAGAGGTCTGGGCGCCTTACAGGGGGTCCGCCATGGCTGTGCCCCGATGGGATGAAGGAGATTACATGAGGATCCATATTAGACACTTACTGGACAAGACAGACAGAGCTGTGCTGCTGTTCAAGGAAGGCAAGGAGAAGATGTTTGAAGAGACATCAAACTACAGGTAAGATACTATGGAGCATTTAAGTAAACAAAGAATTCTTCACAGTGAACAAGGTTTGTTAGATTTTTCAAGCCTATAAAATAAATGGTTCAGTCAATATGAACTGCTGATACTTTGAGGAACCAGAAGTGGTTCTTCTGTGGTGTTGCTGTGAAAGCCCACTTTTAAAAGCTTTATTTTAAAGAGTGAATTGGTCACATTATTTTATGTTCTTCAGGTGTTCACATTTGAACAAAATTTAGGACAGCAGTTTCCGTATTTTGACAATTTTTATATTTTGTGATTCTCGAGTTTTTTCCTTTTATTTACGGCTGTGATTTGCATTATGGGACCTCGATCTCTGCACTGTCGAATTTTGTTGTTGACAATGAAACTCTACAAGTAACCGAAGTGACTTTCATTGACATTTTAGTAGTATGAAATAGTAAAATGTATGAGAAATAATATATAGAGGAATAAGTGTGTTAAATAACAGAAAACATACTGTGATGTTAAAATGCAAGGTTTTTGTAGCGCAATATACTCTACAACACCAACCAGACAATATATCACTTTAAACTATTAAAATGTTAAAAAAAAAACACATTTTCAAATGGGGGGGGGGGGGATTAAACACAAAATACCAAAAACTGCTTTTACAGATGCTTTAAAAAGCTAGGTATGTAGATATGTAGATGATCAAATCATCAACACATTTTTGTTAAGCAAAAAAACAGAAATATTTTTTACCATAATTATGTAATTATATAAAAAATGTAATTTAGCGTATAAGAAATATTGTCAAAAGTAAACCCTATTTTGAGATCAGTGTCATTTTAAATTTTAATTTGAGATTCATTTTAATTTTTTTTTATTTTTATGCTTTGCCCATCAAGAAAGGTATTTTGATCATAAAATATTACAAAATGTTGTATGACGACTTATTCTGTTATGTTATTTAATCTTTCACAAAAAGTTAAGCCAAGCTTTCATGTTTAAGCATCATTTATAAAGACGATAAGTTACTGGTGTGCATCTTGACACCAATCAATGCCACTGAAGTATTTTAAGATTGCAAGCTATTTTCAGTTAAGAAATATCAAATAAAATAAGTACGGGTCAGAAAATGTATGTGGCATTGTTGCCTATATATATCTGTTACGCTAAATAACGATGACACATTATTCCACCAATATTTTGGCATTTTGTTTTCACAGAAGTTATTTGAATATTAAATGAAGGACTTTACCAGCATACATTTTTAAGTCACAACATTTATTGAAACATTCTACTAATTTTTTACAATCTGGAATAAACACAAATGTTAATTTGATGCTGAGTTTATAGTCACACAATGCAAGAAGACATCAAACAAACAAAATCTAAACTCGCTGAACCTAACCAGTGTGTTTTAATCAGTTAAAATGACCCCATCAGTAATGTTTACATTCTTTGATTTGCATGCTATCTCGTACCCATACACAAAATCACAATGTTTTGCTAGAATATCCCTGAAAAGAATGTAAATATGAGTGTCTACATGTTCACACGCATTCAAAGAGAGCATCATGATAATCAGTTTATCAAGGGAAGAAACCAAGTTCCTAGTATACCTCACTAACTGAAACTGACTGCAATAAAATGGATTATTTTCAATCTTCAGAGAGTTGTTCCTGTTTAGACTTTGTTAAGAGGCTTGATCAAGTTTCTGGTCTGCTGTGACTACTAATGACCAGTGTGTTTAATGTTGCTTTATCATGGAAATGGAGGAAAGTTCCCTCCAGCAGTGAAGGCCAGCAGTTTAATGTTGTGTTTCAGCAGAGCGGTGTTCAATCTGTTTACTTCATCATCACAAAAAAAAGCACAAAACTATTTATTTGTTATTAGTATATACTCCTCATATACTCTTCAAATACATACAGTTGAAGTCAGAATTATTAGCCTTCCTGAAATATTAGCCCCCTGTGTATTTTTCCCCAATTTCTGTTTAAAAGAGCAGATGTTTTCAACACATTTCTAAACTTTATAGTTTTAATAACTTATTTCTAATAACTGATTTATTTTATCTTTGCCATTATGACAGTAAATAATATTGTACTAGTTATTTTTCAAGACACTTCTATACAGCTTATAGTGACATTAAAAGGCTTAACTAGGTTAATAAGGTAACCTAGGCAGGTTAGGGTAGTAAGGCAAGTCTCTGTATAATGAATAAATAAATAAATATATACAGTATCATACTAAATAAAGGTTATGGCCCTGTCCATACGAACACGGTATTTTCAAAAACACACTTTTTTTTCTATGCGGTTGCACTGTTTGTACACACGAAAACGATGTTAGGTGACTGAAACCAAAACTTTCTAAAAAAAAAACTTCGGCCAGGATAAAGATTTTCCAAAACCTTTGGATACTATAACTGGAGTTTTCATCTCATGATGTCAGGTGCCTGCTGTCTACTTCTTTCTGATTGGCCAAGACGGCTGGGTTAACATCAAAAGCGTAAGAAGTTACTAAGGCAAAATTCCACACATTTAATAATAATATTGATAAAAATAACTCCTTATTTAGTGCTTTTCTGGACACTCAATTTGCTTTACACATTTTGGGGGGGTGGGGGTGCAGCATCCACCTAGATGACGCGACGGCAGCCATATTGCGCCAGACTGCACACCAGCTGATTGGTGGAGAGGAGACAGAGTGATAAAGCCAAGTATAATATGGGGATTATAATGGAGGCCATGATGGACAGAGGCCAGTGGGCAAGTTTATTCAGGGTGCCAGGGTTAAACCCCTACTCTTTTTCAAAGGACATCCTGGGATTTTTAATGACCACAGAGAGTCAGGACTTTGGTTTAATGTCTCAACTGAAAGACGGTCCCCATCACTATACTGAAGCGACCATGTGATAGTTGCAGAGAGCTAGCTTTTAGCATTTGCGCCAAATGCATTGTATAATTTGTGTCCTTAAACCCGCGGGCCAGTAATCCGCCTCTGTTCTCACGTTTCCATTGATTTGTATGAAATCTACTTTTGCAAATACTTATTAATTTCCCATTTGGTGTGACCCCAGCATAAAAGTGTCACTATTGTCACTTATAGGTTCGACATGTCCTTAACATCCATCATAGTGCATTTTAGTATTTTCATGTGGATGGAAATGTTATTAAAAATGAAAGGGTGGAGAAAATTGTTTATAAAAATAACCGTGAATGTGTAAACATGGCCTGAGTTGACTGAGTGCGAAATCATGAGAGTTGTCTTCATTATATCCTGACACAGAAATCGTGTTCATAAATGAGCTACAGTATTGAAAACTTATGATCGTACTGTAGTTGTAAGAAGCACTAAGGCAGTACACACCAAGCTGATTGGTCAGTGTTACTTTTGCTGCATTTCTCGAATATTTGCAAAATATATGCAAACAATATGGCTTATTAGATAATCAGAAAATCCCACCGTGGCGAGTAATAAGTACTGTGAAAATGGTACTAAATGCTGCTTTGTTTATGGTTTGTATGTGTGCATCAAATGTTCTGGTTTGCCTTTGTGGAATGAGAAAATAGATTACTGGATCATGCGTGTGAGGACAGAAACATCTTCTCATGCAGACACAGAACATATGCTCTCATTTAGTTGGTTTTTGTCTGTTTGTTGTGTTCACTGTAGCATTTTGGTACAGATGGAACCAAATGCAGTTGATGCGATCTGATAACACAGTTGGCTTTTGTCGCCACTAGCTCTTTGCCATTAACTTGGTGTGTCCCGGCGAAAGCCGTCAAGCGATTTTAGACCACTAAAGCAGTTGCTGATGAAAGGCAAGCGTGACATGGGACAAAAGTAGCATAAGGCAATAAGCATGGCTTTTATACTGTATCATGCAAAGTATATTTTAGGTTTTTTTTCATAATGCTGCTCTGTGCAGTCTAATAAAACACACAACATATTAAAGCACCTTTGTTGTGTGGTAACATTAGGATGGTGACAAGGTCCCTGTCACTAGTTAAAATAGCCTATTTCTGTGGATTTGAACATTCCTCAAAACATTCAGGATAATGTAAATACATAAGTCAGCAAAATATGTTCAAGTGGTTTTTGGATATTTAGTTTTTTTATACCTTACATATTGTATCTTTAAGAATATTAGACAGTTGTATTCATAGATGTGTTCATCACAGCAACAAATGACTGAAGACTTAATAAACTGCTTATTGTCAAACATAAATGTGTTCAGAAGATAATCTGATGATAATCCACTTCATGTCTGAAATATTGATTCTTATTTCTTCATAGGCCTGTTTGTTAAAACTTTACAATCAGAGTCACTATTTGTTAACAATAAAAATAACTAGCATTTATTGATCTTAGGTAATGTTAATTTCTTAGTCAATAAATATATATAAAATCAAAAGTCATATCTGTTCAATTGTATTTTAAACTTACATAAGCACCATAACTTCAGTAATAGATGTTGCAATTTATTATCAATATTTTTTTAATTTACTTTTGCTGTTTTTGCATTTATTGTGATAGGAAGATTGACAGGAAGGGAAGTTGTAGAGAAAGAGTGGGTTGGGATTGGTATAAGTCCACGAGATCAATCTAGTACTTGAGACCTCGTAGCACAGTTGCACTATATTGTATGTTGGCACACTGACTACTCATAGTTCTGACAAATGTAGCTATTTCTTACAGTTTATGTTAGCTAATGCATTAATAACATTTTCTAATGAGACATTTTACTAAAGTGTTACCTATTATAACTTGATAATCCTTATGCAAATTAATTAGTGTTAAAACTATTGTTCACTCTGATCATCAACATATCTCATGATAATACCATACATTGTGGTAAACTCATAATTATCGCAACGAAACTGTGATACATACACTCTATGCCTAGAGCCAGGTGATTACATTCATCATTCTCTACATTTATCTTCAAGTAACATAATGAGCCATAACAAGTGGCTTGTTCACATTGTTAGCAAATTGGCTTCTCTTTTGTGTGAACTTGAATAGCATGAGCGACAAGTCACAACAGAACCGTTACTTTCTGCTTGACCTGCATTTTGTTCAGTGTATCCCACAGCATGTCCCAACTAGACATGTGGTGTAGAAATAAAAGATCTGAAGAAAAACCAGCAATACCTGTGTGTACCATTCTTGAAATGAACACACTCACACGAACACACTCACATGCATGCCCATACACACAAATATATGCACAAATATACGAACAAACACATGCGCACACAAATCTGTTTAATATATCCCCTAAATAAATACAATAGTTCACATCCTAGTTTTCAATTTTATGAAAAACATAATATTCTGCAATCATGAAAAGCTTTTTTATTCTTTAACAAATGGCCATAAAACTAAAATTTTTCTTTAATAAATAGATTTTTTCCAAAGCTGCTGTAAAAACAGTCTAATCTTATTAAAAACAAAAGAGTATAAAAAACTAAATAAATATGAGTTTTTTTTCAACCACTAATAAGCATTGTACAGCACTTTTCAAAACACATCACATTGCAGCCAAACAAAAGTCTATGCAGAGTAGACATAGGACATAATCGGTTTTAGGGTTTAAGGTTTTGTTAAGTCAAGGTTTTAAAAGCATTAAAACTTTCTTTTATACCGTTCCTAAGGTATTTGTAACTATTTTCTCGAGTTATTTTAGGGCAACCATAAAAAAAGGACCCTCCACATCACTTACTAGTCAGTCCATGATTTAGGAAACATCTGAAAAATCTCTTATAAACCAACATCCTGCACACTTTAGAGCTGAACAGTGCAGCGGTTTACTTTATATCGAAGGAAAAGAAAGATATCCAAAGATGTATTTTCAAGTTGAAAAGAAATCTGTGTTTTTGAAACGAATTAAGACTGCAGAAGTCAATGACTTATTTAAATTATTTAGCCTGACATTTATTGTTTTAAAACATTTGAATTGTTAAAATATCTACCATGTTCAATGGGGAAAGAGCTGTTGTTTTTTTTACCCAGACATTTACAAAAAACTTATTTTAGAGCAGTATTTACAATACTGTGATATTGTGAAACAGTGATATTTTTACCCAAGGTTATTATACCATCAGAATTTTATACCAGCCTATGCCTAATGCAGAGCAAACTGCAGCAAAAAACCCCTCTGTTTTCAGCATTTTCTTTACATGCTAACAAACTAATTTCAAATTCAATTCAATTCAATTCAGCTTTATTTGTATAGCGCTTTTACAATGTAGATTGTGTCAAAGCAGCTTCACATAAATCTGTTAACTATAGTTTAAAGACAGACTAAATTCCATGCATTTTGTTCCATATTTATCTATAACAGAAAAAATCTTAACAGAAAATGATAGAAGCATTCCAAGCCAATTGCAATTTCAGCTAAAACCTCCTATTTAGACATTTTTTTATGACCTTGTTTTGAACCATGAGAAGTGATTAGGAGGCGATTGTGCACCATTTCTCAGTTACATTAATTCCAGCAGGCACAAGACGTCAACATCACATCAGACTGACGTTGCACGTTTGTTTAGAAATGAAAATCGGCTTGATGTCAGAACCCAATGTCAGACCGATGTTAATGTTCAGCATCTGACAGATGTTGCATTTTGGTTACATTCTAATGCAACCTAAAAACAACAAAATATTAATGTCTGATGATGTTACAGCTTAATGTTGGGTGGACGTTACCACTATGATGTCTATCAGGCATTGGATTTGATTGCCATTTGGTTGCCATACCTGATGAATAAAAGTCAATATTTGACATCAACATGACGTTGGTTTAAGATATTTGCTCGGTGTTAGATTTTGGTCACTTTCAAACACAACCTAAAATCAACAAAAATCAATGTCATTACACGTCAGTATTGGATGTCAAAAAAACATTGTCCTTAGATGCTGACAACCTAAATCTAACCTAATGTTAGTGTCTTTTGAGGTTGTGTGTCTGCTAGGATAGCACAAATTATATGACAACACAGGTGAAATTTGGAAGCTTTGATGATAACGGAACTACAAACGCACAGAATTGTGTATGTAAGGAACAGAATTACCGCACAAACCTGTTACAGTACATGTGAGCAAATGTAGTTCAGTTCTGCATGTTGGTGATCTAGTTTGGGCAACCAAGGCTGTCTTGGTTGACGGACAGTGTAAATGTGTGGTGGAAATTTTTAGAATAGGCCAAAGGAAAATTTAGGTCTCAGAAGCGCTGTGCTTTTTCTGCAAGATGCTCAGAGAAAAGGTAGAAGATGAAAGGAGGCTTTTGTGGCTGAGCTACTGGAGATAAAAGTAGAAACACGGCGGTCATAATGTGTGAATGGAAAAACATGTTGTGCATGAGCCACAGTTGGTCAATTTAACATTCAGAGTTCATTCATATGCAGCTTTTTGCAGTAGGCCACGTTATGCAGAAATAAATATTAATTACTAATCGATTGTATAATCTGTTATTGAATTTTTGGCTGCGGTGCTTTCTTCAAATATAAATTACGATGGCATTTTTAAAAATAGAGTGCATATTATGTGACACCTGTTGTGCCCTTTTAAATAAAAAAATAAAATAAAAATATTTTTTAAAATTTAAATAAATTTAATTTAATTTAATAATATAGAATTTTCATATAATACAATATATATATATATAATTATAACTGTATTTAATGTGTAATTTCTTTTCTTGTAATTATTTCAAAAATAATTATATTACAAACAGCGTACAAAATTCATCACTATATGAACTTTAACATTGTGTATAATTTTACAAATAAACAACAAATCCTGATGGAGATTAACCAAATGAAGGAAAACATCCTGAATGAATGAACAAATAAATTAGGAAATGAATAGAAGCAATATAAAGGAATGAATAAGTATTACTACTAGATATACAGTATAATACACATATATGTGGTATAATGTATATCAAAGCAAAAACCATGTGCTGGTGTGCTAGAAACAGCAGTTTAAACAGAGATTTACATCCAAGCTAAAATAATTAGCGTATTTAAAGTCTATAGTGTGCAGTTTTCTATGTGAATAGCTGTAACAGATGAGACTGTTGATCTGTAACTTGCAAAGGATGCTGATGTTAAAGACCTCTTTGATCAATTAGTAATGGAAAATGCTGTCAGTCAACCACAAACACTCAGGACAGGATGTTTGAGTGTGTACAACTTCCTGTTCATGTACTTAGAGTGCATTGTGCCAGTTTTTTTGTTTCTTTCTTGGGCGCAAGTTTGTACATATAGGAATATATTGTGTATAGGTTGTTGACATATTTTTCAAGTGCACACAGCTCTCTTGTGTAGCTGCTTGTATCTTTTGTGTTCATTATATGAATACAAATGTATTATAAAACTAATATTTGGTTGTTTAATGTTTTTTTGTTATTGTGCTTATGTCTTTTTCAGGAGAAACCTCACTAAGTTGTCGCTCCTCTTCAGCCACATGTTGAATGAACTACGAACAATATTTCCTGGAGGACGATTTCAGGGAGATACTTACCGAGTTACAAAGACAGAGGCCAAAGAATTCTGGAGGAAAACTTTTGGACACAAGTATGAAAGATTATTTACTTGGGTATTATTTACTTTAATGGGGCCATGAACAGAATTTTTTGTTTCTTTAATGTTTATATACAAGTTATAAAAACTTACCATTCATCTATTATACATTTACTCAATGTGCATTAACATTTGAATGAGCTTAAAAACAATTCTGCACATGCACAAATGTACACTGCATACAGGTCATCTATGCAGTTATTAGTGAATGAGACCCAGTTTTACACACATTTGTGTGTTAAATCATCCAGTATAGACATCACTACATCATCTTTCACTTGAGGTCTCTGTAAAAAACCTGAATCAAACTTTCTTGTTTAAAAATAAATAAAATGAAAGTAAAATGAAGTGAACAAGGAAATCATATTTTACTGTGTTATAAAAAAACTGTTAATTGGTAGTTGTCTATAGCTTGTGATTTATAGGTGTTTACCAAGACATTCAAACTGCATCATGTGACCTTGATCTCTGCATTGATAGCTTTTAATGTTGAAAATTTAACTCTTAAACAAATTAGTGACTTTAGTATTTTGAATGATTTTCTGTTAGATTAGATAATAGATTTCCCCTTGTTATGCTTTAAACGGCATCTATGATGAAAATCATCTTTTGTAAGCTGTTTGGACAGAACTGTGTGTATGTATAATTTGTCCACAGTCATGTTGGAGTGATAGAAACACAATAAGTCTCTTTTTTAAATTTCCTGACGTTATAATAGGATCCAAATCCCTCTCATTTTGAGGCCCACTGCAACGTGACGTAGAAGTGCTGTTTTCCCTGCCCACCAAATTGATTGACGGCTGCGTATTAACACGTCCCTGTAGTAACATGTATTATCATATCAACAAGACAGGATGAGCGCAAATCAACTGGGATTAACAGATCTGTTCAGCTCACTATGATCATCAATCTTCACCAAATGTGATTAAGAATGAGTTTTACAAGTTTAAAACATAAAACAGTACACGTTTGTAATGAATTACAGCGATTTACCTCAGCTTTACTACTGAAGTATCAGCACAGCCGCGTGTCAGTACAATAATAAAAGAAGATGCTTCAATCCCCGTTTGTGGACGTTAAATCAGGTTTATTTTGTACATCAGCACAACTGTACAGCAGTGTCGATTAACGTGTATACTGTCACAAAAACAGTGCAAAGTTTAACACGTGTGCTTGGTGTGTGTCTGTGTGTTTGTGCTTGAACTTTGTAACAACATTTTGTGTGAGTCATCGTCACAGAAAGGCTTGAATTAACTCCACAACAAATACATCAAGCAATCATTGGGAAAGGTCTAAGATACAACTAATGAAAATCTGGAATTCAAACTAATCAAAACATTGAGAAAATTGCCTTTAAAGGTGTCTAAATTAAGCTTTTAGCAACACACTACTAATCAGTAAGTTCTGATACATTTACAGTTAGTAATTTACATTTTATTTTTCACAAAAGGGCGTCTTTATTTAATTTTCTTGGCATGCAGACATTTTTAAAATTTTGACCTACATATTTTGGCAATTCCTGAAAATATACTCATGCAACATAATACTGGTTTTGTGGTCCAGGGTGACATTTACCCAGAACCTGAACTGTAAAAAGTGAAAACAAAAAAAACCTTGTACACCTAAATGTCACGATCACCAGTGATCGACTTCAGGCAGATCACTAGTTAACTATACATCAAAAATAACAAACTACAAATCCCATCATGCCATTTCACACACACCAGTTGCCGATCACCTGGTGAATTGCTGAGAGGGGTCTGGCTGCAGACCTGGTGCAGTGAGATCTGGGCTGCATCCAATGCTTTTTAATAGGCTCACCTAACCCCACCCCTAACCCTATCCATCACAGTGACGTCACAAGCTCCATTTGAGTGCATTGTGTCTGACATTGCATCGCTGTGTGATGCAGTCTCAGCTTGCATCAAAAAGGCTGCATCCAGATACTATTGTAATCGCTGGTGATCAAGACACTAAACCAGTGATATAGGGCCCGAGGGCCAAATTGCCCCGTGATAACTTTTGATTTGGCTGGCCATCCCATCTGAGAAGAAAGGAAGAATGATGGAGATGTTTCGATGATTTATTGTTAACTGAAAATAAATGTTTCAATTAAATGGCGTAAATTAATCAGGCTTTGTTTAAATGTACACACTGTCACCTGAAAATGGATGATAAATGAAGTTGATGAAGAACGATGTTTAATGTATTCAGCATTGAACTCCACTGTGTTATAAATGTGATTGTTTATGTTTTTATCGCAGTTATAATTTTTAAAAGTTATACTGCATTAGTTAATATGATTTAAAGTAATGTTTTCTATTTATTTAAAAATATTATTAAATAAATTAGGAAAGTACCCATGGCAACTTTGATTTAATATAGTTTGGTATGTTTACCTTTGAACCAAGGCTTTCAATGATATTTGGTTTTGGCCCTTCATGATTTTGGCCCTCTGTACTAAACCTACACCTTGTTACAACTACAACTATAATTTCTTAGGAAGCAGTGTCCAGGAAGTTTTGAAATACACAGAAACTATAATGACTTCAATATGTCAGTAGATCAAGGGAAATTTGAGGTCACTTAAATGTATGTTGTAGACAAACCTTTTAGATGTATTTCTGGCCAATGATTATCTCTGTCTCTTTTAGGTGTATAGTGCAGTGGAATGTTTTTAAACAGCAGCTGAAGAGGGTACATTACTTTGAAGAGGGAATGGAGGCCATGGCTTTGAAGTCCACAGTTGATCTAACCTGTAACGATCACATATCCATCTTTGAGTTTGATATTTTCACCAGACTTTTTCAGGTATTATAAGTTTGAGAGATTCCATGAATACAGTTTTTTTGTTACTTATTAGATCTGATTTTAATCGTAGAAAATAAAATTTGCATGATGACAAATAATTTTAACCCCATCAAAAAGGCATTTTAAACTGTTTGAATTTTTGACTGTATTTAACAATTAAATTATACAATACTGTTGTCTAATAGGCCATTGTGCAAAATATAAACAAGCCTAAAATGATCATTTTAAAAGCTTTTTTATATTTTTAAAAATTTTACTATTTAGGTAAAAACTGTTCAAATAGCACCTATTATGGATGAAATAGGGTCATATTTTGGGTGTATGGGTCTCCAACAACAGTCTAATATGCATGCAAGGTCAAAAACACTTTTGTTGTCTTTTAATATGCATTTATTTTTACCTAAATATTCCAGCGTCTCATTCAGAAATTCATTAGTTCCCAAACCCCTCCTTAGCGCGAAGCTAATCTGCGCTAATTGGACCGATGACAGCCTGTTGCTATTGGTCGACAGCGTTCAGCTGTAGTCTGTAGCAGTAGTCTTTTCTGATCCTTCCTTCAACAAACGGCCGATGAGTTATCCGTTTTAAGCATGTAGATTTCAGAAGCACTCAAACAGCACAAGGCTGGGCTATAATGCTGAGGTAATGTTGGAAAAATAAACCTCAACCACTGACTCTTCACAGTTTCATCTTTGTTAGAGAAAATTGCACTAACTTTCCCTCACACTTCCAGTAATATTTAGCTGAGCACAGCATTAATTCAACCGGCGTCTGCCACAGTGTGGGCGGGACTGCAGATTTCAATTTTCCCAGGTTTGGGCATGCAACAACCGGGCGGGGCTTAAGTCTTGTATCCACATCATGCCGAAACGGCTCAAGACTCATTATCAAGACGATTCATTTAAAGTGCTAGGAGTCGACACTATTATAAATGAATCAATAGTTTTAAACACTATCATTGTCATTCTCAAAAACCCAAAATAGGGGCTCTTTAATAAACATGTGAGGCATTACTTCATCATTCGCAACCTGACTTTTCATTTTTTTAACTGGCTTTTGTTTTAAATCAATAATCATTTAATCAAATTAAAATTCAAGGATTAAACTGAATCCCTCTGCCCTAATGCTGTAATGTACATCTCCTATTCATATTTATTACAGTAAAAACTTAAAATCTTATTACATATTTAATAATTTTAACCTCCTTATTTACACTATAACAAATTTATTGACGTTTTGCCTAAAACATTGTAATTTCAGTCTATTGATGAATAATTTCTCTCTGTATTATGTAATATTAATATTCAATTTAATGTTGACAATGTTGGAAGCTTTGACCAGTGATGTGTTGCAGCTGGAAGGGCATGCACTGCGTAAAACATATGCTAGAGTAATTGGTGGATCATTCTGCTGTGGCGAACCCTTAACAAATTAGGGACTAAACTGAAGAAAATGAATGAATGAATATTAGCCTAATGGAACGTGAATAGAATATAAAACAAATAAAATACATTCAGAATATATTTCTTATATATATATTTTTGTGCTCATGGAAAGTGCCAGTAATGCATCGATTCCTCTTTTTTCATTTTCTGTGAACGACTTATTCATGCATGTAATGTTTGATTTTCCCTTATAGCCTTGGTCAACATTAATAAGGAACTGGAACCATTTGGCAGTAACTCATCCTGGATATATGGCTTTTCTCACCTATGACCAGGTCAAGGCTCGACTGGAGCACTACAGACATCGTCCCGGCAGGTGAGACATATATGGGTTGTTGTAATTTAGATTTTTGCAAAAAGACCGAGAAGCAATAGTTATGTTTATGTAGTTTAAAGTCTGATGTTTGAGAAATTATAAGGGTCACTAAATGTATAAATTCTTTCACTGTTTTTTTGTACTCTTTACTGAACTGTCTGTATTGTAATAACATGGAGTAACATTTCGGGCCCTATCATACACCCGACTCAATGTGGCGCAAGGCGCGGCGCAGTAATCTTTTGGTAGTTACAACTTGGCGCAAGAGTCGTTTTGAGGCGTTGCGCTACGCTGTTTAAATAGCAAATGCATTAGCGCTCATATATGCGCCCATAGGCGTTCTGGTCTAAAAAGGAAGGCGTTCTGAGGCGCACTGCTTGCGTCTTAGTTTTTGAAACTAAAATAGATTTTTCATTAGACCAAAACTATCTAAAATCCGGTGCAGAGTTGCGCCTCTCTTACACACTGCTTAATACGCACAAGAGAGCAATGGGCAAATATCTTTACTTATGAAAAAATTTAAATATTAAGGGAATATATATAGGATATAATAAGAATAGATATAGGATATAAATATAAAGGATTGAAATATTATAAAACATATTATTTTCTAGCTTACATAAATATGAAAAATCACTGCTTTTATGTCTTCTTCATCTCGGGAGGCTTTTTCAGTTCATTCATAACAATTTGCTTTTGTATGTTATTAATATTAGCAGTATTATTTATTATATCCATATTTATGTTTGTTTTATTAAAAACAAGCTTAGATTTGCCCACCTGTCAGGTTTTAGACCATATGGGGCACAGCATGTGTTTTAGGATATAACTCAGGTTTTTGAGCACACTTCGTTAATATTGTTCATTTATTCGTTTGCTGGAAATTAGAACTGAATTTAGAAATAGCTTTTAAACGAATATTTGCGCTTAACAAACGCAATTAATTATTTATAGACTAATTGATGTCTGTGCATAAAGGTTTCCCTATCCAAGAGCGAAATTGAAAGTAGATCCATCTCTCATTCTCACGCAGTAGATGCTCTGTTTAACAGTTTTCTGTTAAAAAAAAAAAACTGTTAACTGTTAACTGTTTGCTAGTGAAATGCTCAGTTTTTCCACTTAGACTTACTTTGCGTCCTGTAAATAGCGAATGCGCTTATGGCACGACGCAGCTGGCTCTTAAAGGGAATTGGAGATGAGACTCTAATTGATTTATTCTCAAAACACACCTATAACTCATTAAGAAAATAAACTCAACCCTTTTAGACCATGCGCCACGGCGTAAAGCAGATTTTCCCATCCTTAAATTAGCAAAAATGCATTCCGACACGCCCTGAAAGCGTTTGCGCCCTGCGTTTTGCGTTCTGCACATGGACCGTCAAAATAGAGCCATTCAAAAATTAAGAAAGATTTTAGTCCTAATAATACACAAAAAGTTTGAGAGTTATCTATTTTCATTGTTGCACCCTTTTTGTTTTAGGTCACACTTTATTTTGATGGTTCGTTTGTTGAATATAAGTTACATTTCAACTATTTCTCAGTAGATTATAAGTAGACTGTTAGGTTGGGGTTAGGGTTAGTGTAGGGGCAGTATCAACAAATATTAAGCAGACAGTCTACTAATACTCAAATGGACCATCAAAATAAAGTGTTACCTTGTTTTATATGAAATTATGAATAATATTTCCATGAATTGTCAGACATGTTGGAAATATTTAATAAACAGCGGTGTCACACAAAAAACAAAACGTAACAATTTTAAAGTTGATCCAAATAAAGTTAACTGGTGCACGTCATGGACTTAACAGTGGGCTTCAGTCACATGATCTTGAATGGGGTCCTTCAACTAATTAAAGTTTTTATATAAAATTAGCATATAGTGCCACACCAGAGGACATTTTAGTGATAAAATTTATCAAGTTTATATGTTTTCACATATTATGGCATTTTACATATTATGGCATTTACTAAAATAGCCACTTGTAAAATTAGACCTAAGGTAGCATTAATAATTTTTGCTATTTTGATTTTAAATTATAAGAGCTGTAATTTACTGAACTATGCTTCAGGCGGTCTCAACAAAGGACAGTTTTGAGATTTTGCTCAAAATGTAGCAAGACATGCAATTTTATAACATGCCATGGCCATATCACTCTGCAGCCCACTGAAGCTAAGCAGGGCTAAGCCTGGTCAGTACCTGGATGGGAGACCACATGAGAAAACTAGTTTGCTGTTGGAAGTGGTGTTAGTGAGGGCAACAGGGCACGCTCAACCTGTGGTCTGTGTGAGTCCTAATGCCCCAGTAAAGTAAAGTGGACACTATACGGTCAGCAAGTGCCCTCTTTTAGATGAGACGTTCTGATACTCTGTGTATACTGTAAGGGTATAACCCTGTTGTCCTGGCCAAATTCACTCCATCGACACTTACCCATCATGGCCTCCCAATGATCCCTATCCTCTGAATTGGCTCTACCCCTGTTTTTCTACTACAACCAAAGCTGGTGTGTGGGGAGCGCACTGGTGCTGTTGTCCTGTGTCTGCCGCCTCATTATGCTGCACACTGGTGGTGGTGTGGAGAGAACCCCCTTATGATTGTAAAGAACTTTGTGTATATGGCCATACACAATAACTGCGCTATATAAATACACATAACAGTACATTAAATTACAACAAGAGGTACATGGAAGATAAATAAATGTAATTATATAAATTAATTATATTCATTTTTGTCATGTACTATCATGTTTATGCATGTCATGTTTACTGTCCTGTGACAGTAAAACAGCAAATCTGGTAAATGAGCATGCGTATTTAATAGCATGATGTCTTATTACATATTTTAGTTGTCAAATGGTTGGTTTTAATTTGCCTTAGTTTTAATCCATTTACGTATTGTGGTTTAGACTCAATCTGGCATTCTCTGTACGTCCACAGCTACATCTTTCGTCTCAGTTGCACACAGATGGGTCAGTGGGCCATTGGTCATGTGACCAGTGATGGAAGTATTGTGCAGACCATTCCCCAGAATACACCTCTCTACCAGGCACTCATACAAGGTTTCAGGGAAGGCTGGTGAGTTTGTAGTCTAATATTATTTCAGGAAAAAACTAACGGTAATTGTATCTGAATTGTCTGTTACAATCTGAAATATTTGTCTTTGCAGCTACTTATACCCTGATGGTCGTGATGTGAATCCTGACCTCAGCAGCCTGTGCAGTCCAGTTCACAAGGGACGAGTCAAAGTCACAGAGGTAATAGAAAACTATTAAATCAGCGTTGACAATGACTTCTGATTGGCTTAGGTCTTTTATCTTTTAATATTAATGTTTTAAACTCTTTCTTCTCATTTAAACTCATTCTTCAGAGGAAATCGATTAAACCACTCCAGTTCATGAAGATATGTTTTAGCATATTTTTATGACTGGTTTAAAGCCTCTGAGTTTTGGATAAATAGAGAGTTCTGAAATCAGATTTTCATGTATTTTTATATGAATATAAGTTTTTTATTTTAACTCATTGTGATGAATTTGAAATTAAATGAATTTGAAAACACAGTTAACTGTCTGACCTCTCCCCTCTTTAATCAACAGATTGCCACAAACACTTTTGGCCCACTTTTCAAATGCATCTTTTTACTTCTATGTAAAAAATCCTTTGTTTCCATTCTTTTTTCAGGAGCAGTATGAATTATATTGTGAGATTGGTAGCACGTTTCAGCTCTGCAAAATCTGCACCGAACGAGACAAAGACACTCGCATTCAGCCCTGTGGGCATCTACTGTGTCAGCCCTGCTTGACTGGCTGGCAGGTATATCATGTGCAAACCTTTACATTGCTCCTATTCACACTCACACAGCAATTATAGTGAGGTTACACCCAAAACCCACATTCAGAACAGCTATATTTTGTTTTACTTCGTTGGTGCAAAACATTATAAACAGAACCCTTTCAAATACAATAAACCATTAACATTAACTAAAAATTGAGCACTTGCCTAAAGCCAGGTATTTCAGAAAACAGCAATGCATGAAATATAAAGTTTACCACACTGTCATGCAACATGACCTGACAGTTTGGCTTAGGCTTCCTGCCTTTGTTTGATGTGTGACTGATTTTCCACTTCTCTCAAGTAGAAGTCACACTTTCATTGCATGCTGAGATAACATTTACCTTAGAGAAAAGAGGACGTGATGAGTTTCTGTAGTCCTACATCTTTAAATATAACACATTGCGTAACTCATTCTAGCTAGAGCATCGTGTCTTTTCATGTATTGTGCATTACCTTGCTGAAGTAGTATGTTCAATTTTGTCTGTCATTTTTTCTAACCTTCAGAAGTCAGATGGACACACATGCCCTTACTGCCGCTGTGACATTAGAGGCACAGAATCCATCCTCATTGAGCCCTATTTGCCTATTCGAGACAAAAGGGCAGAAGAGGAGGAGGAAGATGATGAAGATGATGATGATGATGAGGAGGAGGATCATGAGGATATTGAGCTAGTGATGAAAAAGCTGGCATGTATGAAGAAGGTAAGAATATGTTATTGTGAAATTAGGAGATCTTTGCTAGGCCTGTTCACATTTTAAAGTCTGCCTGAACCGAACAGTGCTGCCACTTTTATGGCACTAGTATGTTGATTTATTTTTAACTGATAGTGAATATTGAGGCTGTTTTTTATTTTTTATTGGGGCTTTCTTTTTGCTTATCATTCCCTTGTAGCAAACTAACGGTAAGAGGGGCGTGGTTAAGAATATAAGAGAGGCGTGTGAAAGAATGGAACAGTGTGTGAAAAAAACAAAAACAAACAAAAACGTTGTGAATTTTGGTTCATTCTAAACTCCAAGCAAAGTTTGTAGGTAATTGAGTAAACATTTCTAGTGCTAATAATTCAGTGTTTACAATTAATCCTGTGTATTCATATTCTGGCATTTTATACTTCCTAAACGCTTCTTTAACACATTTTTTCATATTTACATTTATCTTTCATATTTACTTACTGGTCTTCGTCTGATTGTATAAAAATAACAAGCAAATTCTTTATAAGTGTTCAGTTTTGTATACTTGTATACAGGACTTGACATTAACTTTTTTTGATCACCAGCTACTGTGGCTAGTAGTTTTCCAACACTACTAACCACTCCCCATTTTCACTAACCCCAATAGATATATTTTATATGCAGATATTTGACTTTGGCATGCTAAAATTACTTGATTTAAATTTTGTGTTATGTTTATATGCCTTTTTTTATTTCCCATGATTTTTTGGTGATCAACACTAAGGATTTACCTTTTTTTTCCTCTGACCACACCAAATTAATTATTTCCTTGTCATTTAATATTTTTTAAATGTGTCAAAACAGGCTAAATATAGCTGTGTACATACACTTTTATTCTACGAAAAATTTCTTAAAAAACAATTGACATTTAAAAAATATATTTAAATTTATTTAAAACTATGCACAGTAGTTTGTACAGGCTAATTGTCCCAAATCATCAGCTAACTACAGATAAATGGGGAGTTATTTTGCTGTTAATGCAATGTTATTTTAAAAGATAATAACTAAATCATCATAACAAAAATAACTGTAAGCAAAAGAAAGCAGGTTAAAAACATTCTGTGCGTGACAGTGAATGGGTGATCCCTCGTTCCATTAATACCATTAATAATCTATTCAAAGAATTGATTTCTTGAAAGCAGCCGAATTGTGGGTGCCCGAGCACCATTTGCATTTCCAAGCATGGTTGTCTTGCACAAGGAAAGGGGAGCTTTTAAGCACTCGTGGGCTTCATATCAGCTGTGTCCCACCTGTGTCTCACTGTGCACCTGATCATCCTCTCATTTGGTATTCACCTGCTTTCTTTTGCTCACGTGAACAGTTATCAGTCGTGCTGCTTCTCGATTCTAAGATCACATTTGCGCGCATATTGACAAACACTCTTAAACTAAAGTGCTAGTCTTCAGGGACAACGCAGCTCTGGCAAAGTAAAACATTTTTTCAACTAGTCGAAGTGGCTAGTAGGTGTGTCTGCTTAAACTGCCACAGCTGAAATCTACCCACATTTGGCAGGCTGGCAGGTGTTGCTGCTTGTATATTATATATTGCCAAACTGTGCTATGAAGTTGTTACTAAATGGGCTTTTTCAGACTGTAAACATAAGAATAAAATTCTACTTTATTTGTCAAAATATCTGTCACAAATTTACTTTTTATTTGCTCTTGAACAGTGAAACAACTGTTTAAATGCAACAATATGCTTCAGTCACTGTTGTCAGTTTAAAGTATAAAATCTGATGTGAGTAAAGTAGTCTTACCATTGTAAACAATTAACACTGTATACAGTATATATGGCTCCACAAAGTGGGGTTAACATCGCTAAAACCAGATAAAAACCTATATGCTAACTCTTCTTCTGTATTGTGAAATGCAAATACAGATACAAATACAGATTACCCAGCAATCTTTTTTTGTGTTTAAAAGAAATCAAATTGACATCCAAAAACCATGGCTAAAACAAGGTTGGTCTCCCATTAAATATGTCTAACAATAGTCTATTCCCATGCTAACTGTCTCTGTTTCACTGATGCAGTGTTGTTGCTTATTTTTAAAAAATATATGGTCATATTTGCCATAACTTTGCATGATCAACTCAGAGTTCAACCGTTAAATCAACTCAGAGTTCAAGTTAAAACTCCGAGTTTGTTTCGGATTTACTGAAACAGGCCCCTTGTCTATTGTTTGTATTTTTTTTTGGTTTGTTTCATCAACCACATTCACACAAATTGTCTAGATTTGACCTTGTCTTTTGAAACAAAAAATATTCAGACAAACAGGTACACACTTACATAATTGTGCTACAGTGCAATGGAGAGATTATGGGTGATTAAAGACATTATAAATAGGTAGTAAATTGGTTAGAGATTTATAAACTTATTTCTACGATAATTAGTTGTGAATCCTACTTCCATTCATAACATTTTCCTCATTATTCACTGCCTTCAAGCTTCAACCATATTTTCACATATAGCAAGATCTGCGCTGAATGCTCCTTCTAGGCAGTATTTGCTACATAGAAGTTATAACCATAATTAAAATATGAAACTGTAAAATGCTAACTGTTGGGACATTAATTGTGGTGTGCATGCTAATGATGCTTTACCTCAAAGGGTGGTTAATTATGTTTCTCTCTCATTATTACAGATATCGCAGGAGGAGTATCAAATTCCCCGTTCCAGTCTGTCACCTCCTCCCCTTCCTCCTAAAAGAAATTCATCCTCTCCATGCCCTTCTCCTAAACCACAAACACACCGATCCTTTAGCTTGGGTGCACAGGTCAGTCAGTCCATCTTGATGGTTCTATCCATAAATATGCATGCCTTATTAGTGGAATTTCAATTTTTGAGTTTTTACAACTCAGTGATGTCTGTCCGTTCATCCATGTTATGTAATTATTGATATCATTTTGTAGTTGGTAACCTGATAATAGAATAATATTGTTTCTTTTGTTAAGTGATAACCTTAAGTGGTCCATAAATGAATTCAAACTAAATCAGATGCCTTATTCTCTCAGAAAGTCAAAAACAATTCCTGGTCAGAAAACATGCGAAGGAAACCTTCCTCAAAAAGGTAAACTATTTTCAAAATAAGGAATATTTTTTTAGCTCATATCCTATCCATAAATTAGATTCTTTTCAACCATGTCAAGCTTTCCAACAACTATCTGGCAATAATCTATAAATGTATTAGCATCATATCCTCTGCTAAGACATCTGTGTGAACTTGATGGGAAATGAGGTCATGCATCCACTAAAAATAACTGATACTATAAAAGGATAATAGCCTGTGGCATTGTGAGTGAAAACTATTTTCAAATGTTTCAATTAATGTCTTATTCTTATCTGCCTAAGCAAAAATTAAAGAGTAGACTATTTTAAACTATTTTCACTGTTAAACTAAGCTTATTTAGAAATTAATTACGAGAGGATCACATTCTTATGATTGACCACGGCTGGTCCTGCATTAGCTAACACATGATTTACCAATCAGATGAGACCTAACACACTATAAATAACAAAAGTTTCTTACCTCAGTTATCTTCGTCTTGAAGAATCCTCTCTTCCACCCCTACTACTACTACTACTACTACTACTACTACTACTACTACTACTACTACTACTACTACTACTGCTGCTGCTGCTGCTGCTGCTGCTGCTGCTGCTACTACTACACCTCCGTGAAGTTGGCACCCCATAAAAACAAATAATCCCCAAAACTATGCCATTCGTTTGTGCTACGTTTGTGCTGATTTGTGCCGCAAAAACGAACGTTTGTGCTGGTTTGGGGTCTGAGATATTAAGCATTATTTTTTTAACCGTGTGACGTCACTCTCCACCCCATGTTGCGCAATTGACTTCAAAACAGCACAGGTCGTTTGTGCTCGGTTTGTGCTGGTTTGTGCCGTTAAAACGAACACGGTATCTGTTTTCCTCTTTTAGATATAAGCAAAATATTTCGGGAGCCGTGACGTCACTCTCCACCCCATTTCCTCCAAATTGCACAAAACTGGTATCATTCGTTTGTGCTGGGTTTGTGCTGGTTTGTGCCGTTAATATAAACACTTTATCTATTTTCGTTGTTTAGATATAGCCAAAATATTTCGGGAGCCGTGACGTCATTCTCCACCCCATGTTGTCTAAATCACACCAAACTGGTCTCATTCGTTTGTGCTCGGTTTGTGCTGGTTTGTGCCGTTAAAATAAACACTTTATCTATTTTTATTGTTTAGATATTGCCTTATCAAAACATTTCGGGAGCCGTGACGTCACTCTCCACCCCAGGTTGTCTAAATTGCACAAAACAGGTGTCATATGTTAGTGCTCGATTTGTGCTGGTTTGTGCCGTTAAAATAAACACTTTATCTATGTTTATTGATTAGATATTGCCTAATCAAAACATTTCGGGAGCCGCGACCCAGACAGCACACATACGTTGGGCCGACGTCGTGCCGATTTTCAAAACTCCATCGGTGCGATGTCGCTCAGGGAGCGTTTGCTAATTGGCAAAATGTCGCCGCGACGTCGGCAAATGATCGGAAACGCTGTCCGGCCGACGTTAGGACGACGCAACCGGAAATACCGGCCGCTCCGCGGAGGCGCTGTTCTCAGGCGTTTTGCTCATACTTATGGACCACGTTGCAGCAGCTGCTTATTTATAATAAACACGACACACCACTCTCAATAACAGTTGAAGATTTATTAATATTTTTCACAAACATACAAATAGATTAACATACTTTTATCACACATAACCATGTTTTACCACGTTTAAAACAAAACCAACAAGTTGTACTATAACCATGGCTGAACTAATGTGCAACTAAGATTTTAAATACAAAGTCCATTGCAGCATTTACATTAAGACCATAGGAATATTTACAAGTGCTTCAAAACATGTACACTAAGGTGACTATAGTTTACTATAGTAAAATCACAAATAACTTGTGTAAGCACATGTTATAATGCTTATAATTTCTTAAATAGTGTTAAAGAAAATGCATGTTTCCAAGACTATAATCTTAAAATACAAGATAATACCAGTCATGTGTTCAGTATCCAAAAGACTTTCTTCAGGGAGTTACAATAATAAAAGAGGACACAAACACAAAATAAATACCAAGCAAACAATATTAACAGTAGTAAATAAAATCATACAAATTAAAATAATTTGATAAAATCTTATTAAAGTCTGTAGTCAAATTTTTTTTACAATTTTTTTATAAATGGCATTCAACAATTTGCAATCTCCTCTGAACTAATAACACATCAATAATATAAAATAACAATACTTCTCAGAGATAACCAGTTTTTTTTAAGCAAACTCTAATGCACGACACAAAACAGATTTAGTCATATATATATATATAAAATCCCTTAATTTCTGTTTAACGGAAATATTTTTTAACACATTTCTAATCACAATAGTTTTAAGAACTCATTTCTAATAACTGATTAAATAATATTTGACTAGATATTCTTCAAGACACTTCTATACAGCTTAAAGTGACATTTAAAGACTGAAGTAATTATGAGCCAAGTTATTGTATATCGGTGGTTTGTTTTGTAGACAGTCGAAAAAAATTGCTTAAAGGGGCTAATAATATTGACCTTAAAATGTTTTTTTTTTAAATTCAAAACTGTTTTTATTCTAGCCGAAATAAAAGAAATAAGACTCTCTCCAGAAGAAAACATCATATTTTCTTGCTCTGACATATATATATATTTATTTATATATATATATATATATATATATATATATATATATATATATATATATATATATATATATATATATATATATAAATATAAAACTGGTTGTAAATTGTGTGCAATGTTCCAAGAAAACAGACAAAATTAAAAGAAATAACCTGTCATTTAGTTTTGTTTTATCTTGTGGAATGTTGCTTACACATAAAAGGGGATATATAGGTGGAATAATAAGTGTGTCGCCATCCTCTAAATTGTTCTTGTATGTTGTCTTCATCTTTAGTCTTCACAAGTGAGGCTGGCCCAAACCGGGACTGCAGTAGCCAAATCTAATCCTTGTAGTGGGAACCCTTAAATAAAGCAAGAAACCAAAAGGAGAAAGATTAGCATTGCAGCAGTTCATATTACCACAAATATATATTATTTGTTTCATAACATATAACTGGAGTATGTGTTATGCAAGTGCCTAGCTAAAATGTGTCATTTAATTTAAACTTAAAGAGTGTGTCTGAGCACTAATTTTCAGAAAAGCCATTTGAAAGTTAAATTCCTTGTGAAATCATAATGAATGTTTTTTTTTTTTTGTTTTTAGTATCATTGTGTTAGTATAAATGTGTATCTAAATATATGTCAAATCTTCAGATACCACATTACATGCAAATTAAACTAAGTTTCGTCAACTAAAATGTCACACTGTACACCACATTTAATATATCATAGCTAGGGCCAGGAGGAATCTGCGGATGTTTTTTGCTATTTCTGCTGAAAATTTTGGTGGAAGTCTGCGGATTTCTGCGGAATTATTTTGGGAGTATCATAACTAAAACCTTAATATATGAAATAAAAAATTATATATTTTAAAGTTTTATTTAATGTTTAAAATGCAAATCCAATTAGATTCACTTTATTTGGTAAATAAAGCAAGTTTTTCATGTAACATATCTAGTAAGACAGAAAATATTACTGTACAAACTGCACTGTACATAAATCAGATGAACATTTTCACATTAGTCAATAATATTACTGAAATTAATAAAAAAACTGAATTAATATAGATTTACACACATTTACTCAAGTAAATAAACAGAATTAATGATAGGCTAAACATCTGCGGAGTTCTGCGAAAAATCCGGGTGGGCCTCATCATAGCTTTATTTCTGCTACAAAAAGGTTTTTCAGCAAACAACTTCTATTATATGTAGGCTATAGAGGAGGATATAAAAAGAAATGATATATTCAACTCTCTAATTAAATGCACCTTATGCAGCTAATCAGGTCTTTTAGGCTTATTTGAAAACTTAAATGACGTGTTGACCACAGTTGAACAACGCTCAGTGAGAATACTTTTTTTTGCACAAATTCTTTTTGTTCTAAATAAACATGTCTGATTGTTAGCAATCATCAAAGAGCAAACTTTTTTTTTCAAATAAATACTATGCTTTTAAAAATAAACTTTTCATACATCAAGAATACTAAAAATATGTTTATTTAAAATGTTTTATATTTAAAAAAACAGCTTGAGGAGAGAAACAGTACATTGGAATACTATTTTTTCAGAAGGATCATGTGACACTACTAATTATATACATTGTATTAAATTCACAGTATTACTGCTTGACTGTATTAATTAAATAAAGCTGACACTATCAGAAGAGAATTTACCATACCAACCTAAAAGCTATGAAACAGTAGTGTATGTTTAAGATGTTACTTACTAGTCCTATTGTACTTTGGAGAGGTTGTCTGACAGGAGGATCCCTTCAACTCAGCAGAATTCTCAGCAGACCATCAGCCTACACCAATCTAAGAATAAAATGAGCAATTTGTTAAAAACCAAAAATATATATTTTATATTTCCAGGTTTATAGGAAAGAAGAAAGCTAAAGCAGATTTAAAATGTAGAAAAAAATAAAACCTATTGACAATTTAATGGCACAACATACCCTAAACTAAGCACGATCAAATGGTTAATTTTAACTGTTAAGGATTCATTCATTCATTGTCTTTTGGGCTTAGTCCCTTTATTAATCTGGGGTCGCCACAGCGGAATGAAAGGCCAACTTAGCCAGCCTATGTTTTACGCAGTGGATGCCCTTCCAGCTGTAACCAATACACACTCATTCACACACACTTATACACTATGGTCAATTTTAGCATACCCAATTCACCTATGTCTTTGGACTTGGGAAAACCGGAGCACCCGGAGGAAACCCATGCCAACACGGGGAGAGCATGCAAACTTCACACAGAAACGGCAACTGACCTAGCCGAAGCTTGAAGCAGCAACCTTCTTGCTGTGAGGCAAACGTGCTACCCTCTGCGCCACCGTGCTGCCCTGTTAAGGAATCAGATTAATATAAATGAATTGACATGTTTATTTAGTGTCTGACACATTAAATATTGCATTTTTAAATATTGTTTCATTTTAAGATTTATTTCAGAATTAACTATAGAACCGGATATATCGTCACATTTTCATGCACAGCAGCATTTCCAAGAACATAGGCCAACTGAAAAAAAAAATAAATTAAAAAATTCTGAGGGTGTAATCTTGGATAAAAATATCACAGTTTCACAGTATTGTGATTACTGCTCTGAAATGTGTTTTTTTTATCTCTGTGTAAAAAACAGCTACTTTTTCCCCATTGAACACAATATGTTTTGTTTTTAAGAAACATTTAAAATATTTTGTAACAGTACACATGCCAGGCTAAATAATAATTTAATAAAATAGTACTATCTTCATTAGACTCAAAAACACTGATTTCTTGTGAAGGCATAATAAGCTATTTGTTTTTCAGATGTTTGCTGAATCGTGAGCTGACCAGTAGCTTTTGATGTGGAGGGTCTTTTGCTGCTGTAGATAATGTTGGACTATTTTTTTAAGTCTTTGATAACGCGCTAAAAACCATATACAATGCATCCGGAAAGTATTGATACTTTACTTTTTCCACATTTTTAATGTTTCAGTCTTATTTCAAAATGGATTAAATTCATTAATTTCCTCAAAATTCTACACACAATCCCCATAATGTGTGTTGACCCGATTTTAGTTAATCATTTACAAGTCAATATTGCCTATATGGATTGTAATTTAAAAAAAAATTAACATGTAAAATTGCAGTGTTAAATGCAATGCCATCAAACATTTTAGACGCACCAGTGCAAAAAGCTAGTCTAGAGCACTTGGAATGCTGGTGTAGTTCTAGTTAAATTCAGTTCAGTTAAAGCTGTATATGCAACAGGTCTCAAGTAGAGGATATAGTATTTAACTAATCTTAACAACTAAACATTTACGAATCTGTATTAGCCAGCTCATGTACTACAATGTAACAGATACTGTATATTGCCACCTTGATACTTAAGCTTTCTTTAAAATATTTTGTGTTCAACCGATTAATTAATTCTTTCATTTAATTTTTTCTGTGCAATAGTATAGCTTACACTGGTGTATTTGTATGGACCCCCCAAAATAGCGGAGGCCACTTTCTGGCCACCCAAGTATAAACTTCTAGCCTAGCCACTGTGAACTACCTGTCTGTCCTGCTCCAGAACTCTTTGTCGGCTGCTTGTATGTCTGGATACAGCTGCACAAGTCTTTTAACACTGACAAATACAGCCTCTGCACATCCTCACAACCAGGAGAACAGAATGATCAGGAGGACCTGAAAAATATAACCAACTGAAATCAGTTGAAATGTATTTTGTCTTGTGATGATGACACAAAAATAAATTATTTTTCACAATGGATGTGCTGTTACCTATGAAACGGTCTATAATGAATGATCTTTTGATCCTGTTTCCTTGATGTCATTCACTCAGAGATGGTTTGGACATTTGATTGTATCTAAACTGTAATGAATTTAAGTTACACAAACATTGATAGCAGGACCATTGAGCTTGTAACTTATACAAATTGTTAAGTATTGAACAAGTCTGCAACCAAACTAGTCAAGTTAATAATACTAATCTCAACTCAACTATGATTAGTTGTCTTGTTTCTGCTGCCCAGACGGTCACACCTGCTTATAAAAAAAGGAAAAAGTATGGTATTTTTACAACAATGAAACTGCAAACAACTTAACTATAAGGGGGTAAGCAGTGAGCATCTTTTATTATAAGCAATTTACTGAATACTTTGTCACTGGTATTACCTAAAAACCAAACGTCCCAAGTTTGGCTCATAGCTGTCCACACATCTGCCCAGTAGCTTGTGGTAATACTGAAGACACTGATCAGCTGGTCCAACTGAGTTTGGAGTTGAACTGCAATCAGGCATCCAATACTGCAAAGAAAGAGAAACTCACTTTGGGTTAACAAATAATGTAATCCCATCCACACATTTCAAGTAATTGTGCAGTTAATTCTCTTAAAATGAATGAATGAATTCTCTTATTGAATTTTCTGAGAGCTTATGAATATATTTTGTCTTCCCAAAATAGCATGTACTGAAACACAAAATTATATAAATATAATTTAATAAGAGCGTGACGTGGTGGCACAATAGGTAGTGCTGTCGCCTTACAGCAAGGATGCTGACTCGAGCCGCAGCTGGATCAGCAGGCATTTCTGTGTGTAGTTTGCAAATTCTCTCTGCGTTTGCGTGGGTTTTCTCTGGGTGCTCCGGTTTTGCCTACAAGTCCAAAGACATGTGGTACAGGTGAATTGGGTAGGCTCAATTGTCTGTAGTGTATGAGTGAGAACAAGCGTATATGGTTGTTTCCCAGTGATGGCTTGCAGCTGGAAGGGCATCCACTGCGTAAAACATATGCTGGATAAGTTGACAGTTCATTCCGCTGTGGTTACCCCAGATTAATAAAGGGACTAAGCAGAAAAGAAAATGAATGAATGAATGAATGAATGAATGAATGAATGAATTTAATAAGAGTTAAACTGATCTGTTAACATGTCTGTCAGGAGCTGATCTACCTGTTGTCAAACTGATGAAAATGTTTTCTCAATTTACTTTAACATTTTTGTGTTTGTTTATGTTTTTATAACTTGCAGCCATTGTTAAATTTAAAAGTATTTTAAACATGCATGGACATCTAAATGCATATAGGGCACATATCTCAAAACATTATGAAATATTTCCAGATAAATCAATTTTGAATTAAAATGTATATTAATCTCCAGACTTGCATCTCCCTGATCTTTTTAAAAGAACGGCCATTCGTTTGCTCATCACTGTTTGACAAGTGTCTGGCAGTCAGTCAAAAATATACTTACATATAAAGATGTTCATCAGCAACACGGCACTTAGGTTAAACTTAGACCTCCTTTTCAGTTGATGTGGAAAACAAAAGCAAAAGAAAGAAAAAACAAAACGACTGAATACAAGTTGCATATCATGCCTGTACAAATCAAAAATTATTCATTTAGGGCTTAAATTGACTTAAGGATGAGTTAAGGTGTAAGGGATGGGTGAACAGTGTAAATATACATGTAATTCATAGCTATGATGTAAAGCTAAATTTTCAGCATCATTACTCAAGTCTTCAGTGTCACTTGATCTTTCAGAAATCTTTTTTTAAGATGTTGATTTAGTGCTTGAGGTTGAACTAATATAATGGTGATTATCAAATGGTGCTGATTTGCTGCTCAAGAAACATTTCGGATTGCTATCAATGCTAAAAACAGATGTGATGACAAATAATTTAGTGTAAACTTTTTTCTAAGATTTAATAAATCAATTAATCATAAAAAATTAAACAAAATGAAAATCACAAATATTACTTCATTAGCAGCAAATCTATATATTTACTAAGTTCTGAAGAATCATGTGATGTGAAATTTAATACCACTCACATGTTTCAATGTCAAAACTTTCTTAAAACAACTGCAATAAAGACAAGTAACAGATGCATAATATATAGACATGTAACATATGCATAATGATGTGCAATGGAAATTCATATGAATTAATCCTATGCTTAAAGTTACCTGTCTTTCCTGCATCTCTGTGATCAGCTCCCTTCAGAAATTTAGGAATCTTGAGTTACATTTTCTGTAGCAGGAGGTTATTCTCTCACTCCTGAAACCACAGAACACTTTTTTAGTTAACATTTAGTTTAAGATACCATGAAATATCAAAACACGATTAACTTTTGATTCACGGTCCTTTACAGTAAAATGCGTATTTTAGACTACATATGGAGTGCATTCAATAAAACATTGACAAAACCTCTCATCTACACATAAAGAATAAATAAAAGCCAAAACTTTAACAAACAAGTTTAACAAGAGCTAACATTAAGTAAGTTAACGTAATATTACCCCGACGCTAACGTTACCAGTGCTAATATGCTAACGGACTTTTACGAAGACTTACCACTCTTATATAACATAATATTCAACTGAATATTCATCAATTGCCAATAATAAATGTGTGAGGAACAGTTTTATGTATTATTTGCTTTGTTTTAGGGACTAAACTTACCTGAAAACAGTCAAAACGGCAGCTTGAGAGAAGTCGTGTTGTGTCTTTTAGGTGGTGTCGTGTCGTGTTGTAGCTTCGTTTCCCATAGCAACATCCTCTCCGCTCCAGTGTTGGAAGCAAGACGCGCGCGCGCACATTAAAGTCTTGCAGTATTACATTTATAAACATGATCACTCCATAGACAATTTAAATAATAACCTTGTATTTTATATCTTGAATTTAAAATGTATTTAGCAGTTTTATATACGCTATTATCTTTAAGACGAGCTTTATAGCCTACTAAACTGTTACAAAACAAACACTTTATTTGTGCATTCACTGTCAAAAATAAATAACCAATAAATATAAATGCAAGTATATATAAAACAAAGATGTCACTCTGTAAAAAGGTGTTTATTTTAATTAAACAGCCGAAATGCAGAACATACTTGATTTTTACACTGGGAAAAATGTATTAGAAAAAGCCACAATAAAAAAAAAGCAAACAGCAGTTAACACCAGAAAAAAACAACGTTTTCATTATTAAAGCATAACAATAAAACTTTTTATATTTTAATGAATTGAAATCATGTATTGTAGGCATTTTGGTCAGTTTTACTGCATTAATGTAGGCTATTTAAAGCTGGACCGACCGACGCAGTTCACATGATGCATGTCGCGTTTGTCTAATTTATTATGCACGCAAAAACTTACTTGTAAACCAAATATGTTGCCGGATTCTTTCATGGGCATGAGAGATCAAGTGCTTATGAAGTGCTTCGTCGGCCTCTGGTCGTTAACCGACGCATAGCCAAGGTTTGTTGAGCTGGAACAATAGAACACACGACCGAACGATCATGCGTATGTTTGGCCGACCATATACCGATGTTAGAATTAAAGGGGCCGACGTGTAGACCTTCGGCCGACGTCGGCCCAACGTATGTGTGCTGTCTGGGGATGTCATTCAGCGCCCCATTATTTCCTCTAAATTGCACAAAACAGGTGTCATATGTTAGTGCTGGATTTGTGCTGGTTTGTGCAATAACAATTAACACTTTATATGTTTATTGATTAGATATTGCCTAATTAAAACATTTCGGGAGCCGCCACGTCACTCAGCGCCCCATTATTTCCTCTAAAATGCACAAAACGGGTGACACTCTTTAGTGCTGGATTTGTGCTGGTTTATGCCATTAAAATAAACACTTTATCTGTTTGTATTGTTTAGATATTGCCTAATCAAAACACTTTGGGTGCCGCGACGTAATATTGCACCAAACAGTCATTCAGTTGTGCTGGTTGTGCCGTTTATAAACACTTATCTATTTTCCTTGTTTGGATTTAACCAAAATATTTGGTTAGATTTGTGCTGGTTTGTGCCATGAAAATGAACAACAGATATTTATATTTGTGCACAAATATGTTACTTTCGTTTGCTCACAAATTGTGCTCGTTTGTGCTGCAAAAATATTATTTGTAAAAAAATAATATCAGATCATTAAGAGGTCTCTCCACCCCAGTTGCTACATATTTACTAAAAGAGTCTCGTATGTGTGCGTTTCATTTGTGCTGGATCGTACCTGAAAGTTTCGTTAGTGTTGCTTCTTTTATTAAAATATTGAATGAAAGATAATGATATCAGATACCCGCATAATTTAAAATATTTAAATTTGTTTGGGCTGATAGAAATTTTATTTAAGATGCTTTATTTTTTTAGATAGCCTAGGCCAAGGTTATTCTGAGATCTTTTTATTATTAGAAAAAGCATGAAGGATGCGAACATAATTTTGACAGATTTAATCCAAGTAAAAGGGCTTGGCCAATATAAAGATAATTGGCTACAACCCTGCTTTACTTAACTACTTCGTTTTAGACTCATATGAGTAGCCAGCATGCTTAACAATAGAGGAAAAAATAATTTAAAAAAATATATATAATTTGTATTAATTTTATTTATTTATTTTATAAAAATGTATTAATATACATTTTTTTTTACCTGTTTAACCATGCAGCGATTTTTCTCTTAAATACTTTTATCATCTGGTCGTCCATATTAGGCTGCTTTCGTATTTAAACAAGCAGCCTAAACTTTTCTGTTGTGGTAGGTAGGCCTACCACTTATGATTAAGTAAAGCAGCTTTAGTGGACTTATTTAGTCAATATTTATTTTATGGGAAAAAATAGATTATAACACATGCAAACACATAGGCTATGCGTTTTCTACAGATAAGTTTTGGTTTTCGTGATTGTGTTGTTTGTCATACAGTAAAAGAACAATGTCCAAATGGCAATAAAATAACAATAAATAATTTATTAATTAATTACAATTAATAATAATAATAACAATAACAACAATCATATAAAATATTTACATTCACAATTGGTAAACACTGTGCGTTTTTATCAAGGGCTGTAGGATGTTATTTTGACCATTTTGATTTGGTTTAATAAAAGATAAACATGTAATATTTTGTCATATTTTAGTTATCCTTAGTTATCTTCTTATTATTGTCATTATTATTAATATTTTTATATTTATTTTATATTTAATAACTTGTAGACTCTTTAAACAATGAGGAAATAACTAAACTTTTTTAATTCAAGGCCCAGACAGCTTGTTTTGTAATTTAATGCCGGCTATAGGCTACCACCTGAGGGATGGTTATACGGCGTGTTGTGATGTCGGCCGTCACCGGAGAAAATTAATTTAAACTTTAAAACTTTAATTTTTTGCACTTTTGTTTGAAAGCTTTAGTGGCACTGTAGCTGTCCAAGGTACTGTTGTATAATTTAAATTATAGCCTATATATGCAACAATAAACAAGTCGAATGAATGAATGAAATAAATATAGATTCTTAAATGTTGATATTGTTTTTGCTAATAAAAAATAACAAATGTTTAATAAAAATAAAATGAGCAATTTTCAATATTTATACAATTCAGTTAAATATAAGCTGGACATTTTTGGGGACATGTAATTTCTCTGTGATCTTTAATATATACTGGGTAGCTATATTTTCTAAAATCTCAAACAGGAATTGCTTTAATATGAATATGCTTTACATCCTGATATGCTGTTGTTTCATTTTCATTTTTATTTCACTTGAAAAAAATCGGTATTTAATGTTTGAATACTAAAATAAATAACAGCCATTGTTTAAATGGTTATTTTACCAACAAAATGTATATTTTATATTTTTATCAACTTTTCATATAAAACCTCTGTGTAATTTATTGATTGTTAAAAATGAAATAATTTAAGTGCTATATTTTTTATTAGTGAAAGTGCCCGCTTACTTTGCCCAAGGCCTGTCAAAAAATATAATTCTGCCACTATAATACAAATGCACTATTATTGTTTTATTATCATTGTTTATTTTTCTGTAATGTATGAAATTTTTGATACATTTATTTCCCCTCCAATCATTTTCATTCATAACGTTAAATTTTGGTAATTTTCCCTGCAAATAAAATTGATTTGCTGTCTTGCCTGGTTTAGCACGGAATGTGAGCCTAAAAAGGGTCCGAACGATTGGAAAAGCGGCTTTTAAAGAGACAAACTATATGCGAAATTTGTTTCAAAAAGATATTTTTTTCCAAAAAAATATACGAATTATATTTTAGTTTGAGGCCGACTGTGCGGGTGGATAATTTTCAGTCAGTGGAAAGTAGGCCTATGAATTTAATATGCCTCATATTGTATCACAATCTTCTGTCATATATTTGCAATTTTTTAAATATGTCATAACACAAATGAGACTATTTTAGTAAATATGTAGCAACTGGGGTGGAGAGACCTCTTAATGATCTGATATTATTTTTTTACAAATAATATTTTTGCAACACAAACGAGCACAATTTGTGAGCAAACGAAAGTAACATATTTGTGCACAAATATAAATATCTGTTGTTCATTTTCATGGCACAAACCAGCACAAATCTAACCAAATATTTTGGTTAAATCCAAACAAGGAAAATAGATAAGTGTTTATAAACGGCACAACCAGCACAACTGAATGACTGTTTGGTGCAATATTACGTCGCGGCTCCCAAAGTGTTTTGATTAGGCAATATCTAAACAATACAAACAGATAAAGTGTTTATTTTAATGGCATAAACCAGCACAAATCCAGCACTAAAGAGTGTCACCCGTTTTGTGCATTTTAGAGGAAATAATGGGGCGCTGAGTGACGTGGCGGCTCCCGAAATGTTTTAATTAGGCAATATCTAATCAATAAACATATAAAGTGTTAATTGTTATTGCACAAACCAGCACAAATCCAGCACTAACATATGACACCTGTTTTGTGCAATTTAGAGGAAATAATGGGGCGCTGAATGACATCGCGGCTCCCGAAATGTTTTGATTAGGCAATATCTAATCAATAAACATAGATAAAGTGTTTATTTTAACGGCACAAACCAGCACAAATCGAGCACTAACATATGACACCTGTTTTGTGCAATTTAGACAACCTGGGGTGGAGAGTGACGTCACGGCTCCCGAAATGTTTTGATAAGGCAATATCTAAACAATAAAAATAGATAAAGTGTTTATTTTAACGGCACAAACCAGCACAAACCGAGCACAAACGAATGAGACCAGTTTGGTGTGATTTAGACAACATGGGGTGGAGAATGACGTCACGGCTCCCGAAATATTTTGGCTATATCTAAACAACGAAAATAGATAAAGTGTTTATATTAACGGCACAAACCACCACAAACCCAGCACAAACGAATGATACCAGTTTTGTGCAATTTGGAGGAAATGGGGTGGAGAGTGACGTCACGGCTCCCGAAATATTTTGCTTATATCTAAAAGAGGAAAACAGATACCGTGTTCGTTTTAACGGCACAAACCAGCACAAACCGAGCACAAACGACCTGTGCTGTTTTGAAGTCAATTGCGCAACATGGGGTGGAGAGTGACGTAACACGGTTAAAAAAATAATGCTTAATATCTCAGACCCCAAACCAGCACAAACGTTCGTTTTTGCGGCACAAATCAGCACAAACGTAGCACAAACGAATGGCATAGTTTTGGGGATTATTTGTTTTTATGGGGTGCCAACTTCACGGAGGTTACTACTACTACTCCTCCTCCTCCTCCTCTCTTTTCCTAGATAGGGAGGCATGGCAGCTCAGTGGTAAGCACAAGATCTATGCTGTGTGTAGTTTTTCTGTAATTTGTAACATATCAGAGACTGTAAGGGTCTGTATGTGTTCATAGATGTTGCAATTATTTATTTTATGTAATCGCAGACATAACAGTAGGCTATTTTGCATCATCGATCTGCAGTTACAATCAAATCATGTTCATAAAAAGGGTAGTAAAGAAAATTTATACACAAGTATTTATGTGTATAAAGCATCTGTTGTGTGAAGTGCTTGTCATATGATCATACTTGTCAACATTGGGATGTAAAAATAAGGGATATGCCCACCATCATAAGGGATGACTTTTTATGCTCATTTAGGACGAAATTAGTTGTTAGAAGAAAAAACACCAAGATCGACGTATTTAGATATTATTATTATTATTATTAATTATGTGTGCTTATCCAAGCTGTATATAATTTTGATAGTACAACCATCTGTAAATATCACCATAGTTTTTCTATAACTGCACTTTATAACTTATTCCTGTATCCTGCACTTGCTGCTATTGCACTGCTGGTTAGACCTAAACTGCATTTCGTTGCATTGTACTTGTACATGTGTAATGACAATAAAGTTGAATCTAATCTAATCTAAATTTCTGTTTAAACATGCACACAAAACATAGACTTTTGCTCTGCTTCAAATCGTGTGTACAGAATCCGTTTGGGAAACAGCGTCTCTTTATCATTATGGAGCATATCAGCTGACAGTCATGCACCATTATATGACTGTTTTAAGGATTGCATAGGAGGGGTGACAGCACCTGTTATGAAAAAGAAGAGAAATTGCACATTTTTATATATTTTTTCCAAGGTGTTTCGTGCCTAAACAAAGCTAAAGCACAAAACAGAGTCACATTTAATAGCAAGGGGCGGCCCCTGGTGGTCCGGTGGTATGGGTTGCGTATAGTGAAGCTAGCCACCCTTCAGAGAAACACTCAAAATATGGCAGAAATACTGGAAAATACCTTTACGGGCTGATAGCGGGATAGAATTGTAAAATACATGAGAATCCCGGGAAAAACGGGAGGGTTGACAGGTATGCATATTATATGTGAACGACCCGTACAGCTTTACTTTGACATTTTCTAAAACGAGAATGACGTTGATAGAAACTTTCTGTCTACACCACGCCCACCAAATAGAACCATTGGTACACTTTTAGCAGTGGAAATGCAAGCCTGATAAAGGTTACCATATTGTACCACTCCGTGGAAACAGGCCTTAAGTGCTCTGAGGCAGGGGAGAGGCAAACAACATCATTAGCTCATTGAGAAGAGTGGGAGTGGTACAGCATGGACACAAGAGAGTCTATAAAAATCTCTAGTAACACTAAAGATATATTTGTTTGCTAGTCACTTATTAAAAAAATTGACGCTAGGGTGGTCTGAAAAGTCCCTAAATATAGTGACAAAGTCTCTTAAGTTAGCAACACTGGTGGTATGACTATACAGGTTCCGGCTTTTTGACTCAAAGCCGTTAACCTGAATTAACCGGCTGAGAGATAAAATGCCTATAGTGACCTGTTGTGGCCATTCACAAATGGAGTCAAAGCTGCAAAGTGTGAACACACCCTTGATCTCTTTCAGAATCAGTGTCTTAATACTTGTCTGGCTGAGGATTGGGTGCACATGCAAACTGAGACTGCATGCATGCTTTCAATGCCCTCGCAGTGACGTCGCCTATTGAGTGCATGTGTCTGAGACTGCATGTTGTCTGCAGCCGGATACTATTAGAGAACTTTGTCAAATGTTCGGTGCATTGCCAATATGTATGCAAATTAATGACACTTTCTGTTTTGCTTTTTCTATTTATTTACTGTCCCCATTCCAACTGGATCCAGAAGTGAGGAACATTGTGAAGACTTTCAGCCCTCTTCCCTGCCATGCGTTAGAAACAGTGGGTATCATAACCACATTCATTTATTTCTCTATGCTTATCATAAACTGTATTTTTCAGTCTTATTAGCATGACTATACTTGTGCCAGGTTCTGCTTGAGACAAACAAACATATCTTTTGCTGCTGTTGTACTGACATCTGCTGGAAGTGATTATATCTACAGTATATACACTGTAAAAAAAACAAACTTAATTTTACAGAAAATATCCCTAAATTTTTTACAGTAATTTTTGTCATTTAAAATTATATGTAGAACTTAGTAAAATGACAAACAATCTCTCTAAATTCACAGTTTAACTTTAATTTTAGGTACTTTATCATTAAAGACAAATTACTGACATTTTTGTTTTTTATACAGGGAAATTACAGTATTATTTATACAGTATTTTTTTTCTGTTATTTTAAATTATATTAAAAAATCCATAAAAATTACAAACAATATCTGTAATTTAACAGCTTGACTGTTATTTTATGTACTATAAGTAATGACAAATTACAGCAATTGGTCTGTTTTATACAATAAAATTGCCGTGTTATTTACACACTGCTTTTTCCTGTTTTAATGAAGTACATTTAAAATTACGTAAAATTAAAGTAATAAATTGTAATTACCTGCTCTGTAAAAAAAATTAAAAAATCGTAAAAAAAGGTCAAATGACTGGCAGCTATACGGCTGCCAAACAAAAAACATAAAATTACGGTAAAATTTCTTTGTTGAAATAAAGTGCAAAGAATAATAAATCTACAGATATTTTCATTAAAATGTTTACAGAAAAACACTGTTATTTTACAGACTTTTCCTAGATTATTACGATCAAATCCGTTCAATAAAGTTACACACTAAGTGCGCTCACATGCAGCTGTTCCGGATTCTGCTGATTGCACACACACAGTCGGAGGATCATTATGAACTGATTTGATGCACTTTAAAAGCAGCATAGACCTATTGCTTAGTCTTGTTATACTGTTACTGTGAACACTGACGCGTTTCTCTTCTTTTGCCTTGCTTTGTTTGTTAATTGTTTGCGTGGTTTGCTGCCGGGACTGACCATTTGCCTGTTATTTGACCATGACTCTGGATTCCCAGCATAATGTTGCATCTGTTCGCCCCTGTGTTGACTGTTGTTTGCCTGACCATCTCTGTGTAATAAACCTGCATTTGGATCCTTTGTCAACGTCCCCTTCACGTTACAGTTCCATTTCATTTAGGATCTGTAACTGAATCATTCCATATAACTTAAACCTCTACATGTTTTACATAAACACTATTCAATAAAATGTAACAACTGTAATTTTAAAGTTCCATAGTAAATTCCTATCCGTTGTATCTCGTTTGGTGTTTTTTCCAAGTTTTTTTGATCCAAAATAAAACTGTTCAATTACGATCATGAGCATGTCTTGGCATTTTATTAAAGCTGTTTAATCGTAATGATTTAGGGAAAATTCTTTTAAATAACATTGTTTTCTCTTGAACTTTTAGTGCAGTCACATATTGATGGTGTTTGATCATAATAATCTAGGAAAAGTCTGTATAATTACAGTGTTTCTTTAATTGTAAAACTCTTAGTGTGTAACTTTATTGAACAGATTTGATCGTAATAATCTAGGAAAAGTCTGTAAAATAACAGTGTTTTTCTGTAAACATTTTAATGAAAATATCTGTAGATTTATTTATTTTTTTTGCACTTTATTTTAACAAAGACATTTTACCGTAATTTTATGGTTTTTGTTTGGCAGCCGTAGCTGCCAGTCTTTGATATTTTTTTTTTTATGGTGTAGACAAAAAGCTCTGTGTATGTAATGAAACACAATTGTCAACCTCTTTAGGTGGGGTGCCCTGGGAAGGGCCTTCAGAATCTGTAAAAAGGAAGAAGAGAGATAAAAGAAGGGACAGGAAAGAGGAAGTGAGTGTGAGAATTGTGGAGGATACAACATCTCTCTCAGGAAGACACTGTCATGGGGAGATGGAAGAAAACACTTCATCATGACAACAAAGTTTAGACTTTGGACTGTAAAATGATTAAATCTGCTCAACCAAAATGGATCATATGTATCATTTTTCTGCAGATTCAGAACAGTCATGTAAATAGGAATGTTAGTTACGTTAATTTTTGCATTGACAACACTTTTTAACATGTTTAAGTTCTACCTCATGTCTACTAAATGTTTAGAGAAAAGCATTGTTTGATAGAGGCCGCACAGAATAATTGAGTCAAAAAAATAAATGCCTTGTTTTAGATCTTTTTTAATTTTTTTAAAGAAATGTGTCATTTAAATTGATCAAAACAAAGGTGACATTTTGGAGGTGTTACAGGTTTTCTCACAGCAGACATGAATAAGTAGTTAATCGTTTAGACAAGGTTTATAAATCATGTCTGGTTTTTCTTTATGTAAACACCATTTATAAATTATATAATATATTGTTTATACACACACACACACACACACACACACACACACACACAATCCAGTATACTTGCACCAGTAAGTGACGCCAGCTGTTTAAAATGATGCTACTTAATTTTGTCAACTTAATTTAAAGGGCTGGTAGTCAGATATTTCAAGTTTAATACAATAAGTCCATTATTTGCTCACCACTAAATGTTCCTAAGTCAACTGTTTGCAGTTTTATAACAAAGTGAACAAAGTGATTGGTCGCTCGTTTTGGAAGGGCACTTTCTATCCAAGACTTAAAATGGCATGTGCACTGCACAGGTTAAGCCCTATGTTTGCACGTGCCTGATTGGTGCTGACTATTTACAATGTATATAATTGATTATTATGGTCCAGGATAAACATTAGAGATTTTACACAGTATTTTTTTAAGTTTACCTGTTTTGGGGGTTTTCAACTTTAAATGATATGACAGAGAGTACAAACAGCAAAGTGTGGGGATCAGAGAGCAGGAAAGGATCAGCACTGCAAGGTGGGATTTGAACTCAAATGCCCATGAACGCTAGAGTCCCAACTATCAACATACTAACCACTACACCATTGACACTGACAATCTGAACTGTACTGAAATAATTTAAACGATGATGGTCCAGGATCAATATTAGTGAATTGACACTGTATTTAAATGTAAATTATGGTCCAGGATCAACATTATTGAATTTACACTGTATTTAATTGATGATGATCCAAGATCCACATTGGTAAACTGACACTGTATTTAAATGTTTATGATGGTCCAGGATAAACAATAGTGAATTAACACTGTATTTAAATGTTTATGATGGTCCAGGATCAGCAATAGTGAATTAACACTGTATTTAAATGTTTATGATGGTCCAGAGTCAACAATAGTGAATTTACACTGTATTTAAATGTTGATGGTCCAGAGTCAACAATAGTGAATTTACACTGTATTCAAATGTTGATGGTCCAGGATCAACAATAGTGAATTTACACTGTATTTAAATGTTGATGGTCCAGGATCAACATTAGTGAATTTACACTGTATTTAAATGTTGATGGTCCAGGATCAACATTGGTGAAATTACCCTGTATTTAATTGATGATGATCCAAGATCAACATTGGTAAACTGACACTGTATTTAAATGTTTATGATGGTCCAGGATAAACAATAGTGAATTAACACTGTATTTAAATGTTTATGATGGTCCAGGATCAGCAATAGTGAATTAACACTGTATTCAAATGTTGATGGTCCAGGATCAGCAATAGTGAATTAACACTGTATTCAAATGTTGACGGTCCAGGATCAACATTAGTGAATTTACACTGTATTTAAATGTTGATGGTCCAGGATCAACATTAGTGAATTTACACTGTATTTAAATGTTGATGGTCCAGGATCAACAATAGTGAATTTACACTGTATTTAAATGTTGATGGTCCAGGATCAACATTAGTGAATTTACACTGTATTCAAATGTTGATGGTCCAGGATCAACATTAGTGAATTTACACTGTATTTAAATGTTGATGGTCCAGGATCAACATTAGTGAATTTACACTGTATTTAAATGTTGATGGTCCAGGATCAACATTGGTGAAATTACCCTGTATTTAATTGATGATGATCCAAGATCAACATTGGTAAACTGACACTGTATTTAAATGTTTATGATGGTCCAGGATAAACAATAGTGAATTAACACTGTATTTAAATGTTTATGATGGTCCAGGATCAGCAATAGTGAATTAACACTGTATTCAAATGTTGATGGTCCAGGATCAGCAATAGTGAATTAACACTGTATTCAAATGTTGATGGTCCAGGATCAACATTAGTGAATTTACATTGTATTTAAATGTTGATGGTCCAGGATCAACATTAGTGTATTTACACTGCATTTAAATGTTGATGGTCCAGGATCAACATTAGTGAATTTACACTGTATTTAAATGTTTATGATGGTCCAGGATCAACATTGGTGAACTTACACTGTAGTTCAATGATGATGGTCCAGGATCAACATTAGTAACTTTACAATGTATTTAAATGTTTATAATGGTCCAGGATCAGCAATAGTGAATTTACACTGTATTTAAATGTTGATGGTCCAGGATCAACATTAGTGAATTTACACTGTATTTAAATGTTGATGGTCCAGGATCAACAATAGTGAATTTACACTGTATTTAAATGTTGATGGTCCAGGATCAACATTAGTGAATTTACACTGTATTCAAATGTTGATGGTCCAGAGTCAACATTAGTGAATTTACACTGTATTTAAATGTCGATGGTCCAGGATCAACAATAGTGAATTTACACTGTATTTAAATGTCGATGGTCCAGGATCAACAATAGTGAATTTACACTGTATTTAAATGTTGATGGTCCAGGATCAACATTGGTGAAATTACCCTGTATTTAATTGATGATGATCCAAGATCAACATTCGTAAACTGACACTGTATTTAAATGTTTATGATGGTCAAGGATAAACAATAGTGAATTAACACTGTATTTAAATGTTTATGATGGTCCAGGATCAGCAATAGTGAATTAACACTGTATTCAAATGTTGATGGTCCAGGATCAGCAATAGTGAATTAACACTGCATTTAAATGTTGATGGTCCAGGATCAACATTAGTGAATTTACATTGTATTTAAATGTTGATGGTCCAGGATCAACATTAGTGTATTTACACTGCATTTAAATGTTGATGGTCCAGGATCAACATTAGTGAATTTACACTGTATTTAAATGTTTATGATGGTCCAGGATCAACATTGGTGAACTTACACTGTAGTTTAATGATGATGGTCCAGGATCAACATTAGTAACTTTACAATGTATTTAAATGTTTATAATGGTCCAGGATCAGCAATAGTGAATTAACACTGTATTTAAATGTTGATGGTCCAGGATCAACATTAGTGAATTTACACTGTATTTAAATGTTTATGATGGTCCAGGATCAACATTGGTGAACTTACAATGTATTTAAATGTTTATGATGGTCCAGGATCAACATCAGTGAATTTACACTGTATTTAAACAATGATGGTCCAGGATCAACAATAGTGAACTTACACAGTATTTAAATAATGATTGTCAAGGATCAACAATAGTGAATTTACACTGTATTTAAATGATGATGGTCCAGGATCAACATTGGTGAATTTACACTGTATTTAAATAGTTATGATGGTCTAATATATAAATTTAAGAAACTATATAATACAACTTAGAATACAGTAAAAGAGAACAGTTTTTTTAACTTCATTTTCACATTAGACACACAAGATAAAAAGCAAAACAAAAAGTACATTAAACAAATTTAAAGAAATAATAATGCAATATAAAAATAAAGAATCAGGTAGCCTTAAAATTCTCATAATATTTACTTAAGAAAAAGCACATTTCTTATTATCAATTAATCCAAGTGAGCTAATTAAATGTACTATTACACGTAGGAAGTCTATGAAAGTTGGATTTTTTTAAGGAACCTCTGTTTGTAAATGCAATATTTCCCAGCAAGTTTAAAAAAGTTCACTGTGTCTTCTAACAATTTGTTTTGGTTTTCAAAATAACAATAACATCCTTAAGGTGCAAATTACCACTCATAATAACACTGGAAAAGCAATATGAATTTAAATCATTCCAAAACAATGATGATGCATTGCATGAAAAAACAAATGACAATTGTCTTCACAGATAATACCAGTAATATCTTAATATTTGGACAAAAGTGCATTACACGAGAAAGTATTGTGCAAATTTTTAAATTGCACCTCTTTCATTTTATTAGGAATACAGAATTTATATGGTAATAACCATGCTATCCTCCACTGAACGTTAACAATTAAAGAACCCCCAAAAATTTCCCCCTAGGAGTAATTGAGTTTTGTGACTGGGACAATTGACAGATGAACTTATTATTGCATTTAACACTAAGAATAGATTTTCCTCCTAGCCATAATTGTGACAATTGTTTGGAAACTGCCTTTTCTACTACTAAGAGCTGCTTTCATAAGATATAGTAATCTAGGTATAGCCTTTATAATCAACTTAAATTCCATATAGCCTACTGGGCAGGGAATTGATTAATATTTATAAAACTTTCATAAGTTAAGAGATCCCTGTTACAATTAAAAGTACAGAAACAAAAATAATGTTTTTGTTAAACCATTTATCCCCTTATTTTTTTTTAAATTATTTTTCATAATGTCTGCATTATTCCATAAAATGGTTTCGTGGGGTGAGAAATTGTGGTTGTATATAAGTTTCCAGGCTAATAGAGCTTGTTGGTGGAATTTAGCTAATTTAATAGGTAATTTACAAATAGAATTGCACTTCATTAAAAAAGAAAGGCCACAAATCATTTTAAATATATAGGAATAAAATACCACACAGAGTGTGAACCAAGCAAACATCTCTTTAGCCAATTGATTTTAAATGTATTATTGGTGTCATCAAAATTTAGGACTTCAAGACCTCCCTCACTTATTTTATTTGACAACACATGTTTCTTCAATTTGTGAGGTTTATTATTCCAAATAAAATCAAGAAAAACTTTATCTATATGTTTAGAAGTGTGATTCTACTGCTAAAGATAATGAGGGGCACACAAATCTAAATTAAATGTTTATGTATATATATATTATTTTTTTATTTTTACTTTTTTATTGCTGAAACCAGGAACATAAATACATAACAGTACATGAAACTAAAATTACAGTATCAATCAACAAATGGCATTGACAAAAAGTACAGTACAGTATGAAACAATGGAAAAAAATAAAGGAGATGAAGAGAAGAGAGAAAAGGAAAAAAATGACTTTTTTTTTTTTTTGCAAATGCAAGGGTTAATTTCAGGTTACTCATACAAAGATCTTAAAAGCAGAGCATATTTCGACAGTTTTAAAGCTTTTTTTAAAGACAATCCTGAAATCACCTTTATATAGTTCTCCATATCTTTAATTAAGACCACAAAGGCAGGTTTACTATTTGTGAATTTGCATTTGTGAATGTAAAATTTGCTCAAGAAAATAATCAAATTGATTAAAAACACATTATTTTCTTTTGTGGGGTCCGAGTTAAAATACCCCAAAATAATAATTTTCATTTGTATAGAAAATTCAGGTAGATACTTCATTTTAATAAAAAAAATCTATATTATTCCAAAACTCTTGATTGGATTGACATGACCAAAAGTACCTCCGTTTCATCAGCATTCACACAAAAAGGAACAGCACTACTCAGTGTCAACTCTAAACTTTCGTATAAATACATTAATCTGATCTTTTTTTTAAACTGTAAGTTATTACAGCATAATACATGCTTTAAATGTTTTATGTGTCGTCAGTTTCGCTTTCTTTACGTCATTCCCTCCTCCCACTGGCATATGGAGATGGAATTCGTGTTTAGAGCAGTTGACACTTCCGAAAACAAATGATCCAGAAAGCCAGTTGGCTTAGAAATTTAGACGTTGATGGTTTAGCAAATGCATGTTTCATATGTGCGCTCTTATCTATACTTTAGCTTTAACAGGGATTTCGTGTAAACAATGAAGCACAGCGGCAGCGTGATGGATAATGGGTGAGTGGATTTTCATAGCAGGAAATTACTTTACTGTAACGTTACAAATATCTGTCTGCGTTTGTCGACGCGCACGTCCGCGTCCAGTAACTGTTTATGCAAACTCTAGAATGTCGGTTAAAGTTTTAATAAGCAGGTATTACGGTTGATACGCTCGTTTCAGCGAGGAAACGCCAAGCAGCAACAGATGACTATTGTCAACATGGATGAATAAAAGAATATGTGAATTGGTTGATGCAGTCAGCACAATTATATTTTCGGTCAGACAGAATATATATATATATATATATATATATATATATATATATATATATATATATATATATATATATATATATATATATATATAGTTTTCCAACATTAGCCACTCAACATTTTCACTAGCCACAATTTTGTTGTTGGGAAAATATATTTTATTTGCAAAATTTGACTTTGACGTGCTAAAATTACTAGATTTTGTTATGTCCACATGTTTTATCATTTATTTTATTTTGTGTGTCGTGTATGAGCTTGCTCAGTGAGCATGAACAAATGGGTCATGATTTCATAGTGTATTACAATTATTTTTTGGAATTTAGCGACTTTATCTCTGACCACACCAAATATAAAAAATTATTTCTTAGCCTCAAATTTTAAATGTGTCAAAACAAGCAAAATATAGCTGTGTACTATACTTTCTATTCTATTTAACAAGACAGTTCTTTAAAAATTGTCATTTAAAAAATAATTATTGTCATGTATCTAAAACTATGCACAGTAATCTGTTCTGGCTAAAGGTTTTAGATCACCAGTTAACTACACATAAATGAGGAGTTAATCTCCCATTAAAGCAATTTATTGTAAAGAAAAAAAAGACAGAAAAAAAAGATAATTAAACCATATTAACAAAAATAACTGTAAAAAAAGAAAGCAGGTGAAAAAAAATACTGTGTATGACAATGAAAGGATGACCAAGCGCACACGATTAATGTTAGGCCTGTTAATAATCTGTTCAAAGAATTTAAGTGTAAGCAACTAGTGCTGCTTATACAAAAACAAATCTGGACCTCTTGAAAGCAGCAAGACTGTGGGTGCATGAGCATATCTTTTTGCCTAGTCTATTTAAAAGAGAACCGATCACATCAGTTGAGCTTATATCCACGGTTGCTTCACGCAGGGAAACGGGAGTGCGCATGCGTTTTAAACAGTTGCGAGTGTCACATCAGCTGTTAGCGCGAGTGTTCATTCTCTCATTCGGTAATCACCTGCTTTCTTTTGCTCGCGCAAACACAATAGTGTTTGTCAGTTGTGCTGCTTCTCGATTCTCATCCTTTTTGTTTAATACTGCTTTTAAGAAAACTACAATTTAAAAAATATTTTCAACCGGCCAAAGTGGCTAGTAAGAGTGTGTCTAACCTGCCATAGCTGAAATCTACCCGCAATTGTGCGGGTGTTAATGTCAAGCCCTATATATATATATATATATATATATATATATATATATATATATATATATATATATATATATATATATATATATATATATACATTAAAGAATAATAAAGTTGGCTGTTTATGCTTGAAAGATAATTATTAAAATAATAAATGATCAACATTTTCATATACATTGCCTACATATTCATTACAAAACTGTGATACTGTACACAGTTCGTAAAGTTTTTTTTTTCTTTTTCTTTTTCATTTTTCATTTTGTTGGTTTAATTTAATTTGTTTAATCAGCCTACTTTCTCCTTGGAGTTTGTATCACCATAGTCCCTAAATATATGTAAATACAGGAAATTTTATTTAACTTCTTAAACCAAATATAGCCCCATTGTATACAGTGTATACTTTAAACCAGGGGTCACCAACCTTTTTAAAACTGAGAGCTACTTCGTAGGTACCGATTAATGTGAAGGGATACCAGTGTGATACACACTTCTCATATAACAAATATGCTTAATTTACTTTTAATTATATGTGTATTATTAATAATTCTTGATATTCATCTATGTAAAGACACTGATCATGCTAATGATTTCTCACAGTAGTTTTCAGCAATGATTCAACAAGGTAATCAACAAGATAAATATCAATATGCAACACTTTATTTATATATGCAAGTAATATATTTTAAAAAAAATTTTCATGTACAATATTTTCACTAGCCACTAACAATTTTTAACAAATCATGCACTACATTGTACCATGTTTGTACAGATTATCTATTTTGTAACATAAATCAACTTTCAGATTTTACTTAAATTATCACTAAATCTACAGCATTTTTAACATAGCCGAGACTCTTCTAACCATTGTAGCTGCCCCGAGTTGGACAAAGAGAGTGGAGATTATATTTGTTAGTCTTTAAGCACAGTTTTGCTATCCTGTCTGAAAATGCCTTGATATTCAAATAAAAAGTGTAGCTCTAAATGAGGCTTCGGTTGCAGTTTTTTGAGTGGTTTTCACAAACTTTCCTTTAATTCGCAGACATTTTCCACTTCCATTTTCCACTTCCAGCTTACAGATAAGTGGCACTATAGTGAGTTTTTTTTAGAATAGGCCCATGGGCAACTTGTAATTTTTGTGGGCTACCTGGCACCATGTTGGTGACCCCTGCTAAAAACTAAAGGACTCCAAGTGTGTGCTGATGGAATGTTCTTACAAAATGTTGACAGAGTATTATGTTTTTTTCTAGATTATGCATGCCAGCAAAAGTCCAAGAAGATCATTTAGGCACAATCAGAGATGTATTTGCTGGTGAAAGCCCCGAGACAATACCCCATCGGCTTATTTCTCTTTTGGAGGTGTTTGACCGTTTTAAGATAGATATTGCTGTGACTGGAGACTCTGGTGCAGGAAAGTCTTCTTTAATCAATGCGATTCTTGGACTGAAACCTGATGACAAAGGAGCTGCTCAAACTGGAGCTATAGAAACCACAAAACAAGCAACTATGTATCAGCAATCAAATCTGCCCCACATCAGGTTGTGGGATCTTCCAGGAATGGGAACCCCTTCCTTTGCGTCCAAGAGTTATGTAAAGATGATGAACTTTGACCTTTACGACATGTTTATGGTCGTGATCTCAGAGAGGGTTCGAGAAAACAACATGCTCTTGGTTGATGAAATTGATAAACGTAAGAAGCCATTTTATTTTATTAGAACCAAAATCGATAACGATGTGAAGTCCCAGCGAAGGAAAAGCAAATTTTCTGAAACACAAGCGTTGGAACAAATGAGACAAGACTGTGAGAAATATCTGAAGGAGAAGAAACTGGACCCTCATATATTTTTAGTTTCAACCCATGACACACATAATTATGAGTTTCAGAAGTTCATCAGCACCTTTAAAGATGAGGTTTTCAAAATTAGAGCTGAAGAATTTTCAGGTTTTCTGGACAAGATGCTTCATGGTGGATGGCTAAAAGCAAGGTGAGTATTGAAACTAAATGCTAGCTCAAAACAGTTAGATTTTGATAATATTGCTCTCATAAAGCTACCTTTATCTATCTATCTATCTATCTATCTATCTATCTATCTATCTATCTATCTATCTATCTATCTATCTATCTATCTATCTATCTATCTATCTATCTATCTATCTATCTATATATATATATACACACACACACACACACACACACACACACACACACACACACACAACAACACACACACACACACACACACACACACACACACACACACACACACACACACACACACACACACACACACTCACCCACCGGCTGCTTTATTAGGTACATCTTTCTAACTGCTTGTTAACAAAAAATTTCTAATCAGCCAATCACATGGCAGCAACTCGATGCATTTATGCATGTAAACATGGTCAAGGTGATCAGCTGCAGTTCAAGAATGTCCTCAGAATGTATGATTGACATATTTTAAATGTGTTGCTAAATAAATTAATCAACAAATAAACAAATAATTATTTTAAATAAATTAATAATTTCAATGCTTAATCAGCTTGTTTACTGTTGTATGGTTTGTTAGGACAGGACAGCCAAGATACAAATCTGGAATCATAGTTTTTTCAACTTTATTTTTTTTAAATCTAAATATTAATAAAATCACCTTTAAATCCATCTAAATTAAGCAGTGGATGTTTCGAATCCAAAATTTAGTTTTGATATACTTAGACTGGAAAATTGACAAAATGTATTTATGGAATCTGATTTTAACTTGATGTTCTAAGGCTTTTTGGTATAAAAGAAAAATCAATAATGTTGAGCTATATAGATAATTTTTAAGACTGGATTTGGACTCCATGGTCGCTAATAGATTTAAGCACAGAGTAAATTTGTGTTCATTGTTTGTAATCATTCGTGTTATTAATATGTCTCTTTCATTTAGATATGCTACACAGCACGTCCAGCAGACTGAGAAACTTGAAACGGAAGACATCACAAAATTGCAGAATATGTACAAGAGCACAGGCTTTGGAGCTGCAAAAGTCAGTGCTGTGCTGGAGGCTTTGAGTCACTTTCAGCTTGATGTTGCAGTTTTGGGTGAGACGGGATCTGGAGTGTCCACTTTGGTAAATGCATTAGTTGGTCTGGAGAATGAAGAGAGCAGTGGAGCAGGAGCATCCATCAGCAACCCAGCACTGAGTCCTGTATATCCAGATGTCCGGTTTTGGGATATTTCTGGCATAGAGGCTGTCATGGATTACTCAGTGTTTGAGATGAAACAAGCCATGAAATGTTACGACTTTTATATCATCATTGTTTCAGACTGGGAGAAAGTACGACATGTAAAACTCGCCAAGGAAGTTGAAAAATTAAGGAAGCATTACCTCTTGGTCCAGACTAAAGTCGACTCTTGTTTACAGACTCAGGGAGATTTATGCTGTGAAGAGACTGAGATACTGGATGGTCTTCGGGCACAATTTACACAAGAGCTTCAGAGGGAAAAACTGTCAGAACAGCAGATGTTTCTCATCAACAGCCAGGACAGAAGTGCATTTGATTTTGTAAGTTTGGAGAGTGCACTGTCCAGTGACCTCAACACTATCAGGACAAGTGCTTTTGCATATTATATCGCAAGAACAGTAAAGGAAAATTTGTAAAAAATATCACAGAAATATGTAAGATAGTTAAACATTAAGAATGAATGTTTTTGAATGAGGAACTGTATCTTACACTCACCAAGGCTACACTAGTTAAAAAAAAATTATATTAATAATATAGTAAAATGTTATTTAAATTTAAAATAATGTTTTCTTTTTAAATGTATTTAGAAAAATGGTCTTTGTTCTTGATAATTGTTCATATTATCATGGTTGAAAATATTTTTTTCTGCTTCATATTAATGTGTAAACAAGATTATTTGATGAGCAGCAAGTAAAAAAAATTATTTATAATAGAATTATTTTTAACATTACAAATCTCTACCATCTCTTTTCAGTAATTTCATCTTTTTTGATTAATAAAATAATCCAAAAGAACAAATCTAGAAAGATATAAAAACATAGAAATACTCATTTATTCATTCGTTTTCCCTTCGACTTAGTCCCTTTATTAATCAGGGGTGGCCACATGGTAATGAACAGCCAACTTACTCAGCATATGTTTTACACAGCAGATGCCCTTCCAGCTGCAACCCATCACTGTGAAACACCCATACACTAATTCACCTATAACCACATGTTTTTGGACTGTGGGGGAAACCGGAGCACTCGGAGGAAACCCATGCCAAAATGGGGAGAACATGCAAACTCCACAAAGAAGCATTTCTGACCCAGCCAGGGCTCGAACTAGCGACTTCTTGCTGTGAGGCAATTGTGCTACCCACTGTGCCACCTTGACATCACATTAAATATGTTAAAACAGATGTTTTTTTTTTTTTTTATGAGCCATATAACATTTTCACAAGAATATGACCCAGAACAAACAACAGTGACAGTTCTGGTTAATTTACCGTCAACTGTTTTTGTTTAGGGTTGTTTTTGGTACTGATGTATACAACTGGTGTGTGATGTTTTAGGGACGTTCAATATATTAATGGAATTTTTCTGTACGTTATAAAGTAGTTTAATAATTTAGTATTTTTCTGTCTGTGATGTGTGTTAAAGTAAACGCAAAAAAAAAGGCACATTGGGATTGATGGTCTCTGTCAAAATTCTTGCAAAAGAATAGAAAATATTCATATGGGAAACTGAAAATTATTGGAAAAACTGGTCTGTAGTATAGAAAATAAAAATGTAAGTGTGCCATTTATTTTTTGTATGATGATTGTTGTACCACTTAAAGCAGTAACTTAAAACTGTTTTTTGTTTAAGAAAATGTTTATGGAAAAAAAAAAAAACAGACTATATGTGAGTTATACTGTAACATAAAATCTGAATACATTTAGTGAAACTATTCAAGATGTCTGTGTGCATTTTTCAGGTCAAATTCTTGTGTTGTTTTGGATTACAAGATAAACACTTTGTGACTATGTCAGGCGTCAGTGATAAGAACTGGAAAAATCCAGTCACAACCTAAAACATTTTAAAAGGCTTCATAATTTAAAATGTATCATAAACCTTTTTTTTTCTTAAAAAAAACCCAATATATAGTTACACATCGATCTGCCTAAAACAAATTTAATGGCTCTAAAAATAAGGTTTAACAATAATGCCTACATATAGTTGAAGTCAGAATTATTAGCCCCCTGTTTATTTCTTTTCCCTAATTTCTATTTAACGGAGAGAAGATTGTTTTTCAACACATTTCTAAACATAATGGTTTAATAACTGATTCATTTTATCTTTGCCATGATGACATAATGCTAATAATTTTGTCTTTGAAATAGTGTTTAAAAAAAATGAAAATCTGCTTCTATTCTAGCCGAAATAAAACAAATAAGACTTTCTCCAGAAGAGAAAGATGTTTGCTCTGTTAAACATCATTTAGGTAATATTTTGAAAAAAAAAATCTAAATCAAAGGGGGGGCTAATGATTCTGACTTCAACTGTATATGAATTATAGTACCACCATGGAACAAAAAGGAGTTTATTTACATTTTATTAAAACATTTTTTAATTCAGATTCATACTTATGGGAAACCACATACCACATGCATTCTGGATAATAGAACAAAAAAATCTGTGTCTGGATATTTAGAACACCCTGACAATCAACTCCTGTCAATAAGTTAATTTTTGTTATTGAAGTTTATGAAATTTTTTAAATATTTACAAAGTAAAAATATTGCTGAACTAATATACAAAACGTTATTACAAAATTCCCAAAAATAATAAAAAATATTTTAGAATTTTGTTACGTTTGAGTCATTTTACATTATTTGTGATAAAAATATGTTTAATTGACAACTCATTAAAGTAATTAAAGTTTATTATTAAGAAGTAGAAAAGTGTAAAGGGTATTTAAGTGAACAATGTTTAAAAATAAATAAATTAGGTATTGAACTTGATTGATGGACTGAAAAAAAAAATCAAACTGAAAACTGTCTACTAATTGTAATATATTGTAACATATTTCACTACATTAACATTTGCTTTTTTTTATTATCAAAGCAGGATTTTGTTTGCTAAGCTAAAGAATGACACAGTATTTACAATATCATTTGATTTAATAAGCAAAAGAGGCAGGAATTATGTTTATGCTTTATAGGAAATAAATCAATGATCTGAATGTGAACACAAAATACATTCTTAGCTAAATTATTTCAACACATGTACCAGGGACTTTCACATCATCCAGCCCAGCTTCTTTTTGTATTTCTTTAGCAGTTTTTGCCAGATCATTTAATACTTCTGTCAGGAGGTACTTCGTTGTAGCAAAGGATATTCCTGCAGCAGCAGCACTGCCTAGACCTGGAAGGAGACTCAAGCAATATTCAACTGTACCAATTGCAGCAGAGACTTGTACTTTGGTCAGAACTTTTTCTCGGATGGCAATGACAAACTTTGATTTGGCCATATCTTTCAGGTGGGGCTTGTTCACTTTTTCTGAAAGCCTTGTCAGGGATTTCTAATCTAAGCCAAATGCAAAGTAGCACCTTGTGAGAAATAGAACCACAATGGCCAAATCACATGCTGCTGATAGACCAGGCAGAGGGACCACAGCTATACCAGCAGAGGCAAAAGATACAGCCCAGGTCATGCATTCAAACATCTTTTCTTCTCAAGACATGCACTAGACCACACCGGTCAGGCTTGTAGAAGAGCAGATTGTTTGAGTTTTGGAAGCTCTTCAAAGATTGTGTTTAGAAGGTTTTCAAATTCATATTTGTTAGAATCTGTAGATGAAATCAAGAAAATGTTGGGCTTTCCCAGTGTTCTCAGATTTTTCTGACAGTCTTCTTTTATTGTGTCAAGGACCCTTTGTTCATCAAATGTTTTTTTTTTTTTTCCTGATGAAATGTCGTTATCAATCTTGAAGTGAACAATGTAAAGTTTTTCTTCTGCTTTTTCATTTCTTTGGCTAACCTGATGTCATTCTCTGTGAATCTCGCTGAGGTGAGAATCACAGCGATGTTAAGTAAGACATTCATAAACTGGTCAAATGCTTCTTTGGCTTTTGCTGTGGCCTTTTCCAAGGTTGATTCGCCTGAGGCATTTACTGCCTCAACAACAGCAGGGTCTTGAACTTCCATGTTTTGAACAGCAAACTTAGCCAATGATTCAAGAACAGATCTAAGTTAGAGACATAATTGTCAAAGTCAGGGGTGACAAACTAAGTTTCTGGAGGGCCGCAGCCCTGCTCAGTTAAGTTCCAACCCTGCTTCAACACAATTAAGCTGCTATCACACTGGACTATTTTCACCATCTTCCATTCATACGCACGCGAATGCGTCAGACCGGAAACACAAACTTGTGTGTCAAGTTTCGCTGTTTGCTGCGGTGTAAAGTTCAAACTTGGTGAACTTGGTGACCTGCGAAATCGCATCACTTCTTTTAAAAAACATGGACCAATCGCTCTCTTTTTTTAATGTCTAATCTTGTTTAACCTTGCCTTTTTTCGCAGCGCCATACTACAGAATTTCGCATGCACAAACTCTAGCCTGACCGCAGCATTGCCTGTGAGTTTCAAACAAGCCTGAAGGACTCAATTTGTTTGATCAGGTGTGTTTAATTAGGGTTGGAACTAAATTGCAGAGCTGCGGTGCTCCAGAAACTTAGTATGACACCTGTGGTCCAAATAATGCAAATAATATGAAGCCAATTCTAAAAAAACTGAGTTGACACTGACCAACAATCACAATTGCAGAGTCAAGAGACAATCTCAGAGTTGAAAGTTTTATTTTAAAATATGATCTGCAAGCCATAATGGCCATCTACGATTCAGAGAGGCCTTGAAATGCTAATGCAAAACACATTTTTGATTATATATTAACGAGCAGACAAAAAGAAAAATTGTTGTGAAATTTTTGTAGTGGTGCAATCCTGTGATAATGTTATAGTAACCCAACGTAAGTCTTTTTTGCTGGTATCTATACTTTTTTTTTTCTTTGGCAACTTTTACTCCACTACATTTTTTTTCAACAAATACTATGCTCTGATACACCTCTCTTCGATTCATGACATGCTTATAATACTCTGCAATAAGATGAAGAGTGGCACCTGCCACTGATAAACAACTGCTGGGAAGGAGACGAACGCTTGCAACAAATAGAACTCAAAAAGATTCTTCTACTAGCCAAAGAAATATTGGTGTTTAAAAACTCAGAACAGAGCTAAAGCTGAACACAATCATGCTCCTGAAACATGGAACAAGTTTAGAAAAAGTTTTATTATTTATTGGCTGTTAACTTTTTGTTACATGTGCAATTAATAACAAAGGGTTTATCTTTTATTTGTAGCATATACTTTTGCTTTCGTTACATTAAAAAATTAAATAGTAAAACATACTTTTCATATGACAACAATTTTAATGATGAAACTATATTATTACCTGTAAAAATGTATTTGTTTTAAGTTTCTCTGAGTGTGCTGCGTCAGCTCGTTTGGCACTTTCTACTGCAAAGAAGCAAGACCATACAGGTCACAAGTTACTTTCTATTCCAAATAATTCAAATTCAAATGAATGTTACCTGAAAAACAACACACACAAAAAAGCATTTCCCACAGCTTATGAATATATATTAGTTCCAGTGAACCCATACAGGTGCATTTTAAACTGGCGTTGATGGGTATGCTTTAAATTAGCATAAACATAATTCTAAATCATAAAAATGCCTGAAAATTATTAAGAGCATTTCAGCTTTTTGTTTTATTCCTGTTATACAATTTAATCATGCTTCAATATAGGCAACTGTTCAAACTGAAAAACCAAGAGTTATTAGATTTTTCCTAAAATGTAAAATTATAGAATAATCATAATCTAAAAAGAAGTTGGTGGTTCATTCCGCTGTGGCGACCCCAGATTATTAAAGGGACGAATATGAATGAACAAATAATCTAAAAAGATATAATATTCTTAAAACATTTAAAACAGTTTATAAACTTTACAATCATAAAAACAAAACAAATATTATTAACTTTGGTAGTAAATACAGTGACGGTTACAGAGTCGGTTACAATTACAATTGATATTACAGGTTTCAAATATGCACTCCTCATCACCTTGCACATTTCTGTAGACTGTTCAATACAGTGGAAGGATGTTGTATAGTCATATAAAAGGATAAATAATTATTAATGTAACATGGAGATGGATGTAAAAATCTTACCTGTATGTTTGAGATATCTGGGTGTGCCGTGCCACATCACTCTTGATTAGTTTCTATTGCAATCAAGTAAGCCACTTTCTCTTTATTCTCTAAATTCTGTGCAAGGCAATGCCTCTTCTTGTTATGTCACATTTGGTCCTTGCTTTCAGAGGCAATTTTGCATGTTTACACACTACACTGGCATATCTTATCAGACCTTTTTTTTTACAGTAAAATACTGGCCATACTGTTGCCAGTTAGTCACTGTAAGAGATATTTATGTTGGCTTGAGAAAGCCAACATACTGTTATACTACTCTGTCCTTGAAAACAAACGTATCTCCTCCTAGGCTTTTCATGCCACAAGGCCCAAATATGGTCAAAATGTGCCTTCTGCATTCAAGATTGTTGCTATATCTCCTCATGCCTGTAAGACTTATCATTTTTTTAATAAAAAATGTTAAATATTAAATTTTTATAATCCTGGCATATAAAAAAATTATACAAGCCCCAAATTTGGCCAAAAGCTGTATTAAGATGCGATAGATTTTGTTGCTATATCTTTAAGGTTTATCAGACTTATAGTTTTCCAATAAATAATTTTTAAGCATTATTTTTCTCAAAATACGGCGAGCCATTTTTGACTTAAACTCCATATTTTTTACTGATATGGCAAGCCATTTTTGCATGTATCACCTTCACACTTATAAAGCATTGTATTTTCAAAAAAATACAGCAAGCCATTTTTACATAATGTTCATTCCCTTAGTCCCTTTATTAATCAGGGGTCGCCACAACGGAATGAACCGCCAACTTTCCAGCATTTGTTTTACACAGCGAATGCCCTTCCAGCCACAACCCAACACCAGGAATACATAATGTTCAAGTCCAGTTTTTGACACTCATAAAGACTGTCATAGAAACATCGGGGTTGATTTAGATCACTCTTATTGCCAAGAATCTTTGATGTATCATCACTAACCTGTCAAATGCCCCCATAGCAATAAAACAGTATAACCTAGCAACCATTTAAAAATAGCAATATCTCTACATCAGAACATCGTAGGGACCTGGGCATTGGCTTGTTTGACTCATGCAAGCAAATGGGACTTCCTGTGTACTATGCATGGTAACAATGATAATGGAAGCCAAGTACTAATAACGATTAGCTACATGCTATGAATGATTATCTAAATGCAATAACATATGCTAGAAATGCCTACTGAGTATTAGCATTTGATCAAACATGTACACGAGCATTGCCATTTAGCAACTGCTTAGCAACCACCTAACAATGCCAAAAACGTTTGACTTTCTCAAGCCAACATCAAAGTTTATCAATGAACTTTAGGTTCTAGTTAACAGTGAGTTACTAGCAACAGTGTTGTCAGTTAAATACTGTCACAGAGCAGTAGCAGTAACTAACTGGAAACTGCTTACACATAATTACTGTACTGTACTCATGGCATAATACTGCATACACATTACCGGTATACCGTATAGTAGTTATTGTAGTGTTACTAAAGTTAATTAGTATTCTTTACTGTTATTAAAAAGAAATTATTTTTATTAGTTATTAATAGAAAGAATATAAATCCTCTAGAGAAATGTATTTTATTGTTTTGGCAAAAAAAACTAAAATAAACAGAAAATGTTTTAAAAATAATGAATAAATTTTTATTATACAGGAATCAGCAGATATAAATACATTTTTTATTTAAAATGAATAAACAACACATGCAGTGTATATAGCACAGGTGTCAAACATATTATTATTATTATTATATAAACAGACATATTATTTGTGGCCACAGCTATGCACAGTTTAGCTTTAACAATAATTACACACACTTGATCAAACGAAGTAAGTCATTCAGGCTTGTTGGAAATATACAGCTAATTGTGTTGAAGCAGCATGGGAACTAAACTCTGCTGGGCTGCTGCTGCTCTCCGGGAACTGAGTTTGACACCCATGGTATGTGGCATATTTTTAAAGCAACTGTCAACATTTATCACAATCACATATCCAATAAAAATATTATATTTGCAGAATAGTAAAGAAAAATTTGTAAAAATATCAGAAAAATATGAAAGATACCCTAGTTAAACATTTGGGAACATTAATTTTATGCTCACCGAGCCTACATAATTTTTTTTCAAATATAGAAATAATAATATGGTGAAATATTATTCCAATTTAAAATAATATACTGTTTGTTGATATATTTTAAGAAGCAATTTATTCATGTTGAATTTTTAGCAGCTTTTGTGTCACATGATCCTTCAAAATTCATATTTATATGCAGATTTGCTACTGACCATTTTTCATTGGTGGTACTGGTCCTTTGTTCCTGATATTCCTTCTTATTTTCATTCATTTTCTTGTCAGCTTAGTCCCTTTATTAATCAGGGGTTGCCACAGCGGAATGAACTTATCCAGCACATCTTTACGCAGCGGATGCCCTTCAAGCCGCAACCCATCTCTGGGAAACATCCACGCACACATTCACACACACTCATACACTACAGACAGTTTAACCTACCCAATTCACCTGTATGGCATGTCTTTGGACTGTGGGGGAAACCGGAGCAAACCCACACGAACGCAAGGAGAACATGCAAACTCCACCCAGAAACGCCAACTGAGCCGAGGATTGAACCAGCGACCTTCTTGCTGTGAGGCGACAGCTCTACCTACTGCGCCACAGCATCGCCCTTGTTATTATAATTGCTAAAAATATTTTTTCTACTGCATATTTTCATTAAAAAAATAATTATTTAGCCAAAAGTAAAAAGGGCATTTGTTTTAAATAACATTAAGGAAAAGCCAAAACTGGGTTGCGTAGTAAAAGTTGCCAGTGCAGTTGTAGGTAAAGCACAAAGACAACCAAATGAAATTTATTCAATGAGAATGAAGCAGAAAGCACATGCCATTATTGAAGATTGTTCCCATCCTTTAAATCTAAAATTTCAAGTAAGGAAAAATGTGTATCAAATGTTCTTTTGTGCCGACTGCCATTAAAATGTTAAATATATGTTTATGGTTAAAATTGACTTTTTATATGTGATTTATGTGATGACATTGGATGCATTTGTGTTGCCTGCTTTTTTTCTGTGATGTGTGTAATGTGAATCTGATGTGGGTGTGTGGTGAAGCCAAAGAAAAATTTCCACTTGTGGACAATAAAGTAAAACATTTTTTAACCTTAAAAATATCTTTACCATCACTTTTGTGCAATTTAATGTTTAATGTAAAACTATAAAAACAATATATCAAAGCAAACAGCAATATCACTTTTTCAAGGCATGTTTCTTTCTGATGTTTACAACTAGTGTGCAATGTAATCATTTCATGTAATTAGCAAATGTTTGTCAATAGTTATTATTATCCATTATATTATTCAGACTTTTTCTGTCTGTGACAGATTGTGTTTTTTGAAATTGTGTTGAAATGTTGTTAAAATGCAGAAAAGGTACCACATTTTGATGGGATTGCCTTGTCCAAATTCTTGCAAACTAATTTTAAATGTTTATATGAAAAACAGAAAATTCTTTGCAAATGTTGGTTTGCTATAAAGTATCAAATTCAGCATTTTGTAATAGTTGTATGCAGATTTTTAGACAAGCACTACATAATGTTTTCCCGCTGTTACTCAGATGACATTCTCATTACGTTGCTTGTTCTATTCCTTATTTTTAATGAAAAATGTATCTCCTCTAATGAAAACCACAAAACAGACTGTGAGGTATACTGTAACATTCATTCATTCATAGTCCCATTATTTATCCAGAGTCGCCACAGCAGAATGAACCACCAACTTATCCAGCTTAGTTTTATACAGCGGATGCCCTTCCAGCCGCAACCCATCACTGGGAAACATCCACACACACATACACTACTGACAATTTAGCCTACCCAATTTACTTATACCACATGTCTTTGGACTTGTGGGGGAAACCGTAGCACCCGGAGGAAACCCACTTGAACACTGGTAGAACATGCAAACTCCACACAGAAATGCCAACTGTCCTAGCCAAGACCAGCGACCTTCTTGCTGTGAGGCGAACGTGCTACCCACTGCACCACCTATACTGTAACATAATATCAGAAATAGTTTTATTGAAACTACATTACTCAAGATGTCATTAGTCATGCTGTGTGTACTGTTCAGGTCAAATGCTGTATGTGTTGTTCTGGGTAACAACACAAACAAATACATTGTGACTCTATGCCAGGTGTCAGTGATAAGCAGAACTGGAATAATCTATTGTGATAGCTCAGTCAGACCGTACAAAGTTTTAAAAGACTTTATAATCACAAATGAGTCATAAACCTGTTAAAACGTCCAAAAACAAACCTGTAAAGAAAGGGTTGGGCTTTTTTCTTTCTTACTAAAGCATCTTATATTCACACACCCATCAGCTTTTTATGACTAGCATACCTCTAAAAATTTGAGTTTAACTGGCAATATACAGTTGAAGTTAGAATTATTAGCTCCCCTGTTTATTTTTCCCCCCGTTTTCCATTTGATAGGGAGCAGTTTTTTTCAAAACATTTCTAAACATAATAGTTTTAATAACTCATTTCTCATAACTGTTTTTTTTTGTCATGATGACAGTAAACAATATTTGACTAGATATTTTTCAAGACACTTCTATACAGCTTAAAGTTACAAAGGCTTTAGGGTTTTTAGGCAAGTTATTGTATAACGATGGTTTGTTCTGTAGACTATGGAAAAAAATTAGCCTAAAGGGTCTGATAATTTTGTCCTTAAAATGGTGTTTAAAAAATATCAAACTGTTTTTTTTCTAGTTGAAATAAAACAAATAAGACTTTATCCAAATGAAAAAAATATCATCAGACATAGTGTGAAAATGTCCTTGCTCTGTTAAACATAATTTGGGAAACATTTAAAAAAGAAAAAAAATCAAAGGGGGGCTAATAAGTCTGACTTCGACTGTATCATATTTCCATAAGCACACTAAGTACCACCATGAAACAAAAAAGAGCCTAAAGGTTTGCTATCTTAAGATGACTTTGTTACCATGTAACTGTTCATTTAACTATTGACTAATGTAAATTAATTACATGTACTTGCTAGTTAGTTGCTTGTTAGTGTTAGCGTGCGGGTTAGTTTTAGGATTATTTGCTGTAATCATTTATAAACATTTGTAATTACAATGATTACATGGAACATGTATAACACGGACACTTTAATATAAAGTGATATCATTTTTATTTTTTAAACTCATGTTTTTGTTTAATGTAAACCACACACCACATGCATTCTGTATAGTAAAACAAAAATCCCATTGTTTGTGCTATACACATACAATCATTTAAACTAGAACATCCTGAAAATCAACACCTGCCACTATGGTATTTATTATCATTTGATTCATATGTATAATTGAACTGAAAATATGTAGAAAACAATTCACACCAATAATAATGATTAAAATAGGATATGAACTACATATTCATTGCTTACAAGATGATAAAGATTACGACCCTTGGCCTAAAGCTCTTGTATGCATTCTAAAACAAGGTCAACATAAGTTTACAAAAGTACAATAAAAATAATCAAAATAATCAAAATTTATTAAACCAACCACATATTCTTGAAAAGTATACAGTCACATTTTTACCAAGTTTACTGTTAAAGTGCTTTTTGTATGCATTCAGTTTCATTAATTACATATCAAGACAAAATATGAACATTACTAAAACTTTTTTTAGTTTAACTTTCTCATTTCATTTGTAAACATCGTCCATTAGCATGATTTTATTCGTCCAAACCTGCCACTTGAAGAACTTGTCTCATGTCTTTGATCATTTCATTTAGAGCTCTAGTCAGGTTGGTGTGACTATTCCTGAAGGCATCAGCTGTGTTCTGAACATTGACTGCAAGATTTTTACTATCAAGCAGATCCTCTAAACTTTTCACTGGTTTTGCCATAGGACTAATCCTCATTCTGTCTAGCACTGCCAGTGACACAGGTGACTTTATAGCCAATTTCAGCAGGGAGACAGGCTTGTTTGTTCTCTCTGACAGCTGTTTGAGCGATTTCTCATTCAAACCCAAAGCGTAATGACAGCCTATGAGATACACTATCAGTATCGCCTTGTCTGTGATCAAAGATATGAATTGGTTAGGAACTAAGGTACATGCACTTGAGGCCAATGCTGCGAGCCAAATGAACTTCTCTAACAATGCTTTCTTTTTCTCTAGCATAGCCAGAGAGTACACAGGCACGGACTGAACCAGAGCAAATCCCTTTTGATCTGAAAGCTCTGACTCTAGAGTACCAACCAGATTTTCAAAGTCATACTTCCTCAAGTCAAAAGAGGAAATCAAGAACACTTTGGGATTTCCTACTTCCTTCAGATTTCTGTAGCAGTCTTCCCTGATTGCGCAAAGCAGCTGCTGCTCGTTGATTTTTCCATTCGCTACTGAGCAAATGTCATTATCAATCTTGTTTCGAACAAAATAAAACCTCTTCTGCTTTTTTTGAATCTCCTTGGCCAGATACACGTCATTCTCCTTGAACCTCTCTGAGGAAATGATGATAAAAAAATCATACGTTTCAAATTTGACATCTTTGAGGTATTGGTTTGCCTTGAAATTTGGCGTGCCAATGCCTGGCAGGTCCCACAGTCTAACATTTGGCTTTGTGGGATGGGTGTACATGGTAGCTTTCTTTGTGGTTTCAGTCAGTCCAGTTGGTGCGGAGTTTTCATCTTCATCACTCAGATCCCGAAGCGCATTAATGAAGGAAGACTTTCCTGCTCCTGCTTCCCCAGTCACAGCGATATTCAGAGTCACACTGTCAAGACGGTCCAGTTCTTCTTTAGCCTTCACAGCAGCTGCATTTGGGTCACTTTCACCCAATCTCTGCAAAGCTCCAGAGAAATTCATGTCAGCAGAAGAATCATCTGTCATTGTGCCCGGTTAAATTTAGCACTGTAAAAGACATAACATTTTATTGAGACTATAAATAGCATGGTAAATGGAGTACAGTCATGCTGTTTGGCCATGGACAACTACACCCTGTTTTTGACATGATTATGAGTTCATATCTCCTTTTATGACTTTGAGGTCCCACAGTTGCAACCTTTTTATTGTAATTGCAGCTTTATTTCTCACAATGTGACTTTATATATCCTAAATGAAACTGTATATTTATATTAAATGGGCTCTAGACTTTATTTATATACATTTGTAGGTTTAATCTTAGGTTTAAAGATAAATAACTGTTTGAGAATATGTTGAAATTATTTTATTAGCAATATTAAATAATTGGTGTGCAGTTGAAATACATTTATAAACATTTAACACAAGGGTTTTCAAACATGTTTTTATTGCATGTTTTAATGTTATAAGAACAAATCTTTGTGAGACTTGATTTTGGCATAGAAAATGAACTCAACATATTTAAACAACATTTGTGTTAATGTTTTAATGACTTACAAAATCATCCACAAGATCATTAAAATCTATTCCTTTGAACTAATGTAATCAGACATTAGATGACAGTTAAATGAATAGTTCACCCCCTAAAATATAATAATTAATAATCTTTTATTTAGGTACTAATATTTAAAATAATCATGAGTTCCTTGTACAGACCATCTGTTTCACTTCATAAGACCTTTAATCCTCAAGAGCCAAAAACATGCATTTTGAATTCCATGATATACACAGTATATATTTTAACTTTCATAGCGATGATGGCTACCAATGATTGCACTATTAACCAGCAATTACCACAGTTTCATCTAAAAATATTCTTTAATCCTTAACAGCAGTGATTCACAAACTTTTTTCACCAAGTATTACCTCAGAAAAAATTGTCTTCCCCATTACCACCATAATGACCAGTATTAAAATACAGTACCGTAGTAGGCGTAAAATACAATTTGTTTTATACATTTTTTATTACTTTGCATGTACATATGCCATATTTGTATCTCTTTGAAATGTAAAATTTACCTTGTATTTTAAATATATACTATTTGGAATTGCATATTTAAATCAGAAATTAGATCTGCTGCGCGTCATTTACAGTAGGCCTATGTTTGCCAGAAAAGCCAGTGATTAAATGCATACAGTACAGTGCTTGACTTCATTCATAGGAATTCATACGTGCTGTATTTTTGTGATTTGGTGCGAATGAGATTACATCTTAAGTGAATCGTTAAGTTCGCCGTTAACCATGCACTGACCACTGTTTTCAAGCAGACTGGGGTATGGTTCGCGGTTTCTTAGTTTGGGCACATGGAGACTAAGGGTGCTTTCACACCTGTGAATCGATTCAGTTGTTCCGAAACAGAGATTATAAATGTTACATTGTTGCTCTTTGCTCTTGGAGCGGTTCGCTTTCACATTGCAAAGTTTCTAAACGGACCAAAATAGCTAAAACAAGTCACGTGCGAGTAAACTCTCCTCACATTGGTCAGAGTTTATTTTGCAGCGTCCCGCTAAGCTATCAGGAGAGGTGGTGGTTTGATGGTGATTGACAGGGTGCGCGCGATGTGTCTGAGGAGAGATGCGGTGGGGAGGGGTGAGAAGGGTGCGCGACGATGCCTATTTGAGGACTGGGAGGGAGACGCGAGATTACCGGGAGATTATCACTTGTTTGCGGGCATCCGGAGACTCGCGAAAATTCCCGCCATACTCATAATTCTCTCTTCATATGGCCGTAAGCCTATTACATATCCATAAAACACTGTGATATAACCGCGCTCGGATCGGATCGCTTTCTCACTGCAATCGAACCGCTCCAGGGTTCGTTTCAATCGAGCCGAGACCACCTCATTCAAGCGATCTCGGAGCGATTACTTTGGCGTGGAACAGAGCGCGATTGCCCTGTTCACATATGCCAATCGAACCGCGCTAACTGGGCAATCGAGACACGTTCCGAAACAAAAGTGTGGGTGTGAAAGCACCCTAACTTTAATTATATTATACCTTTAAGCTTCAAGCATGGCAAAGCTGCCTGAGTCTATGTTCTTTGACTCGCACCATTTGAATCACATCCAAATAAATTTGCCTAAGTCTGAGGTAACAAACTAAACCGAAAGACACGCTGCTTTACAAAACAAATAACTTTAAATATCTAAAACACGCATTATTGTACACAGCTACGAGAACATTTTAAAACATTTGCAGTAATTATTTTACCAATGATGGAGCATGGGGAAACACTTGAGTTTACAGCAACTGAAATGCAAACACAACAGCACTGGTCTGCAGAAGGGCTTCTCTAGAGCGTATCTGCTCTGCAAGCGCAGCGTGGCTCTTCCTCTGGCTCTGCGCCAGGCAGATTGATTTTTAACATCTGATGACATGATCATGCTAAAGTAAACATTCTAAGCACGCCAGTGTAATCGTACGCTTTAGGGAACAGCCAATGCTGTCTGATCACATGAGTCTCAGTGTTATCGTACGCTCCAAAGGGTTAAAAGTGTGTTTATTTTATTCTTTTATTATTCAGGGATTCTTCTGCGTACCACTAGAGGTAAGCCCACCACGTACCACAGTTTGAAAACCACTGCTCTACAGTATAAAAAATGTCATTTGAGGGTGAGTAAATAAACAGAAAATTTTAATATTTGGTTGAACTATCCCAAACTTAATTAACAGAGGCATGAATGTACACATGCTCTATAAACAACCAATTAAAGCAATAAAAAAAACAACACTTTTTTCCAAAAATACAATTACCGGACATCTACGAGCTATCGAACACTGTCCAGCACCTCTTTTCTGATTTCTCGAGCAACATTGGCCAGTTCCTTTAATCCACTTCTCAAGAGGTAATAAGTAGTACCAAAGGACAATCCAGCAGCAGCGACACTGCCAACACCTGGAACGAGACTTGCTACATATTCAGCAGAGAAAAGGACAACCAGTGTACCAGATACTTGTAATCTGGTGAGTGCTTTTTCTTGGATGGCAGACGCAATCTTTGATTTAGCCAGATGTCCCACCAAGGGCTTGTTTATTTTTTCTGAAAGCCTCGCCAGTGATCCATCATCCAAGCCAAATGCAAAGTAACACCTTGTAAGGAAAAGAGCCACCATCCCTGTATCACATGCTGCTGATAGACCAGGCAGAGGGACCACAGCTATACCAGCAGATGCAAGAGATGCAGCCCAGATCACACCTTCAAACATCTTGATCTTCATCTCCAAAGATGCAGCAGAGCACACCGGCCAGGCTTGTAGGAGAGCATTTCTCTTATGGACTGGAAGCTCTTCTGCTAGTGTGTTTTGAAGTTCTTCAAAATCATACTTCTCCAAGTCAAAAGATGAAATCAGGAACACTTTGGGGTCTCCCAGTTGCTTTAAGTTTTTCAGACAGTCCTCCCTTATTGTGCAAAGGACCCTCTGTTCATCAAATGTTTTTTTTCTTTGCTCTGCTGAAATATCGTTGTCAATCTTTGAGCGAACAAAGTAAAAGTTTTTCTTCTGCTTTCTTATTTCTTTAGCCAACATGACATCATTCTGCATGAACCTCTCGGAGTTCAAAATAATGAAGAAGTCATAATTTTTTAATTTGACATCTTTAAGGTATTTATCTGCTTTGAAGTTTGGACTTCCTATTCCAGGCAGGTCCCAGATCTTCACATTTGGCATTGCAGGATGCTCATACATGTTGGGCTCCATTGTAGTTTCTGTGACCCCAGTAGGTGCTGCTCCTTCATCATCATCCTTTAGACCTCTTAGTGCATTTATAAAGGAGGATTTCCCTGATCCTGTCTTTCCAGTCACAGCGATGTTAAGCGAGACATTCATAAACTGGTCAAAACTTTCTTTGGCTTTTGCTGTGGCCTTTTCCAAGGTTGATTCACCAGAGGCCTGCACTGCCTCAGCAATAGCAGGGTCCTGAGTTTCCATGTTTTTAACTGTAAAAGTTATAGAAGTATTCAGAAGTATATGTTCTTAAAAATCCCTAAAACTCAAAGAAACTTGATTGTAATTGCAGTTAATTCTATTAGTGTAATTAGTTTGAATAAGTTTGAGCACCACCCTCACATTCAGCCTTGAAGATTATCTCTTAAAGGTCCAGTGAAATCAAAATAATTTATCAGTCAGTTTGTCTAAAGAATATCTATTAGTGTGCTCCAAAACACTTACAAAATTTGCGTTTTGAAAATATAAACATCTAAAGCTTCAGGCTGTCACTTCCCCTAAATGATTCAAGGTTTTTTTAAACAGTTCATGTTTATAACACCATCAGTAATAAATAATTAAAGAAGTACAATTACAATATAAACAGATAGTATGACAGACATCATTGATTACAGACATGTAATCATGTAGCAACTAGAAATCCGCAGTGGTTTATACTGACCTTTTGTGTGGAAAACTTTTCAGTTTTTATTTCACAGTGTGCACCTGTGTCAGGCAAAAAAATACAGTTCATTCATGGATTACTCCACATGAAATTCTCATATATGGCCATATATAAACATTCAGTTCTATCTATCTATCTATCTATCTATCTATCTATCTATCTATCTATCTATCTATCTATCTATCTATCTATCTATCTATCTAAGCAATTTCATGCAAATGTCAACCTTGCAATGAAAAAAGGACCAAATTCACCAAAATAAAGAAACTGTTTCTATGTTTTTTGCATAAACAAGTATTTTACAGTAGAACTACTGGTAAATCAAATTATATAAGTTTGAAAACATTGACAAAGTCACACAAGTGGCAATTTCACATCGGCCACATCCATAACAGAGAGACACCAAATCCAACAATTTTTCTCATAAATGCAAAAATGTCAAATAAAAAAAATTCTATATTTTTGTTCTAAAGTGAGCCAACTCTTATCCTTTTGATTAGCATCATTTAATTTGGGTTGTGCAGTTTAATTCACAGAATTTCTACAAAGTGTGTAGTATACTGCAAACTCACAGACTTTTTTGTCACATCCATAACGCATGTTTATTTCCCTCATTTAAAGTATAAAAATGTTAGCAGATTGATGTTTTTATGATCCTATAACTCTGCGGTTAGTTGTTTTGGAAAATATAAACAGATGTTTCAATATAATGTTAACATATAGCCTACTTTCCCTGTGAATTTATGTTTTGAGTTTTTACTGCAAATGTCACATCCATAGCGCTGGAATTGCTCATATATATATATATATATATATATATATATATATATATATATATATATATATATATATATATATATATATAATGTGTGTGTTGCATATTATACATATTTTATATATGAGAAATTCAAATATAACCTTGTATGCCACATAACATTTTAAATTAATTAAATAATTTACTTCATCAGTACCAAATCAAATCATTCATGCATTATTTTTTCTTCGGCTTGGTCCCATGATTTATTTGTTTATTTATTTAAACTGTTATTGTGAGTGAGAGACAAGATATGTTAAGTAACTAAACCGACAGGAATTATAGAAGGAATTATAGCCTACTTACATTTATTTCTGGTTCCAAACTAGAGAACGGAGAATCACTTCTCTTCAGAAACGGTGAGGTTAAAGAAAAAATTATTATCGCACCGAAAGAACCCCTTTTCTCTTCCTGATACGTTTGCAGGTCACGTGTAAAGACCTACGTAAGGGAAACGAAACTAATGAATTGCAGGAAAACGAAACGACATTGCACTAATAATTGTCCATTCATGCTCATTTATTTAAACCAAACCGATAAAATAAGCATTATAATGAAACGTAACAATAATATTGCAAACCAAAAACACGCTACTTGCTCGCTTTTTTGTCTGATAAAAACCTATATCTATAACTAGATCTTGGCTAATTATCTTTGGTTCATAAAATAAGGATTTCCCTTTTATTTAATACGCGTTCTTCTAAATGTTTAATTAGGAATACAAATTATCGAGACTTTTTAAAATAGCAGGAACATATATATATATATATATATATATATATATATATATATATATATATATATATATATATATATATATGTGTGTGTGTGTGTGTGTGTGTGCGAGAGAGAGATTAATATAAATCATAAATATACTGATTATTAATTGTTTTTTACGGCTAATTTACCCTAAAATGTTGATTGTTAAATGTACAATTTATTCTGATTTATTATTATTTTTATAGTTATAAATGAATAATATGAATGATATGATATATTAAATAATAATGTGATATACTGATATAATAATATGACAGAGTGAATAATAATCTGATATATTATTTTATTTTTATTTGATTGTTATATGTATACATCTTTTTTACTACTACTGTGTACTGTGTTTTTATTATATAGGCCTATGTATGTTATCTTATTTTTATGTATTTTTTATATCTGCTTTTCCCCACAGCCCAAAGACATGCAGTACAGGTGAATTGGGTAGGCTAAATTGTTCGTAGTGAATGAGTGTGTGAATGAGTGTGTGCGGTTATTTCCCAGAGAATTAACAATTGTGAGAATTAACAATTAATTAACAAATAGCTAATACCATAACATATTTGTATCAGTAGACAAAGTAAAAGAAATGACATAAAAATATCAAGATTATTATTCTTTTCTTTCAAATTCTTCAAATCATAATACGAGTTTTGTTTTATTTGTCTTGTATCTTTTATCATTAGTACAGAAACATATTCAGCTACAGTATAAATAAAGTATAAATTCCCCAGACACAAACATTTCTTTCAGAGTGAATGCCATTGAAAGTGGCAGAGTAAAAATCAATACTTGAACCGATAATATTCTAGAGGAAAATGCAAAACTCAAAAAAAAAAAAAAAAAAACAAAGATTTCAGAACAAATATCTTTCCTTTTTTGGCTATATATTGGTTTAGTTTGTATGCTTTTCTTTTTATGGCTGGTATTCACAAGTGCATTTAAAGTCAACTTAACTTTGAGCATGAAATCAAAATTATATGCAACCACAGCAGTTCAGATTTTTTGTCTGTGTTTTGTTTTAATAGACACCAGTCACTCCTGCAGCTTTCAACACTTTCAACTGGCTGTTTCAGCAAGATCCTGAACTCCTGTTCGCAGAAGGTTCAGTGTTGTAGAGTAAGACATTTGTGCTGTTTTTATACTCCCTACAACAGGAACCATGCTCCATGCAAACTTAACAGCTGCCTCTTTGCTAGTTAGTGCCGACAGCTCCTTGTTGGTGAGTTTCTTTTGCCCAATAGCGACCACTAGAGGTGACCTTCTTATAGCTTTCAGAGATAGGTTGTTGACCCTCACAGACAGCTTATCTATTGATTTTTCGTCCAGACCAAATGCATAGTAACACTTGGTAAAGAAACCCAGCAAAATGGCAGCATCACAAGCCATGGAAAGACCAGGCACTGGAACCACAGCCACAGAGCCAGAAGCAACAGCTGCCGACCAGGTTTGCTTCATAAATATTTCAATTTTCTCTTCCAAAATCTTTGAGGAGTATATTGGCAAGGACAAAATCAAAGCATCTCTCTTGTGATCAGGCAGCTGCTTCTCCAATGTGTCGACAAATGTCTGAAAATCATATTTGTGCAGTTCAAAGGAACATATTAGGAAAGCATGCGGGTCATCTATATCCTTCAGGTTTCTGTGACAGTTCTCACGAATGTGTGAGAGCACTTTCTGCTCATCAAAGTCTTTCCTATGAGATTCAGCATGAATGTCATTGTCGATCTTTGAGCGGAGGAAATAAAACAGCTTCTTCCTCTCTTTAATCGCATTTGCCAGCATTATGTCATTTTCCTTGAATCTTTCTGAGGAAATGATGATAAAGAAATCGAAGGTCTCAAGTTTCACATCTTTTAGGTATTTCTTGGCTTTAAATTTAGGACTTCCAGTCCCTGGCAGATCCCACAATTCAATATTTGGCATTGTAGGATGTCTGTACATCGTTGGCACCAACGTCGTCTCAGTCACACCTGTTGGAGCTGCATTTTCATCATCGGATGTAAGACCACGTATTGCATTGATGAAGCTGGATTTTCCTGCTCCAGTTGAACCTGTTACTGCAACATGAAGCGTGACGTTGCCCAGTTGCTTGTTTTGCTCAATCACACATTCCATTTCATTAATGTATTCAGCAGAACTATTGAGATGAACATCAGGCATTTCATATATATGTTCAACTTGTACAGTGTTTGCTGATTTTAAACTCACATTTTCTTTAGCAGTACTGTGAGAATGTGTATCTGGTTTACTGGAATTGGACAATTCCTGCTTCTGCTTCTGTATCTTCATTAATTCATCATTATTCTCTTCAAGCTTCAGTTTGTTCATCGATTTACTGAAGTTAGATTGAGTCGGTTGTTCTGTTGAAACATATTTATCTAAAATAGTATCATACAGGTGTTGTAAATGACCTTTTCCATCACCCTCAGGGTTTGTTTTGAGGATCTCTGTTGTTTTTTCACAATTTTGTCTAAACAATCTGTTTTCATCATCATTAGTTTTTTGAATTGGAATATTAATTTCTCTTTCTTCGTCCTTTTTAGCATCCTTGTGTTTATGTTTTGTGTTCACATCACATGAATCTCCAGCTTCGGATTGCTTGCTTAGTTTCTCAAGGTATTTTTCCTTGTGTATCATGTCAACATTAAATTCTATGAGTTTCATTTCGTTTATTGGATCACTGGAGTAATATTTAGTTGGTTCTTGTGCGAAAACCTCTTTTTCCTTAATAGCAACATGCTGGTTTTGTAATAAGCCTGTTTCAACAACTTCAGGGTTTGTTTTGCAAAACTCTGTTCCTTTTTCCATCTCTGGTTTAATCAGTCTAATTTCTTCCTCAGTTTTTATCTGAACAGGAATATCTTGTTTTCTTTCTTCCTCTATGTTTACATCCTGATGTTCTGTTTTTTTGGTTTGCTTATTTTGCTCCTCAAGACATTTTTTCTTGTGTTTCATGTCAACATTAGACACTTCAGTATCTTCTGATCGTTCTGTTTCATTTGCTAAATTTATTGTTTCTTTTTCTGCTGGCTTTTCTTCATTGTTCTCCTTTACTTCTCTCAGTGTCTCTCTTTTCTTCAGCTCATTAAGCTTTGAATAAACAATGTCCTGGACTAAACTACTCTGTTTGAATTTTTCTGGGGGAGTTTCTTGCATTTCTTGCATGATTAACTGAATGATTTCTAAGGCATTCTGTTTTAGTTCTGAGTTTCTCTGTTTCTCCATCAACACATTGTCTTCCTGAAAGGATTCAGTTTGTTCTTCAGGTACTGCTGTCTGACCAGGATGTGTGTCGAGATTGAGGAGAGGGTCCAGCAAGGCATTGACTTCATCTGACATGATGATGAGTCTGAAAAAACAAAAAGCAAAGCAACTCTGTAAATGTCACCAAGCAATCACGATTTGTCCGAAAATTATGTTTTTTTTTCAGGTATGCACTACTTTTTAGGGCACCCACAGTTTAAAGATGAAAAGATTTAAGTGAAAACACTTACATTTATAAAATCATGGCAAATCAAGTTGTAACCCAATACAAATATCTATAAACAAGCCAAGGCACATTTACATGCATTGCAAAATGAACATCAATCTTTAAAATAAAGGTCTTAAAATGTTTTCATGCTTATGATAATAAAATAATTTTGGTTTTTTACAGATTTTTTCCAGTCATCAATTAAAACAAAAAAACTTATATTTCTTAAAGTAAAAATTTTTAGTAATGGTGAACCTTTTTTTTTTTTTAAAAAACTTTAATGAACTACTCATGCAAGATTTTCTAAAGCCATTAACGCAGTAATTAACCTTTTTATGAGCAAAGAAGTCCTGTTTTCAGGCATTTTATTTTCTTTTTAGTCCCTTTATTAAAAATGCACCTAAATTTACCTCACTCGAACCAGCAACCTTCTTGCTGTGAGGCGACAGTGATAACCACTACACCACTATGCCAGCCCACATGTAACTGAATCAAATTTTTATTTTGACTTTCTTGATCCTAAAAGGCTTTTAAAAGGTCTTTCATACATTTATCTTCACAAACATTTAGAATCCCTGAAGACAGTTAGACTTTTTGCAAAGTTTTTGAAGGCATATTTATTTATTAGTGCCATTATTTCTTTAGATAATATTATAAATATTGTCATTAATCTTTTGACATTTTGGTCAATCGCTGCAATGAAAAGGCTGTTTACACTAGAGGTCGCTATCTATTCACTTTGAGGAGTGCAACTCACAAGCACTCAAATACAACACATATAATCATAAATATATATTTCAAATTCTGACAGCATTAAAATAGATACACCTTTTTTTGTAATTTTTACATTGATTTATTGTACTCATATCATTAAGTGACATTGAAAAACGCACTCGATATTATTTAATGTTACAATGACATCTAGCGGCGAGTGATAAAGAGAGTGATGCATATTCACTTGCGAGTAATCTCAAATCGATTACCACATGCATATAAGCACTTTTATTAAAACTGATAAGGCTCGAGTGCATCGAGTGTATAGACCTATTCTATGTTATTTTTCTAGGCTACTGTATATCTTCATGTGTAAACCCAATATTTGTACAACACAAACAGCATTACTTTAAAACAAGCATCAATCATGCTTTCATGTACGCTAGTAACGTTCTTTTTAGTACATTGATATGTTTATATTTCTTCAACGTCGCATAATTTAATATTGATTAAAAAAACAACAAAAATCTTTTTTCCCCTCTCTTTTTGCACTACTACTATAAAAGCTTACCTTGTCTGTGTTTGTGCTATCGGTTCGTCTGGTTGTCTAAAGATGATTTGGGAGCAGAAGGTTTAATGAAAAGTAGGTGTGCTATAGGGTGTGGTTAAAAACTTTCCTTAAATGGATAATTCAAAAATAAATCACCTCTTAATGTATTCTCCCTGGTTTTATACCTGTATGAGTTTCTTTTCCTTTTTGGACAGAATTTTTGGGATAAAGAAAATTCTTGTGATTTGGACCTACTATATACTTTTCATAGTACTATACATCAGTATACTATATACTATAGTCAGTGGTTCCCAGCAACCTGCATTTTGCCATCCTTTGTGTTCAACAGATAATCGAAAGAAGATTTGTGTTTGAAAGAAAAATGTTAAAAAAAATTTCATTTTTCATTCACAAAACATGAAAGTTTACTCACTGTTTAGACATCCTCAACTGATTTGAAACCTTTAGAAGTCATTTTTTTCTTGAACACAAAAGAAGGTACTTTGAATTAATCTGAAAACCTGTAACCAGAGATATATCTTATGAAAAAGCAATTATAGTATATGGAAATTAATGGTTACAGGTTTTCTAGTTTTCCGGCTTAGACCCTGATTATCAGGGGTCATCATAGTGGAATGAACCGCCAGCTAATCTAGAAAAAAGCTAAACTAATCAACTAACACTCTCTAACATTTTCGCATACACAGACACAAACACACACACACACACACACACACACACACACACACACACACACACACACACACACACACACACACACACACACACACACACTCACTCACACACTCATACACTATGGTCAGTTTAATTCATCCAATTCACATAGCACATGTCTTTGGGCTGTGGGGAAAACCGGAGCACCTGGAGGAAACCCACGCGAACACGAGGAGAACCTGCAAACTTCAAACGGAAATGCCAACTGGCCCTGCGGGGACTGGAGCCTGTGACATTCTTGCTGTGAGGCGACAGTGCTAACCAAAAACAATATCTACGTTACACAACTTTTAACCAAAACACATAGGAATTTCAGGCATGCACATAAATGCTGTTTGGCAGGAAGCGTTAACTGAAAGCTCAACATTTGATGCTTGATGTATAAAAAAGGGCATGCAAAAGAAAATGTATGTTCTTACATTCTGGCAGAACACAATCAAATAAGCATTATATGGGCATTAACAGTGCATATCTTTTGAATCTCTATATTTGGTTGAAGCATGATTTTTTCCAAACTTCCACCTCTTTCAGTTTTAAATTGGTACTGTTTTACCCCTAAACTGTTTTACTGTTTTACCCCCTGGTACTTATTTGAGCATCCACTGCGTAAAACATTATGCTGGATGAGCTGACAGTTCATTCCGCTGTGGCGACAATTAATAAAGGGACTAAGCCGAAAAGAAAATGAATGAATGAATGAATGAATAATACAAATAGGATTGAATTCTGTGAATACTTTTTTTTTAAACATATTTTTCATATAGACATACATAACAATATATAATATATAATGTGCAGTTATAATAGCTCATTTTTTTTCTATTTTTTTTACCAGTTTATATACTGCAAAAATACACATTTTTACACACAATTTTTTGTTTTGTTTGGATTAACAAAAATATATACATAAGTATGATACATTATGTAATAATAATTAAAATATATTAATTCTCAGTAGTCATTTATGGAGCCAGTGTATTTTGTGTTACATGTCTGATTCTCTATTTGTTTTTTAACACTCTTGTATGACGACTCTCTTGGCAGCAATTATTTAATGAACATTTTTCTGAATGCAATGCTCAACATTCTATAGAGAAAGCGATGCTTTTTTCAGTTTATAAATAAAATATATTCAATAAAAAATCATTAGAATATGTAAAGCACGTTTAGGGCTTGTTATACAATGCATTTACTTAAGTTATTAATATATGATTTCATGTTATTATGCTTTTTGTCCGGTTCTGGGGTCCCTTTTTTGAGTTTGCAACCAAGAAAAGAAAATAACAGAGACATCTGCGCTTATACAAGACTCTACAAGTTAAGCTCTACAAAACAAGTTTTATTTATGGACCTTATGCTTTGAAATAACTAAACATTTGCTAGATTTGTCATTTGTTTGCGAAGAGTGGTCTTACAGTTTTTTACAATGGCTATGACAGTTTTTTCAATACATTTAACAAGTTTGCTAAACTCTTAACGCACCAACACACCTAAAACACACAATTGACAAAACAGTTAATTTCATGCTCAAAATCACACATTGTAAACTAAACCTCTAAACTACTTTTCAAAATACAATAATAAACAAACACACTACACTATGTCTAACAAAACACTACAAACATGTTTCAAAATGACATAATTGTTCAAAACACTAACACATGTTCTCTTCCAACAGACACATTCAGTCAATCAGAAAACACTGACAATAAAAACACTAGCATCAGTTAAATTTACAGAAACTGCATTAGTTTATATGTCAGCTTTGCCCCTATATTTTAAGACTCTCTACATTTTCATTTTGTTGGGTTTAGTAAATGCATTTTCTTTTTTTTACTGCAAAAGTTCAATACAAAAATAAAGAAAAAAATTGCTTTATAAAATTTACAGTTAATGTAAAAAAATACAGACACAGAATTGCTGCAATAGACTTTATTTGCAAAAGGAAATCACTGCAAGATATACAAACAGAAAAAGCATCACAATTATAATAAAAAACTAAATAATTTTCTATACTGCCTGGTCTTCTGCATTTGCCCGACTTCTTCTCTGGCCCGGCATGGTAACGATGGCCCTTTGGCCTATTATGTTTCTCCTACGGCGACGTCTTTTCGCCAAGTTGAAGCCAGCCTCGTCAACATGGATAATTTCATGTGGGACTTGATGGACCTCCAATTTCATGACTCTCTAAAAGTAATTAGACACAGTGTAAATGGTTAACTGTACAATAGCTAATGTATGTACTAATGAACGGCAGGTTTATAGAGTCGTTTACTGCAAAACACACTGTGCATAGTAAAGTAATGACTGTATTGCATAATCTTACCTGGATGTATTGGTTCGGACGGAGTTCTGCAATGTACTCACTGTTCCTTTCAAAAACCTCAAAACTCTTTTTTTTAGAACATACAGTATGATCATGTGATTTGAAAAACCACTGTATTTGTGGGGTTTTATAAGGTCATTTGATAAAGTTGGAAAAGAGTAAAGAACGAAGTCTTCAAATTAACTAAATCACACAGTAAAAGGGAAAGAAATTTTAAAACTTTAAACAACTAGTGGTTTATTTCAAATTACAAACACATCATATACTGTATATAGTCCATGCACATGGTTTAATTAATGTAAACAGAAATAAAATAAGCTGACAAAATTATAGAGAATGTAGTCTGAAACTGATGTTTACACTGGGAAAAACAAACACAGCAGTTTGTGTTCAAATTACTATTGCTATTACGAATTTGTTTAATTAAAATGAAAAAGACATGGATAATTAGCTTTTTTTAACAGGCACTTTTCTATAATTTCTGTTAAATGTCATAAGATCAGCAGTGGTGGAAAGTGTACTGAAAAATCGTACTCAGGTAAAAGTATGAGTAAAAACTAGTCCTTTCAAAAGTACTCAAGAATAGTGAGTAGTGAGTATTTCACTGTAAAAAGCTGATGCATTTACATGTCATTAGTGCATGTGTGTAATAGTAACATTCTGTAGTGCATCTAGTTATTGCTCTGCAGGCACACATAAGACGTTATTGCAGGTATTAGGTTAGATTTAGGTTGTGATGTCAGGTGACCAAAATTGAAGTTTTAGCCAGCATCTAAGGACAACGTTATTTTGATGTCCAATAATGATGTCAAATGACGTTGATATTTGGTTGAATTTAGGTTGTTAGAAAGTGACCAAAATCCAACATCGAGCCAACATCTTAAACCAACGTCATATTGACATGAAATATTGACGTATATTCATCAATTATAGCAACCAAAATCCAATGCCTGATAGATTTCATAGTAGTAACAGCCACACGATGTCAAGCTGTAACATCATTAGGCATTGATATTTGATTACGTCCCCACGACATTATGATACAACGTCAATCCGATGACGTCTTGTGCCTGCTGGGTGTTTAAGGTTATTTCAGTCATCATACACTAAACATCCGTCATCTTCTCATCAGTGACGTGCATCTAAAAAGTCTATGGGTCAATGTATGTAAAGATTTTGGAAATTTTTTTGGACACTTTTAATGCTTGCAAACAGTTGTGATTTACCTTCTATGTGCGATTTGATTGGACAGGAATCACAGGACTGACTTTTCTAATTCTCATAGACAAGAAAAAAATAAAGTAGTGGAGTAAAAGTACAGATACTGCAGTAAAAATGTACTCAAGGGTAAGTAAAAGTAAACATTTTAAAAACTACTTAGTAAATTTTAATTTCTGAGAAAAACTACTTAATTAAAATAGTTTGAGTATTTGTAGAAACACCACTGGAAATCAGGGAATAAATTACAGAAACATCCTGGCAAAAAGCCCTATACTAGAAAATGTATCTTTTCCAAATGATTAAAGAAGAGCATTTCAGATACTCAATATTAAAAAAAAATCTCTAAACTCACTCGCTCACATTCTTATGGGCTCACCACAGTGGAATGAACCGCCAATTTCTCTGGCACTTTTTATTGGCAGCTGCCCTTCCTGCCATATTCATTCATTCATTTATTCATTCAATCATTCATTCATTTTCCTCCAGCTTAGTCCTTGATTTAGTAGGGGTCACGAATGAACTGCCAACTACTCTGGCATTCTCAGTACTGGGAAACACCAATACAACCCCTCATTCTCACACATTTATTTGGCTGTGCCATACAAAGGTTAATCTCCCTAAAGAGGTAAGCAGTGAGTCTCCTAGACAACTAGAAGAGGAACATAAGGTAGACAGACACAATTAAAACTAAACAAATCTGTTAACTGCTTTCTAGATTGACCAATAGAGGGAGACTTTTTTTTGCATTTTATTAGGCAAGTTGTGACACGACAAGAACTTTCCTGGTGTCATCTGCCATCTCCTTGAGTCCTACATTCAGCAAGTAGTGCACAGAGGCAACAGCCGCACCCCCTGCGGGCAGAGCTCCTCCAGGCAGCAGAGCCATTATGGTTCCCAGAGTCTTAGTGATAGCAATGACTGGATTAGACATCATGTCTATCAGAATACGGTCAGTGACTCCATCTTTAAAGCGTGAAGTCTTGGCGGCATTCAGAACCTCCACTGGTTTATTCACCCTTTCTGACAGCACCTGCAGTGCCTGATTTGACAGGCCGAATGCCATGAAGACTTGCTTAAAGAACTTCTTCATTATGCCGTAATCAACGGCCAGTGACACTCCTGGGATTGGAGGAAACGCTCCAACTCCGGCCCCAACAGCATTCAGCCAAATGAGTTTCTTGAAGTAGGTTATCTTCTTTGTGAGGGTCTCAAGTGAATAAACAGGCAAAGACTGTATGAGAGCAAATCTCTTGTTTTTGGGAAGTTCCTCCTCAAGGGTGTTGACCAGCTTCTGAAAGTCATATCTCTCCAAATGAAATGAAGATATTAGGAATATTTTGGAAATATTCAATTTGAGAAGGTTCACCTTACAGTCCTCTCGGATTTTATCAAGCAGCACACGCTCATCGAAGTTTCTTTTGTTGGACTCAGCACGAACGTCATTGTCAATTTTGGTACGTATGAAATAAAATAGCTTGTTGCTCTTATTGATGGCTTTGGCCAGCTCAATGTCATTCTCTCTAAACCTTTCTGAAGTCACTATGAGAAAAAAGTCATACATGTGAAAATTGACGTCTTTTAGGTATTTCTTTGCTCTGAATTTTGGACTTCCGATTCCAGGCAGGTCCCAGATCTTCACATTGGGCATAAAGGGATGCTCATACATGTTTGGCTTCATGGTGGTCTCGGTTGTTCCAGTGGAAGCTGCTCCTTCATCATCATCACGAAGGCCTCGCAAGGCATTGACAAATGAAGATTTCCCTGCTCCTGTCATGCCTGTTATTGCCATGTTAAGAGTAACATTCTCCAACTCTGTCAGTTTATCTTTTAGTTTCCTTGTTTTTTCTTTAGGCTTAGCGTCAATTACTTCCTTCATATCTTCACTGATTGAGTCTGGATCATCTGTGGCATTCGACATTATGTCTAGAAACTCACTAGAAATTATATAAAGATTTTCATTTTTATCCTCCTCCTTCTCAGGCATTTTGTCTTTAAGTTCTTTTTCACTGAGCTTCTCATTATGGTCAGTTTGTGCACGTTTCTCAGGTATTTGCAGTTTGGACAGCAACTTTCTTGAACGTTTGGTAAATGATGAAGGATCACTTTTGTCTTTGGTCTCTTTTTGAGTGAATGTTTGTGAGGATTTTGAAAATGTAGTTTCTTTACTGTTTTTGTTGCTGAATGTCTCTGATGTGTTTGATGATCCAGAAGACTGGCTGGAGCCATCATCATCATTAGAGGTGTTTACCAACTCTGACATGTCAGTTCTATACAGAGTAATAATATATTTTCATGAATTTAAATGATGCGTGTTATACAATTTAATGCATACGTTCAAAAAGAAATAATAACATTATTATTCATAATAATAATAATAATAATAATGATAAGCAAATGTATAATAACAACAACAACAAAAGGTTTAGCCAACCGCTTTGAATTCAGAATTTTTTCCTCAGCTTCAGGAAGCTTCAAAACAGTCCACTGCAACATATAAAACTAAAAAAAGCGCAAACACAAACAAGTCACTCATAAGTAATATGAATAGCATAACACAACATGTTTTATTCGTTTTTTCCTCCATAAAAACAACAACAAAAAATAATGTTTTCAAATAAATACATAAATACCAAAAAAATACTGTTAATTTATTATTAATGATTTTTGGTTGCACTTTACAATAATTTTTCATTAGTACATGTTGTATTTACTAACTATGTGTGTGAACAACACTTACATAAAGCATTTCTTTATCATAGTTCAACATTTACTAATGTATTATAAATATACAAAAAAAATGTTAACATTAGTTAATGTATTGTGAGTTACAATGAATAACTGCATTTTCATTAAGTAATATAGGCTGAATAAATACATTAATAAATGTATTGTTCATGCTTGTAAATACATTAACTAACATTAACTTATACAAACTTACTGTAAAATTTTACTGATTCATGAGTGATCCTCACTTTATGATTTATTTTGTGTTTTTATTCATTTATTTTACTTTGCTTAATCAACTCGGTGTGTTTACTATGGATCTATAAGTTTATTTCCAAAAAAACAAAAAACAAATACAGCACGGTTCTTCCATCTGGTAATACAGCCTATATGTTTGATAACATATTTAAAAATCATTTAAAAGTAATAATCATCTTTATGTGAATGTAAAATTAATAATATATCATGCAATGAAATCCAGTCTTACCTTAGTAAGTGCAAGAGTGGAGTAAACAGTATCATTGCATGAGCAAATCTGCAATTTGAGCTGCTTTGATTGCAGAACACGAGTTTCATAGACTTCAGGGCGTGCCTTTAATCAAAAACTTCCTTTTGACAGAAAATGCTTAACATTCTTTACAAATTCTTTTTTGTCAACCCATAATTTTAACTATACCCTTAGTATATATAATTTGACATGTTAGAGAGAGAGAGTAATAATAAGAACAAAAAGAACTTTTCTCGGATGGTGCCTCTTGTGCGGGCTCTGCCAGCATGGTGAGCACGGCTCAGCCCGTCACGGTGGCTCATTCATACGTTCAGATTTGGCTATGCCATTCAGTTCGCACACCAGCCTTCCAAGAACACGGGCGTGCATTTCCCTGTGGTGAGAACAGCAGTTGCGCCTGTGTTGGGTGAAGAGATTGCACCCCTGCTGGCAAAGGTCACAATCGAGCCAGTTCCTCCAGCCGAGATGAAGGCCAGGTTCTAAAGCCCATACTTCATCATGCCAAAAAAGAGCAGTGGGCAGAGACCAATCTTGGATCTGCACATCTTTAACAGGTATCTGTACAAGATATCATTCAGAATTCTCACGCAAAAACACATTATCACATGGATCCATTCCCAGGATTGGTTCACAGCTATCGACCAAAAAGGAACCATATTTTCACGTCTCAATTTTGCATCAACAATGGCTGTTTCTGTGGTTTCTGTTCGAGGGTCAAGCATAATAGTACAAAGTCCTCCTCTTTGGGTTCTACCTATCTCCACGAGCTTTACGAAGGTCTTGGAGTATGCTCTACTGTCACTCTAGCTCAAGCTCAATCTCAGGATCAGATTGTAAAGCACAGGAATCTGGTGCTCACAACAGTTGGGGTTACAGGTCAACTGTGAAAAAAGCAAACTCTCCCCTGTGCAGAGCATCTCTGGAGAATGCACCTCGTTGACCTATTTGGAGCGATTCAGCAGGAAAAAAGGACGGACAGCATGGCGTCATTACACTCAAAAAAAATTTGTTGAATGAACATGATTTAATCGTGGCACCCTTTATGCATCTAATCCAATCAAGTAAACCTGAACTGCTTTGAACATGTTGTATGAACACAAAGCACATTTGTAGATAAAACATGGTTTCAATATGTCAGTCTAACTTCTTTGCAACTAATTGAGTCAAAATGTTTGTATTGTGTTATTCTAATTAAAATGATTCTAATTTACTCAATGTAACACTAAAGCTTTACTTTAACAAAATTATGTCTTGTTAAATCAGCTAGTAATCAGCAATATTGTTGTTTAAATTCATTCATTTTCTTGTCGGCTTAGTCCCTTTATTAATCCGGGGTCGCCATAGCGGAATGAACCGCCAACTTATCCAGCAAGTTTTTTATGCAGCGAATGCCCTTTCAGCCGCAACCCATCTGGGGAACATTCACACACACACTCATACACTACGGACAATTTAGCCTACCCAATTCACCTGTACCACATGTCTTTGGACTGTGGGGGAAACTGGAGCACCCGGAGGAAACCCACGCGAAGGCAGGGAGAACATGCAAACTCCACACGGAAACGCCAACTGAGCCGAGGTTCGAATCAGCGACCCAGCGACCTTCTTGCTGTGAGGCGAACATGCTACCCACTGCCTCGCCCTGTTGTTTAAATTACAAGATTTAAAATTAAGTTATTCATGTTATAAATATATTTATAACATGTCATATATATATACATATATATATATATATATATATATATATATATATATATATATATATATATATATATATATACTGTATATATATATATATATATATATATATATATATATATATATATATATATATATATATATATATATATTTATTTATTTTATTATAGCCTTTAGCAGGCACCAATCACATTTAAACAAATTTCTTCTTTAATATTCTGATACAAAATGTTATATAATATCCAAAATTGTAATATGTAATATAAAATGTATAAGAAACATTTAGCCAACAACATAACATGCATAACATTCAAGCTCTTGGGAAAACCAATTCCCAAACTGTGCCGAAAACACGCGGTGATACTTCTTCTTGTTGTTTTCGTATGGTGACATCCAAACGCACTACCGCCAGCTACTGATATGCGCGAAGTGACTCTCCAGAGTGAGAGTTGTCGATTTGAAGCATTTCAGTCTCATTGAATCAACATGTTCTGATCAAATTCATTTGATTATTTCTTGATTCAGTTTCAAATAACATGAATTAATCATTTAACATACGTAAACTTGATTTTTTCTTTTCAATCTGACAAGGTTTTATTTTGTAAATCCAATACATGCCTAGTTGATTTTTTTGAGTGTAGAGTACAACTGCCAGGGCAGTGTCCGCTCTCTAAACTTCTGCGCGCTGTTTCTGTTGCTTTGTGATAACACTTCCAAAACACTAGCTGGCAGTAGGTGTTTCTGTTTCTCTGTGTCAAATTTCTTCGCTGGTGATTTGTTTTTTTCGGAACGCTTCCTTAATGTACAAGTGGCTCAAATTCGCTCATTTTGAGGTGGAAACCGGCGGATGTGTAACAACTTTAATCATAAGGTAAACACAACAGTCTCCATCTGGAGCTCCTTCACTGTACTCTCCACAATGCAGTTCTAAACCATGAAGTGGAGAATATTTGTTAAGTGGTGTACTTCTTGCAGAGAAGTCCCCTGAACTTGCCTGATCATTGTTGTGCTTTTCTTCCTTCAGGTTAAGCTGGAGTGTGGACTGTCATCCTCCACACTGAATGTTTACGATGCAGCCTTTTCCGCTCATCATGAGTTGGTAAATGGCCGCACAGTAGAGAAGCATGACCTGGTCATCCAAGGTTCCTACCACTCCCTTCAGGAACTAGGCAGTAAACTTGCAAGCCCTGCAAAATTCTATAATCTCAGAGTGGAGCTGGTTTCCTCCTAGGTGATGGGTAACACCAGTCATTCGGGAGAAAACTAAGCTTAGTGTTTAAAACGCTTGCTGCGTCTTATTCCATAACCTGGAAATTTGTGCATGTTTTAACTGTCAATTGGTCATCCCGTGTTCTGGGGTACGGTGTCAGCCCCCTTTTCAGGTGACCCCATATGTATTACTAGACCACGGTGTGTCCCCATACCCAGGTGGACCTGTGTCTTCTCTACCAATCTAATTATACTTTCATATGTCATGCTCCCTCTTCCTAGGGCAAGCCCATATGTGTTTTTTGTCACAGGTCTCCCCATCCGGGTAGCAGTGACCTCCACAGCGTCCTTTCTCTTTGTAACTGGCAGGCTTTTTCCTATACTTTTTCCATACTGTCGTATTCTAGATAAGTCCTAGTGTAGCCCAAGTGTAGTTGCTAGGCATGATTGTGAGTATGACTCCCCAACCTTTTTTTTTTCCCTATCAAGGTAATTATGGCCAGGAACATTGGACGGTTATGCTTTTGGTGGTGCTTGGTGTTTATGCTACCTACCTGACATTCGGCAGACCAAAGTAAGTGATGGGTTCAGCTTCTGTGGGGTGTGATTATTCATGTATTTCACTTGTAAATAAAGCACCCTCCGGGGACTTGTTTGTAACTCAACTCAACTGTGTTCGTGTTTTCCCTCTGCCTCGCTACAAAGAGCATAAATATTTTCTTTGCAGCACAAACAGAAAGTGCATTTCGCACTTTTAACTTTTAACACACTGTCTTGAAAGATCTCAAAGATATAGAGAGAAATGTAAAAAATGTTATAGCTATCTCTGATTTCCCCTACATAGTACGTGCAAATCAGGTCTGCAAAATAAAGGTGTGGTCTCAAAATAAAAGGTGAATCATGCAGGCATAATGTCTGGGTTACACACGTAACCCTCATGATGTTACCAACCAAGAGTTCTGTTGTTACAAATGACCTAGAGTCTTATAGCCATGAATTTGCTCACATTACAGCTAATAGCTAAAAGATTATCACCAACATCATCCATTAAAAGATCTACACAGAAACACATTTGACATAATTTAACTTTAAGGCATTTAAATATAAATCAGACATTGCTATCACAAAAATAACCAAAGTAAAAATATTACTTTCTTAGCTCAAATGTAGTTTTTCCTGTAGTTTTTTTTCTGTGTCTGTCAGAGGACTCTACATTTTTGTATGTGGAATGGTATTATCAAAAAACCTGGACACTAAACCCAACCATAACCCTTGTAATTATCTTATAAAACCCAGGTCTTTGTTAAGAATAGGTTAATCACACATACAAAAAATGAAACAGTCATTGGATGATTTTGCACTGACACAAAACAGTTATTAGGCTCGTTTGAGATGGCCAACTTCTGCGCAGAATCGATCATCGGTGATCACCGCAAAATGCATGCCGGTTAGAAATGTGTCCGCCTTGCCTTCGCCTCGCTCTGATGTCATGCTGACGTGCGCAAAAAAACTCTCGCGATCGCGAGGCGGGTACCTCGGATTAAGCAGTCGCCGCAGTTGCTCTCAAAAGACTGTAGGCTCGTTTGAGGTGCGCCTCGCCTTGACTGCATTGTAAACGAGAGCAGCCGTGCGCAGTAAGAGGAGGGCTCAAAAATTACATCAGAAGTCGGACACCTGCTGAATCTCGCTGTTTAGCCACCTGGAAACGTCACCAGTGGCGGAGATCTCGTTCGCGTTTTTTATCGCAGACGAATGACCTCATGAAAAAATACTATGGTGATTTGTAGTAAATATTATAACATTTTTGAACATGTTTATTCAGTATTGGGTTGTGTTTATAGTTGTTGTGATACCAGAACTATAAAATTTAAATAGGCTATTTTATAACATGGTTCAAAAGCACTACAGTATACTTACTATAGTATTTTTTAATGTGGGAGTGGATGCAATAGAAATATCACTGTTTTTACAGAGATGGTCAGAATTACAGAAGATGAACAGCTCATTAAGTAAAAGGGTGTATTAAAAATGTAATTCTGTATATTCAACAAAAGTTAAAAGAATAACAAAATAAACAGCTTATACAGCAAGAAAACTTTCAAGAAACCTAATTTGGCTACATTATAAATGAAGTAGCCATAGATGCTTTTGAGTGACAAGTCATGACAAATGTTTGTTTGACAAATAAACTCTTAGGGGGTTAATTATATTGACATGCTTATTAGGTCTATATAAACTGATATTACTCCAGCCAGACTAAAATAAATAGCCCAAGACTTTCTCCAGAATAAAAACTATTAGACTGTAGGAAAAACTGTGGAAATGTTCTTGGTCTATTAAACATGACTTTTGACTTCACATACATATACATATACATATGTGTGTGTGTGTGTGTGCGTGTGTGTCTTGTTTACTACACCCTTTTCACTTCTCATATGAAACCACACAAAGATGAGGCATAATGACAAAACAGTCTGATTACCTTTGTATTTCTGAATATATGTATATATTAGATTGACTTTAATGGAATAATGCTGCATAAAAATTACAATACAAAATTCACACAAACATACAAAAAGTGAAAATGACAACAAGCAGGATTTAAGACTGAGAGAGAAATATAATACAGCACACACACATCCTAATGATTTATTAGTAACATTTAGTTATATTACATAGGTCACGTTATGTTTTACAAAGATGTGTTTTGTTTTTGTTTGCGTGTAAATCTAAATAAATAACCATATGTAATGCTCTTTATGACTTTTTTTTTAATTATCAACGAAAATACAAAAAAGGTATTCAACAAATCCAGGTATAAACCTTAGTAAAACAAGATAATAAAGTGTGATGTGTCAGTCTCATCCAATCAGCATTAAACTGTGTCGTCAGCCAGTCGTTTCCCATCATGCTTTTGGTAACGCAGTCTTTTGAGAGCAACTGCGGCCGACTGCTCTATCCGAGGTACCCGCCTCGCGATCGCGAGAGTTTTTTGGCGCACGTCAGCGTGACATCAGAGCGAGGCGAAGGCAAGGCGGACACATTTCTAACCGGCATGCATCTTGCGGTGATCACCGGTGATCGATTCTGCGCAGATTTTGGTCAAGTCAAACGAGCCTTGTGTTACCAAAAGCATGATGTGAAACGACTGGCTGATGACACAGCTGAATGCTTATTGGATGAGACTGATACATTACACTTTATTCTCTTGTTTAACTAAGGTTAATACCTGGATTTGTTGAATACCTTTTTTGTATTTTCGTTGATAATTAAAAAAAGTCGTAAAGAGCATATGGTTATTTATTTGGATTTACACGCAAACAAAAACAAAACACATCTTTGTAAAACATAACGTGACCTATGTAATATAACTGTTACTAATAAATCATTAGGATGTGTGTGCGCTGTATTTGATTTCTCTCTCAGTTTTAAGTCCTGTTTGTTGTCTTTTTCACTTTTTGTATGTTTGTGTGAATTTTGTATTGTAATTTTTATGCAGCGTCATTCCATGAAAGTCAATCCAATATATACATATATTCAGACATACAAAGGTAATCAGACTGTTTTGTCATTATGCCTCATCTTTGTTAGTTTCATATGAGAAGTGAAATGGGTGTAGTAAACAAGAAGACACACACACACACACACACACACACACATGTATGTGAAGTCAAAAGCCATGTTTTATAGACCAAGAACATTTTCACAGTTTTTCCTAATAGTTTTTATTCTGGATAAAGTCTTGGGCTGTTTATTTTAGTCTGGCTGGAGTAAAAGCAGTTTATATAGACCCAATAAGCATGTCAATGTAATTAACCCCATAAGATTTTCTTTATGTTAAACAAACATTTGTCATGACTCGTCACTCAAAAGCATCTTGCTATAGCTACTTCATTTATAATATAGCCAAATAAGGTTTCTTGAAAGCTTTCTTGCTGTATAAGCTGTTTGTTTGGCATTCTTTGAAAGTTTGTTGAATATACAGAATTATATTTTAAGTACAACCTTTTAGTTAATGAGCTGTTCATCTTCTGTAATTCTGACCATCTTTTTGTAAAAAAGTGATATTTCTATTGCATCCACTCCCACATTAAAAATACTATAATGTATACTGTAGTGTTTTTGAACTATATTATAAAATAGCCTATTTAAATTGTATAGTTGCTCTGGTATCACAACAACTATAAACATACCCCAATACTTAAAAAACATGTTCAAAAATGCAATAATATTTACTATAAATCATGATAGTATTTTTTCATGAGGACACTCGTCTGCGATAAAAAACTCGAACGAGATCTCCGCCACTGGTGACGTTTCCAGGTGGCTTAACAGCGAGATTCAGCAGGTGTCCGACTTCTGATGTAATTTTTGAGCCCTCCTCTTACTGCACACGCCTGCTCACGTTTACAATGCAGTCAAGGCGAGGCGCACCTCAAACGAGCCTATTTTCTTGAAGGATCATTTTCCTTTTAGAAAATGAATGTTAAATTTGTGTTTGGATTTAATGATTGTATAATGTTATAACCTTTTCTAAAAGGTTACAAAGCACCAGTTCAAAGGGGTTTGCATGCTCAGTTTTCAAAAAATTAAAACTATGAAAACCTAAAAGCAGGAAATGGTTTCACAAAATATACAGTCACAGAATTCAATTAAATTCAATTCAGTTCAGCTTTATTTGTATAGCGCTTTTACAATGTAGATTGTGTCAAAGCAGCTTCACATAAATGGACATAGTAACTGGATCAGGGTAGTTCAGTTTTTAAGTGTTTAAGTTCAGTTCAGTTTAGCTCAGTTCAGTGTGGTTTGAAATAATTACTGAGAGTCCAAACACTGAAGAGCAAATTCATCGATACGTAGCTTTACAGATCCTGAACCATGCAAGCGAGTGGCGACAGCGGAGAGGGAAAAAATTCACCAATAGGACAGTGAAGAAAAAAAAACTTGAGAGAACCAAACTCAGTTCGGCACGACCATTTTAATTTCTCCGCTAGCCAAAAGTCTTGTGCAGAGCTGCAGTCTCAGCAGTGGAGGCTGGAAGCTGGCCTCAGCGAAGACTCGTCTGTCCCTGGAGCGTCACTGGAATCAGTCTCATGCTTTCCACTTCCCCATGACCAACAGCGCGGCAGCAGCTCAGGATACGGCCTGGTCCCGGATATGGAAACCTTGGGATCATCTCGTTGCTGGTCTTGGATCCAATCAGTGACTCCGCATAATCTGAGGACCTCGGGATGAGTATTCCCAGGTAGAAATGGAGAATAAAGAGAATAATTAGCGGAGCTGCTGTTCACAATGTATATAAACAAGATGTAGTAACTTGTGTGGAAACCCGCTAAGTGATGCATTGAGTGTATGCCTTACTAAACAGATAGGTCTTAAATCTAGTTTTGAACTGAGAGAGTGTCTGAGTCTCGGACATTATCAGGAAGGCTATTCCAGAGTTTAGGAGCCATAAGGGAGAAGGCTCAACCTCCTTTACTTGATTTTGCTATTCTAGGTATTACCAGAAGCCCTGAGTTTTGAGATCTTAAAGAGTGAGCTGGATTGTAGCGAGACAGAAGGTTGGTTAAATAAATCGGAGCTAGATTATTTAGAGCTTTATAGGTGAGAAGTAATATTTTAAATTCAATATGAAACTTAACAGGCAGCCAGTGTAAGGAGGATAAAATTGGGGTGATATGATCATATTTTCTAGACCTGGTAAGAACTCTGGCTGCTGCATTTTGTACTAATAGAAGTTTGTTAATAGAGGTTGCTGGGCAGCCAGCAAATAGAGCATTACAGTAATCCAGTCTAGAAGTCATAAAAGCATGGACTAGCTTTTCTGCATCTGAGATGGATAGCATACTTCGTAATTTAGCAATATTTCTCAGAATCAATGGACAACTGTAAATTACACCTTTCTGTCTAAGGTTGACTTCAAAGAGAAGACCTCACACGGTATTCCAACAATGCATATGCTAAATCCAGCCACTAAATCCAGTTGTTGAAACATGAATAAGCAGATTCAAAACCTGTAATAAAACCTGGCGGAAATTTGGATTATAGTAACATGACAGCTTCAGGAAATTCTCACAGCATGTTTCTGTTCAGTTTTTACTTGTGGCTAATTTTTACAGCCAAATGCCAGGTCTTTAGTTACCACAAGCCTATTGTCAAATCATACTGCACTTCACATGTTGAGATTATTACTGTGGGAAAAGGTATTTAAAATATATAACAAACTGTACATTTCAACAACAGCTAGATGTTGTTAATTTTAACAGTAACTTGCTGGCAACCGTGCTGCCAGTAACTTACTGTTTTTTAACGGGACAATTTTTTACAGTGTACATATATTTTTATATTTTCCCTTTTTGCCCCATTAATAGAAAAAGGTCGCTGAAAAATGCCTCTTCCAGTGTATGATCACTCATATAAGATAGTGTATGATTTTGTAAGGCAAGATTTGAATTCTTTGGTCATATCACATCACTTATCTTGAGAGACACTGGCATGATAATTAGCTGGAGAGCCCACACTTGCACACATCACCAGTTGCCACGTATCTGGACTGACCATAATGCTTTTCACCTACACACCTGATACAGTTTACACATCTGGACTTATTACACTTATACTGATTACATTGACGGCTGCAGTACAACACAGCATATAAGCACCACTGTTGCACTCGCACTTGCACTGTTGCACTGGAACACTGTTGTGTCCATCACACGCATTTCCTTGTTCCTGGGGGTATTCCAGAAAGCTGGCTGACATAGAGTACGGTTCATTCGGAAAATATTCATAGCGCTTCACTTTTTTCAAATTTTTTATGTTACAGCCTTATTCTAAAATGGATTGAATTCATTTATTTCCTCAAAATTCAACACATAATACCCTATAATGACAATGTGAATTTTTATTTTTTTAATTGTTGCAAATTTATTAAAAATAAAAAACCTGAAAAATCACAAGTATTCACAGCCTTTGCTGAATACTTTGTTGATGCACCTTTGGCAACAATTACAGCCTCAAGTCTTTTCAAAAAATCTTTTTTCACATTGTCATTATGGGGTATTTTGTGGAGAAATTTGAGGAAACAAATGAATTTTATCCAATTTGGAATAAGGCTGTATTAAAAAAAACATTGAAAAAAATTGTGGAAAAAGTGAAGCGATATGAATACGTTTCCGGATGCACTGTATACCTAGATAAGTTTATAAAATAAGGGATGTAAATGCTATGTGCAAAACTTCCACTATGGGGATTTTGTCAGAATCCAATCGTCTGAAAGAGTAATAAAATGGGCCAATGAATGCCAATGAGTTGGCAGGTACTACCTGTCAATTACAACCGAGTGTTGTATAAAGATGCTGCTCATGCCACCCAGAGGCATTCTTTTCTAGCTGAAAGAGCCTTTTACGGCTAACAGCTAGGAGCAATTGCTGTGGAACATAGTGGAACATAGCATTTCGGAAACGAGGGTTACTTTAAGTACCGTTCCTTTCCCGATCGGGAGGGGAACTTCAATGCTATGTGGAAATTTCCACTATTGGGAAATCTATGGAAAATGCCACAACAATTGAACCTTACCATGTCGCTGGTGAGGGGTTTGCCAGGCTGCAGTGTGAGTGCACCATAATCATCAGAAGTATAGCCTTCCAACATGCCCCCTGGCCCTAACTTATCTTACTTACTTAAGAAGCTTTACTGGTTTAGATGTATTTTTTGATGAGTCATGAGTACTTAGTTAATACTAGGGATTTAAGATATTACCAATAGGGAGGATGCTATGGAGGCCACCTGCTGCCCAGTAGGGGAGACCTAGTGGCAAAAAGGCATATGGACTAGCCCTAAGAAGGGAGAGTAGGCATATGAGAAGATGGTTTGCAGGGAGGGAAATCACGAGCCTGCCTAAGAGGGGGGACTACATCGTGGCTGAGTAAGCATATGGGATCACCAGCAGGGATCACACATAGCAGGCACCTATACCCAAAACCCGGGCTGACCAGTGGGCATGCCAACAACGTAACATGCCAAGCACCTGACTCCTCCGCTGAGTCAAATGCTGGGGGTCTCGGAGGAACTTTGCAGGGTTTGCCATGTGGGGAACTAAACTGACAGAGCAAGAAAGTGCACATTAGTCTGTGTTACTCAGCTTACGCTGCTAGTCCGTTTGCACTGGCTGCCAGTTGCTGCTCGCATCAAATTCAAAGCTCTGATGTTTGCCTACAAAGTGACTTCTGGCCTTGCTCCTTCTTATCTGCTCTCACTTCTGCAGATCTATGTGCCCTCCAGAAACTTGCGTTCTGTGAATGAACGTCGCCTCGTGGTTCCATTCCAAAGAGGGAAGGAATCACTTTCACTCACGCTCACGCTCAATCTGCCCAGTTGGTGGAATGAACTCCCTAACTGCATCAGAACAGCAGAGTCACTCGCTATTTTCAAGAAACGACTAAAAACTCAACTATTTAGTCTCCACTTCACTTCCTTATCTGCAACTGCCTCTCTGGATATCACACTAACTGTACCCAAAAAAAAAAAAAAAAGTACTAATACCTTCCTTCTTAGACTTTACAGACCTGAAACTTGCCTATAGCACTTATTCATTGTTGCTCTTATAGTTGTGTAAGTTGCTTCCTTGTCCTCATTTGTAAGTCACTTTGGATAAAAGCGACTAAAGGTTACTAAATGTTAATGTAAATGTAAATGTTAGAGAGACAGGCACAGCAAACATGTTACAACACCAAACTGAATTTTCTCATTCACCAGTGTTTCCCAGCACCTGTGAAGAAACTGGCTTCACTTACAGATTGTATTAGGTGTCGCCCAGCCTGCAGCTCAGCAGATGTCTGTTAGAGAGGCGTTGTGTGCTAAAGCTCAAGAGGATGCAACACTTCGAGTGGGGTGCGCTCTTATCCCTAGGGGACACGGCTCGCCCTGGCTCTGTTAAGCGAGGGAGATGGCATCCCCTATCCAGTTGGTCAACCTATGTTTGAATACAGTACTTCCCTTCTGTCAACTGCCGTAACAGACAAAGAGCTGCTCAAAGAATCTAAAGCTCTGTGTAAGGTCACATAGAGAGACAGCCTCTGTTCAACCTATCCTGAAGAAAATAAAGCACAACGCTGATCTGACAAGTTCGGGGGTCTTCTCGGTGAGAAGCACACCACTCAGTAAATGGACTCCACTTCAGGGCCTACAGTAGGCATGCCTCGTAGAGGGCGCTTTTGCCTGAGTGATGGTATTAAACACCGGCATCGGTGTAACTTGTATCACATTGTATGACTTCAGAGGAGCAAATGGCAAGCGAGCTGAAACATGCGGCGGAACCGTATACCCCCCATGCAGTTTATATACTCTAATGTCACTGTGCTGTCCGTCCTGAACAGCATGTATTTCCCATCCAGCACCTGTAAAAATTGGCATAGAGCGAGATACACTGCCAACAGCTCCAGGCAGTTAATATGCTAATGCAATCGGGTCTCTTTCCATAGGGCCGCAGATGCATGCTCGCAACACATGGCCCCCCGGCCCGTACTAGGAGCATCCATCGAAACGACAATATGCCTGGACACTTGCCCTACAGGCATTCCAGCCTGTAGGAGTGCAGGGTCCATGCAAGGGCTGAGGGCATGGTGACACAATACAGTGACAGTCACCCGGTGTGTGCCCACATGTCATGCGTGTAGGGTCCAGCCAGTTGGTCCAATGACGGTGTCCACTGGTGGATGAAGGTTCACTGCATGTTCGGTCTTTCCGGTGCACAATGTTGATTTATATTAAACTTAACCCATATCTGACTCCAATTTTAGTATAAGGGGGTTTAGAATATTAATATATTTATCCTCGTTTTATCTGACTCCAATTATAAAACATTTGAAAGTTATTTTGTTTCCTTTCACATTATTTAGATTATGATTGAATATTCTTTTGATTTGTTATTATACCTTATTCTCATTTATTCAGATTCCTATAGCATCCCGAGTCATGCACCGGCCAGGTATACAATCTCTTAATACAAGCTTGTCAGTTTTGGTCATTAAACAGAGGCGATTAACCACTCTCCTAAAGTGGCAGAACCCTACTTACTCAATTTAGGAGATTTTTTATGTGGTCCCCATAAATCTGTTATCTACTTAATCAAGACAAAGTATTTGAATAATAATCACACAGGATTATAAGTTTGTAGATGAAGGCCTAAATATCCACATTTAGATTAGTTTCAACAATATTTTGTTGTTTCTAAACAGAAAACCCATAGTTGGCCTTTTACAGTCTAAGTATACTTGAATTAATGCCAATGTGCTAGTCGGATCTCTAACAACATCGTATAGCGTGCCACGCTGCTCTGTCTAACATGTTTTAGTCCGTTACTAACCTGTACATGGGCTTGTAGTGCTATGGACAACAACATTTACCAGTGATAATAACACGAGGACTGTTTGAATAATTCAAAACATAACAATTTATTAGTCCAATTATGTCAATTCATTCAGTCAATTCATAAACGATCAATACAAAACATCAAATCTATCAAAGATAAGTCCAAGATGAAAAGATGCATACCTGACTTCAAATTATACATAACGTGGAGCGTAAGCTCCACATTATGGGCTGATCTGGGTAAGCAGAATCGCGCCGAGCATTTCTCAAACCTTACCTTAAGTAATCCAAGAATCCCCTCAAGGAAAAGGGTGTGTGCATAACAAAAGGCATTTGCTTTTAGTGCTGCCTGTGGAAAAGTCACACCCTTCACAGTGGTTCAAAAGATGCCTGAAGTTATATATTTATTGTTTTGATTATGTCTATTTTTGAGAGATTGAGACCATTGTACCAGTCGAGACATTTCAAATGATATCAAACATGATAGATAAAATCACTTTGGTTAATTTAGAACATTTAAACATTGAAATGACCATATATGTGAGTTGGGGTGGTTGAAGTCGGGTTTCAGCAGATTCAGATGTAAATGTAGCAGGAGCTGGTTTTTCCCGCATTCCCACCTGCTGGGTTGTGGAGTCAGTTGTCTCTGTTTTAGGCTCATGTTGAATTATCAAAGACATCAAAATATTTGTAATATCTCAATTCTTACATGCGCGTCTGGGGACTCGATCGTGAAGTGCTGAAGCGCTCTCATATGGAACAATCAAAGCGACGTGACAGCAGCTGCGGATGCCATATGGCCCAGGAGCCTCTGAAAAGATTTCAAGGGGACCACTATTTTCCTGTCAAAGGAACAAAACTTTACCAATTGACAAAGTAATGGAAAAAATCTCTAGACAAACCAGACTCAGTTTGGCGTAATCATTTCTCCTCTGGCCAAACTTGTGCAGAGCTGAGGTCTAAGCACTGGACGTCCATCATGGAGAAGCTGCAGGTGTGAGTAAAGCACTGACGGGTGTTCATGCTGGCCCATGGGATCCATGCAGACACTCTTCTCTCAATGTGGTCTTTCCGGAATCAGTCTCATAATCATGCACTCCTCTAAGACTGCCACATCACCTGCTCAGTATACGGCCTGTTCCAGGGTTATGGAGACCTCTAGAAGTCTTCTATAATTGGCATCATCTCTTTACAGGACTTGGATCCTGCACAATCTCTAGAGACCTGGGGATCTCTAGAGCAGCAGTTCCCAACAGGGGGTTGCTGGCCCACAAGGGGGCCTCAGCGAGCTCTGTAGGGGGCAGTGTCATATTAAAAAAAAATTCTTAGCAGAGGACAATTAGGAGAATGACCATGTTGCCTTAGTTTATTTAATCCCCAAGCTCAGTGATCCTTAACCACCGATCTGTGAAACAATTGGTACCAAGCTGCACAAGAAATCATGAATTATTTTCGTTTTATTTATTATCTGAGTCTGAAAGATCTTTTATTTTGAAAAGTCTTTTGCTTTGAAAAATGACAGTATTCTTTCGCTTACATCTCGGTCACTTGAGCGCCCAAATTTAACTCACTAGTAACTTAATGAATAAGAATTAGACGTCTTTGGAAAGATTCTTTGCTAAGGGCGCCCAGTGAATGAACCACAAACTGCCAAGGAATGGGTTTGCAACCCATTTGTCAAAAAATCAGGTGAATGCACCAGGTCTGTACAAGCAGATCAACTGATGGAGATCGCAAATGACGGCAGCCTTTTAGTGGCCGTTAGCATATCGCATATTTGTAGAGTTTGCACAAGTTTGTTCTTTCCAATGAAGGTGCTTGGCTTGCGTGCACAATTAGTGGCGTGACGCACTCATGCCAATGAATCCTGCGAGTGAACCGCAAGTCACTTAATAAGAATTGACGATCAGCTTCGGCTTGTTTGGAATATTTACATTCCGGTACAACTTAATTTTCTCAGACAAACACAGAACACACAAACAATGCAGTGCTTGTATAAACTTGTATCAACAAGTGACAGCAATGTTTTGTCAGCTTGTCATCTTCTGAGAAAATGGCTGAACAACAATCCTCACACTAATTGGTAGAGCATGACAAATAACATGCTAGTGTTAAATTGTAATAGCCTATATTATTTTTCCCCTTATACACCAATGTGAATACTGATATTTTTGTTATTATATTTCAAATAGGGCCAGTTTAAAGGCCAAAGGATTAAGTTTTTTCAGTTGCAAATGGCCTATTGATGTTTTGCTTTTATATTTTACATCAGGCTATTATTTGTGCATAAACATATGTAGATATAGTAATAAACATACCGTTTGTTTGAAAACATTTTTTGTCATCATTAATGCAAACTTATATGAGTGATAATATCATTGAATGTGGAGGGGGACCTTATGAAATTTTCCAGGGGAAAAGGGGGTCTCAGGCAAAAAAGGTTGGAAACCACTGCTCTAGAGAACAAAGAAATATTGAATATCAGTGCAAAAAAAAGTGCTATGAATAAAAAAAGCTGTCACACATTATTTTGAAGGTCCACTTGTTGAATTTAAGTTCCCCTTTAGAAGGAGTGGAAACTTTCTCTATAGGAGATTTGGTCAGAAACCAATTATCTGAAAGAGTATAAAAACGGGCCAATGACATGCCAATCAGTTGGTGGCGTCAGCGTGCACAGCTGGCATCAATGACAATCAGTCATGCTATAAAGCTGCTGCTGGTGCAATACTCAACATGCTTTTCGCTTTCAGAGCCTTTTACGAGCTTCTGAGAGAGTCATTGAGGGTTTCTACCAGAAAGACTCTAGGAGGCAGATAAACGTTTGAACATTTATTGTGAATTGTTTGCATGAATGAGAGTTCGTTACGGTCCTTTCATAAAGTTCTTTGGCGTAAGCCCCGTCTATAGTGCAGAACTCTGGATGAGCTGGCAGATCCTGCCTGAAGATGAAGGCAGGGCGAAGCCAACCCCCTGAGTGGAGACGAGGCCAACCTGGTGGTGGTGGTGATGGGGAGGATGGAGGGAAACTTCCACAACGTCACCTGAATACAGCGAAACAGATTGTTTAGATGAGCTTTTATACATGGCTTGCTTGGTTGTTATAGGCTGACGAGATAATTATTATGAATGACGTGACATCTCAGTCTTCCTGGTAGAACCTTCGCTAAAGCTTTCATTTCTCCAAGCTGTCGACACAAAGAGAGATCGAGAAGCAGATTCTCCCGGTCTAGAGCATGTATAGCAATGGCAGACGGTCAACTGGGTTCTTCTCCCTTGCCTGGTTTCCTTTGGGTCCAGTCCTCCAAGAGCGGTTTGTACAAGGAAGCAAGTTTCCTAAAAGAGCAACACTGTTGTGTAGCGTGTCTTTTAAAAGATGTCATTCCGACCGTGTATTTCTGGATACGGTGGTTCCCTGTCCCCAGATGATGGGGACGAGCACTGTGTTGCATGTCTGGGGGTCCAGCATGTTAATGCGGTTCTCGCGGGCAGTGAATGCCATCATTGTGATGTCATGTCTATTGTAGCTAAGATCTCGGCTTGCTTTTGCAAAAGGGCGACCCCTCCCAGTTGTCTCTGCGGTTGACACTCGGGCAGATCTGAGGGTTACAGTAGGAGTAAATCTGCCACCCTTCGGCTCGCGGACCTCCCACTCCTTAGCACGCTCCATCCAAGCTTCGAGCAAGAGAAGCGATCCGTCCTCACAGATGGTCGCCCTTTCGCTTGATGACACCGGGGACCAGATGTCCATCATGGCATCGGAGGGTGGGCTATCACTATCCGGCGAGGATCCAGACCCGCTTCCCCCCTCCGGGGTGGCGAGCGTGGTCCCGGATCCAGAAGCAAATATGCTTTCCCGGGCTGCATCGGCCATGGGTCTGGAGATGGTTTAGCCCCAAGGCCGGACTGACTAGATGGGTGCTATGTGGAGGATACTAAGAAGGCTAAGCCTTCTAAGCCTCCAGTTTCATTCTTCCTGGAGGTGAACAGTAGGCTCACACAGTCATGGGCACCCTCACCCCCTGGAGGGACCCCTCCTTCCTATGGGCCAGAGTGACCCTAGGGCAGGCGTCCGGGTATGTTGTCGTTTCGACAGATGTTTCCTGTACGGGTTGGGAGGGCATGTGTTGCGGGGATGCTGCTGCGGACCTGTGGAAGGGAACCCAGCTGCATTGGCATATCAACTCCCTAGAGCTGTTGGCAGTGTTTCTCGCTCTGTGCCATTGCTGAGGGGGCAACACATGCTGGTCAGGACTGACAGCATGGTGTAGCATATATCAACAATATGGGGGGTATGCGCTCTCGCTGCATATCTCAGCTCGCTCGCCATCTGCTCCTCTGGAGTCATACGTGGCTGATGGGCTCTCACAGCAGCTCCTAACCTCGGAAGAATGGAAACTCCACCCCGGGTCTGTCCAGCTGATATGGGCCCGCTTCGGGGAAAACTAGGTTGACCTAGTTGCTTCCCCCGAGACATGCATTGCCAGTGGTTCTTTTCCCTGACTGAAGGCTCCTTGGCACAGATGCACTGGCCCACAGCTGACCTCGGGCATGCGCAAATATGCGTTTCCCCCAGTGAGCCTTCTCGCGCAGTTATTGTGCAAGGTCAGGGAGGATGAGAAGCAGGTCCTGCTAGTTGCGCCTCTCTGGCCCAACCGGACCTGGATATCAGAACTCTCCCTCCTTGCAACGCCCCCCCCGGCAGATCCCTTTAAGAGAGGACCTACTCTCTCAGGGACAGGGCACCATCTGGCACCCTCACCCTGATCTGTGGAACCTCCACGTGTGGTCCATAGACACAGCGAGGAAGACTTAGGAAACTTCCAATGGTGGTGGTTAATACTATTCCTCAGGCCAGAGCACCCTCTACGAGGCATGCCTACACCCTGAAGTGGAGTCTATTCACTTAGTGGTGTGCTTCTCACCGAGAAGAACCCGGATCTTGCCAGATCAGTGTTGTGCTTTCTTTCCTTCAGGAAAGGCTGGAGCGAAGGCTGTCGCCCTCCACACTAAAGGTTTACGTGGCCGCTATTTCCACTCATCATGATGCGGTGGATGGCAGCACTGTGGGGAGGCAAAACCTCATCATCCGGTTCCTCAGAGGTGCGAGGCGGATGTTTTTTACCCTGCCCCCCTCTCATGCCCTCTTGGGATCTCGCGGTAGTTCTCACGAGCCTACTTGGAGATCCCTTCGAACCACTCGACTCAGTATCCTTGACATTTGTGTCCTTAAAGACAGCTCTGCTGGTTGCGTTGGCGTCGATTAAGAGGGTTGGGGACCTGGAGGCATTCTCTGAAAATACAAAAACTTTTTTTTTATAGAGCATGATGTTTTTTAAGTGTTAAGTTTCACAAAACAAAAAAACAAAATCTCCACTGATGTTATACTGTAAATGGCCCACAAATATCTTACATTTCACACTGATTGACTTTTTCACAAGTTGGCTTCATCATTATAAAATAATTATAGGCATGACATATAGACATACATAGGCATGACATATAGACTCACAGCTGTTGAAACATGAATAACGAGATCCAAAACCTGTGTTAAAGCCTGGCGGCGATTCGGATGATATAGTAACATGACAGTGCTTCAAGAAATTCTCACAGCATGTTTTCATTCAGTTTTTACATGTGGCTAATTTTTTACAGCCAAATGCCAGGTTCTTAGTTACCACAAATCATCAAATCATATGGCACTTCAATTGTTGAGATCTTTACCGATAGGAAGGTAGTTTTTTTTTTAATATATAAACTTTTTTTTTCATTTTTGCCCCATTAATAGAAAAGAAGTTGCTGAAAAATGCCTTTTCCACATATAGTATATTATTTTGCAAGGCAATAAGATACATTTGCATTCTTTGGTCATATCACATCACTTATCTAGAGAGATACTGGCATGATCATCAGCTGAAGTGCCCACAGCTACACACATCACCTCTGCCTCGCACCTGGACTGACCATAATGCTTTACACCCACACACCTGAAACAGTTTACCCATCCGGACTTATTACACTTTTACTGCTTTTATTGACGGCTGCAGTACAACATAGCATATAAGCACCACTTGCACTGTTGCACTTGATCACTGTTGTGTCCATCACACACATTTCCTTGTTCCTGGGGGTTTTCCAGAAAGCTGGTTGTGTGACATACTGTATACCTAGATAAGTTTATAAATAAGTAAGCAGACAATGAAATGGTTACCAAAGTAACCCACATTCCTTGAGGGTGGGGGGTTGGGATGGAAATGCCAGGGATGCCAAGGATATAATTAGTCATTTTTGGCAGACAGGTGAGATATCAAAAGCCAGATGAAAAGGACTGTGGTGTGCATTACAGGGGTATATTCACGACTCAATAGGCAACCGATTAGAAAATAATTTAATCAAAATTGAAACTAGGTTAGCCTAGTCACCTCATACGCTGACCATTCAACAGCTGTTCATTTTTTTTTTAGCAAAAAAGCCTGATAAACTATTGTTGTACAATGAAATATAGCGTTACTAACCAACCAGGAAACACACATGAACAGTGCTTCTACATAATTAATTCATGGAAAGAGTAGTTAGAAAAGCGAAATTGATGGATTTGTGCCAGATATAAGCATCATTTACCCATAAAAATGTACAGTACCTATTACTATCAGTTTGTGTGCTCTTTATCAAGTTTTTATTCTAATTTGCAGTTAAGTGGAATAAATAAATAAATTGAAATGCAAATCAAAGTATAAATAGCAGAAGTGGACAAATAGATTTTGCTTACCAGCAAATATTAATCCGACAGCAAATATAAAATCAGACACTAACCCGCTATAGCGTCGTCACCAATGACTAAATCTCAGTGGTGGTAAGAGTACAACAAATTTGTACTCAATTACAAGAACTGTTACATTGCTAAAATTATACTCAATTACAAGTAAAAGTATTTGGGTTAAAACGTGCTTGAGTAAAAGTACAAATTAATCTTTAAAAAAAGTACTCAAAGTACAAATTACTTTTTTGCTGGTGGTATTTATTGATCCATAATTGCTGAATCAGACAAGATCCAGATAATAGGTTTTAATAGTCATTTAAAGGTACTATTAACACTTTTGAAACTTAAACACATTGAACCCAATAATAAAAATAAAAATAAATAAAACAATGTCACAAATATAAAGTTGTTAGTCTTACCATTCGCACTATTATGTGTTTTATAATAAAAACACTTTCGTAACTTTGTAAACAGTATTAACTTATCCCAGTGCTGTGGGATAACAAACAGCTGGGCAAGGTCCTTGCAACATGAACCTTACATCCTAACAAATATCAAAACAGTTTACCTTCTGAACCTTTTGTTCAGTTTCAGCAGAAGCTGATTTTCAAAGTTCACAGAGTCTAACCGGCATCTTTTAGATGTGAACAGTAGACCAGCCCACTTACTTGGGCAATTAATTGGATAATGTAAATTTGAATTTACCAGCATCTATTACATCAGGTTTGTCAGTCCAGGAGGTCTTGAACTTGGGTAAGAGTACTGCAGCAGCAGCCAGCTCTGGATCCTCCATCATCTGTCCAAAACGCTTCTGCAGGCCATTACGCAAGGCTCTTATAAGGGGCGTGCAGGTCTGGCTTGATGTCTCCAGCCTGTTGAGTTTGGACTGAAGCTGGTGGATTACTGGCAGCAGCCATCCCAAGTAGACGCTGGACTCTGACTGGAGAATGTTTGAAGCTTTCAGCAGTGGTTTCATGGTGATGCAATACTCTCTGAGAAATCCCACTTCTGCAGGATTAAACCTGGCAGACAAAATCTGTATGATAAACAACTAAGCCAAATCATGACAACAAGAAAAGGAAAATAATATTGGTGGTATTAATATTACTCACATTTTCACCTTGATTTCATCACATACACTCCTGATGGCATCTTCCCCCTTTTCATCAATGATGCGTATTATCCTTTCTGTAGCAAGACAGGATGAATTCCACCGTGTTGCAACAGGGCGGATGATCTGTAGCTCACACTTGTCCTCTACCACTTCACTAGCCAAATGAGATCGCCCAGTTTTGTTCCATATGGCCTGGCATTTTGCAAAGCTTGAACGAAAAAGCCTTTTTTAGGTATCATTCATGCCTTCTGCAAGAGCAGCATCAGTTGTTGCCACAAGATTTAGCAAGTGACATGCACATCGCTGATGAGGTGGTAGTTGATATTCCATACCAGTGTCTTCATCAAGGATTGCACTTGCATCATGGTATTCAATATGGTCACCTTCATCAAGAGCATTCATGTCTACTTCATTTTCTTCTACATCTGTATTATTTTGTGCCCCAAACACATGGAAAGCTTTGACAAAGTTGGATCCACTATCAGTTGTGGTTCTTACAACTTTGTCTCTAATCTTGTACAATGGACATCATCAAGAGCAGAAGCAATCATGTCAAATGTATGAGACCCTCTCAATCTTTTGCACGCCAGTGCTGCAGATCTTCTTTCTAAAGAGTCTTCCTCAATCCAATGACAAGTTACACCAAGGTAACTTTTCTGATGAGCTGACCAACAATCTGTGGTGGTTGCAACAAATTTTACCTTAGCCAATTCTGTTATTATTGTTTTCTTTAGGTCATCAGCAGCATCAGTGATTCTGCCACAGACAGTGGATCTGGAAATGACTTTAGATTGTGGTTGCAAAGTTGCAATCAGCTCTTTAAAAGCTGGCTGTTCAACCACTGCAAATGGCTGCAGACTTTCACATATGAAACTGATGACAAGTTTGTCAACAGTTGCTTGAGGGACACGTTTGCTTGTAGCTGCTAACATCACATCTGGTAACTTGGCTTGCTTACTTGCTGAGAGTTTGCTAGCCATGGGCTTCCGGGGATGACATGCTGCTGCTGTTATGATGTCATTGTACTGGTCGATCTTGGATGGATGTTTCCTCTGGGAAAAATATTTAAAAAATGCAAAGGAGTTACACAAATTAAATTACAGATTAATATATATATATATATATATATATATATATATATATATATATATATATATATATATATATGCTATTGTGAGTATAAAGAAAACAGCAATATACACAAATAAAAATAGATTCTTTACAGTTTCAAATGATGCCTTTTTTATCTCATATGATCAAAAGACGATATGATTAAGAAAAAAAATGCAGCAAACGTCGACAACGCCTTTTCCAACTTGAGGCAAAGTTTAAATCAGGGCTATTCAATTAGTTTGTCATGGGGGACAGTTCATGAAAAGCATCCCAAATGAGGGGCCGGAGAGATATGACTTGCAATATGAGTGATTACACAACAGCATATAAGAGTCCATATGCTGTATACTATTTTTGCTCTTTAAGACACCCACATTAACTTTTTCAACATTAAAATGTTAATATATTGTATTTTGAAACATAATTTAGTGCAGGGGTCTCAAACTCAATTTACCTGGGGGCCGCAGGAGGCAAAGTCTGGGTGAGGCTGGGCCGCATAAGGGATTTCACAAAAAAAAGTCCTCAAATGTCATTATTAACAGTTTTAATTATTTCTTCTGAACATGAAGTGTCCTGAACATTAATAGAACATTGAGTGAAGATTATGAACAGTTCTTCTGAACATGGCATCTTTTGCCTACTCCTTGCTGCCAAAGACTTGACAGTGCTTCTTCACACAAATCTGAACCACATTTGGCTTTAGAGCGGAAGCAGTTGAGACCCTCAGTATGGCTTGAAGATGATCATCATTAAGTCTAGACCTGTACTTTGACTTATTGAAGTTCAAGGTGGAGAATAACTTCTCACATACTTCTCACACACTCAAAACTTCCATTCCCTCACCTAAAAAAAAGGCGTATATATGTATAAATAAAACACCCCCACCCCACTCCAGTCACATCAGTCTGTGCCAGTCTGTATCTACCTATAATATATATAAGATGCAGGCTGTAGCTAGGTAGGTGGCAGGCTGCAGATAGGTAGCTAAGTGGCAGGCAGAGGCGGGAACAGCTTACCTTGGTTCTGGCCGGGGCGCCCGTCACAGCGTCTAACAAAGGGGCGGGGTGCGTGGTGACGTAACCGGCATCCCCGCCCCTTTGTTTACACGGCGGGCGGGGAATGCCAGTGACCACTGTGTACGGATAGAATCAGCGGAGCGGGGAGCGCTCTCTCTCCACGTTCCGCTGATTCTGTCAGGCCCCGTTTACACTAGTGCGTTTTAAAACGGCGTTTTAGAATGAAAACAATCCGGGTCCACACTCGCGTTTTACCCAGCGTTTCTGAACTGCTCTTCAACCACACCAAAACGCTGAAAACGCACATCACGTGACCACACACACACACTTTGGCAATCGCTGGAGCCCATCTACCCAGATGAGAGCTCTGCTAGTCGGACTTCTCGTCAAGCATCTCCCGCTGGATCTAATCTCACTATATTTATTAAACGTGATATTTCATTCATCTTGTTGTCTTTATCTAACAACATATTCGCTGACTTTGGTCTTATGAATCTGTTACTTGTTCTCAGGTAACCTGTTTTGGCTAAGCGCAAAGATAAGTTAATGATTAATGTAACCAAGTAGCCTACATTCTGTATATTGACTGATCGCTTGCCTTTATTTTCTATAATGTATAAACTTATTGTATGTTATACTTTTATAATGGCCATTATCGATTAATAAAATTGATATTCAGCAAAAGAGAGGGTGTGTTTCGTATTTTCACTGAAATTGAAAGGAGGCAGTTGTTATCGGCTCCGTTTTGTTATAAATATCCACACAGGGAAGATGAAGCTCATATATACAGCACGGCGCCTCAGCATTTCTGCTGTCTGTTTAGTTGTTAATATTAAAATAAAAATAAGCAGTTCCTTATATCATGTTTACATTTAATTGTTGAGAAAGTGAAACAACGTAGCCAGGGTGATGTGAATGAAGTTATAAAGTACGCGGTTCCCTGTGAAGATTGACGCGTGTCCTCGGTATGTTTTCCATATCAAACTGAGAAGAAGAGATGCCGCCTTGATCAAACTTGCGAAGTCTGAACTTACCCGGAGAAGATTCAGGACTGAACTGTGTGTTAGGCTACTTAATATTGAGGAAAAGCCCCAATCAGAGAGGCGAATGTCTGCAGCCCTGCCTCCGTTTTCAGATGTCTCCGTCTTTCCCCATCCACACTGAGACGGAGCAGCAGCGTTTCAGAATGAAAACGGCCTCTCCAGCAATTTCAAAACGATCCGTTTTCAGCGCTAGAGAACTCCGGTGTAGTGTGGACGGATTCTGTCAGTGTACAGCGGTCATCGCGGGCCACAAAATATTGCACTGCGGGCCGCAAATGGCCCGCGGGCCGCGAGTTTGAGACCCCTGATTTAGTGCATTGTACAATAGGAAAACATTCAAATGCTGTATTTTAAAGCACAACAAAAGCAGTGCATTGCTTAAGTAGGCTTCTTCTACATTCAGACATGTGTACATTCATATGTTATGTGAACTGCATAACAATTATAGATGCAACAATTGTAGATTTTGTTTGTACGATTCTTGAGAATAATGGTTTCACGGTTATCACGTCTAATTTAAGTTTAAGCTTTATATTAGGTCAGTATTCAAGTAAACTGTTGTTATCATATGCGTTCAGACATACATAATCATTTTAATAATTTGCAATAATTCGTTTAACATATCTTTTGTTTACATTGCACTGAAAGCCACGCTACGGTGTGAAACGTTTTCTAATCGGTGTGGCTGGTAGGTGTGAGGTCCGCTAGCACGTGCATATTGGCAAATGTTCTTATATAACGAACTTGTGTGCGGAAAAGACACGATATGTGAACGGCCCGCTGCTATAGTTAATCCAGTGTCCGTAAATATTAGCCTTGGTTTAAACTCGGATCTTTAAACTAGCGCACAGGTAGCATAACTTTTAGTTGCTGCAGGTTTTTTTTCCGTGCGACAGAAACGCGGCGCTGAGAAGCCTTTACGATGAATTAACCGTAATTAACAAATTATCCAAATGTTTTCGGCTGCTTGCGCCACTTGCTTTTTTTGTCAGGTGAATCAGGCTCTGTCTGCGCAGCCTTCAACTGCAGCTCGTGCTGAACGATGCATGTCACTTCCTAAATAAAGCAGCCGTTTTTCGACTAAACAACAAAATTTATTTTTGATGTCTTGGTCACACTATTTGGAGGGCCGGAATAAATTGCCTCGCGGAAAAAGTTCACCAATTAAATAGCCCTGGTTTAAACGTTAAACTTTAATATCACTTCACTTACAAATTTTGGAGAAACTTTGCTATTAATCTAATAGCGCGAAACAAACCATCAGAAACCGCAGAACAACACTGCATAGTGCCTAAACATATAAATAAATAAAATATCACACAAATGAAGTTATATGTCTTCTTACCATTATGTGTTTTGTTAGATTAGAGGCTGAAGTCTTGTAAGCCGAAATCACAGCAGATGGCAGACATTGCTTACACTGCATTAGCACACTGTCCCCTTTCTTCCCCCTGTAGGTGAACAGCTCCTCCAGGTGTGGCCATGGGGATTCATCCTCTGTTATTTCTTCGTCCTTTCTGCGTTCTTCAGATGCAGTGTTGGTGTCTTGAATCTCCATGTGTAGAACAATAACTTCGTAACAATACCATCACTGCTCAGCTCACGTAAATCTGCAGCTTATTTTTCGGCTCAAATAATGTACCAGGCTTTTCATTGGTCCGTTAAGATGAGCTTTTTTTATTGGCTACCGAAGTCAGTGGTTAAAATATTCATTTATTTACAGTACTCTGTAACAAATTGTGATTTAAAAGTAACGGATTACATTATTCAGCTTAATTTGTACTCAAGTACAAGTAAAATTACTGACTTAAAAATATACTCATGAAAGTACAATTACCCCAAATATGTACTTAATTACAGTAACGTGAGTAGTTGTAATTCGTTACTCCCACCACTGCTAAAACTCTAAAACACAGATGAAAACATCAGTGATTTGCAGCTCTGACATGGACATTGAGGCTTAATAAATTACTGAAAAAATGGCTGCAGATTAAGTATATAAGTGCTCAGTTTGCGACCACATTTTTGTTTTGTTCTGTTGATATGTAATTTCAAATAGTCGTAGCTGGAAACAGATGGAAAAATGATTGCTATTAGTATGACTACTATGGCGAGGGCTTAAACGGAGCAGTGCTCATAATACTGAGTGAAAAAAAGAAAAAACATAACCTGCTTTGTATTATCGTAGGAAACACAGTTTAGATCGTTTCAAGGTAAGAGGTGTGTGAGTTATTGCAGTCTATGACTGTGTCAGGAATATCAAAACATAACCAGCTTAACTCCGCTCCTTTAGCACCCCTCACAGAGCTTAATCCACGCTCTCCTCTTGGGTTTTTGGTTTTAATAGAGAAAAAATTCCACCACCCTGTCCAAATTTTTAGGATACCGGGTATCAGATTTGCACAATCCATATGCACAACGCTTTGGCCTGTTTCCATTGCTCGAAAGCTTGACAGAGCTCCAGTGCATAGCTACGGTAGCTAAGCCACGATTGGTGGATGGTGGTTTTTGAGTGTGGCTTAGTGAAAGGTCACTTAAAAAAGCGCACATATTTCTGTGTTAGAGAGAGGCACAGCAAGCGTGTCACAACACCAAGCCAAATTTCTTCATTCACCGGAGTTCACCAGCACCCGTGAGGAAATCGGCTCTACTTGAAGATTGTAAAATCTTGCAAATGTATTAGGTGTTGCCCAGCTCGCCGCTCTACAGATATCTGTTTGAAAAGCGAATCCAAGAAGAAGCAACACTTCCAGTGGAGTGCGCTCTCAGTCCCTGGAAAATGGCTTGTCCTGGCTCTGATAAGTGAGGGAGATGGCATCCACTATCCAGTGGGTCTACCTCTGATGGTGGTTGCCGACCACCGTAACAGACAAAGAGCTGCTCAGAGGATCAAAAGCTCTTAGTGCAGTCTACATAAATGTGCAGAGCACGAACATGACACAGCAATGAAAGGGCTGGGTCTGCCTCCTCAGCAGGAAGCACTTGCAGGCTCACTATCTGGTCTTTAAACGGTGTGGTAGGAACCTTGGGCACATAGCCAGGCTGGGTTCTCAGGATCATGTGAGAGAGAGCCAGCCCGAAAGTGCCTTCAGGTCGCCGACCCTCTTGATCAATGACAACACGACCTTCAAAGACAGAAATCTCAAGGATACTAAGTCGAGTGGTTCGAATGGATCTCTGTGTAGGCTCATGAGCACTACAGAGAGATCCCAAATGGCCATGAGAGGGGCGTGGAGTGGATTTAATCAACTTGTGCCTTTAAGAAATTAAATGATGAGGTTATGTCTTCTCAAGGTGCCACCATCCACTGCGTTGTGATGAGCAGAAATGGCAGCAATGTAAACCTTTAATGTGGAGGGTGACAGTCTCCTCTTCAACATATCCTAAATAAAAGAAAGTACAACACTTATCTGGCAAGTTCGGGGGTCTTCTCAACAAGAAGTGCACCATTCACTAAATAGACTTCACTTTAGGGTGTAGGCATGCCTCGAGAGGGTGCTCCAGCCTGGGTGATGGTGTTAACAACTGCAGCCAGTAGGTCACCTATGTCTTCCTCGCTCCGTCTATTCAATTCAGTTCAGCTTTATTTGTATAGCGCTTTTACAATGTAGATTGTGTCAAAGCAGCTTCACATAAATGGTCATAGTAACTGGATCAGGGTAGTTCAGTTTTTAGTGTTTAGGTGCAGTTCAGTTTTGCTCAGTTCAGTGTGGTTTAAAATCATTACTGAGAGTCCAAACACTGAAGAGCAAATTCATCGATACGTAGCTCTACCGATCTTGAACCATGCATGCCAGTGGCGACAGCGGAGAGGGAAAAAAAACTTCATGGATAGGAAAGTGAAAAAAAAACCTTGAGAGAAACCAGACTCAGTTCGGCAAGACCATTTTAATTTCTCCGTTGGTCAAAAGTCTTGTGCAGAGCTGCAGTCTCAGCTGTGGAGGCAGTTCATAGTGTATATAAACTAGATGCAGAAATTTGTGTGGAAACCCATTAAGTGATGCATTGAGTGTATGCCTTACTAAACAGATAGGTCTTTAATCTAGTTTTGAACTGAGAGAGTGTGTCTGAGCCTTGGATGTTATCAGGAAGGCTATTCCAGAGTGTAGGAGCCATAAAGGAGAAGGCTCGACCTCCTTTACTCGACTTTGCTATTCTAAGTACTACCAGAAGCCCTGAGTTTTGAAATCTTAAAAAGCGAGTTGGATTGTAGCGAGACAGAAGGTTGGTTAGATAAACAGGAGCTAGATTATTTAGAGCTTTATATGTGAGAAGTAATATTTTAAATTCAATACGAAACTTTACATTTACATTTAGTCATTTAGCAGACGCTTTTATCCAAAGCGACTTACAAATGAAGACAAGGAAGCAATTTACACAACTATAAGAGCAACAATGAATAAGTGCTATAGGCAAGTTTCAGGTCTGTAAAGTCTAAGAAGGAAAGCATTAGTAATTTTTTTTTTTGAGTACAGGTAGTGGTATATCCAGAGAGGCAATTGCAGATTAGGAAGTGACGTCGAGACTAAATAGTTGAGTTTTTAGTCGTTAAAGACCACTCATGCTGCTGCGTTCTGGAGCAGCTAAAGAGGCTTGAGAGAGTTAGCTGGAAGCCCCGCTAGTAGAGAGTTGCAGTAATCCAGTCTGGAGAGAACAAGAGCTTGAACAAGGAGTTGAGCTGCTTGATCTTTCTGATGTTATGGAGTGTAAATCTGCACGTCCAGCAGTTCTAGAAATGTGGTCAGAGAAGTTTAGTTGGTCATCAATCGTTACTCCAAGGCTTTTCCCCATTTTGGATGCAGTAATGGTTGCCCCTTCCATCTGGATTGAAAAGTTATGGTGTAGAGTCGGGTTGGCAGAAACTACAAGCATTTCCGTTTTCGCGAGGTTAAGCTGAAGATGATAATCTTTCATCCAGTGTGAAATGTCCGACAGGCAGACTAAGATGCGAGCTGGGACCGAGGGATCATCAGGGTGAAAAGAGAGGTATAGCTGGGTATCATCAGCATAGCAGTAAAAGCTGTTCCCATGTCTTCTTATAATGTCTTCCAGTGGTAGCATGTAAATTGTAAACAGCAAAGGGCCTAAAACTGATCCTTGAGGCACCCCATACTTTACTGGGCTGACTTGTGAAGGCTGTCCATTAATATTGTGGAATGTTGAGATCGAGGACCATGAGATTTTCCTGAGTGGATTCACCTGTGGACCGCTTATGATGAGACTCTTTAAAAGAGGCGTGCGGGAAAGAAACTCGAGCTTTGAGATGGTGAGTTGTGGGTGTCGCTGGTCTGTCTCTCGGGGGCAATATGCCCTCCGGAGAGGAAGATAGGTAGCTAGATAGGGCTTTCTATGTGAGACAGTCAAGTTGGGGGAGTATTAAATGTTTAGCTGCCCACTACCTCAGCTTAAGCCTCTCTCTTGACGCAGTCATGTGTTGGTAGCAATTCATCAGTCCATCCCCGCCTTCTCCACATTTCATGAATGAAAGGACTGAGCATCATATAACGAGAAGTGCGCCCTTTTCTATTCTGTGTGATAACACTAATTCCTTCCTCCTTGGCTGGGTCTCGAAGGCTCTGTGAAGGGAAGTCTTTTTAAACCTTTATTTGTGTTTGTCTGTGTATGTGAGTGTGATTGTTATGTGCGTGAAAGGTACTAGTGTGGGAGGCGGGTGCAGGGGATATATGATTATAGGGAGGCGCCTTCATTTTGTGTGTAGTGTAGATTGAGTTGTTGGGTGCTATTTGAAACACTGTTGCAGTAATGTGTATAACTCACAGTGTGTAAAGAAGTGGGTGTGACAATCGCGTGTAGCCTTAGACCTATATCTCTCACCCTGGTACCCGCATTTGATTGGCCCCTGTTCTTAAAATAAATAAAGCATTTCCCTTTTGTACATTACATCGTGTGTGGTGTTTTTCTGACGGACATAAATGTCAATAAGGTTCATTACAATATACACAAACTGGTAACGGTCAGTTAAGTATGACTTAAACCATTGTAGAGCCTGTGCTGGACACCTGTAGACTTTAAGCGATTTATGAGGATATTGTGGTCAATGGTGTCAAATGTCGCACTAAGATCGAGTAGAACTAATAGCAAGATGCACCCTTGGTCAGCAGCTAAGAGTAAATCATTGGTTATTTACACTAATGCGGTTTCTGTACTGTGATGAGCCCTGAAACCTGACTGAAACACTTCAAAAATATTTTTCATCTGCAGAAAGGAGCATAATAGGGTAGAAACAACTTTTTCTAGTATTTTAGACATAAATGGAAGATTTGAAATAGGCCTATTGACCTTATTCTCCGCAGACGAGCGGGCGCTGCCATTTGAATCTTTTTGGCACGAGACTTCCGGTCTCATTCACTTCCATTCATTTTTAGACATTAAAAACTGCTCGTTTCGTTGTTTGATGTTGCAAACTGATGTTTCCTTGTTGTATTATTCTACTTGGTCTGTATAGTCATGCAAACATTTGTTTGTAGAGCAAGTAGTTTGACCGTTTTTTTGCCATTTATTATTCCTTGTCATTTCTCCCATAGGCGACTGAAACGGAAGTTCTAAGACAATCGTGAAAACAGGCGCACTTCCGCATTTGAGAATAAGGTCAATAATTAGCTAAATTGTTGGGGTCCAGTTGCGGTTTCTTAATAATAGGCTTAATAACAGCTAGCTTGTAAGAGTTTGGAATATGGCCTAAAGATAAAGAAGAGTTGATAATTTTAAGAAGAGGTTCTCCTAAAGCAGGTAGCAATTCTTACATTTACATTTAGTCATTTAGCAGACTCTTTTATCCAAAGCGACTTACAAATGAGGACAAGGAAGCAACTTACACAACTATAAGAGCAACAATGAACAATGGCAAGTTTCAGGTCTGTAAAGTCTAAAAAGGAAAGTATTAGTAATTTTTATTTTTTTGGTAAAGTTAGTGTGATATCCAGAGAGGCAATTGCAGATTAGGAAGTGAAGTGGAGACTAAATAGTTGAGTTTTTAGTCGTTTCTTGAAAATAGCGAGTGACTGCTGTTCTGATGCAGTTAGGGAGTTAATTCCACCAACTGGGCAGATTGAGCGTGAGCGTTCGCGAAAGTGATTTCTTCCCTCTTTGGGATGGAACCACGAGGCGACGTTCATTCACAGAACGCAAGTTTCTGGAGGGCACATAGATCTGCAGAAGTGAGAGCAGATAAGAAGGAGCAAGGCCAGAAGTCGCTTTGTAGGCACACATCAGAGCTTTGAATTTGATGCGAGCAGCAACTGGCAGCCAGTGCAAACGGACTAGCAGCGGAGTGACATGTGCTCGTTTAGGTTCATTGAAGACCACTCATGCTGCTGCGTTCTGGAGCAGCTAAAGAGGCTTGAGAGAGTTAGCTGGAAGCCCCGCTAGTAGAGAGTTGCAGTAATCCAGTCTGGAGAGAACAAGAGCTTGAACAAGGAGTTGAGCTGCTTGATCTTTCTGATGTTATAGAGTGTGAATCTGCACGTCCAGCAGTTCTAGAAATGTGGTCAGAGAAGTTTAGTTGGTCATCAATCGTTACTCCAAGGCTTTTCCCCATTTTGGATGCAGTAATGGTTGCCCCTTCCATCTGGATTGAAAAGTTATGGTGTAGAGTCGGGTTGGCAGAAACTACAAGCATTTCCGTTTTCGCGAGGTTAAGCTGAAGATGATAATCTTTCATCCAGTGTGAAATGTCCGACAGGCAGACTAAGATGCGAGCTGGGACCGAGGGATCATCAGGGTGAAAAGAGAGGTATAGCTGGGTATCATCAGCATAGCAGTAAAAGCTGTTCCCATGTCTTCTTATAATGTCTTCCAGTGGTAGCATGTAAATTGTAAACAGCAAAGGGCCTAAAACTGATCCTTGAGGCACCCCATACTTTACTGGGCTGACTTGTGAAGGCTGTCCATTAATATTGTGGAATGTTGAGATCGAGGACCATGAGATTTTCCTGAGTGGATTCACCTGTGGACCGCTTATGATGAGACTCTTTAAAAGAGGCGTGCGGGAAAGAAACTCGAGCTTTGAGATGGTGAGTTGTGGGTGTCGCTGGTCTGTCTCTCGGGGGCAATATGCCCTCCGGAGAGGAAGATAGGTAGCTAGATAGGGCTTTCTATGTGAGACAGTCAAGTTGGGGGAGTATTAAATGTTTAGCTGCCCACTACCTCAGCTTAAGCCTCTCTCTTGACGCAGTCATGTGTTGGTAGCAATTCATCAGTCCATCCCCGCCTTCTCCACATTTCATGAATGAAAGGACTGAGCATCATATAACGAGAAGTGCGCCCTTTTCTATTATGTGTGATAACACTAATTCCTTCCTCCTTGGCTGGGTCTCGAAGGCTCTGTGAAGGGAAGTCTTTTTAAACCTTTATTTGTGTTTGTCTGTGTATGTGAGTGTGATTGTTATGTGCGTGAAAGGTACTAGTGTGGGAGGCGGGTGCAGGGGATATATGATTATAGGGAGGCGCCTTCATTTTGTGTGTAGTGTAGATTGAGTTGTTGGGTGCTATTTGAAACACTGTTGCAGTAATGTGTATAACTCACAGTGTGTAAAGAAGTGGGTGTGACAATCGCGTGTAGCCTTAGACCTATATCTCTCACCCTGGTACCCGCATTTGATTGGCCCCTGTTCTTAAAATAAATAAAGCATTTCCCTTTTGTACATTACATCGTGTGTGGTGTTTTTCTGACGGACATAAATGTCAATAAGGTTCATTACAATATACACAAACTGGTAACGGTCAGTTAAGTATGACTTAAACCATTGTAGAGCCTGTGCTGGACACCTGTAGACTTTAAGCGATTTATGAGGATATTGTTGTCAATGGTGTCAAATGTCGCACTAAGATCGAGTAGAACTAATAGCAAGATGCACCCTTGGTCAGCAGCTAAGAGTAAATCATTGGTTATTTACACTAATGCGGTTTCTGTACTGTGATGAGCCCTGAAACCTGACTGAAACACTTAAAAAATATTTTTCATCTGCAGAAAGGAGCATAATAGGGTAGAAACAACTTTTTCTAGTATTTTAGACATAAATGGAAGATTTGAAATAGGCCTATTGACCTTATTCTCCGCAGACGAGCGGGCGCTGCCATTTGAATCTTTTTGGCACGAGACTTCCGGTCTCATTCACTTCCATTCATTTTTAGACATTAAAAACTGCTCGTTTCGTTGTTTGATGTTGCAAACTGATGTTTCCTTGTTGTATTATTCTACTTGGTCTGTATAGTCATGCAAACATTTGTTTGTAGAGCAAGTAGTTTGACCGTTTTTTGCCATTTATTATTCCTTGTCATTTCTCCCATAGGCGACTGAAACGGAAGTTCTAAGACAATCGTGAAAACAGGCGCACTTCCGCATTTGAGAATAAGGTCAATAATTAGCTAAATTGTTGGGGTCCAGTTGCGGTTTCTTAATAATAGGCTTAATAACAGCTAGCTTGTAAGAGTTTGGAACATGGCCTAAAGATAAAGAAGAGTTGATAATTTTAAGAAGAGGTTCTCCTAAAGCAGGTAGCAATTCTTACATTTACATTTAGTCATTTAGCAGACTCTTTCATCCAAAGCGACTTACAAATGAGGACAAGGAAGCAACTTACACAACTATAAGAGCAACAATGAACAATGGCAAGTTTCAGGTCTGTAAAGAAGGAAAGTATTAGTAATTTTTATTTTTTTGGTAAAGTTAGTGTGATATCCAGAGAGGCAATTGCAGATTAGGAAGTGAAGTGGAGACTAAATAGTTGAATTTTTAGTCGTTTCTTGAAAATAGCGAGTGACTGCTGTTCTGATGCAGTTAGGGAGTTAATTCCACCAACTGGGCAGATTGAGCGTGAGCGTTCGCGAAAGTGATTTCTTCCCTCTTTGGGATGGAACCACGAGGCGACGTTCATTCACAGAACGCAAGTTTCTGGAGGGCACATAGATCTGCAGAAGTGAGAGCAGATAAGAAGGAGCAAGGCCAGAAGTCGCTTTGTAGGCACACATCAGAGCTTTGAATTTGATGCGAGCAGCAACTGGCAGCCAGTGCAAACGGACTAGCAGCGGAGTGACATGTGCTCGTTTAGGTTCATTGAAGACCACTCATGCTGCTGCGTTCTGGAGCAGCTGAAGAGGCTTGATAGAGTTAGCTGGAAGCCCAGCTAGTAGAGAGTTGCAGTAATCCAGTTTGGAGAGAACAAGAGCTTGAACAAGGAGTTGAGCTGCATGTTCAGATAAGAAGAGTCGGATCTTTCTGATGTTATAGAGTGCGAATCTGCACGATTGAGCAGTTCTAGAAATGGGGTCAGAGAAGTTTAGTTGGTCATCAATCGTTACTCCAAGGCTTTTCACCATTTTGGATGCAGTAATGGTTGCCTCATCCATCTGGATTGAAAAGTTATGGTGTAGAGTCGGGTTGGCAGAAACTACAAGCATTTCCGTTATTGCGAGGTTAAGCTGAAGATGATGATCTTTCATCCAGTGTGAAATGTCCAACAGGCAGGCTGAGATGCGAGCTGGAACTGAGGGATCATCAGGATGAAAAGAGAGGTATAGCTGGGTATCATCAGCATAGCAGTGGTAGGATAATCCATGTCTCTGGATGACTGGTGCTAGAGATGACGTGTAGATGGAGAAGAGAAGTGGCCCAAGAACAGAGCCTTGAGGTACCCCAGTGTTTAGATGCTGTAGGTTGGACACCTCTCCACTCCAAGACACCCTGAATGACCTGTCAGAGAGGTAAGATCTGAACCATTGTATAACAGTGCCCGCAACGCCCAGTGACTCGAGCATAGATAGCAGGATCTGGTGGTTGACAGTGTCAAAAGCAGCTGACAAGTCCAGCAAGATGAGGACTGATGATTTTGAGTCTGCTTTAGCCAGTCTGAGATCCTCCACGACCGAGAGCAGGGCAGTCTCAGTTGAGTGGCCTTTCTTAAAGCCGGATTGCTTGTTGTCCATGAGATTGTTTTGAGTAAGAAAGTCCAGGACTTGATTGAACACTACTTTCTCCAGAATCTTGGCCATGAATGGAAGCAGGGATACTGGTCTGTAGTTTTCAAGTAGTGTATGGTCCAGGTTGGGTTTCTTTAGCAGTGGGGTTACCCTAGCCTTCCTAAATGAAGTGGGGAATAAACCAGAGTCAAGCGATGTGTTAATTATGTGAGTCAGTGTTGGTTTGACTGCAGGAGAGATGGCTTGCAAGAGATGAGAAGGAATGGGATCGAGTGGACAGGTGGTTGCATGGCTAGATAGCATGAGTTTGGACACCTCAGACTCAGAGAGCTGAGAAAAAGAGGTGAGTGTGTGTGGTGTTGGTGGTGTATCTTGCGTGTTTGTTGTAGGTGCAGCAAATTGAGCACTGATTTTTGCAGTTTTGGTGCAAAAGAATGTAGCAAAGTCATCAGTAGTAAGTGTGGAGGATGCGGGTGGAGGAGGAGGATAGAGGAGGGAGGAAAATGTTTTAAAAAGTAGGTGAGGATTAGTGGCATTGTTGATTTTCTGACGGAAAATTTTCTGCTTTGCAGAAGTAACTTCAGCCGAGAAAGAAGACAAAAAAATTTAGTATGTTAAGAGCTGTGCAGGATTTTTAGTTTTCCGCCAAATTCTCTCTGCAGCCCGAAGTTTTGAGCGATGCTCACGAAGAGCATCCGAGAGCCAGGGTGCATGAGGACTGGCACGGGCTGGCCTGGATGCAAGAGGACATAATCCGTCTAGACATGATGCTAGTGTGGAGCAGAGTGTATCATTGGCACTGTTCGTATCAAGTGCAGAGAGTTTGCAAGATGGAGGAAGATAGTCTGAAACAATGGTGGATAGTCTATTGGGTGAGAGAGAGCGTAGGTTTCTGCGAAAGGCAACCAGTGTTGGAGTGTGTGGCGGCTCAGGAGTAATGTGGATGTTAAGGGACAGAAGGAAATGATCCGATATTTGTAGTGGAGTTACTATTGTTTGATCAGCGAAGCAGTGTCGTGTGTAAATAAGGTCTAGCTGATTACCTGATTTGTGGGTAGCAGAAGTAGGTGCTCTTTTGAGGTCAAAAGAGGCAAGCAGAGTCTGAAAGTCAGCAGCTTGCAGTCTCTCAATGTGAATGTTAAAGTCACCTAGCACCAACAAGGGAGTGTCATAATTAGAAAAAGATGAGAGAAGAACATCCAGTTCATCTAAGAAGTGACCTAATGTACCCGGTGGGCGGTAGATGACAACCACATTTATGTAGAAGGGGTGGATAATGGTGACTGCATGGAAATCAAAGGAGCTGATTGTTAGCAGGGACGGTCTCAGAGTAAATTTCAGGTAGAGTCGATGTCGAAGGTAGAGTCAATAGTCTTTACACTCGTCGGTCTTCACACGAGGTGGTCTTCACACGAGGCTGCCGCGACCGCTGCCGCGGTGAAACTAGTTGCTTATATACACCCCAAAGCACTAGCTAATTGAATTCAGCTGGACACGCCTCGAGAGCCAAAACAACGACCGAAACTGCGGCGGATGACGCGAAACCGTCTGCGTTCGCCACACAAGCTCTTATAGTAACCATGGAAACAGTGGCTAAACACTTCTAGTGTTATACACAACTGAAAGCAAGTTTAAATGTCCTACAACCTTACACAAACAGCTGAAAACAAGTCCTCAAACCATACACAACAACTGAAACAAGTCTAAATGTACTTACAGGCTGCTGGTCTCGTTGGTAGAGTGCTTCTCCTTTTCTTTCAGAAATTTTGTTGGAATTGAGCCCAGCATACACATAGCTGGTTTAGAGCTATTTATAATTTTATCTAGCTCTTCCTGTTCTATGATTTGAAGCACTGTAGGTTATTATTATGATTCAGTGAAATATTTACTGGATTTGGAGTATAAGCCGGTCCAGAAAGTTTAACATCTCCCATTTTCTGTCTGTCTAAAGCCTTCTATTTTATCACTGAAAAAATTCATGAAGTCATCACTACTAATTTGTGGTGGAACATTTTGTTCCAAGGATGACGGATTAGTTGCTAATTTAGCAATGGTGTTAAATAAAGATCTAGGATTGTTATAATTATTTTCTATCCGTTTGCGAAGGTGCTCAGCCCTGGGAGATTTTAGAGCCCTCCTATAGCTGGACATACTGTCTTTGTACATAATTCTAAAGACCTCTAAATTAGTTTTTTTCCATTTACGTTCCAGGGCATGGGTTGCTGTTTTGAGAGCGTGAGTATGACTATTATCCAATGTTTTTTTAATTTGATAGGTGCCACAATATTTAGTTAAGATGACATCCATACTGCTGGTTGCTACATCAAAATCATTTGATTTTGTGAGTGCATTATGTAACACCTGCTTGCACCTATAATAATTAGGAGCTATTTGTTGGGCTAATTTTATGTGTTATTTCCTAAGTGCACTGTGACTTAATGCACCTGTGCTACACCCTCCCTGCCAGAATCTATGCACGTCCCGTTGCATTAACTCTTACTGGCTAACATGTAACTGCTTTGTCAGAGGTTGAGGGTGAAGATGTCTCAACAAAGTCAACTCCATTTAAAGAGTTTGTGAAGGCAGTGGTAAGGCTATGGAAAAGTGCTTGGGCAACTAAAACTAATGGATTACCCAGTTCACTATACTGCAATCTATCTGGTTTTTCCTTTCTCCTCTGAGAACGTCTCATTGGATTTTCTGGCTCTTGAGATGTTTTGTGCTGCTCTATATTAGATGAAACATTATCAGGAGCATTTGAAAGGTGTTTCCTAATTTCCTCTTCAAGTTTCTCCTCAACAATCCGTTCTATTACATCATCTGGACATTGAGGCATCTCTTCACTCAATTCACCATCATACGATTTACCACTCTCTGACATTTCACTTGATTCACCCTGTAAAGCTGTGATTTGTTCAATCGGTTTTTCCTGGTGTGAATCTCCCAAGCATGCCTCTTGTCCTGCAGAATCCATCTCCACATGTGACTCATCACCTAGAGCTACAAAAGGCAATTGAGGATCACAACCCACAGGAGGATCAAAGGTAGATGTTAAAGTACCCAATGCATTTTTGTGAGATTCATTAGTAACAGGAATTCTGATCCAGTATTCTGGAACTTCATCCTCCATTGACTCTGCAGTATCGTTAACTCCATTTTCACTGTTATCTTCCCCACTAACTTGTTGACGTGTTTTAGGCTTTGAAGCAGAACTTGGTGGATTACATGTCTTCTCACCTGGTAGAGCAAGGAATCCACATGGGAGCAGAAGATCCCGATGCAGAGTACGCAAGGGTCCTTCTTCCCCTTCAGGTCTTACTGTGTACACTGGGAGGTTATGTACTCAGCGTAAAACAATGTAAGCAGATGGCTCCCATTTATCTGCGAGCTTATGTTTGCCTCGCAAGCGAACTTGCTTCACTAAAACTCGATCGCCTACTTTCAAGGTAGAATCCACAACATGTCTGTCAAACCTTATCGTGTTTCTTTCAGCATTCTTGAGTGAATTGCGAGTGGCAATTTGATAGCTTTCCTCAAGGTGTTTTTTAAGTTTTGACACATATTGGGAGTGCGACAGTTGCTTACTGGTGGTAGGGAGACCAAAGGCTAGGTCAATGGGGAGACGTGAGGTATGAGTGAGACTCCAGGTTCTTCCACCTCATAGCTGTTGGGCACAGCATTCAAACTCATAGCAAGAGAATGCACTAACATTGTTTGATCACTTGCACTTTCCACAACATCTTCAGGCATGGAACTAATTATGTGCTTATCGCAAATGGCTTCAACCTCATCTTGTGTAAGACTTGCCTCTCCTAGGTTTTCAAGATGTAAGGTCAGAAATTTATCAATCCTCTCTTGTTCCTTTCTTGAGACAACATCCATAGTCACTTCATGGGGACGCCTAGATAAGCCTTCAGCATCAAGATTAAGTTTCCCTGCCCGATACTTCAAGGAGAAGGAGTAAGTAGAAAGAGCAGAAAGCCAACGATAGCTGGCTGCATCCAGCTTCGCGGTAGTGAGAATATATGTAAGTGGGTTACTGTCTGTTATAACTATGAACTGACTTCCATAAAGGTAATCGTGGAACTTTTCAGTCATAGCCCACTTTAAAGCGAGAAATTCCAGTTTGTGTGCTGGATAGCGACTCTCACTGAAAGACAAACCCCTACTGGCAAAAGCAATTGCCCTCATCTTTCCTTCCTGCTCCTGGTAAAGTGCAGCTCCTAAACCCGTAGTACTTGCATCCGTGTGCAAAATGTATGGAAGTTTAGGATTTGCAAAACCCAGGGGCAGAGGTAAGTTTGTCAATGATTTCCTCAAAAGCGTGTTGACAGTTAGATGTCCAACGCTGCTTAAATGGTTCTCTAGGATTCAAGTAGTGACCTTTAATCTCTTTAGTCTTCTTTAATTTGTGAAGTGGAGGGTATCCAGAGAAGAGATGGTTAAGGGGTTTTACTATTTTGGAAAAATCTTTGATAAATCTCCTGTAATACGCTGCAAAACCTAGAAAGGACCTGAGTTCTTTTAAGTTTGTGGGACTTGGCCAGGTTTTTAGTTCCTTTATCTTATCAGGATCTGTCTCAACACCACTTTGAGACACAATGTGCCCGAGATACCTCACCGATGTTTGGAAAAATGTACATTTCTCTGGTGACAATTTGAGACCATTGACTTTCAAGCGGTAAAGAACTCGCAAGAGCCTTTCCTCATGCTTTTCTAATGTTGCCGAAAAGACAATGAGATCATCTATAAAAACGAAAACCGCTTTCAGATTGATATCCCCCATGCAGCGTTCCATTAGATGCTGGAACGTGCTGGGGGCGTTTGATTAAACGCCCCTGGGGCATTCAATTAAATTCCCAAAACCCCAGGGGACAAACGAAAGCAGTCTTTGGCTTATCAATCTCCTCTACCTCAATTTGATAATACCGGGACTTGAGGTCTAACACTGAGAACCACCTAGACCCAGTCAAGGCAGAAAACGTCTCTTCCAAGTTAGGTAGAGCATAAGCGTCTTTAATAGTTTGGAGGTTTAGCTTTCGGTAATCAACACAAAGCCATACCTCCCCATTCTTCTTTCTCACAACGATTGGGGAGGAAAATGGAGACTCTGACTCCCTAAAAATCCCAGCATACAGCAGTTCCTGCAGATGTTTTCGGACAGCTTGAATATCTTTAGGGTGAATGGGTCTGGCTTTGTGTTTAAATGGCATCTCATCATGTAATCGGATATGGTGTTTGGTCTTGGTGGTGTGACCAAAGTTGAGATCATGGCATGCAAAGACTTCATGCTTTGAATTAAGTTTCCTTGTCACTCTTTCCCTCCATTCAGGAGTCAACGGTGAGTTGTCAAAGTTGAAATGTATTTTAGAGTCTTCAGAGTTTTGTAAGGTTAACAGAAGATGTCAACACAGTATTCTGACCACTTGGCAAGACACACTGAATAGAATTTACTTCAGCCAGCCAAATCTTTGGTGGAAGGACAACATCATGCTCTGTCTTATTCTTCAGCACGATAGGCAAGTATTTTCCTCCAGCAGAAAGGGAAAGTAAACAACTTGACACCATTATCCCACCAGGCAGAGATGAGGCACGTGGGGCTTCCACAACCACCCATCTGTCAGTCACTGGAGTGGACATTCAGACTGAACGTTCTAGAACTACTGTCTTCCCAGCAGGAATAGATTCAGGGACTCGACAGTTTAGGTTCACCCATCCAATATTTCCTTCAGCACCCTGCATGTGAACAAATTCAAGAACCTGCATAACTGCTTGGTAACCTTGGGGAACAGGATGGTGTTTCAGAGGCTTGGAAGATATGTACTCAGAGTACAGGGAATTTAGAGTGTTTGTGCCTATGAGTACTTGTGCATTAGGTCTGGTATCTGGGACATTTAAGGCAAGGGTTGGCACTTCAAAATCTGAACTCACAAACTCCTTTGGAAAGGTTATTGATGTTTCAATATAATCCAAGTAAGGAACTTGACAGCCATTTGCACCTTCTATTTCAAGCAAGTGGTGCTAGGGTTGTATGGGTTGATTTGCAAATACATCTTGATAAAAAGACAAAGGAAAAGTGGTTAATTTTGAACCAGTGTTGAGAAGACAATTAATCTCTTTATCAGCAATCAACACTCTTGCAGTGCATTTAGTTCCAATAAGACCAGAAGGAAGTTTTAGACAACATTTGTGTTTAGGAGTGGGACTATTATCAGAGACTGAGACTGCAAGGTTGTCGGTGGAACTTTGATTGCTTTCTCCAGTTCCTCTTTGTCCCACAAAAGGAACTGAAGTTAGGTTAAATCATTGGGATCTAGAACTTGGTAACATACTTCCCACTGTAACTGCTTCTCCTTCAGCTGGCGGTTCTTAGCACCAACTAAGGATGGATTGGGACTAGTCTCACAACGGGAAGCTATATGGCCATCCTCCCCAAAATTAAAACAATACCAGGGCTTAGCTGACTTGTTAGATTGGGGATTTGTCCCTTTGCATAGCTTGGGAGAGAATGTTTTGGCTGACTTTGATGGTACACTGGGCTCCTTTGGTTTGAACTCTTTGCATTTCTTAAATGGTTTCATTGAGGCTATTTGGAGGAGGTTTGACACAACACACCTTGGGGGAGTAGCAGAATGCTTTGCAGCGCCTAAATGTTGGTTCATTCGCACTGCTTTTATAGATTGCTTATCTTCTATTCGCAACAGCAGGAGTAAATCGGAGAATGCAGGGGGATTTTTCCTCTAGCTGGAGCTCAGTAATTAAAGCATTGTCCCTGGCAAAACTATTTTAGCTGGTGCCGATCACGGTCAGCTGCAGAAACACCACTTCTCTTGATGGCTGTGCTCAGAACTTTTTGCAGCCCATGCAAGAATTGTGATGGTTTCTCACCAGCATCTTGGAATGTGCTCATAAACTTTGCAAAGAGCTCATCTCCGTCCTTCACAGTACCGAAGGCTGACTCTAGGAGCTCAAGATAATCACTTGGAGGAGAATGAGGACCTAAGTGTTTCACAACATCAGCTGCAGGTGGGAGGAGACTGTCTAAAATACGTTGTGAGCGTTGTGCATCCGTGAGAGTGGAGTCTGTGCAAAAGAATTAAATGTTTGTTCGCCAAGTATCATAGTCTATTTCATTAGCGGAGTATGAGGGCTTTCCAGAGAAAGATCTCAAGCCCATAGCAGTAAGGGAATGTGAAGCAGTATCACTTCTCACAATATGCTCAATGACCAATTGCTGCACTCCACCTGGAGTCTCATCACTCACTGTTAATTTCAGTGGTGTGCCCATGTCAGCATTTGCCTGGAAGGTGAAGCACTAATCTGGGGCAAAAAATTATTTGACTTTGTTTGGAAAATGACTGACTCATTTGAGGGTGTGACATCACCATGTGCAGATACCATAGTAGTCTGCGTTGGCTCTACCACTCTTTTCTGAGAGCATTCAGGGTCAGACTCAGATGTCAGAACTGTGAATTGAGTTGAGTTGAACTTTGAATTGAATTGATGCAACTCCACCACCACGACCAGTTTGACAAGCCTCATGTTTATATAAGAATCCTGGAGGAGTTGCTTCATTTAAGCTAATATAGTCATTTTGTTTCAGCCAGGTTTCAGTGAGACAGAGTGCATTAAGATTGTTATCTGTTATTATTTTATTTATGATAAGTGCTTTTGGTGCTAGTGACCTAATGTTTAGGAGGCCGAGCTTTACTAAATTTGTATTTTCACTTTTTCTGGTTTGATTCTTAATCGATTATTTCTGCAGCACACAGTACGTTTATTTCTTGATCTAATATTACGAGGAACAGACACAGTCTCTATGGGGTTAGCCAGATATGCATTACTGGTGTTTAAGTGGGACGAACAAGAGTCGATGTGGCTATAATGTGAATTTTGTGAATTTTTACCTACTAGTCAGATGGAGCGAAGTAATCTGGAGATGTTGTCCGACAGGAGTTCAGCTCCAGCTCGACTGGGGTGCAGGCCGTCAGCACGGAAAAGCCTAGGATGCTCCCGGAAAAGATTCCAGTTATTAGCAAAGAACAATTTCTGTTCTCTAAACCATGTTAATAGCCATTCATTCAGAGCAAAAAGTCTACTGAACCTTTCATTTCCTTTGCAGTAGGTAGGAAACGGCCCAGAAACAATGATTTGTGTGGCGGGCGAGGTGCGTCGCACCGTCTCGATCAGGCTCCTGAAGTTGCTGAGAGAGAAATCTCTCTCTGCCGGAGCTGGTGTCGTTCGTCCCCACAAGGAGGACAATGGGACCAGGGCTCTTGGCAGCGCCCAGGATAGTTGGAATCTGTGTAGAAATATTCTTAACGCGGGCACCAGGAAAGCAGAAAGTGCGTACTTTGTTACCTTTGGAGGAGGCAGCGCCGTCATAGCGAATGATCGAGTCGCTGATGATGGCCACATCGTGACCTGTCTCGCGGAGAGGGGAGAAGAAGATCTCTGTGGAGATCTCGGACACGGGAAGAGAAGACATTCTGCCCTGGGAGGTGGCAAGCACCTTACGCGGCTCCTTACCCAGGCGCCATGGTATCCGGGTGTCGGCGTGAACGACGGCTGGCCGCGCCGCGCCCTCTGTGCGCTGGGCCTGGACAGAGAAACAAGCGGGGTTGAGGTAGAGAGAGAAATGTGGTTGTATCTTCCACTCACCTTAGATGATGAGGTGGCCTTAGCATTAGGTAGAACAAGCAGAGCTTGTTGTTCCCGCAGTCCTGTCCGACTTACCTCGAGGGTGCGAATCTGGGACTCTACTGCTTCCAGCTCCAGCTCCAACACCTCCATCGATGCTTCTCCTGCACTCAAGGACAGACACACAAGCGACATTGTACAGGGTGAAGAGCAAGGCCAGTAAGTCAAAAAATGAGTGAATGGAACAGGTCAGTAGCTTTAGCTGACCAGCGGCACTAGCAGGCTAAAGCTACAAACAACCGGCGGATGCTTGAGGGACAGAACGTTTTAAAGCAGTTTTGTTTGTATAAATGTATTAAGGGTTTGTTCACCCTAAGTAGGAGAGACAAATACTTGGCGAATGAGGAAGTATTTTATGATTAAGATGTAAATTGCGAGTCTAAACTCCCAATACATGCAGTGAGGAGACAGAACAGAGACAGTGACGTCTATGGACCACAACTGGAGGTTCTAGAGAAGGGTGCCAGATGATGCCCTGTCCAGGAGAAAGAAGGTCCTTCCTCAAAGCGATCCTGATAAGCAGACGGCGTGCGAGCTGAGACATGTGGCAGGAGCGGATGCCCCCCATACCGTCGCCATGCTGTCCATCCTAACCAGCATGTGCTTTCCCTCTAGCATTGAGTAAAAATGAAACAGATTGAGATACACTGCCAACAGCTCTAGGCAGTTGATATGCCAATGCAACCGAGTTCCTTTCCATGGACCCGCAGCTGCATGCCCACAACACATGGCCCCCCAGCACGTGCTGGAGGCATCCGTCGATACAACAACATACTTGGACACTTGTTCTAGAGGCACTCCGGCCTGTTAAAATGTAGGGTCCTTCCAGGAGCTGAGAGCGTGGCAACACAGCTAAATGACAGTCACTCGGTATATGCCATGCGCATCTGGGGACACGATCGTGAAGCCAGTGCTGAAGCGGTCTCTTATGGAGCAATTTGAGTGGCGTGATGGTGGCTGCGCATGCCATATGCCCCAGGAGCCACTGAAATAGTTTTAGAGAGACCATTTTTCCTGTCGAACTCCTTCAGACAGGTCAGCATCAACTCTGCATGCTCTCGTGAGAGGCAAGCCACCATGGTGATCGAGTCCACTTCCAACCCGAGAAAAGAGATTCTCTGCACGGGGGCAAGTTTGCTCTTTTTCCGGTGTAGGGTCCAGCCAGTTGGTCCAATGACGGTATCCAATGGTGGATGAAGGTTCACTGCATGTTCGGTCTTTCCAGTGCACAACGTTGATTTATATTAAACTTAACTCATACCTGACTCCAATTTTAGTATGAGGTGGTTTAGAATATTAATATATTTATCCTCATTTTATCTGACTCCAATTATAAAACATTGAGAAGGTTATTTTGTTTCCATTTACATTAGTTTAGATTATGATTGAATATTCTCTTCGGTTCATTATTTTATGTTACTCTCGTTCATTGGAATTCTTATAACATCCTGAATCTTGTACCGGCCGAGTAAACAATTTCTTAAGCACAAGCATGTCAGTCTTGGTCACTAAACAGTGGCGATTGACCGCTATCCTAAACCGGCAGAACCCTACTTACCTAGATTAGGATATTTTTTATGCGGTCCCCATAGATCTGCTACCTCCTAAATCAAACAGAGCTATTTAGTCATATAATGATCATTACTATAGAATTAAGCAGACCAGTCATACTTAAACTATTAGTAACTTTGAATAATTACTATACTATATAAATAGTATTATAAGTTTATCGGGTGAAGGACTATCTCCTTAGATATCCTTTTACAGTCTAAGTATACATGAATTAATGCCAATGTGTTAGTGGGAGCTCTAGAGACATCGTATAGCATGCCACAATGCTCCGTCTACCATGTTGTAGTCCGCTACTAACCTGTACAGGGGCTTGTTTTGTTATGAAATTACCACAATCTACTAAAGATAATAACACGAACTCTGTTTGAATAAATCTAAACATAATTTATTAGTCAGGTAAATGTATTATGCCAAATCAATCAGTCAATTCATAAACGATCAATACAAAACATCAAATTATCAAAGATAAATCCAAGATTAAAAGATGCATACCTGACTTTAAATTATAACGTAGAACGTAAGTTCCACATTACGGGCTGATCTGGGTAAGCAGAATCGCGCTGAGCCTTTCTCAAACCTTACCTTAAATAATCCAAGAATTCCCTCAAGGAAGGGGGTGTGTGCATAACAAAAGGCATTCACACTTAGTGCTGCCTGTGGAAAAGTCACACCCTTCACAGTGGTTCAAAAGATGCCTGAAGTTACATATTTATTGTTTTGATTATGTCTATTTCTGAGAGAATGAGACCATTGTGAGACATTTCAAATGATATCAAACATGATAGTTAAAGTCACTTTGGTTAATTTAGAACATTCAAACATTGAAATGACCATATGTGTGAGATGGGGTGGATGAAGCCGAGTTTCAGCAGACTCAGAAGCAAATGCAGCAGGAGCCGGTTTTTCCTGCATTCCCACCTGCTGGGTTGTGGAGTCACCAGTCTCTGTTTTCAGCTCATGTTTTGATTTGTCAAAGATATCAAAATATTTGCAATATTTCAACTCTTACACCGGTTGTCCTGAAACCCTAACTGGTTGAGGTGCTGGTGCACCCTGTGTCTGTGCATAATCAATTGGCCACACGAGTACGCTAAAATCAGCCAGTCATCAAGATTATTGAGTCTGCGGATGCTTCAGCTGAAGCTGAAGAGACACTAGAGTACTTTCTGAAGCCCAAAGGGGAGGACTTTTGTAATGCCAAGCTCGAGCATCAAACGCAAACCGCAGAAACTGACAGGTCTTTTGCTGCAAACCAATCCTGAGGACAGACACACCAGAGAATGCGCCTCTGCGTGATTATTTTGAACGGCAGCTTGTGCAGACATCGGTTCAAAACATGCAGATCTAGGATTGGCTGTAGCCCACCACTATTTTTGGATATGATTAAGTACGGGCTGTAAGACCTGCTCCTCATCTCTGCTAAAGGGACTGGCTCGATTACATCTTTTGCCAGGAGGACAGCAATCTCCTCGCGCAAGACAGGGGCGGAGACAGGACTAACCCTGGTAAAATACACGCCTGTGAACTTGGGGGGCCGTTTGGCAAACTGAATCGCATAGCCGAGGCTGGCTGGTCAGCGCTAACCATGCTGGATAAGCTTGTGCAAGTGGCACCATAGGCACGATTGCTGACGCACCAGCATTGGGGCAGTGGGAGGGCTCAACCGGGGAGCGCTGGAGTACCGCGGAAGAGCAGGAGGAGAGAAGTTCCAGGGAGTTAGAGGTGAGCTGATAGTGTGCTGAAAGGGAGACTGTCTTTCAGCACTGGTGAGGTGATCCGATCCTGCAAGTTGGAAGGCAAAGCGTCCCGAACTGGCAGAGTTTAAGCTGACACTTCCGAAGAAGGGAAAAATGCTCTTTTATTGAAAATTTGGTGGCCACTTGCCGTGAGGCCAGTGGGTGGGCATTGAAAAATGCTGTTTGATAATAAATGGCCCGGCTCTCTACCGGGGAAAGAACAGGTTCCCTCTTCTCTGGATGGTCCATCTCAGGGACACTACGCGGTCTGTTTGAAAGTTGACTAAGTGACACCCTGGGGCTAGTGCGCTGGACGCCTGCTGGGTGCCTGACAGGTGGTCTCAGTGAGGAGCAGCCTAGGGGGCAAGTTCAGTGGGGGGAGCGGTCTTACGAGCCTGCCGATAGATGACCTCACCCATGCACTAGATTGTTCACCCATCGACTTGAATTCCTGAGTGAATTCACAGTGTTACCAAACAGGCCAGACTGGGATATGGGTGCGTTGAGAAAGCGGACTTTGTCAACATCACACATATCAGTCAGGTTTAGCCAGAGATGTCGTTCCTGGACCACTAATGGGGCCATCGTCTTTCCCTGGGCACGCACAGCTGACTTGGTGTTATGTTAAGCATAGTCGGTTGCGGTACAGAGCTCATGCATTAAGCCTGGGTTGAAACCACCCTCGTGCAGCTGGGCCAACGCCTGCAATTGGTAGCACTGGTACTTGGTCATGGCGTGCAGGACAGAAGCAGCCTGGCCTGCGGCTGTGTAGGCTCTGACCCAGAGGGATGCAGATAACCTGCATGCCTTGGACTTGAGACGAGATTGCCTATGCCAGGAAGAGGCACCACGTGGCAAAGATTGACCGCAATGGTACACTCAACCTAGGGGATCGTCTCGTACCCCCTGGCTGCTCCAACATCAAGGCTCTTGAGGGCGAAAGCACATGTAGATCTGGCAGAAAAGGTGCCCTCCAAGACTGCGTGAGCTTACTGTGCACTTCTGGGAAGCATGGGACGGGTGGCTTAGAGGGTCTTGCCTTCTTTTTAGCCTCCACATAACACCCATCTAATTGGTCCAGCCATAGGGCTGGGGGATAAACAATGTTCAGACCCATGGCTAAAGCAGCCCGGGAAAGCACGGCTATCATATCAGCCTCTAGATCCGGAGGTTCGGATCCTTGACTGATAATGACAGTCCACCCTCTGATGCAAAATGGGCATCTGATCCATGGTGTCATCAAATGAGAGTGTGAACATCCGAGAGGACGGAGCACTCGCCTCACTCGAAGCTTGGATGGAGGGCTCTGAGGAGTGAGAGGTCCGCGAGCCCGAACGCAGAGGATTGACTCCCACTGTGACCCTCAGATCTGCCGGAGTGCCAGCCGATCTTAGCTACGCCGCAGACATGCTACCGCAATGATGGCATGCAGTACCCGCAAGCACTGCATTAAAATTCTGGACCCCCAAACATGCAATATAGTGATCGTGCCCATCATCCGGGGATAGGAAACCACCGCATCCAGAAACGCACGGGCCGAATGGCATCTTGAAAAAGACGCGCTGCACAACCATGTTGCTCTTTTAGGAAGCTTGCTCCTTGTTCTCACCGCTCTAGAAGGACCGGACACAGAGAACGTCAGGCAAGGGAGAATACCCAGCTGCCACTGCGTGTACCCACTCTGCAACCGGAAGAAGCAGCCTGTCAACGCCAGGAGCTTTCTTGTTCACTTTTTCTTTCTGCGAAGGAGGTTTGGAGGAACCTTAAAGACTCTCTCAGTAGCACATTTGGCTCTGAAAGTGAAAAGGGGACTCTGCGTTGCATGTGCTGTTTAGATGATGAACCTTTGGATGTGGAAGCACAGATTATACTATAGGTTTTTTTCAGGAAGAGACAACTGCATGTACAATTGTTTTTAAATCCAAATGAATATTTGAAGAAGTGCTGTTGTTGTTCAAAAGAATCATTTGTTTATCTAACAAACTTTTTGAAACTTCTTATATGAAACGTGACAAACCCCAGGTCTGCATTACTACATAAAACATTCAGTGTATAGCTTTTGGTTTTTGTGGCCAGAGCATGTGGCAAAGGCAACAGTGTATAGAGCTGTCAGTATGTCTGACACTAAACTCTTCTACATACTTTTGTACAGTAACCTCTGCGTGTTATTAAAAAAAATTCAGTTTTTTTTTCTTAAATAAATTTGGAATAATTTATCTTTATACTGTATTTGTATTATAAACGTCAATCATTACTGGGTACAATAGTTTTTTGCTTGGGAACAAAGGATACCCTAGTCTGCCCTTTATCATGTCTACCTTGGACCTGGGCCACAGACACTATTTAACCTGGCCTAGAGGAACCCTTAATGAACCAAGCGGCAAAAAGAGGGGAAAGAGTGAAAAGAGACATAAACATTTTTATTTATTTTTTTTGTAATTAAGCACTCTTCATTTTTTTATTTGCCTTTTTATTGTCTTTTTTCTGCAAATGTCAGTTTTTTTTGTCCAGCATTCTTTAGTACATATTATTTTATGTTAAACATAAAAAAGAAACTCAAACAAGTTTGTAACAATGTAGAGGTGAATAAATTATTACAGATTTAAATTCTTTGGGTAAACTATCCCTTTAAAAGTTGCTAAACAATCACTGCAAAATCCTCATATTAGTGCAGTGAGGCAACAAATATTCTATTCACTGTCTACTCAGTCTAAAAGATTTTTTTTTTTATGTGGTAATTTTTTCTTATTTTTTCTTCAGTTTTATTATATTCTGAGCAATTGTAAATATTTTTAAATTTTTGTTTTCAAAAACTTTTTAAACAACAACAAAACATAACATTACAGTGCCTAAAGCCTTATGGATACATTATTTGTACATGAACTCAACTTTGTTTTCCAGTCACATCTTAAAACATTGTCAATTATGACACATAATAATGATGAACTGAAGTCATCATAGGAAATTAGTATAAACAATTTAATGAATAATGTAAATAAATACATTATAATAGTGAAGGCACATGGTGGCGCAGTAGGTAGTGCTGTTGCCTCACAGCAAGAAGGTTGTGTGGGTTTCCGCTGGGTTCTTCGGTTTCCCCCACAAGCCCAAAGACGTGGTACAGGTAGGCTAAATTGTCCATAGTGTATGTGTGTGAGTGATTGAGTGTGTTTGGATGTTTCCCAGTGACGGGTTGCAGCTGGAAGGGCTTCTGCTGCGTAAAAACATGCTGGATAAGTTGGCGGTTCATTCTGCTGTGTCCTCCCCAGATTAATAAAGGGACTAAGCTGAAAAGAAAATGAATGAATGAATATATTAGTATACTAAAGTTAATATGAAAATTTAACAAATAAATTTAAAGGATTTTTTGTAACATTATTGTGTTAATAATAATAAATAAATAAATTTTTAATGATATTTTAATACATTTGAATAAAAAATACATGTTTTTAATTATTTTTTTGAGAAATAAAATGTGTAGATTTATTTATTTGCCTTAGCAAACCATAGAGTGCACATGACATTGAACAAACTGTACATTTACATGTCTTGATTTAGCAGATGTTTTGACTATTTGACCAATAAATATATTGTATGTATCACCAAAGGTAATTCTGTTATACAAAAGGAAAATGTCAGCTTTAATTAGACAATGACAGAGATAGTATGCTGTTTCCCTGTAACAAGGGTCTACTTTTCACTGATATCTGATTCGACCAGTCTCAGACATAGAGGCTTATCTTTTGCTTAAAAGTTTCTTATCTTATTCTTATCTTTTTTATGAAATGCATTTAACATATTAATTCCTTGTCATTTGTATTTCAATTCTTCAACTTTTTTGTATTCAAAATATTCTAGAATTATTTAATCAGATATGTCATTTAATTCTCAAATAAAAAGTAAAATAGTAGTAAAACAATTTTTTATATTCGTAAAGATAGAACTGCTCATTTTCCATGTTGTCCGCCTACAACCTAATATCAACATTTAAGATATTTAAAATAATTTTTAGCTCAACTTGCATTGAAAAACCAGCAAGTGTCTGAAAAAACACATGATGCAATCGGGCTGGATCATCAAATAGGCAAATGTATTTAATTATGTGATGCTAAATTATGATCTATTGACTCTTCTCCCCTCTGCTGAATTGATAGACAACTGCATTTGTGTTCAAGCACTGACATAGCTATCTACAATCTTTCATAAGTTTGCTATGATCTGTTGTAATCATGTGAGGTTAAATTAAACATGACTTTAAAGGAAAGGCTTTTGATCTGTTCATTTACCAGGTTTTGCTAATAATATGAGCAAAAATCATTTTATAAAACAGTTTTATAAAGCCGTTTTTCTTTTCTTTATATGAACACTATTTATAAATTATCTAAAATATTGCTTTCAAGATTTGTTTTTGAACACAATAGGTGGAAATATAAAGGACAAAACACACACACACACACATACACACACCTGCACCAGTAAGTGATACCATCTGTTTAAATCGATGTTACTTCATTTTGTTAACTTTATTTTAAAGGGCCAAATCTTTCAGAGTGGGGAATGACATTTAATACATCACAATTTAATACAATAAGTCCATTATTTGCTCACAACTAAATATCCCACAGTCAACTCCCATCCAGCAATGGCATGTGGGGCCCAGATGAGGCCTTCATGGGGGTCAAATGTGGGCCCCATTATGGGCTTGCACCCGGGATCCACATTGGGGCCAGTCATGGAAGCCCAGACGTACTAAAAGTGGGACCTGTAATGGTACTGCATGGGTCTTAAATGGGCAATTCATGCCAAACCCATTTGGGCCGCACCTGCTCAAAGGGGTTTAAAGTGGGTTTGCATCCGGGATCCACATGGGGGCCAAAATTATGTTTTTTATTCTTTCACTTTTTAATGCTTTTTTCTGCACTTTAATGCTTTTAATGTTTTATGTAAAGCACTTTGATTTGTTTTGTAACATGAATTGTGCTATACAAATAAACTTGCCTTGCCTTGAAACCTTCTGCGGCTCACGTATTGCTCACTAATCGCCTACTAACGTCACTCGCCAGGACATACAGGTTGAAATGATGGGCAACAACACATTATAACTAACCTGAACTCATAGGAACACTAATACTAAATGATGACTAATCAATGCATATGAACATTAAATCGACGGGTAACCTCAGAATGCGACCAAACATGAGGTAAAATGGTGCGAAACCAGTTGACTCATGGGCAGTACAGTTGTAGGTGAATGTCAAAGTTTGCAGCATACGTGGCCAGTCCTGTTTGGTTCTCGGGGGTAGCGCTCTAATCATGTTACCCAAAGTTCGATTAAACTGTTCTACTTGGCCGTTGCCCATCAGATGGTATGCTGTCGTTCGTGACTTCTGTACACCAGCAATTTGCAAGAGTTCCTTAATCAATCTGCTCTCAAAATTTGCTCCTTGGTCTGAATGGATTCTTTGTGGAAATCCATAGACACAAAAGAACTTGTCCCACAATTGCAGAGCAACTTGAGATGCAGATTGATTCTTGCACAGGAATGCATTGGCCATTTTAGTAAAGTGGTCTGTTACCACTAGAACGTCTACACTCTTGCCAGAAGAGTTTTCGGCAGACCAAAAGTCTATACAGACTAGTTCTAGCGGCCTGACTGTCCAAATACTTTCTAAAGGGGCCCTTCCTTCTGGTTCAGGAGTTTTGCTAACCACACAGCGTTGGCAATGTCTCACATATTCTCTAATGTCACTCTCTTGGCCAACCCATGAAAATCTCTGTCTAGCCAAAGACAATGTTCTGCCTTGGCCTTGGTGACCGGCTTCATCGTGGATGCCATGCAGAACCTCACTGACCAGAGAAGTAGGAACTAAAAATTGGCAACGAGCAACCTTAGTCACAGGATCCTTGCGGATACGGTAAAGTATGCCATCTAACAACTTTAATCTGTCCCATTGTTTCAGCAGTTTGAGCACCTTGTAAGGCTCCTTTGCTCTTTCTCTCCGAGATGGTCTTTTTCCTCGGCACACATAGAAAAGAACTCTTGAGAGCACATTGTCACTTGTTTGTTTCTCTCGAAGTTCATCCAGAGAGTATACAGGTAAGGGGTTCTGACCTGCAGGCACAATCAGATTCACTTCTTGAGCAAGCCAGGAAAGTGCTCTACCTTTCGCTCCTTTGTCCCAGTTGGTATGAGATTCAAAGACAGCTGAAACTTGATCAGAAGACAAGGAACATTGCTCAGTTGGATGTCCAAAACACTGACTGTTTGCATTGAGTCTAAACGAATCTTGTACTTTTTCTTCTTGTATCATTTCAGACTGCCTCAAGAGATGGTGATAAGGTTCAGTCACGAGTCTGTCACTCACTTGGACGAATGGCTGACGGCTAAGTGCATCGGCAACTACGTTTTTGGGACCAGGTATGTACTGGATGTCAAATGTGTACGGGGCTAGTTTAGCCACCCACCTCTGCTCACACGCATCGAGTTTTGGTTTTGTCAAAATATAAGTCAAGGGATTAGTGTCTGTCCAGACTGTGAAAGGGTGTCCCTTGAGCCAATGGCTAAATTTGTCACAAACAGACCATTTTAGTGCCAAAAACTCGAGGCGGTGAGCAGGGTAGTTGGTCTGGGCTCGTGAAAGTGCCTTACTAGCAAATGCGATTGGCCGCGCCTTCGACTCTCCCACAGGGATTTGAGACAACACTGCCCCTATACCATCTAATGAGGCATCTGTTGAGAGAATAAATGGCCGAGAGAAGTCAGGGTGCGCCAGTACTACAGAGTTCAAAAGAGCAGACTTAAGTTGTTCAAATGACAGGGCACATTCTCTAGTCCAGTCTGATGGGCTAAGCTTTCAAAAGACAGCAGTACCCCTCGAGTGTCCTTTTTTTCCTTTAGTTGCTGCAGTCAGTGAGAAGAGGGGTTTGGCGATGCTGGAGCAATTGGGAATGAAGCATTGGTAGTACATAACCATGCCCAGAAATGATCTAATTTTTCTTGGGGAAGGTGAAACTCCGTCATCCATCATGAGGTCTTTTTCTGCAACTGCGGTAATAGCAGAAATTTTGTCAGGATCGGTTGCAACACCGTGCTCATCCACAATATGGCCAAGAAATCGAACACTCCGTTTAAGAAAGTAGCATTTCTTGGGTGCCAGCTTTAAACCGTGAGCACTCAGCCTCTCAAAGACCATCTCCAATCTCTCCAGTGCCTTTTCTTCACAGGGAGCCATTACCAGAAGATCATCCAGGTAGCATAAGAGGGTAAGAAAGTTTTGATCGCCAAACACACTCATCATTAGCCGCATGAAACTAGCTGGGCTGTTGCACAGTCCCTGCGGAAGACGATTGAATTCAGCCCTAGAGGAGTGGTAAAAGCTGTGAATTTTTTGTCTTCCTCACACATAGGGATGTTATAGAAGCAGGGCATAAGGTCCATAGCACTAAACAACATATTTCCTCCCAGAGCAGCAAGGCAATCGGCTTGATGAGGAAGGGGGTGAGCGTCTTTTGTAGTGCGTGAATTCAGCCAACGGTAATCAACACAAATTCTGAGGTCACCACTTTTCTTCCACACAAGTACTAGAGGAGAGGCCCACTCACTGTTGGACTTGCGAATGATGTCTCTCTCTTCCATTTCAGATAAAGCCTGTCGTAACTTCTGGTAATGCCCTGGTGGCACACGCCGGTATGGCAACCGGAAAGGTCGGCTGTCGGAAAGATGGATACGGTGCAAGTCTTTTGCTGTTCCACAATCTAGCTTGTGCTTTGAAAACACATGTTCGTAATTTTGGATTAAACACAACAGATTATTTTTACACTGGGTTGACACTTCACAAGAGTCAATATCCAAATCGCTTAATCCCATCTCCTGCAAGGCATCATTGAAATCTTGTTTGAGTGTTTTATCATGCATAGTCTGGCTCTGAATTTTGACAGTTTCGGGGGGACATTTGATATCAGTGTCCAAATCCTCCAATGCAACACAGGGTGAAACAGTGGTCACTTTAGAGTTTCGTCTCAGAGTGATGGGTTTGTCATATGGATTCATCATACGAATTGGGACCCACCGGTCAGCAGTCATAGAAACCACTACACGTCCTACAATGATGTCTTTCTTATGCGTAGGTGACTTGGTAGGTTCAATCAACACAGCGCTGCCTTCTGAGATAGGAGCTGTAGGGGGCAGTCTAGCCCAAACCAGATGCTCCTGTTTGGGTAACAGCAGAGGTGAGACCAAGTCATTGTTTGGCAAGTCACAAGTAAGTCTCAATTCATTGCCCTCAAGTCCCGAGTCAAGTCCCGAGTCAAGACAGGCAAGTCCCGAGTCAAGTCCCAAGTCAAAGGCAACAAGTCTCAAGTCAAGTCCAAAGTCCTATGGTTTGATTTTCGAGTCTTTTCGAGCCTTTTTAACAGAAAAATTAAATTTAAACAGATTATGTATGGCTGTAAGATCTGTATTTATTAAACAAACCTTTTTTTTAATGAAAGAACATTTCTTAGATATATAAAGATACAAATGTAATTTAAGTGTAATACAAGTGTAATGTAAGTGCTAAACAGTGCTGCATCTTGTCTACACAGCACATTGCACATGAATGAGTTCCACCAAAAAAAGAGTCCATTTTGCCTCACATCACACAGAAATTGCAGGTCTACTGCTGTATAGTTCATTAAGTTTAGTTGTGCTATGTTATGTCTTCAGTGATCAACTTGTGATTAACTAAAACTACATAAACAACCTCAATGAGGCAGCAGTAGACCAACAACTCCTGTATGCTGCAAAGTAAAATTGAGTGAAATTGGTATTTTGTCAATTGAATCTCGTGTGTGCTAAAGAGATGGAGATGCAAATCTGTCTAGCAGCAATGTAAAATAGTAGCACATATTCTAAATGAAGTAGGCTACTTCATACAAACAATAACGTTGTTTTCTTCACATAACAATGAAGAACTTTGCTCTCTACCTTGTGTGATGCTCGTGCACCGATTTCCTCTGTGAACAAAACTGCTTGCGAGCTCTCAAATATACGCTGCTCACGCGCAAATTTTCTCGCTCTCAAATATGCACTGCTCACGCACACATTTTCCTGCGTGCTCTCAGAGATTATATATTGAATTTGTGTCTTGTGTTTCCTCTTCCTTTTGTGCTTTTTGATATGATTTATATTGAGGCACTATTTATTAACAATAACCAAAATACTAAAATAGACTGACATATTAAATTTTTTATCTAATAAACCATAACATTTTGGCTGTATGTTTTATGATGAGATACTTCGAGTTTCAAACACTTAAAGACACAGAGAATAGAGGTTGGATGTAAAGAATGCATTTTGTTTTACAAACATTTATTAAACATTCAAAAGGTTCACCATACTACTCAAATAAAAAACATTAAAACAAAAATATAACTAACGCAAGCAGAAATGTAACTGTGATAAAAATAAGGAAAAACTAGATTTGGCATTATAGCCTACTGTACTATTCACTCTTTAAATAAATTTCACTATCAATCCCATTTTATCATGGAAACTAAAATAAAGTGAACTAGTCTCTGCTGTCTTCCACATTATTGATGAGATTGTGGAGGACATTTTCCATGTCATCCTCTTCATTTTGAGGAAAAGCTGTTCCACAGGGCCCCTGAACACATCTATTGGCATGGACAGGGTTTTGAACAGTACTATAGTAAAGTACTTCAATTAATCTGTTGAGGTCATATTATAGTTGCTATGGTAACACAAGTGTAATATAAACAAATGACCCAGTGCTGTAGTTTTTTTTACAGTATTGGGTATATTATACTACAATTCACCACACTTTACTGTAGTAAAACTACACTCTGTATTTCATTTTATTAGTTCACTATTCTTAATACTACAGTATGCTGAAGCATTCATTAACAACTTGTAAATAATACTAGGCTTAAACATAGGCAGTATACCTAACTCTTAAAAACACTAGTATTTATTATAGAATTTACCTTAACCTCATAGTTTTTCATGTATTGTTACTAAATAGTTTAGCAATATATAAACCATATCAACATCCTGGAATAATCAATTTATCAGGAGGATCTCTGGAGAGCAAAAGCAGGAAAATTATGAAGCGCCAGTTAGCTGGTCGACCAGGCTGGTTTTAGAGGGGTTTTGGCCTTTTCCAGGCTGGTTTCCAGCCATTTCCAGCCTGGTCTTAGCTGGTCAGGCTGGGAGATGACCAGCTAAAACCAGCTATGTACAGCTTAAACCAGACTGGTCAAGCTGGTTTTAGCTGGATTTTGCTGGTCAGTTTCCAGCCTGACCAGCTAAGACCAGGCTGGAAATGGCTGGAAACCAGCCTGGAAATGACCAAAACCCCTCTAAAACCAGCCTGGTCGACCAGCTAAAACCAGCTTACCAGCCTAGGCTGGTTTAAGCTGGATTTTTCTGCAGGGATATTGTTATGTTTAACCATTTTTTAGAGCCACAAAGTATCTAAAACTTGTTTTCATGTTTGAATAGCCAATAAATGTGCTAAATAAATTAAAATAGAAATACCCACAGTGAAACAGTTATATAAATTTAAATATTAGTTTAAATACATTCATAATGGTTTTAAATATCTTTTAATATGTAAAGTAGAGAAGTTCACATTCAACAAACTGAATAAAACAAGTCTTCGTTTTTAGTTTATTTAAAAACTATTACAAATGGAGCAATTCAACTCACAATTAAATGATCTGATTGAGTGATGGAATAATAAAGGTAAAACTTTAATTGAATGATCAGTCAAGTGTTTCCAAATGAAATCTGTTAAAATAAGAGTCCTACAAAACAGGAACAAAGACACTCATGAAACAAAATGTGATTGTTAATTGTATTTTTTATTAGATGGTTGGTTTTAAGTACTTTAAAAAAAGTAGATAAGCCTTAAATATAGAGGGGGAAATACAGAAAAACAAACAAACAGAAATTCAACAATATATATGCATTACATTACAATCTCGCAATAAAAAATTTAATTAAAAATCATATAGAGGACTAAAATATTGCCAAGAGGCATAACATCAACAATAATAAAAATACCTTTAAGGTTTTAAATACTAAATAAAATTAATAGTATTAATCCAAAATATGAAAAATGTAACACTTTACAATAAGGTTGTATTAATTAATTAAGTTTATGCATGTACTAATGTGAACAAACAATGCAGTGCAGTTCATTACAGTATTCATTATTTTATGCTTTAATTAATGGAAATAAAATTATTGGTTAATTCTTGTTAACTCACAGTGCATTAACATTAATGTTAACAAGCATAACTTTAAATTGTAATAATGCAATAGTAAATGTTAAACTATAATTAATAAAGGTTTAGAAGTATAGTTCATTATTAGTTCATGTTAGTACATAGATTAACTAAAGAAACCTTATTGCAAAATGTCACCAGAAAATAACAAAACACTTTTTTTTTTTACAGTTTTAAGAGCTTTAAAAATAAATTATATATCTAGTTATTATGGCATGTAATTAATGTTACTACTAATTAAATAGTTAGAAAATACTGTCAGAGGATGGGCAAAACACAAAGATAAAACATAATATGCGCATTGACACAAACTACCAAGTGCAAAAACATAAATTACAGCCATGTTCATTCATAATCATATGATATAAATCACGAGAGGGTAAATTTGGTTTAAAAAAAACTGAAGTTCATTGACTTATACACAACAGTAAAACAATGCTTTTGCACAACAGAAACACATTGCGAGTAGTACAGTCTCTTACCTTTGACAGATGTTGTAAATCCGCTGAATAAAACAAAAGGAGCAGACCGCGGATGTGTTTATTTCACTCTCCTAGTCAGAATGAAAATGGCATCTTCAAATTTCCCGCTGGTGCAAAAACACTTAAGTGCGCCACAAAGCGCTAGTGGTCGAAAGTATGCGTGCATGCTCTCTGTCACACACGCACACACACGCAGAGATAGAGCGTTCTATGACAACATACTTTTTATCTTTGGGCTTTTTATAGAAAGTAGCAAGTCTTTACAAGTCAATAGGCGCAAGTCCAAGTGAAAGTCCGAGTCATTTATGTTCAAGTCCAAGTCGAGTTGCAAGTCTTTTTATATTTTGTCAAGTCGAGTCTGAAGTCATCAAATTCATGACTCGAGTCTGAGTCGAGTCCAAGTCACATGACTCGAGTCCACACCTCTGGGTAACAGTGTAACAGCCTGGGCCAGTTTTGCAGTTCCAATGACATTAGGCATCTCAGCACCCCTCCATCTGTTGAGGCCAGAAAGGGTATTGAGGAATTGCTCGATTTCAGCATCTTGTGTTGATTCAGGCCTATTCATAACAGGCCAATAAGTGGGGTTCTGCTTAAGCTGACTCAAGATAAATTTAAGAACGTTGGTGCCCAATATCAACTCATCCCGCTGTCCTTTAACAACCATTGTTGGCACACTGACAACATACTCGTACACTCTGATCGTCAGCTGGTACATACACTTTGGTGCGACCTGAACTCCACCACATCCGACTAACATAACATTAGCCTGCATCTCACATGGGTCTAGAGACACCCCAGCATCAAGTAGACGAGATTCTGCAAGTTCACTAATGGTACAAGCAATAGAGCCACTGTCTATCAACGCTTGTACAGGAACAGAATCATTGACTAGAACATCAGTGTAGAAAAGGCTGTCTGCATGTGCTAACTTAGTCACATTTTGAAACAAAATCATATCATCACTTTTCATTGACTTGCAAGTTGCCTCATATATGCTAGATGCATCATCTTGGAGGGTCTGAATTTCTTCACCCGCACTATCCCCTCCACAGTGCGGGTGTATCAGTTTCCCTGAATCTGGGAGTGGCCTCCGCTCTCAGCACTCCTCCAAGGACAGGACCTGCGCTGATGGCCAACGTCAAGACAATTAAGGCATCTTTTCTCTGACATGCAGTGTGACTGTGTAGAATGAGTTCTCTCACCACAGACACAACATCTAGATGGACGGGACCAAGATGGCGACTGAGATCTATCAGAAGTAGTCTGTACGTTAGTGCGTTCAAGCACTCTCTCCAGCATGCTCAGTACTCGTTCCAACGTACAAGTGTCAGTCGAAGCAGCGTGTGGGGGTGCTGTGGTGATCTCAGGTTTGACATTCTGATTACTGGAAATGCACGCTGCTGCATTTACTGCAGTGTTTTCCACAGTGGGTGTTTCTGTGTTGCTGACAGTAATATTGGATACCTTAAATGAATAGTCAGATTGAGGGTAAGAGTGCTGGTTCTTTGTTCTAAACTCTCTTTGATGCTCATCAATCGCTTCTTGCACCTCTGCGAATGACCATTTTGTAGCAGGTTTGTATTTGAACACATTAGAAAGTCCAGTATCAGGACAGTTACGGATAAACATCATTGCAACTTCCTGTGAAATGTTATTCATTTCAGCAGGTGCTTATCAGCGATTTCAGCTGCGTTATTGAGACGGACCAAGAAATCGACAGGGCTTTCTCTGACAAAGGGCAGTGGGGAATAGAAGTCTGCAAGTGGGAGACAAGACTCTGGGCTGTCACTGAAATAACGTAACAGTATTTCATAAATAACTTCAGGGGTAACTACTTTATCAGGTGAGCTACTACTTTTTAGTCCTACTTTGACTATGTTTTTAGCTCTACCCAAAAGGTAGTTCTGAATTTCACTGGAGTGTTCTGCTTTCAGACAGTCACATTTCTCCATAAAGTTAACCTCCACTCCACAGCTGCCCTGTCCTGACCTATTCATGCATCTCAAAGGACCGAGCTGTCCCGGGAGAAGCTTGCTAATATACAGAATTGGACTCAAGGCCTTCTGGGCGTTCAAAGCATTTGCAGACCTGGACAGATTTGTCCAGCCCAGCACCTCCTTGTGCTGCAAAAGGGATTAATTCTCCCTATGAGCTATCAACCAAGGCTGAACCTGGACGGGGGCGTCCCGCGAGTCACTTTTAACACACAAGGCAGGGATAGTTTGTCCCAATCAGAACGTAGCCAAGGCAGAACCTGGACGAGGGCATCCCACGTGACACTTTTAACACACAAGTTAGGGATAATTTGTCCCAATCGGAACGTAGCCAAGGCAGAACCTGGACGCAGCAGGCATCCAGCTTTGAACTAAGAAGACAGGGCTCATTTGTACCTACTGAATCTACTTTTACCACACAGATAATAAATAAAAGGAATAATGAAGACACTGAACACCATTTGACCGTTAAGTTGTACAATATTTATTTAGGACGATTCAGAGTCTTCTGTTGGTTCGAGTGGGCGAGCGCCCTGGCTTTTCCCCCTGGCAGGGCGCCATGGCAGCGTCCTCCTGCTGGTTCCCTCCTGGAAAAGAGACACATAAAGGGCAGTTAGCCAATGCCACACGTTCTGCTGTCCACGCCAAAGAGAATCTGATTTTTACCAGGGGAGAGACGGGAGTCTCTGTCCTCTTGCGCCCTTTCCGCAGGGGGCTTTCAGTGCCCGCTGCCTCCCCATCCTCCTCCTCCTCCTCCTCCTTCTCCACCAGGGCCCTTTCAAACAGTCTGCGGCGCTCACGTGCTTGGAGAGGTCCAAAGTGAAGTGCGTAGAACTTATCTGAGGTTGAAGTGTCATGGCACATGAATTGCACCACCTTGCGGCGATCCTCTGAAGAGTGTGCATTCTTTGCCTGCGTCGGAGAGAGACAGAAGCTTGATTAGGATCGAAGCCGCCGCTGTTGGTTACAGGGGCGTCACAATGCCTACTCACATGGGTCGCGATCGCAGTCCGTACGTCAGTAAAGGTGGGTTTGCCTGGAAGGCCCATACTGACCCAAGCAGACTGAAAGTACTTGTTCAGGGTCCGACAAGGACTGGCTCTGGAAGTAAAAAAGAAATAGGTAGCCTGGCTCCCTCCAGGGAGACCAGCCCGCAGCGCCAAAAACCTGCGGAACCAGCTGTATTCCTCCCTGTTTAGGGACAGCTGGGCCGCCCCGAAGGCTCTGTTTGTTTTGTGCGTGGTAATCTGCCGTCAGAGAACAAGCAGTGAGTGAGAGAGCATGCTACTGGTGACCCCCACCTTACTTGCGCCATACTCACGTTAATGACATAAGCAGACTCGTCGGGGCTTCTGGAGGCCTCTTCAACCTCCTGGATTGTGAGATTCTGGAAGACTCCACAGCGGTGCCCAGAGATGGAGGTTAGGTAGCCAGTCAGAAAGCCATAGAAGCGCCACTGTTGCCTAGTGCTTGGGTTGGACTCGAGGCTATCTGGTGAAGGACATTAGACAAATTAGACCACTGACGGTTCTATTTCCTCTCTGGGTCACCAACAGCTCTTGGCTGCTGGTGACCTGTTCTTCGGGGCGCCAGCAGCTCAACCAAGAGCTGCTGGTGGCCCGGAGAGGAAATGTTCGTTTCTTCTTCAGGGGCACCAGCAGCTGTTGGTTCACCCAGCCACATCTGTCTGCCCCCCTTCCCCCCGAATAAGTCCCATTCGCGGGGGAGAGGGGCAGACAGACGTGGCTGGATGAACCAAGAACTGCTGGTGACCCAGAGAGAAAATTAAACCTAGGCCACCAGCAGCCGTTGGTTCATCCAGCCACGTCTGTCTGCCCCCCTTCCCCCCGAATGAGTCCCATTCGCGGGGGAGAGGGGCAGACAGACGTGGCTGGATGAACCAAGAACTGCTGGTGACCCAGAGAGGAAATTAAACCTAGGCCACCAGCAGCCGTTGGTTCATCCAGCCACGTCTGTCTGCCCCCCTTCCCCCCGAATAAGTCCCATTCGCGGGGGAGAGGGGCAGACAGACGTGGCTGGATGAACCAAGAACTGCTGGTAACCCAGAGAGGAAATTAAACCTAGGCCACCAGCAGCCGTTGGTTCATCCAGCCACGTCTGTCTGCCCCCCTTCCCCCCGAATGAGTCCCATTGGCGGGGGAGAGGGGCAGACAGACGTGGCTGGATGAAGCAAGAACTGCTGGTGACCCAGAGAGGAAATTAAACCCAGGCCACCAGCAACCGTTGGTTCATCCAGCCACGTCTGTCTGCCCCCCCTTCCCCGCGAATGGGACTCATTCGCGGGGAAGGGGGGCAGACAGACGTGGCTGGATGAAGCAAGAACTGCTGGTGACCCAGAGAGGAAATTAAACCCAGGCCACCAGCAACCGTTGGTTCATCCAGCCACGTCTGTCTGCCCCCCCTTCCCCGCGAATGGGACTCATTCGCGGGGAAGGGGGGCAGACAGACGTGGCTGGATGAAGCAAGAACTGCTGGTGACCCAGAGAGGAAATGTTCGCTTCTTTTTCAGGGGTACTAGCAGTTCTTGGTTCACCCAGCCACGTCTGTCTGCCCCCCTTCCCCCCGAATGAGTCCCATTCGCGGGGGAGAGGGGCAGACAGACGTGGGTGAACCAAGAGCTGTTGGTGCCCCGGAAGAACAAACAGGGGGAATCGTTGGAACGGCGGAAGGCTGGCTTACCTAGCAGGGCGGGAATTTTCCTCCCGGCGGTCCGGTGACAGCGCACTAGGCTGGCCTTGGGGATCAGTCTGCTTTCCTTCGCCTGCTTGGTCCGTACGTTTCTGATAGGTAGTCCAGGAATTGGGCCACGTTCTTCAGATAGTGCTGCCTGGTGGGCTCGGCCATCCGCGTCTGACCTAGCAGGGCGGTCCACGCTCTGATTCGGGCTGGTTGGTTGAGGAAAAGGAAGGTCCCTGGCTCCGCGGTGCTCCTGGCCATGTAACCAAGGAAGGCTTTGATTCTCCCCAGCTTCGAAGTGACGTTGTTCCGCAGGCGGGCGGTGGGCTCGCTGCCCAGTTGGTACCCTTCGAACTCCCCCAAGAGAAGGTCTGTGTAACGAGCACAACCAAGAGTCAACTTCCCCGAAGACACACACCCAGCAGAGCGACAGTGACGTGCCTGAAATATACTCAACTCAGCGCTGGGACGTGGTCCGGGAACGTGTAGGCAGTGGGTTCCAAAGCCTCCGTAGGCTCGGGGGGCGTCGGACCTCCGGCCACCCCTCGCCCGGGAGCCGGTGGTGCAGGAGGCGACCTGGTTCTCCTCGCTCTCTTCCTCCTCCTTCCCCCCCCTTCTCCCTTCCTTAGCTCCCGGTAGAGGCATGTGATTTGGAGCAGGGTGGACCGGATCTTGGTAACCTGCCTCCCCAGGTCCGTGAGCTGAGCCTGTATGCGCTCGGTGGCGCGCCTGTAGCCGCGGTCGGCGCACGGGCGGCCGGCCTCTGGGCCCTCCCGAGTCTTGCACCACCTCGGAGGACGAGGCTAGCTGGGAGACGACGGGGATTGCAGGCTGGGTGGGCCGCAGCCACTGCAACTCCCGAGCTACTTTCCGGCGTTTCGCCCTCCCCATAGCCTCTTTCCGGCCCGAGGTCGAGAGCTCCGCGTGCTGCCTCAAGTGCCTGTCCAGGCGGGCTGGCGTCCTGCGCGGCGACCTCCGCGTGTCCATGCGGCCGGCGGCCAGCGCGAGCAGCAGCCGCTTCTCGTCCGCGTTGGTCACCTTGTGAACGGCCGTCAGGTGAGACGCAAGCCGGCTGTAGACGTTGAAGCATAGGGCACATTCAGCCATGACCGTGCTAGAGCCAATGCAGAGGGGGAAAGGGGCCCACACGCCACATGTGGCGGTTGATAAGCGGGCGGAGGTGGCGTCCACTTCTGCGTCATGACGTTGGTGGACCCGTATTTCTTAAAGGGGAAGGACACCCCCCCCGTAAGGTGGGGGTGTAAGCCGATGCCCTACGTGGATCCATTCGGTTTAAGCCTTCTTTTGTTACGACTCTCAAGTAGGGGGGAAGGGGTGTCCCACCTCACTCCCTATCCCCCCTTCATTGCTGTTCTGGCCAGCGGGAGCTTTTCCACAGCCTTTCTCGTTCACTTTTTCCACCCCAAAAAGGGGATTGTTTGAGCCCCATCGAACATGCGCCGTTTTTGGGGGGGGAGCAGCTCCACACGCGGCAGCCGCAGGAGCTTTTGTTTAGCTTTTACGACCTGCTACAACCAACATGGATACGCACCAACCATCGAAAGGGGGGTCCAGACAGCCCGTAACTCCGGCACCACTGACCCTGGCACGTTTCACCTCGCCGGAGTCCACTAGCTTCCCCCCAACCAACCACCCTCACTCCCCCTGGGAGCAGGGTAGGTGGGGTGGGGGTCAGCCAGGAGCCAGCTAGGATAAACCCAGGGGGTGGGCGGCGTTGCGGGCGGATGGACGGACGGGATGCAGACGCACACACTCGGGCGGGGGTAGAATCGAAGCCTACACCAGCTCGTTCCCTACACTGCCCCTGGGGGCTCGATTCACCACGTCGGGTGACTCGACCGAACCCACCGAACATCCCCCAGCCCTCGCAGGGCGAGGGACGTGGGGCGGGGGCACGGGCCGAGTATCGGCGCGGGGGAAACGGAGTCCAGGGGGGCGGGCTGGCGGGCGGGCTGAGCAGCAGACAAGCTCTGGGTCATATAGCCAGACGGGCCATCTGGGTCCTTACCCACAGATTGGGGCGGGAAGGGGGGGCGCTGTGTGCGGAGGGACACCCCCACGCCTACCTGATAGAACGCCCAGGACGGGGAGGATCTGCCACACCCATAGAGGCCGACCCCATTGGTGCTTTGGGGGGCCTGGGTGGGGGCCTAGCCCCTGGGGCGCCACACTAGCTCCTATCGATCAGTCACCGTGGGGTCTGGCGACTGGACTGTCAGAGACTAAGTCCGTAAATTGTCGCCTTCCCCGAAACCCTGATGGCAGGTCAGAGATTGTGGGTGTCGGGCAAAAACCTCCAGGCGCAGGACGTCTCGACAAGTAGGCCGGGAAGGGTGGTCTCCTGTCGGGCATGGTTTGGTGGGCTCGGGCCTGGGCCTAACCAACGCCCCGGTGAGTGCCAGGCATAACGTTTTCCTGTTGGACCTTGGCGCTAGATGCGTAAAGATGTGCCGCTGGTGAACCATTGATGGAGCCGCTGGTGAACCATTGATGGAGCCTCTGACATCCAGGGTGGGGCCCTGTGCCCGGCGCGCAGTGCCCGAGGTACACACACTCTCCGGTGGGGGCAAGCCCAGCCCAGCTCCACTCCCTGGCCCGGAGCCTCTGACATCCAGGGGGGGCCCTGTGCCCGGTGCCCAATGCCCGAGGTACATACACTCTCCGGTGGGGGCAAGCCCAGCCCAGCTCCACTCCCTGGCCCGGAGCTTCTGACATCCAGGGGGGGCCCTGTGCCCCGCGCCCAATGCCCGAGGTACACACACCCTCCGGGGGCAAGCGCTGGTTCCAAAGAACCCTCCAGACTTGCACCTAATCACCAGCAGTGCCCGGGCACCCCACTATTAAGCCCGGGGATGGGGCACCAGCGGCGCATAGTTCTAGCCTGCGTGAGCGATGAAAACTCCTGTTTGCTGCGGGGGGGACGAGCGCTGGGGTCGTGGGTTGGAAGCTCAGACATGGACCCCTGTCTCCCCGGGGCGCGCGCGGTGGCCTGCGGGGGGGACGAACGCTGGGACACGGGGTAGCAGCTCAGCCATGGACCCCTGACTCCCATGGTGTTCAGCCTACTGGCCTTGCCCGGGTTCGAACGCTTGTCTTGGGGCAGCTTTGCTGGCCTTTGAGGCCTGGGTCTTTGGTTAGACCAGGGCAGCAGCGCGCACTTGGCTTTGCCCGTGTTTGAACGCTTGTCTTGGGGCAGCTTTGCTGGCCATTGAGGCCTGGGTCTTTGGTTAGACCTGGACAGCAGCGCGCACTTGGCTTTGCCCGTGTTTGAACGCTTGTTTTGGGGCAGCTTTGCTGGCCATTGAGGCCTGGGTCTTTGGTTAGACCAGGGCAGCAGAGCACACTTGGCTTTGCCCGGGTTCGAACGCTTAATTTGGAGCAGCTTTGCTGGCCATTGAGGCCTGGGTCTTTGGTTAGACCAGGGCAGCAGCGCGCACTTGGCTTTGCCCGGGTTCGAACGCTTGTTTTGGGGCAGCTTTGCTGGCCTTTGAGGCCTGGGTCTTTGGTTAACCAGGGCAGCAGCGAGCACTTGGCTTTGCCCGTGTTGCTACGCTTGTTTTGGGGCAGCTTTGCTGGCCATTGAGGCCTGGGTCTTTGGTTAGACCAGGGCAGCAGCGCGCACTTGGCTTTGCCCGTGTTTGAACGCTTGTTTTGGGGCAGCTTTGCTGGCCATTGAGGCCTGGGTCTTTGGTTAAACCAGGGCAGCAGCGCGCACTTGGCTTTGCCCGTGTTGGAACGCTTGTTTTGGGGCAGCTTTGCTGGCCATTGAGGCCTGGGTCTTTGGTTAGACCAGGGCAGCAGCGCGCACTTGGCTTTGCCCGTGTTGGAACGCTTGTTTTGGGGCAGCTTTGCTGGCCATTGAGGCCTGGGTCTTTGGTTAGACCAGGGCAGCAGCGAGCACTTGGCTTTGCCCGGGTTCGAACGCTTGTCTTGGGGCAGCTTTGCTGGCCATTGAGGCCTGGGTCTTCTGAATTTCTTCACCCGCACTATCCCCTCCACAGTGCGGGTGTATCAGTTTCCCTGAATCTGGGAGTGGCCTCCGCTCTCAGCACTCCTCCAAGGACAGGACCTGCGCTGATGGCCAACGTCAAGACAATTAAGGCATCTTTTCTCTGACATGCAGTGTGACTGTGTAGAATGAGTTCTCTCACCACAGACACAACATCTAGATGGACGGGACCAAGATGGCGACTGAGATCTATCAGAAGTAGTCTGTACGTTAGTGCGTTCAAGCACTCTCTCCAGCATGCTCAGTACTCGTTCCAACGTACAAGTGTCAGTCGAAGCAGCGTGTGGGGGTGCTGTGGTGATCTCAGGTTTGACATTCTGATTACTGGAAATGCACGCTGCTGCATTTACTGCAGTGTTTTCCACAGTGGGTGTTTCTGTGTTGCTGACAGTAATATTGGATACCTTAAATGAATAGTCAGATTGAGGGTAAGAGTGCTGGTTCTTTGTTCTAAACTCTCTTTGATGCTCATCAATCGCTTCTTGCACCTCTGCGAATGACCATTTTGTAGCAGGTTTGTATTTGAACACATTAGAAAGTCCAGTATCAGGACAGTTACGGATAAACATCATTGCAACTTCCTGTGAAATGTTATTCATTTCAGCAGGTGCTTATCAGCGATTTCAGCTGCGTTATTGAGACGGACCAAGAAATCGACAGGGCTTTCTCTGACAAAGGGCAGTGGGGAATAGAAGTCTGCAAGTGGGAGACAAGACTCTGGGCTGTCACTGAAATAACGTAACAGTATTTCATAAATAACTTCAGGGGTAACTACTTTATCAGGTGAGCTACTACTTTTTAGTCCTACTTTGACTATGTTTTTAGCTCTACCCAAAAGGTAGTTCTGAATTTCACTGGAGTGTTCTGCTTTCAGACAGTCACATTTCTCCATAAAGTTAACCTCCACTCCACAGCTGCCCTGTCCTGACCTATTCATGCATCTCAAAGGACCGAGCTGTCCCGGGAGAAGCTTGCTAATATACAGAATTGGACTCAAGGCCTTCTGGGCGTTCAAAGCATTTGCAGACCTGGACAGATTTGTCCAGCCCAGCACCTCCTTGTGCTGCAAAAGGGATTAATTCTCCCTATGAGCTATCAACCAAGGCTGAACCTGGACGGGGGCGTCCCGCGAGTCACTTTTAACACACAAGGCAGGGATAGTTTGTCCCAATCAGAACGTAGCCAAGGCAGAACCTGGACGAGGGCATCCCACGTGACACTTTTAACACACAAGTTAGGGATAATTTGTCCCAATCGGAACGTAGCCAAGGCAGAACCTGGACGCAGCAGGCATCCAGCTTTGAACTAAGAAGACAGGGCTCATTTGTACCTACTGAATCTACTTTTACCACACAGATAATAAATAAAAGGAATAATGAAGACACTGAACACCATTTGACCGTTAAGTTGTACAATATTTATTTAGGACGATTCAGAGTCTTCTGTTGGTTCGAGTGGGCGAGCGCCCTGGCTTTTCCCCCTGGCAGGGCGCCATGGCAGCGTCCTCCTGCTGGTTCCCTCCTGGAAAAGAGACACATAAAGGGCAGTTAGCCAATGCCACACGTTCTGCTGTCCACGCCAAAGAGAATCTGATTTTTACCAGGGGAGAGACGGGAGTCTCTGTCCTCTTGCGCCCTTTCCGCAGGGGGCTTTCAGTGCCCGCTGCCTCCCCATCCTCCTCCTCCTCCTCCTCCTTCTCCACCAGGGCCCTTTCAAACAGTCTGCGGCGCTCACGTGCTTGGAGAGGTCCAAAGTGAAGTGCGTAGAACTTATCTGAGGTTGAAGTGTCATGGCACATGAATTGCACCACCTTGCGGCGATCCTCTGAAGAGTGTGCATTCTTTGCCTGCGTCGGAGAGAGACAGAAGCTTGATTAGGATCGAAGCCGCCGCTGTTGGTTACAGGGGCGTCACAATGCCTACTCACATGGGTCGCGATCGCAGTCCGTACGTCAGTAAAGGTGGGTTTGCCTGGAAGGCCCATACTGACCCAAGCAGACTGAAAGTACTTGTTCAGGGTCCGACAAGGACTGGCTCTGGAAGTAAAAAAGAAATAGGTAGCCTGGCTCCCTCCAGGGAGACCAGCCCGCAGCGCCAAAAACCTGCGGAACCAGCTGTATTCCTCCCTGTTTAGGGACAGCTGGGCCGCCCCGAAGGCTCTGTTTGTTTTGTGCGTGGTAATCTGCCGTCAGAGAACAAGCAGTGAGTGAGAGAGCATGCTACTGGTGACCCCCACCTTACTTGCGCCATACTCACGTTAATGACATAAGCAGACTCGTCGGGGCTTCTGGAGGCCTCTTCAACCTCCTGGATTGTGAGATTCTGGAAGACTCCACAGCGGTGCCCAGAGATGGAGGTTAGGTAGCCAGTCAGAAAGCCATAGAAGCGCCACTGTTGCCTAGTGCTTGGGTTGGACTCGAGGCTATCTGGTGAAGGACATTAGACAAATTAGACCACTGACGGTTCTATTTCCTCTCTGGGTCACCAACAGCTCTTGGCTGCTGGTGACCTGTTCTTCGGGGCGCCAGCAGCTCAACCAAGAGCTGCTGGTGGCCCGGAGAGGAAATGTTCGTTTCTTCTTCAGGGGCACCAGCAGCTGTTGGTTCACCCAGCCACATCTGTCTGCCCCCCTTCCCCCCGAATAAGTCCCATTCGCGGGGGAGAGGGGCAGACAGACGTGGCTGGATGAACCAAGAACTGCTGGTGACCCAGAGAGAAAATTAAACCTAGGCCACCAGCAGCCGTTGGTTCATCCAGCCACGTCTGTCTGCCCCCCTTCCCCCCGAATGAGTCCCATTCGCGGGGGAGAGGGGCAGACAGACGTGGCTGGATGAACCAAGAACTGCTGGTGACCCAGAGAGGAAATTAAACCTAGGCCACCAGCAGCCGTTGGTTCATCCAGCCACGTCTGTCTGCCCCCCTTCCCCCCGAATAAGTCCCATTCGCGGGGGAGAGGGGCAGACAGACGTGGCTGGATGAACCAAGAACTGCTGGTAACCCAGAGAGGAAATTAAACCTAGGCCACCAGCAGCCGTTGGTTCATCCAGCCACGTCTGTCTGCCCCCCTTCCCCCCGAATGAGTCCCATTGGCGGGGGAGAGGGGCAGACAGACGTGGCTGGATGAAGCAAGAACTGCTGGTGACCCAGAGAGGAAATTAAACCCAGGCCACCAGCAACCGTTGGTTCATCCAGCCACGTCTGTCTGCCCCCCCTTCCCCGCGAATGGGACTCATTCGCGGGGAAGGGGGGCAGACAGACGTGGCTGGATGAAGCAAGAACTGCTGGTGACCCAGAGAGGAAATTAAACCCAGGCCACCAGCAACCGTTGGTTCATCCAGCCACGTCTGTCTGCCCCCCCTTCCCCGCGAATGGGACTCATTCGCGGGGAAGGGGGGCAGACAGACGTGGCTGGATGAAGCAAGAACTGCTGGTGACCCAGAGAGGAAATGTTCGCTTCTTTTTCAGGGGTACTAGCAGTTCTTGGTTCACCCAGCCACGTCTGTCTGCCCCCCTTCCCCCCGAATGAGTCCCATTCGCGGGGGAGAGGGGCAGACAGACGTGGGTGAACCAAGAGCTGTTGGTGCCCCGGAAGAACAAACAGGGGGAATCGTTGGAACGGCGGAAGGCTGGCTTACCTAGCAGGGCGGGAATTTTCCTCCCGGCGGTCCGGTGACAGCGCACTAGGCTGGCCTTGGGGATCAGTCTGCTTTCCTTCGCCTGCTTGGTCCGTACGTTTCTGATAGGTAGTCCAGGAATTGGGCCACGTTCTTCAGATAGTGCTGCCTGGTGGGCTCGGCCATCCGCGTCTGACCTAGCAGGGCGGTCCACGCTCTGATTCGGGCTGGTTGGTTGAGGAAAAGGAAGGTCCCTGGCTCCGCGGTGCTCCTGGCCATGTAACCAAGGAAGGCTTTGATTCTCCCCAGCTTCGAAGTGACGTTGTTCCGCAGGCGGGCGGTGGGCTCGCTGCCCAGTTGGTACCCTTCGAACTCCCCCAAGAGAAGGTCTGTGTAACGAGCACAACCAAGAGTCAACTTCCCCGAAGACACACACCCAGCAGAGCGACAGTGACGTGCCTGAAATATACTCAACTCAGCGCTGGGACGTGGTCCGGGAACGTGTAGGCAGTGGGTTCCAAAGCCTCCGTAGGCTCGGGGGGCGTCGGACCTCCGGCCACCCCTCGCCCGGGAGCCGGTGGTGCAGGAGGCGACCTGGTTCTCCTCGCTCTCTTCCTCCTCCTTCCCCCCCCTTCTCCCTTCCTTAGCTCCCGGTAGAGGCATGTGATTTGGAGCAGGGTGGACCGGATCTTGGTAACCTGCCTCCCCAGGTCCGTGAGCTGAGCCTGTATGCGCTCGGTGGCGCGCCTGTAGCCGCGGTCGGCGCACGGGCGGCCGGCCTCTGGGCCCTCCCGAGTCTTGCACCACCTCGGAGGACGAGGCTAGCTGGGAGACGACGGGGATTGCAGGCTGGGTGGGCCGCAGCCACTGCAACTCCCGAGCTACTTTCCGGCGTTTCGCCCTCCCCATAGCCTCTTTCCGGCCCGAGGTCGAGAGCTCCGCGTGCTGCCTCAAGTGCCTGTCCAGGCGGGCTGGCGTCCTGCGCGGCGACCTCCGCGTGTCCATGCGGCCGGCGGCCAGCGCGAGCAGCAGCCGCTTCTCGTCCGCGTTGGTCACCTTGTGAACGGCCGTCAGGTGAGACGCAAGCCGGCTGTAGACGTTGAAGCATAGGGCACATTCAGCCATGACCGTGCTAGAGCCAATGCAGAGGGGGAAAGGGGCCCACACGCCACATGTGGCGGTTGATAAGCGGGCGGAGGTGGCGTCCACTTCTGCGTCATGACGTTGGTGGACCCGTATTTCTTAAAGGGGAAGGACACCCCCCCCGTAAGGTGGGGGTGTAAGCCGATGCCCTACGTGGATCCATTCGGTTTAAGCCTTCTTTTGTTACGACTCTCAAGTAGGGGGGAAGGGGTGTCCCACCTCACTCCCTATCCCCCCTTCATTGCTGTTCTGGCCAGCGGGAGCTTTTCCACAGCCTTTCTCGTTCACTTTTTCCACCCCAAAAAGGGGATTGTTTGAGCCCCATCGAACATGCGCCGTTTTTGGGGGGGGAGCAGCTCCACACGCGGCAGCCGCAGGAGCTTTTGTTTAGCTTTTACGACCTGCTACAACCAACATGGATACGCACCAACCATCGAAAGGGGGGTCCAGACAGCCCGTAACTCCGGCACCACTGACCCTGGCACGTTTCACCTCGCCGGAGTCCACTAGCTTCCCCCCAACCAACCACCCTCACTCCCCCTGGGAGCAGGGTAGGTGGGGTGGGGGTCAGCCAGGAGCCAGCTAGGATAAACCCAGGGGGTGGGCGGCGTTGCGGGCGGATGGACGGACGGGATGCAGACGCACACACTCGGGCGGGGGTAGAATCGAAGCCTACACCAGCTCGTTCCCTACACTGCCCCTGGGGGCTCGATTCACCACGTCGGGTGACTCGACCGAACCCACCGAACATCCCCCAGCCCTCGCAGGGCGAGGGACGTGGGGCGGGGGCACGGGCCGAGTATCGGCGCGGGGGAAACGGAGTCCAGGTGGGCGGGCTGGCGGGCGGGCTGAGCAGCAGACAAGCTCTGGGTCATATAGCCAGACGGGCCATCTGGGTCCTTACCCACAGATTGGGGCGGGAAGGGGGGGCGCTGTGTGCGGAGGGACACCCCCACGCCTACCTGATAGAACGCCCAGGACGGGGAGGATCTGCCACACCCATAGAGGCCGACCCCATTGGTGCTTTGGGGGGGCCTGGGTGGGGGCCTAGCCCCTGGGGCGCCACACTAGCTCCTATCGATCAGTCACCGTGGGGTCTGGCGACTGGACTGTCAGAGACTAAGTCCGTAAATTGTCGCCTTCCCCGAAACCCTGATGGCAGGTCAGAGATTGTGGGTGTCGGGCAAAAACCTCCAGGCGCAGGACGTCTCGACAAGTAGGCCGGGAAGGGTGGTCTCCTGTCGGGCATGGTTTGGTGGGCTCGGGCCTGGGCCTAACCAACGCCCCGGTGAGTGCCAGGCATAACGTTTTCCTGTTGGACCTTGGCGCTAGATGCGTAAAGATGTGCCGCTGGTGAACCATTGATGGAGCCGCTGGTGAACCATTGATGGAGCCTCTGACATCCAGGGTGGGGCCCTGTGCCCGGCGCGCAGTGCCCGAGGTACACACACTCTCCGGTGGGGGCAAGCCCAGCCCAGCTCCACTCCCTGGCCCGGAGCCTCTGACATCCAGGGGGGGCCCTGTGCCCGGTGCCCAATGCCCGAGGTACATACACTCTCCGGTGGGGGCAAGCCCAGCCCAGCTCCACTCCCTGGCCCGGAGCTTCTGACATCCAGGGGGGGCCCTGTGCCCCGCGCCCAATGCCCGAGGTACACACACCCTCCGGGGGCAAGCGCTGGTTCCAAAGAACCCTCCAGACTTGCACCTAATCACCAGCAGTGCCCGGGCACCCCACTATTAAGCCCGGGGATGGGGCACCAGCGGCGCATAGTTCTAGCCTGCGTGAGCGATGAAAACTCCTGTTTGCTGCGGGGGGGACGAGCGCTGGGGTCGTGGGTTGGAAGCTCAGACATGGACCCCTGTCTCCCCGGGGCGCGCGCGGTGGCCTGCGGGGGGGACGAACGCTGGGACACGGGGTAGCAGCTCAGCCATGGACCCCTGACTCCCATGGTGTTCAGCCTACTGGCCTTGCCCGGGTTCGAACGCTTGTCTTGGGGCAGCTTTGCTGGCCTTTGAGGCCTGGGTCTTTGGTTAGACCAGGGCAGCAGCGCGCACTTGGCTTTGCCCGTGTTTGAACGCTTGTCTTGGGGCAGCTTTGCTGGCCATTGAGGCCTGGGTCTTTGGTTAGACCTGGACAGCAGCGCGCACTTGGCTTTGCCCGTGTTTGAACGCTTGTTTTGGGGCAGCTTTGCTGGCCATTGAGGCCTGGGTCTTTGGTTAGACCAGGGCAGCAGAGCACACTTGGCTTTGCCCGGGTTCGAACGCTTAATTTGGAGCAGCTTTGCTGGCCATTGAGGCCTGGGTCTTTGGTTAGACCAGGGCAGCAGCGCGCACTTGGCTTTGCCCGGGTTCGAACGCTTGTTTTGGGGCAGCTTTGCTGGCCTTTGAGGCCTGGGTCTTTGGTTAACCAGGGCAGCAGCGAGCACTTGGCTTTGCCCGTGTTGCTACGCTTGTTTTGGGGCAGCTTTGCTGGCCATTGAGGCCTGGGTCTTTGGTTAGACCAGGGCAGCAGCGCGCACTTGGCTTTGCCCGTGTTTGAACGCTTGTTTTGGGGCAGCTTTGCTGGCCATTGAGGCCTGGGTCTTTGGTTAAACCAGGGCAGCAGCGCGCACTTGGCTTTGCCCGTGTTGGAACGCTTGTTTTGGGGCAGCTTTGCTGGCCATTGAGGCCTGGGTCTTTGGTTAGACCAGGGCAGCAGCGCGCACTTGGCTTTGCCCGTGTTGGAACGCTTGTTTTGGGGCAGCTTTGCTGGCCATTGAGGCCTGGGTCTTTGGTTAGACCAGGGCAGCAGCGAGCACTTGGCTTTGCCCGGGTTCGAACGCTTGTCTTGGGGCAGCTTTGCTGGCCATTGAGGCCTGGGTCTTTAGTTAGACCAGGGCAGCAGCGCGCACATGGCTTTGCCCGTGTTTGAACGCTTGTCTTGGGGCAGCTTTGCTGGCCATTGAGGCCTGGGTCTTTAGTTAGACCAGGGCAGCAGCGCGCACATGGCTTTGCCCGTGTTTGAACGCTTGTTTTGGGGGAAGCTTTGCTGGCCATTGAGGCCTGGGTCTTTGGTTAGACCAGGGCAGCAGCGCGCACTTGGCTTTGCCTGTGTTGGAACGCTTGTTTTGGGGCAGCTTTGCTGGCCATTGAGGCCTGGGTCTTTGGTTAGACCAGGGCAGCAGCGCGCACTTGGCTTTGCCCGGGTTCGAACGCTTGTTTTGGGGCAGCTTTGCTGGCCATTGAGGCCTGGGTCTTTGGTTAGACCAGGGCAGCAGCGCGCACTTGGCTTTGCCCGTGTTTGAACGCTTGTTTTGGGGGCAGCTTTGCTGGCCATTGAGGCCTGGGTCTTTGGTTAGACCAGGGCAGCAGCGCGCACTTGGCTTTGCCTGGGTTCGTACGCTTGTTTTGGGGCAGCTTTGCTGGCCATTGAGGCCTGGGTCTTTGGTTAGACCAGGGCAGCAGCGCGCACTTGGCTTTGCCCGTGTTTGAACGCTTGTTTTGGGGCCGCTTTGCTGGCCATTGAGGCCTGGGTCTTTGGTTAGACCAGGGCAGCAGCGCGCACTTGGCTTTGCCCGTGTTGGAACGCTTGTTTTGGGGCAGCTTTGCTGGCAATTGAGGCCTGGGTCTTTGGTTAGACCAGGGCAGCAGCGCGCACTTGGCTTTGCCCGTGTTGAACGCTTGTTTTGGGGCAGCTTTGCTGGCCATTGAGGCCTGGGTCTTTGGATAGACCAGGGCAGCAGCGCGCACTTGGCTTTGCCCGTGTTTGAACGCTTGTCCTGGGGCAGCTTTGCTGGCCATTGAGGCCTGGGTCTTTGGTTAGACCAGGGCAGCAGCGCGCACTTGGCTTTGCCCGTGTTTGAACGCTTGTTTTGGGGCAGCTTTGCTGGCCATTGAGGCCTGGGTCTTTGGTTAGACCAGGGCAGCAGCGCGCACTTGGCTTTGCCTGTGTTGGAACGCTTGTTTTGGGGCAGCTTTGCTGGCCATTGAGGCCTGGGTCTTTGGTTAGACCAGGGCAGCAGCGCGCACTTGGCTTTGCCCGGGTTCGAACGCTTGTTTTGGGGCAGCTTTGCTGGCCATTGAGGCCTGGGTCTTTGGTTAGACCAGGGCAGCAGCGCGCACTTGGCTTTGCCCGTGTTTGAACGCTTGTTTTGGGGGCAGCTTTGCTGGCCATTGAGGCCTGGGTCTTTGGTTAGACCAGGGCAGCAGCGCGCACTTGGCTTTGCCTGGGTTCGTACGCTTGTTTTGGGGCAGCTTTGCTGGCCATTGAGGCCTGGGTCTTTGGTTAGACCAGGGCAGCAGCGCGCACTTGGCTTTGCCCGTGTTTGAACGCTTGTTTTGGGGCCGCTTTGCTGGCCATTGAGGCCTGGGTCTTTGGTTAGACCAGGGCAGCAGCGCGCACTTGGCTTTGCCCGTGTTGGAACGCTTGTTTTGGGGCAGCTTTGCTGGCAATTGAGGCCTGGGTCTTTGGTTAGACCAGGGCAGCAGCGCGCACTTGGCTTTGCCCGTGTTGAACGCTTGTTTTGGGGCAGCTTTGCTGGCCATTGAGGCCTGGGTCTTTGGATAGACCAGGGCAGCAGCGCGCACTTGGCTTTGCCCGTGTTTGAACGCTTGTCCTGGGGCAGCTTTGCTGGCCATTGAGGCCTGGGTCTTTGGTTAGACCAGGGCAGCAGCGCGCACTTGGCTTTGCCCGTGTTTGAACGCTTGTTTTGGGGCAGCTTTGCTGGCCATTGAGGCCTGGGTCTTTGGATAGACCAGGGCAGCAGCGCGCACTTGGCTTTGCCCGTGTTTGAACGCTTGTCCTGGGGCAGCTTTGCTGGCCATTGAGGCCTGGGTCTTTGGTTAGACCAGGGCAGCAGCGCGCACTTGGCTTTGCCCGGGTTCGAACGCTTGTCTTGGGGCAACGGGCCCCTCTTTAGAGCCCTGGTTCGTTCAACCGCTAAATCGGAAATTGCACTAAGTCCCCTTTTTATGTCTGTTGTCGAATCCTCGACGGCAGGTCAGCGAAATCCAGGGTCTCGCTAGCACCTCCAGGCGCGGGACACGCCGGGGGAAAGTGGTCTCTATCCGGGCATGGCTTGGTGGGCTCTCCCCTGGGTCTAACCAACGCCCCCGGTGAGCGCACTTTGGTTTCAGCTGATGCGTAAATGGTGCCGCTGGTGAACCATTGGCCTCCAAAGCTTCATGTCAAGCGCTTTCTGCCCAATACACCCTCACTTGTCCCGGGCAAACACTGATCGCCAAAGACACCCCTACTTTGGATCTCTGACCCCTCGCTTACCGTTGGTGACCCAAAGGGGCCTTTGCGCGCTCTAGCCTGCGGGGGGACGAGCGCTGGGGACGCGGGTTAGAAGCTCAGCCATGGACCCCTGTCTCCCCGGGGCGCGCGCGGTGGCCTGCGGGGGGACGAACGCTGGGACGCGGGATAGCAGCTCAACCATGGACCCCTGACTCCCATGGTGTTCAGCCCACTGGCCTTGCCCGTGTTTGAACGCTTGTTTTGGGGCAGCTTTGCTGGCCATTGAGGCCTGGGTCTTTGGTTAGACCAGGGCAGCAGCGCGCACTTGGCTTTGCCCGGGTTCGAACGCTTGTTTTGGGGCAGCTTTGCTGGCCATTGAGGCCTGGGTCTTTGGTTAGACCAGGGCAGCAGCGCGCACTTGGCTATGCCCGTGTTGGAACGCTTGTTTTGGGGCAGCTTTGCTGGCCATTGAGGCCTGGGTCTTTGGTTAGACCAGGGCAGCAGCGCGCACTTGGCTTTGCCCGTGTTTGAACGCTTGTTTTGGGGCAGCTTTGCTGGCCATTGAGGCCTGGGTCTTTGGTTAGACCAGGGCAGCAGCGCGCACTTGGCTTTGCCTGTGTTTGAACGCTTGTTTTGGGGGCAGCTTAGCTGGCCATTGAGGCCTGGGTCTTTGGTTAGACCAGGGCAGCAGCGCGCACTTGGCTTTGCCCGGGTTCGAACGCTTGTTTTGGGGCAGCTTTGCTGGCCATTGAGGCCTGGGTCTTTGGTTAGACCAGGGCAGCAGCGCGCACTTGGCTTTGCCCGGGTTCGAACGCTTGTTTTGGGGCAGCTTTGCTGGCCATTGAGGCCTGGATCTTTGGTTAGACCAGGGCAGCAGCGCGCACTTGGCTTTGCCCGTGTTGGAACGCTTGTTTTGGGGCAGCTTTGCTGGCCATTGAGGCCTGGGTCTTTGGTTAGATTAGGGCAGCAGCGCGCACTTGGCTTTGCCCGGGTTCGAACGCTTGTCTTGGGGCAACGGGCCCCTCTTTAGAGACCTGGTTCATTCAACCGCTAAATCGAAAATTGCACTAAGTCCCCTTTTTATGTCTGTTGTCGAATCCTCCACGGCAGGTCAGCGAAATCCAGGGTCTCGCTAGCACCTCCAGGCGTGGGACACGCCGGGGAAAGTGGTCTCTATCCGGGCATGGCTTGGTGGGCTCTCCCCTGGGTCTAACCAACGCCCCCGGTGAGCTTATCCATGGCGTTTGCCAGCGGTCGTTCCAAAGACCCCCCCTGCTAGAGACCCACCATCCCCCAAATGAGTGTTAGTTGTTTCAAACAGCAAAAAATAAAATCAATGCATTTCGTTTTCAAAATAAATTTTTTTTTACTTTCTCTAAGTATATCTCCATTAACTCAATCCATTCCTGAACAGCGATTTTATCTGTATCATCACCACGGAAAATGGGAGGTGCCCTCTTATTAGAGCGTACAACTAAGTTAAGCTTGGATAAGTCGAGTGTAGTACTCGCAAGCTCACTTTGAACTGCTGAGGGGTCAGCCTTATGCACCACATGAGGATTACGGTCAGCTAGGAGTCTGTCTAGAATGCTATCGCCAATTTGGCTACCAAGCTCTTCAAGAAGCTCTGTTATTTGTACTCGGGAGTCATCAGTGACAGGAGGAGGTGTAAAAACAGCACCAGGATTATTATTTTCACCCTCACATTCACATTAAGAGTTTGATCATTTTCTTTACGTCTCACCACACCATCAGTACTCATAAATCCTCTACCCCTCCCTAAGACTGGTGTAGACATGTTAAACATCTTGTAAACAGTACTGTATATTCTCATAAAAAAACACAATCAATTGGCCCAATGTCCTAGTGATGCACTCCTATTATGCAAATGTTCAAATGAAATGAAAAAGTTCAAATGTCTCATGAAAAAGTTCCAATGTCTAAATTCAATTGAAAGCGCTGAAAGGCAGGATACAATGCTGTGTTGACACTCAGCAGATGACGTAGCTGCTTTGCTGAATCTGTGGAAGTGACGAAAATAGTCCTGCACGGGCCAATCCCCCGGTGATCAGCTGCGGCTGATCGGTTGAATCCTGAAAGGTCACGGCACCAGTTTTATGTAGCAGATCCCAATCTGTACATAACCAATGATCACACTGGAAACAGCAGGACAGCTTTGCGTCATGTATTTATTGGTCCCTGAAACACATGTGGGACACTCAATAAGAAACTCTCTCCCCGCTTTCCTCTCCTTTCACACACAATGCGAACACAAGTGCAGGAAAAACTTTTGCACGTCTTTCCCCGTCAGCTGCTGGACTCCGACTGAGGCTGACTTTATAACACTGTACAATAATACTCATGAAAAACATATATTTTTGTTAAATGAAATAAAAAAAAGTGAAAATAATGGGGCCTCTGACCCCAGCAAGCTACCGAGGGGTCCACCTCTCTCCCTGGACTTGCAGTAGAGGCCCCAGGGTGCCCCGTGGCCCTCCCCCTAGGGGCCTCTGACACCAGAAAGCTACCCAGGGGTCCACCTCTCTCCCTAGACTTGCAGACTAGGCCCCAGGGTGACCCTTGGCCCTCCAGCTAGGGGCCTCTGACCCCAGCAAGCTGCCCAAGGGCCTGCCTATCTCCCTGGACTTGCAGTAGAGTCCCCAGGGTGCCCCATGGCCCTCCACCTAGGGCCCTCTGACCCCAGCAAGCTACCCAGGGGTCCACATCTCTCCCTGGACTTGCAGTATAGGCCACAGGGTGCCCCCTTGCCCTCCACCTAGGGGCCTCTGACCCCAGCAAGCTACCCAGGGCTCCACTTCTCTCCCTGGACTTGCAGTAGAGGCCTCAGGGTGCCCCCTTGCCCTCCACCCAGGGGCTACTGACCCCAGCAAGCTACCCAGGGCTCCACCTCTCTCCCTGGACTTGCAGTAGAGGCCCCAGGGTACCCCGTGGCCCTCCACCTAGGGGCCTCTGAGTCCAGCAAGCTACCCAGGGGTCCACATCTCTCCCTGGACTTGCAGTAGAGGCCCCAGGGTACCCCGTGGCCCTCCACCTAGGGGCTTCTGAACCCAGCAAGCTACCCAGGGGTCCACTTCTCTCCCTGGACTTGCAGTAGAGGCCCCAGGGTGCCCCCTTGCCCTCCACCCAGGGGCTACTGACCCCAGCAAGCTACCCAGGGCTCCACCTCTCTCCCTAGACTTGCAGTAGAGGCCCCAGGGTGACCCTTGGCCCTCCACCTAGGGGCCTCTGACCCCAGCAAGCTACCCAGGGTCCACCTATCTCCCTGGACTTGCAGTAGAGTCCCCAGGGTGCCCCATGGCCCTCCACCTAGGGCCCTCTGACCCCAGCAAGCTACCCAGGGCTCCAACTCTCTCCCTGGACTTGCAGTATAGGCCCCAGGGTGCCCCCTGGTCCTCCACCTAGGGGCCCCTGACCCAAGCAAGCTGCCCAGGGGTCCACCTCTCTCCCTGGACTTGCAATAGAGGCCCCAGGGTGCCCCTTGGCCCTCCATCTAGGGGCCTCTGACCCCAGAAAGCTACCCAGGGGTCCACCTCTCTCCCTAGACTTGCAGACTAGGCCCCAGGGTGACCCTTGGCCCTCCACCTAGGGGCCTCTGACCCCAGCAAGCTGCCCAGGGGCCCGCCTATCTCCCTGGACTTGCAGTAGAGTCCCCAGGGTGCCCCATGGCCCTCCACCTAGGGCCCTTTGACCCCAGCAAGCTACCCGGGGGTCCAGCTCTCTCCCTGGACTTGCAGTAGAGGCCCCAGGGTGCCCATTGGCCCTACACCTAGGGGTCTCTGACCCCAGCAAGCTACCGAGGGGTCCACCTCTCTCCCTGGACTTGCAATAGAGGCCCCAGGGTGCCCCGTTACCCTCCACCTAGGGGCCTCTGACCCCAGCAAGCTACTCAGGAGTCCACCTCTCTCCCTGGACTTGCAGTATAGGCCCCAGGGTGCCCCCTGGCCCTCCAACTAGGGGCCTCTGGACCCCAGCAAGCTACCCAGGTAATTTATTTGCAGAGCATTCTGCTATCTACAATGCACTATCAAAAAAACTCGTTAATATTGCTGATAGGTTAATTAAACAAATACACAACATCTCTGGAAATTTTGGACTCGGGAAGCATATTGTAGCAGTAACTTTTATTTTTCCATCTTTGCACAATCGAGTAAAGTCACAAACAAAGTCATCAACTCGACTTCATCAAAATGAAGCTTTAGGGTTGATTATCATGATATGTCTGTTGTTATCGGGAGACGTTCATCCCTGCCCTGGTCCTCACTACGCTAAACCAGAGAATTTTTCGGATTTTATATCAAATCCCATATCCTCCCAATGGCATGCTGAGGGTCCAAGAGCGCTGCAGTTTGGTTTCGTGCCGGGGTTTGGTGACGATGTTTTGCCCGTGTGTAATCTGGAGATGGGTGTGGAGGTGGTGGAGGCCCGGCGGCTGGGCACTGCCGGCATGGATCGACGTTATGGATATTCCAGCCATCAGGAGTCCGTGTCGGATCCAGCTATCCTACAGGTACGCACTTTGGGTGGCGGTTCGTTACAATCTGGCTATGCTCATCACACTAACCTGCGTCGTTCTGTCTCGATGGATGCTTGTGGGGGGAGTGTCGCGGAGTGGGAGACGGGGTCGCCGGTGACTAAAGCTGAGGTCCCACTGCGACGGCGTGTCCGGGTGGAATCGTTGGACGCGGGCCTGGGTTCCGGATCGACAAGTGGAAGTCTGGTTTTAAAATATTTAGAAAAGACAGAGTTGGTTCAAAGGGAGATGGAGTTATGATTTATGTGAAATCTGGTATCCAGTGTAATGAAATTGTTTGGCCAAATGACACAGATCTGGAATGTATTGGTCTGAATCTTATACTATCGCCACAAATGTCTTTCACACTAATGGTAATTTATCGTCCACTATCTTCAAATGTTAGTTTTTATGAAAACCTAAAACAAGTATTAAAACAGTGTAATTTTAGTAAAGAAGTCATTATTATGGGAGATTTTAATATTAATTGGGATGATAAAATAGTTAGAAAGCATCTCAAACAAATAACTGATCATTTTGATCTTCAGCAAATGATTAATGGGCCTACAAGATTAACCAATTCTACAAGATCACAAATTGATTTAATTTTTAGTAACAGAGCAGACAGAATTTTAAAAACATTTAATATGTTAACAGGCATATCTGATCACAATTTAATTTTAGTCGCCGAAAATTATCTAGTAAGAGATTAAATTATTTTGTTAGGAAACATGATTCTTATGGTGTTCCAAAACATAAACTAGATGATTTTAGAAGGGCCGTCCTTCAGATTGAATGGGATGAATTACTAACTGGAACTGATCAGGATGAGGATAGTCAAATTTTCACAAAAAAACTTGAAAGAACAATGACAGATTTTAGCTGTACTTTAAAGCCTAAAAACAAAAAACATACAGTCCCCTGGATGAACTCTGATATTTTAAAAATAATAAAAAAGCGGGATCTTGCTTTAAAAATTGCACATCGATCAAAGCTGACTCATGATAGACAACATTTCACTATGTTACGAAACAAGGTGGTAAAGTGTATGAGAAAAGCAAAGGCAGATTTTTTCCTGAGAATAATTGAAGAAGCAAGAGGTAACTCCAAATTAATATGGAACCAATTGAACTACTTAAAAGGAGATAAAAGAAAAGATAGGTCATCAATTGAATTAATGGTAAATGGGGAAATGATTAATAAGCCAGCTGATATAGCTGAAGTATTTAATAATTATTTTGTGGACTCTGTAGTTTCAATCACACAGTGTTTTTCTCCCAATTATTCAGAAGTTCATCAAGTAAATACAGTAGAACAAGCTTTTTCTCTAGGGTTAGTTTCCGAATCAGACGTCAACAGAGCAATTACATCTCTTAAATCATCCAGAGCAAAAGATATATTTGGGATGGATGTGATACTTTTAAAAAGCATTAGTGAGTCTTTAGTAAAGCCGATCACCAAAATTATTAATCTGTCCATTTCTCAGGGGATGTTCCCCAGTGCTTGGAAATTATCTGTCATTGTGCCTATATTTAAAAGTGGCGATCCACACTCTTCAAGTAATTACAGACCTATCAGTATTTTACCTATAGTTTCAAAGATTGCAGAAAAACTGATAGCCACACAAATTACAAATTACTTAAATAATAGTTCTTTTGCTTTACATCCATTGCAGTTTGGCTTCAGAGCGAACTACTCAAGTGAGATGGCAAATTGCTACTTTACTGAAAAAGTAAAGTCTTTATTAGATAAGGGGGGTATCGTTGGGGCTGTGTTTCTTGATTTTAGGAAGGCTTTTGATACTGTAAATCATAGAATTCTCATGTCCAAATTAGTTGGTTTTAACTTCTCACCACAAACTTTAAAATGGATAGAATCTTACTTGTCTGGTCGCACACAGTGTGTTAATATACAAAATTACAAATCTGCCCCTCTAGGTATATCCACAGGTGTTCCACAAGGATCTATTTTGGGCCCTTTACTTTTTACTTTATATATCAATGATCTCCCATCTATGTGTCCTAACAATAACATACAAATGTATGCGGATGACACTGTTATATTTATTCATGGTAGTAGTGTGTTACAAGTTGCAGACAGACTCACAAAATCACTGGTACATCTTTCAGTATGAAGGTATATTCAGCCTGGTTAGATCAATGCTGTTTACAGTTGAACATCTCTAAAACCGTGTGTATGTTTTTTTCTAAGAATGGTAGGCTAAGTGTAGTACCAGATGTATTTGTATCAGGGGAAAGATTACAAGTTGTATCTGAGTACAAGTACCTTGGAGTTTTAATAGATTCAAAACTATCATTTCAGTCTCAGGTTAAAAAGGTTTGTAACCGGGTCAGATTCAGTTTAGCAAATTTTAGATTTATTCGTGATCAGATGTCATGTGAGGCTGCTCTAATCTATTATCACTCCATGATCATTTCTCACATCACTTATTGTTTAACCACTTGGTCCCAAGCCAGCATCACTACTCTGAAGCCACTTAAATCTTTATACGAACAATCCATAAAAACCCTTGATAAGAAATCAGTTCAATATCACCATTGTTTAATATTAAAGAAATACAACCTGCTTAGTTGGGAAAATTTAATTACATATGTACATATCTGTTTAATGTTTAAGACTTTACATAACCCGACTTCACCATTAAATCAGTTTATAAATATTAGAACAACTGCTCACCGAACTACTAGAGGAGGTGAGAGAGGAGACTGCATTATTCCTCTCAAAAAAAGCAAATTCAGTCAATCTGTATTTTCAGTGAGAGCTGCTAGGGAATGGAACTCCATCCCTCCCACAATTAGAAGATCATGCACTTTTCGTTCTTTTCAGTCTCATGTTAGAAATTGGTTATTGACAAATCAGCATTGTCAGCATTAGTACTGTATTCTTGACACATTTGTACTGTTGTCTTTGGCTTTTTGTCCTCTGCTCCCATCAGTCTGTTCTTTTTTTTCTTTTTTCTTTTCTTTACTTTTTTAACTGTATTTCTTATGAAAGTGTATTTAATGTTTAATGTTGTGCTTCTATTTTAGGTGTGACTTTTTAACATTCTGTAAAGAGTCTACGGATGAAAAATAGCCATTCTTGGCTAATTCTGGCACATTTTACAGTAATGTTTATTAATGTGCATTGACCCTGTAAACAAATAAACTAAAACTAAAAAAACTAAAAAAAAAAAAAAACCTCTCTCCTTGGACTTGCAGTATAAGCCCCAGGGTGCTCCCTGGCCCTCCACCTAGGGGCATCTGACCCCAGCAAGCTACCCAGGGGTCCACCTCTCTCCCTGGACTTGCAGTATAGGACCCAGGGTGCCCCCTGGCCCTCCACCTAGGGGCATCTGACACCAGCAAGCTACCCAGGGGTCCACCTCTCTCCCTGGACTTGCAGTATAGGCCCCAGGGACCCTCTGGCACTCCACCTAGGGGCCTCTGACCCTAGCAAACTACCCAGGGGTCCACCTCTCTCCCTGGACTTGCTGTAGAGGCCCCAGGGTGCCCCTTGGCCCTCCACCTAGGGGCCTCTGACCCCAGCAAGCTACCGAGGGGTCCACCTCTCTCCCTGGACTTGCAGTAGAGGCCCCAGGGTGCCCCGTGGCCCTCCACCTAGGGGCCTCTTACCCCAGCAAGCTACCCAGGGGTCCACATCTCTCCTTGGACTTGTAGTGGAGGCCCCTGTGTGCCCCTTGGCCCTCCACCTAGGGGCCTCTGACCCCAGCAAGCTAGCCGGGGGCCAGCTCTCTCCCTGGACTTGCAATAGAGGCCCCAGGGTGCCCCCTTGCCCTCCACCCAGGGGCTACTGACCCCAGCAAGCTACCCAGGGCTTCACCTCTCTCCCTGGACTTATAGTAGAGGCCCTAGGCTGCCCTCTGGCCCTCCACCTAGGGGCCTCTGACCCCAGCAAGCTACCCAGGGCTCCACCTCTCTCCCTGGACTTGCAGTAGAGGCCCCAGGGTGCCCGTTGGCCCTCCACCTAGGGGCCTCTGACCCCAGCAAGCTACCGAGGGGTCCACCTCTCTCCCTGGACTTGCAGTAGAGGCCCCAGGGTGGCCATTGGCCCTCCTCCTAGGGTCCTCTGACCCCAGCAAGCTACCCAGGGGTCCAAATCTCTCCCTGGACTTGCAGTAGACGCACCTGGGTGCCCCTGGCCCTCTACCTAGGGGCCTCTGACACCAGCAAGCTACCCGGGGCTCCACCTCTCTCCCTGGACTTGTAGTAGAGTCCCCAGGGTGCCCCCTGGCCCTCCACCTAGAGGCCTCTGACCCCAGCAAGCTACCCAGGGGTCCACATCTCTCCCTGGACTTGCAATAGAGGCCCCAGGGTGCCCCCTTGCCCTCCACCCAGGGGCTACTGACCCCAGCAAGCTACCCAGGGCTCCACCTCTCTCCCTGGACTTGCAGTAGGGGCCCCAGGGTACCCCGTGGCCCTCCACCTAGGGGCCTCTGACCCCAGCAAGCTACCCAGGGCTCCACATCTCTCCCTGGACTTGCAGTAGAGGCCCCAGGGTGCCCATTGGCCCTCCTCCTAGGGGTCTCTGACCCCAGCAAGCTACCCAGGGTTCCACCTCTCTCCCTGGACTTGTAGTAGAGGCCCTAGGCTGCCCTCTGGCCCTCCACCTAGGGGCCTCTGACCCCAGCAAGCTACCCAGGGCTCCACCTCTCTCCCTGGACTTGCAGTAGAGGCCCCAGGGTGCCCATTGGCCCTCCACCTAGGGGTCTCTGACCCCAGCAAGCTACCGAGAGGTCCACCTCTCTCCCTGGATTTGCAATAGAGGCCCCAGGGTGCCTCGGTACCCTCCACCTAGGGGCCTCTGACCCCAGCAAGCTACCCAGGGGTCCACCTCTCTCCCTGGACTTGCAGTATAGGCCCCAGGGTGCCCCCTGGCCCTCCAACTAGGGGCCTCTGACCCCAGCAAGCTACCCAGGGGTCCTCCTCTCTCCTTGGACTTGCAGTATAGGCCCCAGGGTGCCCCCTGGCCCCCCACCTAGGGGCATCTGACACCAGCAAGCTACCCAGGGGTCCACCTCTATCCCTGGACTTGCAGTATAGGCCCCAGGGTGCCCTCTGGCCCTCCACCTAGGGGCCTCTGACCCTAGCAAGCTACCGAGGGGTCCACCTCTCTCCCTGGACTTGCAGTAGAGGCCCCAGGGTGGCCATTGGCCCTCCTCCTAGGGTCCTCTGACCCCAGCAAGCTACCCAGGGGTCCAAATCTCTCCCTGGACTTGCAGTAGACGCACCTGGGTGCCCCTGGCCCTCTACCTAGGGGCCTCTGACACCAGCAAGCTACCCGGGGCTCCACCTCTCTCCCTGGACTTGTAGTAGAGTCCCCAGGGTGCCCCCTGGCCCTCCACCTAGAGGCCTCTGACCCCAGCAAGCTACCCAGGGGTCCACATCTCTCCCTGGACTTGCAATAGAGGCCCCAGGGTGCCCCCTTGCCCTCCACCCAGGGGCTACTGACCCCAGCAAGCTACCCAGGGCTCCACCTCTCTCCCTGGACTTGCAGTAGGGGCCCCAGGGTACCCCGTGGCCCTCCACCTAGGGGCCTCTGACCCCAGCAAGCTACCCAGGGCTCCACATCTCTCCCTGGACTTGCAGTAGAGGCCCCAGGGTGCCCATTGGCCCTCCTCCTAGGGGTCTCTGACCCCAGCAAGCTACCCAGGGTTCCACCTCTCTCCCTGGACTTGTAGTAGAGGCCCTAGGCTGCCCTCTGGCCCTCCACCTAGGGGCCTCTGACCCCAGCAAGCTACCCAGGGCTCCACCTCTCTCCCTGGACTTGCAGTAGAGGCCCCAGGGTGCCCATTGGCCCTCCACCTAGGGGTCTCTGACCCCAGCAAGCTACCGAGAGGTCCACCTCTCTCCCTGGATTTGCAATAGAGGCCCCAGGGTGCCTCGGTACCCTCCACCTAGGGGCCTCTGACCCCAGCAAGCTACCCAGGGGTCCACCTCTCTCCCTGGACTTGCAGTATAGGCCCCAGGGTGCCCCCTGGCCCTCCAACTAGGGGCCTCTGACCCCAGCAAGCTACCCAGGGGTCCTCCTCTCTCCTTGGACTTGCAGTATAGGCCCCAGGGTGCCCCCTGGCCCCCCACCTAGGGGCATCTGACACCAGCAAGCTACCCAGGGGTCCACCTCTATCCCTGGACTTGCAGTATAGGCCCCAGGGTGCCCTCTGGCCCTCCACCTAGGGGCCTCTGACCCTAGCAAACTACCCAGGGGTCCACCTCTCTCCCTGGACTTGCTGTAGAGGCCCCAGGGTGCCCCGTGGCCCTCCACCTAGAGGCCTCTGACCCCAGCAAGCTACCCTGGGGTCCACCTCTCTCCCTGGACTTTCAGTAGAGGCCCCAGGGTGCCCCTTGGCCCTCCACCTAGGGGCCTCTGACCCCAGCAAGCTACCGAGGGGTCCACCTCTCTCCCTGGACTTGCAGTAGAGGCCCCAGGGTGCCCCTTGGCCCTCCACCTAGGGGCCTCTGACCCCAGCAAGCTACCCGGGGGTCCAACTCTCTCCCTGGACTTGCAATAGAGGCTCCAGGGTGCCCCCTTGCCCTCCACCCAGGGGCTACTGACCCCAGCAAGCTACCCAGGGCTCCACCTCTCTCCCTGGACTTGTAGTAGAGGCCCTAGGCTGCCCTCTGGCCCTCCACCTAGGGGCCTCTGACCCCAGCAATCTACCCATGGGTCCACCTCTCTCCCTGGACTTATAGTAGAGGCCCTGCGGTGCCCCCTGGCCCTCCCCCTAGGGGCCTCTGACACCAGCAAGCTTCCCAGTGATTCACCTCTCTCCCTGGACTTGCAATAGAGGCCCCAGGGTGCCCCGTGACCCTCCACCTAGGGGCCTCTGACCCCAGCAAGCTACCCAGGGGTCCACATCTCTCCCTGGACTTGCAGTAGACGCCGCTGGGTGCCCCCTGGCCCTCCACCTAGGGGCCTCTGACCCCAGCAAGCTACCCAGGGGTCCACCTCTCTCCCTGGACTTATAGTAGAGGCCCTACGGTGCCCCCTGGCCCTCCCCCTAGGGGCCTCTGACACCAGCAAGCTTCCCAGTGATTAACCTCTCTCCCTGGACTTGCAGTAGAGGCCCCAGGTTGACCCTTGGCCCTCCACCTAGGGGACTCTGACCCCAGCAAGCTGCCCAGGGGCCCGCCTATCTCCCTGGACTTGCAGTAGAGTCCCCAGGGTGCCCCATGGCCCTCCACCTAGGGCCCTTTGACCCCAGCAAGCTGCCCAGGGGTCCATCTCTCTCCCTGGACTTGCAGTATAGACCACAGGGTGCCCCCTTGCCCTCCACCTAGGGGCCTCTGACCCCAGCAAGTTACCCAGGGCTCCACCTCTCTCTCTGGATTTGCAGTAGAGGCCCCAGGGTGCCCCCTTGCCCTCCACCCAGGGGCTACTGACCCCAGCAAGCTACCCAGGGCTCCACCTCTATCCCTGGACTTGCAGTAGAGGCCCCAGGGTACCCTGTGGCCCTCCACCTAGGGGCCTCTGACCCCAGCAAGCTACCCAGGGCTCCACCTCTCTCCCTGGACTTGCAGTAGAGGCCCCAGGGTTCCCATTGGCCCTCCACCTAGGGGTCTCTGACCCCAGCAAGCTACCGAGGGGTCCACCTCTCTCCCTGGACTTGCAATAGAGGCCCCAGGGTGCCCCGTGACTCTCCAACTTGGGGCCAATGACCCCAGCAAGCTACCCAGGGGTCCACATCTCTCCCTGGACTTGCAGTAGACGCCGCTGGGTGCCCCCTGGCCCTCCACCTAGGGGCCTCTAACCCCAGCAAGCTACCCAGGGGTCCACCTCTCTCCCTGGACTTATAGTAGAGGCCCCAGGGTGCCCCCTGGCCCTCCACCTAGGGGCCTCTGACCCCAGCAAACTACCCAGGGGTCCACCTCTCTTCCTGGACTTGCAGTAGAGGCCCCAGGGTGACCCTTGGCCCTCCACCTAGTGGCCTATGACCCCAGCAAGCTACACAGGGGCCTACCTATCTCCCTGGACCTGCAGTAGATTCCCCAGGGTAACCCATGGCCCTCCACCTAGGGCCCTCAGACCCCAGCAAGCTACCTAGGGCTCCACCTCTATCCCTGGACTTGCAGTATAGGCCCCAGGGTGCCCTCTGGCCCTCCACCTAGGGGCCTCTGACCCTAGCAAACTACCCAGGGGTCCACCTCTCTCCCTGGACATGCTTTAGAGGCCCCAGGGTGCCCCGTGGCCCTCCACCTAGAGGCCTCTGACCCCAGCAAGCTACCCTGGGGTCCACCTCTCTCCCTGGACTTTCAGTAGAGGCCCCAGGGTGCCCCTTGGCCCTCCACCTAGGGGCCTCTGAACCCAGCAAGCTACCGAGGGGTCCACCTCTCTCCCTGGACTTGCAGTAGAGGCCCCAGGGTGCCCCTTGGCCCTCCACCTAGGGGCCTCTGACCCCAGCAAGCTACCCGGGGGTCCAACTCTCTCCCTGGACTTGCAATAGAGGCTCCAGGGTGCCCCCTTGCCCTCCACCCAGGGGCTACTGACCCCAGTAAGCTACCCAGGGCTCCACCTCTCTCCCTGGACTTGTAGTAGAGGCCCTAGGCTGCCCTCTGGCCCTCCACCTAGGGGCCTCTGACCCCAGCAATCTACCCAGGGCTCCACCTCTCTCCCTGGACTTGCAGTAGAGGCCACAGGGTGCCCATTGGCCCTCCACCTAGGGGCTTCTGACCCCAGCAAGCTACCGAGGGGTCCACCTCTCTCCCTGGACTTGCAGTAGAGGCCCCAGGGTGCCCTGTGGCCCTCCACCTAGGGGACTCTAACCCCAGCAAGCTACCAGGAGTCCACATCTCTCCCTGGACTTGCAGTAGACGCCCCTGGGTGCCCCCTGGCCCTCCACTTAGGGGCCTTTGACCCCAGCAAGCTACCCATGGGTCCACCTCTCTCCCTGGACTTATAGTAGAGGCCCTACGGTGCCCCCTGGCCCTCCCCCTAGGGGCCTCTGACACCAGCAAGCTTCCCAGTGATTCACCTCTCTCCCTGGACTTGCAATAGAGGCCCCAGGGTGCCCCGTGACCCTCCACCTAGGGGCCTCTGACCCCAGCAAGCTACCCAGGGGTCCACATCTCTCCCTGGACTTGCAGTAGACGCCGCTGGGTGCCCCCTGGCCCTCCACCTAGGGGCCTCTGACCCCAGCAAGCTACCCAGGGGTCCACCTCTCTCCCTGGACTTATAGTAGAGGCCCTACGGTGCCCCCTGGCCCTCCCCCTAGGGGCCTCTGACACCAGCAAGCTTCCCAGTGATTCACCTCTCTCCCTGGACTTGCAGTAGAGGCCCCAGGTTGACCCTTGGCCCTCCACCTAGGGGCCTCTGACCCCAGCAAGCTGCCCAGGGGCCCGCCTATCTCCCTGGACTTGCAGTAGAGTCCCCAGGGTGCCCCATGGCCCTCCACCTAGGGCCCTTTGACCCCAGCAAGCTGCCCAGGGGTCCATCTCTCTCCCTGGACTTGCAGTATAGACCACAGGGTGCCCCCTTGCCCTCCACCTAGGGGCCTCTGACCCCAGCAAGTTACCCAGGGCTCCACCTCTCTCTCTGGATTTGCAGTAGAGGCCCCAGGGTGCCCCCTTGCCCTCCACCCAGGGGCTACTGACCCCAGCAAGCTACCCAGGGCTCCACCTCTATCCCTGGACTTGCAGTAGAGGCCCCAGGGTACCCTGTGGCCCTCCACCTAGGGGCCTCTGACCCCAGCAAGCTACCCAGGGCTCCACCTCTCTCCCTGGACTTGCAGTAGAGGCCCCAGGGTTCCCATTGGCCCTCCACCTAGGGGTCTCTGACCCCAGCAAGCTACCGAGGGGTCCACCTCTCTCCCTGGACTTGCAATAGAGGCCCCAGGGTGCCCCGTGACTCTCCAACTTGGGGCCAATGACCCCAGCAAGCTACCCAGGGGTCCACATCTCTCCCTGGACTTGCAGTAGACGCCGCTGGGTGCCTGGCCCTCCACCTAGGGGCCTCTAACCCCAGCAAGCTACCCAGGGGTCCACCTCTCTCCCTGGACTTATAGTAGAGGCCCCAGGGTGCCCCCTGGCCCTCCACCTAGGGGCCTCTGACCCCAGCAAACTACCCAGGGGTCCACCTCTCTTCCTGGACTTGCAGTAGAGGCCCCAGGGTGACCCTTGGCCCTCCACCTAGTGGCCTATGACCCCAGCAAGCTACACAGGGGCCTACCTATCTCCCTGGACCTCCAGTAGATTCCCCAGGGTAACCCATGGCCCTCCACCTAGGGCCCTCAGACCCCAGCAAGCTACCTAGGGCTCCACCTCTATCCCTGGACTTGCAGTATAGGCCCCAGGGTGCCCTCTGGCCCTCCACCTAGGGGCCTCTGACCCTAGCAAACTACCCAGGGGTCCACCTCTCTCCCTGGACATGCTTTAGAGGCCCCAGGGTGCCCCGTGGCCCTCCACCTAGAGGCCTCTGACCCCAGCAAGCTACCCTGGGGTCCACCTCTCTCCCTGGACTTTCAGTAGAGGCCCCAGGGTGCCCCTTGGCCCTCCACCTAGGGGCCTCTGAACCCAGCAAGCTACCGAGGGGTCCACCTCTCTCCCTGGACTTGCAGTAGAGGCCCCAGGGTGCCCCTTGGCCCTCCACCTTGGGGCCTCTGACCCCAGCAAGCTACCCGGGGGTCCAACTCTCTCCCTGGACTTGCAATAGAGGCTCCAGGGTGCCCCCTTGCCCTCCACCCAGGGGCTACTGACCCCAGTAAGCTACCCAGGGCTCCACCTCTCTCCCTGGACTTGTAGTAGAGGCCCTAGGCTGCCCTCTGGCCCTCCACCTAGGGGCCTCTGACCCCAGCAATCTACCCAGGGCTCCACCTCTCTCCCTGGACTTGCAGTAGAGGCCACAGGGTGCCCATTGGCCCTCCACCTAGGGGCTTCTGACCCCAGCAAGCTACCGAGGGGTCCACCTCTCTCCCTGGACTTGCAGTAGAGGCCCCAGGGTGCCCTGTGGCCCTCCACCTAGGGGACTCTAACCCCAGCAAGCTACCAGGAGTCCACATCTCTCCCTGGACTTGCAGTAGACGCCCCTGGGTGCCCCCTGGCCCTCCACTTAGGGGCCTTTGACCCCAGCAAGCTACCCATGGGTCCACCTCTCTCCCTGGACTTATAGTAGAGGCCCTACGGTGCCCCCTGGCCCTCCCCCTAGGGGCCTCTGACACCAGCAAGCTTCCCAGTGATTCACCTCTCTCCCTGGACTTGCAATAGAGGCCCCAGGGTGCCCCGTGACTCTCCAACTTGGGGCCAATGACCCCAGCAAGCTACCCAGGGGTCCACATCTCTCCCTGGACTTGCAGTAGACGCCGCTGGGTGCCTGGCCCTCCACCTAGGGGCCTCTAACCCCAGCAAGCTACCCAGGGGTCCACCTCTCTCCCTGGACTTATAGTAGAGGCCCCAGGGTGCCCCCTGGCCCTCCACCTAGGGGCCTCTGACCCCAGCAAACTACCCAGGGGTCCACCTCTCTTCCTGGACTTGCAGTAGAGGCCCCAGGGTGACCCTTGGCCCTCCACCTAGTGGCCTATGAACCCAGCAAGCTACACAGGGGCCTACCTATCTCCCTGGACCTGCAGTAGATTCCCCAGGGTAACCCATGGCCCTCCACCTAGGGCCCTCAGACCCCAGCAAGCTACCTAGGGCTCCACCTCTATCCCTGGACTTGCAGTATAGGCCCCAGGGTGCCCTCTGGCCCTCCACCTAGGGGCCTCTGACCCTAGCAAACTACCCAGGGGTCCACCTCTCTCCCTGGACATGCTTTAGAGGCCCCAGGGTGCCCCGTGGCCCTCCACCTAGGGGACTCTAACCCCAGCAAGCTACCAGGAGTCCACATCTCTCCCTGGACTTGCAGTAGACGCCCCTGGGTGCCCCCTGGCCCTCCACTTAGGGTCCACCTCTCTCCCTGGACTTATAGTAGAGGCCCTACGGTGCCCCCTGGCCCTCCCCCTAGGGGCCTCTGACACCAGCAAGCTTCCCAGTGATTCACCTCTCTCCCTGGACTTGCAATAGAGGCCCCAGGGTGCCCCGTGACCCTCCACCTAGGGGCCTCTGACCCCAGCAAGCTACCCAGGGGTCCACATCTCTCCCTGGACTTGCAGTAGACGCCGCTGGGTGCCCCCTGGCCCTCCACCTAGGGGCCTCTGACCCCAGCAAGCTACCCAGGGGTCCACCTCTCTCCCTGGACTTATAGTAGAGGCCCTACGGTGCCCCCTGGCCCTCCCCCTAGGGGCCTCTGACACCAGCAAGCTTCCCAGTGATTCACCTCTCTCCCTGGACTTGCAGTAGAGGCCCCAGGTTGACCCTTGGCCCTCCACCTAGGGGCCTCTGACCCCAGCAAGCTGCCCAGGGGCCCGCCTATCTCCCTGGACTTGCAGTAGAGTCCCCAGGGTGCCCCATGGCCCTCCACCTAGGATCCTTTGACCCCAGCAAGCTGCCCAGGGGTCCATCTCTCTCCCTGGACTTGCAGTATAGACCACAGGGTGCCCCCTTGCCCTCCACCTAGGGGCCTCTGACCCCAGCAAGCTACCCAGGGCTCCACCTCTCTCTCTGGACTTGCAGTAGAGGCCCCAGGGTGCCCCCTTGCCCTCCACCCAGGGGCTACTGACCCCAGCAAGCTACCCAGGGCTCCACCTCTATCCTTGGACTTGCAGTAGAGGCCCCAGGGTACCCCGTGGCCCTCCACCTAGGGGCCTCTGACCCCAGCAAACTACCAAGGGCTCCACCTCTCTCCCTGGACTTGCAGTAGAGGCCCCAGGGTTCCCATTGGCCCTCCACCTAGGGGTCTCTGACCCCAGCAAGCTACCGAGGGGTCCACCTCTCTCCCTGGACTTGCAGTAGAGTCCCCAGGGTGCCCCTTGGCCCTCCAACTAGGGCCCTTTTACCCCAGCAAGCTACCCAGGGGTCCACCTCTCTCCCTGGACTTGCAGTAGAGTCCCCAGGGTGCCCCATGGCCCTCCACCTAGGGCCTTTTGACCCCAGCAAGCTACCCAGGGGTCCACCTCTCACCCTGGACTTGCTGTAGAGGCCCCAGGGTGCCCCGTGGCCCTCCATCTAGGGGCCTCTGACCCCAGCAAGCTACCCTGGGGTCCACCTCTCTCCCTGGACTTGCAGTAGAGGCACCAGGGTACCCCGTGGCCCTCCACCTAGGGGCCTCTGACCCCAGCAAGCTACCCAGGGGTCCACATCTCTCCTTGGACTTGTAGTAGAGGCCCTAGGCTGCCCTCCGGCCCTCCACCTAGGGGCTTCTGACCCCAGCAAGCTACCCAGGGGTCCAGCTCTCTCCCTGGACTTGCAAAAGAGGCCCCAGGGTGCCCTCTTGCCCTCCACCCAGGGGCTACTGACCCCAGCAAGCTACCCAGTGCTCCACCTCTCTCCCTGGACTTGTAGTAGAGGCCCTAGGCTGCCCTCTGGCCCTCGACCTAGGGGCCTCTGAGTCCAGCAAGCTACCGAGGGGTCCACCTCTCTCCCTGGACTTGCAGCAGAGGCCCCAGGGTGGCCCGTGGCCCTCCACCTAGGGGCCTCTGACCCCAGCAAGCTACCGAGGGGTCCACATCTCTCCCTGGACTTGCAGTAGACGCCCCTGGGTGCCCCCTGCCCTCCACCTAGTGGCCTCTTACCCCAGCAAGCTACCCAGGGGTCCACCTCTCTCCCTGGACTTATAGTAGAGACCCTACGGTGCCCCCTGGCCCTCCCCCTAGGGGCCTCTGACACCAGCAAGCTACCCAGGGCTCCACCTCTCTCCCAGGACTTGCAGTAGAGTCCCCAGGGTGCCCCTTGGCCCTCCAACTAGGGCCCTTTGACCCCAGCAAGCTACCCAGGGGTCCACCTCTCTCCCTGGACTTGCAGTAGAGTCCCCAGGGTGCCCCATGGCCCTCCACCTAGGGCCCTTTGACCCCAGCAAGCTACCCAGGGGTCCACCTCTCTCCCTGGACTTGCAGTATAGGCCACAGGGTGCCCCCTTGCCCTCCACCTAGGGGCCTCTGACCCCAGCAAGCTACCCAGGGGTCCACATCTCTCCCTGGACTTGCAATAGAGGCCCCAGGGTGCCCCCTTGCCCTCCACCCAGGGGCTACTGACCCCAGCAAGCTACCCAGGGCTCCACCTCTCTCCCTGGACTTGCAGTAGAGGCCCCAAGGTACCCCGTAGCCCTCCACCTAGGGGCCTCTGACCCCAGCAAGCTACCCAGGGGTCCACATCTCTCCCTGGACTTGCAGTAGAGGCCCCAGGGTGCCCATTGGCCCTCCACCTAGGGGTCTCTGACCCCAGCAAGCTACCGAGGGGTCCACCTCTCTCCCTGGACTTGCAATAGAGGCCCCAGGGTGCCCCGTGACCCTCCACCTAGGGGCCTCTGACCCCAGCAAGCTACCCAGGGGTCCACCTCTCTCCCTGGACTTGCAGTATAGGCCCCTGGGTGCCCCCTGGCCCTCCACCTAGGGGCCTCTGACCCCAGCAAGCTACCCGGGGGTCCAGCTCTCTCCCTGGACTTGCAAAAGAGGCCCCAGGGTGCCCCCTTGCCCTCCACCCAGGGGCTACTGACCCCAGCAAGCTACCCAGTGCTCCACCTCTCTCCCTGGACTAGTAGTAGAGGCCCTAGGCTGCCCTCTGGCCCTCCACCTAGGGGCCTCTGACCCCAGCAAGCTACCCAGGGCTCCACTTCTCTCCCTGGACTTATAGTAGAGGCCCCAGGGTGCCCCCTGGCCCTCCACCTAGGGGCCTCTGAGTCCAGCAAGCTACCGAGGGGTCCACCTCTCTCCCTGGACTTGCAGTAGAGGCCCCAGGGTGGCCGGTGGCCCTCCACCTAGGGCCCTCTGACCCCAGCAAGCTACCCAGGGGTCCACATCTCTCCCTGGACTTGCAGTAGACGCCCCTGGGTGCCCCCTGGCCCTCCACCTAGGGGCCTCTTACCCCAGCAAGCTACCCAGGCGTCCACCTCTCTCCCTGGACTTATAGTAGAGGCCCTACGGTGCCCCCTGGCCCTCCCCCTAGGGGCCTCTGACACCAGCAAGCTACCCAGGGCTCCATCTCTCTCCCAGGACTTGCAGTAGAGTCCCCAGGGTGCCCCTTGGCCCTCCAACTAGGGCCCTTTGACCCCAGCAAGCTACCCAGGGGTCCAGCTCTCTCCCTGGACTTGCAATAGAGGCCCCAGGGTGCCCCCTTGCCCTCCACCCAAGGGCTACTGACCCCAGCAAGCTACCCAGGGCTCCACCTCTCTCCCTGGACTTGTTGTAGAGGCCCTAGGCTGCTCTCTGGCCCTCCACCTAGGGGCCTCTGACCCCAGCAAGCTACCCAGTGCTCCACCTCTTTCCCTGGATTTGCAGTAGAGGCACCAGGGTGCCCATTGGCCCTCCACCTAGGGGTCTCTGACCCCAGCAAGCTACCGAGGGGTCCACCTCTCTCCCTGGACTTGCAATAGAGGCCCCAGGGTGCCCCGTGACCCTCCCCCTAGGGGCCTCTGACCCCAGCAAGCTACCCAGGGGTCCACCTCTCTCCCTGGACTTGCAGTATAGGCCCCAGGGTGCACCCTGGCCCTCCAACTAGGGGCCTCTGACCCCAGCAAGCTACCCAGGGGTCCACCTCTCTCCTTGGACTTGCAGTATAGGCCCCAGGGTGCCCCCTGGCACTCCACCTAGGGGCATCTGACCCCAGCAAGCTACCCAGGGGTCCACCTCTCTCCCTGGACTTGCAGTATAGGACCCAGGGTGCCCCCTTGCCCTCCACCTAGGGGCATCTGACACCAGCAAGCTACCCAGGGGTCCACCTCTCTCCCTGGACTTGCAGTAGAGGCCCCAGGGTGCCCTGTGGCCCTCCACCTAGGGGACTCTAACCCCAGCAAGCTACCCAGGGCTCCACCTCTCTCCCTGGACTTGCAGTAGAGGCCCCAGGGTACCCCGTAGCCCTCCACCTAGGGGCCTTTGACCCCAGCAAGCTACCCAGGGGTCCACATCTCTCCCTGGACTTGCAGTAGAGGCCCCAGGGTGCCCATTGGCCCTCCACCTAGGGGTCTCTGACCCCAGCAAGCTACCCAGGGGTCCACCTCTCTCCCTGGACTTGCAATAGAGGCCCCAGGGTGCCCCGTGACCCTCCACCTAGGGGCCTCTGACCCCAGCAAGCTACCCAGGGGTCCACCTCTCTCCCTGGACTTGCAGTATAGGCCCCTGGGTGCCCCCTGGCCCTCCACCTAGGGGCCTCTGACCCCAGCAAGCTACCCAGTGCTCCACCTCACTCCCTGGACTTAAAGTAAAGACCCTAGGCTGCCCTCTGGCCCTCGACCTAGGGGCCTCTGACCCCAGCAAGCTACCCAGGGCTCCACCTCTCTCCCCGGACTTGCAGTAGAGGCCCCAGGGTGCCTATTGGCCCTCTACCTAGGGGCCTCTGACCCCAGCAAGCTACCGAGGGGTCCACCTCTCTCCCTGGACTTGCAGTAGAGGCCCCAGGGTGGCCCGTCGCCCTCCACCTAGGGGCCTCTGACCCCAGCAAGCTACCCAGGGGTCCACATCACTCCCTGGACTTGCAGTAGACGCCCCTGGGTGCCCCCTGGCCCTCCACCTAGGGGCCTCTGACCCCAGCAAGCTACCCAGGGGTCCACCTCTCTCCCTGGACTTATAGTAGAGGCCCTACGGTGCCCCCTGGCCCTCCCCCTAGGGGCCTCTAAGTCCAGCAAGCTACCCAGGGGTCCACATCTGTCCCTGAACTTGCTGTAGAGGCCCCAGGGTACCCTGTGACCCTCCACCTAGGGGCCTCTGAACCCAGCAAGCTACCCAGGGGTCCAGCTCTCTCCCTGGACTTGCAATAGAGGCCCCAGGGTGCCCCCTTGCCCTCCACCCAAGGGCTACTGACCCCAGCAAGCTACCCAGGGCTCCACCTCTCTCCCTGGACTTGTTGTAGAGGCCCTAGGCTGCTCTCTGGCCCTCCACCTAGGGGCCTCTGACCCCAGCAAGCTACCCAGTGCTCCACCTCTTTCCCTGGATTTGCAGTAGAGGCCCCAGGGTGCCCATTGGCCCTCCACCTAGGGGTCTCTGACCCCAGCAAGCTACCGAGGGGTCCACCTCTCTCCCTGGACTTGCAATAGAGGCCCCAGGGTGCCCCGTGACCCTCCCCCTAGGGGCCTCTGACCCCAGCAAGCTACCCAGGGGTCCACCTCTCTCCCTGGACTTGCAGTATAGGCCCCAGGGTGCCCCCTGGCCCTCCAACTAGGGGCCTCTGACCCCAGCAAGCTACCCAGGGGTCCACCTCTCTCCTTGGACTTGCAGTATAGGCCCCAGGGTGCCCCCTGGCCCTCCACCTAGGGGCATCTGACCCCAGCAAGCTACCCAGGGGTCCACCTCTCTCCCTGGACTTGCAGTATAGGACCCAGGGTGCCCCCTTGCCCTCCACCTAGGGGCATCTGACACCAGCAAGCTACCCAGGGGTCCACCTCTCTCCCTGGACTTGCAGTATAGGCCCCAATGTGCCCTCTGGCCCTCCACCTAGGGGCCTCTGACCCTAACAAACTACCCAGGGGTCCACCTCTCTCCCTGGACTTGCTGTAGAGGCCCCAGGGTGCCCCGTGGCCCTCCACCTAGGGGCCTCTGACCCCAGCAAGCTACCGAGGGGTCCACCTCGCTCCCTGGACTTGTAGTAGAGGCCCCAGGGTGCCCCTTGGCCCTCCACCTAGGGGCCTCTGACCCCAGCAAGCTACCGAGGGGTCCACCTCGCTCCCTGGACTTGCAGTAGAGGCCCCAGGGTGCCCCGTGGCCCTCCACCTAGGGGCCTCTGACCCCAGCAAGCTACCCAGGGGTCCACATCTCTCCTTGGACTTGCAGTGGAGGCCGCTGGGTGCCCCCTGGCCCTCCACCTAGGGGCATCTGACACCAGCAAGCTACCCAGGGCTCCACCTCTCTCCCTGGACTTGCAGTAGAGGCCCCAGGGTGCCCATTGGCCCTCCACCTAGGGGTCTCTGACCCCAGCAAGCTACCAAGGGGTCCACCTCTCTCCCTGGACTTGCAATAGAGGACCCAGGGTGCCCTGTGACCCTCCACCTAGGGGCCTCTGACCCCAGCAAGCTACCCAGGGGTCCACATCTCTCCCTGGACTTGCAGTAGACGCCGCTGGGTGCCCTCTGGCCCTTCACCTAGGGGCCTCTGACCCCAGCAAGCTACCCAGGGGTTCACCTCTCTCCCTGGACTTTTAGTAGAGGCCCCAGGGTGCCCCCTGGCCCTCCACCTAGGGGCCTCTGACCCCAGCAAACTACGCAGGGGTCCACCTCTCTTCCTGGACTTGCAGTAGAGGCCCTACGGTGCCCCCTGGCCCTCCCCCTAGGGGCCTCTCACACCAGCAAGCTTCCCAGTGGTCCACCTCTCTCCCTGGACTAGCAATAGAGGCCCCAGGGTGCCCCTTGGCCCTCCACCTAGGGTCTCTGACCCCAGAAAGCTACCCAGGGGTCCACATCTCTCCCTAGACTTGCAGACTAGGCCCCAGGGTGATCCTTGGCCCTTCACCTAGGGGCCTCTGACCCCAGCAAGCTGCCCAGGGGCCTGCCTATCTCCCTGGACTTGCAGTAGAGTCCCCAGGGTGCCCCATGGCCCTCCACGTAGGGCCTTCTGACCCCAGCAAGCTACCCAGGGGTCCACCTCTCTCCCTGGACTTGCAGTATAGGCCACAGGGTGACCCCTTGCCCTCCACCTAGGGGCCTCTGACCCCAGCAAGCTACCCAGGGCTCCACTTCTCTCCCTGGACTTGCAGTAGAGGCCCCAGGGTGCCCCCTTGCCCTCCACCCAGGGGCTACTGACCCCAGCAAGCTACCCAGGGCTCCACCTCTCTCCCTGGACTTGCAGTAGAGGCCCCAAGGTACCCCGTGTCCCTCCACCTAGAGGCCTCTGAGTCCAGCAAGCTACCCAGGGGTCCACATCTCTCCCTGGACTTGCAGTAGAGGCCCCAGGGTACCCCGTGGCCCTCCACCTAGGGGCCTCTGAACCCAGCAAGCTACCCAGGGGTCCAGCTCTCTCCCTGGACTTGCAGTATAGGACCCAGGGTGCCCCCTGGCCCTCCACCTAGGGGCATCTGACACCAGCAAGCTACCCAGGGGTCCACCTCTCTCCCTGGACTTGCAGTATAGTCCCCAGGGTGCCCTCTGGCCCTCCACCTAGGGGCCTCTGACCCTAGCAAACTACCCAGGGGTCCACCTCTCTCCCTGGACTTGCTGTAGATGCCCCAAGGTGCCCCGTGGCCCTCCACCTAGGGGCCTCTGATCCCAGCAAGCTACCCTGGGGTCCAACTCTCTCCCTCGACTTCCTGCTTTGCTACTGTTCGGACGTCTTTGCCCACTGCTCCGCTCTTCGCACTCTTGCTTTTATATCTTATACCCTAATTTTAACTTGAGCCTATCAGCACAGTGCTCAAACAACACGGCTTGAAGATCAGCATCGATTCTACAAACTTTCTGGAATATAGCTTTACTAACAAGAAAGGAATTACCGTCTAAACAATCCTCCCGCTACCAGCTATCAGCTGCTTACATTCCGGAGACGGGAAGACACGGCTGTGAAAATGCCTCTGGATCGGATTAATTCAGATTCTCACTGCTGTACAAACTGCCACAAACTTCTACAAAAGATTGCAGTTCTTGAAACGAAGTTGCTTGCGATCCGACCAGAACTTCAGCTTCATTGTGGATTCTCTCAGCACACAGCCGGTGAGTCCCATAAATCTGTTCCTGCTACTGTTTTGAGCACAGAAAAACAGAAAAGAACTGTTGAAAATGAGCATTGGCATAAACAAGGTGCGAGACCAAAGGGTACTCGAGGGGTCAGATCATACGCTGCCGCATTAGCGTCTTCTACCCCAAATACAGCTCGGACTCAAATACAGCTTCAGAACAGATATGAAGTTTTGAGTAATATGGTTGAAGAATCCCCAAATGTAGTCAGACAGAGATCGCATGATTCAGCAACTAATTCTGCATGGAACAGAGGCTCAAGGCCGACTAGACAGCGGCATTCTGCTCCGATCGCACCTGAGATAAGAACACTAGTCGTAGGAGATTCAATAATCAAGAATTTCAGGAGCAGATCTACAATGACATACTGCTTTCCTCATGCAACAGTTTCTGATGTAAACAAAGAGCTTGAGGAAATTCTAAAAAAGCACAAGACGGCAAAACGGATTATCATCCATGTGGGGAAGAATGATATTCGGAAAGAACAGTCAGAACTGCTCAAGAAAGATTTCTGTGAGCTCTTTGAAACAGCTGAAAGATTGAAGGTTCAGCCGTTCATAAGTGGACCACTCCCTGCAAGAGGGACAAATAGGTTTTCACGGCTTCTTGGTCTAAATGTATGGCTACAGAAAACATGTAACAAGAAAGGACTGAATTTCATCGACAACTTCAATCTCTTCTGGAACCAAAGACAACTGTTTACATCAGACGGCCTTCATCCAAACAAACTTGGTGCAAGGGTGCTAAAGGACAATATTTTTTTCTCCCTCAATCATCCATCAGCTGTGTATGCCACTGAACTGAATTGCAACACCACACCTAGCAAATGTCCGGATGACCACAGGACTTCAAATCAGCTCCTGAGTGGACTTGTGGCTGACGAATCACCCAAGGACAGTGATAATGCCACGCAGCCAAAACACCCAATGTTGATAGAGACACTATCAGTTGCCCTCTGCTCAACACAGGCAGACTGTGACGCATCAGAGCAGCATCAAGTCTCGTCACTCAAAAATGATCCTCAGGAAAACATATTTCTGCAGACAGAATCTCCAGATGCACAGCCTCTGTCACCGGACACGTTCTCATTGTCACAATGTTCACCACTCTTGGGTTTTTCAAAAAAGATGGAGGAACTGGTGTATGCTGGAACTAAACTTTCACACTCCATTGCCGCAAGCCCCCAGTTACCAACCAAAAAGCGGCCTGCTCCACAACCACCTATGAGCCCACCTGGAAGAGCCCTCCGATCACACCGCCAGGGCCCAAACAACAACGCCCCATCTTCAGCTGGTGAACACAAGAGCTCTCTGTGATGTGTGTCGGGGACCTGCTTAGATAACATTGTCTTTATCAAATGTTTTCAGAACAAGCAGGAACCCAGTGTGTCTGTAGCTTTCTCTAAGCAGATATGTGTTGTGTTAAGTGACAGAAAACCAAAGACTTCATCAGGCCGTTTAGCAAATCATTCAAATCTGGTGTCTATTAAATGTAGATCTGAGACTACTATAGAAAAAACAGCTAAAACTGTTAAGTTAGCGCTTTTAAACATCAGATCACTCAATAATAAGTCACTTTTAGTCAATGATTTTATCAACACAAATTGCCTTGATTTTATGCTTTTAAATGAAACTTGGCTAGATGACAGCTGTAGCGCAGCAGTTCTGAATGAAGCAGCTCCTTTAAACTTTGACTTTTTGAGTGTTTGCAGAGCTAATAGGAGAGGTGGAGGCATCGCTGCCCTGTTTAAAGATGTGTATGAGTGTAAACAAGTGTCATTTGGTGACTATTTGTCTTTTGAATATCTGAGTATAGCACTAAAAGGGTCTCCACGCATCTTACTGATCATTATCTACAGACCTCCAAAATATTCTCCAGCTTTTATTGAGGATTTTACAGAGCTGTTATCAATAGTAACCTCTGAATTTGATTATTTTAGTATTGCTGGGGATTTTAATATTCACATTGATAATCCAGAAATCAATGCTGTAAAAGAACTGATGACTGTTTTTAACACTTTTGATCTGACTCAGCATGTTCAAGGACCCACACACAATCGTGGACACACTCTTGATCTACTTATAACTAAGGGTTTACACATTTCATCAACTGTTGTTAAGGATGTGGCACTATCTGATCATTTCTGTATCTTTTTTGATATATTGATCACTCCAGCTATTAAAGACAGATCTGTCTCTGTCAGAAAGAGATGCATAAATGAGAACACTAGTGAGCAGTTTATGAAGGCCATATCGCTAGCACCAAGTATATCTGCAGATTCTGTTGATTCTCTCCTTGATTTGTTCAATTCTAAAATTGAGAATGTCATAAATGACATCGCTCCTGTTAAAGTCAAGAAGATGACTGGCAGGCAAAAGGGATCTTGGACAAGGTCACCGAGAGTACAAATGATGAAAAGAAGGTGCAGAAAAGCTGAGCGTATGTGGAGAAAGACGAAACTAGTAGTCCATTATAACATCTATAAAGACAGTCTTCATGCCTTTAATATGGAACTAAACACTGCTAGACAGACTTTCTTTTCAAGCCTTATAAACAGCAACTTAAATAATGCTCGTACACTCTTTGCAACGATAGAGAGACTCACAAACCCCCCCAGTCAGATTCCAAGTGAGCTCCTCTCTGAAAGCAAATGTAATGAGTTTGCTCATTTCTTTACTGATAAGATCAATAATATCAGAAAGGCAATCAGCTCATCCAATCAGTCAAGTTGTGTCGATATCAAACAAGCTCAACCACAACTTAAGAAATCAGACATTATGTCTGATTTCATGGCAATTAACAGCAAAATCTTAGAAGAGATTGTGCAAGTTATAAAAACATCAACCTGCAGTCTTGACACGCTCCCCACATCATTCTTCAAAACGGTGTTTACCTGTTTAGAAATGGATCTTCTAAAAGTGGTAAATGCTTCACTGCTATCAGGGATTTTTCCAACCAAACTTAGAACTGCAGTTGTTAAACCCCTCTTGAAGAAGAGCAACCTGGAGAACACCCTATTGAGCAATTACGGGCCAATCTCAAATCTCCCTTTCATTGGCAAAATCATTGAAAAAGTTGTTTTTAACCAGGTCAACAAGTTCTTAAACTTCAGGGGGTGTTAAGACAATTTTCAATCGGGGTTCAGAGCACATCACAGTACAGAGAGCACTCTTATAAAGATAATCAATGATATACGCCTAAATACAGATTCAGGTAAAATAACAGTGCTGGTATTGTTGGATCTCAGAGCTGCATTTGACACTGTCGATCACAGCATACTTCTGGATAGGCTGGAAAACTGGGTTGGGCTATCTGGCACGGTCCTCAAATGGTTTAGATCTTACCTAGAAGGTAGAGGTTACCATGTCAGTATAGGTGACCATAGGTCGAGGTGGACACCCATGACGTGTGGAGTCCCACAAGGCTCGATTCTGGCACCTCTCCTGTTCAACCTTTACATGCTCCCTCTAAGCCAAATAATGAGAAAGAACCAAATCTCCTACCACAGCTATGCTGATGACACTTAGATCTACCTAGCCTTACAGCCTAATGACTACAGCCCCATTGACACCCTCTGCCAATGCATTGATGAAATGAGCAATTGGATGTGCCAAAACTTTCTTCAGTTAAACAAAGAGAAAACTGAAATTATTGTGTTTGGAAACAAAGATGAGGTTCTCAAGGTAAATGCGTACCTTTGCTCTAAAGGTCAAACGACAAAAAATAAGGTCAAGAATCTTGGTGTGACTCTGGAGTCAGATCTGAGTTTCAACAGTCATGTCAAAGCAGTCAGTAAATCAGCATACTATCATCTCAAAAACATAGCAAGAATCAGATGCTTTGTTTCTAGTAAAGATTTAGAAAAACTTGTTTATGCTTTTATCAGCAGCAGGGTGGATTACTTTAATGGACTCCTCACTGGTCTTCCTAAAAAGACAGTCAGACAGTTGCAGCTCATCCAGAACGCTGCAGCCAGAATTCTAACCAGAACCAGAAAATCAGAGCACATCACACCTGTCCTCAGGTCTTTACACTGGCTGCCAGTAACATTCAGAATAGATTTTAAAGTATTATTACTGGTATATAAATCACTAAATGGCCTAGGACCTAAATACATCACAGATATGCTCACTGAATACAGACCTAACAGATCACTCAGATCTTTAGGATCATATAAACTAGAAGTTCCAAGAGTTCAGTCAAAGCAGGGTGAATCGGCTTTTAGCCACTATGCCCCTCGCTGCTGGAATCAGCTTCCAGAAATGATCAGATGTGCTCCAACATTAGGCACATTCAAATCAAGACTGAAAACACATCTGTTTAGCTGTGCCTTTACTGAATGAGCACTGAATGAGCACTGTGCTGCGTGCGACAGATTGCACTATCATGTTTTTCTCTTCTTCTTCATTCTTTCATATCACATTTTACCTGTTTTTATGTTTTGTTTTGTTTTTATGCATTTTTATTATTTGTTTTTATTTTTATTTTACTTGTTTCTTTTATTCTTCTTTATGTAAAGCACTTTGAATTGCCATTGTGTATTTAATGTGCTATATAAATAAACTTGCCTTGCCTTGCCTTGCCTTGGACTTGCAGTAGAGGCCCCAGGGTGCCCCTTGGCCCTCCACCTAGGGGCCTCTGACCCCAGCAAGCTACCGAGGGGTCCACCTCTTTCCTTGGACTTGCAGTAGAGGCCCCAGGGTGCCCCTTGGCCCTCCAACTAGGGGCCTCTGACCCCAGCAAGCTACCCAGGGGTCCACATCTCTCCTTGGACTTGCAGTGGAGGCCCCTGGGTGCCCCCGTGGCCCTCCACCTAGGGGCCTCTGACCCCAGCAAGCTACCCGGGGGTCCAGCTCTCTCCCTGGACTTGCAATAGATGCCCCAGGGTGCCCCCTTGCCCTCCACCCAGGGGCTACTGACCCCAGCAAGCTACCCAGGGCTCCACCTCTCTCCCTGGACTTGTAGTAGAGGCCCCAGGGTGCCCATTGGCCCTCCACCTAGGGGCCTCTGACCCTAGCAAGCTACCCAGGGGTCCACATCTCTCCCTGGACTTGCAGTAGAGGCCCCAGGGTACCCCGTGATCCTCCACCCAAGGGCTACTGACCCCAGCAAGCTACCCAGGGTTCCACCTCTCTCCCTGGACTTGTAGTAGAGGCCCTAGGCTGCCCTCTGGCCCTCCACCTATGGGTCTCTCACCCCAGCAAGCTACCCAGGGCTCCACCTCTCTCCCTGGACTTGCTGTAGAGGCCCCAGGGTGCCCATTGGCCCTCCACCTAGGGGTCTCTGACCCCAGCAAGCTACCGAGAGGTCCACCTCTCTCCCTGGATTTGCAATAGAGGCCCCAGGGTGCCCCGTGACCCTCCACCTAGGGGCCTCTGACCCCAGCAAGCTACCCAGGGGTCCACCTCTCTCCCTGGACTTGTAGTAGAGGCCCCAGGGTACCCATTGGCCCTCCACCTAGGGGCCTCTGACCCCAGCAAGCTACCCAGGGGTCCACCTCTCTCCTTGGACTTGCAGTATAGGCCCCAGGGTGCCCCCTGGCCCTCCACCTAGGGGCATCTGACCCCAGTGTAACACCTGTTTACACCTATAATAATTAAGAGCTATTGGTTGTGCTAATTTTATGTGTTATTTCCTAAGTGCAAAGATGTTATTTGGACCAGTTAGGTTCGACTATGGAGCCTGTAAATAGTATGAATAAATGTTTGAGAAAAGAAAATATTCCACGTGGTTTTTTCTTTAAATCAGCTGGTAGTTTACTATATGAAATGGCCAATGAAAAAAAAGAAAAAATAAACTAAAGTTTAACAGTAAAAATAAAACAGTATACTTGTATCAGAAAAATACAATTGACAATATTGTACAGCACATACAATCCTAAAGGTGCACCTTCTAAACACACTTATGTCTCTTTAAGCATGTAATTTTCCCATTCATGAAATTTTGTATCTCACAGAAAAGAGTTACACTGTGAATTAGTTGGCTTTCTTAAAACCACTAAAGCTCAAAGAATCAATAATCATTACAGTCCAACAGACTTTGTTCTTTTTTTTCTTTGTACAAAAAACCCAAGTTGTCAAAATCCGAAAAAAAAATCTTTCTTAAGTCTCTTTAACTTCAAATCAGTCTATTCCCTTTTTGTTTATAAAAAGAAAAGAACAGTTCGACTCAAATCCGTGTAACGCGGATGGCAGAAGGAAAAAATATGAAAAATATAGGTCCGTGAGACAGTCCAGGAATTTCTCAGTATTTCCAACCGAGAATGATGAAGAAATAAAAAAAATAAGTAAGCTTAGATCCCACCTCATAAAGCAGAAAAAAACCGTAGTATAGCGATGGGAGATCAACTCAGTCAATCAAGTGTCCAGATCCGTGGGAGGCTCGCCATCAACTGATTTCCAGAACATTCAGTTCCACCAAATCAAAAACCTGACCTGTATTTTAGGCCAAAGATAACAGGAAATGTCCATATTTAGTTTGTATATTGTAAATAAAAATACAATTAGGACACTGCGTTTTGCTGAAAGTACCTTTTCATTAAAGCAATTAACTTAATCAGGCTTAAACATAACCTTCTTATAAAACAATTAACAGACTAACAAGCTAAACTCAAATATAATGTTTACACAGAATAAAGACCAGGACAAAAATCACTATAAAGTATAAACACATTAATTTAAACTCAGGGTTTTACTTAAAGCATATATGTTAAAGGGATTTTATCATACAAATGCGTAGGCACTTGTTTACTGATCGTTATCAGATTAGCGTTCGACAAACTTCAACAAAAACAAGGCAAAAACATGCTAAAAGTGTTAAACACTCACCAAATCCCTTTCATAAGATGATTATTGGTGTATTTCGGCACAAATAGCGATGTTTAGATGCACTAATCTGCGTCAGATCTGCTCCGTCACCCCTCACAAAATGGAGGATTCAACTCTGCCTCGTCAGAGAAGCACTTTCTCCGAAAAACTGATTTAAAGGGCCAGTACCCCTTTTTCACATACATAATACAAATGAACCAAAAATGACTCAGATAAATGAAAAATCATAAAAAACATTCTATCCACTAAAAAGAAAATATCCTTTTCTTATTTATATAAGATTTGAAGAAAAATAACATTTATTTAATTACATCAGTATACTATGTAATGTGTGTTTTGCTCATATTCATTTAGTTATATATTTTAAATACTCGTTCTGTGTGACTTAATTCACCTGTGCTACACCCTCCCCACCAGAATCTATGCACGTCCCGTTGCATTAACTCTTACTGGCTGACATGTAACTGCTTTGTCAGAGGTTGAGGGTGAAGATGTCTCAACAAAGTCAACTCCATTTAAAGAGTTTGTGAAGGCAGTGGTAAGGCCATGGAAAAGTGCTTGGGCAACTATAACTAATGGATTACCCAGTTCATTATACTGCAATCTATCAGGTTTTTCCTTTCTCCTCTGAGAACGTCTCATTGGATTTTCTGGCTCTTGAGATGTTTCGTGCTGCTCTATATTAGATGAAATATTATCAGGATCATTTGAAAGGGGTTTCCTAATTTCCTCTTCAAGTTCCTCCTCAACACTCCTTTCTATTCCATCATCTGGACATTGAGGCATCTCTTCACTCAATTCACCTTCTGACGATTTACCACTCTCTGACATTTCACTTGATTCACCCTGTAAAGTTGTGATTTGTTTAATCTGTTTTTCCTGGTGTGAATCATCCAAGCATGCCTCTAGTCCTGCAGAATCCATCTCCACATGTGACTCATCACCTAGAGCTACAAAAGGCAATTGAGGATCACAACCCACAGGAGGATCAAAGGTAGATGTTAAAGTACCCAATGCATTTTCGTGAGATTCATTAGTAACAGGAATTCTGATCCAGTATTCTGGAACTTCATCCTCCATTGACTCTGCAGTATCGTTAACTCCATTCTCACTGGCATCTTCCCCACTAACTTGTTGACGTGTCCTAGGCTTTGAAGTAGAACTTGGTGGATTAGATACCTTCTCACCTGGTAGAGTAAGGAAACCACATGGGAGCAGAAGATCCCGATGCAGAGTGCGCAAGGGTCCTTCATCCCCTTCAGGTCTTACTGTGTACACTGGGAGGTCATGTACTCGGCGTACAACAATGTAAGCAGATGGCTCCCATTTATCTGCGAGCTTATGTTTGCCTCGCAAGCGAACCTGCTTTACTAAAACTCGATCGCCTACTTCCAAGGTAGAATCCACAACATGTTTGTCAAACCTTATCTTGTTTCTTTCAGCATTCTTGAGTGCATTGCGAGTGGCAATTTGATAGCTTTCCTCAAGGTGTTTTTTAAGTTTTGACACATATTGGGAGTGTGACAGTCGCTTACTGGTGGTAGGGAGACCAAAGGCTAGGTCAATGGGGAGACGAGGCTGCCTTCCGAACATTAATTCGTAAGGAGTAAATCCAGTCACTTCACTTTTTGTACAATTGTACGCGTGAACGAGAGGTTTAACAAAGTCACGCCAATGAGCTTTTTGTTCATCATTCATGCTACCTAACATGTTCAAAAGTGTCCTGTTAAATCTTTCCACAGGATTACCACGTGGGTGATAGGGCGTAGTCCTTCCCTTTTTGATTCCAGAGATGGAACACAGCTCCTTTATAGTGTGTGACTCAAAATCACGACCTTGGTCACTGTGTAACCTCTCCGGGAATCCGTAGTGAACGATGAAATTGTCCCATAGAGCCTGAGCAACAGTTCGAGCCTTCTGATTGACAGTTGGTACTGCCACGGCATACTTGGTAAAGTGATCTGTTATCACAAGTATGTCTTTAAAATTTCTTCGATCTGGCTCCAAAGAAAGAAAATCCATACACAACAACTCTAAAGGTCGAGTTGTTCGTATGTTGACAAGTGGAGCTGCTTTCTCAGGGGGAGCTTTATGGAGAACACAACGGGGACAAGTTTTGATTTTTTGCTCCACTTCCTGTGCCATCTTTGGCCAATAAAATCTGGACCTTGCCAAATCAAGTGTTCGATCTATCCCCATATGGCCCATCTCATCATGAAGACTTCTCAATACAGTTGCTCTAAACTCTTTGGGTAACACTAACTGGTGAGTTAGAACCTCTCCATTCTGTCTTTTTCGATACAGTACTCCTTCTAGAAGCACAAAACGGTTCCACTCTCTCATCATAAGAGACAGCTCAGGTAATTCACCTCTAACAGTGGGAGAAGGTTTCTCTCCTGAGTTTAAGTGAGAGATAATTTGAGAGATAGTTGAGTCAGCACCCTGTTTTTCAATTAGATCCTGAACTGACAGGCGAGGTATGAGTGAGACTCCAAGTTCTTCCTCCTCATAGCTGTTGGGCACAGCATTCGAACTCATAGCAAGAGAATGCACTAACACTGTTCGATCACTTGCACTTTCCACAACATCTTCAGGCATGGAACTAATTATGTGTTTATCACAAATGGCTTCAACCTCATCTTGTGTAAGACTTGTCTCTCCTAGGTTTTCAAGATGTAAGGTCAGAAATTTATCAATCCTCTCTTGTTCCTTTCTTGAGACAACATCCATAGCCACTTCATGAGGACGCCTAGATAAGCCATCAGCATCAAGATTAAGCTTCCCTGCCCGATACTTCAAGGAGAAGGAGTAAGTAGAAAGAGCTGAAAGCCAACGATAGCTGGCTGCATCCAGCTTCGCGGTGGTGAGAATATATGTAAGTGGGTTACTGTCTGTTATAACTGTGAACTGACTTCCATAAAGGTAATCGTGGAACTTTTCAGTCACAGCCCACTTTAAAGCAAGAAATTCCAGTTTGTGTGCTGGATAGCGACTCTCACTGAATGACAAACCCCTACTGGCAAAAGCAATTGCCCTCATCTTTCCTTCCTGCTCCTGGTAAAGTGCAGCTCCTAAACCCGTAGTACTCGCATTCGTGTGCAAAATGTATGGAAGTTTAGGATTTGCAAAACCCAAGATAGGGGCAGAGGTAAGTCTGTCAATGATTTCCTCAAAAGCGTGTTGACAGTTAGATGTCCAACGCTGCTTAAATGGTTCTCTAGGATTCAAGTAGTGACCTTTAATCTCTTGAGTCTTCTTTGATTTGTGTAGTGGAGGGTATCCAGAGGTGAGATGGTTAAGGGGTTTTACTATTTTGGAAAAATCTTTGATAAATCTCCTATAATACCCTGCAAAACCAAGAAAAGACCTGAGTTCTTTTAAGTTTGTGGGACTTGGCCAGGTTTTTAGGGCCTTGATCTTTTCAGGATCTGTCTCAACACCACTTGAAGACACAATGTGCCCGAGATACCTCACCGATGTTTGGAAAAATGTACATTTCTCCGGTGACAATTTGAGACCATAATCTTTCAAGCGGTGAAGAACTCGCAAGAGCCTTTCCTCATGCTCTTCTAATGTTGCCGAAAAGACTATGAGATCATCTATAAAAACTAAAACCTCTTTCAGATTGATATCCCCCATGCAGCGTTCCATTAGACGCTGGAACGTGCTTGGGGCGTTAGTAACCCCCTGGGGCATTCGATTAAATTCCCAAAACCCCAGGGGACAAACGAAAGCAGTCTTTGGCTTATCAATCTCCTCTACCTCAATTTGATAATACCCGGACTTCAGGTCTAACACTGAGAACCACCTAGACCCAGTCAAGGCAGAAAACGTCTCTTCCAAGTTAGGTAGAGCATACGCGTCTTTAATAGTTTGGAGGTTTAGCTTTCGATAATCAACACAAAGCCTTACCTCCCCATTCTTCTTTCTCACAACAACGATTGGGGAGGAAAATGGAGACTCTGACTCCCTAATAATCCCAGCATCCAGCAGTTCCTGCAGATTTTTTCGGACAGCTTGAATATCTTTAGGGTGAATGGGTCTGGCTTTGTGTTTAAATGGCGTCTCATCATGTAATCGGATATGGTGTTTGGTCTTGGTGGTGTGACCAAAGTCGAGATCATGGCATGCAAAAACTTCATGCATTGAATTGAGTTTCCTTGTCACTCTTTCCCTCCATTCAGAAGTCAACGGTGAGTTGTCAAAGTTGAAATGTATTTTGGAGTCTTCAGAGTTCTTTGTAAGGTTAACAGAAGATGTCAACACATTATTCTGACCATTTGGCATGACACACTGAATAGAATTTACTTCAGCCAGCCGAATCTTTGGTGGAAGGACAACATCGTGCTCTGTCTCATTCTTCAGCACGATAGGCAAGTATTTTCCTCCAGCAGGAAGGGAAAGTAAACAACTTGACACCATTATCCCACCAGGCAGAGATGAGGCACGTGGGGCTTCCACAACCACCCATCTGTCAGTAACTGGAGTGGACATTCGGACTGAACCTTCAAGAACTACTGTCTTCCCAGCAGGAATAGATTCAGGGACTCGACAGTTTAGGTTCACCCATCCAAGATTTCCTTCAGCACCCTGCCTGTGAACAAATTCAAGAACCTGCATAACTGCTTGGTAACCTTGGGGAACAGGATGGTGTTTCAGAGGCTTGGAAGATATGTACTCAGAGTACAGGGAATTTAGAGTGTTTGTGCCTATGAGTACTTGCGCATTAGGTCTGGTATCTGGGACAATTAAGGCAAGGGTTGGCACTTCAATATCTGAACTCACGAACTCCTTTGGAAAGGTTATTGATGTTTCAATATAACCCAAGTAAGGAACTTGACAGCCATTCGCACCTTCTATTTCAAGCAAGTGGTGCAAGGGTTGTATGGGTTGATTTGCAAATACATCTTGATAGAAAGACAAAGGAAAAGTGGTTACTTGTGAACCAGTGTCGAGAAGACAATTAATCTCTTTATCAGCAATCAACACTCTTGCAGTGCATTTGGTTCCAATAAGACCAGAAGGAAGTTTTAGACAGCATTTGTGTTTAGGAGTGGGACTATCATCAGAGACTGAGACTGCAAGGTTGTCAGTGGGACTTTGACTGCTTTCTCCAGTTCCTCTTTGTCCCACAAAAGGAACTGAAGTTAGTTTAAATCATTGGGATCTGGAACTCCGTCACATACTTCCCACTGTAACTGCTTCTCCTTCAGCTGGCGGTTCTTAGCACCAACTAAGGATGGATTGGGACTAGTCTCACAACGGGAAGCTATATGGCCATCCTCCCCACAATTAAAACAATACCAGGGTCGTGGCTTAGCTGACTTGTTAGGTTGGGGATTTGTCCCTTTGCTTGGCTTGGGAGAGAATGTTTTGGCTGACTTTGATGGTACACTGGGCTCCTTTGGTTTGAACTCTTTGCATTTTTTAAATGGTTTCATTGAGGCTATTTGATTTTGTAGCTCAACTACTTGCCGCTTTAAGTCTTCCACTTCATCATGCTTTACAGCAGAACACGCAGCACTAATAGAGTGGAGGTTTGTCACAACACGCCTTGGGGGAGTAGCAGAATGCTTAGCAGCGCCTAAGTGTTGGTTCATTCGCACTGCTTTTATAGATTGCTTATCTTCTTCTATTCGCAACAGCAGGAGTAAATCGGAGAATGCAGGGGGATTTTTTCTTTTCTGCTCTAGCTGGAGCTCAGTTATTAAAGCATTGTCCCAGCACCCCCGGCAAAACTGTTTAAGCAGGTGCCGATCACGGTCAGCTGCAGAAACACCACCTCTCTTGATGGCTGTGCTCAGAACTTTTTGCAGCCTATGCAAGAATTGTGATGGTTTCTCCCCAGCATCTTGAAATGTGCTCATAAACTTTGCAAAGAGCTCATCTCCGTCCTCCACAGTACCAAAGGCTGACTCTAGGAGCTCAAGATAATCACTTGGAGGAGAATGAGGACCTAAGTGTTTCACAACATCAGCTGCAGGTGGGAGGAGACTGTCTAAAATACGTTGTGAGCGTTGTGCATCCGTGAGAGTGGAGTCAGTGCAAAAGAATTCAATGTTTGTTCGCCAAGTATCATAGTCTATTTCATTAGCGGAGTATGAGGGCTTTCCAGAGAAAGGTCTCAAGCGCATAGTAGTAAGGGAATGTGAAGGAGTATCACTTCTCACAATATGCTCAACGACCAATCGCTGCACTTCAGCTGGAGTCACATCACTCACTGTTAATTTCAGTGGTGTGCCCATGTCAGCATTGAGCCTGGAAGGTGAAGCACTAATCTGGGGCAAAGAATTATTTAACTTTGTTTGGAAAATGACTGACTCATTTGAGGGTGTGACATCACCATGTGCAGATACCATAGTAGTCTGCGTTGGCTCTACCACTCTTTTCTGAGAGCCTTCAGGGTCAGACTCAGTTGTCAGAAACTCTGATTCAGTCTGTGGGGGAGACACAGCAGAGGCTGTGAGTTTAGCCAGCTCGTCCTGTAAAAGCTCTTCCAATGGCTTGCCAGTTACTTTTGAAATTTCTCGTAGCCCTTCAATGAAAGTGTGAGTTGCACTGCTGCTAGCAGCTGGTGTATATACACTGGTAAGTGACTTAATAGTATAAGTAACATCAGATGAGGTAGGGCTCTGAAAGGCAGTTGGAAGAGATTGTTCTAATAACTGCATCGCTGAGTCATTCTTAAATTCAACAATGATTTGCCCATGAAATTCTGTCTTTGGTTCATCAATACGGATTAATCGCTCAATTGATCCATAATCTGACAAGTGTTTTAACACTTCATCATCTCTCTCAGTGTGAGTTAACCCACTGATAAAAATAAAACAGTATACTTGTATCAGAAAAATACAATTGACAATATTGTACAGCACATACAATCCTAAAGGTGCACCTTCTAAACACACTTATGTCTCTTTAAGCATGTAATTTTCCCATTCATGAAATTTTGTATCTCACAGAAAAGAGTTACACTGTGAATTAGTTGGCTTTCTTAAAACCACTAAAGCTCAAAGAATCAATAATTATTACAGTCCAACAGACTTTGTTCTTTTTTTTCTTTGTACAAAAAACCCAAGTTGTCAAAATCCGAAAAAAAAATCTTTCTTAAGTCTCTTTAACTTCAAATCAGTCTATTCCCTTTTTGTTTATAAAAAGAAAAGAACAGTTCGACTCAAATCCGTGTAACGCGGATGGCAGAAGGAAAAAATATGAAAAATATAGGTCCGTGAGACAGTCCAGGAATTTCTCAGTATTTCCAACCGAGAATGATGAAGAAATAAAAAAAATAAGTAAGCTTAGATCCCACCTCATAAAGCAGAAAAAAACCGTAGTATAGCGATGGGAGATCAACTCAGTCAATCAAGTGTCCAGATCCGTGGGAGGCTCGCCATCAACTGATTTCCAGAACATTCAGTTCCACCAAATCAAAAACCTGACCTGTATTTTAGGCCAAAGATAACAGGAAATGTCCATATTTAGTTTGTATATTGTAAATAAAAATACAATTAGGACACTGCGTTTTGCTGAAAGTACCTTTTCATTAAAGCAATTAACTTAATCAGGCTTAAACATAACCTTCTTATAAAACAATTAACAGACTAACAAGCTAAACTCAAATATAATGTTTACACAGAATAAAGACCAGAACAAAAATCACTATAAAGTATAAACACATTAATTTAAACTCAGGGTTTTACTTAAAGCATATATGTTAAAGGGATTTTATCATACAAATGCGTAGGCACTTGTTTACTGATCGTTATCAGATTAGCGTTCGACAAACTTCAACAAAAACAAGGCAAAAACATGCTAAAAGTGTTAAACACTCACCAAATCCCTTTCATAAGATGATTATTGGTGTATTTCGGCACAAATAGCGATGTTTAGATGCACTAATCTGCGTCAGATCTGCTCCGTCACCCCTCACAAAATGGAGGATTCAACTCTGCCTCGTCAGAGAAGCACTTTCTCCGAAAAACTGATTTAAAGGGCCAGTACCCCTTTTTCACATACATAATACAAATGAACCAAAAATGACTCAGATAAATGAAAAATCATAAAAAACATTCTATCCACTAAAAAGAAAATATCCTTTTCTTATTTATATAAGATTTGAAGAAAAATAACATTTATTTAATTACATCAGTATACTATGTAATGTGTGTTTTGCTCATATTCATTTAGTTATATATTTTAAATACTCGTTCTGTGTGACTTAATTCACCTGTGCTACACCCTCCCCACCAGAATCTATGCACGTCCCGTTGCATTAACTCTTACTGGCTGACATGTAACTGCTTTGTCAGAGGTTGAGGGTGAAGATGTCTCAACAAAGTCAACTCCATTTAAAGAGTTTGTGAAGGCAGTGGTAAGGCCATGGAAAAGTGCTTGGGCAACTATAACTAATGGATTACCCAGTTCATTATACTGCAATCTATCAGGTTTTTCCTTTCTCCTCTGAGAACGTCTCATTGGATTTTCTGGCTCTTGAGATGTTTCGTGCTGCTCTATATTAGATGAAATATTATCAGGATCATTTGAAAGGGGTTTCCTAATTTCCTCTTCAAGTTCCTCCTCAACACTCCTTTCTATTCCATCATCTGGACATTGAGGCATCTCTTCACTCAATTCACCTTCTGACGATTTACCACTCTCTGACATTTCACTTGATTCACCCTGTAAAGTTGTGATTTGTTTAATCTGTTTTTCCTGGTGTGAATCATCCAAGCATGCCTCTAGTCCTGCAGAATCCATCTCCACATGTGACTCATCACCTAGAGCTACAAAAGGCAATTGAGGATCACAACCCACAGGAGGATCAAAGGTAGATGTTAAAGTACCCAATGCATTTTCGTGAGATTCATTAGTAACAGGAATTCTGATCCAGTATTCTGGAACTTCATCCTCCATTGACTCTGCAGTATCGTTAACTCCATTCTCACTGGCATCTTCCCCACTAACTTGTTGACGTGTCCTAGGCTTTGAAGTAGAACTTGGTGGATTAGATACCTTCTCACCTGGTAGAGTAAGGAAACCACATGGGAGCAGAAGATCCCGATGCAGAGTACGCAAGGGTCCTTCATCCCCTTCAGGTCTTACTGTGTACACTGGGAGGTCATGTACTCGGCGTACAACAATGTAAGCAGATGGCTCCCATTTATCTGCGAGCTTATGTTTGCCTCGCAAGCGAACCTGCTTTACTAAAACTCGATCGCCTACTTCCAAGGTAGAATCCACAACATGTTTGTCAAACCTTATCTTGTTTCTTTCAGCATTCTTGAGTGCATTGCGAGTGGCAATTTGATAGCTTTCCTCAAGGTGTTTTTTAAGTTTTGACACATATTGGGAGTGTGACAGTCGCTTACTGGTGGTAGGGAGACCAAAGGCTAGGTCAATGGGGAGACGAGGCTGCCTTCCGAACATTAATTCGTAAGGAGTAAATCCAGTCACTTCACTTTTTGTACAATTGTACGCGTGAACGAGAGGTTTAACAAAGTCACGCCAATGAGCTTTTTGTTCATCATTCATGCTACCTAACATGTTCAAAAGTGTCCTGTTAAATCTTTCCACAGGATTACCACGTGGGTGATAGGGCGTAGTCCTTCCCTTTTTGATTCCAGAGATGGAACACAGCTCCTTTATAGTGTGTGACTCAAAATCACGACCTTGGTCACTGTGTAACCTCTCCGGGAATCCGTAGTGAACGATGAAATTGTCCCATAGAGCCTGAGCAACAGTTCGAGCCTTCTGATTGACAGTTGGTACTGCCACGGCATACTTGGTAAAGTGATCTGTTATCACAAGTATGTCTTTAAAATTTCTTCGATCTGGCTCCAAAGAAAGAAAATCCATACACAACAACTCTAAAGGTCGAGTTGTTCGTATGTTGACAAGTGGAGCTGCTTTCTCAGGGGGAGCTTTATGGAGAACACAACGGGGACAAGTTTTGATTTTTTGCTCCACTTCCTGTGCCATCTTTGGCCAATAAAATCTGGACCTTGCCAAATCAAGTGTTCGATCTATCCCCATATGGCCCATCTCATCATGAAGACTTCTCAATACAGTTGCTCTAAACTCTTTGGGTAACACTAACTGGTGAGTTAGAACCTCTCCATTCTGTCTTTTTCGATACAGTACTCCTTCTAGAAGCACAAAACGGTTCCACTCTCTCATCATAAGAGACAGCTCAGGTAATTCACCTCTAACAGTGGGAGAAGGTTTCTCTCCTGAGTTTAAGTGAGAGATAATTTGAGAGATAGTTGAGTCAGCACCCTGTTTTTCAATTAGATCCTGAACTGACAGGCGAGGTATGAGTGAGACTCCAAGTTCTTCCTCCTCATAGCTGTTGGGCACAGCATTCGAACTCATAGCAAGAGAATGCACTAACACTGTTCGATCACTTGCACTTTCCACAACATCTTCAGGCATGGAACTAATTATGTGTTTATCACAAATGGCTTCAACCTCATCTTGTGTAAGACTTGTCTCTCCTAGGTTTTCAAGATGTAAGGTCAGAAATTTATCAATCCTCTCTTGTTCCTTTCTTGAGACAACATCCATAGCCACTTCATGAGGACGCCTAGATAAGCCATCAGCATCAAGATTAAGCTTCCCTGCCCGATACTTCAAGGAGAAGGAGTAAGTAGAAAGAGCTGAAAGCCAACGATAGCTGGCTGCATCCAGCTTCGCGGTGGTGAGAATATATGTAAGTGGGTTACTGTCTGTTATAACTGTGAACTGACTTCCATAAAGGTAATCGTGGAACTTTTCAGTCACAGCCCACTTTAAAGCAAGAAATTCCAGTTTGTGTGCTGGATAACGACTCTCACTGAATGACAAACCCCTACTGGCAAAAGCAATTGCCCTCATCTTTCCTTCCTGCTCCTGGTAAAGTGCAGCTCCTAAACCCGTAGTACTCGCATTCGTGTGCAAAATGTATGGAAGTTTAGGATTTGCAAAACCCAAGATAGGGGCAGAGGTAAGTCTGTCAATGATTTCCTCAAAAGCGTGTTGACAGTTAGATGTCCAACGCTGCTTAAATGGTTCTCTAGGATTCAAGTAGTGACCTTTAATCTCTTGAGTCTTCTTTGATTTGTGTAGTGGAGGGTATCCAGAGGTGAGATGGTTAAGGGGTTTTACTATTTTGGAAAAATCTTTGATAAATCTCCTATAATACCCTGCAAAACCAAGAAAAGACCTGAGTTCTTTTAAGTTTGTGGGACTTGGCCAGGTTTTTAGGGCCTTGATCTTTTCAGGATCTGTCTCAACACCACTTGAAGACACAATGTGCCCGAGATACCTCACCGATGTTTGGAAAAATTTACATTTCTCCGGTGACAATTTGAGACCATAATCTTTCAAGCGGTGAAGAACTCGCAAGAGCCTTTCCTCATGCTCTTCTAATGTTGCCGAAAAGACTATGAGATCATCTATAAAAACTAAAACCTCTTTCAGATTGATATCCCCCATGCAGCGTTCCATTAGACGCTGGAACGTGCTTGGGGCGTTAGTAACCCCCTGGGGCATTCGATTAAATTCCCAAAACCCCAGGGGACAAACGAAAGCAGTCTTTGGCTTATCAATCTCCTCTACCTCAATTTGATAATACCCGGACTTCAGGTCTAACACTGAGAACCACCTAGACCCAGTCAAGGCAGAAAACGTCTCTTCCAAGTTAGGTAGAGCATACGCGTCTTTAATAGTTTGGAGGTTTAGCTTTCGATAATCAACACAAAGCCTTACCTCCCCATTCTTCTTTCTCACAACAACGATTGGGGAGGAAAATGGAGACTCTGACTCCCTAATAATCCCAGCATCCAGCAGTTCCTGCAGATGTTTTCGGACAGCTTGAATATCTTTAGGGTGAATGGGTCTGGCTTTGTGTTTAAATGGCGTCTCATCATGTAATCGGATATGGTGTTTGGTCTTGGTGGTGTGACCAAAGTCGAGATCATGGCATGCAAAAACTTCATGCATTGAATTGAGTTTCCTTGTCACTCTTTCCCTCCATTCAGAAGTCAACGGTGAGTTGTCAAAGTTGAAATGTATTTTGGAGTCTTCAGAGTTCTTTGTAAGGTTAACAGAAGATGTCAACACATTATTCTGACCATTTGGCATGACACACTGAATAGAATTTACTTCAGCCAGCCGAATCTTTGGTGGAAGGACAACATCGTGCTCTGTCTCATTCTTCAGCACGATAGGCAAGTATTTTCCTCCAGCAGGAAGGGAAAGTAAACAACTTGACACCATTATCCCACCAGGCAGAGATGAGGCACGTGGGGCTTCCACAACCACCCATCTGTCAGTAACTGGAGTGGACATTCGGACTGAACCTTCAAGAACTACTGTCTTCCCAGCAGGAATAGATTCAGGGACTCGACAGTTTAGGTTCACCCATCCAAGATTTCCTTCAGCACCCTGCCTGTGAACAAATTCAAGAACCTGCATAACTGCTTGGTAACCTTGGGGAACAGGATGGTGTTTCAGAGGCTTGGAAGATATGTACTCAGAGTACAGGGAATTTAGAGTGTTTGTGCCTATGAGTACTTGCGCATTAGGTCTGGTATCTGGGACAATTAAGGCAAGGGTTGGCACTTCAATATCTGAACTCACGAACTCCTTTGGAAAGGTTATTGATGTTTCAATATAACCCAAGTAAGGAACTTGACAGCCATTCGCACCTTCTATTTCAAGCAAGTGGTGCAAGGGTTGTATGGGTTGATTTGCAAATACATCTTGATAGAAAGACAAAGGAAAAGTGGTTACTTGTGAACCAGTGTCGAGAAGACAATTAATCTCTTTATCAGCAATCAACACTCTTGCAGTGCATTTGGTTCCAATAAGACCAGAAGGAAGTTTTAGACAGCATTTGTGTTTAGGAGTGGGACTATCATCAGAGACTGAGACTGCAAGGTTGTCAGTGGGACTTTGACTGCTTTCTCCAGTTCCTCTTTGTCCCACAAAAGGAACTGAAGTTAGTTTAAATCATTGGGATCTGGAACTCCGTCACATACTTCCCACTGTAACTGCTTCTCCTTCAGCTGGCGGTTCTTAGCACCAACTAAGGATGGATTGGGACTAGTCTCACAACGGGAAGCTATATGGCCATCCTCCCCACAATTAAAACAATACCAGGGTCGTGGCTTAGCTGACTTGTTAGGTTGGGGATTTGTCCCTTTGCTTGGCTTGGGAGAGAATGTTTTGGCTGACTTTGATGGTACACTGGGCTCCTTTGGTTTGAACTCTTTGCATTTTTTAAATGGTTTCATTGAGGCTATTTGATTTTGTAGCTCAACTACTTGCCGCTTTAAGTCTTCCACTTCATCATGCTTTACAGCAGAACACGCAGCACTAATAGAGTGGAGGTTTGTCACAACACGCCTTGGGGGAGTAGCAGAATGCTTAGCAGCGCCTAAGTGTTGGTTCATTCGCACTGCTTTTATAGATTGCTTATCTTCTTCTATTCGCAACAGCAGGAGTAAATCGGAGAATGCAGGGGGATTTTTTCTTTTCTGCTCTAGCTGGAGCTCAGTTATTAAAGCATTGTCCCAGCACCCCCGGCAAAACTGTTTAAGCAGGTGCCGATCACGGTCAGCTGCAGAAACACCACCTCTCTTGATGGCTGTGCTCAGAACTTTTTGCAGCCTATGCAAGAATTGTGATGGTTTCTCCCCAGCATCTTGAAATGTGCTCATAAACTTTGCAAAGAGCTCATCTCCGTCCTCCACAGTACCAAAGGCTGACTCTAGGAGCTCAAGATAATCACTTGGAGGAGAATGAGGACCTAAGTGTTTCACAACATCAGCTGCAGGTGGGAGGAGACTGTCTAAAATACGTTGTGAGCGTTGTGCATCCGTGAGAGTGGAGTCAGTGCAAAAGAATTCAATGTTTGTTCGCCAAGTATCATAGTCTATTTCATTAGCGGAGTATGAGGGCTTTCCAGAGAAAGGTCTCAAGCGCATAGTAGTAAGGGAATGTGAAGGAGTATCACTTCTCACAATATGCTCAACGACCAATCGCTGCACTTCAGCTGGAGTCACATCACTCACTGTTAATTTCAGTGGTGTGCCCATGTCAGCATTGAGCCTGGAAGGTGAAGCACTAATCTGGGGCAAAGAATTATTTGACTTTGTTTGGAAAATGACTGACTCATTTGAGGGTGTGACATCACCATGTGCAGATACCATAGTAGTCTGCGTTGGCTCTACCACTCTTTTCTGAGAGCCTTCAGGGTCAGACTCAGTTGTCAGAAACTCTGATTCAGTCTGTGGGGGAGACACAGCAGAGGCTGTGAGTTTAGCCAGCTCGTCCTGTAAAAGCTCTTCCAATGGCTTGCCAGTTACTTTTGAAATTTCTCGTAGCCCTTCAATGAAAGTGTGAGTTGCACTGCTGCTAGCAGCTGGTGTATATACACTGGTAAGTGACTTAATAGTATAAGTAACATCAGATGAGGTAGGGCTCTGAAAGGCAGTTGGAAGAGATTGTTCTAATAACTGCATCGCTGAGTCATTCTTAAATTCAACAATGATTTGCCCATGAAATTCTGTCTTTGGTTCATCAATACGGATTAATCGCTCAATTGATCCATAATCTGACAAGTGTTTTAACACTTCATCATCTCTCTCAGTGTGAGTTAACCCACTGATAAAAATAAAACAGTATACTTGTATCAGAAAAATACAATTGACAATATTGTACAGCACATACAATCCTAAAGGTGCACCTTCTAAACACACTTATGTCTCTTTAAGCATGTAATTTTCCCATTCATGAAATTTTGTATCTCACAGAAAAGAGTTACACTGTGAATTAGTTGGCTTTCTTAAAACCACTAAAGCTCAAAGAATCAATAATTATTACAGTCCAACAGACTTTGTTCTTTTTTTTCTTTGTACAAAAAACCCAAGTTGTCAAAATCCGAAAAAAAAATCTTTCTTAAGTCTCTTTAACTTCAAATCAGTCTATTCCCTTTTTGTTTATAAAAAGAAAAGAACAGTTCGACTCAAATCCGTGTAACGCGGATGGCAGAAGGAAAAAATATGAAAAATATAGGTCCGTGAGACAGTCCAGGAATTTCTCAGTATTTCCAACCGAGAATGATGAAGAAATAAAAAAAATAAGTAAGCTTAGATCCCACCTCATAAAGCAGAAAAAAACCGTAGTATAGCGATGGGAGATCAACTCAGTCAATCAAGTGTCCAGATCCGTGGGAGGCTCGCCATCAACTGATTTCCAGAACATTCAGTTCCACCAAATCAAAAACCTGACCTGTATTTTAGGCCAAAGATAACAGGAAATGTCCATATTTAGTTTGTATATTGTAAATAAAAATACAATTAGGACACTGCGTTTTGCTGAAAGTACCTTTTCATTAAAGCAATTAACTTAATCAGGCTTAAACATAACCTTCTTATAAAACAATTAACAGACTAACAAGCTAAACTCAAATATAATGTTTACACAGAATAAAGACCAGGACAAAAATCACTATAAAGTATAAACACATTAATTTAAACTCAGGGTTTTACTTAAAGCATATATGTTAAAGGGATTTTATCATACAAATGCGTAGGCACTTGTTTACTGATCGTTATCAGATTAGCGTTCGACAAACTTCAACAAAAACAAGGCAAAAACATGCTAAAAGTGTTAAACACTCACCAAATCCCTTTCATAAGATGATTATTGGTGTATTTCGGCACAAATAGCGATGTTTAGATGCACTAATCTGCGTCAGATCTGCTCCGTCACCCCTCACAAAATGGAGGATTCAACTCTGCCTCGTCAGAGAAGCACTTTCTCCGAAAAACTGATTTAAAGGGCCAGTACCCCTTTTTCACATACATAATACAAATGAACCAAAAATGACTCAGATAAATGAAAAATCATAAAAAACATTCTATCCACTAAAAAGAAAATATCCTTTTCTTATTTATATAAGATTTGAAGAAAAATAACATTTATTTAATTACATCAGTATACTATGTAATGTGTGTTTTGCTCATATTCATTTAGTTATATATTTTAAATACTCGTTCTGTGTGACTTAATTCACCTGTGCTACACCAGCAAGCTACCCAGGGGTCCACCTCTCTCCCTGGACTTGCAGTATAGCACCCAGCGTGCCCCCTGGCCCTCCACCTAGGGGCATCTGACACCAGCAAGCTACCCAGGGGTCCACCTCTCTCCCTGGACTTGCAGTATAGGCCCCAGGGTGCCCTCTGGCCCTCCACCTAGGAGCCTCTGACCCTAGCAAACTACCCAGGGGTCCACCTCTCTCCCTGGACTTGTTGTAGAGGCCCCAGGGTGCCCCGTGGCCCTCCACCTAGACGCCTCTGACCCCAGCAAGCTACCCTGGGGTCCACCTCTCTCCCTGGACTTTCAGTAGAGGCCCCAGGGTGCCCCTTGGCCCTCCACCTAGGGGCCTCTGACCCCAGCAAGCTACCGAGGGGTCCACCTCTCTCCCTGGACTTGCAGTAGAGGCCCCAGGGTGCCCCTTGGCCCTCCACCTAGGGGCCTCTGACCCCAGCAAGCTACCCGGGGGTCCAGCTCTCTCCCTGGACTTGCAATAGAGGTCCCAGGGTGCCCCCTTGCCCTCCACCCAGGGGCTACTGACTCCAGCAAGCTACCCAGGGCTCCACCTCTCTCACTGGACTTGTAGTAGAGGCCCTAGGCTGCCCTTTGGCCTTCCACCTAGGGGCCTCTGACCCCAGCAAGCTACCGAGGGCTCCACCTTTCTCCCTGGACTTGCAGTAGAGGCCCCAGGGTGCCCATTGGCCCTCCACCTTGGGGCCTCTGACCCCAGCAAGCTACCGAGGGGTCCACCTCTCTCCCTGGACTTGCAGTAGAGGCCCCAGGGTGCCCCGTGGCCCTCCACCTAGGGGCCTCTAACCCCAGCAAGCTACCCAGGGGTCCACATCTCTCCATGGACTTGCAGTAGATGCCCCTGGGTGCCCCCTGGCCCTCCACTTAGGGGCCTTTGACCCCAGCAAGCTACCCAGGGGTCCACCTCTCTCCCTGAACTTATAGTAGAGAGCCCACGGTGCCCCCTGGCCCTCCCCCTAGGGGCCTCTGACACCAGCAAGCTACCCAGGGGTCCACATCTCTCCCTGGACTTGCAGTAGACGCCGCTGGGTGCCCCCTGGCCCTCCACCTAGGGGCCTCTGACCCCAGCAAGCTACCCAGGGCTCCACTTCTCTCCCTGGACTTGCAGTAGAAGCCCCAGGGTGCCCCCTTGCCCTCCACCCAGAGGCTACTGACCCCAGCAAGCTACCCAGGGCTCCACCTCTCTCCCTGGACTTGCAGTAGAGGCCCCAGGGTACCCCATGGCCCTCCACCTAGGGGCCTCTGATTCCAGCAAGCTACCCAGGGGTCCAGCTCTCTCCCTGGACTTGCAGTAGAGGCCCCAGGGTACCCCGTGGCCCTCCACCTAGGGGCCTCTGAACCCAGCAAGCTACCCAGGGGTCCAGCTCTCTCCCTGGACTTGCAATAGAGGCCCCAGGGTGCCCCCTTGCCCTCCACCCAGGGGCTACTGACCCCAGCAAGCTACCCAGGGCTCCACCTCTCTCCCTGGACTTGTAGTTGAGGCCCTAGGCTGCCCTCTGGCCCTCCACCTAGGGGCCTCTGACCCCAGCAAGCTACCCAGGGCTCCACCTCTCTCCCTGGACTTGCAGTAGAGGCCCCAGGGTGCCCATTGGCCCTCCACCTAGGGGTCTCTTACCCCAGCAAGCTACCGAAGGGTCCACCTCTCTCCCTGGTCTTGCAATAGAGGCCCCAGGGTGCCCCCTGACCCTCCACCTAGGGGCCTCTGACCCCAGCAAGCTACCCAGGGGTCCATATCTCTCCCTGGACTTGCAGTAGACGCCCCTGGGTGCCCCCTGGCCCTCCACCAAGGGGCCTCTGACCCCAGCAAGCTACCTAGGGGTCCACCTCTCTCCCTGGACTTATAGTAGATGCCCCAGGGTGCCCCCTGGCCCTCCACCTAGGGGCCTCTGACCCCTGCAAACTACCCAGGGGTCCACCTCTCTTCCTGGACTTGCAGTAGAGTCCCCAGGGTGCCCCATGGCCGTCCACCTAGGGCCCTCTGACCCCAGCAAGCTACCCAGGGCTCCAACCCTCTCCCTGGACTTGCAGTATAGGCCCCAGGGTGCCCCCCGGTCATCCACCTAGGGGCCTCTGACCCTAGCAAACTACCCAGGGGTCCACCTCTCTCCCTGGACTTGCAGTAGAGGCCCCAGGGTGCCCCGTGGCCCTCCACCTAGGGCCCTCTGACCCCAGCAAGCTACCCAGGGCTCCAACTTTCTCCCTGGACTTGCAGTATAGGCCCCAGGGTGCCCCTGGTCCTCCACCTAGGGGCCCCTGACCCAAGCAAGCTGCCCAGGGGTCCACCTCTCTCCCTGGACTTGCAATAGAGGCCCCAGGGTGCCCCTTGGCCCTCCACCTAGGGGCCTCTGACCCCAGAAAGCTACCCAGGGGTCCACCTCTCTCCCTAGAATTGCACACTAGGCCCCAGGGTGACCCTTGGCCCTCCACCTAGGGGCCTCTGAGCCCAGCAAGCTGCCCAGGGGCCTGCCTATCTCCCTGAACTTGCAGTAGAGTCCCCAGGGTGCCCCATGGCCCTCCACGTAGGGCCCTCTGACCCCAGCAAGCTACCCAGGGGTCCACCTCTCTCCCTGGACTTGTAGTAGAGGCCCCAGGGTACCCCGTGGCCCTCCACCTAGGGGCCTCTGAACCCAGCAAGCTACCCAGGGGTCCAGCACTCTCCCTGGACTTGCAATAGAGGCCCCAGGGTGCCCCCTTGCCCTCCACCCAGGGGCTACTGACCCCAGCAAGCTACCCAGGGCTCCACCTCTCTCCCTGGACTTGTAGTAGAGGCCCTAGGCTGCCCTCTGGCCCTCCACCTAGGGGCCTCTGACCCTAGCAAGCTACCCAGAGCTCCATCTCTCTCCCTGGACTTGCAGTAGAGGCCCCAGGGTGCCCATTGGCCCTCCACCTAGGGGTCTCTTACCCCAGCAAGCTACCGAGGGGTCGACCTCTCTCCCTGGACTTGCAATAGAGGCCCCAGGGTGCCCCCTGACCCTCCTCCTAGGGGCCTCTGACCCCAGCAAGCTACCCAGGGGTCCACATCTCTCCCTGGTCTTGCAGTAGACGCCCCTGGGTGCCCCCTGGCCCTCCACCAAGGGGCCTCTGACCCCAGCAAGCTACCCAGGGGTCCACCTCTCTCCCTGGATTTATAGTAGAGGCCCCAGGGTGCCCCCTGGCCCTCCACCTAGGGGCCTCTGACCCCAGCAAACTACCCAGGGGTCCACCTCTCTTCCTGGACTTGCAGTAGAGTCCCCAGGGTGCCCCATGGCCCTCCACCTAGGGCCCTCTGACCCCAGCAAGCTACCCAGGGCTCCAACCCTCTCCCTGGACTTGCAGTATAGGCCCCAGCGTGCCCCCTGGTCCTCCACCTAGGGGCCTCTGACCCTAGCAAACTACCCAGGGGTCCACCTCTCTCCCTGGACTTGCAGTAGAGGCCCCAGGGTGCCCCGTGGCCCTCCCCCTAGGGGCCTCTGACACCAGCAAGCTTTCCAGTGGTCCACCTCCCTCCCTAGACTTGTAGTAGAGAACCCAGCGTGACCCTTGGCCCTCCACCTAGGGGCCTCTGACACCAGCAAGCTTCCCAGTGGTCCAACTCTCTCCCTGGACTTGCAGTATAGGCCCCAGGGTGCCCCCTGGTCCTCCACCTAGGGGCCCCTGACTCAAGCAAGATGCCTAGGGGTCCACCTCTCTCCCTGGACTTGCAATAGAGGCCCCAGGGTGCCCCTTGGCCCTCCACCTAGGGGCCTTTGACCCCAGAAAGCTACCCAGGGGTCCACCTCTCTCCCTAGACTTGCAGACTAGGCCCCAGGGTGACCCTTGGCCCTCCACCTAGGGGCCTCTGACCCCAGCAAGCTGCCCAGGGGCCTGCCTATCTCCCTGGACTTGCAGTAGAGTCCCCAGGGTGCCCCATGGCCCTCCACCTAGGGCCCTCTGACCCCAGCAAGCTACCCAGGGGTCCACATCTCTCCCTGGACTTGCAGTATAGGCCACAGGGTGCCCCCTTGGCCCTCCACCTAGGGGCCTCTGACCCCAGCAAGCTACCCAGGGATCCACCTCTTTCCCTGGACTTGCAGTAAAGGCCCCAGGGTGCCCCCTGGCCCTCCAACTAGGGGCCTCTGACCCCAGCAAGCTACCCAGGGGTCCACCTCTCTTCTTGGACTTGCAGTATAGGCCCCAGGGTGCCCCCTGGCCCTCCACCTAGGGGCATCTGACCCCAGCAAGCTACCCAGGGGTCCACCTCTCTTCCTGGACTTGCAGTATAGGACCCAGGGTGCCCCCTGGCCCTCCACCTAGGGGCATCTGACACCAGCAAGCTACCCAGGGGTCCACCTCTCTCCCTGGACTTGCAGTATAGGCCCCAGGGACCCTCTGGCCCTCCACCTAAGGGCCTCTGACCCTAGCAAACTACCCAGGGGTCCACCTCTCTCCCTGGACTTGCTGTAGAGGCCCCAGGGTGCCCCGTGGCCCTCCACCTAGGGGCCTCTGACCCCAGCAAGCTACCCGGGGGCCAGCTCTCTCCCTGGACTTGCAATAGAGGCCCCAGGGTGCCCCCTTGCCCTCCACCCAGGGGCTACTGACCCCAGCAAGCTACCGAGGGCTCCACCTCTCTCACTGGACTTGTAGTAGAGGCCCTAGGCTGCCCTCTGGCCCTCCACCTAGGGGCCTCTGACCCCAGCAAGCTACCCAGGGCTTCACCTCTCTCCCTGGACTTGCAGTAGAGGCCCCAGGGTGCCCATTGGCCCTCCACCTAGGAGCCTCTGACCCCAGCAAGCTACCGAGGGGTCCACCTCTCTCCCTGGACTTGCAGTAGAGGCCCCAGGGTGCGCCATGGCCCTCCACCTAGGGGACTCTGACCCCTGCAAGCTACCCAGGGGTCCACATCTCTCCCTGGACTTGCAGTAGACGCCCCTGGGTGCCCCCTGGCCCTCCACCTAGGGGCTTCTGACCCCAGCAAGCTACCCAGGGGTCCACCTCTCTCCCTGGACTTATAGTAGAGGCCCTACGGTGCCCCCTGGCCCTCCCCCTAGGGGCCTCTGACACCAGCAAGCTTCCCAGTGATTCACCTCTCTCCCTGGACTTGCAGTAGAGGCCCCAGGTTGACCCTTGGCCCTCCACCTAGGGGCCTCTGACTCCAGCAAGCTGCCCAGGGGCCTGCCTATCTCCCTGGACTTGCAGTAGAGTCCCCAGGGTGCCCCATGGCCCTCCACCTAGAGTCCTTTGACCCCAGCAAGCTACCCAGCGGTCCACCTCTCTCCCTGGACTTGCAGTATCGGCCAAAGGGTGCCCCCTTGCCCTCCACCTAGGGGCCTCTGACCCCAGCAAGCTACCCAGGGCTCCATCTCTCTCTCTGGACTTGCAGTAGAGGCCCCAGGGTGCCCCTTGCCCTCCACCCAGGGGCTACTGACCCCAGCAAGCTACCCAGGGCTCCACCTCTCTCCCTGGACTTGCAGTAGAGGCCCCAGGGTACCCCGTGGCCCTCCACCTAGGGGCCTCTGAGCCTAGCAAGCTACCCAGGGGTCCACCTCTCTCCCTAGAATTGCACTAGAGGCCCCAGGGTGACCCTTGGCCCTCCACCTAGGGGCCTCTGAGCCCAGCAAGCTGCCCAGGGGCCTGCCTATCTCCCTGAACTTGCAGTAGAGTCCCCAGGGTGCCCCATGGCCCTCCACGTAGGGCCCTCTGACCCCAGCAAGCTACCCAGGGGTCCACCTCTCTCCCTGGACTTGTAGTAGAGGCCCCAGGGTACCCCGTGGCCCTCCACCTAGGGGCCTCTGAACCCAGCGAGCTACCCAGGGGTCCAGCACTCTCCCTGGACTTGCAATAGAGGCCCCAGGGTGCCCCCTTGCCCTCCACCCAGGGGCTACTGACCCCAGCAAGCTACCCAGGGCTCCACCTCTCTCCCTGGACTTGTAGTAGAGGCCCTAGGCTGCCCTCTGGCCCTCCACCTAGGGACCTCTGACCCCAGCAAGTTACCCAGAGCTCCATCTCTCTCCCTGGACTTGCAGTAGAGGCCCCAGGGTGCCCATTGGCCCTCCACCTAGGGGTCTCTTACCCCAGCAAGCTACCGAGGGGTCGACCTCTCTCCCTGGACTTGCAATAGAGGCCCCAGGGTGCCCCCTGACCCTCCTTCTAGGGGCCTCTGACCCCAGCAAGCTACCCAGGGGTCCACATCTCTCCCTGGACTTGCAGTAGACGCCCCTGGGTGCCCCCTGGCCCTCCACCAAGGGGCCTCTGACCCCAGCAAGCTACCCAGGGGTCCACCTCTCTCCCTGGATTTATAGTAGAGGCCCCAGGGTGCCCCCTGGCCCTCCACCTAGGGGCCTCTGACCCCAGCAAACTACCCAGGGGTCCACCTCTCTTCCTGGACTTGCAGTAGAGTCCCCAGGGTGCCCCATGGCCCTCCACCTAGGGCCCTCTGACCCCAGCAAGCTACCCAGGGCTCCAACCCTCTCCCTGGACTTGCAGTATAGGCCCCAGCGTGCCCCCTGGTCCTCCACCTAGGGGCCTCTGACCCTAGCAAACTACCCAGGGGTCCACCTCTCTCCCTGGACTTGCAGTAGAGGCCCCAGGGTGCCCCGTGGCCCTCCCCCTAGGGGCCTCTGACACCAGCAAGCTTCCCAGTGGTCCACCTCTCTCCCTAGACTTGCAGTAGAGAACCCAGGGTGACCCTTGGCCCTCCACCTAGGGGCCTCTGACACCAGCAAGCTTCCCAGTGGTCCAACTCTCTCCCTGGACTTGCAGTATAGGCCCCAGGGTGCCCCCTGGTCCTCCACCTAGGGGCCCCTAACTCAAGCAAGATGCCTAGGGGTCCACCTCTCTCCCTGGACTTGCAATAGAGGCCCCAGGGTGCCCCTTGGCCCTCCTCCTAGGGGCCTTTGACCCCAGAAAGCTACCCAGGGGTCCACCTCTCTCCCTAGACTTGCAGACTAGGCCCCAGGGTGACCCTTGGCCCTCCACCTAGGGGCCTCTGACCCCAGCAAGCTGCCCAGGGGCCTGCCTATCTCCCTGGACTTGCAGTAGAGTCCCCAGGGTGCCCCATGGCCCTCCACCTAGGGCCCTCTGACCCCAGCAAGCTACCCAGGGGTCCACATCTCTCCCTGGACTTGCAGTATAGGCCACAGGGTGCCCCCTTGGCCCTCCACCTAGGGGCCTCTGACCCCAGCAAGCTACCCAGGGATCCACCTCTCTCCCTGGACTTGCAGTATAGGCCCCAGGGTGCCCCCTGGCCCTCCAACTAGGGGCCTCTGACCCCAGCAAGCTACCCAGGGGTCCACCTCTCTTCTTGGACTTGCAGTATAGGCCCCAGGGTGCCCCCTGGCCCTCCACCTAGGGGCATCTGACCCCAGCAAGCTACCCAGGGGTCCACCTCTCTTCCTGGACTTGCAGTATAGGACCCAGGGTGCCCCCTGGCCCTCCACCTAGGGGCATCTGACACCAGCAAGCTACCCAGGGGTCCTCCTCTCTCCCTGGACTTGCAGTATAGGCCCCAGGGACCCTCTGGCCCTCCACCTAAGGGCCTCTGACCCTAGCAAACTACCCAGGGGTCCACCTCTCTCCCTGGACTTGCTGTAGAGGCCCCAGGGTGCCCCGTGGCCCTCCACCTAGGGGCCTCTGACCCCAGCAAGCTACCCGGGGGCCAGCTCTCTCCCTGGACTTGCAATAGAGGCCCCAGGGTGCCCCCTTGCCCTCCACCCAGGGGCTACTGACCCCAGCAAGCTACCCAGGGCTCCACCTCTCTCACTGGACTTGTAGTAGAGGCCCTAGGCTGCCCTCTGGCCCTCCACCTAGGGGCCTCTGACCCCAGCAAGCTACCCAGGGCTTCACCTCTCTCCCTGGACTTGCAGTAGAGGCCCCAGGGTGCCCATTGGCCCTCCACCTAGGAGCCTCTGACCCCAGCAAGCTACCGAGGGGTCCACCTCTCTCCCTGGACTTGCAGTAGAGGCCCCAGGGTGCGCCATGGCCCTCCACCTAGGGGACTCTGACCCCAGCAAGCTACCCAGGGGTCCACATCTCTCCCTGGACTTGCAGTAGACGCCCCTGGGTGCCCCCTGGCCCTCCACCTAGGGGCTTCTGACCCCAGCAAGCTACCCAGGGGTCCACCTCTCTCCCTGGACTTATAGTAGAGGCCCTACGGTGCCCCCTGGCCCTCCCCCTAGGGGCCTCTGACACCATCAAGCTTCCCAGTGATTCACCTCTCTCCCTGGACTTGCAGTAGAGGCCCCAGGTTGACCCTTGGCCCTCCACCTAGGGGCCTCTGACTCCAGCAAGCTGCCCAGGGGCCTGCCTATCTCCCTGGACTTGCAGTAGAGTCCCCAGGGTGCCCCATGGCCCTCCACCTAGAGTCCTTTGACCCCAGCAAGCTACCCAGGGGTCCACCTCTCTCCCTGGACTTGCAGTATCGGCCACAGGGTGCCCCCTTGCCCTCCACCTAGGGGCCTCTGACCCCAGCAAGCTACCCAGGGCTCCATCTCTCTCTCTGGACTTGCAGTAGAGGCCCCAGGGTGCCCCTTGCCCTCCACCCAGGGGCTACTGACCCCAGCAAGCTACCCAGGGCTCCACCTCTCTCCCTGGACTTGCAGTAGAGGCCCCAGGGTACCCCGTGGCCCTCCACCTAGGGGCCTCTGAGCCTAGCAAGCTACCCAGGGGTCCAGCTCTCTCCCTGGACTTGCACTAGAGGCCCCAGGGTGCCCACTTGCCCTCCACCCAGGGGCTACTGACCCCAGCAAGCTACCCAGGGGTCCACCTCTCTCCCTGGACTTGTAGTAGAGGCCCTAGGCTGCCCTCTGGCCCTCCACCTAGGGGCCTCTGACCCCAGCAAGCTACCCAGGGGTCCACCTCTCTCCCTTGACTTGCAGTAGAGGCCCCAGGGTGCCCATTGGCCCTCCACCAAGGGGTCTCTGACCCCAGCAAGCTACCAAGGGGTCCACCTCTCTCCCTGGTTTTGCAATAGAGAACCCAGGGTGCCCCATGACTCTCCACCTAGGGGCCTCTGACCCCAGCAAGCTACCCAGGGGTCCAAATCTCTCCCTGGACTTGCAGTAGACGCCGCTGGGTGCCCCCTGGCCCTCCACCTAGGGGCCTCTGACCCCAGCAAGCTACCCAGGGGTCCACCTCTCTCCCTGGACTTATAGTAGAGGCCCCAGGGTGCCCCCTGGCCCTCCACCTAGGGGCCTCTGACCCCAGCAAACTACCCAGGGGTCCACCTCTCTTCCTGGACTTGCAGTATAGGCCCCACGACCCTCTGGCCCTCCACCTAGGGGCCTCTGACCCCAGCAAGCTACCGAGGGGTCCACCTCTCTCCCTGGACTTGCAGTAGAGGCCCCAGGGTGCCCCGTGGCCCTCCATCTAGGGGCCTCTTACCCCAGCAAGCTACCCAGGTGTCCACATCTCTCCTTGGACTTGCAGTGGAGGCCCCTGGGTGCCCCCTGGCCCTCCACCTAGGGGCCTCTGACCCCAGCAAGCTACCCGGGGGCCAGCTCTCTCCCTGGACTTGCAATAGAGGCCCCAGGGTGCCCCCTTGCCCTCCACCCAGTGGCTACTGACCCCAGCAAGCTACCCAGGGCTCCACCTCTCTCCCTGGACTTGTAGTAGAGGCCCTAGGCTGCCCTCTGGCCCTCCACCTAGGGGCCTTTGACCCCAGCAAGCTACCCAGGGCTTCACCTCTCTCCCTGGACTTGCAGTGGAGGACCCAGGGTGCCCATTGACCCTCCACCTAGGGGCCTCTGACCCCAGCAAGCTACCGAGGGGTCCACCTCTCTCCCTGGACTTGCAGTAGAGGCCGCAGGGTGCGCCGTGGCCCTCCACCTAGGGGCCTCTGACCCCAGCAAGCTACCCAGGGGTCCACATCTCTCCCTGGACTTGCAGTAGACGCCCCTGGGTGCCCCCTGGCCGTCCATCTAGGGGCCTCTGACCCCAGCAAGCTACCCAGGGCTCCAACACTCTCCCTGGACTTGCAGTATAGGCCCCAGGGTGCCCCCTGGTCCTCCACCTAGGGGCCCCTGACCCAAGCAAGCTGCCCAGGGGTCCAACTCTCTCCCTGGACTTGCAATAGAGGCCCCAGGGTGCCCCTTGACCCTCAACCTAGGGGCCTCTGACCCCAGAAAGCTACCCAGGGGTCCACCTCTCTCCCTAGACTTGCAGACTAGGCCCCAGGGTGACCCTTGGCCCTCCACCTAGGGGCCTCTGACCCCAGCAAGCTGCCCTGGGGCCTGCCTATCTCCCTGGACTTGCAGTAGAGGCCCCAGGGTGCGCCGTGGCCCTCCACCTAGGGGTCTCATACCCCAGCAAGCTACCGAGGGGTCCACCTCTCTCCCTGGACTTGCAATAGAGGCCCCAGGGTTCCCCCTGACCCTCCTCTTAGGGGCCTCTGACCCCAGCAAGCTACCCAGGGGTCCACATCTCTCCCTGGACTTGCAGTAGACGCCCCTGGGTGCCCCCTGGCCCTCCACCAAGGGGCCTCTGACCCCAGCAAGCTACCCAGGGGTCCACCTCTCTCCCTGGACTTATAGTAGAGGCCCCAGGGTGCCCCATGGCCCTCCACCTAGGGCCCTTTGAACCCAGCAAGCTACCCAGGGGTCCACCTCTCTCCCTGGACTTGCAGTATAGGCCGCAGGGTGCCCCCTTGCCCTCCACCTAGGGGCCTCTGATCCCAGCAAGCTACCCAGGGCTCCACCTCTCTCCCTGGACTTGCAGTAGAGGCCCCAGGGTGCCCATTGGCCCTCCACCTAGGGGTCTCTTACCCCAGCAAGCTACCGAGGGGTCCACCTCTCTCCCTGGACTTGCAATAGAGGCCCCAGGGTGCCCCCTGACCCTCCTCCTAGGGGCCTCTGACCCCAGAAAGCTACCCAGGGGTCCACCTCTCTCCCTGGACTTATAGTAGAGGCCCCAGGGTGCCCCCTGGCCCTCCACCTAGGTGCCTCTGACCCCAGCAAACTACCCAGGGGTCCACCTCTCTTCCTGGACTTGCAGTAGAGTCCCCAGGGTGACCCATGGCCCTCCACCTAGGGGCCTCTGACCCCAGCAAGCTACCCAGGGGTCCACCTCTCTCCCTGGACTTGAGTATAGGCCACAGGGTGCCCCCTTGCCCTCCACCTAGGCTCCTCTGACCCCAGCCAGCTACCCAGGGCTCCACCTCTCTCCCTGGACTTGCAGTAGAGGCCCCAGGGTGCCCATTGGCCCTCCACTTAGGGGTCTCATACCCCAGCAAGCTACCGAGGGGTCCACCTCTCTCCCTGGACTTGCAATAGAGGCCCCAGGGTGCCCCCTGACCCTCCTCCTAGGGGCCTCTGACCCCAGCAAGCTACCCAGGGGTCCACATCTCTCCCTGGACTTGCAGTAGACGCCCCTGGGTGCCCCCTGGCCCTCCACCAAGGGGCCTCTGACCCCAGCAAGCTACCCAGGGGTCCACCTCTCTCCCTGGACTTATAGTAGAGGCCCCAGGGTGCCCCATGGCCCTCCACCTAGGGCCCTTTGAACCCAGCAAGCTACCCAGGGGTCCACCTCTCTCCCTGGACTTGCAGTATAGGCCATAGGGTGCCCCTTTGCCCTCCACCTAGGGGCCTCTGACCCCAGCAAGCTACCCAGGGCTCCACCTCTCTCCCTGGACTTGCAGTAGAGGCCCCAGGGTGCCCATTGGCCCTCCACCTAGGGGTCTCTTACCCCAGCAAGCTACCGAGGGGTCCACCTCTCTCCCTGGACTTGCAATAGAGGCCCCAGGGTGCCCCCTGACCCTCCTCCTAGGGGCCTCTGACCCCAGCAAGCTACCCAGGGGTCCACCTCTCTCCCTGGACTTATAGTAGAGGCCCCAGGGTGCCCCCTGGCCCTCCACCTAGGTGCCTCTGACCCCAGCAAACTACCCAGGGGTCCACCTCTCTTCCTGGACTTGCAGTAGAGTACCCAGGGTGACCCATGGCCCTCCACCTAGGGGCCTCAAACCCCAGCAAGCTACCCAGGGGTCCACCTCTCTCCCTGGACTTATAGTAGAGGCCCCAGGGTGCCCCCTGGCCCTCCACCGAGGATTCTCTGAGTCCAGCAAGCTACTGAGGGGTCCACCTCTCTCCCTGGACTTGCAGTAGAGGCCCCAGGGTGGCCCGTGGCCCTCCACCTAGGGGCCTCTGACCCCAGCAAGCTACCCAGGGGTCCACATCTCTCCCTGGACTTGCAGTAGACGCCCCTGGGTGCCCCCTGGCCCTTCACCTAGGGGCCTCTTACCCCAGCAAGCTACCCAGGGGTCCACTTCTCTCCCTGGACTTATAGTAGAGGCCCTAGGCTGCCCCCTGGCCCTCCCCCTAGGGGCCTCTGACACCAGCAAGCTACCCAGGGCTCCACCTCTCTCCCAGGACTTGCAGTAGAGTCCCCAGGGTGCCCCTTGGCCCTCCAACTAGGGCCCTTTGACCCCAGCAAGCTACCCAGGGGTCCACCTCTCTCCCTGGACTTGCAGTATAGGCCCCAGGGTGCCCTCTTGCCCTCCACCTAGGGGCCTTTTACCCCAGCAAGCTACCCAGGGGTCCACATCTCTCCCTGGACTTGCATTAGAGGCCCCAGGGTGCCCCCTTGCCCTCCACCTAGGGGCCTCTGACCCCAGCAAGCTACCCAGGGGTCCACATCTCTCCCTGGACTTGCAGTAGAGGCCCCAGGGTGCCCATTGGCCCTCCACCTAGGGGTCTCTGACCCCAGCAAGCTACCGAGGGGTCCACCTCTCTCCCTTGACTTGCAATAGAGGCCCCAGGGTGCCCCGTGACCCTCCACCTAAGGGCCTCTGACCCCAGCAAGCTACCCAGGGGTCCACCTCTCTCCCTGGACTTGCAGTATAGGCCCCTGGGTGCCCCCTGGCCCTCCACCTAGGGGCCTCTGACCCCAGCAAGCTACCCAGGGCTCCACTTCTCTCCCTGGACTTGCAGTAGAGGCCCCAGGGTGCCCTCTTGCCCTCCACCCAGGGGCTACTGACACCCGCAAGCTGCCCAGGGGTCCACCTCTCTCCCTGGACTTGCAATAGAGGCCCCAGGGTGCCCCTTGGCCCTCAACCTAGGGGCCTCTGACCCCAGAAAGCTACCCAGGGGTTCACCTCTCTCCCTAGACTTGCAGACTAGGCCCCAGGGTGACTCTTGGCCCTCCACCTAGGGGCCTCTGACCCCAGCAAGCTACCCAGGGGTCCACCTCTCTCCCTGGACTTGCAGTATAGCCCCCAGGGTGCCCCCTGGCCCTCCAACTAGGGGCCTCTGACCCCAGCAAGCTACCCAGGGCTCCACCTCTCTCCTTGGACTTGCAGTATAGGCCCCAGGCTGCCTATTGGCCCTCCACCTAGGGGCATCTGACCCCAGCAAGCTACCCAGGGGTCCACCTTTCTCCCTGGACTTGCAGTATAGGACCCAGGGTGCCCCCTGGCCCTCCACCTAGGGGCATCTGACACCAGCAAGCTACCCAGGGGTCCACCTCTCTCCCAGGACTTGCAGTATAGGCCCCAGGGACCCTCTGGCCCTCCACCTAGGGGCCTCTGACCCCAGCAAGCTACCCAGGGGTCCACATCTCTCCTTGGACTTGCAGTGGAGGCCCCTGGGAGCCCCCTGGCCCTCCACCTAGGGGCCTCTGACCCCAGCAAGCTACCTGGGGGCCAGCTCTCTCCCTGGACTTGCAATAGAGGCCCCAGGGTGCCCCCTTGCCCTCCACCCAGGGGCTACTGACCCCAGCAAGATACCCAGGGCTCCACCTCTCTCCCTGGACTTGTAGTAGAGGCCCTAGGCTGCCCTCTGGCCCTCCACCTAGGGGCCTCTGACCCCAGCAAGCTACCCAGGGCTTCACCTCTCTTCCTGGACTTGCAGTAGAGACCCCAGGGTGCCCATTGGCCCTCCACCTAGGGGCCTCTGACCCCAGCAAGCTACCGAGGGGTCCACCTCTCTCCCTGGACTTGCAGTAGAGGCCCCAGGGTGCGCTGTGGCCCTCCACCTAGGGGCCTCTGACCCCAGCAAGCTACCCAGGGCTCCACCTCTCTCCCTGGACTTGCAGTAGGGGCCCCAGGGTGCCCATTGGCCCTCCACCTAGGGGTCTCATACCCCAGCAAGCTACCGAGGGGTCGACCTCTCCCCCTGGACTTGCAATAGAGGCCCCAGGGTGCCCCCTGACCCTCCTCCTAGGGGCCTCTGACCCCAGCAAGCTACCCAGGGGTCCACATCTCTCCCTGGACTTGCAGTAGACGCCCCTGGGTGCCCCCTGGCCCTCCACCAAGGGGCCTCTGACCCCAGCAAGCTACCCAGGGGTCCACCTCTCTCCCTGGACTTATAGTAGAGGCCCCAGGGTGCCCCATGGCCCTCCACCTAGGGCCCTTTGAACCCAGCAAGCTACCCAGGGGTCCACCTCTCTCCCTGGACTTGAGTATAGGCCACAGGGTGCCCCCTTGCCCTCCACCTAGGGGCCTCTGACCCCAGCAAGCTACCCAGGGCTCCACCTCTCTCCCTGGACTTGCAGTAGAGGCCCCAGGGTGCCCATTGGCCCTCCACCTAGGGGTCTCTTACCCCAGCAAGCTACCGAGGGGTCCACCTCTCTCCCTGGACTTGAAATAGAGGCCCCAGGGTGCCCCCTGACCCTCCTCCTAGGGGCCTCTGACACAAGCAAGCTACCCAGGGGTCCACCTTTCTCCCTGGACTTATAGTAGAGGCCCCAGGGTGCCCCCTGGCCCTCCACCTAGGTGCCTCTGACCCCAGCAAGCTACAGAGGGGTCCACCTCTCTCCCTGGACTTGCAGTAGAGGCCCCAGGGTGCCCCTTGGCCCTCCACCTAGGGGCCTCTGACCCCAGAAAGCTACCCAGGGGTCCACCTCTCTCCCTAGACTTGCAGACTAGGCCCCAGGGTGACCCTTGGCCCTCCACCTAGGGGCCTCTGACCCCAGCAAGCTGCCCAGGGGCCTGCCCATCTCCCTGGACTTGCAGTAGAGTCACCAGGGTGCCCCATGGCCCTCCACGTAGGGCCCTCTGACCCCAGCAAGCTACCCAGGACTCCACATCTCTCCCTGGACTTGCAGTAGAGGCCCCAGGGTACCCCGTGGCCCTCCACCTAGGGGCCTCTGAACCCAGCAAGCTACCCAGGGGTCCACCTCTCTCCCTGGACTTGCAATAAAGGCCCCAGGGTGCCCCCTTGCCCTCCACCCAGGGGCTACTGACCCCAGCAAGCTACCCAGGGCTCCACCTCTCTCCCTGGACTTGCTGTAGAGGCCCCAGGGTGCCCATTGGCCCTCCACCTAGGGGCCTCTGACCCCAGTAAGCTACCGAGGGGTCCACCTCTCTCCCTGGACTTGCAGTAGAGGCCCCAGGATGCCCCGTGGCCCTCCACCTAGGGGCCTCTAACCAAAGCAAGCTACCCAGGGGTCCACATCTCTCCCTGGACTTGCAGTAGATGCCCCTGGGTGCACCCTGGCCCTCCACTTAGGGGCCTCTGACCCCAGCAAGCTACCCAGGGGTCCACCTCTCTCCCTGGACTTTAAGTAGAGGCCCTACGGTGCCCCCTGGCCCTCCCCTTAGCGGCCTCTGACACCAGCAAGCTTTCAGTTATTCACCTCTCTCCCTGGACTTGCAGTAGAGGCCCCAGATTGACCCTTGGCCCTCCACCTAGGGGCCTCTGACCCCAGCAAGCTCCCAAGGGGCCTGCCTATCTCCCTGGACTTGCAGTAGAGTCCCCAGGGTGCCCCATGGCCCTCCACCTAGGGGCCTCTGACCCCACCAAGCTACCGAGGGGTCCTACTCTCTCCCTGGACTTACAGTAGAGGCCCCAGGGTGCCCCTTGGCCCTCCACCTAGGGGCCTCTGAACCCAGCAAGCTACCCAGGGGTCCAGCTCTCTCCCTGGACTTGCAATAGAGGCCCCAGGGTGCCCCCTTGCCCTCCACCCAGGGGCTACTGACCCCAGCAAGCTACAAAGGGCTCCACCTCTCTCCCTGGACTTGTAGTAGAGGCCCTAGGCTGCCCTCTGGCCCTCCACCTAAGGGCCTCTGACCCCAGCAAGCTACCCAGGGCTCCACCTCTCTCCCTGGACTTGCAGTAGAGGCCCCAGGGTGCCCATTGGCCCTGCACCTAGGGGTCTCTGACCCCAGCAAGCTACCAAGGGGTCCACCTCTCTCCCTGGACTTGCAATAGAGGCCCCAGGGTGCCCCGTGACCCTCCACCTAGGGGCCTCTGACCCCAGCAAGCTACCCAGGGGTCCACATCTCTCCCTGGACTTGTAGTAGACACCGCTGGGTGCCCCCTGGCCCTCCTCCTAGGGGCCTCTGACCCCAGCAAACTACCCAGGGGTCCACCTCTCTTCCTGGACTTGCAATAGAGGCCCTACGGTGCCCCCTGGCCCTCCCCCTAGGGGCCTCTGACACCAGCAAGCTTCCCAGTGGTCCACCTCTCTCCCTAGACTTGCAGTAGAGGCCCCAGGGTGACCCTTGGCCCTCCACCTAGGGGCCTCTGACCCCAGCAAGCTACCCAGGGGCCTACCTATCTCCCTGGATGTGCAGTAGAGTCCCCAGGGTGCCCCATGGCCCTCCACCTAGGGCCCTCTGACCCCAGCAAGCTACCCAGGGCTCCAACTCTCTCCCTGGACTTGCAGTAGAGTCCCCAGGGTGCCCCATGGCCCTCCACGTAGGGCCCTCTGACCCCAGCAAGCTACCAAGGGGTCCACCTCTCTCCCTGGACTTGCAGTATAGGCCACAGGGTGCCCCCTTGCCCTCCACCTAGGGGCCTCTGACCCCAGCAAGCTACCCAGGGCTCCACATCTCTCCCTGGACTTGCAGTAGAGGCCCCAGGGTGCCCCCTTGCCCTCCACCCAGGGGCTACTGACCCCAGCAAGCTACCCAGGTCTCCACCTCTTTCCCTGGACTTGCAATAGAGGCCCCAGGGTACCCCGTGGCCCTCCACCTAGGGGCCTCTGAGTCCAGCAAGCTACCCAGGGGTCCACATCTCTCCCTGGACTTGCAGTAGAGGCCCCAGGGTACCCCGTGGCCCTCCACCTAGGGGCCTCTGAACCCAGCAAGCTACCCAGGGGTCCACCTCTCTCCCTGGACTTGCAGTATAGGCCCCAGGGTGCCCGTTGGCCCTCCACCTTGGGGCCTCTGACCCCAGCAAGCTACCGAGGGGTCCACCTCTCTCCCTGGACTTGCAGTAGAGGCCCCAGGGTGGCCGTTGGCCCTCCTCCTAGGGTCCTCTGACCCCAGCAAGCTACCCAGGGGTCCACATCTCTCCCTGGACTTGCAGTAGACGCACCTGGGTGCCCCTGGCCCTCCACCTAGGAGCCTCTGACACCAGCAAGCTACCCAGGGCTCCACCTCTCTCCCTGGACTTGTAGTAGAGTCCCCAGGGTGCCCCATAGCCCTCCACCTAGGGCCCTTTGACCCCAGCAAGCTACCCAGGGGTCCACCTCTCTCCCTGGACTTGCAGTAGAGTCCCAAGGGTGGCCCCTTGCCCTCCACTTAGAGGCGTCTGACCCCAGCAAGCTACCCAGGGGTCCACATCTCTCCCTGGACTTGCAGTAGAGGCCCCAGGGTGCCCATTTGCCCTCCTCCTAGGGGTCTCTGACCCCAGCAAGCTACCGAGGGGTCCACCTCTCTCCCTGGACTTGCAATAGAGGCCCAAGGGTGCCCCGTGACCCTCCACCTAGGGGCCTCTGACCCCAGCAAGCTACCCAGGGGTCCACCTCTCTCCCTGGACTTGCAGTATAGGCCCCAGGGTGCCCTCTGGCCCTCCACCTAGGGGCCTCTGACCCCAGCAAGGTACCCGGGGGTCCAGCTCTCTCCCTGGACTTGCAATAGAGGCCCCAGGGTGCCCCTTTGCCCTCCACCCAGGGGCTACTGACCCCAGCAAGCTACCCAGGGCACCACCTCTCTCCCTGGACTTGTAGTAGAGGCCCCAGGGTGCCCCTTGGCCCTCCACCTAGGGGCCTCTGAACCCAGCAAGCTACCCAGGGGTCCAGCTCTCTCCCTGGACTAGCAATAGAGGCCCCAGGGTGCCCCCTTGCCCTCCACCCAGGGGCTACTGACCCCAGCAAGCTACAAAGGGCTCCACCTCTCTCCCTGGACTTGTAGTAGAGGCCCTAGGCTGCCCTCTGGCCCTCCACCTAAGGGCTTCTGACCCCAGCAAGCTACCCAGGGCTCCACCTCTCTCCCTGGACTTGCAGTAGAGGCCCCAGATTGACCCTTGGCCCTCCACCTAGGGGCCTCTGACCCCAGCAAGCTCCCAAGGGGCCTGCCTATCTCCCTGGACTTGCAGTAGAGTCCCCAGGGTGCCCCATGGCCCTCCACCTAGGGGCCTCTGACCCCACCAAGCTACCGAGGGGTCCTACTCTCTCCCTGGACTTACAGTAGAGGCCCCAGGGTGCCCCTTGGCCCTCCACCTAGGGGCCTCTGAACCCAGCAAGCTACCCAGGGGTCCAGCTCTCTCCCTGGACTTGCAATAGAGGCCCCAGGGTGCCCCCTTGCCCTCCACCCAGGGGCTACTGACCCCAGCAAGCTACAAAGGGCTCCACCTCTCTCCCTGGACTTGTAGTAGAGGCCCTAGGCTGCCCTCTGGCCCTCCACCTAAGGGCCTCTGACCCCAGCAAGCTACCCAGGGCTCCACCTCTCTCCCTGGACTTGCAGTAGAGGCCCCAGGGTGCCCATTGGCCCTGCACCTAGGGGTCTCTGACCCCAGCAAGCTACCAAGGGGTCCACCTCTCTCCCTGGACTTGCAATAGAGGCCCCAGGGTGCCCCGTGACCCTCCACCTAGGGGCCTCTGACCCCAGCAAGCTACCCAGGGGTCCACATCTCTCCCTGGACTTGTAGTAGACACCGCTGGGTGCCCCCTGGCCCTCCTCCTAGGGGCCTCTGACCCCAGCAAACTACCCAGGGGTCCACCTCTCTTCCTGGACTTGCAATAGAGGCCCTACGGTGCCCCCTGGCCCTCCCCCTAGGGGCCTCTGACACCAGCAAGCTTCCCAGTGGTCCACCTCTCTCCCTAGACTTGCAGTAGAGGCCCCAGGGTGACCCTTGGCCCTCCACCTAGGGGCCTCTGACCCCAGCAAGCTACCCAGGGGCCTACCTATCTCCCTGGATGTGCAGTAGAGTCCCCAGGGTGCCCCATGGCCCTCCACCTAGGGCCCTCTGACCCCAGCAAGCTACCCAGGGCTCCAACTCTCTCCCTGGACTTGCAGTAGAGTCCCCAGGGTGCCCCATGGCCCTCCACGTAGGGCCCTCTGACCCCAGCAAGCTACCAAGGGGTCCACCTCTCTCCCTGGACTTGCAGTATAGGCCACAGGGTGCCCCCTTGCCCTCCACCTAGGGGCCTCTGACCCCAGCAAGCTACCCAGGGCTCCACATCTCTCCCTGGACTTGCAGTAGAGGCCCCAGGGTGCCCCCTTGCCCTCCACCCAGGGGCTACTGACCCCAGCAAGCTACCCAGGTCTCCACCTCTTTCCCTGGACTTGCAATAGAGGCCCCAGGGTACCCCGTGGCCCTCCACCTAGGGGCCTCTGAGTCCAGCAAGCTACCCAGGGGTCCACATCTCTCCCTGGACTTGCAGTAGAGGCCCCAGGGTACCCCGTGGCCCTCCACCTAGGGGCCTCTGAACCCAGCAAGCTACCCAGGGGTCCACCTCTCTCCCTGGACTTGCAGTATAGGCCCCAGGGTGCCCGTTGGCCCTCCACCTTGGGGCCTCTGACCCCAGCAAGCTACCGAGGGGTCCACCTCTCTCCCTGGACTTGCAGTAGAGGCCCCAGGGTGGCCGTTGGCCCTCCTCCTAGGGTCCTCTGACCCCAGCAAGCTACCCAGGGGTCCACATCTCTCCCTGGACTTGCAGTAGACGCACCTGGGTGCCCCTGGCCCTCCACCTAGGAGCCTCTGACACCAGCAAGCTACCCAGGGCTCCACCTCTCTCCCTGGACTTGTAGTAGAGTCCCCAGGGTGCCCCATAGCCCTCCACCTAGGGCCCTTTGACCCCAGCAAGCTACCCAGGGGTCCACCTCTCTCCCTGGACTTGCAGTAGAGTCCCAAGGGTGGCCCCTTGCCCTCCACTTAGAGGCGTCTGACCCCAGCAAGCTACCCAGGGGTCCACATCTCTCCCTGGACTTGCAGTAGAGGCCCCAGGGTGCCCATTTGCCCTCCTCCTAGGGGTCTCTGACCCCAGCAAGCTACCGAGGGGTCCACCTCTCTCCCTGGACTTGCAATAGAGGCCCAAGGGTGCCCCGTGACCCTCCACCTAGGGGCCTCTGACCCCAGCAAGCTACCCAGGGGTCCACCTCTCTCCCTGGACTTGCAGTATAGGCCCCAGGGTGCCCTCTGGCCCTCCACCTAGGGGCCTCTGACCCCAGCAAGGTACCCGGGGGTCCAGCTCTCTCCCTGGACTTGCAATAGAGGCCCCAGGGTGCCCCTTTGCCCTCCACCCAGGGGCTACTGACCCCAGCAAGCTACCCAGGGCACCACCTCTCTCCCTGGACTTGTAGTAGAGGCCCCAGGGTGCCCCTTGGCCCTCCACCTAGGGGCCTCTGAACCCAGCAAGCTACCCAGGGGTCCAGCTCTCTCCCTGGACTAGCAATAGAGGCCCCAGGGTGCCCCCTTGCCCTCCACCCAGGGGCTACTGACCCCAGCAAGCTACAAAGGGCTCCACCTCTCTCCCTGGACTTGTAGTAGAGGCCCTAGGCTGCCCTCTGGCCCTCCACCTAAGGGCTTCTGACCCCAGCAAGCTACCCAGGGCTCCACCTCTCTCCCTGGACTTGCAGTAGAGGCCCCAGGGTGCCCATTGGCCCTGCACCTAGGGGTCTCTGACCCCAGCAAGCTACCAAGGGGTCCACCTCTCTCCCTGGACTTGCAATAGAGGCCCCAGGGTGCCCCGTGACCCTCCACCTAGGGGCCTCTGACCCCAGCAAGCTACCCAGGGGTCCACATCTCTCCCTGGACTTGTAGTAGACGCCGCTGGGTGCCCCCTGGCCCTCCTCCTAGGGGCCTTTGACCCCAGCAAACTACCCAGGGGTCCACCTCTCTTCCTGGACTTGCAATAGAGGCCCTACGGTGCCCCCTGGCCCTCCCCCTAGGGGCCTCTGACACCAGCAAGCTTCCCAGTGGTCCACCTCTCTCCCTAGACTTGCAGTAGAGCCCCAGGGTGACCCTTGGCCCTCCACCTAGGGGCATCTGACCCCAGCAAGCTACCCAGGGGCCTACCTATCTCCCTGGACTTGTAGTAGAGTCCCCAGGGTGCCCCATGGCCCTCCACCTAGGGCCCTCTGACCCCAGCAAGCTACCCAGGAACTCTCTCACTGGACTTGCAGTAGAGTCCCCAGGGTGCCCCATGGCCCTCCACGTAGGGCCCTCTGACCCCAGCAAGCTACCAAGGGGTCCACCTCTCTCCCTGGACTTGCAGTATAGGCCACAGGGTGCCCCCTTGCCCTCCACCTAGGGGCCTCTGACCCCAGCAAGCTACCCAGGGCTCCACATCTCTCCCTGGACTTGCAGTAGAGGCCCCAGGGTGCCCCCTTGCCCTCCACCCAGGGGCTACTGACCCCAGCAAGCTACCCAGGGCTCCACCTCTTTCCCTGGACTTGCAATAGAGGCCCCAGGGTACCCCGTGGCCCTCCACCTAGGGGCCTCTGAGTCCAGCAAGCTACCCAGGGGTCCACATCTCTCCCTGGACTTGCAGTAGAGGCCCCAGGGTACCCCGTGGCCCTCCACCTAGGGGCCTCTGAACCCAGCAAGCTACCCAGGGGTCCAGCTCTCTCTCAGGACTTGCAGTATAGGACCCAGGGTGCCCCCTGGCCCTCCACCTAGGGGCATCTGACACCAGCAAGCTACCCAGGGGTCCACCTCTCTCCCTGGACTTGCAGTATAGGCCCCAGGGTGCCCGTTGGCCCTCCACCTTGGGGCCTCTGACCCCAGCAAGCTACCGAGGGGTCCACCTCTCTCCCTGGACTTGCAGTAGAGGCCCCAGGGTGGCCGTTGGCCCTCCTCCTAGGGTCCTCTGACCCCAGCAAGCTACCCAGGGGTCCACATCTCTCCCTGGACTTGCAGTAGACGCACCTGGGTGCCCCTGGCCCTCCACCTAGGAGCCTCTGACACCAGCAAGCTACCCAGGGCTCCACCTCTCTCCCTGGACTTGTAGTAGAGTCCCCAGGGTGCCCCATAGCCCTCCACCTAGGGCCCTTTGACCCCAGCAAGCTACCCAGGGGTCCACCTCTCTCCCTGGACTTGCAGTAGAGTCCCTAGGGTGGCCCCTTGCCCTCCACTTAGAGGCGTCTGACCCCAGCAAGCTACCCAGGGGTCCAGCTCTCTCCCTGGACTTGCAGTATAGGCCCCAGGGTGCCCTCTGGCCCTCCGCCTAGGGGCCTCTGACCCCAGCAAGGTACCCGGGGGTCCAGCTCTCTCCCTGGACTTGCAATAGAGGCCCCAGGGTGCCCCTTTGCCCTCCACCCAGGGGCTACTGACCCCAGCAAGCTACCCAGGGCACCACCTCTCTCCCTGGACTTGTAGTAGAGGCCCCAGGGTGCCCATTGGCCCTCCACCTAGGGGCCTCTGACCCCAGCAAGCTACCCAGGGGTCCACATCTACCCTGGACTTGCAATAGAGGCCCAAGGGTGCCCCGTGACCCTCCACCTAGGGGCCTCTGACCCCAGCAAGCTACCCAGGGGTCCACCTCTCTCCCTGGACTTGCAGTATAGGCCCCAGGGTGCCCTCTGGCCCTCCGCCTAGGGGCCTCTGACCCCAGCAAGGTACCCGGGGGTCCAGCTCTCTCCCTGGACTTGCAATAGAGGCTCCAGGGTGCCCCTTTGCCCTCCACCCAGGGGCTACTGACCCCAGCAAGCTACCCAGGGCACCACCTCTCTCCCTGGACTTGTAGTAGAGGCCCCAGGGTGCCCATTGGCCCTCCACCTAGGGGCCTCTGACCCCAGCAAGCTACCCAGGGGTCCACATCTACCCTGGACTTGCAGTAGAGGCCCCAGGGTACCCCGTGACCCTCCACCCAGGGGCTACTGACCCCAGCAAGCTACCCAGGGCTCCACCTCTCTCCCTGGACTTGTAGTAGAGGCCCTAGGCTGCCCTCTGGCCCTCCACCTAGGGGCCTCTGACCCCAGCAAGCTACCCAGGGCTTCACCTCTCTTCCTGGACTTGCAGTAGAGACCCCAGGGTGCCCATTGGCCCTCCACCTAGGGGCCTCTGACCCCAGCAAGCTACCGAGGGGTCCACCTCTCTCCCTGGACTTGCAGTAGAGGCCCCAGGGTGCGCTGTGGCCCTCCACCTAGGGGCCTCTGACCCCAGCAAGCTACCCAGGGCTCCACCTCTCTCCCTGGACTTGCAGTAGGGGCCCCAGGGTGCCCATTGGCCCTCCACCTAGGGGTCTCATACCCCAGCAAGCTACCGAGGGGTCCACCTCTCTCCCTGGACTTGCAATAGAGGCCCCAGGGTGCCCCCTGACCCTCCTCCTAGGGGCCTCTGACCCCAGCAAGCTACCCAGGGGTCCACATCTCTCCCTGGACTTGCAGTAGACGCCCCTGGGTGCCCCCTGGCCCTCCACCAAGGGGCCTCTGACCCCAGCAAGCTACCCAGGGGTCCACCTCTCTCCCTGGACTTATAGTAGAGGCCCCAGGGTGCCCCATGGCCCTCCACCTAGGGCCCGTTGAACCCAGCAAGCTACCCAGGGGTCCACCTCTCTCCCTGGACTTGAGTATAGGCCACAGGGTGCCCCCTTGCCCTCCACCTAGGGGCCTCTGACCCCAGCAAGCTACCCAGGGCTCCACCTCTCTCCCTGGACTTGCAGTAGAGGCCCCAGGGTGCCCATTGGCCCTCCACCTAGGGGTCTCTTACCCCAGCAAGCTACCGAGGGGTCCACCTCTCTCCCTGGACTTGACATAGAGGCCCCAGGGTGCCCCCTGACCCTCCTCCTAGGGGCCTCTGACACAAGCAAGCTACCCAGGGGTCCACCTTTCTCCCTGGACTTATAGTAGAGGCCCCAGGGTGCCCCCTGGCCCTCCACCTAGGTGCCTCTGACCCCAGCAAGCTACAGAGGGGTCCACCTCTCTCCCTGGACTTGCAGTAGAGGCCCCAGGGTGCCCCTTGGCCCTCCACCTAGGGGCCTCTGACCCCAGAAAGCTACCCAGGGGTCCACCTCTCTCCCTAGACTTGCAGACTAGGCCCCAGGGTGACCCTTGGCCCTCCACCTAGGGGCCTCTGACCCCAGCAAGCTGCCCAGGGGCCTGCCCATCTCCCTGGACTTGCAGTAGAGTCACCAGGGTGCCCCATGGCCCTCCACGTAGGGCCCTCTGACCCCAGCAAGCTACCCAGGACTCCACATCTCTCCCTGGACTTGCAGTAGAGGCCCCAGGGTACCCCGTGGCCCTCCACCTAGGGGCCTCTGAACCCAGCAAGCTACCCAGGGGTCCACCTCTCTCCCTGGACTTGCAATAAAGGCCCCAGGGTGCCCCCTTGCCCTCCACCCAGGGGCTACTGACCCCAGCAAGCTACCCAGGGCTCCACCTCTCTCCCTGGACTTGCTGTAGAGGCCCCAGGGTGCCCATTGGCCCTCCACCTAGGGGCCTCTGACCCCAGTAAGCTACCGAGGGGTCCACCTCTCTCCCTGGACTTGCAGTAGAGGCCCCAGGATGCCCCGTGGCCCTCCACCTAGGGGCCTCTAACCAAAGCAAGCTACCCAGGGGTCCACATCTCTCCCTGGACTTGCAGTAGATGCCCCTGGGTGCACCCTGGCCCTCCACTTAGGGGCCTCTGACCCCAGCAAGCTACCCAGGGGTCCACCTCTCTCCCTGGACTTTAAGTAGAGGCCCTACGGTGCCCCCTGGCCCTCCCCTTAGCGGCCTCTGACACCAGCAAGCTTTCAGTTATTCACCTCTCTCCCTGGACTTGCAGTAGAGGCCCCAGATTGACCCTTGGCCCTCCACCTAGGGGCCTCTGACCCCAGCAAGCTCCCAAGGGGCCTGCCTATCTCCCTGGACTTGCAGTAGAGTCCCCAGGGTGCCCCATGGCCCTCCACCTAGGGGCCTCTGACCCCACCAAGCTACCGAGGGGTCCTACTCTCTCCCTGGACTTGCAGTAGAGGCCCCAGGGTGCCCCTTGGCCCTCCACCTAGGGGCCTCTGAACCCAGCAAGCTACCCAGGGGTCCAGCTCTCTCCCTGGACTTGCAATAGAGGCCCCAGGGTGCCCCCTTGCCCTCCACCCAGGGGCTACTGACCCCAGCAAGCTACAAAGGGCTCCACCTCTCTCCCTGGACTTGTAGTAGAGGCCCTAGGCTGCCCTCTGGCCCTCCACCTAAGGGCCTCTGACCCCAGCAAGCTACCCAGGGCTCCACCTCTCTCCCTGGACTTGCAGTAGAGGCCCCAGGGTGCCCATTGGCCCTGCACCTAGGGGTCTCTGACCCCAGCAAGCTACCAAGGGGTCCACCTCTCTCCCTGGACTTGCAATAGAGGCCCCAGGGTGCCCCGTGACCCTCCACCTAGGGGCCTCTGACCCCAGCAAGCTACCCAGGGGTCCACATCTCTCCCTGGACTTGTAGTAGACACCGCTGGGTGCCCCCTGGCCCTCCTCCTAGGGGCCTCTGACCCCAGCAAACTACCCAGGGGTCCACCTCTCTTCCTGGACTTGCAATAGAGGCCCTACGGTGCCCCCTGGCCCTCCCCCTAGGGGCCTCTGACACCAGCAAGCTTCCCAGTGGTCCACCTCTCTCCCTAGACTTGCAGTAGAGGCCCCAGGGTGACCCTTGGCCCTCCACCTAGGGGCCTCTGACCCCAGCAAGCTACCCAGGGGCCTACCTATCTCCCTGGATGTGCAGTAGAGTCCCCAGGGTGCCCCATGGCCCTCCACCTAGGGCCCTCTGACCCCAGCAAGCTACCCAGGGCTCCAACTCTCTCCCTGGACTTGCAGTAGAGTCCCCAGGGTGCCCCATGGCCCTCCACGTAGGGCCCTCTGACCCCAGCAAGCTACCAAGGGGTCCACCTCTCTCCCTGGACTTGCAGTATAGGCCACAGGGTGCCCCCTTGCCCTCCACCTAGGGGCCTCTGACCCCAGCAAGCTACCCAGGGCTCCACATCTCTCCCTGGACTTGCAGTAGAGGCCCCAGGGTGCCCCCTTGCCCTCCACCCAGGGGCTACTGACCCCAGCAAGCTACCCAGGTCTCCACCTCTTTCCCTGGACTTGCAATAGAGGCCCCAGGGTACCCCGTGGCCCTCCACCTAGGGGCCTCTGAGTCCAGCAAGCTACCCAGGGGTCCACCTCTCTCCCTGGACTTGCAGTATAGGCCCCAGGGTGCCCGTTGGCCCTCCACCTTGGGGCCTCTGACCCCAGCAAGCTACCGAGGGGTCCACCTCTCTCCCTGGACTTGCAGTAGAGGCCCCAGGGTGGCCGTTGGCCCTCCTCCTAGGGTCCTCTGACCCCAGCAAGCTACCCAGGGGTCCACATCTCTCCCTGGACTTGCAGTAGACGCACCTGGGTGCCCCTGGCCCTCCACCTAGGAGCCTCTGACACCAGCAAGCTACCCAGGGCTCCACCTCTCTCCCTGGACTTGTAGTAGAGTCCCCAGGGTGCCCCATAGCCCTCCACCTAGGGCCCTTTGACCCCAGCAAGCTACCCAGGGGTCCACCTCTCTCCCTGGACTTGCAGTAGAGTCCCAAGGGTGGCCCCTTGCCCTCCACTTAGAGGCGTCTGACCCCAGCAAGCTACCCAGGGGTCCACATCTCTCCCTGGACTTGCAGTAGAGGCCCCAGGGTGCCCATTTGCCCTCCTCCTAGGGGTCTCTGACCCCAGCAAGCTACCGAGGGGTCCACCTCTCTCCCTGGACTTGCAATAGAGGCCCAAGGGTGCCCCGTGACCCTCCACCTAGGGGCCTCTGACCCCAGCAAGCTACCCAGGGGTCCACCTCTCTCCCTGGACTTGCAGTATAGGCCCCAGGGTGCCCTCTGGCCCTCCACCTAGGGGCCTCTGACCCCAGCAAGGTACCCGGGGGTCCAGCTCTCTCCCTGGACTTGCAATAGAGGCCCCAGGGTGCCCCTTTGCCCTCCACCCAGGGGCTACTGACCCCAGCAAGCTACCCAGGGCACCACCTCTCTCCCTGGACTTGTAGTAGAGGCCCCAGGGTGCCCCTTGGCCCTCCACCTAGGGGCCTCTGAACCCAGCAAGCTACCCAGGGGTCCAGCTCTCTCCCTGGACTTGCAATAGAGGCCCCAGGGTGCCCCCTTGCCCTCCACCCAGGGGCTACTGACCCCAGCAAGCTACAAAGGGCTCCACCTCTCTCCCTGGACTTGTAGTAGAGGCCCTAGGCTGCCCTCTGGCCCTCCACCTAAGGGCTTCTGACCCCAGCAAGCTACCCAGGGCTCCACCTCTCTCCCTGGACTTGCAGTAGAGGCCCCAGGGTGCCCATTGGCCCTGCACCTAGGGGTCTCTGACCCCAGCAAGCTACCAAGGGGTCCACCTCTCTCCCTGGACTTGCAATAGAGGCCCCAGGGTGCCCCGTGACCCTCCACCTAGGGGCCTCTGACCCCAGCAAGCTACCCAGGGGTCCACATCTCTCCCTGGACTTGTAGTAGACGCCGCTGGGTGCCCCCTGGCCCTCCTCCTAGGGGCCTTTGACCCCAGCAAACTACCCAGGGGTCCACCTCTCTTCCTGGACTTGCAATAGAGGCCCTACGGTGCCCCCTGGCCCTCCCCCTAGGGGCCTCTGACACCAGCAAGCTTCCCAGTGGTCCACCTCTCTCCCTAGACTTGCAGTAGAGCCCCAGGGTGACCCTTGGCCCTCCACCTAGGGGCATCTGACCCCAGCAAGCTACCCAGGGGCCTACCTATCTCCCTGGACTTGTAGTAGAGTCCCCAGGGTGCCCCATGGCCCTCCACCTAGGGCCCTCTGACCCCAGCAAGCTACCCAGGGCTCCAACTCTCTCACTGGACTTGCAGTAGAGTCCCCAGGGTGCCCCATGGCCCTCCACGTAGGGCCCTCTGACCCCAGCAAGCTACCAAGGGGTCCACCTCTCTCCCTGGACTTGCAGTATAGGCCACAGGGTGCCCCCTTGCCCTCCACCTAGGGGCATCTGACACCAGCAAGCTACCCAGGGGTCCACCTCTCTCCCTGGACTTGCAGTATAGGCCCCAGGGACCCTCTGGCCCTCCACCTAAGGGCCTCTGACCCTAGCAAACTACCCAGGGGTCCACCTCTCTCCCTGGACTTGCTGTAGAGGCCCCAGGGTGCCCCGTGGCCCTCCACCTAGGGGCCTCTGACCCCAGCAAGCTACCCGGGGGCCAGCTCTCTCCCTGGACTTGCAATAGAGGCCCCAGGGTGCCCCCTTGCCCTCCACCCAGGGGCTACTGACCCCAGCAAGCTACCGAGGGCTCCACCTCTCTCACTGGACTTGTAGTAGAGGCCCTAGGCTGCCCTCTGGCCCTCCACCTAGGGGCCTCTGACCCCAGCAAGCTACCCAGGGCTTCACCTCTCTCCCTGGACTTGCAGTAGAGGCCCCAGGGTGCCCATTGGCCCTCCACCTAGGAGCCTCTGACCCCAGCAAGCTACCGAGGGGTCCACCTCTCTCCCTGGACTTGCAGTAGAGGCCCCAGGGTGCGCCATGGCCCTCCACCTAGGGGACTCTGACCCCAGCAAGCTACCCAGGGGTCCACATCTCTCCCTGGACTTGCAGTAGACGCCCCTGGGTGCCCCCTGGCCCTCCACCTAGGGGCTTCTGACCCCAGCAAGCTACCCAGGGGTCCACCTCTCTCCCTGGACTTATAGTAGAGGCCCTACGGTGCCCCCTGGCCCTCCCCCTAGGGGCCTCTGACACCAGCAAGCTTCCCAGTGATTCACCTCTCTCCCTGGACTTGCAGTAGAGGCCCCAGGTTGACCCTTGGCCCTCCACCTAGGGGCCTCTGACTCCAGCAAGCTGCCCAGGGGCCTGCCTATCTCCCTGGACTTGCAGTAGAGTCCCCAGGGTGCCCCATGGCCCTCCACCTAGAGTCCTTTGACCCCAGCAAGCTACCCAGCGGTCCACCTCTCTCCCTGGACTTGCAGTATCGGCCACAGGGTGCCCCCTTGCCCTCCACCTAGGGGCCTCTGACCCCAGCAAGCTACCCAGGGCTCCATCTCTCTCTCTGGACTTGCAGTAGAGGCCCCAGGGTGCCCCTTGCCCTCCACCCAGGGGCTACTGACCCCAGCAAGCTACCCAGGGCTCCACCTCTCTCCCTGGACTTGCAGTAGAGGCCCCAGGGTACCCCGTGGCCCTCCACCTAGGGGCCTCTGAGCCTAGCAAGCTACCCAGGGGTCCACCTCTCTCCCTAGAATTGCACTAGAGGCCCCAGGGTGACCCTTGGCCCTCCACCTAGGGGCCTCTGAGCCCAGCAAGCTGCCCAGGGGCCTGCCTATCTCCCTGAACTTGCAGTAGAGTCCCCAGGGTGCCCCATGGCCCTCCACGTAGGGCCCTCTGACCCCAGCAAGCTACCCAGGGGTCCACCTCTCTCCCTGGACTTGTAGTAGAGGCCCCAGGGTACCCCGTGGCCCTCCACCTAGGGGCCTCTGAACCCAGCAAGCTACCTAGGGGTCCAGCACTCTCCCTGGACTTGCAATAGAGGCCCCAGGGTGCCCCCTTGCCCTCCACCCAGGGGCTACTGACCCCAGCAAGCTACCCAGGGCTCCACCTCTCTCCCTGGACTTGTAGTAGAGGCCCTAGGCTGCCCTCTGGCCCTCCACCTAGGGACCTCTGACCCCAGCAAGTTACCCAGAGCTCCATCTCTCTCCCTGGACTTGCAGTAGAGGCCCCAGGGTGCCCATTGGCCCTCCACCTAGGGGTCTCTTACCCCAGCAAGCTACCGAGGGGTCGACCTCTCTCCCTGGACTTGCAATAGAGGCCCCAGGGTGCCCCCTGACCCTCCTTCTAGGGGCCTCTGACCCCAGCAAGCTACCCAGGGGTCCACATCTCTCCCTGGACTTGCAGTAGACGCCCCTGGGTGCCCCCTGGCCCTCCACCAAGGGGCCTCTGACCCCAGCAAGCTACCCAGGGGTCCACCTCTCTCCCTGGATTTATAGTAGAGGCCCCAGGGTGCCCCCTGGCCCTCCACCTAGGGGCCTCTGACCCCAGCACACTACCCAGGGGTCCACCTCTCTTCCTGGACTTGCAGTAGAGTCCCCAGGGTGCCCCATGGCCCTCCACCTAGGGCCCTCTGACCCCAGCAAGCTACCCAGGGCTCCAACCCTCTCCCTGGACTTGCAGTATAGGCCCCAGCGTGCCCCCTGGTCCTCCACCTAGGGGCCTCTGACCCTAGCAAACTACCCAGGGGTCCACCTCTCTCCCTGGACTTGCAGTAGAGGCCCCAGGGTGCCCCGTGGCCCTCCCCCTAGGGGCCTCTGACACCAGCAAGCTTCCCAGTGGTCCACCTCTCTCCCTAGACTTGCAGTAGAGAACCCAGGGTGACCCTTGGCCCTCCACCTAGGGGCCTCTGACACCAGCAAGCTTCCCAGTGGTCCAACTCTCTCCTTGGACTTGCAGTATAGGCCCCAGGGTGCCCCCTGGTCCTCCACCTAGGGGCCCCTAACTCAAGCAAGATGCCTAGGGGTCCACCTCTCTCCCTGGACTTGCAATAGAGGCCCCAGGGTGCCCCTTGGCCCTCCTCCTAGGGGCCTTTGACCCCAGAAAGCTACCCAGGGGTCCACCTCTCTCCCTAGACTTGCAGACTAGGCCCCAGGGTGACCCTTGGCCCTCCACCTAGGGGCCTCTGACCCCAGCAAGCTGCCCAGGGGCCTGCCTATCTCCCTGGACTTGCAGTAGAGTCCCCAGGGTGCCCCATGGCCCTCCACCTAGGGCCCTCTGACCCCAGCAAGCTACCCAGGGGTCCACATCTCTCCCTGGACTTGCAGTATAGGCCACAGGGTGCCCCCTTGGCCCTCCACCTAGGGGCCTCTGACCCCAGCAAGCTACCCAGGGATCCACCTCTCTCCCTGGACTTGCAGTATAGGCCCCAGGGTGCCCCCTGGCCCTCCAACTAGGGGCCTCTGACCCCAGCAAGCTACCCAGGGGTCCACCTCTCTTCTTGGACTTGCAGTATAGGCCCCAGGGTGCCCCCTGGCCCTCCACCTAGGGGCATCTGACCCCAGCAAGCTACCCAGGGGTCCACCTCTCTTCCTGGACTTGCAGTATAGGACCCAGGGTGCCCCCTGGCCCTCCACCTAGGGGCATCTGACACCAGCAAGCTACCCAGGGGTCCACCTCTCTCCCTGGACTTGCAGTATAGGCCCCAGGGACCCTCTGGCCCTCCACCTAAGGGCCTCTGACCCTAGCAAACTACCCAGGGGTCCACCTCTCTCCCTGGACTTGCTGTAGAGGCCCCAGGGTGCCCCGTGGCCCTCCACCTAGGGGCCTCTGACCCCAGCAAGCTACCCGGGGGCCAGCTCTCTCCCTGGACTTGCAATAGAGGCCCCAGGGTGCCCCCTTGCCCTCCACCCAGGGGCTACTGACCCCAGCAAGCTACCCAGGGCTCCACCTCTCTCACTGGACTTGTAGTAGAGGCCCTAGGCTGCCCTCTGGCCCTCCACCTAGGGGCCTCTGACCCCAGCAAGCTACCCAGGGCTTCACCTCTCTCCCTGGACTTGCAGTAGAGGCCCCAGGGTGCCCATTGGCCCTCCACCTAGGAGCCTCTGACCCCAGCAAGCTACCGAGGGGTCCACCTCTCTCCCTGGACTTGCAGTAGAGGCCCCAGGGTGCGCCATGGCCCTCCACCTAGGGGACTCTGACCCCAGCAAGCTACCCAGGGGTCCACATCTCTCCCTGGACTTGCAGTAGACGCCCCTGGGTGCCCCCTGGCCCTCCACCTAGGAGCTTCTGACCCCAGCAAGCTACCCAGGGGTCCACCTCTCTCCCTGGACTTATAGTAGAGGCCCTACGGTGCCCCCTGGCCCTCCCCCTAGGGGCCTCTGACACCATCAAGCTTCCCAGTGATTCACCTCTCTCCCTGGACTTGCAGTAGAGGCCCCAGGTTGACCCTTGGCCCTCCACCTAGGGGCCTCTGACTCCAGCAAGCTGCCCAGGGGCCTGCCTATCTCCCTGGACTTGCAGTAGAGTCCCCAGGGTGCCCCATGGCCCTCCACCTAGAGTCCTTTGACCCCAGCAAGCTACCCAGGGGTCCACCTCTCTCCCTGGACTTGCAGTATCGGCCACAGGGTGCCCCCTTGCCCTCCACCTAGGGGCCTCTGACCCCAGCAAGCTACCCAGGGCTCCACCTCTCTCTCTGGACTTGCAGTAGAGGCCCCAGGGTGCCCCTTGCCCTCCACCCAGGGGCTACTGACCCCAGCAAGCTACCCAGGGCTCCACCTCTCTCCCTGGACTTGCAGTAGAGGCCCCAGGGTACCCCGTGGCCCTCCACCTAGGGGCCTCTGAGCCTAGCAAGCTACCCAGGGGTCCAGCTCTCTCCCTGGACTTGCACTAGAGGCCCCAGGGTGCCCACTTGCCCTCCACCCAGGGGCTACTGACCCCAGCAAGCTACCCAGGGGTCCACCTCTCTCCCTGGACTTGTAGTAGAGGCCCTAGGCTGCCCTCTGGCCCTCCACCTAGGGGCCTCTGACCCCAGCAAGCTACCCAGGGGTCCACCTCTCTCCCTTGACTTGCAGTAGAGGCCCCAGGGTGCCCATTGGCCCTCCACCAAGGGGTCTCTGACCCCAGCAAGCTACCAAGGGGTCCACCTCTCTCCCTGGTTTTGCAATAGAGAACCCAGGGTGCCCCATGACTCTCCACCTAGGGGCCTCTGACCCCAGCAAGCTACCCAGGGGTCCAAATCTCTCCCTGGACTTGCAGTAGACGCCGCTGGGTGCCCCCTGGCCCTCCACCTAGGGGCCTCTGACCCCAGCAAGCTACCCAGGGGTCCACCTCTCTCCCTGGACTTATAGTAGAGGCCCCAGGGTGCCCCCTGGCCCTCCACCTAGGGGCCTCTGACCCCAGCAAACTACCCAGGGGTCCACCTCTCTTCCTGGACTTGCAGTATAGGCCCCACGACCCTCTGGCCCTCCACCTAGGGGCCTCTGACCCCAGCAAGCTACCGAGGGGTCCACCTCTCTCCCTGGACTTGCAGTAGAGGCCCCAGGGTGCCCCGTGGCCCTCCATCTAGGGGCCTCTTACCCCAGCAAGCTACCCAGGTGTCCACATCTCTCCTTGGACTTGCAGTGGAGGCCCCTGGGTGCCCCCTGGCCCTCCACCTAGGGGCCTCTGACCCCAGCAAGCTACCCGGGGGCCAGCTCTCTCCCTGGACTTGCAATAGAGGCCCCAGGGTGCCCCCTTGCCCTCCACCCAGTGGCTACTGACCCCAGCAAGCTACCCAGGGCTCCACCTCTCTCCCTGGACTTGTAGTAGAGGCCCTAGGCTGCCCTCTGGCCCTCCACCTAGGGGCCTTTGACCCCAGCAAGCTACCCAGGGCTTCACCTCTCTCCCTGGACTTGCAGTGGAGGACCCAGGGTGCCCATTGACCCTCCACCTAGGGGCCTCTGACCCCAGCAAGCTACCGAGGGGTCCACCTCTCTCCCTGGACTTGCAGTAGAGGCCGCAGGGTGCGCCGTGGCCCTCCACCTAGGGGCCTCTGACCCCAGCAAGCTACCCAGGGGTCCACATCTCTCCCTGGACTTGCAGTAGACGCCCCTGGGTGCCCCCTGGCCGTCCATCTAGGGGCCTCTGACCCCAGCAAGCTACCCAGGGCTCCAACACTCTCCCTGGACTTGCAGTATAGGCCCCAGGGTGCCCCCTGGTCCTCCACCTAGGGGCCCCTGACCCAAGCAAGCTGCCCAGGGGTCCAACTCTCTCCCTGGACTTGCAATAGAGGCCCCAGGGTGCCCCTTGACCCTCAACCTAGGGGCCTCTGACCCCAGAAAGCTACCCAGGGGTCCACCTCTCTCCCTAGACTTGCAGACTAGGCCCCAGGGTGACCCTTGGCCCTCCACCTAGGGGCCTCTGACCCCAGCAAGCTGCCCTGGGGCCTGCCTATCTCCCTGGACTTGCAGTAGAGGCCCCAGGGTGCGCCGTGGCCCTCCACCTAGGGGTCTCATACCCCAGCAAGCTACCGAGGGGTCCACCTCTCTCCCTGGACTTGCAATAGAGGCCCCAGGGTGCCCCCTGACCCTCCTCCTAGGGGCCTCTGACCCCAGCAAGCTACCCAGGGGTCCACATCTCTCCCTGGACTTGCAGTAGACGCCCCTGGGTGCCCCCTGGCCCTCCACCAAGGGGCCTCTGACCCCAGCAAGCTACTCAGGGGTCCACCTCTCTCCCTGGACTTATAGTAGAGGCCCCAGGGTGCCCCATGGCCCTCCACCTAGGGCCCTTTGAACCCAGCAAGCTACCCAGGGGTCCACCTCTCTCCCTGGACTTGCAGTATAGGCCGCAGGGTGCCCCCTTGCCCTCCACCTAGGGGCCTCTGATCCCAGCAAGCTACCCAGGGCTCCACCTCTCTCCCTGGACTTGCAGTAGAGGCCCCAGGGTGCCCATTGGCCCTCCACCTAGGGGTCTCTTACCCCAGCAAGCTACCGAGGGGTCCACCTCTCTCCCTGGACTTGCAATAGAGGCCCCAGGGTGCCCCCTGACCCTCCTCCTAGGGGCCTCTGACCCCAGAAAGCTACCCAGGGGTCCACCTCTCTCCCTGGACTTATAGTAGAGGCCCCAGGGTGCCCCCTGGCCCTCCACCTAGGTGCCTCTGACCCCAGCAAACTACCCAGGGGTCCACCTCTCTTCCTGGACTTGCAGTAGAGTCCCCAGGGTGACCCATGGCCCTCCACCTAGGGGCCTCTGACCCCAGCAAGCTACCCAGGGGTCCACCTCTCTCCCTGGACTTGAGTATAGGCCACAGGGTGCCCCCTTGCCCTCCACCTAGGCTCCTCTGACCCCAGCCAGCTACCCAGGGCTCCACCTCTCTCCCTGGACTTGCAGTAGAGGCCCCAGGGTGCCCATTGGCCCTCCACTTAGGGGTCTCATACCCCAGCAAGCTACCGAGGGGTCCACCTCTCTCCCTGGACTTGCAATAGAGGCCCCAGGGTGCCCCCTGACCCTCCTCCTAGGGGCCTCTGACCCCAGCAAGCTACCCAGGGGTCCACATCTCTCCCTGGACTTGCAGTAGACGCCCCTGGGTGCCCCCTGGCCCTCCACCAAGGGGCCTCTGACCCCAGCAAGCTACCCAGGGGTCCACCTCTCTCCCTGGACTTATAGTAGAGGCCCCAGGGTGCCCCATGGCCCTCCACCTAGGGCCCTTTGAACCCAGCAAGCTACCCAGGGGTCCACCTCTCTCCCTGGACTTGCAGTATAGGCCATAGGGTGCCCCCTTGCCCTCCACCTAGGGGCCTCTGACCCCAGCAAGCTACCCAGGGCTCCACCTCTCTCCCTGGACTTGCAGTAGAGGCCCCAGGGTGCCCATTGGCCCTCCACCTAGGGGTCTCTTACCCCAGCAAGCTACCGAGGGGTCCACCTCTCTCCCTGGACTTGCAATAGAGGCCCCAGGGTGCCCCCTGACCCTCCTCCTAGGGGCCTCTGACCCCAGCAAGCTACCCAGGGGTCCACCTCTCTCCCTGGACTTATAGTAGAGGCCCCAGGGTGCCCCCTGGCCCTCCACCTAGGTGCCTCTGACCCCAGCAAACTACCCAGGGGTCCACCTCTCTTCCTGGACTTGCAGTAGAGTACCCAGGGTGACCCATGGCCCTCCACCTAGGGGCCTCTGACCCCAGCAAGCTACCCAGGGGTCCACCTCTCTCCCTGGACTTATAGTAGAGGCCCCAGGGTGCCCCCTGGCCCTCCACCGAGGATTCTCTGAGTCCAGCAAGCTACTGAGGGGTCCACCTCTCTCCCTGGACTTGCAGTAGAGGCCCCAGGGTGGCCCGTGGCCCTCCACCTAGGGGCCTCTGACCCCAGCAAGCTACCCAGGGGTCCACATCTCTCCCTGGACTTGCAGTAGACGCCCCTGGGTGCCCCCTGGCCCTTCACCTAGGGGCCTCTTACCCCAGCAAGCTACCCAGGGGTCCACTTCTCTCCCTGGACTTATAGTAGAGGCCCTAGGCTGCCCCCTGGCCCTCCCCCTAGGGGCCTCTGACACCAGCAAGCTACCCAGGGCTCCACCTCTCTCCCAGGACTTGCAGTAGAGTCCCCAGGGTGCCCCTTGGCCCTCCAACTAGGGCCCTTTGACCCCAGCAAGCTACCCAGGGGTCCACCTCTCTCCCTGGACTTGCAGTATAGGCCCCAGGGTGCCCTCTTGCCCTCCACCTAGGGGCCTTTTACCCCAGCAAGCTACCCAGGGGTCCACATCTCTCCCTGGACTTACATTAGAGGCCCCAGGGTGCCCCCTTGCCCTCCACCTAGGGGCCTCTGACCCCAGCAAGCTACCCAGGGGTCCACATCTCTCCCTGGACTTGCAGTAGAGGCCCCAGGGTGCCCATTGGCCCTCCACCTAGGGGTCTCTGACCCCAGCAAGCTACCGCGGGGTCCACCTCTCTCCCTTGACTTGCAATAGAGGCCCCAGGGTGCCCCGTGACACTCCACCTAGGGGCCTCTGACCCCAGCAAGCTACCCAGGGGTCCACCTCTCTCCCTGGACTTGCAGTATAGGCCCCTGGGTGCCCCCTGGCCCTCCACCTAGGGGCCTCTGACCCCAGCAAGCTACCCAGGGCTCCACTTCTCTCCCTGGACTTGCAGTAGAGGCCCCAGGGTGCCCTCTTGCCCTCCACCCAGGGGCTACTGACACCCGCAAGCTGCCCAGGGGTCCACCTCTCTCCCTGGACTTGCAATAGAGGCCCCAGGGTGCCCCTTGGCCCTCAACCTAGGGGCCTCTGACCCCAGAAAGCTACCCAGGGGTTCACCTCTCTCCCTAGACTTGCAGACTAGGCCCCAGGGTGACCCTTGGCCCTCCACCTAGGGGCCTCTGACCCCAGCAAGCTACCCAGGGGTCCACCTCTCTCCCTGGACTTGCAGTATAGGCCCCAGGGTGCCCCCTGGCCCTCCAACTAGAGGCCTCTGACCCCAGCAAGCTACCCAGGGCTCCACCTCTCTCCTTGGACTTGCAGTATAGGCCCCAGGCTGCCTATTGGCCCTCCACCTAGGGGCATCTGACCCCAGCAAGCTACCCAGGGGTCCACCTTTCTCCCTGGACTTGCAGTATAGGACCCAGGGTGCCCCCTGGCCCTCCACCTAGGGGCATCTGACACCAGCAAGCTACCCAGGGGTCCACCTCTCTCCCAGGACTTGCAGTATAGGCCCCAGGGACCCTCTGGCCCTCCACCTAGGGGCCTCTGACCCCAGCAAGCTACCCAGGGGTCCACATCTCTCCTTGGACTTGCAGTGGAGGCCCCTGGGAGCCCCCTGGCCCTCCACCTAGGGGCCTCTGACCCCAGCAAGCTACCTGGGGGCCAGCTCTCTCCCTGGACTTGCAATAGAGGCCCCAGGGTGCCCCCTTGCCCTCCACCCAGGGGCTACTGACCCCAGCAAGCTACCCAGGGCTCCACCTCTCTCCCTGGACTTGTAGTAGAGGCCCTAGGCTGCCCTCTGGCCCTCCACCTAGGGGCCTCTGACCCCAGCAAGCTACCCAGGGCTTCACCTCTCTTCCTGGACTTGCAGTAGAGACCCCAGGGTGCCCATTGGCCCTCCACCTAGGGGCCTCTGACCCCAGCAAGCTACCGAGGGGTCCACCTCTCTCCCTGGACTTGCAGTAGAGGCCCCAGGGTGCGCTGTGGCCCTCCACCTAGGGGCCTCTGACCCCAGCAAGCTACCCAGGGCTCCACCTCTCTCCCTGGACTTGCAGTAGGGGCCCCAGGGTGCCCATTGGCCCTCCACCTAGGGGTCTCATACCCCAGCAAGCTACCGAGGGGTCCACCTCTCTCCCTGGACTTGCAATAGAGGCCCCAGGGTGCCCCCTGACCCTCCTCCTAGGGGCCTCTGACCCCAGCAAGCTACCCAGGGGTCCACATCTCTCCCTGGACTTGCAGTAGACTCCCCTGGGTGCCCCCTGGCCCTCCACCAAGGGGCCTCTGACCCCAGCAAGCTACCCAGGGGTCCACCTCTCTCCCTGGACTTATAGTAGAGGCCCCAGGGTGCCCCATGGCCCTCCACCTAGGGCCCTTTGAACCCAGCAAGCTACCCAGGGGTCCACCTCTCTCCCTGGACTTGAGTATAGGCCACAGGGTGCCCCCTTGCCCTCCACCTAGGGGCCTCTGACCCCAGCAAGCTACCCAGGGCTCCACCTCTCTCCCTGGACTTGCAGTAGAGGCCCCAGGGTGCCCATTGGCCCTCCACCTAGGGGTTTCTTACCCCAGCAAGCTACCGAGGGGTCCACCTCTCTCCCTGGACTTGAAATAGAGGCCCCAGGGTGCCCCCTGACCCTCCTCCTAGGGGCCTCTGACACAAGCAAGCTACCCAGGGGTCCACCTTTCTCCCTGGACTTATAGTAGAGGCCCCAGGGTGCCCCCTGGCCCTCCACCTAGGTGCCTCTGACCCCAGCAAGCTACAGAGGGGTCCACCTCTCTCCCTGGACTTGCAGTAGAGGCCCCAGGGTGCCCCTTGGCCCTCCACCTAGGGGCCTCTGACCCCAGAAAGCTACCCAGGGGTCCACCTCTCTCCCTAGACTTGCAGACTAGGCCCCAGGGTGACCCTTGGCCCTCCACCTAGGGGCCTCTGACCCCAGCAAGCTGCCCAGGGGCCTGCCCATCTCCCTGGACTTGCAGTAGAGTCACCAGGGTGCCCCATGGCCCTCCACGTAGGGCCCTCTGACCCCAGCAAGCTACCCAGGACTCCACATCTCTCCCTGGACTTGCAGTAGAGGCCCCAGGGTACCCCGTGGCCCTCCACCTAGGGGCCTCTGAACCCAGCAAGCTACCCAGGGGTCCACCTCTCTCCCTGGACTTGCAATAAAGGCCCCAGGGTGCCCCCTTGCCCTCCACCCAGGGGCTACTGACCCCAGCAAGCTACCCAGGGCTCCACCTCTCTCCCTGGACTTGCTGTAGAGGCCCCAGGGTGCCCATTGGCCCTCCACCTAGGGGCCTCTGACCCCAGTAAGCTACCGAGGGGTCCACCTCTCTCCCTGGACTTGCAGTAGAGGCCCCAGGATGCCCCGTGGCCCTCCACCTAGGGGCCTCTAACCAAAGCAAGCTACCCAGGGGTCCACATCTCTCCCTGGACTTGCAGTAGATGCCCCTGGGTGCACCCTGGCCCTCCACTTAGGGGCCTCTGACCCCAGCAAGCTACCCAGGGGTCCACCTCTCTCCCTGGACTTTAAGTAGAGGCCCTACGGTGCCCCCTGGCCCTCCCCTTAGCGGCCTCTGACACCAGCAAGCTTTCAGTTATTCACCTCTCTCCCTGGACTTGCAGTAGAGGCCCCAGATTGACCCTTGGCCCTCCACCTAGGGGCCTCTGACCCCAGCAAGCTCCCAAGGGGCCTGCCTATCTCCCTGGACTTGCAGTAGAGTCCCCAGGGTGCCCCATGGCCCTCCACCTAGGGGCCTCTGACCCCACCAAGCTACCGAGGGGTCCTACTCTCTCCCTGGACTTGCAGTAGAGGCCCCAGGGTGCCCCTTGGCCCTCCACCTAGGGGCCTCTGAACCCAGCAAGCTACCCAGGGGTCCAGCTCTCTCCCTGGACTTGCAATAGAGGCCCCAGGGTGCCCCCTTGCCCTCCACCCAGGGGCTACTGACCCCAGCAAGCTACAAAGGGCTCCACCTCTCTCCCTGGACTTGTAGTAGAGGCCCTAGGCTGCCCTCTGGCCCTCCACCTAAGGGCCTCTGACCCCAGCAAGCTACCCAGGGCTCCACCTCTCTCCCTGGACTTGCAATAGAGGCCCCAGGGTGCCCCCTTGCCCTCCACCCAGGGGCTACTGACCCCAGCAAGCTACAAAGGGCTCCACCTCTCTCCCTGGACTTGTAGTAGAGGCCCTAGGCTGCCCTCTGGCCCTCCACCTAAGGGCCTCTGACCCCAGCAAGCTACCCAGGGCTCCACCTCTCTCCCTGGACTTGCAGTAGAGGCCCCAGGGTGCCCATTGGCCCTGCACCTAGGGGTCTCTGACCCCAGCAAGCTACCAAGGGGTCCACCTCTCTCCCTGGACTTGCAATAGAGGCCCCAGGGTGCCCCGTGACCCTCCACCTAGGGGCCTCTGACCCCAGCAAGCTACCCAGGGGTCCACATCTCTCCCTGGACTTGTAGTAGACACCGCTGGGTGCCCCCTGGCCCTCCTCCTAGGGGCCTCTGACCCCAGCAAACTACCCAGGGGTCCACCTCTCTTCCTGGACTTGCAATAGAGGCCCTACGGTGCCCCCTGGCCCTCCCCCTAGGGGCCTCTGACACCAGCAAGCTTCCCAGTGGTCCACCTCTCTCCCTAGACTTGCAGTAGAGGCCCCAGGGTGACCCTTGGCCCTCCACCTAGGGGCCTCTGACCCCAGCAAGCTACCCAGGGGCCTACCTATCTCCCTGGATGTGCAGTAGAGTCCCCAGGGTGCCCCGTGGCCCTCCACCTAGGGCCCTCTGACCCCAGCAAGCTACCCAGGGCTCCAACTCTCTCCCTGGACTTGCAGTAGAGTCCCCAGGGTGCCCCATGGCCCTCCACGTAGGGCCCTCTGACCCCAGCAAGCTACCAAGGGGTCCACCTCTCTCCCTGGACTTGCAGTATAGGCCACAGGGTGCCCCCTTGCCCTCCACTTAGGGGCCTCTGACCCCAGCAAGCTACCCAGGGCTCCACATCTCTCCCTGGACTTGCAGTAGAGGCCCCAGGGTGCCCCCTTGCCCTCCACCCAGGGGCTACTGACCCCAGCAAGCTACCCAGGTCTCCACCTCTTTCCCTGGACTTGCAATAGAGGCCCCAGGGTACCCCGTGGCCCTCCACCTAGGGGCCTCTGAGTCCAGCAAGCTACCCAGGGGTCCACATCTCTCCCTGGACTTGCAGTAGAGGCCCCAGGGTACCCCGTGGCCCTCCACCTAGGGGCCTCTGAACCCAGCAAGCTACCCAGGGGTCCACCTCTCTCCCTGGACTTGCAGTATAGGCCCCAGGGTGCCCGTTGGCCCTCCACCTTGGGGCCTCTGACCCCAGCAAGCTACCGAGGGGTCCACCTCTCTCCCTGGACTTGCAGTAGAGGCCCCAGGGTGGCCGTTGGCCCTCCTCCTAGGGTCCTCTGACCCCAGCAAGCTACCCAGGGGTCCACATCTCTCCCTGGACTTGCAGTAGACGCACCTGGGTGCCCCTGGCCCTCCACCTAGGAGCCTCTGACACCAGCAAGCTACCCAGGGCTCCACCTCTCTCCCTGGACTTGTAGTAGAGTCCCCAGGGTGCCCCATAGCCCTCCACCTAGGGCCCTTTGACCCCAGCAAGCTACCCAGGGGTCCACCTCTCTCCCTGGACTTGCAGTAGAGTCCCAAGGGTGGCCCCTTGCCCTCCACTTAGAGGCGTCTGACCCCAGCAAGCTACCCAGGGGTCCACATCTCTCCCTGGACTTGCAGTAGAGGCCCCAGGGTGCCCATTTGCCCTCCTCCTAGGGGTCTCTGACCCCAGCAAGCTACCGAGGGGTCCACCTCTCTCCCTGGACTTGCAATAGAGGCCCAAGGGTGCCCCGTGACCCTCCACCTAGGGGCCTCTGACCCCAGCAAGCTACCCAGGGGTCCACCTCTCTCCCTGGACTTGCAGTATAGGCCCCAGGGTGCCCTCTGGCCCTCCACCTACGGCCCTCTGACCCCAGCAAGGTACCCGGGGGTCCAGCTCTCTCCCTGGACTTGCAATAGAGGCCCCAGGGTGCCCCTTTGCCCTCCACCCAGGGGCTACTGACCCCAGCAAGCTACCCAGGGCACCACCTCTCTCCCTGGACTTGTAGTAGAGGCCCCAGGGTGCCCCTTGGCCCTCCACCTAGGGGCCTCTGAACCCAGCAAGCTACCCAGGGGTCCAGCTCTCTCCCTGGACTTGCAATAGAGGCCCCAGGGTGCCCCCTTGCCCTCCACCCAGGGGCTACTGACCCCAGCAAGCTACAAAGGGCTCCACCTCTCTCCCTGGACTTGTAGTAGAGGCCCTAGGCTGCCCTCTGGCCCTCCACCTAAGGGCTTCTGACCCCAGCAAGCTACCCAGGGCTCCACCTCTCTCCCTGGACTTGCAGTAGAGGCCCCAGGGTGCCCATTGGCCCTGCACCTAGGGGTCTCTGACCCCAGCAAGCTACCAAGGGGTCCACCTCTCTCCCTGGACTTGCAATAGAGGCCCCAGGGTGCCCCGAGACCCTCCACCTAGGGGCCTCTGACCCCAGCAAGCTACCCAGGGGTCCACATCTCTCCCTGGACTTGTAGTAGACGCCGCTGGGTGCCCCCTGGCCCTCCTCCTAGGGGCCTTTGACCCCAGCAAACTACCCAGGGGTCCACCTCTCTTCCTGGACTTGCAATAGAGGCCCTACGGTGCCCCCTGGCCCTCCCCCTAGGGGCCTCTGACACCAGCAAGCTTCCCAGTGGTCCACCTCTCTCCCTAGACTTGCAGTAGAGCCCCAGGGTGACCCTTGGCCCTCCACCTAGGGGCATCTGACCCCAGCAAGCTACCCAGGGGCCTACCTATCTCCCTGGACTTGTAGTAGAGTCCCCAGGGTGCCCCATGGCCCTCCACCTAGGGCCCTCTGACCCCAGCAAGCTACCCAGGGCTCCAACTCTCTCACTGGACTTGCAGTAGAGTCCCCAGGGTGCCCCATGGCCCTCCACGTAGGGCCCTCTGACCCCAGCAAGCTACCAAGGGGTCCACCTCTCTCCCTGGACTTGCAGTATAGGCCACAGGGTGCCCCCTTGCCCTCCACCTAGGGGCCTCTGACCCCAGCAAGCTACCCAGGGCTCCACATCTCTCCCTGGACTTGCAGTAGAGGCCCCAGGGTGCCCCCTTGCCCTCCACCCAGGGGCTACTGACCCCAGCAAGCTACCCAGGGCTCCACCTCTTTCCCTGGACTTGCAATAGAGGCCCCAGGGTACCCCGTGGCCCTCCACCTAGGGGCCTCTGAGTCCAGCAAGCTACCCAGGGGTCCACATCTCTCCCTGGACTTGCAGTAGAGGCCCCAGGGTACCCCGTGGCCCTCCACCTAGGGGCCTCTGAACCCAGCAAGCTACCCAGGGGTCCAGCTCTCTCTCAGGACTTGCAGTATAGGACCCAGGGTGCCCCCTGGCCCTCCACCTAGGGGCATCTGACACCAGCAAGCTACCCAGGGGTCCACCTCTCTCCCTGGACTTGCAGTATAGGCCCCAGGGTGCCCGTTGGCCCTCCACCTTGGGGCCTCTGACCCCAGCAAGCTACCGAGGGGTCCACCTCTCTCCCTGGACTTGCAGTAGAGGCCCCAGGGTGGCCGTTGGCCCTCCTCCTAGGGTCCTCTGACCCCAGCAAGCTACCCAGGGGTCCACATCTCTCCCTGGACTTGCAGTAGACGCACCTGGGTGCCCCTGGCCCTCCACCTAGGAGCCTCTGACACCAGCAAGCTACCCAGGGCTCCACCTCTCTCCCTGGACTTGTAGTAGAGTCCCCAGGGTGCCCCATAGCCCTCCACCTAGGGCCCTTTGACCCCAGCAAGCTACCCAGGGGTCCACCTCTCTCCCTGGACTTGCAGTAGAGTCCCTAGGGTGGCCCCTTGCCCTCCACTTAGAGGCGTCTGACCCCAGCAAGCTACCCAGGGGTCCACATCTCTCCCTGGACTTGCAGTAGAGGCCCCAGGGTGCCCATTTGCCCTCCTCCTAGGGGTCTCTGACCCCAGCAAGCTACCGAGGGGTCCACCTCTCTCCCTGGACTTGCAATAGAGGCCCAAGGGTGCCCCGTGACCCTCCACCTAGGGGCCTCTGACCCCAGCAAGCTACCCAGGGGTCCACCTCTCTCCCTGGACTTGCAGTATAGGCCCCAGGGTGCCCTCTGGCCCTCCGACTAGGGGCCTCTGACCCCAGCAAGGTACCCGGGGGTCCAGCTCTCTCCCTGGACTTGCAATAGAGGCCCCAGGGTGCCCCTTTGCCCTCCACCCAGGGGCTACTGACCCCAGCAAGCTACCCAGGGCACCACCTCTCTCCCTGGACTTGTAGTAGAGGCCCCAGGGTGCCCATTGGCCCTCCACCTAGGGGCCTCTGACCCCAGCAAGCTACCCAGGGGTCCACATCTACCCTGGACTTGCAGTAGAGGCCCCAGGGTACCCCGTGACCCTCCACCCAGGGGCTACTGACCCCAGCAAGCTACCCAGGGCTCCACCTCTCTCCCTGGACTTGTAGTAGAGGCCCTAGGCTGCCCTCTGGCCCTCCACCTAGGGGCCTCTGACCCCAGCAAGCTACCCAGGGCTTCACCTCTCTTCCTGGACTTGCAGTAGAGACCCCAGGGTGCCCATTGGCCCTCCACCTAGGGGCCTCTGACCCCAGCAAGCTACCGAGGGGTCCACCTCTCTCCCTGGACTTGCAGTAGAGGCCCCAGGGTGCGCTGTGGCCCTCCACCTAGGGGCCTCTGACCCCAGCAAGCTACCCAGGGCTCCACCTCTCTCCCTGGACTTGCAGTAGGGGCCCCAGGGTGCCCATTGGCCCTCCACCTAGGGGTCTCATACCCCAGCAAGCTACCGAGGGGTCCACCACACTCCCTGGACTTGCAATAGAGGCCCCAGGGTGCCCCCTGACCCTCCTCCTAGGGGCCTCTGACCCCAGCAAGCTACCCAGGGGTCCACATCTCTCCCTGGACTTGCAGTAGACGCCCCTGGGTGCCCCCTGGCCCTCCACCAAGGGGCCTCTGACCCCAGCAAGCTACCCAGGGGTCCACCTCTCTCCCTGGACTTATAGTAGAGGCCCCAGGGTGCCCCATGGCCCTCCACCTAGGGCCCTTTGAACCCAGCAAGCTACCCAGGGGTCCACCTCTCTCCCTGGACTTGAGTATAGGCCCCAGGGTGCGCTGTGGCCCTCCACCTAGGGGCCTCTGACCCCAGCAAGCTACCCAGGGCTCCACCTCTCTCCCTGGACTTGCAGTAGAGGCCCCAGGGTGCCCATTGGCCCTCCACCTAGGGGTCTCTTACCCCAGCAAGCTACCGAGGGGTCCACCTCTCTCCCTGGACTTGAAATAGAGGCCCCAGGGTGCCCCCTGACCCTCCTCCTAGGGGCCTCTGACACAAGCAAGCTACCCAGGGGTCCACCTTTCTCCCTGGACTTATAGTAGAGGCCCCAGGGTGCCCCCTGGCCCTCCACCTAGGTGCCTCTGACCCCAGCAAGCTACAGAGGGGTCCACCTCTCTCCCTGGACTTGCAGTAGAGGCCCCAGGGTGCCCCTTGGCCCTCCACCTAGGGGCCTCTGACCCCAGAAAGCTACCCAGGGGTCCACCTCTCTCCCTAGACTTGCAGACTAGGCCCCAGGGTGACCCTTGGCCCTCCACCTAGGGGCCTCTGACCCCAGCAAGCTGCCCAGGGGCCTGCCCATCTCCCTGGACTTGCAGTAGAGTCACCAGGGTGCCCCATGGCCCTCCACGTAGGGCCCTCTGACCCCAGCAAGCTACCCAGGACTCCACATCTCTCCCTGGACTTGCAGTAGAGGCCCCAGGGTACCCCGTGGCCCTCCACCTAGGGGCCTCTGAACCCAGCAAGCTACCCAGGGGTCCACCTCTCTCCCTGGACTTGCAATAAAGGCCCCAGGGTGCCCCCTTGCCCTCCACCCAGGGGCTACTGACCCCAGCAAGCTACCCAGGGCTCCACCTCTCTCCCTGGACTTGCTGTAGAGGCCCCAGGGTGCCCATTGGCCCTCCACCTAGGGGCCTCTGACCCCAGTAAGCTACCGAGGGGTCCACCTCTCTCCCTGGACTTGCAGTAGAGGCCCCAGGATGCCCCGTGGCCCTCCACCTAGGGGCCTCTAACCAAAGCAAGCTACCCAGGGGTCCACATCTCTCCCTGGACTTGCAGTAGATGCCCCTGGGTGCACCCTGGCCCTCCACTTAGGGGCCTCTGACCCCAGCAAGCTACCCAGGGGTCCACCTCTCTCCCTGGACTTTAAGTAGAGGCCCTACGGTGCCCCCTGGCCCTCCCCTTAGCGGCCTCTGACACCAGCAAGCTTTCAGTTATTCACCTCTCTCCCTGGACTTGCAGTAGAGGCCCCAGATTGACCCTTGGCCCTCCACCTAGGGGCCTCTGACCCCAGCAAGCTCCCAAGGGGCCTGCCTATCTCCCTGGACTTGCAGTAGAGTCCCCAGGGTGCCCCATGGCCCTCCACCTAGGGGCCTCTGACCCCACCAAGCTACCGAGGGGTCCTACTCTCTCCCTGGACTTGCAGTAGAGGCCCCAGGGTGCCCCTTGGCCCTCCACCTAGGGGCCTCTGAACCCAGCAAGCTACCCAGGGGTCCAGCTCTCTCCCTGGACTTGCAATAGAGGCCCCAGGGTGCCCCCTTGCCCTCCACCCAGGGGCTACTGACCCCAGCAAGCTACAAAGGGCTCCACCTCTCTCCCTGGACTTGTAGTAGAGGCCCTAGGCTGCCCTCTGGCCCTCCACCTAAGGGCCTCTGACCCCAGCAAGCTACCCAGGGCTCCACCTCTCTCCCTGGACTTGCAGTAGAGGCCCCAGGGTGCCCATTGGCCCTGCACCTAGGGGTCTCTGACCCCAGCAAGCTACCAAGGGGTCCACCTCTCTCCCTGGACTTGCAATAGAGGCCCCAGGGTGCCCCGTGACCCTCCACCTAGGGGCCTCTGACCCCAGCAAGCTACCCAGGGGTCCACATCTCTCCCTGGACTTGTAGTAGACACCGCTGGGTGCCCCCTGGCCCTCCTCCTAGGGGCCTCTGACCCCAGCAAACTACCCAGGGGTCCACCTCTCTTCCTGGACTTGCAATAGAGGCCCTACGGTGCCCCCTGGCCCTCCCCCTAGGGGCCTCTGACACCAGCAAGCTTCCCAGTGGTCCACCTCTCTCCCTAGACTTGCAGTAGAGGCCCCAGGGTGACCCTTGGCCCTCCACCTAGGGGCCTCTGACCCCAGCAAGCTACCCAGGGGCCTACCTATCTCCCTGGATGTGCAGTAGAGTCCCCAGGGTGCCCCATGGCCCTCCACTTAGGGCCCTCTGACCCCAGCAAGCTACCCAGGGCTCCAACTCTCTCCCTGGACTTGCAGTAGAGTCCCCAGGGTGCCCCATGGCCCTCCACGTAGGGCCCTCTGACCCCAGCAAGCTACCAAGGGGTCCACCTCTCTCCCTGGACTTGCAGTATAGGCCACAGGGTGCCCCCTTGCCCTCCACCTAGGGGCCTCTGACCCCAGCAAGCTACCCAGGGCTAAACATCTCTCCCTGGACTTGCAGTAGAGGCCCCAGGGTGCCCCCTTGCCCTCCACCCAGGGGCTACTGACCCCAGCAAGCTACCCAGGTCTCCACCTCTTTCCCTGGACTTGCAATAGAGGCCCCAGGGTACCCCGTGGCCCTCCACCTAGGGGCCTCTGAGTCCAGCAAGCTACCCAGGGGTCCACATCTCTCCCTGGACTTGCAGTAGAGGCCCCAGGGTACCCCGTGGCCCTCCACCTAGGGGCCTCTGAACCCAGCAAGCTACCCAGGGGTCCACCTCTCTCCCTGGACTTGCAGTATAGGCCCCAGGGTGCCCGTTGGCCCTCCACCTTGGGGCCTCTGACCCCAGCAAGCTACCGAGGGGTCCACCTCTCTCCCTGGACTTGCAGTAGAGGCCCCAGGGTGGCCGTTGGCCCTCCTCCTAGGGTCCTCTGACCCCAGCAAGCTACCCAGGGGTCCACATCTCTCCCTGGACTTGCAGTAGACGCACCTGGGTGCCCCTGGCCCTCCACCTAGGAGCCTCTGACACCAGCAAGCTACCCAGGGCTCCACCTCTCTCCCTGGACTTGTAAGAGAGTCCCCAGGGTGCCCCATAGCCCTCCACCTAGGGCCCTTTGACCCCAGCAAGCTACCCAGGGGTCCACCTCTCTCCCTGGACTTGCAGTAGAGTCCCAAGGGTGGCCCCTTGCCCTCCACTTAGAGGCGTCTGACCCCAGCAAGCTACCCAGGGGTCCACATCTCTCCCTGGACTTGCAGTAGAGGCCCCAGGGTGCCCATTTGCCCTCCTCCTAGGGGCTACTGACCCCAGCAAGCTACCGAGGGGTCCACCTCTCTCCCTGGACTTGCAATAGAGGCCCAAGGGTGCCCCGTGACCCTCCACCTAGGGGCCTCTGACCCCAGCAAGCTACCCAGGGGTCCACCTCTCTCCCTGGACTTGCAGTATAGGCCCCAGGGTGCCCTCTGGCCCTCCACCTAGGGGCCTCTGACCCCAGCAAGGTACCCGGGGGTCCAGCTCTCTCCCTGGACTTGCAATAGAGGCCCCAGGGTGCCCCTTTGCCCTCCACCCAGGGGCTACTGACCCCAGCAAGCTACCCAGGGCACCACCTCTCTCCCTGGACTTGTAGTAGAGGCCCCAGGGTGCCCCTTGGCCCTCCACCTAGGGGCCTCTGAACCCAGCAAGCTACCCAGGGGTCCAGCTCTCTCCCTGGACTTGCAATAGAGGCCCCAGGGTGCCCCCTTGCCCTCCACCCAGGGGCTACTGACCCCAGCAAGCTACAAAGGGCTCCACCTCTCTCCCTGGACTTGTAGTAGAGGCCCTAGGCTGCCCTCTGGCCCTCCACCTAAGGGCTTCTGACCCCAGCAAGCTACCCAGGGCTCCACCTCTCTCCCTGGACTTGCAGTAGAGGCCCCAGGGTGCCCATTGGCCCTGCACCTAGGGGTCTCTGACCCCAGCAAGCTACCAAGGGGTCCACCTCTCTCCCTGGACTTGCAATAGAGGCCCCAGGGTGCCCCGTGACCCTCCACCTAGGGGCCTCTGACCCCAGCAAGCTACCCAGGGGTCCACATCTCTCCCTGGACTTGTAGTAGACGCCGCTGGGTGCCCCCTGGCCCTCCTCCTAGGGGCCTTTGACCCCAGCAAACTACCCAGGGGTCCACCTCTCTTCCTGGACTTGCAATAGAGGCCCTACGGTGCCCCCTGGCCCTCCCCCTAGGGGCCTCTGACACCAGCAAGCTTCCCAGTGGTCCACCTCTCTCCCTAGACTTGCAGTAGAGGCCCCAGGGTGACCCTTGGCCCTCCACCTAGGGGCCTCTGACCCCAGCAAGCTACCCAGGGGCCTACCTATCTCCCTGGATGTGCAGTAGAGTCCCCAGGGTGCCCCATGGCCCTCCACTTAGGGCCCTCTGACCCCAGCAAGCTACCCAGGGCTCCAACTCTCTCCCTGGACTTGCAGTAGAGTCCCCAGGGTGCCCCATGGCCCTCCACGTAGGGCCCTCTGACCCCAGCAAGCTACCAAGGGGTCCACCTCTCTCCCTGGACTTGCAGTATAGGCCACAGGGTGCCCCCTTGCCCTCCACCTAGGGGCCTCTGACCCCAGCAAGCTACCCAGGGCTAAACATCTCTCCCTGGACTTGCAGTAGAGGCCCCAGGGTGCCCCCTTGCCCTCCACCCAGGGGCTACTGACCCCAGCAAGCTACCCAGGTCTCCACCTCTTTCCCTGGACTTGCAATAGAGGCCCCAGGGTACCCCGTGGCCCTCCACCTAGGGGCCTCTGAGTCCAGCAAGCTACCCAGGGGTCCACATCTCTCCCTGGACTTGCAGTAGAGGCCCCAGGGTACCCCGTGGCCCTCCACCTAGGGGCCTCTGAACCCAGCAAGCTACCCAGGGGTCCACCTCTCTCCCTGGACTTGCAGTATAGGCCCCAGGGTGCCCGTTGGCCCTCCACCTTGGGGCCTCTGACCCCAGCAAGCTACCGAGGGGTCCACCTCTCTCCCTGGACTTGCAGTAGAGGCCCCAGGGTGGCCGTTGGCCCTCCTCCTAGGGTCCTCTGACCCCAGCAAGCTACCCAGGGGTCCACATCTCTCCCTGGACTTGCAGTAGACGCACCTGGGTGCCCCTGGCCCTCCACCTAGGAGCCTCTGACACCAGCAAGCTACCCAGGGCTCCACCTCTCTCCCTGGACTTGTAAGAGAGTCCCCAGGGTGCCCCATAGCCCTCCACCTAGGGCCCTTTGACCCCAGCAAGCTACCCAGGGGTCCACCTCTCTCCCTGGACTTGCAGTAGAGTCCCAAGGGTGGCCCCTTGCCCTCCACTTAGAGGCGTCTGACCCCAGCAAGCTACCCAGGGGTCCACATCTCTCCCTGGACTTGCAGTAGAGGCCCCAGGGTGCCCATTTGCCCTCCTCCTAGGGGTCTCTGACCCCAGCAAGCTACCGAGGGGTCCACCTCTCTCCCTGGACTTGCAATAGAGGCCCAAGGGTGCCCCGTGACCCTCCACCTAGGGGCCTCTGACCCCAGCAAGCTACCCAGGGGTCCACCTCTCTCCCTGGACTTGCAGTATAGGCCCCAGGGTGCCCTCTGGCCCTCCACCTAGGGGCCTCTGACCCCAGCAAGGTACCCGGGGGTCCAGCTCTCTCCCTGGACTTGCAATAGAGGCCCCAGGGTGCCCCTTTGCCCTCCACCCAGGGGCTACTGACCCCAGCAAGCTACCCAGGGCACCACCTCTCTCCCTGGACTTGTAGTAGAGGCCCCAGGGTGCCCCTTGGCCCTCCACCTAGGGGCCTCTGAACCCAGCAAGCTACCCAGGGGTCCAGCTCTCTCCCTGGACTTGCAATAGAGGCCCCAGGGTGCCCCCTTGCCCTCCACCCAGGGGCTACTGACCCCAGCAAGCTACAAAGGGCTCCACCTCTCTCCCTGGACTTGTAGTAGAGGCCCTAGGCTGCCCTCTGGCCCTCCACCTAAGGGCTTCTGACCCCAGCAAGCTACCCAGGGCTCCACCTCTCTCCCTGGACTTGCAGTAGAGGCCCCAGGGTGCCCATTGGCCCTGCACCTAGGGGTCTCTGACCCCAGCAAGCTACCAAGGGGTCCACCTCTCTCCCTGGACTTGCAATAGAGGCCCCAGGGTGCCCCGTGACCCTCCACCTAGGGGCCTCTGACCCCAGCAAGCTACCCAGGGGTCCACATCTCTCCCTGGACTTGTAGTAGACGCCGCTGGGTGCCCCCTGGCCCTCCTCCTAGGGGCCTTTGACCCCAGCAAACTACCCAGGGGTCCACCTCTCTTCCTGGACTTGCAATAGAGGCCCTACGGTGCCCCCTGGCCCTCCCCCTAGGGGCCTCTGACACCAGCAAGCTTCCCAGTGGTCCACCTCTCTCCCTAGACTTGCAGTAGAGCCCCAGGGTGACCCTTGGCCCTCCACCTAGGGGCATCTGACCCCAGCAAGCTACCCAGGGGCCTACCTATCTCCCTGGACTTGTAGTAGAGTCCCCAGGGTGCCCCATGGCCCTCCACCTAGGGCCCTCTGACCCCAGCAAGCTACCCAGGGCTCCAACTCTCTCACTGGACTTGCAGTAGAGTCCCCAGGGTGCCCCATGGCCCTCCACGTAGGGCCCTCTGACCCCAGCAAGCTACCAAGGGGTCCACCTCTCTCCCTGGACTTGCAGTATAGGCCACAGGGTGCCCCCTTGCCCTCCACCTAGGGGCCTCTGCCCCCAGCAAGCTACCCAGGGCTCCACATCTCTCCCTGGACTTGCAGTAGAGGCCCCAGGGTGCCCCCTTGCCCTCCACCCAGGGGCTACTGACCCCAGCAAGCTACCCAGGGCTCCACCTCTTTCCCTGGACTTGCAATAGAGGCCCCAGGGTACCCCGTGGCCCTCCACCTAGGGGCCTCTGAGTCCAGCAAGCTACCCAGGGGTCCACATCTCTCCCTGGACTTGCAGTAGAAGCCCCAGGGTACCCCGTGGCCCTCCACCTAGGGGCCTCTGAACCCAGCAAGCTACCCAGGGGTCCAGCTCTCTCTCAGGACTTGCAGTATAGGACCCAAGGTGCCCCCTGGCCCTCCACCTAGGGGCATCTGACACCAGCAAGCTACCCAGGGGTCCACCTCTCTCCCTGGACTTGCAGTATAGGCCCCAGGGTGCCCGTTGGCCCTCCACCTTGGGGCCTCTGACCCCAGCAAGCTACCGAGGGGTCCACCTCTCTCCCTGGACTTGCAGTAGAGGCCCCAGGGTGGCCGTTGGCCCTCCTCCTAGGGTCCTCTGACCCCAGCAAGCTACCCAGGGGTCCACATCTCTCCCTGGACTTGCAGTAGACGCACCTGGGTGCCCCTGGCCCTCCACCTAGGAGCCTCTGACACCAGCAAGCTACCCAGGGCTCCACCTCTCTCCCTGGACTTGTAGTAGAGTCCCCAGGGTGCCCCATAGCCCTCCACCTAGGGCCCTTTGACCCCAGCAAGCTACCCAGGGGTCCACCTCTCTCCCTGGACTTGCAGTAGAGTCCCTAGGGTGGCCCCTTGCCCTCCACTTAGAGGCGTCTGACCCCAGCAAGCTACCCAGGGGTCCACATCTCTCCCTGGCCTTGCAGTAGAGGCCCCAGGGTGCCCATTTGCCCTCCTCCTAGGGGTCTCTGACCCCAGCAAGCTACCGAGGGGTCCACCTCTCTCCCTGGACTTGCAATAGTGGCCCAAGGGTGCCCCGTGACCCTCCACCTAGGGGCCTCTGACCCCAGCAAGCTACCCAGGGGTCCACCTCTCTCCCTGGACTTGCAGTATAGGCCCCAGGGTGCCCTCTGGCCCTCCGCCTAGGGGCGTCTGACCCCAGCAAGGTACCCGGGGGTCCAGCTCTCTCCCTGGACTTGCAATAGAGGCCCCAGGGTGCCCCTTTGCCCTCCACCCAGGGGCTACTGACCCCAGCAAGCTACCCAGGGCACCACCTCTCTCCCTGGACTTGTAGTAGAGGCCCCAGGGTGCCCATTGGCCCTCCACCTAGGGGCCTCTGACCCCAGCAAGCTACCCAGGGGTCCACATCTACCCTGGACTTGCAGTAGAGGCCCCAGGGTACCCCGTGACCCTCCACCCAGGGGCTACTGACCCCAGCAAGCTACCCAGGGCTCCACCTCTCTCCCTGGTCTTGTAGTAGAGGCCCTAGGCTGCCCTCTGGCCGTCCACCTAGGGGCCTCTGACCCCAGCAAGCTACCCAGGGCTCCACCTCTCTCCCTGGACTTGCAGTAGAGGCCCCAGGGTGCCTATTGGACCTCCACCTAGGGGTCTCTGACCCCAGCAAGCTACCGAGAGGTCCACCTCTCTCTCTGGATTTGCAATAGAGGCCCCAGGGTGCCCCGTGACCCTCCACCTAGGGGCCTCTGACCCCAGCAAGCTACCCAGTAGTCCAACTCTCTCCCTGGACTTGAAGTATAGGCCCCTTTGTGCCCCCTGGCCCTCCAACTAGGGGCCTCTGACCCCAGCAAGCTACCCAGGGGTCCAGCTCTCTCCCTGGACTTGCAGTATAGGACCCAGGGTGCCCCCTGGCCCTCCACCTAGGGGCATCTGACACCAGCAAGCTACCCAGGGGTCCACCTCTCTCCCTGGACTTGCAGCATAGGCCCCAGGGTGCCCATTGGCCCTCCTCCTAGGGGTCTCTGTCCCCAGCAAACTACCCAGGGGTCCAACTCTCTCCCTGGACTTGCTGTAGAGGCCCCAGGGTGCCCCTTGGCCCTCCACCTTGGGGCCTCTGACCCCAGCAAGCTACCCGGGGGTCCAGCTCTCTCCCTGGACTTGCAATAGAGGCCCCAGGGTGCACCCTTGCCCTCCACCCAGGGGCTACTGACCCCAGCAAGCTACCCAGGGCTCCACCTCTCTCCCTGGACTTGTAGTAGAGGCCCTAGGCTGCCCTCTGGCCCTCCACCTAGGGGCCTCTGACCCCAGCAAGCTACCCAGGGCTCCACCTCTCTCCCTGGACTTGCAGTAGAGGCCCCAGGGTGCCCATTGGTCCTCCACCTAGGGGCCTCTGACCCCAGCAAGCTACCGAGGGGTCCACCTCTCTCCCTGGACTTGCAGTAGAGGCCCCAGGGTGCCCATTGGCCCTCCACCTCGGGGTCTCTGACCCCAGCAAGCTACCGAGAGGTCCACCTCTCTCCCTGGATTTGCAATAGAGGCCCCAGGGTGCCCCGTGACCCTCCACCTAGGGGCCTCTGACCCCAGCAAGCTACCCAGGGTTCCAACTCTCTCCCTGGACTTGAAGTATAGGCCCCTGGGTGCCCCCTGGCCCTCCAACTAGGGGCCTCTGACCCCAGCAAGCTACCCAGGGGTCCAGCTCTCTCCCTGGACTTGCAGTATAGGACCCAGGGTGCCCCCTGGCCCTCCACCTAGGGGCATCTGACACCAGCAAGCTATCGAGGGGTCCACCTCTCTCCCTGGACTTGCAATAGAGGCCCCAGGGTGCCCCGTGACCCTCCACCAACTGGCCTCTGACCCCAGCAAGCTACCCAGGGGTCCACCTCTCTAACTGGACTTGAAGTATAGGCCCCTGGGTGCCACCTGGCCCTCCAACTAGGGGCCTCTGACCCCAGCAAGCTACCCAGGGGTCCACCTCTCTCCTTGGACTTGCAGTATAGGCCCCAGGGTGCCCCCTGGCTCTACACCTAGGGGCCTCTGACCCCAGCAAGCTACCCAGGGGTCCACCTCTCTCCCTGGGCTTGCAGTATAGGACCCAGGGTGCCCCCTGGCCCTCCACCTAGGGGCATCTGACACCAGCAAGCTACCCAGGGGTCCACCTCTCTCCCTGGACTTGCAGTATAGGCCCCAGGGTGCCCTCTGGCCCTCCACCTAGGGGCCTCTGACCCTAGCAAACTACCCAGGGGTCCAACTCTCTCCCTGGACTTGCTGTAGAGGCCCCAGGGTGCCCCGTGGCCCTCCACCTAGAGGCCTCTGACCCCAGCAAGCTACCCTGGGGTCCACCTCTCTCCCTGGACTTTCAGTAGAGGCCCCAGGGTGCCCCTTGGGCCTCCACCTAGGGGCCTCTGACCCCAGCAAGCTACCCAGGGGTCCACCTTTCTCCCTGGACTTGAAGTATAGGCCCCTGGGTGCCACCTGGCCCTCCAACTAGGGGCCTCTGACCCCAGCAAGCTACCCAGGGGTCCACCTCTCTCCTTGGACTTGCAGTATAGGCCCCAGGGTGCCCCCTGGCTCTACACCTAGGGGCCTCTGACCCCAGCAAGCTACCCAGGGGTCCACCTCTCTCCCTGGACTTGCAGTATAGGACCCAGGGTGCCCCCTGGCCCTCCACCTAGGGGCTTCTGACACCAGCAAGCTACCCAGGGGTCCACCTCTCTCCCTGGACTTGCAGTATAGGCCCCAGGGTGCCCTCTGGCCCTCCACCTAGGGGCCTCTGACCCTAGCAAACTACCCAGGGGTCCAACTCTCTCCCTGGACTTGCTGTAGAGGCCCCAGGGTGCCCCGTGGCCCTCCACCTAGAGGCCTCTGACCCCAGCAAGCTACCCTGGGGTCCACCTCTCTCCCTGGACTTTCAGTAGAGGCCCCAGGGTGCCCCTTGGGCCTCCACCTAGGGGCCTCTGACCCCAGCAAGCTACCCAGGAGTCCACCTCTCTCCCTGGACTTGAAGTATAGGCCCCTGGGTGCCCCCTGGCCCTCCAACTAGGGGCCTCTGACCCCAGCAAGCTACCCAGGTGTCCACCTCACTCCCTGGACTTGCAGTATAGGTCCCAGGGTGCCCTCTGGCCCTCCACCTAGGGTTCTCTGACCCTAGCAAACTACCCAGGGGTCCACCTCTCTCCCTGGACTTGCTGTAGAGGCCCCAGGGTGCCCCGTGGCCCTCCACTTAGAGGCCTCTGACCCCAGCAAGCTACCCAGGGGTCCACCTCTCTCCCTGGACTTATAGTAGAGGCCCTACGGTGCCCCCTGGCCCTCCCCCTAGGGGCCTCTGAGTCCAGCAAGCTACCCAGGGGTCCACATCTCTCCCTGGACTTGCAGTAGAGGCCCCAGGGTACCCCGTGACCCTCCACCTAGGGGCCTCTGAACCCAGCAAGCTACCCAGGGGTCCAGCTCTCTCCCTGGACTTGCATTAGAGGCCCCAGGTTGCCCCCTTGCCCTCCACCCAAGGGCTACTGACCCCAGCAAGCTACCCAGGGCTCCACCTCTCTCCCTGGACTTGTAGTAGAGGCCCTAGGCTGCCCTCTGGCCCTCCACCTAGGGGCCTCTGACCCCAGCAAGCTACCCAGGGCTCCACCTCTCTCCCTGGACTTGCAGTAGAGGCCCCAGGGTGCCCATTGGCCCTCCACCTAGGGGTCTCTGACACCAGCAAGCTACCGAGGGGTCCACCTCTCTCCCTGGACTTGCAATAGAGGCCCCAGGGTGCCCCATGACCCTCCACCTAGGGGCCTCTGACTCCAGCAAGCTACCCAGGGGTCCACCTCTCTCCCTGGACTTGCAGTATAGGCCCCAGGGTGCCCCCTGGTCCTCCAACTAGGGGCCTCTGACCCCAGCAAGCTACCCAGGGGTCCACCTCTCTCCTTGGACTTGCAGTATAGGCCCCAGGGTGCCCCCTGGCCCTCCACCTAGGGGCATCTGACCCCAGCAAGCTGCCCAGGGGTCCACCTCTCTCCCTGGACTTGCAGTATAGGACCCAGGGTGCCCCCTTGCCCTCCACCTAGGGGCATCTGACACCAGCAAGCTACCCAGGGGTCCACCTCTCTCCCTGGACTTGCATTATAGGCCCCAATGTGCCCTCTGGCCCTCCACCTAGGGGCCTCTGACCCTAGCAAACTACCCAGCGGTCCACCTCTCTCCCTGGACTTGCTGTTGAGGCCCCAGGGTGCCCCGTGGCCCTCCACCTAGGGGCCTCTGACCCAGCAAGCTACCCTGGGGTCCACCTCTCTCCCTGGACTTGCAGTGGAGGCCCCTGGGTGCCCCCTGGCCCTCCACCTAGAGGCCTCTGACCCCAGCAAGCTACCCGGGGGTCCAGCTCTCTCCCTGGACTTGCAATAGAGGCCCCAGGGTGCCCCCTTGCCCTCCACCCAGGTGCTACTGACCCCAGCAAGCTACCTAGGGGTCCACATCTCTCCCTGGACTTGCAGTAGATGCCCCTGGGTGCCCCCTGACCCTCCACTTAGGGGCCTCTGACCCCAGCAAGCTACCCAGGGGTCCACCTCTCTCCCTGGACTTATAGTAGAGGCCCTACGGTGCCCCCTGGCCCTCCCCCTAGGGGCCTCTGACACCAGCAAGCTTTCAGTGATTCACCTCTCTCCCTGGACTTGCAGTAGAGGCCCCAGATTGACCCTTGGCCCTCCACCTAGGGGCCTCTGACCCCAGCAAGCTCCCCAGGGGCCTGCCTATCTCCCTGGACTTGCAGTAGAGTCCCCAGGGTGCCCCATGGCCCTCCACCTAGGGCCCTTTGATCCCAGCAAGCTACCCAGGGGTCCACCTCTCTTCCTGGACTTGCAGTATAGGCCACAGGGTGCCCCCTTGCCCTCCACCTAGGGGCCTCTGACCCCAGCAAGCTACCCAGGGCTCCACCTCTCTCCCTGGACTTGCAGTAGAGGCCCCAGGGTGCCCCCTTGCCCTCCACCCAGGGGCTACTGACCCCAGCAAGCTACCCAGGGCTCCACCTCTCACCCTGGACTTGCAGTAGAGGCCCCAGGGTACCCCGTGGCCCTCCACGTAGGGGCCTCTGAACCCAGCAAGCTACCCAGGGGTCCACCTCTCTCCCTGGACATGCAATAGAGGCCCCAGGGTGCCCCTTGCCCTCCACCCAGGGGCTACTGACCCCAGCAAGCTACCCAGGGCTCCACCTCTCTCCCTGGACTTGCCGTAGAGGCCCCAGGGTGCCCATTGGCCCTCCACCTAGGGGCCTCTGACCCCAGCAAGCTACCGAGGGGTCCACCTCTCTCCCTGGACTTGCAGTAGAGGCCCCAGGGTGCCCCGTGGCCCTCCACCTAGGGGCCTCTAACCCCAGCAAGCTACCGAGGGGTCCACATCTCTCCCTGGACTTGCAGTAGATGCCCCTGGGTGCCCCCTGGCCCTCCACTTAGGGGCCTCTGACCCCAGCAAGCTACCCAGGGGTCCACCTCTCTCCCTGGACTTATAGTAGAGGCCCTACGGTGCCCCCTGGCCCTCCCCATAGGGGCCTCTGACACCACCAAGCTTCCAGTTATTCACCTCTCTCCCTGGACTTGCAGTAGAGGCCCGAGATTGACCCTTGGCCTTCCACCTAGGGGCCTCTGACCCCAGCAAGCTCCCCAGGGGCCTGCCTATCTCCCTGGACTTGCAGTAGAGTCCCCAGGGTGCCCCATGGCCCTCCACCTAGGGCCCTTTGACCCCAGCAAGCTACCCAGGGGTCCACATCTCTCCCTGGACTTGCAGTAGAGGCCCCAGGGTACCCCGTGGCCCTCCACCTAGGGGCCTCTGACCCCAGCAAGCTACCCAGGGGTCCACCTCTCTCCCTGGACATGCAATAGAGGCCCCAGGGTGCCCCCTTGCCCTCCACCCAGGGGCTACTGACCCCAGCAAGCTACCCAGGGGTCCACCTCTCTCCCTGGACTTGCAGTAGAGGCCCCAGGGTACCCCGTGGCCCTCCACCTAGGGGCCTGTGAACCCAGCAAGCTACCCAGGGGTCCAGCTCTCTCCCTGGACTTGCAATAGAGGCCCCAGGGTGACCCCTTGCTCTCCACCCAGGGGCTACTGACCCCAGCAAGCTACAAAGGGCTCCACCTCTCTCCCTGGACTTGTAGTAGAGGCCCTAGGCTGCCCTCTGGCCCTCCACCTAAGGGCCTCTGACCCCAGCAAGCTACCCAGGGCTCCACCTCTCTCCCTGGACTTGCAGTAGTGGCCCCAGGGTGCCCATTGGCCCTGCACCTAGGGGTCTCTGACCCCAGCAAGCTACCAAGGGGTCCACCTCTCTCCCTGGACTTGCAATAGAGGCCCCAGGGTGCCCCGTGACATTCCACCTAGGGGCCTCTGACCCTAGCAAGCTACCCAGGGGTCCACATCTCTCCCTGGACTTGCAGTAGACGCCGCTGGGTGCCCCCTGGCCCTCCTCCTAGGGGCCTCTGACCCCAGCAAACTACCCAGGGGTCCACCTCTCTTCCTGGACTTGCAATAGAGGCCCTACGGTGCCCCCTGGCCCTCCCCATAGGGGCCTCTGACACCAGCAAGCTTCCAGTTATTCACCTCTCTCCCTGGACTTGCAGTAGAGGCCCCAGATTGACCCTTGGCCTTCCACCTAGGGGCCTCTGACCCCAGCAAGCTCCCCAGGGGCCTGCCTATCTCCCTGGACTTGCAGTAGAGTCCCCAGGGTGCCCCATGGCCCTCCACCTAGGGCCCTTTGACCCCAGCAAGCTACCCAGGGATCAACATCTCTCCCTGGACTTGCAGTAGAGGCCCCAGGGTACCCCGTGGCCCTCCACCTAGGGGCCTCTGACCCCAGCAAGCTACCCAGGGGTCCACCTCTCTCCCTGGACATGCAATAGAGGCCCCAGGGTGCCCCCTTGCCCTCCACCCAGGGGCTACTGACCCCAGCAAGCTACCCAGGGGTCCACCTCTCTCCCTGGACTTGCAGTAGAGGCCCCAGGGTACCCCGTGGCCCTCCACCTAGGGGCCTGTGAACCCAGCAAGCTACCCAGGGGTCCAGCTCTCTCCCTGGACTTGCAATAGAGGCCCCAGGGTGACCCCTTGCTCTCCACCCAGGGGCTACTGACCCCAGCAAGCTACAAAGGGCTCCACCTCTCTCCCTGGACTTGTAGTAGAGGCCCTAGGCTGCCCTCTGGCCCTCCACCTAAGGGCCTCTGACCCCAGCAAGCTACCCAGGGCTCCACCTCTCTCCCTGGACTTGCAGTAGAGGCCCCAGGGTGCCCATTGGCCCTGCACCTAGGGGTCTCTGACCCCAGCAAGCTACCAAGGGGTCCACCTCTCTCCCTGGACTTGCAATAGAGGCCCCAGGGTGCCCCGTGACCCTCCACCTAGGGGCCTCTGACCCCAGCAAGCTACCCAGGGGTCCACATCTCTCCCTGGACTTGCAGTAGACGCCGCTGGGTGCCCCCTGGCCCTCCTCCTAGGGGCCTCTGACCCCAGCAAACTACCCAGGGGTCCACCTCTCTTCCTGGACTTGCAATAGAGGCCCTACGGTGCCCCCTGGCCCTCCCCCTAGGGGCCTCTGACACCAGCAAGCTTCCCAGTGGTCCACCTCTTTCCCTAGACTTGCAGTAGAGGCCCCAGGGTGACCCTTGGCCCTCCACCTAGGGGCCTCTGACCCCAGCAAGCTACCCAGGGGCCTACCTATCTCCCTGGACTTGCAGTAGAGTCCCCAGGGTGCCCTATGGCCCTCCACCTAGGGCCCTCTGACCCCAGCAAGCTACCCAGGGCTCCAACTCTCTCCCTGGACTTGCAGTAGAGTCCCCAGGGTGCCCCATGGCCCTCCACGTAGGGCCCTCTGAACCCAGCAAGCTACCCAGGGTTGTCCACCTCTCTCCCTGGACTTGCAGTATAGGCCACAGGGTGCCCCCTTGCCCTCCACCTAGGGGCCTCTGACCCCAGCAAGCTACCCAGGGCTCCACATCTCTCCCTGGACTTGCAGTAGAGGCCCCAGGGTGCCCCCTTGCCCTCCACCCAGGGGCTACTGACCCCAGCAAGCTACCCAGGGCTCCACCTCTCTCCCTGGACTTGCAATAGAGGCCCCAGGGTACCCCGTGGCCCTCCACCTAGGGGCCTCTGAGTCCAGCAAGCTACCCAGGGGTCCACATCTCACCCTGGACTTGCAGTAGAGGCCACAGGGTACCCCATGGCCCTCCACCTAGGGGCCTCTGAACCCAGCAAGCTACCCAGGGGTCCAGCTCTCTCCCAGGTCTTGCAGTATAGGACCCAGGGTGCCCCCTGGCCCTCCACCTAGGGGCATCTGACACCAGCAAGCTACCCAGGGGTCCACCTCTCTCCCTGGACTTGCAGTATAGGCCCCAGGGTGCCCGTTGGCCCTCCACCTAGGGGCTTCTGACCCCAGCAAGCTACCGAGGGGTCCACCTCTCTCCCTGTACTTGCAGTAGAGGCCCCAGGGTGGGCGTTGGCCCTCCTCCTAGGGTCCTCTGACCCCAGCAAGCTACCCAGGGGTCCACATCTCTCCCTGGACTTGCAGTAGACGCACCTGGGTGCCCCTGGCCCTCCACCTAGGAGCCTCTGACACCAGCAAGCTACCCAGGGCTCCACCTCTCTCCCTGGACTTGTAGTAGAGTCCCCAGGGTGCCCCATAGCCCTCCACCTAGGGCCCTTTGACCCCAGCAAGCTACCCAGGGGTCCACCTCTCTCCCTGGACTTGCAGTAGAGTCCCCAGGGTGGCCCCTTGCCCTCCACTTAGAGGCGTCTGACCCCAGCAAGCTACCCAGGGGTCCACATCTCTCCCTGGACTTGCAGTAGAGGCCCCAGGGTGCCCATTTGCCCTCCTCCTAGGGGTCTCTGACCCCAGCAAGCTACCGAGGGGTCCACCTCTCTCCCTGGACTTGCAATAGAGGCCCCAGGGTGCCCCGTGACCCTCCACCTAGGGGCCTCTGACCCCAGCAAGCTACCCAGGGGTCCACCTCTCTCCCTGGACTTGCAGTATAGGCCCCAGGGTGCCCTCTGGCCCTCCACCTAGGGGCCTCTGACCCCAGCAAGCTACCCGGGGGTCCAGCTCTCTCCCTGGACTTGCAATAGAGGCCCCAGGGTGCCCCCTTGCCCTCCACCCAGGGGCTTCTGACCCCAGCAAGCTACCCAGGGCTCCACCTCTCTCCCTGGACTTGTAGTAGAGGCCCCAGGGTGCCCATTTTCCCTCCACCTAGCGGCCTCTGACCCCAGCAAGCTACCCAGGGGTCCACATCTCTCCCTGGACTTGCAGTAGAGGCCCCAGGGTACCCCGTGACCCTCAACCCAAGGGCTACTGACCCCAGCAAGCTACCCAGGGTTTCACCTCTCTCCCTGGTCTTGTAGTAGAGGCCCTAGGCTGCCCTCTGGCCGTCCACCTAGGGGCCTCTGACCCCAGTAAGCTACCCAGGGCTCCACCTCTCTCCCTGGACTTGCAGTAGAGGCCCCAAGCTGCCCATTGGCCCTCCACCTAGGGGTCTCTGACCCCAGCAAGCTACCGAGAGGTCCACCTCTCTTCCTGGATTTGCAATAGAGGCCCCAGGGTGCCCCGTGACCCTCCACCTAGGGGCCTCTGACCCCAGCAAGCTACCCAGGGGTCCAACTCTCTCCCTGGACTTGAAGTATAGGCCCCTGGGTGCCCCCTGGCCCTCCAACTAGGGGCCTCTGACCCCAGCAAGCTACCCAGGGGTCCAGCTGTCTCCCTGGACTTGCAGTATAGGACCCAGGGTGCCCCCTGGCCCTCCACCTAGGGGCATCTGACACCAGCAAGCTACCCAGGGGTCCACCTCTCTCCCTGGACTTGCAGTATAGGCCCCAGGGTGCCCGTTGGCCCTCCACCTAGGGGCCTCTGACCCCAGCAAGCTACCGAGGGGTCCACCTCTCTCCCTGGACTTGCAGTAGAGGCCCCAAGGTGGCAATAGGCCCTCCTCCTAGGGTCCTCTGACCCCAGCAAGCTACCCAGGGGTCCACATCTCTCCCTGGACTTGCAATAGACGCACCTGGGTGCCCCTGGCCCTCCACCTAGGAGCCTCTGAAACCAGCAAGCTACCCAGGGCTCCACCTCTCTCCCTGGACTTGTAGTAAAGTCCCCAGGGTGCCTAATAGCCCTCCACCTAGGGCCCTTTGACCCCAGCAAGCTACCCAGGGGTCCATCTCTCTCCCTGGACTTGCAGTAGAGTCCCCAGGGTGGCCCCTTGCCCTCCACTTAAAGGCGTCTGACCCCAGCAAGCTACCCAGGGGTCCACATCTCTCCCTGGACTTGCAGTAGAGGCCCCAGGGTGCCCATTGGCCCTTCTTCTAGGGGTCTCTGACCCCAGCAAGCTACCGAGGTGTCCACCTCTCTCCCTGGACTTGCAGTAGAGGCCCCAGGGTACCCCGTGGCCCTCCACCTAGGGGCCTGTGAACCCAGCAAGCTACCCAGGGGTCCAGCTCTCTCCCTGGACTTGCAATAGAGGCCCCAGGGTGACCCCTTGCTCTCCACCCAGGGGCTACTGACCCCAGCAAGCTACAAAGGGCTCCACCTCTCTCCCTGGACTTGTAGTAGAGGCCCTAGGCTGCCCTCTGGCCCTCCACCTAAGGGCCTCTGACCCCAGCAAGCTACCCAGGGCTCCACCTCTCTCCCTGGACTTGCAGTAGAGGCCCCAGGGTGCCCATTGGCCCTGCACCTAGGGGTCTCTGACCCCAGCAAGCTACCAAGGGGTCCACCTCTCTCCCTGGACTTGCAATAGAGGCCCCAGGGTGCCCCGTGACCCTCCACCTAGGGGCCTCTGACCCCAGCAAGCTACCCAGGGGTCCACATCTCTCCCTGGACTTGCAGTAGACGCCGCTGGGTGCCCCCTGGCCCTCCTCCTAGGGGCCTCTGACCCCAGCAAACTACCCAGGGGTCCACCTCTCTTCCTGGACTTGCAATAGAGGCCCTACGGTGCCCCCTGGCCCTCCCCATAGGGGCCTCTGACACCAGCAAGCTTCCAGTTATTCACCTCTCTCCCTGGACTTGCAGTAGAGGCCCCAGATTGACCCTTGGCCTTCCACCTAGGGGCCTCTGACCCCAGCAAGCTCCCCAGGGGCCTGCCTATCTCCCTGGACTTGCAGTAGAGTCCCCAGGGTGCCCCATGGCCCTCCACCTAGGGCCCTTTGACCCCAGCAAGCTACCCAGGGATCAACATCTCTCCCTGGACTTGCAGTAGAGGCCCCAGGGTACCCCGTGGCCCTCCACCTAGGGGCCTCTGACCCCAGCAAGCTACCCAGGGGTCCACCTCTCTCCCAGGACATGCAATAGAGGCCCCAGGGTGCCCCCTTGCCCTCCACCCAGGGGCTACTGACCCCAGCAAGCTACCCAGGGGTCCACCTCTCTCCCTGGACTTGCAGTAGAGGCCCCAGGGTACCCCGTGGCCCTCCACCTAGGGGCCTGTGAACCCAGCAAGCTACCCAGGGGTCCAGCTCTCTCCCTGGACTTGCAATAGAGGCCCCAGGGTGACCCCTTGCTCTCCACCCAGGGGCTACTGACCCCAGCAAGCTACAAAGGGCTCCACCTCTCTCCCTGGACTTGTAGTAGAGGCCCTAGGCTGCCCTCTGGCCCTCCACCTAAGGGCCTCTGACCCCAGCAAGCTACCCAGGGCTCCACCTCTCTCCCTGGACTTGCAGTAGAGGCCCCAGGGTGCCCATTGGCCCTGCACCTAGGGGTCTCTGACCCCAGCAAGCTACCAAGGGGTCCACCTCTCTCCCTGGACTTGCAATAGAGGCCCCAGGGTGCCCCGTGACATTCCACCTAGGGGCATCTGACCCCAGCAAGCTACCCAGGGGTCCACATCTCTCCCTGGACTTGCAGAAGACGCCGCTTGGTGCCCCCTGGCCCTCCTCCTAGGGGCCTCTGACCCCAGCAAACTACCCAGGGGTCCACCTCTCTTCCTGGACTTGCAATAGAGGCCCTACGGTGCCCCCTGGCCCTCCCCCTAGGGGCCTCTGACACCAGCAAGCTTCCCAGTGGTCCACCTCTCTCCCTAGACTTGCAGTAGAGGCCCCAGGGTGACCCTTGGCCCTCCACCTAGGGGCCTCTGACCCCAGCAAGCTACCCAGGGGCCTACCTATCTCCCTGGACTTGCAGTAGAGTCCCCAGGGTGCCCTATGGCCCTCCACCTAGGGCCCTCTGACCCCAGCAAGCTACCCAGGGCTCCAACTCTCTCCCTGGACTTGCAGTAGAGTCCCCAGGGTGCCCCATGGCCCTCCACGTAGGGCCCTCTGACCCCAGCAAGCTACCCAGGGGTCCACCTCTCTCCCTGGACTTGCAGTATAGGCCACAGGGTGCCCCCTTGCCCTCCACCTAGGGGCCTCTGACCCCAGCAAGCTACCCAGGGCTCCACATCTCTCCCTGGACTTGCAGTAGAGGCCCCAGGGTGCCCCCTTGCCCTCCACCCAGGGGCTACTGACCCCAGCAAGCTACCCAGGGCTCCACCTCTCTCCCTGGACTTGCAATAGAGGCCCCAGGGTACCCCGTGGCCCTCCACCTAGGGGCCTCTGAGTCCAGCAAGCTACCCAGGGGTCCACATCTCACCCTGGACTTGCAGTAGAGGCCACAGGGTACCCCATGGCCCTCCACCTAGGGGCCTCTGAACCCAGCAAGCTACCCAGGGGTCCAGCTCTCTCCCAGGTCTTGCAGTATAGGACCCAGGGTGCCCCCTGGCCCTCCACCTAGGGGCATCTGACACCAGCAAGCTACCCAGGGGTCCACCTCTCTCCCTGGACTTGCAGTATAGGCCCCAGGGTGCCCGTTGGCCCTCCACTTAGGGGCTTCTGACCCCAGCAAGCTACCGAGGGGTCCACCTCTCTCCCTGTACTTGCAGTAGAGGCCCCAGGGTGGGCGTTGGCCCTTCTCCTAGGGTCCTCTGACCCCAGCAAGCTACCCAGGGGTCCACATCTCTCCCTGGACTTGCAGTAGACGCACCTGGGTGCCCCTGGCCCTCCACCTAGGAGCCTCTGACACCAGCAAGCTACCCAGGGCTCCACCTCTCTCCCTGGACTTGTAGTAGAGTCCCCAGGGTGCCCCATAGCCCTCCACCTAGGGCCCTTTGACCCCAGCAAGCTACCCAGGGGTCCACCTCTCTCCCTGGACTTGCAGTATAGGCCCCAGGGTGCCCTCTGGCCCTCCACCTAGGGGCCTCTGACCCCAGCAAGCTACCCGGGGGTCCAGCTCTCTCCCTGGACTTGCAATAGAGGCCCCAGGGTGCCCCCTTGCCCTCCACCCAGGGGCTTCTGACCCCAGCAAGCTACCCAGGGCTCCACCTCTCTCCCTGGTCTTGTAGTAGAGGCCCTAGGCTGCCCTCTGGCCGTCCACCTAGGGGCCTCTGACCCCAGTAAGCTACCCAGGGCTCCACCTCTCTCCCTGGACTTGCAGTAGAGGCCCCAAGCTGCCCATTGGCCCTCCACCTAGGGGTCTCTGACCCCAGCAAGCTACCGAGAGGTCCACCTCTCTTCCTGGATTTGCAATAGAGGCCCCAGGGTGCCCCGTGACCCTCCACCTAGGGGCCTCTGACCCCAGCAAGCTACCCAGGGGTCCAACTCTCTCCCTGGACTTGAAGTATAGGCCCCTGGGTGCCCCCTGGCCCTCCAACTAGGGGCCTCTGACCCCAGCAAGCTACCCATGGGTCCAGCTGTCTCCCTGGACTTGCAGTATAGGACCCAGGGTGCCCCCTGGCCCTCCACCTAGGGGCATCTGACACCAGCAAGCTACCCAGGGGTCCACCTCTCTCCCTGGACTTGCAGTATAGGCCCCAGGGTGCCCGTTGGCCCTCCACCTAGGGGCCTCTGACCCCAGCAAGCTACCGAGGGGTCCACCTCTCTCCCTGGACTTGCAGTAGAGGCCCCAAGGTGGCAATAGGCCCTCCTCCTAGGGTCCTCTGACCCCAGCAAGCTACCCAGGGGTCCACATCTCTCCCTGGACTTGCAATAGACGCACCTGGGTGCCCCTGGCCCTCCACCTAGGAGCCTCTGAAACCAGCAACCTACCCAGGGCTCCACCTCTCTCCCTGGACTTGTAGTAAAGTCCCCAGGGTGCCTAATAGCCCTCCACCTAGGGCCCTTTGACCCCAGCAAGCTACCCAGGGGTCCATCTCTCTCCCTGGACTTGCAGTAGAGTCCCCAGGGTGGCCCCTTGCCCTCCACTTAAAGGCGTCTGACCCCAGCAAGCTACCCAGGGGTCCACATCTCTCCCTGGACTTGCAGTAGAGGCCCCAGGGTGCCCATTGGCCCTTCTCCTAGGGGTCTCTGACCCCAGCAAGCTACCGAGGTGTCCACCTCTCTCCCTGGACTTGCAATAGAGGCCCCAGGGTGCCCAGTGACCCTCCACCTAGGGGCCTCTGACCCCAGCAAGCTACCCAGGGGTCCACCTCTCTCCCTGGACTTGAAGTATAGGCCCCTGGGTGCCACCTGGCCCTCCAACTAGGGGCCTCTGACCCCAGCAAGCTACCCAGGGGTCCACCTCTCTCCTTGGACTTGCAGTATAGGCCCCAGGGTGCCCCCTGGCCCTACACCTAGGGGGCTCTGACCCCAGCAAGCTACCCAGGGATCCACATCTCTCCCTGGACTTGCAGTAGAGGCCCCAGGGTACCCCGTGGCCCTCCACCTAGGGGCCTCTGACCCCAGCAAGCTACCCAGGGGTCCACCTCTCTCCCTGGACATGCAATAGAGGCCCCAGGGTGCCCCCTTGCCCTCCACCCAGGGGCTACTGACCCCAGCAAGCTACCCAGGGGTCCACCTCTCTCCCTGGACTTGCAGTAGAGGCCCCAGGGTACCCCGTGGCCCTCCACCTAGGGGCCTGTGAACCCAGCAAGCTACCCAGGGGTCCAGCTCTCTCCCTGGACTTGCAATAGAGGCCCCAGGGTGACCCCTTGCTCTCCAACCAGGGGCTACTGACCCCAGCAAGCTACAAAGGGCTCCACCTCTCTCCCTGGACTTGTAGTAGAGGCCCTAGGCTGCCCTCTGGCCCTCCACCTAAGGGCCTCTGACCCCAGCAAGCTACCCAGGGCTCCACCTCTCTCCCTGGACTTGCAGTAGAGGCCCCAGGGTGCCCATTGGCCCTGCACCTAGGGGTCTCTGACCCCAGCAAGCTACCAAGGGGTCCACCTCTCTCCCTGGACTTGCAATAGAGGCCCCAGGGTGCCCCGTGACCCTCCACCTAGGGGCCTCTGACCCCAGCAAGCTACCCAGGGGTCCACATCTCTCCCTGGACTTGCAGTAGACGCCCCTGGGTGCCCCCTGGCCCTCCTCCTAGGGGCCTCTGACCACAGCAAACTACCCAGGGGTCCACCTCTCTTCCTGGACTTGCAATAGAGGCCCCACGGTGCCCCCTGGCCCTCCCCCTAGGGGCCTCTGACACCAGCAAGCTTCCCAGTGGTCCACCTCTCTCCCTAGACTTGCAGTAGAGGCCCCAGGGTGACCCTTGGCCCTCCACCTAGGGGCCTCTGACCCCAGCAAGCTACCCAGGGGCCTACCTATCTCCCTGGACTTGCAGTAGAGTCCCCAGGGTGCCCTATGGCCCTCCACCTAGGGCCCTCTGACCCCAGCAAGCTACCCAGGGCTCCAACTCTCTCCCTGGACTTGCAGTAGAGTCCCCAGGGTGCCCCATGGCCCTCCACGTAGGGCCCTCTGACCCCAGCAAGCTACCCAGGGGTCCACCTCTCTCCCTGGACTTGCAGTATAGGCCACAGGGTGCCCCCTTGCCCTCCACCTAGGGGCCTCTGACCCCAGCAAGCTACCCAGGGCTCCACATCTCTCCCTGGACTTGCAGTAGAGGCCCCAGGGTGCCCCCTTGCCCTCCACCCAGGGGCTACTGACCCCAGCAAGCTACCCAGGGCTCCACCTCTCTCCCTGGACTTGCAATAGAGGCCCCAGGGTACCCCGTGGCCCTCCACCTAGGGGCCTCTGAGTCCAGCAAGCTACCCAGGGGTCCACATCTCACCCTGGACTTGCAGTAGAGGCCACAGGGTACCCCATGGCCCTCCACCTAGGGGCCTCTGAACCCAGCAAGCTACCCAGGGGTCCAGCTCTCTCCCAGGTCTTGCAGTATAGGACCCAGGGTGCCCCCTGGCCCTCCACCTAGGGGCTTCTGACCCCAGCAAGCTACCGAGGGGTCCACCTCTCTCCCTGTACTTGCAGTAGAGGCCCCAGGGTGGGCGTTGGCCCTCCTCCTTGGGTCCTCTGACCCCAGCAAGCTACCCAGGGGTCCACATCTCTCCCTGGACTTGCAGTAGACGCACCTGGGTGCCCCTGACCCTCCACCTAGGAGCCTCTGACACCAGCAAGCTACCCAGGGCTCCACCTCTCTCCCTGGACTTGTAGTAGAGTCCCCAGGGTGCCCCATAGCCCTCCACCTAGGGCCCTTTGACCCCAGCAAGCTACCCAGGGGTCCACCTCTCTCCCTGGACTTGCAGTAGAGTCCCTAGGGTGGCCCCTTGCCCTCCACTTAGAGGCGTCTGACCCCAGCAAGCTACCCAGGGGTCCACATCTCTCCCTGGACTTGCAGTAGAGGCCCCAGGGTGCCCATTTGCCCTCCTCCTAGGGGTCTCTGACCCCAGCAAGCTACCGAGGGGTCCACCTCTCTCCCTGGACTTGCAATAGAGGCCCCAGGGTGCCCCGTGACCCTCCACCTAGGGGCCTCTGACCCCAGCAAGCTACCCAGGGGTCCACCTCTCTCCCTGGACTTGCAGTATAGGCCCCAGGGTGCCCTCTGGCCCTCCACCTAGGGGCCTCTGACCCCAGCAAGCTACCCGGGGGTCCAGCTCTCTCCCTGGACTTGCAATAGAGGCCCCAGGGTGCCCCCTTGCCCTCCACCCAGGGGCTTCTGACCCCAGCAAGCTACCCAGGGCTCCACCTCTCTCCCTGGACTTGTAGTAGAGGCCCCAGGGTGCCCATTGGCCCTCCACCTAGCGGCCTCTGACCCCAGCAAGCTACCAAGGGGTCCACATCTCTCCCTGGACTTGCAGTAGAGGCCCCAGGGTACCCCGTGACCCTCAACCCAAGGGCTACTGACCCCAGCAAGCTACCCAGGGTTTCACCTCTCTCCCTGGTCTTGTAGTAGAGGCCCTAGGCTGCCCTCTGGCCGTCCACCTAGGGGCCTCTGACCCCAGTAAGCTACCCAGGGCTCCACCTCTCTCCCTGGACTTGCAGTAGAGGCCCCAAGCTGCCCATTGGCCCTCCACCTAGGGGTCTCTGACCCCAGCAAGCTACCGAGAGGTCCACCTCTCTTCCTGGATTTGCAATAGAGGCCCCAGGGTGCCCCGTGACCCTCCACCTAGGGGCCTCTGACCCCAGCAAGCTACCCAGGGGTCCAACTCTCTCCCTGGACTTGAAGTATAGGCCCCTGGGTGCCCCCTGGCCCTCCAACTAGGGGCCTCTGACCCCAGCAAGCTACCCAGGGGTCCAGCTGTCTCCCTGGACTTGCAGTATAGGACCCAGGGTGCCCCCTGGCCCTCCACCTAGGGGCATCTGACACCAGCAAGCTACCCAGGGGTCCACCTCTCTCCCTGGACTTGCAGTATAGGCCCCAGGGTGCCCGTTGGCCCTCCACCTAGGGGCCTCTGACCCCAGCAAGCTACCGAGGGGTCCACCTCTCTCCCTGGACTTGCAGTAGAGGCCCCAAGGTGGCAATAGGCCCTCCTCCTAGGGTCCTCTGACCCCAGCAAGCTACCCAGGGGTCCACATCTCTCCCTGGACTTGCAATAGACGCACCTGGGTGCCCCTGGCCCTCCACCTAGGAGCCTCTGAAACCAGCAAGCTACCCAGGGCTCCACCTCTCTCCCTGGACTTGTAGTAAAGTCCCCAGGGTGCCTAATAGCCCTCCACCTAGGGCCCTTTGACCCCAGCAAGCTACCCAGGGGTCCACCTCTCTCCCTGGACTTGCAGTAGAGTCCCCAGGGTGGCCCCTTGCCCTCCACTTAAAGGCGTCTGACCCCAGCAAGCTACCCAGGGGTCCACATCTCTCCCTGGACTTGCAGTAGAGGCCCCAGGGTGCCCATTGGCCCTTCTCCTAGGGGTCTCTGACCCCAGCAAGCTACCGAGGTGTCCACCTCTCTCCCTGGACTTGCAATAGAGGCCCCAGGGTGCCCAGTGACCCTCCACCTAGGGGCCTCTGACCCCAGCAAGCTACCCAGGGGTCCACCTCTCTCCCTGGACTTGCAGTATAGGCCCCAGGGTGCCCCCTGGCCCTACACCTAGGGGGCTCTGACCCCAGCAAGCTACCCAGGGGTCCACCTCTCTCCCTGGACTTGCAGTAGAGTCCCTAGGGTGGCCCCTTGCCCTCCACTTAGAGGCGTCTGACCCCAGCAAGCTACCCAGGGGTCCACATCTCTCCCTGGACTTGCAGTAGAGGCCCCAGGGTGCCCATTTGCCCTCCTCCTAGGGGTCTCTGACCCCAGCAAGCTACCGAGGGGTCCACCTCTCTCCCTGGACTTGCAATAGAGGCCCCAGGGTGCCCCGTGACCCTCCACCTAGGGGCCTCTGACCCCAGCAAGCTACCCGGGGGTCAAGCTCTCTCCCTGGACTTGCAATAGAGGCCCCAGGGTGCCCCCTTGCCCTCCACCCAGGGGCTTCTGACCCCAGCAAGCTACCCAGGGCTCCACCTCTCTCCCTGGACTTGTAGTAGAGGCCCCAGGGTGCCCATTGGCCCTCCACCTAGCGGCCTCTGACCCCAGCAAGCTACCCAGGGGTCCACATCTCTCCCTGGACTTGCAGTAGAGGCCCCAGGGTACCCCGTGACCCTCAACCCAAGGGCTACTGACCCCAGCAAGCTACCGAGGGTTTCACCTCTCTCCCTGGTCTTGTAGTAGAGGCCCTAGGCTGCCCTCTGGCCGTCCACCTAGGGGCCTCTGACCCCAGTAAGCTACCCAGGGCTCCACCTCTCTCCCTGGACTTGCAGTAGAGGCCCCAAGCTGCCCATTGGCCCTCCACCTAGGGGTCTCTGACCCCAGCAAGCTACCGAGAGGTCCACCTCTCTTCCTGGATTTGCAATAGAGGCCCCAGGGTGCCCCGTGACCCTCCACCTAGGGGCCTCTGACCCCAGCAAGCTACCCAGGGGTCCAACTCTCTCCCTGGACTTGAAGTATAGGCCCCTGGGTGCCCCCTGGCCCTCCAACTAGGTGCCTCTGACCCCAGCAAGCTACCCAGGGGTCCAGCTGTCTCCCTGGACTTGCAGTATAGGACCCAGGGTGCCCCCTGGCCCTCCACCTAGGGGCATCTGAAACCAGCAAGCTACCCAGGGGTCCACCTCTCTCCCTGGACTTGCAGTATAGGCCCCAGGGTGCCCGTTGGCCCTCCACCTAGGGGCCTCTGACCCCAGCAAGCTACCGAGGGGTCCACCTCTCTCCCTGGACTTGCAGTAGAGGCCCCAAGGTGGCAATAGGCCCTCCTCCTAGGGTCCTCTGACCCCAGCAAGCTACCCAGGGGTCCACATCTCTCCCTGGACTTGCAATAGACGCACCTGGGTGCCCCTGGCCCTCCACCTAGGAGCCTCTGAAACCAGCAAGCTACCCAGGGCTCCACCTCTCTCCCTGGACTTGTAGTAAAGTCCCCAGGGTGCCTAATAGCCCTCCACCTAGGGCCCTTTGACCCCAGCAAGCTACCCAGGGGTCCACCTCTCTCCCTGGACTTGCAGTAGAGTCCCCAGGGTGGCCCCTTGCCCTCCACTTAAAGGCGTCTGACCCCAGCAAGCTACCCAGGGGTCCACATCTCTCCCTGGACTTGCAGTAGAGGCCCCAGGGTGCCCATTGGCCCTTCTCCTAGGGGTCTCTGACCTCAGCAAGCTACCGAGGTGTCCACCTCTCTCCCTGGACTTGCAATAGAGGCCCCAGGGTGCCCAGTGACCCTCCACCTAGGGGCCTCTGACCCCAGCAAGCTACCCAGGGGTCCACCTCTCTCCCTGGACTTGAAGTATAGGCCCCTGGGTGCCACCTGGCCCTCCAACTAGGGGCCTCTGACCCCAGCAAGCTACCCAGGGGTCCACCTCTCTCCTTGGACTTGCAGTATAGGCCCCAGGGTGCCCCCTGGCCCTACACCTAGGGGGCTCTGACCCCAGCAAGCTACCCAGGGGTCCACCTCTCTCCCTGGACTTGCAGTAGAGTCCCTAGGGTGGCCCCTTGCCCTCCACTTAGAGGCGTCTGACCCCAGCAAGCTACCCAGGGGTCCACATCTCTCCCTGGACTTGCAGTAGAGGCCCCAGGGTGCCCATTTGCCCTCCTCCTAGGGGTCTCTGACCCCAGCAAGCTACCGAGGGGTCCACCTCTCTCCCTGGACTTGCAATAGAGGCCCCAGGGTGCCCCGTGACCCTCCACCTAGGGGCCTCTGACCCCAGCAAGCTACCCGGGGGTCCAGCTCTCTCCCTGGACTTGCAATAGAGGCCCCAGGGTGCCCCCTTGCCCTCCACCCAGGGGCTTCTGACCCCAGCAAGCTACCCAGGGCTCCACCTCTCTCCCTGGACTTGTAGTAGAGGCCCCAGGGTGCCCATTGGCCCTCCACCTAGCGGCCTCTGACCCCAGCAAGCTACCCAGGGGTCCACATCTCTCCCTGGACTTGCAGTAGAGGCCCCAGGGTACCCCGTGACCCTCAACCCAAGGGCTACTGACCCCAGCAAGCTACCCAGGGTTTCACCTCTCTCCCTGGTCTTGTAGTAGAGGCCCTAGGCTGCCCTCTGGCCGTCCACCTAGGGGCCTCTGACCCCAGTAAGCTACCCAGGGCTCCACCTCTCTCCCTGGACTTGCAGTAGAGGCCCCAAGCTGCCCATTGGCCCTCCACCTAGGGGTCTCTGACCCCAGCAAGCTACCGAGAGGTCCACCTCTCTTCCTGGATTTGCAATAGAGGCCCCAGGGTGCCCCGTGACCCTCCACCTAGGGGCCTCTGACCCCAGCAAGCTACCCAGGGGTCCAACTCTCTCCCTGGACTTGAAGTATAGGCCCCTGGGTGCCCCCTGGCCCTCCAACTAGGGGCCTCTGACCCCAGCAAGCTACCCAGGGGTCCAGCTGTCTCCCTGGACTTGCAGTATAGGACCCAGGGTGCCCCCTGGCCCTCCACCTAGGGGCATCTGACACCAGCAAGCTACCCAGGGGTCCACCTCTCTCCCTGGACTTGCAGTATAGGCCCCAGGGTGCCCGTTGGCCCTCCACCTAGGGGCCTCTGACCCCAGCAAGCTACCGAGGGGTCCACCTCTCTCCCTGGACTTGCAGTAGAGGCCCCAAGGTGGCAATAGGCCCTCCTCCTAGGGTCCTCTGACCCCAGCAAGCTACCCAGGGGTCCACATCTCTCCCTGGACTTGCAATAGACGCACCTGGGTGCCCCTGGCCCTCCACCTAGGAGCCTCTGAAACCAGCAAGCTACCCAGGGCTCCACCTCTCTCCCTGGACTTGTAGTAAAGTCCCCAGGGTGCCTAATAGCCCTCCACCTAGGGCCCTTTGACCCCAGCAAGCTACCCAGGGGTCCACCTCTCTCCCTGGACTTGCAGTAGAGTCCCCAGGGTGGCCCCTTGCCCTCCACTTAAAGGCGTCTGACCCCAGCAAGCTACCCAGGGGTCCACATCTCTCCCTGGACTTGCAGTAGAGGCCCCAGGGTGCCCATTGGCCCTTCTCCTAGGGGTCTCTGACCCCAGCAAGCTACCGAGGTGTCCACCTCTCTCCCTGGACTTGCAATAGAGGCCCCAGGGTGCCCAGTGACCCTCAACCTAGGGGCCTCTGACCCCAGCAAGCTACCCAGGGGTCCACCTCTCTCCCTGGACTTGAAGTATAGGCCCCTGGGTGCCACCTGGCCCTCCAACTAGGGGCCTCTGACCCCAGCAAGCTACCCAGGGGTCCACCTCTCTCCTTGGACTTGCAGTATAGGCCCCAGGGTGCCCCCTGGCCCTACACCTAGGGGGCTCTGACCCCAGCAAGCTACCCAGGGGTCCACCTCTCTCCCTGGACTTGCAGTATAGGACGCAGGGTGCCCCCTGGCCCTCCACCTAGGGGCATCTGACACCAGCAAGCTACCCAGGGGTCCACCTCTCTCCCTGGACTTGCAGTAGAGGCCCCAGGGTACCCCGTGACCCTCCACCCAAGGGCTACTGACCCCAGCAAGCTACCCAGGGCTCCACCTCTCTCCCTGGACTTGTAGTAGAGGCCCTAGGCTGCCCTCTGGCACTCCACCTAGGGGCCTCTGACCCCAGCAAGCTACCCGGGGTTCCACCTCTCTCCCTGGACTTGCAGTAGAGGGCCCAGGGTGCCCATTGGCCCTCCACCTTGGGGCCTCTGACCCCAGCAAGCTACCGAGGGGTCCACCTCTCTCCCTGGTCTTGTAGTAGAGGCCCTAGGCTGCCCTCTGGCCGTCCACCTAGGGGCCTCTAACCCCAGCAAGCGACCCAGGGCTCCACCTCTCTCCCTGGACTTGCAGTAGAGGCCCCAGGGTGCCCATTGGCCCTCCACCTAGGGGTCTCTGACCCCAGCAAGCTACCGAGAGGTCCACCTCTCTCCCTGGATTTGCAATAGAGGCCCCAGGGTGCCCCGTGACCCTCCACCTAGGGGCCTCTGACCCCAGCAAGCTACCCAGGGGTCCAACTCTCTCCCTGGACTTGAAGTATAGGCCCCTGGGTGCCCCCTGGCCCTCCAACTAGGGGCCTCTGACCCCAGCAAGCTACCCAGGGGTCCAGCTCTCTCCCTGGACTTGCAGTATAGGACCCAGGGTGCCCCCTGGCCCTCAACCTAGGGGCATCTGACACCAGCAAGCTACCGAGGGGTCCACCTCTCTCCCTGGACTTGCAATAGAGGCCCCAGGGTGCCCCGTGACCCTCCACCTAGGGGCCTCTGACCCCAGCAAGCTAACCAGGGGTCCACCTCTCTGACTGGACTTGCAGTATAGGACCCAGGGTGCCCCCTGGCCCTCCACCTAGGGGCATCTGACACCAGCAAGCTACCCAGGGGTCCACCTCTCTCCCTGGACTTGCAGTATAGGCCCCAGGGTGCCCTCTGGCCCTCCACCTAGGGGCCTCTGACCCTAGCAAACTGCCCAGGGGTCCAACTCTCTCCCTGGACTTGCTGTAGAGGCCCCAGGGTGCCCCGTGGCCCTCCACCTAGAGGCCTCTGACCCCAGCAAGCTACCCTGATGTCCACCTCTCTCCCTGGACTTTCAGTGGAGGCCCCAGGGTGCCCCTTGGGCCTCCACCTAGGGGCCTCTGACCCCAGCAAGCTACCGAGGGGTCCACCTCTCTCCCTGGACTTGCAGTAGAGGCCCCAGGGTGCCCCTTGGCCCTCCACCTTGGGGCCTCTGACCCCAGCAAGCTACCCGGGGGTCCAGCTCTCTCCCTGGACTTGCAATAGAGGCCCCGGGGGTGCACCCTTGCCCTCCACCCAGCGGCTACTGACCCCAGCAAGCTACCCAGGGCTCCACCTCTCTCCCTGGATTTGTAGTAGAGGCCCTAGGCTGCCCTCTGGCCCTCCACCTAGGGGCCTCTGACCCCAGCAAGCTACCCAGGGCTCCACCTCTCTCCCTGGACTTGCAGTAGAGGCCCTAGGCTGCCCTCTGGCCGTCCACCTAGGGGCCTCTGACCCCAGCAAGCTACCCAGGGCTCCACCTCTCTCCCTGGACTTGCAGTAGAGGCCCCAGGGTGCCCATTGGCTCTCCACCTAGGGGTCTCTGACCCCAGCAAGCTACCGAGAGGTCCACATCTCTCCCTGGATTTGCAATAGAGGCCCCAGGGTGCCCCGTGACCCTCCACATAGGGGCCTCTGACCCCAGCAAGCTACCCAGGGGTACAACTCTCTCCCTGGACTTGAAGTATAGGCCCCTGGGTGCCCCCTGGCCCTCCAACTAGGGGCCTCTGACCCCAGCAAGCTACCCAGGGGTCCAGCTCTCTCCCTGGACTTGCAGTATAGGACCCAGGGTGCCCCCTGGCTCTCCACCTAGGGGCATCTGACCCCAGCAAGCTACCCAGGGGTCCACTTCTCTCCCTGGACTTGCAGTATAGGCCCCAGGGTGCCCGTTGGCCCTCCACCTAGGGGCCTCTGACCCCAGCAAGCTACCGAGGGGTCCACCTCTCTCCCTGGACTTGCAGTAGAGGCCCCAGGGTGGCCATTGGCCCTCCTCCTAGGGTCCTCTGACCCAAGCAAGCTACCCAGGGGTCCACATCTCTCCCTGGATTTGCAGTAGACGCACCTGGGTGCCCCTGGCCCTCCACCTAGGAGCCTCTGAAACCAGCAAGCTACCCAGGGCTCCACCTCTCTCCCTGGACTTGTAGTAGAGTCCCAAGGGTGCCCCATAGCCCTCCACCTAGGGCCCTTTGACCCCAGCAAGCTACCCAGGGGTCCACCTCTCTCCCTGGACTTGCAATAGAGTCCCCAGGGTGGCCCCTTGCCCTCCACTTAGAGGCGTCTGACTCCAGCAAGCTACCCAAGGGTCCACATCTCTCCCTGGACTTGCAGTAGAGGCCCCAGGGTGCCCATTGGCCCTTCTCCTAGGGGTCTCTGACCCCAGCAAGCTACCGAGGGGTCCACCTCTCTCCCTGGACTTGCAATAGAGGCCCCAGGGTGCCTCGTGACCCTCCACCTAGGGGCCTCTGACCCCAGCAAGCTACCCAGGGGTCCACCTCTCTCCCTGGACTTGAAGTATAGGCCCCTGGGTGCCGCCTGGCCCTCCAACTAGGGGCCTCTGACCCCAGCAAGCTACCCATTGGTCCACCTCTCTCCTTGGACTTGCAGTACAGGCCCCAGGGTGCCCCCTGGCCCTCCACCTAGGGGCCTCTGACCCCAGCAAGCTACCCAGGGGTCCACCTCTCTCCCTGGACTTGCAGTATAGGACCCAGGGTGCCCCCTGGCCCTCCACCTAGGGGCATCTGACACCAGCAAGCTACCCAGGGGTCCACCTCTCTCCCTGGACTTGCAGTATAGGCCCCAGGGTGCCCTCTGGCCCTCCACCTAGGGGCCTCTGACCCCAGCAAGCTACCCAGGGGTCCACCTCTCTCCCTGGACTTGAAGTATAGGCCCCTGGGTGCCACCTGGCCCTCCACCTAGGGGCCTCTGACCCCAGCAAGCTACCCAGGGGTCCACCTCTCTCCTTGGACTTGCAGTATAGGCCCCAGGGTGCCCCCTGGCCCTACACCTAGGGGCCTCTGACCCCAGCAAGCTACCCAGGGGTCCACTTCTCTCCCTGGACTTGCAGTATAGGACGCAGGGTGCCCCCTGGCCCTCCACCTAGGGGCATCTGACACCAGCAAGCTACCCAGGGGTCCACCTCTCTCCCTGGACTTGCAGTATAGGCCCCAGGGTGCCCTCTGGCCCTCCACCTAGGGGCCTCTGACCCTAGCAAACTACCCAGGGCTCCACCTCTCTCCCTGGACTTGCAGTAGAGGCCCCAGGGTGCCCCTTGGCCCTCCACCTTGGGGCCTCTGACCCCAGCAAGCTACCCGGGGGTCCAGCTTTCTCCCTGGACTTGCAATAGAGGCCCCAGGGTGCACCCTTGCCCTCCACCCAGGGGCTACTGACCCCAGCAAGCTACCCAGGGCTCCACCTCTCTCCCTGGACTTGTAGTAGAGGCCCTAGGCTGCCCTCTGGCCCTCCACCTAAGGGCCTCTGACCCCAGCAAGCTACCCAGGGGTCCACCTCTCTCCCTGGACTTTCAGTAGAGGCCCCAGGGTGCCCCTCGTCCCTCCACCTTGGGGCCTCTGACCCCAGCAAGCTACCCGGGGGTCGAGCTCTCTCCCTGGTCTTGCAATAGAGGCCCCAGGGTGCACCCTTGCCCTCTACACAGGGGCTACTGACCCCAGCAAGCTACCCAGGGCTCCACCTCTCTCCCTGGACTTGTAGTAGGGGCCCTAGGCTGCCCTCTGGCCCTCCACCTAGGGGCCTCTGACCCCAGCAAGCTACCAAGGGCTCCACCTCTCTCCCTGGACTTGCAGTAGAGGCCCCTGGGTGCCCATTGGCCCTCCACCTAGGGGCCTCTGACCCCAGCAAGCTACCGAGGGGTCCACCTCTCTCCTTGGACTTGCAATAGAGGCGCCAGGGTGCCCCGTGACCCTCCACCTAGGGGCCTCTGACCCCAGCAAGCTACCCAGGGGTCCACCTCTCTCCCTGGACTTGCAGTATACGCCCCAGGTTGCCCCCTGGCCCTCCACCTAGGGGCCTCTGACCCCAGCAAGCTACCCAGGGGTCCACCTCTCTCCTTGGACTTGCAGTGGAGGCCCCTGGGTGCCCCCTGGCCCTCCACCTAGGGGCGTCTGACCCCAGCAAGCTACCCGGGGGTCCAGCTCTCTCCCTGGACTTGCAATAGAGGCCCCAGGGTGCCCCCTTGCCCTCCACCCAGGTGCTACTGACCCCAGCAAGCTACCCAGGGCTCAACCTCTCTCCCTGGACTTGCCGTAGAGGCCCCAGGGTGCCCATTGGCCCTCCACCTAGGGGCCTCTGACCCCAGCAAGCTACCGAGGGGTCCACCTCTCTCCCTGGACTTGCCGTAGAGGCCCCAGGGTGCCCATTGGCCCTCCACCCAAGGGCTACTGACCCCAGCAAGCTACCCAGGGTTCCACCTTTCTCCCTGGTCTTGTAGTAGAGGCCCTAGGCTGCCCTCTGGCCGTCCACCTAGGGGCCTCTGACCCCAGTAAGCTACCCAGGGCTCCACCTCTCTCCCTGGACTTGCAGTAGAGGCCCCAAGGTGCCCATTGGCCCTCCACCTAGGGGTCTCTGACCCCAGCAAGCTACCGAGAGGTCCACCTCTCTTCCTGGATTTGCAATAGAGGCCCCAGGGTGCCCCGTGACCCTCCACCTAGGGGCCTCTGACCCCAGCAAGCTACCCAGGGGTCCAACTCTCTCCCTGGACTTGAAGTATAGGCCCCTGGGTGCCCCCTGGCCCTCCAACTAGGGGCCTCTGACCCCAGCAAGCTACCCAGGGGTCCAGCTGTCTCCCTGGACTTGCAGTATGGGACCCAGGGTGCCCCCTGGCCCTCCACCTAGGGGCATCTGACACCAGCAAGCTACCCAGGGGTCCACTTCTCTCCCTGGACTTGCAGTATAGGCCCCAGGGTGCCCGTTGGCCCTCCACCTAGGGGCCTCTGACCCCAGCAAGCTACCGAGGGGTCCACCTCTCTCCCTGGACTTGCAGTAGAGGCCCCAAGGTGGCAATAGGCCCTCCTCCTAGGGTCCTCTGACCCCAGCAAGCTACCCAGGGGTCCACATCTCTCCCTGGACTTGCAATAGACGCACCTAGGTGCCCCTGGCCCTCCACCTAGGAGCCTCTGAAACCAGCAAGCTACCCAGGGCTCCACCTCTCTCCCTGGACTTGTAGTAAAGTCCCCAGGGTGCCTAATAGCCCTCCACCTAGGGCCCTTTGACCCCAGCAAGCTACCCAGGGGTCCACCTCTCTCCCTGGACTTGCAGTAGAGTCCCCAGGGTGGCCCCTTGCCCTCCACTTAAAGGCGTCTGACCCCAGCAAGCTACCCAGGGGTCCACATCTCTCCCTGGACTTGCAGTAGAGGCCCCAGGGTGCCCATTGGCCCTTCTCCTAGGGGTCTCTGACCCCAGCAAGCTACCGAGGTGTCCACCTCTCTCCCTGGACTTGCAATAGAGGCCCCAGGGTGCCCAGTGACCCTCCACCTAGGGGCCTCTGACCCCAGCAAGCTACCCAGGGGTATACCTCTCTCCCTGGACTTGAAGTATAGGCCCCTGGGTGCCACCTGGCCCTCCAACTAGGGGCCTCTGACCCCAGCAAGCTACCCAGGTGTCCACCTCTCTCCTTGGACTTGCAGTAAAGGCCCCAGGGTGCCCCCTGGCCCTACACCTAGGGGGCTCTGACCCCAGCAAGCTACCCAGGGGTCCACCTCTCTCCCTGGACTTGCAGTATAGGACGCAGGGTGCCCCCTGGCCCTCCACCAAGGGGCATCTGACACCAGCAAGCTACCCAGGGGTCCACCTCTCTCCCTGGACTTGCAGTATAGGACCCAGGGTGCCCTCTGGCCCTCCACCTAGGGGCCTCTCACCCTAGCAAACTACCCAGGGGTCCACCTCTCTCCCTGGACTTGCAGTAGAGGCCCCAGGGTGCCCCTTGGCCCTCCACCTTGGGGCCTCTGACCCCAGCAAGCTACCCGGGGGTCCAGCTCTCTCCCTGGACTTGCAATAGAGGCCCCAGGGTGCACCCTTGCCCTCCACCCAGGGGCTACTGACCCCAGCAAGCTACCCAGGGCTCCACCTCTCTCCCTGGACTTGTAGTAGAGGCCCTAGGCTGCCCTCTGGCACTCCACCTAGGGGCCTCTGACCCCAGCAAGCTACCCAGGGTTCCACCTCTCTCCCTGGACTTGCAGTAGAGGCCCCAGGGTGCCCATTGGCCCTCCACCTAGGGGCCTCTGACCCCAGCAAGCTACCGAGGGGTCCACCTCTCTCCCTGGTCTTGTAGTAGAGGCCCTAGGCTGCCCTCTGGCTGTCCACCTAGGGGCCTCTGACCCCAGCAAGCTACCCAGGGCTCCACCTCTCTCCCTGGACTTGCAGTAGAGGCCCCAGGGTGCCCATTGGCCCTCCACCTAGGGGTCTCTGACCCCAGCAAGCTACCGAGAGGTCCACCTCTCTCCCTGGATTTGCAATAGAGGCCCCAGGGTGCCCCGTGACCCTCCACCTAGGGGCCTCTGACCCCAGCAAGCCACCCAGGGGTCCAACTCTCTCCCTGGACTTGAAGTATAGGCCCCTGGGTGCCCCCTGGCCCTCCAACTAGGGGCCTCTGACCCCAGCAAGCTACCCAGGGGTCCAGCTCTCTCCCTGGACTTGCAGTATAGGACCCAGGGTGCCCCCTGGCCCTCAACCTAGGGGCATCTGACACCAGCAAGCTACCGAGGGGTCCACCTCTCTCCCTGGACTTGCAATAGAGGCCCCAGGGTGCCCCGTGACCCTCCACCTAGGGGCCTCTGACCCCAGCAAGCTAACCAGGGGTCCACCTCTCTCACTGGACTTGCAGTATAGGACCCAGGGTGCCCCCTGGCCCTCCACCTAGGGGCATCTGACACCAGCAAGCTACCCAGGGGTCCACCTCTCTCCCTGGACTTGCAGTATAGGCCCCAGGGTGCCCTCTGGCCCTCCACCTAGGGGCCTCTGACCCTAGCAAACTACCCAGGAGTCCAACTCTCTCCCTGGACTTGCTGTAGAGGCCCCAGGGTGCCCCGTGGCCCTCCACCTAGAGGCCTCTGACCCCAGCAAGCTACCCTGGGGTCCACCTCTCTCCCTGGACTTTCAGTGGAGGCCCCAGGGTGCCCCTTGGGCCTCCACCTAGGGGCCTCTGACCCCAGCAAGCTACCCGGGGGTCCAGCTCTCTCCCTGGACTTGCAATAGAGGCCCCGGGGTGCACCCTTGCCCTCCACCCAGCGGCTACTGACCCCAGCAAGCTACCCAGGGCTCCACCTCTCTCCCTGGACTTATAGTAGAGGCCCTACGGTGCCCCCTGGCCCTCCCCCTAGGGGCCTCTGAGTCCAGCAAGCTACCCAGGGGTCCACATCTCTCCCTGGACTTGCAGTAGAGGCCCCAGGGTACCCCGTGACCCTCCACCTAGGGGCCTCTGAACCCAGCAAGCTACCCAGGGGTCCAGCTCTCTCCCTGGACTTGCATTAGAGGCCCCAGGTTGCCCCCTTGCCCTCCACCCAAGGGCTACTGACCCCAGCAAGCTACCCAGGGCTCCACCTCTCTCCCTGGACTTGTAGTAGAGGCCCTAGGCTGCCCTCTGGCCCTCCACCTAGGGGCCTCTGACCCCAGCAAGCTACCCAGGGCTCCACCTCTCTCCCTGGACTTTCAGTAGAGGCCCCAGGGTGCCCATTGGCCCTCCAGCTAGGGGTCTCTGACCCCAGCAAGCTACCGAGGGGTCCACCTCTCATCTGGACTTGCAATAGAGGCCCCAGGGTGCCCCGTGACCCTCCACCTAGGGGCCTCTGACCCCAGCAAGCTACCCTGGGGTCCACCTCTCTCCCTGGACTTTCAGTGGAGGCCCCAGGGTGCCCCTTGGGCCTCCACCTAGGGGCCTCTGACCCCAGCAAGCTACCCGGGGGTCCAGCTCTCTCCCTGGACTTGCAATAGAGGCCCCGGGGTGCACCCTTGCCCTCCACCCAGCGGCTACTGACCCCAGCAAGCTACCCAGGGCTCCACCTCTCTCCCTGGACTTATAGTAGAGGCCCTACGGTGCCCCCTGGCCCTCCCCCTAGGGGCCTCTGAGTCCAGCAAGCTACCCAGGGGTCCACATCTCTCCCTGGACTTGCAGTAGAGGCCCCAGGGTAACCCGTGACCCTCCACCTAGGGGCCTCTGAACCCAGCAAGCTACCCAGGGGTCCAGCTCTCTCCCTGGACTTGCATTAGAGGCCCCAGGTTGCCCCCTTGCCCTCCACCCAAGGGCTACTGACCCCAGCAAGCTACCCAGGGCTCCACCTCTCTCCCTGGACTTGTAGTAGAGGCCCTAGGCTGCCCTCTGGCCCTCCACCTAGGGGCCTCTGACCCCAGCAAGCTACCCAGGGCTCCACCTCTCTCCCTGGACTTTCAGTAGAGGCCCCAGGGTGCCCATTGGCCCTCCAGCTAGGGGTCTCTGACCCCAGCAAGCTACCGAGGGGTCCACCTCTCATCTGGACTTGCAATAGAGGCCCCAGGGTGCCCCGTGACCCTCCACCTAGGGGCCTCTGACCCCAGCAAGCTACCCAGGGGTCCACCTCTCTCCCTGGACTTGCAGTATAGGATCCAGGGTGCCCCCTGGTCCTCCAACTAGGGGCCTCTGACCCCAGCAAGCTACCCAGGGGTCCAGCTCTCTCCTTGGACTTGCAGTATAGGCCCCAGGGTGCCCCCTGGCCGTCCACCTAGGGGCATCTGACCCCAGCAAGCTACCCAGGGGTCCACCTCTCTCCCTGGACTTGCAGTATAGGACCCAGGGTGCCCCCTTGCCCTCCACCTAGGGGCATCTGACACCAGCAAGCTACCCAGGGGTCCACCTCTCTCCCTGGACTTGCATTATAGGCCCCAATGTGCCCTCTGGCCCTCCACCTAGGGGCCTCTGACCCTAGCAAGCTACCCAGCGGTCCACCTCTCTCCCTGGACTTGCTGTTGAGGCCCCAGGGTGCCCCGTGGCCCTCCACCTAGGGGCCTCTGACCCAGCAAGCTACCCTGGGGTCCACCTCTCTCCCTGGACTTGCAGTGGAGGCCCCTGGGTGCCCCCTGGCCCTCCACCTAGGGGCCTCTGACCCCAGCAAGCTACCCGGGGGTCCAGCTCTCTCCCTGGACTTGCAATAGAGGCCCCAGGGTGCCCCCTTGCCCTCCACCCAGGTGCTACTGACCCCAGCAAGCTACCCAGGGCTCCACCTCTCTCCCTGGACTTGCCGTAGAGGCCCCAGGGTGCCCATTGGCCCTCCACCTAGGGGCCTCTGACCCCAGCAAGCTACCGAGGGGTCCACCTCTCTCCCTGGACTTGCAGTAGAGGCCCCAGGGTGGCCATTGGCCCTCCTCCTAGGGTCCTCTGACCCCAGCAAGCTACCCAGGGGTCCACATCTCTCCCTGGACTTGCAGTAGACGCACCTGGGTGCCCCTGGCCCTCCACCTAGGATCCTCTGAAATCAGCAAGCTACCCAGGGCTCCACCTCTCTCCCTGGACTTGTAGTAGAGTCCCCAGGGTGCCCCATAGCCCTCCACCTAGGGCCCTTTGACCCCAGCAAGCTACCCAGGGGTCCACCTCTCTCCCTGGACTTGCAGTAGAGTCCCCAGGGTGGCCCCTTGCCCTCCACTTAGAGGCGTCTGACCCCAGCAAGCTACCCAGGGGTCCACATCTCTCCCTGGACTTGCAGTAGAGGCCCCAGGGTGCCCATTGGCCCTCTTCCTAGGGGTCTCTGACCCCAGCAAGCTACCGAGGGGTCCACCTCTCTCCCTGGACTTGCAATAGAGGCCCCAGGGTGCCCCGTGACCCTCCACATAGGGGCCTCTGACCCCAGCAAGCTACCCAGGGGTCCACCTCTCTCCCTGGACTTGCAGTATAGGACCCAGGGTGCCCCCTGGCCCTCCACCTAGGGGCATCTGACACAAGCAAGCTACCCAGTGGTCCACCTCTCTCCCTGGACTTGCAGTATAGGCCCCAGGGTGCCCTCTGGCCCTCCACCTAGGGTTCTCTGACCCTAGCAAACTACCCAGGGGTCCACGTCTCTCCCTGGACTTGCTGTAGAGGCCCCAGGGTGCCCCGTGGCCCTCCACTTAGAGGCCTCTGACCCCAGCAAGCTACCCAGGGGTCCACCTCTCTCCCTGGACTTATAGTAGAGGCCCTACGGTGCCCCCTGGCCCTCCCCCTAGGGGCCTCTGAGTCCAGTAAACTACCCAGGGGTCCACATCTCTCCCTGGACTTGCAGTAGAGGCCCCAGGGTACCCCGTGACCCTCCACCTAGGGGCCTCTGAACCCAGCAAGCTACCCAGGGGTCCAGCTCTCTCCCTGGACTTGCATTAGAGGCCCCAGGTTGCCCCCTTGCCCTCCACCCAAGGGCTACTGACCCCAGCAAGCTACCCAGGGCTCCACCTCTCTCCCTGGACTTATAGTAGAGGCCCTAGGCTGCCCTCTGGCCCTCCACCTAGGAGCCTCTGACCCCAGCAAGCTACCCAGGGCTCCACCTCTCTCCCTGGACTTGCAGTAGAGGCCCCAGGGTGCCCATTGGCCCTCCACCTAGGGGTCTCTGACCCCAGCAAGCTACCGAGGGGTCCACCTCTCTCCCTGGACTTGCAATAGAGGCCCCAGGGTGCCCCGTGACCCTCCACCTAGGGGCCTCTTACCCCAGCAAGCTACCCAGGGGTCCACCTCTCTCCCTGGACTTGCAGTATAGGCCCCAGGGTGCCCCCTGGTCCTCCAACTAGGGGCCTCTGACCCCAGCAAGCTACTCAGGGGTCCACCTCTCTCCTTGGACTTGCAGTATAGGCCCCAGGGTGCCCCCTGGCCCTCCACCTAGGGGCATCTGACCCCAGCAAGCTGCCCAGGGGTCCACCTCTCTCCCTGGACTTGCAGTATAGGACCCAGGGTTCCCCCTTGCCCTCCACCTAGGGTCATCTGACACCAGCAAGCTACCCAGGGGTCCACCTCTCTCCCTGGACTTGCATTATAGGCCCCAATGTGCCCTCTGGCCCTCCACCTAGGGGCCTCTGACCCTAGCAAACTACCCAGCGGTCCACCTCTCTCCCTGGACTTGCTGTTGAGGCCCCAGGGTGCCCCGTGGCCCTCCACCTAGGGGCCTCTGACCCAGCAAGCTACCCTGGGGTCCACCTCTCTCCCTGGACTTGCAGTGGAGGCCCCTGGGTGCCCCCTGGCCCTCCACCTAGGGGCCTCTGACCCCAGCAAGCTACCCGGGGGTCCAGCTCTCTTCCTGGACTTGCAATAGAGGCCCCAGGGTGCCCCCTTGCCCTCCACCCAGGTGCTACTGACCCCAGCAAGCTACCCAGGGGTCCACCTCTCTCCCTGGACTTATAGTAGAGGCCCTACAGTGCCCCCTGGCCCTCCCCCTAGGGGCCTCTGACACCAGCAAGCTTCCAGTGATACACCTCTCCCCCTGGACTTGCAGTAGAGGCCCCAGATTGACCCTTGGCCCTCCACCTAGGGGCCTCTGACCCCAGCAAGCTCTCCAGGGGCCTGCCTATCTCCCTGGACTTGCAGTAGAGTCCCCAGGGTGCCCCATGGCCCTCCACCTAGGGCCCTTTGACCCCAGCAAGCTACCCAGGGGTCCACCTCTCTTCCTGGACTTGCAGTATAGGCCACAGGGTGCCCCCTTGCCCTCCACCTAGGGGCCTCTGACCCCAGCAAGCTACCCAGGGCTCCACCTCTCACCCTGGACTTGCAGTAGAGGCCCCAGGGTACCTCGTGGCCCTCCACCTAGGGGCCTCTGACCCCAGCAAGCTACCCAGGGGTCCACATCTCTCCCTGGACTTGCAGTAGAGGCCCCAGGGTACCCCGTGGCCCTCCACCTAGGGGCCTCTGAACCCAGCAAGCTACCCAGGGGTCCACCTCTCTCCCTGGACTTGCAATAGAGGCCCCAGGGTGCCCCCTTGCCCTCCACCCAGGGGCTACTGACCCCAGCAAATTACCCAGGGCTCCACCTCTCTCCCTGGACTTGCTGTAGAGGCCCCAGGGTGCCCATTGGCCCTCCACCTAGGGGCCTCTGACCCCAGCAAGCTACCGAGGGGTCCACCTCTCTCCCTGGACTTGCAGTAGAGGCCCCAGGGTGCCCCGTGGCCCTCCACCTAGGGGCCTCTAACCCCAGCAAGCTACCCAGGGGTCCACATCTCTCCCTGGACTTGCAGTAGATGCCCCTGGGTGCCCTCTGGCCCTCCACTTAGGGGCCTCTGACCCCAGCAAGCTACCCAGGGGTCCACCTCTCTCCCTGGACTTATAGTAGAGGCCCTACGGTGCCCCCTGGCCCTCCCCTTAGGGGCCTTTGACACCAGCAAGCTTCCAGTTATTCACCTCTCTCCCTGGACTTGCAGTAGAGGCCCCAGATTGACCCTTGGCCCTCCACCTAGGGGCCTCTGACCCCAGCAAGCTCCCCAGGGGCCTGCCTATCTCCCTGGACTTGCAGTAGAGTCCCCAGGGTGCCCCATGGCCCTCCACCTAGGGCCCTTTGACCCCAGCAAGCTACCCAGGGGTCCACATCTCTCCCTGGACTTGCAGTAGACGCCGCTGGGTGCCCCCTGGCCCTCCACCTAGGGGCCTCTGACCCCAGCAAACTACCCAGGGGTCCACCTCTCTTCCTGGACTTGCAATAGAGGCCCTACGGTGCCCCCTGGCCCTACCCCTAGGGGCCTCTGACACCAGCAAGCTTCCCAGTGATCCACCTCTCTCCCTAGACTTGCAGTAGAGGCCCCAGGGTGACCCTTGGCCCTCCACCTAGGGGCCTCTGACCCCAGCAAGCTACCCAGGGGCCTACCTATCTCCCTGGACTTGCAGTAGAGTCCCCAGGGTGCCCCATGGCCCTCCACCTAGGGCCCTCTGACCCCAGCAAGCTACCCAGGGCTCAAACTCTCTCCCTGGACTTGCAGTAGAGTCCCCAGGGTGCCCCATGGCCCTCCACGTAGGGCCCTCTGACCCCAGCAAGCTACCCAGGGGTCCAGCTCTCTACCAGGACTTGCAGTATAGGACCCAGGGTGCCCCCTGGCCCTCCACCTAGGGGCATCTGACACCAGCAAGCTACCCAGGGGTCCACCTATCTCCCTGGACTTGCAGTATAGGCCCCAGGGTGCCCGTTGGCCCTCCAACTAGGGGCCTCTGACCCCAGCAAGCTACCGAGGGGTCCACTTCTCTCCCTGGACTTGCAGTAGAGGCCCCAGGGTGGCCGTTGGCCCTCCTCCTAGGGTCCTCCGACCCCAGCAAGCTACCCAGGGGTCCACATCTCTCCCTGGACTTGCAGTAGACGCACCTGGGTGCCCCTGGCCCTCCACTTAGGAGCCTCTGACACCAGCAAGCTACCCAGGGCTCCACCTCTCTCCCTGGACTTGTAGTAGAGTCCCCAGGGTTCCCCATAGCCCTCCACCTAGGGCCCTTTGACCCCAGCAAGCTACCCAGGGGTCCACCTCTCTCCCTGGACTTGCAGTAGAGTCCCCAGGGTGGCCCCTTGCCCTCCACTTAGAGGCGTCTGACCCCAGTAAGCTACCCAGGGGTCCACATCTCTCCCTGGACTTGCAGTAGAGGCCCCAGGGTGCCCATTTGCCCTCCTCCTAGGGGTCTCTGACCCCAGCAAGCTACCGAGGGGTCCACCTCTCTCCCTGGACTTGCAATAGAGGCCCCAGGGTGCCCCGTGACCCTCCACCTAGGGGCCTCTGACCCCAGCAAGCTACCCAGGGGTCCACCTCTCTCCCTGGACTTGCAGTATAGGCCACAGGGTGCCCCCTTGCCCTCCACCTAGGGGCTTCTGACCCCAGCAAGCTACCCAAGGCTCCACATCTCTCCCTGGACTTGCAGTAGAGGCCCCAGGGTGCCCCCTTGCCCTCCACCCAGGGGCTACTGACCCCAGCAAGCTACCCAGGGCTCCACCTCTCTCCCTGGACTTGCAATAGAGGCCCCAGGGTACCCTGTGGCCCTCCACCTAGGGGCCTCTGAGTCCAGCAAGCTACCCAGGGGTCCACATCTCTCCCTGGACTTGCAGTAGAGGCCCCAGGGTAACCCGTGGCCCTCCACCTAGGGGCCTCTGAACCCAGCAAGCTACCCAGGGGTCCAGCTCTCTCCCAGGACTTGCAGTATAGGACCCAGGGTGCCCCCTGGCCCTCCACCTAGGGGCATCTGACACCAGCAAGCTACCCAGGGGTCCACCTATCTCCCTGGACTTGCAGTATAGGCCCCAGGGTGCCCGTTGGCCCTCCAACTAGGGGCCTCTGACCCCAGCAAGCTACCGAGGGGTCCACCTCTCTCCCTGGACTTGCAGTAGAGGCCCCAGGGTGGCCGTTGGCCCTCCTCCTAGGGTCCTCTGACCCCAGCAAGCTACCCAGGGGTCCACATCTCTCCCTGGACTTGCAGTAGACGCACCTGGGTGCCCCTGGCCCTCCACCTAGGAGCCTCTGACACCAGCAAGCTACCCAGGGCTCCACCTCTCTCCCTGGACTTGTAGTAGAGTCCCCAGGGTTCCCCATAGCCCTCCACCTAGGGCCCTTTGACCCCAGCAAGCTACCCAGGGGTCCACCTCTCTCCCTGGACTTGCAGTAGAGTCCCCAGGGTGGCCCCTTGCCCTCCACTTAGAGGCGTCTGACCCCAGCAAGCTACCCAGGGGTCCACATCTCTCCCTGGACTTGCAGTAGAGGCCCCAGGGTGCCCATTTGCCCTCCTCCTAGGGGTCTCTGACCCCAGCAAGCTACCGAGGGGTCCACCTCTCTCCCTGGACTTGCAATAGAGGCCCCAGGGTGCCCCGTGACCCTCCACCTAGGGGCCTCTGACCCCAGCAAGCTACCCAGGGGTCCACCTCTCTCCCTGGACTTGCAGTATAGGCCCCAGGGTGCCCTCTGGCCCTCCACCTAGGGGCCTCTGACCCCAGCAAGGTACCCGGGGGTCCAGCTCTCTCCCTGGACTTGCAATAGAGGCCCCAGGGTGCCCCCTTGCCCTCCACCCAGGGGCTACTGACCCCAGCAAGCTACCCAGGGCTCCACCTCTCTCCCTGGACTTGTAGTAGAGGCCCCAGGGTGCCCATTGGCCCTCCACCTAGGGGCCTCTGACCCCAGCAAGCTACCCAGGGGTCCACATCTCTCCCTGGACTTGCAGTAGAGGCCCCAGGGTACCCCGTGACCCTCCACCCAAGGGCTACTGACCCCAGCAAGCTACCCAGGGTTCCACCTCTCTCCCTGGTCTTGTAGTAGAGGCCCCAGGCTGCCCTCTGGCCGTCCACCTAGGGGCCTCTTACCCCAGCAAGCTACCCAGGGCTCCACCTCTCTCCCTGGACTTGCAGTAGAGGCCCCAAGTTGCCCATTGGCCCTCCACCTAGGGGTCTCTGACCCCAGCAAGGTACCGAGAGGTCCACCTCTCTCCCTGGATTTGCAATAGAGGCCCCAGGGTGCCCCGTGACCCTCTACCTAGGGGCCTCTGACCCCAGCAAGCTACCCAGGGGTCCAACTCTGTCCCTGGACTTGAAGTATAGGCCCCTGGGTGCCCCCTGGCCATCCAACTAGGGGCCTCTGACCCCAGCAAGCTACCCAGGGGTCCAGCTCTCTCCCTGGACTTGCAGTATAGGACCCAGGATGCACCCTGGCCCTCCACCTAGGGGCATCTGACACCAGCAAGCTACCTAGGGGTCCACCTCTCTCCCTGGACTTGCAGTGTAGGCCCCAGGGTGCCCGTTGGCCCTCCACCTAGGGGCCTCTGACCCCAGCAAGCTACCGAGGGGTCCACCTCTCTCCCTGGACTTGCAGTAGAGGCCCCAGGGTGGCCATTGGCCCTCCTCCTAGGGTCCTCTGACCCCAGCAAGCTACCCAGGGGTCCACATCTCTCCCTGGACTTGCAGTAGACGCACCTGGGTGCCCCTGGCCCTCCACCTAGGAGCCTCTGAAACCAGCAAGCTACCCAGGGCTCCACCTCTCTTCCTGGACTTGTAGTAAAGTCACGAGGGTGCCTAATAGCCCTCTACCTAGGGCCCTTTAACCCCAGCAAGCTACCCAGGGGTCCACCTCTCTCCCTGGACTTGCAGTAGAGTCCCCAGGGTGGCCCCTTGCCCTCCACTTAGAGGCGTCTGACCCCAGCAAGCTACCCAAGGGTCCACATCTCTCCCTGGACTTGCAGTAGAGGCCCCAGGGTGCCGATTGGCCCTCCTCCTAGGGGTCTCTGACCCCAGCAAGCTACCGAGGGGTCCACCTCTCTCCCTGGACTTGCAATAGAGGCCCCAGGGTGCCCCGTGACCCTCCACCTAGGCGCTTCTGACCCCAGCAAGCTACCCAGGGGTCCACCTCTCTCCCTGGAATTGCAGTTTAGGACCCAGGGTGCCCCCTGGCCCTCCACCTAGGGGCATCTGACACCAGCAAGCTACCCAGGGGTCCACCTCTCTCCCTGGACTTGCAGAATAGTCCCCAGGGTGCCCTCTGGCCCTCCACCTAGGGGCCTCTGACCCTAGCAAACTACCCAGGGGTCCACCTCTCTCCCTGGACTTGCAGTAGAGGCCCCAGGGTGCCCCTTGGCCCTCCACCTTGGGGCCTCTGACCCCAGCAAGCTACCCAGGGGTCCACCTCTCTCCCTGGACTTGCAGTATAGGACCCAGGGTGCCCCCTGGCCCTCCACTTAGGGGCATCTGACACCAGCAAGCTACCCAGGGGTCCACCTCTCTCCCTGGACTTGCAGTATAGGCCCCAGGGTGCCCTCTGGCCCTCCACCTAGGGGCCTCTGACCCTAGCAAACTACCCAGGGGTCCAACTCTCTCCCTGGACTTGCTGTAGAGGCCCCAGGGTGCCCCGTGGCCCTCCACCTAGAGGCCTCTGACCCCAGCAAGCTACCCTGAGGTCCACCTCTCTCCCTGGACTTTCAGTAGAGGCCCCAGGGTGCCCCTTGGGCCTCCACCTAGGGGCCTCTGACCCCAGCAAGCTACCCAGGGGACCACATCTCTCCCTAGACTTGAAGTATAGGCCCCTGGGTGCCCACTGGCCCTTCAACTAGGGGCCTCTGACCCCAGCAAGCTACCCAGGGGTCCACCTCTCTCCCTGGACTTGCAGTATAGGACCCAGGGTGCCCCCTGGCCCTCCACCTAGGGGCATCTGACACCAGCAAGCTACCCAGGGGTCCACCTCTCTCCCTGGACTTGCAGTATAGGCCCCAGGGTGCCCTTTGGCCCTCCACCTAGGGTTCTCTGACCCTAGCAAACTACCCAGGGGTCCACCTCTCTCCCTGGACTTGCTGTAGAGGCCCCAGGGTGCCCCGTGGCCCTCCACTTAGAGGCCTCTGACCCCAGCAAGCTACCCAGGGGTCCACCTCTCTCCCTGGACTTATAGTAGAGGCCCTACGGTGCCCCCTAGCCCTCCCCCTAGGGGCCTCTGAGTCCAGCAAGCTACCCAGGGGTCCACATCTCTCCCTGGACTTGCAGTAGAGGCCCCAGGTTACCCCGTGACCCTCCACCTAGGGGCCTCTGAACCCAGCAAGCTACCCAGGGGTCCACCTCTCTCCCTGGACTTGCAATAGAGGCCCCAGGGTGCCCCTTGGCCCTCCATCTAGGGGCCTCTGACCCCAGAAAGCTACCCAGGGGTCCACCTCTCTCCCTAGACTTGCAGACTATGCCCCAGGGTGACCCTTGACCCTCCACCTTGGGGCCTCTGACCCAAGCAAGCTGCCCAGGGGCCTGCCTATCTCCCTGGACCTGCAGTAGAGTCCCCAGGGTGCCCGATGGCCCTCCACCTAGGGCCCTTTGACCCCAGCAAGCTACCCAGGGCTCCACCTCTCTCCCTGGTCTTGCAGTGGAGGGCCCAGGGTGCCCCCTTGAACTCCACCCAGGGGCTACTGACCCCAGCAAGCTACCCAGGGCTCCACCTCTCTCCCTGAACTTGCAGTAGAGGCCCCAGGGTACCCCGTGGCCCTCCACCTAGGGGCCTCTGAACCCAGCAAGCTACCCAGGGGTCCAGCTCTCTCCCTGGACTTGCAATAGAGGCCCCAGGGTGCCCCCTTGCCCTCCACCCATGGGCTACTGACCCCAGCAAGCTACCCTGGGCTCCACCTCTCTCCCTGGACTTGTAGTAGAGGCCCTAGGCTGCCATCTGGTCCTCCACCTAGGGGCCTCTGACCCCAGCAAGCTACCCAGGGCTCCACCTCTCTCCCTGGACTTGCAGTAGAGGCCCCAGGGTGCCCATTGGCCCTCCACCTAGGGGTCTTAGACCCCAGCAAGCTACCCAAGGGTCCGCCTCTGACCCCAGCAAGCTGCCCAGGGGCCTGCCTATCTCCCTGGACTTGCAGTAGAGTCCCCAGGGTGCCCCATGGCCCTCCACGTAGGGCCTTCTGACCCCAGCAAGCTACCCAGGGGTCCACATCTCTCCCTGGACTTGCAGTAGACGCCCCTGGGTGCCCACTGGCCGTCCACCTAGGGGCCTTTGACCCCAGCAAGCTACCCAGGGGTCCACCTCTCTCCATGGACTTATAGTAAAGGCCTCAGGGTGCCCCCTGGCCCTCCATCTAGGGGCCTCTGAGTCCAGCAAGCTACCCAAGGGTCCACATCTCTCCCTGGACTTGCAATAGAGGCCCCAGGGTACCCCGTGGCCCTCCACCTAGGGGTCTCTGAACCCAGCAAGCTACCCAGGGGTCCAACTCTGTCCCTGGACTTGAAGTATAGGCCCCTGGGTGCCCCCTGGCCATCCAACTAGGGGCCTCTGACCCCAGCAAGCTACCCAGGGGTCCAGCTCTCTCCCTGGACTTGCAGTATAGGACCCAGGATGCACCCTGGCCCTCCACCTAGGGGCATCTGACACCAGCAAGCTACCTAGGGGTCCACCTCTCTCCCTGGACTTGCAGTGTAGGCCCCAGGGTGCCCGTTGGCCCTCCACCTAGGGGCCTCTGACCCCAGCAAGCTACCGAGGGGTCCACCTCTCTCCCTGGACTTGCAGTAGAGGCCCCAGGGTGGCCATTGGCCCTCCTCCTAGGGTCCTCTGACCCCAGCAAGCTACCCAGGGGTCCACATCTCTCCCTGGACTTGCAGTAGACGCACCTGGGTGCCCCTGGCCCTCCACCTAGGAGCCTCTGAAACCAGCAAGCTACCCAGGGCTCCACCTCTCTTCCTGGACTTGTAGTAAAGTCACGAGGGTGCCTAATAGCCCTCTACCTAGGGCCCTTTAACCCCAGCAAGCTACCCAGGGGTCCACCTCTCTCCCTGGACTTGCAGTAGAGTCCCCAGGGTGGCCCCTTGCCCTCCACTTAGAGGCGTCTGACCCCAGCAAGCTACCCAAGGGTCCACATCTCTCCCTGGACTTGCAGTAGAGGCCCCAGGGTGCCGATTGGCCCTCCTCCTAGGGGTCTCTGACCCCAGCAAGCTACCGAGGGGTCCACCTCTCTCCCTGGACTTGCAATAGAGGCCCCAGGGTGCCCCTTGACCCTCCACCTAGGCGCTTCTGACCCCAGCAAGCTACCCAGGGGTCCACCTCTCTCCCTGGAATTGCAGTTTAGGACCCAGGGTGCCCCCTGGCCCTCCACCTAGGGGCATCTGACACCAGCAAGCTACCCAGGGGTCCACCTCTCTCCCTGGACTTGCAGAATAGTCCCCAGGGTGCCCTCTGGCCCTCCACCTAGGGGCCTCTGACCCTAGCAAACTACCCAGGGGTCCACCTCTCTCCCTGGACTTGCAGTAGAGGCCCCAGGGTGCCCCTTGGCCCTCCACCTTGGGGCCTCTGACCCCAGCAAGCTACCCAGGGGTCCACCTCTCTCCCTGGACTTGCAGTATAGGACCCAGGGTGCCCCCTGGCCCTCCACTTAGGGGCATCTGACACCAGCAAGCTACCCAGGGGTCCACCTCTCTCCCTGGACTTGCAGTATAGGCCCCAGGGTGCCCTCTGGCCCTCCACCTAGGGGCCTCTGACCCTAGCAAACTACCCAGGGGTCCAACTCTCTCCCTGGACTTGCTGTAGAGGCCCCAGGGTGCCCCGTGGCCCTCCACCTAGAGGCCTCTGACCCCAGCAAGCTACCCTGAGGTCCACCTCTCTCCCTGGACTTTCAGTAGAGGCCCCAGGGTGCCCCTTGGGCCTCCACCTAGGGGCCTCTGACCCCAGCAAGCTACCCAGGGGACCACATCTCTCCCTAGACTTGAAGTATAGGCCCCTGGGTGCCCACTGGCCCTTCAACTAGGGGCCTCTGACCCCAGCAAGCTACCCAGGGGTCCACCTCTCTCCCTGGACTTGCAGTATAGGACCCAGGGTGCCCCCTGGCCCTCCACCTAGGGGCATCTGACACCAGCAAGCTACCCAGGGGTCCACCTCTCTCCCTGGACTTGCAGTATAGGCCCCAGGGTGCCCTTTGGCCCTCCACCTAGGGTTCTCTGACCCTAGCAAACTACCCAGGGGTCCACCTCTCTCCCTGGACTTGCTGTAGAGGCCCCAGGGTGCCCCGTGGCCCTCCACTTAGAGGCCTCTGACCCCAGCAAGCTACCCAGGGGTCCACCTCTCTCCCTGGACTTATAGTAGAGGCCCTACGGTGCCCCCTAGCCCTCCCCCTAGGGGCCTCTGAGTCCAGCAAGCTACCCAGGGGTCCACATCTCTCCCTGGACTTGCAGTAGAGGCCCCAGGTTACCCCGTGACCCTCCACCTAGGGGCCTCTGAACCCAGCAAGCTACCCAGGGGTCCACCTCTCTCCCTGGACTTGCAATAGAGGCCCCAGGGTGCCCCTTGGCCCTCCATCTAGGGGCCTCTGACCCCAGAAAGCTACCCAGGGGTCCACCTCTCTCCCTAGACTTGCAGACTATGCCCCAGGGTGACCCTTGACCCTCCACCTTGGGGCCTCTGACCCAAGCAAGCTGCCCAGGGGCCTGCCTATCTCCCTGGACCTGCAGTAGAGTCCCCAGGGTGCCCGATGGCCCTCCACCTAGGGCCCTTTGACCCCAGCAAGCTACCCAGGGCTCCACCTCTCTCCCTGGTCTTGCAGTGGAGGGCCCAGGGTGCCCCCTTGAACTCCACCCAGGGGCTACTGACCCCAGCAAGCTACCCAGGGCTCCACCTCTCTCCCTGAACTTGCAGTAGAGGCCCCAGGGTACCCCGTGGCCCTCCACCTAGGGGCCTCTGAACCCAGCAAGCTACCCAGGGGTCCAGCTCTCTCCCTGGACTTGCAATAGAGGCCCCAGGGTGCCCCCTTGCCCTCCACCCATGGGCTACTGACCCCAGCAAGCTACCCTGGGCTCCACCTCTCTCCCTGGACTTGTAGTAGAGGCCCTAGGCTGCCATCTGGTCCTCCACCTAGGGGCCTCTGACCCCAGCAAGCTACCCAGGGCTCCACCTCTCTCCCTGGACTTGCAGTAGAGGCCCCAGGGTGCCCATTGGCCCTCCACCTAGGGGTCTTAGACCCCAGCAAGCTACCCAAGGGTCCGCCTCTGACCCCAGCAAGCTGCCCAGGGGCCTGCCTATCTCCCTGGACTTGCAGTAGAGTCCCCAGGGTGCCCCATGGCCCTCCACGTAGGGCCTTCTGACCCCAGCAAGCTACCCAGGGGTCCACATCTCTCCCTGGACTTGCAGTAGACGCCCCTGGGTGCCCACTGGCCGTCCACCTAGGGGCCTTTGACCCCAGCAAGCTACCCAGGGGTCCACCTCTCTCCATGGACTTATAGTAAAGGCCTCAGGGTGCCCCCTGGCCCTCCATCTAGGGGCCTCTGAGTCCAGCAAGCTACCCAAGGGTCCACATCTCTCCCTGGACTTGCAATAGAGGCCCCAGGGTACCCCGTGGCCCTCCACCTAGGGGTCTCTGAACCCAGCAAGCTACCCAGGGGTCCAGCTCTCTCCCTGGACTAGCAATAGAGGCCCCAGGGTGCCCCCTTGCCCTCCACCCAAGGGCTACTGACCCCAGCAAGCTACCCTAGGCTCCACCTCTCTCCCTGGACTTGTAGTAGAGGCCCTAGGCTGCCCTCTGGCCCTCCACCAAGGGACCTTTGACCCCAGCAAGCTACCCAGGGCTCCACCTCTCTCCCTGGACTTGCAGTAGAGGCCACAGGGTGCCCATTGGCCCTCCACCTAGGGGTCTCTGACCACAGCAAGCTACCGAGGGGTCCACCTCTCTCCCTGGACTTGCAATAGAGGCCCCAGGGTGCCCCGTGACCCTCCACCTAGGGGCCTCTGACCCCAGCAAGCTACCAAGGGGTCCACCTCTCTCCCTGGACTTGCAGTATAGGCCCCAGGGTGCCCCCTGGCCCTCCAACTAGGGGCCTCTGACCCCAGCAAGCTACCCAGGGGTCCACCTCTCTCCTTGGACTTGCAGTATAGGAACCAAGGTGTCCCCTGGCCCTCCACCTAGGGGCCTCTGACCCCAGCAAGCTACCCAGGGGTCCACCTCTCTCCCTGGACTTGCAGTATAGGACCCAGGGTGCCCCCTGGCCCTCCACCTTGGGGCATCTGACACCAGAAAGCTACCTAAGGGTCCACCTCTCTCCCTGGACTTGCAGTATAGGCCCAAGGTTGCCCTCTGGCCCTCCACCTAGGGGTCTCTGACCACAGCAAGCTACCGAGGGGTCCACCTCTCTCCCTGGACTTGCAATAGAGGCCCCAGGGTGCCCCGTGACCCTCCACCTAGGGGCCTCTGACCCCAGCAAGCTACCCAGGGGTCCACCTCTCTCCCTGGACTTGCTGTAGAGGCCTGAGGGTGACCCTTGGCCCTCCACCTAGGTGCCTCTGACCCCAGCAAGCTGCCCAGGGGCCTGCCTATCTCCCTGGACTTGCAGTAGAGTCCCCAGGGTGTCCCATGGCCCTCCACGTAGGGCCCTCTGACCCCAGCAAGCTACCCAGGGGTCCACCTCTCTCCCTGGACTTGCAGTATAGGCCACAGGGTGCCCCCTTGCCCACCACCTAGGGGCCTCTGACCCCAGCAAGCTACCCAGGGCTCCACTTCTCTCCCTGGACTTGCAGTAGAGGCCCCAGGGTGGCCCCTTGCCCTCCACCCAGGGGCTACTGACCCCAGCAAGGTACCCAGGGCTCCATCTCTCTCCCTGGACTTGCAGTAGAGGCCCCAGGGTACCCCGTGGCTCTCCACCTAGGGGCCTCTGAGTCCAGTAAGCTACCCAGGGGTCCACATCTCTCCCTGGACTTGCAGTAGAGGCCCCAGGGTACCCCGTGGCCCTCCACCAAGGGGCCTCTGAACCCAGCAAGCTACCCAGGGGTCCAGCTCTCTCCCTGGACTTGCAGTATAGGACCCAGGGTGCCCCCTGGCCCTCCACCTAGGGGCATCTGACACCAGCAAGCTACCCAGGGGTCCACCTCTCTCCCTGGACTTGCAATACAGGCCCCAGGGTGCCCCGTGACCCTCCACCTAAGGGCCTCTGACTCCACCAAGCTACCCAGGGGTCCACCTCTCTCCCTGGACTTGCAGTATAGGCCCCAGGGTGCCCCGTGACCCTCCACCTAGGGGCCTCTGACTCCAGCAAGCTACCCAGGGGTCCACCTCTCTCCCTGGACTTGCAGTATAGGCCCCAGGGTGCCCCTGGCCCTCCAACTAGGGGCCTCTGACCCCAGCAAGCTACCCAGGGGTCCACCTCTCTCCTTGGACTTGCAGTATAGGCCGCAAGGTGCCCCCTGGCCCTCCACCTAGGGGCATCTGACCCCAGCAAGCTACCCAGTGGTCCACCTCTCTCCCTGGACTTGCAGTATAGGACCCAGGGTGCCCCCTGGCCCTCCACCTAGGGGCATCTGACACCAGCAAGCTACCTAAGGGTCCACCTCTCTCCCTGGACTTGCAGTATAGGCCCCAGGGTGCCCTCTGGCCCTCCACCTAGGGTTCTCTGACCCTAGCAAACTACCCAGGGGTCCACCTCTCTCCCTGGACTTGCTGTAGAGGCCCCAGGGTGACCCTTGGCCCTCCACCTAGGTGCCTCTGACCCCAGCAAGCTGCCCAGAGGCCTGCCTATCTCCCTGGACTTGCAGTAGAGTCCCCAGGGTGCCCCATGGCCCTCCACGTAGGGCCCTCTGACCCCAGCAAGCTACCCAGGGGTCCACCTCTCTCCCTGGACTTGCAGTATAGGCCACAGGGTGCCCCCTTGCCCACCACCTAGAGGCCTCTGACCCCAGCAAGCTACCCAGGGCTCCACTTCTCTCCCTGGACTTGCAGTAGAGGCCCCAGGGTGCCCCCTTGCCCTCCACCCAGGGGCTACTGACCCCAGCAAGCTACCCAGGGCTCCATCTCTTTCCCTGGACTTGCAGTAGCGGCCCCAGGGTACCCCGTGGCCCTCCACCAAGGGGCCTCTGAACCCAGCAAGCTGCCCAGGGGTCCAGCTCTCTCCCTGGACTTGCAGTATAGGACCCAGGGTGCCCCCTGGCCCTCCACCTAGGGGCATCTGACACCAGCAAGCTACCCAGGGGTCCACCTCTCTCCCTGGACTTGCAATAGAGGCCCCAGGGTGCCCCGTGACCCTCCACCTAGGGGCTTCTGACTCCAGCAAGCTACCCAGGGGTCCACCTCTCTCCCTGGACTTGCAGTATAGGCCCCAGGGTTCCCCGTGACCCTCCACCTAGGGGCCTCTGACCCCAGCAAGCTACCCAGGGGTCCACCTCTCTCCCTGGACTTGCAGTATAGGCCTCAGAGTGCCCCCTGGCCCTCCAACTAGGGGCCTCTGACCCCAGCAAGCTACCCAGGGGTCCACCTCTCTCCTTGGACTTGCAGTATAGGCCCCAAGGTGCCCCCTGGCCCTCCACCTAGGGGCATCTGACCCCAGCAAGCTACCCAGGGGTCCACCTCTCTCCCTGGACTTGCAGTATAGGACCCAGGGTGCCCCCTGGCCCTCCACCTAGGGGCATCTGACACCAGCAAGCTACCTAAGGGTCCACCTCTCTCCCTGGACTTGCAGTATAGGCCCCAGGGTGCCCTCTGGCCCTCCACCTAGTGTTCTCTGACCCTAGCAAACTACCCAGGGGTCCACCTCTCTCCCTGGACTTGCTGTAGAGGCCCAAGGGTGACCCTTGGCCCTCCACCTAGGTGCCTCTGACCCCAGCAAGCTGCCCAGGGGCCTGCCTATCTTCCTGGACTTGCAGTAGTGTCCCCAGGGTGCCCTATGGCCCTCCACGTAGGGCCCTCTGACCCCAGCAAGCTACCCAGGGGTCCACCTCTCTCCCTGGACTTGCAGTATAGGCCACAGGGTGCCCCCTTATCCTCCACCTAGGGGCCTCTGACCCCAGCAAGCTACCCAGGGCTCCACTTCTCTCCCTGGACTTGCAGTAGAGGCCCCAGGGTACCCGTGGCCCTCCACCTAGGGGCCTCTGAGTCCAGCAAGCTACCCAGGGGACCACATCTCTCCCTGGACTTGCAGTAGAGGCCCCAGGGTACCCTGTGGCCCTCCACCTAGGGGCCTCTGAACCCAGCAAGCTACCCAGGGGTCCAGCTCTCTCCCTGGACTTGCAGTATAGGACCCAGGGTGCCCCCTGGCCCTCCACCTTGGGTCATCTGACACCAGCAAGCTACCCAGGGGTCCACCTCTCTCCCTGGACTTGCAGTAGAGGCCCCAGGGTGCCCTCTGGCCCTCCACCTAGGGGCCTCTGACCCTAGCAAACTACCCAGGGGTCCACCTCTCTCCCTGGACTTGCTGTAGAGGCCCCAAGGTGGCCCCTGGCCCTCCACCTAGGGGCAGCTGACCCCAGCAAGCTACCCAGGGGTCCACCTTTCTCCCTGAACTTGCAGTATAGGGCCCAGGGTGCCCCCTGGCCCTCTACCTATGTGCATCTGACACCAGCAAGCTACCCAGGGGTCCACCTCTCTCCCTGGACTTGCAATAGAGGCCCCAGGGTGCCCCGTGACCCTCCACCTAGGGGCTTCTGACTCCAGCAAGCTACCCAGGGGTCCACCTCTCTCCCTGGACTTGCAGTATAGGCCCCAGGGTTCCCCGTGACCCTCCACCTAGGGGCCTCTGACCCCAGCAAGCTACCCAGGGGTCCACCTCTCTCCCTGGACTTGCAGTATAGGCCTCAGAGTGCCCCCTGGCCCTCCAACTAGGGGCCTCTGACCCCAGCAAGCTACCCAGGGGTCCACCTCTCTCCTTGGACTTGCAGTATAGGCCCCAAGGTGCCCCCTGGCCCTCCACCTAGGGGCATCTGACCCCAGCAAGCTACCCAGGGGTCCACCTCTCTCCCTGGACTTGCAGTATAGGACCCAGGGTGCCCCCTGGCCCTCCACCTAGGGGCATCTGACACCAGCAAGCTACCTAAGGGTCCACCTCTCTCCCTGGACTTGCAGTATAGGCCCCAGGGTGCCCTCTGGCCCTCCACCTAGTGTTCTCTGACCCTAGCAAACTACCCAGGGGTCCACCTCTCTCCCTGGACTTGCTGTAGAGGCCCAAGGGTGACCCTTGGCCCTCCACCTAGGTGCCTCTGACCCCAGCAAGCTGCCCAGGGGCCTGCCTATCTTCCTGGACTTGCAGTAGTGTCCCCAGGGTGCCCTATGGCCCTCCACGTAGGGCCTTCTGACCCCAGCAAGCTACCCAGGGGTCCACCTCTCTCCCTGGACTTGCAGTATAGGCCACAGGGTGCCCCCTTATCCTCCACCTAGGGGCCTCTGACCCCAGCAAGCTACCCAGGGCTCCACTTCTCTCCCTGGACTTGCAGTAGAGGCCCCAGGGTACCCGTGGCCCTCCACCTAGGGGCCTCTGAGTCCAGCAAGCTACCCAGGGGACCACATCTCTCCCTGGACTTGCAGTAGAGGCCCCAGGGTACCCTGTGGCCCTCCACCTAGGGGCCTCTGAACCCAGCAAGCTACCCAGGGGTCCAGCTCTCTCCCTGGACTTGCAGTATAGGACCCAGGGTGCCCCCTGGCCCTCCACCTTGGGTCATCTGACACCAGCAAGCTACCCAGGGGTCCACCTCTCTCCCTGGACTTGCAGTATAGGCCCCAGGGTGCCCCGTGGCCCTCCACCTAGGGGCCTCTGACCCCAGCAAGCTACCCAGGGGTCCACATCTCTCCTTGGACTTGCAGTGGAGGCCCCTGGGTGCCCCCTGGCCCTCCACCTAGGGGCCTCTGACCCCAGCAAGCTACTCGGGGGTCCACATCTCTCCCTGGACTTGCAGTAGATGCCCCTGGGTGCCCCCTTGCCCTCCACCTAGGGGCCTCTGACCCCAGCAAGCTACCCAGGGGTCCACATCTCTCCCTGGACTTATAGTAGAGGCCCTACGGTGCCCCCTGGCCCTCCCCCTAGGGGCCTCTGACACCAGCAAGCTTCCCAGTGATTCACCTCTCTCACTGGACTTGCAGTAGAGGCCCCAGGTTGACCCTTGGCCCTCCACCTAGGGGCCTCTGACCCCAGCAAGCTGCCCAGGGGCCTGCCTATCTCCCTGGACTTGCAGTAAAGTCCCCAGGGTGCCCCATGGCCCTCCACCTAGGGCCCTTTTACCCCAGCAAGCTACCCAGGGGTCCACCTCTCTCCCTGGACTTGCAGTATAGGCCACAGGGTGCCCCCTTGCCCTCCACCTAGGGGCCTCTGACCCCAGCAAGCTACCCAGGGCTCCACCTCTCTCCCTGGACTTGCAGTAGAGGCCCCAGGCTGCCCTGTGACCCTCCACCTAGGGGCCTCTGACCCCAGCAAGCTACCCAGGGGTCCACATCTCTCCGTGGACTTGCAGTAGAGGCCCCAGGGTGCCCCCTGGCCCTCCACCTAGGGGCCTCTGACCCCAGCAAACTACCCAGGGGTCCACCTCTCTTCCTGGACTTGCAGTAGAGGCCCTACGGTGCCCCCTGGCCCTCCCCCTAGGGGCCTCTGACCCCAGCAAGCTTCCCAGTGATTCACCTCTCTCCCTGGACTTGCAGTAGAGGCCCCAGGTTGACCCTTGACCCTCCACCTTGGGGCCTCTGACCCCAGCAAGCTGCCCAGGGGCCTGCCTATCTCCCTGGACTTGCAGTAGAGTCCCCAGGGTGCCCCCTGGCCCTCTACCTATGTGCATCTGACACCAGCAAGCTACCCAGGGGTCCTCCTCTCTCCCTGGACTTGCAGTATAGGCCCCAGGGTGCCCCGTGGCCCTCCACCTAGGGGCCTCTGACCCCAGCAAGCTACCCAGGGGTCCACCTCTCTCCTTGGACTTGCAGTGGAGGCCCCTGGGTGCCCCCTGGCCCTCCACCTAGGGGCCTCTGACCCCAGCAAGCTACCCGGGGGTCCACATCTCTCCCTGGACTTGCAGTAGATGCCCCTGGGTGCCCCCTGGCCCTCCACCTAGGGGCCTCTGACCCCAGCAAGCTACCCAGGGGTCCACATCTCTCCCTGGACTTATAGTAGAGGCCCTACGGTGCCCCCTGGCTCTCCCCCTAGGGGCCTCTGACACCAGCAAGCTTCCCAGTGATTCACCTCTCTCACTGGACTTGCAGTAGAGGCCCCAGGTTGACCCTTGGCCCTCCACCTAGGGGCCTCTGACCCCAGCAAGCTGCCCAGAGGCCTGCGTATCTCCCTGGACTTGCAGTAAAGTCCCCAGGGTGCCCCATGGCCCTCCACCTAGGGCCCTTTTACCCCAGCAAGCTACAAAGGGGTCCACCTCTCTCCCTGGACTTGCAGTATAGGCCACAGGGTGCCCCCTTGCCCTCCACCTAGGGGCCTCTGACCCCAGCAAGCTACCCAGGGCTCCACCTCTCTCCCTGGACTTGCAGTAGAGGCCCCAGGCTGCCCTGTGACCCTCCACCTAGGGGCCTCTGACCCCAGCAAGCTACCCAGGGGTCCACATCTCTCCGTGGACTTGCAGTAGACGCCACTGGGTGCCCCCTGGCCCTCCACCTAGGGGCCTCTGACCCCAGCAAGCTAACCAGCGGTCCACCTTTCTCCCTGGACTTTTAGTAGAGGCCCCAGGGTGCCCCCTGGCCCTCCACCTAGGGGCCTCTGACCCCAGCAAACTACCCAGGGCTCCACCTCTCTTCCTGGACTTGCAGTAGAGGCCCTACGGTGCCCCCTGGCCCTCCCCCTAGGGGCCTCTGACACCAGCAAGCTTCCCAGTGATTCACCTCTCTCCCTGGACTTGCAGTAGAGGCCCCAGGTTGACCCTTGACCCTCCACCTTGGGGCCTCTGACCCCAGCAAGCTGCCCAGGGGCCTGCCTATCTCCCTGGACTTGCAGTAGAGTCCCCAGGGTGCCCCCTTGCCCTCCACCTAGGGGCCTCTTACCCCAGCAAGCTAACCAGGGGTCCACCTCTCTCCCTGGACTTTTAGTAGAGGCCCCAGGGTGCCCCCTGGCCCTCCACCTAGGGGCCTCTGACCCCAGCAAACTACCCAGGGGTCCACCTCTTTTCCTGGACTTGCAGTAGAGGCCCTACGGTGCCCCCTGGCCCTCCCCCTAGGGGCCTCTGACACCAGCAAGCTTCCCAGTGATTCACCTCTCTCCCTGGACTTGCAGTAGAGGCCCCAGGTTGACCCTTGACCCTCCACCTTAGGGCCTCTGACCCAAGCAAGCTGCCCAGGGGCCTGCCTATCTCCCTGGACTTGCAGTAGAGTCCCCAGGGTGCCCCATGGCCCTCCACCTAGGGCCCTTTGACCCCAGCAAGCTACCCAGGGCTCCACCTCTCTCCCTGGACTTGCAGTGGAGGACCCAGGGTGCCCCCTTGCCCTCCACCCAGGGGCTACTGACCCCAGCAAGCTACCCAGGGCTCCACCTCTCTCCCTGAACTTGCAGTAGAGGCCCCAGGGTACCCCGTGGCCCTCCACCTAGGGGCCTCTGACCCCAGCAAGCTACCCAGGGCTCCACCTCTCTCCCTGGACTTGTAGTAGAGGCCCTAGGCTGCCCATTGGCCCTCCACCTAGGGGTCTCTGACCCCAGCAAGCTACCCAGGGGTCCACCTCTCTCCCTGGACTTTTAGTAGAGGCCCCAGGGTGCCCCCTGGCCCTCCACCTAGGGGCCTCTGACACCAGCAAGCTTCCCAGTTTTCCACCTCTCTCCCTAGACTAGCAGTAGAGGCCCCAGTGTGACCCTTAGCCCCCCACCTAGGGGCCTCTGACCCCAGCAAGCTACCCAGGGGCCTACCTATCTTCCTGGACTTGCAGTAGAGTCCCCAGGGTGCCCCATGGCCCTCCACCCAGGGCCCTCTGAATCCAGCAAGCTACCTAGGGTCCACCTCTTTACCTGGACATATAGTAGAGGCCCTGCGGTGCGCCCTGGCCCTCCACCTAGGGGCCTCTGACCCCAGCAAGCTACCCAGGGGTCCACATCTCTCCCTGGACTTGCAGTAGATGCTCCTGGGTGCCCCCTGGCCCTCCACCAAGGGGCCTCTGACCCCAGCAAGCTACCAAGGGGTCCACCTCTCTCCCTGGACTTATAGTAGAGGCCCCAGGGTGCCCCCTGGCCCTCCACCTAGGGGCCTCTGACCCCAGCAAACTACCCAGGGGTCCACCTCTCTTCCTGGACTTGCAGTAGAGTCCCCAGGGTGCCCCATGGCCCTCAACCCAGGGCCCTCTGACCCCAGCAAGCTACCCAGGGCTCCAACCCTCTCCCTGGACTTGCAGTATAGGCCCCAGGGTGCCCCCTGGTCCTCCACCTAGGGGCCTCTGACCCTAGCAAACTACCCAGGGGTCCACCTCTCTCCCTGGACATGCAGTAGAGGCCCCAGGGTGCCCCGTGGCCCTCCACCTAGGGGCCTCTGACCCCAGCAAGCTACCTAGGGGTCCACATCTCTCCCTGGACTTTTAGTAGAGGCCCCAGGGTGCCCCCTGGTCCTCCACCTAGGGGCCTCTGACCCCAGCAAACTACCCAGGGGTCCACCTCTCTACCTGGACTTGCAATAGAGGCCCTACGGTGCCCCCTGGCCCTCCCCCTAGGGGCCTCCGACACCAGCAAGCTTCCCAGTGGTCCACCTCTCTCCCAAGACTTGCAGACTAGGCCCCAGGGTGACCCTTGGCCCTCCACCTAGGGGCCTCTGACCCCAGCAAGCTGCCCAGGGGCCTGCCTATCTCCCTGGACTTGCAGTAGAGTCCCCAGGGTGCCCCATGGCCCTCCACCTAGGGCCCTCTGACCCCAGCAAGCTACCCAGGGCTCCAACTCTCTCCCTGGACTTGCAGTAGAGGCCCCAGGGTGACCCCTGGTCCTCCACCTAGGGGCCCCTGACCCAAGCAAGCTGCCCAGGGGTCCACCTCTCTACCTGGACTTGCAATAGAGGCCCCAGGGTGCCCCTTGGCCCTCCACCTAGGGTCCTCGGACCCCAGAAAGCTACCCAGGGGTCCACCTCTCTCCCTAGAATTGCAGACTAGGCCCCAGGTTGACCCTTGGCCCTCCACCTAGGGGCTTCTGACCCCAGCAAGCTGCCCAGGGGCCTGCCTATCTCCCTGAACTTGCAGTAGAGTCCCCAGGGTGCCCCATGGCCCTCCACGTAGGGCCCTCTGACCCCAGCAAGCTACCCAGGGGTCCACCTCTCTCCCTGGACTTGCAGTATAGGCCACAGGGTGCCTCCTTGCCCTCCACCTAGGGGCCTCTGACCCCAGCAAGCTACCCAGGGCTCCACTTCTCTCCCTGGACTTGCAGTAGAAGCCCCAGGGTGCCCCCTTGCCCTCCACCCAGGGGCTACTGACCTCAGCAAGCTACCCAGGGCTCCACCTCTCTCCCTGGACTTGCTGTAGAGGCCCCAGGGTACCCCGTGGCCCTCCACCTAGGGGCCTCTGATTCCAGCAAGCTACCCAGGGGTCCACCTCTCTCCCTGGACTTGCAGTAGAGGCCCCAGGGTACCCCGTGGCCCTCCACCTAGGGGCCTCTGAACCCAGCAAGCTACCCAGGGGTCCACCTCTCTCCCTGGACTTGCAATAGAGGCCCCAGGGTGCCCCCTTGCCCTCCACCCAGGGGCCACTGACCCCAGCAAGCTACCCAGGGCTCCACCTCTCTCCCTGGACTTGTAGTAGAGGCCCTAGGCTGCCCTCTGGGCCTCCACCTAGGGGCCTCTGACCCCAGCAAGCTACCCAGGGCTCCACCTCTCTCCCTGGACTTGCAGTAGAGGCCCCAGGGTGCCCATTGGCCCTCCACCTAGGGGTCTCTTACACCAGCAAGCTACCGAGGGGTCCACCTCTCTCCCTGGACTTGCAATAGAGGCCCCAGGGTGCCCCCTGACCCTCCACCTAGGGGCCTCTGACCCCAGCAAGCTACCCAGGGGTCCACATCTCTCCCTGGACTTGCAGTAGACGCCCCTGGGTGCCCCCTGGCCCTCCACCAAGGGGCCTCTGACCCCAGCAAGCTACCCAGGGGTCCACCTCTCTCCCTGGACTTATAGTAGAGGCCCCAGGGTGCCCCCTGGCCCTCCACCTAGGGGCCTCTGACCCCAGCAAACTACCCAGGGGTCCACCTCTCTTCCTGGACTTGCAGTACAGTCCCCAGGGTTCCCCATGGCCCTCCACCTAGGGCCCTCTGACCCCAGCAAGCTACCCAGGGCTCCAACCCTCTCCCTGGACTTGCAGTATAGGCCCCAGGGTGCCCCCTGGTCCTCCACCTAGGGGCCTCTGACCCTAGCAAACTACCCAGGGGTCCACCTCTCTCCCTGGACTTGCAGTAGAGGCCCCAGGGTGCCCCGTGGCCCTCCACCTAGGGGCCTCTGACCCCAGCAAGCTACCCAGGGGTCCACATCTCTCCCTGGACTTTTAGTAGAGACCCCAGGGTGCCACCTGGCCCTCCACCTAGGGGCCTCTGACCCCAGCAAACGACCCAGGGGTCCACTTCTCTCCCTGGACTTGCAATAGAGGCCCTACGGTGCCCCCTGGCCCTCCCCCTAGGGGCCTCCGACTCCAGCAAGCTTCCCAGTGGTCCACCTCTCTCCCAAGACTTGCAGACTAGGCCCCAGGGTGACCCTTGGCCCTCCACATAGGGCCCTCGGACCCCAGCAAGCTACCCAGGGCTCCAACCCTCTCCCTGGACTTGCAGTAGAGGCCCCAGGGTGCCCCCTGGTCCTCCACCTAGGGGCCTCTGACCCTAGCAAACTACCCAGGGTTCCACCTCTCTCCCTGGACTTGCAGTAGAAGCCCCAGGGTGCCCCGTGGCCCTCAACCTAGGGGCCTCTGACCCCAGCAAGCTACCCAGGGGTCCACATCTCTCCCTGGACTTTTAGTAGAGGCCCCAGGGTGCCACCTGGCCCTCCACCTAGGGGCCTCTGAGCCCAGCAAACAACCCAGGGGTCCACCTTTCTTCCTGGACTTGCAATAGAGGCCATACGGTGCCCCCTGGCCCTCCCCCTAGGGGCCCTGACACCAGCAAGCTTCCCAGTGGTCCACCTCTCTCCCAAGACTTGCAGACTACGCCCCAGGGTGACCGTTGGCCCTCCACCTAGGGGCCTCTGACCCCAGCAAGCTGCCCAGGGGCCTGCCTATCTCCCTGGACTTGCAGTATAGGCCCCAGGGTGGCCCATGGCCCTCCACCTAGGGCCCTCTGTCTCCAGCAAGCTACCCAGGGCTACAACTCTCTCCCTGGACTTGCAGTATAGGCCCCAGGGTGCCCCCAGGTCCTCCACCTACGGGCCCCTGACCCAAGCAAGCTGCCCAGGGGTCCACCTCTCTCCCTGGACTTGCAATAGAGGCCCCAGGGTGCCCCTTGGCCCTCCACCTAGGGGCCTCTGACCCCTGAAAGCTACCCAGGGGTCCACCTCTCTCCCTAGAATTGCAGACTAGGCCCCAGGGTGACCCTTGGCCCTCCACCTAGGGGCCTCTGACCCCAGCAAGCTTCCCAGGGGCCTGCCTATCTCCCTGAACTTGCAGTAGAGTCCCCAGGGTGCCCCATGGCCCTCCACGTAGGGCCCTCTGACCCCAGCAAGCTACCCAGGGGTCCACCTTTCTCCCTGCACTTGCAGTATAGGCCCCAGGGTGCCCCTTGGCCCTCCACCTAGGGGCCTCTGACTCCAGCAAGCTTCCCAGTGGTCCACCTCTCTCCCAAGACTTGCAGACTAGGCCCCAGGGTGACCCTTGGCCCTCCACCTAGGGGCCTCTGACCCCAGCAAGCTGCCCAGGGGCCTGCCTATCTCCCTGGACTTGCAGTAGAGTCCCCAGGGTGCCTCATGGCCCTCCACCTAGGGCCCTCTGACCCCAGCAAGCTACCCAGGGCTCCAACTCTCTCCCTGGACTTGCAGTATAGGCCCCAGGGTGCCCCCTGGTCCTCCACCTAGGGGCCCCTGACCCAAGCAAGCTGCCCAGGGGTCCACCTTTCTACCTGGACTTGCAATAGAGGCCCCAGGGTGCCCCTTGGCCCGCCACCTAGGGGCCTCTGACCCCAGAAAGCTACCCAGGGGTCCACCTCTCTCCCTAGAATTGCAGACTAGGCCCCAGGTTGACCCTTGGCCCTCCACCTAGGGGCTTCTGACCCCAGCAAGCTGCCCAGGGGCCTGCCTATCTACCTGAACTTGCAGTAGAGTCCCCAGGGTGCCCCATGGCCCTCCACGTAGGGCCCTCTGACCCCAGCAAGCTACCCAGGGGTCCACCTCTCTCCCTGGACTTGCAGTATAGGCCCCAGGGTGTCCCGTGGCCCTCCACCTTGGGGCCTCTGACCCCAGCAAGCTACCCAGGGTTCACATCTCTCCTTGGACTTGCAGTGGAGGCCCCTGGGTGCCCCCTGGCCCTCCACCTAGGGGCCTCTGACCCCAGCAATCTACCCGGGGGTCCACATCTCTCCCTGGACTTGCAGTAGACGCCCCTGGGTGCCCCCTGGCCCTCCACTCAGGGGCCCCTGACCCCAGCAAGCTACCCAGGGGTCCACATCTCTCCCTGGACTTGCAGTAGATGCCCCTAGGTGCCCCCTGGCCCTCCACCAAGGGGCCTCTGACCCCAGCAAGCTAAAAAGGGGTCCACCTCTCTCCCTGGACTTATAGTAGAGGCCCCAGGGTGCCCCCTGGCCCTCCACTTAGGGGCCTCTGACCCCAGCAAACTACCCAGGGGTCCACCTCTCTTCCTGGACTTGCAGTAGAGTCCCCAGGGTGCCCCATGGCCCTCCACCTAGCGCCCTCTGACACCAGCAAGCTACCCAGGGCTCCAACCCTCTCCCTGGACTTGCAGTATAGGCCCCAGGGTGCCCCCTGGTCCTCCACCTAGGGGCCTCTGACCCTAGCAAACTACCCAGGGGTCCACCTCTCTCCCTGGACATGCAGTAGAGGCCCCAGGGTGCCCCGTGGCCCTCCACCTAGGGGCCTCTGACCCCAGCAAGCTACCTAGGGGTCCACATCTCTCCCTGGACTTTTAGTAGAGGCCCCAGGGTGCCCCCTGGTCCTCCACCTAGGGGCCTCTGACCGCAGCAAACTACCCAGGGGTCCACCTCTCTCCCTGGACTTGCAATAGAGGCCCTACGGTGCCCCCTGGCCCTCCCCCTAGGGGCCTCCGACACCAGCAAGCTTCCCAGTGGTCCACCTCTCTCCCAAGACTTGCAGACTAGGCCCCAGGGTGACCCTTGGCCCTCCACCTAGGGGCCTCTGACCCCAGCAAGCTGCCCAGGGGCCTGCCTATCTCCCTGGACTTGCAGTAGAGTCCCCAGGGTGCCCCATGGCCCTCCACCTAGGGCCCTCTGACCCCAGCAAGCTGCCCAGGGCTCCAACTCTCTCCCTGGACTTGCAGTATAGGCCCCAGGGTGACCCCTTGCCCTCCACCTAGGGGCCTCTGACTCCAGCAAGCTACCCAGGGCTCCACCTCTCTCCCTGGACTTGCAGTAGAGGCCCCAGGGTACCCCGTGGCCCTCCACCTAGGGGCCTCTGATTCCAGCAAGCTACCCAGGGGTCCACCTCTCTCCCTGGACTTGCAGTAGAAGCCCCAGGGTACCCCGTGGCCCTCCACCTAGGGGCCTCTGAACCCAGCAAGCTACCCAGGGGTCCAGCTCTCTCGCTGGACTTGCAATAGAGGCCCCAGGGTGCCCCCTTGCCCTCCACCCAGGGGCTACTGACCCCAGCAAGCTACCCAGGGCTACACCTCTCTCCCTGGACTTGTAGTAGAGGCCCTAGGCTGCCCTCTGGCCCTCCACCTAGGGGCTTCTGACCCTAGCAAGCTACCCAGGGGTCCACCTCTCTCCCTGGACTTATAGTAGAGGCCCCAGGGTTTCCCCTGGCCCTCCACCTAGGGGCCTCTGAGTCCAGCAAGCTACCGAGGGGTCCACCTCTCTCCCTGGACTTGCAGTATAGGCCCCAGGGTGGCCAGTGGCACTCCACCTAGGGGCCTCTGACCCCAGCAAGCTACCCAGGGGTCCACATCTCTCCCTGGACTTGCAGTAGACGCCCCTGGGTGCCCCCTGGCCCTCCACCTAGGGGCCTCTGACCCCAGCAAGCTACCCAGGGGTCCACCTCTCTCCCTGGACTTATAGTAGAGAACCTACGTTGACCCTGGCCCTCCCCCTAGGGGCCTCTGACACCAGCAAGCTACCCAGGGCTCCACCTCTCTCCCTAGACTTGCAGACTAGGCCCCAGGGTGCCCCCTGGCCCTCCACCTAGGGGCCTCTGACCCCAGCAAGCTGCCCAGGGGCCTGCCTATCTCCCTGGACTTGCAGTAGAGTCCCCAGGGTGCCCCATGGCCCTCCACCTAGGGGCCTCTGACCCCAGCAAGCTGCCCAGGGGCCTGCCTACCTCCGTGGACTTTCAGTAGTGTCCCCAGGGTGCCCCATGGCCCTCCACGTAGGGCCCTCTGACCCCAGCAAGCTACCCAGGGGTCCAACTCTCTCCCTGGACTTGCAGTAGAGGCCCCAGGGAACCCCTGGCCCTCCACCCAGGGGCCTCTGAACCCAGCAAGCTACCCAGGGGTCCACCTCTCTCCCTGGACTTATAGTAGAGGCCCTATGGTGCCCCCTGGCCCTCCCCCTAGGGGCCTCTGACACCAGCAAGCTTCCCAGTGATTCACCTCTCTCCCTGGACTTGCAGTAGAGGCCCCAGGGTACCCCGTGGCCCTCCACCTAGGGGCCTCTGACCCCAGCAAGCTACCCAGGGGTCCACATCTCTCCCTGGACTTGCAGTAGAGGCCCCAGGGTACCTCGTGGCCCTCCACCTAGGGGCCTTTGAACCCAGTAAGCTACCCAGGGGTCCAGCTCTCTCCCTGGACTTGCAATAGAGGCCCCAGGGTGCCCCCTTGCCCTCCAACCAGTGGCTACTGACCCCAGCAAGCTACCCAGGGCTCCACCTCTCTCCCTGGACTTTCAGTAGAGGCCCCAGGGTGCCCATTGGCCCTCCACCTAGGGGTCTCTGACCCCAGCAAGCTACCGAGGGGTCCACCTCTCTCCCTGGACTTGCAATAGAGGCCCCAGGGTGCCCCATGACCCTCCACCGAGGGGCCTCTGACCCCAGCAAGCTACCCAGGGCTCCACCTCTCTCCCTGGACTTGCAGTAGAGGCCCCAGGGTACCTAGTGGCCCTCCACCTAGGGGCCTCTGACCCCAGCAAGCTACCCAAGGCTTCACCTCTCTCCCTGGACTTGCAGTAGAGGCCCCAGGGTACCTAGTGGCCCTCCACCTAGGGGCCTCTGACCCCAGCAAGCTACCCTGGAGTCCACTTCTCTTCCTGGACTTGCAGTAGAGGCCCCAGGGTGCCCCTTGGCCCTCCATCTAGGGGCCTTTGACCCCAGCAAGCTACCCAGGGCTCCACCTCTCTCCCTGGACTTGCAGTAGAGGCCCCAGGGTACCTAGTGGCCCTCCACCTAGGGGCCTCTGACCCCAGCAAGCTACCCAGGGCTCCACATCTCTCCCTGGACTTGCAGTAGAGGCCCCAGGGTGCCCATTGGCCCTCCACCTAGGGGTCTCTGATCCCAGCAAGCTACCGAGGGATCCACCTCTTTCCCTGGACTTGCAATAGAGGCCCCAGGGTGCCCCGGGACCCTCCACCTACGGGCCTCTGACCCCAGCAAGCTACCCAGGGGTCCAGCTCTCTCCCTGGACTTGCAATAGAGGCCCCAGGGTGCCCCCTTGCCCTCCACCCAGGGGCTACTGACCCCAGCAAGCTACCCAGGGCTCCACCTCTCTCCCTGGACTTGTAGTAGAGGCCCTAGGCTGCCCTCTGGCCCTCCACCTAGGGGCCTCTGACCCCAGCAAGCTACCCAGGGCTCCACCTCTCTCCCTGGACTTGCAGTAGAGGCCCCAGGTTGACCCTTGGCCCTCCACCTAGGGCCCTTTGACCCCAGCAAGCTACCCAGGGGTCCACCTCTCTCCCTGGACTTGCAGTATAGGCCACAGGGTGCCCCCTTGCCCTCCACCTAGGGGCCTCTGACCCCAGCAAGCTACCCAGGGCTCCACCTCTCTCCCTGGACTTGCAGTAGAGGCCCCAGGGTGCCCCCTTGCCCTCCACCCAGGGGCTACTGACCCTAGCAAACTACCCAGGGGTCCACCTCTCTCCCTGGACTTGCTGTAGAGGCCCCAGGGTGCCCCTTGCCCTCCACCTAGGGGCCTCTGACCCCAGCAAGCTACCCTGGAGTCCACTTCTCTTCCTGGACTTGCAGTAGAGGCCCCAGGGTGCCCCTTGGCCCTCCATCTAGGGGCCTTTGACCCCAGCAAGCTACCGAGGGTTCCACCTCTCTCCCTGGACATGCAGTAGAGGCCCCAGGGTGCCCCCTTGCCCTCCACCCAGGGGCTACTGACCCCAGCAAGCTACTCAGGGCTCCACCTCTCTCCCTGGACTTGTAGTAGAGGCCCTAGGCTGCCCTCAGGCCCTCCACCTAGGGGCCTCTGACCCCAGCAAGCTACCCAAGGCTTCACCTCTCTCCCTGGACTTGCAGTAGAGGCCCCAGGGTGCCCATTGGCCCTCCACCTAGGGACCTCTGACCCCAGCAAGCTACCGAGGGGTCCACCTCTCTCCCTGGACTTGCAGTAGAGGCCCCAGGGTGCCCCGTGGCCCTCCACCTAGGGGCCTCTGACCCCAGCAAGCTACCCAGGGGTCCACCTCTCTTCCTGGACTTGCAGTATAGGCCCCAGGGTGCCCCCTGGCCCTCCAACTAGGGGCCTCTGATCCCAGCAAGCTACCCAGGGGTCCACATCTCTCCTTGGACTTGCAGTATAGGCTCCAGGGTGCCCCTGGCCCTCCACCCAGGGGCTACTGACCCCAGCAAGCTACCCAGGGCTCCACCTCTCTCCCTGGACTTGCAGTAGAGGCCCCAGGGTACCTAGTGGCCCTCCACCTAGGGGCCTCTGACCCCAGCAAGCTACCCAGGGCTCCACATCTCTCCCTGGACTTGCAGTAGAGGCCCCAGGGTGCCCATTGGCCCTCCACCTAGGGGTCTCTGATCCCAGCAAGCTACCGAGGGATCCACCTCTTTCCCTGGACTTGCAATAGAGGCCCCAGGGTGCCCCGGGACCCTCCACCTAGGGGCCTCTGACCCCAGCAAGCTACCCAGGGGTCCAGCTCTCTCCCTGGACTTGCAATAGAGGCCCCAGGGTGCCCCCTTGCCCTCCACCCAGGGGCTACTGACCCCAGCAAGCTACCCAGGGCTCCACCTCTCTCCCTGGACTTGTAGTAGAGGCCCTAGGCTGCCTTCTGGCCCTCCACCTAGGGGCCTCTGACCCCAGCAAGCTACCCAGGGCTCCACCTCTCTCCCTGGACTTGCAGTAGAGGCCCCAGGTTGACCCTTGGCCCTCCACCTAGGGCCCTTTGACCCCAGCAAGCTACCCAGGGGTCCACCTCTCTCCCTTGACTTGCAATAGAGGCCCCAGGGTGCCCCCTTGCCCTCCACCCAGGGGCTACTGACCCCAGCAAGCTACCCAGGGCTACACCTCTCTCCCTGGACTTGTAGTAGAGGCCCTAGGCTGCCCTCTGGCCCTCCACCTAGGGGCTTCTGACCCTAGCAAGCTACCCAGGGGTCCACCTCTCTCCCTGGACTTATAGTAGAGGCCCCAGGGTGCCCCCTGGCCCTCCACCTAGGGGCCTCTGACCCCAGCAAGCTACCCAGGGGTCCACCTCTCTCCCTGGACTTGCAGTATAGGCCCCAGGGTGGCCAGTGGCACTCCACCTAGGGGCCTCTGACCCCAGCAAGCTACCCAGGGGTCCACATCTCTCCCTGGACTTGCAGTAGACGCCCCTGGGTGCCCCCTGGCCCTCCACCTAGGGGCCTCTGACCCCAGCAAGCTACCCAGGGGTCCACCTCTCTCCCTGGACTTATAGTAGAGGCCCTACGTTGACCCTGGCCCTCCCCCTAGGGGCCTCTGACACCAGCAAGCTACCCAGGGCTCCACCTCTCTCCCTAGACTTGCAGACTAGGCCCCAGGGTGCCCCCTGGCCCTCCACCTAGGGGCCTCTGACCCCAGCAAGCTGCCCAGGGGCCTGCCTATCTCCCTGGACTTGCAGTAGAGTCCCCAGGGTGCCCCATGGCCCTCCACCTAGGGGCCTCTGACCCCAGCAAGCTGCCCAGGGGCCTGCCTACCTCCCTGGACTTTCAGTAGTGTCCCCAGGGTGCCCCATGGCACTCCACGTAGGGCCCTCTGACCCCAGCAAGCTACCCAGGGGTCCAACTCTCTCCCTGGACTTGCAGTAGAGGCCCCAGGGAACCCCTGGCCCTCCACCCAGGGGCCTCTGAACCCAGCAAGCTACCCAGGGGTCCACCTCTCTCCCTGGACTTATAGTAGAGGCCCTATGGTGCCCCCTGGCCCTCCCCCTAGGGGCCTCTGACACCAGCAAGCTTCCCAGTGATTCACCTCTCTCCCTGGACTTGCAGTAGAGGCCCCAGGGTACCCCGTGGCCCTCCACCTAGGGGCCTCTGACCCCAGCAAGCTACCCAGGGGTCCACATCTCTCCCTGGACTTGCAGTAGAGGCCCCAGGGTACCTCGTGGCCCTCCACCTAGGGGCCTTTGAACCCAGTAAGCTACCCAGGGGTCCAGCTCTCTCCCTGGACTTGCAATAGAGGCCCCAGGGTGCCCCCTTGCCCTCCAACCAGTGGCTACTGACCCCAGCAAGCTACCCAGGGCTCCACCTCTCTCCCTGGACTTTCAGTAGAGGCCCCAGGGTGCCCATTGGCCCTCCACCTAGGGGTCTCTGACCCCAGCAAGCTACCGAGGGGTCCACCTCTCTCCCTGGACTTGCAATAGAGGCCCCAGGGTGCCCCATGACCCTCCACCGAAGGGCCTCTGACCCCAGCAAGCTACCCAGGGCTCCACCTCTCTCCCTGGACTTGCAGTAGAGGCCCCAGGGTACCTAGTGGCCCTCCACCTAGGGGCCTCTGACCCCAGCAAGCTACCCAAGGCTTCACCTCTCTCCCTGGACTTGCAGTAGAGGCCCCAGGGTACCTAGTGGCCCTCCACCTAGGGGCCTCTGACCCCAGCAAGCTACCCTGGAGTCCACTTCTCTTCCTGGACTTGCAGTAGAGGCCCCAGGGTGCCCCTTGGCCCTCCATCTAGGGGCCTTTGACCCCAGCAAGCTACCCAGGGCTCCACCTCTCTCCCTGGACTTGCAGTAGAGGCCCCAGGGTACCTAGTGGCCCTCCACCTAGGGGCCTCTGACCCCAGCAAGCTACCCAGGGCTCCACATCTCTCCCTGGACTTGCAGTAGAGGCCCCAGGGTGCCCATTGGCCCTCCACCTAGGGGTCTCTGATCCCAGCAAGCTACCGAGGGATCCACCTCTTTCCCTGGACTTGCAATAGAGGCCCCAGGGTGCCCCGGGACCCTCCACCTACGGGCCTCTGACCCCAGCAAGCTACCCAGGGGTCCAGCTCTCTCCCTGGACTTGCAATAGAGGCCCCAGGGTGCCCCCTTGCCCTCCACCCAGGGGCTACTGACCCCAGCAAGCTACCCAGGGCTCCACCTCTCTCCCTGGACTTGTAGTAGAGGCCCTAGGCTGCCCTCTGGCCCTCCACCTAGGGGCCTCTGACCCCAGCAAGCTACCCAGGGCTCCACCTCTCTCCCTGGACTTGCAGTAGAGGCCCCAGGTTGACCCTTGGCCCTCCACCTAGGGCCCTTTGACCCCAGCAAGCTACCCAGGGGTCCACCTCTCTCCCTGGACTTGCAGTATAGGCCACAGGGTGCCCCCTTGCCCTCCACCTAGGGGCCTCTGACCCCAGCAAGCTACCCAGGGCTCCACCTCTCTCCCTGGACTTGCAGTAGAGGCCCCAGGGTGCCCCCTTGCCCTCCACCCAGGGGCTACTGACCCTAGCAAACTACCCAGGGGTCCACCTCTCTCCCTGGACTTGCTGTAGAGGCCCCAGGGTGCCCCTTGCCCTCCACCTAGGGGCCTCTGACCCCAGCAAGCTACCCTGGAGTCCACTTCTCTTCCTGGACTTGCAGTAGAGGCCCCAGGGTGCCCCTTGGCCCTCCATCTAGGGGCCTTTGACCCCAGCAAGCTACCGAGGGTTCCACCTCTCTCCCTGGACATGCAGTAGAGGCCCCAGGGTGCCCCCTTGCCCTCCACCCAGGGGCTACTGACCCCAGCAAGCTACTCAGGGCTCCACCTCTCTCCCTGGACTTGTAGTAGAGGCCCTAGGCTGCCCTCAGGCCCTCCACCTAGGGGCCTCTGACCCCAGCAAGCTACCCAAGGCTTCACCTCTCTCCCTGGACTTGCAGTAGAGGCCCCAGGGTGCCCATTGGCCCTCCACCTAGGGACCTCTGACCCCAGCAAGCTACCGAGGGGTCCACCTCTCTCCCTGGACTTGCAGTAGAGGCCCCAGGGTGCCCCGTGGCCCTCCACCTAGGGGCCTCTGACCCCAGCAAGCTACCCAGGGGTCCACCTCTCTTCCTGGACTTGCAGTATAGGCCCCAGGGTGCCCCCTGGCCCTCCAACTAGGGGCCTCTGATCCCAGCAAGCTACCCAGGGGTCCACCTCTCTCCTTGGACTTGCAGTATAGGCTCCAGGGTGCCCCTGGCCCTCCACCCAGGGGCTACTGACCCCAGCAAGCTACCCAGGGCTCCACCTCTCTCCCTGGACTTGCAGTAGAGGCCCCAGGGTACCTAGTGGCCCTCCACCTAGGGGCCTCTGACCCCAGCAAGCTACCCAGGGCTCCACATCTCTCCCTGGACTTGCAGTAGAGGCCCCAGGGTGCCCATTGGCCCTCCACCTAGGGGTCTCTGATCCCAGCAAGCTACCGAGGGATCCACCTCTTTCCCTGGACTTGCAATAGAGGCCCCAGGGTGCCCCGGGACCCTCCACCTAGGGGCCTCTGACCCCAGCAAGCTACCCAGGGGTCCAGCTCTCTCCCTGGACTTGCAATAGAGGCCCCAGGGTGCCCCCTTGCCCTCCACCCAGGGGCTACTGACCCCAGCAAGCTACCCAGGGCTCCACCTCTCTCCCTGGACTTGTAGTAGAGGCCCTAGGCTGCCCTCTGGCCCTCCACCTAGGGGCCTCTGACCCCAGCAAGCTACCCAGGGCTCCACCTCTCTCCCTGGACTTGCAGTAGAGGCCCCAGGTTGACCCTTGGCCCTCCACCTAGGGCCCTTTGACCCCAGCAAGCTACCCAGGGGTCCACCTCTCTCCCTTGACTTGCAGTATAGGCCACAGGGTGCCCCCTTGCCCTCCACCTAGGGGCCTCTGACCCCAGCAAGCTACCCAGGGCTCCACCTCTCTCCCTGGACTTGCAGTAGAGGCCCCAGGGTGCCCCCTTGCCCTCCACCCAGGGGCTACTGGCCCCAGCAAGCTACCCAGGGCTCCACCTCTCTCCCTGGACTTGAAGTAGAGGCCCCAGGGTACCCCGTGGCCCTCCACCTAGGGGCCTCTGACCCCAGCAAGCTACCCAGGGGTCCACATCTCTCCCTGGACTTGCAGTAGAGGCCCCAGGGTACCCCGTGGCCCTCCACCTAGGGGCCTCTGAACCCAGCAAGCTACCCAGGGGTCCAGCTCTCTCCCTGGACTTGCAATAGAGGCCCCAGGGTGCCCCCTTGCCCTCCACCCAGGGGCTACTGACCCCAGCAAGCTACCCAGGGCTCCACCTCTCTCCCTGGACTTGTAGTAGAGGCCCTAGGCTGCCCTCTGGCCCTCCACCTAGGGGCCTCTGACCCCAGCAAGCTACCCTGGGCTCCACCTCTCTCCCTGGACTTGCAGTAGAGGCCCCAGGGTGCCCATTTGCCCTCCACTTAGTGGTCTCTGACCCCAGCAAGCTACCGAGGGGTCCACCTCTCTCCCTGGACTTTCATTAGAGGCCCCAGGGTGCCCCGTGAACCTCCACCTAGTGGCCTCTGACCCCAGCAAGCTACCCAGGGATCCTCATCTCTCCCTTGTCTTGCAGTAGACGCCGCTGAGTGCCCCCTGGTCCTCCACCTAGGTGCTTCTGACCCCAGCAAGCTACCTAGGGGTCCACCTCTCTCCCTGGACTTTTAGTAGAGGCCCCAGGGTGCCCCTGGCCCTCCACCTAGGGGCCTCTGAACCCAGCAAACTACCCAGGGGTCCACCTCTCTTCCTGGACTTGCAGTAGAGGCCCTACGGTGCCCCCTGGTCCTCCACCTAGGGGCCTCTGACCCTAGCAAACTACCCAGGGGTCCACCTCTCTCCCTGGACATGCAGTAGAGGCCCCAGGGTGCCCCGTGGCCCTCCACCTAGGGGCCTCTGACCCCAGCAAGCTACCTAGGGGTCCACATCTCTCCCTGGACTTTTAGTAGGGGCCCCAGGGTGCCCCCTGGTCCTCCACCTAGGGGCCTCTGACCCCAGCAAACTACCCAGGGGTCCACCTCTCTCCCTGGACTTGCAATAGAGGCCCTACGGTGCCCCCTGGCCCTCCCCCTAGGGGCCTCCGACACCAGCAAGCTTCCCAGTGGTCCACCTCTCTCCCAAGACTTGCAGACTAGGCCCCAGGGTGACCCTTGGCCCTCCACCTAGGGGCCTCTGACCCCAGCAAGCTGCCCAGGGGCCTGCCTATCTCCCTGGACTTGCAGTAGAGTCCCCAGGGTGCCTCATGGCCCTCCACCTAGGGCCCTCTGACCCCAGCAAGCTACCCAGGGCTCCAACTCTCTCCCTGGACTTGCAGTATAGGCCCCAGGGTGCCCCCTGGTCCTCCACCTAGGGGCCCCTGACCCAAGCAAGCTGCCCAGGGGTCCACCTCTCTAGCTGGACTTGCAATAGAGGCCCCAGGGTGCCCCTTGGCCCTCCACCTAGGGGCCTCTGACCCCAGAAAGCTACCCAGGGGTCCACCTCTCTCCCTAGAATTGCAGACTAGGCCCCAGGTTGACCCTTGGCCCTCCACCTAGGGGCTTCTGACCCCAGCAAGCTGCCCAGGGGCCTGCCTATCTACCTGAACTTGCAGTAGAGTCCCCAGGGTGCCCCATGGCCCTCCACGTAGGGCCCTCTGACCCCAGCAAGCTACCCAGGGGTCCACCTCTCTCCCTGGACTTGCAGTATAGGCCCCAGGGTGCCCCGTGGCCCTCCACCTTGGGGCCTCTGACCCCAGCAAGCTACCCAGGGTTCACATCTCTCCTTGGACTTGCAGTGGAGGCCCCTGGGTGCCCCCTGGCCCTCCACCTAGGGGCCTCTGACCCCAGCAATCTACCCGGGGGTCCACATCTCTCCCTGGACTTGCAGTAGACGCCCCTGGGTGCCCCCTGGCCCTCCACCTAGGGGCCTCTGACCCCAGCAAGCTACCCAGGGGTCCACATCTCTCCCTGGACTTGCAGTAGATGCCCCTGGGTGCCCCCTGGCCCTCCACCAAGGGGCCTCTGACCCCAGCAAGCTACCAAGGGGTCCACCTCTCTCCCTGGACTTATAGTAGAGGCCCCAGGGTGCCCCCTGGCCCTCCACCTAGGGGCCTCTGACCCCAGCAAACTACCCAGGGGTCCACCTCTCTTCCTGGACTTGCAGTAGAGTCCCCAGGGTGCCCCCTTGCCCTCCACCTAGGGGCTACTGACCCCAGCAAGCTACCTAGGGGTCCACATCTCTCCCTGGACTTTTAGTAGAGGCCCCAGGGTGCCCCCTGGTCCTCCACCTAGGGGCCTCTGACCCCAGCAAACTACCCAGGGGTCCACCTCTCTCCCTGGACTTGCAATAGAGGCCCTACGGTGCCCCCTGGCCCTCCCCCTAGGGGCCTCCGACACCAGCAAGCTTCCCAGTGGTCCACCTCTCTCCCAAGACTTGCAGACTAGGCCCCAGGGTGACCCTTGGCCCTCCACCTAGGGGCCTCTGACCCCAGCAAGCTGCCCAGGGGCCTGCCTATCTCCCTGGACTTGCAGTAGAGTCCCCAGGGTGCCCCATGGCCCTCCACCCAGGGCCCTCTGACCCCAGCAAGCTACCCAGGGCTCCAACTCTCTCCCTGGACTTGCAGTATAGGCCCCAGGGTGACCCCTGGTCCTCCACCTAGGGGCCCCTGACCCAAGCAAGCTACCCAGGGGTCCACATCTCTCCCTGGACTTGCAGTAGACGCCCCTGGGTGCCCCCTGGCCCTCCACCAAGGGGCCTCTGACCCCAGCAAGCTACCCAGGGGTCCACCTCTCTCCCTGGACTTATAGTAGATGCCCCAGGGTGCCCCCTGGCCCTCCACCTAGGGGCCTCTGACCCCAGCAAACTACCCGGGGGTCCACCTCTCTTCCTGGACTTGCAGTAGAGTCCCCAGGGTGCCCCATGGCCCTCCACCTAGGGCCCTCTGACCCCAGCAAGCTACCCAGGGCTCCAACCCTCTCCCTGGACTTGCAGTATAGGCCCCAGGGTGCCCCCTGGTCCTCCACCTAGGGGCCTCTGACCCTAGCAAACTACCCAGGGGTCCACCTCTCTCCCTGGACTTGCAGTAGAGGCCCCAGGGTGCCCCGTGGCCGTCCACCTAGGGGCCTCTGACCCCAGCAAGCTACCCAGGGGTCCACCTCTCTCCCTGGACTTGCAATAGAGGCCCTACGGTGCCCCCTGGCCCTCCCCCTAGGGGCCTCCGACACCAGCAAGCTTCACAGTGGTCCACCTCTCTCCCAAGACTTGCAGACTAGGCCCCAGGGTGACCCTTGGCCCTCCACCTAGGGGCCTCTGACCACACCAAGCTGCCCAGGGGCCTGCCTATCTCCCTGAACTTGCAGTAGAGTCCCCAGGGTGCCCCATGGCCCTCCACGTAGGGCCCTCTGACCCCAGCAAGCTACCCAGGGGTCCACCTCTCTCCCTGGACTTGCAGTATAGGCCACAGGGTGCCCCCTTGCCCTCCACCTAGGGGCCTCTGACCCCAGCAAGCTACCCAGGGGTCCACCTCTCTCCCTGGACTTGCAGTATAGGCCACAGGGTGCCCCCTTGCCCTCCACCTAGGGGCCTTTGACCCCAGCAAGCTACTCAGGGCTCCACTTCTCTCCCTGGACTTGCAGTAGAAGCCCCAGGGTGCCCCCTTGCCCTCCACCCAGGGGCTACTGACTCCAGCAAGCTACCCAGGGCTCCACCTCTCTCCCTGGACTTGCAGTAGAGGCCCCAGGGTACCCCGTGGCCCTCCACCTAGGGGCCTCTGATTCCAGCAAGCTACCCAGGGGTCCACCTCTCTCCCTGGACTTGCAGTAGAGAACCCAGGGTACCCCGTGGCCCTCCACCTAGGGGCCTCTGAACCCAGCAAGCTACCCAGGGGTCCAGCTCTCTCCCTGGACTTGCAATAGAGGCCCCAGGGTGCCCCCTTGCCCTCCACCCAGGGGCTACTGACCCCAGCAAGCTACCCAGGGCTCCACCTCTCTCCCTGAACTTGTAGTAGAGGCCCTAGGCTGCCCTCTGGCCCTCCACCTAGCGGCCTCTGACCCCAGCAAGCTACCCAGGGCTCCACCTCTCTCCCTGGACTTGCAGTAGAGGCCCCAGGGTGCCCATTGGCCCTCCACCTAGGGGTCTCTTACCCCAGCAAGCTACCGAGGGGTCCACCTCTCTCCCTGGACTTGCAATAGAGGCCCCAGGGTGCCCCCTGACCCTCCACCCAGGGGCCTCTGACCCCAGCAAGCTACCCAGGGGTCCACATCTCTCCCTGGACTTGCAGTAGACGCCCCTGGGTGCCCCCTGGCCCTCCACCAAGGGGCCTCTGACCCCAGCAAGCTACCCAGGGGTCCACCTCTCTCCCTGGACTTATAGTAGAGGCCCCAGGGTGCCCCCTGGCCCTCCACCTAGGGGCCTCTGACCCCAAAACTACCCAGGGGTCCACCTCTCTTCCTGGACTTGCAGTAGAGTCCCCAGGGTGCCCCATGGCCCTCCACCTAAGGCCCTCTGACCCCAGCAAGCTACCCAGGGCTCCAACCCTCTCCCTGGACTTGCAGTATAGGCCCCAGGGTGCCCCCTGGTCCTCCACCTAGGGGCCTCTGACCCTAGCAAACTACCCAGGGGTCCACCTCTCACCCTGGACTTGCAGTAGAGGCCCCAGGGTGCCCCGTGGCCCTCCCCCTAGGGGCCTCTGACACCAGCAAGCTTCCCAGTGGTCCACCTCTCTCCCTAGACTTGCAGTAAAGGCCCCAGGGTGACCCTTGGCCCTCCACCTAGGGGCCTCTGACCCCAGCAAGCTACCCAGGGGCCTACCTATTTCCCTGGACTTGCAGTAGAGTCCCCAGGGTGCCCCATGGCCCTCCACCTAGGGCCCTCTGAACCCAGCAAGCTACCCAGGGCTCCAACCCTCTCCCTGGACTTGCAGTATAGGCCCCAGGGTGCCCCCTGGTCCTCCACCTAGGGGCCTCTGACCCTAGCAAACTACCCTGGGGTCCACCTCTCTCCCTGGACATGCAGTAGAGGCCCCAGGGTGCCCCGTGGCCCTCCACCTAGGGGCCTCTGACCCCAGCAAGCTACCTAGGGGTCCACATCTCTCCCTGGACTTTTAGTAGGGGCCCCAGGGTGCCCCCTGGTCCTCCACCTAGGGGCCTCTGACCCCAGCAAACTACCCAGGGGTCCACCTCTCTCCCTGGACTTGCAATAGAGGCCCTACGGTGCCCCCTGGCCCTCCCCCTAGGGGCCTCCGACACCAGCAAGCTTCCCAGTGGTCCACCTCTCTCCCAAGACTTGCAGACTAGGCCCCAGGGTGACCCTTGGCCCTCCACCTAGGGGCCTCTGACCCCAGCAAGCTGCCCAGGGGCCTGCCTATCTCCCTGGACTTGCAGTAGAGTCCCCAGGGTGCCTCATGGCCCTCCACCTAGGGCCCTCTGACCCCAGCAAGCTACCCAGGGCTCCAACTCTCTCCCTGGACTTGCAGTATAGGCCCCAGGGTGCCCCCTGGTCCTCCACCTAGGGGCCCCTGACCCAAGCAAGCTGCCCAGGGGTCCACCTCTCTACCTGGACTTGCAATAGAGGCCCCAGGGTGCCCCTTGGCCCTCCACCTAGGGGCCTCTGACCCCAGAAAGCTACCCAGGGGTCCACCTCTCTCCCTAGAATTGCAGACTAGGCCCCAGGTTGACCCTTGGCCCTCCACCTAGGGGCTTCTGACCCCAGCAAGCTGCCCAGGGGCCTGCCTATCTACCTGAACTTGCAGTAGAGTCCCCAGGGTGCCCCATGGCCCTCCACGTAGGGCCCTCTGACCCCAGCAAGCTACCCAGGGGTCCACCTCTCTCCCTGGACTTGCAGTATAGGCCCCAGGGTGCCCCGTGGCCCTCCACATTGGGGCCTCTGACCCCAGCAAGCTACCCAGGGTTCACATCTCTCCTTGGACTTGCAGTGGAGGCCCCTGGGTGCCCCCTGGCCCTCCACCTAGGGGCCTCTGACCCCAGCAATCTACCCGGGGGTCCACATCTCTCCCTGGACTTGCAGTAGACGCCCCTGGGTGCCCCCTGGCCCTCCACCTAGGGGCCTCTGACCCCAGCAAGCTACCCAGGGGTCCACATCTCTCCCTGGACTTGCAGTAGATGCCCCTGGGTGCCCCCTGGCCCTCCACCAAGGGGCCTCTGACCCCAGCAAGCTACCAAGGGGTCCACCTCTCTCCCTGGACTTATAGTAGAGGCCCCAGGGTGCCCCCTGGCCCTCCACCTAGGGGCCTCTGACCCCAGCAAACTACCCAGGGGTCCACCTCTCTTCCTGGACTTGCAGTAGAGTCCCCAGGGTGCCCCATGGCCCTCCACCTAGGGCCCTCTGACACCAGCAAGCTACCCAGGGCTCCAACCCTCTCCCTGGACTTGCAGTATAGGCCCCAGGGTGCCCCCTGGTCCTCCAGCTAGGGGCCTCTGACCCTAGCAAACTACCCAGGGGTCCACCTCTCTCCCTGGACATGCAGTAGAGGCCCCAGGGTGCCCCGTGGCCCTCCACCTAAGGGCCTCTGACCCCAGCAAGCTACCTAGGGGTCCACATCTCTCCCTGGACTTTTAGTAGAGGCCCCAGGGTGCCCCCTGGTCCTCCACCTAGGGGCCTCTGACCCCAGCAAACTACCCAGGGGTCCACCTCTCTCCCTGGACTTGCAATAGAGGCCCTACGGTGCCCCCTGGCCCTCCCCCTAGGGGCCTCCGACACCAGCAAGCTTCCCAGTGGTCCACCTCTCTCCCAAGACTTGCAGACTAGGCCCCAGGGTGACCCTTGGCCCTCCACCTAGGGGCCTCTGACCCCAGCAAGCTGCCCAGGGGCCTGCCTATCTCCCTGGACTTGCAGTAGAGTCCCCAGGGTGCCCCATGGCCCTCCACCCAGGGCCCTCTGACCCCAGCAAGCTACCCAGGGCTCCAACTCTCTCCCTGGACTTGCAGTATAGGCCCCAGGGTGACCCCTGGTCCTCCACCTAGGGGCCCCTGACCCAAGCAAGCTACCCAGGGGTCCACATCTCTCCCTGGACTTGCAGTAGACGCCCCTGGGTGCCCCCTGGCCCTCCACCAAGGGGCCTCTGACCCCAGCAAGCTACCCAGGGGTCCACCTCTCTCCCTGGACTTATAGTAGATGCCCCAGGGTGCCCCCTGGCCCTCCACCTAGGGGCCTCTGACCCCAGCAAACTACCCGGGGGTCCACCTCTCTTCCTGGACTTGCAGTAGAGTCCCCAGGGTGCCCCATGGCCCTCCACCTAGGGCCCTCTGACCCCAGCAAGCTACCCAGGGCTCCAACCCTCTCCCTGGACTTGCAGTATAGGCCCCAGGGTGCCCTCTGGTCCTCCACCTAGGGGCCTCTGACCCTAGCAAACTACCCAGGGGTCCACCTCTCTCCCTGGACTTGCAGTAGAGACCCCAGGGTGCCCCGTGGCCCTCCACCTAGGGGCCTCTGACCCCAGCAAGCTACCCAGGGGTCCACATCTCTCCCTGGACTTTTAGTAGAGACCCCAGGGTGCCACCTGGCCCTCCACCTAGGGGCCTCTGACCCCAGCAAACGACCCAGGGGTCCACCTCTCTCCCTGGACTTGCAATAGAGGCCCTACGGTGCCCCCTGGCCCTCCCCCTAGGGGCCTCCGACACCAGCAAGCTTCCCAGTGGTCCACCTCTCTCCCAAGACTTGCAGACTAGGCCCCAGGGTGACCCTTGGCCCTCCACCTATGGGCCTCTGACCACACCAAGCTGCCCAGGGGCCTGCCTATCTCCCTGAACTTGCAGTAGAGTCCCAAGGGTGCCCCATGGCCCTCCACGTAGGGCCCTCTGACCCCAGCAAGCTACCCAGGGGTCCACCTCTCTCCCTGGACTTGCAGTATAGGCCACAGGGTGCCCCCTTGCCCTCCACCTAGGGGCCTCTGACCCCAGCAAGCTACCCAGGGGTCCACCTCTCTCCCTGGACTTGCAGTATAGGCCACAGGGTGCCCCCTTGCCCTCCACCTAGGGGCCTCTGACCCCAGCAAGCTACGCAGGGCTCCACTTCTCTCCCTGGACTTGCAGTAGAAGCCCCAGGGTGCCCCCTTGCCCTCCACCCAGGGGCTACTGACTCCAGCAAGCTACCCAGGGCTCCACCTCTCTCCCTGGACTTGCAGTAGAGGCCCCAGGGTACCCCGTGGCCCTCCACCTAGGGGCCTCTGATTCCAGCAAGCTACCCAGGGGTCCACCTCTCTCCCTGGACTTGCAGTAGAGAACCCAGGGTACCCCGTGGCCCTCCACCTAGGGGCCTCTGAACCCAGCAAGCTACCCAGGGGTCCAGCTCTCTCCCTGGACTTGCAATAGAGGCCCCAGGGTGCCCCCTTGCCCTCCACCCAGGGGCTACTGACCCCAGCAAGCTACCCAGGGCTCCACCTCTCTCCCTGAACTTGTAGTAGAGGCCCTAGGCTGCCCTCTGGCCCTCCACCTAGCGGCCTCTGACCCCAGCAAGCTACCCAGGGCTCCACCTCTCTCCCTGGACTTGCAGTAGAGGCCCCAGGGTGCCCATTGGCCCTCCACCTAGGGGTCTCTTACCCCAGCAAGCTACCGAGGGGTCCACCTCTCTCCCTGGACTTGCAATAGAGGCCCCAGGGTGCCCCCTGACCCTCCACCCAGGGGCCTCTGACCCCAGCAAGCTACCCAGGGGTCCACATCTCTCCCTGGACTTGCAGTAGACGCCCCTGGGTGCCCCCTGGCCCTCCACCAAGGGGCCTCTGACCCCAGCAAGCTACCCAGGGGTCCACCTCTCTCCCTGGACTTATAGTAGAGGCCCCAGGGTGCCCCCTGGCCCTCCACCTAGGGGCCTCTGACCCCAAAACTACCCAGGGGTCCACCTCTCTTCCTGGACTTGCAGTAGAGTCGCCAGGGTGCCCCATGGCCCTCCACCTAAGGCCCTCTGACCCCAGCAAGCTACCCAGGGCTCCAACCCTCTCCCTGGACTTGCAGTATAGGCCCCAGGGTGCCCCCTGGTCCTGCACCTAGGGGCCTCTGACCCTAGCAAACTACCCAGGGGTCCACCTCTCACCCTGGACTTGCAGTAGAGGCCCCAGGGTGCCCCGTGGCCCTCCCCCTAGGGGCCTCTGACACCAGCAAGCTTCCCAGTGGTCCACCTCTCTCCCTAGACTTGCAGTAGAGGCCCCAGGGTGACCCTTGGCCCTCCAACTAGGGGCCTCTGACCCCAGCAAGCTACCCAGGGGCCTACCTATTTCCCTGGACTTGCAGTAGAGTCCCCAGGGTGCCCCATGGCCCTCCACCTAGGGCCCTCTGACCCCAGCAAGCTACCCAGGGCTCCAACCCTCTCCCTGGACTTGCAGTATAGGCCCCAGGGTGCCCCCTGGTCCTCCACCTAGGGGCCTCTGACCCTAGCAAACTACCCAGGGGTCCACCTCTCTCCCTGGACATGCAGTAGAGGCCCCAGGGTGCCCCGTGGCCCTCCACCTAGGGGCCTCTGACCCCAGCAAGCTACCTAGGGGTCCACATCTCTCCCTGGACTTTTAGTAGGGGCCCCAGGGTGCCCCCTGGTCCTCCACCAAGGGGCCTCTGACCCCAGCAAACTACCCAGGGGTCCACCTCTCTCCCTGGACTTGCAATAGAGGCCCTACGGTGCCCCCTGGCCCTCCCCCTAGGGGCCTCCGACACCAGCAAGCTTCCCAGTGGTCCACCTCTCTCCCAAGACTTGCAGACTAGGCCCCAGTGTGACCCTTGGCCCTCCACCTAGGGGCCTCTGACCCCAGCAAGCTGCCCAGGGGCCTGCCTATCTCCCTGGACTTGCAGTAGAGTCCCCAGGGTGCCTCATGGCCCTCCACCTAGGGCCCTCTGACCCCAGCAAGCTACCCAGGGCTCCAACTCTCTCCCTGGACTTGCAGTATAGGCCCCAGGGTGCCCCCTGGTCCTCCACCTAGGGGCCCCTGACCCAAGCAAGCTGCCCAGGGGTCCACCTCTCTACCTGGACTTGCAATAGAGGCCCCAGGGTGCCCCTTGGCCCTCCACCTAGGGGCCTCTGACCCCAGAAAGCTACCCAGGGGTCCACCTCTCTCCCTAGAATTGCAGACTAGGCCCCAGGTTGACCCTTGGCCCTCCACCTAGGGGCTTCTGACCCCAGCAAGCTGCCCAGGGGCCTGCCTATCTACCTGAACTTTCAGTAGAGTCCCCAGGGTGCCCCATGGCCCTCCACGTAGGGCCCTCTGACCCCAGCAAGCTACCCAGGGGTCCACCTCTCTCCCTGGACTTGCAGTATAGGCCCCAGGGTGCCCCGTGGCCCTCCACCTTGGGGCCTCTGACCCCAGCAAGCTACCCAGGGTTCACATCTCTCCTTGGACTTGCAGTGGAGGCCCCTGGGTGCCCCCTGGCCCTCCACCTAGGGGCCTCTGACCCCAGCAATCTACCCGGGGGTCCACATCTCTCCCTGGACTTGCAGTAGACGCCCCTGGGTGCCCCCTGGCCCTCCACCTAGGGGCCTCTGACCCCAGCAAGCTACCCAGGGGTCCACATCTCTCCCTGGACTTGCAGTAGATGACCCTGGGTGCCCCCTGGCCCTCCACCAAGGGGCCTCTGACCCCAGCAAGCTACCAAGGGGTCCACCTCTCTCCCTGGACTTATAGTAGAGGCCCCAGGGTGCCCCCTGGCCCTCCACCTAGGGGCCTCTGACCCCAGCAAACTACCCAGGGGTCCACCTCTCTTCCTGGACTTGCAGTAGAGTCCCCAGGGTGCCCCATGGCCCTCCACCTAGGGCCCTCTGACACCAGCAAGCTACCCAGGGCTCCAACCCTCTCCCTGGACTTGCAGTATAGGCCCCAGGGTGCCCCCTGGTCCTCCACCTAGGGGCCTCTGACCCTAGCAAACTACCCAGGGGTCCACCTCTCTCCCTGGACATGCAGTAGAGGCCCCAGGGTGCCCCGTGGCCCTCCACCTAGGGGCCTCTGATCCCAGCAAGCTACCTAGGGGTCCATATCTCTCCCTGGACTTTTAGTAGAGGCCCCAGGGTGATCCCTGGTCCTCCACCTAGGGGCCTCTGACCCCAGCAAACTACCCAGGGGTCCACCTCTCTCCCTGGACGTGCAATAGAGGCCCTACGGTGCCCCCTGGCCCTCCCCCTAGGGGCCTCCGACACCAGCAAGCTTCCCAGTGGTCCACCTCTCTCCCAAGACTTGCAGACTAGGCACCAGGGTGACCCTTTGCCCTCCACCTAGGGGCCTCTGACCCCAGCAAGCTGCCCAGGGGCCTGCCTATCTCCCTGGACTTGCAGTAGAGTCCCCAGGGTGCCCCATGGCCCTCCACCTAGGGCCCTCTGACCCCAGCAAGCTACCCAGGGCTCCAACTCTCTCCCTGGACTTGCAGTATAGGCCCCAGGGTGACCCCTGGTCCTCCACCTAGGGGCCCCTGACCCAAGCAAGCTACCCAGGGGTCCACATCTCTCCCTGGACTTGCAGTAGACGCCCCTGGGTGCCCCCTGGCCCTCCACCAAGGGGCCTCTGACCCCAGCAAGCTACCCAGTGGTCCACCTCTCTCCCTGGACTTATAGTAGAGGCCCCAGGGTGCCCCCTGGCCCTCCACCTAGGGGCCTCTGACCCCAGCAAACTACCCAGGGGTCCACCTCTCTTCCTGGACTTGCAGTAGAGTCCCCAGGGTGCCCCATGGCCCTCCACCTAGGGCCCTCTGACCCCAGCAAGCTACCCAGGGCTCCAACCCTCTCCCTGGACTTGCAGTATAGGCCCCAGGGTGCCCCCTGGTCCTCCACCTAGGGGCCTCTGACCCTAGCAAACTACCCAGGGGTCCACCTCTCTCCCTGGACTTGCAGTAGAGGCCCCAGGGTGCCCCGTGGCCCTCCACCTAGGGGCCTCTGACCCCAGCAAGCTACCCAGGGGTCCACATCTCTCCCTGGACTTTTAGTAGAGACCCCAGGGTGCCACCTGGCCCTCCACCTAGGGGCCTCTGACCCCAGCAAACGACCCAGGGGTCCACCTCTCTCCCTGGACTTGCAATAGAGGCCCTACGGTGCCCCCTTGCCCTCCCCCTAGGGGCCTCTGACACCAGCAAGCTTCCCAGTGGTCCACCTCTCTCCCAAGACTTGCAGACTAGGCCCCAGGGTGACCCTTGGCCCTCCACCTAGGGGCCTCTGACCCCAGCAAGCTGCCCAGGGGCCTGCCTATCTCCCTGGACTTGCAGTATAGTCCCCAGGGTGCCCCATGGCCCTCCACCTAGGGCCCTCGGACCCCAGCAAGCTACCCAGGGCTCCAACCCTCTCCCTGGACTTGCAGTATAGGCCCCAGGGTGCCCCCTGGTCCTCCACCTAGGGGCCTCTCACCCTAGCAAACTACCCAGGGGTCCACCTCTCTCCCTGGACTTGCAGTAGAAGCCCCAAGGTGCCCCGTGGCCCTCAACCTAGGGGCCTCTGACCCCAGCAAGCTACCCAGGGGTCCACATCTCTCCCTGGACTTTTAGTAGAGGCCCCAGGGTGCCACCTGGCCCTCCACCTAAGGGCCTCTGAGCCCAGCAAACTACCCAGGGGTCCACCTTTCTTCCTGGACTTGCAATAGAGGCCATACGGTGCCCCCTGGCCCTCCCCCTAGGGGCCTCCGACACCAGCAAGCTTCCCAGTGGTCCACCTCTCTCCCAAGACTTGCAGACTACGCCCCAGGGTGACCGTTGGCCCTCCACCTAGGGGCCTCTGACCCCAGCAAGCTGCCCAGGGGCCTGCCTATCTCCCTGGACTTGCAGTAGAGTCCCCAGGGTGGCCCATGGCCCTCTACCTAGGGCCCTCTGACCCCAGCAAGCTACCCAGGGCTACAACTCTCTCCCTGGACTTGCAGTATAGGCCCCAGGGTGCCCCCTGGTCCTCCACCTACGGGCCCCTGACCCAAGCAAGCTGCCCAGGGGTCCACCTCTCTCCCTGGACTTGCAATAGAGGCCCCAGGGTGCCCCTTGGCCCTCCACCTAGGGGCCTCTGACCCCTGAAAGCTACCCAGGGGTCCACCTCTCTCCCTAGAATTGCAGACTAGGCCCCAGGGTGACCCTTGGCCCTCCACCTAGGGGCCTCTGACCCTAGCAAGCTGCCCAGGGGCCTGCCTATCTCCCTGAACTTGCAGTAGAGTCCCCAGGGTGCCCCATGGCCCTCCACGTAGGGCCCTCTGACCCCAGCAAGCTACCCAGGGGTCCACCTCTCTCCCTGGACTTGCAGTATAGGCCACAGGGTGCCCCCTTGCCCTCCACCTAGGGGCCTCTGACCCCAGCAAGCTACCCAGGGCTCCACTTCTCTCCCTGGACTTGCAGTAGAAGCCCCAGGGTGCCCCCTTGCCCTTCACCCAGGGGCTACTGACCCCAGCAAGCTGCCCAAGGGCCTGCCTATCTCCCTGAACTTGCAGTAGAGTCCCCAGGGTGCCCCATGGCCCTCCACGTAGGGCCCTCTGACCCCAGCAAGCTACCCAGGGGTCCACCTCTCTCCCTGGACTTGCAGTATAGGCCACAGGGTGCCCCCTTGCCCTCCACCTAGGGGCCTCTAACCCCAGCAAGCTACTCAGGGCTCCACTTCTCTCCCTGGACTTGCAGTAGGAGCCCCAGGGTGCCCCCTTGCCCTCCACCCAGGGGATACTGACTCCAGCAAGCTACCCAGGGCTCCACCTCTCTCCCTGGACTTGCAGTAGAGGCCCCAGGGTACGCCGTGGCCCTCCACCTAGGGGCCTCTGATTCCAGCAAGCTACCCAGGGGTCCACCTCTCTCCCTGGACTTGCAGTAGAAGCCCCAGGGTACCCCGTGGCCCTCCACCTAGGGGCCTCTGAACCCAGCAAGCTACCCAGGGGTCCAGCTCTCTCCCTGGACTTGCAATAGAGGCCCCAGGGTGCCCCCTTGCCCTCCACCCAGGGGCTACTGACCCCAGCAAGCTACCCAGGGGTCCACCTCTCTCCCTAGAATTGCAGACTAGGCCCCAGGGTGACCCTTGGCCCTCCACCTAGGGGCCTCTGACCCTAGCAAGCTGCCCAGGGGCCTGCCTATCTCCCTGAACTTGCAGTAGAGTCCCCAGGGTGCCCCATGGCCCTCCACGTAGGGCCCTCTGACCCCAGCAAGCTACCCAGGGGTCCACCTCTCTCCCTGGACTTGCAGTATAGGCCACAGGGTGCCCCATGGCCCTCCACGTAGGGCCCTCTGACCCCAGCAAGCTACCCAGGGCTCCACTTCTCTCCCTGGACTTGCAGTAGAAGCCCCAGGGTGCCCCCTTGCCCTTCACCCAGGGGCTACTGACCCCAGCAAGCTGCCCAGGGGCCTGCCTATCTCCCTGAACTTGCAGTAGAGTCCCCAGGGTGCCCCATGGCCCTCCACGTAGGGCCCTCTGACCCCAGCAAGCTACCCAGGGGTCCACCTCTCTCCCTGGACTTGCAGTATAGGCCACAGGGTGCCCCCTTGCCCTCCACCTTGGGGCCTCTGACCCCAGCAAGCTACTCAGGGCTCCACTTCTCTCCCTGGACTTGCAGTAGGAGCCCCAGGGTGCCCCCTTGCCCTCCACCCAGGGGCTACTGACTCCAGCAAGCTACCCAGGGCTCCACCTCTCTCCCTGGACTTGCAGTAGAGGCCCCAGGGTACCCCGTGGCCCTCCACCTAGGGGCCTCTGATTCCAGCAAGCTACCCAGGGGTCCACCTCTCTCCCTGGACTTGCAGTAGAAGCCCCAGGGTACCCCGTGGCCCTCCACCTAGGGGCCTCTGAACCCAGCAAGCTACCCAGGGGTCCAGCTCTCTCCCTGGACTTGCAATAGAGGCCCCAGGGTGCCCCCTTGCCCTCCACCCAGGGGCTACTGACCCCAGCAAGCTACCCAGGGGTCCACCTCTCTCCCTAGAATTGCAGACTAGGCCCCAGGGTGACCCTTGGCCCTCCACCTAGGGGCCTCTGACCCTAGCAAGCTGCCCAGGGGCCTGCCTATCTCCCTGAACTTGCAGTAGAGTCCCCAGGGTGCCCCATGGCCCTCCACGTAGGGCCCTCTGACCCCAGCAAGCTACCCAGGGGTCCACCTCTCTCCCTGGACTTGCAGTATAGGCCACAGGGTGCCCCATGGCCCTCCACGTAGGGCCCTCTGACCCCAGCAAGCTACCCAGGGCTCCACTTCTCTCCCTGGACTTGCAGTAGAAGCCCCAGGGTGCCCCCTTGCCCTTCACCCAGGGGCTACTGACCCCAGCAAGCTGCCCAGGGGCCTGCCTATCTCCCTGAACTTGCAGTAGAGTCCCCAGGGTGCCCCATGGCCCTCCACGTAGGGCCCTCTGACCCCAGCAAGCTACCCAGGGGTCCACCTCTCTCCCTGGACTTGCAGTATAGGCCACAGGGTGCCCCCTTGCCCTCCACCTTGGGGCCTCTGACCCCAGCAAGCTACTCAGGGCTCCACTTCTCTCCCTGGACTTGCAGTAGGAGCCCCAGGGTGCCCCCTTGCCCTCCACCCAGGGGCTACTGACTCCAGCAAGCTACCCAGGGCTCCACCTCTCTCCCTGGACTTGCAGTAGAGGCCCCAGGGTACCCCGTGGCCCTCCACCTAGGGGCCTCTGATTCCAGCAAGCTACCCAGGGGTCCACCTCTCTCCCTGGACTTGCAGTAGAAGCCCCAGGGTACCCTGTGGCCCTCCACCTAGGGGCCTCTGAACCCAGCAAGCTACCCAGGGGTCCAGCTCTCTACCTGGACTTGCAATAGAGGCCCCAGGGTGCCCCCTTGCCCTCCACCCAGGGGCTACTGACCCCAGCAAGCTACCCAGGGGTCCACCTCTCTCCCTAGAATTGCAGACTAGGCCCCAGGGTGACCCTTGGCCCTCCACCTAGGGGCCTCTGACCCTAGCAAGCTGCCCAGGGGCCTGCCTATCTCCCTGAACTTGCAGTAGAGTCCCCAGGGTGCCCAATGGCCCTCCACGTAGGGCCCTCTGACCCCAGCAAGCTACCCAGGGGTCCACCTCTCTCCCTGGACTTGCAGTATAGGCCACAGGGTGCCCCATGGCCCTCCACGTAGGGCCCTCTGACCCCAGCAAGCTACCCAGGGCTCCACTTCTCTCCCTGGACTTGCAGTAGAAGCCCCAGGGTGCCCCCTTGCCCTTCACCCAGGGGCTACTGACCCCAGCAAGCTGCCCAGGGGCCTGCCTATCTCCCTGAACTTGCAGTAGAGTCCCCAGGGTGCCCCATGGCCCTCCACGTAGGGCCCTCTGACCCCAGCAAGCTACCCAGGGGTCCACCTCTCTCCCTGGACTTGCAGTATAGGCCACAGGGTGCCCCCTTGCCCTCCACCTTGGGGCCTCTGACCCCAGCAAGCTACTCAGGGCTACACTTCTCTCCCTGGACTTGCAGTAGGAGCCCCAGGGTGCCCCCTTGCCCTCCACCCAGGGGCTACTGACTCCAGCAAGCTACCCAGGGCTCCACCTCTCTCCCTGGACTTGCAGTAGAGGCCCCAGGGTACCCCGTGGCCCTCCACCTAGGGGCCTCTGATTCCAGCAAGCTACCCAGGGGTCCACCTCTCTCCCTGGACTTGCAGTAGAAGCCCCAGGGTACCCCGTGGCCCTCCACCTAGGGGCCTCTGAACCCAGCAAGCTACCCAGGGGTCCAGCTCTCTCCCTGGACTTGCAATAGAGGCCCCAGGGTGCCCCCTTGCCCTCCACCCAGGGGCTACTGACCCCAGCAAGCTACCCAGGGGTCCACCTCTCTCCCTGGACTTATAGTAGAGGCCCTAGGCTGCCCTCTGGCCCTCCACCTAGGGGCTTCTGACCCTAGCAAGCTACCCAGGGGTCCACCTCTCTCCCTGGACTTATAGTAGAGGCCCCAGGGTGCCCCCTGGCCCTCCACCTAGGGGCCTCTGAGTCCAGCAAGCTACCGAGGGGTCAACCTCTCTCCCTGGACTTGCAGTATAGGCCCCAGGGTGGCCAGTGGCACTCCACCTAGGGGCCTCTGACCCCAGCAAGCTACCCAGGGGTCCACATCTCTCCCTGGACTTGCAGTAGACGCCCCTGGGTGCCCCCTGGCCCTCCACCTAGGGGCCTCTGACCCCAGCAAGCTACCCAGGGGTCCACCTCTCTCCCTGGACTTATAGTAGAGGCCCTACGTTGACCCTGGCCCTCCCCCTAGGGGCCTCTGACACCAGCAAGCTACCTCCACTTCTCTCCCTGGACTTGCAGTAGAAGCCCCAGGGTGCCCCCTTGCCCTTCACCCAGGGGGTACTGACCCCAGCAAGCTGCCCAGGGGCCTGCCTATCTCCCTGAACTTGCAGTAGAGTCCCCAGGGTGCCCTCTGGCCCTCCACCTAGGGGCTTCTGACCCTAGCAAGCTACCCAGGGGTCCACCTCTCTCCCTGGACTTATAGTAGAGGCCCCAGGGTGCCCCCTGGCCCTCCACCTAGGGGCCTCTGAGTCCAGCAAGCTACCGAGGGGTCCACCTCTCTCCCTGGACTTGCAGTAAAGGCCCCAGGGTGGCCAGTGGCACTCCACCTAGGGGCCTCTGACCCCAGCAAGCTACCCAGGGGTCCACATCTCTCCCTGGACTTGCAGTAGACGCCCCTGGGTGCCCCCTGGCCCTCCACCTAGGGGCCTCTGACCCCAGCAAGCTACCCAGGGCTCCACCTCTCTCCCTAGACTTGCAGACTAGGCCCCAGGGTGCCCCCTGGCCCTCCACCTAGGGGCCTCTGACCCCAGCAAGCTGCCCAGGGAACTGCCTATCTCCCTGGACTTGCAGTAGAGTCCCCAGGGTGCCCCATGGCCCTCCACCTAGGGGCCTCTGACCCCAGCAAGCTGCCCAGGGGCCTGCCTACCTCCCTGGACTTTCAGTAGTGTCCCCAGGGTGCCCCATGGCCCTCCACGTAGGGCCCTCTGACCCCAGCAAGCTACCCAGGGGTCCAACTCTCTCCCTGGACTTGCAGTAGAGGCCCCAGGGAACCCCTGGCCCTCCACCCAGGGGCCTCTGAACCCAGCAAGCTACCCAGGGGTCCACCTCTCTCCCTGGACTTATAGTAGAGGCCCTATGGTGCCCCCTGGCCCTCCCCCTAGGGGCCTCTGACACCAGCAAGCTTCCCAGTGATTCACCTCTCTCCCTGGACTTGCAGTAGAGGCCCCAGGGTACCCCGTGGCCCTCCACCTAGGGGCCTCTGACCCCAGCAAGCTACCGAGGGGTCCACATCTCTCCCTGGACTTGCAGTAGAGGCCCCAGGGTACCTCGTGGCCCTCCACCTAGGGGCCTTTGAACCCAGCAAGCTACCCAGGGGTCCAGCTCTCTCCCTGGACTTGCAATAGAGGCCCCAGGGTGCCCCCTTGCCCTCCAACCAGTGGCTACTGACCCCAGCAAGCTACCCAGGGCTCCACCTCTCTCCCTGGACTTTCAGTAGAGGCCCCAGGGTGCCCATTGGCCCTCCACCTAGGGGTCTCTGACCCCAGCAAGCTACCGAGGGGTCCACCTCTCTCCCTGGACTTGCAATAGAGGCCCCAGGGTGCCCCATGACCCTCCACCTAGGGGCCTCTGACCCCAGCAAGCTACCCAGGGGTCCACCTCTCTACCTGGACTTGCAGTATAGGCCCCAGGGTGCCCTCTGGCCCTCCAACTAGGGGCCTCTGACCCCAGCAAGCTACCCAGGGGTCCACCTCTCTCCTTGGACTTGCAGTATAGGCCCCAGGGTGCCCCCTGGCCCTTCACCTAGGGGCATCTGACCCCAGCAAGCTACCCAGGGGTCCACCTCTCACCCTGGACTTGCAGTATAGGACCCAGGGTGCCCCCTGGCCCTCCACCTAGGGGCATCTGACACCAGCAAGCTACCCAGGGGTCCACCTCTCTCCCTGGTCTTGCAGTATAGGACCCAGGGTGCCCTTTGGCCCTCCACCTAGGGGCCTCTGACCCTAGCAAACTACCCAGGGGTCCACCTCTCTCCCTGGACTTGCTGTAGAGGCCCCAGGGTGCCCCTTGCCCTCCACCTAGGGGCCTCTGACCCCAGCAAGCTACCCAGGGGTCCACCTCTCTCCCTGGACTTGCAGTATAGGCCACAGGGTGCCCCCTTGCCCTCCACCTAGGGGCCTTTGACCCCAGCAAGCTACTCAGGGCTCCACTTCTCTCCCTGGACTTGCAGTAGAAGCCCCAGGGTGCCCCCTTGCCCTCCACCCAGGGGCTACTGACTCCAGCAAGCTACCCAGGGCTCCACCTCTCTCCCTGGACTTGCAGTAGAGGCCCCAGGGTACCCCGTGGCCCTCCACCTAGGGGCCTCTGATTCCAGCAAGCTACCCAGGGGTCCACCTCTCTCCCTGGACTTGCAGTAGAGAACCCAGGGTACCCCGTGGCCCTCCACCTAGGGGCCTCTGAACCCAGCAAGCTACCCAGGGGTCCAGCTCTCTCCCTGGACTTGCAATAGAGGCCCCAGGGTGCCCCCTTGCCCTCCACCCAGGGGCTACTGACCCCAGCAAGCTACCCAGGGCTCCACCTCTCTCCCTGAACTTGTAGTAGAGGCCCTAGGCTGCCCTCTGGCCCTCCACCTAGCGGCCTCTGACCCCAGCAAGCTACCCAGGGCTCCACCTCTCTCCCTGGACTTGCAGTAGAGGCCCCAGGGTGCCCATTGGCCCTCCACCTAGGGGTCTCTTACCCCAGCAAGCTACCGAGGGGTCCACCTCTCTCCCTGGACTTGCAATAGAGGCCCCAGGGTGCCCCCTGACCCTCCACCCAGGGGCCTCTGACCCCAGCAAGCTACCCAGGGGTCCACATCTCTCCCTGGACTTGCAGTAGACGCCCCTGGGTGCCCCCTGGCCCTCCACCAAGGGGCCTCTGACCCCAGCAAGCTACCCAGGGGTCCACCTCTCTCCCTGGACTTATAGTAGAGGCCCCAGGGTGCCCCCTGGCCCTCCACCTAGGGGCCTCTGACCCCAAAACTACCCAGGGGTCCACCTCTCTTCCTGGACTTGCAGTAGAGTCCCCAGGGTGCCCCATGGCCCTCCACCTAAGGCCCTCTGACCCCAGCAAGCTACCCAGGGCTCCAACCCTCTCCCTGGACTTGCAGTATAGGCCCCAGGGTGCCCCCTGGTCCTCCACCTAGGGGCCTCTGACCCTAGCAAACTACCCAGGGGTCCACCTCTCACCCTGGACTTGCAGTAGAGGCCCCAGGGTGCCCCGTGGCCCTCCCCCTAGGGGCCTCTGACACCAGCAAGCTTCCCAGTGGTCCACCTCTCTCCCTAGACTTGCAGTAAAGGCCCCAGGGTGACCCTTGGCCCTCCACCTAGGGGCCTCTGACCCCAGCAAGCTACCCAGGGGCCTACCTATTTCCCTGGACTTGCAGTAGAGTCCCCAGGGTGCCCCATGGCCCTCCACCTAGGGCCCTCTGAACCCAGCAAGCTACCCAGGGCTCCAACCCTCTCCCTGGACTTGCAGTATAGGCCCCAGGGTGCCCCCTGGTCCTCCACCTAGGGGCCTCTGACCCTAGCAAACTACCCTGGGGTCCACCTCTCTCCCTGGACATGCAGTAGAGGCCCCAGGGTGCCCCGTGGCCCTCCACCTAGGGGCCTCTGACCCCAGCAAGCTACCTAGGGGTCCACATCTCTCCCTGGACTTTTAGTAGGGGCCCCAGGGTGCCCCCTGGTCCTCCACCTAGGGGCCTCTGACCCCAGCAAACTACCCAGGGGTCCACCTCTCTCCCTGGACTTGCAATAGAGGCCCTACGGTGCCCCCTGGCCCTCCCCCTAGGGGCCTCCGACACCAGCAAGCTTCCCAGTGGTCCACCTCTCTCCCAAGACTTGCAGACTAGGCCCCAGGGTGACCCTTGGCCCTCCACCTAGGGGCCTCTGACCCCAGCAAGCTGCCCAGGGGCCTGCCTATCTCCCTGGACTTGCAGTAGAGTCCCCAGGGTGCCTCATGGCCCTCCACCTAGGGCCCTCTGACCCCAGCAAGCTACCCAGGGCTCCAACTCTCTCCCTGGACTTGCAGTATAGGCCCCAGGGTGCCCCCTGGTCCTCCACCTAGGGGCCCCTGACCCAAGCAAGCTGCCCAGGGGTCCACCTCTCTACCTGGACTTGCAATAGAGGCCCCAGGGTGCCCCTTGGCCCTCCACCTAGGGGCCTCTGACCCCAGAAAGCTACCCAGGGGTCCACCTCTCTCCCTAGAATTGCAGACTAGGCCCCAGGTTGACCCTTGGCCCTCCACCTAGGGGCTTCTGACCCCAGCAAGCTGCCCAGGGGCCTGCCTATCTACCTGAACTTGCAGTAGAGTCCCCAGGGTGCCCCATGGCCCTCCACGTAGGGCCCTCTGACCCCAGCAAGCTACCCAGGGGTCCACCTCTCTCCCTGGACTTGCAGTATAGGCCCCAGGGTGCCCCGTGGCCCTCCACATTGGGGCCTCTGACCCCAGCAAGCTACCCAGGGTTCACATCTCTCCTTGGACTTGCAGTGGAGGCCCCTGGGTGCCCCCTGGCCCTCCACCTAGGGGCCTCTGACCCCAGCAATCTACCCGGGGGTCCACATCTCTCCCTGGACTTGCAGTAGACGCCCCTGGGTGCCCCCTGGCCCTCCACCTAGGGGCCTCTGACCCCAGCAAGCTACCCAGGGGTCCACATCTCTCCCTGGACTTGCAGTAGATGCCCCTGGGTGCCCCCTGGCCCTCCACCAAGGGGCCTCTGACCCCAGCAAGCTACCAAGGGGTCCACCTCTCTCCCTGGACTTATAGTAGAGGCCCCAGGGTGCCCCCTGGCCCTCCACCTAGGGGCCTCTGACCCCAGCAAACTACCCAGGGGTCCACCTCTCTTCCTGGACTTGCAGTAGAGTCCCCAGGGTGCCCCATGGCCCTCCACCTAGGGCCCTCTGACACCAGCAAGCTACCCAGGGCTCCAACCCTCTCCCTGGACTTGCAGTATAGGCCCCAGGGTGCCCCCTGGTCCTCCAGCTAGGGGCCTCTGACCCTAGCAAACTACCCAGGGGTCCACCTCTCTCCCTGGACATGCAGTAGAGGCCCCAGGGTGCCCCGTGGCCCTCCACCTAAGGGCCTCTGACCCCAGCAAGCTACCTAGGGGTCCACATCTCTCCCTGGACTTTTAGTAGAGGCCCCAGGGTGCCCCCTGGTCCTCCACCTAGGGGCCTCTGACCCCAGCAAACTACCCAGGGGTCCACCTCTCTCCCTGGACTTGCAATAGAGGCCCTACGGTGCCCCCTGGCCCTCCCCCTAGGGGCCTCCGACACCAGCAAGCTTCCCAGTGGTCCACCTCTCTCCCAAGACTTGCAGACTAGGCCCCAGGGTGACCCTTGGCCCTCCACCTAGGGGCCTCTGACCCCAGCAAGCTGCCCAGGGGCCTGCCTATCTCCCTGGACTTGCAGTAGAGTCCCCAGGGTGCCCCATGGCCCTCCACCCAGGGCCCTCTGACCCCAGCAAGCTACCCAGGGCTCCAACTCTCTCCCTGGACTTGCAGTATAGGCCCCAGGGTGACCCCTGGTCCTCCACCTATGGGCCCCTGACCCAAGCAAGCTACCCAGGGGTCCACATCTCTCCCTGGACTTGCAGTAGACGCCCCTGGGTGCCCCCTGGCCCTCCACCAAGGGGCCTCTGACCCCAGCAAGCTACCCAGGGGTCCACCTCTCTCCCTGGACTTATAGTAGATGCCCCAGGGTGCCCCCTGGCCCTCCACCTAGGGGCCTCTGACCCCAGCAAACTACCCGGGGGTCCACCTCTCTTCCTGGACTTGCAGTAGAGTCCCCAGGGTGCCCCATGGCCCTCCACCTAGGGCCCTCTGACCCCAGCAAGCTACCCAGGGCTCCAACCCTCTCCCTGGACTTGCAGTATAGGCCCCAGGGTGCCCTCTGGTCCTCCACCTAGGGGCCTCTGACCCTAGCAAACTACCCAGGGGTCCACCTCTCTCCCTGGACTTGCAGTAGAGACCCCAGGGTGCCCCGTGGCCCTCCACCTAGGGGCCTCTGACCCCAGCAAGCTACCCAGGGGTCCACATCTCTCCCTGGACTTTTAGTAGAGACCCCAGGGTGCCACCTGGCCCTCCACCTAGGGGCCTCTGACCCCAGCAAACGACCCAGGGGTCCACCTCTCTCCCTGGACTTGCAATAGAGGCCCTACGGTGCCCCCTGGCCCTCCCCCTAGGGGCCTCCGACACCAGCAAGCTTCCCAGTGGTCCACCTCTCTCCCAAGACTTGCAGACTAGGCCCCAGGGTGACCCTTGGCCCTCCACCTATGGGCCTCTGACCACACCAAGCTGCCCAGGGGCCTGCCTATCTCCCTGAACTTGCAGTAGAGTCCCAAGGGTGCCCCATGGCCCTCCACGTAGGGCCCTCTGACCCCAGCAAGCTACCCAGGGGTCCACCTCTCTCCCTGGACTTGCAGTATAGGCCACAGGGTGCCCCCTTGCCCTCCACCTAGGGGCCTCTGACCCCAGCAAGCTACCCAGGGGTCCACCTCTCTCCCTGGACTTGCAGTATAGGCCACAGGGTGCCCCCTTGCCCTCCACCTAGGGGCCTCTGACCCCAGCAAGCTACGCAGGGCTCCACTTCTCTCCCTGGACTTGCAGTAGAAGCCCCAGGGTGCCCCCTTGCCCTCCACCCAGGGGCTACTGACTCCAGCAAGCTACCCAGGGCTCCACCTCTCTCCCTGGACTTGCAGTAGAGGCCCCAGGGTACCCCGTGGCCCTCCACCTAGGGGCCTCTGATTCCAGCAAGCTACCCAGGGGTCCACCTCTCTCCCTGGACTTGCAGTAGAGAACCCAGGGTACCCCGTGGCCCTCCACCTAGGGGCCTCTGAACCCAGCAAGCTACCCAGGGGTCCAGCTCTCTCCCTGGACTTGCAATAGAGGCCCCAGGGTGCCCCCTTGCCCTCCACCCAGGGGCTACTGACCCCAGCAAGCTACCCAGGGCTCCACCTCTCTCCCTGAACTTGTAGTAGAGGCCCTAGGCTGCCCTCTGGCCCTCCACCTAGCGGCCTCTGACCCCAGCAAGCTACCCAGGGCTCCACCTCTCTCCCTGGACTTGCAGTAGAGGCCCCAGGGTGCCCATTGGCCCTCCACCTAGGGGTCTCTTACCCCAGCAAGCTACCGAGGGGTCCACCTCTCTCCCTGGACTTGCAATAGAGGCCCCAGGGTGCCCCCTGACCCTCCACCCAGGGGCCTCTGACCCCAGCAAGCTACCCAGGGGTCCACATCTCTCCCTGGACTTGCAGTAGACGCCCCTGGGTGCCCCCTGGCCCTCCACCAAGGGGCCTCTGACCCCAGCAAGCTACCCAGGGGTCCACCTCTCTCCCTGGACTTATAGTAGAGGCCCCAGGGTGCCCCCTGGCCCTCCACCTAGGGGCCTCTGACCCCAAAACTACCCAGGGGTCCACCTCTCTTCCTGGACTTGCAGTAGAGTCGCCAGGGTGCCCCATGGCCCTCCACCTAAGGCCCTCTGACCCCAGCAAGCTACCCAGGGCTCCAACCCTCTCCCTGGACTTGCAGTATAGGCCCCAGGGTGCCCCCTGGTCCTGCACCTAGGGGCCTCTGACCCTAGCAAACTACCCAGGGGTCCACCTCTCACCCTGGACTTGCAGTAGAGGCCCCAGGGTGCCCCGTGGCCCTCCCCCTAGGGGCCTCTGACACCAGCAAGCTTCCCAGTGGTCCACCTCTCTCCCTAGACTTGCAGTAGAGGCCCCAGGGTGACCCTTGGCCCTCCAACTAGGGGCCTCTGACCCCAGCAAGCTACCCAGGGGCCTACCTATTTCCCTGGACTTGCAGTAGAGTCCCCAGGGTGCCCCATGGCCCTCCACCTAGGGCCCTCTGACCCCAGCAAGCTACCCAGGGCTCCAACCCTCTCCCTGGACTTGCAGTATAGGCCCCAGGGTGCCCCCTGGTCCTCCACCTAGGGGCCTCTGACCCTAGCAAACTACCCAGGGGTCCACCTCTCTCCCTGGACATGCAGTAGAGGCCCCAGGGTGCCCCGTGGCCCTCCACCTAGGGGCCTCTGACCCCAGCAAGCTACCTAGGGGTCCACATCTCTCCCTGGACTTTTAGTAGGGGCCCCAGGGTGCCCCCTGGTCCTCCACCAAGGGGCCTCTGACCCCAGCAAACTACCCAGGGGTCCACCTCTCTCCCTGGACTTGCAATAGAGGCCCTACGGTGCCCCCTGGCCCTCCCCCTAGGGGCCTCCGACACCAGCAAGCTTCCCAGTGGTCCACCTCTCTCCCAAGACTTGCAGACTAGGCCCCAGTGTGACCCTTGGCCCTCCACCTAGGGGCCTCTGACCCCAGCAAGCTGCCCAGGGGCCTGCCTATCTCCCTGGACTTGCAGTAGAGTCCCCAGGGTGCCTCATGGCCCTCCACCTAGGGCCCTCTGACCCCAGCAAGCTACCCAGGGCTCCAACTCTCTCCCTGGACTTGCAGTATAGGCCCCAGGGTGCCCCCTGGTCCTCCACCTAGGGGCCCCTGACCCAAGCAAGCTGCCCAGGGGTCCACCTCTCTACCTGGACTTGCAATAGAGGCCCCAGGGTGCCCCTTGGCCCTCCACCTAGGGGCCTCTGACCCCAGAAAGCTACCCAGGGGTCCACCTCTCTCCCTAGAATTGCAGACTAGGCCCCAGGTTGACCCTTGGCCCTCCACCTAGGGGCTTCTGACCCCAGCAAGCTGCCCAGGGGCCTGCCTATCTACCTGAACTTTCAGTAGAGTCCCCAGGGTGCCCCATGGCCCTCCACGTAGGGCCCTCTGACCCCAGCAAGCTACCCAGGGGTCCACCTCTCTCCCTGGACTTGCAGTATAGGCCCCAGGGTGCCCCGTGGCCCTCCACCTTGGGGCCTCTGACCCCAGCAAGCTACCCAGGGTTCACATCTCTCCTTGGACTTGCAGTGGAGGCCCCTGGGTGCCCCCTGGCCCTCCACCTAGGGGCCTCTGACCCCAGCAATCTACCCGGGGGTCCACATCTCTCCCTGGACTTGCAGTAGACGCCCCTGGGTGCCCCCTGGCCCTCCACCTAGGGGCCTCTGACCCCAGCAAGCTACCCAGGGGTCCACATCTCTCCCTGGACTTGCAGTAGATGACCCTGGGTGCCCCCTGGCCCTCCACCAAGGGGCCTCTGACCCCAGCAAGCTACCAAGGGGTCCACCTCTCTCCCTGGACTTATAGTAGAGGCCCCAGGGTGCCCCCTGGCCCTCCACCTAGGGGCCTCTGACCCCAGCAAACTACCCAGGGGTCCACCTCTCTTCCTGGACTTGCAGTAGAGTCCCCAGGGTGCCCCATGGCCCTCCACCTAGGGCCCTCTGACACCAGCAAGCTACCCAGGGCTCCAACCCTCTCCCTGGACTTGCAGTATAGGCCCCAGGGTGCCCCCTGGTCCTCCACCTAGGGGCCTCTGACCCTAGCAAACTACCCAGGGGTCCACCTCTCTCCCTGGACATGCAGTAGAGGCCCCAGGGTGCCCCGTGGCCCTCCACCTAGGGGCCTCTGATCCCAGCAAGCTACCTAGGGGTCCATATCTCTCCCTGGACTTTTAGTAGAGGCCCCAGGGTGATCCCTGGTCCTCCACCTAGGGGCCTCTGACCCCAGCAAACTACCCAGGGGTCCACCTCTCTCCCTGGACGTGCAATAGAGGCCCTACGGTGCCCCCTGGCCCTCCCCCTAGGGGCCTCCGACACCAGCAAGCTTCCCAGTGGTCCACCTCTCTCCCAAGACTTGCAGACTAGGCACCAGGGTGACCCTTTGCCCTCCACCTAGGGGCCTCTGACCCCAGCAAGCTGCCCAGGGGCCTGCCTATCTCCCTGGACTTGCAGTAGAGTCCCCAGGGTGCCCCATGGCCCTCCACCTAGGGCCCTCTGACCCCAGCAAGCTACCCAGGGCTCCAACTCTCTCCCTGGACTTGCAGTATAGGCCCCAGGGTGACCCCTGGTCCTCCACCTAGGGGCCCCTGACCCAAGCAAGCTACCCAGGGGTCCACATCTCTCCCTGGACTTGCAGTAGACGCCCCTGGGTGCCCCCTGGCCCTCCACCAAGGGGCCTCTGACCCCAGCAAGCTACCCAGTGGTCCACCTCTCTCCCTGGACTTATAGTAGAGGCCCCAGGGTGCCCCCTGGCCCTCCACCTAGGGGCCTCTGACCCCAGCAAACTACCCAGGGGTCCACCTCTCTTCCTGGACTTGCAGTAGAGTCCCCAGGGTGCCCCATGGCCCTCCACCTAGGGCCCTCTGACCCCAGCAAGCTACCCAGGGCTCCAACCCTCTCCCTGGACTTGCAGTATAGGCCCCAGGGTGCCCCCTGGTCCTCCACCTAGGGGCCTCTGACCCTAGCAAACTACCCAGGGGTCCACCTCTCTCCCTGGACTTGCAGTAGAGGCCCCAGGGTGCCCCGTGGCCCTCCACCTAGGGGCCTCTGACCCCAGCAAGCTACCCAGGGGTCCACATCTCTCCCTGGACTTTTAGTAGAGACCCCAGGGTGCCACCTGGCCCTCCACCTAGGGGCCTCTGACCCCAGCAAACGACCCAGGGGTCCACCTCTCTCCCTGGACTTGCAATAGAGGCCCTACGGTGCCCCCTTGCCCTCCCCCTAGGGGCCTCTGACACCAGCAAGCTTCCCAGTGGTCCACCTCTCTCCCAAGACTTGCAGACTAGGCCCCAGGGTGACCCTTGGCCCTCCACCTAGGGGCCTCTGACCCCAGCAAGCTGCCCAGGGGCCTGCCTATCTCCCTGGACTTGCAGTATAGTCCCCAGGGTGCCCCATGGCCCTCCACCTAGGGCCCTCGGACCCCAGCAAGCTACCCAGGGCTCCAACCCTCTCCCTGGACTTGCAGTATAGGCCCCAGGGTGCCCCCTGGTCCTCCACCTAGGGGCCTCTCACCCTAGCAAACTACCCAGGGGTCCACCTCTCTCCCTGGACTTGCAGTAGAAGCCCCAAGGTGCCCCGTGGCCCTCAACCTAGGGGCCTCTGACCCCAGCAAGCTACCCAGGGGTCCACATCTCTCCCTGGACTTTTAGTAGAGGCCCCAGGGTGCCACCTGGCCCTCCACCTAAGGGCCTCTGAGCCCAGCAAACTACCCAGGGGTCCACCTTTCTTCCTGGACTTGCAATAGAGGCCATACGGTGCCCCCTGGCCCTCCCCCTAGGGGCCTCCGACACCAGCAAGCTTCCCAGTGGTCCACCTCTCTCCCAAGACTTGCAGACTACGCCCCAGGGTGACCGTTGGCCCTCCACCTAGGGGCCTCTGACCCCAGCAAGCTGCCCAGGGGCCTGCCTATCTCCCTGGACTTGCAGTAGAGTCCCCAGGGTGGCCCATGGCCCTCTACCTAGGGCCCTCTGACCCCAGCAAGCTACCCAGGGCTACAACTCTCTCCCTGGACTTGCAGTATAGGCCCCAGGGTGCCCCCTGGTCCTCCACCTACGGGCCCCTGACCCAAGCAAGCTGCCCAGGGGTCCACCTCTCTCCCTGGACTTGCAATAGAGGCCCCAGGGTGCCCCTTGGCCCTCCACCTAGGGGCCTCTGACCCCTGAAAGCTACCCAGGGGTCCACCTCTCTCCCTAGAATTGCAGACTAGGCCCCAGGGTGACCCTTGGCCCTCCACCTAGGGGCCTCTGACCCTAGCAAGCTGCCCAGGGGCCTGCCTATCTCCCTGAACTTGCAGTAGAGTCCCCAGGGTGCCCCATGGCCCTCCACGTAGGGCCCTCTGACCCCAGCAAGCTACCCAGGGGTCCACCTCTCTCCCTGGACTTGCAGTATAGGCCACAGGGTGCCCCCTTGCCCTCCACCTAGGGGCCTCTGACCCCAGCAAGCTACCCAGGGCTCCACTTCTCTCCCTGGACTTGCAGTAGAAGCCCCAGGGTGCCCCCTTGCCCTTCACCCAGGGGCTACTGACCCCAGCAAGCTGCCCAAGGGCCTGCCTATCTCCCTGAACTTGCAGTAGAGTCCCCAGGGTGCCCCATGGCCCTCCACGTAGGGCCCTCTGACCCCAGCAAGCTACCCAGGGGTCCACCTCTCTCCCTGGACTTGCAGTATAGGCCACAGGGTGCCCCCTTGCCCTCCACCTAGGGGCCTCTAACCCCAGCAAGCTACTCAGGGCTCCACTTCTCTCCCTGGACTTGCAGTAGGAGCCCCAGGGTGCCCCCTTGCCCTCCACCCAGGGGATACTGACTCCAGCAAGCTACCCAGGGCTCCACCTCTCTCCCTGGACTTGCAGTAGAGGCCCCAGGGTACGCCGTGGCCCTCCACCTAGGGGCCTCTGATTCCAGCAAGCTACCCAGGGGTCCACCTCTCTCCCTGGACTTGCAGTAGAAGCCCCAGGGTACCCCGTGGCCCTCCACCTAGGGGCCTCTGAACCCAGCAAGCTACCCAGGGGTCCAGCTCTCTCCCTGGACTTGCAATAGAGGCCCCAGGGTGCCCCCTTGCCCTCCACCCAGGGGCTACTGACCCCAGCAAGCTACCCAGGGGTCCACCTCTCTCCCTAGAATTGCAGACTAGGCCCCAGGGTGACCCTTGGCCCTCCACCTAGGGGCCTCTGACCCTAGCAAGCTGCCCAGGGGCCTGCCTATCTCCCTGAACTTGCAGTAGAGTCCCCAGGGTGCCCCATGGCCCTCCACGTAGGGCCCTCTGACCCCAGCAAGCTACCCAGGGGTCCACCTCTCTCCCTGGACTTGCAGTATAGGCCACAGGGTGCCCCATGGCCCTCCACGTAGGGCCCTCTGACCCCAGCAAGCTACCCAGGGCTCCACTTCTCTCCCTGGACTTGCAGTAGAAGCCCCAGGGTGCCCCCTTGCCCTTCACCCAGGGGCTACTGACCCCAGCAAGCTGCCCAGGGGCCTGCCTATCTCCCTGAACTTGCAGTAGAGTCCCCAGGGTGCCCCATGGCCCTCCACGTAGGGCCCTCTGACCCCAGCAAGCTACCCAGGGGTCCACCTCTCTCCCTGGACTTGCAGTATAGGCCACAGGGTGCCCCCTTGCCCTCCACCTTGGGGCCTCTGACCCCAGCAAGCTACTCAGGGCTCCACTTCTCTCCCTGGACTTGCAGTAGGAGCCCCAGGGTGCCCCCTTGCCCTCCACCCAGGGGCTACTGACTCCAGCAAGCTACCCAGGGCTCCACCTCTCTCCCTGGACTTGCAGTAGAGGCCCCAGGGTACCCCGTGGCCCTCCACCTAGGGGCCTCTGATTCCAGCAAGCTACCCAGGGGTCCACCTCTCTCCCTGGACTTGCAGTAGAAGCCCCAGGGTACCCCGTGGCCCTCCACCTAGGGGCCTCTGAACCCAGCAAGCTACCCAGGGGTCCAGCTCTCTCCCTGGACTTGCAATAGAGGCCCCAGGGTGCCCCCTTGCCCTCCACCCAGGGGCTACTGACCCCAGCAAGCTACCCAGGGGTCCACCTCTCTCCCTAGAATTGCAGACTAGGCCCCAGGGTGACCCTTGGCCCTCCACCTAGGGGCCTCTGACCCTAGCAAGCTGCCCAGGGGCCTGCCTATCTCCCTGAACTTGCAGTAGAGTCCCCAGGGTGCCCCATGGCCCTCCACGTAGGGCCCTCTGACCCCAGCAAGCTACCCAGGGGTCCACCTCTCTCCCTGGACTTGCAGTATAGGCCACAGGGTGCCCCATGGCCCTCCACGTAGGGCCCTCTGACCCCAGCAAGCTACCCAGGGCTCCACTTCTCTCCCTGGACTTGCAGTAGAAGCCCCAGGGTGCCCCCTTGCCCTTCACCCAGGGGCTACTGACCCCAGCAAGCTGCCCAGGGGCCTGCCTATCTCCCTGAACTTGCAGTAGAGTCCCCAGGGTGCCCCATGGCCCTCCACGTAGGGCCCTCTGACCCCAGCAAGCTACCCAGGGGTCCACCTCTCTCCCTGGACTTGCAGTATAGGCCACAGGGTGCCCCCTTGCCCTCCACCTTGGGGCCTCTGACCCCAGCAAGCTACTCAGGGCTCCACTTCTCTCCCTGGACTTGCAGTAGGAGCCCCAGGGTGCCCCCTTGCCCTCCACCCAGGGGCTACTGACTCCAGCAAGCTACCCAGGGCTCCACCTCTCTCCCTGGACTTGCAGTAGAGGCCCCAGGGTACCCCGTGGCCCTCCACCTAGGGGCCTCTGATTCCAGCAAGCTACCCAGGGGTCCACCTCTCTCCCTGGACTTGCAGTAGAAGCCCCAGGGTACCCTGTGGCCCTCCACCTAGGGGCCTCTGAACCCAGCAAGCTACCCAGGGGTCCAGCTCTCTACCTGGACTTGCAATAGAGGCCCCAGGGTGCCCCCTTGCCCTCCACCCAGGGGCTACTGACCCCAGCAAGCTACCCAGGGGTCCACCTCTCTCCCTAGAATTGCAGACTAGGCCCCAGGGTGACCCTTGGCCCTCCACCTAGGGGCCTCTGACCCTAGCAAGCTGCCCAGGGGCCTGCCTATCTCCCTGAACTTGCAGTAGAGTCCCCAGGGTGCCCAATGGCCCTCCACGTAGGGCCCTCTGACCCCAGCAAGCTACCCAGGGGTCCACCTCTCTCCCTGGACTTGCAGTATAGGCCACAGGGTGCCCCATGGCCCTCCACGTAGGGCCCTCTGACCCCAGCAAGCTACCCAGGGCTCCACTTCTCTCCCTGGACTTGCAGTAGAAGCCCCAGGGTGCCCCCTTGCCCTTCACCCAGGGGCTACTGACCCCAGCAAGCTGCCCAGGGGCCTGCCTATCTCCCTGAACTTGCAGTAGAGTCCCCAGGGTGCCCCATGGCCCTCCACGTAGGGCCCTCTGACCCCAGCAAGCTACCCAGGGGTCCACCTCTCTCCCTGGACTTGCAGTATAGGCCACAGGGTGCCCCCTTGCCCTCCACCTTGGGGCCTCTGACCCCAGCAAGCTACTCAGGGCTACACTTCTCTCCCTGGACTTGCAGTAGGAGCCCCAGGGTGCCCCCTTGCCCTCCACCCAGGGGCTACTGACTCCAGCAAGCTACCCAGGGCTCCACCTCTCTCCCTGGACTTGCAGTAGAGGCCCCAGGGTACCCCGTGGCCCTCCACCTAGGGGCCTCTGATTCCAGCAAGCTACCCAGGGGTCCACCTCTCTCCCTGGACTTGCAGTAGAAGCCCCAGGGTACCCCGTGGCCCTCCACCTAGGGGCCTCTGAACCCAGCAAGCTACCCAGGGGTCCAGCTCTCTCCCTGGACTTGCAATAGAGGCCCCAGGGTGCCCCCTTGCCCTCCACCCAGGGGCTACTGACCCCAGCAAGCTACCCAGGGGTCCACCTCTCTCCCTGGACTTATAGTAGAGGCCCTAGGCTGCCCTCTGGCCCTCCACCTAGGGGCTTCTGACCCTAGCAAGCTACCCAGGGGTCCACCTCTCTCCCTGGACTTATAGTAGAGGCCCCAGGGTGCCCCCTGGCCCTCCACCTAGGGGCCTCTGAGTCCAGCAAGCTACCGAGGGGTCAACCTCTCTCCCTGGACTTGCAGTATAGGCCCCAGGGTGGCCAGTGGCACTCCACCTAGGGGCCTCTGACCCCAGCAAGCTACCCAGGGGTCCACATCTCTCCCTGGACTTGCAGTAGACGCCCCTGGGTGCCCCCTGGCCCTCCACCTAGGGGCCTCTGACCCCAGCAAGCTACCCAGGGGTCCACCTCTCTCCCTGGACTTATAGTAGAGGCCCTACGTTGACCCTGGCCCTCCCCCTAGGGGCCTCTGACACCAGCAAGCTACCTCCACTTCTCTCCCTGGACTTGCAGTAGAAGCCCCAGGGTGCCCCCTTGCCCTTCACCCAGGGGGTACTGACCCCAGCAAGCTGCCCAGGGGCCTGCCTATCTCCCTGAACTTGCAGTAGAGTCCCCAGGGTGCCCTCTGGCCCTCCACCTAGGGGCTTCTGACCCTAGCAAGCTACCCAGGGGTCCACCTCTCTCCCTGGACTTATAGTAGAGGCCCCAGGGTGCCCCCTGGCCCTCCACCTAGGGGCCTCTGAGTCCAGCAAGCTACCGAGGGGTCCACCTCTCTCCCTGGACTTGCAGTAAAGGCCCCAGGGTGGCCAGTGGCACTCCACCTAGGGGCCTCTGACCCCAGCAAGCTACCCAGGGGTCCACATCTCTCCCTGGACTTGCAGTAGACGCCCCTGGGTGCCCCCTGGCCCTCCACCTAGGGGCCTCTGACCCCAGCAAGCTACCCAGGGCTCCACCTCTCTCCCTAGACTTGCAGACTAGGCCCCAGGGTGCCCCCTGGCCCTCCACCTAGGGGCCTCTGACCCCAGCAAGCTGCCCAGGGAACTGCCTATCTCCCTGGACTTGCAGTAGAGTCCCCAGGGTGCCCCATGGCCCTCCACCTAGGGGCCTCTGACCCCAGCAAGCTGCCCAGGGGCCTGCCTACCTCCCTGGACTTTCAGTAGTGTCCCCAGGGTGCCCCATGGCCCTCCACGTAGGGCCCTCTGACCCCAGCAAGCTACCCAGGGGTCCAACTCTCTCCCTGGACTTGCAGTAGAGGCCCCAGGGAACCCCTGGCCCTCCACCCAGGGGCCTCTGAACCCAGCAAGCTACCCAGGGGTCCACCTCTCTCCCTGGACTTATAGTAGAGGCCCTATGGTGCCCCCTGGCCCTCCCCCTAGGGGCCTCTGACACCAGCAAGCTTCCCAGTGATTCACCTCTCTCCCTGGACTTGCAGTAGAGGCCCCAGGGTACCCCGTGGCCCTCCACCTAGGGGCCTCTGACCCCAGCAAGCTACCGAGGGGTCCACATCTCTCCCTGGACTTGCAGTAGAGGCCCCAGGGTACCTCGTGGCCCTCCACCTAGGGGCCTTTGAACCCAGCAAGCTACCCAGGGGTCCAGCTCTCTCCCTGGACTTGCAATAGAGGCCCCAGGGTGCCCCCTTGCCCTCCAACCAGTGGCTACTGACCCCAGCAAGCTACCCAGGGCTCCACCTCTCTCCCTGGACTTTCAGTAGAGGCCCCAGGGTGCCCATTGGCCCTCCACCTAGGGGTCTCTGACCCCAGCAAGCTACCGAGGGGTCCACCTCTCTCCCTGGACTTGCAATAGAGGCCCCAGGGTGCCCCATGACCCTCCACCTAGGGGCCTCTGACCCCAGCAAGCTACCCAGGGGTCCACCTCTCTACCTGGACTTGCAGTATAGGCCCCAGGGTGCCCTCTGGCCCTCCAACTAGGGGCCTCTGACCCCAGCAAGCTACCCAGGGGTCCACCTCTCTCCTTGGACTTGCAGTATAGGCCCCAGGGTGCCCCCTGGCCCTTCACCTAGGGGCATCTGACCCCAGCAAGCTACCCAGGGGTCCACCTCTCACCCTGGACTTGCAGTATAGGACCCAGGGTGCCCCCTGGCCCTCCACCTAGGGGCATCTGACACCAGCAAGCTACCCAGGGGTCCACCTCTCTCCCTGGTCTTGCAGTATAGGACCCAGGGTGCCCTTTGGCCCTCCACCTAGGGGCCTCTGACCCTAGCAAACTACCCAGGGGTCCACCTCTCTCCCTGGACTTGCTGTAGAGGCCCCAGGGTGCCCCTTGCCCTCCACCTAGGGGCCTCTGACCCCAGCAAGCTACCCTGGAGTCCACTTCTCTTCCTGGACTTGCAGTAGAGGCCCCAGGGTGCCCCTTGGCCCTCCATCTAGGGGCCTTTGACCCCAGCAAGCTACCGAGGGGTCCACCTCTCTCCCTGGACATGCAGTAGAGGCCCCAGGGTGCCCCGTGGCCCTCCACCTAGGGGCCTCTAACCCCAGCAAGCTACCCAGGGGTCCACATCTCTCTTTGGACTTGCAGTGGAGGCCCCTGGGTGCCCCCTGGCCCTCCACCTAGGGGCCTCTGACCCTAGCAAGCTACCCGGGGGTCCAGCTCTCTCCCTGGACTTGCAATAGAGGCCCCAGGGTGCCCCCTTGCCCTCCACCCAGGGGCTACTGACCCCAGCAAGCTACTCAGGGCTCCACCTCTCTCCCTGGACTTGTAGTAGAGGCCCTAGGCTGCCCTCTGGCCCTCCACCTAGGGGCCTCTGACCCCAGCAAGCTACCCAAGGCTTCACCTCTCTCCCTGGACTTGCAGTAGAGGCCCCAGGGTGCCCATTGGCCCTCCACCTAGGGACCTCTGACCCCAGCAAGCTACCGAGGGGTCCACCTCTCTCCCTGGACTTGCAGTAGAGGCCCCAGGGTGCCCCGTGGCCCTCCACCTAGGGGCCTCTGACCCCAGCAAGCTACCCAGGGGTCCACCTCTCTTCCTGGACTTGCAGTATAGGCCCCAGGGTGCCCCCTGGCCCTCCAACTAGGGGCCTCTGATCCCAGCAAGCTACCCAGGGGTCCACCTCTCTCCTTGGACTTGCAGTGTAGGCCCCAGGGTGCCCCTGGCCCTCCACCCAGGGGCTACTGACCCCAGCAAGCTACCCAGGGCTCCACCTCTCTCCCTGGACTTGCAGTAGAGGCCCCAGGGTACCTAGTGGCCCTCCACCTAGGGGCCTCTGACCCCAGCACGCTACCCAGGGCTCCACATCTCTCCCTGGACTTGCAGTAGAGGCCCCAGGGTGCCCATTGGCCCTCCACCTAGGGGCCTCTGACCCCAGCAAGCTGCCCAGGGGCCTGCCTATCTCCCTGAACTTGCAGTAGAGTCCCCAGGGTGCCCCATGGCCCTCCACGTAGGGCCCTCTGACCCCAGCAAGCTACCCAGGGGTCCACCTCTCTCCCTGGACTTGCAGTATAGGCCACAGGGTGCCCCCTTGCCCTCCACCTAGGGGCCTCTGACCCCAGCAAGCTACCCAGGGGTCCACCTCTCTCCCTGGACTTGCAGTATAGGCCACAGGGTGCCCCCTTGCCCTCCACCTAGGGGCCTCTGACCCCAGCAAGCTACTCAGGGCTCCACTTCTCTCCCTGGACTTGCAGTAGAAGCCCCAGGGTGCCCCCTTGCCCTCCACCCAGGGGCTACTGACTCCAGCAAGCTACCCAGGGCTCCACCTCTCTCCCTGGACTTGCAGTAGAGGCCCCAGGGTACCCCGTGGCCCTCCACCTAGGGGCCTCTGATTCCAGCAAGCTACCCAGGGGTCCACCTCTCTCCCTGGACTTGCAGTAGAGGCCCCAGGGTACCCCGTGGCCCTCCACCTAGGGGCCTCTGAACCCAGCAAGCTACCCAGGGGTCCAGCTCTCTCCCTGGACTTGCAATAGACGCCCCAGGGTGCCCCCTTGCCCTCCACCCAGGGGCTACTGACCCCAGCAAGCTACCCAGGGCTCCACCTCTCTCCCTGAACTTGTAGTAGAGGCCCTAGGCTGCCCTCTGGCCCTCCACCTAGCGGCCTCTGACCCCAGCAAGCTACCCAGGGCTCCACCTCTCTCCCTGGACTTGCAGTAGAGGCCCCAGGGTGCCCATTGGCCCTCCACCTAGGGGTCTCTTACCCCAGAAAGCTACCGAGGGGTCCACCTCTCTCCCTGGACTTGCAATAGAGGCCCCAGGGTGCCCCCTGACCCTCCACCCAGGGGCCTCTGACCCCAGCAAGCTACCCAGGGGTCCACATCTCTCCCTGGACTTGCAGTAGACGCCCCTGGGTGCCCCCTGGCCCTCCACCAAGGGGCCTCTGACCCCAGCAAGCTACCCAGGGGTCCACCTCTCTCCCTGGACTTATAGTAGAGGCCCCAGGGTGCCCCCTGGCCCTCCACCTAGGGGCCTCTGACCCCAAAACTACCCAGGGGTCCACCTCTCTTCCTGGACTTGCAGTAGAGTCCCCAGGGTGCCCCATGGCCCTCCACCTAAGGCCCTCTGACCCCAGCAAGCTACCCAGGGCTCCAACCCTCTCCCTGGACTTGCAGTATAGGCCCCAGGGTGCCCCCTGGTCCTCCACCTAGGGGCCTCTGACCCTAGCAAACTACCCAGGGGTCCACCTCTCACCCTGGACTTGCAGTATAGGCCCCAGGGTGCCCCGTGGCCCTCCCCCTAGGGGCCTCTGACACCAGCAAGCTTCCCAGTGGTCCACCTCTCTCCCTAGACTTGCAGTAGAGGCCCCAGGGTGCCCCCTGGTCCTCCACCTAGGGGCCTCTGACCCTAGCAAACTACCCAGGGGTCCACCTCTCTCCCTGGACATGCAGTAGAGGCCCCAGGGTGCCCCGTGGCCCTCCACCTAGGGGCCTCTGACCCCAGCAAGCTACCTAGGGGTCCACATCTCTCCCTGGAATTTTAGTAGGGGCCCCAGGGTGCCCCCTGGTCCTCCACCTAGGGGCCTCTGACCCCAGCAAACTACCCAGGGGTCCACCTCTCTCCCTGGACTTGCAAAAGAGGCCCTACGGTGCCCCCTGGCCCCCCCCTAGGGGCCTCCGACACCAGCAAGCTTCCCAGTGGTCCACCTCTCTCCCAAGACTTGCAGACTAGGCCCCAGGGTGACCCTTGGCCCTCCACCTAGGGGCCTCTGACCCCAGCAAGCTGCCCAGGGGCCTGCCTATCTCCCTGGACTTGCAGTAGAGTCCCCAGGGTGCCTCATGGCCCTCCACCTAGGGCCCTCTGACCCCAGCAAGCTACCCAGGGCTCCAACTCTCTCCCTGGACTTGCAGTATAGGCCCCAGGGTGCCCCCTGGTCCTCCACCTGGGGGCCCCTGACCCAAGCAAGCTGCCCAGGGGTCCACCTCTCTACCTGGACTTGCAATAGAGGCCCCAGGGTGCCCCTTGGCCCTCCACCTAGGGGCCTCTGACCCCAGAAAGCTACCCAGGGGTCCACCTCTCTCCCTAGAATTGCAGACTAGGCCCCAGGTTGACCCTTGGCCCTCCACCTAGGGGCTTCTGACCCCAGCAAGCTGCCCAGGGGCCTGCCTATCTACCTGAACTTGCAGTAGAGTCCCCAGGGTGCCCCTGGCCCTCCACGTAGGGCCCTCTGACCCCAGCAAGCTACCCAGGGGTCCACCTCTCTCCCTGGACTTGCAGTATAGGCCCCAGGGTGCCCCGTGGCCCTCCACCTTGGGGCCTCTGACCCCAGCAAGCTACCCAGGGTTCACATCTCTCCTTGGACTTGCAGTGGAGGCCCCTGGGTGCCCCCTGGCCCTCCACCTAGGGGCCTCTGACCCCAGCAAGCTACCAAGGGGTCCACCTCTCTCCCTGGACTTATAGTAGAGGCCCCAGGGTGCCCCCTGGCCCTCCATCTAGGGGCCTCTGACCCCAGCAAACTACCCAGGGGTCCACCTCTCTTCCTGGACTTGCAGTAGAGTCCCCAGGGTGCCCCATGGCCCTCCACCTAGGGCCCTCTGACACCAGCAAGCTACCCAGGGCTCCAACCCTCTCCCTGGACTTGCAGTATAGGCCCCAGGGTGCCCCCTGGTCCTCCACCTAGGGGCCTCTGACCCTAGCAAACTACCCAGGGGTCCACCTCTCTCCCTGGACATGCAGTAGAGGCCCCAGGGTGCCCCGTGGCCCTCCACCTAGGGGCCTCTGACCCCAGCAAGCTACCTAGGGGTCCACATCTCTCCCTGGACATGCAGTAGAGGCCCCAGGGTGCCCCGTGGCCCTCCACCTAGGGGCCTCTGACCCCAGCAAGCTACCTAGGGGTCCACATCTCTCCCTGGACTTTTAGTAGAGGCCCCAGGGTGCCCCCTGGTCCTCCACCTAGGGGCCTCTGACCCCAGCAAACTACCCAGGGGTCCACCTCTCTCCCTGGACTTGCAATAGAGGCCCTACGGTGCCCCCTGGCCCTCCCCCTAGGGGCCTCCGACACCAGCAAGCTTCCCAGTGGTCCACCTCTCTCCCAAGACATGCAGACTAGGCCCCAGGGTGACCCTTGGCCCTCCACCTAGGGGCCTCTGACCCCAGCAAGCTGCCCAGGGGCCTGCCTATCTCCCTGGACTTGCAGTAGAGTCCCCAGGGTGCCCCATGGCCCTCCACCTAGGGCCCTACGACCCCAGCAAGCTACCCAGGGCTCCAACTCTCTCCCTGGACTTGCAGTATAGGCCCCAGGGTGACCCCTGGTCCTCCACCTTGGGGCCCCTGACCCAAGCAAGCTACCCAGGGGTCCACATCTCTCCCTGGACTTGCAGTAGACGCCCCTGGGTGCCCCCTGGCCCTCCACCAAGGGGCCTCTGACCCCAGCAAGCTACCCAGGGGTCCACCTCTCTCCCTGGACTTATAGTAGAGGCCCCAGGGTGCCCCCTGGCCCTCCACCTAGGGGCCTCTGACCCCAGCAAACTACCCAGGGGTCCACCTCTCTTCCTGGACTTGCAGTAGAGTCCCCAGGGTGCCCCATGGCCCTCCACCTAGGGCCCTCTGACCCCAGCAAGCTACCCAGGGCTCCAACCCTCTCCCTGGACTTGCAGTATAGGCCCCAGGGTGCCCCCTGGTCCTCCACCTAGGGGCCTCTGACCCTAGCAAACTACCCAGGGGTCCACCTCTCTCCCTGGACTTGCAGTAGAGACCCCAGGGTGCCCCGTGGCCCTCCACCTAGGGGCCTCTGACCCCAGCAAGCTACCCAGGGGTCCACATCTCTCCCTGGACTTTTAGTAGAGACCCCAGGGTGCCACCTGGCCCTCCACCTAGGGGCCTCTGACCCCAGCAAACGACCCAGGGGTCCACCTCTCTCCCTGGACTTGCAATAGAGGCCCTACGGTGCCCCCTGGCCCTCCCCCTAGGGGCCTCCGACACCAGCAAGCTTCCCAGTGGTCCACCTCTCTCCCAAGACTTGCAGACTAGGCCCCAGGGTGACCCTTGGCCCTCCACCTAGGGGCCTCTGACCCCAGCAAGCTACCCAGGGGCCTGCCTATCTCCCTGGACTTGCAGTATAGTCCCCAGGGTGCCCCATGGCCCTCCACCTAGGGCCCTCGGACCCCAGCAAGCTACCCAGGGCTCCAACCCTCTCCCTGGACTTGCAGTAGAAGCCCCAAGGTGCCCCGTGGCCCTCAACCTAGGGGCCTCTGACCCCAGCAAGCTACCCAGGGGTCCACATCTCTCCCTGGACTTTTAGTAGAGGCCCCAGGGTGCCACCTGGCCCTCCACCTAAGGGCCTCTGAGCCCAGCAAACTACCCAGGGGTCCACCTTTCTTCCTGGACTTGCAATAGAGGCCATACGGTGCCCCCTGGCCCTCCCCCTAGGGGCCTCCGACACCAGCAAGCTTCCCAGTGGTCCACCTCTCTCCCAAGACTTGCAGACTACGCCCCAGGGTGACCGTTGGCCCTCCACCTAGGGGCCTCTGACCCCAGCAAGCTGCCCAGGGGCCTGCCTATCTCCCTGGACTTGCAGTAGAGTCCCCAGGGTGGCCCATGGCCCTCCACCTAGGGCCCTCTGACCCCAGCAAGCTACCCAGGGCTACAACTCTCTCCCTGGACTTGCAGTATAGGCCCCAGGGTGCCCCCTGGTCCTCCACCTACGGGCCCCTGACCCAAGCAAGCTGCCCAGGGGTCCACCTCTCTCCCTGGACTTGCAATAGAGGCCCCAGGGTGCTTCTTGGCCCTCCACCTAGGGGCCTCTGACCCCTGAAAGCTACCCAGGGGTCCACCTCTCTCCCTAGAATTGCAGACTAGGCCCCAGGGTGACCCTTGGCCCTCCACCTAGGGGCCTCTGACCCTAGCAAGCTGCCCAGGGGCCTGCCTATCTCCCTGAACTTGCAGTAGAGTCCCCAGGGTGCCCCATGGCCCTCCACGTAGGGCCCTCTGACCCCAGCAAGCTACCCAGGGGTCCACCTCTCTCCCTGGACTTGCAGTATAGGCCACAGGGTGCCCCCTTGCCCTCCACCTAGGGGCCTCTGACCCCAGCAAGCTACCCAGGGCTCCACTTCTCTCCCTGGACTTGCAGTAGAAGCCCCAGGGTGCCCCCTTGCCCTACACCCAGGGGCTACTTACCCCAGCAAGCTGCCCAGGGGCCTGCCTATCTCCCTGAACTTGCAGTAGAGTCCCCAGGGTGCCCCATGGCCCTCCACGTAGGGCCCTCTGACCCCAGCAAGCTACCCAGGGGTCCACCTCTCTCCCTGGACTTGCAGTATAGGCCACAGGGTGCCCACTTGCCCTCCACCTAGGGGCCTCTGACCCCAGCAAGCTACTCAGGGCTCCACTTCTCTCCCTGGACTTGCAGTAGGAGCCCCAGGGTGCCCCCTTGCCCTCCACCCAGGGGCTACTGACTCCAGCAAGCTACCCAGGGCTCCACCTCTCTCCCTGGACTTGCAGTATAGGCCCCAGGGTGCCCCGTGGCCCTCCACCTTGGGGCCTCTGACCCCAGCAAGCTACCCAGGGTTCACATCTCTCCTTGGACTTGCAGTGGAGGCCCCTGGGTGCCCCCTGGCCCTCCACCTAGGGGCCTCTGACCCCAGCAAGCTACCAAGGGGTCCACCTCTCTCCCTGGACTTATAGTAGAGGCCCCAGGGTGCCCCCTGGCCCTCCACCTAGGGGCCTCTGACCCCAGCAAACTACCCAGGGGTCCACCTCTCTTCCTGGACTTGCAGTAGAGTCCCCAGGGTGCCCCATGGCCCTCCACCTAGGGCCCTCTGACACCAGCAAGCTACCCAGGGCTCCAACCCTCTCCCTGGACTTGCAGTATAGGCCCCAGGGTTCCCCCTGGTCCTCCACCTAGGGGCCTCTGACCCTAGCAAACTACCCAGGGGTCCACCTCTCTCCCTGGACATGCAGTAGAGGCCCCAGGGTGCCCCGTGGCCCTCCACCTAGGGGCCTCTGACCCCAGCAAGCTACCTAGGGGTCCACATCTCTCCCTGGACATGCAGTAGAGGCCCCAGGGTGCCCCGTGGCCCTCCACCTAGGGGCCTCTGACCCCAGCAAGCTACCTAGGGGTCCACATCTCTCCCTGGACTTTTAGTAGAGGCCCCAGGGTGCCCCCTGGTCCTCCACCTAGGGGCCTCTGACCCCAGCAAACTACCCAGGGGTCCACCTCTCTCCCTGGACTTGCAATAGAGGCCCTACGGTGCCCCCTGGCCCTCCCCCTAGGGGCCTCCGACACCAGCAAGCTTCCCAGTGGTCCACCTCTCTCCCAAGACATGCAGACTAGGCCCCAGGGTGACCCTTGGCCCTCCACCTAGGGGCCTCTGACCCCAGCAAGCTGCCCAGGGGCCTGCCTATCTCCCTGGACTTGCAGTAGAGTCCCCAGGGTGCCCCATGGCCCTCCACCTAGGGCCCTACGACCCCAGCAAGCTACCCAGGGCTCCAACTCTCTCCCTGGACTTGCAGTATAGGCCCCAGGGTGACCCCTGGTCCTCCACCTTGGGGCCCCTGACCCAAGCAAGCTACCCAGGGGTCCACATCTCTCCCTGGACTTGCAGTAGACGCCCCTGGGTGCCCCCTGGCCCTCCACCAAGGGGCCTCTGACCCCAGCAAGCTACCCAGGGGTCCACCTCTCTCCCTGGACTTATAGTAGAGGCCCCAGGGTGCCCCCTGGCCCTCCACCTAGGGGCCTCTGACCCCAGCAAACTACCCAGGGGTCCACCTCTCTTCCTGGACTTGCAGTAGAGTCCCCAGGGTGCCCCATGGCCCTCCACCTAGGGCCCTCTGACCCCAGCAAGCTACCCAGGGCTCCAACCCTCTCCCTGGACTTGCAGTATAGGCCCCAGGGTGCCCCCTGGTCCTTCACCTAGGGGCCTCTGACCCTAGCAAACTACCCAGGGGTCCACCTCTCTCCCTGGACTTGCAGTAGAGACCCCAGGGTGCCCCGTGGCCCTCCACCTAGGGGCCTCTGACCCCAGCAAGCTACCCAGGGGTCCACATCTCTCCCTGGACTTTTAGTAGAGACCCCAGGGTGCCACCTGGCCCTCCACCTAGGGGCCTCTGACCCCAGCAAACGACCCAGGGGTCCACCTCTCTCCCTGGACTTGCAATAGAGGCCCTACGGTGCCCCCTGGCCCTCCCCCTAGGGGCCTCCGACACCAGCAAGCTTCCCAGTGGTCCACCTCTCTCCCAAGACTTGCAGACTAGGCCCCAGGGTGACCCTTGGCCCTCCACCTAGGGGCCTCTGACCCCAGCAAGCTACCCAGGGGCCTGCCTATCTCCCTGGACTTGCAGTATAGTCCCCAGGGTGCCCCATGGCCCTCCACCTAGGGCCCTCGGACCCCAGCAAGCTACCCAGGGCTCCAACCCTCTCCCTGGACTTGCAGTAGAAGCCCCAAGGTGCCCCGTGGCCCTCAACCTAGGGGCCTCTGACCCCAGCAAGCTACCCAGGGGTCCACATCTCTCCCTGGACTTTTAGTAGAGGCCCCAGGGTGCCACCTGGCCCTCCACCTAAGGGCCTCTGAGCCCAGCAAACTACCCAGGGGTCCACCTTTCTTCCTGGACTTGCAATAGAGGCCATACGGTGCCCCCTGGCCCTCCCCCTAGGGGCCTCCGACACCAGCAAGCTTCCCAGTGGTCCACCTCTCTCCCAAGACTTGCAGACTACGCCCCAGGGTGACCGTTGGCCCTCCACCTAGGGGCCTCTGACCCCAGCAAGCTGCCCAGGGGCCTGCCTATCTCCCTGGACTTGCAGTAGAGTCCCCAGGGTGGCCCATGGCCCTCCACCTAGGGCCCTCTGACCCCAGCAAGCTACCCAGGGCTACAACTCTCTCCCTGGACTTGCAGTATAGGCCCCAGGGTGCCCCCTGGTCCTCCACCTACGGGCCCCTGACCCAAGCAAGCTGCCCAGGGGTCCACCTCTCTCCCTGGACTTGCAATAGAGGCCCCAGGGTGCTTCTTGGCCCTCCACCTAGGGGCCTCTGACCCCTGAAAGCTACCCAGGGGTCCACCTCTCTCCCTAGAATTGCAGACTAGGCCCCAGGGTGACCCTTGGCCCTCCACCTAGGGGCCTCTGACCCTAGCAAGCTGCCCAGGGGCCTGCCTATCTCCCTGAACTTGCAGTAGAGTCCCCAGGGTGCCCCATGGCCCTCCACGTAGGGCCCTCTGACCCCAGCAAGCTACCCAGGGGTCCACCTCTCTCCCTGGACTTGCAGTATAGGCCACAGGGTGCCCCCTTGCCCTCCACCTAGGGGCCTCTGACCCCAGCAAGCTACCCAGGGCTCCACTTCTCTCCCTGGACTTGCAGTAGAAGCCCCAGGGTGCCCCCTTGCCCTACACCCAGGGGCTACTGACCCCAGCAAGCTGCCCAGGGGCCTGCCTATCTCCCTGAACTTGCAGTAGAGTCCCCAGGGTGCCCCATGGCCCTCCACGTAGGGCCCTCTGACCCCAGCAAGCTACCCAGGGGTCCACCTCTCTCCCTGGACTTGCAGTATAGGCCACAGGGTGCCCACTTGCCCTCCACCTAGGGGCCTCTGACCCCAGCAAGCTACTCAGGGCTCCACTTCTCTCCCTGGACTTGCAGTAGGAGCCCCAGGGTGCCCCCTTGCCCTCCACCCAGGGGCTACTGACTCCAGCAAGCTACCCAGGGCTCCACCTCTCTCCCTGGACTTGCAGTAGAGGCCCCAGGGTACCCCGTGGCCCTCCACCTAGGGGCCTCTGATTCCAGCAAGCTACCCAGGGGTCCACCTCTCTCCCTGGACTTGCAGTAGAAGCCCCAGGGTACCCCGTGGCCCTCCACCTAGGGGCCTCTGAACCCAGCAAGCTACCCAGGGGTCCAGCTCTCTCCCTGGACTTGCAATAGAGGCCCCAGGGTGCCCCCTTGCCCTCCACCCAGGGGCTACTGACCCCAGCAAGCTACGCAGGGCTCCACCTCTCTCCCTGGACTTGTAGTAGAGGCCCTAGGCTGCCCTCTGGCCCTCCACCTAGGGGCTTCTGACCCTAGCAAGCTACCCAGGGGTCCACCTCTCTCCCTGGACTTATAGTAGAGGCCCCAGGGTGCCCCCTGGCCCTCCACCTAGGGGCCTCTGAGTCCAGCAAGCTACCGAGGGGTCCACCTCTCTCCCTGGACTTGCAGTATAGGCCCCAGGGTGGCCAGTGGCACTCCACCTAGGGGCCTCTGACCCCAGCAAGCTACCCAGGGGTCCACATCTCTCCCTGGACTTGCAGTAGACGCCCCTGGGTGCCCCCTGGCCCTCCACCTAGGGGCCTCTGACCCCAGAAAGCTACCCAGGGGTCCACCTCTCTCCCTGGACTTATAGTAGAGGCCCTACGTTGACCCTGGCCCTCCCCATAGGGGCCTCTGACACCAGCAAGCTACCCAGGGCTCCACCTCTCTCCCTAGACTTGCAGACTAGGCCCCAGGGTGCCCCCTGGCCCTCCACCTAGGGGCCTCTGACCCCAGCAAGCTGCCCAGGGAACTGCCTATCTCCCTGGACTTGCAGTAGAGTCCCCAGTGTGCCCCATGGCCCTCCACCTAGGGGCCTCTGACCCCAGCAAGCTGCCCAGGGGCCTGCCTACCTCCCTGGACTTTCAGTAGTGTCCCCAGGGTGCCCCATGACCCTCCACGTAGGGCCCTCTGACCCCAGCAAGCTACCCAGGGGTCCAACTCTCTCCCTGGACTTGCAGTAGAGGCCCCAGGGAACCCCTGGCCCTCCACCCATGGGCCTCTAAACCCAGCAAGCTACGCAGGGGTCCACCTCTCTCCCTGGACTTATAGTAGAGGCCCTATGGTGCCCCCTGGCCCTCCCCCTAGGGGCCTCTGACACCAGCAAGCTTCCCAGTGATTCACCTCTCTCCCTGGACTTGCAGTAGAGGCCCCAGGGTACCCCGTGGCCCTCCACCTAGGGGCCTCTGACCCCAGCAAGCTACCCAGGGGTCCACATCTCTCCCTGGACTTGCAGTAGAGGCCCCAGGGTACCTCGTGGCCCTCCACCTAGGGGCCTTTGAACCCAGCAAGCTACCCAGGGGTCCAGCTCTCTCCCTGGACTTGCAATAGAGGCCCCAGGGTGCCCCCTTGCCCTCCAACCAGTGGCTACTGACCCCAGCAAGCTACCCAGGGCTCCACCTCTCTCCCTGGACTTTCAGTAGAGGCCCCAGGGTGCCCATTGGCCCTCCACCTAGGGGTCTCTGACCCCAGCAAGCTACCGAGGGGTCCACCTCTCTCCCTGGACTTGCAATAGAGGCCCCAGGGTGCCCCATGACCCTCCACCTAGGGGCCTCTGACCCCAGCAAGCTACCCAGGGGTCCACCTCTCTACCTGGACTTGCAGTATAGGCCCCAGGGTGCCCTCTGGCCCTCCAACTAGGGGCCTCTGACCCCAGCAAGCTACCCAGGGGTCCACCTCTCTCCTTGGACTTGCAGTATAGGCCCCAGGGTGCCCCCTGGCCCTTCACCTAGGGGCATCTGACCCCAGCAAGCTACCCAGGGGTCCACCTCTCACCCTGGACTTGCAGTATAGGACCCAGGGTGCCCCCTGGCCCTCCACCTAGGGGCATCTGACACCAGCAAGCTACCCAGGGGTCCACCTCTCTCCCTGGTCTTGCAGTATAGGACCCAGGGTGCCCTCTGGCCCTCCACCTAGGGGCCTCTGACCCTAGCAAACTACCCAGGGGTCCACCTCTCTCCCTGGACTTGCTGTAGAGGCCCCAGGGTGCCCCTTGCCCTCCACCTAGGGGCCTCTGACCCCAGCAAGCTACCCTGGAGTCCACTTCTCTTCCTGGACTTGCAGTAGAGGCCCCAGGGTGCCCCTTGGCCCTCCATCTAGGGGCCTTTGACCCCAGCAAGCTACCGAGGGGTCCACCTCTCTCCCTGGACATGCAGTAGAGGCCCCAGGGTGCCCCGTGGCCCTCCACCTAGGGGCCTCTAACCCCAGCAAGCTACCCTGGGGTCCACATCTCTCTTTGGACTTGCAGTGGAGGCCCCTGGGTGCCCCCTGGCCCTCCACCTAGGGGCCTCTGACCCTAGCAAGCTACCCGGGGGTCCAGCTCTCTCCCTGGACTTGCAATAGAGGCCCCAGGGTGCCCCCTTGCCCTCCACCCAGGGGCTACTGACCCCAGCAAGCTACTCAGGGCTCCACCTCTCTCCCTGGACTTGTAGTAGAGGCCCTAGGCTGCCCTCTGGCCCTCCACCTAGGGGCCTCTGACCCCAGCAAGCTACCCAAGGCTTCACCTCTCTCCCTGGACTTGCAGTAGAGGCCCCAGGGTGCCCATTGGCCCTCCACCTAGGGCCCTTTGACCCCAGCAAGCTACCCAGGGGTCCACCTCTCTCCCTGGACTTGCAGTATAGGCCACAGGGTGCCCCCTTGCCCTCCACCTAGGGGCCTCTGACCCCAGCAAGCTACCCAGGGCTCCACCTCTCTCCCTGGACTTGCAGTAGAGGCCCCAGGGTGCCCCCTTGCCCTCCACCCAGGGGCTACTGGCCCCAGCAAGCTACCCAGGGCTCCACCTCTCTCCCTGGACTTGCAGTAGAGGCCCCAGGGTACCCCGTGGCCCTCCACCTAGGGGCCTCTGACCCCAGCAAGCTACCCAGGGGTCCACATCTCTCCCTGGACTTGCAGTAGAGGCCCCAGGGTACCCCGTGGCCCTCCACCTAGGGGCCTCTGAACCCAGCAAGCTACCCAGGGGTCCAGCTCTCTCCCTGGACTTGCAATAGAGGCCCCAGGGTGCCCCCTTGCCCTCCACCCAGGGGCTACTGACCCCAGCAAGCTACCCAGGGCTCCACCTCTCTCCCTGGACTTGTAGTAGAGGCCCTAGGCTGCCCTCTGGCCCTCCACCTAGGGGCCTCTGACCCCAGCAAGCTACCCTGGGCTCCACCTCTCTCCCTGGACTTGCAGTAGAGGCCCCAGGGTGCCCATTTGCCCTCCACTTAGTGGTCTCTGACCCCAGCAAGCTACCGAGGGGTCCACCTCTCTCCCTGGACTTTCATTAGAGGCCCCAGGGTGCCCCGTGAACCTCCACCTAGTGGCCTCTGACCCCAGCAAGCTACCCAGGGGTCCTCATCTCTCCCTTGTCTTGCAGTAGACGCCGCTGAGTGCCCCCTGGCCCTCCACCTAGGTGCTTCTGACCCCAGCAAGCTACCTAGGGGTCCACCTCTCTCCCTGGACTTTTAGTAGAGGCCCCAGGGTGCCCCTGGCCCTCCACCTAGGGGCCTCTGACCCCAGCAAACTACCCAGGGGTCCACCTCTCTTCCTGGACTTGCAGTAGAGGCCCGAAGGTGCCCCCAGGCCCTCCCCCTAGGGACCTCTGACACCAGCAAGCTTCCCAGTGGTCCACCTCTCTCCCTAGACTTTCAGTAGAGGCCCCAGGGTGACCCTTGGCCCTCCACCTTGGGGCCTCTGACCCCAGCAAGCTACCCAGGGGCCTACCTATCTCCCTGGACTTGCAGTTGATTCCCCAGGGTGCCCCATGAACCTGCACCTAGGGCCCTCTGACCCCAGCAAGCTACCCAGGGCTCCAACTCTCTCCCTGGACTTGCAGTATAGGCCCCAGGGTGCCCCCTGGTCCTCCACCTAGGGGCCCCTAAACCCAAGCAAGCTGCCCAGGGGTCCACCTCTCTCCCTGGACTTGCAATAGAGGCCCCTGGGTGCCCCGGGACCCTCCACCTAGGGGCCTCTGACCCCAGCAAGCTACCCAGGGGTCCAGCTCTCTCCCTGGACTTGCAATAGAGGCCCCAGGGTGCCCCGGGACCCTCCACCTAGGGGCCTCTGACCCCAGCAAGCTACCCAGGGGTCCAGCTCTCTCCCTGGACTTGCAATAGAGGCCCCAGGGTGCCCCCTTGCCCTCCACCCAGGGGCTACTGACCCCAGCAAGCTACCCAGGGCTCCACCTCTCTCCCTGGACTTGTAGTAGAGGCCCTAGGCTGCCCTCTGGCCCTCCACCTAGGTGCCTCTGACCCCAGCAAGCTACCCAGGGCTCCACCTCTCTCCCTGGACTTGCAGTAGAGGCCCCAGGTTGACCCTTGGCCCTCCACCTAGGGCCCTTTGACCCCAGCAAGCTACCCAGGGGTCCACCTCTCTCCCTGGACTTGCAGTATAGGCCACAGGGTGCCCCCTTGCCCTCCACCTAGGGGCCTCTGACCCCAGCAAGCTACCCAGGGCTCCACCTCTCTCCCTGGACTTGCAGTAGAGGCCCATGGGTGCCCCCTTGCCCTCCACCCAGGGGCTACTGGCCCCAGCAAGCTACCCAGGGCTCCACCTCTCTCCCTGGACTTGCAGTAGAGGCCCCAGGGTACCCCGTGGCCCTCCACCTAGGGGCCTCTGACCCCAGCAAGCTACCCAGGGGTCCACATCTCTCCCTGGACTTGCAGTAGAGGCCCCAGGGTACCCCCTGGCCCTCCACCTAGGGGCCTCTGAACCCAGCAAGCTACCCAGGGGTCCAGCTCTCTCCCTGGACTTGCAATAGAGGCCCCAGGGTGCCCCCTTGCCCTCCACCCAGGGGCTACTGACCCCAGCAAGCTACCCAGGGCTCCACCTCTCTCCCTGGACTTGTAGTAGAGGCCCTAGGCTGCCCTCTGGCCCTCCACCTAGGGGCCTCTGACCCCAGCAAGCAACCCTGGGCTCCACCTCTCTCCCTGGACTTGCAGTAGAGGCCCCAGGGTGCCCATTTGCCCTCCACTTAGTGGTCTCTGACCTCAGCAAGCTACCGAGGGGTCCACCTCTCTCCCTGGACTTTCATTAGAGGCCCCAGGGTGCCCCATGAACCTCCACCTAGTGGCCTCTGACCCCAGCAAGCTACCCAGGGGTCCTCATCTCTCCCTTGTCTTGCAGTAGACGCCGCTGAGTGCCCCCTGGCCCTCCACCTAGGTGCTTCTGACCCCAGCAAGCTACCTAGGGGTCCACCTCTCTCCCTGGACTTTTAGTAGAGGCCCCAGGGTGCCCCTGGCCCTCCACCTAGGGGCCTCTGACCCCAGCAAACTACCCAGGGGTCCACCTCTCTTCCTGGACTTGCAGTAGAGGCCCTACGGTGCCCCCAGGCCCTCCCCCTAGGGGCCTCTGACACCAGCAAGCTTCCCAGTGGTCCACCTCTCTCCCTAGACTTTCAGTAGAGGCCCCAGGGTGACCCTTGGCCCTCCACCTTGGGGCCTCTGACCCCAGCAAGCTACCCAGGGGCCTACCTATCTCCCTGGACTTGCAGTTGATTCCCCAGGGTGCCCCATGACCCTGCACATAGGACCCTCTGACCCCAGCAAGCTACCCAGGGCTCCAACTCTCTCCCTGGACTTGCAGTATAGGCCCCAGGGTGCCCCCTGGTCCTCCACCTAGGGGCCCCTGACCCAAGCAAGCTGCCCAGGGGTCCACCTCTCTCCCTGGACTTGCAATAGAGGCCCCTGGGTGCCCCCTGGCCCTCCCCCTAGGGGCCTCTGACACCAGCAAGCTTCCCAGTGGTCCACCTCTCTCCCTAGACTTGCAGACTAGGCCCCAGGTTGACCCATGGCCCTCCACCTAGGGGCTTCTGACCCCAGCAAGCTGCACAGGGGCCTGCCTATCTCCCTGAACTTGCAGTAGAGTCCCCAGGGTGCCCCATGGCCCTCCACGTAGGGCCCTCTGACCCCAGCAAGCTACCCAGGGGTCCACCTCTCTCCCTGGACTTGCAGTATAGGCCACAGGGTGCCCCCTTGCCCTCCACCTAGGGGCCTCTGACCCCAGCAAGCTACCCAGGGCTCCACTTCTCTCCCTGGACTTGCAGTAGAAGCCCCAGGGTGCCCCCTTGCCCTCCACCCAGGGGCTACTGACCCCAGCAAGCTACCCAGGGCTCCACCTCTCTCCCTGGACTTGCTGTAGAGGCCCCAGGGTACCCGGTGGCCCTCCACCTAGGGGCCTCTGATTCCAGCAAGCTACCCAGGGGTCCATCTCTCTCCCTGGACTTGCAGTAGAGGCCCCAGGGTACCCCGTGGCCCTCCACCTAGGGGCCTCTGAACCCAGCAAGCTACCCAGGGGTCCAGCTCTCTCACTTGACTTGCAATAGAGGCCCCAGGGTGCCCCCTTGCCCTCCACCCAGGGGCCACTGACCCCAGCAAGCTACCCAGGGCTCCACCTCTCTCTCTGGACTTGTAGTAGAGGCCCTAGGCTGCCCTCTGGCCCTCCACCTAGGGGCCTCTGACCCCAGCAAGCTACCCAGGGCTCCACCTCTCTCCCTGGACTTGCAGTAGAGGCCCCAGGGTGCCCATTGGCCCTCCACCTAGGGGTCTCTTACACCAGCAAACTACGGAGGGGTCCACCTCTCTCCCTGGACTTGCAATAGAGGCCCCAGGGTGCCCCCTGACCCTCCACCTAGGGGCCTCTGACCCCAGCAAGCTACCCAGGGGTCCACATCTCTCCCTGGACTTGCAGTAGACGCCCCTGGGTGCCCCCTGGCCCTCCACCAAGGGGCCTCTGACCCCAGCAAGCTACCCAGGGGTCCACCTCTCTCCCTGGACTTATAGTAGAGGCCCCAGGGTGCCCCCTGGCCCTCCACCTAGGGGCCTCTGACCCCAGCAAACTTCCCAGGGGTCCACCTCTCTTCCTGGACTTGCAGTAGAGTCCCCAGGGTGCCCCATGGCCCTCCACCTAGGGCCCTCTGACCCCAGCAAGCTACCCAGGGCTCCAACCCTCTCCCTGGACTTGCAGTATAGGCCCCAGGGTGCCCCCTGGTCCTCCACCTAGGGGCCCCTAAACCCAAGCAAGCTGCCCAGGGGTCCACCTCTCTCCCTGGACTTGCAATAGAGGCCCCTGGGTGCCCCGGGACCCTCCACCTAGGGGCCTCTGACCCCAGCAAGCTACCCAGGGGTCCAGCTCTCTCCCTGGACTTGCAATAGAGGCCCCAGGGTGCCCCGGGACCCTCCACCTAGGGGCCTCTGACCCCAGCAAGCTACCCAGGGGTCCAGCTCTCTCCCTGGACTTGCAATAGAGGCCCCAGGGTGCCCCCTTGCCCTCCACCCAGGGGCTACTGACCCCAGCAAGCTACCCAGGGCTCCACCTCTCTCCCTGGACTTGTAGTAGAGGCCCTAGGCTGCCCTCTGGCCCTCCACCTAGGTGCCTCTGACCCCAGCAAGCTACCCAGGGCTCCACCTCTCTCCCTGGACTTGCAGTAGAGGCCCCAGGTTGACCCTTGGCCCTCCACCTAGGGCCCTTTGACCCCAGCAAGCTACCCAGGGGTCCACCTCTCTCCCTGGACTTGCAGTATAGGCCACAGGGTGCCCCCTTGCCCTCCACCTAGGGGCCTCTGACCCCAGCAAGCTACCCAGGGCTCCACCTCTCTCCCTGGACTTGCAGTAGAGGCCCATGGGTGCCCCCTTGCCCTCCACCCAGGGGCTACTGGCCCCAGCAAGCTACCCAGGGCTCCACCTCTCTCCCTGGACTTGCAGTAGAGGCCCCAGGGTACCCCGTGGCCCTCCACCTAGGGGCCTCTGACCCCAGCAAGCTACCCAGGGGTCCACATCTCTCCCTGGACTTGCAGTAGAGGCCCCAGGGTACCCCGTGGCCCTCCACCTAGGGGCCTCTGAACCCAGCAAGCTACCCAGGGGTCCAGCTCTCTCCCTGGACTTGCAATAGAGGCCCCAGGGTGCCCCCTTGCCCTCCACCCAGGGGCTACTGACCCCAGCAAGCTACCCAGGGCTCCACCTCTCTCCCTGGACTTGTAGTAGAGGCCCTAGGCTGCCCTCTGGCCCTCCACCTAGGGGCCTCTGACCCCAGCAAGCAACCCTGGGCTCCACCTCTCTCCCTGGACTTGCAGTAGAGGCCCCAGGGTGCCCATTTGCCCTCCACTTAGTGGTCTCTGACCTCAGCAAGCTACCGAGGGGTCCACCTCTCTCCCTGGACTTTCATTAGAGGCCCCAGGGTGCCCCATGAACCTCCACCTAGTGGCCTCTGACCCCAGCAAGCTACCCAGGGGTCCTCATCTCTCCCTTGTCTTGCAGTAGACGCCGCTGAGTGCCCCCTGGCCCTCCACCTAGGTGCTTCTGACCCCAGCAAGCTACCTAGGGGTCCACCTCTCTCCCTGGACTTTTAGTAGAGGCCCCAGGGTGCCCCTGGCCCTCCACCTAGGGGCCTCTGACCCCAGCAAACTACCCAGGGGTCCACCTCTCTTCCTGGACTTGCAGTAGAGGCCCTACGGTGCCCCCAGGCCCTCCCCCTAGGGGCCTCTGACACCAGCAAGCTTCCCAGTGGTCCACCTCTCTCCCTAGACTTTCAGTAGAGGCCCCAGGGTGACCCTTGGCCCTCCACCTTGGGGCCTCTGACCCCAGCAAGCTACCCAGGGGCCTACCTATCTCCCTGGACTTGCAGTTGATTCCCCAGGGTGCCCCATGACCCTGCACCTAGGACCCTCTGACCCCAGCAAGCTACCCAGGGCTCCAACTCTCTCCCTGGACTTGCAGTATAGGCCCCAGGGTGCCCCCTGGTCCTCCACCTAGGGGCCCCTGACCCAAGCAAGCTGCCCAGGGGTCCACCTCTCTCCCTGGACTTGCAATAGAGGCCCCTGGGTGCCCCCTGGCCCTCCCCCTAGGGGCCTCTGACACCAGCAAGCTTCCCAGTGGTCCACCTCTCTCCCTAGACTTGCAGACTAGGCCCCAGGTTGACCCATGGCCCTCCACCTAGGGGCTTCTGACCCCAGCAAGCTGCACAGGGGCCTGCCTATCTCCCTGAACTTGCAGTAGAGTCCCCAGGGTGCCCCATGGCCCTCCACGTAGGGCCCTCTGACCCCAGCAAGCTACCCAGGGGTCCACCTCTCTCCCTGGACTTGCAGTATAGGCCACAGGGTGCCCCCTTGCCCTCCACCTAGGGGCCTCTGACCCCAGCAAGCTACCCAGGGCTCCACTTCTCTCCCTGGACTTGCAGTAGAAGCCCCAGGGTGCCCCCTTGCCCTCCACCCAGGGGCTACTGACCCCAGCAAGCTACCCAGGGCTCCACCTCTCTCCCTGGACTTGCTGTAGAGGCCCCAGGGTACCCGGTGGCCCTCCACCTAGGGGCCTCTGATTCCAGCAAGCTACCCAGGGGTCCATCTCTCTCCCTGGACTTGCAGTAGAGGCCCCAGGGTACCCCGTGGCCCTCCACCTAGGGGCCTCTGAACCCAGCAAGCTACCCAGGGGTCCAGCTCTCTCACTTGACTTGCAATAGAGGCCCCAGGGTGCCCCCTTGCCCTCCACCCAGGGGCCACTGACCCCAGCAAGCTACCCAGGGCTCCACCTCTCTCTCTGGACTTGTAGTAGAGGCCCTAGGCTGCCCTCTGGCCCTCCACCTAGGGGCCTCTGACCCCAGCAAGCTACCCAGGGCTCCACCTCTCTCCCTGGACTTGCAGTAGAGGCCCCAGGGTGCCCATTGGCCCTCCACCTAGGGGTCTCTTACACCAGCAAACTACGGAGGGGTCCACCTCTCTCCCTGGACTTGCAATAGAGGCCCCAGGGTGCCCCCTGACCCTCCACCTAGGGGCCTCTGACCCCAGCAAGCTACCCAGGGGTCCACATCTCTCCCTGGACTTGCAGTAGACGCCCCTGGGTGCCCCCTGGCCCTCCACCAAGGGGCCTCTGACCCCAGCAAGCTACCCAGGGGTCCACCTCTCTCCCTGGACTTATAGTAGAGGCCCCAGGGTGCCCCCTGGCCCTCCACCTAGGGGCCTCTGACCCCAGCAAACTTCCCAGGGGTCCACCTCTCTTCCTGGACTTGCAGTAGAGTCCCCAGGGTGCCCCATGGCCCTCCACCTAGGGCCCTCTGACCCCAGCAAGCTACCCAGGGCTCCAACCCTCTCCCTGGACTTGCAGTATAGGCCCCAGGGTGCCCCCTGGTCCTCCACCTAGGGGCCTCTGACCCTAGCAAACAACCCAGGGGTCCACCTCTCTCCCTGGACTTGCAGTAGAGGCCCCAGGGTGCCCCGTGGCCCTCCAACTAGGGGCCTCTGACCCCAGCAAGCTTCCCAGTGGTCCACCTCTCTCCCTAGACTTGCAGACTAGGCCCCAGGTTGACCCTTGGCCCTCCACCTAGGGGCTTCTGACCCCAGCAAGCTGCCCAGGGGCCTGCCTATCTCCCTGAACTTGCAGTAGAGTCCCCAGGGTGCCCCATGGTTCTCCACGTAGGGCCCTCTGACCCCAGCAAGCTACCCAGGGGTCCACCTCTCTCCCTGGACTTGCAGTATAGGCCACAGGGTGCCCCCTTGCCCTCCACCTTGGGGCCTCTGACCCCAGCAAGCTACCCAGAGCTCCACTTCTCTCCCTGGACTTGCAGTAGAAGCCCCAGGGTGCCCCCTGGCCCTCCACCTAGGGGCCTCTGACCCCAGCAAACTACCCAGATGTCCACCTCTCTTCCTGGACTTGCAGTAGAGTCCCCAGGGTGCCCCATGGCCCTATACCTAGGGCCCTCTGACCCCAGCAAGCTACCCAGGGCTACAACCCTCTCCCTGGACTTGCTGTATAGGCCCCAGGGTGCCCCCTGGTCCTCCACCTAGGGGCCTCTGACCCCAGCAAACTACCCAGGGGTCCACCTCTCACCCTGGACTTGCAGTAGAGGCCCCAGGGTGACCCGTGGCCCTCCCCCTAGGGGCCTCTGACACCAGCAAGCTTCCCAGTGGTCCACCTCTCTCCCTAGACTTGCAGTAGAGGCCCCAGGGTGACCCTTGGCCCTCCAACTAGGGGCCTCTGACCCCAGCAAGCTACCGAGGGGCCTACCTATTTCCCTGGACTTGCAGTAGAGTCCCCAGGGTGCCCCATGGCCCTCCACCTAGGGCCCTCTGACCCCAGCAAGCTACCCAGGGCTCCAACTCTCTCCCTGGACTTGCAGTATAGGCCTCAGAGTGCCCCCTGGTCCTCCACCTAGGGGCCCCTGACCCAAGCAAGCTGCCCAGGGGTCCACCTCTCTCCCTGGACTTGCAATAGAGGCCCCAGGGTGCCCCTTGGCCCTCCACCTAGGGGCTTCTGACCCCAGAAAGCTACCCAGGGCTCCACTTCTCTCCCTAGACTTGCAGACTAGGCCCCAGGGTGACCCTTGGCCCTCCACCTAGGGGCCTCTGACCCCAGCAAGCTGCCCAGGGGGCCTGCCTATCTCCCTGGACTTGCAGTAGAGTCCCCAGGGTGCCCCAGGGCCCTCCACCTAGGGCCCTCTGACCTCAGCAAGCTACCCAGGAGTCCACATCTCTCCCTGGACTTGCAGTATAGGCCACAGGGTGCCTTCTTGCCCTCCACCTAGGGGCCTCTGACCCCAGCAAGCTACCCAGGGCTCCGCTTCTCTCCCTGGACTTGCAGTAAAGGCCCCAGGGTGCCTTCTTGCACTCCACCCAGGGGCTACTGACACCAGCAAGCTGCCCAGGGGTCCACCTCTCTCCCTGGACTTGCAATAGATGCCCCAGGGTGCCCCTTGGCCCTCCACCTAGGGTCCTCTGACCCCAGAAAGCTACCCAGGGGTCCACCTCTCTCCCTAGACTTGCAGACTAGGCCCCAGGGTGACCCTTGGCCCTCCACCTAGGGGCCTCTGACCCCAGCAAGCTACCCAGGGGTCCACCTCTCTCCCTGGACTTGCAGTATAGGCCCCAGGGTGCCCCCTGGCCCTCCAACTAGGGGCCTCTGACCCCAGCAAGCTACCCATGGGTTCACCTCTCTCCTTGGACTTGCCGTATAGGCCCCAGGGTGCCCCCTGGCCCTCCACCTAGGGGCATCTGACACCAGCAAGCTACCCAGGGGTCCACCTCTCTCCTTGAATTTGTAGTATAGGCCCCAGGGACCCTCTGGCCCTCCACCTAGGGGCCTTTGACCCTAGCATACTACCCTGGGGTCCACCTCTCTCCCTGGACTTGCTGTAGAGGCCCCAGGGTGCCCATTGGCCCTCCATCTAGGGGCCTCTGAACCCAGCAAGCTTCCCAGGGTTTCCAGCTCTCTCCTTGGACTTGCAGTATAGGCCCCAGGGTGCCCCCTGGTCCTCCACACAGGGGCTACTGACCCCAGCAAGCTACCCAGGGGTCCACCTCTCTAACTGGACTTGCAGTATGGGCCCCAGGGTGCCCTCTGGCCTTCCACCTAGGGGCCTCTGACCCTAGCAAACTACCCAGGGGTCCACCTCTCTCCCTGGACTTGCTGTAGAGGCCCCAGGGTGCCCCTTGCCCTCCACCTAGGGGCCTCTGACCCCAGCAAGCTACCCTGGAGTCCACCTCTCTCCCTGGACTTGCAGTAGAGGGCCCAGGGTGCCCCTTTGCCCTCCACCTAGGGGCCTCTGAACACAGCAAGCTACCGAAATTCCACCTCTCTCCGTGGACTTGCAGTAGAGGCCCCAGGGTGCCTCGTGGCCCTCCACCTAGGGGCCTCTGACCCCAGAAAGCTACCCAGGGATCCACATCTCTCCTTGGACTTGCAGTGGAGGCCCCTGGGTGCCCCCTGGCCCTCCACCTAGGGGCCTCTGACCCCAGCAAGCTACCCAGGGCTTCACCTCTCTATCTGGGCCTGCAGTAGAGGCCCCAGGGTGCCCATTGGCCCTCCACCTAGGGGCTTATGACCCCAGCAAGCTACCGAGTGGTCCACTTCTCTCCCTGGACTTGCAGTAGAGGCCCCAGGGTGCCCCATGGCCCTCCACCTAGGGCCCTCTGACCCCAGCAAGCTACCCAGGGCTAAAACTCTCTCCCTGGACTTGCAGTATAGGCCTCAGGGTGCCCCCTGGTCCTCCACTTAGGGGCCCCTGAACCAAGCAAGCTGCCCAGGGGTCCACCTCTCTCCCTGGACTTGCAATAGAGTACCCAGGGTGCCCCTTGGCCCTCCACCTAGGGGCCTCTGACCCCAGAAAGATACCCAGGGGTCCACCTCTCTCCCTAGACTTGCAGACTAGGCCCCAGGGTGACCCTTGGGCCTCCACCTAGGGGCTTCTGACCCCTGCAAGCTGCCCAGGGGCCTGCCTATCTCCCTGGACTTGCAGTAGAGTCCCCAGGGTGCCCCATGGCCGTCCACCTAGGGGCTTCTGACCCCAGCAAGCTGCCCAGGGGCCTGCCTATCTCCCTGGACTTGCAGTAGAGTCCCCAGGGTTTCCCATGTCCCTGCACCTAGGGCCCTCTGACCCCAGCAAGCTACCCAGGGCTCCACCTCTCTCCCTGGACTTGCAGTAGAGGCCCCAGGGTGCCCCCTTGCCCTCCACCTAGGGGCTACTGACCCCAGGAAGCTACCCAGGGCTCCACCTTTCTCCCTGGACTTGCAGTAGAGGCCCCAGGGTACCCCGTGGCCCTCCACCTAGGGGCCTCTGACCCCAGCAGGCTACTCAGGGGTCCACATCTCTCCCTGGACTTGCAGTAGAGGCCCCAGGGTACCCTGTGGCCCTCCACCTAGGGGCCTCTGAACCCAGCAAGCTACCCAGGGCTCCACCTCTCTCCCTGGACTTGCAATAGAGGCCCCAGGATGCCCCCTTGCCCTCCACCTAGGGGCCTCTGACCCCAGCAAGCTACCAAGGGCTCCACCTCTCTCCCTGGACTTGCAGTAGAGGCCCCAGGGTGCCCATTGGCCCTCCACCTAGCGGACTCTGACCCCAGCAAGCTACCCAGGGGTCCACCTCTCTCCCTGGACTTATAGGCGAGGCCCCAGGGTGCCCCCTGGCCCTCCACCTAGGGGCTTCTGACCCCAGCAAACTACCCAGGGGTCCACCTCTCTTCCTGGACTTGCAGTAGAGTCCCCAGGGTGCCCCACGGCCCTCCACCTAGGGCCCTCTGACCCCAGCAAGCTACCCAGGGCTCCAACTCTCTCCCTGGACTTGCAGTATAGACCCCAGGATGCCCCCTGGTCCTCCACCTAGGGGCCTCTGACCCTAACAAACTACACAGGGGTCCACCTCTCTCCCTGTACTTGCAGTAGAGGCCCCAGGGTGCCCCTTGGCCCTCCACCTAGGGGCCTCTGACCCCAGCAAGCTACAGAGGGGTCCACCTCTCTCCCTGGACTTGCAGTAGAGGCCCCAGGGTGCCCCGTGGCCCTCCACCTAGGGGCCTCTGACACCAGCCAGCTTCCCAGTGGTCCACCTCTCTCCCTAGACTTGCAGTAGAGGCCCCAGGGTGACCCTTGGCCCTCCAACTAGGGGCCTCTGACCCCAGCAAGCTACCCAGGGTCCTACCTATCTCCCTGGACTTGCAGTAGAGTCCCCAGGGTGCCCCATGGCCCTCCACCTAGGGCCCTCTGACCCCAGAAAGCTACCCAGGGCTCCAACTCTCTCCATGGACTTGCAGTATAGGCCTCAGGGTGCCCCCTGGTCCTCCACCTAGTTGCCCCTGACTCAAGCAAGCTGCCCAGGGGTCCACCTCTCTCCCTGGACTTGCAATAGAGGCCCCAGGGTGCCCCTTGGCCCTCCACCTAGGGGCCTTTGACCCCAGAAAGCCACCCAGGGGTCCACCTCTCTCCCTAGACTTGCAGACTAGGCCCCAGGGTGACCCTTGGCCCTCCACCAAGGGGCCTCTGACCCCAGCAAGCTACCCAGGGGACCACATCTCTCCCTGGACTTGCAATAGAGGCCCCAGGGTGCCCCGTGACCCTCCACCTAGGGGCCTCTGACCCCAGCAAGCTACCCAGGGGTCCACATCTCTCCCTGGACTTGCAGTAGACACCCCTGGGTGCCCCCTGACCCTCCACCTAGGGGCCTTTGACCCCAGCAAGCTACCCAGGGGTCCACCTCTCTCCATGGACTTATATTAGAGGCCCCAGGGTGCCCCCTGGCCCTCCACATAGGGGCCTCTGAGTCCAGCAAGCTACCCAGGGGTCCACATCTCTCCCAGGACTTGCAGTAGAGGCCCCAGGGTACCCAGTGGCCCTCCACCTAGGGGCCTCTGAACCCAGCAAGCTACCCAGGGGTCCAGCTCTCTCCCTGGACTTGCAATAGAGGCCCCAGGGTGCCCCCTTGCCCTCCACCCAAGGGCTACTGACCCCAGCAAGCTACCCTGGGCTCCACCTCTCTCCCTGGACTTGTAGTAGAGGCCCTAGGCTGCCCTCTGGTCCTCCACCTAGGGGCCTCTGACCCCAGCAAGCTACCCAGGGCTCCACCTCTCTCCCTGGACTTGCAGTAGAGGCCCCAGGGTGCCCATTGGCCCTCCACCTAGGGGTCTCTGACCCCAGCAAGCTACCCAAGGGTCCGCCTCTGACCCCAGCAAGCTGCCCAGGGGCCTGCTTATCTCCCTGGACTTGCAGTAGAGTCCCAAGGGTGCCCACTGGCCCTCCACCTAGGGGCCTTTGACCCCAGCAAGCTACCCAGGGGTCCACCTCTCTCCATGGACTTATAGTAGAGGCCCCAGGGTGCCCATTGGCCCTCCACCTAGGGTTGATTGACCCCAGCAAGCTACCGAGGGGTCCATCTCTCTCCCTGGACTTGCAATAGAGGCCCCAGGTTGCCCCGTGACCCTCCACCTAGGGGCCTCTGACCCCAGCAAGCTACCCAGGGGTCCACCTCTCTCCCTGGACTTGCAGTATAGGCCCCAGGGTGTCCCCTGGCCCTCCTACTAGGGGCCTCTGACCCCAGCAAGCTACCCAGGGGTCCACCTCTCTCCTTGGACTTGCAGTATAGGCCCCAGGGTGCCCCCTGGTCCTCCACCTAGGGGCCCCTGACCCCAGCAAGCTACCCAGGGGTCCACCTCTCTCCCTGGACTTGCAGTATAGGACCCAGGGTGCCCCCTGGCCCTCCACCTAGGGGCATCTGAAACCAGCAAGCTACCTAAGGGTCCACCTCTCTCCCTGGACTTGCAGTATATGCCCCAGAGTGCCCTCTGGCCCTCCACCTAGGGGCCTCTGACCCTAGCAAACTACCCAGGGGTCCACCTCTCTCCTTGGACTTGCAGTAGAGTCCCCAGGGTGCCCCATGGCCCTTCACCTAGGGCCCTCTGACCCCAGCAAGCTACCCAGGGGACCACATCTCTCCCTGGACTTGCAATAGAGGCCCCAGGGTGCCCCGTGACCCTCCACCTAGGGGCCTCTGACCCCAGCAAGCTACCCAGGGGTCCACATCTCTCCCTGGACTTGCAGTAGACACCCCTGGGTGCCCCCTGACCCTCCACCTAGGGGCCTTTGACCCCAGCAAGCTACCCAGGGGTCCACCTCTCTCCATGGACTTATATTAGAGGCCCCAGGGTGCCCCCTGGCCCTCCACATAGGGGCCTCTGAGTCCAGCAAGCTACCCAGGGGTCCACATCTCTCCCAGGACTTGCAGTAGAGGCCCCAGGGTACCCAGTGGCCCTCCACCTAGGGGCCTCTGAACCCAGCAAGCTACCCAGGGGTCCAGCTCTCTCCCTGGACTTGCAATAGAGGCCCCAGGGTGCCCCCTTGCCCTCCACCCAAGGGCTACTGACCCCAGCAAGCTACCCTGGGCTCCACCTCTCTCCCTGGACTTGTAGTAGAGGCCCTAGGCTGCCCTCTGGTCCTCCACCTAGGGGCCTCTGACCCCAGCAAGCTACCCAGGGCTCCACCTCTCTCCCTGGACTTGCAGTAGAGGCCCCAGGGTGCCCCTTGGCCCTTCACCTAGGGCCCTCTGACCCCAGCAAGCTACCCAGGGGTCCACATCTCTCCCTGCACTTGCAATAGAGGCCCCAGGGTGCCCCGTGACCCTCCACCTAGGGGCCTCTGACCCCAGCAAGCTACCCAGGGGTCCACATCTCTCCCTGCACTTGCAGTAGACACCCCTGGGTGCCCCCTGGCCCTCCACCTAGGGGCCTTTGACCCCAGCAAGCTACCCAGGGGTCCACCTCTCTCCATGGACTTATAGTAGAGGCCCCAGGGTGCCCCCTGGCCCTCCACCTAGGGGCCTCTGAGTCCAGCAAGCTACCCAGGGGTCCACATCTCTCCCTGGACTTGCAGTAGAGGCCCCAGAGTAACCAGTGGCCCTCCACCTAGGGACCTCTGATCCCAGCAAGCTACCCAGGGGTCCAGCTCTCTCCCTGGACTTGCAATAGAGGCCCCAGGGTGCCCCCTTGCCCTCCACCCAAGGGCTACTGACCCCAGCAAGCTACCCTGGGCTCCACCTCTCTCCCTGGAATTGTAGTAGAGGCCCTAGGCTGCCCTCTGGTCCTCCACCTAGGGGCCTCTGACCCCAGCAAGCTACCCAGGGGCCTGCCTATCTCCCTGGACTTGCAGTAGAGTCCCCAGGGTGCCCCATGGCCCTCCACGTAGGGCCCTCTGACCCCAGCAAGCTACCCAGGGGTCCACCTCTCTCCATGGACTTGCAGTAGACGCCCCTGGGTACCCACTGGCCCTCCACCTTGGGGCCTTTGACCCCAGCAAGCTACCCAGGGGTCCACCTCTCTCCATGGACTTATAGTAGAGGCCCCAGGGTGCCCATTGGCCCTCCACCTAGGGTTGATTGACCCCAGCAAGCTACCGAGGGGTCCACCTCTCTCCCTGGACTTGCAATAGAGGCCCCAGGTTGCCCCGTGACCCTCCACCTAGGGGCCTCTGACCCCAGCAAGCTACCCAGGGGTCCACCTCTCTCCCTGGACTTGCAGTTCAGGCCCCAGGGTGTCCCCTGGCCCTCCTACTAGGGGCCTCTGACCCCAGCAAGCTACCCAGGGGTCCACCTCTCTCCTTGGACTTGCAGTATAGGCCCCAGGGTGCCCCCTGGTCCTCCACCTAGGGGCCCCTGACCCCAGCAAGCTACCCAGGGGTCCACCTCTCTCCCTGGACTTGCAGTATAGGACCCAGGGTGCCCCCTGGCCCTCCACCTAGGGGCATCTGACACCAGCAAGCTACCTAAGGGTCCACCTCTCTCCCTGGACTTGCAGTATATGCTCCAGGGTGCCCTCTGGCCCTCCACCTAGGGGCCTCTGACCCCAGCAAGCTACAGAGGGGTCCACCTCTCTCCCTGGACTTGCAGTAGAGGCCCCAGGGTGCCCCGTGGCCCTGTACCTAGGGGCCTCTGACACCAGCCAGCTTCCCAGTGGTCCACCTCTCTCCCTAGACTTGCAATAGAGGCCCCAGGGTGCCCCGTGACCCTCCACCTAGGGGCCTCTGACCCCAGCAAGCTACCGAGGGTCCTACCTATCTCCCTGGACTTGCAGTAGAGTCCCCAGGGTGCCCCATGGCCCTCCACCTAGGGCCCTCTGACCCCAGAAAGCTACCCAGGGCTCCAACTCTCTCCCTGGACTTGCAGTATAGGCCTCAGGGTGCCCCCTGGTCCTCCACCTAGTTGCCCCTGACTCAAGCAAGCTGCCCAGGGGTCCACCTCTCTCCCTGGACATGCATTAGAGGCCCCAGGGTGCCCCTTGGCCCTCCACCTAGGGGCCTTTGACCCCAGAAAGCCACCCAGGGGTCCACCTCTCTCCCTAGACTTGCAGACTAGGCCCCAGGGTGACCCTTGGCCCTCCACCAAGGGGCCTCTGACCCCAGCAAGCTGACCAGGGGCCTGCCTATCTCCCTGGACTTGCAGTAGAGTCCCCAGGGTGCCCCTTGGCCCTTCACCTAGGGCCCTCTGACCCCAGCAAGCTACCCAGGGGTCCACATCTCTCCCTGGACTTGCAATAGAGGCCCCAGGGTGCCCCGTGACCCTCCACCTAGGGGCCTCTGACCCCAGCAAGCTACCCAGGGGTCCACATCTCTCCCTGGACTTGCAGTAGACACCCCTGGGTGCCCCCTGGCCCTCCACCTAGGGGCCTTTGACCCCAGCAAGCTACCCAGGGGTCCACCTCTCTCCATGGACTTATAGTAGAGGCCCCAGGGTGCCCCCTGGCCCTCCACCTAGGGGCCTCTGAGTCCAGCAAGCTACCCAGGGGTCCACATCTCTCCCTGGACTTGATGTAGAGGCCCCAGAGTACCCAGTGGCCCTCCACCTAGGGACCTCTGATCCCAGCAAGCTACCCAGGGGTCCAGCTCTCTCCCTGGACTTGCAATAGAGGCCCCAGGATGCCCCCTTGCCCTCCACCCAAGGGCTACTGACCCCAGCAAGCTACCCTGGGCTCCACCTCTCTCCCTGGAATTGTAGTAGAGGCCCTAGGCTGCCCTCTGGTCCTCCACCTAGGGGCCTCTGACCCCAGCAAGCTACCCAGGGGCCTGCCTATCTCCCTGGACTTGCAGTAGAGTCCCCAGGGTGCCCCATGGCCCTCCACGTAGGGCCCTCTGACCCCAGCAAGCTACCCAGGGGTCCACCTCTCTCCATGGACTTGCAGTAGACGCCCCTTGGTGACCACTGGCCCTCCACCTAGGGGCCTTTGACCCCAGCAAGCTACCCAGGGGTCCACCTCTCTCCATGGACTTATAGTAGAGGCCCCAGGGTGCCCATTGGCCCTCCACCTAGGGTTGATTGACCCCAGCAAGCTACCGAGGGGTCCACCTCTCTCCCTGGACTTGCAATAGAGGCCCCAGGTTGCCCCGTGACCCTCCACCTAGGGGCCTCTGACCCCAGCAAGCTACCCAGGGGTCCACCTCTCTCCCTGGACTTGCAGTATAGGCCCCAGGGTGTTCCCTGGCCCTCCTACTAGGGGCCTCTTACCCCAGCAAGCTACCCAGGGGTCCACCTCTCTCCTTGGACTTGCAGTATAGGACCCAGGGTGCCCCCTGGCCCTCCACCTAGGGGCATCTGACACCAGCAAGCTACCTAATGGTCCACCTCTCTCCCTGGACTTGCAGTATAGGCCCCAGGGTGCCCTCTGGCCCTCCACCTAGGGGCCTCTGACCCTAGCAAACTACCCAGGGGTCCACCTCTCTCCTTGGACTTGCAGTAGAGTCCCCAGGGTGCCCCATGGCCCTTCACCTAGGGCCCTCTGACCCCAGCAAGCTACCCAGGGGACCACATCTCTCCATGGACTTGCAATAGAGGCCCCAGGGTGCCCCGTGACCCTCCACCTAGGGGCCTCTGACCCCAGCAAGCTACCCAGGGGTCCACATCTCTCCCTGGACTTGCAGTAGACACCCCTGGGTGCCCCCTGACCCTCCACCTAGGGGCCTTTGACCCCAGCAAGCTACCCAGGGGTCCACCTCTCTCCATGGACTTATATTAGAGGCCCCAGGGTGCCCCCTGGCCCTCCACATAGGGGCCTCTGAGTCCAGCAAGCTACCCAGGGGTCCACATCTCTCCCAGGACTTGCAGTAGAGGCCCCAGGGTACCCAGTGGCCCTCCACCTAGGGGCCTCTGAACCCAGCAAGCTACCCAGGGGTCCAGCTCTCTCCCTGGACTTGCAATAGAGGCCCCAGGGTGCCCCCTTGCCCTCCACCCAAGGGCTACTGGCCCCAGCAAGCTACCCTGGGCTCCACCTCTCTCCCTGGACTTGTAGTAGAGGCCCTAGGCTGCCCTCTGGTCCTCCACCTAGGGGCCTCTGACCCCAGCAAGCTACCCAGGGCTCCACCTCTCTCCCTGGACTTGCAGTAGAGGCCCCAGGGTGCCCATTGGCCCTCCACCTAGGGGTCTCTGACCCCAGCAAACTACCCAAGGGTCCGCCTCTGACCCCAGCAAGCTGCCCAGGGGCCTGCTTATCTCCCTGGACTTGCAGTAGAGTCCCCAGGGTGCCCCATGGCCCTCCACGTAGGGCCCTCTGACCCCAGCAAGCTACCCAGGGGTCCACATCTCTCCCTGGACTTGCAGTAGACGCCCCTGGGTGCCCACTGGCCCTCCACCTAGGGGCCTTTGACCCCAGCAAGCTACCCAGGGGTCCACCTCTCTCCATGGACTTATAGTAAAGAACCCAGGGTGCCCCCTGGCCCTACACTTAGGGGCCTCTGAGTCCAGCAAGCTACCCAGGGGTCCACATCTCTACCTGGACTTGCAGTATAGGCCACAGGGTGCCCCCTTGCCCTCCACCTAGGGGCTACTGACCCCAGCAAGCTACCCAGGGCTCCACCTCTCTCCCTGGACTTGCAGTAGAGGCCCCAGGGTACCCCGTGGCCCTCCACCTAGGGGCCTCTGAGTCCAGCAAGCTACCCAGGGGTCTACATCTCTCCCTGGACTTGCAGTAGAGGCCCCAGGGTACCCCGTGGCCCTCCACCTAGGGGCCTCTGAACCCAGCAAGCTACCCAGGGGTCCAGCTCTCTCCCTGGACTTGCAGTATAGGACCCAGGGTGTCCCCTGGCCCTCCACCTAGGGTCATCTGACACCAGCAAGCTACCCAGGGGTCCACCTCTCTCCCTGGACTTGCAGTATAGGCCCCAGGGTGCCCTCTGGCCCTCCACCTAGGGGCCTCTGACCCTAGCAAACTACCCAGGGGTCCACCTCTCTCCCTGGACTTGCTGTAGAGGCCCCAAGGTGCCCCCTGGCCCTCTACCTAGGTGCATCTGACACCTGCAAGCTACCCAGGGGTCCACCTCTCTCCCTGGACTTGCAGTATAGGCCCCAGGGTGTCCCGTGGCCCTCCACCTAGGGGCCTCTGACCCCAGCAAGCTACCCAGGGGTCCACATCTCTCCTTGGACTTGCAGTGGAGGCCCCTGGGTGAACCCTGGCCCTCCACCTAGGGGCCTCTGACCCCAGCAAGCTACCCGGGGGTCCACATCTCTCCCTGGACTTGCAGTAGACGCCCCTGGGTGCCCCCTGGCCCTCCACCTAGGGGCCTCTGACCCCAGCAAGCTACCCAGGGGTCCACATCTCTCCCTGGACTTATAGTAGAGGCCCTACGGTGAACCCTGGCCCTCCCCCTAGGGGCCTCTGACACCAGCAAGCTTCCCATTGATTCACCTCTCTCACTGGACTTGCAGTAGAGGCCCCAGGTTGACCCTTTGGCCCTCCACCTTGGGGCCTCTGACCCCAGCAAGCTGCCCAGGGGCCTGCCTATCTCCCTGGACTTGCAGTAAAGTCCCCAGGGTGCCCCATGGCCCTCCACATAGGGCCCTTTGACCCCAGCAAGCTACCCAGGGGTCCACCTCTCTCCCTGGACTTGCAGTATAGACCACAGGGTGCCCCCTTGCCCTCCACCTAGGGGCCTCTGACCCCAGATAGCTACCCAGGGCTCCACCTCTCTCCCTGGACTTGCAGTGGCGGCCCCAGGCTGCCCCCTTGCCCTCCACCCAGGGGCTACTGACACCATCAAGCTACCCAGGGCTCCACCTCTCTCCCTGAACTAGCAGTAGAGGCCCCAGGGTACCCCGTGGCCCTCCACCTAGGGGCCTCTGACCCCAGCAAGCTACCCAGGGGTCCAGCTCTCTCCCTGGAATTGCAATAGAGGCCCCAGGGTGCCCCTTTGCCCTCCACCCAGGGGCTACTGACCCCAGCAAGCTACCCATGGCTCCACCTCTCTCCCTGGACTTGTAGTAGAGGCCCTAGGCTGCCCTCTGGCCCTCCACTTAGGGGCCTCTGACCCCAGCAAGCTACCCAGGGCTCCACCTCTCTTCCTGGACTTCAGTAGAGGCCCCAGGGTGCCCATTGGCCCTCCACCTAGGGGTCTCTGACCCCAGCAAGCTACCCAAGGGTCCGCCTCTGACCCCAGCAAGCTGCCCAGGGGCCTGCCTATCTCCCTGGACTTGCAGTAGAGTCCCCAGGGTGCCCCATGGCCCTCCACGTAGGGCCCTCTGACCCCAGCAAGCTACCCAGGGGTCCACATCTCTCCCTGGACTTGCAGTAGACGCCCCTGGGTGCCCACTGGCCCTCCACCTAGGGGCCTTTGACCCCAGCAAGCTACCCAGGGGTCCACCTCTCTCCATGGACTTATAGTAAAGGCCCCAGGGTGCCCTCTGGCCCTCCACCTAGGGGCCTCTGAGTCCAGCAAGCTACCCAGGGGTCCACATCTCTCCCTGGACTTGCAGTAGAGGTCCCAGGGTACCCCGTGGCCCTCCACCTAGGGGCCTCTGAACCCAGCAAGCTACCCAGGGGTCCAGCTCTCTCCCTGGACTTGCAATAGAGGCCCCAGGGTGCCCCCTTGCCCTCCACCCAAGGGCTACTGACCCCAGCAAGCTACCCTGGGCTCCACCTCTCTCCCTGGACTTGTAGTAGAGGCCCTAGGCTGCCCTCTGGCCCTCCACAAAGGGACCTTTGACCCCAGCAAGCTACCCAGGGCTCCACCTCTCTCCCTGGACTTGCAGTAGAGGCTCCAGGGTGCCCATTGGCCCTCCACCTAGGGGTCTCTGACCACAGCAAGCTACCGAGGGGTCCACCTCTCTCCCTGGACTTGCAATAGAGGCCCCAGGGTGCCCTGTGACCCTCCACCTAGGGGCCTCTGACCCCAGCAAGCTACCCAGGGGTCCACCTCTCTCCCTGGACTTGCAGTATAGGCCCTATGGTGCCCCCTGGCCCTCCAACTAGGGGCCTCTGACCCCAGCAAGCTACCCAGGGGTCCACCTCTCTCCTTGGACTTGCAGTATAGGCCCCAAGGTGCCCCCTGGCCCTCCACCTAGGGGCATCTGACCCCAGCAAGCTACCCAGGGGTCCAGCTCTCTCCCTGGACTTGCAATAGAGGCCCCAGGGTGCCCCGTGACCCTCCACCTAGGGGCCTCTGACTCCAGCAAGCTACCCAGGGGTCCACCTCTCTCCCTGGACTTGCAGTATAGGCCCCAGGGTGCCCTCTGGCCCTCCACCTAGGGTTCTCTGACCCTAGCAAACTACCCAGGGGTCCACCTCTCTCCCTGGACTTGCAGTATAGGCCACAGGGTGCCCCCTTGCCCTCCACCTAGGGGCCTCTGACCCCAGCAAGTTACCCAGGGCTTCACTTCTCTCCCTGGACTTGCAGTAGAGGCCCCAGGGTGCCCCCTTGCCCTCCACCTAGGGGCTACTGACCATAACAAGCTACCCAGGGCTCCACCTCTCTCCCTGGACTTGCAGTAGAGGCCCCAGGGTACCCCGTGGCCCTCCACCTAGGGGCCTCTGAGTCCAGCAAGCTACCCAGGGGTCCACATCTCTCCCTGGACTTGCAGTAGAGGCCCCAGGGTACCCCGTGGCCCTTCACCTAGGGGCCTCTGAACCCAGCAAGCTACCCAGGGGTCCAGCTCTCTCCCTGGACTTGCAGTATAGGACCCAGGGTGCCCCCTGGCCCTCCACCTAGGGTCATCTGACACCAGCAAGCTACCCAGGGGTCCACCTCTCTCCCTGGACTTGCAGTATAAGCCCCAGGGTGCCCTCTGGCCCTCCACCTAGGGGCCTCTGACCCTAGCAAACTACCCAGGGGTCCACCTCTCTCCCTGGACTTGCTGTAGAGGCCCCAAGGTGCCCCCTGGCCCTCCACCTAGGTGCATCTGACACCAGCAAGCTACCCAGGGGTTCACCTCTCTCCCTGGACTTGCAGTATAGGCCCCAGGGTGCCCCGTGGCCCTCCACCTTGGGGCCTCTGACCCCAGCAAGCTACCCAGGGGTCCACATCTCTCCTTGGACTTGCAGCGGAGGCCCCTGGGTGCCCCCTTGCCCTCCACCCAGGGGCTACTGACCCCAGCAATCTACCCGGGGGTCCACATGTCTCCCTGGACTTGCAGTAGATGCCCTAGGCTGCCCTCTGGCCCTCCACCTAGCGGCCTCTGACCCCAGCAAGCTACCCAGGGCTCCACCTCTCTCCCTGGACTTGCAGTAGAGGCCCCAGGGTGCCCATTGGCCCTCCACCTAGGGGTCTCTTACCCCAGCAAGCTACCGAGGGGTCCACCTCTCTCCCTGGACTTGCAAAAGAGGCCCCAGGGTGCCCCCTGACCCTCCACCTAGGGGCCTCTGACCCCAGCAAGCTACCCAGGGGTCCACATCTCTCCCTGGACTTGCAGTAGACGCCCCTGGGTGCCCCCTTGCCCTCCACCAAGGGGCCTCTGACCCCAGCAAGCTACCAAGGGGTCCACCTCTCTCCCTGGACTTATAGTAGAGGCCCCAGGGTGCCCCCTGGTCCTCCACCTACGGGCCCCTGACCCAAGCAAGCTGCCCAGGGGTCCACCTCTCTCCCTGGACTTGCAATAGAGGCCCCAGGGTGCCCCTTGGCCCTCCACCTAGGGGCCTCTGACCCATGAAAGCTACCCAGGGGTCCACCTCTCTCCCTAGAATTGCAGACTAGGCCCCAGGGTGACCCTTGGCCCTCCACCTAGGGGCCTCTGACCCCAGCAAGCTGTCCAGGGGCCTGCCTATCTCCCTGAACTTGCAGTAGAGTCCCCAGGGTGCCCCATGGCCCTCCACGTAGGGCCCTCTGACCCCAGCAAGCTACCCAGGGGTCCACCTCTCTCCCTGGACTTGCAGTATAGGCCACAGGGTGCCCCCTTGCCCTCCAATTAGGGGCCTCTGACCCCAGCAAGCTACCCAGGGGTCCACATCTCTCTTTGGACTTGCAGTGGAGGCCCCTGGGTGCCCCCTGGCCCTCCACCTAGGGGCCTCTGACCCTAGCAAGCTATCCGCGGGTCCAGCTCTCTCCCTGGACTTGCAATAGAGGCCCCAGGGTGCCCCCTTGCCCTCCACCCAGGGGCTACTGACCCCAGCAAGCTACCCAGGGCTCCACCTCTCTCCCTGAACTTGTAGTAGAGGCCCTAGGCTGCCCTCTGGCCCTCCACCTAGCGGCCTCTGACCCCAGCAAGCTACCCAGGGCTCCACCTCTCTCCCTGGACTTGCAGTAGAGGCCCCAGGGTGCCCATTGGCCCTCCACCTAGGGGTCTCTTACCCCAGCAAGCTACCGAGGGGTCCACTTCTCTCCCTGGACTTGCAATAGAGGCCCCAGGGTGCCCCCTGACCCTCTACCCAGGGGCCTCTGACCCCAGCAAGCTACCCAGGGGTCCACATCTCTCCCTGGACTTGCAGTAGACGCCCCTGGGTGCCCCCTGGCCCTCAACCAAGGGGCCTCTGACCCCAGCAAGCTACCCAGGGGTCCACCTCTCTCCCTGGACTTATAGTAGAGGCCCCAGGGTGCCCCCTGGCCCTCCACCTAGGGGCCTCTGACCCCAAAACTACCCAGGGGTCCACCTCTCTTCCTGGACTTGCAGTAGAGTTCCCAGGGTGCCCCATGGCCCTCCACCTAAGGCCCTCTGACCCCAGCAAGCTACCCAGGGCTCCAACCCTCTCCCTGGACTTGCAGTATAGGCCCCAGGGTGCCCCCTGGTCCTCCACCTAGGGGCCTCTGACCCTAGCAAACTACCCAGGGGTCCACCTCTCACCCTGGACTTGCAGTAGAGGCCCCAGGGTGCCCCGTGGCCCTCCCCCTATGGGCCTCTGACACCAGCAAGCTTCCCAGTGGTCCACCTCTCTCCCTAGACTTGCAGTAGAGGCCCCAGGGTGACCCTTGGCCCTCCAACTAGGGGCCTCTGACCCCAGCAAGCTACCCAGGGGCCTACCTACTTCCCTGGACTTGCAGTAGAGTCCCCAGGGTGCCCCATGGTCCTCCACCTAGGGGCCTCTGACCCTAGCAAACTACCCAGGGGTCCACCTCTCTCCCTGGACATGCAGTAGAGGCCCCAGGGTGCCCCGTGGCCCTCCACCTAGGGGCCTCTGACCCCAGCAAGCTACCTAGGGGTCCACATCTCTCCCTGGGCTTGCAATAGAGGCCCTACGGTGCCCCCTGGCCCTCCCCCTAGGGGCCTTCGACACCAGCAAGCTTCCCAGTGGTCCACCTCTCTCCCAAGACTTGCAGCCCAAGCGCTAGGGTGACCCTTGGCCCTCCCCCTAGGGGCCTCCGACACCAGCAAGCTTCCCAGTGGTCCACCTCTCTCCCAAGACTTGCAGACTAGGCCCCAGGGTGACCCTTGGCCCTCCACCTAGGGGCCTCTGACCCCAGCAAGCTGCCCAGGGGCCTGCCTATCTCCCTGGACTTGCAGTAGAGTCCCCAGGGTGCCCCATGGCCCTCCACCTAGGGCCCTCTGACCCCAGCAAGCTACCCAGGGCTCCAACTCTCTCCCTGGACTTGCAGTATAGGCCCCAGGGTGCCCCCTGGTCCTCCACCTAGGGGCCCCTGACCCAAGCAAGCTGCCCAGGGGTCCACCTCTCTACCTGGACTTGCAATAGAGGCTCCAGGGTGCCCCTTGGCCCTCCACCTAGGGGCCTCTGACCCTAGAAAGCTACCCAGGGGTCCACCTCTCTCCCTAGAATTGCAGACTAGGCCCCAGGGTACCCCGTGGCCCTCCACCTAGGGGCCTCTGATTCCAGCAAGCTACCCAGGGGTCCACCTCTCTCCCTGGACTTGCCGTAGAGGCCCCAGGGTACCCCGTGGCCCTCCACCTAGGGGCCTCTGAACCCAGCAAGCTACCCAGGGGTCCAGCTCTTTCCCTGGACTTGCAATAGAGGCCCCAGGGTGCCCCCTTGCCCTCCACCCAGGGGCTACTGACCCCAGCAAGCTACCCAGGGCTCCACCTCTCTCCCTGAACTTGTAGTAGAGGCCCTAGGCTGCCCTCTGGCCCTCCACCTAGCGGCCTCTGACCCCAGCAAGCTACCCAGAGCTCCACCTCTCTCCCTGGACTTGCAGTAGAGGCCCCAGGGTGCCCATTGGCCCTCCACCTAGGGGTCTCTTACCCCAGCAAGCTACCGAGGGGTCCACCTCTCTCCCTGGACTTGCAATAGAGGCCCCAGGGTGCCCCCTGACCCTCCACCCAGGGGCCTCTGACCCCAGCAAGCTACCCAGGGGTCCACATCTCTCCCTGGACTTGCAGTAGACGCCCCTGGGTGCCCCCTGGCCCTCCACCAAGGGGCCTCTGACCCCAGCAAGCTACCCAGGGGTCCACCTCTCTCCCTGGACTTATAGTAGAGGCCCCAGGGTGCCCCCTGGCCCTCCACCTAGGGGCCTCTGACCCCAAAACTACCCAGGGGTCCACCTCTCTTCCTGGACTTGCAGTAGAGTCCCCAGGGTGCCCCATGGCCCTCCACCTAAGGCCCTCTGACCCCAGCAAGCTACCCAGGGCTCCAACCCTCTCCCTGGACTTGCAGTATAGGCCCCAGGGTGCCCCCTGGTCCTGCACCTAGGGGCCTCTGACCCTAGCAAACTACCCAGGGGTCCACCTCTCACCCTGGACTTGCAGTAGAGGCCCCAGGGTGCCCCCTGGCCCTCCCCCTAGGGGCCTCTGACACCAGCAAGCTTCCCATTGATTCACCTCTCTCACTGGACTTGCAGTAGAGGCCCCAGGTTGACCCTTTGGCCCTCCAACTTGGGGCCTCTGACCCCAGCAAGCTGCCCAGGGGCCTGCCTATCTCCCTGGACTTGCAGTAAAGTCCCCAGGGTGCCCCATGGCCCTCCACATAGGGCCCTTTGACCCCAGCAAGCTACCCAGGGGTCCACCTCTCTCCCTGGACTTGCAGTATAGACCACAGGGTGCCCCCTTGCCCTCCACCTAGGGGCCTCTGACCCCAGCAAGCTACCCAGGGCTCCACCTCTCTCCCTGGACTTGCAGTGGCGGCCCCAGGCTGCCCCCTTGCCCTCCACCCAGGGGCTACTGACCCCATCAAGCTACCCAGGGCTCCACCTCTCTCCCTGAACTAGCAGTAGAGGCCCCAGGGTACCCCGTGGCCCTCCACCTAGGGGCCTCTGACCCCAGCAAGCTACCCAGGGGTCCAGCTCTCTCCCTGGAATTGCAATAGAGGCCCCAGGGTGCCCCTTTGCCCTCCACCCAGGGGCTACTGACCCCAGCAAGCTACCCATGGCTCCACCTCTCTCCCTGGACTTGTAGTAGAGGCCCTAGGCTGCCCTCTGTCCCTCCACTTAGGGGCCTCTGACCCCAGCAAGCTACCCAGGGCTCCACCTCTCTTCCTGGACTTCAGTAGAGGCCCCAGGGTGCCCATTGGCCCTCCACCTAGGGGTCTCTGACCCCAGCAAGCTACCCAAGGGTCCGCCTCTGACCCCAGCAAGCTGCCCAGGGGCCTGCCTATCTCCCTGGACTTGCAGTAGAGTCCCCAGGGTGCCCCATGGCCCTCCACGTAGGGCCCTCTGACCCCAGCAAGCTACCCAGGGGTCCACATCTCTCCCTGGACTTGCAGTAGACGCCCCTGGGTGCCCACTGGCCCTCCACCTAGGGGCCTTTGACCCCAGCAAGCTACCCAGGGGTCCACCTCTCTCCATGGACTTATAGTAAAGGCCCCAGGGTGCCCTCTGGCCCTCCACCTAGGGGCCTCTGAGTCCAGCAAGCTACCCAGGGGTCCACATCTCTCCCTGGACTTGCAGTAGAGGTCCCAGGGTACCCCGTGGCCCTCCACCTAGGGGCCTCTGAACCCAGCAAGCTACCCAGGGGTCCAGCTCTCTCCCTGGACTTGCAATAGAGGCCCCAGGGTGCCCCCTTGCCCTCCACCCAAGGGCTACTGACCCCAGCAAGCTACCCTGGGCTCCACCTCTCTCCCTGGACTTGTAGTAGAGGCCCTAGGCTGCCCTCTGGCCCTCCACAAAGGGACCTTTGACCCCAGCAAGCTACCCAGGGCTCCACCTCTCTCCCTGGACTTGCAGTAGAGGCTCCAGGGTGCCCATTGGCCCTCCACCTAGGGGTCTCTGACCACAGCAAGCTACCGAGGGGTCCACCTCTCTCCCTGGACTTGCAATAGAGGCCCCAGGGTGCCCTGTGACCCTCCACCTAGGGGCCTCTGACCCCAGCAAGCTACCCAGGGGTCCACCTCTCTCCCTGGACTTGCAGTATAGGCCCTATGGTGCCCCCTGGCCCTCCAACTAGGGGCCTCTGACCCCAGCAAGCTACCCAGGGGTCCACCTCTCTCCTTGGACTTGCAGTATAGGCCCCAAGGTGCCCCCTGGCCCTCCACCTAGGGGCATCTGACCCCAGCAAGCTACCCAGGGGTCCAGCTCTCTCCCTGGACTTGCAATAGAGGCCCCAGGGTGCCCCGTGACCCTCCACCTAGGGGCCTCTGACTCCAGCAAGCTACCCAGGGGTCCACCTCTCTCCCTGGACTTGCAGTATAGGCCCCAGGGTGCCCTCTGGCCCTCCACCTAGGGTTCTCTGACCCTAGCAAACTACCCAGGGGTCCACCTCTCTCCCTGGACTTGCAGTATAGGCCACAGGGTGCCCCCTTGCCCTCCACCTAGGGGCCTCTGACCCCAGCAAGCTACCCAGGGCTTCACTTCTCTCCCTGGACTTGCAGTAGAGGCCCCAGGGTGCCCCCTTGCCCTCCACCTAGGGGCTACTGACCATAACAAGCTACCCAGGGCTCCACCTCTCTCCCTGGACTTGCAGTAGAGGCCCCAGGGTACCCCGTGGCCCTCCACCTAGGGGCCTCTGAGTCCAGCAAGCTACCCAGGGGTCCACATCTCTCCCTGGACTTGCAGTAGAGGCCCCAGGGTACCCCGTGGCCCTTCACCTAGGGGCCTCTGAACCCAGCAAGCTACCCAGGGGTCCAGCTCTCTCCCTGGACTTGCAGTATAGGACCCAGGGTGCCCCCTGGCCCTCCACCTAGGGTCATCTGACACCAGCAAGCTACCCAGGGGTCCACCTCTCTCCCTGGACTTGCAGTATAAGCCCCAGGGTGCCCTCTGGCCCTCCACCTAGGGGCCTCTGACCCTAGCAAACTACCCAGGGGTCCACCTCTCTCCCTGGACTTGCTGTAGAGGCCCCAAGGTGCCCCCTGGCCCTCCACCTAGGTGCATCTGACACCAGCAAGCTACCCAGGGGTTCACCTCTCTCCCTGGACTTGCAGTATAGGCCCCAGGGTGCCCCGTGGCCCTCCACCTTGGGGCCTCTGACCCCAGCAAGCTACCCAGGGGTCCACATCTCTCCTTGGACTTGCAGCGGAGGCCCCTGGGTGCCCCCTTGCCCTCCACCCAGGGGCTACTGACCCCAGCAATCTACCCGGGGGTCCACATGTCTCCCTGGACTTGCAGTAGATGCCCTAGGCTGCCCTCTGGCCCTCCACCTAGCGGCCTCTGACCCCAGCAAGCTACCCAGGGCTCCACCTCTCTCCCTGGACTTGCAGTAGAGGCCCCAGGGTGCCCATTGGCCCTCCACCTAGGGGTCTCTTACCCCAGCAAGCTACCGAGGGGTCCACCTCTCTCCCTGGACTTGCAAAAGAGGCCCCAGGGTGCCCCCTGACCCTCCACCTAGGGGCCTCTGACCCCAGCAAGCTACCCAGGGGTCCACATCTCTCCCTGGACTTGCAGTAGACGCCCCTGGGTGCCCCCTTGCCCTCCACCAAGGGGCCTCTGACCCCAGCAAGCTACCAAGGGGTCCACCTCTCTCCCTGGACTTATAGTAGAGGCCCCAGGGTGCCCCCTGGTCCTCCACCTACGGGCCCCTGACCCAAGCAAGCTGCCCAGGGGTCCACCTCTCTCCCTGGACTTGCAATAGAGGCCCCAGGGTGCCCCTTGGCCCTCCACCTAGGGGCCTCTGACCCATGAAAGCTACCCAGGGGTCCACCTCTCTCCCTAGAATTGCAGACTAGGCCCCAGGGTGACCCTTGGCCCTCCACCTAGGGGCCTCTGACCCCAGCAAGCTGTCCAGGGGCCTGCCTATCTCCCTGAACTTGCAGTAGAGTCCCCAGGGTGCCCCATGGCCCTCCACGTAGGGCCCTCTGACCCCAGCAAGCTACCCAGGGGTCCACCTCTCTCCCTGGACTTGCAGTATAGGCCACAGGGTGCCCCCTTGCCCTCCAATTAGGGGCCTCTGACCCCAGCAAGCTACCCAGGGGTCCACATCTCTCTTTGGACTTGCAGTGGAGGCCCCTGGGTGCCCCCTGGCCCTCCACCTAGGGGCCTCTGACCCTAGCAAGCTATCCGCGGGTCCAGCTCTCTCCCTGGACTTGCAATAGAGGCCCCAGGGTGCCCCCTTGCCCTCCACCCAGGGGCTACTGACCCCAGCAAGCTACCCAGGGCTCCACCTCTCTCCCTGAACTTGTAGTAGAGGCCCTAGGCTGCCCTCTGGCCCTCCACCTAGCGGCCTCTGACCCCAGCAAGCTACCCAGGGCTCCACCTCTCTCCCTGGACTTACAGTAGAGGCCCCAGGGTGCCCATTGGCCCTCCACCTAGGGGTCTCTTACCCCAGCAAGCTACCGAGGGGTCCACTTCTCTCCCTGGACTTGCAATAGAGGCCCCAGGGTGCCCCCTGACCCTCTACCCAGGGGCCTCTGACCCCAGCAAGCTACCCAGGGGTCCACATCTCTCCCTGGACTTGCAGTAGACGCCCCTGGGTGCCCCCTGGCCCTCAACCAAGGGGCCTCTGACCCCAGCAAGCTACCCAGGGGTCCACCTCTCTCCCTGGACTTATAGTAGAGGCCCCAGGGTGCCCCCTGGCCCTCCACCTAGGGGCCTCTGACCCCAAAACTACCCAGGGGTCCACCTCTCTTCCTGGACTTGCAGTAGAGTTCCCAGGGTGCCCCATGGCCCTCCACCTAAGGCCCTCTGACCCCAGCAAGCTACCCAGGGCTCCAACCCTCTCCCTGGACTTGCAGTATAGGCCCCAGGGTGCCCCCTGGTCCTCCACCTAGGGGCCTCTGACCCTAGCAAACTACCCAGGGGTCCACCTCTCACCCTGGACTTGCAGTAGAGGCCCCAGGGTGCCCCGTGGCCCTCCCCCTATGGGCCTCTGACACCAGCAAGCTTCCCAGTGGTCCACCTCTCTCCCTAGACTTGCAGTAGAGGCCCCAGGGTGACCCTTGGCCCTCCAACTAGGGGCCTCTGACCCCAGCAAGCTACCCAGGGGCCTACCTACTTCCCTGGACTTGCAGTAGAGTCCCCAGGGTGCCCCATGGTCCTCCACCTAGGGGCCTCTGACCCTAGCAAACTACCCAGGGGTCCACCTCTCTCCCTGGACATGCAGTAGAGGCCCCAGGGTGCCCCGTGGCCCTCCACCTAGGGGCCTCTGACCCCAGCAAGCTACCTAGGGGTCCACATCTCTCCCTGGGCTTGCAATAGAGGCCCTACGGTGCCCCCTGGCCCTCCCCCTAGGGGCCTTCGACACCAGCAAGCTTCCCAGTGGTCCACCTCTCTCCCAAGACTTGCAGCCCAAGCGCTAGGGTGACCCTTGGCCCTCCCCCTAGGGGCCTCCGACACCAGCAAGCTTCCCAGTGGTCCACCTCTCTCCCAAGACTTGCAGACTAGGCCCCAGGGTGACCCTTGGCCCTCCACCTAGGGGCCTCTGACCCCAGCAAGCTGCCCAGGGGCCTGCCTATCTCCCTGGACTTGCAGTAGAGTCCCCAGGGTGCCCCATGGCCCTCCACCTAGGGCCCTCTGACCCCAGCAAGCTACCCAGGGCTCCAACTCTCTCCCTGGACTTGCAGTATAGGCCCCAGGGTGCCCCCTGGTCCTCCACCTAGGGGCCCCTGACCCAAGCAAGCTGCCCAGGGGTCCACCTCTCTACCTGGACTTGCAATAGAGGCTCCAGGGTGCCCCTTGGCCCTCCACCTAGGGGCCTCTGACCCTAGAAAGCTACCCAGGGGTCCACCTCTCTCCCTAGAATTGCAGACTAGGCCCCAGGGTACCCCGTGGCCCTCCACCTAGGGGCCTCTGATTCCAGCAAGCTACCCAGGGGTCCACCTCTCTCCCTGGACTTGCCGTAGAGGCCCCAGGGTACCCCGTGGCCCTCCACCTAGGGGCCTCTGAACCCAGCAAGCTACCCAGGGGTCCAGCTCTTTCCCTGGACTTGCAATAGAGGCCCCAGGGTGCCCCCTTGCCCTCCACCCAGGGGCTACTGACCCCAGCAAGCTACCCAGGGCTCCACCTCTCTCCCTGAACTTGTAGTAGAGGCCCTAGGCTGCCCTCTGGCCCTCCACCTAGCGGCCTCTGACCCCAGCAAGCTACCCAGAGCTCCACCTCTCTCCCTGGACTTGCAGTAGAGGCCCCAGGGTGCCCATTGGCCCTCCACCTAGGGGTCTCTTACCCCAGCAAGCTACCGAGGGGTCCACCTCTCTCCCTGGACTTGCAATAGAGGCCCCAGGGTGCCCCCTGACCCTCCACCCAGGGGCCTCTGACCCCAGCAAGCTACCCAGGGGTCCACATCTCTCCCTGGACTTGCAGTAGACGCCCCTGGGTGCCCCCTGGCCCTCCACCAAGGGGCCTCTGACCCCAGCAAGCTACCCAGGGGTCCACCTCTCTCCCTGGACTTATAGTAGAGGCCCCAGGGTGCCCCCTGGCCCTCCACCTAGGGGCCTCTGACCCCAAAACTACCCAGGGGTCCACCTCTCTTCCTGGACTTGCAGTAGAGTCCCCAGGGTGCCCCATGGCCCTCCACCTAAGGCCCTCTGACCCCAGCAAGCTACCCAGGGCTCCAACCCTCTCCCTGGACTTGCAGTATAGGCCCCAGGGTGCCCCCTGGTCCTGCACCTAGGGGCCTCTGACCCTAGCAAACTACCCAGGGGTCCACCTCTCACCCTGGACTTGCAGTAGAGGCCCCAGGGTGCCCCCTGGCCCTCCCCCTAGGGGCCTCTGACACCAGCAAGCTTCCCATTGATTCACCTCTCTCACTGGACTTGCAGTAGAGGCCCCAGGTTGACCCTTTGGCCCTCCAACTTGGGGCCTCTGACCCCAGCAAGCTGCCCAGGGGCCTGCCTATCTCCCTGGACTTGCAGTAAAGTCCCCAGGGTGCCCCATGGCCCTCCACATAGGGCCCTTTGACCCCAGCAAGCTACCCAGGGGTCCACCTCTCTCCCTGGACTTGCAGTATAGACCACAGGGTGCCCCCTTGCCCTCCACCTAGGGGCCTCTGACCCCAGCAAGCTACCCAGGGCTCCACCTCTCTCCCTGGACTTGCAGTGGCGGCCCCAGGCTGCCCCCTTGCCCTCCACCCAGGGGCTACTGACCCCATCAAGCTACCCAGGGCTCCACCTCTCTCCCTGAACTAGCAGTAGAGGCCCCAGGGTACCCCGTGGCCCTCCACCTAGGGGCCTCTGACCCCAGCAAGCTACCCAGGGGTCCAGCTCTCTCCCTGGAATTGCAATAGAGGCCCCAGGGTGCCCCTTTGCCCTCCACCCAGGGGCTACTGACCCCAGCAAGCTACCCATGGCTCCACCTCTCTCCCTGGACTTGTAGTAGAGGCCCTAGGCTGCCCTCTGTCCCTCCACTTAGGGGCCTCTGACCCCAGCAAGCTACCCAGGGCTCCACCTCTCTTCCTGGACTTCAGTAGAGGCCCCAGGGTGCCCATTGGCCCTCCACCTAGGGGTCTCTGACCCCAGCAAGCTACCCAAGGGTCCGCCTCTGACCCCAGCAAGCTGCCCAGGGGCCTGCCTATCTCCCTGGACTTGCAGTAGAGTCCCCAGGGTGCCCCATGGCCCTCCACGTAGGGCCCTCTGACCCCAGCAAGCTACCCAGGGGTCCACATCTCTCCCTGGACTTGCAGTAGACGCCCCTGGGTGCCCACTGGCCCTCCACCTAGGGGCCTTTGACCCCAGCAAGCTACCCAGGGGTCCACCTCTCTCCATGGACTTATAGTAAAGGCCCCAGGGTGCCCTCTGGCCCTCCACCTAGGGGCCTCTGAGTCCAGCAAGCTACCCAGGGGTCCACATCTCTCCCTGGACTTGCAGTAGAGGTCCCAGGGTACCCCGTGGCCCTCCACCTAGGGGCCTCTGAACCCAGCAAGCTACCCAGGGGTCCAGCTCTCTCCCTGGACTTGCAATAGAGGCCCCAGGGTGCCCCCTTGCCCTCCACCCAAGGGCTACTGACCCCAGCAAGCTACCCTGGGCTCCACCTCTCTCCCTGGACTTGTAGTAGAGGCCCTAGGCTGCCCTCTGGCCCTCCACAAAGGGACCTTTGACCCCAGCAAGCTACCCAGGGCTCCACCTCTCTCCCTGGACTTGCAGTAGAGGCTCCAGGGTGCCCATTGGCCCTCCACCTAGGGGTCTCTGACCACAGCAAGCTACCGAGGGGTCCACCTCTCTCCCTGGACTTGCAATAGAGGCCCCAGGGTGCCCTGTGACCCTCCACCTAGGGGCCTCTGACCCCAGCAAGCTACCCAGGGGTCCACCTCTCTCCCTGGACTTGCAGTATAGGCCCTATGGTGCCCCCTGGCCCTCCAACTAGGGGCCTCTGACCCCAGCAAGCTACCCAGGGGTCCACCTCTCTCCTTGGACTTGCAGTATAGGCCCCAAGGTGCCCCCTGGCCCTCCACCTAGGGGCATCTGACCCCAGCAAGCTACCCAGGGGTCCAGCTCTCTCCCTGGACTTGCAATAGAGGCCCCAGGGTGCCCCGTGACCCTCCACCTAGGGGCCTCTGACTCCAGCAAGCTACCCAGGGGTCCACCTCTCTCCCTGGACTTGCAGTATAGGCCCCAGGGTGCCCTCTGGCCCTCCACCTAGGGTTCTCTGACCCTAGCAAACTACCCAGGGGTCCACCTCTCTCCCTGGACTTGCAGTATAGGCCACAGGGTGCCCCCTTGCCCTCCACCTAGGGGCCTCTGACCCCAGCAAGCTACCCAGGGCTCCACTTCTCTCCCTGGACTTGCAGTAGAGGCCCCAGGGTGCCCCCTTGCCCTCCACCTAGGGGCTACTGACCATAACAAGCTACCCAGGGCTCCACCTCTCTCCCTGGACTTGCAGTAGAGGCCCCAGGGTACCCCGTGGCCCTCCACCTAGGGGCCTCTGAGTCCAGCAAGCTACCCAGGGGTCCACATCTCTCCCTGGACTTGCAGTAGAGGCCCCAGGGTACCCCGTGGCCCTTCACCTAGGGGCCTCTGAACCCAGCAAGCTACCCAGGGGTCCAGCTCTCTCCCTGGACTTGCAGTATAGGACCCAGGGTGCCCCCTGGCCCTCCACCTAGGGTCATCTGACACCAGCAAGCTACCCAGGGGTCCACCTCTCTCCCTGGACTTGCAGTATAGGCCCCAGGGTGCCCACTGGCCCTCCACCTAGGGGCCTCTTACCCTAGCAAACTACCCAGGGGTCCACCTCTCTCCCTGGACTTGCTGTAGAGGCCCCAAGGTGCCCCCTGGCCCTCCACCTAGGTGCATCTGACACCAGCAAGCTACCCAGGGGTTCACCTCTCTCCCTGGACTTGCAGTATAGGCCCCAGGGTGCCCCGTGGCCCTCCACCTTGGGGCCTCTGACCCCAGCAAGCTACCCAGGGGTCCACATCTCTCCTTGGACTTGCAGCGGAGGCCCCTGGGTGCCCCCTTGCCCTCCACCCAGGGGCTACTGACCCCAGCAATCTACCCGGGGGTCCACATGTCTCCCTGGACTTGCAGTAGATGCCCTAGGCTGCCCTCTGGCCCTCCACCTAGCGGCCTCTGACCCCAGCAAGCTACCCAGGGCTCCACCTCTCTCCCTGGACTTGCAGTAGAGGCCCCAGGGTGCCCATTGGCCCTCCACCTAGGGGTCTCTTACCCCAGCAAGCTACCGAGGGGTCCACCTCTCTCCCTGGACTTGCAAAAGAGGCCCCAGGGTGCCCCCTGACCCTCCACCTAGGGGCCTCTGACCCCAGCAAGCTACCCAGGGGTCCACATCTCTCCCTGGACTTGCAGTAGACGCCCCTGGGTGCCCCCTTGCCCTCCACCAAGGGGCCTCTGACCCCAGCAAGCTACCAAGGGGTCCACCTCTCTCCCTGGACTTATAGTAGAGGCCCCAGGGTGCCCCCTGGTCCTCCACCTACGGGCCCCTGACCCAAGCAAGCTGCCCAGGGGTCCACCTCTCTCCCTGGACTTGCAATAGAGGCCCCAGGGTGCCCCTTGGCCCTCCACCTAGGGGCCTCTGACCCATGAAAGCTACCCAGGGGTCCACCTCTCTCCCTAGAATTGCAGACTAGGCCCCAGGGTGACCCTTGGCCCTCCACCTAGGAGCCTCTGACCCCAGCAAGCTGTCCAGGGGCCTGCCTATCTCCCTGAACTTGCAGTAGAGTCCCCAGGGTGCCCCATGGCCCTCCACGTAGGGCCCTCTGACCCCAGCAAGCTACCCAGGGGTCCACCTCTCTCCCTGGACTTGCAGTATAGGCCACAGGGTGCCCCCTTGCCCTCCAATTAGGGGCCTCTGACCCCAGCAAGCTACCCAGGGGTCCACATCTCTCTTTGGACTTGCAGTGGAGGCCCCTGGGTGCCCCCTGGCCCTCCACCTAGGGGCCTCTGACCCTAGCAAGCTATCCGCGGGTCCAGCTCTCTCCCTGGACTTGCAATAGAGGCCCCAGGGTGCCCCCTTGCCCTCCACCCAGGGGCTACTGACCCCAGCAAGCTACCCAGGGCTCCACCTCTCTCCCTGAACTTGTAGTAGAGGCCCTAGGCTGCCCTCTGGCCCTCCACCTAGGGGCCTCTGACCCTAGCAAACTACCCAGGGGTCCACCTCTCACCCTGGACTTGCAATAGAGGCCCCAGGGTGCCCCCTGACCCTCCACCAAGGGGCCTCTGACCCCAGCAAGCTACCCAGGGGTCCACATCTCTCCCTGGACTTGCAGTAGACGCCCCTGGGTGCCCCCTGGCCCTCCACCAAGGGGCCTCTGACCCCAGCAAGCTACCCAGGGGTCCACCTCTCTCCCTGGACTTATAGTAGAGGCCCCAGGGTGCCCCCTGGCCCTCCACCTAGGGGCCTCTGACCCCAAAACTACCCAGGGGTCCACCTCTCTTCCTGGACTTGCAGTAGAGTCCCCAGGGTGCCCCATGGCCCTCCACCTAAGGCCCTCTGACCCCAGCAAGCTACCCAGGGCTCCAACCCTCTCCCTGGACTTGCAGTATAGGCCCCAGGGTGCCCCCTGGTCCTGCACCTAGGGGCCTCTGACCCTAGCAAACTACCCAGGGGTCCACCTCTCACCCTGGACTTGCAGTAGAGGCCCCAGGGTGCCCCCTGGCCCTCCCCCTAGGGGCCTCTGACACCAGCAAGCTTCCCATTGATTCACCTCTCTCACTGGACTTGCAGTAGAGGCCCCAGGTTGACCCTTTGGCCCTCCACCTTGGGGCCTCTGACCCCAGCAAGCTGCCCAGGGGCCTGCCTATCTCCCTGGACTTGCAGTAAAGTCCCCAGGGTGCCCCATGGCCCTCCACATAGGGCCCTTTGACCCCAGCAAGCTACCCAGGGGTCCACCTCTCTCCCTGGACTTGCAGTATAGACCACAGGGTGCCCCCTTGCCCTCCACCTAGGGGCCTCTGACCCCAGCAAGCTACCCAGGGCTCCACCCCTCTCCCTGGACTTGCAGTGGCGGCCCCAGGCTGCCCCCTTGCCCTCCACCCAGGGGCTACTGACCCCATCAAGCTACCCAGGGCTCCACCTCTCTCCCTGAACTAGCAGTAGAGGCCCCAGGGTACCCCGTGGCCCTCCACCTAGGGGCCTCTGACCCCAGCAAGCTACCCAGGGGTCCAGCTCTCTCCCTGGAATTGCAATAGAGGCCCCAGGGTGCCCCTTTGCCCTCCACCCAGGGGCTACTGACCCCAGCAAGCTACCCATGGCTCCACCTCTCTCCCTGGACTTGTAGTAGAGGCCCTAGGCTGCCCTCTGTCCCTCCACTTAGGGGCCTCTGACCCCAGCAAGCTACCCAGGGCTCCACCTCTCTTCCTGGACTTCAGTAGAGGCCCCAGGGTGCCCATTGGCCCTCCACCTAGGGGTCTCTGACCCCAGCAAGCTACCCAAGGGTCCGCCTCTGACCCCAGCAAGCTGCCCAGGGGCCTGCCTATCTCCCTGGACTTGCAGTAGAGTCCCCAGGGTGCCCCATGGCCCTCCACGTAGGGCCCTCTGACCCCAGCAAGCTACCCAGGGGTCCACATCTCTCCCTGGACTTGCAGTAGACGCCCCTGGGTGCCCACTGGCCCTCCACCTAGGGGCCTTTGACCCCAGCAAGCTACCCAGGGGTCCACCTCTCTCCATGGACTTATAGTAAAGGCCCCAGGGTGCCCTCTGGCCCTCCACCTAGGGGCCTCTGAGTCCAGCAAGCTACCCAGGGGTCCACATCTCTCCCTGGACTTGCAGTAGAGGTCCCAGGGTACCCCGTGGCCCTCCACCTAGGGGCCTCTGAACCCAGCAAGCTACCCAGGGGTCCAGCTCTCTCCCTGGACTTGCAATAGAGGCCCCAGGGTGCCCCCTTGCCCTCCACCCAAGGGCTACTGACCCCAGCAAGCTACCCTGGGCTCCACCTCTCTCCCTGGACTTGTAGTAGAGGCCCTAGGCTGCCCTCTGGCCCTCCACAAAGGGACCTTTGACCCCAGCAAGCTACCCAGGGCTCCACCTCTCTCCCTGGACTTGCAGTAGAGGCTCCAGGGTGCCCATTGGCCCTCCACCTAGGGGTCTCTGACCACAGCAAGCTACCGAGGGGTCCACCTCTCTCCCTGGACTTGCAATAGAGGCCCCAGGGTGCCCTGTGACCCTCCACCTAGGGGCCTCTGACCCCAGCAAGCTACCCAGGGGTCCACCTCTCTCCCTGGACTTGCAGTATAGGCCCTATGGTGCCCCCTGGCCCTCCAACTAGGGGCCTCTGACCCCAGCAAGCTACCCAGGGGTCCACCTCTCTCCTTGGACTTGCAGTATAGGCCCCAAGGTGCCCCCTGGCCCTCCACCTAGGGGCATCTGACCCCAGCAAGCTACCCAGGGGTCCAGCTCTCTCCCTGGACTTGCAATAGAGGCCCCAGGGTGCCCCGTGACCCTCCACCTAGGGGCCTCTGACTCCAGCAAGCTACCCAGGGGTCCACCTCTCTCCCTGGACTTGCAGTATAGGCCCCAGGGTGCCCTCTGGCCCTCCACCTAGGGTTCTCTGACCCTAGCAAACTACCCAGGGGTCCACCTCTCTCCCTGGACTTGCAGTATAGGCCACAGGGTGCCCCCTTGCCCTCCACCTAGGGGCCTCTGACCCCAGCAAGCTACCCAGGGCTCCACTTCTCTCCCTGGACTTGCAGTAGAGGCCCCAGGGTGCCCCCTTGCCCTCCACCTAGGGGCTACTGACCATAACAAGCTACCCAGGGCTCCACCTCTCTCCCTGGACTTGCAGTAGAGGCCCCAGGGTACCCCGTGGCCCTCCACCTAGGGGCCTCTGAGTCCAGCAAGCTACCCAGGGGTCCACATCTCTCCCTGGACTTGCAGTAGAGGCCCCAGGGTACCCCGTGGCCCTTCACCTAGGGGCCTCTGAACCCAGCAAGCTACCCAGGGGTCCAGCTCTCTCCCTGGACTTGCAGTATAGGACCCAGGGTGCCCCCTGGCCCTCCACCTAGGGTCATCTGACACCAGCAAGCTACCCAGGGGTCCACCTCTCTCCCTGGACTTGCAGTATAGGCCCCAGGGTGCCCTCTGGCCCTCCACCTAGGGGCCTCTGACCCTAGCAAACTACCCAGGGGTCCACCTCTCTCCCTGGACTTGCTGTAGAGGCCCCAAGGTGCCCCCTGGCCCTCCACCTAGGTGCATCTGACACCAGCAAGCTACCCAGGGGTTCACCTCTCTCCCTGGACTTGCAGTATAGGCCCCAGGGTGCCCCGTGGCCCTCCACCTTGGGGCCTCTGACCCCAGCAAGCTACCCAGGGGTCCACATCTCTCCTTGGACTTGCAGCGGAGGCCCCTGGGTGCCCCCTTGCCCTCCACCCAGGGGCTACTGACCCCAGCAATCTACCCGGGGGTCCACATGTCTCCCTGGACTTGCAGTAGATGCCCTAGGCTGCCCTCTGGCCCTCCACCTAGCGGCCTCTGACCCCAGCAAGCTACCCAGGGCTCCACCTCTCTCCCTGGACTTGCAGTAGAGGCCCCAGGGTGCCCATTGGCCCTCCACCTAGGGGTCTCTTACCCCAGCAAGCTACCGAGGGGTCCACCTCTCTCCCTGGACTTGCAAAAGAGGCCCCAGGGTGCCCCCTGACCCTCCACCTAGGGGCCTCTGACCCCAGCAAGCTACCCAGGGGTCCACATCTCTCCCTGGACTTGCAGTAGACGCCCCTGGGTGCCCCCTTGCCCTCCACCAAGGGGCCTCTGACCCCAGCAAGCTACCAAGGGGTCCACCTCTCTCCCTGGACTTATAGTAGAGGCCCCAGGGTGCCCCCTGGTCCTCCACCTACGGGCCCCTGACCCAAGCAAGCTGCCCAGGGGTCCACCTCTCTCCCTGGACTTGCAATAGAGGCCCCAGGGTGCCCCTTGGCCCTCCACCTAGGGGCCTCTGACCCATGAAAGCTACCCAGGGGTCCACCTCTCTCCCTAGAATTGCAGACTAGGCCCCAGGGTGACCCTTGGCCCTCCACCTAGGGGCCTCTGACCCCAGCAAGCTGTCCAGGGGCCTGCCTATCTCCCTGAACTTGCAGTAGAGTCCCCAGGGTGCCCCATGGCCCTCCACGTAGGGCCCTCTGACCCCAGCAAGCTACCCAGGGGTCCACCTCTCTCCCTGGACTTGCAGTATAGGCCACAGGGTGCCCCCTTGCCCTCCAATTAGGGGCCTCTGACCCCAGCAAGCTACCCAGGGGTCCACATCTCTCTTTGGACTTGCAGTGGAGGCCCCTGGGTGCCCCCTGGCCCTCCACCTAGGGGCCTCTGACCCTAGCAAGCTATCCGCGGGTCCAGCTCTCTCCCTGGACTTGCAATAGAGGCCCCAGGGTGCCCCCTTGCCCTCCACCCAGGGGCTACTGACCCCAGCAAGCTACCCAGGGCTCCACCTCTCTCCCTGAACTTGTAGTAGAGGCCCTAGGCTGCCCTCTGGCCCTCCACCTAGGGGCCTCTGACCCTAGCAAACTACCCAGGGGTCCACCTCTCACCCTGGACTTGCAGTAGAGGCTCCAGGGTGCCCCGTGGCCCTCCCCCTATGGGCCTCTGACACCAGCAAGCTTCCCAGTGGTCCACCTCTCTCCCTAGACTTGCAGTAGAGGCCCCAGGGTGACCCTTGGCCCTCCAACTAGGGGCCTCTGACCCCAGCAAGCTACCCAGGGGCCTACCTACTTCCCTGGACTTGCAGTAGAGTCCCCAGGGTGCCCCATGGTCCTCCACCTAGGGGCCTCTGACCCTAGCAAACTACCCAGGGGTCCACCTCTCTCCCTGGACATGCAGTAGAGGCCCCAGGGTGCCCCGTGGCCCTCCACCTAGGGGCCTCTGACCCCAGCAAGCTACCTATTGGTCCACATCTCTCCCTGGGCTTGCAATAGAGGCCTTACGGTGCCCCCTGGCCCTCCCCCTAGGGGCCTTCGACACCAGCAAGCTTCCCAGTGGTCCACCTCTCTCCCAAGACTTGCAGCCCAAGCGCTAGGGTGACCCTTGGCCCTCCCCCTAGGGGCCTCCGACACCAGCAAGCTTCCCAGTGGTCCACCTCTCTCCCAAGACTTGCAGACTAGGCCCCAGGGTGACCCTTGGCCCTCCACCTAGGGGCCTCTGACCCCAGCAAGCTGCCCAGGGGCCTGCCTATCTCCCTGGACTTGCAGTAGAGTCCCCAGGGTGCCCCATGGCCCTCCACCTAGGGCCCTCTGACCCCAGCAAGCTACCCAGGGCTCCAACTCTCTCCCTGGACTTGCAGTATAGGCCCCAGGGTGCCCCCTGGTCCTCCACCTAGGGGCCCCTGACCCAAGCAAGCTGCCCAGGGGTCCACCTCTCTACCTGGACTTGCAATAGAGGCTCCAGGGTGCCCCTTGGCCCTCCACCTAGGGGCCTCTGACCCTAGAAAGCTACCCAGGGGTCCACCTCTCTCCCTAGAATTGCAGACTAGGCCCCAGGGTACCCCGTGGCCCTCCACCTAGGGGCCTCTGATTCCAGCAAGCTACCCAGGGGTCCACCTCTCTCCCTGGACTTGCAGTAGAGGCCCCAGGGTACCCCGTGGCCCTCCACCTAGGGGCCTCTGAGTCCAGCAAGCTACCCAGGGGTCCAGCTCTCTCCCTGGAATTGCAATAGAGGCCCCAGGGTGCCCCTTTGCCCTCCACCCAGGGGCTACTGACCCCAGCAAGCTACCCAGGGCTCCACCTCTCTCCCTGGACTTATAGTAGACGCCCCAGTGTGCCCCCTGGCCCTCCACCTAGGGGCCTCTGACCCCAGCAAGCTACCCAGGGGTCCACCTCTCTCCCTGGACTTGCAGTATAGGCCCCAGGGTGCCCCCTTGCCCTCCACCTAGGGGCCTCTGACCCCAGCAAGCTTCCCAGTGATTCACCTCTCTCCCTGGACTTGCAGTAGAGGCCCCAGGTTGCCCCTTGGCCCTCCACCTAGGGGCCTCTGACCCCAGCAAGCTGCCCAGGGGCCTGCCTATCTCCCTGGACTTGCAGTAGAGTCCCCAGGGTGCCCCATGGCCCTCCACCTAGGGCCCTTTGACCCCAGCAAGCTACCCAGGGGTCCACCTCTCTCCCTGGACTTGCAGTATAGACCACAGGGTGCCCCCTTGCCCTCCACATAGGGGCCTCTGACCCCAGCAAGCTACCCAGGGCTCCACCTCTCTCCCTGGACTTGCAGTGGCGGCCCCAGGCTGCCCCCTTGCCCTCCACCCAGGGGCTACTGACCCCAGCAAGCTACCCAGGGCTCCAGCTCTCCTCCTGAACTTGCAGTAGAGGCCCCAGGGTACCCCGTGGCCCTCCACCTAGGGGCCTCTGACCCCAGCAAGCTACCCAGGGGTCCAGCTCTCTCCCTGGAATTGCAATAGAGGCCCCAGGGTGCCCCTTTGCCCTCCACCCAGGGGCTACTGACCCCAGCAAGCTACCCAGGGCTCCACCTCTCTCCCTGGACTTGTAGTAGAGGCCCTAGGCTGCCCTCTGGCCCTCCACTTAGGGGCCTCTGACCCCAGCAAGCTACCCAGGGCTCCACCTCTCTCCCTGGACTTGCAGTAGAGGCCCCAGGGTGCCCATTGGCCCTCCACCTAGGGGTCTCTGACCCCAGCAAGCTACCCAAGGGTCCGCCTCTGACCCCAGCAAGCTGCCCAAGGGCCTGCCTATCTCCCTGGACTTGCAGTAGAGTCCCCACGGTGCCCCATGGCCCTCCACGTAGGGCCCTCTGACCCCAGCAAGCTACCCAGGGGTCCACATCTCTCCCTGGACTTATAGTTAAGGCCCCAGGGTGCCCCCTGGCCCTCCACCTTTGGGCCTCTGAGTCCAGCAAGCTACCCTGGGCTCCACCTCTCTCCATGGACTTGCAGTAGAGGCCCCAGGGTGCCCATTGACCCTCCACCTAGGGGTCTCTGACCACAGCAAGCTACCGAGGGGTCCACCTCTCTCCCTGGACTTGCAATAGAGGCCCCAGGGTGCCCCGTGACCCTCCACCTAGGGGCCTCTGACCCCAGCAAGCTACCCAGGGGTCCACCTCTCTCCCTGGACTTGCAGTATAGGCCCCAGGGTGCCCCCTGGCCCTCCAACTAGGGGCCTCTGACCCCAGCAAGCTACCCAGGGGTCCACCTCTCTCCTTGGACTTGCAGTATAGGCCCCAGGGTGCCCCCTGGCCCTCCACCTAGGGGCATCTGACCCCAGCAAGCTACCCAGGGGTCCACCTCTCTCCCTGGACTTGCAGTAGAGGCCCCAGGGTGCCCCGTGACCCTCCACCTAGGGGCCTCTGACTCCAGCAAGCTACCCAGGGGTCCACCTCTCTCCCTGGACTTGCAGTATAGGCCCCAGGGTGCCCCCTGGCCCTCCAACTAGGGGCCTCTGACCCCAGCAAGCTACCCAGGGGTCCACCTCTCTCCTTGGACTTGGAGTATAGGCCCCAAGGTGCCCCCTGGACCTCCACCTAGGGGCATCTGACCCCAGCAAGCTACCCAGGGGTCCACCTCTCTCCCTGGACTTGCAGTATAGGACCCAGGGTGCCCCCTGGCCCTCCACCTACGGGCATCTGACACCAGCAAGCTACCTAAGGGTCCACCTCTCTCCCTGGACTTGCAGTAAAGGCCCCAGGGTGCCCTCTGGCCCTCCACCTAGGGTTCTCTGACCCTAGCAAACTACCCAGGGGTCCACCTCTCTCCCTGGACTTGCTGTATAGGCCCCAGGGTGACCCTTGGCCCTCCACCTAGGTGCCTCTGACCCCAGCAAGCTGCCCAGGGGCCTGCTTATCTCCCTGGACTTGCAGTAGAGTCCCCAGGGTGCCCCATGGCCCTCCACGTAGGGCCCACTGACCCCAGCAAGCTACCCAGGGGTCCACCTCTCTCCCTGGACTTGCAGTATAGGCCACAGGGTGCCCCCTTGCCCTCCACCTAGGGGCCTCTGACCCCAGCAAGCTACCCAGGGCTCCAATTCTCTCCCTGGACTTGCAGTAGAGGCCCCAGGGTGCCCCCTTGCCCTCCACCCAGGGGCTACTGACCATAACAAGCTACCCAGGGCTCCACCTCTCTCCCTGGACTTGCAGTAGAGGCCCCAGGGTACCCCGTGGCCCTCCACCTAGGGGCCTCTGAGTCCAGCAAGCAACCCAGGGGTCCACATCTCTCCCTGGACTTGCAGTAGAGGCCCCAGGGTACCCCCTGGCCCTCCACCTAAGGGCCTCTGAACCCAGCAAGCAACCCAGGGGTCCAGCTCTCTCCCTGGACTTGCAGTATAGGACCCAGGGTGCCCCCTGGCCCTCCACCTAGGGTCATCAGACACCAGCAAGCTACCCAGGGGTCCACATCTCTCCCTGGACTTGCAGTATAGGCCCCTGGGTGCCCTCTGGCCCTCCACCTAGGGGCCTCTGACCCTAGCAAACTACCCAGGGGTCCACCTCTCTCCCTGGACTTGCTGTAGAGGCCCCAAGGTGCCCCCTGGCCCTCCACCTAGGGGCATCTGACCCCAGCAAGCTACCCAGGGGTCCACCTTTCTCCCTGAACTTGCAGTATAGGACCCAGGGTGCCCCCTGGCCCTCTACCTAGGTGCATCTGACACCAGCAAGCTACCCAGGGGTCCACCTCTCTCCCTGAACTTGCAGTATAGGCCCCAGGGTGCCCCGTGGCCCTCCACCTTGGGGCCTCTGACCCCAGCAAGCTACCCAGGGGTCCACATCTCTCCCTGGACTTGCAGTAGACGCCCCTGGGTGCCTCCTGGCCCTCCACCTAGGGGCCTCTGAACCCAGCAAGCTACCCAGGGGTCCACATCTCTCCCTGGACTTATAGTAGAGGCACTACGGTGCCCGATGGCCCTCCCCCTAGGGGCCTCTGACACCAGCAAGCTTCCCAGTGATTCACCTCTCTCACTGGACTTGCAGTAGAGGCCCCAGGTTGACCCTTGGCACTCCACCTTGGGGCCTCTGACCCCAGCAAGCTGCCCAGGGGCCTGCCTATCTCCCTGGATTTGCAGTAAAGTCCCCAGGGTGCCCCATGGCCCTCCACATAGGGCCCTTTGACCCCAGCAAGCTACCCAGGGGTCCACCTCTCTCCCTGGACTTGCAGTATAGGCCACAGGGTGCCCCCTTGCCCTCCACCTAGGGGCCTCTGACCCCAGCAAGCTACCCAGGGCTCCACCTCTCTCCCTGGACTTGCAGTAGAGGCCCCAGGCTGCCCCGTGACCCTCCACCTAGGGGCCTCTGACCCCAGCAAGCTACCCAGGGGTCCACATCTCTCCGTGGACTTGCAGTAGACGCCGCTGGGTGCCCCCTGGCCCTCCACCTAGGGGCCTCTGACCCCAGCAAGCTACCCAGGGGTCCACCTCTCTCCCTGGACTTGTAGTAGAGGCCCTAGGCTGCCCTCTGGCCGTCCACTTAGGGGCCTCTGACCCCAGCAAGCTACCCAGGGCTCCACCTCTCTCCCTGGACTTGCAGTAGAGGACCCAGGGTGCCCATTGGCCCTCCACCTAGGGGTCTCTGATCCCAGGAAGCTACCCAGGGGTCCACCTCGCTCCCTGGACTTGCAATAGAGGCCCCAGGGTGCCCCGTGACCCTCCACCTAGGGGCCTCTGACCCCAGCAAGCTACCCAGGGGTCCACATCTCTCCCTGGACTTGCAGTAGACGCCGCTGGGTGCCCCGTGCCCCCCCCTAGGGGCCTCTGACCCCAGCAAGCTACCCAGGGGTCCACCTCTCTCCCTGGACTTTTAGTAGAGGCCCCAGGGTGCCCCCTGGCCCTCCACCTAGGGGCCTCTGAGTCCAGCAAGCAACCCAGGGGTCCACATCTCTCCCTGGACTTGCAGTAGAGGCCCCAGGGTACCCCGTGGCCCTCCACCTAAGGGCCTCTGAACCCAGCAAACTACCCAGGGGTCCACCTCTCTTCCTAGACTTGCAGTAGAGGCCCTACGGTGCCCCCTGGCCCTCCCCCTAGGGGCCTCTGACACCAGAAGCTTCCCAGTGGTCCACCTCTCTCCCTAGACTAGCAGTAGAGGCCCCAGTGTGACCCTTGGCCCTCCACCTAGGGGCCTCTGACACCAGCAAGCTACCCAGGGGCCTACCTATCTCCCTGGACTTGCAGTAGAGTACCCAGGGTGCCCCATGGCCCTCCACCTAGGGGCCTCTGACCCCAGCAAGCTACCCAGGGCTCCAACTCTCTCCCTGGACTTGCAGTATAGGCCCCAGGGTGCCCCCTGGTCCTCCACCTAGGGGCCCCTGACCCAAGCAAGCTGCCCAGTGGTCCACCTTTCTCCCTAGACTTGCAGTAGAGGGCCCAGGGTGACCCTTGGCCCTCCACCTAGGGGCCTCTGACCCCAGCAAGCTACCCAGGGGCCTACCTATCTCCCTGGACTTGCAGTAGAGTCCCCAGGGTGCCCCATGGCCCTCCACTTAGGGCCCTCTGACCCCAGCAAGCTACCCACGGGTCCACCTCTCTCCCTGGACTTGCAGTAGAGGCCCCAGGGTACCCCGTGGCCCTCCACCCAGGGCCCTCTGAATCCAGCAAGCTACCCAAGGGTCCACCTCTCTCCCTGGACTTATCGTAGAGGCCCTATGGTGCGCCCTGGCCCTCCACCTAGGGGCCTCTGACACCAGCAAGCTTCCCAGTGATTCACCTCTCTCCCTGGACTTGCAGTAGAGGCCCCAGGTTGACCCTTGGCCCTCCACCTAGGGGCCTCTGACCCCAGCAAGCTGCCCAGGGGCCTGCCTATCTTCCTGGACTTGCAGTAGAGTCCCCAGGGTGCCCCATGGCCCTCCACCTAGGGCCCTTTGACCCCAGCAAGCTACCCAGGCGTCCACCTCTCTCCCTGGACTTGCAGTATAGGCCACAGGGTGCCCCCTTGCCCTCCACCTAGGGGCCTCTGACCCCAGCAAGCTACCAAGGGGCCTGCCTATCTCCCTGGACTTGCAGTAGCGTCCCCAGGGTGCCCCATTGCCGTCCACATAGGGCCCTCTGACCCCAGCAAGCTACCCAGGGGTCCACCTCTCTCCCTGGACTTGCAGTATAGGCCACAGGGTGCCCCCTTGCCCTCCACCTAGGGGCCTCTGACCCCAGCAAGCTACCCAGGGCTCCACTTCTCTCCCTGGACTTGCAATAGAGGCCCCAGGGTGCCCCCTTGCCCTCCACCCAGGGGCTACTGACCCCAGCAAGCTACCCAGGGCTCCACCTCTCTCCCTGGACTTGCAATAGAGGCCCCAGGGTGCCCCATGACCCTCCACCTAGGGGCCTCTGACCCCAGCAAGCTACCCAGGAGTCCACATCTCTCCTTGGACTTGCAGTATAGGCCACAGGGTGCCTTCTTGCCCTCCACCTAGGGGCCTCTGACCCCAGCAAGCTACCCAGGGCTCCGCTTCTCTCCCTGGACTTGCAGTAAAGGCCCCAGGGTGCCCCTTGGCCCTCCACCTAGGGGCTTCTGACCCCAGAAAGCTACCCAGGGGTCCACCTCTCTCCTTAGACTTGCAGACTAGGCCCCAGGGTGACCCTTGGCCCTCCACCTAGGGGCCTCTGACCCCAGCAAGCTACCCAGGGGTCCACCTCTCTCCTTGAACTTGTAGTAATGGCCCCAGGGACCCTCTGGCCCTCCACCTAGGGGCCTTTGACCCTAGCAAACTACGCTGGGGTCCACCTCTCTCCCTGGACTTGCTGTAGAGGCCCCAGGGTGCCCCATGGCCCTCCACTTAGGGGCCTCTGACCCCAGCAAGCTACCCAGGGGTCCACATCTCTCCTTGGACTTGCAGTAAAGGCCCCTGGGTGCCCCCATGGCCCTCTACCTAGCGGCCTCTGACCCCAGCAAGCTACCCGGGGGTCCACCTCTCTCCCTGGACTTGCAATAGAGGCCCCCGTGTGCCCCCTTGCCCTCCACCCAGGGGCTACTGACCCCAGCAAGCTACCCAGGGCTCCACCTCTCTCCCTGGACTTGTAGTAGAGGCCCTAGGCTGCCCTCTGGCTCTCCACCTAGGGGCTTCTGACCCTAGCAAGCTACCCAGGGGTCCACCTCTCTCCCTGGACTTATAGTAGAGGCCCCAGGGTGCCCCCTGGCCCTCCACCTAGGGGCCTCTGACCCCAGCAAGCTACCCAGGGGTCCACCTCTCTCCCTGGACTTATAGTAGAGGCCCTACGTTGACCCTGGCCCTCCCCCTAGGGGCCTCTGACACCAGCAAGGTACCCAGGGCTCCACCTCTCTCCCTAGACTTGCAGACTAGGCCCCAGGGTGCCCCCTGGCCCTCCACCTAGGGGCCTCTGACCCCAGCAAGCTGCCCAGGGGCCTGCCTATCTCCCTGGACTTGCAGTAGAGTCCCCAGGGTGCCCCATGGCCCTCCACCTAGGGCCCTCTGACCCCAGCAAGCTACCCAGGGCTCCAACTCTCTCCCTGGACTTGCAGTATAGGCCTCAGGGTGCCCCCTGGTCCTCCACCTAGTTGCCCCTGACACCAGCAAGCTTCCCAGTGTTCCACCTCTCTCCCTAGACTTGCAGTAGAGGCCCCAGGGTGACCCTTGGCCCTCCACCAAGGGGCCACTGACCCCAGCAAGCTGACCAGGGGCCTGCCTATCTCCCTGGACTTGCAGTAGAGTCCCCAGGGTGCCCCATGGCCCTTCACCTAGGGCCCTCTGACCCCAGCAAGCTACCCAGGGGTCCACATCTCTCCCTGGACTTGCAATAGAGGCCCCAGGGTGCCCCGTGACCCTCCAACTAGGGGCCTCTGACCCCAGCAAGCTACCCAGGGGTCCACATCTCTCCCTGGACTTGCAGTAGACACCCCTGGGTGCCCCCTGGCCCTCCACCTAGGGGCCTTTGACCCCAGCAAGCTACCCAGGGGTCCACCTCTCTCCATGGACGTATAGTAGAGGCCCCAGGGTGCCCCCTGGCCCTCCACCTATGGCCCTTTGACCCCAGCAAGCTACCCAGGGGTCCACCTCTCTCCCTGGACTTGCAGTATAGGCCACAGGGTGCCCCCTTGCCCTCCACCCAAGGGCTACTGACCCCAGCAAACTACCCAGGGGTCCACCTCTCTTCCTGGACTTGCAGTAGAGGCCCTACGGTGCCCCCTGGCCCTCCCCCTAGGGGCCTCTGACACCAGCAAGCTTCCCAGTGATTCACCTCTCTCCCTGGACTTGCAGTAGAGGCCCCAGGTTGACCCTAGGCCCTCCACCTAGGAGCCTCAGACCCCAGCAAGCTGCCCAGGGGCCTGCCTATCTCCCTGGACTTGCAGTAGAGTCCCCAGGGTGCCCCATGGCCCTCCACCTAGGGCCCTTTGACCCCAGCAAGCTACCCAGGGGTCCACCTCTCTCCCTGGACTTGCAGTATAGGCCCCAGGGTGCCCCCTTGCCCTCCACCTAGGGGCCTCTGACCCCAGCAAGCTTCCCAGTGATTCACCTCTCTCCCTGGACTTGCAGTAGAGGCCCCAGGTTGCCCCTTGGCCCTCCACCTAGGGGCCTCTGACCCCAGCAAGCTGCCCAGGGGCCTGCCTATCTCCCTGGACTTGCAGTAGAGTCCCCAGGGTGCCCCATGGCCCTCCACCTAGGGCCCTTTGACCCCAGCAAGCTACCCAGGGGTCCACCTCTCTCCCTGGACTTGCAGTATAGACCACAGGGTCCCCCTTTGCCCTCCACATAGGGGCCTCTGACCCCAGCAAGCTACCCAGGGCTCCACCTCTCTCCCTGGACTTGCAGTGGCGGCCCCAGGCTGCCCCCTTGCCCTCCACCCAGGGGCTACTGACCCCAGCAAGCTACCCAGGGCTCCACCTCTCCTCCTGAACTTGCAGTAGAGGCCCCAGGGTACCCCGTGGCCCTCCACCTAGGGGCCTCTGACCCCAGCAAGCTACCCAGGGGTCCAGCTCTCTCCCTGAAATTGCAATAGAGGCCCCAGGGTGCCCCTTTGCCCTCCACCCAGGGGCTACTGACCCCAGCAAGCTACCCAGGGCTCCACCTCTCTCCCTGGACTTGTAGTAGAGGCCCTAGGCTGCCCTCTGGCCCTCCACTTAGGGGCCTCTGACCCCAGCAAGCTACCCAGGGCTCCACCTCTCTCCCTGGACTTGCAGTAGAGGCCCCAGGGTGCCCATTGGCCCTCCACCTAGGGGTCTCTGACCCCAGCAAGCTACCCAAGGGTCCGCCTCTGACCCCAGCAAGCTGCCCAGGGGCCTGCCTATCTCCCTGGACTTGCAGTAGAGTCCCCAGGGTGCCCCATGGCCGTCCACGAAGGGCCCTCTGACCCCAGCAAGCTACCCAGGGGTCCACATCTCTCCCTGGACTTGCAGTAGACGCCCCTGGGTGCCCACTGGCCCTCCACCTAGGGGCCTTTGACCCCAGCAAGCTACCCAGGGGTCCACCTCTCTCCCTGGACTTGTAGTAGAGGCCCTAGGCTGCCCTCTGGCCGTCCACTTAGGGGCCTCTGACCCCAGCAAGCTACCCAGGGCTCCACCTCTCTCCCTGGACTTGCAGTAGAGGACCCAGGGTGCCCATTGGCCCTCCACCTAGGGGTCTCTGATCCCAGGAAGCTACCCAGGGGTCCACCTCGCTCCCTGGACTTGCAATAGAGGCCCCAGGGTGCCCCGTGACCCTCCACCTAGGGGCCTCTGACCCCAGCAAGCGACCCAGGGGTCCACATCTCTCCCTGGACTTGCAGTAGACGCCGCTGGGTGCCCCGTGCCCCCCCCTAGGGGCCTCTGACCCCAGCAAGCTACCCAGGGGTCCACCTCTCTCCCTGGACTTTTAGTAGAGGCCCCAGGGTGCCCCCTGGCCCTCCACCTAGGGGCCTCTGAGTCCAGCAAGCAACCCAGGGGTCCACATCTCTCCCTGGACTTGCAGTAGAGGCCCCAGGGTACCCCGTGGCCCTCCACCTAAGGGCCTCTGAACCCAGCAAACTACCCAGGGGTCCACCTCTCTTCCTAGACTTGCAGTAGAGGCCCTACGGTGCCCCCTGGCCCTCCCCCTAGGGGCCTCTGACACCAGAAGCTTCCCAGTGGTCCACCTCTCTCCCTAGACTAGCAGTAGAGGCCCCAGTGTGACCCTTGGCCCTCCACCTAGGGGCCTCTGACACCAGCAAGCTACCCAGGGGCCTACCTATCTCCCTGGACTTGCAGTAGAGTACCCAGGGTGCCCCATGGCCCTCCACCTAGGGGCCTCTGACCCCAGCAAGCTACCCAGGGCTCCAACTCTCTCCCTGGACTTGCAGTATAGGCCCCAGGGTGCCCCCTGGTCCTCCACCTAGGGGCCCCTGACCCAAGCAAGCTGCCCAGTGGTCCACCTTTCTCCCTAGACTTGCTTTAGAGGGCCCAGGGTGACCCTTGGCCCTCCACCTAGGGGCCTCTGACCCCAGCAAGCTACCCAGGGGCCTACCTATCTCCCTGGACTTGCAGTAGAGTCCCCAGGGTGCCCCATGGCCCTCCACTTAGGGCCCTCTGACCCCAGCAAGCTACCCAGGGGTCCACCTCTCTCCCTGGACTTGCAGTAGAGGCCCCAGGGTACCCCGTGGCCCTCCACCCAGGGCCCTCTGAATCCAGCAAGCTACCCAAGGGTCCACCTCTCTCCCTGGACTTATAGTAGAGGCCCTATGGTGCGCCCTGGCCCTCCACCTAGGGGCCTCTGACACCAGCAAGCTTCCCAGTGATTCACCTCTCTCCCTGGACTTGCAGTAGAGGCCCCAGGTTGACCCTTGGCCCTCCACCTAGGGCCCTTTAACCCCAGCAAGCTACCCAGGCGTCCACCTCTCTCCCTGGACTTGCAGTATAGGCCACAGGGTGCCCCCTTGCCCTCCACCTAGGGGCCTCTGACCCCAGCAAGCTGCCCAGGGGCCTGCCTATCTTCCTGGACTTGCAGTAGAGTCCCCAGGGTGCCCCATGGCCCTCCACCTAGGGCCCTTTAACCCCAGCAAGCTACCCAGGCGTCCACCTCTCTCCCTGGACTTGCAGTATAGGCCACAGGGTGCCCCCTTGCCCTCCACCTAGGGGCCTCTGACCCCAGCAAGCTACCAAGGGGCCTGCCTATCTCCCTGGACTTGCAGTAGCGTCCCCAGGGTGCCCCATTGCCGTCCACATAGGGCCCTCTGACCCCAGCAAGCTACCCAGGGGTCCACCTCTCTCCCTGGACTTGCAGTATAGGCCACAGGGTGCCCCCTTGCCCTCCACCTAGGGGCCTCTGACCCCAGCAAGCTACCCAGGGCTCCACTTCTCTCCCTGGACTTGCAATAGAGGCCCCAGGGTGCCCCCTTGCCCTCCACCTAGGGGCTACTGACCCCAGCAAGCTACCCAGGGCTCCACCTCTCTCCCTGGACTTGCAATAGAGGCCCCAGGGTGCCCCATGACCCTCCACCTAGGGGCCTCTGACCCCAGCAAGCTACCCAGGAGTCCACATCTCTCCTTGGACTTGCAGTATAGGCCACAGGGTGCCTTCTTGCCCTCCACCTAGGGGCCTCTGACCCCAGCAAGCTACCCAGGGCTCCGCTTCTCTCCCTGGACTTGCAGTAAAGGCCCCAGGGTGCCTTCTTGCACTCCACCCAGGGGCTACTGACACCAGCAAGCTGCCCAGGGGTCCACCTCTCTCCCTGGACTTGCAATAGATGCCCCAGGGTGCCCCTTGGCCCTCCACCTAGGGGCTTCTGACCCCAGAAAGCTACCCAGGGGTCCACCTCTCTCCTTAGACTTGCAGACTAGGCCCCAGGGTGACCCTTGGCCCTCCACCTAGGGGCCTCTGACCCCAGCAAGCTACCCAGGGGTCCACCTCTCTCCTTGAACTTGTAGTAATGGCCCGAGGGACCCTCTGGCCCTCCACCTAGGGGCCTTTGACCCTAGCAAACTACCCGGGGGTCCACCTCTCTCCCTGGACTTGCAATAGAGGCCTCCGTGTGCCCCCTTGCCCTCCACCCAGGGGCTACTGACCCCAGCAAGCTACCCAGGGCTCCACCTCTCTCCCTGGACTTGTAGTAGAGGCCCTAGGCTGCCCTCTGGCTCTCCACCTAGGGGCTTCTGACCCTAGCAAGCTACCCAGGGGTCCACCTCTCTCCCTGGACTTATAGTAGAGGCCCCAGGTTGCCCCCTGGCCCTCCACCTAGGGGCCTCTGAGTCCAGCAAGCTACCGAGGGGTCCACCTCTCTCCCTGGACTTGCAGTAGAGGCCCCAGGGTGGCCACTGGCACTCCACCTAGGGGCTTCTGACCCCAGCAAGCTACCCAGCGGTCCACATCTCTCCCTGGAATTGTAGTAGACGCCCCTGGGTGCCCCCTGGCCCGCCACCTAGGGGCCTCTGACCCCAGCAAGCTACCCAGGGGTCCACCTCTCTCCCTGGACTTATAGTAGAGGCCCTACGTTGAACCTGGCCCTCCCCCTAGGGGCCTCTGACACCAGCAAGGTACCCAGGGCTCCACCTCTCTCCCTAGACTTGCAGACTAGGCCCCAGGGTGCCCCCTGGCCCTCCACCTAGGGGCCTCTGACCCCAGCAAGCTGCCCAGGGGCCTGCCTATCTCCCTGGACTTGCAGTAGAGTCCCCAGGGTGCCCCATGGCCCTCCACCTAGGGGCCTCTGACCCCAGCAAGCTGCCCAGGGGCCAGCCTACCTCCCTGGACTTTCAGTAGTGTCCCCAGGGTGCCCCATGGCCCTCCACGTAGGGCCCTCTGACCCCAGCAAGCTACCCAGGGGTCCAACTCTCTCCCTGGACTTGCAGTAGAGGCCCCAGGGAACCCCTGGCCCTCCACCCAGGGGCCTCTGAACCCAGCAAGCTACCCAGGGGTCCACCTCTTTCCCTGGACTTATAGTAGAGGCCCTATGGTGCCCCCTGGCCCTCCCCCTAGGGGCCTCTGACACCAGCAAGCTTCCCAGTGATTCACCTCTCTCCCTGGACTTGCAGTAGAGGCCCCAGGGTACCCCGTGGCCCTCCACTTAGGGGCCTCTGACCCCAGCAAGCTACCCAGGGGTCCACATCTCTCCCTGGACTTGCAGTAGAGGCCCCAGGGTACCTCGTGGCCCTCCACCTAGGGGTCTTTGAACCCAGCAAGCTACCCAGGGGTCCAGCTCTCTCTTTGGACTTGCAATAGAGGCCCCAGGGTGCCCCTTTGCCCTCCACCCAGTGGCTACTGACCCCAGCAAGCTACCCAGGGCTCCACCTCTCTCCCTGGACTTGCAGTAGAGGCCCCAGGGTGCCCATTGGCCCTCCACCTAGGGGTCTCTGACCCCAGCAAGCTACCGAGGGGTCCACCTCTCTCCCTGGACTTGCAATAGAGGCCCCAGGGTGCCCCATGACCCTCCACCTAGGGGCCTCTGACCCCAGCAAGCTACCCAGGGGTCCACCTCTCTCCCTGGACTTGCAGTATAGGCCCCAGGGTGCCCTCTGGCCCTCCAACTAGGGGCCTCTGACCCCAGCAAGCTACCCAGGGGTCCACCTCTCTTCTTGGACTTGCAGTATAGGCCCCAGGGTGCCCCCTGGCCCTTCACCTAGGGGCATCTGACCCCAGCAAGCTACCCAGGAGTCCACATCTCTCCCTGGACTTGCAGTATAGGCCACAGGGTGCCTTCTTGCCCTCCACCTAGGGGCCTCTTACCCCAGCAAGCTACCGAGGGGTCCACCTCTCTCCCTGGACTTGCAATAGAGGCCCCAGGGTGCCCCCTGACTCTCCACCCAGGGGCCTCTGACCCCAGCAAGCTACCCAGGGCTCCACATCTCTCCCTGGACTTGCAGTAGACGCCCCTGGGTGCCCCCTGGCCCTCCACCAAGGGGCCTCTGACCCCAGCAAGCTACCCAGGGCTCCACCTCTCTCCCTGGACTTATAGTAGACGCCCCAGTGTGCCCCCTGGCCCTCCACCTAGGGGCCTCTGACCCCAGCAAACTACCCAGGGGTCCACCTCTCTTCCTGGACTTGCAGTAGAGTCCCCAGGGTGCCCCATGGCCCTCCACCTAAGGCCCTCTGACCCCAGCAAGCTACCCTGGGCTCCAACCCTCTCCCTGGACTTGCAGTATAGGCCCCAGGGTGCCCCCTGGTCCTCCACCTAGGGGCCTCTGACCCTAGCAAACTACCCAGGGGTCCACCTCTCACCCTGGACTTGCAGTAGAGGCCCCAGGGTGCCCCGTGGCCCTCCCCCTAGGGGCCTCTGACACCAGCAAGCTTCCCAGTGGTCCACCTCTCTCCCTAGACTTGCAGTAGAGTCCCCAGGGTGCCCCATGGCCCTCCAGCTAGGGCCCTCTGACCCCAGCAAGCTACCCAGGGCTCCAACTCTCTCCCTGGACTTGCAGTATAGGCCCCAGGGTGCCCCCTGGTCCTCCACCTAGGGGCCCCTGACCCAAGCAAGCTGCCCAGGGGTCCACCTCTCCCTGGACTTGCAATAGAGGCCCCAGGGTGCCCCTTGGCCCTCCACCTAGGGGCCTCTGACCCCAGAAAGCTACCCAGAGCTCCACCTCTCTCCCTAGACTTGCAGACTAGGCCCCAGGGTGACCTTTGGCCCTCCACCTAGGGGCCTCTGACCCCAGCAAGCTGCCCAGGGGGCCTGCCTATCTCCCTGGACTTGCAGTAGAGTCCCCAGGGTGCCCCATGGCCCTCCACCTAGGGCCCTCTGACCCCAGCAAGCTACCCAGGAGTCCACATCTCTCCCTGGACTTGCAGTATAGGCCACAGGGTGCCTTCTTGCCCTCCACCTAGGGGCCTCTGACCCCAGCAAGCTACCCAGGGCTCCGCTTCTCTCCCTGGACTTGCAGTAAAAGCCCCAGGGTGCCTTCTTGCACTCCACCCAGGGGCTACTGACACCAGCAAGCTGCCCAGGGGTCCACCTCTCTCCCTGGACTTGCAATAGATGCCCCAGGGTGCCCCTTGGCCCTCCACCTAGGGGCATCTGACCCCAGAAAGCTACCCAGGGGTCCACCTCTCTCCCTAGACTTGCAGACTAGGCCCCAGGGTGACCCTTGGCCCTCCACCTAGGGGCCTCTGACCCCAGCAAGCTACCCAGGGGTCCACCTCTCTCCTTGAACTTGTAGTATAGGCCCCAGGGACCCTCTGGCCCTCCACCTAGGGGCCTTTGACCCTAGCAAACTACGCTGGGGTCCACCTCTCTCCCTGGACTTGCTGTAGAGGCCCCAGTGTGCCCCATGGCCCTCCACCTAGGGGCCTCTGACCCCAGCAAGCTACCCAGGGGTCCACATCTCTCCTTGGACTTGCAGTAAAGGCCCCTGGGTGCCCCCATGGCCCTCTACCTAGCGGCCTCTGACCCCAGCAAGCTACCCGGGGGTCCAGCTCTCTCCCTGGACTTGCAATAGAGGCCCCCGTGTGCCCCCTTGCCCTCCACCCAGGGGCTACTGACCCCAGCAAGCTACCCAGGGCTCCACCTCTCTCCCTGGACTTGTAGTAGAGGCCCTAGGCTGCCCTCTGGCTCTCCACCTAGGGGCTTCTGACCCTAGCAAGCTACCCAGGGGTCCACCTCTCTCCCTGGACTTATAGTAGAGGCCCAAGGGTGCCCCCTGGCCCTCCACCTAGGGGCCTCTGAGTCCAGCAAGCTACCGAGGGGTCCACCTCTCTCCCTGGACTTGCAGTAGAGGCCCCAGGGTGGCCAGTGGCACTCCACCTAGGGGCTTCTGACCCCAGCAAGCTACCCAGGGGTCCACATCTCTCCCTGGACTTGTAGTAGACGCCCCTGGGTGCCCCCTGGCCCGCCACCTAGGGGCCTCTGACCCCAGCAAGCTACCCAGGGGTCCACCTCTCTCCCTGGACTTATAGTAGAGGCCCTACGTTGACCCTGGCCCTCCCCCTAGGGGCCTCTGACACCAGCAAGGTACCCAGGGCTCCACCTCTCTCCCTAGACTTGCAGACTAGGCCCCAGGGTGCCCCCTGGCCCTCCACCTAGGGGCCTCTGACCCCAGCAAGCTGCCCAGGGGCCTGCCTATCTCCCTGGACTTGCAGTAGAGTCCCCAGGGTGCCCCATGGCCCTCCACCTAGGGGCCTCTGACCCCAGCAAGCTGCCCAGGGGCCAGCCTACCTCCCTGGACTTTCAGTAGTTTCCCCAGGGTGCCCCATGGCCCTCCACGTAGGGCCCTCTGACACCAGCAAGCTACCCAGGGGTCCAACTCTCTCCCTGGACTTGCAGTAGAGGCCCCAGGGAACCCCTGGCCCTCCACCCAGGGGCCTCTGAACCCAGCAAGCTACCCAGGGGTCCACCTCTCTCCCTGGACTTATAGTAGAGGCCCTATGGTGCCCCCTGGCCCTCCCCCTAGGGGCCTCTGACACCAGCAAGCTTCCCAGTGATTCACCTCTCTCCCTGGACTTGCAGTAGAGGCCCCAGGGTACCCCGTGGCCCTCCACCTAGGGGCCTCTGACCCCAGCAAGCTACCCAGGGGTCCACATCTCTCCCTGGACTTGCAGTAGAGGCCCCAGGGTACCTCGTGGCCCTCCACCTAGGGGCCTTTGAACCCAGCAAGCTACCCAGGGGTCCAGCTCTCTCTTTGGACTTGCAATAGAGGCCCCAGGGTGCCCCCTTGCCCTCCACCCAGTGGCTACTGACCCCAGCAAGCTACCCAGGGCTCCACCTCTCTCCCTGGACTTGCAGTAGAGGCCCCAGGGTGCCCATTGGCCCTCCACCTAGGGATCTCTGACCCCAGCAAGCTACCGAGGGGTCCACCTCTCTCCCTGGACTTGCAATAGAGGCCCCAGGGTGCCCCATGACCCTCCACCTAGGGGCCTCTGACCCCAGCAAGCTACCCAGGGGTCCACCTCTCTCCCTGGACTTGCAGTATAGGCCCCAGGGTGCCCTCTGGCCCTCCAACTAGGGGCCTCTGACCCCAGCAAGCTACCCAGGGGTCCACCTCTCACCCTGGACTTGCAGTGTAGGACCCAGGGTGCCCCCTGGCCCTCCACCTAGGGGCATCTGACACCAGCAAGCTACCCAGGGGTCCACCTCTCTCCCTGGTCTTGCAGTATAGGACCCAGGGTGCCCTCTGGCCCTCCACCTAGGGGCCTCTGACCCTAGCAAACTACCCAGGGGTCCACCTTTCTCCCTGGACTTGCTGTAGAGGCCCCAGGGTGACCCTTGCCCTCCACCTAGGGGCCTCTGACCCCAGCAAGCTACCCTGGAGTCCACCTCTCTTCCTGGACTTGCAGTAGAGGCCCCAGGGTGCCCCTTGGCCCTCCATCTAGGGGCCTTTGACCCCAGCAAGCTACCGAGGGGTCCACCTCTCTCCCTGGACATGCAGTAGAGGCCCCAGGGTGCCCTGTGGCCCTCCACCTAGGGGCCTCTAACACCAGCAAGCTACCCAGGGGTCCACATCTCTCTTTGGACTTGCAGTGGAGGCCCATGGGTGCCCCCTGGCCCTCCACCTAGGGCCTCCGACCCTAGCAAGCTACCCGGGGGTCCAGCTCTCTCCCTGGACTTGCAATAGAGGCCCCAGGGTGCCCCCTTACCCTCCACCCAGGGGCTACTGACCCCAGCAAGCTACTCAGGGCTCCACCTATCTCCCTGGACTTGTAGTAGAGGCCCTAGGCTGCCCTCTGGCCCTCCACCTAGGGGCCTCTGACCCCAGCAAGCTACCCAAGGCTTCACCTCTCTCCATCGACTTGCAGTAGAGGCCCCAGGGTGCCCATTGGCCCTCCACCTAGGACCTCTGACCCCAGCAAGCTACCGAGGGGTCCACCTCTCTCCCTTGACTTGCAGTAGAGGCCCCAGGGTGCCCATTGGCCCTCCACCTAGGGGTCTCTGATCCCAGCAAGCTACCGAGGGATCCACCTCTTTCCCTGGACTTGCAATAGAGGCCCCAGGGTGCCCCATGACCCTCCACCTAGGGGCCTCTGACCCCAGCAAGCTCCCCAGGGGTCCAGCTCTCTCCCTGGACTTGCAATAGAGGCCCAAGGGTGCCCCCTTGCCCTCCACCCAAGGGCTACTGACCCCAGCAAGCTACCCAGGGCTCCACCTCTCTCCCTGGACTTGTAGTAGAGGCCCTAGGCTGCCCTCTGGCCCTCCACCTAGGGGCCTCTGACCCCAGCAAGCTACCCAGGGCTCCACCTCTCTCCCTGGACTTGCAGTAGAGGCCCCAGGTTGACCCTTGGCCCTCCACCTAGGGCCCTTTGACCCCAGCAAGCTACCTAGGGGTCCACCTCTCTCCCTGGACTTGCAGTATAGGCCACAGGGTGCCCCCTTGCCCTCCACCTAGGGGCCTCTGACCCCAGCAAGCTACCCAGGGCTCCACCTCTCTCCCTGGACTTGCAGTAGAGGCCCCAGGGTGCCCCCTTGCCCTCTACCCAGGGGCTACTGGCCCCAGCAAGCTACCCAGGGGCCTACCTATCTCCCTGGACTTGCAGTAGAGTCCCCAGGGTGCCCAATGGCCCTCCAACTAGGGCCCTCTGACCCTAGCAAGCTACCCAGGGCTCCAACTCTCTCCCTGGACTTGCAGTATAGGCCCCAGGGTGCCCCCTGGTCCTCCACCTAGGGGCCCCTGACCCAAGCAAGCTGCCCAGGGGTCCACCTCTCTCCCTGGACTTGCAATAGAGGCCCCAGGGTGGCCCTTGGCCCTCCACCTAGGGGCCTCTGACCCCAGAAAGCTACCCAGGGGTCCACCTCTCTCCCTAGACTTGCAGACTAGGCCCCAGGGTGACCCTTGGCCCTCCACCTAGGGGCCTCTGACCCCAGCAAGCTGCCCAGGGGCCTGCCTATCTCCCTGGACTTGCAGTAGAGTCCCCAGGGTGCCCCATGGCCCTCCACCTAGGGCCCTCTGACCCCAGCAAGCTACCCAGGGGTACATCTCTCTCCCTGGACTTGCAGTATAGGCCACAGGGTGCCCCCTTGCCCTCCACCTAGGGGCCTCTGACCCCGGCAAGCTACCCAGGGCTCCACTTCTCTCCCTGGACTTGCAGTGGCGGCCCCAGGCTGCCCCCTTGCCCTCCACCCAGGGGCTACTGACCCCAGCAAGCTACCCAGGGCTCCACCTCTCTCCCTGGACTTGCAGTAGAGGCCCCAGGGTACCCCGTGGCCCTCCACCTAGGGGCCTCTGAGTCCAGCAAGCTACCCAGGGGTCCACCTCTCTCCTTGGACTTGCAGTAGAGGCCCGAGGGTACCCCGTGGCCCTCCACCTAGGGGCCTCTGAACCCAGCAAGCTTCCCAGGGGTCCAGCTCTCTCCCTGGACTTGCAGTATAGGCCCCAGGGTGCCGACTGGTCCTCCACACAGGGGCATCTGACCCCAGCAAGCTACCCAGGGGTCCACCTCTCTCCCTGGACTTGCAGTATAGGCCCCAGGGTGTCCCCTGGCCCTCCTACTAGGGGCCTCTGACCCCAGCAAGCTACCCAGGGGTCCACCTCTCTCCTTGGACTTGCAGTATAGGCCCCAGGGTGCCCCCTGGTCCTCCACCTAGGGGCCCCTGACCCCAGCAAGCTACCCAGGGGTCCACCTCTCTCCCTGGACTTGCAGTATAGGACCCAGGGTGCCCCCTGGCCCTCCACCTAGGGGCATCTGACACCAGCAAGCTACCTAAGGGTCCACCTCTCTCCCTGGACTTGCAGTATATGCTCCAGGGTGCCCTCTGGCCTTCCACCTAGGGGCCTCTGACCCTAGCAAACTACCCAGGGGTCCACCTCTCTCCCTGGACTTGCTGTAGAGGCCCCAGGGTGCCCCATGGCCCTCCACCTAGGGCCCTCTGACCCCAGCAAGCTACCCAGGGCTAAAACTCTCTCCCTGGACTTGCAGTATAGGCCTCAGGGTGCCCCCTGGTCCTCCACCTAGGGGCCTCTGACCCAAGCAAGCTGCCCAGGGGTCCACCTCTCTCCCTGGACTTGCAGTAGAGTCCCCAGGGTGCCCCATGGCCCTTCACCTAGGGCCCTCTGACCCCAGCAAGCTACCCAGGGGTCCACATCTCTCCCTGGACTTGCAATAGAGGCCCCAGGGTGCCCCGTGACCCTCCACCTAGGGGCCTCTGACCCCAGCAAGCTACCCAGGGGTCCACATCTCACCCTGGACTTGCAGTAGACACCCCTGGGTGCCCCCTGGCCCTCCACCTAGGGGCCTTTGACCCCAGCAAGCTACCCAGGGGTCCACCTCTCTCCATGGACGTATAGTAGAGGCCCCAGGGTGCCCCCTGGCCCTCCACCTAGGGCCCTTTGACCCCAGCAAGCTACCCAGGGGTCCACCTCTCTCCCTGGACTTGCAGTATAGGCCACAGGGTGCCCCCTTGCCCTCCACCCAAGGGCTACTGACCCCAGCAAACTACCCAGGGGTCCACCTCTCTTCCTGGACTTGCAGTAGAGGCCCTACGGTGCCCCCTGGCCCTCCCCCTAGGGGCCTCTGACACCAGCAAGCTTCCCAGTGATTCACCTCTCTCCCTGGACTTGCAGTAGAGGCCCCAGGGTGCCCTCTGGCCTTCCACCTAGGGGCCTCTGACCCTAGCAAACTACCCAGGGGTCCACCTCTCTCCCTGGACTTGCTGTAGAGGCCCCAGGGTGCCCCTTGCCCTCCACCTAGGGGCCTCTGACCCCAGCAAGCTACCCTGGAGTCCACTTCTCTCCCTGGACTTGCAGTAGAGGCCCCAGGGTGCCCCATGGCCCTCCACCTAGGGCCCTCTGACCCCAGCAAGCTACCCAGGGCTAAAACTCTCTCCCTGGACTTGCAGTATAGGCCTCAGGGTGCCCCCTGGTCCTCCACCTAGGGGCCCCTGACCCAAGCAAGCTGCCCAGGGGTCCACCTCTCTCCCTGGACTTGCAAAAGAGAACCCAGGGTGCCCCTTGGCCCTCCACCTAGGGGCCTCTGACCCCAGAAAGATACCCAAGGGTCCACCTCTCTCCCTAGACTTGCAGACTAGGCCCCAGGGTGACCCTTGGGCCTCCACCTAGGGGCTTCTGACCCCAGCAAGCTGCCCAGGGGCCTGCCTATCTCCTTGGACTTGCAGTAGAGTCCCCAGGGTGCCCCATGGCCGTCCACCTAGGGGCTTCTGACCCCAGCAAGCTGCCCAGGGGCCTGCCTATCTCCCTGGACTTGCAGTAGAGTCCCCAGGGTTTCCCATGTCCCTGCACCTAGGGCCCTCTGACCCCCGCAAGCTACCCAGGGCTCCACCTCTCTCCCTGGACTTGCAGTAGAGGCCCCAGGGTGCCCCCTTGCCCTCCACCCAGGGGCTACTGACCCCAGGAAGCTACCCAGGGCTCCACCTCTCTCCCAGGACTTGCAGTAGAGGCCCCAGGGTACCCCGTGGCCCTCCACCTAGGGGCCTCTGACCCCAGCAGGCTACTCAGGGGTCCACCTCTCTCCCTGGACTTGCAGTAGAGGCCACAGGGTACCCTGTGGCCCTCCACCTAGGGGCCTCTGAACCCAGCAAGCTACCCAGGGCTCCACCTCTCTCCCTGGACTTGCAATAGAGGCCCCAGGTGCCCCCTTGCCCTCTACCTAGGGGCCTCTGACCCCAGCAAGCTACCAAGGGCTCCACCTCTCTCCCTGGACTTGCAGTAGAGGCCCCAGGGTGCCCATTGGCCCTCCACCTAGGGGCCTCTGACCCCAGCAAGCTACCCAGGGGTCCACCTCTCTCCCTGGACTTATAGGCGAGATCCCAGGGTGCCCCCTGGCCCTCCACCTAGGGGCTTCTGACCCCAGCAAACTACCCAGGGGTCCACCTCTCTTCCTGGACTTGCAGTAGAGTCCCCAGGGTGCCCCATGGCCCTCCACCTAGGGCCCTCTGACCCCAGCAAGCTACCCAGGGCTCCAACTCTCTCCCTGGACTTGCAGTATAGACCCCAGGGTGCCCCCTGGTCCTCCACCTAGGGGCCTCTGACCCTAGCAAACTACACAGGGGTCCACCTCTCTCCCTGGACTTGCAGTAGAGACCCCAGGGTGCCCCTTGGCCCTCCACCTAGGGGCCTCTGACCCCAGCAAGCTACAGAGGGGTCCACCTCTCTCCCTGGACTTGCAGTAGAAGCCCCAGGGTGCCCCGTGGCCCTCCCCCTAGGGGCCTCTGACACCAGCAAGCTTCCCAGTGGTCCACCTCTCTCCCTAGACTTGCAGTAGAGGCCCCAGGTTGACCCTTGGCCCTCCAACTAGGGGCCTCTGACCCCAGCAAGCTACCCAGGGTCCTACCTATCTCCCTGGACTTGCAGTAGAGTCCCCAGGGTGCCCCATGGCCCTCCACCTAGGGCCCTCTTACCCCAGCAAGCTACCCAGGGCTCCAACTCTCTCCCTGGACTTGCAGTATAGGCCTCAGGGTGCCCCCTGGTCCTCCACCTAGTTGCCCCTGACACCAGCAAGCTTCCCAGTGGTCCACCTCTCTCCCTAGACTTGCAGTAGAGGCCCCAGGGTGACCCTTGGCCCTCCACCAAGGGGCCTCTGACCCCAGCAAGCTGACCAGGGGCCTGCCTATCTCCCTGGACTTGCAGTAGAGTCCCCAGGGTGCCCCATGGCCCTTCACCTAGGGCCCTCTGACCCCAGCAAGCTACCCAGGGGTCCACATCTCTCCCTGGACTTGCAATAGAGGCCCCAGGGTGCCCCGTGACCCTCCACCTAGGGGCCTCTGACCCCAGTAAGCTACCCAGGGGTCCACATCTCTCCCTGGACTTGCAGTAGACACCCCTGGGTGCCCCCTGGCCCTCCACCTAGGGGCCTTTGACCCCAGCAAGCTACCCAGGGGTCCACCTCTCTCTATGGACGTATAGTAGAGGCCCCAGGGTGCCCCCTGGCCCTCCACCTAGGGCCCTTTGACCCCAGCAAGCTACCCAGGGGTCCACCTCTCTCCCTGGACTTGCAGTATAGGCCACAGGGTGCCCCCTTGCCTTCCACCCAAGGGCTACTGACCCCAGCAAACTACCCAGGGGTCCACCTCTCTTCCTGGACTTGCAGTAGAGGCCCTACGGTGCCCCCTGGCCCTCCCACTAGGGGCCTCTGACACCAGCAAGCTTCCCAGTGATTCACCTCTCTCCCTGGACTTGCAGTAGAGGCCCCAGGTTGACCCTTGGCCCTCCACCTAGAAGCCTCTGACCCCAGCAAGCTTCCCAGTGATTCACCTCTCTCCCTGGACTTGCAGTAGAGGCCCCAGGTTGACCCTTGGCCCTCCACCTAGGAGCCTCTGACCCCAGCAAGCTGCCCAGGGGCCTGCCTATCTCCCTGGACTTGCAGTAGAGTCCCCAGGGTGCCCCATGGCCCTCCACCTAGGGCCCTTTGACCCCAGCAAGCTACCCAGGGGTCCACCTCTCTCCCTGGACATGCAGTATAGGCCCCAGGGTGCCCCCTTGCCCTCCGCCTAGGGGCCTTTGACCCCAGCAAGCTTCCCAGTGATTCACCTCTCTCCCTGGACTTGCAGTAGAGGCCCCAGGTTGCCCCTTGGCCCTCCACCTAGGGGCCTCTGACCCCAGCAAGCTGCCCAGGGGCCTGCCTATCTCGCTGGACTTGCAGTAGAGTCCCCAGGGTGCCCCATGGCCCTCCACCTAGGGCCCTTTGACCCCAGCAAGCTACCCAGGGGTCCACCTCTCTCCCTGGACTTGCAGTATAGACCACAGGGTGCCCCCTTGCCCTCCACATAGGGGCCTCTGACCCCAGCAAGCTACCCAGGGCTCCACCTCTCTCCCTGGACTTGCAGTGGCGTCCCCAGGCTGCCCCCTTGCCCTCCACCCAGGGGCTACTGACCCCAGCAAGCTACCCAGGGCTCCACCTCTCCTCCTGAACTTGCAGTAGAGGCCCCAGGGTACCCCGTGGCCCTCCACCTAGGGGCCTCTGACCCCAGCAAGCTACCCAGGGGTCCAGCTCTCTCCCTGGAATTGCAATAGAGGCCCCAGGGTGCCCCTTTGCCCTCCACCCAGGGGCTACTGACCCCAGCAAGCTACCCAGGGCTCCACCTCTCTCCCTGGACTTGTAGTAGAGGCCCTAGGCTGCCCTCTGGCCCTCCACTTAGGGGCCTCTGACCCCAGCAAGCTACCCAGGGCTCCACCTCTCTCCCCGGACTTGCAGTAGAGGCCCCAGGGTGCCCATTGGCCCTCCACCTAGGGGTCTCTGACCCCAGCAAGCTACACAAGGGTCCGCCTCTGACCCCAGCAAGCTGCCCAGGGGCCTGCCTATCTCCCTGGACTTGCAGTAGAGTCCCCAGGGTGCCCCATGGCCCTCCACGTAGGGCCCTCTGACCCCAGCAAGCTACCCAGGGGTCCACATCTCTCCCTGGACTTGCAGTAGATGCCCTTGGGTGCCCACTGGCCCTCCACCTAGGGGCCTTTGACCCCAGCAAGCTACCCAGGGGTCCACCTCTCTCCATGGACTTATAGTAAAGGCCCCAGGGTGCCCCCTGGCCCTCCACCTAGGGGCCTCTGAGTCCAGCAAGCTACCCAGGGGTCCACATCTCTCCCTGGACTTGCAGTAGAGGCCCCAGGGTACCCCGTGGCCCTCCACCTAGGGGCCTCTGAACCCAGCAAGCTACCCAGGGCTCCAACTCTCTCCCTGGACTTGCAATAGAGGCCCCAGGGTGCCCCCTTGCCCTCCACCCAAGGGCTACTGACCCCAGCAAGCTACCCTGGGCTCCACCTCTCTCCCTGGACTTGCAGTAGAGGCCCCAGGGTGCCCATTGGCCCTCCACCTAGGGGTCTCTGACCACAGCAAGCTACCGAGGGGTCCACCTCTCTCCCTGGACTTGCAATAGAGGCCCCAGGGTGCCCCGTGACCCTTCACCTAGGGGCCTCTGACCCCAGCAAGCTACCCAGGGGTCCACCTCTCTTCCTGGACTTGCAGTATAGGCCCCAGGGTGCCCCCTGGCCCTCCAACTAGGGGCCTCTGACCCCAGCAAGCTGCCCAGGGGCCAGCCTACCTCCCTGGACTTTCAGTAGTGTCCCCAGGGTGCCCCATGGCCCTCCACGTAGGGCCCTCTGACCCCAGCAAGCTACCCAGTGGTCCAACTCTCTCCCTGGACTTGCAGTAGAGGCCCCAGGGAACCCCTGGCCCTCCACCCAGGGGCCTCTGAACCCAGCAAGCTACCCAGGGGTCCACCTCTCTCCCTGGACTTATAGTAGAGGCCCTAAGGTGCCCCCTGGCCCTCCCCCTAGGGGCCTCTGACACCAGCAAGCTTCCCAGTGATTCACCTCTCTCCCTGGACTTGCAGTAGAGGCCCCAGGGTACCCCGTGGCCCTCCACCTAGGGGCCTCTGACCCCAGCAAGCTACCCAGGGGTCCACATCTCTCCCTGGACTTGCAGTAGAGGCCCCAGGGTACCTCGTGGCCCTCCACCTAGGGGCCTTTGAACCCAGCAAGCTACCCAGGGGTCCAGCTCTCTCTTTGGACTTGCAATAGAGGCCCCAGGGTGCCCCCTTGCCCTCCACCCAGTGGCTACTGACCCCAGCAAGCTACCCAGGGCTCCACCTCTCTCCCTGGACTTGCAGTAGAGGCCCCAGGGTGCCCATTGGCCCTCCACCTAGGGGTCTCTGACCCCAGCAAGCTACCGAGGGGTCCACCTCTCTCCCTGGACTTGCAATAGAGGCCCCAGGGTGCCCCCTTGCCCTCCACCCAGTGACTACTGACCCCAGCAAGCTACCCAGGGCTCCACCTCTCTCCCTGGACTTATAGTAGACGCCCCAGTGTGCCCCCTGGCCCTCCACCTAGGGGCCTCTGACCCCAGCAAACTACCCAGGGGTCCACCTCTCTTCCTGGACTTGCAGTAGAGTCCCCAGGGTGCCCCATGGCCCTCCACCTAAGGCCCTCTGACCCCAGCAAGCTACCCTGGGCTCCAACCCTCTCCCTGGACTTGCAGTATAGGCCCCAGGGTGCCCCCTGGTCCTCCACCTAGGGGCCTCTGACCCTAGCAAACTACCCAGGGGTCCACCTCTCACCCTGGACTTGCAGTAGAGGCCCCAGGGTGCCACGTGGCCCTCCCCCTAGGGGCCTCTGACACCAGCAAGCTTCCCAGTGGTCCACCTCTCTCCCTAGACTTGCAGTAGAGTCCCCAGGGTGCCCCATGGCCCTCCACCTAGGGCCCTCTGACCCCAGCAAGCTACCCAGGGCTCCAACTCTCTTTGGACTTGCAGTATAGGCCCCAGGGTGCCCCCTGGTCCTCCACCTAGGGGCCCCTGACCCAAGCAAGCTGCCCAGGGGTCCACCTCTCCCTGGACTTGCAATAGAGGCCCCAGGGTGCCCCTTGGCCCTCCACCTAGGGGTCTCTGACCCCAGAAAGCTACCCAGAGCTCCACCTCTCTCCCTAGACTTGCAGACTAGGCCCCAGGGTGACCTTTGGCCCTCCACCTAGGGGCCTCTGACCCCAGCAAGCTACCCAGGGGTCCACCTCTCTCCTTGAACTTGTAGTATAGGCCCCAGGGACCCTCTGGCCCTCCACCTAGGCGCCTTTGACCCTAGCAAACTACGCTGGGGTCCACCTCTCTCCCTGGACTTGCTGTAGAGGCCCCAGGGTGCCCCATGGCCCTCCACCTAGGGGCCTCTGAACCCAGCAAGCTACCCAGGGGTCCACATCTCTCCTTGGACTTGCAGTAAAGGCCCCTGGATGCCCCCATGGCCCTCTACCTAGCGGCCTCTGACCCCAGCAAGCTACCCGGGGGTCCAGCTCTCTCCCTGGACTTGCAATAGAGGCCCCCGTGTGCCCCCTTGCCCTCCACCCAGGGGCTACTGACCCCAGCAAGCTACCCAGGGCTCCACCTCTCTCCCTGGACTTGTAGTAGAGGCCCTAGGCTGCCCTCTGGCTCTCCACCTACGGGCTTCTGACCCTAGCAAGCTACCCAGGGGTCCACCTCTCTCCCTGGACTCATAGTAGAGGCCCCAGGGTGCCCCCTGGCCCTCCACCTAGGGGCCTCTGAGTCCAGCAAGCTACCGAGGGGTCCACCTCTCTCCCTGGACTTGCAGTAGAGGCCCCAGGGTGGCCAGTGGCACTCCACCTAGGGGCTTCTGACCCCAGCAAGCTACCCATTGGTCCACATCTCTCCCTGGACTTGTAGTAGACGCCCCTGGGTGCCCCCTGGCCCACCACCTAGGGGCCTCTGACCCCAGCAAGCTACCCAGGGGTCCACCTCTCTCCCTGGACTTATAGTAGAGGCCCTATGTTGACCCTGGCCCTCCCCCTAGGGGCCTCTGACACCAGCAAGGTACCCAGGGCTCCACCTCTCTCCCTAGACTTGCAGACTAGGCCCCAGGGTGCCCCCTGGCCCTCCACCTAGGGGCCTCTGACCCCAGCAAGCTGCCCAGGGGCCTGCCTATCTCCCTGGACTTGCAGTAGAGTCCCCAGGGTGCCCCATGGCCCTCCACCTAGGGGCCTCTGACCCCAGCAAGCTGCCCAGGGGCCAGCCTACCTCCCTGGACTTTCAGTAGTGTCCCCAGGGTGCCCCATGGCCCTCCACGTAGGGCCCTCTGACCCCAGCAAGCTACCCAGGGGTCCAACTCTCTCCCTGGACTTGCAGTAGAGGCCCCAGGGAACCCCTGGCCCTCCACCCAGGGGCCTCTGAACCCAGCAAGCTACCCAGGGGTCCACCTCTCTCCCTGGACTTATAGTAGAGGCCCTATGGTGCCCCCTGGCCCTCCCCCTAGGGGCCTCTGACACCAGCAAGCTTCCCAGTGATTCACCTCTCTCCCTGGACTTGCAGTAGAGGCCCCAGGGTACCCCGTGGCCCTCCACCTAGGGGCCTCTGACCCCAGCAAGCTACCCAGGGGTCCACATCTCTCCCTGGACTTGCAGTAGAGGCCCCAGGGTACCTCGTGGCCCTCCACCTAGGGGCCTTTGAACCCAGCAAGCTACCCAGGGGTCCAGCTCTCTCTTTGGACTTGCAGTAGAGGCCCCAGGGTGGCCAGTGGCACTCCACCTAGGGGCTTCTGACCCCAGCAAGCTACCCATTGGTCCACATCTCTCCCTGGACTTGTAGTAGACGCCCCTGGGTGCCCCCTGGCCCGCCACCTAGGGGCCTCTGACCCCAGCAAGCTACCCAGGGGTCCACCTCTCTCCCTGGACTTATAGTAGAGGCCCTACGTTGACCCTGGCCCTCCCCCTAGGGGCCTCTGACACCAGCAAGGTACCCAGGGCTCCACCTCTCTCCCTAGACTTGCAGACTAGGCCCCAGGGTGCCCCCTGGCCCTCCACCTAGGGGCCTCTGACCCCAGCAAGCTGCCCAGGGGCCTGCCTATCTCCCTGGACTTGCAGTAGAGTCCCCAGGGTGCCCCATGGCCCTCCACCTAGGGGCCTCTGACCCCAGCAAGCTGCCCAGGGGCCAGCCTACCTCCCTGGACTTTCAGTAGTGTCCCCAGGGTGCCCCATGGCCCTCCACGTAGGGCCCTCTGACCCCAGCAAGCTACCCAGGGGTCCAACTCTCTCCCTGGACTTGCAGTAGAGGCCCCAGGGAACCCCTGGCCCTCCACCCAGGGGCCTCTGAACCCAGCAAGCTACCCAGGGGTCCACCTCTCTCCCTGGACTTATAGTAGAGGCCCTATGGTGCCCCCTGGCCCTCCCCCTAGGGGCCTCTGACCCCAGCAAGCTTCCCAGTGATTCACCTCTCTCCCTGGACTTGCAGTAGAGGCCCCGGGGTACCCCGTGGCCCTCCACCTAGGGGCCTCTGACCCCAGCAAGCTACCCAGGGGTCCACATCTCTCCCTGGACTTGCAGTAGAGGCCCCAGGGTACCTCGTGGCCCTCCACCTAGGGGCCTTTGAACCCAGCAAGCTACCCAGGGGTCCAGCTCTCTCTTTGGACTTGCAATAGAGGCCCCAGGGTGCCCCCTTGCCCTCCACCCAGTGGCTACTGACCCCAGCAAGCTACCCAGGGCTCCACCTCTCTCCCTGGACTTGCAGTAGAGGCCCCAGGGTGCCCATTGGCCCTCCACCTAGGGGTCTCTGACCCCAGCAAGCTACCGAGGGGTCCACCTCTCTCCCTGGACTTGCAATAGAGGCCCCAGGGTGCCCAATGACCCTCCACCTAGGGGCCTCTGACCCCAGCAAGCTACCCAGGGGTCCACCTCTCTCCCTGGACTTGCAGTATAGGCCCCAGGGTGCCCTCTGGCCCTCCAACTAGGGGCCTCTGACCCCAGCAAGCTACCCAGGGGTCCACCTCTCTCCTTGGACTTGCAGTATAGGCCCCAGGGTGCCCCCTGGCCCTTCACCTAGGGGCATCTGACCCCAGCAAGCTACCCAGGGGTCCACCTCTCACCCTGGACTTGCAGTGTAGGACCCAGGGTGCCCCCTGGCCCTCCGCCTAGGGGCATCTGACACCAGCAAGCTACCCAGGGGTCCACCTCTCTCCCTGGTCTTGCAGTATAGGACCCAGGGTGCCCTCTGGCCCTCCACCTAGGGGCCTCTGACCCTAGCAAACTACCCAGGGGTCCACCTTTCTCCCTGGACTTGCTGTAGAGGCCCCAGGGTGCCCCTTGCCCTCCACCTAGGGGCCTCTGACCCCAGCAAGCTACCCTGGAGTCCACCTCTCTTCCTGGACTTGCAGTAGAAGCCCCAGGGTGCCCCTTGGCCCTCCATCTAGGGGCCTTTGACCCCAGCAAGCTACCGAGGGGTCCACCTCTCTCCCTGGACATGCAGTAGAGGCCCCAGGGTGCCCCGTGGCCCTCCACCTAGGGGCCTCTAACCCCAGCAAGCTACCCAGGGGTCCACATCTCTCTTTGGACTTGCAGTGGAGGCCCCTGGGTGCCCCCTGGCCCTCCACCTAGGGGCCTCCGACCCTAGCAAGCTACCCGGGGGTCCAGCTCTCTCCCTGGACTTGCAATAGAGGCCCCAGGGTGCCCCCTTAACCTCCACCCAGGGGCTACTGACCCCAGCAAGCTACTCAGGGCTCCACCTATCTCCCTGGACTTGTAGTAGAGGCCCTAGGCTGCCCTCTGGCCCTCCACCTAGGGGCCTCTGACCCCAGCAAGCTACCCAAGGCTTCACCTCTCTCCCTCGACTTGCAGTAGATGCCCCAGGGTGCCCATTGGCCCTCCACCTAGGACCTCTGACCCCAGCAAGCTACCGAGGGGTCCACCTCTCTCCCTTGACTTGCAGTAGAGGCCCCAGGGTGCCCCGTGGCCCTCCACCTAGGGGCCTCTGATCCCAGCAAGCTACCCAGGGGTCCACCTCTCTCCTTGGACTTGCAGTATAGGCCCCAGGGTGCCCCTGGCCCTCCACCCAGGGGCTACTGACCCCAGCAAGCTACCCAGGGCTCCACCTCTCTCCCTGGACTTGCAGTAGAGGCCCCAGGGTACCTAGTGGCCCTCCACCTAGGGGCCTCTGACCCCAGCAAGCTACCCAGGGCTCCACATCTCTCCCTGGACTTGCAGTAGAGGCCCCAGGGTGCCCATTGGCCCTCCACCTAGGGGTCTCTGATGCCAGCAAGCTACCGAGGGATCCACCTCTTTCCCTGGACTTGCAATAGAGGCCCCAGGGTGCCCCCTTGCCCTCCACCCAGGGGCTACTGACCCCAGCAAGCTACCCAGGGCTCCACCTCTCTCCCTGGACTTGTAGTAGAGGCCCTAGGCTGCCCTCTGGCCCTCCACCTAGGGGCCTCTGACCCCAGCAAGCTACCCAGGGCTCCACCTCTCTCCCTGGACTTGCAGTAGAGGCCCCAGGTTGACCCTTGGCCCTCCACCTAGGCCCCTTTGACCCCAGCAAGCTACCTAGGGGTCCACCTCTCTCCCTGGACTTGCAGTATAGGCCACAGGGTGCCCCCTTGCCCTCCACCTAGGGGAATCTGACCCCCAGCAAGCTACCCAGGGCTCCACCTCTCTCCCTGGACTTGCAGTAGAGGCCCCAGGGTGCCCCCTTGCCCTCTACCCAGGGGCTACTGGCCCCAGCAAGCTACCCAGGGGCCTACCTATCTCCCTGGACTTGCAGTAGAGTCCCCAGGGTGCCCCATGGCCCTCCAACTAGGGCCCTCTGACCCTAGCAAGCTACCCAGGGCTCCAACTCTCTCCCTGGACTTGCAGTATAGGCCCCAGGGTGCCCCCTGGTCCTCCACCTAGGGGACCCTGACCCAAGCAAGCTGCCCAGGGGTCCACCTCTCTCCCTGGACTTGCAATAGAGGCCCCAGGGTGGCCCTTGGCCCTCCACCTAGGGGCCTCTGACCCCAGAAAGCTACCCAGGGGTCCACCTCTCTCCCTAGACTTGCAGACTAGGCCCCAGGGTGACCCTTGGCCCTCCACCTAGGGGCCTCTGACCCCAGCAAGCTGCCCAGGGGCCTGCCTATCTCCCTGGACTTGCAGTAGAGTCCCCAGGGTGCCCCATGGCCCTCCACCTAGGGCCCTCTGACCCCACCACCCAGGGGTACATCTCTCTCCCTGGACTTGCAGTATAGGCCACAGGGTGCCCCCTTGCCCTCCACCTAGGGGCCTCTGACCCCAGCAAGCTACCCAGGGCTCCACTTCTCTCCCTGGACTTGCAGTAGAGGTCAAAGGGTGCCCCCTTGCCCTCCACCCAGGGGCTACTGACCCCAGCAAGCTACCCAGGGCTCCACCTCTCTCCCTGGACTTGCAGTAGAGGACCCAGGGTACCCCGTGGCCCTCCACCTAGGGGCCTCTGAGTCCAGCAAGCTACCCAGGGGTCCACCTCTCTCCCTGGACTTGCAGTAGAGGCCCGAGGGTACCCCGTGGCCCTCCACCTAGGGGCCTCTGAACCCAGCAAGCTTCCCAGGGGTCCAGCTCTCTCCCTGGACTTGCAGTATAGGCCCCAGGGTGCCCCCTGGTCCTCCACACAGGGGCATCTGAGCCCAGCAAGCTACCCAGGGGTCCACCTCTCTCCCTGGACTTGCAGTATAGGCCCCAGGGTGCCCTCTGGCCTTCCACCTAGGGGCCTCTGACCCTAGCAAACTACCCAGGGGTCCACCTCTCTCCCTGGACTTGCTGTAGAGGCCCCAGGGTGCCCCTTGCCCTCCACCTAGGGGCCTCTGACCCCAGCAAGCTACCCTGGAGTCCACCTCTCTCCCTGGACTTGCAGTGGCGGCCCCAGGCTGCCCCCTTGCCCTCCACCCAGGGGCTACTGACCCCAGCAAGCTACCCAGGGCTCCACCTCTCCTCCTGAACTTGCAGTAGAGGCCCCAGGGTACCCCGTGGCCCTCCACCTAGGGGCCTCTGACCCCAGCAAGCTACCCAGGGGTCCAGCTCTCTCCCTGGAATTGCAATAGAGGCCCCAGGGTGCCCCTTTGCCCTCCACCCAGGGGCTACTGACCCCAGCAAGCTACCCAGGGCTCCACCTCTCTCCCTGGACTTGTAGTAGAGGCCCTAGGCTGCCCTCTGGCCCTCCACTTAGGGGCCTCTGACCCCAGCAAGCTACCCAGGGCTCCACCTCTCTCCCTGGACTTGCAGTAGAGGCCCCAGGGTGCCCATTGGCCCTCCACCTAGGGGTCTCTGACCCCAGCAAGCTACCCAAGGGTCCGCCTCTGACCCCAGCAAGCTGCCCAGGGGCCTGCCTATCTCCCTGGACTTGCAGTAGAGTCCCCAGGGTGCCCCATGGCCCTCCACGTAGGGCCCTCTGACCCCAGCAAGCTACCCAGGGGTCCACCTCTCTCCCTGGACTTGCAGTAGACGCCCCTGGGTGCCCACTGGCCCTCCACCTTGGGGCCTTTGACCCCAGCAAGCTACCCAGGGGTCCACCTCTCTCCATGGACTTATAGTAAAGGCCCCAGGGTGCCCCCTGGCCCTCCACCTAGGGGCCTCTGAGTCCAGCAAGCTACCCAGGGGTCCACATCTCTCCCTGGACTTGCAGTAGAGGCCCCAGGGTACCCCGTGGCCCTCCACCTAGGGGCCTCTGAACCCAGCAAGCTACCCAGGGGTCCAGCTCTCTCCCTGGACTTGCAATAGAGGCCCCAGGGTGCCCCCTTGCCCTCCACCCAAGGGCTACTGACCCCAGCAAGCTACCCTGGGCTCCACCTCTCTCCCTGGACTTGCAGTAGAGGCCCCAGGGTGCCCATTGGCCCTCCACCTAGGGGTCTCTGACCACAGCAAGCTACCGAGGGGTCCACCTTTCTCCCTGGACTTGCAATAGAGGCCCCAGGGTGCCCCGTGACCCTCCACCTAGGGGCCTCTGACCCCAGCAAGCTACCCAGGGGTCCACCTCTCTCCCTGGACTTGCAGTATAGGCCCCAGGGTGCCCCCTGGCCCTCCAACTAGGGGCCTCTGACCCCAGCAAGCTACCCAGGGGTCCACCTCTCTCCTTGGACTTGCAGTATAGGCCCCAGGGTGCCCCCTGGCCCTCCACCTAGGGGCATCTGACCCCAGCAAGCTACCCAGGGGTCCACCTCTCTCCCTGGACTTGCAATAGAGGCCCCAGGGTGCCCCGTGACCCTCCAGCTAGGGGCCTCTGACTCCAGCAAGCTACCCAGGGGTCCACCTCTCTCCCTGGACTTGCAGTATAGGCCCCAGGGTGCCCCCTGGCCCTCCAACTAGGGGCCTCTGACCCCAGCAAGCTACCCAGGGGTCCACCTCTCTCCTTGGACTTGGAGTATAGGCCCCAAGGTGCCCCCTGGACCTCCAACTAGGGGCATCTGACCCCAGCAAGCTACCCAGGGGTCCACCTCTCTCCCTGGACTTGCAGTATAGGACCCAGGGTGCCCCCTGGCCCTCCACCTACGGGCATCTGACACCAGCAAGCTACCTAAGGGTCCACCTCTCTCCCTGGACTTGCAGTATAGGCCCCAGGGTGCCCTCTGGCCCTCCACCTAGGGTTCTCTGACCCTAGCAAACTACCCAGGGGTCCACCTCTCTCCCTGGACTTGCTGTATAGGCCCCAGGGTGACCCTTGGCCCTCCACCTAGGTGCCTCTGACCCCAGCAAGCTGCCCAGGGGCCTGCTTATCTCCCTGGACTTGCAGTAGAGTCCCCAGGGTGCCCCATGGCCCTCCACGTAGGGCCCTCTGACCCCAGCAAGCTACCCAGGGGTCCACCTCTCTCCCTGGACTTGCAGTATAGGCCACAGGGTGCCCCCTTGCCCTCCACCTAGGGGCCTCTGACCCCAGCAAGCTACCCAGGGCTCCAAATCTCTCCCTGGACTTGCAGTAGAGGCCCCAGGGTGCCCCCTTGCCCTCCACCCAGGGGCTACTGACCATAACAAGCTACCCAGGGCTCCACCTCTCTCCCTCTACTTGCAGTAGAGGCCCCAGGGTACCCCGTGGCCCTCCACCTAGGGGCCTCTGAGTCCAGCAAGCAACCCAGGGGTCCACATCTCTCCCTGGACTTGCAGTAGAGGCCCCAGGGTACCCCGTGGCCCTCCACCTAAGGGCCTCTGAACCCAGCAAGCAACCCAGGGGTCCAGCTCTCTCCCTGGACTTGCAGTATAGGACCCAGGGTGCCCCCTGGCCCTCCACCTAGGGTCATCAGACACCAGCAAGCTACACAGGGGTCCACATCTCTCCCTGGACTTGCAGTATAGGCCCCAGGGTGCCCTCTGGCCCTCCACCTAGGGGCCTCTGACCCTAGCAAACTACCCAGGGGTCCACCTCTCTCCCTGGACTTGCTGTAGAGGCCCCAAGGTGCCCCCTGGCCCTCCACCTAGGGGCATCTGACCCCAGCAAGCTACCCAGGGGTCCACCTTTCTCCCTGAACTTGCAGTATAGGACCCAGGGTGCCCCCTGGCCCTCTACCTAGGTGCATCTGACACTAGCAAGCTACCCAGGGGTCCACCTCTCTCCCTGAACTTGCAGTATAGGCCCCAGGGTGCCCCGTGGCCCTCCACCTTGGGGCCTCTGACCCCAGCAAGCTACCCAGGGGTCCACATCTCTCCCTGGACTTGCAGTAGACGCCCCTGGGTGCCTCCTGGCCCTTCACCTAGGGGCCTCTGAACCCAGCAAGCTACCCAGGGGTCCACATCTCTCCCTGGACTTATAGTAGAGGCCCTACGGTGCCCGATGGCCCTCCCCCTAGGGGCCTCTGACACCAGCAAGCTTCCCAGTGATTCACCTCTCTCACTGGACTTGCAGTAGAGGCCCCAGGTTGACCCTTGGCCCTCCACCTTGGGGCCTCTGACCCCAGCAAGCTGCCCAGGGGCCTGCCTATCTCCCTGGATTTGCAGTAAAGTCCCCAGGGTGCCCCATGGCCCTCCACATAGGGCCCTTTGACCCCAGCAAGCTACCCAGGGGTCCACCTCTCTCCCTGGACTTGCAGTATAGGCCACAGGGTGCCCCCTTGCCCTCCACCTAGGGGCCTCTGACCCCAGCAAGCTACCCAGGGCTCCACCTCTCTCCCTGGACTTGCAGTAGAGGCCCCAGGCTGCCCCGTGACCCTCCACCTAGGGGCCTCTGACCCCAGCAAGGTACCCAGGGGTCCACATCTCTCCGTGGACTTGCAGTAGACGCCGCTGGGTGCCCCGTGGCCCTCCACCTAGGGGCCTCTGACCCCAGCAAGCTACCCAGGGGTCCACCTCTCTCCCTGGACTTGTAGTAGAGGCCCTAGGCTGCCCTCTGGCCGTCCACTTAGGGGCCTCTGACCCCAGCAAGCTACCCAGGGCTCCACCTCTCTCCCTGGACTTGCAGTAGAGGACCCAGGGTGCCCATTGGCCCTCAACCTAGGGGTCTCTGATCCCAGTAAGCTACCGAGGGGTCCACCTCGCTCCCTGGACTTGCAATAGAGGCCCCAGGGTGCCCCGTGACCCTCCACCTAGCGGCCTCTGACCCCAGCAAGCTACCCAGGGGTCCACATCTCTCCCTGGACTTGCAGTAGACGCCGCTGGGTGCCCCCTGGCCCTCCACCTAGGGGCCTCTGACCCCAGCAAGCTACCCAGGGGTCCACCTCTCTCCCTGGACTTTTAGTAGAGGCCCCAGGGTGCCCCCTGGCCCTCCACCTAGGGGCCTCTGAGTCCAGCAAGCAACCCAGGGGTCCACATCTCTCCCTGGACTTGCAGTAGAGGCCCCAGGGTACCCCGTGGCCCTCCACCTAAGGGCCTCTGAACCCAGCAAACTACCCAGGGGTCCACCTCTCTTCCTAGACTTGCAGTAGAGGCCCTACGGTGCCCCCTGGCCCTCCCCTTAGGGGCCTCTGACACCAGAAGCTTCCCAGTGGTCCACCTCTCTCCCTAGACTAGCAGTAGAGGCCCCAGTGTGACCCTTGGCCCTCCACCTAGGGGCCTCTGACACCAGCAAGCTACCCAGGGGCCTACCTATCTCCCTGGACTTGCAGTAGAGTACCCAGGGTTCCCCATGGCCCTCCACCTAGGGGCCTCTGACCCCAGCAAGCTACCCAGGGCTCCAACTCTCTCCCTGGACTTGCAGTATAGGCCCCAGGGTGCCCCCTGGTCCTCCACCTAGGGGCCCCTGACCCAAGCAAGCTGCCCAGTGGTCCACCTCTCTCCCTAGACTTGCAGTAGAGGGCCCAGGGTGACCCTTGGCCCTCCACCTAGGGGCCTCTGACCCCAGCAAGCTACCCAGGGGCCTACCTATCTCCCTGGACTTGCAGTAGAGTCCCCAGGGTGCCCCATGGCCCTCCACTTAGGGCCCTCTGACCCCAGCAAGCTACCCAGGGGTCCACCTCTTTCCCTGGACTTGCAGTAGAGGCCCCAGGGTACCCCGTGGCCCTCCACCCAGGGCCCTCTGAATCCAGCAAGCTACCCAAGGGTCCACCTCTCTCCCTGGACTTATAGTAGAGGCCCTATGGTGCGCCCTGGCCCTCCACCTAGGGGCCTCTGACACCAGCAAGCTTCCCAGTGATTCACCACTCTCCCTGGACTTGCAGTAGAGGCCCCAGGTTGACCCTAGGCCCTCCACCTAGGGGCCTCTGACCCCAGCAAGCTGCCCAGGGGCCTGCCTATCTTCCTGGACTTGCAGTAGAGTCCCCAGGGTGCCCCATGGCCCTCCACCTAGGGCCCTTTGACCCCAGCAAGCTACCCAGGCGTCCACCTCTCTCCCTGGACTTGCAGTATAGGCCACAGGGTGCCCCCTTGCCCTCCACCTAGGGGCCTCTGACTACAGCAAGCTACCCAGGGGCCTGCCTATCTCCCTGGACTTGCAGTAGCGTCCCCAGGGTGCCCCATTGCCGTCCACGTAGGGCCCTCTGACCCCAGCAAGCTACCCAGGGGTCCACCTCTCTCCCTTGACTTGCAGTATAGGCCACAGGGTGCCCCCTTGCCCTCCACCTAGGGGCCTCTGACCCCAGCAAGCTACCCAGGGCTCCACTTCTCTCCCTGGACTTGCAATAGAGGCCCCAGGGTGCCCCCTTGCCCTCCACCCAGGGGCTACTGACCCCAGCAAGCTACCCAGGGCTCCACCTCTCTCCCTGGACTTGCAGTAGAGGCCCCAGGGTACCCAGTGGCCCTCCACCTAGGGGCCTCTGAGTCCAGCAAGCTACCCAGGGGCCCACATCTCTCCCTGGACTTGCAGTAGAGGCCCCAGGGTACCCCGTGGCCCTCCACCTAGGGGCCTCTGAGTCCAGCAAGCTACCCAGGGGCCCACATCTCTCCCTGGACTTGCAGTAGAGGCCCCAGGGTACCCCGTGGCCCTCCACCTAGGGGCCTCTGAACCCAGCAAGCTACCCAGGGGTCCAGCTCTCTCCCTGGACTTGCAGTATAGGACCCAGGGTGCCCCTTGGCCCTCCACCTAGGGGCATCTGACACCAGCAAGCTACCCAGGGGTCCACCTCTCTCCCTGGACTTGCAATAGAGGCCCCAGGGTGCCCCGTGACCCTCCACCTAGGGGCCTCTGACTCCAGCAAGCTACCCAGGGGTCCACCTCTCTCCCTGGACTTGCAGTATAGGCTCCAGGGTGCCCCCTGGCCCTCCAACTAGGGGCCTCTGACCCCAGCAAGCTACCCAGGGGTCCACCTCTCTCCTTGGACTTGCAGTATAGGCCCCAGGGTGCCCCCTGGCCCTCCACCTAGGGGCATCTGACCCCAGCAAGCTACCCAGGGGTCCACCTCTCTCCCTGGACTTGCAGTATAGGACCCAGGGTGCCCCCTGGCCCTCCACCTAGGGGCATCTGACACCAGCAAGCTACCTAAGGGTCCACCTCTCTCCCTGGACTTGCAGTATAGGCCCCAGGGTGCCCTCTGGCCCTCCACCTAGGGTTCTCTGACCCTAGCAAACTACCCAGGGGTCCCCCTCTCTCCCCTGACTTGCTGTAGAGGCCCCAGGGTGACCCTTGGCCCTCCACCTAGGTGCCTCTGACCCCAGCAAGCTGCCCAGGGGCCTGCCTATCTCCTTGGACTTGCAGTAGAGTCCCCAGGGTGCCCCATGGCCCTCCACGTAGGGCCCTCTGACCCCAGCAAGCTGCCCAGGGGTCCACCTCTCTCCCTGGACTTGCAGTATAGGCCACAGGGTGCCCCCTTGCCCACCACCCAGGGGCCTCTGACCCCAGCAAGCTACCCAGGGCTCCACTTCTCTCACTGGACTTGCAGTAGAGGCCCCAGGGTGCCGCCTTGCCCTCCACCCAGGGGCTACTGACCATAACAAGCTACCCAGGGCTCCACCTCTCTCCCTGGACTTGCAGTAGAGGCCCCAGGGTACCCCGTGGCCCTCCACCTAGGGGCCTCTGAGTCCAGCAAGCTACCCAGGGGTCCACATCTCTCCCTGGACTTGCAGTAGAGGCCCCAGGGTACCCTGTGGCCCTCCACCTAGGGGCCTCTGAACCCAGCAAGCTACCCAGTGGTCCAGCTCTCTCCCTAGACTTGCAGTATAGGACCCAGGGTGCCCCATGGCCCTCCACCTAGGGTCATCTGACACCAGCAAGCTACCCAGGGGTCCACCTCTCTCCCTGGACTTGCAGTATAGGCCCCAGGGTGCCCTCTGGCCCTCCACCTAGGGGCCTCTGACCCTAGCAAACTACCCAGGGGTCCACCTCTCTCCCTGGCCTTGCTGTAGAGGCCCAAAGGTGCCCCCTGGCCCTCCACCTAGGGGCATCTGACCCCAGCAAGCTACCCAGGGGTCCACCTTTCTCCCTGAACTTGCAGTATAGGACCCAGGGTGCCCCCTGGCCCTCTACCTAGGTGCATCTGACACCAGCAAGCTACCCAGGGGTCCACCTCTCTCCCTGGACTTGCAGTATAGGCCCCAGGGTGCCCCGTGGCCCTCCACCTTGGGGCCTCTGACCCCAGCAAGCTACCCAGGGGTCCACATCTCTCCTTGGACTTGCAGTGGAGGCCCCTGGGTGCCCCCTGGCCCTCCACCTAGGGGCCTCTGACCCCAGCAATCTACCCGGGGGTCCATATCTCTCCCTGGACTTGCAGTAGACGCCCCTGGGTTCCCCCTGGCCCTCCACCTAGGGGCCTCTGACCCCAGCAAGCTACCCAGGGGTCCACATCTCTCCCTGGACTTATAGTAGAGGCCCTACGGTGCCCCCTGGCCCTCCCCCTAGGGGCCTCTGACACCAGCAAGCTTCCCAGTAATTCACCTCTCTCACTGGACTTGCAGTAGAGGCCCCAGGTTGACCCTTGGCCCTCCACCTAGGGGCCTCTGACCCCAGCAAGCTGCCCAGGGGCCTGCCTATCTCCCTGGACTTGCAGTAAAGTCCCCAGGGTGCCCCATGGCCCTCCACATTGGGCCCTTTGACCCCAGCAAGCTACCCAGGGGTCCACCTCTCTCCCTGGACTTGCAGTATAGGCCACATGGTGCCCCTTTGCCCTCCACCTAGGGGCCTCTAACCCCAGCAAGCTACCCAGGGCTCCACCTCTCTCCCTGGACTTGCAGTAGAGGCCCCAGGCTGCCCCGTGACCCTCCACCTAGGGGCCTCTGACCCCAGCAAGCTACCCAGGGGTCCACATCTCTCCGTGGACTTGCAGTAGACGCCGCTGGGTGGCCCCTGGCCCTCCACCTAGGGACCTCTGACCCCAGCAAGCTACCCAGGGGTCCACCTCTCTCCCTGGACTTTTAGTAGAGGCCCCAGGGTGCCCCCTGGCCATCCACCTAGGGGCCTCTGACCCCAGCAAACTACCCAGGGGTCCACCTCTCTTCCTGGACTTGCAGTAGAGGCCCTACGGTGCCCCCTGGCCCTCCCCCTAGGGGCCTCTGACACCAGCAAGCTTCCCAGTGATTCACCTCTCTCCCTGGACTTTTAGTAGAGGCCCCAGGGTGCCCCCTGGCCCTCCACCTAGGGGCCTCTGACCCCAGTAAACTACCCAGGGGTCCACCTCTCTTCCTGGACTTGCAGTAGAGGCCCTACGGTGCCCTCTGTCCCTCCCCCTAGGGGCCTCTGACACCAGCAAGCTTCCCAGTGATTCACCTCTCTCCCTGGACTTGCAGTAGAGGCCCCAGGTTGACCCTTGACCCTCCACCTTGGGGCCTCTGACCCCAGCAAGCTGCCCAGTGGCCTGCCTATCTCCCTGGACCTGCAGTAGAGTCCCCAGGGTGCCCCATGGCCCTCCACCTAGGGCCCTTTGACCCCAGCAAAATACCCAGGGGTCCACTTCTCTCCCTGGACTTGCAGTATAGGCCACAGGGTTCCCCCTTGCCCTCCAATTAGGGGCCTCTGACCCCAGCAAGCTACCCAGGGCTCCACCTCTATCCCTGGACTTGCAGTGGAGGCCCCAGGGTGCCCCCTTGCCCTCCACCCAGGGGCTACTGACCCCAGCAAGCTACCCAGGCCTCCACCTCTCTCCCTGGACTTGTAGTAGAGGCCCTAGGCTGCCCTCTGGCCGTCCACTTAGGGGCCTCTGACCCCAGCAAGCTACCCAGGGCTCCACCTCTCTCCCTGGACTTGCAGTAGAGGACCCAGGGTGCCCATTGGCCCTCCACCTAGGGGTCTCTGACCCCAGTAAGCTACCGAGGGGTCCACCTCGCTCCCTGGACTTGCAATAGAGGCCCCAGGGTGCCCTGTGACCCTCCACCTAGGGGCCTCTGACCCCAGCAAGCTACCCAGGGGTCCACATCTCTCCCTGGACTTGCAGTAGACGCCGCTGGGTGCCCCCTGGCCCTCCACCTAGGGGCCTCTGACCCCAGCAAGCTACCCAGGGGTCCACCTCTCTCCCTGGACTTTTAGTAGAGGCCCCAGGGTGCCCCCTGGCCCTCCACCTAGGGGCCTCTGACCCCAGCAAACTACCCAGGGGTCCAAATCTCTTCCTGGACTTGCAGTAGAGGCCCTACGGTGCCCCCTGGCCCTCCCCCTAGGGGCCTCTGACACCAGCAAGCTTCCCAGTGGTCCACCTCTCTCCCTAGACTAGCAGTAGAGGCCCCAGTGTGACCCTTGGCTCTCCACCTAGGGGCCTCTGACACCAGCAAGCTACCCAGGGGCCTACCTATCTCCCTGGACTTGCAGTAGAGTACCCAGGGTGCCCCATGGCCCTCCACCTAGGGGCCTCTGACACCAGCAAGCTACCCAGGGGTCCAGCTCTCTCCCTGGAATTGCAGTAGAGTCCCCAGGGTGTCCCTTGGCCCTCCACCTAGGGCCCTTTGACCCCAGCAAGCTACCCAGGGGTCCACCTCTCTCCCTGGACTTGCAGTAAAGGCCACAGGGTGCCCCCTTGCCCTCCACCTAGGGGCCTCTGACCCCAGCAAGCTACCCAGGGCTCCACCTCTCTCCCTGTACTTGCAGTAGAGGCCCCAGGGTGCCCCTTGCCCTCCACCCAGGGGCTACTGACCCCAGCCAGCTACCCAGGGCTTCACCTCTCTCCCTGGACTTGCAGTAGAGGCCCCAGGGTACCCCGTGGCCCTCCACCTAGGGGCCTCTGACCCCAGCAAGCTACCCAGGAGTCCACATCTCTCCCTGGACTTGCAGTAGAGGCCCCAGGGTGCCCATTGGCCCTCCACCTAGGGGTCTCTGACCCCAGTAAGCTACCGAGGGGTCCACCTCTCTCCTTGGACTTGCAATAAAGGCCCCAGGGTGCCCCGTGACCCTCCAACTAGGGGCCTCTGACCCCAGCAAGCTACCCAGGGGTATACATCTCTCCGTGGAATTGCAGTAGGTGCCGCTGGGTGCCCCCTGGCCCTCCACCTAGGGGCCTCTGACCCCAGCAAGCTACGCAGGGGTCCAACTCTCTCCCTGGACTTGCAGTAGAGGCCCCAGGGTACCCTGTGGCCCTCCACCCAGGGGCTTTTGAACCCAGCAAGCTACCCAGGGGTCCACCTCTCTCCCTGGACTTATATTAGAGGCCCTAATGTGCCCCCTGGCCCTCCCCCTAGGGGCCTCTGACACCAGCAAGCTTCCCAGTGATTCACCTCTCTCCCTGGACTTGCAGTAGAGGCCCCAGGGTACCCCGTGGCCCTCCACCTAGGGGCCTCTGACCCCAGCAAGCTACCCAGGGGTCCACATCTCTCCCTGGACTTGCAGTAGAGGCCCCAGGGTAACTCGTGGCCCTCCACCTAGAGGCCTCTGAACCCAGCAAGCTACCCAGGGGTCCAGCTCTCTCCCTGGACTTGCAGTAGAGGCCCCAGGGTACCTCGTGGCCCTCCACCCAGGGGATACTGACCCCAGCAAGCTACCCAGGGCTCCACCTCTCTCCCTGGACTTGTAGTAGAGGCCCTAGGCTGCCCTCTGGCCCTCCACCTAGGGGCCTCTGACCCCAGCAAGCTACCCAGGGCTCCACCTTTCTCCCTGGACTTGCAGTAGAGGCCCCAGGGTGCCCATTGGCCCTCCACCTAGGGGTCTCTGACCCCAGCAAGCTACCGAGGGGTCCACCTCTCTCCCTGGACTTGCAATAGAGGCCCCAGGGTGCCCCGTGACCCTCCACCTAGGGGCCTCTGACCCCAGCAAGCTACCCAGGGGTCCACATCTCTCCCTGGACTTGCAGTAGACGCCCCTGGGTGCCCCCTGGCCCTCCACCTAGGGGCCTCTGACCCCAGCAAGCTACCCAGGGGTCCACCTCTCTCCCTGGACTTATAGTAGAGGCCCCAGCATGCCCATTGGCCCTCCACCTAGGGGTCTCTGACCCCAGCAAGCTACCGAGACGTCCACCTCTCTCCCTGGACTTGCAATAGAGGCCCCAGGTGCCCCCTTGCCCTCCACCTAGGGGCCTCTGACCCCAGCAAGCTACCCAGGGGTCCACCTCTCTCCCTGGACTTATAGTAGAGGCCCCAGCGTGCCCATTGGCCCTCCACCTAGGGGTCTCTGACCCCAGCAAGCTACCGAGACGTCCACCTCTCTCCCTGGACTTGCAATAGAGGCCCCAGGGTGCCCCGTGACCCTCCACCTAGGGGCCTCTGACCCCAGCAAGCTACTCAGGGGTCCACCTCTCTCACTGGACTTGCAGTATAGGCCCCAGGGTGCCCCCTGGCCCTCCAACTAGGCGCCTCTGACCCCAGCAAGCTACCCAGGGCTCCACCTCTCTCCCTGGACTTGTAGTAGAGGCCCTAGGCTGCCCTCTGGCCCTCCACTTAGGGGCCTCTGACCCCAGCAAGCTACCCAGGGCTCCACCTCTCTCCCTGGACTTGCAGTAGAGGCCCCAGGGTGCCCATTGGCCCTCCACTTAGGGGTCTCTGACCCCAGTAAGCTACCGAGGGGTCCACCTCTCTCCCTGGACTTGCAATAAAGGCCCCAGAATGCCCCGTGACCCTCCAACTAGGGGCCTCTGACCCCAGCAAGCTACCCAGGGGTATACATCTCTCCGTGGAATTGCAGTAGGTGCCTCTGGGTGCCCCCTGGCCCTCCACCTAGGGGCCTCTGAGTCCAGCAAGCAACCCAGGGGTCCACATCTCTCCCTGGACTTGCAGTAGAGGCCCCAGGGTACCCCGTGGCCCTCCACCTAAGGGCCTCTGAACCCAGCAAACTACCCAGGGGTCCACCTCTCTTCCTAGACTTGCAGTAGAGGCCCTACGGTGCCCCCTGGCCCTCCCCTTAGGGGCCTCTGACACCAGAAGCTTCCCAGTGGTCCACCTCTCTCCCTAGACTAGCAGTAGAGGCCCCAGTGTGACCCTTGGCCCTCCACCTAGGGGCCTCTGACACCAGCAAGCTACCCAGGGGCCTACCTATCTCCCTGGACTTGCAGTAGAGTACCCAGGGTTCCCCATGGCCCTCCACCTAGGGGCCTCTGACCCCAGCAAGCTACCCAGGGCTCCAACTCTCTCCCTGGACTTGCAGTATAGGCCCCAGGGTGCCCCCTGGTCCTCCACCTAGGGGCCCCTGACCCAAGCAAGCTGCCCAGTGGTCCACCTCTCTCCCTAGACTTGCAGTAGAGGGCCCAGGGTGACCCTTGGCCCTCCACCTAGGGGCCTCTGACCCCAGCAAGCTACCCAGGGGCCTACCTATCTCCCTGGACTTGCAGTAGAGTCCCCAGGGTGCCCCATGGCCCTCCACTTAGGGCCCTCTGACCCCAGCAAGCTACCCAGGGGTCCACCTCTTTCCCTGGACTTGCAGTAGAGGCCCCAGGGTACCCCGTGGCCCTCCACCCAGGGCCCTCTGAATCCAGCAAGCTACCCAAGGGTCCACCTCTCTCCCTGGACTTATAGTAGAGGCCCTATGGTGCGCCCTGGCCCTCCACCTAGGGGCCTCTGACACCAGCAAGCTTCCCAGTGATTCACCACTCTCCCTGGACTTGCAGTAGAGGCCCCAGGTTGACCCTAGGCCCTCCACCTAGGGGCCTCTGACCCCAGCAAGCTGCCCAGGGGCCTGCCTATCTTCCTGGACTTGCAGTAGAGTCCCCAGGGTGCCCCATGGCCCTCCACCTAGGGCCCTTTGACCCCAGCAAGCTACCCAGGCGTCCACCTCTCTCCCTGGACTTGCAGTATAGGCCACAGGGTGCCCCCTTGCCCTCCACCTAGGGGCCTCTGACTACAGCAAGCTACCCAGGGGCCTGCCTATCTCCCTGGACTTGCAGTAGCGTCCCCAGGGTGCCCCATTGCCGTCCACGTAGGGCCCTCTGACCCCAGCAAGCTACCCAGGGGTCCACCTCTCTCCCTTGACTTGCAGTATAGGCCACAGGGTGCCCCCTTGCCCTCCACCTAGGGGCCTCTGACCCCAGCAAGCTACCCAGGGCTCCACTTCTCTCCCTGGACTTGCAATAGAGGCCCCAGGGTGCCCCCTTGCCCTCCACCCAGGGGCTACTGACCCCAGCAAGCTACCCAGGGCTCCACCTCTCTCCCTGGACTTGCAGTAGAGGCCCCAGGGTACCCAGTGGCCCTCCACCTAGGGGCCTCTGAGTCCAGCAAGCTACCCAGGGGCCCACATCTCTCCCTGGACTTGCAGTAGAGGCCCCAGGGTACCCCGTGGCCCTCCACCTAGGGGCCTCTGAGTCCAGCAAGCTACCCAGGGGCCCACATCTCTCCCTGGACTTGCAGTAGAGGCCCCAGGGTACCCCGTGGCCCTCCACCTAGGGGCCTCTGAACCCAGCAAGCTACCCAGGGGTCCAGCTCTCTCCCTGGACTTGCAGTATAGGACCCAGGGTGCCCCTTGGCCCTCCACCTAGGGGCATCTGACACCAGCAAGCTACCCAGGGGTCCACCTCTCTCCCTGGACTTGCAATAGAGGCCCCAGGGTGCCCCGTGACCCTCCACCTAGGGGCCTCTGACTCCAGCAAGCTACCCAGGGGTCCACCTCTCTCCCTGGACTTGCAGTATAGGCTCCAGGGTGCCCCCTGGCCCTCCAACTAGGGGCCTCTGACCCCAGCAAGCTACCCAGGGGTCCACCTCTCTCCTTGGACTTGCAGTATAGGCCCCAGGGTGCCCCCTGGCCCTCCACCTAGGGGCATCTGACCCCAGCAAGCTACCCAGGGGTCCACCTCTCTCCCTGGACTTGCAGTATAGGACCCAGGGTGCCCCCTGGCCCTCCACCTAGGGGCATCTGACACCAGCAAGCTACCTAAGGGTCCACCTCTCTCCCTGGACTTGCAGTATAGGCCCCAGGGTGCCCTCTGGCCCTCCACCTAGGGTTCTCTGACCCTAGCAAACTACCCAGGGGTCCCCCTCTCTCCCCTGACTTGCTGTAGAGGCCCCAGGGTGACCCTTGGCCCTCCACCTAGGTGCCTCTGACCCCAGCAAGCTGCCCAGGGGCCTGCCTATCTCCTTGGACTTGCAGTAGAGTCCCCAGGGTGCCCCATGGCCCTCCACGTAGGGCCCTCTGACCCCAGCAAGCTGCCCAGGGGTCCACCTCTCTCCCTGGACTTGCAGTATAGGCCACAGGGTGCCCCCTTGCCCACCACCCAGGGGCCTCTGACCCCAGCAAGCTACCCAGGGCTCCACTTCTCTCACTGGACTTGCAGTAGAGGCCCCAGGGTGCCGCCTTGCCCTCCACCCAGGGGCTACTGACCATAACAAGCTACCCAGGGCTCCACCTCTCTCCCTGGACTTGCAGTAGAGGCCCCAGGGTACCCCGTGGCCCTCCACCTAGGGGCCTCTGAGTCCAGCAAGCTACCCAGGGGTCCACATCTCTCCCTGGACTTGCAGTAGAGGCCCCAGGGTACCCTGTGGCCCTCCACCTAGGGGCCTCTGAACCCAGCAAGCTACCCAGTGGTCCAGCTCTCTCCCTAGACTTGCAGTATAGGACCCAGGGTGCCCCATGGCCCTCCACCTAGGGTCATCTGACACCAGCAAGCTACCCAGGGGTCCACCTCTCTCCCTGGACTTGCAGTATAGGCCCCAGGGTGCCCTCTGGCCCTCCACCTAGGGGCCTCTGACCCTAGCAAACTACCCAGGGGTCCACCTCTCTCCCTGGCCTTGCTGTAGAGGCCCAAAGGTGCCCCCTGGCCCTCCACCTAGGGGCATCTGACCCCAGCAAGCTACCCAGGGGTCCACCTTTCTCCCTGAACTTGCAGTATAGGACCCAGGGTGCCCCCTGGCCCTCTACCTAGGTGCATCTGACACCAGCAAGCTACCCAGGGGTCCACCTCTCTCCCTGGACTTGCAGTATAGGCCCCAGGGTGCCCCGTGGCCCTCCACCTTGGGGCCTCTGACCCCAGCAAGCTACCCAGGGGTCCACATCTCTCCTTGGACTTGCAGTGGAGGCCCCTGGGTGCCCCCTGGCCCTCCACCTAGGGGCCTCTGACCCCAGCAATCTACCCGGGGGTCCATATCTCTCCCTGGACTTGCAGTAGACGCCCCTGGGTTCCCCCTGGCCCTCCACCTAGGGGCCTCTGACCCCAGCAAGCTACCCAGGGGTCCACATCTCTCCCTGGACTTATAGTAGAGGCCCTACGGTGCCCCCTGGCCCTCCCCCTAGGGGCCTCTGACACCAGCAAGCTTCCCAGTAATTCACCTCTCTCACTGGACTTGCAGTAGAGGCCCCAGGTTGACCCTTGGCCCTCCACCTAGGGGCCTCTGACCCCAGCAAGCTGCCCAGGGGCCTGCCTATCTCCCTGGACTTGCAGTAAAGTCCCCAGGGTGCCCCATGGCCCTCCACATTGGGCCCTTTGACCCCAGCAAGCTACCCAGGGGTCCACCTCTCTCCCTGGACTTGCAGTATAGGCCACATGGTGCCCCTTTGCCCTCCACCTAGGGGCCTCTAACCCCAGCAAGCTACCCAGGGCTCCACCTCTCTCCCTGGACTTGCAGTAGAGGCCCCAGGCTGCCCCGTGACCCTCCACCTAGGGGCCTCTGACCCCAGCAAGCTACCCAGGGGTCCACATCTCTCCGTGGACTTGCAGTAGACGCCGCTGGGTGGCCCCTGGCCCTCCACCTAGGGACCTCTGACCCCAGCAAGCTACCCAGGGGTCCACCTCTCTCCCTGGACTTTTAGTAGAGGCCCCAGGGTGCCCCCTGGCCATCCACCTAGGGGCCTCTGACCCCAGCAAACTACCCAGGGGTCCACCTCTCTTCCTGGACTTGCAGTAGAGGCCCTACGGTGCCCCCTGGCCCTCCCCCTAGGGGCCTCTGACACCAGCAAGCTTCCCAGTGATTCACCTCTCTCCCTGGACTTTTAGTAGAGGCCCCAGGGTGCCCCCTGGCCCTCCACCTAGGGGCCTCTGACCCCAGTAAACTACCCAGGGGTCCACCTCTCTTCCTGGACTTGCAGTAGAGGCCCTACGGTGCCCTCTGTCCCTCCCCCTAGGGGCCTCTGACACCAGCAAGCTTCCCAGTGATTCACCTCTCTCCCTGGACTTGCAGTAGAGGCCCCAGGTTGACCCTTGACCCTCCACCTTGGGGCCTCTGACCCCAGCAAGCTGCCCAGTGGCCTGCCTATCTCCCTGGACCTGCAGTAGAGTCCCCAGGGTGCCCCATGGCCCTCCACCTAGGGCCCTTTGACCCCAGCAAAATACCCAGGGGTCCACTTCTCTCCCTGGACTTGCAGTATAGGCCACAGGGTTCCCCCTTGCCCTCCAATTAGGGGCCTCTGACCCCAGCAAGCTACCCAGGGCTCCACCTCTATCCCTGGACTTGCAGTGGAGGCCCCAGGGTGCCCCCTTGCCCTCCACCCAGGGGCTACTGACCCCAGCAAGCTACCCAGGCCTCCACCTCTCTCCCTGGACTTGTAGTAGAGGCCCTAGGCTGCCCTCTGGCCGTCCACTTAGGGGCCTCTGACCCCAGCAAGCTACCCAGGGCTCCACCTCTCTCCCTGGACTTGCAGTAGAGGACCCAGGGTGCCCATTGGCCCTCCACCTAGGGGTCTCTGACCCCAGTAAGCTACCGAGGGGTCCACCTCGCTCCCTGGACTTGCAATAGAGGCCCCAGGGTGCCCTGTGACCCTCCACCTAGGGGCCTCTGACCCCAGCAAGCTACCCAGGGGTCCACATCTCTCCCTGGACTTGCAGTAGACGCCGCTGGGTGCCCCCTGGCCCTCCACCTAGGGGCCTCTGACCCCAGCAAGCTACCCAGGGGTCCACCTCTCTCCCTGGACTTTTAGTAGAGGCCCCAGGGTGCCCCCTGGCCCTCCACCTAGGGGCCTCTGACCCCAGCAAACTACCCAGGGGTCCAAATCTCTTCCTGGACTTGCAGTAGAGGCCCTACGGTGCCCCCTGGCCCTCCCCCTAGGGGCCTCTGACACCAGCAAGCTTCCCAGTGGTCCACCTCTCTCCCTAGACTAGCAGTAGAGGCCCCAGTGTGACCCTTGGCTCTCCACCTAGGGGCCTCTGACACCAGCAAGCTACCCAGGGGCCTACCTATCTCCCTGGACTTGCAGTAGAGTACCCAGGGTGCCCCATGGCCCTCCACCTAGGGGCCTCTGACACCAGCAAGCTACCCAGGGGTCCAGCTCTCTCCCTGGAATTGCAGTAGAGTCCCCAGGGTGTCCCTTGGCCCTCCACCTAGGGCCCTTTGACCCCAGCAAGCTACCCAGGGGTCCACCTCTCTCCCTGGACTTGCAGTAAAGGCCACAGGGTGCCCCCTTGCCCTCCACCTAGGGGCCTCTGACCCCAGCAAGCTACCCAGGGCTCCACCTCTCTCCCTGTACTTGCAGTAGAGGCCCCAGGGTGCCCCCTTGCCCTCCACCCAGGGGCTACTGACCCCAGCAAGCTACCCAGGGCTTCACCTCTCTCCCTGGACTTGCAGTAGAGGCCCCAGGGTACCCCGTGGCCCTCCACCTAGGGGCCTCTGACCCCAGCAAGCTACCCAGGAGTCCACATCTCTCCCTGGACTTGCAGTAGAGGCCCCAGGGTGCCCATTGGCCCTCCACCTAGGGGTCTCTGACCCCAGTAAGCTACCGAGGGGTCCACCTCTCTCCTTGGACTTGCAATAAAGGCCCCAGGGTGCCCCGTGACCCTCCAACTAGGGGCCTCTGACCCCAGCAAGCTACCCAGGGGTATACATCTCTCCGTGGAATTGCAGTAGGTGCCGCTGGGTGCCCCCTGGCCCTCCACCTAGGGGCCTCTGACCCCAGCAAGCTACGCAGGGGTCCAACTCTCTCCCTGGACTTGCAGTAGAGGCCCCAGGGTACCCTGTGGCCCTCCACCCAGGGGCTTTTGAACCCAGCAAGCTACCCAGGGGTCCACCTCTCTCCCTGGACTTATATTAGAGGCCCTACGGTGCCCCCTGGCCCTCCCCCTAGGGGCCTCTGACACCAGCAAGCTTCCCAGTGATTCACCTCTCTCCCTGGACTTGCAGTAGAGGCCCCAGGGTACCCCGTGGCCCTCCACCTAGGGGCCTCTGACCCCAGCAAGCTACCCAGGGGTCCACATCTCTCCCTGGACTTGCAGTAGAGGCCCCAGGGTAACTCGTGGCCCTCCACCTAGAGGCCTCTGAACCCAGCAAGCTACCCAGGGGTCCAGCTCTCTCCCTGGACTTGCAGTAGAGGCCCCAGGGTACCTCGTGGCCCTCCACCCAGGGGATACTGACCCCAGCAAGCTACCCAGGGCTCCACCTCTCTCCCTGGACTTGTAGTAGAGGCCCTAGGCTGCCCTCTGGCCCTCCACCTAGGGGCCTCTGACCCCAGCAAGCTACCCAGGGCTCCACCTTTCTCCCTGGACTTGCAGTAGAGGCCCCAGGGTGCCCATTGGCCCTCCACCTAGGGGTCTCTGACCCCAGCAAGCTACCGAGGGGTCCACCTCTCTCCCTGGACTTGCAATAGAGGCCCCAGGGTGCCCCGTGACCCTCCACCTAGGGGCCTCTGACCCCAGCAAGCTACCCAGGGGTCCACATCTCTCCCTGGACTTGCAGTAGACGCCCCTGGGTGCCCCCTGGCCCTCCACCTAGGGGCCTCTGACCCCAGCAAGCTACCCAGGGGTCCACCTCTCTCCCTGGACTTATAGTAGAGGCCCCAGCATGCCCATTGGCCCTCCACCTAGGGGTCTCTGACCCCAGCAAGCTACCGAGACGTCCACCTCTCTCCCTGGACTTGCAATAGAGGCCCCAGGTGCCCCCTTGCCCTCCACCTAGGGGCCTCTGACCCCAGCAAGCTACCCAGGGGTCCACCTCTCTCCCTGGACTTATAGTAGAGGCCCCAGCGTGCCCATTGGCCCTCCACCTAGGGGTCTCTGACCCCAGCAAGCTACCGAGACGTCCACCTCTCTCCCTGGACTTGCAATAGAGGCCCCAGGGTGCCCCGTGACCCTCCACCTAGGGGCCTCTGACCCCAGCAAGCTACTCAGGGGTCCACCTCTCTCACTGGACTTGCAGTATAGGCCCCAGGGTGCCCCCTGGCCCTCCAACTAGGCGCCTCTGACCCCAGCAAGCTACCCAGGGCTCCACCTCTCTCCCTGGACTTGTAGTAGAGGCCCTAGGCTGCCCTCTGGCCCTCCACTTAGGGGCCTCTGACCCCAGCAAGCTACCCAGGGCTCCACCTCTCTCCCTGGACTTGCAGTAGAGGCCCCAGGGTGCCCATTGGCCCTCCACTTAGGGGTCTCTGACCCCAGTAAGCTACCGAGGGGTCCACCTCTCTCCCTGGACTTGCAATAAAGGCCCCAGAATGCCCCGTGACCCTCCAACTAGGGGCCTCTGACCCCAGCAAGCTACCCAGGGGTATACATCTCTCCGTGGAATTGCAGTAGGTGCCTCTGGGTGCCCCCTGGCCCTCCACCTAGGGGCCTCTGACCCCAGCAAGCTACGCAGGGGTCCAACTCTCTCCCTGGACTTGCAGTAGAGGCCCCAGGGTACCCCGTGGCCCTACAACCAGGGGCTTTTGAACCCAGCAAGCTACCCAGGCGTCCACCTCTCTCCCTGGACTTATAGTAGAGGCCATACGGTGCCCCCTGGCCCTCCCCCTAGGGGCCTCTGACACCAGCAAGCTTCCCAGTGATTCACCTCTCTCCCTGGACTTGCAGTAGAGGCCCCAGGGTACACTGTGGCCCTCCACCTAGGGGCCTCTGACCCCAGCAAGCTACCCAGGGGTCCACATCTCTCCCTGGACTTGCAGTAGAGGCCCAAGGGTACCTCGTGGCCCTCCACCTAGAGGCGTCTGAACCCAGCAAGCTACCCAGGGGTCCAGCTCTCTCCCTGGACTTACAATAGAGGCCCCAGGGTGCCCCCTTGCCCTCCACCCAGGGGCTACTGACCCCAGCAAGCTACCCAGGGCTCCACCTCTCTCCCTGGACTTGTAGTAGAGGCCCTAGGCTGCCCTCTGGCCCTCCACCTAGGGGCCTCTGACCCCAGCAAGCTGCCCAGGGCTCCACCTCTCTCCCTGGACTTGCAGTAGAGGCCCCAGGGTGCCCATTGGCCCTCCACCTAGGGGTCTCTGACCCCAGCAAGCTACCGAGGGGTCCACCTCTCTCCCTGGACTTGCAATAGAGGCCCCAGGGTGCCCCGTGACCCTCCACCTAGGGGCCTCTGACCCCAGCAAGCTACCCAGGGGTCCACCTCTCTCCCTGGACTTGTAGTAGAGGCCCCAGGGTGCCCCCTGGCCCTCCACCTAGGGGACTCTGACCCCAGCAAACTACCCAGGGGTCCACCTCTCTTCCTGGACTTGCAGTAGAGGCCCTACGGTGCCCCCTGGCCCTCCCCCTAGGGGCCTCTGACACCAGCAAGCTTCCCAGTGGTCCACCTCTCTCCCTAGACTAGCAGTAGAGGCCCCAGTGTGACCCTTGGCCCTCCACCTAGGGGCCTCTGACACCAGCAAGCTACCCAGGGGCCTACCTATCTCCCTGGACTTGCAGTAGAGTACCCAGGGTGCCCCATGGCCCTCCACCTAGGGGCCTCTGACCCCAGCAAGCTACCCAGGGGTCCAACTCTCTCCCTGGACTTGCAGTATAGGCCCCAGGGTGCCCCCTGGTCCTCCACCTAGGGGCCCCTGACCCAAGCAAGCTGCCCAGTGGTCCACCTCTCTCCCTAGACTTGCAGTATAGGCCACAGGGTGCCCCCTTGCCCTCCACCTAGGGGCCTCTGACCCCAGCAAGCTACCCAGGGGCCTGCCTATCTCCCTGGACTTGCAGTAGAGTCCCCAGGGTGCCCCATGGCCGTCCACGTAGGGCCCTCTGACCCCAGCAAGCTACCCAGGGGTCCACCTCTCTCCCTGGACTTGCAGTAGAGGCCCCAGGGTGCCCCCTTGCCCTCCACCCAGGGGCTACTGACCCCAGCAAGCTACCCAGGGCTCCACCTCTCTCCCTGGACTTGCAGTAGAGGCCCCAGGGTACCCCGTGGCCCTCCACCTAAGGGCCTCTGAACCCAGCAAACTACCCAGGGGTCCACCTCTCTTCCTAGACTTGCAGTAGAGGCCCTACGGTGCCCCCTGGCCCTCCCCTTAGGGGCCTCTGACACCAGAAGCTTCCCAGTGGTCCACCTCTCTCCCTAGACTAGCAGTAGAGGCCCCAGTGTGACCCTTGGCCCTCCACCTAGGGGCCTCTGACACCAGCAAGCTACCCAGGGGCCTACCTATCTCCCTGGACTTGCAGTAGAGTACCCAGGGTTCCCCATGGCCCTCCACCTAGGGGCCTCTGACCCCAGCAAGCTACCCAGGGCTCCAACTCTCTCCCTGGACTTGCAGTATAGGCCCCAGGGTGCCCCCTGGTCCTCCACCTAGGGGCCCCTGACCCAAGCAAGCTGCCCAGTGGTCCACCTCTCTCCCTAGACTTGCAGTAGAGGGCCCAGGGTGACCCTTGGCCCTCCACCTAGGGGCCTCTGACCCCAGCAAGCTACCCAGGGGCCTACCTATCTCCCTGGACTTGCAGTAGAGTCCCCAGGGTGCCCCATGGCCCTCCACTTAGGGCCCTCTGACCCCAGCAAGCTACCCAGGGGTCCACCTCTTTCCCTGGACTTGCAGTAGAGGCCCCAGGGTACCCCGTGGCCCTCCACCCAGGGCCCTCTGAATCCAGCAAGCTACCCAAGGGTCCACCTCTCTCCCTGGACTTATAGTAGAGGCCCTATGGTGCGCCCTGGCCCTCCACCTAGGGGCCTCTGACACCAGCAAGCTTCCCAGTGATTCACCACTCTCCCTGGACTTGCAGTAGAGGCCCCAGGTTGACCCTAGGCCCTCCACCTAGGGGCCTCTGACCCCAGCAAGCTGCCCAGGGGCCTGCCTATCTTCCTGGACTTGCAGTAGAGTCCCCAGGGTGCCCCATGGCCCTCCACCTAGGGCCCTTTGACCCCAGCAAGCTACCCAGGCGTCCACCTCTCTCCCTGGACTTGCAGTATAGGCCACAGGGTGCCCCCTTGCCCTCCACCTAGGGGCCTCTGACTACAGCAAGCTACCCAGGGGCCTGCCTATCTCCCTGGACTTGCAGTAGCGTCCCCAGGGTGCCCCATTGCCGTCCACGTAGGGCCCTCTGACCCCAGCAAGCTACCCAGGGGTCCACCTCTCTCCCTTGACTTGCAGTATAGGCCACAGGGTGCCCCCTTGCCCTCCACCTAGGGGCCTCTGACCCCAGCAAGCTACCCAGGGCTCCACTTCTCTCCCTGGACTTGCAATAGAGGCCCCAGGGTGCCCCCTTGCCCTCCACCCAGGGGCTACTGACCCCAGCAAGCTACCCAGGCCTCCACCTCTCTCCCTGGACTTGTAGTAGAGGCCCTAGGCTGCCCTCTGGCCGTCCACTTAGGGGCCTCTGACCCCAGCAAGCTACCCAGGGCTCCACCTCTCTCCCTGGACTTGCAGTAGAGGACCCAGGGTGCCCATTGGCCCTCCACCTAGGGGTCTCTGACCCCAGTAAGCTACCGAGGGGTCCACCTCGCTCCCTGGACTTGCAATAGAGGCCCCAGGGTGCCCTGTGACCCTCCACCTAGGGGCCTCTGACCCCAGCAAGCTACCCAGGGGTCCACATCTCTCCCTGGACTTGCAGTAGACGCCGCTGGGTGCCCCCTGGCCCTCCACCTAGGGGCCTCTGACCCCAGCAAGCTACCCAGGGGTCCACCTCTCTCCCTGGACTTTTAGTAGAGGCCCCAGGGTGCCCCCTGGCCCTCCACCTAGGGGCCTCTGACCCCAGCAAACTACCCAGGGGTCCAAATCTCTTCCTGGACTTGCAGTAGAGGCCCTACGGTGCCCCCTGGCCCTCCCCCTAGGGGCCTCTGACACCAGCAAGCTTCCCAGTGGTCCACCTCTCTCCCTAGACTAGCAGTAGAGGCCCCAGTGTGACCCTTGGCTCTCCACCTAGGGGCCTCTGACACCAGCAAGCTACCCAGGGGCCTACCTATCTCCCTGGACTTGCAGTAGAGTACCCAGGGTGCCCCATGGCCCTCCACCTAGGGGCCTCTGACACCAGCAAGCTACCCAGGGGTCCAGCTCTCTCCCTGGAATTGCAGTAGAGTCCCCAGGGTGTCCCTTGGCCCTCCACCTAGGGCCCTTTGACCCCAGCAAGCTACCCAGGGGTCCACCTCTCTCCCTGGACTTGCAGTAAAGGCCACAGGGTGCCCCCTTGCCCTCCACCTAGGGGCCTCTGACCCCAGCAAGCTACCCAGGGCTCCACCTCTCTCCCTGTACTTGCAGTAGAGGCCCCAGGGTGCCCCCTTGCCCTCCACCCAGGGGCTACTGACCCCAGCAAGCTACCCAGGGCTTCACCTCTCTCCCTGGACTTGCAGTAGAGGCCCCAGGGTACCCCGTGGCCCTCCACCTAGGGGCCTCTGACCCCAGCAAGCTACCCAGGAGTCCACATCTCTCCCTGGACTTGCAGTAGAGGCCCCAGGGTGCCCATTGGCCCTCCACCTAGGGGTCTCTGACCCCAGTAAGCTACCGAGGGGTCCACCTCTCTCCTTGGACTTGCAATAAAGGCCCCAGGGTGCCCCGTGACCCTCCAACTAGGGGCCTCTGACCCCAGCAAGCTACCCAGGGGTATACATCTCTCCGTGGAATTGCAGTAGGTGCCGCTGGGTGCCCCCTGGCCCTCCACCTAGGGGCCTCTGACCCCAGCAAGCTACGCAGGGGTCCAACTCTCTCCCTGGACTTGCAGTAGAGGCCCCAGGGTACCCTGTGGCCCTCCACCCAGGGGCTTTTGAACCCAGCAAGCTACCCAGGGGTCCACCTCTCTCCCTGGACTTATATTAGAGGCCCTACGGTGCCCCCTGGCCCTCCCCCTAGGGGCCTCTGACACCAGCAAGCTTCCCAGTGATTCACCTCTCTCCCTGGACTTGCAGTAGAGGCCCCAGGGTACCCCGTGGCCCTCCACCTAGGGGCCTCTGACCCCAGCAAGCTACCCAGGGGTCCACATCTCTCCCTGGACTTGCAGTAGAGGCCCCAGGGTAACTCGTGGCCCTCCACCTAGAGGCCTCTGAACCCAGCAAGCTACCCAGGGGTCCAGCTCTCTCCCTGGACTTGCAGTAGAGGCCCCAGGGTACCTCGTGGCCCTCCACCCAGGGGATACTGACCCCAGCAAGCTACCCAGGGCTCCACCTCTCTCCCTGGACTTGTAGTAGAGGCCCTAGGCTGCCCTCTGGCCCTCCACCTAGGGGCCTCTGACCCCAGCAAGCTACCCAGGGCTCCACCTTTCTCCCTGGACTTGCAGTAGAGGCCCCAGGGTGCCCATTGGCCCTCCACCTAGGGGTCTCTGACCCCAGCAAGCTACCGAGGGGTCCACCTCTCTCCCTGGACTTGCAATAGAGGCCCCAGGGTGCCCCGTGACCCTCCACCTAGGGGCCTCTGACCCCAGCAAGCTACCCAGGGGTCCACATCTCTCCCTGGACTTGCAGTAGACGCCCCTGGGTGCCCCCTGGCCCTCCACCTAGGGGCCTCTGACCCCAGCAAGCTACCCAGGGGTCCACCTCTCTCCCTGGACTTATAGTAGAGGCCCCAGCATGCCCATTGGCCCTCCACCTAGGGGTCTCTGACCCCAGCAAGCTACCGAGACGTCCACCTCTCTCCCTGGACTTGCAATAGAGGCCCCAGGTGCCCCCTTGCCCTCCACCTAGGGGCCTCTGACCCCAGCAAGCTACCCAGGGGTCCACCTCTCTCCCTGGACTTATAGTAGAGGCCCCAGCGTGCCCATTGGCCCTCCACCTAGGGGTCTCTGACCCCAGCAAGCTACCGAGACGTCCACCTCTCTCCCTGGACTTGCAATAGAGGCCCCAGGGTGCCCCGTGACCCTCCACCTAGGGGCCTCTGACCCCAGCAAGCTACTCAGGGGTCCACCTCTCTCACTGGACTTGCAGTATAGGCCCCAGGGTGCCCCCTGGCCCTCCAACTAGGCGCCTCTGACCCCAGCAAGCTACCCAGGGCTCCACCTCTCTCCCTGGACTTGTAGTAGAGGCCCTAGGCTGCCCTCTGGCCCTCCACTTAGGGGCCTCTGACCCCAGCAAGCTACCCAGGGCTCCACCTCTCTCCCTGGACTTGCAGTAGAGGCCCCAGGGTGCCCATTGGCCCTCCACTTAGGGGTCTCTGACCCCAGTAAGCTACCGAGGGGTCCACCTCTCTCCCTGGACTTGCAATAAAGGCCCCAGAATGCCCCGTGACCCTCCAACTAGGGGCCTCTGACCCCAGCAAGCTACCCAGGGGTATACATCTCTCCGTGGAATTGCAGTAGGTGCCTCTGGGTGCCCCCTGGCCCTCCACCTAGGGGCCTCTGACCCCAGCAAGCTACGCAGGGGTCCAACTCTCTCCCTGGACTTGCAGTAGAGGCCCCAGGGTACCCCGTGGCCCTACAACCAGGGGCTTTTGAACCCAGCAAGCTACCCAGGCGTCCACCTCTCTCCCTGGACTTATAGTAGAGGCCATACGGTGCCCCCTGGCCCTCCCCCTAGGGGCCTCTGACACCAGCAAGCTTCCCAGTGATTCACCTCTCTCCCTGGACTTGCAGTAGAGGCCCCAGGGTACACTGTGGCCCTCCACCTAGGGGCCTCTGACCCCAGCAAGCTACCCAGGGGTCCACATCTCTCCCTGGACTTGCAGTAGAGGCCCAAGGGTACCTCGTGGCCCTCCACCTAGAGGCGTCTGAACCCAGCAAGCTACCCAGGGGTCCAGCTCTCTCCCTGGACTTACAATAGAGGCCCCAGGGTGCCCCCTTGCCCTCCACCCAGGGGCTACTGACCCCAGCAAGCTACCCAGGGCTCCACCTCTCTCCCTGGACTTGTAGTAGAGGCCCTAGGCTGCCCTCTGGCCCTCCACCTAGGGGCCTCTGACCCCAGCAAGCTGCCCAGGGCTCCACCTCTCTCCCTGGACTTGCAGTAGAGGCCCCAGGGTGCCCATTGGCCCTCCACCTAGGGGTCTCTGACCCCAGCAAGCTACCGAGGGGTCCACCTCTCTCCCTGGACTTGCAATAGAGGCCCCAGGGTGCCCCGTGACCCTCCACCTAGGGGCCTCTGACCCCAGCAAGCTACCCAGGGGTCCACCTCTCTCCCTGGACTTGTAGTAGAGGCCCCAGGGTGCCCCCTGGCCCTCCACCTAGGGGACTCTGACCCCAGCAAACTACCCAGGGGTCCACCTCTCTTCCTGGACTTGCAGTAGAGGCCCTACGGTGCCCCCTGGCCCTCCCCCTAGGGGCCTCTGACACCAGCAAGCTTCCCAGTGGTCCACCTCTCTCCCTAGACTAGCAGTAGAGGCCCCAGTGTGACCCTTGGCCCTCCACCTAGGGGCCTCTGACACCAGCAAGCTACCCAGGGGCCTACCTATCTCCCTGGACTTGCAGTAGAGTACCCAGGGTGCCCCATGGCCCTCCACCTAGGGGCCTCTGACCCCAGCAAGCTACCCAGGGGTCCAACTCTCTCCCTGGACTTGCAGTATAGGCCCCAGGGTGCCCCCTGGTCCTCCACCTAGGGGCCCCTGACCCAAGCAAGCTGCCCAGTGGTCCACCTCTCTCCCTAGACTTGCAGTATAGGCCACAGGGTGCCCCCTTGCCCTCCACCTAGGGGCCTCTGACCCCAGCAAGCTACCCAGGGGCCTGCCTATCTCCCTGGACTTGCAGTAGAGTCCCCAGGGTGCCCCATGGCCGTCCACGTAGGGCCCTCTGACCCCAGCAAGCTACCCAGGGGTCCACCTCTCTCCCTGGACTTGCAGTAGAGGCCCCAGGGTGCCCCCTTGCCCTCCACCCAGGGGCTACTGACCCCAGCAAGCTACCCAGGGCTCCACCTCTCTCCCTGGACTTGCAGTAGAGGCCCCAGGGTACCCCGTGGCCCTCCACCTAAGGGCCTCTGAACCCAGCAAACTACCCAGGGGTCCACCTCTCTTCCTAGACTTGCAGTAGAGGCCCTACGGTGCCCCCTGGCCCTCCCCTTAGGGGCCTCTGACACCAGAAGCTTCCCAGTGGTCCACCTCTCTCCCTAGACTAGCAGTAGAGGCCCCAGTGTGACCCTTGGCCCTCCACCTAGGGGCCTCTGACACCAGCAAGCTACCCAGGGGCCTACCTATCTCCCTGGACTTGCAGTAGAGTACCCAGGGTTCCCCATGGCCCTCCACCTAGGGGCCTCTGACCCCAGCAAGCTACCCAGGGCTCCAACTCTCTCCCTGGACTTGCAGTATAGGCCCCAGGGTGCCCCCTGGTCCTCCACCTAGGGGCCCCTGACCCAAGCAAGCTGCCCAGTGGTCCACCTCTCTCCCTAGACTTGCAGTAGAGGGCCCAGGGTGACCCTTGGCCCTCCACCTAGGGGCCTCTGACCCCAGCAAGCTACCCAGGGGCCTACCTATCTCCCTGGACTTGCAGTAGAGTCCCCAGGGTGCCCCATGGCCCTCCACTTAGGGCCCTCTGACCCCAGCAAGCTACCCAGGGGTCCACCTCTTTCCCTGGACTTGCAGTAGAGGCCCCAGGGTACCCCGTGGCCCTCCACCCAGGGCCCTCTGAATCCAGCAAGCTACCCAAGGGTCCACCTCTCTCCCTGGACTTATAGTAGAGGCCCTATGGTGCGCCCTGGCCCTCCACCTAGGGGCCTCTGACACCAGCAAGCTTCCCAGTGATTCACCACTCTCCCTGGACTTGCAGTAGAGGCCCCAGGTTGACCCTAGGCCCTCCACCTAGGGGCCTCTGACCCCAGCAAGCTGCCCAGGGGCCTGCCTATCTTCCTGGACTTGCAGTAGAGTCCCCAGGGTGCCCCATGGCCCTCCACCTAGGGCCCTTTGACCCCAGCAAGCTACCCAGGCGTCCACCTCTCTCCCTGGACTTGCAGTATAGGCCACAGGGTGCCCCCTTGCCCTCCACCTAGGGGCCTCTGACTACAGCAAGCTACCCAGGGGCCTGCCTATCTCCCTGGACTTGCAGTAGCGTCCCCAGGGTGCCCCATTGCCGTCCACGTAGGGCCCTCTGACCCCAGCAAGCTACCCAGGGGTCCACCTCTCTCCCTTGACTTGCAGTATAGGCCACAGGGTGCCCCCTTGCCCTCCACCTAGGGGCCTCTGACCCCAGCAAGCTACCCAGGGCTCCACTTCTCTCCCTGGACTTGCAATAGAGGCCCCAGGGTGCCCCCTTGCCCTCCACCCAGGGGCTACTGACCCCAGCAAGCTACCCAGGGCTCCACCTCTCTCCCTGGACTTGCAGTAGAGGCCCCAGGGTACCCAGTGGCCCTCCACCTAGGGGCCTCTGAGTCCAGCAAGCTACCCAGGGGCCCACATCTCTCCCTGGACTTGCAGTAGAGGCCCCAGGGTACCCCGTGGCCCTCCACCTAGGGGCCTCTGAGTCCAGCAAGCTACCCAGGGGCCCACATCTCTCCCTGGACTTGCAGTAGAGGCCCCAGGGTACCCCGTGGCCCTCCACCTAGGGGCCTCTGAACCCAGCAAGCTACCCAGGGGTCCAGCTCTCTCCCTGGACTTGCAGTATAGGACCCAGGGTGCCCCTTGGCCCTCCACCTAGGGGCATCTGACACCAGCAAGCTACCCAGGGGTCCACCTCTCTCCCTGGACTTGCAATAGAGGCCCCAGGGTGCCCCGTGACCCTCCACCTAGGGGCCTCTGACTCCAGCAAGCTACCCAGGGGTCCACCTCTCTCCCTGGACTTGCAGTATAGGCTCCAGGGTGCCCCCTGGCCCTCCAACTAGGGGCCTCTGACCCCAGCAAGCTACCCAGGGGTCCACCTCTCTCCTTGGACTTGCAGTATAGGCCCCAGGGTGCCCCCTGGCCCTCCACCTAGGGGCATCTGACCCCAGCAAGCTACCCAGGGGTCCACCTCTCTCCCTGGACTTGCAGTATAGGACCCAGGGTGCCCCCTGGCCCTCCACCTAGGGGCATCTGACACCAGCAAGCTACCTAAGGGTCCACCTCTCTCCCTGGACTTGCAGTATAGGCCCCAGGGTGCCCTCTGGCCCTCCACCTAGGGTTCTCTGACCCTAGCAAACTACCCAGGGGTCCCCCTCTCTCCCCTGACTTGCTGTAGAGGCCCCAGGGTGACCCTTGGCCCTCCACCTAGGTGCCTCTGACCCCAGCAAGCTGCCCAGGGGCCTGCCTATCTCCTTGGACTTGCAGTAGAGTCCCCAGGGTGCCCCATGGCCCTCCACGTAGGGCCCTCTGACCCCAGCAAGCTGCCCAGGGGTCCACCTCTCTCCCTGGACTTGCAGTATAGGCCACAGGGTGCCCCCTTGCCCACCACCCAGGGGCCTCTGACCCCAGCAAGCTACCCAGGGCTCCACTTCTCTCACTGGACTTGCAGTAGAGGCCCCAGGGTGCCGCCTTGCCCTCCACCCAGGGGCTACTGACCATAACAAGCTACCCAGGGCTCCACCTCTCTCCCTGGACTTGCAGTAGAGGCCCCAGGGTACCCCGTGGCCCTCCACCTAGGGGCCTCTGAGTCCAGCAAGCTACCCAGGGGTCCACATCTCTCCCTGGACTTGCAGTAGAGGCCCCAGGGTACCCTGTGGCCCTCCACCTAGGGGCCTCTGAACCCAGCAAGCTACCCAGTGGTCCAGCTCTCTCCCTAGACTTGCAGTATAGGACCCAGGGTGCCCCATGGCCCTCCACCTAGGGTCATCTGACACCAGCAAGCTACCCAGGGGTCCACCTCTCTCCCTGGACTTGCAGTATAGGCCCCAGGGTGCCCTCTGGCCCTCCACCTAGGGGCCTCTGACCCTAGCAAACTACCCAGGGGTCCACCTCTCTCCCTGGCCTTGCTGTAGAGGCCCAAAGGTGCCCCCTGGCCCTCCACCTAGGGGCATCTGACCCCAGCAAGCTACCCAGGGGTCCACCTTTCTCCCTGAACTTGCAGTATAGGACCCAGGGTGCCCCCTGGCCCTCTACCTAGGTGCATCTGACACCAGCAAGCTACCCAGGGGTCCACCTCTCTCCCTGGACTTGCAGTATAGGCCCCAGGGTGCCCCGTGGCCCTCCACCTTGGGGCCTCTGACCCCAGCAAGCTACCCAGGGGTCCACATCTCTCCTTGGACTTGCAGTGGAGGCCCCTGGGTGCCCCCTGGCCCTCCACCTAGGGGCCTCTGACCCCAGCAATCTACCCGGGGGTCCATATCTCTCCCTGGACTTGCAGTAGACGCCCCTGGGTTCCCCCTGGCCCTCCACCTAGGGGCCTCTGACCCCAGCAAGCTACCCAGGGGTCCACATCTCTCCCTGGACTTATAGTAGAGGCCCTACGGTGCCCCCTGGCCCTCCCCCTAGGGGCCTCTGACACCAGCAAGCTTCCCAGTAATTCACCTCTCTCACTGGACTTGCAGTAGAGGCCCCAGGTTGACCCTTGGCCCTCCACCTAGGGGCCTCTGACCCCAGCAAGCTGCCCAGGGGCCTGCCTATCTCCCTGGACTTGCAGTAAAGTCCCCAGGGTGCCCCATGGCCCTCCACATTGGGCCCTTTGACCCCAGCAAGCTACCCAGGGGTCCACCTCTCTCCCTGGACTTGCAGTATAGGCCACATGGTGCCCCTTTGCCCTCCACCTAGGGGCCTCTAACCCCAGCAAGCTACCCAGGGCTCCACCTCTCTCCCTGGACTTGCAGTAGAGGCCCCAGGCTGCCCCGTGACCCTCCACCTAGGGGCCTCTGACCCCAGCAAGCTACCCAGGGGTCCACATCTCTCCGTGGACTTGCAGTAGACGCCGCTGGGTGGCCCCTGGCCCTCCACCTAGGGACCTCTGACCCCAGCAAGCTACCCAGGGGTCCACCTCTCTCCCTGGACTTTTAGTAGAGGCCCCAGGGTGCCCCCTGGCCATCCACCTAGGGGCCTCTGACCCCAGCAAACTACCCAGGGGTCCACCTCTCTTCCTGGACTTGCAGTAGAGGCCCTACGGTGCCCCCTGGCCCTCCCCCTAGGGGCCTCTGACACCAGCAAGCTTCCCAGTGATTCACCTCTCTCCCTGGACTTTTAGTAGAGGCCCCAGGGTGCCCCCTGGCCCTCCACCTAGGGGCCTCTGACCCCAGTAAACTACCCAGGGGTCCACCTCTCTTCCTGGACTTGCAGTAGAGGCCCTACGGTGCCCTCTGTCCCTCCCCCTAGGGGCCTCTGACACCAGCAAGCTTCCCAGTGATTCACCTCTCTCCCTGGACTTGCAGTAGAGGCCCCAGGTTGACCCTTGACCCTCCACCTTGGGGCCTCTGACCCCAGCAAGCTGCCCAGTGGCCTGCCTATCTCCCTGGACCTGCAGTAGAGTCCCCAGGGTGCCCCATGGCCCTCCACCTAGGGCCCTTTGACCCCAGCAAAATACCCAGGGGTCCACTTCTCTCCCTGGACTTGCAGTATAGGCCACAGGGTTCCCCCTTGCCCTCCAATTAGGGGCCTCTGACCCCAGCAAGCTACCCAGGGCTCCACCTCTATCCCTGGACTTGCAGTGGAGGCCCCAGGGTGCCCCCTTGCCCTCCACCCAGGGGCTACTGACCCCAGCAAGCTACCCAGGCCTCCACCTCTCTCCCTGGACTTGTAGTAGAGGCCCTAGGCTGCCCTCTGGCCGTCCACTTAGGGGCCTCTGACCCCAGCAAGCTACCCAGGGCTCCACCTCTCTCCCTGGACTTGCAGTAGAGGACCCAGGGTGCCCATTGGCCCTCCACCTAGGGGTCTCTGACCCCAGTAAGCTACCGAGGGGTCCACCTCGCTCCCTGGACTTGCAATAGAGGCCCCAGGGTGCCCTGTGACCCTCCACCTAGGGGCCTCTGACCCCAGCAAGCTACCCAGGGGTCCACATCTCTCCCTGGACTTGCAGTAGACGCCGCTGGGTGCCCCCTGGCCCTCCACCTAGGGGCCTCTGACCCCAGCAAGCTACCCAGGGGTCCACCTCTCTCCCTGGACTTTTAGTAGAGGCCCCAGGGTGCCCCCTGGCCCTCCACCTAGGGGCCTCTGACCCCAGCAAACTACCCAGGGGTCCAAATCTCTTCCTGGACTTGCAGTAGAGGCCCTACGGTGCCCCCTGGCCCTCCCCCTAGGGGCCTCTGACACCAGCAAGCTTCCCAGTGGTCCACCTCTCTCCCTAGACTAGCAGTAGAGGCCCCAGTGTGACCCTTGGCTCTCCACCTAGGGGCCTCTGACACCAGCAAGCTACCCAGGGGCCTACCTATCTCCCTGGACTTGCAGTAGAGTACCCAGGGTGCCCCATGGCCCTCCACCTAGGGGCCTCTGACACCAGCAAGCTACCCAGGGGTCCAGCTCTCTCCCTGGAATTGCAGTAGAGTCCCCAGGGTGTCCCTTGGCCCTCCACCTAGGGCCCTTTGACCCCAGCAAGCTACCCAGGGGTCCACCTCTCTCCCTGGACTTGCAGTAAAGGCCACAGGGTGCCCCCTTGCCCTCCACCTAGGGGCCTCTGACCCCAGCAAGCTACCCAGGGCTCCACCTCTCTCCCTGTACTTGCAGTAGAGGCCCCAGGGTGCCCCCTTGCCCTCCACCCAGGGGCTACTGACCCCAGCCAGCTACCCAGGGCTTCACCTCTCTCCCTGGACTTGCAGTAGAGGCCCCAGGGTACCCCGTGGCCCTCCACCTAGGGGCCTCTGACCCCAGCAAGCTACCCAGGAGTCCACATCTCTCCCTGGACTTGCAGTAGAGGCCCCAGGGTGCCCATTGGCCCTCCACCTAGGGGTCTCTGACCCCAGTAAGCTACCGAGGGGTCCACCTCTCTCCTTGGACTTGCAATAAAGGCCCCAGGGTGCCCCGTGACCCTCCAACTAGGGGCCTCTGACCCCAGCAAGCTACCCAGGGGTATACATCTCTCCGTGGAATTGCAGTAGGTGCCGCTGGGTGCCCCCTGGCCCTCCACCTAGGGGCCTCTGACCCCAGCAAGCTACGCAGGGGTCCAACTCTCTCCCTGGACTTGCAGTAGAGGCCCCAGGGTACCCTGTGGCCCTCCACCCAGGGGCTTTTGAACCCAGCAAGCTACCCAGGGGTCCACCTCTCTCCCTGGACTTATATTAGAGGCCCTACGGTGCCCCCTGGCCCTCCCCCTAGGGGCCTCTGACACCAGCAAGCTTCCCAGTGATTCACCTCTCTCCCTGGACTTGCAGTAGAGGCCCCAGGGTACCCCGTGGCCCTCCACCTAGGGGCCTCTGACCCCAGCAAGCTACCCAGGGGTCCACATCTCTCCCTGGACTTGCAGTAGAGGCCCCAGGGTAACTCGTGGCCCTCCACCTAGAGGCCTCTGAACCCAGCAAGCTACCCAGGGGTCCAGCTCTCTCCCTGGACTTGCAGTAGAGGCCCCAGGGTACCTCGTGGCCCTCCACCCAGGGGATACTGACCCCAGCAAGCTACCCAGGGCTCCACCTCTCTCCCTGGACTTGTAGTAGAGGCCCTAGGCTGCCCTCTGGCCCTCCACCTAGGGGCCTCTGACCCCAGCAAGCTACCCAGGGCTCCACCTTTCTCCCTGGACTTGCAGTAGAGGCCCCAGGGTGCCCATTGGCCCTCCACCTAGGGGTCTCTGACCCCAGCAAGCTACCGAGGGGTCCACCTCTCTCCCTGGACTTGCAATAGAGGCCCCAGGGTGCCCCGTGACCCTCCACCTAGGGGCCTCTGACCCCAGCAAGCTACCCAGGGGTCCACATCTCTCCCTGGACTTGCAGTAGACGCCCCTGGGTGCCCCCTGGCCCTCCACCTAGGGGCCTCTGACCCCAGCAAGCTACCCAGGGGTCCACCTCTCTCCCTGGACTTATAGTAGAGGCCCCAGCATGCCCATTGGCCCTCCACCTAGGGGTCTCTGACCCCAGCAAGCTACCGAGACGTCCACCTCTCTCCCTGGACTTGCAATAGAGGCCCCAGGTGCCCCCTTGCCCTCCACCTAGGGGCCTCTGACCCCAGCAAGCTACCCAGGGGTCCACCTCTCTCCCTGGACTTATAGTAGAGGCCCCAGCGTGCCCATTGGCCCTCCACCTAGGGGTCTCTGACCCCAGCAAGCTACCGAGACGTCCACCTCTCTCCCTGGACTTGCAATAGAGGCCCCAGGGTGCCCCGTGACCCTCCACCTAGGGGCCTCTGACCCCAGCAAGCTACTCAGGGGTCCACCTCTCTCACTGGACTTGCAGTATAGGCCCCAGGGTGCCCCCTGGCCCTCCAACTAGGCGCCTCTGACCCCAGCAAGCTACCCAGGGCTCCACCTCTCTCCCTGGACTTGTAGTAGAGGCCCTAGGCTGCCCTCTGGCCCTCCACTTAGGGGCCTCTGACCCCAGCAAGCTACCCAGGGCTCCACCTCTCTCCCTGGACTTGCAGTAGAGGCCCCAGGGTGCCCATTGGCCCTCCACTTAGGGGTCTCTGACCCCAGTAAGCTACCGAGGGGTCCACCTCTCTCCCTGGACTTGCAATAAAGGCCCCAGAATGCCCCGTGACCCTCCAACTAGGGGCCTCTGACCCCAGCAAGCTACCCAGGGGTATACATCTCTCCGTGGAATTGCAGTAGGTGCCTCTGGGTGCCCCCTGGCCCTCCACCTAGGGGCCTCTGACCCCAGCAAGCTACGCAGGGGTCCAACTCTCTCCCTGGACTTGCAGTAGAGGCCCCAGGGTACCCCGTGGCCCTACAACCAGGGGCTTTTGAACCCAGCAAGCTACCCAGGCGTCCACCTCTCTCCCTGGACTTATAGTAGAGGCCATACGGTGCCCCCTGGCCCTCCCCCTAGGGGCCTCTGACACCAGCAAGCTTCCCAGTGATTCACCTCTCTCCCTGGACTTGCAGTAGAGGCCCCAGGGTACACTGTGGCCCTCCACCTAGGGGCCTCTGACCCCAGCAAGCTACCCAGGGGTCCACATCTCTCCCTGGACTTGCAGTAGAGGCCCAAGGGTACCTCGTGGCCCTCCACCTAGAGGCGTCTGAACCCAGCAAGCTACCCAGGGGTCCAGCTCTCTCCCTGGACTTACAATAGAGGCCCCAGGGTGCCCCCTTGCCCTCCACCCAGGGGCTACTGACCCCAGCAAGCTACCCAGGGCTCCACCTCTCTCCCTGGACTTGTAGTAGAGGCCCTAGGCTGCCCTCTGGCCCTCCACCTAGGGGCCTCTGACCCCAGCAAGCTGCCCAGGGCTCCACCTCTCTCCCTGGACTTGCAGTAGAGGCCCCAGGGTGCCCATTGGCCCTCCACCTAGGGGTCTCTGACCCCAGCAAGCTACCGAGGGGTCCACCTCTCTCCCTGGACTTGCAATAGAGGCCCCAGGGTGCCCCGTGACCCTCCACCTAGGGGCCTCTGACCCCAGCAAGCTACCCAGGGGTCCACCTCTCTCCCTGGACTTGTAGTAGAGGCCCCAGGGTGCCCCCTGGCCCTCCACCTAGGGGACTCTGACCCCAGCAAACTACCCAGGGGTCCACCTCTCTTCCTGGACTTGCAGTAGAGGCCCTACGGTGCCCCCTGGCCCTCCCCCTAGGGGCCTCTGACACCAGCAAGCTTCCCAGTGGTCCACCTCTCTCCCTAGACTAGCAGTAGAGGCCCCAGTGTGACCCTTGGCCCTCCACCTAGGGGCCTCTGACACCAGCAAGCTACCCAGGGGCCTACCTATCTCCCTGGACTTGCAGTAGAGTACCCAGGGTGCCCCATGGCCCTCCACCTAGGGGCCTCTGACCCCAGCAAGCTACCCAGGGGTCCAACTCTCTCCCTGGACTTGCAGTATAGGCCCCAGGGTGCCCCCTGGTCCTCCACCTAGGGGCCCCTGACCCAAGCAAGCTGCCCAGTGGTCCACTTCTCTCCCTAGACTTGCAGTATAGGCCACAGGGTGCCCCCTTGCCCTCCACCTAGGGGCCTCTGACCCCAGCAAGCTACCCAGGGGCCTGCCTATCTCCCTGGACTTGCAGTAGAGTCCCCAGGGTGCCCCATGGCCGTCCACGTAGGGCCCTCTGACCCCAGCAAGCTACCCAGGGGTCCACCTCTCTCCCTGGACTTGCAGTAGAGGCCCCAGGGTGCCCCCTTGCCCTCCACCCAGGGGCTACTGACCCCAGCAAGCTACCCAGGGCTCCACCTCTCTCCCTGGACTTGCAGTAGAGGCCCCAGGGTACCCCGTGGCCCTCCACCTAGGGGCCTCTGAGTCCAGCAAGCTACCCAGGGGTCCACATCTCTCCCTGGACTTGCAGTAGAGGCCCCAGGGTACCCCGTGGCCCTCCACCTAGGGGCCTCTGAACCCAGCAAGCTACCCAGGGGTCCAGCTCTCTCCCTGGACTTGCAGTATAGGACCCAGGGTGCCCCCTGTCCCTCCACCTAGGGGCATCTGACACCAGCAAGCTACCCAGGGGTCCACCTCTCTCCCTGGACTTGCAATAGAGGCCCCAGGGTGCCCCGTGACCCTCCACCTAGGGGCCTCTGACTCCAGCAAGCTACCCAGGGGTCCACCTCTCTCCCTGGACTTGCAGTATAGGCCCCAGGGTGCCCCCTGGCCCCCCAACTAGGGGCCTCTGACCCCAGCAAGCTACCCAGGGGTCCACCTCTCTCCTTGGACTTGCAGTATAGGCCCCAGGGTGCCCCCTGGCCCTCCACCTAGGGGCATCTGACCCCAGCAAGCTACCCAGGGGTCCACCTCTCTCCCTGGACTTGCAGTATAGGACCCAGGGTGCCCCCTGGCCTTCCACCTAGGGGCATCTGACACCAGCAAGCTACCTAAGGGTCCACCTCTCTCCCTGGACTTGCAGTATAGGCCCCAGGGTGCCCTCTGGCCCTCCACCTAGGGTTCTCTGACCCTAGCAAACTACCCAGGGGTCCACCTCTCTCCCTGGACTTGCTGTAGAAGCCCCAGGGTGACCCTTGGCCCTCCACCTAGGTGCCTCTGACCCCAGCAAGCTGCCCAGGGGCCTGCCTATGTTCCTGGACTTGCAGTAAAGTCCCCAGGGTGCCCCATGGCCCTCCACGTAGGGCCCTCTGACCCCAGCACGCTACCCAAGGGTCCACCTCTCTCCCTGGACTTGCAGTATAGGCCACAGGGTGCCCCCTTGCCCTCCACCTAGGGGCCTCTGACCCCAGCAAGCTACCCAGGGCTCCCCTTCTCTCCCTGGACTTGCAGTAGAGGCCCCAGGGTGCCCTCTGATCCTCCACCTAGGTGCATCTGACACCAGCAAGCTACCCAGGGGTCCACCTCCTCCCTGGACTTATAGTAGAGGCCATACGGTGCCCCCTGGCCCTCCCCCTAGGGGCCTCTGACACCAGCAAGCTTCCCAGTGATTCACCTCTCTCCCTGGACTTGCAGTAGAGGCCCCAGGGTACCCCGTGGCCCTCCACCTAGGGGCCTCTGACCCCAGCAAGCTACCCAGGGGTCCACATCTCTCCCTGGACTTGCAGTAGAGGCCCCAGGGTACCTCGTGGCCCTCCACCTAGAGGCGTCTGAACCCAGCAAGCTACCCAGGGGTCCAGCTCTCTCCCTGGACTTACAATAGAGGCCCCAGGGTGCCCCCTTGCCCTCCACCCAGGGGCTACTGACCCCAGCAAGCTACCCAGGGCTCCACCTCTCTCCCTGGACTTGTAGTAGAGGCCCTAGGCTGCCCTCTGGCCCTCCACCTAGGGGCCTCTGACCCCAGCAAGCTGCCCAGGGCTCCACCTCTCTCCCTGGACTTGCAGTAGAGGCCCCAGGGTGCCCATTGGCCCTCCACCTAGGGGTCTCTGACCCCAGCAAGCTACCGAGGGGTCCACCTCTCTCCCTGGACTTGCAATAGAGGCCCCAGGGTGCCCCGTGACCCTCCACCTAGGGGCCTCTGACCCCAGCAAGCTACCCAGGGGTCCACATCTCTCCCTGGACTTGCAGTAGACGCTTCTGGGTGCCCCCTGGCCCTCCACCTATGGGCCTCTGACCCCAGCAAGCTACCCAGGGGTCCACCTCTCTCCCTGGACTTATAGTAGAGGCCCCAGCGTGGCCATTGGCCCTCCACCTAGGGGTCTCTGACCCCAGCAAGCCACCGAGGGGTCCACCTCTCTCCCTGGACTTGCAATAGAGGCCCCAGGGTGCCCCGTGACCCTCCACCTAGGGGCCTCTGACCCCAGCAAGCTACCCAGGGGTCCACCTCTCTCCCTGGACTTGCAGTAGAGGCCCCAGGGTGCCCCCTGGCCCTCCACGTAGGGGCCTCTGACCCCAGCAAACTACCCAGGGGTCCACCTCTCTTCCTGGACTTGCAGTAGAGGCCCTACGGTGCCCCCTGGCCCTCCCCCTAGGGGCCTCTGACACCAGCAAGCTTCCCAGTGGTCCACCTCTCTCCCTAGACTAGCAGTAGAGGCCCCAGTGTGACCCTTGGCCCTCCACCTAGGGGCCTCTGACACCAGCAAGCTACCCAAGGGCCTACCTATCTCCCTGGACTTGCAGTAGAGTACCCAGGGTGCCCCATGGCCCTCCACCTAGGGGCCTCTGACCCCAGCAAGCTACCCAGGGCTCCAACTCTCTCCCTGGACTTGCAGTATAGGCCCCAGGGTGCCCCCTGGTCCTCCACCTAGGGGCCCCTGACCCAAGCAAGCTGCCCAGTGGTCCACCTCTCTCCCTAGACTTGCAGTATAGGCCACAGGGTGCCCCCTTGCCCTCCACCTAGGGGCCTCTGACCCCAGCAAGCTACCCAGGGGCCTGCCTATCTCCCTGGACTTGCAGTAGAGTCCCCAGGGTGCCCCATGGCCGTCCACGTAGGGCCCTCTGACCCCAGCAAGCTACCCAGGGGTCCACCTCTCTCCCTGGACTTGCAGTAGAGGCCCCAGGGTGCCCCCTTGCCCTCCACCCAGGGGCTACTGACCCCAGCAAGCTACCCAGGGCTCCACCTCTCTCCCTGGACTTGCAGTAGAGGCCCCAGGGTACCCCGTGGCCCTCCACCTAGGGGCCTCTGAGTCCAGCAAGCTACCCAGGGGTCCACATCTCTCCCTGGACTTGCTGTAGAGGCCCCAGGGTACCCCGTGGCCCTCCACCTAGGGGCCTCTGAACCCAGCAAGCTACCCAGGGGTCCAGCTCTCTCCCTGGACTTGCAGTATAGGACCCAGGGTGCCCCCTGTCCCTCCACCTAGGGGCATCTGACACCAGCAAGCTACCCAGGGGTCCACCTCTCTCCCTGGACTTGCAATAGAGGCCCCAGGGTGCCCCGTGACCCTCCACCTAGGGGCCTCTGACTCCAGCAAGCTACCCAGGGGTCCACCTCTCTCCCTGGACTTGCAGTATAGGCCCCAGGGTGCCCCCTGGCCCCCCAACTAGGGGCCTCTGACCCCAGCAAGCTACCCAGGGGTCCACCTCTCTCCTTGGACTTGCAGTATAGGCCCCAGGGTGCCCCCTGGCCCTCCACCTAGGGGCATCTGACCCCAGCAAGCTACCCAGGGGTCCACCTCTCTCCCTGGACTTGCAGTATAGGACCCAGGGTGCCCCCTGGCCTTCCACCTAGGGGCATCTGACACCAGCAAGCTACCTAAGGGTCCACCTCTCTCCCTGGACTTGCAGTATAGGCCCCAGGGTGCCCTCTGGCCCTCCACCTAGGGTTCTCTGACCCTAGCAAACTACCCAGGGGTCCACCTCTCTCCCTGGACTTGCTGTAGAAGCCCCAGGGTGACCCTTGGCCCTCCACCTAGGTGCCTCTGACCCCAGCAAGCTGCCCAGGGGCCTGCCTATGTTCCTGGACTTGCAGTAGAGTCCCCAGGGTGCCCCATGGCCCTCCACGTAGGGCCCTCTGACCCCAGCAAGCTACCCAGGGGTCCAGCTCTCTCCCTGGACTTGCAGTATTGGACCCAGGGTGCCCCCTGGCCCTCCACCTAGGGGCATCTGACACCAGCAAGCTACCCAGGGGTCCACCTCTCTAACTTGACTTGCAGTATAGGCCCCAGGGTGCCCTCTGGTCCTCCACCTAGGGGCCTCTGACCCTGGCAAACTACCCAGGGGTCCACCTCTCTCCCTGGACTTGCTGTAGAGGCCCCAAGGTGCCTCCTGGCCCTCCACCTAGGTGCTTCTGACCCCAGCAAGCTACCCAGGGGTCCACCTCTCTCCCTGAACTAACAGCATAGGACCCAGGGTGCCCCCTGGCCCTCTACCTAGGTGCATCTGACACCAGCAAGCTACCCAGGGGTCCACCTCCTCCCTGGACTTGCAGTAGAGGCCCCTGGGTGCCCATTGGCCCTCCACCTAGGGGCCTCTGACCCCAGCAAGCTACCGAGGGGTCCACTTCTCTCCCTGGACTTGCAGTAGAGGCCCCAGGGTGCCCCTTGGCCCTCCACCTAGGGGCCTCTGACCCCAGCAAGCTACCCAGGGATCCACATCTCTCCCTGGACTTGCAGTAGACGCCCCTGGGTGCCCCCTGGCCCTCCACCTAGGGGCCTCTGAACCCAGCAAGCTACCCAGGGGTCCACATCTCTCCCTGGACTTATGGTAGAAGCCCTGCGGTGCCCCCTGGCCCTCCCCCTAGGGGCCTCTGACACCAGCAAGCTTCCCAGTGATTCACCTCTCTCACTGGACTTGCAGTAGAGGCCCCAGGTTGACCCTTGGCCCTCCACCTTGGGGCCTCTGACCCCAGCAAGCTGCCCAGGGGCCTGACTATCTCCCTTGACTTGCAGTAAAGTCCCCAGGGTGCCCCATGGCCCTCCACCTAGGGCCCTTTGACCCCAGCAAGCTACCCAGGGGTCCACCTCTCTCCCTGGACTTGCAGTATAGGCCACAGGGTGCCCCTTTGCCCTCCACCTAGGGGCCTCTGACCCCAGCAAGCTACCCAGGGGTCAACATCTTTCCCTGGACTTGCAGTAGACGCCCCTGGGTGCCCACTGGCCCTCCACCTAGGGGCCTCTGACCCCAGCAAGCTACCCAGGGGTCCACATCTCTCCCTGGACTTATAGTAGAGGCCCTACGGTGCGCCCTGGCCCTCCCCCTAGGGGCCTCTGACACCAGCAAGCTTCCCAGGGGTCCACCTCTCTCCCTGAACTTGCAGCATAGGACCCAGGGTGCCCCCTGGCCCTCTACCTAGGTGCATCTGACACCAGCAAGCTACCCAGGGGTCCACCTCCTCCCTGGACTTGTAGTAGAGGCCCCTGGGTGCCCATTGGCCCTCCACCTAGGGGCCTCTGACCCCAGCAAGCTACCGAGGGGTCCACCTCTCTCCCTGGACTTGCAGTATAGGCCCCAGGGTGCCCTCTGGCCCTCCACCTAGGGTTCTCTGACCCTAGCAAACTACCCAGGGGTCCACCTCTCTCCCTGGACTTGCTGTAGAAGCCCCAGGGTGACCCTTGGCCCTCCACCTAGGTGCCTCTGACCCCAGCAAGCTGCCCAGGGGCCTGCCTATGTTCCTGGACTTGCAGTAAAGTCCCCAGGGTGCCCCATGGCCCTCCACGTAGGGCCCTCTGACCCCAGCAAGCTACCCAAGGGTCCACCTCTCTCCCTGGACTTGCAGTATAGGCCACAGGTTGACCCTTGGCCCTCCACCTTGGGGCCTCTGACCCCAGCAAGCTGCCCAGGGGCCTGACAATCTCCCTTGACTTGCAGTAAAGTCCCCAGGGTGCCCCATGGCCCTCCACCTAGGGCCATTTGACCCCAGCAAGCTACCCAGGGGTCCAACTCTCTCCCTGGACTTGCAGTATAGGCCACAGGGTGCCCTTTTGCCCTCCACCTAGGGGCCTCTGACCCCAGCAAGCTACCCAGGGGTCAACATCTCTCCCTGGACTTGCAGTAGACGCCCCTGGGTGCCCCCTGGCCTTCCACCTAGGGGCTACTGACCCCAGCAAGCTACCCAGGGGTCCACCTCTCTCCCTGGACTTTTAGTAGAGGCCCCAGGGTACCCCCTGGCCCTCCACCTAGGGGCCTCTGACCCCAGCAAACTACCCAGGGGTCCACCTCTCTTCCTGGACTTGCAGTAGAGGCCCAAAGGTGCCCCCTGTCCCTCCCCCTAGGGGTCTCTGACACCAGCAAGCTTCCCAGTGATTCACCTCTCTCACTGGACTTGCAGTAGAGGCCCCAGGTAGACCCTTGGCCCTCCACCTTGGGGCATCTGACACCAGCAAGCTACCTAAGGGTCCACCTCTCTCCCTGGACTTGCAGTATAGGCCCCAGGGTGCCCTCTGGCCCTCCACCTAGGGTTCTCTGACCCTAGCAAACTACCCAGGGGTCCACCTCTCTCCCTGGACTTGCTGTAGAAGCCCCAGGGTGACCCTTGGCCCTCCACCTAGGTGCCTCTGACCCCAGCAAGCTGCCCAGGGGCCTGCCTATGTTCCTGGACTTGCAGTAAAGTCCCCAGGGTGCCCCATGGCCCTCCACCTAGGGGCCTCTGAGTCCAGCAAGCTACCCAGGGGTCCACATCTCTAACTGGACTTGCAGTAGAGGCCCCAGGGTGCCCCCTTGCCCTCCACCCAGGGGCTTCTGACCCCAGCAAGCTACCCAGGTCTCCACTTCTCTCCCTGGACTTGCAGTATAGGCCCCTGGGTACCCCGTGGCCCTCCACCTAGGGGCCTCTGACCCCAGCAAACTACCGAGGGGTCCACCTCTCTCCCTGGACTTGCAGTATAGGCCCCAGGGTGCCCTCTGGCCCTCCACCTAGGGTTCTCTGACCCTAGCAAACTACCCAGGGGTCCACCTCTCTCCCTGGACTTGCTGTAGAAGCCCCAGGGTGACCCTTGGCCCTCCACCTAGGTGCCTCTGACCCCAGCAAGCTGCCCAGGGGCCTGCCTATGTTCCTGGACTTGCAGTAAAGTCCCCAGGGTGCCCCATGGCCCTCCACGCAGGGCCCTCTGACCCCAGCAAGCTACCCAAGGGTCCACCTCTCTCCCTGGACTTGCAGTATAGGCCACAGGTTGACCCTTGGCCCTCCACCTTGGGGCCTCTGACCACAGCAAGCTGCCCAGGGGCCTGACTATCTCCCTTGACTTGCAGTAAAGTCCCCAGGGTGCCCCATGGCCCTCCACCTAGGGCCCTTTGACCCCAGCAAGCTACCCAGGGGTCCAACTCTCTCCCTGGACTTGCAGTATAGGCCACAGGGTGCCCCTTTGCCCTCCACCTAGGGGCCTCTGACCCCAGCAAGCTACCCAGGGGTCAACATCTCTCCCTGGACTTGCAGTAGACGCCCCTGGGTGCCCCCTGGCCTTCCACCTAGGGGCTACTGACCCCAGCAAGCTACCCAGGGGTCCACCTCTCTCCCTGGACTTTTAGTAGAGGCCCCAGGGTACCCCCTGGCCCTCCACCTAGGGGCCTCTGACCCCAGCAAACTACCCAGGGGTCCACCTCTCTTCCTGGACTTGCAGTAGAGGCCCAACGGTGCCCCCTGTCCCTCCCCCTAGGGGTCTCTGACACCAGCAAGCTTCCCAGTGATTCACCTCTCTCACTGGACTTGCAGTAGAGGCCCCAGGTTGACCCTTGGCCCTCCACCTTGGGGCATCTGACACCAGCAAGCTACCTAAGGGTCCACCTCTCTCCCTGGACTTGCAGTATAGGCCCCAGGGTGCCCTCTGGCCCTCCACCTAGGGTTCTCTGACCCTAGCAAACTACCCAGGGGTCCCCCTCTCTCCCTGGACTTGCTGTAGAAGCCCCAGGGTGACCCTTGGCCCTCCACCTAGGTGCCTCTGACCCCAGCAAGCTTCCCAGGGGCCTGCCTATGTTCCTGGACTTGCAGTAAAGTCCCCAGGGTGCCCCATGGCCCTCCACGTAGGGCCCTCTGACCCCAGCAAGCTACCCAAGGGTCCACCTCTCTCCCTGGACTTGCAGTATAGGCCACAGGGTACCCCGTGGCCCTCCACCTAGGGGCCTCTGAGTCCAGCAAGCTACCCAGGGGTCCACATCTCTAACTGGACTTGCAGTAGAGGCCCCAGGGTGCCCCCTTGCCCTCCACCCAGGGGCTACTGACCCCAGCAAGCTACCCAGGTCTCCACTTCTCTCCCTGGACTTGCAGTATAGGCCCCTGGGTACCCCGTGGCCCTCCACCTAGGGGCCTCTGACCCCAGCAAACTACCCAGGGGTCCACCTCTCTTCCTGGACTTGCTGTAGAAGCCCCAGGGTGACCCTTGGCCCTCCACCTAGGTGCCTCTGACCCCAGCAAGCTGCCCAGGGGCCTGCCTATGTTCCTAGACTTGCAGTAAAGTCCCCAGGGTGCCCCATGGCCCTCCACGTAGGGCCCTCTGACCACAGCAAGCTACCCAAGGGTCCACCTCTCTCCCTGGACTTGCAGTATAGGCCACAGGGTACCCCGTGGCCCTCCACCTAGGGGCCTCTGAGTCCAGCAAGCTACCCAGGGGTCCACATCTCTAACTGGACTTGCAGTAGAGGCCCCAGGGTGCCCCCTTGCCCTCCACCCAGGGGCTACTGACCCCAGCAAGCTACCCAGGTCTCCACTTCTCTCCCTGGACTTGCAGTATAGGCCCCTGGGTACCCCGTGGCCCTCCACCTAGGGGCCTCTGAACCCAGCAAGCTACCCAGGGGTCCAGCTCTCTCCCTGGAATTGCAATAGAGGGCCCTGGGTACCCCGTGGCCCTCCACCTAGGGGCCTCTGAACCCAGCAAGCAACCCAGGGGTCCAGCTCTCTCCCTGGAATTGCAATAGAGGCCCCAGGGTGCCCCTTTGCCCTCCACCCAGGGGCTATTGACCCCAGCAAGCTACCCAGGGCTCCACCTCTCTCCCTGGACTTGTAGTAGAGGGCCTAGGCTGCCCCCTGGCCCTCCACCTAGGGGTCTCTGACCCCAGCAAGCTACCGAGGGGTCCACCTCCTCCCTGGACTTGCAATAGAGGCCCCAGGGTGCCCCGTGACCCTCCACCTAGGGGCCTCTGACCCCAGCAAGCTTACAAGGGGTCCACATCTCTCTTTGGACTTGAAATGGAGGCCCCTGGGTGCCCCCTGGCCCTCCACCTAGGGGCCTCTGACCCCAGCAAGCTACCCGGGGGTCCACATCTCTCCCTGGACTTGCAGTAGACGCCCCTGGGTGCCCCCTGGCCCTCCACCTAGGGGCCTCTGACCCCAGCAAGCTACCCAGGGGTCCACATCTCTCCCTGGACTTATAGTAGAGGCCCTACGGTGCCCCCTGGCCCTCCCCCTAGGGGCCTCTGACACCAGCAAGCTTCCCAGTGATTCACCTCTCTCACTGGACTTGCAGTAGAGGCCCCAGGTTGACCCATGGCCCTCCACCTAGGGCCCTTTGACCCCAGCAAGCTACCCAGGGATCCACCTCTCTCCCTGGACTTGCAGTATATGCCACAGGGTGCCCCCTTGCCCTCCACCTAGGGGCCTCTGACCCCAGCAAGCTACCCAGGGGTCCACATCTCTCCCTGGACTTGCAGTAGACGCCCCTGGGTGCCCCCTGGCCCTCCACCTTGGGGCCTCTGACCCCAGCAAGCTGCACAGGGGACTGCCTATCTCCCTGGACTTGCAGTAAAGTCCACAGGGTGCCCCATGGCCCTCCACCTAGGGCCCTTTGACCCCAGCAAGCTACCCAGGGGTCCACCTCTCTCCCTGGACTTGCAGTATAGGCCCCAGGCTGCCCCGTGACCCTCCACCTAGGGGCCTCTGACCCCAGCAAGCTACCCAGGGGTCCACATCTCTCGGTTGACTTGCAGTAGACGCCGCTGGGTGCTCCCTGGCCTTCCACCTAGGGGCTACTGACCCCAGCAAGCTACCCAGGGGTCCACCTCTCTCCCTGGACTTTTAGTAGAGGCCCCAGGGTGCCCCCTGGCCCTCCACCTAGGGGCCTCTGACCCCAGCAAACTACCCAGGGGTCGACCTCTCTTCCTGGACTTGAAGTAGAGGCCCAACGGTGCCCCCTGGCCCTCCCCCTAGGGGTCTCTGACACCAGCAAGCTTCCCAGTGATTCACCTCTCTCACTGGACTTGCAGTAGAGGCCCCAGGTTGACCCTTGGCCCTCCACCTTGGGGCCTCTGACCCCAGCAAGCTACCCAGGGCTCCACCTCTCTCCCTGAACTTGCAGTAGAGGCCCCAGTGTACCCCGTGGCCCTCCACCCAGGGGCTACTGACCCCAGCAAACTACCCAGGGCTCCACCTCTCTCCCTGGAATTGCAATAGAGGCCCCTGGGTACCCCGTGGCCCTCCACCTAGGGGCCTCTGAACCCAGCAAGCTACCCAGGGGTCCAGCTCTCTCCCTGGAATTGCAATAGAGGCCCCAGGGTGCCCCTTTGCCCTCCACCCAGGGGCTATTGACCCCAGCAAGCTACCCAGGGCTCCACCTCTCTCCCTGGACTTGTAGTAGAGGGCCTAGGCTGCCCTCTGGCCCTCCACTTAGGGGCCTCTGACCCCAGCAAGCTACCCAGGGCTCCACCTCTCTCCCTGGACTTGCTGTAGAGGCCCCAGGGTGCCCCGTGGCCCTCCACCTAGGCGCCTCTGACCCCAGCAAGCTACCCTGGGGTCCACCTCTCTCCCTGGACTTGCAGTAGAGGCCCCAGGGTGCCCCTTGGCCCTCCACCTATGGGCCTCTGACCCCAGCAAGCTACCGAAGGGTCCACCTCTCTGCCTGGACTTGCAGTAGAGGCCCCAGGGTGCCCCATGGCCCTCCCCCTAGGGTCCTCTGACACCAGCAAGCTTCCCAGTGGTCCACCTCTCTCCCTAGACTTGCAGTAGAGGCCCCAGGGTGACCCTTGGCCCTCCACCTAGGGGCCTCTGACCCCAGCAAGCTACCCAGGGTCCTACCTATCTCCCTGGACTTGCAGTAGAGTCCCCAGGGTGCCCCATGGCCCTCCACCTAGGGGCCTCTGACCCCAGCAAGCTACCCAGGGCTCCAACTCTCTCCCTGGACTTGCAGTATAGGCCTCAGGGTGCCCCCTTGTCCTCCACCTAGCTGCCCCTGACCCAAGCAAGCTGCCCAGGGGTCCACCTCTCTCTCTGGACTTGCAATAGAGGCCCCAGGGTGCCCCTTGGCCCTCCACCTAGGGGCCTCTTACCCCAGAAAGCTACCCAGGGGTCCACCTCTCTCCCTAGACTTGCAGACTAGGCCCCAGGGTGACCCTTGGCCCTCCACCTAGGGGTGTCTGACCCCAGCAAGCTGCCCAGGTGCCTGCCTATCTCCCTGGACTTGCAGTAGAGTCCCCAGGGTGCCCCATGGCCGTCCACCTAGGGCCCTCTGACCCCAGCAAGCTACCCAGGAGTCCACATCTCTCCCTGGACTTGCAATAGAGGCCCCAGGGTGCCCCGTGACCCTCCACCTAGGGGCCTCTGACCCCAGCAAGCTACCCAGGGGTCCACCTCTCTCCCTGGACTTGCAGTATAGGACCCAGGGTGCCCTCTGGCCCTCCACCTAGGGGCCTCTGACCCTAGCAAACTACCCAGGGGTCCACCTCTCTCCCTGGACTTGCTGTTGAGGCCCCAGGGTGCCCCTTGCCCTCCACCTAGGGGCCTCTGACCCCAGCAAGCTACCCTGGAGTCCACCTCTCTTCCTGGACTTGCAGTAGAGGCCCCAGGGTGCCCCTTGGCCCTCCATCTAGGGGCCTCTGACCCCAGCAAGCTACCGAGGGGTCCACCTCTCTCCCTGGACATGCAGTAAAGGCCCCAGGGTGCCCCGTGGCCCTCCACCTAGGGGCCTCTGACCCCAGCAAGCTACCCAGGGGTCCACATCTCTCCTTGGACTTGCAGTGTAGGCCCCTGGGTGCCCCCTGGACCTCCACCTAGGGGCCTCTGACCCTAGCAAGCTACCCGGGGGTCCAGCTCTCTCCCTGGACTTGCAATAGAGGCCCCAGGGTGCCCCCTTGCCCTCCACCCAGGGGCTACTGACCCCAGCAAGCTACTCAGGGCTCCACCTCTCTCTCTGGACTTGGAGTAGAGGCCCTAGGCTGCCCTCTGGCCCTCCACCTAGGGGCCACTGACCCCAGCAAGCTACCCAAGGCTTCACCTCTCTCCCTGGACTTGAAGTAGAGTCCCCAGGGTGCCCCATGGCCCTCCACCTAGGGCCCTCTGACCCCAGCAAGCTACCCAGGGCTACATTTCTCTCCCTGGACTTGCAGTATAGGCCTCAGGGTGCCCCCTGGTCCTCCACCTAGGGGCCCCTGACCCAAGCAAGCAGCCCAGGGGTCCACCTCTCTCCCTGGACTTTCAATAGAGGCCCCAGGGTGGCCCTTGGCCCTCCACCTAGGGGCCTCTGACCCCAGAAAGCTACCATGGGGTCCACCTCTCTCCCTAGACTTGCAGACCAGGCCCCAGGGTGACCCTTGGCCCTCCACCTAGGGGCCTCTGACCCCAGCAAGCTGCCCAGGGGCCTCCTTATCTCCCTGGACTTGCAGTAGAGTCCCCAGGGTGCCCCATGGCCCTCCAAGTAGGGCCCTCTGACCCCAGCAAGCTACCCAAGGGTCCACCTCTCTCCCTGGACTTGCAGTATAGGCCACAGGGTGCCCCCTTGCCCTCCACCTAGGGGCCTCTGACCCCAGCAAGCTACCCAGGGCTCCACTTCTCTCCCTGGACTTGCAGTAGAGGCCGCAGGGTGCCCCCTTGCCCTCCACCCAGGGGCTACTGAACCCAGCAAGCTACCCAGGGCTCCCCTTCTCTCCCTGGACTTGCAGTAGAGGCCCCAGGGTACCCTGTGGCCCTCCACCTAGGGGCCTCTGAGTCCAGCAAGCTACTCAGGGGTCCACCTCTTTCCCTGGACTTGAAGTAGAGGCCCCAGGGTACCCCGTGGCCCTCCACCTAGTTGCCTCTGAACCCAGCAAGCTACCCAGGGGTCCAGCTCTCTCCCTGGACTTGCAGTATAGGCCCCAGGGTGCCCCCTGGTCCTCCACCTAGGGGCCCCTGACCCAAGCAAGCTGCCCAGGGCTCCACCTCTCTCCCTGGACTTGTAGTAGAGGCCCTAGGCTGCCCTCTGGCCCTCCACCTAGGGGCCTCTGACCCCAGCAAGCTACCGAGGGGCCCACCTCTCTCCCTGGACTTGCAATAGAGGCCCCAGGGTGCCCCCTGACCCTCCACCTAGGGGCCTCTGACCCCAGCAAGCTACCCAGGGGTCCACATCTCTACCTGGACTTGCAGTAGACGCCCCTGGGTGCCCCCTGGTCCTCCACCTAGGGGCCTCTAATCCCAGCAAGCTACCCAGGGGTCGACCTCTCTCCCTGGACTAATAGTAGAGGCCCCAGGGAGCCCCTTGGCCCTCCACCTAGGGGCCTCTGACCCCAGCAAACTACCCAGGGGTCCACCTCTCTTCCTGGACTTGCAGTAGAGTCCCCAGGGTGCCCCATGGCCCTCCACCTAGGGTCCTCTGACCCCAGCAAGCTACCCAGGGCTCCAACTCTCTCCCTGGACTTGCAGTATAGGCCCCAGGGTGCCCCCTGGTCCTCCACCTAGGGGCCTCTGACCCTAGCAAACTACCCAGTGGTCCACTTCTCTCCCTGGACTTGCTGTAGAGGCCCCAGGGTGCCCCGTGGCCCTCCACCTAGGCGCCTCTGACCCCAGCAAGCTACACTGGGGTCCACCTCTCTCCCTGGACTTGCAGTAGAGGCCCCAGGGTGCCCCTTGGCCCTCCACCTATGGGCCTCTGACCCCAGCAAGCTACCGAGGGGTCCACCTCTCTGCCTGGACTTGCTTAGAGGCCCCAGGGTGCCCCATGGCCCTCCCCCTAGGGGCCTCTGACACCAGCAAGCTTCCCAGTGGTCCACCTCTCTCCCTAGACTTGCAGTAGAGGCCCCAGGGTGACCCTTGGCCCTCCACCTAGGGGCCTCTGATCCCAGCAAGCTACCCAGGGTCCTACCTATCTCCCTGGACTTGCAGTAGAGTCCCCAGGGTGCCCCATGGCCCTCCACCTAGGGGCCTCTGACCCCAGCAAGCTACCCAGGGCTCCACTTCTCTCCCTGGACTTGCAGTAGAGGCCGCAGGGTGCCCCCTTGCCCTCCACCCAGGGGCTACTGAACCCAGCAAGCTACCCAGGGCTCCCCTTCTCTCCCTGGACTTGCAGTAGAGGCCCCAGGGTACCCCGTGGCCCTCCACCTAGGGGCCTCTGAGTCCAGCAAGCTACCCAGGGGTCCACCTCTCTCCCTGGACTTGAAGTAGAGGCCCCAGGGTACCCCGTGGCCCTCCACCTAGGGGCCTCTGAACCCAGCAAGCTACCCAGGGGTCCAGCTCTCTCCCTGGACTTGCAATAGAGGCCCCAGGGTGCCCCCTGACCCTCCACCTAGGGGCCTCTGACCCCAACAAGCTACCCAGGGGTCCACATCTCTACCTGGACTTGCAGTACACGCCCCTGGGTGCCCCCTGGTCCTCCACCTAGGGGCCTCTAATCCCAGCAAGCTACCCAGGGGTCGACCTCTCTCCCTGGACTAATAGTAGAGGCCCCAGGGTGCCCCTTGGCCCTCCACCTAGGGGCCTCTGACCCCAGCAAACTACCCAGGGCTCCACCTCTCTCCCTAGACTTGCAGTAGAGGCCCCGGGGTGTCCCCTTGCCCTCCACCCAGGGGCTACTGACCCCAGCAAGCTACCCAGGGCTCCACCTCTCTCCCTGGACTCTCAGTAGAGGCACCAGGGTACCCCGTGGCCCTCCACCTAGGGGCCTCTGAGTCCAGCAAGCTACCCAGGGGTCCACATCTCTCCCTGGACTTGCAATAGAGGCCCCAGGGTACCCCGTGGCCCTCCACCTAGGGGCCTCTGAACCCAGCAAGCTACCCAGGTGTCCAGCTCTCTCCCTGGACTTGCAATAGAGGCCCCAGGGTGCCCCCTTGTCCTCCACCCAAGGGCTACTGACCCCAGCAAGCTACCCAGGGCTCCACCTATCTCCCTGGACTTGCAGTAGAGTCCCCAGGGTGCCCCATGGCCCTCCACCTAGGGCTCTCTGACCCCAGCAAGCTAGCCAGGGCAAAAACTCTCTCCCTGGACTTGCAGTATAGGCCTCAGGGTGCCCCCTGGTCCTCCACCTAGGGGCCCCTGACACAAGCAAGCAGCCCAGGGGTCCACCTCTCTCCCTGGACTTGCAATAGAGGCCCCAGGGTGCCCCTTGGCCCTCCACCTAGGGGCGTATGACCCCAGAAAGCTACCCAGGGGTCCACTTCTCTCCCTAGACTTGCAGACTAGGCCCCAGGGTGACCCTTGGCCCTCCACCTAGGGGCTTCTGACCCCAGCAAGCTGCCCAGGGGCCTGCCTATCTCCCTGGACTTGCAGTAGAGGCCCCTGGGTACCCCGTGGCCCTCCACCTAGGAGCCTCTGAACCCAGCAAGCTACCCAGGGCTCCACCTCTCTCCCTGGACTCTCAGTAGAGGCACCAGGGTACCCCGTGGCCCTCCACCTAGGGGCCTCTGAGTCCAGCAAGCTACCCAGGGGTCCACATCTCTCCCTGGACTTGCAATAGAGGCCCCAGGGTACCCCGTGGCCCTCCACCTAGGGGCCTCTGACCCCAGCAGGCTACTCAGGGGTCCACATCTCTCCCTGGACTTGCAGTAGAGGCCCCAGGGTACCCCGTGGCCCTCCACCTAGGGGCCTCTGAACCCAGCAAGCTACCCAGGAGTCCAGCTCTCTCCCTGGACTTGCAATAGAGGCCCCAGAGTGCCCCCTTGCCCTCCACCTAGGGGCCTCTGACCCCAGCAAATTACCCAGGGCTCCACCTCTCTCCCTGGATCTGCAGTAGAGGCCCCAGGGTGCCCATTGGACCTCCACCTAGGGGCCTCTGACCCCAGCAAGCTACCCAGGGGTCCACCTCTCTCCCTGGACTTATAGGCGAGGCCCCAGGGTGCCCCCTGGCATTCCATCTAGGGGCCTTTGACCCCAGCAAACTACCCAGGGGTCCACCTCTCTTCCTGGATTTGCAGTAGAGTCCCCAGGGTGCCCCATGGCCCTCCACCTAGGGCCCTCTGACCCCAGCAAGCTACCCAGGGCTCCAACTCTCTCCCTGGACTTGCAGTAGAGGCCCCAGGGTGCCCCTTGGCCCTCCACCTAGGGGCCTCTGACCCCAGCAAGCTAATTGAGGGATCCACCTCTCTCCCTGGACTTGCAGTAGAGGCCCCAGGGTGCCCCGTGGCCCTCCCCCAGGGGCCTCTGACACCAGCAAGCTTCCCAATGGTCCACCTCTCTCCCTAGACTTGCAGTAGAGGCCCCAGGGCGACCCTTGGCCCTCCACCTAGGGCCCTCTGACCCCAGCAAGCTACCCAGGGCTCCAACTCTCTCCCTGGACTTGCAGTAGAGGCCCCAGGGTGCCCCTTGGCCCTCCACCCAGGGGCTACTGACCCCAGCAAGCTAACCAGAGCTCCACTTCTCTCCCTGGACTTGCAGTAGAGGCCCCAGGGTGCCCCCTTGCCCTCCACCCAGGGGCTACTGACCCCAGCAAGCTACTCAGGGCTCCACCTCTCTCCCTGGACTTGCAGTAGAGGCCCCAGGGTACCCCGTGGCCCTCCACCTAGGGGCCTCTGACCCCAGCAGGCTACTCAGGGGTAAACATCTCTCCCTGGACTTGCAGTAGAGGCCCCAGGTTACCCCGTGGCCCTCCACCTAGGGGCCTCTGAACCCAGCAAGCTACCCAGGGCTCCACCTCTCTCCCTGGACTTGCAGTAGAGGCCCCAGGGTGCCCATTGGACCTCCACCTAGGGGCCTCTGACCCCAGCAAGCTACCCAGGGGTCCACCTCTCTCCCTGGACTTATAGGCGAGGCCCCAGGGTGCCCCCTGGCCCTCCACCTAGGGGCCTTTGACCCCAGCAAACTACCCAGGGGTCCACCTCTCTTCCTGGACTTGCAGTAGAGTCCCCAGGGTGCCCCATGGCCCTCCACCGAGGGCCCTCTGACCCCAGCAAGCTACCCAGGGCTCCAACTCTCTCCCTGGACTTGCAGTAGAGGCCCCAGGGTGCCCCTTGGCCCTCCACCTAGGGGCCTCTGACCCCAGCAAGCTAATTGAGGGATCCACCTCTCTCCCTGGACTTGCAGTAGAGGCCCCAGGGTGCCCCGTGGCCCTCCCCTAGGGGCCTCTGACACCAGCCAGCTTCCCAATGGTCCACCTCTCTCCCTAGACTTGCAGTAGAGGCCCCAGGGTGACCCTTGGCCCTCCACCTAGGGGCCTCTGACCCCAGCAAGCTACCCAGGGCTCCAACTCTCTCCCTGGACTTGCAGTATAGGTCTCAGGGTGCCCCCTGGTCCTCCACCTAGGGCCCCCTGACCCCAGCAAGCTACCCAGGGCTCCAACTCTCTCCCTGGACTTGCAGAATAGGCCTCAGGGTGCCCCCTGGTCCTCCACCTAGGGCCCCCTGACCCAAGCAAGCTGCCCAGGGGTCCAGCTCTCTGCCTGGACTTGCAATAGAGGCCCCAGGGTGCCCCTTGGCCCTCCACCTAGGGGCCTCTAATCCCAGAAAGCTACCCAGGGGTCCACCTCTCTCCCTAGACTAGCAGACTAGGCCCCAGGGTGACCCTTGGCCCTCCACCTAGGGGCCTCTGACCCCAGCAAGCTGCCCAGGGGCCTGCCTATCTCCTTGGACTTGCAGTAGAGTCCCCAGGGTGCCCCATGGCCCTTCACCTAGGGCCCTCTGACCCCAGCAAGCTACCCAGGGGTCCACATCTCTCCCTGGACTTGCAATAGAGGCCCCAGGGTGCCCCGTGACCCTCCACCTAGGGGCCTCTGACCCCAGCAAGCTACCCAGGGGTCCACATCTCTCCCTGGACTTGCAGTAGACACCCCTGGGTGCCCCCTGGCCCTCCACCTAGGGGCCTTTGACCCAAGCAAGCTACCCAGGGGTCCACCTCTCTCCATGAACTTATAGTAGAGGCCCCAGGGTGCCCCCTGACCCTCCACCTAGGGGCCTCTGAGTCCAGCAAGCTACCCAGGGGTCCACATCTCTCCCTGGACTTGCAGTAGAGGCCCCAGGGTACCCAGTGGCCCTCCACCTAGGGGCCTCTGAATCCAGCAAGCTACCCAGGGCTCCACCTCTCTCCCTGGACTTGCAGTAGAGGTCCCAGAGTGCCCATTGGCCCTCCACCTAGGGGTCTCTGACCCCAGCAAGCTACCCAAGGGTCCGCCTCTGACCCCAGCAAGCTGCCCAGGGGCAAGCCTATCTCCCTGGACTTGCAGTAGAGTCCCCAGGGTGCCCCATGGCCCTCCACGTAGGGCCCTCTGACCCCAGCAAGCTTCCCAGTGGTCCACCTTTCTCCCTAGACTTGCAGTAGAGGTCCCAGGGTGCCCCCTTGCCCTCCACCCAGGGGCTACTGACTCCAGCAAGCTACCCAGGGCTCCACCTCTCTCCCTGGACTTGCAGTAGAGGCCCCAGGGTACCCCGTGGCCCTCCACCTAGGGGCCTCTGATTCCAGCAAGCTACCCAGGGGTCCACCTCTCTCCCTGGACTTGCAGTAGAAGCCCCAGGGTACCCCGTGGCCCTCCACCTAGGGGCCTCTGAACCCAGCAAGCTACCCAGGGGTCCAGCTCTCTCCCTGGACTTGCAATAGAGGCCCCAGGGTGCCCCCTTGCCCTCCACCCAGGGGCTACTGACCCCAGCAAGCTACCCAGGGCTCCACCTCTCTCCCTGGACTTGTAGTAGAGGCCCTAGGCTGCCCTCTGGCCCTCCACCTAGGGGCTTCTTACCCTAGCAAGCTACCCAGGGGTCCACCTCTCTCCCTGGACTTATAGTAGAGGCCCCAGGGTGCCCCCTGGCCCTCCACCTAGGGGCCTCTGAGTCCAGCAAGCTACCGAGGGGTCCACCTCTCTCCCTGGACTTGCAGTATAGGCCCCAGGGTGGCCAGTGGCACTCCACCTAGGGGCCTCTGACCCCAGCAAGCTACCCAGGGGTCCACATCTCTCCCTGGACTTGCAGTAGACGCCCCTGGGTGCCCCCTGGCCCTCCACCTAGGGGCCTCTGACCCCAGCAAGCTTCCCAGGGGTCCACCTCTCTCCCTGGACTTATAGTAGAGGCCCTACGTTGACCCTGGCCCTCCCCCTAGGGGCCTCTGACACCAGCAAGCTACCCAGGGCTCCACCTCTCTCCCTAGACTTGCAGACTAGGCCCCAGGGTGCCCCCTGGCCCTCCACCTAGGGGCCTCTGACCCCAGCAAGCTGCCCAGGGAACTGCCTATCTCCCTGGACTTGCAGTAGAGGCCCCAGGGAACCCCTGGCCCTCCACCCAGGGGCCTCTGAACCCAGCAAGCTACCCAGGGGTCCACCTCTCTCCCTGGACTTATAGTAGAGGCCCTATGGTGCCCACTGGCCCTCCCCCTAGGGGCCTCTGACACCAGCAAGCTTCCCAGTGATTCACCTCTCTCCCTGGACTTGCAGTAGAGGCCCCAGGGTACCCCGTGGCCCTCCACCTAGGGGCCTCTGACCCCAGCAAGCTACCCAGGGGTCCACATCTCTCGCTGGACTTGCAGTAGAGGCCCCAGGGTACCTCGTGGCCCTCCACCTAGGGGCCTTTGAACCCAGCAAGCTACCCAGGGGTCCAGCTCTCTCCCTGGACTTGCAATAGAGGCCCCAGGGTGCCCCCTTGCCCTCCAACCAGTGGCTACTGACCCCAGCAAGCTACCCAGGGCTCCACCTCTCTCCCTGGACTTTCAGTAGAGGCCCCAGGGTGCCCATTGGCCCTCCACCTAGGGGTCTCTGACCCCAGCAAGCTACCGAGGGGTCCACCTCTCTCCCTGGACTTGCAATAGAGGCCCCAGGGTGCCCCATGACCCTCCACCTAGGGGCCTCTGACCCCAGCAAGCTACCCAGGGGACCACCTCTCTACCTGGACTTGCAGTATAGGCCCCAGGGTGCCCTCTGGCCCTCCAACTAGGGGCCTCTGACCCCAGCAAGCTACCCAGGGGTCCACCTCTCTCCTTGGACTTGCAGTATAGGCCCCAGGGTGCCACCTGGCCCTTCACCTAGGGGCATCTGACCCCAGCAAGCTACCCAGGGGTCCACCTCTCACCCTGGACTTGCAGTATAGGACCCAGGGTGCCCCCTGGCCCTCCACCTAGGGGCATCTGACACCAGCAAGCTACCCAGGGGTCCACCTCTCTCCCTGGTCTTGCAGTATAGGACCCAGGGTGCCCTCTGGCCCTCCACCTAGGGGCCTCTGACCCTAGCAAACTACCCAGGGGTCCACCTCTCTCCCTGGACTTGCAGTAGAGGCCCCAGGGTACCCCGTGGCCCTCCACCTACGGGCTTCTGACCCCAGCAGGCTACTCAGGGGTAAACATCTCTCCCTGGACTTGCAGTAGAGGCCCCAGGTTACCCCGTGGCCCTCCACCTAGGGGCCTCTGAACCCAGCAAGCTACCCAGGGCTCCACCTCTCTCCCTGGACTTGCAGTAGAGGCCCCAGGGTGCCCATTGGACCTCCACCTAGGGGCCTCTGACCCCAGCAAGCTACCCAGGGGTCCACCTCTCTCCCTGGACTTATAGGCGAGGCCCCAGGGTGCCCCCTGGCCCTCCACCTAGGGGCCTTTGACCCCAGCAAACTACCCAGGGGTCCACCTCTCTTCCTGGACTTGCAGTAGAGTCCCCAGGGTGCCCCATGGCCCTCCACCGAGGGCCCTCTGACCCCAGCAAGCTACCCAGGGCTCCAACTCTCTCCCTGGACTTGCAGTAGAGGCCCCAGGGTGCCCCTTGGCCCTCCACCTAGGGGCCTCTGACCCCAGCAAGCTAATTGAGGGATCCACCTCTCTCCCTGGATTTGCAGTAGAGGCCCCAGGGTGCCCCGTGGCCCTCCCCTAGGGGCCTCTGACACCAGCCAGCTTCCCAATGGTCCACCTCTCTCCCTAGACTTGCAGTAGAGGCCCCAGGGTGACCCTTGGCCCTCCACCTAGGGGCCTCTGACCCCAGCAAGCTACCCAGGGCTCCAACTCTCTCCCTGGACTTGCAGTATAGGTCTCAGGGTGCCCCCTGGTCCTCCACCTAGGGCCCCCTGACCCCAGCAAGCTACCCAGGGCTCCAACTCTCTCCCTGGACTTGCAGTATAGGCCTCAGGGTGCCCCCTGGTCCTCCACCTAGGGCCCCCTGACCCAAGCAAGCTGCCCAGGGGTCCAGCTCTCTCCCTGGACTTGCAATAGAGGCCCCAGGGTGCCCCTTGGCCCTCCACCTAGGGGCCTCTAATCCCAGAAAGCTACCCAGGGGTCCACCTCTCTCCCTAGACTAGCAGACTAGGCCCCAGGGTGACCCTTGGCCCTCCACCTAGGGGCCTCTGACCCCAGCAAGCTGCCCAGGGGCCTGCCTATCTCCTTGGACTTGCAGTAGAGTCCCCAGGGTGCCCCATGGCCCTTCACCTAGGGCCCTCTGACCCCAGCAAGCTACCCAGGGGTCCACATCTCTCCCTGGACTTGCAATAGAGGCCCCAGGGTGCCCCGTGACCCTCCACCTAGGGGCCTCTGACCCCAGCAAGCTACCCAGGGGTCCACATCTCTCCCTGGACTTGCAGTAGACACCCCTGGGTGCCCCCTGGCCCTCCACCTAGGGGCCTTTGACCCAAGCAAGCTACCCAGGGGTCCACCTCTCTCCATGAACTTATAGTAGAGGCCCCAGGGTGCCCCCTGACCCTCCACCTAGGGGCCTCTGAGTCCAGCAAGCTACCCAGGGGTCCACATCTCTCCCTGGACTTGCAGTAGAGGCCCCAGGGTACCCAGTGGCCCTCCACCTAGGGGCCTCTGAATCCAGCAAGCTACCCAGGGCTCCACCTCTCTCCCTGGACTTGCAGTAGAGGTCCCAGGGTGCCCATTGGCCCTCCACCTAGGGGTCTCTGACCCCAGCAAGCTACCCAAGGGTCCGCCTCTGACCCCAGCAAGCTGCCCAGGGGCAAGCCTATCTCCCTGGACTTGCAGTAGAGTCCCCAGGGTGCCCCATGGCCCTCCACGTAGGGCCCTCTGACCCCAGCAAGCTTCCCAGTGGTCCACCTTTCTCCCTAGACTTGCAGTAGAGGTCCCAGGGTGCCCATTGGCCCTCCACCTAGGGGTCTCTGACCCCAGCAAGCTACCCAAGGGTCCGCCTCTGACCCCAGCAAGCTGCCCAGGGGCAAGCCTATCTCCCTGGACTTGCAGTAGAGGCCCCAGGGTGACCCTTGGCCCTCCACCTAGGGGCCTCTGACCCCAGCAAGCTACCCAGGGCTCCAACTCTCTCCCTGGACTTGCAGTATAGGTCTCAGGGTGCCCCCTGGTCCTCCACCTAGGGCCCCCTGACCCCAGCAAGCTACCCAGGGCTCCAACTCTCTCCCTGGACTTGCAGTATAGGCCTCAGGGTGCCCCGTGGCCCTCCACCTACGGGCTTCTGACCCCAGCAGGCTACTCAGGGGTAAACATCTCTCCCTGGACTTGCAGTAGAGGCCCCAGGTTACCCCGTGGCCCTCCACCTAGGGGCCTCTGAACCCAGCAAGCTACCCAGGGCTCCACCTCTCTCCCTGGACTTGCAGTAGAGGCCCCAGGGTGCCCATTGGACCTCCACCTAGGGGCCTCTGACCCCAGCAAGCTACCCAGGGGTCCACCTCTCTCCCTGGACTTATAGGCGAGGCCCCAGGGTGCCCCCTGGCCCTCCACCTAGGGGCCTTTGACCCCAGCAAACTACCCAGGGGTCCACCTCTCTTCCTGGACTTGCAGTAGAGTCCCCAGGGTGCCCCATGGCCCTCCACCGAGGGCCCTCTGACCCCAGCAAGCTACCCAGGGCTCCAACTCTCTCCCTGGACTTGCAGTAGAGGCCCCAGGGTGCCCCTTGGCCCTCCACCTAGGGGCCTCTGACCCCAGCAAGCTAATTGAGGGATCCACCTCTCTCCCTGGACTTGCAGTAGAGGCCCCAGGGTGCCCCGTGGCCCTCCCCTAGGGGCCTCTGACACCAGCCAGCTTCCCAATGGTCCACCTCTCTCCCTAGACTTGCAGTAGAGGCCCCAGGGTGACCCTTGGCCCTCCACCTAGGGGCCTCTGACCCCAGCAAGCTACCCAGGGCTCCAACTCTCTCCCTGGACTTGCAGTATAGGTCTCAGGGTGCCCCCTGGTCCTCCACCTAGGGCCCCCTGACCCCAGCAAGCTACCCAGGGCTCCAACTCTCTCCCTGGACTTGCAGTATAGGCCTCAGGGTGCCCCCTGGTCCTCCACCTAGGGCCCCCTGACCCAAGCAAGCTGCCCAGGGGTCCAGCTCTCTCCCTGGACTTGCAATAGAGGCCCCAGGGTGCCCCTTGGCCCTCCACCTAGGGGCCTCTAATCCCAGAAAGCTACCCAGGGGTCCACCTCTCTCCCTAGACTAGCAGACTAGGCCCCAGGGTGACCCTTGGCCCTCCACCTAGGGGCCTCTGACCCCAGCAAGCTGCCCAGGGGCCTGCCTATCTCCTTGGACTTGCAGTAGAGTCCCCAGGGTGCCCCATGGCCCTTCACCTAGGGCCCTCTGACCCCAGCAAGCTACCCAGGGGTCCACATCTCTCCCTGGACTTGCAATAGAGGCCCCAGGGTGCCCCGTGACCCTCCACCTAGGGGCCTCTGACCCCAGCAAGCTACCCAGGGGTCCACATCTCTCCCTGGACTTGCAGTAGACACCCCTGGGTGCCCCCTGGCCCTCCACCTAGGGGCCTTTGACCCAAGCAAGCTACCCAGGGGTCCACCTCTCTCCATGAACTTATAGTAGAGGCCCCAGGGTGCCCCCTGACCCTCCACCTAGGGGCCTCTGAGTCCAGCAAGCTACCCAGGGGTCCACATCTCTCCCTGGACTTGCAGTAGAGGCCCCAGGGTACCCAGTGGCCCTCCACCTAGGGGCCTCTGAATCCAGCAAGCTACCCAGGGCTCCACCTCTCTCCCTGGACTTGCAGTAGAGGTCCCAGGGTGCCCATTGGCCCTCCACCTAGGGGTCTCTGACCCAAGCTAGCTACCCAAGGGTCCGCCTCTGACCCCAGCAAGCTGCCCAGGGGCAAGCCTATCTCCCTGGACTTGCAGTAGAGTCCCCAGGGTGCCCCATGGCCCTCCACGTAGGGCCCTCTGACCCCAGCAAGCTTCCCAGTGGTCCACCTTTCTCCCTAGACTTGCAGTAGAGGTCCCAGGGTGCCCATTGGCCCTCCACCTAGGGGTCTCTGACCCCAGCAAGCTACCCAAGGGTCCGCCTCTGACCCCAGCAAGCTGCCCAGGGGCAAGCCTATCTCCCTGGACTTGCAGTAGAGGCCCCAGGGTGACCCTTGGCCCTCCACCTAGGGGCCTCTGACCCCAGCAAGCTACCCAGGGCTCCAACTCTCTCCCTGGACTTGCAGTATAGGTCTCAGGGTGCCCCCTGGTCCTCCACCTAGGGCCCCCTGACCCCAGCAAGCTACCCAGGGCTCCAACTCTCTCCCTGGACTTGCAGTATAGGCCTCAGGGTGCCCCCTGGTCCTCCACCTAGGGCCCCCTGACCCAAGCAAGCTGCCCAGGGGTCCAGCTCTCTCCCTGGACTTGCAATAGAGGCCCCAGGGTGCCCCTTGGCCCTCCACCTAGGGGCCTCTAATCCCAGAAAGCTACCCAGGGGTCCACCTCTCTCCCTAGACTAGCAGACTAGGCCCCAGGGTGACCCTTGGCCCTCCACCTAGGGGCCTCTGACCCCAGCAAGCTGCCCAGGGGCCTGCCTATCTCCTTGGACTTGCAGTAGAGTCCCCAGGGTGCCCCATGGCCCTTCACCTAGGGCCCTCTGACCCCAGCAAGCTACCCAGGGGTCCACATCTCTCCCTGGACTTGCAATAGAGGCCCCAGGGTGCCCCGTGACCCTCCACCTAGGGGCCTCTGACCCCAGCAAGCTACCCAGGGGTCCACATCTCTCCCTGGACTTGCAGTAGACACCCCTGGGTGCCCCCTGGCCCTCCACCTAGGGGCCTTTGACCCAAGCAAGCTACCCAGGGGTCCACCTCTCTCCATGAACTTAGAGTAGAGGCCCCAGGGTGCCCCCTGACCCTCCACCTAGGGGCCTCTGAGTCCAGCAAGCTACCCAGGGGTCCACATCTCTCCCTGGACTTGCAGTAGAGGCCCCAGGGTACCCAGTGGCCCTCCACCTAGGGGCCTCTGAATCCAGCAAGCTACCCAGGGCTCCACCTCTCTCCCTGGACTTGCAGTAGAGGTCCCAGGGTGCCCATTGGCCCTCCACCTAGGGGTCTCTGACCCCAGCAAGCTACCCAAGGGTCCGCCTCTGACCCCAGCAAGCTGCCCAGGGGCAAGCCTATCTCCCTGGACTTGCAGTAGAGTCCCCAGGGTGCCCCATGACCCTCCACGTAGGGCCCTCTGACCCCAGCAAGCTTCCCAGTGGTCCACCTTTCTCCCTAGACTTGCAGTAGAGGTCCCAGGGTGCCCCCTTGCCCTCCACCCAGGGGCTACTGACTCCAGCAAGCTACCCAGGGCTCCACCTCTCTCCCTGGACTTGCAGTAGAGGCCCCAGGGTACCCCGTGGCCCTCCACCTAGGGGCCTCTGATTCCAGCAAGCTACCCAGGGGTCCACCTCTCTCCCTGGACTTGCAGTAGAAGCCCCAGGGTACCCCGTGGCCCTCCACCTAGGGGCCTCTGAACCCAGCAAGCTACCCAGGGGTCCAGCTCTCTCCCTGGACTTGCAATAGAGGCCCCAGGGTGCCCCCTTGCCCTCCACCCAGGGGCTACTGACCCCAGCAAGCTACCCAGGGCTCCACCTCTCTCCCTGGACTTGTAGTAGAGGCCCTAGGCTGCCCTCTGGCCCTCCACCTAGGGGCTTCTTACCCTAGCAAGCTACCCAGGGGTCCACCTCTCTCCCTGGACTTATAGTAGAGGCCCCAGGGTGCCCCCTGGCCCTCCACCTAGGGGCCTCTGAGTCCAGCAAGCTACCGAGGGGTCCACCTCTCTCCCTGGACTTGCAGTATAGGCCCCAGGGTGGCCAGTGGCACTCCACCTAGGGGCCTCTGACCCCAGCAAGCTACCCAGGGGTCCACATCTCTCCCTGGACTTGCAGTAGACGCCCCTGGGTGCCCCCTGGCCCTCCACCTAGGGGCCTCTGACCCCAGCAAGCTTCCCAGGGGTCCACCTCTCTCCCTGGACTTATAGTAGAGGCCCTACGTTGACCCTGGCCCTCCCCCTAGGGGCCTCTGACACCAGCAAGCTACCCAGGGCTCCACCTCTCTCCCTAGACTTGCAGACTAGGCCCCAGGGTGCCCCCTGGCCCTCCACCTAGGGGCCTCTGACCCCAGCAAGCTGCCCAGGGAACTGCCTATCTCCCTGGACTTGCAGTAGAGTCCCCAGGGTGCCCCATGGCCCTCCACCTAGGGGCCTCTGACCCCAGCAAGCTGCCCAGGGGCCTGCCTACCTCCCTGGACTTTCAGTAGTGTCCCTAGGGTGCCCCATGGCCCTCCACGTAGGGCCCTCTGACCCCAGCAAGCTACCCAGGGGTCCAACTCTCTCCCTGGACTTGCAGTAGAGGCCCCAGGGAACCCCTGGCCCTCCACCCAGGGGCCTCTGAACCCAGCAAGCTACCCAGGGGTCCACCTCTCTCCCTGGACTTATAGTAGAGGCCCTATGGTGCAAACTGGCCCTCCCCCTAGGGGCCTCTGACACCAGCAAGCTTCCCAGTGATTCACCTCTCTCCCTGGACTTGCAGTAGAGGCCCCAGGGTACCCCGTTGCCCTCCACCTAGGGGCCTCTGACCCCAGCAAGCTACCCAGGGGTCCACATCTCTCCCTGGACTTGCAGTAGAGGCCCCAGGGTACCTCGTGGCCCTCCACCTAGGGGCCTTTGAACCCAGCAAGCTACCCAGGGGTCCAGCTCTCTCCCTGGACTTGCAATAGAGGCCCCAGGGTGCCCCCTTGCCCTCCAACCAGTGGCTACTGACCCCAGCAAGCTACCCAGGGCTCCACCTCTCTCCCTGGACTTTCAGTAGAGGCCCCAGGGTGCCCATTGGCCCTCCACCTAGGGGTCTCTGACCCCAGCAAGCTACCGAGGGGTCCACCTCTCTCCCTGGACTTGCAATAGAGGCCCCAGGGTGCCCCATGACCCTCCACCTAGGGGCCTCTGACCCCAGCAAGCTACCCAGGGGACCACCTCTCTACCTGGACTTGCAGTATAGGCCCCAGGGTGCCCTCTGGCCCTCCAACTAGGGGCCTCTGACCCCAGCAAGCTACCCAGGGGTCCACCTCTCTCCTTGGACTTGCAGTATAGGCCCCAGGGTGCCACCTGGCCCTTCACCTAGGGGCATCTGACCCCAGCAAGCTACCCAGGGGTCCACCTCTCACCCTGGACTTGCAGTATAGGACCCAGGGTGCCCCCTGGCCCTCCACCTAGGGGCATCTGACACCAGCAAGCTACCCAGGGGTCCACCTCTCTCCCTGGTCTTGCAGTATAGGACCCAGGGTGCCCTCTGGCCCTCCACCTAGGGGCCTCTGACCCTAGCAAACTACCCAGGGGTCCACCTCTCTCCCTGGACTTGCAGTAGAGGCCCCAGGGTACCCCGTGGCCCTCCACCTACGGGCTTCTGACCCCAGCAGGCTACTCAGGGGTAAACATCTCTCCCTGGACTTGCAGTAGAGGCCCCAGGTTACCCCGTGGCCCTCCACCTAGGGGCCTCTGAACCCAGCAAGCTACCCAGGGCTCCACCTCTCTCCCTGGACTTGCAGTAGAGGCCCCAGGGTGCCCATTGGACCTCCACCTAGGGGCCTCTGACCCCAGCAAGCTACCCAGGGGTCCACCTCTCTCCCTGGACTTATAGGCGAGGCCCCAGGGTGCCCCCTGGCCCTCCACCTAGGGGCCTTTGACCCCAGCAAACTACCCAGGGGTCCACCTCTCTTCCTGGACTTGCAGTAGAGTCCCCAGGGTGCCCCATGGCCCTCCACCGAGGGCCCTCTGACCCCAGCAAGCTACCCAGGGCTCCAACTCTCTCCCTGGACTTGCAGTAGAGGCCCCAGGGTGCCCCTTGGCCCTCCACCTAGGGGCCTCTGACCCCAGCAAGCTAATTGAGGGATCCACCTCTCTCCCTGGACTTGCAGTAGAGGCCCCAGGGTGCCCCGTGGCCCTCCCCTAGGGGCCTCTGACACCAGCCAGCTTCCCAATGGTCCACCTCTCTCCCTAGACTTGCAGTAGAGGCCCCAGGGTGACCCTTGGCCCTCCACCTAGGGGCCTCTGACCCCAGCAAGCTACCCAGGGCTCCAACTCTCTCCCTGGACTTGCAGTATAGGTCTCAGGGTGCCCCCTGGTCCTCCACCTAGGGCCCCCTGACCCCAGCAAGCTACCCAGGGCTCCAACTCTCTCCCTGGACTTGCAGTATAGGCCTCAGGGTGCCCCCTGGTCCTCCACCTAGGGCCCCCTGACCCAAGCAAGCTGCCCAGGGGTCCAGCTCTCTCCCTGGACTTGCAATAGAGGCCCCAGGGTGCCCCTTGGCCCTCCACCTAGGGGCCTCTAATCCCAGAAAGCTACCCAGGGGTCCACCTCTCTCCCTAGACTAGCAGACTAGGCCCCAGGGTGACCCTTGGCCCTCCACCTAGGGGCCTCTGACCCCAGCAAGCTGCCCAGGGGCCTGCCTATCTCCTTGGACTTGCAGTAGAGTCCCCAGGGTGCCCCATGGCCCTTCACCTAGGGCCCTCTGACCCCAGCAAGCTACCCAGGGGTCCACATCTCTCCCTGGACTTGCAATAGAGGCCCCAGGGTGCCCCGTGACCCTCCACCTAGGGGCCTCTGACCCCAGCAAGCTACCCAGGGGTCCACATCTCTCCCTGGACTTGCAGTAGACACCCCTGGGTGCCCCCTGGCCCTCCACCTAGGGGCCTTTGACCCAAGCAAGCTACCCAGGGGTCCACCTCTCTCCATGAACTTATAGTAGAGGCCCCAGGGTGCCCCCTGACCCTCCACCTAGGGGCCTCTGAGTCCAGCAAGCTACCCAGGGGTCCACATCTCTCCCTGGACTTGCAGTAGAGGCCCCAGGGTACCCAGTGGCCCTCCACCTAGGGGCCTCTGAATCCAGCAAGCTACCCAGGGCTCCACCTCTCTCCCTGGACTTGCAGTAGAGGTCCCAGGGTGCCCATTGGCCCTCCACCTAGGGGTCTCTGACCCCAGCAAGCTACCCAAGGGTCCGCCTCTGACCCCAGCAAGCTGCCCAGGGGCAAGCCTATCTCCCTGGACTTGCAGTAGAGTCCCCAGGGTGCCCCATGGCCCTCCACGTAGGGCCCTCTGACCCCAGCAAGCTTCCCAGTGGTCCACCTTTCTCCCTAGACTTGCAGTAGAGGTCCCAGGGTGCCCCCTTGCCCTCCACCCAGGGGCTACTGACTCCAGCAAGCTACCCAGGGCTCCACCTCTCTCCCTGGACTTGCAGTAGAGGCCCCAGGGTACCCCGTGGCCCTCCACCTAGGGGCCTCTGATTCCAGCAAGCTACCCAGGGGTCCACCTCTCTCCCTGGACTTGCAGTAGAAGCCCCAGGGTACCCCGTGGCCCTCCACCTAGGGGCCTCTGAACCCAGCAAGCTACCCAGGGGTCCAGCTCTCTCCCTGGACTTGCAATAGAGGCCCCAGGGTGCCCCCTTGCCCTCCACCCAGGGGCTACTGACCCCAGCAAGCTACCCAGGGCTCCACCTCTCTCCCTGGACTTGTAGTAGAGGCCCTAGGCTGCCCTCTGGCCCTCCACCTAGGGGCTTCTTACCCTAGCAAGCTACCCAGGGGTCCACCTCTCTCCCTGGACTTATAGTAGAGGCCCCAGGGTGCCCCCTGGCCCTCCACCTAGGGGCCTCTGAGTCCAGCAAGCTACCGAGGGGTCCACCTCTCTCCCTGGACTTGCAGTATAGGCCCCAGGGTGGCCAGTGGCACTCCACCTAGGGGCCTCTGACCCCAGCAAGCTACCCAGGGGTCCACATCTCTCCCTGGACTTGCAGTAGACGCCCCTGGGTGCCCCCTGGCCCTCCACCTAGGGGCCTCTGACCCCAGCAAGCTTCCCAGGGGTCCACCTCTCTCCCTGGACTTATAGTAGAGGCCCTACGTTGACCCTGGCCCTCCCCCTAGGGGCCTCTGACACCAGCAAGCTACCCAGGGCTCCACCTCTCTCCCTAGACTTGCAGACTAGGCCCCAGGGTGCCCCCTGGCCCTCCACCTAGGGGCCTCTGACCCCAGCAAGCTGCCCAGGGAACTGCCTATCTCCCTGGACTTGCAGTAGAGTCCCCAGGGTGCCCCATGGCCCTCCACCTAGGGGCCTCTGACCCCAGCAAGCTGCCCAGGGGCCTGCCTACCTCCCTGGACTTTCAGTAGTGTCCCTAGGGTGCCCCATGGCCCTCCACGTAGGGCCCTCTGACCCCAGCAAGCTACCCAGGGGTCCAACTCTCTCCCTGGACTTGCAGTAGAGGCCCCAGGGAACCCCTGGCCCTCCACCCAGGGGCCTCTGAACCCAGCAAGCTACCCAGGGGTCCACCTCTCTCCCTGGACTTATAGTAGAGGCCCTATGGTGCCCACTGGCCCTCCCCCTAGGGGCCTCTGACACCAGCAAGCTTAATAGTGATTCACCTCTCTCCCTGGACTTGCAGTAGAGGCCCCAGGGTACCCCGTGGCCCTCCACCTAGGGGCCTCTGACCCCAGCAAGCTACCCAGGGGACCACCTCTCTACCTGGACTTGCAGTATAGGCCCCAGGGTGCCCTCTGGCCCTCCAACTAGGGGCCTCTGACCCCAGCAAGCTACCCAGGGGTCCACCTCTCTCCTTGGACTTGCAGTATAGGCCCCAGGGTGCCCCCTGGCCCTTCACCTAGGGGCATCTGACCCCAGCAAGCTACCCAGGGGTCCACCTCTCACCCTGGACTTGCAGTATAGGACCCAGGGTGCCCCCTGGCCCTCCACCTAGGGGCATCTGACACCAGCAAGCTACCCAGGGGTCCACCTCTCTCCCTGGTCTTGCAGTATAGGACCCAGGGTGCCCTCTGGCCCTCCACCTAGGGGCCTCTGACCCTAGCAAACTACCCAGGGGTCCACCTCTCTCCCTGGACTTGCTGTAGAGGCCCCAGGGTGCCTCTTGCCCTCCACCTAGGGGCCTCTGACCCCAGCAAGCTACCCTGGAGTTCACTTCTCTTCCTGGACTTGCAGTAGAGGCCCCAGGGTGCCCCTTGGCCCTCCATCTAGGGGCCTTTGACCCCAGCAAGCTACCGAGGGGTCCACCTCTCTCCCTGGACATGCAGTAGAGGCCCCAGGGTGCCCCGTGGCCCTCCACCTAGGGGCCTCTAACCCCAGCAAGCTACCCAGGGGTCCACATCTCTCTTTGGACTTGCAGTGGAGGCCCCTGGGTGCCCCCTGGCCCTCCACCTAGGGGCCTCTGACCCTAGCAAGCTACCCGGGGGTCCAGCTCTCTCCCTGGACTTGCAATAGAGGCCCCAGGGTGCCCCCTTGCCCTCCACCCAGGGGCTACTGACCCCAGCAAGCTACTCAGGGCTCCACCTCTCTCCCTGGACTTGTAGTAGAGGCCCTAGGCTGCCCTCTGGCCCTCCACCTAGGGGCCTCTGACCCCAGCAAGCTACCCAAGGCTTCACCTCTCTCCCTGGACTTGCAGTAGAGGCCCCAGGGTGCCCATTGGCCCTCCACCTAGGGACCTCTGACCCCAGCAAGCTACCGAGGGGTCCACCTCTCTCCCTGGACTTGCAGTAGAGGCCCCAGGGTGCCCCGTGGCCCTCCACCTAGGGGCCTCTGACCCCAGCAAGCTACCCAGGGGTCCACCCCTCTTCCTGGACTTGCAGTATAGGCCCCAGGGTGCCCCCTGGCCCTCCAACTAGGGGCCTCTGATCCCAGCAAGCTACCCAGGGGTCCACCTCTCTCCTTGGACTTGCAGTATAGGCCCCAGGGTGCCCCTGGCCCTCCACCCAGGGGCTGCTGACCCCAGCAAGCTACCCAGGGCTCCACCTCTCTCCCTGGACTTGCAGTAGAGGCCCCAGGGTACCTAGTGGCCCTCCACCTAGGGGCCTCTGACCCCAGCAAGCTACCCAGGGCTCCACATCTCTCCCTGGACTTGCAGTAGAGGCCCCAGGGTGCCCATTGGCCCTCCACCTAGGAGTCTCTGATCCCAGCAAGCTACCGAGGGATCCACCTCTTTCCCTGGACTTGCAATAGAGGCCCCAGGGTGCCCCGGGACCCTCCACCTAGGGGCCTCTGACCCCAGCAAGCTACCCAGGGGTCCAGCTCTCTCCCTGGACTTGCAATAGAGGCCCCAGGGTGCCCCCTTGCCCTCCACCCAGGGGCTACTGACCCCAGCAAGCTACCCAGGGCTCCACCTCTCTCCCTGGACTTGTAGTAGAGGCCCTAGGCTGCCCTCTGGCCCTCCACCTAGGGGCCTCTGACCCCAGTAAGCTACCCAGGGCTCCACCTCTCTCCCTGGACTTGCAGTAGAGGCCCCAGGTTGACCCTTGGCCCTCCACCTAGGGCCCTTTGACCCCAGCAAGCAACCCAGGGGTCCACCTCTCTCCCTGGACTTGCAGTATAGGCCACAAGGTGCCCCCTTGCCCTCCACCTAGGGGCCTCTGACCCCAGCAAGCTACCCAGGGCTCCACCTCTCTCCCTGGACTTGCAGTAGAGGCCCCAGGGTGCCCCCTTGCCCTCCACCCAGGGGCTACTGGCCCCAGCAAGCTACCCAGGGCTCCACCTCTCTCCCTGGACTTGCAGTAGAGGCCCCAGGGTACCCCGTGGCCCTCCACCTAGGGGCCTCTGACCCCAGCAAGCTACCCAGGGGTCCACATCTCTCCCTGGACTTGCAGTAGAGGCCCCAGGGTACCCCGTGGCCCTCCACCTAGGGGCCTCTGAACCCAGCAAGCTACCCAGGGGTCCAGCTCTCTCCCTGGACTTGCAATAGAGGCCCCAGGGTGCCCCCTTGCCCTCCACCCAGGGGCTACTGACCCCAGCAAGCTACCCAGGGCTCAACCTCTCTCCCTGGACTTGTAGTAGAGGCCCTAGGCTGCCCTCTGGCCCTCCACCTAGGGGCCTCTGACCCCAGCAAGCTACCCAGGGCTCCACCTCTCTCCCTGGACTTGCAGTAGAGGCCCCAGGGTGCCCATTTGCCCTCCACTTAGCTGTCTCTGACCCCAGCAAGCTACCGAGGGGTCCACCTCTCTCCCTGGACTTTCATTAGAGGCCCCAGGGTGCCCCGTGAACCTCCACCTAGTGGCCTCTGACCCCAGCAAGCTACCCAGGGGTCCTCATCTCTCCCTTGTCTTGCAGTAGACGCCGCTGAGTGCCCCCTGGCCCTCCACCTAGGTGCTTCTGACCCCAGCAAGCTACCTAGGGGTCCACCTCTCTCCCTGGACTTTTAGTAGAGGCCCCAGGGTGCCCCTGGCCCTCCACCTAGGGGCCTCTGACCCCAGCAAACTACCCAGGGGTCCACCTCTCTTCCTGGACTTGCAGTAGAGGCCCTACGGTGCCCCCAGGCCCTCCCCCTAGGGGCCTCTGACACCAGCAAGCTTCCCAGTGGTCCACCTCTCTCCCTAGACTTTCAGTAGAGGCCCCAGGGTGACCCTTGGCCCTCCACCTTGGGGCCTCTGACCCCAGCAAGCTACCCAGGGGCCTACCTATCTCCCTGGACTTGCAGTTGATTCCCCAGGGTGCCCCATAACCCTGCACCTAGGGCCCTCTGACCCCAGCAAGCTACCCAGGGCTCCAACTCTCTCCCTGGACTTGCAGTATAGGCCCCAGGGTGCCCCCTGGTCCGCCACCTAGGGGCCCCTGACCCAAGCAAGCTGCCCAGGGGTCCACCTCTCTCCCTGGACTTGCAATAGAGGCCCCTGGGTGCCCCCTGGCCCTCCCCCTAGGGGCCTCTGACACCAGCAAGCTTCCCAGTGGTCCACCTCTCTCCCTAGACTTGCAGACTAGGCCCCAGGTTGACCCATGGCCCTCCACCTAGGGGCTTCTGACCCCAGCAAGCTGCCCAGGGGCCTGCCTATCTCCCTGAACTTGCAGTAGAGTCCCCAGGGTGCCCCATGGCCCTCCACGTAGGGCCCTCTGACCCCAGCAAGCTACCCAGGGGTCCACCTCTCTCCCTGGACTAGCAGTATAGGCCACAGGGTGCCCCCTTGCCCTCCACCTAGGGGCCTCTGACCCCAGCAAGCTACCCAGGGCTCCACTTCTCTCCCTGGACTTGCAGTAGAAGCCCCAGGGTGCCCCCTTGCCCTCCACCCAGGGGCTACTGACCCCAGCAAGCTACCCAGGGCTCCACCTCTCTCCCTGGACTTGCTGTAGAGGCCCCAGGGTACCCGGTGGCCCTCCACCTAGGGGCCTCTGATTCCAGCAAGCTACCCAGGGGTCCATCTCTCTCCCTGGACTTGCAGTAGAGGCCCCAGGGTACCCCGTGGCCCTCCACCTAGGGGCCTCTGAACCCAGCAAGCTACCCAGGGGTCCAGCTCTCTCCCTGGACTTGCAATAGAGGCCCCAGGGTGCCCCCTTGCCCTCCACCCAGGGGCCACTGACCCCAGCAAGCTACCCAGGGCTCCACCTCTCTCCCTGGACTTGTAGTAGAGGCCCTAGGCTGCCCTCTGGCCCTCCACCTAGGGGCCTCTGACCCCAGCAAGCTACCCAGGGCTCCACCTCTCTCCCTGGACTTGCAGTAGAGGCCCCAGGGTGCCCATTGGCCCTCCACCTAGGGGTCTCTTACACCAGCAAGCTACCGAGGGGTCCACCGCTCTCCCTGGACTTGCAATAGAGGCCCCAGGGTGCCCCCTGACCCTCCACCTAGGGGCCTCTGACCCCAGCAAGCTACCCAGGGGTCCACATCTCTCCCTGGACTTGCAGTAGACGCCCCTGGGTGCCCCCTGGCCCTCCACCAAGGGGCCTCTGACCCCAGCAAGCTACCCAGGGGTCCACCTCTCTCCCTGGACTTATAGTAGAGGCCCCAGGGTGCCCCCTGGCCCTCCACCTAGGGGCCTCTGACCCCAGCAAACTACCCAGGGGTCCACCTCTCTTCCTGGACTTGCAGTAGAAGCCCCAGGGTGCCCCCTTGCCCTCCACCCAGGGGCTACTGACCCCAGCAAGCTACCCAGGGCTCCACCTCTCTCCCTGTACTTGCTGTAGAGGCCCCAGGGTACCCCGTGGCCCTCCACCTAGGGGTCTCTTACACCAGCAAGCTACCGAGGGGTCCACCTCTCTCCCTGGACTTGCAAAAGAGGCCCCAGGGTGCCCCCTTGCCCTCCACCCAGGGGCCACTGACCCCAGCAAGCTACCCAGGGCTCCACCTCTCTCCCTGGACTTGTAGTAGAGGCCCTAGGCTGCCCTCTGGCCCTCCACCTAGGGGCCTCTGACCCCAGCAAGCTACCCAGGGCTCCACCTCTCTCCCTGGACTTGCAGTAGAGGCCCCAGGGTGCCCATTGGCCCTCCACCTAGGGGTCTCTTACACCAGCAAGCTACCGAGGGGTCCACCTCTCTCCCTGGACTTGCAATAGAGGCCCCAGGGTGCCCCCTGACCCTCCACCTAGGGGCCTCTGACCCCAGCAAGCTACCCAGGGGTCCACATCTCTCCCTGGACTTGCAGTAGACGCCCCTGGGTGCCCCCTGGCCCTCCACCAAGTGGCCTGTGACCCCAGCAAGCTACCCAAGGGTCCACATCTCTCCCTGGACTTATAGTAGAGGCCCCAGGGTGCCCCCTGGCCCTCCACCTAGGGGCCTCTGACCCCAGCAAACTACCCAGTCGTCCACCTCTCTTCCTGGACTTGCAGTAGAGTCCCCAGGGTGCCCCATGGCCCTATACCTAGGGCCCTCTGACCCCAGCAAGCTACCCAGGGCTCCAACCCTCTCCCTGGACTTGCTGTATAGGCCCCAGGGTGCCCCCTGGTCCTCCACCTATGGGCCTCTGACCCCAGCAAACTACCCAGGGGTCCACCTCTCACCCTGGACTTGCAGTAGAGGCCCCAGGGTGCCCCGTGGCCCTCCCCCTAGGGGCCTCTGACACCAGCAAGCTTCCCAGTGGTCCACCTCTCTCCCTAGACTTGCAGTAGAGGCCCCAGGGTGACCCTTGGCCCTCCAACTAGGGGCCTCTGACCCCAGCAAGCTACCGAGGGGCCTACCTATTTCCCTGGACTTGCAGTAGAGTCCCCAGGGTGCCCCATGGCCCTCCACTCAGGGCCCTCTGACCCCAGCAAGCTACCCAGGGCTCCAACTCTCTCCCTGGACTTGCAGTATAGGCCCCAGAGTGCCCCCTGGTCCTCCACCTAGGGGCCCCTGACCCAAGCAAGCTGCCCAGGGGTCCACCTCTCTCCCTGGACTTGCAATAGAGGCCCCAGGGTGCCCCTTGGCCCTCCACCTAGGGGCCTCTGACCCCAGAAAGCTACCCAGGGCTCCACCTCTCTCCCTAGACTTGCAGACTAGGCCCCAGGGTGACCCTTGGCCCTCCACCTAGGGGCCTCTGACCCCAGCAAGCTGCCCAGGGGGCCTGCCTATCTCCCTGGACTTGCAGTAGAGTCCCCAGGGTGCCCCATGGCCCTCCACCTAGGGCCCTCTGACCCCAGCAAGCTACCCAGGGCTCCAACTCTCTCCCTGGACTTGCAGTATAGGCCCCAGAGTGCCCCCTGGTCCTCCACCTAGGGGCCCCTGACCCAAGCAAGCTGCCCAGGGGTCCACCTCTCTCCCTGGACTTGCAATAGAGGCCCCAGGGTGCCCCTTGGCCCTCCACCTAGGGGCCTCTGACCCCAGAAAGCTACCCAGGGCTCCACCTCTCTCCCTAGACTTGCAGACTAGGCCCCAGGGTGACCCTTGGCCCTCCACCTAGGGGCCTCTGACCCCAGCAAGCTGCCCAGGGGGCCTGCCTATCTCCCTGGACTTGCAGTAGAGTCCCCAGGGTGCCCCAGGGCCCTCCACCTAGGGCCCTCTGACCTCAGCAAGCTACCCAGGAGTCCACATCTCTCCCTGGACTTGCAGTATAGGCCACAGGGTGCCTTCTTGCCCTCCACCTAGGGGCCTCTGACCCCAGCAAGCTACCCAGGGCTCCGCTTCTCTCCCTGGACTTGCAGTAAAGGCCCCAAGGTGCCTTCTTGCACTCCACCCAGGGGCTACTGACACCAGCAAGCTGCCCAGGGGTCCACCTCTCTCCCTGGACTTGCAATAGATGCCCCAGGGTGCCCCTTGGCCCTCCACCTAGGGGCCTCTGACCCCAGAAAGTTACCCAGGGGTCCACCTCTCTCCCTAGACTTGCAGACTAGGCCCCAGGGTGACCCTTGGCCCTCCACCTAGGGGCCTCTGACCCCAGCAAGCTACCCAGGGGTCCACCTCTCTCCCTGGACTTGCAGTATAGGCCCCAGGGTGCCCCCTGGCCCTCCAACTAGGGGCCTCTGACCCCAGCAAGCTACCCATGGTTTCACCTCTCTCCTTGGACTTGCCGTATAGGCCCCAGGCTGCCCCCTGGCCCTCCACCTAGGGTTATCTGACACCAGCAAGCTACCCAGGGGTCCACCTCTCTCCTTGAATTTGTAGTATAGGCCCCAGGGACCCTCTGGCCCTCCAACTAGGGGCCTTTGACCCTAGCATACTACCCTGGGGTCCACCTCTCTCCCTGGACTTGCTGTAGAGGCCCCAGGGTGCCCATTGGCCCTCCACCTAGGGGCCTCTGAACCCAGCAAGCTACCCAGGGGTCAATCTCTCTCCCTGGACTTGCAGTATAGGCCCCAGGGTGCCCCCTGGCCCTCCAACTAGGGGCCTCTGATCCCAGCAAGCTACCCAGGGGTCCACCTCTCTCCTTGGACTTGCAGTATAGGCCCCAGGGTGCCCCTGGCCCTCCACCCAGGGGCTGCTGACCCCAGCAAGCTACCCAGGGCTCCACCTCTCTCCCTGGACTTGCAGTAGAGGCCCCAGGGTACCTAGTGGCCCTCCACCTAGGGGCCTCTGACCCCAGCAAGCTACCCAGGGCTCCACATCTCTCCCTGGACTTGCAGTAGAGGCCCCAGGGTGCCCATTGGCCCTCCACCTAGGAGTCTCTGATCCCAGCAAGCTACCGAGGGATCCACCTCTTTCCCTGGACTTGCAATAGAGGCCCCAGGGTGCCCCGGGTCCCTCCACCTAGGGGCCTCTGACCCCAGCAAGCTACCCAGGGGTCCAGCTCTCTCCCTGGACTTGCAATAGAGGCCCCAGGGTGCCCCCTTGCCCTCCACCCAGGGGCTACTGACCCCAGCAAGCTACCCAGGGCTCCACCTCTCTCCCTGGACTTTTAGTAGAGGCCCTAGGCTGCCCTCTGGCCCTCCACCTAGGGGCCTCTGACCCCAGTAAGCTACCCAGGGCTCCACCTCTCTCCCTGGACTTGCAGTAGAGGCCCCAGGTTGACCCTTGGCCCTCCACCTAGGGCCCTTTGACCCCAGCAAGCAACCCAGGGGTCCACCTCTCTCCCTGGACTTGCAGTATAGGCCACAAGGTGCCCCCTTGCCCTCCACCTAGGGGCCTCTGACCCCAGCAAGCTACCCAGGGCTCCACCTCTCTCCCTGGACTTGCAGTAGAGGCCCCAGGGTGCCCCCTTGCCCTCCACCCAGGGGCTACTGGCCCCAGCAAGCTACCCAGGGCTCCACCTCTCTCCCTGGACTTGCAGTAGAGGCCCCAGGGTACCCCGTGGCCCTCCACCTAGGGGCCTCTGACCCCAGCAAGCTACCCAGGGGTCCACATCTCTCCCTGGACTTGCAGTAGAGGCCCCAGGGTACCCCGTGGCCCTCCACCTAGGGGCCTCTGAACCCAGCAAGCTACCCAGGGGTCCAGCTCTCTCCCTGGACTTGCAATAGAGGCCCCAGGGTGCCCCCTTGCCCTCCACCCAGGGGCTACTGACCCCAGCAAGCTACCCAGGGCTCAACCTCTCTCCCTGGACTTGTAGTAGAGGCCCTAGGCTGCCCTCTGGCCCTCCACCTAGGGGCCTCTGACCCCAGCAAGCTACCCAGGGCTCCACCTCTCTCCCTGGACTTGCAGTAGAGGCCCCAGGTAGCCCATTTGCCCTCCACTTAGCTGTCTCTGACCCCAGCAAGCTACCGAGGGGTCCACCTCTCTCCCTGGACTTTCATTAGAGGCCCCAGGGTGCCCCGTGAACCTCCACCTAGTGGCCTCTGACCCCAGCAAGCTACCCAGGGGTCCTCATCTCTCCCTTGTCTTGCAGTAGACGCCGCTGAGTGCCCCCTGGCCCTCCACCTAGGTGCTTCTGACCCCAGCAAGCTACCTAGGGGTCCACCTCTCTCCCTGGACTTTTAGTAGAGGCCCCAGGGTGCCCCTGGCCCTCCACCTAGGGGCCTCTGACCCCAGCAAACTACCCAGGGGTCCACCTCTCTTCCTGGACTTGCAGTAGAGGCCCTACGGTGCCCCCAGGCCCTCCCCCTAGGGGCCTCTGACACCAGCAAGCTTCCCAGTGGTCCACCTCTCTCCCTAGACTTTCAGTAGAGGCCCCAGGGTGACCCTTGGCCCTCCACCTTGGGGCCTCTGACCCCAGCAAGCTACCCAGGGGCCTACCTATCTCCCTGGACTTGCAGTTGATTCCCCAGGGTGCCCCATGACCCTGCACCTAGGGCCCTCTGACCCCAGCAAGCTACCCAGGGCTCCAACTCTCTCCCTGGACTTGCAGTATAGGCCCCAGGGTGCCCCCTGGTCCTCCACCTAGGGGCCCCTGACCCAAGCAAGCTGCCCAGGGGTCCACCTCTCTCCCTGGACTTGCAATAGAGGCCCCTGGGTGCCCCCTGGCCCTCCCCCTAGGGGCCTCTGACACCAGCAAGCTTCCCAGTGGTCCACCTCTCTCCCTAGACTTGCAGACTAGGCCCCAGGTTGACCCATGGCCCTCCACCTAGGGGCTTCTGACCCCAGCAAGCTGCCCAGGGGCCTGCCTATCTCCCTGAACTTGCAGTAGAGTCCCCAGGGTGCCCCATGGCCCTCCACGTAGGGCCCTCTGACCCCAGCAAGCTACCCAGGGGTCCACCTCTCTCCCTGGACTAGCAGTATAGGCCACAGGGTGCCCCCTTGCCCTCCACCTAGGGGCCTCTGACCCCAGCAAGCTACCCAGGGCTCCACTTCTCTCCCTGGACTTGCAGTAGAAGCCCCAGGGTGCCCCCTTGCCCTCCACCCAGGGGCTACTGACCCCAGCAAGCTACCCAGGGCTCCACCTCTCTCCCTGGACTTGCTGTAGAGGCCCCAGGGTACCCGGTGGCCCTCCACCTAGGGGCCTCTGATTCCAGCAAGCTACCCAGGGGTCCATCTCTCTCCCTGGACTTGCAGTAGAGGCCCCAGGGTACCCCGTGGCCCTCCACCTAGGGGCCTCTGAACCCAGCAAGCTACCCAGGGGTCCAGCTCTCTCCCTGGACTTGCAATAGAGGCCCCAGGGTGCCCCCTTGCCCTCCACCCAGGGGCCACTGACCCCAGCAAGCTACCCAGGGCTCCACCTCTCTCCCTGGACTTGTAGTAGAGGCCCTAGGCTGCCCTCTGGCCCTCCACCTAGGGGCCTCTGACCCCAGCAAGCTACCCAGGGCTCCACCTCTCTCCCTGGACTTGCAGTAGAGGCCCCAGGGTGCCCATTGGCCCTCCACCTAGGGGTCTCTTACACCAGCAAGCTACCGAGGGGTCCACCGCTCTCCCTGGACTTGCAATAGAGGCCCCAGGGTGCCCCCTGACCCTCCACCTAGGGGCCTCTGACCCCAGCAAGCTACCCAGGGGTCCACATCTCTCCCTGGACTTGCAGTAGACGCCCCTGGGTGCCCCCTGGCCCTCCACCAAGGGGCCTCTGACCCCAGCAAGCTACCCAGGGGTCCACCTCTCTCCCTGGACTTATAGTAGAGGCCCCAGGGTGCCCCCTGGCCCTCCACCTAGGGGCCTCTGACCCCAGCAAACTACCCAGGGGTCCACCTCTCTTCCTGGACTTGCAGTAGAAGCCCCAGGGTGCCCCCTTGCCCTCCACCCAGGGGCTACTGACCCCAGCAAGCTACCCAGGGCTCCACCTCTCTCCCTGTACTTGCTGTAGAGGCCCCAGGGTACCCCGTGGCCCTCCACCTAGGGGTCTCTTACACCAGCAAGCTACCGAGGGGTCCACCTCTCTCCCTGGACTTGCAAAAGAGGCCCCAGGGTGCCCCCTTGCCCTCCACCCAGGGGCCACTGACCCCAGCAAGCTACCCAGGGCTCCACCTCTCTCCCTGGACTTGTAGTAGAGGCCCTAGGCTGCCCTCTGGCCCTCCACCTAGGGGCCTCTGACCCCAGCAAGCTACCCAGGGCTCCACCTCTCTCCCTGGACTTGCAGTAGAGGCCCCAGGGTGCCCATTGGCCCTCCACCTAGGGGTCTCTTACACCAGCAAGCTACCGAGGGGTCCACCTCTCTCCCTGGACTTGCAATAGAGGCCCCAGGGTGCCCCCTGACCCTCCACCTAGGGGCCTCTGACCCCAGCAAGCTACCCAGGGGTCCACATCTCTCCCTGGACTTGCAGTAGACGCCCCTGGGTGCCCCCTGGCCCTCCACCAAGTGGCCTGTGACCCCAGCAAGCTACCCAAGGGTCCATATCTCTCCCTGGACTTATAGTAGAGGCCCCAGGGTGCCCCCTGGCCCTCCACCTAGGGGCCTCTGACCCCAGCAAACTACCCAGTCGTCCACCTCTCTTCCTGGACTTGCAGTAGAGTCCCCAGGGTGCCCCATGGCCCTATACCTAGGGCCCTCTGACCCCAGCAAGCTACCCAGGGCTCCAACCCTCTCCCTGGACTTGCTGTATAGGCCCCAGGGTGCCCCCTGGTCCTCCACCTAGGGGCCTCTGACCCCAGCAAACTACCCAGGGGTCCACCTCTCACCCTGAACTTGCAGTAGAGGCCCCAGGGTGCCCTGTGGCCCTCCCCCTAGGGGCCTCTGACACCAGCAAGCTTCCCAGTGGTCCAACTCTCTCCCTAGACTTGCAGTAGAGGCCCCAGGGTGACCCTTGGCCCTCCAACTAGGGGCCTCTGACCCCAGCAAGCTACCGAGGGGCCTACCTATTTCCCTGGACTTGCAGTAGAGTCCCCAGGGTGCCCCATGGCCCTCCACCTAGGGCCCTCTGACCCCAGCAAGCTACCCAGGGCTCCAACTCTCTCCCTGGACTTGCAGTATAGGCCCCAGAGTGCCCCCTGGTCCTCCACCTAGGGGCCCCTGACCCAAGCAAGCTGCCCAGGGGTCCACCTCTCTCCCTGGACTTGCAATAGAGGCCCCAGGGTGCCCCTTGGCCCTCCACCTAGGGGCCTCTGACCCCAGAAAGCTACCCAGGGCTCCACCTCTCTCCCTAGACTTGCAGACTAGGCCCCAGGGTGACCCTTGGCCCTCCACCTAGGGGCCTCTGACCCCAGCAAGCTGCCCAGGGGGCCTGCCTATCTCCCTGGACTTGCAGTAGAGTCCCCAGGGTGCCCCATGGCCCTCCACCTAGGGCCCTCTGACCCCAGCAAGCTACCCAGGGCTCCAACTCTCTCCCTGGACTTGCAGTATAGGCCCCAGAGTGCCCCCTGGTCCTCCACCTAGGGGCCCCTGACCCAAGCAAGCTGCCCAGGGGTCCACCTCTCTCCCTGGACTTGCAATAGAGGCCCCAGGGTGCCCCTTGGCCCTCCACCTAGGGGCCTCTGACCCCAGAAAGCTACCCAGGGCTCCACCTCTCTCCCTAGACTTGCAGACTAGGCCCCAGGGTGACCCTTGGCCCTCCACCTAGGGGCCTCTGACCCCAGCAAGCTGCCCAGGGGGCCTGCCTATCTCCCTGGACTTGCAGTAGAGTCCCCAGGGTGCCCCAGGGCCCTCCACCTAGGGCCCTCTGACCTCAGCAAGCTACCCAGGAGTCCACATCTTTCCCTGGACTTGCAGTATAGGCCACAGGGTGCCTTCTTGCCCTCCACCTAGGGGCCTCTGACCCCAGCAAGCTACCCAGGGCTCCGCTTCTCTCCCTGGACTTGCAGTAAAGGCCCCAGGGTGCCTTCTTGCACTCCACCCAGGGGCTACTGACACCAGCAAGCTGCCCAGGGGTCCACCTCTCTCCCTGGACTTGCAATAGATGCCCCAGGGTGCCCCTTGGCCCTCCACCTAGGGGCCTCTGACCCCAGAAAGTTACCCAGGGGTCCACCTCTCTCCCTAGACTTGCAGACTAGGCCCCAGGGTGACCCTTGGCCCTCCACCTAGGGGCCTCTGACCCCAGCAAGCTACCCAGGGGTCCACCTCTCTCCCTGGACTTGCAGTATAGGCCCCAGGGTGCCCCCTGGCCCTCCAACTAGGGGCCTCTGACCCCAGCAAGCTACCCATGGTTTCACCTCTCTCCTTGGACTTGCCGTATAGGCCCCAGGCTGCCCCCTGGCCCTCCACCTAGGGTTATCTGACACCAGCAAGCTACCCAGGGGTCCACCTCTCTCCTTGAATTTGTAGTATAGGCCCCAGGGACCCTCTGGCCCTCCAACTAGGGGCCTTTGACCCTAGCATACTACCCTGGGGTCCACCTCTCTCCCTGGACTTGCTGTAGAGGCCCCAGGGTGCCCATTGGCCCTCCACCTAGGGGCCTCTGAACCCAGCAAGCTTCCCAGGGGTCCAGCTCTCTCCTTGGACTTGCAGTATAGGCCCCAGGGTGCCCCCTGGTCCTCCACACAGGGGCTACTGACCCCAGCAAGCTACCCAGGGGTCCACCTCTCTAACTGGACTTGCAGTATGGGCCCCAGGGTGCCCTCTGGCCTTCCACCTAGGGGCCTCTGACCCTAGCAAACTACCCAGCGGTCCACCTCTCTCCCTGGACTTGCTGTAGAGGCCCCAGGGTGCCCCTTGCCCTCCACCTAGGGGCCTCTGACCCCAGCAAGCTACCCTGGAGTCCACCTCTCTCCCTGGACTTGCAGTAGAGGCCCCAGGGTGCCCCTTTGCCCTCCACCTAGGGGCCTCTGAACACAGCAAGCTACCGAAATTCCACCTCTCTCCGTGGACTTGCAGTAGAGGCCCCAGGGTGCCTCGTGGCCCTCCACCAAGGGGCCTCTGACCCCAGAAAGCTACCCAGGGATCCACATCTCTCCTTGGACTTGCAGTGGAGGCCCCTGGGTGCCCCCTGGCCCTCCACCTAGGGGCCTCTGACCCCAGCAAGCTACCCAGGGCTTCACCTCTCTATCTGGGCCTGCAGTAGAGGCCCCAGGGTGCCCATTGGCCCTCCACCTAGGGGCTTATGACCCCAGCAAGCTACCGAGGGGTCCACTTCTCTCCCTGGACTTGCAGTAGAGGCCCCAGGGTGCCCCATGGCCCTCCACCTAGGGCCCTCTGACCCCAGCAAGCTACCCAGGGCTAAAACTCTCTCCCTGGACTTGCAGTGTAGGCCTCAGGGTGCCCCCTGGTCCTCCACTTAGGGGCCCCTGAACCAAGCAAGCTGCCCAGGGGTCCACCTCTCTCCCTGGACTTGCAATAGAGTACCCAGGGTGCCCCTTGGCCCTCCACCTAGGGGCCTCTGACCCCAGAAAGATACCCAGGGGTCCACCTCTCTCCCTAGACTTGCAAACTAGGCCCCAGGGTGACCCTTGGGCCTCCACCTAGGGGCTTCTGACCCCTGCAAGCTGCCCAGGGGCCTGCCTATCTCCCTGGACTTGCAGTAGAGTCCCCAGGGTGCCCCATAGCCGTCCACCTAGGGGCTTCTGACCCCAGAAAGCTGCCCAGGGGCCTGCCTATCTCCCTGGACTTGCAGTAGAGTCCCCAGGGTTTCCCATGTCCCTGGACCTAGGGCCCTCTGACCCCAGCAAGCTACCCAGGGCTCCACCTCTCTCCCTGGACTTGCAGTAGAGGCCCCAGGGTGCCCCCTTGCCCTCCACCTAGGGGCTACTGACCCCAGGAAGCTACCCAGGGCTCCACCTCTCTCCCTGGACTTGCAGTAGAGGCCCCAGGGTACCCCGTGGCCCTCCACCTAGGGGCCTCTGACCCCAGCAGGCTACTCAGGGGTATACATCTCTCCCTGGACTTGCAGTAGAGGCCCCAGGGTACCCTGTGGCCCTCCACCTAGGGGCCTCTGAACCCAGCAAGCTACCCAGGGCTCCACCTCTCTCCCTCGACTTGCAATAGAGGCCCCAGGGTGCCCCCTTGCCCTCCACCTAGGGGCCTCTGACCCCAGCAAGCTACCAAGGGCTCCACCTCTCTCCCTGGACTTGCAGTAGAGGCCCCAGGGTGCCCATTGGCCCTCCACCTAGGGGACTCTGACCCCAGCAAGCTACCCAGGGGTCCACCTCTCTCCCTGGACTTATAGGCGAGGCCCCAGGGTGCCCCCTGGCCCTCCACCTAGGGGCTTCTGACCCCAGCAAACTACCCTGGGGTCCACCTCTCTTCCTGGACTTGCAGTAGAGTCCCCAGGGTGCCCCATGGCCCTCCACCTAGGGCCCTCTGACCCCAGCAAGCTACCCAGGGCTCCAACTCTCTCCCTGGACTTGCAGTATAGACCCCAGGGTGCCCCCTGGTCCTCCACCTAGGGGCCTCTGAACCTAGCAAACTACACAGGGGTCCACCTCTCTCCCTGTACTTGCAGTAGAGGCCCCAGGGTGCCCCTTGGCCCTCCACCTAGGGGCCTCTGACCCCAGCAAGCTACAGAGGGGTCCACCTCTCTCCCTGGACTTGCAGTAGAGGCCCCAGGGTGCCCCGTGGCCCTCCACCTAGGGGCCTCTGACACCAGCCAGCTTCCCAGTGGTCCACCTCTCTCCCTAGACTTGCAGTAGAGGCCCCAGGGTGACCCTTGGCCCTCCAACTAGGGGCCTCTGACCCCAGCAAGCTACCCAGGGTCCTACCTATCTCCCTGGACTTGCAGTAGAGTCCCCAGGGTGCCCCATGGCCCTCCACCTAGGGCCCTCTGACCCCAGAAAGCTACCCAGGGCTCCAACTCTCTCCCTGGACTTGCAGTATAGGCCTCAGGGTGCCCCCTGGTCCTCCACCTAGTTGCCCCTGACTCAAGCAAGCTGCCCAGGGGTCCACCTCTCTCCCTGGACTTGCAATAGAGGCCCCAGGGTGCCCCTTGGCCCTCCACCTAGGGGCCTTTGACCCCAGAAAGCCACCCAGGGGTCCACCTCTCTCCCTAGACTTGCAGACTAGGCCCCAGGGTGACCCTTGGCCCTCCACCAAGGGGCCTCTGACCCCAGCAAGCTGACCAGGGGCCTGCCTATCTCCCTGGACTTGCAGTAGAGTCCCCAGGGTGCCCCTTGGCCCTTCACCTAGGGCCCTCTGACCCCAGCAAGCTACCCAGGGGTCCACATCTCTCCCTGGACTTGCAATAGAAGCCCCAGGGTGCCCCGTGACCCTCCACCCAGGGGCCTCTGACCCCAGCAAGCTACCCAGGGGTCCAAATCTCTCCCTGGACTTGCAGTAGACACCCCTGGGTGCCCCCTGGCCCTCCACCTAGGGGCCTTTGACCCCAGCAAGCTACCCAGGGGTCCACCTCTCTCCATGGACTTATAGTAGAGGCCCCAGGGTGCCCCCTGGCCCTCCACCTAGGGGCCTCTGAGTCCAGCAAGCTACCCAGGGGTCCACATCTCTCCCTGGACTTGCAGTAGAGGCCCCAGAGTACCCAGTGGCCCTCCACCTAGGGACCTCTGATCCCAGCAAGCTACCCAGGGGTCCAGCTCTCTCCCTGGACTTGCAATAGAGGCCCCAGGGTGCCCCCTTGCCCTCCACCCAAGGGCTACTGACCCCAGCAAGCTACCCTGGGCTCCACCTCTCTCCCTGGAATTGTAGTAGAGGCCCTAGGCTGCCCTCTGGTCCTCCACCTAGGGGCATCTGACCCCAGCAAGCTACCCAGGGGCCTGCCTATCTCCCTGGACATGCAGTAGAGTCCCCAGGGTGCCCCATGGCCCTCCACGTAGGGCCCTCTGACCCCAGCAAGCTACCCAGGGGTCCACCTCTCTCCATGGACTTGCAGTAGACGCCCCTGGGTGCCCACTGGCCCTCCACCTAGGGGCCTTTGACCCCAGCAAGCTACCCAGGGGTCCACCTCTCTCCATGGACTTTTAGTAGAGGCCCCAGGGTGCCCATTGGCCCTCCACCTAGGGTTGATTGACCCCAGCAAGCTACCGAGGGGTCCACCTCTCTCCCTGGACTTGCAATAGAGGCCCCAGGTTGCCCCGTGACCCTCCACCTAGGGGCCTCTGACCCCAGCAAGCTACCCAGGGGTCCACCTCTCTCCCTGGACTTGCAGTATAGGCCCCAGGGTGTCCCCTGGCCCTCCTACTAGGGGCCTCTGACCCCAGCAAGCTACCCAGGGGTCCACCTCTCTCCTTGGACTTGCAGTATAGGCCCCAGGGTGCCCCCTGGTCCTCCACCTAGGGGCCCCTGACCCCAGCAAGCTACCCAGGGGTCCACCTCTCTCCCTGGACTTGCAGTATATTACCCAGGGTGCCCCCTGGCCCTCCACCTAGGGGCATCTGAAACCAGCAAGCTACCTAAGGGTCCACCTCTCTCCCTGGACTTGCAGTATATGCCCCAGGGTGCCCTCTGGCCCTCCACCTAGGGGCCTCTGACCCTAGCAAACTACCCAGGGGTCCACCTCTCTCCTTGGACTTGCAGTAGAGTCCCCAGGGTGCCCCATGGCCCTTCACCTAGGGCCCTCTGACCCCGGCAAGCTACCCAGGGGACCACATCTCTCCCTGGACTTGCAATAGAGGCCCCAGGGTGCCCCGTGACCCTCCACCTAGGGGCCTCTGACCCCAGCAAGCTACCCAGGGGTCCACATCTCTCCCTGGACTTGCAGTAGACACCCCTGGGTGCCCCCTGACCCTCCACCTAGGGGCCTTTGACCCCAGCAAGCTACCCAGGGGTCCACCTCTCTCCATGGACTTATATTAAAGGCCCCAGGGTGCCCCCTGGCCCTCCACATAGGGGCCTCTGAGTCCAGCAAGCTACCCAGGGGTCCACATCTCTCCCAGGACTTGCAGTAGAGGCCCCAGGGTACCCAGTGGCCCTCCACCTAGGGGCCTCTGAACCCAGCAAGCTACCCAGGGGTCCAGCTCTCTCCCTGGACTTGCAATAGAGGCCCCAGGGTGCCCCCTTGCCCTCCACCCAAGGGCTACTGACCCCAGCAAGCTACCCTGGGCTCCACCTCTCTCCCTGGACTTGTAGTAGAGGCCCTAGGCTGCCCTCTGGTCCTCCACCTAGGGGCCTCTGACCCCAGCAAGCTACCCAGGGCTCCACCTCTCTCCCTGGACTTGCAGTAGAGGCCCCAGGGTGCCCCTTGGCCCTTCACCTAGGGCCCTCTGACCCCAGCAAGCTACCCAGGGGTCCACATCTCTCCCTGCACTTGCAATAGAGGCCCCAGGGTGCCCCGTGACCCTCCACCTAGGGGCCTCTGACCCCAGCAAGCTACCCAGGGGTCCACATCTCTCCCTACACTTGCAGTAGACACCCCTGGGTGCCCCCTGGCCCTCCACCTAGGGACCTTTGACCCCAGCAAGCTACCCAGGGGTCCACCTCTCTCCATGGACTTATAGTAGAGGCCCCAGGGTGCCCCCTGGCCCTCCACCTAGGGGCCTCTGAGTCCAGCAAGCTACCCAGGGGTCCACATCTCTCCCTGGACTTGCAGTAGAGGCCCCAGAGTAACCAGTGGCCCTCCACCTAGGGACCTCTGATCCCAGCAAGCTACCCAGGGGTCCAGCTCTCTCCCTGGACTTGCAATAGAGGCCCCAGGGTGCACCCCTGCCCTCCACCCAAGGGCTACTGACCCCAGCAAGCTACCCTGGGCTCCACCTCTCTCCCTGGAATTGTAGTAGAGGCCCTAGGCTGCCCTCTGGTCCTCCACCTAGGGGCCTCTGACCCCAGCAAGCTACCCAGGGGCCTGCCTATCTCCCTGGACTTGCAGTAGAGTCCCCAGGGTGCCCCATGGCCCTCCACGTAGGGCCCTCTGACCCCAGCAAGCTACCCAGGGGTCCACCTCTCTCCATGGACTTGCAGTAGACGCCCCTGGGTGCCCACTGGCCCTCCACCTAGGGGCCTTTGACCCCAGCAAGCTACCCAGGGGTCCACCTCTCTCCATGGACTTATAGTAGAGGCCCCAGGGTGCCCATTGGCCCTCCACCTAGGGTTGATTGACCCCAGCAAGCTACCGAGGGGTCCACCTCTCTCCCTGGACTTGCAATAGAGGCCCCAGGTTGCCCCGTGACCCTCCACCTAGGGGCCTCTGACCCCAGCAAGCTACCCAGGGGTCCACCTCTCTCCCTGGACTTGCAGTATAGGCCCCAGGGTGTCCCCTGGCCCTCCTACTAGGGGCCTCTGACCCCAGCAAGCTACCCAGGGGTCCACCTCTCTCCTTGGACTTGCAGTATAGGCCCCAGGGTGCCCCCTGGTCCTCCACCTAGGGGCCCCTGACCCCAGCAAGCTACCCAGGGGTCCACCTCTCTCCCTGGACTTGCAGTATAGAACCCAGGGAGCCCCCTGGCCCTCCACCTAGGGGCATCTGACACCAGCAAGCTACCTAAGGGTCCACCTCTCTCCCTGGACTTGCAGTATATGCCCCAGGGTGCCCTCTGGCCCTCCACCTAGGGGCCTCTGACCCTAGCAAACTACCCAGGGGTCCACCTCTCTCCTTGGACTTGCAGTAGAGTCCCCAGGGTGCCCCATGGCCCTTCACCTAGGGCCCTCTGACCCCAGCAAGCTACCCAGGGGACCACATCTCTCCCTGGACTTGCAATAGAGGCCCCAGGGTGCCCCGTGACCCTCCACCTAGGGGCCTCTGACCCCAGCAAGCTACCCAGGGGTCCACATCTCTCCCTGGACTTGCAGTAGACACCCCTGGGTGCCCCCTGACCCTCCACCTAGGGGCCTTTGACCCCAGCAAGCTACCCAGGGGTCCACCTCTCTCCCTGGACTTATAGGCGAGGCCCCAGGGTTCCCCTCTGGCCCTCCACCTAGGGGCTTCTGACCCCAGAAAACTACCCAGGGGTCCACCTCTCTTCCTGGACTTGCAGTAGAGTCCCCAGGGTGCCCCATGGCCCTCCACCTAGGGCCCTCTGACCCCAGCAAGCTACCCAGGGCTCCAACTCTCTCCCTGGACTTGCAGTATAGACCCCAGGGTGCCCCCTGGTCCTCCACCTAGGGGCCTCTGACCCTAGCAAACTACACAGGGGTCCACCTCTCTCCCTGTACTTGCAGTAGAGGCCCCAGGGTGCCCCTTGGCCCTCCACCTAGGGGCCTCTGACCCCAGCAAGCTACAGAGGGGTCCACCTCTCTCCCTGGACTTGCAGTAGAGACCCCAGGGTGCCCCGTGGCCCTCCACCTAGGGGCCTCTGACACCAGCCAGCTTCCCAGTGGTCCACCTCTCTCCCTAGACTTGCAGTAGAGGCCCCAGGGTGACCCTTGGCCCTCCAACTAGGGGCCTCTGACCCCAGCAAGCTACCCAGGGTCCTACCTATCTCCCTGGACTTGCAGTAGAGTCCCCAGGGTGCCCCATGGCCCTCCACCTAGGGCCCTCTGACCCCAGAAAGCTACCCAGGGCTCCAACTCTCTCCCTGGACTTGCAGTATAGGCCTCAGGGTGCCCCCTGGTCCTCCACCTAGTTGCCCCTGACTCAAGCAAGCTGCCCAGGGGTCCACCTCTCTCCCTGGACTTGCAATAGAGGCCCCAGGGTGCCCCTTGGCCCTCCACCTAGGGGCCTTTGACCCCAGAAAGCCACCCAGGGGTCCACCTCTCTCCCTAGACTTGCAGACTAGGCCCCAGGGTGACCCTTGGCCCTCCACCAAGGGGCCTCTGACCCCAGCAAGCTGACCAGGGGCCTGCCTATCTCCCTGGACTTGCAGTAGAGTCCCCAGGGTGCCCCTTGGCCCTTCACCTAGGGCCCTCTGACCCCAGCAAGCTACCCAGGGGTACACATCTCTCCCTGGACTTGCAATAGAGGCCCCAGGGTGCCCCGTGACCCTCCACCTAGGGCCCTCTGACCCCAGCAAGCTACCCAGGGGTACACATCTCTCCCTGGACTTGCAATAGAGGCCCCAGGGTGCCCCCTGGCCCTCCACCTAGGGGCCTTTGACCCCAGCAAGCTACCCAGGGGTTAACCTCTCTCCATGGACTTATAGTAGAGGCCCCAGGGTGCCCCCTGGCCCTCCACCTATTGGCCTCTGAGTCCAGCAAGCTACCCAGGGGTCCACATCTCTCCCTGGACTTGCAGTAGAGGCCCCAGAGTACCCAGTGGCCCTCCACCTAGGGACCTCTGATCCCAGCAAGCTACCCAGGGGTCCAGCTCTCTCCCTGGACTTGCAATAGAGGCCCCAGGATGCCCCCTTGCCCTCCACCCAAGGGCTACTGACCCCAGCAAGCTACCCTGGGCTCCACCTGTCTCCCTGGAATTGTAGTAGAGGCTCTAGGCTGCCCTCTGGTCCTCCACCTAGGGGCCTCTGACCCCAGCAAGCTACCCAGGGGCCTGCCTATCTCCCTGGACTTGCAGTAGAGTCCCCAGGGTGCCCCATGGCCCTCCACGTAGGGCCCTCTGACCCCAGCAAGCTACCCAGGGGTCCACCTCTCTCCATGGACTTGCAGTAGACGCCCCTTGGTGACCACTGGCCCTCCACCTAGGGGCCTTTGACCCCAGCAAGCTACCCAGGGGTCCACCTCTCTCCATGGACTTATAGTAGAGGCCCCAGGGTGCCCATTGGCCCTCCACCTAGGGTTGATAAACCCCAGCAAGCTACCGAGGGGTCCACCTCTCTCCCTGGACTTGCAATAGAGGCCCCAGGTTGCCCCGTGACCCTCCACCTAGAGGCCTCTGACCCCAGCAAGCTACCCAGGGGTCCACCTCTCTCCCTGGACTTGCAGTATAGGCCACAGGGTGTCCCCTGGCCCTCCTACTAGGGGCCTCTGACCCCAGCAAGCTACCCAGGGGTCCACCTCTCTCCTTGGACTTGCAGTATAGGACCCAGGGTGCCCCCTGGCCCTCCACCTAGGGGCATCTGACACCAGCAAGCTACCTAATGGTCCACCTCTCTCCCTGGACTTGCAGTATAGGCCCCAGGGTGCCCTCTGGCCCTCCACCTAGGGGCCTCTGACCCTAGCAAACTACCCAGGGGTCCACATCTCTCCTTGGACTTGCAGTAGAGTCCCCAGGGTGCCCCATGGCCCTTCACCTAGGGCCCTCTGACCCCAGCAAGCTACCCAGGGGACCACATCTCTCCCTGGACTTGCAATAGAGGCCCCAGGGTGCCCCGTGACCCTCCACCTAGGGGCCTCTGACCCCAGCAAGCTACCCAGGGGTCCACATCTCTCCCTGGACTTGCAGTAGACACCCCTGGGTGCCCCCTGACCCTCCACCTAGGGGCCTTTGACCCCAGCAAGCTACCCAGGGGTCCACCTCTCTCCATGGACTTATATTAGAGAACCCAGGGTGCCCCCTGGCCCTCCACATAGGGGCCTCTGAGTCCAGCAAGCTACCCAGGGGTCCACATCTCTCCCAGGACTTGCAGTAGAGTCCCCAGGGTACCCAGTGGCCCTCCACCTAGGGGCCTCTGAACCCAGCAAGCTACCCAGGGGTCCAGCTCTCTCCCTGGACTTGTAATAGAGGCCCCAGGGTGCCCCCTTGCCCTCCACCCAAGGGCTACTGACCCCAGCAAGCTACCCTGGGCTCCACCTCTCTCCCTGGACTTGTAGTAGAGGCCCTAGGCTGCCCTCTGGTCCTCCACCTAGGGGCCTCTGACCCCAGCAAGCTACCCAGGGCTCCACCTCTCTCCCTGGACTTGCAGTAGAGGCCCCAGGGTGCCCATTGGCCCTCCACCTAGGGGTCTCTGACCCCAGCAAGCTACCCAAGGGTCCGCCTCTGACCCCAGCAAGCTGCCCAGGGGCCTGCTTATCTCCCTGGACTTGCAGTAGAGTCCCCAGGGTGCCCCATGGCCCTTCACGTAGAGCCCTCTGACCCCAGCAAGCTACCCAGGGGTCCACATCTCTCCCTATACTTGCAGTAGACGCCCCTGGGTGCCCACTGGCCCTCCACCTAGGGGCCTTTGACCCCAGCAAGCTACCCAGGGGTCCAGCTCTCTCCATGGACTTATAGTAAAGAACCCAGGGTGCCCCCTGGCCCTACACTTAGGGGCCTCTGAGTCCAGCAAGCTACCCAGGGGTCCACATCTCTACCTGGACTTGCAGTATAGGCCACAGGGTGCCCCCTTGCCCTCCACCTAGGGGCTACTGACCCCAGCAAGCTACCCAGGGCTCCACCTCTCTCCCTGGACTTGCAGTAGAGGCCCCAGGGTACCCAGTGGCCCTCCACCTAGGGGCCTCTGAGTCCAGCAAGCTACCCAGGGGTCCACATCTCTCCCTGGACTTGCAGTAGAGGCCCCAGGGTACCCCGTGGCGCTCCACCTAGGGGCCTCTGTACCCAGCAAGCTACCCAGGGGTCCAGCTCTCTCCCTGGACTTGCAGTATAGGACCCAGGGTGCCCCCTGGCCCTCCACCTAGGGTCATCTGACACCAGCAAGCTACCCAGGGGTCCACCTCTCTCCCTGGACTTGCAGTATAGGCCCCAGGGTGCCCTCTGGCCCTCCACCTAGGGGCCTCTGACCCTAGCAAACTACCCAGGGGTCCACCTCTCTCCCTGAACTTGCAGTATAGGACCCAGGGTGCCCCCTGGCCCTCAACCTAGGTGCATCTGACACCTGCAAGCTACCCAGGGGTCCACCTCTCTCCCTGGACTTGCAGTATAGGCCCCAGGGTGTCCCGTGGCCCTCCACCTAGGGGCCTCTGACCCCAGCAAGCTACCCAGGGGTCCACATCTCTCCTTGGACTTGCAGTGGAGGCCCCTGGGTGCCCCCTGGCCCTCCACCTAGGGGCCTCTGACCCCAGCAAGCTACCCAGGGGTCCACATCTCTCCCTGGACTTATAGTAGAGGCCCTACGGTGCCCCCTGGCCCTCCCCCTAGGGGCCTCTGACACCAGCAAGCTTCCCATTGATTCACCTCTCTCACTGGACTTGCAGTAGAGGCCCCAGGTTGACCCTTTGGCCCTCCACCTTGGGGCCTCTGACCCCAGCAAGCTGCCCAGGGGCCTGCCTATCTCCCTGGACTTGCAGTAAAGTCCCCAGGGTGCCCCATGGCCCTCCACATATGGCACTTTGACCCCAGCAAGCTACCCAGGGGTCCACCTCTCTCCCTGGACTTGCAGTATAGACCACAGGGTGCCCCCTTGCCCTCCACCTAGGGGCCTCTGACCCCAGCAAGCTACCCAGGGCTCCACCTCTCTCCCTGGACTTGCAGTGGCGGCCCCAGGCTGCCCCCTTGCCCTCCACCCAGGGGCTACTGACCCCATCAAGCTACCCAGGGCTCCACCTCTCTCCCTGAACTAGCAGTAGAGGCCCCAGGGTACCCCGTGGCCCTCCACCTAGGGGCCTCTGACACCAGCAAGCTTCCCATTGATTCACATCTCTCACTGGACTTGCAGTAGAGGCCCCAGGTTGACCCTTTGGCCCTCCACCTAGGGGCCTTTGACCCCAGCAAGCTACCCAGGGGTCCAACTCTCTCCATGGACTTATATTAGAGGCCCCAGGGTGCCCCCTGGCCCTCCACATAGGGGCCTCTGAGTCCAGCAAGCTACCCAGGGGTCCACATCTCTCCCAGGACTTGCAGTAGAGGCCCCAGGGTACCCAGTGGCCCTCCACCTAGGGGCCTCTGAACCAAGCAAGCTACCCAGGGGTCCAGCTCTCTCCCTGGACTTGCAATAGAGGCCCCAGGGTGCCCCCTTGCCCTCCACCCAAGGGCTACTGACCCCAGCAAGCTACCCTGGGCTCCACCTCTCTCCCTGGACTTGTAGTAGAGGCCCTAGGCTGCCCTCTGGTCCTCCACCTAGGGGCCTCTGACCCCAGCAAGCTACCCAGGGCTCCACCTCTCTCCCTGGACTTGCAGTAGAGGCCCCAGGGTGCCCATTGGCCCTCCACCTAGGGGTCTCTGACCCCAGCAAGCTACCCAAGGGTCCGCCTCTGACCCCAGCAAGCTGCCCAGGGGCCTGCTTATCTCCCTGGACTTGCAGTAGAGTCCCCAGGGTGCCCCATGGCCCTCCACGTAGGGCCCTCTGACCCCAGCAAGCTACCCAGGGGTCCACATCTCTCCCTGGACTTGCAGTAGACGCCCCTGGGTGCCCACTGGCCCTCCACCTAGGGGCCTTTGACCCCAGCAAGCTACCCAGGGGTCCACCTCTCTCCATGGACTTATTGTAAAGAACCCAGGGTGCCCCTTGGCCCTACACTTAGGGGCCTCTGAGTCCAGCAAGCTACCCAGGGGTCCACATCTCTACCTGGACTTGCAGTATAGGCCACAGGGTGCCCCCTTGCCCTCCACCTAGGGGCTACTGACCCCAGCAAGCTACCCAGGGCTCCACCTCTCTCCCTGGACTTGCAGTAGAGGCCCCAGGGTACCCCGTGGCCCTCCACCTAGGGGCCTCTGAGTCCAGCAAGCTACCCAGGGGTCCACATCTCTCCCTGGACTTGCAGTAGAGGCCCCAGGGTACCCCGTGGCCCTCCACCTAGGGGCCTCTGAACCCAGCAAGCTACCCAGGGGTACAGCTCTCTCCCTGGACTTGCAGTATAGGACCCAGGGTGCCCCCTGGCCCTCCACCTAGGGTCATCTGACACCAGCAAGCTACCCAGGGGTCCACCTCTCTCCCTGGACTTGCAGTATAGGCCCCAGGGTGCCCTCTGGCCCTCCACCTAGGGGCCTCTGACCCTAGCAAACTACCCAGGGGTCCACCTCTCTCCCTGGACTTGCTGTAGAGGCCCCAAGGTGCCCCCTGGCCCTCCACCTAGGGGCATCTGACCCCAGCAAGCTACCCAGGGGTCCACCTCTCTCCCTGAACTTGCAGTATAGGACCCAGGGTGCCCCCTGGCCCTCTACCTAGGTGCATCTGACACCTGCAAGCTACCCAGGGGTCCACCTCTCTCCCTGGACTTGCAGTATTGGCCCCAGGGTGCCCCCTGGTCCTCCACCTAGGGGCCTCTGACCCTAGCAAACTACCCAGGGGTCCACCTCTCTCCCTGGACATGCAGTAGAGGCCCCAGGGTGCCCCGTGGCCCTCCAACTAGGGGCCTCTGACCCCAGCAAGCTACCCAGGGCTCCACCTCTCTTCCTGGACTTCAGTAGAGGCCCCAGGGTGCCCATTGGCCCTCCACCTAGGGGTCTCTGACCCCAGCAAGCTACCCAAGGGTCCGCCTCTGACCCCAGCAAGCTGCCCAGGGGCCTGCCTATCTCCCTGGACTTGCAGTAGAGTCCCCAGGGTGCCCCATGGCCCTCCACGTAGGGCCCTCTGACCCCAGCAAGCTACCCAGGGGTCCACATCTCTCCCTGGACTTGCAGTAGACGCCCCTGGGTGCCCACTGGCCCTCCACCTAGGGGCCTCTGACCCCAGCAAGCTACCCAGGGGTCCACCTCTCTCCATGGACTTATAGTAAAGGCCCCAGGGTGCCCTCTGGCCCTCCACCTAGGGGCCTCTGAGTCCAGCAAGCTACCCAGGGGTCCACATCTCTCCCTGGACTTGCAGTAGAGGTCCCAGGGTACCCCGTGGCCCTCCACCTAGGGGCCTCTGAACCCAGCAAGCTACCCAGGGGTCCAGCTCTCTCCCTGGACTTGCAATAGAGGCCCCAGGGTGCCCCCTTGCCCTCCACCCAAGGGCTACTGACCCCAGCAAGCTACCCTGGGCTCCACCTCTCTCCCTGGACTTGTAGTAGAGGCCCTAGGCTGCCCTCTGGCCCTCCACAAAGGGACCTTTGACCCCAGCAAGCTACCCAGGGCTCCACCTCTCTCCCTGGACTTGCAGTAGAGGCTCCAGGGTGCCCATTGGCCCTCCACCTAGGGGTCTCTGACCACAGCAAGCTACCGAGGGGTCCACCTCTCTCCCTGGACTTGCAATAGAGGCCCCAGGGTGCCCTGTGACCCTCCACCTAGGGGCCTCTGACCCCAGCAAGCTACCCAGGGGTCCACCTCTCTCCCTGGACTTGCAGTATAGGCCCTATGGTGCCCCCTGGCCCTCCAACTAGGGGCCTCTGACCCCAGCAAGCTACCCAGGGGTCCACCTCTCTCCTTGGACTTGCAGTATAGGCCCCAAGGTGCCCCCTGGCCCTCCACCTAGGGGCATCTGACCCCAGCAAGCTACCCAGGGGTCCAGCTCTCTCCCTGGACTTGCAATAGAGGCCCCAGGGTGCCCCGTGACCCTCCACCTAGGGGCCTCTGACTCCAGCAAGCTACCCAGGGGTCCACCTCTCTCCCTGGACTTGCAGTATAGGCCCCAGGGTGCCCCCTGGCCCTCCAACTAGGGGCCTCTGACCCCAGCAAGCTACCCAGGGGTCCACCTCTCTCCTTGGACTTGCAGTAAAGGCCCCAAGGTGCCCCCTGGCCCTCCACCTACGGGCATCTGACCCCAGCAAGCTACCCAGAGGTCCACCTCTCTCCCTGGACTTGCAGTATAGGACCCAGGGTGCCCCCTGGCCCTCCACCTAGGGGCATCTGACACCAGCAAGCTACCTAAGGGTCCACCTCTCTCCCTGGACTTGCAGTATAGGCCCCAGGGTGCCCTCTGGCCCTCCACCTAGGGTTCTCTGACCCTAGCAAACTACCCAGGGGTCCACCTCTCTCCCTGGACTTGCAGTATAGGCCACAGGGTGCCCCCTTGCCCTCCACCTAGGGGCCTCTGACCCCAGCAAGCTACCCAGGGCTCCACTTCTCTCCCTGGACTTGCAGTAGAGGCCCCAGGGTGCCCCCTTGCCCTCCACCTAGGGGCTACTGACCATAACAAGCTACCCAGGGCTCCACCTCACTCCCTGGACTTGCAGTAGAGGGCCCAGGGTACCCCGTGGCCCTCCACCTAGGGGCCTCTGAGTCCAGCAAGCTACCCAGGGGTCCACATCTCTCCCTGGACTTGCAGTAGAGGCCCCAGGGTACCCCGTGGCCCTTCACCTAGGGGCCTCTGAACCCAGCAAGCTACCCAGGGGTCCAGCTCTCTCCCTGGACTTGCAGTATAGGACCCAGGGTGCCCCCTGGCCCTCCACCTAGGGTCATCTGACACCAGCAAGCTACCCAGGGGTCCACCTCTCTCCCTGGACTTGCAGTATAGGCCCCAGGGTGCCCTCTGGCCCTCCACCTAGGGGCCTCTGACCCTAGCAAACTACCCAGGGGTCCACATCTCTCCCTGGACTTATAGTAGAGGCCCTACGGTGCCCCCTGGCCCTCCCCCTAGGGGCCTCTGACACCAGCAAGCTTCCCATTGATTCACCTCTCTCACTGGACTTGCAGTAGAGGCCCCAGGTTGACCCTTTGGCCCTCCACCTTGGGGCCTCTGACCCCAGCAAGCTGCCCAGGGGCCTGCCTATCTCCCTGGACTTGCAGTAAAGTCCCCAGGGTGCCCCATGGCCCTCCACATAGGGCCCTTTGACCCCAGCAAGCTACCCAGGGGTCCACCTCTCTCCCTGGACTTGCAGTATAGACCACAGGGTGCCCCCTTGCCCTCCACCTAGGGGCCTCTGACCCCAGCAAGCTACCCAGGGCTCCACCTCTCTCCCTGGACTTGCAGTGGCGGCCCCAGGCTGCCCCCTTGCCCTCCACCCAAGGGCTACTGACCCCATCAAGCTACCCAGGGCTCCACCTCTCTCCCTGAACTAGCAGTAGAGGCCCCAGGGTACCCCGTGGCCCTCCACCTAGGGGCCTCTGACCCCAGCAAGCTACCCAGGGGTCCAGCTCTCTCCCTGGAATTGCAATAGAGGCCCCAGTGTGCCCCTTTGCCCTCCACCCAGGGGCTACTGACCCCAGCAAGCTACCCATGGCTCCACCTCTCTCCCTGGACTTGTAGTAGAGGCCCTAGGCTGCCCTCTGGCCCTCCACTTAGGGGCCTCTGACCCCAGCAAGCTACCCAGGGCTCCACCTCTCTTCCTGGACTTCAGTAGAGGCCCCAGGGTGCCCATTGGCCCTCCACCTAGGGGTCTCTGACCCCAGCAAGCTACCCAAGGGTCCGCCTCTGACCCCAGCAAGCTGCCCAGGGGCCTGCCTATCTCCCTGGACTTGCAGTAGAGTCCCCAGGGTGCCCCATGGCCCTCCACGTAGGGCCCTCTGACCCCAGCAAGCTACCCAGGGGTCCACATCTCTCCCTGGACTTGCAGTAGACGCCCCTGGGTGCCCACTGGCCCTCCACCTAGGGGCCTTTGACCCCAGCAAGCTACCCAGGGGTCCACCTCTCTCCATGGACTTATAGTAAAGGCCCCAGGGTGCCCTCTGGCCCTCCACCTAGGGGCCTCTGAGTCCAGCAAGCTACCCAGGGGTCCACATCTCTCCCTGGACTTGCAGTAGAGGTCCCAGGGTACCCCGTGGCCCTCCACCTAGGGGCCTCTGAACCCAGCAAGCTACCCAGGGGTCCAGTTCTCTCCCTGGACTTGCAATAGAGGCCCCAGGGTGCCCCCTTGCCCTCCACCCAAGGGCTACTGACCCCAGCAAGCTACCCTGGGCTCCACCTCTCTCCCTGGACTTGTAGTAGAGGCCCTAGGCTGCCCTCTGGCCCTCCACAAAGGGACCTTTGACCCCAGCAAGCTACCCAGGGCTCCACCTCTCTCCCTGGACTTGCAGTAGAGGCTCCAGGGTGCCCATTGGCCCTCCACCTAGGGGTCTCTGACCACAGCAAGCTACCGAGGGGTCCACCTCTCTCCCTGGACTTGCAATAGAGGCCCCAGGGTGCCCTGTGACCCTCCACCTAGGGGCCTCTGACCCCAGCAAGCTACCCAAGGGTCCACCTCTCTCCCTGGACTTGCAGTATAGGCCCTATGGTGCCCCCTGGCCCTCCAACTAGGGGCCTCTGACCCCAGCAAGCTACCCAGGGGTCCACCTCTCTCCTTGGACTTGCAGTATAGGCCCCAGGGTGCCCTCTGGCCCTCCACCTAGGGTTCTCTGACCCTAGCAAACTACCCAGGGGTCCACCTCTCTCCCTGGACTTGCAGTATAGGCCACAGGGTGCCCCCTTGCCCTCCACCTAGGGGCCTCTGACCCCAGCAAGCTACCCAGGGCTCCACTTCTCTCCCTGGACTTGCAGTAGAGGCCCCAGGGTGCCCCCTTGCCCTCCACCTAGGGGCTACTGACCATAACAAGCTACCCAGGGCTCCACCTCTCTCCCTGGACTTGCAGTAGAGGGCCCAGGGTACCCCGTGGCCCTCCACCTAGGGGCCTCTGAGTCCAGCAAGCTACCCAGGGGTCCACATCTCTCCCTGGACTTGCAGTAGAGGCCCCAGGGTACCCCGTGGCCCTTCACCTAGGGGCCTCTGAACCCAGCAAGCTACCCAGGGGTCCAGCTCTCTCCCTGGACTTGCAGTATAGGACACAGGGTGCCCCCTGGCCCTCCACCTAGGGTCATCTGACACCAGCAAGCTACCCAGGGGTCCACCTCTCTCCCTGGACTTGCAGTATAGGCCCCAGGGTGCCCTCTGGCCCTCCACCTAGGGGCCTCTGACCCTAGCAAACTACCCAGGGGTCCACCTCTCTCCCTGGACTTGCTGTAGAGGCCCCAAGGTGCCCCCTGGCCCTCCACCTAGGTGCATCTGACACCAGCAAGCTACCCAGGGGTCCACCTCTCTCCCTGGACTTGCAGTATAGGCCCCAGGGTGCCCCGTGGCCCTCCACCTTGGGGCCTCTGACCCCAGCAAGCTACCCAGGGGTCCACATCTCTCCTTGGACTTGCAGCGGAGGCCCCTGGGTGCCCCCTTGCCCTCCACCCAGGGGCTACTGACCCCAGCAATCTACCCGGGGGTCCACATGTCTCCCTGGACTTGCAGTAGATGCCCTAGGCTGCCCTCTGGCCCTCCACCTAGCGGCCTCTGACCCCAGCAAGCTACCCAGGGCTCCACCTCTCTCCCTGGACTTGCAGTAGAGGCCCCAGGGTGCCCATTGGCCCTCCACCTAGGGGTCTCTTACCCCAGCAAGCTACCGAGGGGTCCACCTCTCTCCCTGGACTTGCAATAGAGGCCCCAGGGTGCCCCCTGACCCTCCACCTAGGGGCCTCTGACCCCAGCAAGCTACCCAGGGGTCCACATCTCTCCCTGGACTTGCAGTAGACGCCCCTGGGTGCCCCCTTGCCCTCCACCAAGGGGCCTCTGACCCCAGCAAGCTACCAAGGGGTCCATCTCTCTCCCTGGACTTATAGTAGAGGCCCCAGGGTGCCCCCTGGTCCTCCACCTACGGGCCTCTGACCCAAGCAAGCTGCCCAGGGGTCCACCTCTCTCCCTGGACTTGCAATAGAGGCCCCAGGGTGCCCCTTGGCCCTCCACCTAGGGGCCTCTGACCCATGAAAGCTACCCAGGGGTCCACCTCTCTCCCTAGAATTGCAGACTAGGCCCCAGGGTGACCCTTGGCCCTCCACCTAAGTGCCTCTGACCCCAGCAAGCTGCCCAGGGGCCTGCCTATCTCCCTGAACTTGCAGTAGAGTCCCCAGGGTGCCCCATGGCCCTCCACGTAGGGCCCTCTGACCCCAGCAAGCTACCCAGGGGTCCACCTCTCTCCCTGGACTTGCAGTATAGGCCACAGGGTGCCCCCTTGCCCTCCACCTAGGGGCCTCTGACCCCAGCAAGCTACCCAGGGGTCCACATCTCTCTTTGGACTTGCAGTGGAGGCCCCTGGGTGCCCCCTGGCCCTCCACCTAGGGGCCTCTGACCCTAGCAAGCTACCCGCGGGTCCAGCTCTCTCCCTGGACTTGCAATAGAGGCCCCAGGGTGCCCCCTTGCCCTCCACCCAGGGGCTACTGACCCCAGCAAGCTACCCAGGGCTCCACCTCTCTCCCTGAACTTGTAGTAGAGGCCCTAGGCTGCCCTCTGGCCCTCAACCTAGCGGCCTCTGACCCCAGCAAGCTACCCAGGGCTCCACCTCTCTCCCTGGACTTGCAGTAGAGGCCCCAGGGTGCCCATTGGCCCTCCACCTAGGGGTCTCTTACCCCAGCAAGCTACCGAGGGGTCCACCTCTCTCCCTGGACTTGCAATAGAGGCCCCAGGGTGCCCCCTGACCCTCTACCCAGGGGCCTCTGACCCCAGCAAGCTACCCAGGGGTCCACATCTCTCCCTGGACTTGCAGTAGACGCCCCTGGGTGCCCCCTGGCCCTCCACCAAGGGGCCTCTGACCCCAGCAAGCTACCCAGGGGTCCACCTCTCTCCCTGGACTTATAGTAGAGGCCCCAGGGTGCCCCCTGGCCCTCCACCTAGGGGCCTCTGACCCCAAAACTACCCAGGGGTCCACCTCTCTTCCTGGACTTGCAGTAGAGTCCCCAGGGTGCCCCTTGGCCCTCCACCTAAGGCCCTCTGACCCCAGCAAGGTACCCAGGGCTCCAACATTCTCCCTGGACTTGCAGTATAGGCCCCAGGGTGCCCCCTGGTCCTCCACCTAGGGGCCTCTGACCCTAGCAAACTACCCAGGGGTCCACCTCTCACCCTGGACTTGCAGTAGAGGCCCCAGGGTGCCCCGTGGCCCTCCCCCTAGGGGCCTCTGACACCAGCAAGCTTCCCAGTGGTCCACCTCTCTCCCTAGACTTGCAGTAGAGGCCCCAGGGTGACCCTTGGCCCTCCAACTAGGGGCCTCTGACCCCAGCAAGCTACCCAGGGGCCTACCTATTTATCTGGACTTGCAGTAGAGTGCCCAGGGTGCCCCATGGCCCTCCACCTAGGGCCCTCTGACCCCAGCAAGCTACTCAGGGCTCCAACCCTCTCCCTGGACTTGCAGTATTGGCCCCAGGGTGCCCCCTGGTCCTCCACCTAGGGGCCTCTGACCCTAGCAAACTACCCAGGGGTCCACCTCTCTCCCTGGACATGCAGTAGAGGCCCCAGGGTGCCCCGTGGCCCTCCACCTAGGGGCCTCTGACCCCAGCAAGCTACCTAGGGGTCCACATCTCTCCCTGGACTTTTAGTAGAGGCCACAGGGTGCCCCCTGGTCCTCCACCTAGGGGCCTCTGACCCCAGCAAACTACCCAGGGGTCCACCTCTCTCCCTGGACTTGCAATAGAGGCCCTACGGTGCCCCCTGGCCCTCCCCCTAGGGGCCTCCGACACCAGCAAGCTTCCCAGTGGTCCACCTCTCTCCCAAGACTTGCAGCCCAAGCGCTAGGGTGACCCTTGGCCCTCCCCCTAGGGGCCTCCGACACCAGCAAGCTTCCCAGTGGTCCACCTCTCTCCCAAGACTTGCAGACTAGGCCCCAGGGTGACCCTTGGCCCTCCACCTAGGGGCCTCTGACCCCAGCAAGCTGCCCAGGGGCCTGCCTCTCTCCCTGGACTTGCAGTAGAGTCCCCAGGGTGCCCCTTGGCCCTCCACCTAGGGCCCTCTGACCCCAGCAAGCTACCCAGGGCTCCAACTCTCTCCCTGGACTTGCAGTATAGGCCCCAGGGTGCCCCCTGGTCCTCCACCTAGGGGCCCCTGACCCAAGCAAGCTGCCCAGGGGTCCACCTCTCTACCTGGACTTGCAATAGAGGCTCCAGGGTGCCCCTTGGCCCTCCACCTAGGGGCCTCTGACCCCAGAAAGCTACCCAGGGGTCCACCTCTCTCCCTAGAATTGCAGACTAGGCCCCAGGTTGACCCTTGGCCCTCCACCTAGAGGCTTCTTACCCCAGCAAGCTGCCCAGGGGCCTGCCTATCTCCCTGAACTTGCAGTAGAGTCCCCAGGGTGCCCCATGGCCCTCCACGTAGGGCCCTCTGACCCCAGCAAGCTACCCAGGGGTCCACCTCTCTCCCTGGACTTGCAGTATAGGCCACAGGGTGCCCCCTTGCCCTCCACATAGGGGCCTCTGACCCCAGCAAGCTACCCAGGGCTCCACTTCTCTCCCTGGACTTGCAGTAGAAGCCCCAGGGTGCCCCCTTGCCCTCCACCCAGGTGCTACTGACCCCAGCAAGCTACCCAGGGCTCCCCCTCTCTCCCTGGACTTGCTGTGGAGGCCCCAGGGTACCCCGTGGCCCTCCACCTAGGGGCCTCTGATTTCAGCAAGCTACCCAGGGGTCCACCTCTCTCCCTGGACTTGCAGTAGAGGCCCCAGGGTACCCCGTGGCCCTCCACCTAGGGGCCTCTGAACCCAGCAAGCTACCCAGGGGTCCAGCTCTCTCCCTGGACTTGCAATAGAGGCCCCAGGGTGCCCCCTTGCCCTCCACCCAGGGGCCACTGACCCCAGCAAGCTACCCAGGGTTCCACCTCTCTCCCTGGACTTGTAGTAGAGGCCCTAGGCTGCCCTCTGGCCCTCCACCTAGGGGCCTCTGACCCCAGCAAGCTACCCAGGGCTCCACCTCTCTCCCTGGACTTGCAGTAGAGGCCCCAGGGTGCCCATTGGCCCTCCACCTAGGGGTCTCTTACACCAGCAAGCTACCGAGGGGTCCACCTCTCTCCCTGGACTTGCAATAGAGGCCCCAGGGTGCCCCCTGACCCGCCACCTAGGGGCCTCTGACCCCAGCAAGCTACCCAGGGGTCCACATCTCTCCCTGGACTTGCAGTAGACGCCCCTGGGTGCCCACTGGCCCTCCACCAAGGGGCCTCTGACCCCAGCAAGCTACCCAGGGGTCCACCTCTCTCCCTGGACTTATAGTAAAGGCCCCAGGGTGCCCCCTGGCCCTCCACCTAGGGGCCTCTGACCCCAGCAAACTACCCAGGGGTCCACCTCTCTCCTGGACTTGCAGTAGAGTCCCCAGGGTGCCCCATGGCCCTCCACCTAGGGCCTTCTGACCCCAGCAAGCTACCCAGGGCTCCAACCTTCTCCCTGGACTTGCAGTATATGCCCCAGGGTGCCCCCTGGTCCTCCACCTAGGGGCCTCTGACCCTAGAAAACTACCCAGGGGTCCACCTCTCTCCCTGGACTTGCAGTAGAGGCCCCAGGGTGCCCCGTGGCCCTCCACCTAGGGGCCTCTGACCCCAGCAAGCTACCCAGGGGTCCACATCTCTCCCTGGACTTTTAGTAGAGACCCCAGGGTGCCACCTGGCCCTCCACCTAGGGGCCTCTGACCCCAGCAAACTACCCAGGGGTCCACCTTTCTTCCTGGACTTGCAATAGAGGCCATACGGTGCCCCCTGGCCCTCCCCCTAGGGGCCTCCGACACCAGCAAGCTTCCCAGTGGTCCACCTCTCTCCCAAGACTTGCAGACTACGCCCCAGGGTGACCGTTGGCCCTCCACCTAGGGGCCTCTGACCCCAGCAAGCTGCCCAGGGGCCTGCCTATCTCCCTGGACTTGCGGTAGAGTCCCCAGGGTGGCCCATGGCCCTCCACCTAGGGCCCTCTGTCCCCAGCAAGCTACCCAGGGCTACAACTCTCTCCCTGGACTTGCAGTATAGGCCCCAGGGTGCCCCCTGGTCCTCCACCTACGGGCCCCTGACCCAAGCAAGCTGCCGAGGGGTCCACCTCTCTCCCTGGACTTGCAATAGAGGCCCCAGGGTGCCCCTTGGCCCTCCACCTAGGGGCCTCTGACCCCTGAAAGCTACCCAGGGGTCCACCTCTCTCCCTAAAATTGCAGACTAGGCCCCAGGGTGACCCTTGGCCCTCCACCTAGGGGCCTCTGACCCCAGCAAGCTGCCCAGGGGCCTGCCTATCTCCCTGAACTTGCAGTAGAGTCCCCAGGGTGCCCCATGGCCCTCCACGTAGGGCCCTCTAACCCCAGCAAGCTACCCAGGGGTCCACCTCTCTCCCTGGACTTGCAGTATAGGCCACAGGGTGCCCCCTTGCCCTCCACCTAGGGGCCTCTGACCCCAGCAAGCTACCCAGGGCTCCACTTCTCTCCCTGGACTTGCAGTAGAAGCCCCAGGGTGCCCCCTTGCCCTCCACCCAGGGGCTACTGACCCCAGCAAGCTGCCCAGGGGCCTGCCTATCTCCCTGAACTTGCAGTAGAGTCCCCAGGGTGCCCCATGGCCCTCCACGTAGGGCCCTCTGACCCCAGCAAGCTACCCAGGGGTCCACCTCTCTCCCTGGACTTGCAGTATAGGCCACACGGTGCCCCCTTGCCCTCCACCTAGGGGCCTCTGACCCCAGCAAGCTACTCAGGGCTCCACTTCTCTCCCTGGACTTGCAGTAGAAGCCCCAGGGTGCCCCCTTGCCCTCCACCCAGGGGCTACTGACTCCAGCAAGCTACCCAGGGCTCCACCTCTCTCCCTGGACTTGCAGTAGAGGCCCCAGGGTACCCCGTGGCCCTCCACCTAGGGGCCTCTGAACCCAGCAAGCTACCCAGGGGTCCAGCTCTCTCCCTGGACTTGCAATAGAGGCCCCAGGGTGCCCCCTTGCCCTCCACCCAGGGGCTACTGACCCCAGCAAGCTACCCAGGGCTCCACATCTCTCCCTGGACTTGTAGTAGAGGCCCTAGGCTGCCCTCTGGCCCTCCACCTAGCGGCCTCTGACCCCAGCAAGCTACCCAGGGCTCCACCTCTCTCCCTGGACTTGCAGTAGAGGCCCCAGGGTGCCCATTGGCCCTCCACCTAGGGGTCTCTTACCCCAGCAAGCTACCGAGCGGTCCACCTCTCTCCCTGGACTTGCAATAGAGGCCCCAGGGTGCCCCCTTGCCCTCCACCTAGGGGCCTCTGACCCCAGCAAGCTACCCAGGGGTCCACATCTCTCCCTGGACTTGCAGTAGACGCCCCTGGGTGCCCCCTGGCCCTCCACCAAGGGGCCTCTGACCCCAGCAAGCTACCAAGGGGTCCACCTATCTCCCTGGACTTGCAATAGAGGCCCCAGGGTGCCCCTTGGCCCTCCACCTAGAGGCCTCTGACCCCTGAAAGCTACCCAGGGGTCAACCTCTCTCCCTAGAATTGCAGACTAGGCCCCAGGGTGACCCTTGGCCCTCCACCTAGGGGCCTCTGACCCCAGCAAGCTGCCCAGGGGCCTGCCTATCTCCCTGAAATTGCAGTAGAGTCCCCAGGGTGCCCCATGGCCCTCCACGTAGGGCCCTCTGACCCCAGCAAGCTACCCAGGGGTCCACCTCTCTCCCTGGACTTGCAGTATAGGCCACAGGGTGCCCCCTTGCCCTCCACCTACGGGCCTCTGACCCCAGCAAGCTACTCAGGGCTCCACTTCTCTCCCTGGACTTGCAGTAGAAGCCCCAGGTTGCCCCCTTGCCCTCCACCCAGGGGCTACTGATTCCAGCAAGCTACCCAGGGCTCCACCTCTCTCCCTGGACTTGCAGTAGAGGCCCCAGGGTACCCCGTGGCCCTCCACCTAAGGCCCTCTGACCCCAGCAAGCTACCCAGGGCTCCAACCCTCTCCCTGGACTTGCAGTATAGGCCCCAGGGTGCCCCCTGGTCCTCCACCTAGGGGCCTCTGACCCTGGCAAACTACCCAGGGGTCCACCTCTCACCCTGGACTTGCAGTAGAGGCCCCAGGGTGCCCCGTGGCCCTCCCCCTAGGGGCCTCTGACACCAGCAAGCTTCCCAGTGGTCCACCTCTCTCCCTAGACTTGCAGTAGAGGCCCCAGGGTGACCCTTGGCCCTCCAACTAGGGGCCTCTGACCCCAGCAAGCTACCCAGGGGCCTACCTATTTCCCTGGACTTGCAGTAGAGTCCACAGGGTGCCCCATGGCCCTCCACCTAGGGCCCTCTGACCCCAGCAAGCTACCCAGGGCTTCAACTCTCTCCCTGGACTTGCAGTATAGGCCCCAGGGTGCCCCCTGGTCCTCCACCTAGGGGCCCCTGACCCAAGCAAGCTGCCCAGGGGTCCACCTCTCTCCCTGGACTTGCAATAGAGGCCCCAGGGTGCCCCTTGGCCCTCCACCTAGGGGCCTCTGACCCCAGAAAGCTACCCAGGGCTCCACCTCTCTCCCTAGACTTGCAGACTAGGCCCCAGGGTGACCCTTGGCCCTCCACCTAGGGGCCTCTGACCCCAGCAAGCTGCCCAGGGGACCTGCCTATCTCCCTGGACTTGCATTTGAGTCCCCAGGGTGCCCCATGGCCCTCCACCTAGGGCCCTCTGACCCCAGCAAGCTACCCAGGGGTCCACCTCTCTCCCTGGACTTGAAATAGAGGCCCCAGGGTGCCCCTTGGCCCTCCACCTAGGGGCCTCTGACCCCAGAAAGCTACCCAGGGCTCCACCTCTCTCCCTAGACTTGCAGACTAGGCCTCAGGGTGACCCTTGGCCCTCCACCTAAGGGCCTCTGACCCCAGCAAGCTGCCCAGGGGGCCTGCCTATCTCCCTGGACTTGCAGTAGAGTCCCCAGGCTGCCCCATGGCCCTCCACCTAGGGGCCTCTGACCCCAGAAAGCTACCCAGGAGTCCACCTCTCTCCCTAGACTTGCAGACTAGGCCCCAGGGTGACCCTTGGCCCTCCACCTAGGGGCCTCTGACCCCAGCAAGCTACCCAGGGGTCCACCTCTCTCCCTGGACTTGCAGTATAGGCCCCAGGGTGCCCCCTGGCCCTCCACCTAGGGGCCTCTGACCCCAGCAAGCTACCCAGGGGTTCACCTCTCTCCTTGGACTTGCCGTACAGGCCCCAGGGTGCCCCCTGGCCCTCCACCTAGGGGCATCTGACACCAGCAAGCTACCCAGGGGTCCACCTCTCTCCTTGAACTTGTAGTATAGGCCCCAGGGACCCTCTGGTCCTCCACCTAGGGGCCTTTGACCCTAGCAAACTACCCTGGGGTCCACCTCTCTCCCTGGACTTGCTGTAGAGGCCCCAGGGTGCCCCATGGCCCTCCACCTAGGGGCCTCTGACCCCAGCAAGCTACCCAGGGGTCCACATCTCTCCTTGGACCTGCAGTAAAGGCCCCTGGGTGCCCCCTGGCCCTCTACCTAGCGGCCTCTGACCCCAGCAAGCTACCCGGGGGTCCAGCTCTCTCCCTGGACTTGCAATAGAGGCCCCCGGGTGCCCCCTTGCCCTCCACCCAGGGGCTACTGACCCCAGCAAGCTACCCAGGGCTCCACCTCTCTCCCTGGACTTGTAGTAGAGGCCCTAGGCTGCCCTCTGGCCCTCCACCTAGGGGCTTCTGACCCTAGCAAGCTACCCAGGGGTCCACCTCTCTCCCTGGACTTATAGTAGAGGCTCCAGGGTGCCCCCTGGCCCTCCACCTAGGGGCCTCTGAGTCCAGCAAGCTACCGAGGGGTCCACATCTCTCCCTGGACTTGCAGTAGAGGCCCCAGGGTGGCCAGTGGCACTCCACCTAGGGGCCTCTGACCCCAGCAAGCTACCCAGGGGTCCACATCTCTCCCTGGACTTGCAGTAGACGCCCCTGGGTGCCCCCTGGCCCTCCACCTAGGGGCCTCTGACCCCAGCAAGCTACCCAGGGGTCCACCTCTCTCCCTGGACTTATAGTAGAGGCCCTACGTTGACCCTGGCCCTCCCCCTAGGGGCCTCTGACACCAGCAAGCTACCCAGGGCTCCACCTCTCTCCCTAGACTTGCAGACTAGGCCCCAGGGTGCCCCCTGGCCCTCCACCTAGGGGCCTCTGACCCCAGCAAGCTGCCCAGGGGCCTGCCTATCTCCTTGGACTTGCAGTAGAGTCCCCAGGGTGCCCCATGGCCCTCCACCTAGGGGCCTCTGACCCCAGCAAGCTGCCCAGGGGCCTGCCTACCTCCCTGGACTTTCAGTAGTGTCCCCAGGGTGCCCCATGGCCCTCCACGTAGGGCCCTCTGACCCCAGCAAGCTACCCAGGGGTCCAACTCTCTCCCTGGACTTGCAGTAGAGGCCCCAGGGAACCCCTGGCCCTCCACCCAGGGGCCTCTGAACCCAGCAAGCTACCCAGGGGTCCACCTCTCTCCCTGGACTTATAGTAGAGGCCCTATGGTGCCCCCTGGCCCTCCCCCTAGGGGCCTCTGACACCAGCAAGCTTCCCAGTGATTCACCTCTCTCCCTGGACTTGCAGTAGAGGCCCCAGGGTACCCCGTGGCCCTCCACCTAGGGGCCTCTGACCCCAGCAAGCTACCCAAGGGTCCACATCTCTCCCTGGACTTGCAGTAGAGGCCCCAGGGTACCTCGTGGCCCTCCACCTAGGGGCCTTTGAACCCAGCAAGCTACCCAGGGGTCCAGCTCTCTCCCTGGACTTGCAATAGAGGCCTCAGGGTGCCCACTTGCCCTCCACCCAGTGGCTACTGACCCCAGCAAGCTACGCAGGGCTCCACCTCTCTCCCTGGACTTGCAGTAGAGGCCCCAGGGTGCCCATTGGCCCTCCACCTAGGGGTCTCTGACCCCAGCAAGCTACCGAGGGGTCCACCTCTCTCCCTGGACTTGCAATAGAGGCCCCAGGGTGCCCCATGACCCTCCACCTAGGGGCCTCTGACCCCAGCAAGCTACCCAGGGGTCCACCTCTCTCCCTGGACTTGCAGTATAGGCCGCAGGGTGCCCTCTGGCCCTCCAACTAGGGGCCTCTGACCCCAGCAAGCTACCCAGGGGTCCACCTCTCTCCTTGGACTTGCAGTATAGGCCCCAGGGTGCCCCCTGGCCCTTCACCTAGGGGCATCTGACCCCAGCAAGCTACCCAGGGGTCCACCTCTCACCCTGGACTTGCAGTATAGGACCCAGGGTGCCCCCTGGCCCTCCACCTAGGGGCATCTGACACCAGCAAGCTACCCAGGGGTCCACCTCTTTCCCTGGTCTTGCAGTATAGGACCCAGGGTGCCCTCTGGCCTTCCACCTAGGGGCCTCTGACCCTAGCAAACTACCCAGGGGTCCACCTCTCTCCCTGGACTTGCTGTAGAGGCCCCAGGGTGCCCCTTGCCCTCCACCTAGGGGCCTCTGACCCCAGCAAGCTACCCTGGAGTCCACCTCTCTTCCTGGACTTGCAGTAGAGGCCCCAGGGTGCCCCTTGGCCCTCCATCTAGGGGCCTCTGACCCCAGCAAGCTACCGAGGGGTCCACCTCTCTCCCTGGACATGCAGTAGAGGCCCCAGGGTGCCCCGTGGCCCTCCACCTAGGGGCCTCTAACCCCAGCAAGCTACCCAGGGGTCCACATCTCTCTTTGGACTTGCAGTGGAGGCCCCTGGGTGCCCCCTGGCCCTCCACCTAGGGGCCTCTGACCCTAGCAAGCTACCCGGGGGTCCAGCTCTCTCCCTGGACTTGCAATAGAGGCCCCAGGGTGCCCCCTTGCCCTCCACCCAGGGGCTACTGACCCCAGCAAGCTACTCAGGGCTCCACCTCTCTCCCTGGACTTGTAGTAGAGGCCCTAGGCTGCCCTCTGGCCCTCCACCTAGGGGCCTCTGACCCCAGCAAGCTACCCAAGGCTTCACCTCTCTCCCTGGACTTGCAGTAGAGGCCCCAGGGTGCCCATTGGCCCTCCACCTAGGGACCTCTGACCCCAGCAAGCTACCGAGGGGTCCAACTCTCTCCCTGGACTTGCAATAGAGGCCCCAGGGTGCCCCGTGACCCTCCACCTAGGGGCCTCTGACCCCAGCAAGCTACCCAGGGGTCCAGCTCTCTCCCTGGACTTGCAATAGAGGCCCCAGGGTGCCCCCTTGCCCTCCACCCAGGGGCTACTGACCCCAGCAAGCTACCCAGGGCTCCACCTCTCTCCCTGGACTTGTAGTAGAGGCCCTAGGCTGCCCTCTGGCCCTCCACCTAGGGGCCTCTGACCCCAGCAAGCTACCCAGGGCTCCACCTCTCTCCCTGGACTTGCAGTAGAGGCCCCAGGTTGACCCTTGCCCTCCACCTAGGGGCCTCTGACCCCAGCAAGCTACCCAGGGCTCCACCTCTGTCCCTGGACTTGCAGTAGAGGCCCCAGGGTGCCCCCTTGCCCTCCACCCAGGGGCTACTGGCCCCAGCAAGCTACCCAGGGCTCTACCTCTCTCCCTGGACTTGCAGTAGAGGCCCCAGGGTACCCCGTGGCCCTCCACCTAGGGGCCTCTGACCCCAGCAAGCTACCCAGGGGTCCACATCTCTCCCTGGACTTGCAGTAGAGGCCCCAGGGTACCCCGTGGCCCTCCACCTAGGGGCCTCTGACCCCAGCAAGCTACCCAGGGGTCATCATCTCTCCCTTGTCTTGCAGTAGACGCCGCTGAGTGCCCCCTGGCCCTCCACCTAGGTGCTTCTGACCCCAGCAAGCTACCTAGGGGTCCACCTCTCTCCCTGGACTTTTAGTAGAGGCCCTAGGGTGCCCCTGGCCCTCCACCTAGGGGCCTCTGAACCCAGCAAACTACCCAGGGGTCCACCTCTCTTCCTGGACTTGCAGTAGAGGCCCTACGGTGCCCCCAGGCCCTCCCCCTAGGGGCCTCTGACACCAGCAAGCTTCCCAGTGGTCCACCTCTCTCCCTAGACTTTCAGTAAAGGGCCCAGGGTGACCCTTGGCCCTCCACCTAGGGGCCTCTGACCCCAGCAAGCTACCCAGGGGCCTACCTATCTCCCTGGACTTGCAGTTGATTCCCCAGGGTGCCCCATGACCCTGCACCTAGGGCCCTCTGACCCCAGGAAGCTACCCAGGGCACCAACTCTCTCCCTGGACTTGCAGTATAGGCCCCAGGGTTTCCCCTGGTCCTCCACCTAGGGGCCCCTGACCCAAGCAAGCTGCCCAGGGGTCCACCTCTCTCCCTGGACTTGCAATAGAGGCCCCTGGGTGCCCCCTGGCCCTCCCCCTAGGGGCCTCTGACACCAGCAAGCTTCCCAGTGGTCCACCTCTCTCCCTAGACTTGCAGACCAGGCCCCAGGTTGACCCTTGGCCCTCCACCTAGTGGCCTCTGATTCCAGCAAGCTACCCAGGGGTCCACCTCTCTCCCTGGACTTGCAGTATAGGCCCCAGGGTGCCCCCTGGCCCTCCAACTAGGGGCCTCTGACCCCAGCAAGCTACCCAGGGGTCCACCTCTCTCCTTGGACTTGCAGTATAGGCCCCAAGGTGCCCCCTGGCCCTCCACCTAGGGGCATCTGACCCCAGCAAGCTACCCAGGGGTCCACCTCTCTCCCTGGACTTGCAGTATAGGACCCAGGGTGCCCCCTGGCCCTCCACCTAGGGGAATCTGACACCAGCAAGCTACCTAAGGGTCCACCTCTCTCCCTGGACTTGCAGTATAGGCCCCAGGGTGCCCTCTGGCCCTCCACCTAGGGTTCTCTGACCCTAGCAAACTACCCAGGGGTCCACCTCTCTCCCTGGACTTGCTGTATAGGCCCCAGGGTGACCCTTGGCCCTCCACCTAGGTGCCTCTGACCCCAGCAAGCTGCCCAGGGGCCTGCCTATCTCCCTGGACTTGCAGTAGAGTCCCCAGGGTGCCCCATGGCCCTCCACGTAGGGCCCTCTGACCTCAGCAAGCTACCCAGGGGTCCACCTCTCTCCCTGGACTTGCAGTATAGGCCACAGGGTGCCCCCTTGCCCTCCACCTAGGGGCCTCTGACCCCAGCAAGCTACACAGGGCTCCACTTCTCTCCCTGGACTTGCAGTAGAGGCCCCAGGGTGCCCCCTTGCCCTCCACCCAGGGGCTACTGACCATAACAAGCTACCCAGGGCTCCACCTCTCTCCCTGGACTTGCAGTAGAGGCCCCAGGGTACCCCGTGGCCCTCCACCTAGGGGCCTCTGAGTCCAGCAAGCTACCCAGGGGTCCACATCTCTCCCTGGACTTGCAGTAGAGGCCCCAGGGTACCCCGTGGCCCTCCACCTAGGGGCCTCTGAACCCAGCAAGCTACCCAGGGGTCCAGCTCTCTCCCTGGACTTGCAGTATAGGACCCAGGGTGCCCTCTGGCCCTCCACCTAGGGGCCTCTGACCCTAGCAAACTACCCAGGGGTCCACCTCTCTCCCTGGACTTGCTGTAGAGGCCCCAAGGTGCCCCCTGGCCCTCCACCTAGGGGCATCTGACCCCAGCAAGCTACCCAGTGGTCCACCTTTCTCCCTGAACTTGCAGTATAGGACCCAGGGTGCCCCCTGGCCCTCTACCTAGGTGCATCTGACACCAGCAAGCTACCCAGGGTTCACATCTCTCCTTGGACTTGCAGTGGAGGCCCCTGGGTGCCCCCTGGCCCTCCACCTAGGGGCCTCTGACCCCAGCAAGCTACCCAGGGGTCCACATCTCTCCCTGGACTTGCAGTAGATGCTCCTGGGTGCCCCCTGGCCCTCCACCAAGGGGCCTCTGACCCCAGCAAGCTACCAAGGGGTCCACCTCTCTCCCTGGACTTATAGTAGAGGCCCCAGGGTGCCCCATGGCCCTCCACTTAGGGCCCTCTGACCCCAGCAAGCTACCCAGGGCTCCAACCCTCTCCCTGGACTTGCAGTATAGGCCCCAGGGTGCCCCCTGGTCCTCCACCTAGGGGCCTCTGACCCTAGCAAACTACCCAGGGGTCCACCTCTCTCCCTGGACATGCAGTAGAGGCCCCTGGGTGCCCCGTGGCCCTCCACCTAGGGGCCTCTGACCCCAGCAAGCTACCTAGGGGTCCACATCTCTCCCTGGACTTTTAGTAGAGGCCCCAGGGTGCCCCCTGGTCCTCCACAGAGGGGCCTCTGACCCCAGCAAACTACCCAGGGGTCCACCTCTCTCCCTGGACTTGCAATAGAGGCCCTACGGTGCCCCCTGGCCCTCCCCCTAGGGGCCTCCGACACCAGCAAGCTTCCCAGTGGTCCACCTCTCTCCCAAGACTTGCAGACTAGGCCCCAGGGTGACCCTTGGCCCTCCACCTAGGGGCCTCTGACCCCAGCAAGCTGCCCAGGGGCCTGCCTATCTCCCTGGACTTGCAGTAGAGTCCCCAGGGTGCCCCATGGCCCTCCCCCTAGGGCCCTCTGACCCCAGCAAGCTACCCTGGGCTCCAACTCTCTCCCTGGACTTGCAGTATAGGCCCCAGGGTGCCCCCTGGTCCTCCACCTAGGGGCCCCTGACCCAAGCAAGCTGCCCATTGGTCCACCTCTCTACCTGGACTTGCAATAGAGGCTCCAGGGTGCCCCTTGGCCCTCCACCTAGGGGCCTCTGACCCCAGAAAGCTACCCAGGGGTCCACCTCTCTCCCTAGAATTGCAGACTAGGCCCCAGGTTGACCCTTGGCCCTCCACCTAGGGGCTTCTGACCCCAGCAAGCTGCCCAGGGGCCTGCCTATCTCCCTGAACTTGCAGTAGAGTCCCCAGGGTGCCCCATGGCCCTCCACGTAGGGCCCTCTGACCCCAGCAAGCTACCCAGGGGTCCACCTCTCTCCCTGGACTTGCAGTATAGGCCACAGGGTGCCCCCTTGCCCTCCACCTAGGGGCCTCTGACCCCAGCAAGCTACCCAGGGCTCCACTTCTCTCCCTGGACTTGCAGTAGAAGCCCCAGGGTGCCCCCTTGCCCTCCACCCAGGGGCTACTGACCCCAGCAAGCTACCCAGGGCTCCACCTCTCTCCCTGGACTTGCTGTAGAGGCCCCAGGGTACCCCGTGGCCCTCCACCTAGGGGCCTCTGATTCCAGCAAGCAACCCAGGGGTCCACCTCTCTCCCTGGACTTGCAGTAGAGGCCCCAGGGTACCCCGTGGCCCTCCACCTAGGGGCCTCTGAACCCAGCAAGCTACCCAGGGGTCCAGCTCTCTCCCTGGACTTGCAATAGAGGCCCCAGGGTGCCCCCTTGCCCTCCACCCAGGGGCCACTGACCCCAGCAAGCTACCCAGGGTTCCACCTCTCTCCCTGGACTTGTAGTAGAGGCCCTAGGCTGCCCTCTGGCCCTCCACCTAGGGGCCTCTGACCCCAGCAAGCTACCCAGGGCTCCACCTCTCTCCCTGGACTTGCAGTAGAGGCCCCAGGGTGCCCATTGGCCCTCCACCTAGGGGTCTCTTACACCAGCAAGCTACCGAGGGGTCCACCTCTCTCCCTGGACTTGCAATAGAGGCCCCAGGGTGCCCCCTGACCCTCCACCTAGGGGCCTCTGACCCCAGCAAGCTACCCAGGGGTCCACATCTCTCCCTGGACTTGCAGTAGACGCCCCTGGGTGCCCCCTGGCCCTCCACCAAGGGGCCTCTGACCCCAGCAAGCTACCCAGGGGTCCACCTCTCTCCCTGGACTTATAGTAGAGGCCCCAGGGTGCCCCCTGGCCCTCCACCTAGGGGCCTCTGACCCCAGCAAACTACCCAGGGGTCCACCTCTCTTCCTGGACTTGCAGTAGAGTCCCCAGGGTGCCCCATGGCCCTCCACCTAGGGCCTTCTGACCCCAGCAAGCTACCCAGGGCTCCAACCCTCTCCCTGGACTTGCAGTATAGGCCCCAGGGTGCCCCCTGGTCCTCCACCTAGGGGCCTCTGACCCTAGAAAACTACCCAGGGGTCCACCTCTCTCCCTGGACTTGCAGTAGAGGCCCCAGGGTGCCCCGTGGCCCTCCACCTAGGGGCCTCTGACCCCAGCAAGCTACCCAGGGGTCCACATCTCTCCCTGGACTTGCAGTATAGGCCACAGGGTGCCCCCTTGCCCTCCACCAAGGGGCCTCCGAACCCAGCAAGCTACCCAGGGGTCCAGCTCTCTCCCTGGACTTGCAATAGAGGCCCCAGGGTGCCCTCTTGCCCTCCACCCAAGGGCTACTGACCCCAGCAAGCTACCCAGGGCTCCACCTCTCTCCCTGGACTTGCAGTAGAGGCCCCAGGGTGCCCCCTGGTACTCCACCTAGGGGCCTCTGACCCTAGCAAACTACCCAGGGGTCCACCTCTCTCCCTGGACATGCAGTAGAGGCCCCAGGGTGCCCCGTGGCCCTCCACCTAGGGGCCTCTGACCCCAGCAAGCTACCTAGGGGTCCACATCTCTCCCTGGACTTTTAGTAGAGGCCCCAGGGTGCCCCCTGGTCCTCCACCTAGGGGCCTCTGACCCCAGCAAACTACCCAGGGGTCCACCTCTCTCCCTGGACTTGCAATAGAGGCCCTACGGTGCCCCCTGGCCTTCCCCCTAAGGGCCTCCGACACCAGCAAGCTTCCCAGTGGTCCACCTCTCTCCCAAGACTTGCAGACTAGGCCCCAGGGTGACCCTTGGCCCTCCACCTAGGGGCCTCTGACCCCAGCAAGCTGCCCAGGGGCCTGCCTATCTCCCTGGACTTGCAGTAGAGTCTCCAGGGTGCCCCATGGCCCTCCACCTAGGGCCCTCTGACCCCAGCAAGCTACCCTGGGCTCCAACTCTCTCCCTGGACTTGCAGTATAGGCCCCAGGGTGCCCCCTGGTCCTCCACCTAGGGGCCCCTGACCCAAGCAAGCTGCCCAGGGGTCCACCTCTCTACCTGGACTTGCAATAGAGGCTCCAGGGTGCCCCTTGGCCCTCCACCTAGGGGCCTCTGACCCCAGAAAGCTACCCAGGGGTCCACCTCTCTCCCTAGAATTGCAGACTAGGCCCCAGGTTGACCCTTGGCCCTCCACCTAGGGGCTTCTGACCCCAGCAAGCTGCCCAGGGGCCTGCCTATCTCCCTGAACTTGCAGTAGAGTCCCCAGGGTGCCCCATGGCCCTCCACGTAGGGCCCTCTGACCCCAGCAAGCTACCCAGGGGTCCACCTCTCTCCCTGGACTTGCAGTATAGGCCACAGGGTGCCCCCTTGCCCTCCACCTAGGGGCCTCTGACCCCAGCAAGCTACCCAGGGCTCCACTTCTCTCCCTGGACTTGCAGTAGAAGCCCCAGGGTGCCCCCTTGCCCTCCACCCAGGGGCTACTGACCCCAGCAAGCTACCCAGGGCTCCACCTCTCTCCCTGGACTTGCTGTAGAGGCCCCAGGGTACCCCGTGGCCCTCCACCTAGGGGCCTCTGATTCCAGCAAGCTACCCAGGGGTCCACCTCTCTCCCTGGACTTGCAGTAGAGGCCCCAGGGTACCCCGTGGCCCTCCACCTAGGGGCCTCTGAACCCAGCAAGCTACCCAGGGGTCCAGCTCTCTCCCTGGACTTGCAATAGAGGCCCCAGGGTGCCCCCTTGCCCTCCACCCAGGGGCCACTGACCCCAGCAAGCTACCCAGGGTTCCACCTCTCTCCCTGGACTTGTAGTAGAGGCCCTAGGCTGCCCTCTGGCCCTCCACCTAGGGGCCTCTGACCCCAGCAAGCTACCCAGGGCTCCACCTCTCTCCCTGGACTTGCAGTAGAGGCCCCAGGGTGCCCATTGGCCCTCCACCTAGGGGTCTCTTACACCAGCAAGCTACCGAGGGGTCCACCTCTCTCCCTGGACTTGCAATAGAGGCCCCAGGGTGCCCCCTGACCCTCCACCTAGGGGCCTCTGACCCCAGCAAGCTACCCAGGGGTCCACATCTCTCCCTGGACTTGCAGTAGACGCCCCTGGGTGCCCCCTGGCCCTCCACCAAGGGGCCTCTGACCCCAGCAAGCTACCCAGGGGTCCACCTCTCTCCCTGGACTTATAGTAGAGGCCCCAGGGTGCCCCCTGGCCCTCCACCTAGGGGCCTCTGACCCCAGCAAACTACCCAGGGGTCCACCTCTCTTCCTGGACTTGCAGTAGAGTCCCCAGGGTGCCCCATGGCCCTCCACCTAGGGCCTTCTGACCCCAGCAAGCTACCCAGGGCTCCAACCCTCTCCCTGGACTTGCAGTATAGGCCCCAGGGTGCCCCCTGGTCCTCCACCTAGGGGCCTCTGACCCTAGAAAACTACCCAGGGGTCCACCTCTCTCCCTGGACTTGCAGTAGAGGCCCCAGGGTGCCCCGTGGCCCTCCACCTAGGGGCCTCTGACCCCAGCAAGCTACCCAGGGGTCCACATCTCTCCCTGGACTTTTAGTAGAGACCCCAGGGTGCCACCTGGCCCTCCACCTAGGGGCCTCTGACCCCAGCAAGCTGCCCAGGGGCCTGCCTATCTCCCTGGACTTGCAGTAGAGTCCCCAGGGTGCCCCATGGCCCTCCACCTAGGGCCCTCGGACCCCAGCAAGCTACCCAGGGCTCCAACCCTCTCCCTGGACTTGCAGTATAGGCCCCAGGGTGCCCCCTGGCCCTCCACCTAGGGGCCTCTGACCCTAGCAAACTACCCAGGGGTCCACCTCTCTCCCTGGACTTGCAGTAGAAGCCCCAGGGTGCCCCGTGGCCCTCAACCTAGGGGCCTCTGACCCCAGCAAGCTACCCAGGGGTCCACATCTCTCCCTGGACTTTTAGTAGAGGCCCCAGGGTGCCACCTGGCCCTCCACCTAGGGGCCTCTGAGCCCAGCAAACTACCCAGGGGTCCACCTTTCTTCCTGGACTTGCAATAGAGGCCATACGGTGCCCCCTGGCCCTCCCCCTAGGGGCCTCCGACACCAGCAAGCTTCCCAGTGGTCCACCTCTCTCCCAAGACTTGCAGACTACGCCCCAGGGTGACCGTTGGCCCTCCACCTAGGGGCCTCTGACCCCAGCAAGCTGCCCAGGGGCCTGCCTATCTCCCTGGACTTGCAGTAGAGTCCCCAGGGTGGCCCATGGCCCTCCACCTAGGGCCCTCTGTCCCCAGCAAGCTACCCAGGGCTACAACTCTCTCCCTGGACTTGCAGTATAGGCCCCAGGTTGCCCCCTGGTCCTCCACCTACGGGCCCCTGACCCAAGCAAGCTGCCGAGGTGTCCACCTCTCTCCCTGGACTTGCAATAGAGGCCCCAGGGTGCCCCTTGGCCCTCCACCTAGGGGCCTCTGACCCCTGAAAGCTACCCAGGGGTCCACCTCTCTCCCTAGAATTGCAGACTAGGCCCCAGGGTGACCCTTGGCCCTCCACCTAGGGGCCTCTGACCCCAGCAAGCTGCCCAGGGGCCTGCCTATCTCCCTGAACTTGCAGTAGAGTCCCCAGGGTGCCCCATGGCCCTCCACGTAGGGCCCTCTGACCCCAGCAAGCTACCCAGGGGTCCACCTCTCTCCCTGGACTTGCAGTATAGGCCACAGGGTGCCCCCTTGCCCTCCACCTAGGGGCCTCTGACCCCAGCAAGCTACCCAGGGCTCCACTTCTCTCCCTGGACTTGCAGTAGAAGCCCCAGGGTGCCCCCTTGCCCTCCACCCAGGGGCTACTGACCCCAGCAAGCTGCCCAGGGGCCTGCCTATCTCCCTGAACTTGCAGTAGAGTCCCCAGTGTGCCCCATGGCCCTCCACGTAGGGCCCTCTGACCCCAGCAAGCTACCCAGGGGTCCACCTCTCTCCCTGGACTTGCAGTATAGGCCACACGGTGCCCCCTTGCCCTCCACCTAGGGGCCTCTGACCCCAGCAAGCTACTCAGGGCTCCACTTCTCTCCCTGGACTTGCAGTAGAAGCCCCAGGGTGCCCCCTTGCCCTCCACCTAGGGGCTACTGACTCCAGCAAGCTACCCAGGGCTCCACCTCTCTCCCTGGACTTGCAGTAGAGGCCCCAGGGTACCCCGTGGCCCTCCACCTAGGGGCCTCTGAACCCAGCAAGCTACCCAGGGGTCCAGCTCTCTCCCTGGACTTGCAATAGAGGCCCCAGGGTGCCCCCTTGCCCTCCACCCAGGGGCTACTGACCCCAGCAAGCTACCCAGGGCTCCACCTCTCTCCCTGGACTTGTAGTAGAGGCCCTAGGCTGCCCTCTGGCCCTCCACCTAGCGGCCTCTGACCCCAGCAAGCTGCCCAGGGGACCTGCCTATCTCCCTGGACTTGCAGTAGAGTCCCCAGGGTGCCCCATGGCCCTCCACCTAGGGCCCTCTGACCCCAGCAAGCTACCCAGGGGTCCACCTCTCTCCCTGGACTTGCAATAGAGGCCCCAGGGTGCCCCTTGGCCCTCCACCTAGGGGCCTCTGACCCCAGAAAGCTACCCAGGGCTCCACCTCTCTCCCTAGACTTGCAGACTAGGCCCCAGGGTGACCCTTGGCCCTCCACCTAGGGGCCTCTGACCCCAGCAAGCTGCCCAGGGGGCCTGCCTATCTCCCTGGACTTGCAGTAGAGTCCCCAGGCTGCCCCATGGCCCTCCACCTAGGGGCCTCTGACCCCAGAAAGCTACCCAGGAGTCCACCTCTCTCCCTAGACTTGCAGACTAGGCCCCAGGGTGACCCTTGGCCCTCCACCTAGGGGCCTCTGACCCCAGCAAGCTACCCAGGGGTCCACCTCTCTCCCTGGACTTGCAGTATAGGCCCCAGGGTGCCCCCTGGCCCTCCACCTAGGGGCCTCTGACCCCAGCAAGCTACCCAGGGGTTCACCTCTCTCCTTGGACTTGCCGTATAGGCCCCAGGGTGCCCCCTGGCCCTCCACCTAGGGGCATCTGACACCAGCAAGCTACCCAGGGGTCCACCTCTCTCCTTGAACTTGTAGTATAGGCCCCAGGGACCCTCTGGCCCTCCACCTAGGGGCCTTTGACCCTAGCAAACTACCCTGGGGTCCACCTCTCTCCCTGGACTTGCTGTAGAGGCCCCAGGGTGCCCCATGGCCCTCCACCTAGGGGCCTCTGACCCCAGCAAGCTACCCAGGGGTCCACATCTCTCCTTGGACTTGCAGTAAAGGCCCCTGGGTGCCCCCTGGCCCTCTACCTAGCGGCCTCTGACCCCAGCAAGCTACCCGGGGGTCCAGCTCTCTCCCTGGACTTGCAATAGAGGCCCCCGGGTGCCCCCTTGCCCTCCACCCAGGGGCTACTGACCCCAGCAAGCTACCCAGGGCTCCACCTCTCTCCCTGGACTTGTAGTAGAGGCCCTAGGCTGCCCTCTGGCCCTCCACCTAGGGGCTTCTGACCCTAGCAAGCTACCCAGGGGTCCACCTCTCTCCCTGGACTTATAGTAGAGGCTCCAGGGTGCCCCCTGGCCCTCCACCTAGGGGCCTCTGAGTCCAGCAAGCTACCGAGGGGTCCACCTCTCTCCCTGGACTTGCAGTAGAGGCCCCAGGGTGGCCAGTGGCACTCCACCTAGGGGCCTCTGACCCCAGCAAGCTACCCAGGGGTCCACATCTCTCCCTGGACTTGCAGTAGACGCCCCTGGGTGCCCCCTGGCCCTCCACCTAGGGGCCTCTGACCCCAGCAAGCTACCCAGGGGTCCACCTCTCTCCCTGGACTTATAGTAGAGGCCCTACGTTGACCCTGGCCCTCCCCCTAGGGGCCTCTGACACCAGCAAGCTACCCAGGGCTCCACCTCTCTCCCTAGACTTGCAGACTAGGCCCCAGGGTGCCCCCTGGCCCTCCACCTAGGGGCCTCTGACCCCAGCAAGCTGCCCAGGGGCCTGCCTATCTCCCTGGACTTGCAGTAGAGTCCCCAGGGTGCCCCATGGCCCTCCACCTAGGGGCCTCTGACCCCAGCAAGCTGCCCAGGGGCCTGCCTACCTCCCTGGACTTTCAGTAGTGTCCCCAGGGTGCCCCATGGCCCTCCACGTAGGGCCCTCTGACCCCAGCAAGCTACCCAGGGGTCCAACTCTCTCCCTGGACTTGCAGTAGAGGCCCCAGGGAACCCCTGGCCCTCCACCCAGGGGCCTCTGAACCCAGCAAGCTACCCAGGGGTCCACCTCTCTCCCTGGACTTATAGTAGAGGCCCTATGGTGCCCCCTGGCCCTCCCCCTAGGGGCCTCTGACACCAGCAAGCTTCCCAGTGATTCACCTCTCTCCCTGGACTTGCAGTAGAGGCCCCAGGGTACCCCGTGGCCCTCCACCTAGGGGCCTCTGACCCCAGCAAGCTACCCAGGGGTCCACATCTCTCCCTGGACTTGCAGTAGAGGCCCCAGGGTACCTCGTGGCCCTCCACCTAGGGGCCTTTGAACCCAGCAAGCTACCCAGGGGTCCAGCTCTCTCCCTGGACTTGCAATAGAGGCCCCAGGGTGCCCCCTTGCCCTCCACCCAGTGGCTACTGACCCTAGCAAGCTACGCAGGGCTTCACCTCTCTCCCTGGACTTGCAGTAGAGGCCCCAGGGTGCCCATTGGCCCTCCACCTAGGGGTCTCTGACCCCAGCAAGCTACCGAGGGGTCCACCTCTCTCCCTGGACTTGCAATAGAGGCCCCAGGGTGCCCCATGACCCTCCACCTAGGGGCCTCTGACCCCAGCAAGCTACCCAGGGGTCCACCTCTCTCCCTGGACTTGCAGTATAGGCCGCAGGGTGCCCTCTGGCCCTCCAACTAGGGGCCTCTGACCCCAGCAAGCTACCCAGGGGTCCACCTCTCTCCTTGGACTTGCAGTATAGGCCCCAGGGTGCCCCCTGGCCCTTCACCTAGGGGCATCTGACCCCAGCAAGCTACCCAGGGGTCCACCTCTCACCCTGGACTTGCAGTATAGGACCCAGGGTGCCCCCTGGCCCTCCACCTAGGGGCATCTGACACCAGCAAGCTACCCAGGGGTCCACCTCTCTCCCTGGTCTTGCAGTATAGGACCCAGGGTGCCCTCTGGCCCTCCACCTAGGGGCCTCTGACCCTAGCAAACTACCCAGGGGTCCACCTCTCTCCCTGGACTTGCTGTAGAGGCCCCAGGGTGCCCCTTGCCCTCCACCTAGGGGCCTCTGACCCCAGCAAGCTACCCTGGAGTCCACCTCTCTTCCTGGACTTGCAGTAGAGGCCCCAGGGTGCCCCTTGGCCCTCCATCTAGGGGCCTTTGACCCCAGCAAGCTACCGAGGGGTCCACCTCTCTCCCTGGACATGCAGTAGAGGCCCCAGGGTGCCCCGTGGCCCTCCACCTAGGGGCCTCTAACCCCAGCAAGCTACCCAGGGGTCCACATCTCTCTTTGGACTTGCAGTGGAGGCCCCTGGGTGCCCCCTGGCCCTCCACCTAGGGGCCTCTGACCCTAGCAAGCTACCCGGGGGTCCAGCTCTCTCCCTGGACTTGCAATAGAGGCCCCAGGGTGCCCCCTTGCCCTCCACCCAGGGGCTACTGACCCCAGCAAGCTACTCAGGGCTCCACCTCTCTCCCTGGACTTGTAGTAAAGGCCCTAGGCTGCCCTCTGGCCCTCCACCTAGGGGCCTCTGACCCCAGCAAGCTACCCAAGGCTTCACCTCTCTCCCTGGACTTGCAGTAGAGGCCCCAGGGTGCCCATTGGCCCTCCACCTAGGGACCTCTGACCCCAGCAAGCTACCGAGGGGTCCAACTCTCTCCCTGGACTTGCAATAGAGGCCCCAGGGTGCCCCATGACCCTCCACCTAGGGGCCTCTGACCCCAGCAAGCTACCCAGGGGTCCAGCTCTCTCCCTGGACTTGCAATAGAGGCCCCAGGGTGCCCCCTTGCCCTCCACCCAGGGGCTACTGACCCCAGCAAGCTACCCAGGGCTCCACCTCTCTCCCTGGACTTGTAGTAGAGGCCCTAGGCTGCCCTCTGGCCCTCCACCTAGGGGCCTCTGACCCCAGCAAGCTATCCAGGGCTCCACCTCTCTCCCTGGACTTGCAGTAGAGGCCCCAGGTTGACCCTTGGCCCTCCACCTAGGGCCCTTTGACCCCAGCAAGCTACCCAGGGGTCCACCTCTCTCCCTGGACTTGCAGTATAGGCCACAGGGTGCCCCCTTGCCCTCCACCTAGGGGCCTCTGACCCCAGCAAGCTACCCAGGGCTCCACCTCTGTCCCTGGACTTGCAGTAGAGGCCCCAGGGTGCCCCCTTGCCCTCCACCCAAGGGCTACTGGCCCCAGCAAGCTACCCAGGGCTCCACCTCTCTCCCTGGACTTGCAGTAGAGGCCCCAGGGTACCCCGTGGCCCTCCACCTAGGGGCCTCTGACCCCAGCAAGCTACCCAGGGGTCCACATCTCTCCCTGGACTTGCAGTAGAGGCCCCAGGGTACCCCGTGGCCCTCCACCTAGGGGCCTCTGACCCCAGCAAGCTACCCAGGGGTCCTCATCTCTCCCTTGTCTTGCAGTAGACGCCGCTGAGTGCCCCCTGGCCCTCCACCTACGTGCTTCTGACCCCAGCAAGCTACCTAGGGGTCCACCTCTCTCCCTGGACTTTTAGTAGAGGCCCTAGGGTGCCCCTGGCCCTCCACCTAGGGGCCTCTGACCCCAGCAAACTACCCAGGGGTCCACCTCTCTTCCTGGACTTGCAGTAGAGGCCCTACGGTGCCCCCAGGCCCTCCCCCTAGGGGCCTCTGACACCAGCAAGCTTCCCAGTGGTCCACCTCTCTCCCTAGACTTTCAGTAGAGGCCCCAGGGTGACCCTTGGCCCTCCACCTAGTGGCCTCTGACCCCAGCAAGCTACCCAGGGGCCTACCTATCTCCCTGGACTTGCAGTTGATTCCCCAGGGTGCCCCATGACCCTGCACCTAGGGCCCTCTGACCCCAGGAAGCTACCCAGGGCTCCAACTCTCTCCCTGGACTTGCAGTATAGGCCCCAGGGTTTCCCCTGGTCCTCCACCTAGGGGCCCCTGACCCAAGCAAGCTGCCCAGGAGTCCACCTCTCTCCCTGGACTTGCAATAGAGGCCCCTGGGTGCCCCCTGGCCCTCCCCCTAGGGGCCTCTGACACCAGCAAGCTTCCCAGTGGTCCACCTCTCTCCCTAGACTTGCAGACTAGGTCCCAGGTTGACCCTTGGCCCTCCACCTAGTGGCCTCTGATTCCAGCAAGCTACCAAGGGGTCCACCTCTCTCCCTGGACTTATAGTAGAGGCCCCAGGGTGCCCCCTGGCCCTCCACCTAGGGGCCTCTGACCCCAGCAAACTACCCAGGGGTCCACCTCTCTTCCTGGACTTGCAGTAGAGTCCCCAGGGTGCCCCATGGCCCTCCACTTAGGGCCCTCTGACCCCAGCAAGCTACCCAGGGCTCCAACCCTCTCCCTGGACTTGCAGTATAGGCCCCAGGGTGCCCCCTGGTCCTCCACCTAGGGGCCTCTGACCCTAGCAAACTACCCAGGGGTCCACCTCTCTCCCTGGACATGCAGTAGAGGCCCCAGGGTGCCCCGTGGCCCTCCACCTAGGGGCCTCTGACCCCAGCAAGCTACCTAGGGGTCCACATCTCTCCCTGGACTTTTAGTAGAGGCCCCAGGGTGCCCCCTGGTCCTCCACCTAGGGGCCTCTGACCCCAGCAAACTACCCAGGGGTCCACCTCTCTCCCTGGACTTGCAATAGAGGCCCTACGGTGCCCCCTGGCCCTCCCCCTAGGGGCCTGCGACACCAGCAAGCTTCCCAGTGGTCCACCTCTCTCCCAAGACTTGCAGACTAGGCCCCAGGGTGACCCTTGGCCCTCCACCTAGGGGCATCTGACCCCAGCAAGCTGCCCAGGGGCCTGCCTATCTCCCTGGACTTGCAGTAGAGTCCCCAGGGTGCCCCATGGCCCTCCACCTAGGGCCCTCTGACCCCAGCAAGCTACCCAGGGCTCCAACTCTCTCCCTGGACTTGCAGTATAGGCCCCAGAATGACCCCTGGTCCTCCACCTAGGGGCCCCTGACCCAAGCAAGCTGCCCAGGGGTCCACCTCTCTACCTGGACTTGCAATAGAGGCCCCAGGGTGCCCCTTGGCCCTCCACCTAGGGTCCTCTGACCCCAGAAAGCTACCCAGGGATCCACCTCTCTTTCTAGAATTGCAGACTAGGCCCCAGGTTGACCCTTGGCCCTCCACCTAGGGGCTTCTGACCCCAGCAAGCTGCCCAGGGGCCTGCCTATCTCCCTGAACTTGCAGTAGAGTCCCCAGCGTGCCCCATGGCCCTCCACGTAGGGCCCTCTGATACCAGCAAGCTACCCAGGGGTCCACCTCTCTCCCTGGACATGCAGTAGAGGCCCCAGGGTGCCCCGTGGCCCTCCACCTAGGGGCCTCTGACCCCAGCAAGCTACCCAGAGCTCCACCTCTCTCACTGGACTTGCTGTAGAGGCCCCAGGGTATCCCGTGGCCCTCCACCTAGGGGCCTCTGATTCCAGCAAGCTACCCAGGAGTCCACCTCTCTCCCTGGACTTGCAGTAGAGGCCCCAGGGTACCCCATGGCCCTCCACCTAGGGGCCTCTGAACCCAGCAAGCTACCCAGGGGTCAACCTCTCTCCCTGGACTTGCAATAGAGGCCCCAGGGTGCCCCCTTGCCCTCCACCCAGGGGCCACTGACCCCAGCAAGCTACCCAGGGCTCCACCTCTCTCCCTGGACTTGTAGTAGAGGCCCTAGGCTGCCCTCTGGGCCTCCACCTAGGGGCCTCTGACCCCAGCAAGCTACCCAGGGCTCCACCTCTCTCCCTGGACTTGCAGTAGAGGCCCCAGGGTGCCCATTGGCCCTCCACCTAGGGGTCTCTTACACCAGCAAGCTACCGAGGGGTCCACCTCTCTCCCTGGACTTGCAATAAAGGCCCCAGGGTGCCCCCTTACAATACACCTAGGGGCCTCTGACCCCAGCAAGCTACCCAGGGGTCCACATCTCTCCCTGGACTTTTAGTAGAGACCCCAGGGTGCCACCTGGCCCTCCACCTAGGGGCCTCTGACCCCAGCAAACGACCCAGGGGTCCACTTCTCTCCCTGGACTTGCAATAGAGGCCCTACGGTGCCCCCTGGCCCTCCCCCTAGGGGCTTCCGACACCAGCAAGCTTCCCAGTGGTCCACCTCTCTCCCAAGACTTGCAGACTAGGCCCCAGGGTGACCCTTGGCCCTCCACCAAGGGCCCTCGGACCCCAGCAAGCTACCCAGGGCTCCAACCCTCTCCCTAGACTTGCAGTATAGGCCCCAGGGTGCCCCCTGGTCCTCCACCTAGGGGCCTCTGACCCTAGCAAACTACCCAGGGGTCCACCTCTCTCCCTGGACTTGCAGTAGAAGCCCCAGGGTGCCCCGTGGCCCTCAACCTAGGGGCCTCTGACCCCAGCAAGCTACCCAGGGGTCCACATCTCTCCCTGGACTTTTAGTAGAGGCCCCAGGGTGCCACCTGGCCCTCCACCTAGGGGCCTCTGAGCCCAGCAAACTACCCAGGGGTCCACCTTTCTTCCTGGACTTGCAATAGAGGCCATACGGTGCCCCCTGGCCCTCCCCCTAGGGGCCTCTGACACCAGCAAGCTTCCCAGTGGTCCACCTCTCTCCCAAGACTTGCAGACTACGCCCCAGGGTGACCGTTGGCCCTCCACCTAGGGGCCTCTGAACCCAGCAAGCTGCCCAGGGGCCTGCCTATCTCCCTGGACTTGCAGTATAGGCCCCAGGGTGGCCCATGGCCCTCCACCTAGGGCCCTCTGTCCCCAGCAAGCTACCCAGGGCTACAACTCTCTCCCTGGACTTGCAGTATAGGCCCCAGGGTGCCCCCTGGTCCTCCACCTACGGGCCCCTGACCCAAGCAAGCTGCCCAGGGGTCCACCTCTCTCCCTGGACTTGCAATAGAGGCCCCAGGGTGCCCCTTGGCCCTCCACCTAGGGGCCTCTGACCCCTGAAAGCTACCCAGGGGTCCACCTCTCTCCCTAGAATTGCAGACTAGGCCCCAGGGTGACCCTTGGCCCTCCACCTAGGGGCCTCTGACCCCAGCAAGCTGCCCAGGGGCCTGCCTATCTCCCTGAACTTGCAGTAGAGTCCCCAGGGTGCCCTCTGGCCCTCCACCTAGGGGCCTCTGACCCTAGCAAACTACCCAGGGGTCCACCTCTCTCCCTGGACTTGCTGTAGAGGCCCCAAGGTGCCCCCTGGCCCTCCACCTAGGGGCATCTGACCCCAGCAAGCTACCCAGTGGTCCACCTTTCTCCCTGAACTTGCAGTATAGGACCCAGGGTGCCCCCTGGCCCTCTACCTAGGTGCATCTGACACCAGCAAGCTACCCAGGGGTCCACATCTCTCCCTGGACTTGCAGTAGATGCTCCTGGGTGCCCCCTGGCCCTCCACCAAGGGGCCTCTGACCCTAGCAAGCTACCAAGGGGTCCACCTCTCTCCCTGGACTTATAGTAGAGGCGCCAGGGTGCCCCATGGCCCTCCACTTAGGGCCCTCTGACCCCAGCAAGCTACCCAGGGCTCCAACCCTCTCCCTGGACTTGCAGTATAGGCCCCAGGGTGCCCCCTGGTCCTCCACCTAGGGGCCTCTGACCCTAGCAAACTACCCAGGGGTCCACCTCTCTCCCTGGACATGCAGTAGAGGCCCCAGGGTGCCCCGTGGCCCTCCACCTAGGGGCCTCTGACCCCAGCAAGCTACCTAGGGGTCCACATCTCTCCCTGGACTTTTAGTAGAGGCCCCAGGGTGCCCCCTGGTCCTCCACCTAGGGGCCTCTGACCCCAGCAAACTACCCAGGGGTCCACCTCTCTCCCTGGACTTGCAATAGAGGCCCTACGGTGCCCCCTGGCCCTCCCCCTAGGGGCCTCCGACACCAGCAAGCTTCCCAGTGGTCCACCTCTCTCCCAAGACTTGCAGACTAGGCCCCAGGGTGACCCTTGGCCCTCCACCTAGGGGCCTCTGACCCCATCAAGCTGCCCAGGGGCCTGCCTATCTCCCTGGACTTGCAGTAGAGTCCCCAGGGTGCCCCATGGCCCTCCACCTAGGGCCCTCTGACCCCAGCAAGCTACCCTGGGCTCCAACTCTCTCCCTGGACTTGCAGTATAGGCCCCAGTTTGCCCCCTGGTCCTCCACCTAGGGGCCCCTGACCCAAGCAAGCTGCCCAGGGGTCCACCTCTCTACCTGGACTTGCAATAGAGGCTCCAGGGTGCCCCTTGGCCCTCCACCTAGGGGCCTCTGACCCCAGAAAGCTACCCAGGGGTCCACCTCTCTCCCTAGAATTCAGACTAGGCCCCAGGTTGACCCTTGGCCCTCCACCTAGGGGCTTCTGACCCCAGCAAGCTGCCCAGGGGCCTGCCTATCTCCCTGAACTTGCAGTAGAGTCCCCAGGGTGCCCCATGGCCCTCCACGTAGGGCCCTCTGACCCCAGCAAGCTACCCAGGGGTCCACCTCTCTCCCTGGACTTGCAGTATAGGCCACAGGGTGCCCCCTTGCCCTCCACCTAGGGGCCTCTGACCCCAGCAAGCTACCCAGGGCTCCACTTCTCTCCCTGAACTTGCAGTAGAAGCCCCAGGGTGCCCCCTTGCCCTCCACCCAGGGGCTACTGACCCCAGCAAGCTACCCAGGGCTCCACCTCTCTAGCTGGACTTGCTGTAGAGGCCCCAGGGTACCCCGTGGCCCTCCACCTAGGGGCCTCTGATTCCAGCAAGCTACCCAGGGGTCCACCTCTCTCCCTGGACTTGCAGTAGAGGCCCCAGGGTACCCCGTGGCCCTCCACCTAGGGGCCTCTGAACCCAGCAAGCTACCCAGGGGTCCAGCTCTCTCCCTGGACTTGCAATAGAGGCCCCAGGGTGCCCCCTTGCCCTCCACCCAGGGGCCACTGACCCCAGCAAGCTACCCAGGGTTCCACCTCTCTCCCTGGACTTGTAGTAGAGGCCCTAGGCTGCCCTCTGGCCCTCCACCTAGGGGCCTCTGACCCCAGCAAGCTACCCAGGGCTCCACCTCTCTCCCTGGACTTGCAGTAGAGGCCCCAGGGTGCCCATTGGCCCTCCACCTAGGGGTCTCTTACACCAGCAAGCTACCGAGGGGTCCACCTCTCTCCCTGGACTTGCAATAGAGGCCCCAGGGTGCCCCCTGACCCTCCACCTAGGGGCCTCTGACCCCAGCAAGCTACCCAGGGGTCCACATCTCTCCCTGGACTTGCAGTAGACGCCCCTGGGTGCCCCCTGGCCCTCCACCAAGGGGCCTCTGACCCCAGCAAGCTACCCAGGGCTCCAACCCTCTCCCTGGACTTGCAGTATAGGCCCCAGGCTGCCCCCTGGTCCTCCACCTAGGGGCCTCTGACCCTAGCAAACTACCCAGGGGTCCACCTCTCTCCCTGGACTTGCAGTAGAAGCCCCAGGGTGCCCCGTGGCCCTCAACCTAGGGGCCTCTGACCCCAGCAAGCTACCCAGGGGTCCACATCTCTCCCTGGACTTTTAGTAGAGGCCCCAGGGTGCCACCTGGCCCTCCACCTAGGGGCCTCTGAGCCCAGCAAACTACCCAGGGGTCCACCTTTCTTCCTGGACTTGCAATAGAGGCCATACGGTGCCCCCTGGCCCTCCCCCTAGGGGCCTCCGACACCAGCAAGCTTCCCAGTGGTCCACCTCTCTCCCAAGACTTGCAGACTACGCCCCAGGGTGACCGTTGGCCCTCCACCTAGGGGCCTCTGACCCCAGCAAGCTGCCCAGGGGCCTGCCTATCTCCCTGGACTTGCAGTAGAGTCCCCAGGGTGGCCCATGGCCCTCCACCTAGGGCCCTCTGTCCCCAGCAAGCTACCCAGGGCTACAACTCTCTCCCTGGACTTGCAGTATAGGCCCCAGGGTGCCCCCTGGTCCTCCACCTACGGGCCCCTGACCCAAGCAAGCTGCCGAGGGGTTCACCTCTCTCCCTGGACTTGCAATAGAGGCCCCAGGGTGCCCCTTGGCCCTCCACCTAGGGGCCTCTGACCCCTGAAAGCTACCCAGGGGTCCACCTCTCTCCCTAGAATTGCAGACTAGGCCCCAGGGTGACCCTTGGCCCTCCACCTAGGGGCCTCTGACCCCAGCAAGCTGCCCAGGGGCCTGCCTATCTCCCTGAACTTGCAGTAGAGTCCCCAGGGTGCCCCATGGCCCTCCACGTAGGGCCCTCTGACCCCAGCAAGCTACCCAGGGGTCCACCTCTCTCCCTGGACTTGCAGTATAGGCCACAGGGTGCCCCCTTGCCCTCCACCTAGGGGCCTCTGACCCCAGCAAGCTACCCAGGGCTCCACTTCTCTCCCTGGACTTGCAGTAGAAGCCCCAGGGTGCCCCCTTGCCCTCCACCCAGGGGCTACTGACCCCAGCAAGCTGCCCAGGGGCCTGCCTATCTCCCTGAACTTGCAGTAGAGTCCCCAGGGTGCCCCATGGCCCTCCACGTAGGGCCCTCTGACCCCAGCAAGCTACCCAGGGGTCCACCTCTCTCCCTGGACTTGCAGTATAGGCCACACGGTGCCCCCTTGCCCTCCACCTAGGGGCCTCTGACCCCAGCAAGCTACTCAGGGCTCCACTTCTCTCCCTGGACTTGCAGTAGAAGCCCCAGGGTGCCCCCTTGCCCTCCACCCAGGGGCTACTGACTCCAGCAAGCTACCCAGGGCTCCACCTCTCTCCCTGGACTTGCAGTAGAGGCCCCAGGGTACCCCGTGGCCCTCCACCTAGGGGCCTCTGAACCCAGCAAGCTACCCAGGGGTCCAGCTCTCTCCCTGGACTTGCAATAGAGGCCCCAGGGTGCCCCCTTGCCCTCCACCTAGGGGCCTCTGACCCCAGCAAGCTACCCAGGGGTCCACATCTCTCCCTGGACTTGCAGTAGACGCCCCTGGGTGCCCCCTGGCCCTCCACCAAGGGGCCTCTGACCCCAGCAAGCTACCAAGGGGTCCACCTCTCTCCCTGGACTTATAGTAGAGGCCCCAGGGTGCCCCCTGGTCCTCCACCTACGGGCCCCTGACGCAAGCAAGCTGCCCAGGGGTCCACCTCTCTCCCTGGACTTGCAATAGAGGCCCCAGGGTGCCCCTTGGCCCTCCACCTAGAGGCCTCTGACACCTGAAAGCTACCCAGGGGTCAACCTCTCTCCCTAGAATTGCAGACTAGGCCCCAGGGTGACCCTTGGCCCTCCACCTAGGGGCCTCTGACCCCAGCAAGCTGCCCAGGGGCCTGCCTATCTCCCTGAACTTGCAGTAGAGTCCCCAGGGTGCCCCATGGCCCTCCACGTAGGGCCCTCTGACCCCAGCAAGCTACCCAGGGGTCCACCTCTCTCCCTGGACTTGCAGTATAGGCCACAGGGTGCCCCCTTGCCCTCCACCTAGGGGCCTCTGACCCCAGCAAGCTACTCAGGGCTCCACTTCTCTCCCTGGACTTGCAGTAGAAGCCCCAGGGTGCCCCCTTGCCCTCCACCCAGGGGCTACTGACTCCAGCAAGCTACCCAGGGCTCCACCTCTCTCCCTGGACTTGCAGTAGAGGCCCCAGGGTACCCCGTGGCCCTCCACCTAAGGCCCTCTGACCCCAGCAAGCTACCCAGGGCTCCAACCCTCTCCTTGGACTTGCAGTATAGGCCCCAGGGTGCCCCCTGGTCCTCCACCTAGGGGCCTCTGACCCTAGCAAACTACCCAGGGGTCCACCTCTCACCCTGGACTTGCAGTAGAGGCCCCAGGGTGCCCCTTGCCCTCCACCTAGGGGCCTCTGACCCCAGCAAGCTACCCTGGAGTCCACCTCTCTTCCTGGACTTGCAGTAGAGGCCCCAGGGTGCCCCTTGGCCCTCCATCTAGGGGCCTTTGACCCCAGCAAGCTACCGAGGGGTCCACCTCTCTCCCTGGACATGCAGTAGAGGCCCCAGGGTGCCCCGTGGCCCTCCACCTAGGGGCCTCTGACCCCAGCAAGCTACCCAGGGGTCCACATCTCTCCCTGGACTTGCAGTAGAGGCCCCAGGGTACCCCGTGGCCCTCCACCTAGGGGCCTCTGACCCCAGCAAGCTACCCAGGGGTCCTCATCTCTCCCTTGTCTTGCAGTAGACGCCGCTGAGTGCCCCTGGCCCTCCACCTAGGTGCTTCTGACCCCAGCAAGCTACCTAGGGGTCCACCTCTCTCCCTGGACTTTTAGTAGAGGCCCTAGGGTGCCCCTGGCCCTCCACCTAGGGGCCTCTGACCCCAGCAAACTACCCAGGGGTCCACCTCTCTTCCTGGACTTGCAGTAGAGGCCCTACGGTGCCCCCAGGCCCTCCCCCTAGGGGCCTCTGACCCCAGCAAGCTGCCCAGGGAACTGCCTATCTCCCTGGACTTGCAGTAGAGTCCCCAGGGTGCCCCATGGCCCTCCACCTAGGGCCCTCTGACCCCAGGAAGCTACCCAGGGCACCAACTCTCTCCCTGGACTTGCAGTATAGGCCCCAGGGTTTCCCCTGGTCCTCCACCTAGGGGCCCCTGACCCAAGCAAGCTGCCCAGGGGTCCACCTCTCTCCCTGGACTTGCAATAGAGGCCCTACGGTGCCCCCAGGCCCTCCCCCTAGGGGCCTCTGACCCCAGCAAGCTGCCCAGGGAACTGCCTATCTCCCTGGACTTGCAGTAGAGTCCCCAGGGTGCCCCATGGCCCTCCACCTAGGGCCCTCTGACCCCAGCAAGCTTCCCAGTGGTCCACCTCTCTCCCTAGACTTTCAGTAGAGGCCCCAGGGTGACCCTTGGCCCTCCACCTAGGGGCCTCTGACCCCAGCAAGCTACCCAGGGGCCTACCTATCTCCCTGGACTTGCAGTTGATTCCCCAGGGTGCCCCATGACCCTGCACCTAGGGCCCTCTGACCCCAGGAAGCTACCCAGGGCACCAACTCTCTCCCTGGACTTGCAGTATAGGCCCCAGGGTTTCCCCTGGTCCTCCACCTAGGGGCCCCTGACCCAAGCAAGCTGCCCAGGGGTCCACCTCTCTCCCTGGACTTGCAATAGAGGCCCCTGGGTGCCCCCTGGCCCTCCCCCTAGGGGCCTCTGACACCAGCAAGCTTCCCAGTGGTCCACCTCTCTCCCTAGACTTGCAGACCAGGCCCCAGGTTGACCCTTGGCCCTCCACCTAGTGGCCTCTGATTCCAGCAAGCTACCCAGGGGTCCACCTCTCTCCCTGGACTTGCAGTATAGGCCCCAGGGTGCCCCCTGGCCCTCCAACTAGGGGCCTCTGACCCCAGCAAGCTACCCAGGGGTCCACCTCTCTCCTTGGACTTGCAGTATAGGCCCCAAGGTGCCCCCTGGCCCTCCACCTAGGGGCATCTGACCCCAGCAAGCTACCCAGGGGTCCACCTCTCTCCCTGGACTTGCAGTATAGGACCCAGGGTGCCCCCTGGCCCTCCACCTAGGGGAATCTGACACCAGCAAGCTACCTAAGGGTCCACCTCTCTCCCTGGACTTGCAGTATAGGCCCCAGGGTGCCCTCTGGCCCTCCACCTAGGGTTCTCTGACCCTAGCAAACTACCCAGGGGTCCACCTCTCTCCCTGGACTTGCTGTATAGGCCCCAGGGTGACCCTTGGCCCTCCACCTAGGTGCCTCTGACCCCAGCAAGCTGCCCAGGGGCCTGCCTATCTCCCTGGACTTGCAGTAGAGTCCCCAGGGTGCCCCATGGCCCTCCACGTAGGGCCCTCTGACCTCAGCAAGCTACCCAGGGGTCCACCTCTCTCCCTGGACTTGCAGTATAGGCCACAGGGTGCCCCCTTGCCCTCCACCTAGGGGCCTCTGACCCCAGCAAGCTACACAGGGCTCCACTTCTCTCCCTGGACTTGCAGTAGAGGCCCCAGGGTGCCCCCTTGCCCTCCACCCAGGGGCTACTGACCATAACAAGCTACCCAGGGCTCCACCTCTCTCCCTGGACTTGCAGTAGAGGCCCCAGGGTACCCCGTGGCCCTCCACCTAGGGGCCTCTGAGTCCAGCAAGCTACCCAGGGGTCCACATCTCTCCCTGGACTTGCAGTAGAGGCCCCAGGGTACCCCGTGGCCCTCCACCTAGGGGCCTCTGAACCCAGCAAGCTACCCAGGGGTCCAGCTCTCTCCCTGGACTTGCAGTATAGGACCCAGGGTGCCCTCTGGCCCTCCACCTAGGGGCCTCTGACCCTAGCAAACTACCCAGGGGTCTACCTCTCTCCCTGGACTTGCTGTAGAGGCCCCAAGGTGCCCCCTGGCCCTCCACCTAGGGGCATCTGACCCCAGCAAGCTACCCAGTGGTCCACCTTTCTCCCTGAACTTGCAGTATAGGACCCAGGGTGCCCCCTGGCCCTCTACCTAGGTGCATCTGACACCAGCAAGCTACCCAGGGTTCACATCTCTCCTTGGACTTGCAGTGGAGGCCCCTGGGTGCCCCCTGGCCCTCCACCTAGGGGCCTCTGACCCCAGCAAGCTACCCAGGGGTCCACATCTCTCCCTGGACTTGCAGTAGATGCTCCTGGGTGCCCCCTGGCCCTCCACCAAGGGGCCTCTGACCCCAGCAAGCTACCAAGGGGTCCACCTCTCTCCCTGGACTTATAGTAGAGGCCCCAGGGTGCCCCATGGCCCTCCACTTAGGGCCCTCTGACCCCAGCAAGCTACCCAGGGCTCCAACCCTCTCCCTGGACTTGCAGTATAGGCCCCAGGGTGCCCCCTGGTCCTCCACCTAGGGGCCTCTGACCCTAGCAAACTACCCAGGGGTCCACCTCTCTCCCTGGACATGCAGTAGAGGCCCCTGGGTGCCCCGTGGCCCTCCACCTAGGGGCCTCTGACCCCAGCAAGCTACCTAGGGGTCCACATCTCTCCCTGGACTTTTAGTAGAGGCCCCAGGGTGCCCCCTGGTCCTCCACAGAGGGGCCTCTGACCCCAGCAAACTACCCAGGGGTCCACCTCTCTCCCTGGACTTGCAATAGAGGCCCTACGGTGCCCCCTGGCCCTCCCCCTAGGGGCCTCCGACACCAGCAAGCTTCCCAGTGGTCCACCTCTCTCCCAAGACTTGCAGACTAGGCCCCAGGGTGACCCTTGGCCCTCCACCTAGGGGCCTCTGACCCCAGCAAGCTGCCCAGGGGCCTGCCTATCTCCCTGGACTTGCAGTAGAGTCCCCAGGGTGCCCCATGGCCCTCCCCTTAGGGCCCTCTGACCCCAGCAAGCTACCCTGGGCTCCAACTCTCTCCCTGGACTTGCAGTATAGGCCCCAGGGTGCCCCCTGGTCCTCCACCTAGGGGCCCCTGACCCAAGCAAGCTGCCCATTGGTCCACCTCTCTACCTGGACTTGCAATAGAGGCTCCAGGGTGCCCCTTGGCCCTCCACCTAGGGGCCTCTGACCCCAGAAAGCTACCCAGGGGTCCACCTCTCTCCCTAGAATTGCAGACTAGGCCCCAGGTTGACCCTTGGCCCTCCACCTAGGGGCTTCTGACCCCAGCAAGCTGCCCAGGGGCCTGCCTATCTCCCTGAACTTGCAGTAGAGTCCCCAGGGTGCCCCATGGCCCTCCACGTAGGGCCCTCTGACCCCAGCAAGCTACCCAGGGGTCCACCTCTCTCCCTGGACTTGCAGTATAGGCCACAGGGTGCCCCCTTGCCCTCCACCTAGGGGCCTCTGACCCCAGCAAGCTACCCAGGGCTCCACTTCTCTCCCTGGACTTGCAGTAGAAGCAACAGGGTGCCCCCTTGCCCTCCACCCAGGGGCTACTGACCCCAGCAAGCTACCCAGGGCTCCACCTCTCTCCCTGGACTTGCTGTAGAGGCCCCAGGGTACCCCGTGGCCCTCCACCTAGGGGCCTCTGATTCCAGCAAGCAACCCAGAGGTCCACCTCTCTCCCTGGACTTGCAGTAGAGGCCCCAGGGTACCCCGTGGCCCTCCACCTAGGGGCCTCTGAACCCAGCAAGCTACCCAGGGGTCCAGCTCTCTCCCTGGACTTGCAATAGAGGCCCCAGGGTGCCCCCTTGCCCTCCACCCAGGGGCCACTGACCCCAGCAAGCTACCCAGGGTTCCACCTCTCTCCCTGGACTTGTAGTAGAGGCCCTAGGCTGCCCTCTGGCCCTCCACCTAGGGGCCTCTGACCCCAGCAAGCTACCCAAGGCTCCACCTCTCTCCCTGGACTTGCAGTAGAGGCCCCAGGGTGCCCATTGGCCCTCCACCTAGGGGTCTCTTACACCAGCAAGCTACCGAGGGGTCCACCTCTCTCCCTGGACTTGCAATAGAGGCCCCAGGGTGCCCCCTGACCCTCCACCTAGGGGCCTCTGACCCCAGCAAGCTACCCAGGGGTCCACATCTCTCCCTGGACTTGCAGTAGACGCCCCTGGGTGCCCCCTGGCCCTCCACCAAGGGGCCTCTGACCCCAGCAAGCTACCCAGGGGTCCACCTCTCTCCCTGGACTTATAGTAGAGGCCCCAGGGTGCCCCCTGGCCCTCCACCTAGGGGCCTCTGACCCCAGCAAATTACCCAGGGGTCCACCTCTCTTCCTGGACTTGCAGTAGAGTCCCCAGGGTGCCCCATGGCCCTCCACCTAGGGCCTTCTGACCCCAGCAAGCTACCCAGGGCTCCAACCCTCTCCCTGGACTTGCAGTATAGGCCCCAGGGTGCCCCCTGGTCCTCCACCTAGGGGCCTCTGACCCTAGAAAACTACCCAGGGGTCCACCTCTCTCCCTGGACTTGCAGTAGAGGCCCCAGGGTGCCCCGTGGCCCTCCACCTAGGGGCCTCTGACCCCAGCAAGCTACCCAGGGGTCCACATCTCTCCCTGGACTTGCAGTATAGGCCACAGGGTGCCCCCTTGCCCTCCACCAAGGGGCCTCCGAACAGAGCAAGCTACCCAGGGGTCCAGCTCTCTCCCTGGACTTGCAATAGAGGCCCCAGGGTGCCCTCTTGCCCTCCACCCAAGGGCTACTGACCCCAGCAAGCTACCCAGGGCTCCACCTCTCTCCCTGGACTTGCAGTAGAGGCCCCAGGGTGCCCCCTGGTCCTCCACCTAGGGGCCTCTGACCCTAGCAAACTACCCAGGGGTCCACCTCTCTCCCTGGACATGCAGTAGAGGCCCCAGGGTGCCCCGTGGCCCTCCACCTAGGGGCCTCTGACCCCAGCAAGCTACCTAGGGGTCCACATCTCTCCCTGGACTTTTAGTAGAGGCCCCAGGGTGCCCCCTGGTCCTCCACCTAGGGGCCTCTGACCCCAGCAAACTACCCAGGGGTCCACCTCTCTCCCTGGACTTGCAATAGAGGCCCTACGGTGCCCCCTGGCCTTCCCCCTAGGGGCCTCCGACACCAGCAAGCTTCCCAGTGGTCCACCTCTCTCCCAAGACTTGCAGACTAGGCCCCAGGGTGACCCTTGGCCCTCCACCTAGGGGCCTCTGACCCCAGCAAGCTACCCAGGGGCCCGCCTATCTCCCTGGACTTGCAGTAGAGTCCCCAGGGTGCCCCATGGCCCTCCACCTAGGGCCCTCTGACCCCAGCAAGCTACCCTGGGCTCCAACTCTCTCCCTGGACTTGCAGTATAGGCCCCAGGGTGCCCCCTGGTCCTCCACCTAGGGGCCCCTGACCCAAGCAAGCTGCCCAGGGGTCCACCTCTCTACCTGGACTTGCAATAGAGGCTCCAGGGTGCCCCTTGGCCCTCCACCTAGGGGCTTCTGACCCCAGAAAGCTACCCAAAGGGTCCACCTCTCTCCCTAGAATTGCAGACTAGGCCCCAGGTTGACCCTTGGCCCTCCACCTAGGGGCTTCTGACCCCAGCAAGCTGCCCAGGGGCCTGCCTATCTCCCTGAACTTGCAGTAGAGTCCCCAGGGTGCCCCATGGCCCTCCACGTAGGGCCCTCTGACCCCAGCAAGCTACCCAGGGGTCCACCTCTCTCCCTGGACTTGCAGTATAGGCCACAGGGTGCCCCCTTGCCCTCCACCTAGGGGCCTCTGACCCCAGCAAGCTACCCAGGGCTCCACTTCTCTCCCTGGACTTGCAGTAGAAGCCCCAGGGTGCCCCCTTGCCCTCCACCCAGGGGCTACTGACCCCAGCAAGCTACCCAGGGCTCCACCTCTCTCCCTGGACTTGCTGTAGAGGCCCCAGGGTACCCCGTGGCCCTCCACCTAGGGGCCTCTGATTCCAGCAAGCTACCCAGGGGTCCACCTCTCTCCCTGGACTTGCAGTAGAGGCCCCAGGGTACCCCGTGGCCCTCCACCTAGGGGCCTCTGAACCCAGCAAGCTACCCAGGGGTCCAGCTCTCTCCCTGGACTTGCAATAGAGGCCCCAGGGTGCCCCCTTGCCCTCCACCCAGGGGCCACTGACCCCAGCAAGCTACCCAGGGTTCCACCTCTCTCCCTGGACTTGTAGTAGAGGCCCTAGGCTGCCCTCTGGCCCTCCACCTAGGGGCCTCTGACCCCAGCAAGCTACCCAGGGCTCCACCTCTCTCCCTGGACTTGCAGTAGAGGCCCCAGGGTGCCCATTGGCCCTCCACCTAGGGGTCTCTTACACCAGCAAGCTACCGAGGGGTCCACCTCTCTCCCTGGACTTGCAATAGAGGCCCCAGGGTGCCCCCTGACCCTCCACCTAGGGGCCTCTGACCCCAGCAAGCTACCCAGGGGTCCACATCTCTCCCTGGACTTGCAGTAGACGCCCCTGGGTGCCCCCTGGCCCTCCACCAAGGGGCCTCTGACCCCAGCAAGCTACCCAGGGGTCCACCTCTCTCCCTGGACTTATAGTAGAGGCCCCAGGGTGCCCCCTGGCCCTCCACCTAGGGGCCTCTGACCCCAGCAAACTACCCAGGGGTCCACCTCTCTTCCTGGACTTGCAGTAGAGTCCCCAGGGTGCCCCATGGCCCTCCACCTAGGGCCTTCTGACCCCAGCAAGCTACCCAGGGCTCCAACCCTCTCCCTGGACTTGCAGTATAGGCCCCAGGGTGCCCCCTGGTCCTCCACCTAGGGGCCTCTGACCCTAGAAAACTACCCAGGGGTCCACCTCTCTCCCTGGACTTGCAGTAGAGGCCCCAGGGTGCCCCGTGGCCCTCCACCTAGGGGCCTCTGACCCCAGCAAGCTACCCAGGGGTCCACATCTCTCCCTGGACTTTTAGTAGAGACCCCAGGGTGCCACCTGGCCCTCCACCTAGGGGCCTCTGACCCCAGCAAGCTGCCCAGGGGCCTGCCTATCTCCCTGGACTTGCAGTAGAGTCCCCAGGGTGCCCCATGGCCCTCCACCTAGGGCCCTCGGACCCCAGCAAGCTACCCAGGGCTCCAACCCTCTCCCTGGACTTGCAGTATAGGCCCCAGGGTGCCCCCTGGCCCTCCACCTAGGGGCCTCTGACCCTAGCAAACTACCCAGGGGTCCACCTCTCTCCCTGGACTTGCAGTAGAAGCCCCAGGGTGCCCCGTGGCCCTCAACCTAGGGGCCTCTGACCCCAGCAAGCTACCCAGGGGTCCACATCTCTCCCTGGACTTTTAGTAGAGGCCCCAGGGTGCCACCTGGCCCTCCACCTAGGGGCCTCTGAGCCCAGCAAACTACCCAGGGGTCCACCTTTCTTCCTGGACTTGCAATAGAGGCCATACGGTGCCCCCTGGCCCTCCCCCTAGGGGCCTCCGACACCAGCAAGCTTCCCAGTGGTCCACCTCTCTCCCAAGACTTGCAGACTACGCCCCAGGGTGACCGTTGGCCCTCCACCTAGGGGCCTCTGACCCCAGCAAGCTGCCCAGGGGCCTGCCTATCTCCCTGGACTTGCAGTAGAGTCCCCAGGGTGGCCCATGGCCCTCCACCTAGGGCCCTCTGTCCCCAGCAAGCTACCCAGGGCTACAACTCTCTCCCTGGACTTGCAGTATAGGCCCCAGGTTGCCCCCTGGTCCTCCACCTACGGGCCCCTGACCCAAGCAAGCTGCCGAGGTGTCCACCTCTCTCCCTGGACTTGCAATAGAGGCCCCAGGGTGCCCCTTGGCCCTCCACCTAGGGGCCTCTGACCCCTGAAAGCTACCCAGGGGTCCACCTCTCTCCCTAGAATTGCAGACTAGGCCCCAGGGTGACCCTTGGCCCTCCACCTAGGGGCCTCTGACCCCAGCAAGCTGCCCAGGGGCCTGCCTATCTCCCTGAACTTGCAGTAGAGTCCCCAGGGTGCCCCATGGCCCTCCACGTAGGGCCCTCTGACCCCAGCAAGCTACCCAGGGGTCCACCTCTCTCCCTGGACTTGCAGTATAGGCCACAGGGTGCCCCCTTGCCCTCCACCTAGGGGCCTCTGACCCCAGCAAGCTACCCAGGGCTCCACTTCTCTCCCTGGACTTGCAGTAGAAGCCCCAGGGTGCCCCCTTGCCCTCCACCCAGGGGCTACTGACCCCAGCAAGCTGCCCAGGGGCCTGCCTATCTCCCTGAACTTGCAGTAGAGTCCCCAGTGTGCCCCATGGCCCTCCACGTAGGGCCCTCTGACCCCAGCAAGCTACCCAGGGGTCCACCTCTCTCCCTGGACTTGCAGTATAGGCCACACGGTGCCCCCTTGCCCTCCACCTAGGGGCCTCTGACCCCAGCAAGCTACTCAGGGCTCCACTTCTCTCCCTGGACTTGCAGTAGAAGCCCCAGGGTGCCCCCTTGCCCTCCACCTAGGGGCTACTGACTCCAGCAAGCTACCCAGGGCTCCACCTCTCTCCCTGGACTTGCAGTAGAGGCCCCAGGGTACCCCGTGGCCCTCCACCTAGGGGCCTCTGAACCCAGCAAGCTACCCAGGGGTCCAGCTCTCTCCCTGGACTTGCAATAGAGGCCCCAGGGTGCCCCCTTGCCCTCCACCCAGGGGCTACTGACCCCAGCAAGCTACCCAGGGCTCCACCTCTCTCCCTGGACTTGTAGTAGAGGCCCTAGGCTGCCCTCTGGCCCGCCACCTAGCGGCCTCTGACCCCAGCAAGCTGCCCAGGGGACCTGCCTATCTCCCTGGACTTGCAGTAGAGTCCCCAGGGTGCCCCATGGCCCTCCACCTAGGGCCCTCTCACCCCAGCAAGCTACCCAGGGGTCCACCTCTCTCCCTGGACTTGCAATAGAGGCCCCAGGGTGCCCCTTGGCCCTCCACCTAGGGGGCTCTGACCCCAGAAAGCTACCCAGGGCTCCACCTCTCTCCCTAGACTTGCAGACTAGGCCCCAGGGTGACCCTTGGCCCTCCACCTAGGGGCCTCTGACCCCAGCAAGCTGCCCAGGGGGCCTGCCTATCTCCCTGGACTTGCAGTAGAGTCCCCAGGCTGCCCCATGGCCCTCCACCTAGGGGCCTCTGACCCCAGAAAGCTACCCAGGAGTCCACCTCTCTCCCTAGACTTGCAGACTAGGCCCCAGGGTGACCCTTGGCCCTCCACCTAGGGGCCTCTGACCCCAGCAAGCTACCCAGGGGTCCACCTCTCTCCCTGGACTTGCAGTATAGGCCCCAGGGTGCCCCCTGGCCCTCCACCTAGGGGCCTCTGACCCCAGCAAGCTACCCAGGGGTTCACCTCTCTCCTTGGACTTGCCGTATAGGCCCCAGGGTGCCCCCTGGCCCTCCACCTAGGGGCATCTGACACCAGCAAGCTACCCAGGGGTCCACCTCTCTCCTTGAACTTGTAGTATAGGCCCCAGGGACCCTCTGGCCCTCCACCTAGGGGCCTTTGACCCTAGCAAACTACCCTGGGGTCCACCTCTCTCCCTGGACTTGCTGTAGAGGCCCCAGGGTGCCCCATGGCCCTCCACCTAGGGGCCTCTGACCCCAGCAAGCTACCCAGGGGTCCACATCTCTCCTTGGACTTGCAGTAAAGGCCCCTGGGTGCCCCCTGGCCCTCTACCTAGCGGCCTCTGACCCCAGCAAGCTACCCGGGGGTCCAGCTCTCTCCCTGGACTTGCAATAGAGGCCCCCGGGTGCCCCCTTGCCCTCCACCCAGGGGCTACTGACCCCAGCAAGCTACCCAGGGCTCCACCTCTCTCCCTGGACTTGTAGTAGAGGCCCTAGGCTGCCCTCTGGCCCTCCACCTAGGGGCTTCTGACCCTAGCAAGCTACCCAGGGGTCCACCTCTCTCCCTGGACTTATAGTAGAGGCTCCAGGGTGCCCCCTGGCCCTCCACCTAGGGGCCTCTGAGTCCAGCAAGCTACCGAGGGGTCCACCTCTCTCCCTGGACTTGCAGTAGAGGCCCCAGGGTGGCCAGTGGCACTCCACCTAGGGGCCTCTGACCCCAGCAAGCTACCCAGGGGTCCACATCTCTCCCTGGACTTGCAGTAGACGCCTCTGGGTGCCCCCTGGCCCTCCACCTAGGGGCCTCTGACCCCAGCAAGCTACCCAGGGGTCCACCTCTCTCCCTGGACTTATAGTAGAGGCCCTACGTTGACCCTGGCCCTCCCCCTAGGGGCCTCTGACACCAGCAAGCTACCCAGGGCTCCACCTCTCTCCCTAGACTTGCAGACTAGGCCCCAGGGTGCCCCCTGGCCCTCCACCTAGGGGCCTCTGACCCCAGCAAGCTGCCCAGGGGCCTGCCTATCTCCCTGGACTTGCAGTAGAGTCCCCAGGGTGCCCCATGGCCCTCCACCTAGGGGCCTCTGACCCCAGCAAGCTGCCCAGGGGCCTGCCTACCTCCCTGGACTTTCAGTAGTGTCCCCAGGGTGCCCCATGGCCCTCCACGTAGGGCCCTCTGACCCCAGCAAGCTACCCAGGGGTCCAACTCTCTCCCTGGACTTGCAGTAGAGGCCCCAGGGAACCCCTGGCCCTCCACCCAGGGGCCTCTGAACCCAGCAAGCTACCCAGGGGTCCACCTCTCTCCCTGGACTTATAGTAGAGGCCCTATGGTGCCCCCTGGCCCTCCCCCTAGGGGCCTCTGACACCAGCAAGCTTCCCAGTGATTCACCTCTCTCCCTGGACTTGCAGTAGAGGCCCCAGGGTACCCCGTGGCCCTCCACCTAGGGGCCTCTGACCCCAGCAAGCTACCCAGGGGTCCACATCTCTCCCTGGACTTGCAGTAGAGGCCCCAGGGTACCTCGTGGCCCTCCACCTAGGGGCCTTTGAACCCAGCAAGCTACCCAGGGGTCCAGCTCTCTCCCTGGACTTGCAATAGAGGCCCCAGGGTGCCCCCTTGCCCTCCACCCAGTGGCTACTGACCCTAGCAAGCTACGCAGGGCTCCACCTCTCTCCCTGGACTTGCAGTAGAGGCCCCAGGGTGCCCATTGGCCCTCCACCTAGGGGTCTCTGACCCCAGCAAGCTACCGAGGGGTCCACCTCTCTCCCTGGACTTGCAATAGAGGCCCCAGGGTGCCCCATGACCCTCCACCTAGGGGCCTCTGACCCCAGCAAGCTACCCAGGGGTCCACCTCTCTCCCTGGACTTGCAGTATAGGCCCCAGGGTGCCCCCTGGCCCTTCACCTAGGGGCATCTGACCCCAGCAAGCTACCCAGGGGTCCACCTCTCACCCTGGACTTGCAGTATAGGACCCAGGGTGCCCCCTGGCCCTCCACCTAGGGGCATCTGACACCAGCAAGCTACCCAGGGGTCCACCTCTCTCCCTGGTCTTGCAGTATAGGACCCAGGGTGCCCTCTGGCCCTCCACCTAGGGGCCTCTGACCCTAGCAAACTACCCAGGGGTCCACCTCTCTCCCTGGACTTGCTGTAGAGGCCCCAGGGTGCCCCTTGCCCTCCACCTAGGGGCCTCTGACCCCAGCAAGCTACCCTGGAGTCCACCTCTCTTCCTGGACTTGCAGTAGAGGCCCCAGGGTGCCCCTTGGCCCTCCATCTAGGGGCCTTTGACCCCAGCAAGCTACCGAGGGGTCCACCTCTCTCCCTGGACATGCAGTAGAGGCCCCAGGGTGCCCCGTGGCCCTCCACCTAGGGGCCTCTAACCCCAGCAAGCTACCCAGGGGTCCACATCTCTCTTTGGACTTGCAGTGGAGGCCCCTGGGTGCCCCCTGGCCCTCCACCTAGGGGCCTCTGACCCTAGCAAGCTACCCGGGGGTCCAGCTCTCTCCCTGGACTTGCAATAGAGGCCCCAGGGTGCCCCCTTGCCCTCCACCCAGGGGCTACTGACCCCAGCAAGCTACTCAGGGCTCCACCTCTCTCCCTGGACTTGTAGTAAAGGCCCTAGGCTGCCCTCTGGCCCTCCACCTAGGGGCCTCTGACCCCAGCAAGCTACCCAAGGCTTCACCTCTCTCCCTGGACTTGCAGTAGAGGCCCCAAGGTGCCCATTGGCCCTCCACCTAGGGACCTCTGACCCCAGCAAGCTACCGAGGGGTCCAACTCTCTCCCTGGACTTGCAATAGAGGCCCCAGGGTGCCCCGTGACCCTCCACCTAGGGGCCTCTGACCCCAGCAAGCTACCCAGGGGTCCAGCTCTCTCCCTGGACTTGCAATAGAGGCCCCAGGGTGCCCCCTTGCCCTCCACCCAGGGGCTACTGACCCCAGCAAGCTACCCAGGGCTCCACCTCTCTCCCTGGACTTGTAGTAGAGGCCCTAGGCTGCCCTCTGGCCCTCCACCTAGGGGCCTCTGACCCCAGCAAGCTACCCAGGGCTCCACCTCTCTCCCTGGACTTGCAGTAGAGGCCCCAGGTTGACCCTTGGCCCTCCACCTAGGGCCCTTTGACCCCAGCAAGCTACCCAGGGGTCCACCTCTCTCCCTGGACTTGCAGTATAGGCCACAGGGTGCCCCCTTGCCCTCCACCTAGGGGCCTCTGACCCCAGCAAGCTACCCAGGGCTCCACCTCTGTCCCTGGACTTGCAGTAGAGGCCCCAGGGTGCCCCCTTGCCCTCCACCCAAGGGCTACTGGCCCCAGCAAGCTACCCAGGGCTCCACCTCTCTCCCTGGACTTGCAGTAGAGGCCCCAGGGTACCCCGTGGCCCTCCACCTAGGGGCCTCTGACCCCAGCAAGCTACCCAGGGGTCCACATCTCTCCCTGGACTTGCAGTAGAGGCCCCAGGGTACCCCGTGGCCCTCCACCTAGGGGCCTCTGACCCCAGCAAGCTACCCAGGGGTCCTCATCTCTCCCTTGTCTTGCAGTAGACGCCGCTGAGTGCCCCCTGGCCCTCCACCTAGGTGCTTCTGACCCCAGCAAGCTACCTAGGGGTCCACCTCTCTCCCTGGACTTTTAGTAGAGGCCCTAGGGTGCCCCTGGCCCTCCACCTAGGGGCCTCTGACCCCAGCAAACTACCCAGGGGTCCACCTCTCTTCCTGGACTTGCAGTAGAGGCCCTACGGTGCCCCCAGGCCCTCCCCCTAGGGGCCTCTGACACCAGCAAGCTTCCCAGTGGTCCACCTCTCTCCCTAGACTTTCAGTAGAGGCCCCAGGGTGACCCTTGGCCCTCCACCTAGGGGCCTCTGACCCCAGCAAGCTACCCAGGGGCCTACCTATCTCCCTGGACTTGCAGTTGATTCCCCAGGGTGCCCCATGACCCTGCACCTAGGGCCCTCTGACCCCAGGAAGCTACCCAGGGCTCCAACTCTCTCCCTGGACTTGCAGTATAGGCCCCAGGGTTTCCCCTGGTCCTCCACCTAGGGGCCCCTGACCCAAGCAAGCTGCCCAGGAGTCCACCTCTCTCCCTGGACTTGCAATAGAGGCCCCTGGGTGCCCCCTGGCCCTCCCCCTAGGGGCCTCTGACACCAGCAAGCTTCCCAGTGGTCCACCTCTCTCCCTAGACTTGCAGACTAGGTCCCAGGTTGACCCTTGGCCCTCCACCTAGTGGCTTCTGATTCCAGCAAGCTACCAAGGGGTCCACCTCTCTCCCTGGACTTATAGTAGAGGCCCCAGGGTGCCCCCTGGCCCTCCACCTAGGGGCCTCTGACCCCAGCAAACTACCCAGGGGTCCACCTCTCTTCCTGGACTTGCAGTAGAGTCCCCAGGGTGCCCCATGGCCCTCCACTTAGGGCCCTCTGACCCCAGCAAGCTACCCAGGGCTCCAACCCTCTCCCTGGACTTGCAGTATAGGCCCCAGGGTGCCCCCTGGTCCTCCACCTAGGGGCCTCTGACCCTAGCAAACTACCCAGGGGTCCACCTCTCTCCCTGGACATGCAGTAGAGGCCCCAGGGTGCCCCGTGGCCCTCCACCTAGGGGCCTCTGACCCCAGCAAGCTACCTAGGGGTCCACATCTCTCCCTGGACTTTTAGTAGAGGCCCCAGGGTGCCCCCTGGTCCTCCACCTAGGGGCCTCTGACCCCAGCAAACTACCCAGGGGTCCACCTCTCTCCCTGGACTTGCAATAGAGGCCCTACGGTGCCCCCTGGCCCTCCCCCTAGGGGCCTGCGACACCAGCAAGCTTCCCAGTGGTCCACCTCTCTCCCAAGACTTGCAGACTAGGCCCCAGGGTGACCCTTGGCCCTCCACCTAGGGGCATCTGACCCCAGCAAGCTGCCCAGGGGCCTGCCTATCTCCCTGGACTTGCAGTAGAGTCCCCAGGGTGCCCCATGGCCCTCCACCTAGGGCCCTCTGACCCCAGCAAGCTACCCAGGGCTCCAACTCTCTCCCTGGACTTGCAGTATAGGCCCCAGAATGACCCCTGGTCCTCCACCTAGGGGCCCCTGACCCAAGCAAGCTGCCCAGGGGTCCACCTCTCTACCTGGACTTGCAATAGAGGCCCCAGGGTGCCCCTTGGCCCTCCACCTAGGGTCCTCTGACCCCAGAAAGCTACCCAGGGGTCCACCTCTCTTCCTAGAATTGCAGACTAGGCCCCAGGTTGACCCTTGGCCCTCCACCTAGGGGCTTCTGACCCCAGCAAGCTGCCCAGGGGCCTGCCTATCTCCCTGAACTTGCAGTAGAGTCCCCAGCGTGCCCCATGGCCCTCCACGTAGGGCCCTCTGATACCAGCAAGCTACCCAGGGGTCCACCTCTCTCCCTGGACTTGCAGTATAGGCCACAGGGTGCCTCCTTGCCCTCCACCTAGGGGCCTCTGACCCCAGCAAGCTACCCAGGGCTCCACTTCTCTCCCTGGACTTGCAGTAGAAGCCCCAGGGTGCCCCCTTGCCCTCCACCCAGGGGCTACTGACCCCAGCAAGCTACCCAGGGCTCCACCTCTCTCACTGGACTTGCTGTAGAGGCCCCAGGGTATCCCGTGGCCCTCCACCTAGGGGCCTCTGATTCCAGCAAGCTACCCAGGGGTCCACCTCTCTCCCTGGACTTGCAGTAGAGGCCCCAGGGTACCCCATGGCCCTCCACCTAGGGGCCTCTGAACCCAGCAAGCTACCCAGGGGTCAACCTCTCTCCCTGGACTTGCAATAGAGGCCCCAGGGTGCCCCCTTGCCCTCCACCCAGGGGCCACTGACCCCAGCAAGCTACCCAGGGCTCCACCTCTCTCCCTGGACTTGTAGTAGAGGCCCTAGGCTGCCCTCTGGGCCTCCACCTAGGGGCCTCTGACCCCAGCAAGCTACCCAGGGCTCCACCTCTCTCCCTGGACTTGCAGTAGAGGCCCCAGGGTGCCCATTGGCCCTCCACCTAGGGGTCTCTTACACCAGCAAGCTACCGAGGGGTCCACCTCTCTCCCTGGACTTGCAATAGAGGCCCCAGGGTGCCCCCTTACAATACACCTAGGGGCCTCTGACCCCAGCAAGCTACCCAGGGGTCCACATCTCTCCCTGGACTTTTAGTAGAGACCCCAGGGTGCCACCTGGCCCTCCACCTAGGGGCCTCTGACCCCAGCAAACGACCCAGGGGTCCACTTCTCTCCCTGGACTTGCAATAGAGGCCCTACGGTGCCCCCTGGCCCTCCCCCTAGGGGCTTCCGACACCAGCAAGCTTCCCAGTGGTCCACCTCTCTCCCAAGACTTGCAGACTAGGCCCCAGGGTGACCCTTGGCCCTCCACCAAGGGCCCTCGGACCCCAGCAAGCTACCCAGGGCTCCAACCCTCTCCCTAGACTTGCAGTATAGGCCCCAGGGTGCCCCCTGGTCCTCCACCTAGGGGCCTCTGACCCTAGCAAACTACCCAGGGGTCCACCTCTCTCCCTGGACTTGCAGTAGAAGCCCCAGGGTGCCCCGTGGCCCTCAACCTAGGGGCCTCTGACCCCAGCAAGCTACCCAGGGGTCCACATCTCTCCCTGGCCTTTTAGTAGAGGCCCCAGGGTGCCACCTGGCCCTCCACCTAGGGGCCTCTGAGCCCAGCAAACTACCCAGGGGTCCACCTTTCTTCCTGGACTTGCAATAGAGGCCATACGGTGCCCCCTGGCCCTCCCCCTAGGGGCCTCTGACACCAGCAAGCTTCCCAGTGGTCCACCTCTCTCCCAAGACTTGCAGACTACGCCCCAGGGTGACCGTTGGCCCTCCACCTAGGGGCCTCTGAACCCAGCAAGCTGCCCAGGGGCCTGCCTATCTCCCTGGACTTGCAGTATAGGCCCCAGGGTGGCCCATGGCCCTCCACCTAGGGCCCTCTGTCCCCAGCAAGCTACCCAGGGCTACAACTCTCTCCCTGGACTTGCAGTATAGGCCCCAGGGTGCCCCCTGGTCCTCCACCTACGGGCCCCTGACCCAAGCAAGCTGCCCAGGGGTCCACCTCTCTCCCTGGACTTGCAATAGAGGCCCCAGGGTGCCCCTTGGCCCTCCACATAGGGGCCTCTGACCCCTGAAAGCTACCCAGGGGTCCACCTCTCTCCCTAGAATTGCAGACTAGGCCCCAGGGTGACCCTTGGCCCTCCACCTAGGGGCCTCTGACCCCAGCAAGCTGCCCAGGGGCCTGCCTATCTCCCTGAACTTGCAGTAGAGTCCCCAGGGTGGCCTCTGGCCCTCCACCTAGGGGCCTCTGACCCTAGCAAACTACCCAGGGGTCCACCTCTCTCCCTGGACTTGCTGTAGAGGCCCCAAGGTGCCCCCTGGCCCTCCACCTAGGGGCATCTGACCCCAGCAAGCTACCCAGTGGTCCACCTTTCTCCCTGAACTTGCAGTATAGGACCCAGGGTGCCCCCTGGCCCTCTACCTAGGTGCATCTGACACCAGCAAGCTACCCAGGGGTCCACATCTCTCCCTGGACTTGCAGTAGATGCTCCTGGGTGCCCCCTGGCCCTCCACCAAGGGGCCTCTGACCCTAGCAAGCTACCAAGGGGTCCACCTCTCTCCCTGGACTTATAGTAGAGGCGCCAGGGTGCCCCATGGCCCTCCACTTAGGGCCCTCTGACCCCAGCAAGCTACCCAGGGCTCCAACCCTCTCCCTGGACTTGCAGTATAGGCCCCAGGGTGCCCCCTGGTCCTCCACCTAGGGGCCTCTGACCCTAGCAAACTACCCAGGGGTCCACCTCTCTCCCTGGACATGCAGTAGAGGCCCCAGGGTGCCCCGTGGCCCTCCACCTAGGGGCCTCTGACCCCAGCAAGCTACCTAGGGGTCCACATCTCTCCCTGGACTTTTAGTAGAGGCCCCAGGGTGCCCCCTGGTCCTCCACCTAGGGGCCTCTGACCCCAGCAAACTACCCAGGGGTCCACCTCTCTCCCTGGACTTGCAATAGAGGCCCTACGGTGCCCCCTGGCCCTCCCCCTAGGGGCCTCCGACACCAGCAAGCTTCCCAGTGGTCCACCTCTCTCCCAAGACTTGCAGACTAGGCCCCAGGGTGACCCTTGGCCCTCCACCTAGGGGCCTCTGACCCCAGCAAGCTGCCCAGTGGCCTGCCTATCTCCCTGGACTTGCAGTAGAGTCCCCAGGGTGCCCCATGGCCCTCCACCTAGGGCCCTCTGACCCCAGCAAGCTACCCTGGGCTCCAACTCTCTCCCTGGACTTGCAGTATAGGCCCCAGGGTGCCCCCTGGTCCTCCACCTAAGGGCCCCTGACCCAAGCAAGCTGCCCAGGGGTCCACCTCTCTACCTGGACTTGCAATAGAGGCTCCAGGGTGCCCCTTGGCCCTCCACCTAGGGGCCTCTGACCCCAGACAGCTACCCAGGGGTCCACCTCTCTCCCTAGAATTGCAGACTAGGCCCCAGGTTGACCCTTGGCCCTCCACCTAGGGGCTTCTGACCCCAGCAAGCTGCCCAGGGGCCTGCCTATCTCCCTGAACTTGCAGTAGAGTCCCCAGGGTGCCCCATGGCCCTCCACGTAGGGCCCTCTGACCCCAGCAAGCTACACAGGGGTCCACCTCTCTCCCTGGACTTGCAGTATAGGCCACAGGGTGCCCCCTTGCCCTCCACCTAGGGGCCTCTGACCCCAGCAAGCTACCCAGGGCTCCACTTCTCTCCCTGGACTTGCAGTAGAAGCCCCAGGGTGCCCCCTTGCCCTCCACCCAGGGGCTACTGACCCCAGCAAGCTACCCAGGGCTCCACCTCTCTCCCTGGACTTGCTGTAGAGGCCCCAGGGTACCCCGTGGCCCTCCACCTAGGGGCCTCTGATTCCAGCAAGCTACCCAGGGGTCCACCTCTCTCCCTGGACTTGCAGTAGAGGCCCCAGGGTACCCCGTGGCCCTCCACCTAGGGGCCTCTGAACCCAGCAAGCTACCCAGGGGTCCAGCTCTCTCCCTGGACTTGCAATAGAGGCCCCAGGGTGCCCCCTTGCCCTCCACCCAGGGGCCACTGACCCCAGCAAGCTACCCAGGGTTCCACCTCTCTCCCTGGACTTGTAGTAGAGGCCCTAGGCTGCCCTCTGGCCCTCCACCTAGGGGCCTCTGACCCCAGCAAGCTACCCAGGGCTCCACCTCTCTCCCTGGACTTGCAGTAGAGGCCCCAGGGTGCCCATTGGCCCTCCACCTAGGGGTCTCTTACACCAGCAAGCTACCGAGGGGTCCACCTCTCTCCCTGGACTTGCAATAGAGGCCCCAGGGTGCCCCCTGACCCTCCACCTAGGGGCCTCTGACCCCAGCAAGCTACCCAGGGGTCCACATCTCTCCCTGGACTTGCAGTAGACGCCCCTGGGTGCCCCCTGGCCCTCCACCAAGGGGCCTCTGACCCCAGCAAGCTACCCAGGGGTCCACCTCTCTCCCTGGACTTATAGTAGAGGCCCCAGGGTGCCCCCTGGCCCTCCACCTAGGGGCCTCTGACCCCAGCAAACTACCCAGGGGTCCACCTCTCTTCCTGGACTTGCAGTAGAGTCCCCAGGGTGCCCCATGGCCCTCCACCTAGGGCCTTCTGACCCCAGCAAGCTACCCAGGGCTCCAACCCTCTCCCTGGACTTGCAGTATAGGCCCCAGGGTGCCCCCTGGTCCTCCACCTAGGGGCCTCTGACCCTAGAAAACTACCCAGGGGTCCACCTCTCTCCCTGGACTTGCAGTAGAGGCACCAGGGTGCCCCGTGGCCCTCCACCTAGGGGCCTCTGACCCCAGCAAGCTACCCAGGGGTCCACATCTCTCCCTGGACTTTTAGTAGAGACCCCAGGGTGCCACCTGGCCCTCCACCTAGGGGCCTCTGACCCCAGCAAGCTGCCCAGGGGCCTGCATATCTCCCTGGACTTGCAGTAGAGTCCCCAGGGTGCCCCCTGGCCCTCCACCTAGGGCCCTCGGACCCCAGCAAGCTACCCAGGGCTTCAACCCTCTCCCTGGACTTGCAGTATAGGCCCCAGGCTGCCCCCTGGTCCTCCACCTAGGGGCCTCTGACCCTAGCAAACTACCCAGGGGTCCACCTCTCTCCCTGGACTTGCAGTAGAAGCCCCAGGGTGCCCCGTGGCCCTCAACCTAGGGGCCTCTGACCCCAGCAAGCTACCCAGGGGTCCACATCTCTCCCTGGACTTTTAGTAGAGGCCCCAGGGTGCCACCTGGCCCTCCACCTAGGGGCCTCTGAGCCCAGCAAACTACCCAGGGGTCCACCTTTCTTCCTGGACTTGCAATAGAGGCCATACGGTGCCCCCTGGCCCTCCCCCTAGGGGCCTCCGACACCAGCAAGCTTCCCAGTGGTCCACCTCTCTCCCAAGACTTGCAGACTACGCCCCAGGGTGACCGTTGGCCCTCCACCTAGGGGCCTCTGACCCCAGCAAGCTGCCCAGGGGCCTGCCTATCTCCCTGGACTTGCAGTAGAGTCCCCAGGGTGGCCCATGGCCCTCCACCTAGGGCCCTCTGTCCCCAGCAAGCTACCCAGGGCTACAACTCTCTCCCTGGACTTGCAGTATAGGCCCCAGGGTGCCCCCTGGTCCTCCACCTACGGGCCCCTGACCCAAGCAAGCTGCCGAGGGGTTCACCTCTCTCCCTGGACTTGCAATAGAGGCCCCAGGGTGCCCCTTGGCCCTCCACCTAGGGGCCTCTGACCCCTGAAAGCTACCCAGGGGTCCACCTCTCTCCCTAGAATTGCAGACTAGGCCCCAGGGTGACCCTTGGCCCTCCACCTAGGGGCCTCTGACCCCAGCAAGCTGCCCAGGGGCCTGCCTATCTCCCTGAACTTGCAGTAGAGTCCCCAGGGTGCCCCATGGCCCTCCACGTAGGGCCCTCTGACCCCAGCAAGCTACCCAGGGGTCCACCTCTCTCCCTGGACTTGCAGTATAGGCCACAGGGTGCCCCCTGGCCCTCCACCTAGGGGCCTCTGACCCCAGCAAGCTACCCAGGGCTCCACTTCTCTCCCTGGACTTGCAGTAGAAGCCCCAGGGTGCCCCCTTGCCCTCCACCCAGGGGCTACTGACCCCAGCAAGCTGCCCAGGGGCCTGCCTATCTCCCTGAACTTGCAGTAGAGTCCCCAGGGTGCCCCATGGCCCTCCACGTAGGGCCCTCTGACCCCAGCAAGCTACCCAGGGGTCCACCTCTCTCCCTGGACTTGCAGTATAGGCCACACGGTGCCCCCTTGCCCTCCACCTAGGGGCCTCTGACCCCAGCAAGCTACTCAGGGCTCCACTTCTCTCCCTGGACTTGCAGTAGAAGCCCCAGGGTGCCCCCTTGCCCTCCACCCAGGGGCTACTGACTCCAGCAAGCTACCCAGGGCTCCACCTCTCTCCCTGGACTTGCAGTAGAGGCCCCAGGGTACCCCGTGGCCCTCCACCTAGGGGCCTCTGAACCCAGCAAGCTACCCAGGGGTCCAGCTCTCTCCCTGGACTTGCAATAGAGGCCCCAGGGTGCCCCCTTGCCCTCCACCTAGGGGCCTCTGACCCCAGCAAGCTACCCAGGGGTCCACATCTCTCCCTGGACTTGCAGTAGACGCCCCTGGGTGCCCCCTGGCCCTCCACCAAGGGGCCTCTGACCCCAGCAAGCTACCAAGGGGTCCACCTCTCTCCCTGGACTTATAGTAGAGGCCCCAGGGTGCCCCCTGGTCCTCCACCTACGGGCCCCTGACGCAAGCAAGCTGCCCAGGGGTCCAACTCTCTCCCTGGACTTGCAATAGAGGCCCCAGGGTGCCCCTTGGCCCTCCACCTAGAGGCCTCTGACACCTGAAAGCTACCCAGGGGTCAACCTCTCTCCCTAGAATTGCAGACTAGGCCCCAGGGTGACCCTTGGCCCTCCACCTAGGGGCCTCTGACCCCAGCAAGCTGCCCAGGGGCCTGCCTATCTCCCTGAACTTGCAGTAGAGTCCCCAGGGTGCCCCATGGCCCTCCACGTAGGGCCCTCTGACCCCAGCAAGCTACCCAGGGGTCCACCTCTCTCCCTGGACTTGCAGTATAGGCCACAGGGTGCCCCCTTGCCCTCCACCTAGGGGCCTCTGACCCCTGCAAGCTACTCAGGGCTCCACTTCTCTCCCTGGACTTGCAGTAGAAGCCCCAGGGTGCCCCCTTGCCCTCCACCCAGGGGCTACTGACTCCAGCAAGCTACCCAGGGCTCCACCTCTCTCCCTGGACTTGCAGTAGAGGCCCCAGGGTACCCCGTGGCCCTCCACCTAAGGCCCTCTGACCCCAGCAAGCTACCCAGGGCTCCAACCCTCTCCTTGGACTTGCAGTATAGGCCCCAGGGTGCCCCCTGGTCCTCCACCTAGGGGCCTCTGACCCTAGCAAACTACCCAGGGGTCCACCTCTCACCCTGGACTTGCAGTAGAGGCCCCAGGGTGCCCCGTGGCCCTCCCCCTAGGGGCCTCTGACACCAGCAAGCTTCCCAGTGGTCCACCTCTCTCCCTAGACTTGCAGTAGAGGCCCCAGGGTGACCCTTGGCCCTCCAACTAGGGGCCTCTGACCCCAGCAAGCTACCCAGGGGCCTACCTATTTCCCTGGACTTGCACTAGAGTTCACAGGGTGCCCCATGGCCCTCCACCTAGGGCCCTCTGACCCCAGCAAGCTACCCAGGGCTCCAACTCTCTCCCTGGACTTGCAGTATAGGCCCCAGGGTGCCCCCTGGTCCTCCACCTAGGGGCCCCTGACCCAAGCAAGCTGCCCAGGGGTCCACCTCTCTCCCTGGACTTGCAATAGAGGCCCCAGGGTGCCCCTTGGACCTCCACCTAGGGGCCTCTGACCCCAGAAAGCTACCCAGGGCTCCACCTCTCTCCCTAGACTTGCAGATTAGGCCCCAGGGTGACCCTTGGCCCTCCACCTAGGGGCCTCTGACCCCAGCAAGCTGCCCAGGGGACCTGCCTATCTCCCTGGACTTGCAGTAGAGTCCCCAGGGTGCCCCATGGCCCTCCACCTAGGGCCCTCTGACCCCAGCAAGCTACCTAGGGGTCCACCTCTCTCCCTGGACTTGCAATAGAGGCCCCAGGGTGCCCCTTGGACCTCCACCTAGGGGCCTCTGACCCCAGAAAGCTACCCAGGGCTCCACCTCTCTCTCTAGACTTGCAGATTAGGCCCCAGGGTGACCCTTGGCCCTCCACCTAGGGGCCTCTGACCCCAGCAAGCTGCCCAGGGGACCTGCCTATCTCCCTGGACTTGCAGTAGAGTCCCCAGGGTGCCCCATGGCCCTCCACCTAGGGCCCTCTGACCCCAGCAAGCTACCTAGGGGTCCACCTCTCTCCCTGGACTTGCAATAGAGGCCCCAGGGTGCCCCTTGGCCCTCCACCTAGGGGCCTCTGACCCCAGAAAGCTACCCAGGGCTCCACCTCTCTCCCTAGACTTGCAGACTAGGCCCCAGGGTGACCCTTGGCCCTCCACCTAGGGGCCTCTGACCCCAGCAAGCTGCCCAGGGGGCCTGCCTATCTCCCTGGACTTGCAGTAGAGTCCCCAGGCTGCCCCATGGCCCTCCACCTAGGGGCCTCTGACCCCAGAAAGCTACCCAGGAGTCCACCTCTCTCCCTAGACTTGCAGACTAGGCCCCAGGGTGACCCTTGGCCCTCCACCTAGGGGCCTCTTACCCCAGCAAGCTACCCAGGGGTCCACCTCTCTCCCTGGACTTGCAGTATAGGCCCCAGGGTGCCCCCTGGCCCTCCACCTAGGGGCCTCTGACCCCAGCAAGCTACCCAGGGGTTCACCTCTCTCCTTGGACTTGCCGTATAGGCCCCAGGGTGCCCCCTGGCCCTCCACCTAGGGGCATCTGACACCAGCAAGCTACCCAGGGGTCCACCTCTCTCCTTGAACTTGTAGTATAGGCCCCAGGGACCCTCTGGCCCTCCACCTAGGGGCCTTTGACCCTAGCAAACTACCCTGGGGTCCACCTCTCTCCCTGGACTTGCTGTAGAGGCCCCAGGGTGCCCCATGGCCCTCCACCTAGGGGCCTCTGACCCCAGCAAGCTACCCAGGGGTCCACATCTCTCCTTGGACTTGCAGTAAAGGCCCCTGGGTGCCCCCTGGCCCTCTACCTAGCGGCCTCTGACCCCAGCAAGCTACCCGGGGGTCCAGCTCTCTCCCTGGACTTGCAATAGAGGCCCCCGGGTGCCCCCTTGCCCTCCACCCAGGGGCTACTGACCCCAGCAAGCTACCCAGGGCTCCACCTCTCTCCCTGGACTTGTAGTAGAGGCCCTAGGCTGCCCTCTGGCCCTCCACCTAGGGGCTTCTGACCCTAGCAAGCTACCCAGGGGTCCACCTCTCTCCCTGGACTTATAGTAGAGAATCCAGGGTGCCCCCTGGCCCTCCACCTAGGGGCCTCTGAGTCCAGCAAGCTACCGAGGGGTCCACCTCTCTCCCTGGACTTGCAGTAGAGGCCCCAGGGTGGCCAGTGGCACTCCACCTAGGGGCCTCTGACCCCAGCAAGCTACCCAGGGGTCCACATCTCTCCCTGGACTTGCAGTAGACGCCCCTGGGTGCCCCCTGGCCCTCCACCTAGGGGCCTCTGACCCCAGCAAGCTACCCAGGGGTCCACCTCTCTCCCTGGACTTATAGTAGAGGCCCTACGTTGACCCTGGCCCTCCCCCTAGGGGCCTCTGACACCAGCAAGCTACCCAGGGCTCCACCTCTCTCCCTAGACTTGCAGACTAGGCCCCAGGGTGCCCCCTGGCCCTCCACCTAGGGGCCTCTGACCCCAGCAAGCTGCCCAGGGGCCTGCCTATCTCCCTGGACTTGCAGTAGAGTCCCCAGGGTGCCCCATGGCCCTCCACCTAGGGGCCTCTGACCCCAGCAAGCTGCCCAGGGGCCTGCCTACCTCCCTGGACTTTCAGTAGTGTCCCCAGGGTGCCCCATGGCCCTCCACGTAGGGCCCTCTGACCCCAGCAAGCTACCCAGGGGTCCAACTCTCTCCCTGGACTTGCAGTAGAGGCCCCAGGGAACCCCTGGCCCTCCCCCTAGGGGCCTCTGACACCAGCAAGCTTCCTAGTGATTCACCTCTCTCCCTGGACTTGCAGTAGAGGCCCCAGGGTACCCCGTGGCCCTCCACCTAGGGGCCTCTGACCCCAGCAAGCTACCCAGGGGTCCACATCTCTCCCTGGACTTGCAGTAGAGGCCCCAGGGTACCTCGTGGCCCTCCACCTAGGGGCCTTTGAACCCAGCAAGCTACCCAGGGGTCCAGCTCTCTCCCTGGACTTGCAATAGAGGCCCCAGGGTGCCCCCTTGCCCTCAACCCAGTGGCTACTGACCCCAGCAAGCTACGCAGGGCTCCACCTCTCTCCCTGGACTTGCAGTAGAGGCCCCAGGGTGCCCATTTGCCCTCCACCTAGGGGTCTCTGACCCCAGCAAGCTACCGAGGGGTCCACCTCTCTCCCTGGACTTGCAATAGAGGCCCCAGGGTGCCCCATGACCCTCCACCTAGGGGCCTCTGACCCCAGCAAGCTACCCAGGGGTCCACCTCTCTCCCTGGACTTGCAGTATAGGCCGCAGGGTGCCCTCTGGCCCTCCAACTAGGGGCCTCTGACCCCAGCAAGCAACCCAGGGGTCCACCTCTCTCCTTGGACTTGCAGTATAGGCCCCAGGGTGCCCCCTGGCCCTTCACCTAGGGGCATCTGACCCCAGCAAGCTACCCAGGGGTCCACCTCTCACCCTGGACTTGCAGTATAGGACCCAGGGTGCCCCCTGGCCCTCCACCTAGGGGCATCTGACACCAGCAAGCTACCCAGGGGTCCACCTCTCTCCCTGGTCTTGCAGTATAGGACCCAGGGTGCCCTCTGGCCCTCCACCTAGGGGCCTCTGACCCTAGCAAACTACCCAGGGGTCCACCTCTCTCCCTGGACTTGCTGTAGAGGCCCCAGGGTGCCCCTTGCCCTCCACCTAGGGGCCTCTGACCCCAGCAAGCTACCCTGGAGTCCACCTCTCTTCCTGGACTTGCAGTAGAGGCCCCAGGGTGCCTCTTGGCCCTCCATCTAGGGGCCTTTGACCCCAGCAAGCTACCGAGGGGTCCACCTCTCTCCCTGGACATGCAGTAGAGGCCCCAGGGTGCCCCGTGGCCCTCCACCTAGGGGCCTCTAACCCCAGCAAGCTACCCAGGGGTCCACATCTCTCTTTGGACTTGCAGTGGAGGCCCCTGGGTGCCCCCTGGCCCTCCACCTAGGGGCCTCTGACCCTAGCAAGCTACCCGGGGGTCCAGCTCTCTCCCTGGACTTGCAATAGAGGCCCCAGGGTGCCCCCTTGCCCTCCACCCAGGGGCTACTGACCCCAGCAAGCTACTCAGGGCTCCACCTCTCTCCCTGGACTTGTAGTAAAGGCCCTAGGCTGCCCTCTGGCCCTCCACCTAGGGGCCTCTGACCCCAGCAAGCTACCCAAGGCTTTACCTCTCTCCCTGGACTTGCAGTAGAGGCCCCAGGGTGCCCATTGGCCCTCCACCTAGGGACCTCTGACCCCAGCAAGCTACCGAGGGGTCCAACTCTCTCCCTGGACTTGCAATAGAGGCCCCAGGGTGCCCCGTGACCCTCCACCTAGGGGCCTCTGACCCCAGCAAGCTACCCAGGGGTCCAGCTCTCTCCCTGGACTTGCAATAGAGGTCCCAGGGTGCCCTCTGGCCCTCCACCTAGGGGCCTCTGACCCCAGCAAGCTACCCAGGGCTCCACCTCTCTCCCTGGACTTGCAGTAGAGGCCCCAGGTTGACCCTTGGCCCTTAACCTAGGGCCCTTTGACCCCAGCAAGCTACCCAGGGGTCCACCTCTCTCCCTGGACTTGCAGTATAGGCCACAGGGTGCCCCCTTGCCCTCCACCTAGGGGCCTCTGACCCCAGCAAGCTACCCAGGGCTCCACCTCTGTCCCTGGACTTGCAGTAGAGGCCCCAGGGTGCCCCCTTGCCCTCCACCCAGGGGCTACTGGCCCCAGCAAGCTACCCAGGGCTCCACCTCTCTCCCTGGACTTGCAGTAGAGGCCCCAGGGTACCCCGTGGCCCTCCACCTAGGGGCCTCTGACCCCAGCAAGCTACCCAGGGGTCCACATCTCTCCCTGGACTTGCAGTAGAGGCCCCAGGGTACCCCGTGGCCCTCCACCTAGGGGCCTCTGACCCCAGCAAGCTACCCAGGGGTCCTCATCTCTCCCTTGTCTTGCAGTAGACGCCGCTGAGTGCCCCCTGGCCCTCCACCTAGGTGCTTCTGACCCCAGCAAGCTACCTAGGGGTCCACCTCTCTCCCTGGACTTTTAGTAGAGGCCCTAGGGTGCCCCTTGCCCTCCACCTAGGGGCCTCTGACCCCAGCAAACTACCCAGGGGTCCACCTCTCTTCCTGGACTTGCAGTAGAGGCCCTACGGTGCCCCCAGGCCCTCCCCCTAGGGGCCTCTGACACCAGCAAGCTTCCCAGTGGTCCACCTCTCTCCCTAGACTTTCAGTAGAGGCCCCAGGGAGACCCTTGGCCCTCCACCTAGGGGCCTCTGACCCCAGCAAGCTACCCAGGGGCCTACCTATCTCCCTGGACTTGCAGTTGATTCCCCAGGGTGCCCCATGACCCTGCACCTAGGGCCCTCTGACCCCAGGAAGCTACCCAGGGCTCCAACTCTCTCCCTGGACTTGCAGTATAGGCCCCAGGGTTTCCCCTGGTCCTCCAGCTAGGGGCCCCTGACCCAAGCAAGCTGCCCAGGGGTCCACCTCTCTCCCTGGACTTGCAATAGAGGCCCCTGGGTGCCCCCTGGCCCTCCCCCCTAGGGGCCTCTGACACCAGCAAGCTTCCCAGTGGTCCACCTCTCTCCCTAGACTTGCAGACTAGGCCCCAGGTTGACCCTTGGCCCTCCACCTAGTGGCCTCTGATTCCAGCAAGCTACCAAGGGGTCCACCTCTCTCCCTGGACTTATAGTAGAGGCCCCAGGGTGCCCCCTGGCCCTCCACCTAGGGGCCTCTGACCCCAGCAAACTACCCAGGGGTCCACCTCTCTTCCTGGACTTGCAGTAGAGGCCCTACGGTGCCCCCAGGCCCTCCCCCTAGGGGCCTCTGACACCAGCAAGCTTCCCAGTGGTCCACCTCTCTCCCTAGACTTTCAGTAGAGGCCCCAGGGTGACCCTTGGCCCTCCACCTAGGGGCCTCTGACCCCAGCAAGCTACCCAGGGCTCCACCTCTGTCCCTGGACTTGCAGTAGAGGCCCCAGGGTGCCCCCTTGCCCTCCACCCAGGGGCTACTGGCCCCAGCAAGCTACCCAGGGCTCCACCTCTCTCCCTGGACTTGCAGTAGAGGCCCCAGGGTACCCCGTGGCCCTCCACCTAGGGGCCTCTGACCCCAGCAAGCTACCCAGGGGTCCACATCTCTCCCTGGACTTGCAGTAGAGGCCCCAGGGTACCCCGTGGCCCTCCACCTAGGGGCCTCTGACCCCAGCAAGCTACCCAGGGGTCCTCATCTCTCCCTTGTCTTGCAGTAGACGCCGCTGAGTGCCCCCTGGCCCTCAACCTAGGTGCTTCTGACCCCAGCAAGCTACCTAGGGGTCCACCTCTCTCCCTGGACTTTTAGTAGAGGCCCTAGGGTGCCCCTGGCCCTCCACCTAGGGGCCTCTGACCCCAGCAAACTACCCAGGGGTCCACCTCTCTTCCTGGACTTGCAGTAGAGGCCCTACGGTGCCCCCAGGCCCTCCCCCTAGGGGCCTCTGACACCAGCAAGCTTCCCAGTGGTCCACCTCTCTCCCTAGACTTTCAGTAGAGGCCCCAGGGTGACCCTTGGCCCTCCACCTAGGGGCCTCTGACCCCAGCAAGCTACCCAGGGGCCTACCTATCTCCCTGGACTTGCAGTTGATTCCCCAGGGTGCCCCATGACCCTGCACCTAGGGCCCTCTGACCCCAGCAAGCTGCCCAGGGGCCTGCCTATCTCCCTGGACTTGCAGTAGAGTCCCCAGGGTGGCCCATGGCCCTCCACCAAGGGGCCTCTGACCCCAGAGCTACCAAGGGGTCCACCTCTCTCCCTGGACTTATAGTAGAGGCCCCAGGGTGCCCCCTGGTCCTCCACCTACGGGCCCCTGACCCAAGCAAGTTGCCCAGGGGTCCACCTCTCTCCCTGGACTTGCAATAGAGGCCCCAGGGTGCCCCCTTGCCCTCCACCCAGGGGCTACTGACTCCAGCAAGCTACCCAGGGCTCCACCTCTCTCCCTGGACTTGCAGTAGAGGCCCCAGGGTACCCCGTGGCCCTCCACCTAGGGGCCTCTGATTCCAGCAAGCTACCCAGGGGTCCACCTCTCTCCCTGGTTTTGCAGTAGAAGCCCCAGGGTACCCCGTGGCCCTCCACCTAGGGGCCTCTGACCCCAGCAAGCTACCCAGGGCTCCAACCCTCTCCCTGGACTTGCAGTATAGGCCCCAGGGTGCCCCCTGGTCCTCCACCTAGGGGCCTCTGACCCTAGCAAACTACCCAGGGGTCCACCTCTCACCCTGGACTTGCAGTAGAGGCCCCCGGGTGCCCCGTGGCCCTCCCCCTAGGGGCCTCTGACACCAGCAAGCTTCCCAGTGGTCCACCTCTCTCCCTAGACTTGCAGTAGAGGCCCCAGGGTGACCCTTGGCCCTCCAACTAGGGGCATCTGACCCCAGCAAGCTACCCAGGGCTCCAACTCTCTCCCTGGACTTGCAGTATAGGCCCCAGGGTGCCCCCTGGACCTCCACCTAGGGGCCCCTGACCCAAGCAAGCTGCCCAGGTGTCCACCTCTCTCCCTGGACTTGCAATAGAATCCCCAGGGTGCCCCTTGGCCCTCCACCTAGGGGCCTCTGACCCCAGAAAGCTACCCAGGGCTCCACCTCTCTCCCTAGACTTGCAGACTAGGCCCCAGGGTGACCCTTGGCCCTCCACCTAGGGCCCTCTGACCCCAGCAAGCTGCCCAAGGGGCCTGCCTATCTCCCTGGACTTGCAGTAGAGTCCCCAGGGTGCCCAATGGCCCTCCACCTAGGGCCCTCTGACCCCAGCAAGCTACCCAGGAGTCCACATCTCTCCCTGGACTTGCAGTATAGGCCACAGGGTGCCTTCTTGCCCTCCACCTAGGGGCCTCTTACCCCAGCAAGCTACCGAGGGGTCCACCTCTCTCCCTGGACTTGCAATAGAGGCCCCAGGGTGCCCCCTGACCCTCCACCCAGGGGCCTCTGACCCCAGCAAGCTACCCAGGGGTCCACATCTCTCCCTGGACTTGCAGTAGACGCCCCTGGGTGCCCCCTGGCCCTCCACCAAGGGGCCTCTGACCCCAGCAAGCTACCCAGGGGTCCACCTCTCTCCCTGGACTTATAGAAGAGGCCCCAGGGTGCCCCCTGGCCCTCCACCTAGGGGCCTCTGACCCCAGCAAACTACCCAGGGGTCCACCTCTCTTCCTGGACTTGCAGTAGAGTCCCCAGGGTGCCCCATGGCCCTCCACCTAAGGCCCTCTGACCCCAGCAAGCTACCCAGGGCTCCAACCCTCTCCCTGGACTTGCAGTATAGGCCCCAGGGTGCCCCCTGGTCCTCCACTTAGGGGCCTCTGACCCTAGCAAACTACCCAGGGGTCCACCTCTCACCCTGGACTTGCAGTAGAGGCCCCAGGGTGCCCCGTGGCCCTCCCCCTAGGGGCCTCTGACACCAGCAAGCTTCCCAGTGGTCAACCTCTCTCCCTAGACTTGCAGTAGAGGCCCCAGGGTGACCCTTGGCCCTCCAACTAGGGGCCTCTGACCCCAGCAAGCTACCCAGGGGCCTACCTATTTCCCTGGACTTGCAGTAGAGTCCCCAGGGTGCCCCATGGCCCTCCACCTAGGGCCCTCTGACCCCAGCAAGCTACCCAGGGCTCCAACTCTCTCCCTGGACTTGCAGTATAGGCCCCAGAGTGCCCCCTGGTCCTCCACCTAGGGGCCCCTGACCCAAGCAAGCTGCCCAGGGGTCCACCTCTCTCCCTGGACTTGCAATAGAGGCCCCAGGGTGCCCCTTGGCCCTCCACCTAGGGGCCTCTGACCCCAGAAAACTACCCAGGGCTCCACCTCTCTCCCTAGACTTGCAGACTAGGCCCCAGGGTGACCCTTGGCCCTCCACCTAGGGGCCTCTGACCCCAGCAAGCTGCCAGGGGGCCTGCCTAATTCCCTGGACTTGCAGTAGAGTCCCCAGGGTGCCCCAGGGCCCTCCACCTAGGGCCCTCTGACCCCTGCAAGCTACCCAGGAGTCCACATCTCTACCTGGACTTGCAGTATAGGCCACAGGGTGCCTTCTTGCCCTCCACCTAGGGGCCTCTGACCCCAGCAAGCTAACCAGGGCTCCGCTTCTCTCCCTGAACTTGCAGTAAAGGCCCCAGGGTGCCTTCTTGCACTCCACCCAGGGGCTACTGACACCAGCAAGCTGCCCAGGGGTCCACCTCTCTCCCTGGACTTGCAATAGATGCCCCAGGGTGCCCCTTGGCCCTCCACCTAGGGGCCTCTGACCCCAGAAAGCTGCCCAGGGGTCCACCTCTCTCCCTAGACTTGCAGACTAGGCCCCAGGGTGACCCTTGGCCCTCCACCTAGGGGCCTCTGACCCCAGCAAGCTACCCAGGGGTCCACCTCTCTCCCTGGATTTGCAGTATAGGCCCCAGGGTGCCCCCTGGCCCTCCAACTAGGGGCCTCTGACCCCAGCAAGCTACCCAGGGGTTCACCTCTCTCCTTGGACTTGCCGTATAGGCCACAGGGTGCCCCCTGGCCCTCCACCTAGAGGCATCTGACACCAGCAAGCTAGCCAGGGGTCCACCTCTCTCCTTTAATTTGTAGTATAGGCCCCAGGAACCCTCTGGCCCTCCACCTAGGGGCCTTTGACCCTAGCAAACTACCCTGGGGTCCACCTCTCTCCCTGGACTTGCTGTAGAGGCCCCAGGGTGCCCCATGGCCCTCCACCTAGGGGCCTCTGACCCCAGCAAGCTACCCAGGGGTCCACATCTCTCCTTGGACTTGCAGTAAAGGCCCCTGGGTGCCCCCTGGCCCTCTACCTAGCGGCCTCTGACCCCAGCAAGCTACCCGGGGGTCCAGCTCTCTCCCTGGACTTGCAATAGAAGCCCCCGGGTGCCCCCTTGCCCTCCACCTTGGGGCTACTGTCCCCAGCAAGCTACCCAGGGCTCCACCTCTCTCCCTGGACTTGTAGTAGAGGCCCTAGGCTGCCCTCTGGCCCTCCACCTAGGGGCTTCTGACCCTAGCAAGCTACCCAGGGGTCCACCTCTCTCCCTAGACTTATAGTAGAGGCCCCAGGGTGCCCCCTGGCCCTCCACCTAGGGGCCTCTGAGTCCAGCAAGCTACCGAGGGGTCCACCTCTCTCCCTGGACTTGCAGTATAGCCCCCAGGGTGGCCAGTGGCACTCCACCTAGGGGCCTCTGACCCCAGCAAGCTACCCAGGGGTCCACATCTCTCCCTGGACTTGCAGTAGACGCCCCTGGGTGCCCCCTGGCCCTCCACCTAGGGGCCTCTGACCCCACAAGCTACCCAGGGGTCCACCTCTCTCCCTGGACTTATAGTAGAGGCCCTACGTTGACCCTGGCCCTCCCCCTAGGGGCCTCTGACACCAGCAAGCTACCCAGGGCTCCACCTCTCTCCCTAGACTTGCAGACTAGGCCCCAGGGTGCCCCCTGGCCCTCCACCTAGGGGCCTCTGACCCCAGCAAGCTGCCCAGGGGCCTGCCTATCTCCCTGGACTTGCAGTAGAGTCCCCAGGGTGCCCCATGGCCCTCCACCTAGGGGCCTCTGACCCCAGCAAGCTGCCCAGGGGCCTGCCTACCTCCCTGGACTTTCAGTAGTGTCCCCAGGGTGCCCCATGGCCCTCCACGTAGGGCCTTCTGACCCCAGCAAGCTACCCAGGGGTCCAACTCTCTCCCTGGACTTGCAGTAGAGGCCCCAGGGAACCCCTGGCCCTCCACCCAGGGGCCTCTGAACCCAGCAAGCTACCCAGGGGTCCACCTCTCTCCCTGGACTTATAGTAGAGGCCCTATGGTGCCCCCTGGCCCTCCCCCTAGGGGCCTCTGACACCAGCAAGCTTCCCAGTGATTCACCTCTCTCCCTGGACTTGCAGTAGAGGCCCCAGGGTACCCCGTGGCCCTCCACCTAGGGGCCTCTGACCCCAGCAAGCTACCCAGGGGTCCACATCTCTCCCTGGACTTGCAGTAGAGGCCCCAGGGTACCTCGTGGCCCTCCACCTAGGTGCCTTTGAACCCAGCAAGCTACCCAGGGGTCCACATCTCTCCCTGGACTTGCAATAGAGGCCCCAGGGTGCCCCCTTGCCCTCCAACCAGTGGCTACTGACCCCTACAAGCTACCCAGGGCTCCACCTCTCTCCCTGGACTTTCAGTAAAGGCCCCAGGGTGCCCATTGGCCCTCCACCTAGGGGTCTCTGACCCCAGCAAGCTACCGAGGGGTCCACCTCTCTCCCTGGACTTGCAATAGAGGCCACAGGGTGCCCCATGACCCTCCACCTAGGGGCCTCTGACCCCAGCAAGATACCCAGGGGTCCACCTCTCTACCTGGACTTGCAGTATAGGCGCCAGGGTGCCCTCTGGCCCTCCAACTAGGGGCCTCTGACCCCAGCAAGCTACCCAGGGGTCCACCTCTCTCCTTGGACTTGCAGTATAGGCCCCAGGGTGCCCCCTGGCCTTTCACCTAGGGGCATCTGACCCCAGCAAGCTACCCAGGGGTCCACCTCTCACCCTGGACTTGCAGTATAGGACCCAGGGTGCCCCCTGGCCCTCCACCTAGGGGCATCTGACACCAGCAAGCTACCCAGGGGTCCACCTCTCTCCCTGGTCTTGCAGTATAGGACCCAGGGTGCCCTCTGGCCCTCCACCTAGGGGCCTCTGACCCTAGCAAACTACCCAGGGGTCCACCTCTCTCCCTGGACTTGCTGTAGAGGCCCCAGGGTGCCCCTTTCCCTCCACCTAGGGGCCTCTGACCCCAGCAAGCTACCCTGGAGTCCACTTCTCTTCCTGGACTTGCAGTAGAGGCAACCAGGGTGCCCCTTGGCCCTCCATCTAGGGGCCTTTGACCCCAGCAAGCTACCGAGGGGTCCACCTCTCTCCCTGGACATGCAGTAGAGGCCCCAGGGTGCCCCGTGGCCCTCCACCTAGGGGCCTCTAACCCCAGCAAGCTACCCAGGGGTCCACATCTCTCTTTGGACTTGCAGTGGAGGCCCCTGGGTGCCCCCTGGCCCTCCACCTAGGGGCCTCTGACCCTAGCAAGCTACCCGGGGGTCCAGCTCTCTCCCTGGACTTGCAATAGAGGCCCCAGGGTGCCCCCTTGCCCTCCACCCAGGGGCTACTGACCCCAGCAAGCTACTCAGGGCTCCACCTCTCTCCCTGGACTTGTAGTAGAGGCCCTAGGCTGCCCTCTGGCCCTCCACCTAGGGGCCTCTGACCCCAGCAAGCTACCCAAGGCTTCAACTCTCTCCCTGGACTTGCAGTAGAGGCCCCAGGGTGCCCATTGGCCCTCCACCTAGGGACCTCTGACCCCAGCAAGCTACCCAGGGCTCCACCTCTCTCCCTGGACTTGCAGTAGAGGCCCCAGGGTACCCCGTGGCCCTCCACCTAGGGGCCTCTGACCCCAGCAAGCTACCCAGGGGTCCACTTCTCTCCCTGGACTTGCAGTAGAGGCCCCAGGGTGCCCCGTGACCCTCCACCTAGGGGCCTCTTACCCCAGCAAGCTACCGAGGGGTCCACCTCTCTCCCTGGACTTGCAATAGAGGCCCCAGGGTGCCCCCTGACCCTCCACCCAGGGGCCTCTGACCCCAGCAAGCTACCTAGGGGTCCACATCTCTCCCTGGACTTGCAGTAGACGCCCCTGGGTGCCCCCTGGCCCTCCACCAAGGGGCCTCTGACCCCAGCAAGCTACCCAGGGGTCCACCTCTCTCCCTGGACTTATAGTAGAGGCCCCAGGGTGCCCCCTGGCCCTCCACCTAGGGGCCTCTGACCCCAGCAAACTACCCAGGGGTCCACCTCTCTTCCTGGACTTGCAGTAGAGTCCCCAGGGTGCCCCATGGCCCTCCACTTAAGGCCCTCTGACCCCAGCAAGCTACCCAGGGCTCCAACCCTCTCCCTGGACTTGCAGTATAGGCCCCAGGGTGCCCCCTGGTCCTCCACTTAGGGGCCTCTGACCCTAGCAAACTACCCAGGGGTCCACCTCTCACCCTGGACTTGCAGTAGAGGCCCCAGGGTGCCCCGTGGCCCTCCCCCTAGGGGCCTCTGACACCAGCAAGCTTCCCAGTGGTCAACCTCTCTCCCTAGACTTGCAGTAGAGGCCCCAGGGTGACCCTTGGCCCTCCAACTAGGGGCTTCTGACCCCAGCAAGCTACCCAGGGGCCTACCTATTTCCCTGGACTTGCAGTAGAGTCCCCAGGGTGCCCCATGGCCCTCCACCTAGGGCCCTCTGACCCCAGCAAGCTACCCAGGGCTCCAACTCTCTCCCTGGACTTGCAGTATAGGCCCCAGAGTGCCCCCTGGTCCTCCACCTAGGGGCCCCTGACCCAAGCAAGCTGCCCAGGGGTCCACCTCTCTCCCTGGACTTGCAATAGAGGCCCCAGGGTGCCCCTTGGCCCTCCACCTAGGGGCCTCTGACCCCAGAAAACTACCCAGGGCTCCACCTCTCTCCCTAGACTTGCAGACTAGGCCCCAGGGTGACCCTTGGCCCTCCACCTAGGGGCCTCTGACCCCAGCAAGCTGCCCAGGGGGCCTGCCTAATTCCCTGGACTTGCAGTAGAGTCCCCAGGGTGCCCCAGGGCCCTCCACCTAGGGCCCTCTGACCCCAGCAAGCTACCCAGGAGTCCACATCTCTACCTGGACTTGCAGTATAGGCCACAGGGTGCCTTCTTGCCCTCCACCTAGGGGCCTCTGACCCCAGCAAGCTACCCAGGGCTCCGCTTCTCTCCCTGAACTTGCAGTAAAGGCCCCAGGGTGCCTTCTTGCACTCCACCCAGGGGCTACTGACACCAGCAAGCTGCCCAGGGGTCCACCTCTCTCCCTGGACTTGCAATAGATGCCCCAGGGTGCCCCTTGGCCCTCCACCTAGGGGCCTCTGACCCCAGAAAGCTGCCCAGGGGTCCACCTCTCTCCCTAGACTTGCAGACTAGGCCCCAGGGTGACCCTTGGCCCTCCACCTAGGGGCCTCTGACCCCAGCAAGCTACCCAGGGGTCCACCTCTCTCCCTGGATTTGCAGTATAGGCCCCAGGGTGCCCCCTGGCCCTCCAACTAGGGGCCTCTGACCCCAGCAAGCTACCCAGGGGTTCACCTCTCTCCTTGGACTTGCCGTATAGGCCACAGGGTGCCCCCTGGCCCTCCACCTAGAGGCATCTGACACCAGCAAGCTAGCCAGGGGTCCACCTCTCTCCTTTAATTTGTAGTATAGGCCCCAGGGACCCTCTGGCCCTCCACCTAGGGGCCTTTGACCCTAGCAAACTACCCTGGGGTCCACCTCTCTCCCTGGACTTGCTGTAGAGGCCCCAGGGTGCCCCATGGCCCTCCACCTAGGGGCCTCTGACCCCAGCAAGCTACCCAGGGGTCCACATCTCTCCTTGGACTTGCAGTATAGGCCCCAGGGTGCCCCCTGGACCTCCACCTAGGGGCCCCTGACCCAAGCAAGCTGCCCAGGTGTCCACCTCTCTCCCTGGACTTGCAATAGAATCCCCAGGGTGCCCCTTGGCCCTCCACCTAGGGGCCTCTGACCCCAGAAAGCTACCCAGGGCTCCACCTCTCTCCCTAGACTTGCAGACTAGGCCCCAGGGTGACCCTTGGCCCTCCACCTAGGGCCCTCTGACCCCAGCAAGCTGCCCAAGGGGCCTGCCTATCTCCCTGGACTTGCAGTAGAGTCCCCAGGGTGCCCAATGGCCCTCCACCTAGGGCCCTCTGACCCCAGCAAGCTACCCAGGAGTCCACATCTCTCCCTGGACTTGCAGTATAGGCCACAGGGTGCCTTCTTGCCCTCCACCTAGGGGCCTCTTACCCCAGCAAGCTACCGAGGGGTCCACCTCTCTCCCTGGACTTGCAATAGAGGCCCCAGGGTGCCCCCTGACCCTCCACCCAGGGGCCTCTGACCCCAGCAAGCTACCCAGGGGTCCACATCTCTCCCTGGACTTGCAGTAGACGCCCCTGGGTGCCCCCTGGCCCTCCACCAAGGGGCCTCTGACCCCAGCAAGCTACCCAGGGGTCCACCTCTCTCCCTGGACTTATAGTAGAGGCCCCAGGGTGCCCCCTGGCCCTCCACCTAGGGGCCTCTGACCCCAGCAAACTACCCAGGGGTCCACCTCTCTTCCTGGACTTGCAGTAGAGTCCCCAGGGTGCCCCATGGCCCTCCACCTAAGGCCCTCTGACCCCAGCAAGCTACCCAGGGCTCCAACCCTCTCCCTGGACTTGCAGTATAGGCCCCAGGGTGCCCCCTGGTCCTCCACTTAGGGGCCTCTGACCCTAGCAAACTACCCAGGGGTCCACCTCTCACCCTGGACTTGCAGTAGAGGCCCCAGGGTGCCCCGTGGCCCTCCCCCTAGGGGCCTCTGACACCAGCAAGCTTCCCAGTGGTCAACCTCTCTCCCTAGACTTGCAGTAGAGGCCCCAGGGTGACCCTTGGCCCTCCAACTAGGGGCCTCTGACCCCAGCAAGCTACCCAGGGGCCTACCTATTTCCCTGGACTTGCAGTAGAGTCCCCAGGGTGCCCCATGGCCCTCCACCTAGGGCCCTCTGACCCCAGCAAGCTACCCAGGGCTCCAACTCTCTCCCTGGACTTGCAGTATAGGCCCCAGAGTGCCCCCTGGTCCTCCACCTAGGGGCCCCTGACCCAAGCAAGCTGCCCAGGGGTCCACCTCTCTCCCTGGACTTGCAATAGAGGCCCCAGGGTGCCCCTTGGCCCTCCACCTAGGGGCCTCTGACCCCAGAAAACTACCCAGGGCTCCACCTCTCTCCCTAGACTTGCAGACTAGGCCCCAGGGTGACCCTTGGCCCTCCACCTAGGGGCCTCTGACCCCAGCAAGCTGCCCAGGGGGCCTGCCTAATTCCCTGGACTTGCAGTAGAGTCCCCAGGGTGCCCCAGGGCCCTCCACCTAGGGCCCTCTGACCCCAGCAAGCTACCCAGGAGTCCACATCTCTACCTGGACTTGCAGTATAGGCCACAGGGTGCCTTCTTGCCCTCCACCTAGGGGCCTCTGACCCCAGCAAGCTACCCAGGGCTCCGCTTCTCTCCCTGAACTTGCAGTAAAGGCCCCAGGGTGCCTTCTTGCACTCCACCCAGGGGCTACTGACACCAGCAAGCTGCCCAGGGGTCCACCTCTCTCCCTGGACTTGCAATAGATGCCCCAGGGTGCCCCTTGGCCCTCCACCTAGGGGCCTCTTACCCCAGAAAGCTGCCCAGGGGTCCACCTCTCTCCCTAGACTTGCAGACTAGGCCCCAGGGTGACCCTTGGCCCTCCACCTAGGGGCCTCTGACCCCAGCAAGCTACCCAGGGGTCCACCTCTCTCCCTGGATTTGCAGTATAGGCCCCAGGGTGCCCCCTGGCCCTCCAACTAGGGGCCTCTGACCCCAGCAAGCTACCCAGGGGTTCACCTCTCTCCTTGGACTTGCCGTATAGGCCACAGGGTGCCCCCTGGCCCTCCACCTAGAGGCATCTGACACCAGCAAGCTAGCCAGGGGTCCACCTCTCTCCTTTAATTTGTAGTATAGGCCCCAGGAACCCTCTGGCCCTCCACCTAGGGGCCTTTGACCCTAGCAAACTACCCTGGGGTCCACCTCTCTCCCTGGACTTGCTGTAGAGGCCCCAGGGTGCCCCATGGCCCTCCACCTAGGGGCCTCTGACCCCAGCAAGCTACCCAGGGGTCCACATCTCTCCTTGGACTTGCAGTAAAGGCCCCTGGGTGCCCCCTGGCCCTCTACCTAGCGGCCTCTGACCCCAGCAAGCTACCCGGGGGTCCAGCTCTCTCCCTGGACTTGCAATAGAAGCCCCCGGGTGCCCCCTTGCCCTCCACCTTGGGGCTACTGACCCCAGCAAGCTACCCAGGGCTCCACCTCTCTCCCTGGACTTGTAGTAGAGGCCCTAGGCTGCCCTCTGGCCCTCCACCTAGGGGCTTCTGACCCTAGCAAGCTACCCAGGGGTCCACCTCTCTCCCTAGACTTATAGTAGAGGCCCCAGGGTGCCCCCTGGCCCTCCACCTAGGGGCCTCTGAGTCCAGCAAGCTACCGAGGGGTCCACCTCTCTCCCTGGACTTGCAGTATAGCCCCCAGGGTGGCCAGTGGCACTCCACCTAGGGGCCTCTGACCCCAGCAAGCTACCCAGGGGTCCACATCTCTCCCTGGACTTGCAGTAGACGCCCCTGGGTGCCCCCTGGCCCTCCACCTAGGGGCCTCTGACCCCAGCAAGCTACCCAGGGGTCCACCTCTCTCCCTGGACTTATAGTAGAGGCCCTACGTTGACCCTGGCCCTCCCCCTAGGGGCCTCTGACACCAGCAAGCTACCCAGGGCTCCACCTCTCTCCCTAGACTTGCAGACTAGGCCCCAGGGTGCCCCCTGGCCCTCCACCTAGGGGCCTCTGACCCCAGCAAGCTGCCCAGGGGCCTGCCTATCTCCCTGGACTTGCAGTAGAGTCCCCAGGGTGCCCCATGGCCCTCCACCTAGGGGCCTCTGACCCCAGCAAGCTGCCCAGGGGCCTGCCTACCTCCCTGGACTTTCAGTAGTGTCCCCAGGGTGCCCCATGGCCCTCCACGTAGGGCCTTCTGACCCCAGCAAGCTACCCAGGGGTCCAACTCTCTCCCTGGACTTGCAGTAGAGGCCCCAGGGAACCCCTGGCCCTCCACCCAGGGGCCTCTGAACCCAGCAAGCTACCCAGGGGTCCACCTCTCTCCCTGGACTTATAGTAGAGGCCCTATGGTGCCCCCTGGCCCTCCCCCTAGGGGCCTCTGACACCAGCAAGCTTCCCAGTGATTCACCTCTCTCCCTGGACTTGCAGTAGAGGCCCCAGGGTACCCCGTGGCCCTCCACCTAGGGGCCTCTGACCCCAGCAAGCTACCCAGGGGTCCACATCTCTCCCTGGACTTGCAGTAGAGGCCCCAGGGTACCTCGTGGCCCTCCACCTAGGTGCCTTTGAACCCAGCAAGCTACCCAGGGGTCCACATCTCTCCCTGGACTTGCAATAGAGGCCCCAGGGTGCCCCCTTGCCCTCCAACCAGTGGCTACTGACCCCTACAAGCTACCCAGGGCTCCACCTCTCTCCCTGGACTTTCAGTAAAGGCCCCAGGGTGCCCATTGGCCCTCCACCTAGGGGTCTCTGACCCCAGCAAGCTACCGAGGGGTCCACCTCTCTCCCTGGACTTGCAATAGAGGCCCCAGGGTGCCCCATGACCCTCCACCTAGGGGCCTCTGACCCCAGCAAGATACCCAGGGGTCCACCTCTCTACCTGGACTTGCAGTATAGGCGCCAGGGTGCCCTCTGGCCCTCCAACTAGGGGCCTCTGACCCCAGCAAGCTACCCAGGGGTCCACCTCTCTCCTTGGACTTGCAGTATAGGCCCCAGGGTGCCCCCTGGCCTTTCACCTAGGGGCATCTGACCCCAGCAAGCTACCCAGGGGTCCACCTCTCACCCTGGACTTGCAGTATAGGACCCAGGGTGCCCCCTGGCCCTCCACCTAGGGGCATCTGACACCAGCAAGCTACCCAGGGGTCCACCTCTCTCCCTGGTCTTGCAGTATAGGACCCAGGGTGCCCTCTGGCCCTCCACCTAGGGGCCTCTGACCCTAGCAAACTACCCAGGGGTCCACCTCTCTCCCTGGACTTGCTGTAGAGGCCCCAGGGTGCCCCTTTCCCTCCACCTAGGGGCCTCTGACCCCAGCAAGCTACCCTGGAGTCCACTTCTCTTCCTGGACTTGCAGTAGAGGCAACCAGGGTGCCCCTTGGTCCTCCATCTAGGGGCCTTTGACCCCAGCAAGCTACCGAGGGGTCCACCTCTCTCCCTGGACATGCAGTAGAGGCCCCTGGGTGCCCCGTGGCCCTCCACCTAGGGGCCTCTAACCCCAGCAAGCTACCCAGGGGTCCTCATCTCTCTTTGGACTTGCAGTGGAGGCCCCTGGGTGCCCCCTGGCCCTCCACCTAGGGGCCTCTGACCCTAGCAAGCTACCCGGGGGTCCAGCTCTCTCCCTGGACTTGCAATAGAGGCCCCAGGGTGCCCCCTTGCCCTCCACCCAGGGGCTACTGACCCCAGCAAGCTACTCAGGGCTCCACCTCTCTCCCTGGACTTGTAGTAGAGGCCCTAGGCTGCCCTCTGGCCCTCCACCTAGGGGCCTCTGACCCCAGCAAGCTACCCAAGGCTTCAACTCTCTCCCTGGACTTGCATTAGAGGCCCCAGGGTGCCCATTGGCCCTCCACCTAGGGACCTCTGACCCCAGCAAGCTACCCAGGGCTCCACCTCTCTCCCTGGACTTGCAGTAGAGGCCCCAGGGTACCCCGTGGCCCTCCACCTAGGGGCCTCTGACCCCAGCAAGCTACCCAGGGGTCCACTTCTCTCCCTGGACTTGCAGTAGAGGCCCCAGGGTGCCCCGTGACCCTCCACCTAGGGGCCTCTTACCCCAGCAAGCTACCGAGGGGTCCACCTCTCTCCCTGGACTTGCAATAGAGGCCCCAGGGTGCCCCCTGACCCTCCACCCAGGGGCCTCTGACCCCAGCAAGCTACCCAGGGGTCCACATCTCTCCCTGGACTTGCAGTAGACGCCCCTGGGTGCCCCCTGGCCCTCCACCAAGGGGCCTCTGACCCCAGCAAGCTACCCAGGGGTCCACCTTTCTCCCTGGACTTATAGTAGAGGCCCCAGGGTGCCCCCTGGCCCTCCACCTAGGGGCCTCTGACCCCAGCAAACTACCCAGGGGTCCACCTCTCTTCCTGGACTTGCAGTAGAGTCCCCAGGGTGCCCCATGGCCCTCCACCTAAGGCCCTCTGACCCCAGCAAGCTACCCAGGGCTCCAACCCTCTCCCTGGACTTGCAGTATAGGCCCCAGGGTGCCCCCTGGTCCTCCACTTAGGGGCCTCTGACCCTAGCAAACTACCCAGGGGTCCACCTCTCACCCTGGACTTGCAGTAGAGGCCCCAGGGTGCCCCGTGGCCCTCCCCCTAGGGGCCTCTGACACCAGCAAGCTTCCCAGTGGTCAACCTCTCTCCCTAGACTTGCAGTAGAGGCCCCAGGGTGACCCTTGGCCCTCCAACTAGGGGCCTCTGACCCCAGCAAGCTACCCAGGGGCCTACCTATTTCCCTGGACTTGCAGTAGAGTCCCCAGGGTGCCCCATGGCCCTCCACCTAGGGCCCTCTGACCCCAGCAAGCTACCCAGGGCTCCAACTCTCTCCCTGGACTTGCAGTATAGGCCCCAGAGTGCCCCCTGGTCCTCCACCTAGGGGCCCCTGACCCAAGCAAGCTGCCCAGGGGTCCACCTCTCTCCCTGGACTTGCAATAGAGGCCCCAGGGTGCCCCTTGGCCCTCCACCTAGGGGCCTCTGACCCCAGAAAACTACCCAGGGCTCCACCTCTCTCCCTAGACTTGCAGACTAGGCCCCAGGGTGACCCTTGGCCCTCCACCTAGGGGCCTCTGACCCCAGCAAGCTGCCCAGGGGGCCTGCCTAATTCCCTGGACTTGCAGTAGAGTCCCCAGGGTGCCCCAGGGCCCTCCACCTAGGGCCCTCTGACCCCAGCAAGCTACCCAGGAGTCCACATCTCTACCTGGACTTGCAGTATAGGCCACAGGGTGCCTTCTTGCCCTCCACCTAGGGGCCTCTGACCCCAGCAAGCTACCCAGGGCTCCGCTTCTCTCCCTGAACTTGCAGTAAAGGCCCCAGGGTGCCTTCTTGCACTCCACCCAGGGGCTACTGACACCAGCAAGCTGCCCAGGGGTCCACCTCTCTCCCTGGACTTGCAATAGATGCCCCAGGGTGCCCCTTGGCCCTCCACCTAGGGGCCTCTGACCCCAGAAAGCTGCCCAGGGGTCCACCTCTCTCCCTAGACTTGCAGACTAGGCCCCAGGGTGACCCTTGGCCCTCCACCTAGGGGCCTCTGACCCCAGCAAGCTACCCAGGGGTCCACCTCTCTCCCTGGATTTGCAGTATAGGCCCCAGGGTGCCCCCTGGCCCTCCAACTAGGGGCCTCTGACCCCAGCAAGCTACCCAGGGGTTCACCTCTCTCCTTGGACTTGCCGTATAGGCCACAGGGTGCCCCCTGGCCCTCCACCTAGAGGCATCTGACACCAGCAAGCTAGCCAGGGGTCCACCTCTCTCCTTTAATTTGTAGTATAGGCCCCAGGGACCCTCTGGCCCTCCACCTAGGGGCCTTTGACCCTAGCAAACTACCCTGGGGTCCACCTCTCTCCCTGGACTTGCTGTAGAGGCCCCAGGGTGCCCCATGGCCCTCCACCTAGGGGCCTCTGACCCCAGCAAGCTACCCAGGGGTCCACATCTCTCCTTGGACTTGCAGTAAAGGCCCCTGGGTGCCCCCTGGCCCTCTACCTAGCGGCCTCTGACCCCAGCAAGCTACCCGGGGGTCCAGCTCTCTCCCTGGACTTGCAATAGAAGCCCCCGGGTGCCCCCTTGCCCTCCACCTTGGGGCTACTGACCCCAGCAAGCTACCCAGGGCTCCACCTCTCTCCCTGGACTTGTAGTAGAGGCCCTAGGCTGCCCTCTGGCCCTCCACCTAGGGGCTTCTGACCCTAGCAAGCTACCCAGGGGTCCACCTCTCTCCCTAGACTTATAGTAGAGGCCCCAGGGTGCCCCCTGGCCCTCCACCTAGGGGCCTCTGAGTCCAGCAAGCTACCGAGTTGTCCACCTCTCTCCCTGGACTTGCAGTATAGCCCCCAGGGTGGCCAGTGGCACTCCACCTAGGGGCCTCTGACCCCAGCAAGCTACCCAGGGGTCCACATCTCTCCCTGGACTTGCAGTAGACGCCCCTGGGTGCCCCCTGGCCCTCCACCTAGGGGCCTCTGACCCCAGCAAGCTACCCAGGGGTCCACCTCTCTCCCTGGACTTATAGTAGAGGCCCTACGTTGACCCTGGCCCTCCCCCTAGGGGCCTCTGACACCAGCAAGCTACCCAGGGCTCCACCTCTCTCCCTAGACTTGCAGACTAGGCCCCAGGGTGCCCCCTGGCCCTCCACCTAGGGGCCTCTGACCCCAGCAAGCTGCCCAGGGGCCTGCCTATCTCCCTGGACTTGCAGTAGAGTCCCCAGGGTGCCCCATGGCCCTCCACCTAAGGGCCTCTGACCCCAGCAAGCTGCCCAGGGGCCTGCCTACCTCCCTGGACTTTCAGTAGTGTCCCCAGGGTGCCCCATGGCCCTCCACCTAGGGGCCTCTGACCCCAGCAAGCTACCCAGGGGTCCAGCTCTCTCCCTGGACTTGCAATAGAGGCCCCAGGGTGCCCCCTTGCCCTCCACCCAGGGGCTACTGACCCCAGCAAGCTACCCAGGGCTCCACCTCTCTCCCTGGACTTGTAGTAGAGGCCCTAGGCTGCCCTCTGGCCCTCCACCTAGGGGCCTCTGACCCCAGCAAGCTACCCAGGGCTCCACCTCTCTCCCTGGACTTGCAGTAGAGGCCCCAGGTTGACCCTTGGCCCTCCACCTAGGGCCCTTTGACCCCAGCAAGCTACCCAGGGGTCCACTTCTCTCCCTGGACTTGCAGTAGAGGCCCCATGGTGCCCCGTGACCCTCCACCTAGGGGCCTCTGACCCCAGCAAGCTACCCAGGGGTCCAGCTCTCTCCCTGGACTTGCAATAGAGGCCCCAGGGTGCCCCCTTGCCCTCCACCCAGGGGCTACTGACCCCAGCAAGCTACCCAGGGCTCCACCTCTCTCCCTGGACTTGTAGTAGAGGCCCTAGGCTGCCCTCTGGCCCTCCACCTAGGGGCCTCTGACCCCAGCAAGCTACCCAGGGCTCCACCTCTCTCCCTGGACTTGCAGTAGAGGCCCCAGGTTGACCCTTGGCCCTCCACCTAGGGCCCTTTGACCCCAGCAAGCTACCCAGGGGTCCACCTCTCTCCCTGGACTTGCAGTATAGGCCACAGGGTGCCCCCTTGCCCTCCACCTAGGGGCCTCTGACCCCAGCAAGCTACCCAGGGCTCCACCTCTGTCCCTGGACTTGCAGTAGAGGCCCCAGGGTGCCCCCTTGCCCTCCACCCAGGGGCTACTGGCCCCAGCAAGCTACCCAGGGCTCCACCTCTCTCCCTGGACTTGCAGTAGAGGCCCCAGGGTACCCCGTGGCCCTCCACCTAGGGGCCTCTGACCCCAGCAAGCTACCCAGGGGTCCACATCTCTCCCTGGACTTGCAGTAGAGGCCCCAGGGTACCCCGTGGCCCTCCACCTAGGGGCCTCTGACCCCAGCAAGCTACCCAGGGGTCCTCATCTCTCCCTTGTCTTGCAGTAGACGCCGCTGAGTGCCCCCTGGCCCTCCACCTAGGTGCTTCTGACCCCAGCAAGCTACCTAGGGGTCCACCTCTCTCCCTGGACTTTTAGTAGAGGCCCTAGGGTGCCCCTGGCCCTCCACCTAGGGAACTCTGACCCCAGCAAACTACCCAGGGGTCCACCTCTCTTCCTGGACTTGCAGTAGAGGCCCTACGGTGCCCCCAGGCCCTCCCCCTAGGGGCCTCTGACACCAGCAAGCTTCCCAGTGGTCCACCTCTCTCCCTAGACTTTCAGTAGAGGCCCCAGGGTGACCCTTGGCCCTCCACCTAGGGGCCTCTGACCCCAGCAAGCTACCCAGGGGCCTACCTATCTCCCTGGACTTGCAGTTGATTCCCCAGGGTGCCCCATGACCCTGCACCTAGGGCCCTTTGACCCCAGAAAGCTACCCAGGGCTCCAACTCTCTCCCTGGACTTGCAGTATAGGCCCCAGGGTTTCCCCTGGTCCTCCACCTAGGGGCCCCTGACCCAAGCAAGCTGCCCAGGGGTCCACCTCTCTCCCTGGACTTGCAATAGAGGCCCCAGGGTGCCCCCTGGCCCTCCACCTAGGGGCCTCTGACCCCAGCAAGCTACCCAGGGGTCCACCTCTCTCCCTGGACTTGCAGTATAGGCCACAGGGTGCCCCCTTGCCCTCCACCTAGGGGCCTCTGACACCAGCAAGCTACTCAGGGCTCCACTTCTCTCCCTGGACTTGCAGTAGAAGCCCCAGGGTGCCCCCTTGCCCTCCACCCAGGGGCTACTGACTCCAGCAAGCTACCCAGGGCTCCACCTCTCTCCCTGGACTTGCAGTAGAGGCCCCAGGGTACCCCGTGGCCCTCCACCTAGGGGCCTCTGATTCCAGCAAGCTACCCAGGGGTCCACCTCTCTCCCTGGACTTGCAGTAGAGGCCCTAGGGTACCCCGTGGCCCTCCACCTAGGGGCCTCTGAACCCAGCAAGCTACCCAGGGGTCCAGCTCTCTCCCTGAACTTGTAGTAGAGGCCCTAGGCTGCCCTCTGGCCCTCCACCTAGCGGCCTCTGACCCCAGCAAGCTACCCAGGGCTCCACCTCTCTCCCTGGACTTGCAGTAGAGGCCCCAGGGTGCCCATTGGCCCTCCACCTAGGGGTCTCTTACCCCAGCAAGCTACCGAGGGGTCCACCTCTCTCCCTGGACTTGCAATAGAGGCCCTACGGTGCCCCCTGGCCCTCCCCCTAGGGGCCTCCGACACCAGCAAGCTTCCCAGTGGTCCACCTCTCTCCCAAGACTTGCAGACTAGGCCCCAGGGTGACCCTTGGCCCTCCACCTAGGGGCCTCTGACCCCAGCAAGCTGCCCAGGGGCCTGCCTATCTCCCTGGACTTGCAGTAGAGTCCCCAGGGTGCCTCATGGCCCTCCACCTAGGGCCCTCTGACCCCAGCAAGCTACCCAGGGCTCCAACTCTCTCCCTGGACATGCAGTATAGGCCCCAGGGTGCCCCCTGGTCCTCCACCTAGGGGCCCCTGACCCAAGCAAGCTGCCCAGGGGTCCACACCTCTACCTGGACTTGCAATAGAGGCCCCAGGGTGTCCCTTGGCCCTCCACCTAGGGGCCTCTGACCCCAGAAAGCTACCCAGGGGTCCACCTCTCTCCCTAGAATTGCAGACTAGGCCCCAGGTTGACCCTTGGCCCTCCACCTAGGGGCTTCTGACCCCAGCAAGCTGCCCAGGGGCCTGCCTATCTACCTGAACTTGCAGTAGAGTCCCCAGGGTGCCCCATGGCCCTCCACGTAGGGCCCTCTGACCCCAGCAAGCTACCCAGGGGTCCACCTCTCTCCCTGGACTTGCAGTATAGGCCCCAGGGTGCCCCGTGGCCCTCCACCTTGGGGCCTCTGACCCCAGCAAGCTACCCAGGGTACACATCTCTCCTTGGACTTGCAGTGGAGGCCCCTGGGTGCCCCCTGGCCCTCCACCTAGGGGCCTCTGACCCCAGCAATCTACCCGGGGGTCCACATCTCTCCCTGGACTTGCAGTAGACGCCCCTGGGTGCCCCCTGGCCCTCCACCTAGGGGCCTCTGACCCCAGCAAGCTACCCAGGGGTCCACATCTCTCCCTGGACTTGCAGTAGATGCTCCTGGGTGCCCCCTGGCCCTCCACCAAGGGGCCTCTGACCCCAGCAAGCTTCCAAGGGGTCCACCTCTCTCCCTGGACTTATAGTAGAGGCCCCAGGGTGCCCCCTGGCCCTCCACCTAGGGGCCTCTGACCCAAGCAAACTACCCAGGGGTCCACCTCTCTCCCAAGACTTGCAGACTAGGCCCCAGGGTGACCCTTGGCCCTCCACCTAGGGGCCTCTGACCCCAGCAAGCTACTCGGGGCTCCACTTCTCTCCCTGGACTTGCAGTAGAAGCCCCAGGGTGCCCCCTTGCCCTCCACCCAGGGGCTACTGACTCCAGCAAGCTACCCAGGGGTCCACCTCTCTCCCCGGACTTGCAGTAGAAGCCCCAGGGTACCCCGTGGCCCTCCACCTAGGGGCCTCTGAACCCAGCAAGCTACCCAGGGGTCCAGCTCTCTCCCTGGACTTGCAATAGAGGCCCCAGGGTGCCCCCTTGCCCTCCACCCAGGGGCTACTGACCCCAGCAAGCTACCCAGGGCTCCACCTCTCTCCCTGGACTTGTAGTAGAGGCCCTAGGCTGCCTTCTGGCCCTCCACCTAGCGGCCTCTGACCCCAGCAAGCTACCCAGGGCTCCACCTCTCTTCCTGGACTTGCAGTAGAGGCCCCAGGGTGCCCATTGGCCCTCCACATAGGGGTCTCTTACCCCAGCAAGCTACCGAGGGGTCCACCTCTCTCCCTGGACTTGCAATAGAGGCCCCAGGGTGCCCCCTGACTCTCCACCTAGGGGCCTCTGACCCCAGCAAGCTACCGAGGGGTCCACATCTCTCCCTGGACTTGCAGTAGACGCCCCTGGGTGCCCCCTGGCCCTCCACCAAGGGGCCTCTGACCCCAGCAAGCTACCCAGGGGTCCAACTCTCTCCCTGGACTTGCAATAGAGGCCCCAGGGTGCCCCCTTGCCCTCCACCCAGGGGCTACTGACCCCAGCAAGCTACCCAGGGCTCCACCTCTCTCCCTGGACTTGTAGTAGAGGCCCTAGGCTGCCCTCTGGCCCTCCACCTAGGGGCCTCTGACCCCAGCAAGCTACCCAGGGCTCCACCTCTCTCCCTGGACTTGCAGTAGAGGCCCCAGGTTGACCCTTGGCCCTCCACCTAGGGCCCTTTGACCCCAGCAAGCTACCCAGGGGTCCACTTCTCTCCCTGGACTTGCAGTAGAGGCCCCATGGTGCCCCGTGACCCTCCACCTAGGGGCCTCTGACCCCAGCAAGCTACCCAGGGGTCCAGCTCTCTCCCTGGACTTGCAATAGAGGCCCCAGGGTGCCCCCTTGCCCTCCACCCAGGGGCTACTGACCCCAGCAAGCTACCCAGGGCTCCACCTCTCTCCCTGGACTTGTAGTAGAGGCCCTAGGCTGCCCTCTGGCCCTCCACCTAGGGGCCTCTGACCCCAGCAAGCTACCCAGGGCTCCACCTCTCTCCCTGGACTTGCAGTAGAGGCCCCAGGTTGACCCTTGGCCCTCCACCTAGGGCCCTTTGACCCCAGCAAGCTACCCAGGGGTCCACCTCTCTCCCTGGACTTGCAGTATAGGCCACAGGGTGCCCCCTTGCCCTCCACCTAGGGGCCTCTGACCCCAGCAAGCTACCCAGGGCTCCACCTCTGTCCCTGGACTTGCAGTAGAGGCCCCAGGGTGCCCCCTTGCCCTCCACCCAGGGGCTACTGGCCCCAGCAAGCTACCCAGGGCTCCACCTCTCTCCCTGGACTTGCAGTAGAGGCCCCAGGGTACCCCGTGGCCCTCCACCTAGGGGCCTCTGACCCCAGCAAGCTACCCAGGGGTCCACATCTCTCCCTGGACTTGCAGTAGAGGCCCCAGGGTACCCCGTGGCCCTCCACCTAGGGGCCTCTGACCCCAGCAAGCTACCCAGGGGTCCTCATCTCTCCCTTGTCTTGCAGTAGACGCCGCTGAGTGCCCCCTGGCCCTCCACCTAGGTGCTTCTGACCCCAGCAAGCTACCTAGGGGTCCACCTCTCTCCCTGGACTTTTAGTAGAGGCCCTAGGGTGCCCCTGGCCCTCCACCTAGGGAACTCTGACCCCAGCAAACTACCCAGGGGTCCACCTCTCTTCCTGGACTTGCAGTAGAGGCCCTACGGTGCCCCCAGGCCCTCCCCCTAGGGGCCTCTGACACCAGCAAGCTTCCCAGTGGTCCACCTCTCTCCCTAGACTTTCAGTAGAGGCCCCAGGGTGACCCTTGGCCCTCCACCTAGGGGCCTCTGACCCCAGCAAGCTACCCAGGGGCCTACCTATCTCCCTGGACTTGCAGTTGATTCCCCAGGGTGCCCCATGACCCTGCACCTAGGGCCCTTTGACCCCAGAAAGCTACCCAGGGCTCCAACTCTCTCCCTGGACTTGCAGTATAGGCCCCAGGGTTTCCCCTGGTCCTCCACCTAGGGGCCCCTGACCCAAGCAAGCTGCCCAGGGGTCCACCTCTCTCCCTGGACTTGCAATAGAGGCCCCAGGGTGCCCCCTGGCCCTCCACCTAGGGGCCTCTGACCCCAGCAAGCTACCCAGGGGTCCACCTCTCTCCCTGGACTTGCAGTATAGGCCACAGGGTGCCCCCTTGCCCTCCACCTAGGGGCCTCTGACACCAGCAAGCTACTCAGGGCTCCACTTCTCTCCCTGGACTTGCAGTAGAAGCCCCAGGGTGCCCCCTTGCCCTCCACCCAGGGGCTACTGACTCCAGCAAGCTACCCAGGGCTCCACCTCTCTCCCTGGACTTGCAGTAGAGGCCCCAGGGTACCCCGTGGCCCTCCACCTAGGGGCCTCTGATTCCAGCAAGCTACCCAGGGGTCCACCTCTCTCCCTGGACTTGCAGTAGAGGCCCTAGGGTACCCCGTGGCCCTCCACCTAGGGGCCTCTGAACCCAGCAAGCTACCCAGGGGTCCAGCTCTCTCCCTGAACTTGTAGTAGAGGCCCTAGGCTGCCCTCTGGCCCTCCACCTAGCGGCCTCTGACCCCAGCAAGCTACCCAGGGCTCCACCTCTCTCCCTGGACTTGCAGTAGAGGCCCCAGGGTGCCCATTGGCCCTCCACCTAGGGGTCTCTTACCCCAGCAAGCTACCGAGGGGTCCACCTCTCTCCCTGGACTTGCAATAGAGGCCCTACGGTGCCCCCTGGCCCTCCCCCTAGGGGCCTCCGACACCAGCAAGCTTCCCAGTGGTCCACCTCTCTCCCAAGACTTGCAGACTAGGCCCCAGGGTGACCCTTGGCCCTCCACCTAGGGGCCTCTGACCCCAGCAAGCTGCCCAGGGGCCTGCCTATCTCCCTGGACTTGCAGTAGAGTCCCCAGGGTGCCTCATGGCCCTCCACCTAGGGCCCTCTGACCCCAGCAAGCTACCCAGGGCTCCAACTCTCTCCCTGGACATGCAGTATAGGCCCCAGGGTGCCCCCTGGTCCTCCACCTAGGGGCCCCTGACCCAAGCAAGCTGCCCAGGGGTCCACACCTCTACCTGGACTTGCAATAGAGGCCCCAGGGTGTCCCTTGGCCCTCCACCTAGGGGCCTCTGACCCCAGAAAGCTACCCAGGGGTCCACCTCTCTCCCTAGAATTGCAGACTAGGCCCCAGGTTGACCCTTGGCCCTCCACCTAGGGGCTTCTGACCCCAGCAAGCTGCCCAGGGGCCTGCCTATCTACCTGAACTTGCAGTAGAGTCCCCAGGGTGCCCCATGGCCCTCCACGTAGGGCCCTCTGACCCCAGCAAGCTACCCAGGGGTCCACCTCTCTCCCTGGACTTGCAGTATAGGCCCCAGGGTGCCCCGTGGCCCTCCACCTTGGGGCCTCTGACCCCAGCAAGCTACCCAGGGTACACATCTCTCCTTGGACTTGCAGTGGAGGCCCCTGGGTGCCCCCTGGCCCTCCACCTAGGGGCCTCTGACCCCAGCAATCTACCCGGGGGTCCACATCTCTCCCTGGACTTGCAGTAGACGCCCCTGGGTGCCCCCTGGCCCTCCACCTAGGGGCCTCTGACCCCAGCAAGCTACCCAGGGGTCCACATCTCTCCCTGGACTTGCAGTAGATGCTCCTGGGTGCCCCCTGGCCCTCCACCAAGGGGCCTCTGACCCCAGCAAGCTTCCAAGGGGTCCACCTCTCTCCCTGGACTTATAGTAGAGGCCCCAGGGTGCCCCCTGGCCCTCCACCTAGGGGCCTCTGACCCAAGCAAACTACCCAGGGGTCCACCTCTCTCCCAAGACTTGCAGACTAGGCCCCAGGGTGACCCTTGGCCCTCCACCTAGGGGCCTCTGACCCCAGCAAGCTACTCGGGGCTCCACTTCTCTCCCTGGACTTGCAGTAGAAGCCCCAGGGTGCCCCCTTGCCCTCCACCCAGGGGCTACTGACTCCAGCAAGCTACCCAGGGGTCCACCTCTCTCCCCGGACTTGCAGTAGAAGCCCCAGGGTACCCCGTGGCCCTCCACCTAGGGGCCTCTGAACCCAGCAAGCTACCCAGGGGTCCAGCTCTCTCCCTGGACTTGCAATAGAGGCCCCAGGGTGCCCCCTTGCCCTCCACCCAGGGGCTACTGACCCCAGCAAGCTACCCAGGGCTCCACCTCTCTCCCTGGACTTGTAGTAGAGGCCCTAGGCTGCCTTCTGGCCCTCCACCTAGCGGCCTCTGACCCCAGCAAGCTACCCAGGGCTCCACCTCTCTTCCTGGACTTGCAGTAGAGGCCCCAGGGTGCCCATTGGCCCTCCACATAGGGGTCTCTTACCCCAGCAAGCTACCGAGGGGTCCACCTCTCTCCCTGGACTTGCAATAGAGGCCCCAGGGTGCCCCCTGACTCTCCACCTAGGGGCCTCTGACCCCAGCAAGCTACCGAGGGGTCCACATCTCTCCCTGGACTTGCAGTAGACGCCCCTGGGTGCCCCCTGGCCCTCCACCAAGGGGCCTCTGACCCCAGCAAGCTACCAAGGGGTCCACCTCTCTCCTTGGACTTGCAGTTTAGGCCCCAGGGTGCCCCCTGGTCCTCCACCTAGGGGCCTCTGACCCTAGCAAACTACCCAGGGGTCCACCTCTCTCCCTGGACATGCAGTAGAGGCCCCAGGGTGCCCCTTGGCCCTCCACCTAGGGGCCTCTGACCCCTGAAAGCTACCCAGGGGTCCACCTCTCTCCCTAGAATTGCACACTAGGCCCCAGGGTGACCCTTGGCCCTCCACCTAGGAACCTCTGACCCCAGCAAGCTGCCCAGGGGCCTGCCTATCTCCCTGAACTTGCAGTAGAGTCCCCAGGGTGCCCCATGGCCCTCCACATGGGGCCCTCTGACCCCAGCAAGCTACCCAGGGGTCCACCTCTCTCCCTGGACTTGCAATAGAGGCCCCAGGGTGCCCCCTGGCCCTCCACCTAGGGGCCTCTGACCCCAGCAAACTACCCAGGGGTCCACCTCTCTTCCTGGACTTGCAGTAGAGTCCCCAGGGTGCCCCATGGCCCTCCACCTAAGGCCCTCTGACCCCAGCAAGCTACCCAGGGCTCCAACCCTCTCCCTGGACTTGCAGTATAGGCCCCAGGGTGCCCCCTGGTCCTCCACCTAGGGGCCTCTGACCCTAGCAAACTACCCAGGGGTCCACCTCTCACCCTGGACTTGCAGTAGAGGCCCCCGGGTGCCCCCTTGCCCTCCACCCAGGGGCTACTGACCCCAGCAAGCTACCCAGGGCTCCACCTCTCTCCCTGGACTTGTAGTAGAGGCCCTAGGCTGCCCTCTGGCCCTCCACCTAGGGGCTTCTGACTCCACTTCTCTCCCTGGACTTGCAGTAGAAGCCCCAGGGTGCCCCCTTGCCCTTCACCCAGGGGCTACTGACCCCAGCAAGCTGCCCAGGGGCCTGCCTATCTCCCTGAACTTGCAGTAGAGTCCCCAGGGTGCCCCATGGCCCTCCACCTAAAACCCCAGCAAGCTACCGAGGGGTCCACATCTCTCCCTGGACTTGCAGTAGACGCCCCTGGGTGCCCCCTGGCCCTCCACCAAGGGGCCTCTGACCCCAGCAAGCTACCAAGGGGTCCACCTCTCTCCCTGGACTTATAGTAGAGGCCCCAGGGTGCCCCCTGGTCCTCCACCTACGGGCCCCTGACCCAAGCAAGTTGCCCAGGGGTCCACCTCTCTCCCTGGACTTGCAATAGAGGCCCCAGGGTGCCCCTTGGCCCTCCACCTAGGGCCCTCTGACCCCAGCAATCTACCCAGGGGTCCACCTCTCTTACTGGACTTGCAGTATAGGCCACAGGGTGCCCCCTTGCCCTCCACCTAGGGGCCTCTGACCCCAGCAAGCTACCCAGGGCTCCACTTCTCTCCCTGGACTTGCAGTAGAAGCCCCAGGGTGCCCCCTTGCCCTTCACCCAGGGGCTACTGACCCCAGCAAGCTGCCCAGGGGCCTGCCTATCTCCCTGAACTTGCAGTAGAGTCCCCAGGGTGCCCCATGGCCCTCCACGTAGGGCCCTCTGACCCCAGCAAGCTACCCAGGGGTCCACCTCTCTCCCTGGACTTGCAGTATAGGCCACAGGGTGCCCCCTTGCCCTCCACCTAGGGGCCTCTGACCCCAGCAAGCTACTCGGGGCTCCACTTCTCTCCCTGGACTTGCAGTAGAAGCCCCAGGGTGCCCCCTTGCCCTCCACCCAGGGGCTACTGACTCCAGCAAGCTAGCCAGGGCTCCACCTCTCTCCCTGGACTTGCAGTAGAGGCCCCAGGGTACCCCGTGGCCCTCCACCTAGGGGCCTCTGATTCCAGCAAGCTACCCAGGGGTCCACCTCTCTCCCTGGACCTGCAGTAGAAGCCCCAGGGTACCCCGTGGCCCTCCACCTAGGGGCCTCTGAACCCAGCAAGCTACCCAGGGGTCCAGCTCTCTCCCTGGACTTGCAATAGAGGCCCCAGGGTGCCCCCTTGCCCTCCACCCAGGGGCTACTGACCCCAGCAAGCTACCCAGGGCTCCACCTCTCTCATGGACTTGTAGTAGAGGCCCTAGGCTGCCCTCTGGCCCTCCACCTAGTGGCCTTTGACCCCAGCAAGCTACCCAGGGCTCCACCTCTCTTCCTGGACTTGCAGTAGAGGCCCCAGGGTGCCCATTGGCCCTCCACATAGGGGTCTCTTACCCCAGCAAGCTACCGAGTGGTCCACCTCTCTCCCTGGACTTGCAATAGAGGCCCCAGGGTGCCCCCTGACCCTGCACCTAGGGGCCTCTGACCCCAGCAAGCTACCGAGGGGTCCACATCTCTCCCTGGACTTGCAGTAGACGCCCCTGGGTGCCCCCTGGCCCTCCACCAAGGGGCCTCTGACCCCAGCAAGCTACCAAGGGGTCCACCTCTCTCCCTGGACTTATAGTAGAGGCCCCAGGGTGCCCTCTGGTCCTCCACCTACGGGCCCCTGACCCAAGCAAGTTGCCCAGGGGTCCACCTCTCTCCCTGGACTTGCAATAGAGGCCCCAGGGTGCCCCCTTGCCCTCCACCCAGGGGCTACTGACTCCAGCAAGCTACCCAGGGCTCCACCTCTCTCCCTGGACTTGCAGTAGAGGCCCCAGGGTACCCCGTGGCCCTCCACCTAGGGGCCTCTGATTCCAGCAAGCTACCCAGGGGTCCACCTCTCTCCCTGGACTTGCAGTAGAAGCCCCAGGGTACCCCGTGGCCCTCCACCTAGGGGCCTCTGACCCCAGCAAGCTACCCAGGGCTCCAACCCTCTCCCTGGACTTGCAGTATAGGCCCCAGGGTGCCCCCTGGTCCTCCACCTAGGGGCCTCTGACCCTAGCAAACTACCCAGGGGTCCACCTCTCACCCTGGACTTGCAGTAGAGGCCCCCGGGTGCCCCGTGGCCCTCCCCCTAGGGGCCTCTGACACCAGCAAGCTTCCCAGTGGTCCACCTCTCTCCCTAGACTTGCAGTAGAGGCCCCAGGGTGACCCTTGGCCCTCCAACTAGGGGCCTCTGACCCCAGCAAGCTACCCAGGGGCCTACCTATTTCCCTGGACTTGCAGTAGAGTCCCCAGGGTGCCCCATGGCCCTCCACCTAGGGCCCTCTGACCCCAGCAAGCTACCCAGGGCTCCAACTCTCTCCCTGGACTTGCAGTATAGGCCCCAGGGTGCCCCCTGGACCTCCACCTAGGGGCCCCTGACCCAAGCAAGCTGCCCAGGGGTCCACCTCTCTCCCTGGACTTGCAATAGAATCCCCAGGGTGCCCCTTGGCCCTCCACCTAGGGGCCTCTGACCCCAGAAAGCTACCCAGGGCTCCACCTCTCTCCCTAGACTTGCAGACTAGGCCCCAGGGTGACCCTTGGCCCTCCACCTAGGGCCCTCTGACCCCAGCAAGCTGCCCAGGGGGCCTGCCTATCTCCCTGGACTTGCAGTAGAGTCCCCAGGGTGCCCAATGGCCCTCCACCTAGGGCCCTCTGACCCCAGCAAGCTACCAAGGGGTCCACCTCTCTCCCTGGACTTATAGTAGAGGCCCCAGGGTGCCCCCTGGTCCTCCACCTACGGGCCCCTGACGCAAGCAAGCTGCCCAGGGGTCCACCTCTCTCCCTGGACTTGCAATAGAGGCCCCAGGGTGCCCCTTGGCCCTCCACCTAGAGGCCTCTGACACCTGAAAGCTACCCAGGGGTCAACCTCTCTCCCTAGAATTGCAGACTAGGCCCCAGGGTGACCCTTGGCCCTCCACCTAGGGGCCTCTGACCCCAGCAAGCTGCCCAGGGGCCTGCCTATCTCCCTGAACTTGCAGTAGAGTCCCCAGGGTGCCCCATGGCCCTCCACGTAGGGCCCTCTGACCCCAGCAAGCTACCCAGGGGTCCACCTCTCTCCCTGGACTTGCAGTATAGGCCACAGGGTGCCCCCTTGCCCTCCACCTAGGGGCCTCTGACCCCAGCAAGCTACTCAGGGCTCCACTTCTCTCCCTGGACTTGCAGTAGAAGCCCCAGGGTGCCCCCTTGCCCTCCACCCAGGGGCTACTGACTCCAGCAAGCTACCCAGGGCTCCACCTCTCTCCCTGGACTTGCAGTAGAGGCCCCAGGGTACCCCATGGCCCTCCACCTAAGGCCCTCTGACCCCAGCAAGCTACCCAGGGCTCCAACCCTCTCCCTGGACTTGCAGTATAGGCCCCAGGGTGCCCCCTGGTCCTCCACCTAGGGGCCTCTGACCCTAGCAAACTACCCAGGGGTCCACCTCTCACCCTGGACTTGCAGTAGAGGCCCCAGGGTGCCCCGTGGCCCTCCCCCTAGGGGCCTTTGACACCAGCAAGCTTCCCAGTGGTCCACCTCTCTCCCTAGACTTGCAGTAGAGGCCCCAGGGTGACCCTTGGCCCTCCAACTAGGGGCCTCTGACCCCAGCAAGCTACCCAGGGGCCTACCTATTTCCCTGGACTTGCACTAGAGTCCACAGGGTGCCCCATGGCCCTCCACCTAGGGCCCTCTGACCCCAGCAAGCTACCCAGGGCTCCAACTCTCTCCCTGGACTTGCAGTATAGGCCCCAGGGTGCCCCCTGGTCCTCCACCTAGGGCCCTTTGACCCCAGCAAGCTACCCAGGGGTCCACATCTCTCCCTGGACTTTTAGTAGAGGCCCCAGGGTGCCACCTGGCCCTCCACCTAGGGGCCTCTGAGCCCAGCAAACTACCCAGGGGTCCACCTTTCTTCCTGGACTTGCAATAGAGGCCATACGGTGCCCCCTGGCCCTCCCCCTAGGGGCCTCTGACACCAGCAAGCTTCCCAGTGGTCCACCTCTCTCCCAAGACTTGCAGACTACGCCCCAGGGTGACCGTTGGCCCTCCACCTAGGGGCCTCTGAACCCAGCAAGCTGCCCAGGGGCCTGCCTATCTCCCTGGACTTGCAGTATAGGCCCCAGGGTGGCCCATGGCCCTCCACCTAGGGCCCTCTGTCCCCAGCAAGCTACCCAGGGCTACAACTCTCTCCCTGGACTTGCAGTATAGGCCCCAGGGTGCCCCCTATTCCTCCACCTACGGGCCCCTGACCCAAGCAAGCTGCCCAGGGGTCCACCTCTCTCCCTGGACTTGCAATAGAGGCCCCAGGGTGCCCCTTGGCCCTCCATCTAGGGGCCTCTGACCCCTGAAAGCTACCCAGGGGTCCACCTCTCTCCCTAGAATTGCAGACTAGGCCCCAGGGTGACCCTTGGCCCTCCACCTAGGGGCCTCTGACCCCAGCAAGCTGCCCGGGGGCCTGCCTATCTCCCTGAACTTGCAGTAGAGTCCCCAGGGTGCCCCATGGCCCTCCACGTAGGGCCCTCTGACCCCAGCAAGCTACCCAGGGGTCCACCTCTCTCCCTGGACTTGCAGTATAGGCCCCAGGGTGCCCCTTGGCCCTCCACCTAGGGGCCTCTGACCCCAGCAAGCTACCCAGGGGTCCACCTCTCTCCCTAGAATTGCAGACTAGGCCCCAGGGTGACCCTTGGCCCTCCACCTAGGGGCCTCTGACCCCAGCAAGCTGCCCAGGGGCCTGCCTATCTCCCTGAACTTGCAGTAGAGTCCCCAGGGTGCCCCATGGCCCTCCACGTAGGGCCCTCTGACCCCAGCAAGCTACCCAGGGGTCCACCTCTCTCCCTGTACTTACAGTATAGGCCACAGGGTGCCCCCTTGCCCTCCACCTAGGGGCCTCTGACCCCAGCAAGCTACCCAGGGCTCCACTTTTCTCCCTGGACTTGCAGTAGAAGCCCCAGGGTGCCCCCTTGCCCTCCACCCAGGGGCTACTGACCCCAGCAAGCTGCCCAGGGGCCTGCCTATCTCCCTGAACTTGCAGTAGAGTCCCCAGGGTGCCCCATGGCCCTCCACGTAGGGCCCTCTGACCCCAGCAAGCTACCCAGGGGTCCACCTCTCTCCCTGGACTTGCAGTATAGGCCACAGGGTGCCCCCTTGCCCTCCACCTAGGGGCCTCTGACCCCAGCAAGCTACTCAGGGCTCCACTTCTCTCCCTGGACTTGCAGTAGAAGCCCCAGGGTGCCCCCTTGCCCTCCACCCAGGGGCTACTGACTCCAGCAAGCTACCCAGGGCTCCACCTCTCTCCCTGGACTTGCAGTAGAGGCCCCAGGGTACCCCGTGGCCCTCCACCTAGGGGCCTCTGATTCCAGCAAGCTACCCAGGGGTCCACCTCTCTCCCTGGACTTGCAGTAGAGGCCCTAGGGTACCCCGTGGCCCTCCACCTAGGGGCCTCTGAACCCAGCAAGCTACCCAGGGGTCCAGCTCTCTCCCTGGACTTGCAATAGAGGCCCCAGGGTGCCCCCTTGCCCTCCACCCAGGGGCTACTGACCCCAGCAAGCTACCCAGGGCTCCACCTCTCTCCCTGAACTTGTAGTAGAGGCCCTAGGCTGCCCTCTGGCCCTCCACCTAGCGGCCTCTGACCCCAGCAAGCTACCCAGGGCTCCAGTTCTCTCCCTGGACTTGCAGTAGAGGCCCCAGGGTGCCCATTGGCCCTCCACCTAGGGGTCTCTTACCCCAGCAAGCTACCGAGGGGTCCACCTCTCTCCCTGGACTTGCAATAGAGGCCCCAGGGTGCCCCCTGACCCTCCACCCAGGGGCCTCTGACCCCAGCAAGCTACCCAGGGGTCCACATCTCTCCCTGGACTTGCAGTAGACGCCCCTGGGTGCCCCCTGGCCCTCCACCAAGGGGCCTCTGACCCCAGCAAGCTACCCAGGGGTCCACCTCTCTCCCTGGACTTATAGTAGAAGCCCCAGGGTGCCCCCTGGCCCTCCACCTAGGGGCCTCTGACCCCAAAACTACCCAGGGGTCCACCTCTCTTCCTGGACTTGCAGTAGAGTCCCCAGGGTGCCCCATGGCCCTCCACCTAAGGCCCTCTGACCCCAGCAAGCTACCCAGGGCTCCAACCCTCTCTCTGGACTTGCAGTATAGGCCCCAGGGTGCCCCCTGGTCCTCCACCTAGGGGCCTCTGACCCTAGCAAACTACCCAGGGGTCCACCTCTCACCCTCGACTTGCAGTAGAGGCCCCAGGGTGCCCCGTGGCCCTCCACCTAGGGGTCTCTGACCCCAGCAAGCTACCTAGGGGTCCACATCTCTCCCTGGACTTTTAGTAGGGGCCCCAGGGTGCCCCCTGGTCCTCCACCTAGGGGCCTCTGACCCCAGCAAACTACCCAGGGGTCCACCTCTCTAACTGGACTTGCAATAGAGGCCCTACGGTGCCCCCTGGCCCTCCCCCTAGGGGCCTCCGACACCAGCAAGCTTCCCAGTGGTCCACCTCTCTCCCAAGACTTGCAGACTAGGCCCCAGGGTGACCCTTGGCCCTCCACCTAGGGGCCTCTGACCCCAGCAAGCTGCCCAGGGGCCTGCCTATCTCCCTGGACTTGCAGTAGAGTCCCCAGGGTGCCTCATGGCCCTCCACCTAGGGCCCTCTGACCCCAGCAAGCTACCCAGGGCTCCAACTCTCTCCCTGGACTTGCAGTATAGGCCCCAGGGTGCCCCCTGGTCCTCCACCTAGGGGCCCCTGACCCAAGCAAGCTGCCCAGGGGTCCACACCTCTACCTGGACTTGCAATAGAGGCCCCAGGGTGCCCCTTGGCCCTCCACCTAGGGGCCTCTGACCCCAGAAAGCTACCCAGGGGTCCACCTCTCTCCCTAGAATTGCAGACTAGGCCCCAGGTTGACCCTTGGCCCTCCACCTAGGGGCTTCTGACCCCAGCAAGCTGCCCAGGGGCCTGCCAATCTACCTGAACTTGCAGTAGAGTCCCCAGGGAGCCCCATGGCCCTCCACGTAGGGCCCTCTGACCCCAGCAAGCTACCCAGGGGTCCACCTCTCTCCCTGGACTTGCAGTATAGGCCCCAGGGTGCCCCGTGGCCCTCCACCTAGGGGCCTCTGACCCCAGCAAGCTACCCAGGGTTCACATCTCTCCTTGGACTTGCAGTGGAGGCCCCTGGGTGCCCCCTGGCCCTCCACCTATGGGCCTCTGACCCCAGCAATCTACCCGGGGGTCCACATCTCTCCCTGGACTTGCAGTAGACGCCCCTGGGTGCCCCCTGGCCCTCCACCTAGGGGCCTCTGACCCCAGCAAGCTACCCAGGGGTCCACATCTCTCCCTGGACTTGCAGTAGATGCTCCTGGGTGCCCCCTGGCCCTCCACCAAGGGGCCTCTGACCCCAGCAAGCTTCCAAGGGGTCCACCTCTCTCCCTGGACTTATAGTAGAGGCCCCAGGGTGCCCCCTGGCCCTCCACCTAGGGGCCTCTGACCCAAGCAAACTACCCAGGGGTCCACCTCTCTTCCTGGACTTGCAGTAGAGTCCCCAGGGTGCCCCATGGCCCTCCACCTAGGGCCCTCTGACACCAGCAAGCTACCCAGGGCTCCAACCCTCTCCTTGGACTTGCAGTTTAGGCCCCAGGGTGCCCCCTGGTCCTCCACCTAGGGGCCTCTGACCCTAGCAAACTACCCAGGGGTCCACCTCTCTCCCTGGACATGCAGTAGAGGCCCCAGGGTGCCCCGTGGCCCTCCACCTAGGGGCCTCTGACCCCAGCAAGCTACCTAGGGGTCCACATCTCTCCCTGGACTTTTAGTAGAGGCCCCAGGGTGCCCTCTGGTCCTCCACCTAGGGGCCTCTGACCCCAGCAAACTACCCAGGGGTCCACCTCTCTCCCTGGACTTGCAATAGAGGCCCTACGGTGCCCCCTGGCCCTCCCCCTAGGGGCCTCCGACACCAGCAAGCTTCCCAGTGGTCCACCTCTCTCCCAAGACTTGCAGACTAGGCCCCAGGGTGACCCTTGGCCCTCCACCTAGGGGCCTCTGACCCCAGCAAGCTGCCCAGGGGCCTGCCTATCTCCCTGGACTTGCAGTAGAGTCCCCAGGGTGCCCCATGTCCCTCCACCTAGGGCCCTCTGACCCCAGCAAGCTACCCAGGGCTCCAACTCTCTCCCTGGACTTGCAGTATAGGCCCCAGGGTGACCCCTGGTCCTCCACCTAGGGGCCCCTGACCCAAGCAAGCTACCCAGGGGTCCACATCTCTCCCTGAACTTGCAGTAGACGCCCCTGGGTTTCCCCTGGCCCTCCACCAAGGGGCCTCTGACCCCAGCAAGCTACCCAGGGGTCCACCTCTCTCCCTGGACTTATAGTAGAGGCCCCAGGGTGCCCCCTGGCCCTCCACCTAGGGGCCTCTGACCCCAGCAAACTACCCAGGGGTCCACCTCTCTTCCTGGACTTGCAGTAGAGTCCCCAGGGTGCCCCATGGCCCTTCACCTAGGGCCCTCTGACCCCAGCAAGCTACCCAGGGCTCCAACCCTCTCCCTGGACTTGCAGTATAGGCCCCAGGGTGCCCCCTGGTCCTCCACCTAGGGGCCTCTGACCCTAGCAAACTACCCAGGGGTCCACCTCTCTCCCTGGACTTTTAGTAGAGACCCCAGGGTGCCACCTGGCCCTCCACCTAGGGGCCTCTGACCCCAGCAAACGACCCAGGGGTCCACCTCTCTCCCTGGACTTGCAATAGAGGCCCTACGGTGCCCCCTGGCCCTCCCCCTAGGGGCCTCCGACACCAGCAAGCTTCCCAGTGGTCCACCTCTCTCCCAAGACTTGCAGACTAGGCCCCAGGGTGACCCTTGGCCCTCCACCTAGGGGCCTCTGACCCCAGCAAGCTGCCCAGGGGCCTGCCTATCTCCCTGGATTTGCAGTATAGTCCCCAGGGTGCCCCATGGCCCTCCACCTAGGGCCCTCGGACCCCAGCAAGCTACCCAGGGCTCCAACCCTCTCCCTGGACTTGCAGTATAGGCCCCAGGGTGCCCCCTGGTCCTCCACCTAGGGGCCTCTGACCCTCCAAACTACCCAGGGGTCCACCTCTCTCCCTGGACTTGCAGTAGAAGCCCCAAGGTGCCCCGTGGCCCTCAACCTAGGGGCCTCTGACCCCAGCAAGCTACCCAGGGGTCCACATCTCTCCCTGGACTTTTAGTAGAGGCCCCAGGGTGCCACCTGGCCCTCCACCTAAGGGCCTCTGAGCCCAGCAAACTACCCAGGGGTCCACCTTTCTTCCTGGACTTGCAATAGAGGCCATACGGTGCCCCCTGGCCCTCCCCCTAGGGGCCTCCGACACCAGCAAGCTTCCCAGTGGTCCACCTCTCTCCCAAGACTTGCAGACTACGCCCCAGGGTGACCGTTGGCCCTCCACCTAGGGGCCTCTGACCCCAGCAAGCTGCCCAGGGGCCTGCCTATCTCCCTGGACTTGCAGTAGAGTCCCCAGGGTGGCCCATGGCCCTCCACCTAGGGCACTCTGACCCCAGCAAGCTACCCAGGGCTACAACTCTCTCCCTGGACTTGCAGTATAGGCCCCAGGGTGCCCCCTGGTCCTCCACCTACGGGCCCCTGACCCAAGCAAGCTGCCCAGGGGTCCACCTCTCTCCCTGGACTTGCAATAGAGGCCCCAGGGTGCCCCTTGGCCCTCCACCTAGGGGCCTCTGACCCCTGAAAGCTACCCAGGGGTCCACCTCTCTCCCTAGAATTGCAGACTAGGCCCCAGGGTGACCCTTGGCCCTCCACCTAGGGGCCTCTGACCCTAGCAAGCTGCCCAGGGGCCTGCCTATCTCCCTGAACTTGCAGTAGAGTCCCCAGGGTGCCCCATGGCCCTCCATGTAGGGCCCTCTGACCCCAGCAAGCTACCCAGGGGTCCACCTCTCTTACTGGACTTGCAGTATAGGCCACAGGGTGCCCCCTTGCCCTCCACCTAGGGGCCTCTGACCCCAGCAAGCTACCCAGGGCTCCACTTCTCTCCCTGGACTTGCAGTAGAAGCCCCAGGGTGCCCCCTTGCCCTTCACCCAGGGGCTACTGACCCCAGCAAGCTGCCCAGGGGCCTGCCTATCTCCCTGAACTTGCAGTAGAGTCCCCAGGGTGCCCCATGGCCCTCCACGTAGGGCCCTCTGACCCCAGCAAGCTACCCAGGGGTCCACCTCTCTCCCTGGACTTGCAGTATAGGCCACAGGGTGCCCCCTTGCCCTCCACCTAGGGGCCTCTGACCCCAGCAAGCTACTCGGGGCTCCACTTCTCTCCCTGGACTTGCAGTAGAAGCCCCAGGGTGCCCCCTTGCCCTCCACCCAGGGGCTACTGACTCCAGCAAGCTACCCAGGGGTCCACCTCTCTCCCTGGACTTGCAGTAGAAGCCCCAGGGTACCCCGTGGCCCTCCACCTAGGGGCCTCTGAACCCAGCAAGCTACCCAGGGGTCCAGCTCTCTCCCTGGACTTGCAAAAGAGGCCCCAGGGTGCCCCCTTGCCCTCCACCCAGGGTCTACTGACCCCAGCAAGCTACCCAGGGCTCCACCTCTCTCCCTGGACTTGTAGTAGAGGCCCTAGGCTGCCTTCTGGCCCTCCACCTAGCGGCCTCTGACCCCAGCAAGCTACCCAGGGCTCCACCTCTCTTCCTGGACTTGCAGTAGAGGCCCCAGGGTGCCCATTGGCCCTCCACATAGGGGTCTCTTACCCCAGCAAGCTACCGAGGGGTCCACCTCTCTCCGTGGACTTGCAATAGAGGCCCCAGGGTGCCCCCTGACCCTCCACCTAGGGGCCTCTGACCCCAGCAAGCTACCGAGGGGTCCACATCTCTCCCTGGACTTGCAGTAGACGCCCCTGGGTGCCCCCTGGCCCTCCACCAAGGGGCCTCTGACCCCAGCAAGCTACCAAGGGGTCCACCTCTCTCCCTGGACTTATAGTAGAGGCCCCAGGGTGCCCCCTGGTCCTCCACCTACGGGCCCCTGACCCAAGCAAGTTGCCCAGGGGTCCACCTCTCTCCCTGGACTTGCAATAGAGGCCCCAGGGTGCCCCTTGGCCCTCCACCTAGGGGCCTCTGACCCCTGAAAGCTACCCAGGGGTCCACCTCTCTCCCTAGAATTGCAGACTAGGCCCCAGGGTGACCCTTGGCCCTCCACCTAGGGGCCTCTGACCCCAGCAAGCTGCCCAGGGGTCCACCTCTCTTCCTGGACTTGCAGTAGAGTCCCCAGGGTGCCCCATGGCCCTCCACCTAAGGCCCTCTGACCCCAGCAAGCTACCTAGGGCTCCAACCCTCTCCCTGGACTTGCAGTATAGGCCCCAGGGTGCCCCCTGGTCCTCCACCTAGGGGCCTCTGACCCTAGCAAACTACCCAGGGGTCCACCTCTCACCCTGGACTTGCAGTAGAGGCCCCCGGGTGCCCCCTTGCCCTCCACCCAGGGGCTACTGACCCCAGCAAGCTACCCAGGGCTCCACCTCTCTCCCTGGACTTGTAGTAGAGGCCCTAGGCTGCCCTCTGGCCCTCCACCTAGGGGCTTCTGACTCCACTTCTCTCCCTGGACTTGCAGTAGAAGCCCCAGGGTGCCCCCTTGCCCTTCACCCAGGGGCTACTGACCCCAGCAAGCTGCCCAGGGGCCTGCCTATCTCCCTGAACTTGCAGTAGAGTCCCCAGGGTGCCCCATGGCCCTCCACCTAAAACCCCAGCAAGCTACCGAGGGGTCCACATCTCTCCCTGGACTTGCAGTAGACGCCCCTGGGTGCCCCCTGGCCCTCCACCAAGGGGCCTCTGACCCCAGCAAGCTACCAAGGGGTCCACCTCTCTCCCTGGACTTATAGTAGAGGCCCCAGGGTGCCCCCTGGTCCTCCACCTACGGGCCCCTGACCCAAGCAAGTTGCCCAGGGGTCCACCTCTCTCCCTGGACTTGCAATAGAGGCCCCAGGGTGCCCCTTGGCCCTCCACCTAGGGCCCTCTGACCCCAGCAATCTACCCAGGGGTCCACCTCTCTTACTGGACTTGCAGTATAGGCCACAGGGTGCCCCCTTGCCCTCCACCAAGGGGCCTCTGACCCCAGCAAGCTACCCAGGGCTCCACTTCTCTCCCTGGACTTGCAGTAGAAGCCCCAGGGTGCCCCCTTGCCCTTCACCCAGGGGCTACTGACCCCAGCAAGCTGCCCAGGGGCCTGCCTATCTCCCTGAACTTGCAGTAGAGTCCCCAGGGTGCCCCATGGCCCTCCACGTAGGGCCCTCTGACCCCAGCAAGCTACCCAGGGGTCCACCTCTCTCCCTGGACTTGCAGTATAGGCCACAGGGTGCCCCCTTGCCCTCCACCTAGGGGCCTCTGACCCCAGCAAGCTACTCGGGGCTCCACTTCTCTCCCTGGACTTGCAGTAGAAGCCCCAGGGTGCCCCCTTGCCCTCCACCCAGGGGCTACTGACTCCAGCAAGCTACCCAGGGCTCCACCTCTCTCCCTGGACTTGCAGTAGAGGCCCCAGGGTACCCCGTGGCCCTCCACCTAGGGGCCTCTGATTCCAGCAAGCTACCCAGGGGTCCACCTCTCTCCCTGGACTTGCAGTAGAAGCCCCAGGGTACCCCGTGGCCCTCCACCTAGGGGCCTCTGAACCCAGCAAGCTACCCAGGGGTCCAGCTCTCTCCCTGGACTTGCAATAGAGGCCCCAGGGTGCCCCCTTGCCCTCCACCCAGGGGCTACTGACCCCAGCAAGCTACCCAGGGCTCCACCTCTCTCCCTGGACTTGTAGTAGAGGCCCTAGGCTGCCCTCTGGCCCTCCACCTAGCGGCCTCTGACCCCAGCAAGCTACCCAGGGCTCCACCTCTCTTCCTGGACTTGCAGTAGAGGCCCCAGGGTGCCCATTGGCCCTCCACATAGGGGTCTCTTACCCCAGCAAGCTACCGAGTGGTCCACCTCTCTCCCTGGACTTGCAATAGAGGCCCCAGGGTGCCCCCTGACCCTCCACCTAGGGGCCTCTGACCCCAGCAAGCTACCGAGGGGTCCACATCTCTCCCTGGACTTGCAGTAGACGCCCCTGGGTGCCCCCTGGCCCTCCACCAAGGGGCCTCTGACCCCAGCAAGCTACCAAGGGGTCCACCTCTCTCCCTGGACTTATAGTAGAGGCCCCAGGGTGCCCCCTGGTCCTCCACCTACGGGCCCCTGACCCAAGCAAATTGCCCAGGGGTCCACCTCTCTCCCTGGACTTGCAATAGAGGCCCCAGGGTGCCCCCTTGCCCTCCACCCAGGGGCTACTGACTCCAGCAAGCTACCCAGGGCTCCACCTCTCTCCCTGGACTTGCAGTAGAGGCCCCAGGGTACCCCGTGGCCCTCCACCTAGGGGCCTCTGATTCCAGCAAGCTACCCAGGGGTCCACCTCTCTCCCTGGACTTGCAGTAGAAGCCCCAGGGTACCCCGTGGCCCTCCACCTAGGGGCCTCTGACCCCAGCAAGCTACCCAGGGCTCCAACCCTCTCCCTGGACTTGCAGTATAGGCCCCAGGGTGCCCCCTGGTCCTCCACCTAGGGGCCTCTGACCCTAGCAAACTACCCAGGGGTCCACCTCTCACCCTGGACTTGCAGTAGAGGCCCCCGGGTGCCCCGTGGCCCTCCCCCTAGGGGCCTCTGACACCAGCAAGCTTCCCAGTGGTCCACCTCTCTCCCTAGACTTGCAGTAGAGGCCCCAGGGTGACCCCTGGCCCTCCAACTAGGGGCATCTGACCCCAGCAAGCTACCCAGGGGCCTACCTATTTCCCTGGACTTGCAGTAGAGTCCCCAGGGTGCCCCATGGCCCTCCACCTAGGGCCCTCTGACCCCAGCAAGCTACCCAGGGCTCCAACTCTCTCCCTGGACTTGCAGTATAGGCCCCAGGGTGCCCGCTGGACCTCCACCTAGGGGCCCCTGACCCAAGCAAGCTGCCCAGGGGTCCACCTCTCTCCCTGGACTTGCAATAGAATCCCCAGGGTGCCCCTTGGCCCTCCACCTAGGGGCCTCTGACCCCAGAAAGCTACCCAGGGCTCCACCTCTCTCCCTAGACTTGCAGACTAGGCCCCAGGGTGACCCTTGGCCCTCCACCTAGGGCCCTCTGACCCCAGCAAGCTGCCCAGGGGGCCTGCCTATCTCCCTGGACTTGCAGTAGAGTCCCCAGGGTGCCCAATGGCCCTCCACCTAGGGCCCTCTGACCCCAGCAAGCTACCCAGGAGTCCACATCTCTCCCTGGACTTGCAGTATAGGCCACAGGGTGCCTTCTTGCCCTCCACCTAGGGGCCTCTTACCCCAGCAAGCTACCGAGGGGTCCACCTCTCTCCCTGGACTTGCAATAGAGGCCCCAGGGTGCCCCCTGACCCTCCACCCAGGGGCCTCTGACCCCAGCAAGCTACCCAGGGGTCCACATCTCTCCCTGGACTTGCAGTAGACGCCCCTGGGTGCCCCCTGGCCCTCCACCAAGGGGCCTCTGACCCCAGCAAGCTACCCAGGGGTCCACCTCTCTCCCTGGACTTATAGTAGAGGCCCCAGGGTGCCCCCTGGCCCTCCACCTAGGGGCCTCTGACCCCAGCAAACTACCCAGGGGTCCACCTCTCTTCCTGGACTTGCAGTAGAGTCCCCAGGGTGCCCCATGGCCCTCCACCTAAGGCCCTCTGACCCCAGCAAGCTACCCAGGGCTCCAACCCTCTCCCTGGACTTGCAGTATAGGCCCCAGGGTGCCCCCTGGTCCTCCACTTAGGGGCCTCTGACCCTAGCAAACTACCCAGGGGTCCACCTCTCACCCTGGACTTGCAGTAGAGGCCCCAGGGTACCCCGTGGCCCTCCCCCTAGGGGCCTCTGACACCAGCAAGCTTCCCAGTGGTCAACCTCTCTCCCTAGACTTGCAGTAGAGGCCCCAGGGTGACCCTTGGCCCTCCAACTAGGGGCCTCTGACCCCAGCAAGCTACCCAGGAGCCTACCTATTTCCCTGGACTTGCAGTAGAGTCCCCAGGGTGCCCCATGGCCCTCCACCTAGGGCCCTCTGACCCCAGCAAGCTACCCAGGGCTCCAACTCTCTCCCTGGACTTGCAGTATAGGCCCCAGAGTGCCCCCTGGTCCTCCACCTAGGGGCCCCTGACCCAAGCAAGCTGCCCAGGGGTCCACCTCTCTCCCTGGACTTGCAATAGAGGCCCCAGGGTGCCCCTTGGCCCTCCACCTAGGGGCCTCTGACCCCAGAAAACTACCCAGGGCTCCACCTCTCTCCCTAGACTTGCAGACTAGGCCCCAGGGTGACCCTTGGCCCTCCACCTAGGGGCCTCTGACCCCAGCAAGCTGCCCAGGGGGCCTGCCTAATTCCCTGGACTTGCAGTAGAGTCCCCAGGGTGCCCCAGGGCCCTCCACCTAGGGCCCTCTGACCCCAGCAAGCTACCCAGGAGTCCACATCTCTACCTGGACTTGCAGTATAGGCCACAGGGTGCCTTCTTGCCCTCCACCTAGGGGCCTCTGACCCCAGCAAGCTACCCAGGGCTCCGCTTCTCTCCCTGAACTTGCAGTAAAGGCCCCAGGGTGCCTTCTTGCACTCCACCCAGGGGCTACTGACACCAGCAAGCTGCCCAGGGGTCCACCTCTCTCCCTGGACTTGCAATTGATGCCCCAGGGTGCCCCTTGGCCCTCCACCTAGGGGCCTCTGACCCCAGAAAGCTACCCAGGGGTCCACCTCTCTCCCTAGACTTGCAGACTAGGCCCCAGGGTGACCCTTGGCCCTCCACCTAGGGGCCTCTGACCCCAGCAAGCTACCCAGGGGTCCACCTCTCTCCCTGGATTTGCAGTATAGGCCCCAGGGTGCCCCCTGGCCCTCCAACTAGGGGCCTCTGACCCCAGCAAGCTACCCAGGGGTTCACCTCTCTCCTTGGACTTGCCGTATAGGCCACAGGGTGCCCCCTGGCCCTCCACCTAGAGGCATCTGACACCAGCAAGCTAGCCAGGGGTCCACCTCTCTCCTTTAATTTGTAGTATAGGCCCCAGGGACCCTCTGGCCCTCCACCTAGGGGCCTTTGACCCTAGCAAACTACCCTGGGGTCCACCTCTCTCCCTGGACTTGCTGTAGAGGCCCCAGGGTGCCCCATGGCCCTCCACCTAGGGGCCTCTGACCCCAGCAAGCTACCCAGGGGTCCACATCTCTCCTTGGACTTGCAGTAAAGGCCCCTGGGTGCCCCCTGGCCCTCTACCTAGCGGCCTCTGACCCCAGCAAGCTACCCGGGGGTCCAGCTCTCTCCCTGGACTTGCAATAGAAGCCCCCGGGTGCCCCCTTGCCCTCCACCCTGGGGCTACTGACCCCAGCAAGCTACCCAGGGCTCCACCTCTCTCCCTGGACTTGTAGTAGAGGCCCTAGGCTGCCCTCTGGCCCTCCACCTAGGGGCTTCTGACCCTAGCAAGCTACCCAGGGGTCCACCTCTCTCCCTGGACTTATAGTAGAGGCCCCAGGGTGCCCCCTGGCCCTCCACCTAGGGGCCTCTGAGTCCAGCAAGCTACCGAGGGGTCCACCTCTCTCCCTGGACTTGCAGTATAGCCCCCAGGGTGGCCAGTGGCACTCCACCTAGGGGCCTCTGACCCCAGCAAGCTACCCAGGGGTCCACATCTCTCCCTGGACTTGCAGTAGACGCCCCTGGGTGCCCCCTGGCCCTCCACCTAGGGGCCTCTGACCCCAGCAAGCTACCCAGGGGTCCACCTCTCTCCCTGGACTTATAGTAGAGGCCCTACGTTGACCCTGGCCCTCCCCCTAGGGGCCTCTGACACCAGCAAGCTACCCAGGGCTCCACCTCTCTCCCTAGACTTGCAGACTAGGCCCCAGGGTGCCCCCTGGTCCTCCACCTAGGGGCCTCTGACACCAGCAAGCTGCCCAGGGGCCTGCCTATCTCCCTGGACTTGCAGTAGAGTCCCCAGGGTGCCCCATGGCCCTCCACCTAGGGGCCTCTGACCCCAGCAAGCTGCCCAGGGGCCTGCCTACCTCCCTGGACTTTCAGTAGTGTCCCCAGGGTGCCCCATGGCCCTCCACGTAGGGCCCTCTGACCCCAGCAAGCTACCCAGGGGTCCAACTCTCTCCCTGGACTTGCAGTAGAGGCCCCAGGGAACCCCTGGCCCTCCACCCAGGGGCCTCTGAACCCAGCAAGCTACCCAGGGGTCCACCTCTCTCCCTGGACTTATAGTAGAGGCCCTATGGTGCCCCCTGGCCCTCCCCCTAGGGGCCTCTGACACCAGCAAGCTTCCCAGTGATTCACCTCTCTCCCTGGACTTGCAGTAGAGGCCCCAGGGTACCCCGTGGCCCTCCACCTAGGGGCCTCTGACCCCAGCAAGCTACCCAGGGGTCCACATCTCTCCCTGGACTTGCAGTAGAGGCCCCAGGGTACCTCGTGGCCCTCCACCTAGGTGCCTTTGAACCCAGCAAGCTACCCAGGGGTCCAGCTCTCTCCCTGGACTTGCAATAGAGGCCCCAGGGTGCCCCCTTGCCCTCCAACCAGTGGCTACTGACCCCTACAAGCTACCCAGGGCTCCACCTCTCTCCCTGGACTTTCAGTAAAGGCCCCAGGGTGCCCATTGGCCCTCCACCTAGGGGTCTCTGACCCCAGCAAGCTACCGAGGGGTCCACCTCTCTCCCTGGACTTGCAATAGAGGCCCCAGGGTGCCCCATGACCCTCCACCTAGGGGCCTCTGACCCCAGCAAGCTACCCAGGGGTCCACCTCTCTACCTGGACTTGCAGTATAGGCCCCAGGGTGCCCTCTGGCCCTCCAACTAGGGGCCTCTGACCCCAGCAAGCTACCCAGGGGACCACCTCTCTCCTTGGACTTGCAGTATAGGCCCCAGGGTGCCCCCTGGCCTTTCACCTAGGGGCATCTGACCCCAGCAAGCTACCCAGGGGTCCACCTCTCACCCTGGACTTGCAGTATAGGACCCAGGGTGCCCCCTGGCCCTCCACCTAGGGGCATCTGACACCAGCAAGCTACCCAGGGGTCCACCTCTCTCCCTGGTCTTGCAGTATAGGACCCAGGGTGCCCTCTGGCCCTCCACCTAGGGGCCTCTGACCCTAGCAAACTACCCAGGGGTCCACCTCTCTCCCTGGACTTGCTGTAGAGGCCTCAGGGTGCCCCTTTCCCTCCACCTAGGGGCCTCTGACCCCAGCAAGCTACCCTGTAGTCCACTTCTCTTCCTGGACTTGCAGTAGAGGCAACCAGGGTGCCCCTTGGCCCTCCATCTAGGGGCCTTTGACCCCAGCAAGCTACCGAGGGGTCCACCTCTCTCCCTGGACATGCAGTAGAGGCCCCAGGGTGCCCCGTGGCCCTCCACCTAGGGGCCTCTAACCCCAGCAAGCTACCCAGGGGTCCACATCTCTCTTTGGACTTGCAGTGGAGGCCCCTGGGTGCCCCCTGGCCCTCCACCTAGGGGCCTCTGACCCTAGCAAGCTACCCGGGGGTCCAGCTCTCTCCCTGGACTTGCAATAGAGGCCCCAGGGTGCCCCCTTGCCCTCCACCCAGGGGCTACTGACCCCAGCAAGCTACTCAGGGCTCCACCTCTCTCCCTGGACTTGTAGTAGAGGCCCTAGGCTGCCCTCTGGCCCTCCACCTAGGGGCCTCTGACCCCAGCAAGCTACCCAAGGCTTCAACTCTCTCCCTGGACTTGCAGTAGAGGCCCCAGGGTGCCCATTGGCCCTCCACCTAGTGACCTCTGACCCCAGCAAGCTACCGAGGGGTCCACCTCTCTCCCTGGACTTGCAGTAGAGGCCCCAGGGTGCCCCGTGGCCCTCCACCTAGGGGCCTCTGACCCCAGCAAGCTACCCAGGGGTCCACCTCTCTTCCTGGACTTGCAGTATAGGCCCCAGGGTGCCCCCTGGCCCTCCAACTAGGGGCCTCTTATCCCAGCAAGCTACCCAGGGGTCCACCTCTCTCCTTGGACTTGCAGTATAGGCCCCAGGGTGCCCCTGGCCCTCCACCCAGGGGCTACTGACCCCAGCAAGCTACCCAGGGCTCCACCTCTCTCCCTGGACTTGCAGTAGAGGCCCCAGGGTACCTAGTGGCCCTCCACCTAGGGGCCTCTGACCCCAGCAAGCTACCCAGGTCTCCACATCTCTCCCTGGACTTGCAGTAGAGGCCCCAGGGTGCCCATTGGCCCTCCACCTAGGGGTCTCTGATCCCAGCAAGCTACCGAGGGATCCACCTCTTTCCCTGGACTTGCAATAGAGGCCCCAGGGTGCCCCGTGACCCTCCACCTAGGGGCCTCTGACCCCAGCAAGCTACCCAGGGGTCCAGCTCTCTCCCTGGACTTGCAATAAAGGCCCCAGGGTGCCCCGTTGCCCTCCACCCAGGGGCTACTGACCCCAGCAAGCTACCCAGTGCTCCACCTCTCTCCCTGGACTTGTAGTAGAGGCCCTAGGCTGCCCTCTGGCCCTCCACCTAGGGGCCTCTGACCCCAGCAAGCTACCCAGGGCTCCACCTCTCTCCCTGGACTTGCAGTAGAGGCCCCAGGTTGACCCTTGGCCCTCCACCTAGGGCCCTTTGACCCCAGCAAGCTACCCAGGGGTCCACCTCTCTCCCTGGACTTGCAGTATAGGCCACAGGGTGCCCCCTTGCCCTCCACCTAGGGGCCTCTGACCCCAGCAAGCTACCCAGGGCTCCACCTCTCTCCCTGGGTTTGCAGTAGAGGCCCCAGGGTGCCCCCTTGCCCTCCACCCAGGGGCTACTGGCCCCAGCAAGCTACCCAGGGCTCCACCTCTCTCCCTGGACTTGCAGTAGAGACCCCAGGGTACCCCGTGGCCCTCCACCTAGGGGCCTCTGACCCCAGCAAGCTACCCAGGGGTCCACTTCTCTCCCTAGACTTGCAGTAGAGGCCCCAGGGTACCCCGTGGCCCTCCACCTAGGGGCCGCTGAACCCAGCAAGCTACCCAGGGGTCCAGCTCTCTCCCTGGACTTGCAATAGAGGCCCCAGGGTGCCCCCTTGCCCTCCACCCAGGGGCTACTGACCCCAGCAAGCTACCCAGGGCTCCACCTCTCTCCCTGGACTTGTAGTAGAGGCCCTAGGCTGCCCTCTGGCCCTCCACCTAGGGGCCTCTGACCCCAGCAAGCTACCCTGGGCTCCACCTCTCTCCCTGGACTTGCAGTAGAGGCCCCAGGGTGCCCATTTGCCCTCCACTTAGTGGTCTCTGACCCCAGCAAGCTACCGAGGGGTCCACCTCTCTCCCTGGACTTTCATTAGAGGCCCCAGGGTGCCCCGTGAACCTCCACCTAGTGGCCTCTGACCCCAGCAAGCTACCCAGGGGTCCTCATCTCTCCCTTGTCTTGCAGTAGACGCCGCTGAGTGCCCCCAGGCCCTCCACCTAGGTGCTTCTGACCCCAGCAAGCTACCTAGGGGTCCACCTCTCTCCCTGGACTTTTAGTAGAGGCCCCAGGGTGCCCCTGGCCCTCCACCTAGGGGCCTCTGAACCCAGCAAGCTACCCAGGGGTCCAGCTCTCTCCCTGGACTTGCAATAGAGGCCCTACGGTGCCCCCAGGCCCTCCCCCTAGGGGCCTCTGACACCAACAAGCTTCCCAGTGGTCCACCTCTCTCCCTAGACTTTCAGTAGAGGCCCCAGGGTGACCCTTGGCCCTCCACCTTGGGGCCTCTGACCCCAGCAAGCTACCCAGGGGCCTACCTATCTCCCTGGACTTGCAGTTGATTCCCCAGGGTGCCCCATGACCCTGCACCTAGGGCCCTCTGACCCTAGCAAGCTACCCAGGGCTCCAACTCTCTCCCTGGACTTGCAGTATAGGCCCCAGGGTGCCCCCTGGTCCTCCACCTAGGGGCCCCTGACCCAAGCAAGCTGCCCAGAGGTCCACCTCTCTCCCTGGACTTGCAATAGAGGCCCCTGGGTGCCCCCTGGCCCTCCCCCTAGGGGCCTCTGACCCCAGCAAGCTACCCAGGGGTCCACTTCTCTCCCTGGACTTGCAGTAGAGGCCCCAGGGTACCCCGTGGCCCTCCACCTAGGGGCCGCTGAACCCTGCAAGCTACCCAGGGGTCCAGCTCTCACCCTGGACTTGCAATAGAGGCCCCAGGGTGCCCCCTTGCCCTCCACCCAGGGGCTACTGACCCCAGCAAGCTACCCAGGGCTCCACCTCTCTCCCTGGACTTGTAGTAGAGGCCCTAGGCTGCCCTCTGGCCCTCCACCTAGGGGCCTCTGACCCCAGCAAGCTACCCTGGGCTCCACCTCTCTCCCTGGACTTGCAGTAGAGGCCCCAGGGTGCCCATTTGCCCTCCACTTAGTGGTCTCTGACCCCAGCAAGCTACCGAGGGGTCCACCTCTCTCCCTGGACTTTCATTAGAGGCCCCAGGGTGCCCCGTGAACCTCCACCTAGTGGCCTCTGACCCCAGCAAGCTACCCAGGGGTCCTCATCTCTCCCTTGTCTTGCAGTAGACGCCGCTGAGTGCCCCCTGGCCCTCCACCTAGGTGCTTCTGACCCCAGCAAGCTACCTAGGGGTCCACCTCTCTCCCTGGACTTTTAGTAGAGGCCCCAGGGTGCCCCTGGCCCTCCACCTAGGGGCCTCTGACCCCAGCAAACTACCCAGGGGTCCACCTCTCTTCCTGGACTTGCAGTAGAGGCCCTACGGTGCCCCCAGGCCCTCCCCCTAGGGGCCTCTGACACCAACAAGCTTCCCAGTGGTCCACCTCTCTCCCTAGACTTTCAGTAGAGGCCCCAGGGTGACCCTTGGCCCTCCACCTTGGGGCCTCTGACCCCAGCAAGCTACCCAGGGGCCTACCTATCTCCCTGGACTTGCAGTTGATTCCCCAGGGTGCCCCATGACCCTGCACCTAGGGCCCTCTGACCCCAGCAAGCTACCCAGAGGTCCACCTCTCTCCCTGGACTTGCAATAGAGGCCCCTGGGTGCCCCCTGGCCCTCCCCCTAGGGGCCTCTGACACCAGCAAGCTTCCCAGTGGTCCACCTCTCTCCCTAGACTTGCAGACTAGGCCCCAGGTTGACCCTTGGCCCTACACCTAGGGGCTTCTGACCCCAGCAAGCTGCCCAGGGGCCTGCCTATCTCCCTGAACTTGCAGTAGAGTCCCCAGGGTGCCCCATGGCCCTCCACGTAGGGCCCTCTGACCCCAGCAAGCTACCCAGGGGTCAACCTCTCTCCCTGGACTTGCAGTATAGGCCACAGGGTGCCCCCTTGCCCTCCACCTAGGGGCCTCTGACCCCAGCAAGCTACCCAGGGCTCCACTTCTCTCCCTGGACTTGCAGTAGAAGCCCCAGGGTGCCCCCTTGCCCTCCACCCAGGGGCTACTGACCCCAGCAAGCTACCCAGGGCTCCACCTCTCTCCCTGGACTTGCTGTAGAGGCCCCAGGGTACCCCGTGGCCCTCCACCTAGGGGCCTCTGATTCCAGCAAGCTACCCAGGGGTCCATCTCTCTCCCTGGACTTGCAGTAGAGGCCCCAGGGTACCCCGTGGCCCTCCACCTAGGGGCCTCTGAACCCAGCAAGCTACCCAGGGGTCCAGCTCTCTCCCTGGACTTGCAATAGAGGCCCCAGGGTGCCCCCTTGCCCTCCACCCAGGGGCCACTGACCCCAGCAAGCTACCCAGGGCTCCACCTCTCTCCCTGGACTTGCAGTAGAGGCCCCAGGGTGCCCATTGGCCCTCCACCTTGGGGTCTCTTACACCAGCAAGCTACCGAGGGGTCCACCTCTCTCCTTGGACTTGCAATAGAGGCCCCAGGGTGCCCCCTGACCCTCCACCTAGGGGCCTCTGACCCCAGCAAGCTTCCCAGTGGTCCACCTCTCTCCCTAGACTTGCAGACTAGGCCCCAGGTTGACCCTTGGCCCTCCACCTAGGGGCTTCTGACCCCAGCAAGCTGCCCAGGGGCCTGCCTATCTCCCTGAACTTGCAGTAGAGTCCCCAGGGTGCCCCATGGCCCTCCACGTAGGGCCCTCTGACCCCAGCAAGCTACCCAGGGGTCCACCTCTCTCCCTGGACTTGCAGTATAGGCCACAGGGTGCCCCCTTGCCCTCCACCTAGGGGCCTCTGACCCCAGCAAGCTACCCAGGGCTCCACTTCTCTCCCTGGACTTGCAGTAGAAGCCCCAGGGTGCCCCCTTGCCCTCCACCCAGGGGCTACAGACCCCAGCAAGCTACCCAGGGCTCCACCTCTCTCCCTGGACTTGCTGTAGAGGCCCCAGGGTACCCCGTGGCCCTCCACCTAGGGGTCTCTTACACCAGCAAGCTACCGAGGGGTCCACCTCTCTCCCTGGACTTGCAAAAGAGGCCCCAGGGTGCCCCCTTGCCCACCACCCAGGGGCCACTGACCCCAGCAAGCTACCCAGGGCTCCACCTCTCTCCCTGGACTTGTAGTAGAGGCCCTAGGCTGCCCTCTGGCCCTCCACCTAGGGGCCTCTGACCCCAGCAAGCTACCCAGGGCTCCACCTCTCTCCCTGGACTTGCAGTAGAGGCCCCAGGGTGCCCATTGGCCCTCCACCTAGGGGTCTCTTACACCAGCAAGCGACCGAGGGGTCCACCTCTCTCCCTGGACTTGCAATAGAGGCCCCAGGGTGCCCCCTGACCCTCCACCTAGGGGCCTCTGACCCCAGCAAGCTACCCAGGGGTCCACATCTCTCCCTGGACTTGCAGTAGACGCCCCTGGGTGCCCCCTGGCCCTCCACCAAGGGGCCTGTGACCCCAGCAAGCTACCCAGGGGTCCACCTCTCTCCCTGGACTTATAGTAGAGGCCCCAGGGTGCCCCCTGGCCCTCCACCTAGGGGCCTCTGACCCCAGCAAACTACCCAGATGTCCACCTCTCTTCCTGGACTTGCAGTAGAGTCCCCAGGGTGCCCCATGGCCCTCCACCTAGGGCCCTCTGACCCCAGCAAGCTACCCAGGGCTCCAACCCTCTCCCTGGACTTGCTGTATAGGCCCCAGGGTGCCCCCTGGTCCTCCACCTAGGGGCCTCTGACCCCAGCAAACTACCTAGGGGTCCACCTCTCACCCTGGACTTGCAGTAGAGGCCCCAGGGTGCCCCGTGGCCCTCCCCCTAGGGGCCCCTGACCCAAGCAAGCTGTCCAGGGGTCCACCTCTCTCCCTGGACTTGCAATAGAGGCCCCAGGGTGCCCCTTGGCCCTCCACCTAGGGGCCTCTGACCCCAGAAAGCTACCCAGGGCTCCACCTCTTTCCCTAGACTTGCAGACTAGGCCCCAGGGTGACCCTTGGCCCTCCACCTAGGGGCCTCTGACCCCAGCAAGCTGCCCAGGGGGCCTGCCTATCTCCCTGGACTTGCAGTAGAGTCCCCAGGGTGCCCCAGGGCCCTCCACCTAGGGCCCTCTGACCCCAGCAAGCTACCCAGGAGTCCACATCTCTCCCTGGACTTGCAGTATAGGCCACAGGGTGCCTTCTTGCCCTCCACCTAGGGGCCTCTGACCCCAGCAAGCTACCCAGGGCTCCGCTTCTCTCCCTGGACTTGCAGTAAAGGCCCCAGGGTGCCTTCTTGCACTCCACCCAGGGGCTACTGACACCAGCAAGCTGCCCAGGGGTCCACCTCTCTCCCTGGACTTGCAATAGATGCCCCAGGGTGCCCCTAGGGGCCTCTGACCCCAGAAAGCTATAGAGGCCCCAGGGTGCCCCATGGCCCTCCACCTAGGGGCCTCTGACCCCAGCAAGCTACCCAGGGGTCCACATCTCTCCTTGGACATGCAGTAAAGGCCCCTTGGTGCCCCCTGGCCCTCTACCTAGCGGCCTCTGACCCCAGCAAGCTACCCGGGGGTCCAGCTCTCTCCCTGGACTTGCAATAGAAGCCCCCAGGAGCCCCCTTGCCCTCCACCCAGGGGCTACTGACCCCAGCAAGCTACCCAGGGCTCCACCTCTCTCCCTGGACTTGTAGTAGAGGCCCTAGGCTGCCCTCTGGCCCTCCACTTAGGGGCTTCTGACCCTAGCAAGCTACCCAGGGGTCCACCTCTCTCCCTGGACTTATAGTAGAGGCCCCAGGGTGCCCCCTGGCCCTCCACCTAGGGGCCTCTGAGTCCAGCAAGCTACCGAGGGGTCCACCTCTCTCCCTGGACTTGCAGTAGAGGCCCCAGGGTGGCCAGTGGCACTCCACCTAGGGGCCTCTGACCCCAGCAAGCTACCCAGGGGTCCACATCTCTCCCTGGACTTGCAGTAGACGCCCCTGGGTGCCCCCTGGCCCTCCACCTAGGGCCCTCTGACCCCAGCAAGCTACCCAGGGGTCCACCTCTCTCCCTGGACTTATAGTAGAGGCCCTACGTTGACCCTGGCCCTCCCCCTAGGGGCCTCTGACACCAGCAAGCTACCCAGGGCTCCACCTCTCTCCCTAGACTTGCAGACCAGGCCCCAGGGTGCCCCCTGGCCCTCCACCTAGGGGCCTCTGACCCCAGCAAGCTGCCCAGGGGCCTGCCTATCTCCCTGGACTTGCAGTAGAGTCCCCAGGGTGCCCCATGGCCCTCCACCTAGGGGCCTCTGACTCCAGCAAGCTGCCCAGGGGCCTGCCTACCTCCCTGGACTTTCAGTAGTGTCCCCAGGGTGACCCATGGCCCTCCACGTAGGGCCCTCTGACCCCAGCAAGCTACCCAGGGGTCCAACTCTCTCCCTGGACTTGCAGTAGACTCCCCAGGGAACCCCTGGCCCTCCACCCAGGGGCCTCTGAAACCAGCAAGCTACCCAGGGGTCCACCTCTCTCCCTGGACTTATAGTAGAGGCCCTAAGGTGCCCCCTGGCCCTCCCCCTAGGGGCCTCTGACACCAGCAAGCTTCCCAGTGATTCACCTCTTTCCCTGGACTTGCAGTAGAGGCCCCAGGGTACCCCGTGGCCCTCCACCTAGGGGCCTCTGACCCCAGCAAGCTACCCAGGGGTCCACATCTCTCCCTGGACTTGCAGTAGAGGACCCAGGGTACCTTGTGGCCCTCCACCTAGGGGCCTTTGAATCCAGCAAGCTACCCAGGGGTCCAGCTCTCTCCCTGGACTTGCAATAGAGGCCCCAGGGTGCCCCCTTGCCCTCCAACCAGTGGCTACTGACCCCAGCAAGCTACCCAGGGCTCCACCTCTCTCCCTGGACTTTCAGTAGAGGCCCCAGGGTGCCCATTGGCCCTCCACCTAGGGGTCTCTGACCCCAGCAAGCTACCGAGGGGTCCACCTCTCTCCCTGGACTTGCAGTATAGGCCCCAGGGTGCCCTCTGGCCCTCCAACTAGGGGCCTCTGACCCCAGCAAGCTACCCAGGGGTCCACCTCTCTCCTTGGACTTGCAGTATAGGCCCCAGGGTGCCCCCTGGCCCTTCACCTAGGAGCATCTGACCCCAGCAAGCTACCCAGGGGTCCACCTCTCACCCTGGACTTGCAGTATAGGACCCAGGGTGCCCCCTGGCCCTCCACCTAGGGGCATCTGACACCAGCAAGCTACCCAGGGGTCCACCTCTCTCCCTGGTCTTGCAGTATAGGACCCAGGGTGCCCTCTGGCCCTCCACCTAGGGGCCTCTGACCCTAGCAAACTACCCTGGAGTCCACTTCTCTTCCTGGACTTGCAGTAGAGCCCCCAGGGTGCCCCTTGGCCCTCCATCTAGGGGCATCTGACCCCAGCAAGCTACCGAGGGGTCCACCTCTCTCCCTGGACATGCAGTAGAGGCCCCAGGGTGCCCCGTGGCCCTCCACCTAGGGGCCTCTAACCCCAGCAAGCTACCCAGGGGTCCACATCTCTCTTTGGACTTGCAGTGGAGGCCCCTGTGCCCCCTGGCCCTCCACCTAGGGGCCTCTGACCCTAGCAAGCTACCCGGGGTCCAGCTCTCTCCCTGGACTTGCAATAGAGGTCCCAGGGTGCCCCCTTGCCCTCCACCAAGGGGCTACTGACCCCAGCAAGCTACTCAGGGCTCCACCTCTCTCCCTGGACTTGTAGTAGAGGCCCTAGGCTGCCCTCTGGCCCTCCACCTAGGGGCCTCTGACCCCAGCAAGCTACCCAAGGCTTCACCTCTCTCCTTGGACTTGCAGTAGAGGCCCCAGGGTGCCCATTGGCCCTCCACCTAGGGACCTCTGACCCCAGCAAGCTACCGAGGGGTCCACCTCTCTCCCTGGACTTGCAGTAGAGGCCCCAGGGTGCCCCGTGGCCCTCCACCTAGGGGCCTCTGACCCCAGCAAGCTACCCAGGGGTCCACCTCTCTTCCTGGACTTGCAGTATAGGCCCCAGGGTGCCCCCTGGCCCTCCAACTAGGGGCCTCTGATCCCAGCAAGCTACCCAGGGGTCCACCTCTCTCCTTGGACTTGCAGTGTAGGCCCCAGGGTGCCCCTGGCCCTCCACCCAGGGGCTACTGACCCCAGCAAGCTACCCAGGGCTCCACCTCTCTCCCTGGACTTGCAGTAGAGGCCCCAGGGTACCTAGTGGCCCTCTACCTAGGGGCCTCTGACCCCAGCAAGCTACCCAGGGCTCCACCTCTTTCCCTGGACTTGCAATAGAGGCCCCAGGGTGCCCCGTGACCCTCCACCTAGGGGCCTCTGTCCCCAGCAAGCTACCCAGGGGTCCAGCTCTCTCCCTGGACTTGCAATAGAGGCCCCAGGGTGCCCCCTTGCCCTCCACCCAGGGGCTACTGACCCCAGCAAGCTACCCAGGGCTCCACCTCTCTCCCTGGACTTGTAGTAGAGGCCCTAGGCTGCCCTCTGGCCCTCCACCTAGGGGCCTCTGACCCCAGCAAGCTACCCAGGGCTCCACCTCTCTCCCTGGACTTGCAGTAGAGGCCCCAGGTTGACCCTTGGCCCTCCACCTAGGGCCCCTTGACCCCAGCAAGCTACCCAGGGCTCTACCTCTCTCCCTGGACTTGCAGTAAAGGCCCCAGGGTGACCCCTTGCCCTCCACCCAGGGGCTACTGGCCCCAGCAAGCTACCCAGGGCTCCACCTCTCTCCCTGGACTTGCAGTAGAGGCCCCAGGGTACCCCGTGGCCCTCCACCTAGGGGCCTCTGACCCCAGCAAGCTACCCAGGGGTCCACATCTCTCCCTGGACTTGCAGTAGAGGCCCCAGGGTACCCCGTGGCCCCTCCACCTAGGGGCCTCTGAACCCAGCAAGCTACCCAGGGGTCCAGCTCTCTCCCTGGACTTGCAATAGAGGCCCCAGGGTGCCCCCTTGCCCTCCTCCCAGGGGCTACTGACCCCAGCAAGCTACCCAGGGCTCCACCTCTCTCCCTGGACTTGTAGTAGAGGCCCTAGGCTGCCCTCTGGCCCTCCACCTAGGGGCCTCTGACCCCAGCAAGCTACCGAGGGGTCCACCTCTCTCCCTGGACTTGCATTAGAGGCCCCAGGGTGCCCCGTGAACCTCCACCTAGTGGCCTCTGACCCCAGCAAGCTACCCAGGGGTCCTCATCTCTCCCTTGTCTTGCAGTAGACGCCGCTGAGTGCCCCCTGGCCCTCCACCTAGGGGCCTCTGACCCCAGCAAGCTACCTAGGGGTCCACCTCTCTCCCTGGACTTTTAGTAGAGGCCCCAGGGTGCCCCTGGCCCTCCACCTAGGGGCCTCTGACCCCAGCAAACTACCCAGGGGTCCACCTCTCTTCCTGGACTTGCAGTAGAGGCCCTACGGTGCCCCCAGGCCCTCCCCCTAGGGGCCTCTGACACCAGCAAGCTTCCCAGTGGTCCACCTCTCTCCCTAGACTTTCAGTAGAGGCCCCAGGGTGACCCTTGGCCCTCCACCTAGGGGCCTCTGACCCCAGCAAGCTACCCAGGGGCCTACCTATCTCCCTGGACTTGCAGTGGAGTCCCCAGGGTGCCCCATGACCCTGCACCTAGGGCCCTCTGACCCCAGCAAGCTACCCAGGGCTCCAACTCTCTCCCTGGACTTGCAGTATAGGCCCCAGGGTGCCCCCTGGTCCTCCACCTAGGGGCCCCTGACCCAAGCAAGCTGCCCAGGGGTCCACCTCTCTCCTTGGACTTGCAATAGAAGCCCCTGGGTGCCCCCTGGCCCTCCCCCTAGGTCCCTCTGACACCAGCAAGCTTCCCAGTGGTCCACCTCTCTCCCTAGACTTGCAGTAGAGGCCCCAGGGTGACCCTTGGCCCTCCACCTAGGGGCCTCTGACCCCAGCAAGCTACCCAGGGGCCTACCTATCTCCCTGGACTTGCAGTAGAGTCCCCAGGGTGCCCAATGGCCCTCCAACTAGGGCCCTCTGACCCTAGCAAGCTACCCAGGGCTCCAACTCTCTCCCTGGACTTGCAGTATAGGCCCCAGGGTGCCCCCTGGTCCTCCAATTAGGGGCCCCTGACCCAACCAAGCTGCCCAGGGGTCCACCTCTCTCCCTGGACTTGCAATAGAGGCCCCAGGGTGGCCCTCGGCCCTCCACCTAGGGGCCTCTGACCCCAGAAAGCTACCCAGGGGTCCACCTCTCTCCCTAGACTTGCAGACTAGGCCCCAGGGTGACCCTTGGCCCTCCACCTAGGGGCCTCTGACCCCAGCAAGCTGCCCAGGGGCCTGCCTATCTCCCTGGACTTGCAGTAGAGTCCCCAGGGTGCCCCATGGCCCTCCACCTAGGGCCCTCTGACCCCAGCAAGCTACCCAGGGGTCCACCTCTCTCCCTGGACTTGCAGTATAGGCCACAGGGTGCCCCCTTGCCCTCCACCTAGGGGCCTCTGACCCCAGCAAGCTACCCAGGGCTACACTTCTCTCCCTGGACTTGCAGTAGAGGCCGAAGGGTGCCCCCTTGCCCTCCACCCAGGGGCTACTGACCCCAGCAAGCTACCCAGGGCTCCACCTCTCTCCCTGGACTTGCAGTAGAGGCCCCAGGGTACCCCGTGGCCCTCCACCTAGGGGCCTCTGAGTCCAGCAAGCTACCCAGGGGTCCACCTCTCTCCCTGGACTTGCAGTAGAGGCCCGAGGTTACCCCGTGGCCCTCCACCTAGGGGCCTCTGAACCCAGCAAGCATCCCAGGGGTCCAGCTCTCTCCTTGGACTTGCAGTATAGGCCCCAGGGTGCCCCCTTGTCCTCCACACAGGGGCTACTGACCCCAGCAAGCTACCCAGGGGTCCACCTCTCTAACTGGACTTGCAGTATGGGCCCCAGGGTGCCCTCTGGCCTTCCACCTAGGGGCCTCTGACCCTAGCAAACTACCCAGGGGTCCACCTCTCTCCCTGGACTTGCTGTAGAGGCCCCAGGGTGCCCCTTGCCCTCCACCTAGGGGCCTCTGACCCCAGCAAGCTACCCTGGAATCCACCTCTCTCCCTGGACTTGCAGTAGAGGCCCCAGGGTGCCCCTTGGCCCTCCACCTAGGGGCCTCTGAACACAGCAAGCTACCGAAATTCCACCTCTCTCCGTGGACTTGCAGTAGAGGCCCCAGGGTGCCCCATGGCCCTCCACCTAGGGCCCTCTGACCCCAGCAAGCTACCCAGGGCTAAAACTCTCTCCCTGGACTTGCAGTATAGGCCTCAGGGTGCCCCCTGGTCCTCCACTTAGGGGCCCCTGACCCAAGCAAGCTGCCCAGGGGTCCACCTCTCTCCCTGGTCTTGCAATAGAGTACCCAGGGTGCCCCTTGGCCCTCCACCTAGGGGCCTCTTACCCCAGAAAGATACCCAGGGGTCCACCTCTCTCCCTAGACTTGCAGACTAGGCCCCAGGGTGACCCTTGGGCCTCCACCTAGGGGCTTCTGACCCCTGCAAGCTGCCCAGGGGCCTGCCTATCTCCCTGGACTTGCAGTAGAGGCCCCAGGGTGCCCCATGGCCGTCCACCTAGGGGCTTCTGACCCCAGCAAGCTGCCCAGGGGCCTGCCTATCTCCCTGGACTTGCAGTAGAGTCCCCAGGGTTTCCCATGTCCCTGCACCTAGGGCCCTCTGACCCCAGCAAGCTACCCAGGGCTCCACCTCTCTCCCTGGACTTGCAGTAGAGGCCCCAGGGTGCCCCCTTGCCCTCCACCTAGGGGCTACTGACCCCAGGAAGCTACCCAGGGCTCCACCTCTCTCCCTGGACTTGCAGTAGAGGCCCCAGGGTGCCCCCTTGCCCTCCACCTAGGGGCCTCTGACCCCAGCAAGCTACCAAGGGCTCCACCTCTCTCCCTGGACTTGCAGTAGAGGCCCCAAGGTGCCCATTGGCCCTCCACCTAGGGGCCTCTGACCCCAGCAAGCTACCCAGGGGTCCACCTCTCTCCCTGGACTTATAGGCGAGGCCCCAGGGTGCCCCCTGGCCCTCCACCTAGGGGCTTCTGACCCCAGCAAACTACCCAGGGGTCCACCTCTCTTCCTGGACTTGCAGTAGAGTCCCCAGGGTGCCCCATGGCCCTCCACCTAGGGCCCTCTGACCCCAGCAAGCTACCCAGGGCTCCAACTCTCTCCCTGGACTTGCAGTATAGACCCCAGGGTGCCCCCTGGTCCTCCACCTAGGGGCCTCTGACCCTAGCAAACTACACAGGGGCCCACCTCTCTCCCTGTACTTGCAGTAGAGGCCCCAGGGTGCCCCTTGGCCCTCCACCTAGGGGCCTCTGACCCCAGCAAGCTACAGAGGGGTCCACCTCTCTCCCTGGACTTGCAGTAGAGGCCCCAGGGTGCCCCGTGGCCCTCCACCTAGGGGCCTCTGACACCAGCCAGCTTCCCAGTGGTCTACCTCTCTCCCTAGACTTGCAGTAGAGGCCCCAGGGTGACCCTTGGCCCTCCTACTAGGGGCCTCTGACCCCAGCAAGCTACCCAGGGTCCTACCTATCTCCCTGGACTTGCAGTAGAGTCCCCAGGGTGCCCCATGGCCCTCCATCTAGGGCCCTCTGACCCCAGAAAGCTACCCAGGGCTCCAACTGTCTCCCTGGACTTGCAGTATAGGCCTCAGGGTGCCCCCTGGTCCTCCACCTAGTTGCCCCTGACTCAAGCAAGCTGCCCAGGGGTCCACCTCTCTCCCTGGACTTGCAATAGAGGCCCCAGGGTGCCCCTTGGCCCTCCACCTAGGGGCCTATGACCCCAGAAAGCCACCCAGGGGTCCACCTCTCTCCCTAGACTTGCAGACTAGGCCCCAGGGTGACCCTTGGCCCTCCACCAAGGGGCCTCTGACCCCAGCAAGCTGACCAGGGGCCTGCCTATCTCCCTGGACTTGCAGTAGAGTCCCCAGGGTGCCCCTTGGCCCTTCACCTAGGGCCCTCTGACCCCAGCAAGCTACCCAGGGGTCCACATCTCTCCCTGGACTTGCAATAGAGGCCCCCGGGTGCCCCCTTGCCCTCCACCCAAGGGCTACTGACCCCAGCAAGCTACCCTGGGCTCCACCTCTCTCCCTGGACTTGTAGTAGAGGCCCTAGGCTGCCCTCTGGTCCTCCACCTAGGGGCCTCTGACCCCAGCAAGCTACCCAGGGCTCCACCTCTCTCCCTGGACTTGCAGTAGAGGCCCCAGGGTGCCCCTTGGCCCTTCACCTAGGACCCTCTGACCCCAGCAAGCTACCCAGGGGTCCACATCTCTCCCTGGACTTGCAATAGAGGCCCCAGGGTGCCCCGTGACCCTCCACCTAGGGGCCTCTGACCCCAGCAAGCTACCCAGGGGTCCACATCTCTCCCTGGACTTGCAGTAGACACCCCTGGGTGCCCCCTGGCCCTCCACCTAGGGGCCTTTGACCCCAGCAAGCTACCCAGGGGTCCACCTCTCTCCATGGACTTATAGTAGAGGCCCCAGGGTGCCCCCTGGCCCTCCACCTAGGGGCCTCTGAGTCCAGCAAGCTACCCAGGGGTCCACATCTCTCCCTGGACTTGCAGTAGAGGCCCCAGAGTACCCAGTGGCCCTCCACCTAGGGACCTCTGATCCCAGCAAGCTACCCAGGGGTCCAGCTCTCTCCCTGGACTTGCAATAGAGGCCCCAGGGTGCCCCCTTGCCCTCCACCCAAGGGCTACTGACCCCAGCAAGCTAACCTGGGCTCCACCTCTTTCCCTGGAATTGTAGTAGAGGCCCTAGGCTGCCCTCTGGTCCTCCACCTAGGGGCCTCTGACCCCAGCAAGCTACCCAGAGGCCTGCCTATCTCCCTGGACTTGCAGTAGAGTCCCCAGGGTGCCCCATGGCCCTCCACGTAGGGCCCTCTGACCCCAGCAAGCTACCCAGGGGTCCACCTCTCTCCATGGACTTGCAGTAGACGCCCCAGGGTGCCCACTGGCCCTTCACCTAGGGGCCTTTGACCCCAGCAAGCTACCCAGGGGTCCACCTCTCTCCATGGACTTATAGTAGAGGCCCCAGGGTGCCCATTGGCCCTCCACCTAGGGTTGTTTGACCCCAGCAAGCTACCGAGGGGTCCACCTCTCTCCCTGGACTTGCAATAGAGGCCCCAGGTTGCCCCGTGACCCTCCACCTAGGGGCCTCTGACCCCAGCAAGCTACCCAGGGCTAAAACTCTCTCCCTGGACTTGCAGTATAGGCCTCAGGGTGCCCCCTGGTCCTCCACTTAGGGGCCCCTGACCCAAGCAAGCTGCCCAGGGGTCCACCTCTCTCCCTGGTCTTGCAATAGAGTACCCAGGGTGCCCCTTGGCCCTCCACCTAGGGGCCTCTTACCCCAGAAAGATACCCAGGGGTCCACCTCTCTCCCTAGACTTGCAGACTAGGCCCCAGGGTGACCCTTGGGCCTCCACCTAGGGGCTTCTGACCCCTGCAAGCTGCCCAGGGGCCTGCCTATCTCCCTGGACTTGCAGTAGAGGCCCCAGGGTGCCCCATGGCCGTCCACCTAGGGGCTTCTGACCCCAGCAAGCTGCCCAGGGGCCTGCCTATCTCCCTGGACTTGCAGTAGAGTCCCCAGGGTTTCCCATGTCCCTGCACCTAGGGCCCTCTGACCCCAGCAAGCTACCCAGGGCTCCACCTCTCTCCCTGGACTTGCAGTAGAGGCCCCAGGGTGCCCCCTTGCCCTCCACCTAGGGGCTACTGACCCCAGGAAGCTACCCAGGGCTCCACCTCTCTCCCTGGACTTGCAGTAGAGGCCCCAGGGTGCCCCCTTGCCCTCCACCTAGGGGCCTCTGACCCCAGCAAGCTACCAAGGGCTCCACCTCTCTCCCTGGACTTGCAGTAGAGGCCCCAAGGTGCCCATTGGCCCTCCACCTAGGGGCCTCTGACCCCAGCAAGCTACCCAGGGGTCCACCTCTCTCCCTGGACTTATAGGCGAGGCCCCAGGGTGCCCCCTGGCCCTCCACCTAGGGGCTTCTGACCCCAGCAAACTACCCAGGGGTCCACCTCTCTTCCTGGACTTGCAGTATAGACCCCAGGGTGCCCCCTGGTCCTCCACCTAGGGGCCTCTGACCCTAGCAAACTACACAGGGGCCCACCTCTCTCCCTGTACTTGCAGTAGAGGCCCCAGGGTGCCCCTTGGCCCTCCACCTAGGGGCCTCTGACCCCAGCAAGCTACAGAGGGGTCCACCTCTCTCCCTGGACTTGCAGTAGAGGCCCCAGGGTGCCCCGTGGCCCTCCACCTAGGGGCCTCTGACACCAGCCAGCTTCCCAGTGGTCTACCTCTCTCCCTAGACTTGCAGTAGAGGCCCCAGGGTGACCCTTGGCCCTCCTACTAGGGGCCTCTGACCCCAGCAAGCTACCCAGGGTCCTACCTATCTCCCTGGACTTGCAGTAGAGTCCCCAGGGTGCCCCATGGCCCTCCATCTAGGGCCCTCTGACCCCAGAAAGCTACCCAGGGCTCCAACTGTCTCCCTGGACTTGCAGTATAGGCCTCAGGGTGCCCCCTGGTCCTCCACCTAGTTGCCCCTGACTCAAGCAAGCTGCCCAGGGGTCCACCTCTCTCCCTGGACTTGCAATAGAGGCCCCAGGGTGCCCCTTGGCCCTCCACCTAGGGGCCCCTGACCCCAGCAAGCTACCCAGGGGTCCACCTCTCTCCCTGGACTTGCAGTATAGGACCCAGGGTGCCCCCTGGCCCTCCACCTAGGGGCATCTGACAGCAGCAAGCTACCTAAGGGTCCACCTCTCTCCCTGGACTTGCAGTATAGGCCCCAGGGTGTCCCCTGGCCCTCCACCTAGGGGCCCCTGACCCCAGCAAGCTACCCAGGGGTCCACCTCTCTCCCTGGACTTGCAGTATAGGACCCAGGGTGCCCCCTGGCCCTCCACCTAGGGGCCTCTGACCCCAGCAAGCTACCCAGGGGTCCACCTCTCTCCCTGGACTTGCAGTATAGGCCCCAGGGTGTCCCCTGGCCCTCCTACTAGGGGCCTCTGACCCCAGCAAGCTACCCAGGGGTCCACCTCTCTCCTTGGACTTGCAGTATAGGCCCCAGGGTGCCCCCTGGTCCTCCACCTAGGGGCCCCTGACCCCAGCAAGCTACCCAGGGGTCCACCTCTCTCCCTGGACTTGCAGTATAGGACCCAGGGTGCCCCCTGGCCCTCCACCTAGGGGCATCTGACAGCAGCAAGCTACCTAAGGGTCCACCTCTCTCCCTGGACTTGCAGTATAGGACCCAGGGTGCCCCCTGGCCCTCCACCTAGGGGCCTCTGACCCCAGCAAGCTACCCAGGGGTCCACATCTCTCCCTGGACTTATAGTAGAGGCCCTACAGTGCCCCCTGGCCCTCCCCCTAGGGGCCTCTGACACCATCAAGCTTCCCAGTGATTCACCTCTCTCCCTGGACTTGCAGTAGAGTCCCCAGGGTGCCCCATGGCCCTCCACCTAGGGCCCTTTGACCCCAGCAAGCTACCCAGGCGTCCACCTCTCTCCCTGGACTCGCAGTATTGGCCACAGGGTGCCCCCTTGCCCTCCACCTAGGGGTCTCTGACCCCAGCAAGCTGCCCAGGGGCCTGCCTATCTCCCTGGACTTGCAGTAGAGTCCCCAGGGTGCCCCATGGCCCACCACGTAGGGCCTTCTGACCCCAGCAAACTACCCAGGGGTCCACCTCTCTCCCTGGACTTGCAGTATAGGCCACAGGGTGCCCCCTTGCCCTCCACATAGGGCCCTTTGACCCCAGCAAGCTAACCAGGGGTCCACCTCTCTTCCTGGACTTTTAGTAGAGGCCCCAGGGTGCCCCGTGGCCCTCCACCTAGGGGCCTCTGACCCCAGCAAACTACCCAGGGGTCCACCTCTCTTCCTGGACTTGAAGTAGAGGCCCTACGGTGCCCCCTGGCCCTCCCCCTAGAGGCCTCTGACACCAGCAAGCTTCCCAGTGATTCACCTCTCTCCCTGGACTTGCATTAGAGGCCCCAGGTTGACCCTTGGCCCTCCACCTTGGGGCCTCTGACCCCAACAAGCTGCCCAGGGGCCTGCCTATCTCCCTGGACCTGCAGTAGAGTGCCCAGGGTGCCCCATGGCCCTCCACCTAGGGCCCTTTGACCCCAGCAAGCTACCCAGGGGTCCACCTCTCTCCCTGGACTTGCAGTATAGGCCACAGGGTGCCCCCTTGCCCTCCACCTAGGGGCCTCTGACCCCAGCAAACTACCGAGGGGTCCACCTCTCTCCCTGGACTTGCAGTAGACGCCGCTGGGTGCCCCCTGGCCCTCCACTTAGGGGCCTCTGACCCCAGCAAGCTACCCAGGGGTCCACCTCTCTCCCTGGACTTTTAGTAGAGGCCCAGGGTGCCCCCTGGCCCTCCACCTAGGGGCCTCTGACCCCAGCAAACTACCCAGGGGTCCACCTCTCTTCCTGGACTTTTAGTAGAGGCCCTACGGTGCCCCCTGGCCCTCCCCCTAGGGGCCTCTGACACCAGCAAGCTTCCCAGTGGTCCACCTCTCTCCCTGGACTAGCAGTAGAGGCCCCAGTGTGACCCTTGGCCCTCCACCTAGGGGCCTCTGACCCCCGCTAGCTTCCCAGGGGCCTACCTATCTCCCTGGACTTGCAGTAGAGTCCCCAGGGTGCCCCATGGCCCTCCACCTAGGGCCCTCTGACCCCAGTAAGCTACCCAGGGCTCCAACTCTCTCCCTGGACTAGCAGTATAGGCCCCAGGGTGCCCCCTGGTCCTCCACCTAGGGGCCCCTGACCCAAGCAAGCTGCCCAGTGGTCCACCTCTCTCCCTAGACTTGCAGTAGAGGCCCCAGGTTGACCCTTGGCCCTCCACCTAGGGGCCTCTGACCCCAGCAAGCTACCCAGGGGCCTACCTATCTCCCTGGACTTGCAATAGAGGTCCCAGGGTGCCCCCTTGCCCTCCACCAAGGGGCTACTGACCCCAGCAAGCTACTCAGGGCTCCACCTCTCTCCCTGGACTTGTAGTAGAGGCCCTAGGCTGCCCTCTGGCCCTCCACCTAGGGGCCTCTGACCCCAGCAAGCTACCCAAGGCTTCACCTCTCTCCCTGGACTTGCAGTAGAGGCCCCAGGGTGCCCATTGGCCATCCACCTAGGGACCTCCGACCCCAGCAAGCTACCGAGGGGTCCACCTCTCTCCCTGGACTTGCAGTAGAGGCCCCAGGGTGCCCCGTGGCCCTCCACCTAGGGGCCTCTGACCCCAGCAAGCTACCCAGGGGTCCACCTCTCTTCCTGGACTTGCAGTATAGGCCCCAGGGTGCCCCCTGGCCCTCCAACTAGGGGCCTCTGATCCCAGCAAGCTACCCAGGGGTCCACCTCTCTCCTTGGACTTGCAGTGTAGGCCCCAGGGTGCCCCTGGCCCTCCACCCAGGGGCTACTGACCCCAGCAAGCTACCCAGGGCTCCACCTCTCTCCCTGGACTTGCAGTAGAGGCCCCAGGGTACCTAGTGGCCCTCTACCTAGGGGCCTCTGACCCCAGCAAGCTACCCAGGGCTCCACCTCTTTCCCTGGACTTGCAATAGAGGCCCCAGGGTGCCCCGTGACCCTCCACCTAGGGGCCTCTGACCCCAGCAAGCTACCCAGGGGTCCAGCTCTCTCCCTGGACTTGCAATAGAGGCCCCAGGGTGCCCCCTTGCCCTCCACCCAGGGGCTACTGACCCCAGCAAGCTACCCAGGGCTCCACCTCTCTCCCTGGACTTGTAGTAGAGGCCCTAGGCTGCCCTCTGGCCCTCCACCTAGGGGCCTCTGACCCCAGCAAGCTACCCAGGGCTCCACCTCTCTAACTGGACTTGCATTAGAGGCCCCAGGTTGACCCTTGGCCCTCCACCTAGGGCCCTTTGACCCCAGCAAGCTACCCAGGGCTCCACCTCTCTCCCTGGACTTGCAGTAAAGGCCCCAGGGTGACCCCTTGCCCTCCACCCAGGGGCTACTGGCCCCAGCAAGCTACCCAGGGCTCCACCTCTCTCCCTGGACTTGCAGTAGAGGCCCCAGGGTACCCCGTGGCCCTCCACCTAGGGGCCTCTGACCCCAGCAAGCTACCCAGGGGTCCACATCTCTCCCTGGACTTGCAGTAGAGGCCCCAGGGTACCCCGTGGCCCCTCCACCTAGGGGCCTCTGAACCCAGCAAGCTACCCAGGGGTCCAGCTCTCTCCCTGGACTTGCAATAGAGGCCCCAGGGTGCCCCCTTGCCCTCCTTTCAGGGGCTACTGACCCCAGCAAGCTACCCAGGGCTCATCCTCTCTCCCTGGACTTGTAGTAGAGGCCCTAGGCTGCCCTCTGGCCCTCCACCTAGGGGCCTCTGACCCCAGCAAGCTACCCTGGGCTCCACCTCTCTCCCTGGACTTGCAGTAGAGGCCCCAGGGTGCCCATTTGCGCTCCACCTAGGGGTCTCTGACCCCAGCAAGCTACCGAGGGGTCCACCTCTCTCCCTGGACTTGCATTAGAGGCCCCAGGGTGCCCCGTGAACCTCCACCTAGTGGCCTCTGACCCCAGCAAGCTACCCAGGGGTCCTCATCTCTATCTTGTCTTGCAGTAGACGCCGCTGAGTGCCCCCTGGCCCTCCACCTAGGGGCCTCTGACCCCAGCAAGCTACCTAGGGGTCCACCTCTCTCCCTGGACTTTTAGTAGAGGCCCCAGGGTGCCCCTGGCCCTCCACCTAGGGGCCTCTGACCCCAGCAAACTACCCAGGGGTCCACCTCTCTTCCTGGACTTGCAGTAGAGGCCCTACGGTGCCCCCAGGCCCTCCCCCTAGTGGCCTCTGACACCAGCAAGCTTCCCAGTGGTCCACCTCTCTCCCTAGACTTTCAGTAGAGGCCCCAGGGTGACCCTTGGCCCTCCACCTAGGGGCCTCTGACCCCAGCAAGCTACCCAGGGGCCTACCTATCTCCCTGGACTTGCAGTGGAGTCCCCAGGGTGCCCCATGACCCTGCACCTAGGGCCCTCTGACCCCAGCAAGCTACCCAGGGCTCCAACTCTCTCCCTGGACTTGCAGTATAGGCCCCAGGGTGCCCCCTGGTCCTCCACCTAGGGGCCCCTGACCCAAGCAAGCTGCCCAGGGGTCCACCTCTCCCCCTGGACTTGCAATAGAGGCCCCTGGGTGCCCCCTGGCCCTCCCCCTAGGTCCCTCTGACACCAGCAAGCTTCCCAGTGGTCCACCTCTCTCCCTAGACTTGCAGTAGAGGCCCCAGGGTGACCCTTGGCCCTCCACCTAGGGGCCTCTGACCCCAGCAAGCTACCCAGGGGCCTACCTATCTCCCTGGACTTGCAGTAGAGTCCCCAGGGTGCCCAATGGCCCTCCAACTAGTTCCCTCTGACCCTAGCAAGCTACCCAGGGCTCCAACTCTCTCCCTGGACTTGCAGTATAGGCCCCAGGGTGCCCCCTGGTCCTCCACCTAGGGGCCCCTGACCCAAGCAAGCTGCCCAGGGGTCCACCTCTCTCCCTGGACTTGCAATAGAGGCCCCAGGGTGGCCCTCGGCCCTCCACCTAGGGGCCTCTGACCCCAGAAAGCTACCCAGGGGTCCACCTCTCTCCCTAGACTTGCAGACTAGGCCCCAGGGTGACCCTTGGCCCTCCACCTAGGGGCCTCTGACCCCAGCAAGCTGCCCAGGGGCCTGCCTATCTCCCTGGACTTGCAGTAGAGTCCCCAGGGTGCCCCATGGCCCTCCACCTAGGGCCCTCTGACCCCAGCAAGCTACCCAGGGGTCCACCTCTCTCCCTGGACTTGCAGTAGAGGCCACAGGGTGCCCCCTTGCCTTCCACCTAGGGGCCTCTGACCCCAGCAAGCTACCCAGGGCTCCACTTCTCTCCCTGGACTTGCAGTAGAGGCCGAAGGGTGCCCCCTTGCCCTCCACCCAGGGGCTACTGACCCCAGCAAGCTACCCAGGGCTCCACCTCTCTCCCTGGACTTGCAGTAGAGGCCCCAGGGTACCCCGTGGCCCTCCACCTAGGGGCCTCTGAGTCCAGCAAGCTACCCAGGGGTCCACCTCTCTCCCTGGACTTGCAGTAGAGGCCCGAGGTTACCCCGTGGCCCTCCACCTAGGGGCCTCTGAACCCAGCAAGCATCCCAGGGGTCCAGCTCTCTCCTTGGACTTGCAGTATAGGCCCCAGGGTGCCCCCTTGTCCTCCGCACAGGGGCTACTGACCCCAGCAAGCTACCCAATGGTCCACCTCTCTAACTGGACTTGCAGTATGGGCCCCAGGGTGCCCTCTGGCCTTCCACCTAGGGGCCTCTGACCCTAGCAAACTACCCAGGGGTCCACCTCTCTCCCTGGACTTGCTGTAGAGGCCCCAGGGTGCCCCTTGCCCTCCACCTAGGGGCCTCTGACCCCAGCAAGCTACCCTGGAGTCCACCTCTCTCCCTGGACTTGCAGTAGAGGCCCCAGGGTGCCCCTTGGCCCTCCACCTAGGGGCCTCTGAACACAGCAAGCTACCGAAATTCCACCTCTCTCCGTGGACTTGCAGTAGAGGCCCCAGGGTGCCCCATGGCCATCCACCTAGGGCCCTCTGACCCCAGCAAGCTACCCAGGGCTAAAACTCTCTCCCTGGACTTGCAGTATAGGCCTCAGGGTGCCCCCTGGTCCTCCACTTAGGGGCCCCTGACCCAAGCAAGCTGCCCAGGGGTCCACCTCTCTCCCTGGTCTTGCAATAGAGTACCCAGGGTGCCCCTTGGCCCTCCACCTAGGGGCCTCTTACCCCAGAAAGATACCCAGGGGTCCACCTCTCTCCCTAGACTTGCAGACTAGGCCCCAGGGTGACCCTTGGGCCTCCACCTAGGGGCTTCTGACCCCTGCAAGCTGCCCAGGGGCCTGCCTATCTCCCTGGACTTGCAGTAGAGGCCCCAGGGTGCCCCATGGCCGTCCACCTAGGGGCTTCTGACCCCAGCAAGCTGCCCAGGGGCCTGCCTATCTCCCTGGACTTGCAGTAGAGTCCCCAGGGATTCCCATGTCCCTGCACCTAGGGCCCTCTGACCCCAGCAAGCTACCCAGGGCTCCACCTCTCTCCCTGGACTTGCAGTAGAGGCCCCAGGGTGCCCCCTTGCCCTCCACCTAGGGGCTACTGACCCCAGGAAGCTACCCAGGGCTCCACCTCTCTCCCTGGACTTGCAGTTGAGGCCCCAGGGTGCCCCCTTGCCCTCCACCTAGGGGCCTCTGACCCCAGCAAGCTACCAAGGGCTCCACCTCTCTCCCTGGACTTGCAGTAGAGGCCCCAAAGTGCCCATTGGCCCTCCACCTAGGGGCCTCTGACCCCAGCAAGCTACCCAGGGGTCCACCTCTCTCCCTGGACTTATAGGCGAGGCCCCAGGGTGCCCCCTGGCCCTCCACCTAGGGGCTTCTGACCCCAGCAAACTACCCAGGGGTCCACCTCTCTTCCTGGACTTGCAGTAGAGTCCCCAGGGTGCCCCATGGCCCTCCACCTAGGGCCCTCTGACCCCAGCAAGCTACCCAGGGCTCCAACTCTCTCCCTGGACTTGCAGTATAGACCCCAGGGTGCCCCCTGGTCCTCCACCTAGGGGCCTCTGACCCTAGCAAACTACACAGGGGTCCACCTCTCTCCCTGTACTTGCAGTAGAGGCCCCAGGGTGCCCCTTGGCCCTCCACCTAGGGGCCTCTGACCCCAGCAAGCTACAGAGGGGTCCACCTCTCTCCCTGGACTTGCAGTAGAGGCCCCAGGGTGCCCCGTGGCCCTCCACCTAGGGGCCTCTGACACCAGCCAGCTTCCCAGTGGTCTACCTCTCTCCCTAGACTTGCAGTAGAGGCCCCAGGGTGACCCTTGGCCCTCCAACTAGGGGCCTCTGACCCCAGCAAGCTACCCAGGGTCCTACCTATCTCCCTGGACTTGCAGTAGAGTCCCCAGGGTGCCCCATGGCCCTCCACCTAGGGCCCTCTGACCCCAGAAAGCTACCCAGGGCTCCAACTCTCTCCCTGGACTTGCAGTATAGGCCTCAGGGTGCCCCCTGGTCCTCCACCTAGTTGCCCCTGACTCAAGCAAGCTGCCCAGGGGTCCACCTCTCTCCCTGGACTTGCAATAGAGGCCCCAGGGTGCCCCTTGGCCCTCCACCTAGGGGCCTTTGACCCCAGAAAGCCACCCAGGGGTCCACCTCTCTCCCTAGACTTGCAGACTAGGCCCCAGGGTGACCCTTGGCCCTCCACCAAGGGGCCTCTGACCCCAGCAAGCTGACCAGGGGCCTGCCTATCTCCCTGGACTTGCAGTAGAGTCCCCAGGGTGCCCCTTGGCCCTTCACCTAGGGCCCTCTGACCCCAGCAAGCTACCCAGGGGTCCACATCTCTCCCTGGACTTGCAATAGAGGCCCCCGGGTGCCCCCTTGCCCTCCACCCAAGGGCTACTGACCCCAGCAAGCTACCCTGGGCTCCACCTCTCTCCCTGGACTTGTAGTAGGGGCCCTAGGCTGCCCTCTGGTCCTCCACCTAGGGGCCTCTGACCCCAGCAAGCTACCCAGGGCTCCACCTCTCTCCCTGGACTTGCAGTAGAGGCCCCAGGGTGCCCCTTGGCCCTTCACCTAGGGCCCTCTGACCCCAGCAAGCTACCCAGGGGTCCACATCTCTCCCTGGACTTGCAATAGAGGCCCCAGGGTGCCCCGTGACCCTCCACCTAGGGGCCTCTGACCCCAGCAAGCTACCCAGGGGTCCACATCTCTCCCTGGACTTGCAGTAGACACCCCTGGGTGCCCCCTGGCCCTCCACCTAGGGGCCTTTGACCCCAGCAAGCTACCCAGGGGTCCACCTCTCTCCATGGACTTATAGTAGAGGCCCCAGGGTGCCCCCTGGCCCTCCACCTAGGGGCCTCTGAGTCCAGCAAGCTACCCAGGGGTCCACATCTCTCCCTGGACTTGCAGTAGAGGCCCCAGAGTACCCAGTGGCCCTCCACCTAGGGACCTCTGATCCCAGCAAGCTACCCAGGGGTCCAGCTCTCTCCCTGGACTTGCAATAGAGGCCCCAGGGTGCCCCCTTGCCCTCCACCCAAGGGCTACTGACCCCAGCAAGCTAACCTGGGCTCCACCTCTCTCCCTGGAATTGTAGTAGAGGCCCTAGGCTGCCCTCTGGTCCTCCACCTAGGGGCCTCTGACACCAGCAAGCTACCCAGAGGCCTGCCTATCTCCCTGGACTTGCAGTAGAGTCCCCAGGGTGCCCCATGGCCCTCCACGTAGGGCCCTCTGACCCCAGCAAGCTACCCAGGGGTCCACCTCTCTCCATGGACTTGCAGTAGACGCCCCTGGGTGCCCACTGGCCCTTCACCTAGGGGCCTTTGACCCCAGCAAGCTACCCAGGGGTCCACCTCTCTCCATGGACTTATAGTAGAGGCCCCAGGGTGCCCATTGGCCCTCCACCTAGGGTTGATTGACCCCAGCAAGCTACCGAGGGGTCCACCTCTCTCCCTGGACTTGCAATAGAGGCCCCAGGTTGCCCCGTGACCCTCCACATAGGGGCCTCTGACCCCAGCAAGCTACCCAGGGGTCCACCTCTCTCCCTGGACTTGCAGTATAGGCCCCAGGGTGTCCCCTGGCCCTCCTACTAGGGGCCTCTGACCCCAGCAAGCTACCCAGGGGTCCACCTCTCTCCTTGGACTTGCAGTATAGGCCCCAGGGTGCCCCCTGGTCCTCCACCTAGGGGCCCCTGACCCCAGCAAGCTACCCAGGGGTCCACCTCTCTCCCTGGACTTGCAGTATAGGACCCAGGGTGCCCCCTGGCCCTCCACCTAGGGGCATCTGACAGCAGCAAGCTACCTAAGGGTCCACCTCTCTCCCTGGACTTGCAGTATAGGACCCAGGGTGCCCCCTGGCCCTCCACCTAGGGGCCTCTGACCCCAGCAAGCTACCCAGGGGTCCACATCTCTCCCTGGACTTATAGTAGAGGCCCTACAGTGCCCCCTGGCCCTCCCCCTAGGGGCCTCTGACACCATCAAGCTTCCCAGTGATTCACCTCTCTCCCTGGACTTGCAGTAGAGTCCCCAGGGTGCCCCATGGCCCTCCACCTAGGGCCCTTTGACCCCAGCAAGCTACCCAGGCGTCCACCTCTCTCCCTGGACTCGCAGTATTGGCCAAAGGGTGCCCCCTTGCCCTCCACCTAGGGGTCTCTGACCCCAGCAAGCTGCCCAGGGGCCTGCCTATCTCCCTGGACTTGCAGTAGAGTCCCCAGGGTGCCCCATGGCCCTCCACGTAGGGCCTTCTGACCCCAGCAAACTACCCAGGGGTCCACCTCTCTCCCTGGACTTGCAGTATAGGCCACAGGGTGCCCCCTTGCCCTCCACATAGGGCCCTTTGACCCCAGCAAGCTAACCAGGGGTCCACCTCTCTTCCTGGACTTTTAGTAGAGGCCCCAGGGTGCCCCCTGTCCCTCCACCTAGGGGCCTCTGACCCCAGCAAACTACCCAGGGGTCCACCTCTCTTCCTGGACTTGAAGTAGAGGCCCTACGGTGCCCCCTGGCCCTCCCCCTAGAGGCCTCTGACACCAGCAAGCTTCCCAGTGATTCACCTCTCTCCCTGGACTTGCATTAGAGGCCCCAGGTTGACCCTTGGCCCTCCACCTTGGGGCCTCTGACCCCAGCAAGCTGCCCAGGGGCCTGCCTATCTCCCTGGACCTGCAGTAGAGTGCCCAGGGTGCCCCATGGCCCTCCACCTAGGGCCCTTTGACCCCAGCAAGCTACCCAGGGGTCCACCTCTCTCCCTGGACTTGCAGTATAGGCCACAGGGTGCCCCCTTGCCCTCCACCTAGGGGCCTCTGACCCCAGCAAACTACCGAGGGGTCCACCTCTCTCCCTGGACTTGCAGTAGACGCCGCTGGGTGCCCCCTGGCCCTCCACTTAGGGGCCTCTGACCCCAGCAAGCTACCCAGGGGTCCACCTCTCTCCCTGGACTTTTAGTAGAGGCCCCAGGGTGCCCCCTGGCCCTCCACCTAGGGGCCTCTGACCCCAGCAAACTACCCAGGGGTCCACCTCTCTTCCTGGACTTTTAGTAGAGGCCCTACGGTGCCCCCTGGCCCTCCCCCTAGGGGCCTCTGACACCAGCAAGCTTCCCAGTGGTCCACCTCTCTCCCTAGACTAGCAGTAGAGGCCCCAGTGTGACCCTTGGCCCTCCACCTAGGGGCCTCTGACCCCCGCTAGCTTCCCAGGGGCCTACCTATCTCCCTGGACTTGCAGTAGAGTCCCCAGGGTGCCCCATGGCCCTCCACCTAGGGCCCTCTGACCCCAGTAAGCTACCCAGGGCTCCAACTCTCTCCCTGGACTAGCAGTATAGGCCCCAGGGTGCCCCCTGGTCCTCCACCTAGGGGCCCCTGACCCAAGCAAGCTGCCCAGTGGTCCACCTCTCTCCCTAGACTTGCAGTAGAGGCCCCAGGGTGACCCTTGGCCCTCCACCTAGGGGCCTCTGACCCCAGCAAGCTACCCAGGGGCCTACCTATCTCCCTGGACTTGCAGTAGAGTCCCCAGGGTGCCCCATGGCCCTCCACCTTGGGCCCTCTGACCCCAGCAAGCTACCCAGGGCTCCAACTCTCTCCCTGGACTTGCAGTATAGGCCCCAGGGTGCCCCCTGGTCCTCCACCTAGGGGCCCCTGACCCAAGCAAGCTGCCCAGGGGTCCACCTCTCTCCCTGGATTTGCAATAGAGGCCCCAGGGTGCCCCTTGGCTCTCCACCTAGGGGCCTCTGACCCCAGCAAGCTACCCAGGGGTCCACCTCTCTCCCTAGACTTGCAGACTAGGCTCCAGGGTGACCCTTGGCCCTCCACCTAGGGGCCTCTGACCCCAGCAAGCTGCCCAGGGGCCTGCCTATCTCCCTGGACTTGCAATAGTGTCCCCAGGGTGCCCCATAGCCCTCCACATAGGGCCCTCTGACCCCAGCAAGCTACCCAGGGGTCCACCTCTCTCCCTGGACTTGCAGTAGAGGCCCCAGGGTACCCCGTGGCCCTCCACCTAGGGGCCTCTGAGTCCAGCAAGCTACCCAGGGGTCCACATATCTCCCTGGACTTGCAGTAGAGGCCCCAAGGTACCCAGTGGCCCTCCACCTAGGGGCCTTTGAACCCAGCAAGCTACCCAGGGGTCCAGCTCTCTCCCTGGACTTGCAATAGAGGCCCCAGGGTGCCCCCTTGCCCTCCACCCAAGGGCTACTGACCCCAGCAAGCTACCCTGGGCTCCACCTCTCTCCCTGGACTTGTAGTAGAGGCCCTAGGCTGCCCTCTGGTCCTCCACCTAGGGGCCTCTGACCCCAGCAAGCTACCCAGGGCTCCACCTCTCTCCCTGGACTTGCAGTAGAGGCCCAAGGGTGCCCATTGGCCCTCCACCTAGGGGTCTCTGACCCCAGCAAGCTACCGAGGGGTCCACCTCTCTACCTGGACTTGCAGTAGACGCCCCTGGGTGCCCCCTGGCCCTCCACCTAGGGGCCTCTGATCCCAGCAAGCTACCCAGGGGTCCACCTCTTTCCCTGGACTTATAGTAGAGGCCCCAGGGTGCCCCCTTGCCCTCCACCTAGGGGCCTCTGACCCCAGCAAACTACCCAGGGGTCCACCTCTCTTCCTGGACTTGCAGTAGAGTCCCCAGGGTGCCCCATGGCCCTCCACCTAGGGGCCTCTGACACCAGCAAGCTTTCCAGTGGTCCACCTCTCTCCCTAGACTTGCAGTAGAGGCCCCAGGGTGACCCTTGGCCATTCACCTAGGGGTCTCTGACCCCAGCAAGCTACCCAGGGCTCCATTTCTCTCCCTGGACTTGTAGTAGAGGCCCTAGGCTGCCCTCTGGTCCTCCACCTAGGGGCCTCTGACCCCAGCATGCTACCCAGGGCTCCACCTCTCTCCCTGGACTTGCAGTAGAGGCCCCAGGGTGCCCATTGGCCCTCCACCTAGGGGTCTCTGACCCCAGCAAGCTACCCAAGGGTCCGCCTCTGACCCCAGCAAGCTGCCCAGGGGCCTGCCTATCTCCCTGGACTTGCAGTAGAGTCCCCAGGGTGCCCCATGGCCCTCCACGAAGGGCCCTCTGACCCCAGCAAGCTGCCCAGGGGTCCACATCTCTCCCTGGACTTGCAGTAGACGCCCCTGGGTGCCCACTGGCCCTCCACCTAGGGGCCTTTGACCCCAGCAAGCTACCTAGGGGTCCAGCTCTCTCCCTGGAATTGCAATAGAGGCCCCAGGGTGCCCCTTTGCCCTCCACCCAGGGGCTACTGACCCCAGCAAGCTACCCAGGTCTCCACCTCTCTCCCTGGACTTGTAGTGGAGGCCCAAGGGTGCCCATTGGCCCTCCACCTAGGGGTCTCTGACCCCAGCAAGCTACCGAGGGGTCCACCTCTCTACCTGGACTTGCAGTAGTCGCCCCTGGGTGCCCCCTGGCCCTCCACCTAGGGGCCTCTGATCCCAGCAAGCTACCCAGGGGTCCACCTCTTTAACTGGACTTATAGTAGAGGCCCCAGGGTGCCCCCTTGCCCTCCACCTAGGGGCCTCTGACCCCAGCAAACTACCCAGGGGTCCACCTCTCTCCCTAGACTTGCAGTATAGGCCCCAGGGTGACCCTTGGCCCTCCACCTAGGGGCCTCTGACCCCAGCAAGCTACCCAGGGGCCTACCTATCTCCCTGGACTTGCAGTAGAGTCCCCAGGGTGCCCAATGGCCCTCCAACTAGGGCCCTCTGACCCTAGCAAGCTACCCAGGGCTCCAACTCTCTCCCTGGACTTGCAGTATAGGCCCCAGGGTGCCCCCTGGTCCTCCACCTAGGGGCCCCTGACCCAAGCAAGCTGCCCAGGGGTCCACCTCTCTCCCTGGACTTGCAATAGAGGCCCCAGGGTGGCCCTCGGCCCTCCACCTAGGGGCCTCTGACCCCAGAAAGCTACCCAGGGGTCCACCTCTCTCCCTAGACTTGCAGACTAGGCCCCAGGGTGACCCTTGGCCCTCCACCTAGGGGCCTCTGACCCCAGCAAGCTGCCCAGGGGCCTGCCTATCTCCCTGGACTTGCAGTAGAGTCCCCAGGGTGCCCCATGGCCCTCCACCTAGGGCCCTCTGACCCCAGCAAGCTACCCAGGGGTCCACCTCTCTCCCTGGACTTGCAGTATAGGCCACAGGGTGCCCCCTTGCCCTCCACCTAGGGGCCTCTGACCCCAGCAAGCTACCCAGGGCTCCACTTCTCTCCCTGGACTTGCAGTAGAGGCCGAAGGGTGCCCCCTTGCCCTCCACCCAGGGGCTACTGACCCCAGCAAGCTACCCAGGGCTCCACTTCTCTCCCTGGACTTGCAGTAGAGGCCGAAGGGTGCCCCCTTGCCCTCCACCCAGGGGCTACTGACCCCAGCAAGCTACCCAGGGCTCCACCTCTCTCCCTGGACTTGCAGTAGAGGCCCCAGGGTACCCCGTGGCCCTCCACCTAGGGGCCTCTGAGTCCAGCAAGCTACCCAGGGGTCCACCTCTCTCCCTGGACTTGCAGTAGAGGCCCGAGGTTACCCCGTGGCCCTCCACCTAGGGGCCTCTGAACCCAGCAAGCATCCCAGGGGTCCAGCTCTCTCCTTGGACTTGCAGTATAGGCCCCAGGGTGCCCCCTTGTCCTCCGCACAGGGGCTACTGACCCCAGCAAGCTACCCAATGGTCCACCTCTCTAACTGGACTTGCAGTATGGGCCCCAGGGTGCCCTCTGGCCTTCCACCTAGGGGCCTCTGACCCTAGCAACCTACCCAGGGGTCCACCTCTCTCCCTGGACTTGCTGTAGAGGCCCCAGGGTGCCCCTTGCCCTCCACCTAGGGGCCTCTGACCCCAGCAAGCTACCCTGGAGTCCACCACTCTCCCTGGACTTGCAGTAGAGGCCCCAGGGTGCCCCTTGGACCTCCACCTAGGGGCCTCTGAACACAGCAAGCTACCGAAATTCCACCTCTCTCCGTGGACTTGCAGTAGAGGCCCCAGGGTGCCCCATGGCCCTCCACCTAGGGCCCTCTGACCCCAGCAAGCTACCCAGGGCTAAAACTCTCTCCCTGGACTTGCAGTATAGGCCTCAGGGTGCCCCCTGGTCCTCCACTTAGGGGCCCCTGACCCAAGCAAGCTGCCCAGGGGTCCACCTCTCTCCCTGGTCTTGCAATAGAGTACCCAGGGTGCCCCTTGGCCCTCCACCTAGGGGCCTCTTACCCCAGAAAGATACCCAGGGGTCCACCTCTCTCCCTAGACTTGCAGACTAGGCCCCAGGGTGACCCTTGGGCCTCCACCTAGGGGCTTCTGACCCCTGCAAGCTGCCCAGGGGCCTGCCTATCTCCCTGGACTTGCAGTAGAGGCCCCAGGGTGCCCCATGGCCGTCCACCTAGGGGCTTCTGACCCCAGCAAGCTGCCCAGGGGCCTGCCTATCTCCCTGGACTTGCAGTAGAGTCCCCAGGGTTTCCCATGTCCCTGCACCTAGGGCCCTCTGACCCCAGCAAGCTACCCAGGGCTCCACCTCTCTCCCTGGACTTGCAGTAGAGGCCCCAGGGTGCCCCCTTGCCCTCCACCTAGGGGCTACTGACCCCAGGAAGCTACCCAGGGCTCCACCTCTCTCCCTGGACTTGCAGTAGAGGCCCCAGGGTGCCCCCTTGCCCTCCACCTAGGGGCCTCTGACCCCAGCAAGCTACCAAGGGCTCCACCTCTCTCCCTGGACTTGCAGTAGAGGCCCCAAGGTGCCCATTGGCCCTCCACCTAGGGGCCTCTGACCCCAGCAAGCTACCCAGGGGTCCACCTCTCTCCCTGGACTTATAGGCGAGGCCCCAGGGTGCCCCCTGGCCCTCCACCTAGGGGCTTCTGACCCCAGCAAACTACCCAGGGGTCCACCTCTCTTCCTGGACTTGCAGTAGAGTCCCCAGGGTGCCCCATGGCCCTCCACCTAGGGCCCTCTGACCCCAGCAAGCTACAGAGGGGTCCACCTCTCTCCCTGGACTTGCAGTAGAGGCCCCAGGGTGCCCCGTGGCCCTCCACCTAGGGGCCTCTGACACCAGCCAGCTTCCCAGTGGTCTACCTCTCTCCCTAGACTTGCAGTAGAGGCCCCAGGGTGACCCTTGGCCCTCCAACTAGGGGCCTCTGACCCCAGCAAGCTACCCAGGGTCCTACCTATCTCCCTGGACTTGCAGTAGAGTCCCCAGGGTGCCCCATGGCCCTCCACCTAGGGCCCTCTGACCCCAGAAAGCTACCCAGGGCTCCAACTCTCTCCCTGGACTTGCAGTATAGGCCTCAGGGTGCCCCCTGGTCCTCCACCTAGTTGCCCCTGACTCAAGCAAGCTGCCCAGGGGTCCACCTCTCTCCCTGGACTTGCAATAGAGGCCCCAGGGTGCCCCTTGGCCCTCCACCTAGGGGCCTTTGACCCCAGAAAGCCACCCAGGGGTCCACCTCTCTCCCTAGACTTGCAGACTAGGCCCCAGGGTGACCCTTGGCCCTCCACCAAGGGGCCTCTGACCCCAGCAAGCTGACCAGGGGCCTGCCTATCTCCCTGGACTTGCAGTAGAGTCCCCAGGGTGCCCCTTGGCCCTTCACCTAGGGCCCTCTGACCCCAGCCAGCTTCCCAGTGGTCTACCTCTCTCCCTAGACTTGCAGTAGAGGCCCCAGGGTGACCCTTGGCCCTCCAACTAGGGGCCTCTGACCCCAGCAAGCTACCCAGGGTCCTACCTATCTCCCTGGACTTGCAGTAGAGTCCCCAGGGTGCCCCATGGCCCTCCACCTAGGGCCCTCTGACCCCAGAAAGCTACCCAGGGCTCCACCTCTCTCCCTGGACTTGTAGTAGAGGCCCTAGGCTGCCCTCTGGTCCTCCACCTAGGGGCCTCTGACCCCAGCAAGCTACCCAGGGCTCCACCTCTCTCCCTGGACTTGCAGTAGAGGCCCCAGGGTGCCCCTTGGCCCTTCACCTAGGGCCCTCTGACCCCAGCAAGCTACCCAGGGGTCCACATCTCTCCCTGGACTTGCAATAGAGGCCCCAGGGTGCCCCGTGACCCTCCACCTAGGGGCCTCTGACCCCAGCAAGCTACCCAGGGGTCCACATCTCTCCCTGGACTTGCAGTAGACACCCCTGGGTGCCCCCTGGCCCTCCACCTAGGGGCCTTTGACCCCAGCAAGCTACCCAGGGGTCCACCTCTCTCCATGGACTTATAGTAGAGGCCCCAGGGTGCCCCCTGGCCCTCCACCTAGGGGCCTCTGAGTCCAGCAAGCTACCCAGGGGTCCACATCTCTCCCTGGACTTGCAGTAGAGGCCCCAGAGTACCCAGTGGCCCTCCACCTAGGGACCTCTGATCCCAGCAAGCTACCCAGGGGTCCAGCTCTCTCCCTGGACTTGCAATAGAGGCCCCAGGGTGCCCCGTGACCCTCCACCTAGGGGCCTCTGACCCCAGCAAGCTACCCAGGGCTCCACCTCTCTCCCTGGACTTGCAGTAGAGTCCCCAGGGTGCCCCATGGCCCTCCACGTAGGGCCCTCTGACCCCAGCAAGCTACCCAGGGGTCCACCTCTCTCCATGGACTTGCAGTAGACGCCCCTGGGTGCCCACTGGCCCTTCACCTAGGGGCCTTTGACCCCAGCAAGCTACCCAGGGGTCCACCTCTCTCCATGGACTTATAGTAGAGGCCCCAGGGTGCCCATTGGCCCTCCACCTAGGGTTGATTGACCCCAGCAAGCTACCGAGGGGTCCACCTCTCTCCCTGGACTTGCAATAGAGGCCCCAGGTTGCCCCGTGACCCTCCACCTAGGGGCCTCTGACCCCAGCAAGCTACCCAGGGGTCCACCTCTCTCCCTGGACTTGCAGTATAGGCCCCAGGGTGTCCCCTGGCCCTCCTACTAGGGGCCTCTGACCCCAGCAAGCTACCCAGGGGTCCACCTCTCTCCTTGGACTTGCAGTATAGGCCCCAGGGTGCCCCCTGGTCCTCCACCTAGGGGCCCCTGACCCCAGCAAGCTACCCAGGGGTCCACCTCTCTCCCTGGACTTGCAGTATAGGACCCAGGGTGCCCCCTGGCCCTCCACCTAGGGGCATCTGACAGCAGCAAGCTACCTAAGGGTCCAACTCTCTCCCTGGACTTGCAGTATAGGACCCAGGGGCCCCCTGGCCCTCCACCTAGGGGCCTCTGACCCCAGCAAGCTACCCAGGGGTCCACATCTCTCCCTGGACTTATAGTAGAGGCCCTACAGTGCCCCCTGGCCCTCCCCCTAGGGGCCTCTGACACCATCAAGCTTCCCAGTGATTCACCTCTCTCCCTGGACTTGCAGTAGAGTCCCCAGGGTGCCCCATGGCCCTCCACCTAGGGCCCTTTGACCCCAGCAAGCTACCCAGGCGTCCACCTCTCTCCCTGGACTCGCAGTATTGGCCACAGGGTGCCCCCTTGCCCTCCACCTAGGGGTCTCTGACCCCAGCAAGCTGCCCAGGGGCCTGCCTATCTCCCTGGACTTGCAGTAGAGTCCCCAGTGTGCCCCATGGCCCTCCACGTAGGGCCTTCTGACCCCAGCAAACTACCCAGGGGTCCACCTCTCTCCCTGGACTTGCAGTATAGGCCACAGGGTGCCCCCTTGCCCTCCACATAGGGCCCTTTTACCCCAGCAAGCTAACCAGGGGTCCACCTCTCTTCCTGGACTTTTAGTAGAGGCCCCAGGGTGCCCCCTGGCCCTCCACCTAGGGGCCTCTGACCCCAGCAAACTACCCAGGGGTCCACCTCTCTTCCTGGACTTGAAGTAGAGGCCCTACGGTGCCCCCTGGCCCTCCCCCTAGAGGCCTCTGACACCAGCAAGCTTCCCAGTGATTCACCTCTCTCCCTGGACTTGCAGTATAGGCCCCAGCGTGCCCCCTGGCCCTCCACCTTGGGGCCTCTGACCCCAGCAAGCTGCCCAGGGGCCTGCCTATCTCCCTGGACCTGCAGTAGAGTGCCCAGGGTGCCCCATGGCCCTCCACCTAGGGGCATCTGACCCCAGCAAGCTACCCAGGGGTCCACCTCTCTCCCTGGACTTGCAGTATAGGCCACAGGGTGCCCCCTTGCCCTCCACCTAGGGGCCTCTGACCCCAGCAAGCTGCCCAGGGGCCTGCCTATCTCCCTGGACTTGCAGTAGAGTCCCCAGGGTGCCCCATGGCCCTCCACCCAGGGGCTACTGACCCCAGCAAGCTACCCAGGGCTCCACCTCTCTCCCTGGACTTGTAGTGGAGGCCCAAGGGTGCCCATTGGCCCTCCACCTAGGGGTCTCTGACCCCAGCAAGCTACCGAGGGGTCCACCTCTCTACCTGGACTTGCAGTAGTCGCCCCTGGGTGCCCCCTGGCCCTCCACCTAGGGGCCTCTGATCCCAGCAAGCTACCCAGGGGTCCACCTCTTTAACTGGACTTATAGTAGAGGCCCCAGGGTGCCCCATGGCCCTCCACCTAGGGCCCTCTGACCCAAGCAAGCTACCTAAGGCTCCAACTCTCTCCCTGGACTTGCAGTATAGGCCCCAGGGTGCCCCTGGTCCTTCACCTAGGGGCCTCTGACCCTAGCAAACTACCCAGGGGTCCACCTCTCTCCCTGGACTTGCAGTAGAGTCCCCAGGGTGCCCCATGGCCCTCCCCCTAGGGGCCTCTGACACCAGCAAGCTTCCCAGTGGTCCACCTCTCTCCCTAGAGTTGCAGTAGAGGCCCCAGGGTGACCCTTGGCCCTCCACCTAGGGGTCTCTGACCCCAGCAAGCTACCCAGGGCTCCACCTCTCTCCCTGGACTTGTAGTAGAGGCCCTAGGCTGCCCTCTGGTCCTCCACCTAGGGGCCTCTGACCCCAGCATGCTACCCAGGGCTCCACCTCTCTCCCTGGACTTGCAGTAGAGGCCCCAGGGTGCCCATTGGCCCTCCACCTAGGGGTCTCTGACCCCAGCAAGCTACCCAAGGGTCCGCTTTTGACCCCAGCAAGCTGCCCAGGGGCCTGCCTATCTCCCTGGACTTGCAGTAGAGTCCCCAGGGTGCCCCATGGCCCTCCACGTAGGGCCCTCTGACCCCAGCAAGCTTCCCAGGGGTCCACATCTCTCCCTGGACTTGCAGTAGACGCCCCTGGGTGCCCACTGGCCCTCCACCTAGGGGCCTTTGACCCCAGCAAGCTACCCAGGGGTCCAGCTCTCTCCCTGGAATTGCAATAGAGGCCCCAGGGTGCCCCTTTGCCCTCCACCCAGGGGCTACTGACCCCAGCAAGCTACCCAGGGCTCCACCTCTCTCCCTGGACTTGTAGTAGAGGCCCTAGGCTGCCCTCTGGCCCTCCACTTAGGGGCCTCTGACCCCAGCAAGCTACCCAGGGCTCCACCTCTCTCCCTGGACTTGCAGTAGAGGCCCAAGGGTGCCCATTGGCCCTCCACCTAGGGGTCTCTGACCCAAGCAAGCTACCGAGGGGTCCACCTCTCTACCTGGACTTGCAGTAGACGCCCCTGGGTGCCCCCTGGCCCTCCACCTAGGGGCCTCTGATCCCAGCAAGCTACCCAGGAGTCCACCTCTTTCCCTGGACTTATAGTAGAGGCCCCAGGGTGCCCCATGGCCCTCCACCTAGGGGCCTCTGACCCCAGCAAACTACCCAGGGGTCCACCTCTCTTCCTGGACTTGCAGTAGAGTCCCCAGGGTGCCCCTGGTCCTCCACCTAGGGGCCTCTGACCCTAGCAAACTACCCAGGGGTCCACCTCTCTCCCTGGACTTGCAGTAGAGTCCCTAGGGTGCCCCATGGCCCTCCACCTAGGGGCCTCTGACACCAGCAAGCTTCCCAGTGGTCCACCTCTCTCCCTAGACTTGCATTAGAGGCCCCAGGGTGACCCTTGGCCCTCCACCTAGGAGTCTCTGACCCAAGCAAGCTGCCCAGGGTCCTACCTATCTCCCTGGACTTGCAGTAGAGTCCCCAGGGTGCCCCATGGCCCTCCACCTAGGGGCCTCTGACCCCAGCAAGCTACCCAGGGCTCCAACTCTCTCCCTGGACTTGCAGTATAGGCCTCAGGGTGCCCCCTTGTCCTCCACCTAGGGGCCCCTGATCCAAGCAAGCTGCCCAGGGGTCCACCTATCTCCCTGGACTTGGAATAGAGGCCCCAGGGTGCCCCTTGGCCCTCCACCTAGGGGCCTCTGACCCCAGAAAGCTACCCAGGGGTCCACCTCTCTCCCTAGACTTGCAGACTAGGCCCCAGGGTGACCCTTGGCCCTCCACCTAGGGGCTTCTGACCCCAGCAAACTGCCCAGGTGCCTGCCTATCTCCCTGGACTTGCAGTAGAGTCCCCAGGGTGCCCCATGGCCCTCCACCTAGGGCCCTCTGACCCCAGCAAGCTACCCAGGGGTCCACATCTCTCCCTGGACTTGCAGTATAGGCCACAGGGTGTCCCCTTGACCTCCACCTAGGGGCCTCTGACCACTGCAAGCTACCCAGGGCTCCACTTCTCTCCCTGGACTTGCAGTAGAGGCCCCAGGGTGCCCCCTTGCCCTCCACCCAGGGGCTACTGACCCCAGCAAGCTACCCAGGGCTCCACCTCTCTCCCTGGACTTGCAGTAAAGGCCCCAGGGTACCCCGTGGCCCTCCACCTAGGGGCCTCTGAGTCCAGCAAGCTACCCAGGGGTCCACATCTCTCCCTGGACTTGCAGTAGAGGCCCCAGGGTACCCCGTGCCCCTCAACCTAGGGGCCTCCGAACCCAGCAAGCTACCCAGGGGTCCAGCTTTCTCCCTGGACTTGCAATAGAGGCCCCAGGGTGCCCTCTTGCCCTCCACCCAAGGGCTACTGACCCCAGCAAGCTACCCAGGGCTCCACCTCTCTCCCTGGACTTGTACTAGAGGCCCTAGGCTGCCCTCTTGCCCTCCACCTAGGGGCCTCTGACTCCAGAAAGCTACCCAGGGCTCCACCTCTCTCCCTGGACTTGCAGTAGAGGCCCCAGGGTGCCCATTGGCCCTCCACCTAGGGGTCTCTGACCCCAGCAAGCTACCGAGGGGTCCACCTCTCTCCCTGGACTTGCAATAGAGGCCCCAGGGTGCGCCGTGACCCTCCACCTAGGGGCCTCTGACCCCAGCAAGCTACCCAGGGGACCACCTCTCTCCCTGGACTTGCAGTAGAGGCCCCAGGGTGCCCCTTGGCCCTCCATCTAGGGGCCTCTGACCCCAGCAAGCTACCGAGGGTTCCACCTCTCTCCCTGTACATGCAGTAGAGTCCCCAGGGTGCCCCGTGGCCCTCCACCTAGGGGCCTCTGACCCCAGCAAGCTACCCAGGGGTCCACATCTCTCTTTGGACTTGCAGTGGAGGCCCCTGGGTGCCCCCTGGCCCTCCACCTAGGGGCCTCTGACCCTAGCAAGCTACCCGGGGGTCCAGCTCTCTCCCTGGACTTGCAATAGAGGCCCCAGGGTGCCCCTCTGCCCTCCACCCAGGGGCTACTGACCCCAGCAAGCTACTCAGGGCTCCACCTCTCTCCCTGGACTTGTAGTAGAGGCCCTAGGCTGCCCTCTGGCCCTCCACCTAGGGGCCTCTGACCCCAGCAAGCTACCCAGGGTCCTACCTATCTCCCTGTACTTGCAGTAGAGTCCCCAGGGTGCCCCATGGCCCTCCACCTAGGGCCCTCTGACCCCAGCAAGCTACCCAGGGCTCCATCTCTCTCTCTGGACTTGCAGTATAGGCCTCAGGGTGCCCCCTGGTCCTCCACCTAGGGGCCCCTGACCCAAGTAAGCTGCCCAGGGGTCCATCTCTCTCCCTGGACTTGCAATAGAGGCCCCAGGGTGCCCCTTGGCCCTCCACCTAGGGGCCTCTGACCCCAGAAAGCTACCCAGGGGTCCACCTCTCTCCCGAGACTTGCAGACTAGGCTCCAGGGTGACCATTGGCCCTCCACCTAGGGGCTTCTGACCCCAGCAAGCTGCACAGGGGCCTGCCTATCTCCCTGGACTTGCAGTAGAGCCCCCAGGGTGCCCCATGGCCCTCCACCTAGGGCCCTCTGACCCAAGCAAGCTACCCAGGGGTCCACATCTCTCCCTGGACTTGCAATATAGGCCACAGGGTGCCCCCTTTCCCTCCACCTAGGGGCCTCTGACCCCAGCAAGCTACCCAGGGCTCCACTTCTCTCCCTGGACTTGCAGTAGAGGCCCCAGGGTGCCCCCTTGCCGTCCACCCAGGGGTACTGACCCCAGCAAGCTACCCAGGGCTCCACCTCTCTCCCTAGACTTGCAGTAGAGGCCCCAGGGTGCCCCCTTGCCCTCCACCCAGGGGCTACTGACCCCAGCAAGCTACCCTGTAATCCACTTCTCTCCCTGGACTCTCAGTAGAGGCCCCAGGGTACCCCGTGGCCCTCCACCTAGGGGCCTTTGAACCCAGCAAGCTAACCAGGGGTCCAGCTCTCTCCCTGGACTTGCAATTGAGGCCCCAGGGTGCCCCCTTGCCCTCCACCCAAGGGCTACTGACCCCAGCAAGCTACCCAGGGCTCCACATCTCTCCCTGGACTTGCAATATAGGCCACAGGGTGCCCCCTTGCCCTCCACCTAGGGGCCTCTGACCCCAGCAAGCTACCCAGGGCTCCACTTCTCTCCCTGGACTTGCAATAGAGGCCCCAGGGTGCCCCCTTGCCGTCCACCCAGGGGTACTGACCCCAGCAAGCTACCCAGGGCTCCACCTCTCTCCCTAGACTTGCAGTAGAGGCCCCAGGGTGCCCCCTTGCCCTCCACCTAGGGGCCTCTGAGTCCAGCAAGCTACCCAGGGGTCCACATCTCTCCCTGGACTTGCAGTAGAGGCCCCGGGGTACCCTGTGGCCCTCCACCTAGGGGCCTCTGAACCCAGCAAGCTAACCAGGGGTCCAGCTCTCTCCCTGGACTTGCAATTGAGGCCCCAGGGTGCCCCCTTGCCCTCCACCCAAGGGCTACTGACCCCAGCAAGCTACCCAGGGCTCCACCTCTCTCCCTGGACTTGTAGTAGAGGCCCTAGGCTGCCCTCTGGCCCTCCACCCAGGGGCCTCTGACCCCAGCAAGCTACTCAGGGCTCCACCTCTCTCCCTGGACTTTTAGTAGAGGCCCCAGAGTGCCCATTGGCCCTCCACCTAGGGGTCTCTGACCCCAGCAAGCTACTGAGGGGTCCCCCTCTGTCCCTGGACTTGCAAAAGGGGCCCCAGGGTGCCCCATGACCCTCCACCTAGGGACCTCTGACCCCAGCAAGCTACCCAGGGGTCCACCTCTCTCCCTGGACTTGCAGTATAGGCCCCAGCGTGCCCCCTGGCCCTCCAACTATGGGCCTCTGAGCCCAGCAAGCTACCCAGGGGTCCACCTCTCTCCTTGGACTTGCAGTATAGGCCCCAGGGTGCCCCCTGGCCCTCCACCTAGGGGCATCTGACCCTAGCAAACTACCCAGGGGTCCACCTCTCTCCCTGGACTTGCAGTAGAGTCCCTAGGGTGCCCCATGGCCCTCCACCTAGGGGCATCTGACACCAGCAAGCTACCCAGGGGTCCACCTCTCTCCCTGAACTTGCAGTATAGGCCCAAGGGTGCCCTCTGGCCTTCCACCTAGGGGCCTCTGACCCTAGCAAACTACCCAGGGGTCCACCTCTCTCCCTGGACTTGCTGTAGAGGCCCCAGGGTGTCCCTTGCCCTCCACCTAGGGGCCTCTGACCCCAGCAAGCTACCCAGGGCTCCACTTCTCTCCCTGGACTTGCAGTAGAGGCCCCAGGGTGCCCCCTTGCCGTCCACCCAGGGGTACTGACCCCAGCAAGCTACCCAGGGCTAAAACTCTCTCCCTGGACTTGCAGTATAGTCCTCAGGGTCCCCCCTGGTCCTCCACCTAGGGGCCTCTGACCCAAGCAAGCTGCCCAGGGGTCCACCTCTCTGCCTGGACTTGCAATAGAGGCCCCACGGTGCCCCTTGGCCCTCCACCTAGGGGCCTCTGACTCCAGAAAGCTACGCAGGGGTCCACCTCTCTCCCTAGACTTGCAGACTAGGCCCCAGGGAGACCCTTGGCCCTCCACCTAGGGGCTTCTGACCCCAGCAAGCTGCCCAGGGGCCTGCCTATCTCCCTGGACTTGCAGTAGAGTCCCCAGGGTGCCCCATGGCCGTCCACCTAGGGGCTTCTGACCCCAGCAAGCTGCCCTGGGGCCTGCCTATCTCCCTGGACTTGCAGTAGAGTCCCCAGGGTGCCCCATGGCCCTCCACGTAGGGCCCTCTGACCCCAGCAAGCTACCCAGGGCTCCACTTCTCTCCCTGGACTTGCAGTAGAGGCCCCAGGGTGCCCCCTTGCCCTCCACCCAGGGGCTACTGACCCCAGGAAGCTACCCAGGGCTCCACCTCTCTCCTTGGACTTGCAGTAGAGGCCCGAGGGTACCCCTTGGCCCTCCACCTAGGGGCCTCTGACCCGAGCAGGCTACTCAGGAGTCCAAATCTCTCCCTGGACTTGCAGTAGAGGCCCCAGGGTACCCTGTGGCCCTCCACCTAGGGGCCTCTTAACCCAGCAAGCTACCCAGGGGTCCAGCTCTCTCCCTGGACTTGCAATAGAGGCCCCAGGGTGCCCCCTTGCCCTCCACCTAGGGGCCTTTGACCCCAGCAAGATACCAAGGGCTCCCCCTCTCTCCCTTGACTTGCAGTAGAGGCCCCAGGGTGCCCATTGACCCTCCACCTAGGGGCCTTTGACCCCAGCAAGCTACCCAATGGTCCACCTCTCTCCCTGGACTTATAGGCGAGGCCCCAGGGTGCCCCCTGGCCCTCCACCTAGGGGCTTCTGACCCCAGCAAACTACCCAGGGGTCCACCTCTCTTCCTGGACTTGCAGTAGAGTCCCCAGGGTGCCCCATGGCCCTCCACCTAGGGCCCTCTGACCCCAGCAAGCTACCCAGGGCTCCAACTCTCTCCCTGGACTTGCAGTATAGACCCCAGGGTGCCCCCTGGTCCTCCACCTAGGGGCCTCTGACCCTTGCAAACTACACAGGGGTCCACCTCTCTCCCTGGACTTGCAGTAGAGGCCCCAGGGTGCCCCTTGGCCCTCCACCTAGGGGCCTCTGACCCCAGCAAGCTACAGAGGGGTCCACCTCTCTCCCTGGACTTGCAGTAGAGGCCCCAGGGTGCCCCGTGGCCCTCCCCATTGGGGCCTCTGACACCAGCAAGCTTCCCAGTGGTCCACCTCTCTCCCTAGACTTGCAGTAGAGGCCCCAGGGTGACCCTTGGCCCTCCAACTAGGGGCCTCTGACCCCAGCAAGCTACCCAGGGTCCTACCTATCTCCCTGGACTTGCAGTAGAGTCCCCAGGGTGCCCCATGGCCCTCCACCTAGGGCCCTCTGACCCCAGCAAGCTACCCAGGGCTCCAACTCTCTCCCTGGACTTGCAGTATAGGCCTGGGGTGCCCCCTGGTCCTCCACCTAGTTGCCCCTGACTCAAGCAAGCTGCCCAGGGGTCCACCTCTCTCCCTGGACTTGCAATAGAGGCCCCAGGGTGCCCCTTGGCCCTCCACCTAGGGGCCTCTGACCCCAGAAAGCTACCCAGGGGTCCACCTCTCTCCCTAGACTTGCAGACTAGGCCCCAGGGTGACCCTTGGCCCTCCACCTAGGGGCCTCTGACCCCAGCAAGCTGCCCAGGGGCCTGCCTATCTCCCTGGACTTGCAGTAGAGTCCCCAGGGTGCCCCATGGCCCTTCACCTAGGGCCCTCTGACCCCAGCAAGCTACCCAGGGGTCCACATCTCTCCCTGGACTTGCAATAGAGGCCCCAGGGTGCCCCGTGATCCTCCACCTAGGGGCCTCTGACCCCAGCAAGCTACCCAGGGGTCCACATCTCTCCCTGGACTTGCAGTAGACGCCCCTGGGTGCCCACTGGCCCTCCACCTAGGGGCCTTTGACCCCAGCAAGCTACCCAGGGGTCCACCTCTCTCCATGGACTTATAGTAGAGGCCCCAGGGTGCCCCCTAGCCCTCCACCTAGGGGCTTCTGAGTCCAGCAAGCTACCCAGGGGTCCACATCTCTCCCTGGACTTGCAGTAGAGGCCCCAGGGTACCCCGTGGCCCTCCACCTAGGGGCCTCTGAACCCAGCAAGCTACCCAGGGGTCCAGCTTTCTCCCTGGACTTGCAATAGAGGCCCCAGGGTGCCCCCTTGCCCTCCACCCAAGGGCTACTGACCCCAGCAAGCTACCCTGGGCTCCACCTCTCTCCCTGGACTTGTAGTAGAGGCCCTAGGCTGCCCTCTGGCCCTCCACTTAGGGGCCTTTGACCACAGAAAGCTACCCGGGGGTCCACATCTCTCCCTGGACTTGCAGTAGACGCCCCTGGGTGCCCCCTGGCCCTCCACCTAGGGGCCTCTGACCCCAGCAAGCTACCCAGGGGTCCACATCTCTAGCTGGACTTGCAGTATAGGCCTCAGGGTGCCCCCTGGTCCTCCACCTAGTTGCCCCTGACTCAAGCAAGCTGCCCAGGGGTACACCTCTCTCCCTGGACTTGCAATAGAGGCCCCTGGGTGCCCCTTGGCCCTCCACCTAGGGGCCTCTGACCCCAGAAAGCTACCCAGGGGTCCACATCTCTCCTTGGACTTGCAGTGGAGGCCCCAGGGTGCCCATTGGCCCTCCACCTAGGGGCCTATGACCCCAGCAAGCTACCCGGGGGTCCACATCTCTCCCTGGACTTGCAGTAGACGCCCCTGGGTGCCCACTGGCCCTCCACATAGGGGCCTCTGACCCCAGCAAGCTACCCAGGGGTCCACATCTCTCCCTGGACTTATAGTAGAGGCCCTACAGTGCCCCCTGGCCCTCCCCCTAGGGGCCTCTGACACCCGCAAGCTTCCCAGTGATTTACCTCTCTCCCTGGACTTGCAGTAGAGGCCCCAGGTTGACCCTTGGCCCTCCACCTTGGGGCCTCTGACCCCAGCAAGCTGCCCAGGGGCCTGCCTATCTCCCTGGACTTGCAGTAAAGTCCCCAGGGTGCCCCATGGCCCTCCACATAGGGCCCTTTGACCCCAGCAAGCTACCCATGGGTCCACCTCTCTCCCTGGACTTGCAGTATAGGCCAAAGGGTGCCCCCTTGCCCTCCACCTAGGGGCCTCTGACCCCAGCAAGCTACCCAGGGCTCCACCTCTCTCCCTGGACTTGCAGTAGAGGCCCCAGGCTGCCCCGTGACCCTCCACCTAGGGGCCTCTGACCCCAGCAAGCTAACCAGGGGGCCAAATCTCTCCGTGGACTTGCAGTAGACGCCGCTGGGTGCCCCCTGGCCCTCCACCAAGGGGCCTCTGACCCCAGCAAGCTACCCAGGGGTCCACCTCTCTCCCTGGACTTTTAGTAGAGGCCCCAGGGTGCCCCCTGGCCCTCCACCTAGGGGCCTCTGACCCCAGCAAACTACCCAGGGGTCCACCTCTCTTCCTGGACTTGCAGTAGAATCCCTACGGTGCCCCCTGGCCCTCCCCCTAGAGGCCTCTGACACCAGCAAGCTTCCCAGTGATTCACCTCTCTCCCTGGACTTGCATTAGAGGCCCCAGGTTGACCCTTGGCCCTCCACCTTGGGGCCTCTGACCCCAGCAAGCTGCCCAGGGGCCTGCCTATCTCCCTGGACCTGCAGTAGAGTCCCCAGGGTGCCCCATGGCCCTCAACCTAGGGCCCTTTGACCCCAGCAAGCTACCCAGGGGTCCACCTCTCTCCCTGGACTTGCAGTATAGGCCTCAGGGTGCCCCCTGGCCCTCCAACTAGGGGCCTCTGACCCCAGCAAGCTACCCAGGGGTCCACATCTCTCCCTGGACTTGCAGTAGAGGCCCCAGGGTACCCCGTGGCCCTCCCCCTAGGGGCCTCTGAACCCAGCAAGCTACCCAGGGGTCCAGCTCTCTCCCTGGACTTGCAATAGAGGCCCCAGGGTGCCCCCTTGCCCTCCACCCAAGGGCTACTGACCCCAGCAAGCTACCCTGGGCTCCACCTCTCTCCCTGGACTTGTAGTAGAGGCCCTAGGCAGCCCTCTGGCCCTCCACCTAGGGACCTTTGACCCCAGCAAGCTAGCCAGGGCTCCACCTCTCTCCCTGGACTTGCAGTAGAGGCCCCAGGGTGCCCATTGGCCCTCCAATTAGGGGTCTTTGACCACAGCAAGCTACCGAGGGGTCCACCTCTCTCCCTGGATTTGCAATAGACGCCCCAGGGTGCCCCGTGACCCTCCACCTAGGGGCCTCTGACCCCAGCAAGCTGCCCAGGGGTCCAGCTCTCTCCCTGGACTTGCAAAAGAGGCCCCAGGGTGCCCCCTTGCCCTCCACCCAAGGGCTACTGACCCCAGCAAGCTACCCTGGGCTCCACCTCTCTCCCTGGACTTGTAGTAGAGGCCCTAGGCTGCCCTCTGGCCCTCCACCTAGGGACTTTTGACCCCAGCAAGCTAGCCAGGGCTCCACCTCTCTCCCTGGACTTGCAGTAGAGGCCCCAGGGTGCCCCATGGCCCTCCACCTTGGGCCCTCTGACCCCAGCATGCTACCCAGGGCTCCAACTCTCTCCCTGGACTAGCAGTATAGGCCCCAGGGTGCCTCCTGGTCCTCCACCTAGGGGCCCCTGACCCAAGCAAGCTGCCCAGTGGTCCACCTCTCTCCCTAGACTTGCAGTAGAGGCCCCAGGGTGACCCTTGGCCCTCCACCTAGGGGCCTCTGACCCCAGCAAGCTACCCAGGGGCCTACCTATCTCCCTGGACTTGCAGTAGAGTCCCCAGGGTGCCCCATGGCCCTCCACCTTGGGCCCTCTGACCCCAGCAAGCTACCCAGGGCTCCAACTCTCTCCCTGGACTTGCAGTAGAGTCCCCAGGGTGCCCCCTGGTCCTCCACCTAGGGGCCCCTGACCCAAGCAAGCTGCCCAGGGGTCCACCTCTCTCCCTGGACTTGCAATAGAGGCCCCAGGGTGCCCCTTGGCTCTCCACCTAGAGGCCTCTGACCCCAGCAAGCTACCCAGGGGTCCACCTCTCTCCCTAGAATTGCAGACTAGGCTCCAGGGTGACCCTTGGCCCTCCACCTAGGGGCCTCTGACCCCAGCAAGCTGCCCAGGGGCCTGCCTCTCTCCCTGGACTTGCAATAGTGTCCCCAGGGTGCCCCATGGCCCTCCACCTAGGGGCCTCTGACCCCAGCAAGCTACCCAGGGGTCCACCTCTCTCCCTGGACTTGCAGTAGAGGCTCCAGGGTACCCCGTGGCCCTCCACCTAGGGGCCTCTGACCCCAGCAAGCTACCCACTGGTCCACATATCTCCCTGGACTTGCAGTAGACACCCCTGGGTGCCCCCTGGCCCTCCACCTAGGGGCCTTTGACCCCAGCAAGCTACCCAGGGGTCCACCTCTCTCCATGGACTTATAGTAGAGGCCCCAGGGTGCCCCCTGGCCCTCCACCTAGGGGCCTCTGAGTCCAGCAAGCTACCCAGGGGTCCACATCTCTCCCTGGACTTGCAGTAGAGGCCCCAAGGTACCCAGTGACCCTCCACCTAGGGGCCTCTGAACCCAGCAAGCTACCCAGGGGTCCAGCTCTCTCCCTGTACTTGCAATAGAGGCTCCAGGGTGCCCCTTGGCCCTCCACCTAGGGGCCTCTGACCCCAGCAAGCTACCCAGGGCTCCACTTCTCTCCCTGGACTTGCAGTAGAGGCCCCAGGGTGCCAGCTTGCCCTCCACCCAGGGGCTACTGACCCCAGCAAGCTACCCAGGGCTCCACCTCTCTCCCTGGACTTGCAGTAGAGGCCCCAGGGTACCCCGTAGCCCTCCACCTAGGGGACACTGAGTCCAGCAAGCTACCCAGGGGTCCACATCTCTCCCTGGACTTGCAATAGAGGCCCCAGGGTGCCCCGTGACCCTCCACCTAGGGGCCTCTGACCCCAGCAAGCTACCCAGGGGTCCACCTCTCTCACTGGACTTGCAGTAGAGTCCCCAGGGTGCCCCATGGCCCTCCACCTAGGGGCCTCTGACCCCAGCAAGCTACCCAGGGCTCCAACTCTCTCCCTGGACTTGCAGTATAGGTCTCAGGGTGCCCCCTTGTCCTCCACCTATGGGCCCCTGACCCAAGCAAGCTGCCCAGGGGTCCACCTCTCTCCCTGGACTTGCAATAGAGGCCCCAGGGTGCCCCTTGGCCCTCCACCTAGGGGCTTCTGACCCCAGAAAGCTACCCAGGGGTCCACCTCTCTCCCTAGACTTGCAGACTAGGCCCCAGGGTGACCCTTGGCCCTTCACCTAGGGGCTTCTGACCCCAGCAAGCTGCCCAGGTGCCTGCCTATCTCCCTGGACTTGCAATAGAGTCCCCAGGGTGCCCCATGGCCCTCCACCTAGGGCCTTCTGACCCCAGCAAGCTACCCAGGGGTCCACATCTCTCCCTGGACTTGCAGTAGAGGCCCTAGGCTGCCCTCTGGCCATCCACCTAGGGGCCTCTGACCCCAGCAAGCTACCCAAGGCTTCACCTCTCTCCCTGGACTTGCAGTAGAGGCCCCAGGGGCCCCCTTGCCCTCCACCTAGGGGCCTCTGACCCCAGCAAGCTACCCAGGGCTCCACCTAACTCCCTGGACTTGCAGTAGAGGCCCCAGGGTGCCCATTGGCCCTCCACCTAGGGGTCTCTGACCCCAGCAAGCTACCGAGGGGTCCACCTCTCTCCCTGGACTTGCAATAGAGGCCCCAGGGTGCCCCGTGACCCTCCACCTAGGGGCCTCTGACCCCAGAAAGCTACCCAGGGGTCCACCTCTCTCCCTGGACTTGCAGTAGAGGCCCCAGGGTGCCCCTTGGCCCTCCATCTAGGGGCCTCTGACCCCAGCAAGCTACCGAGGGGTCCTACCTCTCTCCCTGGACATGCAATAGAGTCCCCAGGGTGCCCCGTGGCCCTCCACCTAGGGGCCTCTGACCCCAGCAAGCTACCCAGGGGTCCACATCTCTCTTTGGACTTGCAGTGGAGGCCCCTGGGTGCCCCCTGGCCCTCCACCTAGGGGCCTCTGACTCTAGCAAGCTACCCGGGGGTCCAGCTCTCTCCCTGGACTTGCAATAGAGGCCCCAGGGTGCCCCCCTGCCCTCCACCCAGGGGCTACTTACCCCAGCAAGCTACTCAGGGCTCCACCTCTCTCCCTGGACTTGTAGTAGAGGCCCTAGGCTGCCCTCTGGCCCTCCACCTAGGGGCCTCTGACCCCAGCAAGCTACCCAAGGCTTCACCTCTCTCCCTGGACTTGCAGTAGAGGCCCCAGGGTGCCCATTGGCCCTCCACCTAGGGGCCTCTGACCCCAGCAAGCTACCGAGGGGTCCACCTCTCTCCCTGGACTTGCAGTAGAGGCCCCAGGGTGCCCCGTGGCCCTCCACCTAGTGGCCTCTGACCCCAGCAAGCTACCCAGGGTCCTACCTATCTCCCTGTACTTGCAGTAGAGTCCCCAGGGTGCCCCATGGCCCTCCATCCTGGGCCCTCTGACCCCAGCAAGCTACCCAGGGCTCCATCTCTCTCCCTGGACTTGCAGTATAGGCCTCAGGGTACCCCCTGGTCCTCCACCTAGGGGCCCCTGACCCAAGTAAGCTGCCCAGGGGTCCATCTCTCTCCCTGGACTTGCAATAGAGGCCCCAGGGTGCCCCTTGGCCCTCCACCTAGGGGCCTCTGACCCCAGAAAGCTACCCAGGGGTCCACCTCTCTCCCTAGACTTGCAGACTAGGCTCCAGGGTGACCCTTGGCCCTCCACCTAGGGGCTTCTGACCCCAGCAAGCTGCACAGGGGCCTGCCTATCTCCCTGGACTTGCAGTAGTGCCCCCAAGGTGCCCAATGGCCCTCCACCTAGGGCCTCTGACCCCAGCAAGCTACCAAGGGGTCCACCTCTCTGCCTGGACTTGCAATAGAGGCCCCAGGGTGCCCCTTGGCCCTCCACCTAGGGGCCGTCTGACCCCAGCAAGCTACCCAGGGGTCCACATCTCTCCCTGGACTTGCAATATAGGCTACAGGGTGCCCCCTTGCCCTCCACCTAGGGGCCTCTGACCCCAGCAAGCTGCCCAAGGCTCAACTTCTCTCCCTGGACTTGCAGTAGAGGCCCCAGGGTGCCCCCTTGCCCTCCACCCAGGGGTATTGACCCCAGCAAGCTACCCAGGGCTACACCTCTCTCCCTTGACTTGCAGTAGAGGCCCCAGGGTGCCCCCTTGCCCTCCACCCAGGGGCTACTGACCCCAGCAAGCTACCCTGGAATCCACCTCTCTCCCTGGACTCTCAGTAGAGGCCCCAGGGTACCCCGTGGCCCTCCACCTAGGGGCCTCTGAGTCCAGCAAGCTACCCAGGGGTCCACCTCTCTCCTTGGACTTGCAGTATAGGCCCCAGGGTGCCCCCTGGCCCTCCACCTAGGGGCATCTGACCCCAGCAAGCTACCCAGGGGTCCACTTCTCTCCCTGGACTTGCAGTATAGGACCCAGGGTGCCCCCTGGCCCTCCACCTAGGGGCATCTGACACCAGCAAGCTACCCAGGGGTCCACCTCTCTCCCTGGACTTGCAGTATAGGCCCAAGGGTGCCCTCTGGCCTTCCACCTAGGGGCCTCTGACCCTAGCAAACTACCCAGGGGTCCACCTCTCTCCCTGGACTTGCTGTAGAGGCCCCAAGGTGTCCCTTGCCCTCCACCTAGGGGCCTCTGACCCCAGCAAGCTACCCTGGAGTCCACCTCTCTCCCTGGACTTGCAGTAGAGGCCCCAGGGTGCTCCTTGGCCCTCCACCTAGGGCCCTCTGACCCCAGCAAGCTACCCACGGCTAAAACTCTCTCCCTGGACTTGCAGTATAGTCCTCAGGGTCCCCCCTGGTCCTCCACCTAGGGGCCTCTGACCCAAGCAAGCTGCCCAGGGGTCCACCTCTCTGCCTGGACTTGCAATAGAGGCCCCACGGTGCCCCTTGGCCCTCCACCTAGGGGCCTCTGACTCCAGAAAGCTACGCAGGGGTCCACCTCTCTCCCTAGACTTGCAGACTAGGCCCCAGGGAGACCCTTGGCCCTCCACCTAGGGGCTTCTGACCCCAGCAAGCTGCCCAGGGGCCTGCCTATCTCCCTGGACTTGCAGTAGAGTCCCCAGGGTGCCCCATGGCCGTCCACCTAGGGGCTTCTGACCCCAGCAAGCTGCCCTGGGGCCTGCCTATCTCCCTGGACTTGCAGTAGAGTACCCAGGGTGCCCCATGGCCCTCCACGTAGGGCCCTCTGACCCCAGCAAGCTACCCAGGGCTCCACTTCTCTCCCTGGACTTGCAGTAGAGGCCCCAGGGTGCCCCCTTGCCCTCCACCCAGGGGCTACTGACCCCAGGAAGCTACCCAGGGCTCCACCTCTCTCCTTGGACTTGCAGTAGAGGCCCGAGGGTACCCCTTGGCCCTCCACCTAGGGGCCTCTGACCCGAGCAGGCTACTCAGGAGTCCAAATCTCTCCCTGGACTTGCAGTAGAGGCCCCAGGGTACCCTGTGGCCCTCCACCTAGGGGCCTCTTAACCCAGCAAGCTACCCAGGGGTCCAGCTCTCTCCCTGGACTTGCAATAGAGGCCCCAGGGTGCCCCCTTGCCCTCCACCTAGGGGCCTTTGACCCCAGCAAGATACCAAGGGCTCCCCCTCTCTCCCTTGACTTGCAGTAGAGGCCCCAGGGTGCCCATTGACCCTCCACCTAGGGGCCTTTGACCCCAGCAAGCTACCCAATGGTCCACCTCTCTCCCTGGACTTATAGGCGAGGCCCCAGGGTGCCCCCTGGCCCTCCACCTAGGGGCTTCTGACCCCAGCAAACTACCCAGGGGTCCACCTCTCTTCCTGGACTTGCAGTAGAGTCCCCAGGGTGCCCCATGGCCCTCCACCTAGGGCCCTCTGACCCCAGCAAGCTACCCAGGGCTCCAACTCTCTCCCTGGACTTGCAGTATAGACCCCAGGGTGCCCCCTGGTCCTCCACCTAGGGGCCTCTGACCCTAGCAAACTACACAGGGGTCCACCTCTCTCCCTGTACTTGCAGTAGAGGCCCCAGGGTGCCCCTTGGCCCTCCACCTAGGGGCCTCTGACCCCAGCAAGCTACAGAGGGGTCCACCTCTCTCCCTGGACTTGCAGTAGAGGCCCCAGGGTGCCCCGTGGCCCTCCACCTAGGGGCCTCTGACACCAGCCAGCTTCCCAGTGCTCTACCTCTCTCCCTAGACTTGCAGTAGAGGCCCCAGGGTGACCCTTGGCCCTCCAACTAGGGGCCTCTGACCCCAGCAAGCTACCCAGGGTCCTACCTATCTCCCTGGACTTGCAGTAGAGTCCCCAGGGTGCCCCATGGCCCTCCACCTAGGGCCCTCTGACCCCAGAAAGCTACCCAGGGCTCCAACTCTCTCCCTGGACTTGCAGTATAGGCCTCAGGGTGCCCCCTGGTCCTCCACCTAGTTGCCCCTGACTCAAGCAAGCTGCCCAGGGGTCCACCTCTCTCCCTGGACTTGCAATAGAGGCCCCAGGGTGCCCCCTTGCCCTCCTCCCAGGGGCTACTGACCCCAGCAAGCTACCCAGGGGTCCACCTCTCTCCCTGGACTTGCAGTATAGGCCCAAGGGTGCCCTCTGGCCTTCCACCTAGGGGCCTCTGACACCAGCAAGCTACCCAGGGCTCCACCTCTCTCCCTAGACTTGCAGACTAGGCCCCAGGGTGCCCCCTGGCCCTCCACCTAGGGGCCTCTGACCCCAGCAAGCTGCCCAGGGGCCTGCCTATCTCCCTGGACTTGCAGTAGAGTCCCCAGGGTGCCCCATGGCCCTCCACCTAGGGGCCTCTGACTCCAGCAAGCTGCCCAGGGGCCTGCCTACCTCCCTGGACTTTCAGTAGTGTCCCCAGGGTGACCCATGGCCCTCCACGTAGGGCCCTCTGACCCCAGCAAGCTACCCAGGGGTCCAACTCTCTCCCTGGACTTGCAGTAGACTCCCCAGGGAACCCCTGGCCCTCCACCCAGGGGCCTCTGAAACCAGCAAGCTACCCAGGGGTCCACCTCTCTCCCTGGACTTATAGTAGAGGCCCTAAGGTGCCCCCTGGCCCTCCCCCTAGGGGCCTCTGACACCAGCAAGCTTCCCAGTGATTCACCTCTTTCCCTGGACTTGCAGTAGAGGCCCCAGGGTACCCCGTGGCCCTCCACCTAGGGGCCTCTGACCCCAGCAAGCTACCCAGGGGTCCACATCTCTCCCTGGACTTGCAGTAGAGGACCCAGGGTACCTTGTGGCCCTCCACCTAGGGGCCTTTGAATCCAGCAAGAATACCCAGGGGTCCAGCTCTCTCCCTGGACTTGCAATAGAGGCCCCAGGGTGCCCCCTTGCCCTCCAACCAGTGGCTACTGACCCCAGCAAGCTACCCAGGGCTCCACCTCTCTCCCTGGACTTTCAGTAGAGGCCCCAGGGTGCCCATTGGCCCTCCACATAGGGGTCTCTGACCCCAGCAAGCTACCGAGGGGTCCACCTCTCTCCCTGGACTTGCAGTATAGGCCCCAGGGTGCCCTCTGGCCCTCCAACTAGGGGCCTCTGACCCCAGCAAGCTACCCAGGGGTCCACCTCTCTCCTTGGACTTGCAGTATAGGCCCCAGGGTGCCCCCTGGCCCCTCACCTAGGAGCATCTGACCCCAGCAAGCTACCCAGGGGTCCACCTCTCACCCTGGACTTGCAGTATAGGACCCAGGGTGCCCCCTGGCCCTCCACCTAGGGGCATCTGACACCAGCAAGCTACCCAGGGGTCCACCTCTCTCCCTGGTCTTGCAGTATAGGACCCAGGGTGCCCTCTGGCCCTCCACCTAGGGGCCTCTGACCCTAGCAAACTACCCTGGAGTCCACTTCTCTTCCTGGACTTGCAGTAGAGCCCCCAGGGTGCCCCTTGGCCCTCCATCTAGGGGCATCTGACCCCAGCAAGCTACCGAGGGGTCCACCTCTCTCCCTGGACATGCAGTAGAGGCCCCAGGGTGCCCCGTGGCCCTCCACCTAGGGGCCTCTAACCCCAGCAAGCTACCCAGGGGTCCACATCTCTCTTTGGACTTGCAGTGGAGGCCCCTGTGCCCCCTGGCCCTCCACCTAGGGGCCTCTGACCCTAGCAAGCTACCCGGGGTCCAGCTCTCTCCCTGGACTTGCAATAGAGGTCCCAGGGTGCCCCCTTGCCCTCCACCAAGGGGCTACTGACCCCAGCAAGCTACTCAGGGCTCCACCTCTCTCCCTGGACTTGTAGTAGAGGCCCTAGGCTGCCCTCTGGCCCTCCACCTAGGGGCCTCTGACCCCAGCAAGCTACCCAAGGCTTCACCTCTCTCCTTGGACTTGCAGTAGAGGCCCCAGGGTGCCCATTGGCCCTCCACCTAGGGACCTCTGACCCCAGCAAGCTACCGAGGGGTCCACCTCTCTCCCTGGACTTGCAGTAGAGGCCCCAGGGTGCCCCGTGGCCCTCCACCTAGGGGCCTCTGACCCCAGCAAGCTACCCAGGGGTCCACCTCTCTTCCTGGACTTGCAGTATAGGCCCCAGGGTGCCCCCTGGCCCTCCAACTAGGGGCCTCTGACCCCAGCAAGCTACAGAGGGGTCCACCTCTCTCCCTGGACTTGCAGTAGAGGCCCCAGGGTGCCCCGTGGCCCTCCACCTAGGGGCCTCTGACACCAGCCAGCTTCCCAGTGCTCTACCTCTCTCCCTAGACTTGCAGTAGAGGCCCCAGGGTGACCCTTGGCCCTCCAACTAGGGGCCTCTGACCCCAGCAAGCTACCCAGGGTCCTACCTATCTCCCTGGACTTGCAGTAGAGTCCCCAGGGTGCCCCATGGCCCTCCACCTAGGGCCCTCTGACCCCAGAAAGCTACCCAGGGCTCCAACTCTCTCCCTGGACTTGCAGTATAGGCCTCAGGGTGCCCCCTGGTCCTCCACCTAGTTGCCCCTGACTCAAGCAAGCTGCCCAGGGGTCCACCTCTCTCCCTGGACTTGCAATAGAGGCCCCAGGGTGCCCCCTTGCCCTCCTCCCAGGGGCTACTGACCCCAGCAAGCTACCCAGGGGTCCACCTCTCTCCCTGGACTTGCAGTATAGGCCCAAGGGTGCCCTCTGGCCTTCCACCTAGGGGCCTCTGACACCAGCAAGCTACCCAGGGCTCCACCTCTCTCCCTAGACTTGCAGACTAGGCCCCAGGGTGCCCCCTGGCCCTCCACCTAGGGGCCTCTGACCCCAGCAAGCTGCCCAGGGGCCTGCCTATCTCCCTGGACTTGCAGTAGAGTCCCCAGGGTGCCCCATGGCCCTCCACCTAGGGGCCTCTGACTCCAGCAAGCTGCCCAGGGGCCTGCCTACCTCCCTGGACTTTCAGTAGTGTCCCCAGGGTGACCCATGGCCCTCCACGTAGGGCCCTCTGACCCCAGCAAGCTACCCAGGGGTCCAACTCTCTCCCTGGACTTGCAGTAGACTCCCCAGGGAACCCCTGGCCCTCCACCCAGGGGCCTCTGAAACCAGCAAGCTACCCAGGGGTCCACCTCTCTCCCTGGACTTATAGTAGAGGCCCTAAGGTGCCCCCTGGCCCTCCCCCTAGGGGCCTCTGACACCAGCAAGCTTCCCAGTGATTCACCTCTTTCCCTGGACTTGCAGTAGAGGCCCCAGGGTACCCCGTGGCCCTCCACCTAGGGGCCTCTGACCCCAGCAAGCTACCCAGGGGTCCACATCTCTCCCTGGACTTGCAGTAGAGGACCCAGGGTACCTTGTGGCCCTCCACCTAGGGGCCTTTGAATCCAGCAAGAATACCCAGGGGTCCAGCTCTCTCCCTGGACTTGCAATAGAGGCCCCAGGGTGCCCCCTTGCCCTCCAACCAGTGGCTACTGACCCCAGCAAGCTACCCAGGGCTCCACCTCTCTCCCTGGACTTTCAGTAGAGGCCCCAGGGTGCCCATTGGCCCTCCACCTAGGGGTCTCTGACCCCAGCAAGCTACCGAGGGGTCCACCTCTCTCCCTGGACTTGCAGTATAGGCCCCAGGGTGCCCTCTGGCCCTCCAACTAGGGGCCTCTGACCCCAGCAAGCTACCCAGGGGTCCACCTCTCTCCTTGGACTTGCAGTATAGGCCCCAGGGTGCCCCCTGGCCCCTCACCTAGGAGCATCTGACCCCAGCAAGCTACCCAGGGGTCCACCTCTCACCCTGGACTTGCAGTATAGGACCCAGGGTGCCCCCTGGCCCTCCACCTAGGGGCATCTGACACCAGCAAGCTACCCAGGGGTCCACCTCTCTCCCTGGTCTTGCAGTATAGGACCCAGGGTGCCCTCTGGCCCTCCACCTAGGGGCCTCTGACCCTAGCAAACTACCCTGGAGTCCACTTCTCTTCCTGGACTTGCAGTAGAGCCCCCAGGGTGCCCCTTGGCCCTCCATCTAGGGGCATCTGACCCCAGCAAGCTACCGAGGGGTCCACCTCTCTCCCTGGACATGCAGTAGAGGCCCCAGGGTGCCCCGTGGCCCTCCACCTAGGGGCCTCTAACCCCAGCAAGCTACCCAGGGGTCCACATCTCTCTTTGGACTTGCAGTGGAGGCCCCTGTGCCCCCTGGCCCTCCACCTAGGGGCCTCTGACCCTAGCAAGCTACCCGGGGTCCAGCTCTCTCCCTGGACTTGCAATAGAGGTCCCAGGGTGCCCCCTTGCCCTCCACCAAGGGGCTACTGACCCCAGCAAGCTACTCAGGGCTCCACCTCTCTCCCTGGACTTGTAGTAGAGGCCCTAGGCTGCCCTCTGGCCCTCCACCTAGGGGCCTCTGACCCCAGCAAGCTACCCAAGGCTTCACCTCTCTCCTTGGACTTGCAGTAGAGGCCCCAGGGTGCCCATTGGCCCTCCACCTAGGGACCTCTGACCCCAGCAAGCTACCGAGGGGTCCACCTCTCTCCCTGGACTTGCAGTAGAGGCCCCAGGGTGCCCCGTGGCCCTCCACCTAGGGGCCTCTGACCCCAGCAAGCTACCCAGGGGTCCACCTCTCTTCCTGGACTTGCAGTATAGGCCCCAGGGTGCCCCCTGGCCCTCCAACTAGGGGCCTCTGATCCCAGCAAGCTACCCAGGGGTCCACCTCTCTCCTTGGACTTGCAGTGTAGGCCCCAGGGTGCCCCTGGCCCTCCACCCAGGGGCTACTGACCCCAGCAAGCTACCCAGGGCTCCACCTCTCTCCCTGGACTTGCAGTAGAGGCCCCAGGGTACCTAGTGGCCCTCTACCTAGGGGCCTCTGACCCCAGCAAGCTACCCAGGGCTCCACCTCTTTCCCTGGACTTGCAATAGAGGCCCCAGGGTGCCCCGTGACCCTCCACCTAGGGGCCTCTGTCCCCAGCAAGCTACCCAGGGGTCCAGCTCTCTCCCTGGACTTGCAATAGAGGCCCCAGGGTGCCCCCTTGCCCTCCACCCAGGGGCTACTGACCCCAGCAAGCTACCCAGGGCTCCACCTCTCTCCCTGGACTTGTAGTAGAGGCCCTAGGCTGCCCTCTGGCCCTCCACCTAGGGGCCTCTGACCCCAGCAAGCTACCCAGGGCTCCACCTCTCTCCCTGGACTTGCAGTAGAGGCCCCAGGTTGACCCTTGGCCCTCCACCTAGGGCCCTTTGACCCCAGCAAGCTACCCAGGGCTCTACCTCTCTCCCTGGACTTGCAGTAAAGGCCCCAGGGTGACCCCTTGCCCTCCACCCAGGGGCTACTGGCCCCAGCAAGCTACCCAGGGCTCCACCTCTCTCCCTGGACTTGCAGTAGAGGCCCCAGGGTACCCCGTGGCCCTCCACCTAGGGGCCTCTGACCCCAGCAAGCTACCCAGGGGTCCACATCTCTCCCTGGACTTGCAGTAGAGGCCCCAGGGTACCCCGTGGCCCCTCCACCTAGGGGCCTCTGAACCCAGCAAGCTACCCAGGGGTCCAGCTCTCTCCCTGGACTTGCAATAGAGGCCCCAGGGTGCCCCCTTGCCCTCCTCCCTGGGGCTACTGACCCCAGCAAGCTACCCAGGGCTCCACCTCTCTCCCTGGACTTGTAGTAGAGGCCCTAGGCTGCCCTCTGGCCCTCCACCTAGGGGCCTCTGACCCCAGCAAGCTACCGAGGGGTCCACCTCTCTCCCTGGACTTGCATTAGAGGCCCCAGGGTGCCCCGTGAACCTCCACCTAGTGGCCTCTGACCCCAGCAAGCTACCCAGGGGTCCTCATCTCTCCCTTGTCTTGCAGTAGACGCCGCTGAGTGCCCCCTGGCCCTCCACCTAGGGGCCTCTGACCCCAGCAAGCTACCTAGGGGTCCACCTCTCTCCCTGGACTTTTAGTAGAGGCCCCAGGGTGCCCCTGGCCCTCCACCTAGGGGCCTCTGACCCCAGCAAACTACCCAGGGGTCCACCTCTCTTCCTGGACTTGCAGTAGAGGCCCTACGGTGCCCCCAGGCCCTCCCCCTAGGGGCCTCTGACACCAGCAAGCTTCCCAGTGGTCCACCTCTCTCCCTAGACTTTCAGTAGAGGCCCCAGGGTGACCCTTGGCCCTCCACCTAGGGGCCTCTGACCCCAGCAAGCTACCCAGGGGCCTACCTATCTCCCTGGACTTGCAGTGGAGTCCCCAGGGTGCCCCATGACCCTGCACCTAGGGCCCTCTGACCCCAGCAAGCTACCCAGGGCTCCAACTCTCTCCCTGGACTTGCAGTATAGGCCCCAGGGTGCCCCCTAATCCTCCACCTAGGGGCCCCTGACCCAAGCAAGCTGCCCAGGGGTCCACCTCTCTCCTTGGACTTGCAATAGAAGCCCCTGGGTGCCCCCTGGCCCTCCCCCTAGGTCCCTCTGACACCAGCAAGCTTCCCAGTGGTCCACCTCTCTCCCTAGACTTGCAGTAGAGGCCCCAGGGTGACCCTTGGCCCTCCACCTAGGGGCCTCTGACCCCAGCAAGCTACCCAGGGGCCTACCTATCTCCCTGGACTTGCAGTAGAGTCCCCAGGGTGCCCAATAACCCTCCAACTAGGGCCCTCTGAAAATAGCAAGCTACCCAGGGCTCCAACTCTCTCCCTGGACTTGCAGTATAGGCCCCAGGGTGCCCCCTGGTCCTCCAATTAGGGGCCCCTGACCCAACCAAGCTGCCCAGGGGTCCACCTCTCTCCCTGGACTTGCAATAGAGGCCCCAGGGTGGCCCTCGGCCCTCCACCTAGGGGCCTCTGACCCCAGAAAGCTACCCAGGGGTCCACCTCTCTCCCTAGACTTGCAGACTAGGCCCCAGGGTGACCCTTGGCCCTCCACCTAGGGGCCTCTGACCCCAGCAAGCTGCCCAGGGGCCTGCCTATCTCCCTGGACTTGCAGTAGAGTCCCCAGGGTGCCCCATGGCCCTCCACCTAGGGCCCTCTGACCCCAGCAAGCTACCCAGGGGTCCACCTCTCTCCCTGGACTTGCAGTATAGGCCACAGGGTGCCCCCTTGCCCTCCACCTAGGGGCCTCTGACCCCAGCAAGCTACCCAGGGCTACACTTCTCTCCCTGGACTTGCAGTAGAGGCCGAAGGGTGCCCCCTTGCCCTCCACCCAGGGGCTACTGACCCCAGCAAGCTACCCAGGGCTCCACCTCTCTCCCTGGACTTGCAGTAGAGGCCCCAGGGTACCCCGTGGCCCTCCACCTAGGGGCCTCTGAGTCCAGCAAGCTACCCAGGGGTCCACCTCTCTCCCTGGACTTGCAGTAGAGGCCCGAGGTTACCCCGTGGCCCTCCACCTAGGGGCCTCTGAACCCAGCAAGCATCCCAGGGGTCCAGCTCTCTCCTTGGACTTGCAGTATAGGCCCCAGGGTGCCCCCTTGTCCTCCACACAGGGGCTACTGACCCCAGCAAGCTACCCAGGGGTCCACCTCTCTAACTGGACTTGCAGTATGGGCCCCAGGGTGCCCTCTGGCCTTCCACCTAGGGGCCTCTGACCCTAGCAAACTACCCAGGGGTCCACCTCTCTCCCTGGACTTGCTGTAGAGGCCCCAGGGTGCCCCTTGCCCTCCACCTAGGGGCCTCTGACCCCAGCAAGCTACCCTGGAATCCACCTCTCTCCCTGGACTTGCAGTAGAGGCCCCAGGGTGCCCCTTGGCCCTCCACCTAGGGGCCTCTGAACACAGCAAGCTACCGAAATTCCACCTCTCTCCGTGGACTTGCAGTAGAGGCCCCAGGGTGCCCCATGGCCCTCCACCTAGGGCCCTCTGACCCCAGCAAGCTACCCAGGGCTAAAACTCTCTCCCTGGACTTGCAGTATAGGCCTCAGGGTGCCCCCTGGTCCTCCACTTAGGGGCCCCTGACCCAAGCAAGCTGCCCAGGGGTCCACCTCTCTCCCTGGTCTTGCAATAGAGTACCCAGGGTGCCCCTTGGCCCTCCACCTAGGGGCCTCTTACCCCAGAAAGATACCCAGGGGTCCACCTCTCTCCCTAGACTTGCAGACTAGGCCCCAGGGTGACCCTTGGGCCTCCACCTATGGGCTTCTGACCCCTGCAAGCTGCCCAGGGGCCTGCCTATCTCCCTGGACTTGCAGTAGAGGCCCCAGGGTGCCCCATGGCCGTCCACCTAGGGGCTTCTGACCCCAGCAAGCTACCCAGGGGCCTGCCTATCTCCCTGGACTTGCAGTAGAGTCCCCAGGGTTTCCCATGTCCCTGCACCTAGTGGCCTCTGACCCCAGCAAGCTACCCAGGGCTCCACCTCTCTCCCTGGACTTGCAGTAGAGGCCCCAGGGTGCCCCCTTGCCCTCCACCTAGGGGCTACTGACCCCAGGAAGCTACCCAGGGCTCCACCTCTCTCCCTGGACTTGCAGTAGAGGCCCCAGGGTGCCCCCTTGCCCTCCACCTAGGGGCCTCTGACCCCAGCAAGCTACCAAGGGCTCCACCTCTCTCCCTGGACTTGCAGTAGAGGCCCCAAGGTGCCCATTGGCCCTTCACCTAGGGGCCTCTGACCCCAGCAAGCTACCCAGGGGTCCACCTCTCTCCCTGGACTTATAGGCGAGGCCCCAGGGTGCCCCCTGGCCCTCCACCTAGGGGCTTCTGACCCCAGCAAACTACCCAGGGGTCCACCTCTCTTCCTGGACTTGCAGTAGAGTCCCCAGGGTGCCCCATGGCCCTCCACCTAGGGCCCTCTGACCCCAGCAAGCTACCCAGGGCTCCAACTCTCTCCCTGGACTTGCAGTATAGACCCCAGGGTGCCCCCTGGTCCTCCACCTAGGGGCCTCTGACCCTAGCAAACTACACAGGGGCCCACCTCTCTCCCTGTACTTGCAGTAGAGGCCCCAGGGTGCCCCTTGGCCCTCCACCTAGGGGCCTCTGACCCCAGCAAGCTACAGAGGGGTCCACCTCTCTCCCTGGACTTGCAGTAGAGGCCCCAGGGTGCCCCGTGGCCCTCCACCTAGGGGCCTCTGACACCAGCCAGCTTCCCAGTGGTCTACCTCTCTCCCTGGACTTGCAGTAGAGGCCCCAGGGTGACCCTTGGCCCTCCTACTAGGGGCCTCTGACCCCAGCAAGCTACCCAGGGTCCTACCTATCTCCCTGGACTTGCAGTAGAGTCCCCAGGGTGCCCCATGGCCCTCCATCTAGGGCCCTCTGACCCCAGAAAGCTACCCAGGGCTCCAACTGTCTCCCTGGACTTGCAGTATAGGCCTCAGGGTGCCCCCTGGTCCTCCACCTAGTTGCCCCTGACGCAAGCAAGCTGCCCAGGGGTCCACCTCTCTCCCTGGACTTGCAATAGAGGCCCCAGGGTGCCCCTTGGCCCTCCACCTAGGGGCCTTTGACCCCAGAAAGCCACCCAGGGGTCCACCTCTCTCCCTAGACTTGCAGACTAGGCCCCAGGGTGACCCTTGGCCCTCCACCAAGGGGCCTCTGACCCCAGCAAGCTGACCAGGGGCCTGCCTATCTCCCTGGACTTGCAGTAGAGTCCCCAGGGTGCCCCTTGGCCCTTCACCTAGGGCCCTCTGACCCCAGCAAGCTACCCAGGGGTCCACATCTCTCCCTGGACTTGCAATAGAGGCCCCCGGGTGCCCCCTTGCCCTCCACCCAAGGGCTACTGACCCCAGCAAGCTACCCTGGGCTCCACCTCTCTCCCTGGACTTGTAGTAGAGGCCCTAGGCTGCCCTCTGGTCCTCCACCTAGGGGCCTCTGACCCCAGCAAGCTACCCAGGGCTCCACCTCTCTCCCTGGACTTGCAGTAGAGGCCCCAGGGTGCCCCTTGGCCCTTCACCTAGGACCCTCTGACCCCAGCAAGCTACCCAGGGGTCCACATCTCTCCCTGGACTTGCAATAGAGGCCCCAGGGTGCCCCGTGACCCTCCACCTAGGGGCCTCTGACCCCAGCAAGCTACCCAGGGGTCCACATCTCTCCCTGGACTTGCAGTAGACACCCCTGGGTGCCCCCTGGCCCTCCACCTAGGGGCCTTTGACCCCAGCAAGCTACCCAGGGGTCCACCTCTCTCCATGGACTTATAGTAGAGGCCCGAGGGTGCCCCCTGGCCCTCCACCTAGGGGCCTCTGAGTCCAGCAAGCTACCCAGGGGTCCACATCTCTCCCTGGACTTGCAGTAGAGGCCCCAGAGTACCCAGTGGCCCTCCACCTAGGGACCTCTGATCCCAGCAAGCTACCCAGGGGTCCAGCTCTCTCCCTGGACTTGCAATAGAGGCCCCAGGGTGCCCCCTTGCCCTCCACCCAAGGGCTACTGACCCCAGCAAGCTAACCTGGGCTCCACCTCTCTCCCTGGAATTGTAGTAGAGGCCCTAGGCTGCCCTCTGGTCCTCCACCTAGGGGCCTCTGACCCCAGCAAGCTACCCAGAGGCCTGCCTATCTCCCTGGACTTGCAGTAGAGTCCCCAGGGTGCCCCATGGCCCTCCACGTAGGGCCCTCTGACCCCAGCAAGCTACCCAGGGGTCCACCTCTCTCCATGGACTTGCAGTAGACGCCCCTGGGTGCCCACTGGCCCTTCACCTAGGGGCCTTTGACCCCAGCAAGCTACCCAGGGGTCCACCTCTCTCCATGGACTTATAGTAGAGGCCCCAGGGTGCCCATTGGCCCTCCACCTAGGGTTGATTGACCCCAGCAAGCTACCGAGGGGTCCACCTCTCTCCCTGGACTTGCAATAGAGGCCCCAGGTTGCCCCGTGACCCTCCACCTAGGGGCCTCTGACCCCAGCAAGCTACCCAGGGGTCCACCTCTCTCCCTGGACTTGCAGTATAGGCCCCAGGGTGTCCCCTGGCCCTCCTACTAGGGGCCTCTGACCCCAGCAAGCTACCCAGGGGTCCACCTCTCTCCTTGGACTTGCAGTATAGGCCCCAGGGTGCCCCCTGGTCCTCCACCTAGGGGCCCCTGACCCCAGCAAGCTACCCAGGGGTCCACCTCTCTCCCTGGACTTGCAGTATAGGACCCAGGGTGCCCCCTGGCCCTCCACCTAGGGGCATCTGACAGCAGCAAGCTACCTAAGGGTCCACCTCTCTCCCTGGACTTGCAGTATAGGACCCAGGGTGCCCCCTGGCCCTCCACCTAGGGGCCTCTGACCCCAGCAAGCTACCCAGGGGTCCACATCTCTCCCTGGACTTATAGTAGAGGCCCTACAGTGCCCCCTGGCCCTCCCCCTAGGGGCCTCTGACACCATCAAGCTTCCCAGTGATTCACCTCTCTCCCTGGACTTGCAGTAGAGTCCCCAGGGTGCCCCATGGCCCTCCACCTAGGGCCCTTTGACCCCAGCAAGCTACCCAGGCGTCCACCTCTCTCCCTGGACTCGCAGTATTGGCCACAGGGTGCCCCCTTGCCCTCCACCTAGGGGTCTCTGACCCCAGCAAGCTGCCCAGGGGCCTGCCTATCTCCCTGGACTTGCAGTAGAGTCCCCAGGGTGCCCCATGGCCCTCCACGTAGGGCCTTCTGACCCCAGCAAACTACCCAGGGGTCCACCTCTCTCCCTGGACTTGCAGTATAGGCCACAGGGTGCCCCCTTGCCCTCCACATAGGGCCCTTTGACCCCAGCAAGCTAACCAGGGGTCCACCTCTCTTCCTGGACTTTTAGTAGAGGCCCCAGGGTGCCCCGTGGCCCTCCACCTAGGGGCCTCTGACCCCAGCAAACTACCCAGGGGTCCACCTCTCTTCCTGGACTTGAAGTAGAGGCCCTACGGTGCCCCCTGGCCCTCCCCCTAGAGGCCTCTGACACCAGCAAGCTTCCCAGTGATTCACCTCTCTCCCTGGACTTGCATTAGAGGCCCCAGGTTGACCCTTGGCCCTCCACCTTGGGGCCTCTGACCCCAACAAGCTGCCCAGGGGCCTGCCTATCTCCCTGGACCTGCAGTAGAGTGCCCAGGGTGCCCCATGGCCCTCCACCTAGGGCCCTTTGACCCCAGCAAGCTACCCAGGGGTCCACCTCTCTCCCTGGACTTGCAGTATAGGCCACAGGGTGCCCCCTTGCCCTCCACCTAGGGGCCTCTGACCCCAGCAAACTACCGAGGGGTCCACCTCTCTCCCTGGACTTGCAGTAGACGCCGCTGGGTGCCCCCTGGCCCTCCACTTAGGGGCCTCTGACCCCAGCAAGCTACCCAGGGGTCCACCTCTCTCCCTGGACTTTTAGTAGAGGCCCAGGGTGCCCCCTGGCCCTCCACCTAGGGGCCTCTGACCCCAGCAAACTACCCAGGGGTCCACCTCTCTTCCTGGACTTTTAGTAGAGGCCCTACGGTGCCCCCTGGCCCTCCCCCTAGGGGCCTCTGACACCAGCAAGCTTCCCAGTGGTCCACCTCTCTCCCTGGACTAGCAGTAGAGGCCCCAGTGTGACCCTTGGCCCTCCACCTAGGGGCCTCTGACCCCCGCTAGCTTCCCAGGGGCCTACCTATCTCCCTGGACTTGCAGTAGAGTCCCCAGGGTGCCCCATGGCCCTCCACCTAGGGCCCTCTGACCCCAGTAAGCTACCCAGGGCTCCAACTCTCTCCCTGGACTAGCAGTATAGGCCCCAGGGTGCCCCCTGGTCCTCCACCTAGGGGCCCCTGACCCAAGCAAGCTGCCCAGTGGTCCACCTCTCTCCCTAGACTTGCAGTAGAGGCCCCAGGTTGACCCTTGGCCCTCCACCTAGGGGCCTCTGACCCCAGCAAGCTACCCAGGGGCCTACCTATCTCCCTGGACTTGCAATAGAGGTCCCAGGGTGCCCCCTTGCCCTCCACCAAGGGGCTACTGACCCCAGCAAGCTACTCAGGGCTCCACCTCTCTCCCTGGACTTGTAGTAGAGGCCCTAGGCTGCCCTCTGGCCCTCCACCTAGGGGCCTCTGACCCCAGCAAGCTACCCAAGGCTTCACCTCTCTCCCTGGACTTGCAGTAGAGGCCCCAGGGTGCCCATTGGCCATCCACCTAGGGACCTCCGACCCCAGCAAGCTACCGAGGGGTCCACCTCTCTCCCTGGACTTGCAGTAGAGGCCCCAGGGTGCCCCGTGGCCCTCCACCTAGGGGCCTCTGACCCCAGCAAGCTACCCAGGGGTCCACCTCTCTTCCTGGACTTGCAGTATAGGCCCCAGGGTGCCCCCTGGCCCTCCAACTAGGGGCCTCTGATCCCAGCAAGCTACCCAGGGGTCCACCTCTCTCCTTGGACTTGCAGTGTAGGCCCCAGGGTGCCCCTGGCCCTCCACCCAGGGGCTACTGACCCCAGCAAGCTACCCAGGGCTCCACCTCTCTCCCTGGACTTGCAGTAGAGGCCCCAGGGTACCTAGTGGCCCTCTACCTAGGGGCCTCTGACCCCAGCAAGCTACCCAGGGCTCCACCTCTTTCCCTGGACTTGCAATAGAGGCCCCAGGGTGCCCCGTGACCCTCCACCTAGGGGCCTCTGACCCCAGCAAGCTACCCAGGGGTCCAGCTCTCTCCCTGGACTTGCAATAGAGGCCCCAGGGTGCCCCCTTGCCCTCCACCCAGGGGCTACTGACCCCAGCAAGCTACCCAGGGCTCCACCTCTCTCCCTGGACTTGTAGTAGAGGCCCTAGGCTGCCCTCTGGCCCTCCACCTAGGGGCCTCTGACCCCAGCAAGCTACCCAGGGCTCCACCTCTCTAACTGGACTTGCATTAGAGGCCCCAGGTTGACCCTTGGCCCTCCACCTAGGGCCCTTTGACCCCAGCAAGCTACCCAGGGCTCCACCTCTCTCCCTGGACTTGCAGTAAAGGCCCCAGGGTGACCCCTTGCCCTCCACCCAGGGGCTACTGGCCCCAGCAAGCTACCCAGGGCTCCACCTCTCTCCCTGGACTTGCAGTAGAGGCCCCAGGGTACCCCGTGGCCCTCCACCTAGGGGCCTCTGACCCCAGCAAGCTACCCAGGGGTCCACATCTCTCCCTGGACTTGCAGTAGAGGCCCCAGGGTACCCCGTGGCCCCTCCACCTAGGGGCCTCTGAACCCAGCAAGCTACCCAGGGGTCCAGCTCTCTCCCTGGACTTGCAATAGAGGCCCCAGGGTGCCCCCTTGCCCTCCTCCCAGGGGCTACTGACCCCAGCAAGCTACCCAGGGCTCATCCTCTCTCCCTGGACTTGTAGTAGAGGCCCTAGGCTGCCCTCTGGCCCTCCACCTAGGGGCCTCTGACCCCAGCAAGCTACCCTGGGCTCCACCTCTCTCCCTGGACTTGCAGTAGAGGCCCCAGGGTGCCCATTTGCGCTCCACCTAGGGGTCTCTGACCCCAGCAAGCTACCGAGGGGTCCACCTCTCTCCCTGGACTTGCATTAGAGGCCCCAGGGTGCCCCGTGAACCTCCACCTAGTGGCCTCTGACCCCAGCAAGCTACCCAGGGGTCCTCATCTCTATCTTGTCTTGCAGTAGACGCCGCTGAGTGCCCCCTGGCCCTCCACCTAGGGGCCTCTGACCCCAGCAAGCTACCTAGGGGTCCACCTCTCTCCCTGGACTTTTAGTAGAGGCCCCAGGGTGCCCCTGGCCCTCCACCTAGGGGCCTCTGACCCCAGCAAACTACCCAGGGGTCCACCTCTCTTCCTGGACTTGCAGTAGAGGCCCTACGGTGCCCCCAGGCCCTCCCCCTAGTGGCCTCTGACACCAGCAAGCTTCCCAGTGGTCCACCTCTCTCCCTAGACTTTCAGTAGAGGCCCCAGGGTGACCCTTGGCCCTCCACCTAGGGGCCTCTGACCCCAGCAAGCTACCCAGGGGCCTACCTATCTCCCTGGACTTGCAGTGGAGTCCCCAGGGTGCCCCATGACCCTGCACCTAGGGCCCTCTGACCCCAGCAAGCTACCCAGGGCTCCAACTCTCTCCCTGGACTTGCAGTATAGGCCCCAGGGTGCCCCCTGGTCCTCCACCTAGGGGCCCCTGACCCAAGCAAGCTGCCCAGGGGTCCACCTCTCCCCCTGGACTTGCAATAGAGGCCCCTGGGTGCCCCCTGGCCCTCCCCCTAGGTCCCTCTGACACCAGCAAGCTTCCCAGTGGTCCACCTCTCTCCCTAGACTTGCAGTAGAGGCCCCAGGGTGACCCTTGGCCCTCCACCTAGGGGCCTCTGACCCCAGCAAGCTACCCAGGGGCCTACCTATCTCCCTGGACTTGCAGTAGAGTCCCCAGGGTGCCCAATGGCCCTCCAACTAGTTCCCTCTGACCCTAGCAAGCTACCCAGGGCTCCAACTCTCTCCCTGGACTTGCAGTATAGGCCCCAGGGTGCCCCCTGGTCCTCCACCTAGGGGCCCCTGACCCAAGCAAGCTGCCCAGGGGTCCACCTCTCTCCCTGGACTTGCAATAGAGGCCCCAGGGTGGCCCTCGGCCCTCCACCTAGGGGCCTCTGACCCCAGAAAGCTACCCAGGGGTCCACCTCTCTCCCTAGACTTGCAGACTAGGCCCCAGGGTGACCCTTGGCCCTCCACCTAGGGGCCTCTGACCCCAGCAAGCTGCCCAGGGGCCTGCCTATCTCCCTGGACTTGCAGTAGAGTCCCCAGGGTGCCCCATGGCCCTCCACCTAGGGCCCTCTGACCCCAGCAAGCTACCCAGGGGTCCACCTCTCTCCCTGGACTTGCAGTAGAGGCCACAGGGTGCCCCCTTGCCTTCCACCTAGGGGCCTCTGACCCCAGCAAGCTACCCAGGGCTCCACTTCTCTCCCTGGACTTGCAGTAGAGGCCGAAGGGTGCCCCCTTGCCCTCCACCCAGGGGCTACTGACCCCAGCAAGCTACCCAGGGCTCCACCTCTCTCCCTGGACTTGCAGTAGAGGCCCCAGGGTACCCCGTGGCCCTCCACCTAGGGGCCTCTGAGTCCAGCAAGCTACCCAGGGGTCCACCTCTCTCCCTGGACTTGCAGTAGAGGCCCGAGGTTACCCCGTGGCCCTCCACCTAGGGGCCTCTGAACCCAGCAAGCATCCCAGGGGTCCAGCTCTCTCCTTGGACTTGCAGTATAGGCCCCAGGGTGCCCCCTTGTCCTCCGCACAGGGGCTACTGACCCCAGCAAGCTACCCAATGGTCCACCTCTCTAACTGGACTTGCAGTATGGGCCCCAGGGTGCCCTCTGGCCTTCCACCTAGGGGCCTCTGACCCTAGCAAACTACCCAGGGGTCCACCTCTCTCCCTGGACTTGCTGTAGAGGCCCCAGGGTGCCCCTTGCCCTCCACCTAGGGGCCTCTGACCCCAGCAAGCTACCCTGGAGTCCACCTCTCTCCCTGGACTTGCAGTAGAGGCCCCAGGGTGCCCCTTGGCCCTCCACCTAGGGGCCTCTGAACACAGCAAGCTACCGAAATTCCACCTCTCTCCGTGGACTTGCAGTAGAGGCCCCAGGGTGCCCCATGGCCCTCCACCTAGGGCCCTCTGACCCCAGCAAGCTACCCAGGGCTAAAACTCTCTCCCTGGACTTGCAGTATAGGCCTCAGGGTGCCCCCTGGTCCTCCACTTAGGGGCCCCTGACCCAAGCAAGCTGCCCAGGGGTCCACCTCTCTCCCTGGTCTTGCAATAGAGTACCCAGGGTGCCCCTTGGCCCTCCACCTAGGGGCCTCTTACCCCAGAAAGATACCCAGGGGTCCACCTCTCTCCCTAGACTTGCAGACTAGGCCCCAGGGTGACCCTTGGGCCTCCACCTAGGGGCTTCTGACCCCTGCAAGCTGCCCAGGGGCCTGCCTATCTCCCTGGACTTGCAGTAGAGGCCCCAGGGTGCCCCATGGCCGTCCACCTAGGGGCTTCTGACCCCAGCAAGCTGCCCAGGGGCCTGCCTATCTCCCTGGACTTGCAGTAGAGTCCCCAGGGATTCCCATGTCCCTGCACCTAGGGCCCTCTGACCCCAGCAAGCTACCCAGGGCTCCACCTCTCTCCCTGGACTTGCAGTAGAGGCCCCAGGGTGCCCCCTTGCCCTCCACCTAGGGGCTACTGACCCCAGGAAGCTACCCAGGGCTCCACCTCTCTCCCTGGACTTGCAGTTGAGGCCCCAGGGTGCCCCCTTGCCCTCCACCTAGGGGCCTCTGACCCCAGCAAGCTACCAAGGGCTCCACCTCTCTCCCTGGACTTGCAGTAGAGGCCCCAAAGTGCCCATTGGCCCTCCACCTAGGGGCCTCTGACCCCAGCAAGCTACCCAGGGGTCCACCTCTCTCCCTGGACTTATAGGCGAGGCCCCAGGGTGCCCCCTGGCCCTCCACCTAGGGGCTTCTGACCCCAGCAAACTACCCAGGGGTCCACCTCTCTTCCTGGACTTGCAGTAGAGTCCCCAGGGTGCCCCATGGCCCTCCACCTAGGGCCCTCTGACCCCAGCAAGCTACCCAGGGCTCCAACTCTCTCCCTGGACTTGCAGTATAGACCCCAGGGTGCCCCCTGGTCCTCCACCTAGGGGCCTCTGACCCTAGCAAACTACACAGGGGTCCACCTCTCTCCCTGTACTTGCAGTAGAGGCCCCAGGGTGCCCCTTGGCCCTCCACCTAGGGGCCTCTGACCCCAGCAAGCTACAGAGGGGTCCACCTCTCTCCCTGGACTTGCAGTAGAGGCCCCAGGGTGCCCCGTGGCCCTCCACCTAGGGGCCTCTGACACCAGCCAGCTTCCCAGTGGTCTACCTCTCTCCCTAGACTTGCAGTAGAGGCCCCAGGGTGACCCTTGGCCCTCCAACTAGGGGCCTCTGACCCCAGCAAGCTACCCAGGGTCCTACCTATCTCCCTGGACTTGCAGTAGAGTCCCCAGGGTGCCCCATGGCCCTCCACCTAGGGCCCTCTGACCCCAGAAAGCTACCCAGGGCTCCAACTCTCTCCCTGGACTTGCAGTATAGGCCTCAGGGTGCCCCCTGGTCCTCCACCTAGTTGCCCCTGACTCAAGCAAGCTGCCCAGGGGTCCACCTCTCTCCCTGGACTTGCAATAGAGGCCCCAGGGTGCCCCTTGGCCCTCCACCTAGGGGCCTTTGACCCCAGAAAGCCACCCAGGGGTCCACCTCTCTCCCTAGACTTGCAGACTAGGCCCCAGGGTGACCCTTGGCCCTCCACCAAGGGGCCTCTGACCCCAGCAAGCTGACCAGGGGCCTGCCTATCTCCCTGGACTTGCAGTAGAGTCCCCAGGGTGCCCCTTGGCCCTTCACCTAGGGCCCTCTGACCCCAGCAAGCTACCCAGGGGTCCACATCTTTCCCTGGACTTGCAATAGAGGCCCCCGGGTGCCCCCTTGCCCTCCACCCAAGGGCTACTGACCCCAGCAAGCTACCCTGGGCTCCACCTCTCTCCCTGGACTTGTAGTAGGGGCCCTAGGCTGCCCTCTGGTCCTCCACCTAGGGGCCTCTGACCCCAGCAAGCTACCCAGGGCTCCACCTCTCTCCCTGGACTTGCAGTAGAGGCCCCAGGGTGCCCCTTGGCCCTTCACCTAGGGCCCTCTGACCCCAGCAAGCTACCCAGGGGTCCACATCTCTCCCTGGACTTGCAATAGAGGCCCCAGGGTGCCCCGTGACCCTCCACCTAGGGGCCTCTGACCCCAGCAAGCTACCCAGGGGTCCACATCTCTCCCTGGACTTGCAGTAGACACCCCTGGGTGCCCCCTGGCCCTCCACCTAGGGGCCTTTGACCCCAGCAAGCTACCCAGGGGTCCACCTCTCTCCATGGACTTATAGTAGAGGCCCCAGGGTGCCCCCTGGCCCTCCACCTAGGGGCCTCTGAGTCCAGCAAGCTACCCAGGGGTCCACATCTCTCCCTGGACTTGCAGTAGAGGCCCCAGAGTACCCAGTGGCCCTCCACCTAGGGACCTCTGATCCCAGCAAGCTACCCAGGGGTCCAGCTCTCTCCCTGGACTTGCAATAGAGGCCCCAGGGTGCCCCCTTGCCCTCCACCCAAGGGCTACTGACCCCAGCAAGCTAACCTGGGCTCCACCTCTCTCCCTGGAATTGTAGTAGAGGCCCTAGGCTGCCCTCTGGTCCTCCACCTAGGGGCCTCTGACACCAGCAAGCTACCCAGAGGCCTGCCTATCTCCCTGGACTTGCAGTAGAGTCCCCAGGGTGCCCCATGGCCCTCCACGTAGGGCCCTCTGACCCCAGCAAGCTACCCAGGGGTCCACCTCTCTCCATGGACTTGCAGTAGACGCCCCTGGGTGCCCACTGGCCCTTCACCTAGGGGCCTTTGACCCCAGCAAGCTACCCAGGGGTCCACCTCTCTCCATGGACTTATAGTAGAGGCCCCAGGGTGCCCATTGGCCCTCCACCTAGGGTTGATTGACCCCAGCAAGCTACCGAGGGGTCCACCTCTCTCCCTGGACTTGCAATAGAGGCCCCAGGTTGCCCCGTGACCCTCCACCTAGGGGCCTCTGACCCCAGCAAGCTACCCAGGGGTCCACCTCTCTCCCTGGACTTGCAGTATAGGCCCCAGGGTGTCCCCTGGCCCTCCTACTAGGGGCCTCTGACCCCAGCAAGCTACCCAGGGGTCCACCTCTCTCCTTGGACTTGCAGTATAGGCCCCAGTGTGCCCCCTGGTCCTCCACCTAGGGGCCCCTGACCCCAGCAAGCTACCCAGGGGTCCACCTCTCTCCCTGGACTTGCAGTATAGGACCCAGGGTGCCCCCTGGCCCTCCACCTAGGGGCATCTGACAGCAGCAAGCTACCTAAGGGTCCACCTCTCTCCCTGGACTTGCAGTATAGGACCCAGGGTGCCCCCTGGCCCTCCACCTAGGGGCCTCTGACCCCAGCAAGCTACCCAGGGGTCCACATCTCTCCCTGGACTTATAGTAGAGGCCCTACAGTGCCCCCTGGCCCTCCCCCTAGGGGCCTCTGACACCATCAAGCTTCCCAGTGATTCACCTCTCTCCCTGGACTTGCAGTAGAGTCCCCAGGGTGCCCCATTGCCCTCCACCTAGGGCCCTTTGACCCCAGCAAGCTACCCAGGCGTCCACCTCTCTCCCTGGACTCGCAGTATTGGCCAAAGGGTGCCCCCTTGCCCTCCACCTAGGGGTCTCTGACCCCAGCAAGCTGCCCAGGGGCCTGCCTATCTCCCTGGACTTGCAGTAGAGTCCCCAGGGTGCCCCATGGCCCTCCACGTAGGGCCTTCTGACCCCAGCAAACTACCCAGGGGTCCACCTCTCTCCCTGGACTTGCAGTATAGGCCACAGGGTGCCCCCTTGCCCTCCACATAGGGCCCTTTGACCCCAGCGAGCTAACCAGGGGTCCACCTCTCTTCCTGGACTTTTAGTAGAGGCCCCAGGGTGCCCCCTGGCCCTCCACCTAGGGGCCTCTGACCCCAGCAAACTACCCAGGGGTCCACCTCTCTTCCTGGACTTGAAGTAGAGGCCCTACGGTGCCCCCTGGCCCTCCCCCTAGAGGCCTCTGACACCAGCAAGCTTCCCAGTGATTCACCTCTCTCCCTGGACTTGCATTAGAGGCCCCAGGTTGACCCTTGGCCCTCCACCTTGGGGCCTCTGACCCCAGCAAGCTGCCCAGGGGCCTGCCTATCTCCCTGGACCTGCAGTAGAGTGCCCAGGGTGCCCCATGGCCCTCCACCTAGGGCCCTTTGACCCCAGCAAGCTACCCAGGGGTCCACCTCTCTCCCTGGACTTGCAGTATAGGCCACAGGGTGCCCCCTTGCCCTCCACCTAGGGGCCTCTGACCCCAGCAAACTACCGAGGGGTCCACCTCTCTCCCTGGACTTGCAGTAGACGCCGCTGGGTGCCCCCTGGCCCTCCACTTAGGGGCCTCTGACCCCAGCAAGCTACCCAGGGGTCCACCTCTCTCCCTGGACTTTTAGTAGAGGCCCCAGGGTGCCCCCTGGCCCTCCACCTAGGGGCCTCTGACCCCAGCAAACTACCCAGGGGTCCACCTCTCTTCCTGGACTTTTAGTAGAGGCCCTACGGTGCCCCCTGGCCCTCCCCCTAGGGGCCTCTGACACCAGCAAGCTTCCCAGTGGTCCACCTCTCTCCCTAGACTAGCAGTAGAGGCCCCAGTGTGACCCTTGGCCCTCCACCTAGGGGCCTCTGACCCCCGCTAGCTTCCCAGGGGCCTACCTATCTCCCTGGACTTGCAGTAGAGTCCCCAGGGTGCCCCATGGCCCTCCACCTAGGGCCCTCTGACCCCAGTAAGCTACCCAGGGCTCCAACTCTCTCCCTGGACTAGCAGTATAGGCCCCAGGGTGCCCCCTGGTCCTCCACCTAGGGGCCCCTGACCCAAGCAAGCTACCCAGGGCTCCACCTCTCTCCCTGGACTTGCAGTAGAGGCCCCAGGGTGACCTCCGTGAAGTTGGCACCCCATAAAAACAAATAATCCCCAAAACTATGCCATTCGTTTGTGCTACGTTTGTGCTGATTTGTGCCGCAAAAACGAACGTTTGTGCTGGTTTGGGGTCTGAGATATTAAGCATTATTTTTTTAACCGTGTTACGTCACTCTCCACCCCATGTTGCGCAATTGACTTCAAAACAGCACAGGTCGTTTGTGCTCGGTTTGTGCTGGTTTGTGCCGTTAAAACGAACACGGTATCTGTTTTCCTCTTTTAGATATAAGCAAAATATTTCGGGAGCCGTGACGTCACTCTCCACCCCATTTCCTCCAAATTGCACAAAACTGGTATCATTCGTTTGTGCTGGGTTTGTGGTGGTTTGTGCCGTTAATATAAACACTTTATCTATTTTCGTTGTTTAGATATAGCCAAAATATTTCGGGAGCCGTGACGTCATTCTCCACCCCATGTTGTCTAAATCACACCAAACTGGTCTCATTCGTTTGTGCTCGGTTTGTGCTGGTTTGTGCCGTTAAAATAAACACTTTATCTATTTTTATTGTTTAGATATTGCCTTATCAAAACATTTCGGGAGCCGTGACGTCACTCTCCACCCCAGGTTGTCTAAATTGCACAAAACAGGTGTCATATGTTAGTGCTCGATTTGTGCTGGTTTGTGCCGTTAAAATAAACACTTTATCTATGTTTATTGATTAGATATTGCCTAATCAAAACATTTCGGGAGCCGCGATGTCATTCAGCGCCCCATTATTTCCTCTAAATTGCACAAAACAGGTGTCATATGTTAGTGCTGGATTTGTGCTGGTTTGTGCAATAACAATTAACACTTTATATGTTTATTGATTAGATATTGCCTAATTAAAACATTTCGGGAGCCGCCACGTCACTCAGCGCCCCATTATTTCCTCTAAAATGCACAAAACGGGTGACACTCTTTAGTGCTGGATTTGTGCTGGTTTATGCCATTAAAATAAACACTTTATCTGTTTGTATTGTTTAGATATTGCCTAATCAAAACACTTTGGGAGCCGCGACGTAATATTGCACCAAACAGTCATTCAGTTGTGCTGGTTGTGCCGTTTATAAACACTTATCTATTTTCCTTGTTTGGATTTAACCAAAATATTTGGTTAGATTTGTGCTGGTTTGTGCCATGAAAATGAACAACAGATATTTATATTTGTGCACAAATATGTTACTTTCGTTTGCTCACAAATTGTGCTCGTTTGTGTTGCAAAAATATTATTTGTAAAAAAATAATATCAGATCATTAAGAGGTCTCTCCACCCCAGTTGCTACATATTTACTAAAATAGTCTCATTTGTGTTATGACATATTTAAAAAATTGCAAATATATGACAGAAGATTGTGATACAATATGAGGCATATTAAATTCATAGGCCTACTTTCCACTGACTGAAAATTATCCACCCGCACAGTCGGCCTCAAACTAAAATATAATTCGTATATTTTTTTGGAAAAAAATATCTTTTTGAAACAAATTTCGCATATAGTTTGTCTCTTTAAAAGCCGCTTTTCCAATCGTTCGGACCCTTTTTAGGCTCACATTCCGTGCTAAACCAGGCAAGACAGCAAATCAATTTTATTTGCAGGGAAAATTACCAAAATTTAACGTTATGAATGAAAATGATTGGAGGGGAAATAAATGTATCAAAAATTTCATACATTACAGAAAAATAAACAATGATAATAAAACAATAATAGTGCATTTGTATTATAGTGGCAGAATTATATTTTTTGACAGGCCTTGGGCAAAGTAAGCGGGCACTTTCACTAATAAAAAATATAGCACTTAAATTATTTCATTTTTAACAATCAATAAATTACACAGAGGTTTTATATGAAAAGTTGATAAAAATATAAAATATACATTTTGTTGGTAAAATAACCATTTAAACAATGGCTGTTATTTATTTTAGTATTCAAACATTAAATACCGATTTTTTTCAAGTGAAATAAAAATGAAAATGAAACAACAGCATATCAGGATGTAAAGCATATTCATATTAAAGCAATTCCTGTTTGAGATTTTAGAAAATATAGCTACCCAGTATATATTAAAGATCACAGAGAAATTACATGTCCCCAAAAATGTCCAGCTTATATTTAACTGAATTGTATAAATATTGAAAATTGCTCATTTTATTTTTATTAAACATTTGTTATTTTTTATTAGCAAAAACAATATCAACATTTAAGAATCTATATTTATTTCATTCATTCATTCGACTTGTTTATTGTTGCATATATAGGCTATAATTTAAATTATACAACAGTACCTTGGACAGCTACAGTGCCACTAAAGCTTTCAAACAAAAGTGCAAAAAATTAAAGTTTTAAAGTTTAAATTAATTTTCTCCGGTGACGGCCGACATCACAACACGCCGTATAACCATCCCTCAGGTGGTAGCCTATAGCCGGCATTAAATTACAAAACAAGCTGTCTGGGCCTTGAATTAAAAAAGTTTAGTTATTTCCTCATTGTTTAAAGAGTCTACAAGTTATTAAATATAAAATAAATATAAAAATATTAATAATAATGACAATAATAAGAAGATAACTAAGGATAACTAAAATATGACAAAATATTACATGTTTATCTTTTATTAAACCAAATCAAAATGGTCAAAATAACATCCTACAGCCCTTGATAAAAACGCACAGTGTTTACCAATTGTGAATGTAAATATTTTATATGATTGTTGTTATTGTTATTATTATTATTAATTGTAATTAATTAATAAATTATTTATTGTTATTTTATTGCCATTTGGACATTGTTCTTTTACTGTATGACAAACAACACAATCACGAAAACCAAAACTTATCTGTAGAAAACGCATAGCCTATGTGTTTGCATGTGTTATAATCTATTTTTTCCCATAAAATAAATATTGACTAAATAAGTCCACTAAAGCTGCTTTACTTAATCATAAGTGGTAGGCCTACCTACCACAACAGAAAAGTTTAGGCTGCTTGTTTAAATACGAAAGCAGCCTAATATGGACGACCAGATGATAAAAGTATTTAAGAGAAAAATCGCTGCATGGTTAAACAGGTAAAAAAAAATGTATATTAATACATTTTTATAAAATAAATAAATAAAATTAATACAAATTATATATATTTTTTTAAATTATTTTTTCCTCTATTGTTAAGCATGCTGGCTACTCATATGAGTCTAAAACGAAGTAGTTAAGTAAAGCAGGGTTGTAGCCAATTATCTTTATATTGGCCAAGCCCTTTTACTTGGATTAAATCTGTCAAAATTATGTTCGCATCCTTCATGCTTTTTCTAATAATAAAAAGATCTCAGAATAACCTTGGCCTAGGCTATCTAAAAAAATAAAGCATCTTAAATAAAATTTCTATCAGCCCAAACAAATTTAAATATTTTAAATTATGCGGGTATCTGATATCATTATCTTTCATTCAATATTTTAATAAAAGAAGCAACACTAACGAAACTTTCAGGTACGATCCAGCACAAATGAAACGCACACATACGAGACTCTTTTAGTAAATATGTAGCAACTGGGGTGGAGAGACCTCTTAATGATCTGATATTATTTTTTTACAAATAATATTTTTGCAGCACAAACGAGCACAATTTGTGAGCAAACGAAAGTAACATATTTGTGCACAAATATAAATATCTGTTGTTCATTTTCATGGCACAAACCAGCACAAATCTAACCAAATATTTTGGTTAAATCCAAACAAGGAAAATAGATAAGTGTTTATAAACGGCACAACCAGCACAACTGAATGACTGTTTGGTGCAATATTACGTCGCGGCACCCAAAGTGTTTTGATTAGGCAATATCTAAACAATACAAACAGATAAAGTGTTTATTTTAATGGCATAAACCAGCACAAATCCAGCACTAAAGAGTGTCACCCGTTTTGTGCATTTTAGAGGAAATAATGGGGCGCTGAGTGACGTGGCGGCTCCCGAAATGTTTTAATTAGGCAATATCTAATCAATAAACATATAAAGTGTTAATTGTTATTGCACAAACCAGCACAAATCCAGCACTAACATATGACACCTGTTTTGTGCAATTTAGAGGAAATAATGGGGCGCTGAATGACATCGCGGCTCCCGAAATGTTTTGATTAGGCAATATCTAATCAATAAACATAGATAAAGTGTTTATTTTAACGGCACAAACCAGCACAAATCGAGCACTAACATATGACACCTGTTTTGTGCAATTTAGACAACCTGGGGTGGAGAGTGACGTCACGGCTCCCGAAATGTTTTGATAAGGCAATATCTAAACAATAAAAATAGATAAAGTGTTTATTTTAACGGCACAAACCAGCACAAACCGAGCACAAACGAATGAGACCAGTTTGGTGTGATTTAGACAACATGGGGTGGAGAATGACGTCACGGCTCCCGAAATATTTTGGCTATATCTAAACAACGAAAATAGATAAAGTGTTTATATTAACGGCACAAACCAGCACAAACCCAGCACAAACGAATGATACCAGTTTTGTGCAATTTGGAGGAAATGGGGTGGAGAGTGACGTCACGGCTCCCGAAATATTTTGCTTATATCTAAAAGAGGAAAACAGATACCGTGTTCGTTTTAACGGCACAAACCAGCACAAACCGAGCACAAACGACCTGTGCTGTTTTGAAGTCAATTGCGCAACATGGGGTGGAGAGTGACGTCACACGGTTAAAAAAATAATGCTTAATATCTCAGACCCCAAACCAGCACAAACGTTCGTTTTTGCGGCACAAATCAGCACAAACGTAGCACAAACGAATGGCATAGTTTTGGGGATTATTTGTTTTTATGGGGTGCCAACTTCACGGAGGTCCCAGGGTGCCCCTTGGCCCTTCACCTAGGGCCCTCTGACCCCAGCAAGCTACCCAGGGGTCCACATCTCTCCCTGGACTTGCAATAGAGGCCCCAGGGTGCCCCGTGACCCTCCACCTAGGGGCCTCTGACCCCAGCAAGCTACCCAGGGGTCCACATCTCTCCCTGGACTTGCAGTAGACACCCCTGGGTGCCCCCTGGCCCTCCACCTAGGGGCCTTTGACCCCAGCAAGCTACCCAGGGGTCCACCTCTCTCCATGGACTTATAGTAGAGGCCCCAGGGTGCCCCCTGGCCCTCCACCTAGGGGCCTCTGAGTCCAGCAAGCTACCCAGGGGTCCACATCTCTCCCTGGACTTGCAGTAGAGGCCCCAGAGTACCCAGTGGCCCTCCACCTAGGGACCTCTGATCCCAGCAAGCTACCCAGGGGTCCAGCTCTCTCCCTGGACTTGCAATAGAGGCCCCAGGGTGCCCCCTTGCCCTCCACCCAAGGGCTACTGACCCCAGCAAGCTAACCTGGGCTCCACCTCTCTCCCTGGAATTGTAGTAGAGGCCCTAGGCTGCCCTCTGGTCCTCCACCTAGGGGCCTCTGACACCAGCAAGCTACCCAGAGGCCTGCCTATCTCCCTGGACTTGCAGTAGAGTCCCCAGGGTGCCCCATGGCCCTCCACGTAGGGCCCTCTGACCCCAGCAAGCTACCCAGGGGTCCACCTCTCTCCATGGACTTGCAGTAGACGCCCCTGGGTGCCCACTGGCCCTTCACCTAGGGGCCTTTGACCCCAGCAAGCTACCCAGGGGTCCACTTCTCTCCATGGACTTATAGTAGAGGCCCCAGGGTGCCCATTGGCCCTCCACCTAGGGTTGATTGACCCCAGCAAGCTACCGAGGGGTCCACCTCTCTCCCTGGACTTGCAATAGAGGCCCCAGGTTGCCCCGTGACCCTCCACCTAGGGGCCTCTGACCCCAGCAAGCTACCCAGGGGTCCACCTCTCTCCCTGGACTTGCAGTATAGGCCCCAGGGTGTCCCCTGGCCCTCCTACTAGGGGCCTCTGACCCCAGCAAGCTACCCAGGGGTCCACCTCTCTCCTTGGACTTGCAGTATAGGCCCCAGTGTGCCCCCTGGTCCTCCACCTAGGGGCCCCTGACCCCAGCAAGCTACCCAGGGGTCCACCTCTCTCCCTGGACTTGCAGTATAGGACCCAGGGTGCCCCCTGGCCCTCCACCTAGGGGCATCTGACAGCAGCAAGCTACCTAAGGGTCCACCTCTCTCCCTGGACTTGCAGTATAGGACCCAGGGTGCCCCCTGGCCCTCCACCTAGGGGCCTCTGACCCCAGCAAGCTACCCAGGGGTCCACATCTCTCCCTGGACTTATAGTAGAGGCCCTACAGTGCCCCCTGGCCCTCCCCCTAGGGGCCTCTGACACCATCAAGCTTCCCAGTGATTCACCTCTCTCCCTGGACTTGCAGTAGAGTCCCCAGGGTGCCCCATGGCCCTCCACCTAGGGCCCTTTGACCCCAGCAAGCTACCCAGGCGTCCACCTCTCTCCCTGGACTCGCAGTATTGGCCAAAGGGTGCCCCCTTGCCCTCCACCTAGGGGTCTCTGACCCCAGCAAGCTGCCCAGGGGCCTGCCTATCTCCCTGGACTTGCAGTAGAGTCCCCAGGGTGCCCCATGGCCCTCCACGTAGGGCCTTCTGACCCCAGCAAACTACCCAGGGGTCCACCTCTCTCCCTGGACTTGCAGTATAGGCCACAGGGTGCCCCCTTGCCCTCCACATAGGGCCCTTTGACCCCAGCGAGCTAACCAGGGGTCCACCTCTCTTCCTGGACTTTTAGTAGAGGCCCCAGGGTGCCCCCTGGCCCTCCACCTAGGGGCCTCTGACCCCAGCAAACTACCCAGGGGTCCACCTCTCTTCCTGGACTTGAAGTAGAGGCCCTACGGTGCCCCCTGGCCCTCCCCCTAGAGGCCTCTGACACCAGCAAGCTTCCCAGTGATTCACCTCTCTCCCTGGACTTGCATTAGAGGCCCCAGGTTGACCCTTGGCCCTCCACCTTGGGGCCTCTGACCCCAGCAAGCTGCCCAGGGGCCTGCCTATCTCCCTGGACCTGCAGTAGAGTGCCCAGGGTGCCCCATGGCCCTCCACCTAGGGCCCTTTGACCCCAGCAAGCTACCCAGGGGTCCACCTCTCTCCCTGGACTTGCAGTATAGGCCACAGGGTGCCCCCTTGCCCTCCACCTAGGGGCCTCTGACCCCAGCAAACTACCGAGGGGTCCACCTCTCTCCCTGGACTTGCAGTAGACGCCGCTGGGTGCCCCCTGGCCCTCCACTTAGGGGCCTCTGACCCCAGCAAGCTACCCAGGGGTCCACCTCTCTCCCTGGACTTTTAGTAGAGGCCCCAGGGTGCCCCCTGGCCCTCCACCTAGGGGCCTCTGACCCCAGCAAACTACCCAGGGGTCCACCTCTCTTCCTGGACTTTTAGTAGAGGCCCTACGGTGCCCCCTGGCCCTCCCCCTAGGGGCCTCTGACACCAGCAAGCTTCCCAGTGGTCCACCTCTCTCCCTAGACTAGCAGTAGAGGCCCCAGTGTGACCCTTGGCCCTCCACCTAGGGGCCTCTGACCCCCGCTAGCTTCCCAGGGGCCTACCTATCTCCCTGGACTTGCAGTAGAGTCCCCAGGGTGCCCCATGGCCCTCCACCTAGGGCCCTCTGACCCCAGTAAGCTACCCAGGGCTCCAACTCTCTCCCTGGACTAGCAGTATAGGCCCCAGGGTGCCCCCTGGTCCTCCACCTAGGGGCCCCTGACCCAAGCAAGCTGCCCAGTGGTCCACCTCTCTCCCTAGACTTGCAGTAGAGGCCCCAGGGTGACCCTTGGCCCTCCACCTAGGGGCCTCTGACCCCAGCAAGCTACCCAGGGGCCTACCTATCTCCCTGGACTTGCAGTAGAGTCCCCAGGGTGCCCCATGGCCCTCCACCTTGGGCCCTCTGACCCCAGCAAGCTACCCAGGGCTCCAACTCTCTCCCTGGACTTGCAGTATAGGCCCCAGGGTGCCCCCTGGTCCTCCACCTAGGGGCCCCTGACCCAAGCAAGCTGCCCAGGGGTCTACCTCTCTCCCTGGATTTGCAATAGAGGCCCCAGGGTGCCCCTTGGCTCTCCACCTAGGGGCCTCTGACCCCAGCAAGCTACCCAGGGGTCCACCTCTCTCCCTAGACTTGCAGACTAGGCTCCAGGGTGACCCTTGGCCCTCCACCTAGGGGCCTCTGACCCCAGCAAGCTGCCCAGGGGCCTGCCTATCTCCCTGGACTTGCAATAGTGTCCCCAGGGTGCCCCATGGCCCTCCACATAGGGCCCTCTGACCCCAGCAAGCTACCCAGGGGTCCACCTCTCTCCCTGGACTTGCAGTAGAGGCCCCAGGGTACCCCGTGGCCCTCCACCTAGGGGCCTCTGAGTCCAGCAAGCTACCCAGGGGTCCACATATCTCCCTGGACTTGCAGTAGAGGCCCCAAGGTACCCAGTGGCCCTCCACCTAGGGGCCTTTGAACCCAGCAAGCTACCCAGGGGTCCAGCTCTCTCCCTGGACTTGCAATAGAGGCCCCAGGGTGCCCCCTTGCCCTCCACCCAAGGGCTACTGACCCCAGCAAGCTACCCTGGGCTCCACCTCTCTCCCTGGACTTGTAGTAGAGGCCCTAGGCTGCCCATTGGCCCTCCACCTAGGGGTCTCTGACCCCAGCAAGCTACCGAGGGGTCCACCTCTCTACCTGGACTTGCAGTAGACGCCCCTGGGTGCCCCCTGGCCCTCCACCTAGGGGCCTCTGATCCCAGCAAGCTACCCAGGGGTCCACCTCTTTCCCTGGACTTATAGTAGAGGCCCCAGGGTGCCCCCTTGCCCTCCACCTAGGGGCCTCTGACCCCAGCAAACTACCCAGGGGTCCACCTCTCTTCCTGGACTTGCAGTAGAGTCCCCAGGGTGCCCCATGGCCCTCCACCTAGGGGCCTCTGACACCAGCAAGCTTTCCAGTGGTCCACCTCTCTCCCTAGACTTGCAGTAGAGGCCCCAGGGTGACCCTTGGCCATTCACCTAGGGGTCTCTGACCCCAGCAAGCTACTCAGGGCTCCATTTCTCTCCCTGGACTTGTAGTAGAGGCCCTAGGCTGCCCTCTGGTCCTCCACCTAGGGGCCTCTGACCCCAGCATGCTACCCAGGGCTCCACCTCTCTCCCTGGACTTGCAGTAGAGGCCCCAGGGTGCCCATTGGCCCTCCACCTAGGGGTCTCTGACCCCAGCAAGCTACCCAAGGGTCCGCCTCTGACCCCAGCAAGCTGCCCAGGGGCCTGCCTATCTCCCTGGACTTGCAGTAGAGTCCCCAGGGTGCCCCATGGCCCTCCACGAAGGGCCCTCTGACCCCAGCAAGCTGCCCAGGGGTCCACATCTCTCCCTGGACTTGCAGTAGACGCCCCTGGGTGCCCACTGGCCCTCCACCTAGGGGCCTTTGACCCCAGCAAGCTACCTAGGGGTCCAGCTCTCTCCCTGGAATTGCAATAGAGGCCCCAGGGTGCCCCTTTGCCCTCCACCCAGGGGCTACTGACCCCAGCAAGCTACCCAGGTCTCCACCTCTCTCCCTGGACTTGTAGTGGAGGCCCAAGGGTGCCCATTGGCCCTCCACCTAGGGGTCTCTGACCCCAGCAAGCTACCGAGGGGTCCACCTCTCTACCTGGACTTGCAGTAGTCGCCCCTGGGTGCCCCCTGGCCCTCCACCTAGGGGCCTCTGATCCCAGCAAGCTACCCAGGGGTCCACCTCTTTAACTGGACTTATAGTAGAGGCCCCAGGGTGCCCCCTTGCCCTCCACCTAGGGGCCTCTGACCCCAGCAAACTACCCAGGGGTCCACCTCTCTTCCTGGACTTGCAGTAGAGTCCCCAGGGTGCCCCATGGCCCTCCACCTAGGGCCCTCTGACCCCAGCAAGCTACCTAAGGCTCCAACTCTCTCCCTGGACTTGCAGTATAGGCCCCAGGGTGCCCTTGGTCCTTCACCTAGGGGCCTCTGACCCTAGCAAACTACCCAGGGGTCCACCTCTCTCCCTGGACTTGCAGTAGAGTCCCCAGGGTGCCCCATGGCCCCCCCCTAGGGGCCTCTGACACCAGCAAGCTTCCCAGTGGTCTACCTCTCTCCCTAGAGTTGCAGTAGAGGCCCCAGGGTGACCCTTGGCCCTCCACCTAGGGGTCTCTGACCCCAGCAAGCTACCCAGGGCTCCACCTCTCTCCCTGGACTTGTAGTAGAGGCCCTAGGCTGCCCTCTGGTCCTCCACCTAGGGGCCTCTGACCCCGGCATGCTACCCAGGGCTCCACCTCTCTCCCTGGACTTGCAGTAGAGGCCCCAGGGTGCCCATTGGCCCTCCACCTAGGGGTCTCTGACCCCAGCAACCTACCCAAGGGTTTGCTTTTGACCCCAGCAAGCTGCCCAGTTGCCTGCCTATCTCCCTGGACTTGCAGTAGAGTCCCCAGGGTGCCCCATGGCCCTCCACGTAGGGCCCTCTGACCCCAGCAAGCTACCCAGGGGTCCACATCTCTCCCTGGACTTGCAGTAGACGCCCCTGGGTGCCCACTGGCCCTCCACCTAGGGGCCTTTGACCCCAGCAAGCTACCCAGGGGTCCAGCTCTCTCCCTGGAATTGCAATAGAGGCCCCAGGGTGCCCCTTTGCCCTCCACCCAGGGGCTACTGACCCCAGCAAGCTACCCAGGGCTCCACCTCTCTCCCTGGACTTGTAGTAGAGGCCCTAGGCTGCCCTCTGGCCCTCCACTTAGGGGCCTCTGACCCCAGCAAGCAACCCAGGGCTCCACCTCTCTCCCTGGACTTGCAGTAGAGGCCCAAGGGTGCCCATTGGCCCTCCACCTAGGGGTCTCTGACCCAAGCAAGCTACCGAGGGGTCCACCTCTCTACCTGGACTTGCAGTAGACGCCCCTGGGTGCCCCCTGGCCCTCCACCTAGGGGCCTCTGATCCCAGCAAGCTACCCAGGGGTCCACCTCTTTCCCTGGACTTATAGTAGAGGCCCCAGGGTGCCCCATGGCCCTCCACCTAGGGGCCTCTGACCCCAGCAAACTACCCAGGGGTCCACCTCTCTTCCTGGACTTGCAGTAGAGTCCCCAGGGTGCCCCTGGTCCTCCACCTAGGGGCCTCTGACCCTAGCAAACTACCCAGGGGTCCACCTCTCTCCCTGGACTTGCAGTAGAGTCCCTAGGGTGCCCCATGGCCCTCCACCTAGGGGCCTCTGACACCAGCAAGCTTCCCAGTGGTCCACCTCTCTCCCTAGACTTGCATTAGAGGCCCCAGGGTGACCCTTGGCCCTCCACCTAGGAGTCTCTGACCCAAGCAAGCTGCCCAGGGTCCTACCTATCTCCCTGGACTTGCAGTAGAGTCCCCAGGGTGCCCCATGGCCCTCCACCTAGGGGCCTCTGACCCCAGCAAGCTACCCAGGGCTCCAACTCTCTCCCTGGACTTGCAGTATAGGCCTCAGGGTGCCCCCTTGTCCTCCACCTAGGGGCCCCTGACCCAAGCAAGCTGCCCAGGGGTCCACCTCTCTCCCTGGACTTGCAATAGAGGCCCCAGGGTGCCCCTTGGCCCTCCACCTAGGGGCCTCTGACCCCAGAAAGCTACCCAGGGTTCCACCTCTCTCCCTAGACTTGCAGACTAGGCCCCAGGGTGACCCTTGGCCCTCCACCTAGGGGCTTCTGACCCCAGCAAACTGCCCAGGTGCCTGCCTATCTCCCTGGACTTGCAGTAGAGTCCCCAGGGTGCCCCATGGCCCTCCACCTAGGGCCCTCTGACCCCAGCAAGCTACCCAGGGGTCCACATCTCTCCCTGGACTTGCAGTATAGGCCACAGGGTGTCCCCTTGACCTCCACCTAGGGGCCTCTGACCACTGCAAGCTACCCAGGGCTCCACTTCTCTCCCTGGACTTGCAGTAGAGGCCCCAGGGTACCCCGTGGCCCTCCACCTAGGGGCCTCTGAGTCCAGCAAGCTACCCAGGGGTCCACATCTCTCCCTGGACTTGCAGTAGAGGCCCCAGGGTACCCCGTGCCCCTCAACCTAGGGGCCTCCGAACCCAGCAAGCTACCCAGGGGTCCAGCTTTCTCCCTGGACTTGCAATAGAGGCCCCAGGGTGCCCTCTTGCCCTCCACCCAAGGGCTACTGACCCCAGCAAGCTACCCAGGGCTCCACCTCTCTCCCTGGACTTGTACTAGAGGCCCTAGGCTGCCCTCTTGCCCTCCACCTAGGGGCCTCTGACTCCAGAAAGCTACCCAGGGCTCCACCTCTCTCCCTGGACTTGCAGTAGAGGCCCCAGGGTGCCCATTGGCCCTCCACCTAGGGGTCTCTGACCCCAGCAAGCTACCGAGGGGTCCACCTCTCTCCCTGGACTTGCAATAGAGGCCCCAGGGTGCGCCGTGACCCTCCACCTAGGGGCCTCTGACCCCAGCAAGCTACCCAGGGGACCACCTCTCTCCCTGGACTTGCAGTAGAGGCCCCAGGGTGCCCCTTGGCCCTCCATCTAGGGGCCTCTGACCCCAGCAAGCTACCGAGGGGTCCACCTCTCTCCCTGTACATGCAGTAGAGTCCCCAGGGTGCCCCGTGGCCCTCCACCTAGGGGCCTCTGACCCCAGCAAGCTACCCAGGGGTCCACATCTCTCTTTGGACTTGCAGTGGAGGCCCCTGGGTGCCCCCTGGCCCTCCACCTAGGTGCCTCTGACCCTAGCAAGCTACACGGGGGTCCAGCTCTCTCCCTGGACTTGCAATAGAGGCCCCAGGGTGCCCCCCTGCCCTCCACCCAGGGGCTACTGACCCCAGCAAGCTACTCAGGGCTCCACCTCTCTCCCTGGACTTGTAGTAGAGGCCCTAGGCTGCCCTCTGGCCCTCCACCTAGGGGCCTCTGACCCCAGCAAGCTACAGAGGGGTCCACCTCTCTACCTGGACTTGCAGTAGAGGCCCCAGGGTGCCCCGTGGCCCTCCACCTAGGGGCCTCTAACCCCAGCAAGCTACCCAGGGTCCTACCTATCTCCCTGTACTTGCAGTAGAGTCCCCAGGGTGCCCCATGGCCCTCCACCTAGGGCCCTCTGACCCCAGCAAGCTACCCAGGGCTCCATCTCTCTCTCTGGACTTGCAGTATAGGCCTCAGGGTGCCCCCTGGTCCTCCACCTAGGGGCCCCTGACCCAAGTAAGCTGCCCAGGGGTCCATCTCTCTCCCTGGACTTGCAATAGAGGCCCCAGGGTGCCCCTTGGCCCTCCACCTAGGGGCCTCTGACCCCAGAAAGCTACCCAGGGGTCCACCTCTCTCCCTAGACTTGCAGACTAGGCTCCAGGGTGACCATTGGCCCTCCACCTAGGGGCTTCTGACCCCAGCAAGCTGCACAGGGGCCTGCCTATCTCCCTGGACTTGCAGTAGAGCCCCCAGGGTGCCCCATGGCCCTCCACCTAGGGCCCTCTGACCCAAGCAAGCTACCCAGGGGTCCACATCTCTCCCTGGACTTGCAATATAGGCCACAGGGTGCCCCCTTGCCCTCCACCTAGGGGCCTCTGACCCCAGCAAGCTACCCAGGGCTCCACTTCTCTCCCTGGACTTGCAGTAGAGGCCCCAGGGTGCCCCCTTGCCGTCCACCCAGGGGTACTGACCCCAGCAAGCTACCCAGGGCTCCACCTCTCTCCCTAGACTTGCAGTAGAGGCCCCAGGGTGCCCCCTTGCCCTCCACCCAGGGGCTACTGACCCCAGCAAGCTACCCTGTAATCCACTTCTCTCCCTGGACTCTCAGTAGAGGCCCCAGGGTACCCCGTGGCCCTCCACCTAGGGGCCTCTGAGTCCAGCAAGCTACCCAGGGGTCCACATCTCTTCCTGGACTTGCAGTAGAGGCCCGGGGGTACCCTGTGGCCCTCCACCTAGGGGCCTTTGAACCCAGCAAGCTAACCAGGGGTCCAGCTCTCTCCCTGGACTTGCAATTGAGGCCCCAGGGTGCCCTCTTGCCCTCCACCCAAGGGCTACTGACCCCAGCAAGCTACCCAGGGCTCCACATCTCTCCCTGGACTTGCAATATAGGCCACAGGGTGCCCCCTTGCCCTCCACCTAGGGGCCTCTGACCCCAGCAAGCTACCCAGGGCTCCACTTCTCTCCCTGGACTTGCAGTAGAGGCCCCAGGGTGCCCCCTTGCCGTCCACCCAGGGGTACTGACCCCAGCAAGCTACCCAGGGCTCCACCTCTCTCCCTAGACTTGCAGTAGAGGCCCCAGGGTGCCCCCGTGGCCCTCCACCTAGGGGCCTCTGAGTCCAGCAAGCTACCCAGGGGTCCACATCTCTCCCTGGACTTGCAGTAGAGGCCCCGGGGTACCCTGTGGCCCTCCACCTAGGGGCCTCTGAACCCAGCAAGCTAACCAGGGGTCCAGCTCTCTCCCTGGACTTGCAATTGAGGCCCCAGGGTGCCCCCTTGCCCTCCACCCAAGGGCTACTGACCCCAGCAAGCTACCCAGGGCTCCACCTCTCTTCCTGGACTTGTAGTAGAGGCCCTAGGCTGCCCTCTGGCCCTCCACCCAGGGGCCTCTGACCCCAGCAAGCTACTCAGGGCTCCACCTCTCTCCCTGGACTTTTAGTAGAGGCCCCAGAGTGCCCATTGGCCCTCCACCTAGGGGTCTCTGACCCCAGCAAGCTACTGAGGGGTCCCCCTCTGTCCCTGGACTTGCAAAAGGGGCCCCAGGGTGCCCCATGACCCTCCACCTAGGGACCTCTGACCCCAGCAAGCTACCCAGGGGTCCACCTCTCTCCCTGGACTTGCAGTATAGGCCCCAGCGTGCCCCCTGGCCCTCCAACTATGGGCCTCTGAGCCCAGCAAGCTACCCAGGGGTCCACCTCTCTCCTTGGACTTGCAGTATAGGCCCCAGGGTGCCCCCTGGCCCTCCACCTAGGGGCATCTGACCCCAGCAAGCTACCCAGGGGTCCACTTCTCTCCCTGGACTTGCAGTATAGGACCCAGGGTGCCCCCTGGCCCTCCACCTAGGGGCATCTGACACCAGCAAGCTACCCAGGGGTCCACCTCTCTCCCTGGACTTGCAGTATAGGCCCAAGGGTGCCCTCTGGCCTTCCACCTAGGGGCCTCTGACCCTAGCAAACTACCCAGGGGTCCACCTCTCTCCCTGGACTTGCAGTAGAGTCCCTAGGGTGCCCCATGGCCCTCCACCTAGGGGCCTCTGACACCAGCAAACTTCCCAGTGGTCCACCTCTCTCCCTAGACTTGCATTAGAGGCCCCAGGGTGACCCTTGGCCCTCCACCTAGGAGTCTCTGACCCAAGCAAGCTGCCCAAGGTCCTACCTATCTCCCTGGACTTGCAGTAGAGTCCCCAGGGTGCCCCATGGCCCTCCACCTAGGGGCCTCTGACCCCAGCAAGCTACCCAGGGCTCCAACTCTCTCCCTGGACTTGCAGTATAGGCCTCAGGGTGCCCCCTTGTCCTCCACCTAGGGGCCTCTGACCCCAGCAAGCTACCCAGGGGTCCAGCTCTCTCCCTGGACTTGCAATAGAGGCCCCAGGGTGCCCCCTTGCCCTCCACCCAGGGGCTACTGACCCCAGCAAGCTACCCAGGGCTCCACCTCTCTCCCTGGACTTGTAGTAGAGGCCCTAGGCTGCCCTCTGGCCCTCCACCTAGGGGCCTCTGACCCCAGCAAGCTACCCAGGGCTCCACCTCTCTCCCTGGACTTGCAGTAGAGGCCCCAGGTTTACCCTTGGCCCTCCACCTAGGGCCCTTTGACCCCAGCAAGCTACCCAGGGGTCCACCTCTCTCCCTGGACTTGCAGTATAGGCCACAGGGTGCCCCCTTGCCCTCCACCTAGGGGCCTCTGACCCCAGCAAGCTACCCAGGGCTCCACCTCTCTCCCTGGGTTTGCAGTAGAGGCCCCAGGGTGCCCCCTTGCCCTCCACCCAGGGGCTACTGGCCCCAGCAAGCTACCCAGGGCTCCACCTCTCTCCCTGGACTTGCAGTAGAGGCCCCAGGGTACCCCGTGGCCCTCCACCTAGGGGCCTCTGACCCCAGCAAGCTACCCAGGGGTCCACTTCTCTCCCTGGACTTGAAGTAGAGGCCCCAGGGTACCCCGTGGCCCTCCACCTATGGGCCGCTGAACCCAGCAAGCTACCCAGGGGTCCAGCTCTCACCCTGGACTTGCAATAGAGGCCCCAGGGTGCCCCCTTGCCCTCCACCCAGGGGCTACTGACCCCAGCAAGCTACCCAGGGCTCCACCTCTCTCCCTGGACTTGTAGTAGAGGCCCTAGGCTGCCCTCTGGCCCTCCACCTAGGGGCCTCTGACCCCAGCAAGCTACCCTGGGCTCCACCTCTCTCCCTGGACTTGCAGTAGAGGCCCCAGGGTGCCCATTTGCCCTCCACTTAGTGGTCTCTGACCCCAGCAAGCTACCGAGGGGTCCACCTCTCTCCCTGGACTTTCATTAGAGGCCCCAGGGTGCCCCGTGAACCTCCACCTAGTGGCCTCTGACCCCAGCAAGCTACCCAGGGGTCCTCATCTCTCCCTTGTCTTGCAGTAGACGCCGCTGAGTGCCCCCTGGCCCTCCACCTAGGTGCTTCTGACCCCAGCAAGCTACCTAGGGGTCCACCTCTCTCCCTGGACTTTTAGTAGAGGCCCCAGGGTGCCCCTGGCCCTCCACCTAGGGGCCTCTGACCCCAGCAAACTACCCAGGGGTCCACCTCTCTTCCTGGACTTGCAGTAGAGGCCCTACGGTGCCCCCAGGCCCTCCCCCTAGGGGCCTCTGACACCAACAAGCTTCCCAGTGGTCCACCTCTCTCCCTAGACTTTCAGTAGAGGCCCCAGGGTGACCCTTGGCCCTCCACCTTGGGGCCTCTGACCCCAGCAAGCTACCCAGGGGCCTACCTATCTCCCTGGACTTGCAGTTGATTCCCCAGGGTGCCCCATGACCCTGCACCTAGGGCCCTCTGACCCCAGCAAGCTACCCAGGGCTCCAACTCTCTCCCTGGACTTGCAGTATAGGCCCCAGGGTGCCCCCTGGTCCTCCACCTAGGGGCCCCTGACCCAAGCAAGCTGCCCAGAGGTCCACCTCTCTCCCTGGACTTGCAATAGAGGCCCCTGGGTGCCCCCTGGCCCTCCCCCTAGGGGCCTCTGACACCAGCAAGCTTCCCAGTGGTCCACCTCTCTCCCTAGACTTGCAGACTAGGCCCCAGGTTGACCCTTGGCCCTACACCTAGGGGCTTCTGACCTCAGCAAGCTGCCCAGGGGCCTGCCTATCTCCCTGAACTTGCAGTAGAGTCCCCAGGGTGCCCCATGGCCCTCCACGTAGGGCCCTCTGACCCCAGCAAGCTACCCAGGGGTCCACCTCTCTCCCTGGACTTGCAGTATAGGCCACAGGGTGCCCCCTTGCCCTCCACCTAGGGGCCTCTGACCCCAGCAAGCTACCCAGGGCTCCACTTCTCTCCCTGGACTTGCAGTAGAAGCCCCAGGGTGCCCCCTTGCCCTCCACCCAGGGGCTACTGACCCCAGCAAGCTACCCAGGGCTCCACCTCTCTCCCTGGACTTGCTGTAGAGGCCCCAGGGTACCCCGTGGCCCTCCACCTAGGGGCCTCTGATTCCAGCAAGCTACCCAGGGGTCCATCTCTCTCCCTGGACTTGCAGTAGAGGCCCCAGGGTACCCCGTGGCCCTCCACCTAGGGGCCTCTGAACCCAGCAAGCTACCCAGGGGTCCAGCTCTCTCCCTGGACTTGCAATAGAGGCCCCAGGGTGCCCCCTTGCCCTCCACCCAGGGGCCACTGACCCCAGCAAGCTACCCAGGGCTCCACCTCTCTCCCTGGACTTGCAGTAGAGGCCCCAGGGTGCCCATTGGCCCTCCACCTTGGGGTCTCTTACACCAGCAAGCTACCGAGGGGTCCACCTCTCTCCTTGGACTTGCAATAGAGGCCCCAGGGTGCCCCCTGACCCTCCACCTAGGGGCCTCTGACCCCAGCAAGCTTCCCAGTGGTCCACCTCTCTCCCTAGACTTGCAGACTAGGCCCCAGGTTGACCCTTGGCCCTCCACCTAGGGGCTTCTGACCCCAGCAAGCTGCCCAGGGGCCTGCCTATCTCCCTGAACTTGCAGTAGAGTCCCCAGGGTGCCCCATGGCCCTCCACGTAGGGCCCTCTGACCCCAGCAAGCTACCCAGGGGTCCACCTCTCTCCCTGGACTTGCAGTATAGGCCACAGGGTGCCCCCTTGCCCTCCACCTAGGGGCCTCTGACCCCAGCAAGCTACCCAGGGCTCCACTTCTCTCCCTGGACTTGCAGTAGAAGCCCCAGGGTGCCCCCTTGCCCTCCACCCAGGGGCTACTGACCCCAGCAAGCTACCCAGGGCTCCACCTCTCTCCCTGGACTTGCTGTAGAGGCCCCAGGGTACCCCGTGGCCCTCCACCTAGGGGTCTCTTACACCAGCAACCTACCGAGGGGTCCACCTCTCTCCCTGGACTTGCAAAAGAGGCCCCAGGGTGCCCCCTTGCCCACCACCCAGGGGCCACTGACCCCAGCAAGCTACCCAGGGCTCCACCTCTCTCCCTGGACTTGTAGTAGAGGCCCTAGGCTGCCCTCTGGCCCTCCACCTAGGGGCCTCTGACCCCAGCAAGCTACCCAGGGCTCCACCTCTCTCCCTGGACTTGCAGTAGAGGCCCCAGGGTGCCCATTGGCCCTCCACCTAGGGGTCTCTTACACCAGCAAGCTACCGAGGGGTCCACCTCTCTCCCTGGACTTGCAATAGAGGCCCCAGGGTGCCCCCTGACCCTCCACCTAGGGGCCTCTGACCCCAGCAAGCTACCCAGGGGTCCACATCTCTCCCTGGACTTGCAGTAGACGCCCCTGGGTGCCCCCTGGCCCTCCACCAAGGGGCCTGTGACCCCAGCAAGCTACCCAGGGGTCCACCTCTCTCCCTGGACTTATAGTAGAGGCCCCAGGGTGCCCCCTGGCCCTCCACCTAGGGGCCTCTGACCCCAGCAAACTACCCAGATGTCCACCTCTCTTCCTGGACTTGCAGTAGAGTCCCCAGGGTGCCCCATGGCCCTCCACCTAGGGCCCTCTGACCCCAGCAAGCTACCCAGGGCTCCAACCCTCTCCCTGGACTTGCTGTATAGGCCCCAGGGTGCCCCCTGGTCCTCCACCTAGGGGCCTCTGACCCCAGCAAACTACCCAGGGGTCCACCTCTCACCCTGGACTTGCAGTAGAGGCCCCAGGGTGCCCCGTGGCCCTCCCCCTAGGGGCCTCTGACACCAGCAAGCTTCCCAGTGGTCCACCTCTCTCCCTAGACTTGCAGTAGAGGCCCCAGGGTGACCCTTGGCCCTCCAACTAGGGGCCTCTGACACCAGCAAGCTACCCAGGGGTCCAGCTCTCTCCCTGGACTTGCAATAGAGGCCCCAGGGTGCCCCGTGGCCCTCCACCCAGGGGCTACTGACCCCAGCAAGCTACCCAGGGCTCCACCTCTCTCCCTGGACTTGTAGTAGAGGCCCTAGGCTGCCCTCTGGCCCTCCACCTAGGGGCCTCTGACCCCAGCAAGCTACCCAGGGCTCCACCTCTCTCCCTGGACTTGCAGTAGAGGCCCCAGGTTGACCCTTGGCCCTCCACCTAGGGCCCCTTGACCCCAGCAAGCTACCCAGGGGTCCACCTCTCTCCCTGGACTTGCAGTATAGGCCACAGGGTGCCCCCTTGCCCTCCACCTAGGGGCCTCTGACCCCAGCAAGATACCCAGGGCTCCACCTCTCTCCCTGGACTTGCAGTAGAGGCCCCAGGGTGCCCCCTTGCCCTCCACCCAGGGGCTACTGGCCCCAGCAAGCTACCCAGGGCACCACCTCTCTCCCTGGACTTGCAGTAGAGGCCCCAGGGTACCCCGTGGCCCTCCACCTAGGGGCCTCTGACCCCAGCAAGCTACCCAGGGGTCCACTTCTCTCCCTGGACTTGCAGTAGAGGCCCCAGGGTACCCCGTGGCCCTCCACCTAGGGGCCTCTGAACCCAGCAAGCTACCCAGGGGTCCAGCTCTCTCCCTGGACTTGCAATAGAGGCCCCAGGGTGCCCCCTTGCCCTCCACCCAGGGGCTACTGACCCCAGCAAGCTACCCAGGGCTCCACCTCTCTCCCTGGACTTGTAGTAGAGGCCCTAGGCTGCCCTCTGGCCCTCCACCTAAGGGCCTCTGACCCCAGCAAGCTACCCTGGGCTCCACCTCTCTCCCTGGACTTGCAGTAGAGGCCCCAGGGTGCCCATTTGCCCTCCACTTAGTGGTCTCTGACCCCAGCAAGCTACCGAGGGGTCCACCTCTCTCCCTGGACTTTCATTAGAGGCCCCAGGGTGCCCCGTGAACCTCCACCTAGTGGCCTCTGACCCCAGCAAGCTACCCAGGGGTCCTCATCTCTCCCTTGTCTTGCAGTAGACGCCGCTGAGTGCCCCCTGGCCCTCCACCTAGGTGCTTCTGACCCCAGCAAGCTACCTAGGGGTCCACCTCTCTCCCTGGACTTTAGGTAGAGGCCCCAGGGTGCCCCTGGCCCTCCACCTAGGGGCCTCTGACCCCAGCAAACTACCCAGGGGTCCACCTCTCTTCCTGGACTTGCAGTAGAGGCCCTACGGTGCCCCCAGGCCCTCCCCCTAGGGGCCTCTGACACCAGCAAGCTTCCCAGTGGTCCACCTCTCTCCCTAGACTTTCAGTAGAGGCCCCAGGGTGACCCTTGGCCCTCCACCTTGGGGCCTCTGACCCCAGCAAGCTACCCAGGGGCCTACCTATCTCCCTGGACTTGCAGTTGATTCCCCAGGGTGCCCCATGACCCTGCACCTAGGGCCCTCTGACCCCAGCAAGCTACCCAGGGCTCCAACTCTCTCCCTGGACTTGCAGTATAGGCCCCAGGGTGCCCCCTGGTCCTCTACCTAGGGGCCCCTGACCCAAGCAAGCTGCCCAGGGGTCCACCTCTCTCCCTGGACTTGCAATAGAGGCCCCTGGGTGCCCCCTGGCCCTCCCCCTAGGGGCCTCTGACACCAGCAAGCTTCCCAGTGGTCCACCTCTCTCCCTAGACTTGCAGACTAGGCCCCAGGTTGACCCTTGGCCCTCCACCTAGGGGCTTCTGATCCCAGCAAGCTGCCCAGGGGCCTGCCTATCTCCCTGAACTTGCAGTAGAGTCCCCAGGGTGCCCCATGGCCCTCCACGTAGGGCCCTCTGACCCCAGCAAGCTACCCAGGGGTCCACCTCTCTCCTTGGACTTGCAGTATAGGCCACAGGGTGCCCCTTGCCCTCCACCTAGGGGCCTCTGACCCCAGCAAGCTACCCAGGGCTCCACTTCTCTCCCTGGACTTGCAGTAGAAGCCCCAGGGTGCCCCCTTGCCCTCCACCCAGGGGCTACTGACCCCAGCAAGCTACCCAGGGCTCCACCTCTCTCCCTGGACTTGCTGTAGAGGCCCCAGGGTACCCCGTGGCCCTCCACCTAGGGGCCTCTGATTCCAGCAAGCTACCCAGGGGTCCATCTCTCTCCCTGGACTTGCAGTAGAGGCCCCAGGGTACCCCGTGGCCCTCCACCTAGGGGCCTCTGAACCCAGCAAGCTACCCAGGGGTCCAGCTCTCTCCCTGGACTTGCAATAGAGGCCCCAGGGTGCCCCCTTGCCCTCCACCCAGGGGCCACTGACCCCAGCAAGCTACCCAGGGCTCCACCTCTCTCCCTGGACTTGCAGTAGAGGCCCCAGGGTGCCCATTGGCCCTCCACCTTGGGGTCTCTTAAACCAGCAAGCTACCGAGGGGTCCACCTCTCTCCTTGGACTTGCAATAGAGGCGCCAGGGTGCCCCCTGACCCTCCACCTAGGGGCCTCTGACCCCAGCAAGCTTCCCAGTGGTCCACCTCTCTCCCTAGACTTGCAGACTAGGCCCCAGGTTGACCCTTGGCCCTCCACCTAGGGGCTTCTGACCCCAGCAAGCTGCCCAGGGGCCTGCCTATCTCCCTGAACTTGCAGTAGAGTCCCCAGGGTGCCCCATGGCCCTCCACGTAGGGCCCTCTGACCCCAGCAAGCTACCCAGGGGTCCACCTCTCTCCCTGGACTTGCAGTATAGGCCACAGGGTGCCCCCTTGCCCTCCACCTAGGGGCCTCTGACCCCAGCAAGCTACCCAGGGCTCCACTTCTCTCCCTGGACTTGCAGTAGAAGCCCCAGGGTGCCCCCTTGCCCTCCACCCAGGGGCTACTGACCCCAGCAAGCTACCCAGGGGTCCACCTCTCACCCTGGACTTGCAGTAGAGGCCCCAGGGTGCCCCGTGGCCCTCCCCCTAGGGGCCTCTGACACCAGCAAGCTTCCCAGTGGTCCACCTCTCTCCCTAGACTTGCAGTAGAGGCCCCAGGGTGACCCTTGGCCCTCCAACTAGGGGCCTCTGACCCCAGCAAGCTACCCAGGGGTCCAGCTCTCTCCCTGGACTTGCAATAGAGGCCCCAGGGTGCCCCGTGGCCCTCCACCCAGGGGCTACTGACCCCAGCAAGCTACCCAGGGCTCCACCTCTCTCCCTGGACTTGTAGTAGAGGCCCTAGGCTGCCCTCTGGCCCTCCACCTAGGGGCCTCTGACCCCAGCAAGCTACCCAGGGCTCCACCTCTCTCCCTGGACTTGCAGTAGAGGCCCCAGGTTGACCCTTGGCCCTCCACCTAGGGCCCTTTGACCCCAGCAAGCTACCCAGGGGTCCACCTCTCTCCCTGGACTTGCAGTATAGGCCACAGGGTGCCCCCTTGCCCTCCACCTAGGGGCCTCTGACCCCAGCAAGATACCCAGGGCTCCACCTCTCTCCCTGGACTTGCAGTAGAGGCCCCAGGGTGCCCCCTTGCCCTCCACCCAGGGGCTACTGGCCCCAGCAAGCTACCCAGGGCTCCACCTCTCTCCCTGGACTTGCAGTAGAGGCCCCAGGGTACCCCGTGGCCCTCCACCTAGGGGCCTCTGACCCCAGCAAGCTACCCAGGGGTCCACTTCTCTCCCTGGACTTGCAGTAGAGGCCCCAGGGTACCCCGTGGCCCTCCACCTAGGGGCCTCTGAACCCAGCAAGCTACCCAGGGGTCCAGCTCTCTCCCTGGACTTGCAATAGAGGCCCCAGGGTGCCCCCTTGCCCTCCACCCAGGGGCTACTGACCCCAGCAAGCTACCCAGGGCTCCACCTCTCTCCCTGGACTTGTAGTAGAGGCCCTAGGCTGCCCTCTGGCCCTCCACCTAAGGGCCTCTGACCCCAGCAAGCTACCCTGGGCTCCACCTCTCTCCCTGGACTTGCAGTAGCGGCCCCAGGGTGCCCATTTGCCCTCCACTTAGTGGTCTCTGACCCCAGCAAGCTACCGAGGGGTCCACCTCTCTCCCTGGACTTTCATTAGAGGCCCCAGGGTGCCCCGTGAACCTCCACCTAGTGGCCTCTGACCCCAGCAAGCTACCCAGGGGTCCTCATCTCTCCCTTGTCTTGCAGTAGACGCCGCTGAGTGCCCCCTGGCCCTCCACCTAGGTGCTTCTGACCCCAGCAAGCTACCTAGGGGTCCACCTCTCTCCCTGGACTTTTAGTAGAGGCCCCAGGGTGCCCCTGGCCCTCCACCTAGGGGCCTCTGACCCCAGCAAACTACCCAGGGGTCCACCTCTCTTCCTGGACTTGCAGTAGAGGCCCTACGGTGCCCCCAGGCCCTCCCCCTAGGGGCCTCTGACACCAGCAAGCTTCCCAGTGGTCCACCTCTCTCCCTAGACTATCAGTAGAGGCCCCAGGGTGACCCTTGGCCCTCCACCTTGGGGCCTCTGACCCCAGCAAGCTACCCAGGGGCCTACCTATCTCCCTGGACTTGCAGTTGATTCCCCAGGGTGCCCCATGACCCTGCACCTAGGGCCCTCTGACCCCAGCAAGCTACCCAGGGCTCCAACTCTCTCCCTGGACTTGCAGTATAGGCCCCAGGGTGCCCCCTGGTCCTCTACCTAGGGGCCCCTGACCCAAGCAAGCTGCCCAGGGGTCCACCTCTCTCCCTGGACTTGCAATAGAGGCCCCTGGGTGCCCCCTGGCCCTCCCCCTAGGGGCCTCTGACACCAGCAAGCTTCCCAGTGGTCCACCTCTCTCCCTAGACTTGCAGACTAGGCCCCAGGTTGACCCTTGGCCCTCCACCTAGGGGCTTCTGACCCCAGCAAGCTGCCCAGGGGCCTGCCTATCTCCCTGAACTTGCAGTAGAGTCCCCAGGGTGCCCCATGGCCCTCCACGTAGGGCCCTCTGACCCCAGCAAGCTACCCAGGGGTCCACCTCTCTCCTTGGACTTGCAGTATAGGCCACAGGGTGCCCCCTTGCCCTCCACCTAGGGGCCTCTGACCCCAGCAAGCTACCCAGGGCTCCACTTCTCTCCCTGGACTTGCAGTAGAAGCCCCAGGGTGCCCCCTTGCCCTCCACCCAGGGGCTACTGACCCCAGCAAGCTACCCAGGGCTCCACCTCTCTCCCTGGACTTGCTGTAGAGGCCCCAGGGTACCCCGTGGCCCTCCACCTAGGGGCCTCTGATTCCAGCAAGCTACCCAGGGGTCCATCTCTCTCCCTGGACTTGCAGTAGAGGCCCCAGGGTACCCCGTGGCCCTCCACCTAGGGGCCTCTGAACCCAGCAAGCTACCCAGGGGTCCAGCTCTCTCCCTGGACTTGCAATAGAGGCCCCAGGGTGCCCCCTTGCCCTCCACCCAGGGGCCACTGACCCCAGCAAGCTACCCAGGGCTCCACCTCTCTCCCTGGACTTGCAGTAGAGGCCCCAGGGTGCCCATTGGCCCTCCACCTTGGGGTCTCTTAAACCAGCAAGCTACCGAGGGGTCCACCTCTCTCCTTGGACTTGCAATAGAGGCCCCAGGGTGCCCCCTGACCCTCCACCTAGGGGCCTCTGACCCCAGCAAGCTTCCCAGTGGTCCACCTCTCTCCCTAGACTTGCAGACTAGGCCCCAGGTTGACCCTTGGCCCTCCACCTAGGGGCTTCTGACCCCAGCAAGCTGCCCAGGGGCCTGCCTATCTCCCTGAACTTGCAGTAGAGTCCCCAGGGTGCCCCATGGCCCTCCACGTAGGGCCCTCTGACCCCAGCAAGCTACCCAGGGGTCCACCTCTCTCCCTGGACTTGCAGTATAGGCCACAGGGTGCCCCCTTGCCCTCCACCTAGGGGCCTCTGACCCCAGCAAGCTACCCAGGGCTCCACTTCTCTCCCTGGACTTGCAGTAGAAGCCCCAGGGTGCCCCCTTGCCCTCCACCCAGGGGCTACTGACCCCAGCAAGCTACCCAGGGCTCCACCTCTCTCCCTGGACTTGCTGTAGAGGCCCCAGGGTACCCCGTGGCCCTCCACCTAGGGGTCTCTTACACCAGCAAGCTACCGAGGGGTCCACCTCTCTCCCTGGACTTGCAAAAGAGGCCCCAGGGTGCCCCCTTGCCCACCACCCAGGGGCCACTGACCCCAGCAAGCTACCCAGGGCTCCACCTCTCTCCCTGGACTTGTAGTAGAGGCCCTAGGCTGCCCTCTGGCCCTCCACCTAGGGGCCTCTGACCCCAGCAAGCTACCCAGGGCTCCACCTCTCTCCCTGGACTTGCAGTAGAGGCCCCAGGGTACCCCGTGGCCCTCCACCTAGGGGCCTCTGACCCCAGCAAGCTACCTAGGGGTCCACTTCTCTCCCTGGACTTGCAGTAGAGGCCCCAGGGTACCCCGTGGCCCTCCACCTAGGGGCCTCTGAACCCAGCAAGCTACCCAGGGGTCCAGCTCTCTCCCTGGACTTGCAATAGAGGCCCCAGGGTGCCCCCTTGCCCTCCACCCAGGGGCTACTGACCCCAGCAAGCTACCCAGGGCTCCACCTCTCTCCCTGGACTTGTAGTAGAGGCCCTAGGCTGCCCTCTGGCCCTCCACTTAGGGGCTTCTGACCCTAGCAAGCTACCCAGGGGTCCACCTCTCTCCCTGGACTTATAGTAGAGGCCCCAGGGTGCCCCCTGGCCCTCCACCTAGGGGCCTCTGAGTCCAGCAAGCTACCGAGGGGTCCACCTCTCTCCCTGGACTTGCAGTAGAGGCCCCAGGGTGGCCAGTGGCACTCCACATAGGGGCCTCTGACCCCAGCAAGCTACCCAGGGGTCCACATCTCTCCCTGGACTTGCAGTAGACGCCCCTGGGTGCCCCCTGGCCCTCCACCTAGGGCCCTCTGACCCCAGCAAGCTACCCAGGGGTCCACCTCTCTCCCTGGACTTATAGTAGAGGCCCTACGTTGACCCTGGCCCTCCCCCTAGGGGCCTCTGACACCAGCAAGCTACCCAGGGCTCCACCTCTCTCCCTAGACTTGCAGACTAGGCCCCAGGGTGCCCCCTGGCCCTCCACCTAGGGGCCTCTGACCCCAGCAAGCTGCCCAGGGGCCTGCCTATCTCCCTGGACTTGCAGTAGAGTCCCCAGGGTGCCCCATGGCCCTCCACCTAGGGGCCTCTGACCCCAGCAAGCTGCCCAGGGGCCTGCCTACCTCCCTGGACTTTCAGTAGTGTCCCAAGGGTGACCCATGGCCCTCCACGTAGGGCCCTCTGACCCCAGCAAGCTACCCAGGGGTCCAACTCTCTCCCTGGACTTGCAGTAGAGGCCCCAGGGAACCCCTGGCCCTCCACCCAGGGGCCTCTGAAACCAGCAAGCTACCCAGGGGTCCACCTCTCTCCCTGGACTTATAGTAGAGGCCCTAAGGTGCCCCCTGGCCCTCCCCCTAGGGGCCTCTGACACCAGCAAGCTTCCCAGTGATTCACCTCTTTCCCTGGACTTGCAGTAGAGGCCCCAGGGTACCCCGTGGCCCTCCACCTAGGGGCCTCTGACCCCAGCAAGCTACCCAGGGGTCCACATCTCTCCCTGGACTTGCAGTAGAGGACCCAGGGTACCTTGTGGCCCTCCACCTAGGGGCCTTTGAATCCAGCAAGCTACCCAGGGGTCCAGCTCTCTCCCTGGACTTGCAATAGAGGCCCCAGGGTGCCCCCTTGCCCTCCAACCAGTGGCTACTGACCCCAGCAAGCTACCCAGGGCTCCACCTCTCTCCCTGGACTTTCAGTAGAGGCCCCAGGGTGCCCATTGGCCCTCCACCTAGGGGTCTCTGACCCCAGCAAGCTACCGAGGGGTCCACCTCTCTCCCTGGACTTGCAGTATAGGCCCCAGGGTGCCCTCTGGCCCTCCAACTAGGGGCCTCTGACCCCAGCAAGCTACCCAGGGGTCCACCTCTCTCCTTGGACTTGCAGTATAGGCCCCAGGGTGCCCCCTGGCCCTTCACCTAGGAGCATCTGACCCCAGCAAGCTACCCAGGGGTCCACCTCTCACCCTGGACTTGCAGTATAGGACCCAGGGTGCCCCCTGGCCCTCCACCTAGGGGCATCTGACACCAGCAAGCTACCCATGGGGTCCACCTCTCTCCCTGGTCTTGCAGTATAGGACCTGGGGTGCCCTCTGGCCCTCCACCTAGGGGCCTCTGACCCTAGCAAACTACCCTGGAGTCCACTTCTCTTCCTGGACTTGCAGTAGAGCCCCCAGGGTGCCCCTTGGCCCTCCATCTAGGGGCATCTGACCCCAGCAAGCTACCGAGGGGTCCACCTCTCTCCCTGGACATGCAGTAGAGGCCCCAGGGTGCCCCGTGGCCCTCCACCTAGGGGCCTCTAACCCCAGCAAGCTACCCAGGGGTCCACATCTCTCTTTGGACTTGCAGTGGAGGCCCCTGTGCCCCCTGGCCCTCCACCTAGGGGCCTCTGACCCTAGCAAGCTACCCGGGGTCCAGCTCTCTCCCTGGACTTGCAATAGAGGTCCCAGGATGCCCCCTTGCCCTCCACCAAGGGGCTACTGACCCCAGCAAGCTACTCAGGGCTCCACCTCTCTCCCTGGACTTGTAGTAGAGGCCCTAGGCTGCCCTCTGGCCCTCCACCTACGGGCCTCTGACCCCAGCAAGCTACCCAAGGCTTCACCTCTCTCCCTGGACTTGCAGTAGAGGCCCCAGGGTGCCCATTGGCCCTCCACCTAGGGACCTCTGACCCCAGCAAGCTACCGAGGGGTCCACCTCTCTCCCTGGACTTGCAGTAGAGGCCCCAGGGTGCCCCGTGGCCCTCCACCTAGGGGCCTCTGACCCCAGCAAGCTACCCAGGGGTCCACCTCTCTTCCTGGACTTGCAGTATAGGCCCCAGGGTGCCCCCTGGCCCTCCAACTAGGGGCCTCTGATCCCAGCAAGCTACCCAGGGGTCCACCTCTCTCCTTGGACTTGCAGTGTAGGCCCCAGGGTGCCCCTGGCCCTCCACCCAGGGGCTACTGACCCCAGCAAGCTACCCAGGGCTCCACCTCTCTCCCTGGACTTTCAGTAGAGGCCCCAGGGTGCCCATTGGCCCTCCACCTAGGGGTCTCTGACCCCAGCAAGCTACCGAGGGGTCCACCTCTCTCCCTGGACTTGCAGTATAGGCCCCAGGGTGCCCTCTGGCCCTCCAACTAGGGGCCTCTGACCCCAGCAAGCTACCCAGGGGTCCACCTCTCTCCTTGGACTTGCAGTATAGGCCCCAGGGTGCCCCCTGGCCCTTCACCTAGGAGCATCTGACCCCAGCAAGCTACCCAGGGGTCCACCTCTCACCCTGGACTTGCAGTATAGGACCCAGGGTGCCCCCTGGCCCTCCACCTAGGGGCATCTGACACCAGCAAGCTACCCAGGGGTCCACCTCTCTCCCTGGTCTTGCAGTATAGGACCTGGGGTGCCCTCTGGCCCTCCACCTAGGGGCCTCTGACCCTAGCAAACTACCCTGGAGTCCACTTCTCTTCCTGGACTTGCAGTAGAGCCCCCAGGGTGCCCCTTGGCCCTCCATCTAGGGGCATCTGACCCCAGCAAGCTACCGAGGGGTCCACCTCTCTCCCTGGACATGCAGTAGAGGCCCCAGGGTGCCCCGTGGCCCTCCACCTAGGGGCCTCTAACCCCAGCAAGCTACCCAGGGGTCCACATCTCTCTTTGGACTTGCAGTGGAGGCCCCTGTGCCCCCTGGCCCTCCACCTAGGGGCCTCTGACCCTAGCAAGCTACCCGGGGTCCAGCTCTCTCCCTGGACTTGCAATAGAGGTCCCAGGATGCCCCCTTGCCCTCCACCAAGGGGCTACTGACCCCAGCAAGCTACTCAGGGCTCCACCTCTCTCCCTGGACTTGTAGTAGAGGCCCTAGGCTGCCCTCTGGCCCTCCACCTAGGGGCCTCTGACCCCAGCAAGCTACCCAAGGCTTCACCTCTCTCCCTGGACTTGCAGTAGAGGCCCCAGGGTGCCCATTGGCCCTCCACCTAGGGACCTCTGACCCCAGCAAGCTACCGAGGGGTCCACCTCTCACCCTGGACTTGCAGTAGAGGCCCCAGGGTGCCCCGTGGCCCTCCACCTAGGGGCCTCTGACCCCAGCAAGCTACCCAGGGGTCCACCTCTCTTCCTGGACTTGCAGTATAGGCCCCAGGGTGCCCCCTGGCCCTCCAACTAGGGGCCTCTGATCCCAGCAAGCTACCCAGGGGTCCAGCTCTCTCCCTGGACTTGCAATAGAGGCCCCAGGGTGCCCCGTGGCCCTCCACCCAGGGGCTACTGACCCCAGCAAGCTACCCAGGGCTCCACCTCTCTCCCTGGACTTGTAGTAGAGGCCCTAGGCTGCCCTCTGGCCCTCCACCTAGGGGCCTCTGACCCCAGCAAGCTACCCAGGGCTCCACCTCTCTCCCTGGACTTGCAGTAGAGGCCCCAGGTTGACCCTTGGCCCTCCACCTAGGGCCCTTTGACCCCAGCAAGCTACCCAGGGGTCCACCTCTCTCCCTGGACTTGCAGTATAGGCCACAGGGTGCCCCCTTGCCCTCCACCTAGGGGCCTCTGACCCCAGCAAGATACCCAGGGCTCCACCTCTCTCCCTGGACTTGCAGTAGAGGCCCCAGGGTGCCCCCTTGCCCTCCACCCAGGGGCTACTGGCCCCAGCAAGCTACCCAGGGCTCCACCTCTCTCCCTGGACTTGCAGTAGAGGCCCCAGGGTACCCCGTGGCCCTCCACCTAGGGGCCTCTGACCCCAGCAAGCTACCCAGGGGTCCACTTCTCTCCCTGGACTTGCAGTAGAGGCCCCAGGGTACCCCGTGGCCCTCCACCTAGGGGCCTCTGAACCCAGCAAGCTACCCAGGGGTCCAGCTCTCTCCCTGGACTTGCAATAGAGGCCCCAGGGTGCCCCCTTGCCCTCCACCCAGGGGCTACTGACCCCAGCAAGCTACCCAGGGCTCCACCTCTCTCCCTGGACTTGTAGTAGAGGCCCTAGGCTGCCCTCTGGCCCTCCACCTAAGGGCCTCTGACCCCAGCAAGCTACCCTGGGCTCCACCTCTCTCCCTGGACTTGCAGTAGCGGCCCCAGGGTGCCCATTTGCCCTCCACTTAGTGGTCTCTGACCCCAGCAAGCTACCGAGGGGTCCACCTCTCTCCCTGGACTTTCATTAGAGGCCCCAGGGTGCCCCGTGAACCTCCACCTAGTGGCCTCTGACCCCAGCAAGCTACCCAGGGGTCCTCATCTCTCCCTTGTCTTGCAGTAGACGCCGCTGAGTGCCCCCTGGCCCTCCACCTAGGTGCTTCTGACCCCAGCAAGCTACCTAGGGGTCCACCTCTCTCCCTGGACTTTTAGTAGAGGCCCCAGGGTGCCCCTGGCCCTCCACCTAGGGGCCTCTGACCCCAGCAAACTACCCAGGGGTCCACCTCTCTTCCTGGACTTGCAGTAGAGGCCCTACGGTGCCCCCAGGCCCTCCCCCTAGGGGCCTCTGACACCAGCAAGCTTCCCAGTGGTCCACCTCTCTCCCTAGACTATCAGTAGAGGCCCCAGGGTGACCCTTGGCCCTCCACCTTGGGGCCTCTGACCCCAGCAAGCTACCCAGGGGCCTACCTATCTCCCTGGACTTGCAGTTGATTCCCCAGGGTGCCCCATGACCCTGCACCTAGGGCCCTCTGACCCCAGCAAGCTACCCAGGGCTCCAACTCTCTCCCTGGACTTGCAGTATAGGCCCCAGGGTGCCCCCTGGTCCTCTACCTAGGGGCCCCTGACCCAAGCAAGCTGCCCAGGGGTCCACCTCTCTCCCTGGACTTGCAATAGAGGCCCCTGGGTGCCCCCTGGCCCTCCCCCTAGGGGCCTCTGACACCAGCAAGCTTCCCAGTGGTCCACCTCTCTCCCTAGACTTGCAGACTAGGCCCCAGGTTGACCCTTGGCCCTCCACCTAGGGGCTTCTGACCCCAGCAAGCTGCCCAGGGGCCTGCCTATCTCCCTGAACTTGCAGTAGAGTCCCCAGGGTGCCCCATGGCCCTCCACGTAGGGCCCTCTGACCCCAGCAAGCTACCCAGGGGTCCACCTCTCTCCTTGGACTTGCAGTATAGGCCACAGGGTGCCCCCTTGCCCTCCACCTAGGGGCCTCTGACCCCAGCAAGCTACCCAGGGCTCCACTTCTCTCCCTGGACTTGCAGTAGAAGCCCCAGGGTGCCCCCTTGCCCTCCACCCAGGGGCTACTGACCCCAGCAAGCTACCCAGGGCTCCACCTCTCTCCCTGGACTTGCTGTAGAGGCCCCAGGGTACCCCGTGGCCCTCCACCTAGGGGCCTCTGATTCCAGCAAGCTACCCAGGGGTCCATCTCTCTCCCTGGACTTGCAGTAGAGGCCCCAGGGTACCCCGTGGCCCTCCACCTAGGGGCCTCTGAACCCAGCAAGCTACCCAGGGGTCCAGCTCTCTCCCTGGACTTGCAATAGAGGCCCCAGGGTGCCCCCTTGCCCTCCACCCAGGGGCCACTGACCCCAGCAAGCTACCCAGGGCTCCACCTCTCTCCCTGGACTTGCAGTAGAGGCCCCAGGGTGCCCATTGGCCCTCCACCTTGGGGTCTCTTAAACCAGCAAGCTACCGAGGGGTCCACCTCTCTCCTTGGACTTGCAATAGAGGCCCCAGGGTGCCCCCTGACCCTCCACCTAGGGGCCTCTGACCCCAGCAAGCTTCCCAGTGGTCCACCTCTCTCCCTAGACTTGCAGACTAGGCCCCAGGTTGACCCTTGGCCCTCCACCTAGGGGCTTCTGACCCCAGCAAGCTGCCCAGGGGCCTGCCTATCTCCCTGAACTTGCAGTAGAGTCCCCAGGGTGCCCCATGGCCCTCCACGTAGGGCCCTCTGACCCCAGCAAGCTACCCAGGGGTCCACCTCTCTCCCTGGACTTGCAGTATAGGCCACAGGGTGCCCCCTTGCCCTCCACCTAGGGGCCTCTGACCCCAGCAAGCTACCCAGGGCTCCACTTCTCTCCCTGGACTTGCAGTAGAAGCCCCAGGGTGCCCCCTTGCCCTCCACCCAGGGGCTACTGACCCCAGCAAGCTACCCAGGGCTCCACCTCTCTCCCTGGACTTGCTGTAGAGGCCCCAGGGTACCCCGTGGCCCTCCACCTAGGGGTCTCTTACACCAGCAAGCTACCGAGGGGTCCACCTCTCTCCCTGGACTTGCAAAAGAGGCCCCAGGGTGCCCCCTTGCCCACCACCCAGGGGCCACTGACCCCAGCAAGCTACCCAGGGCTCCACCTCTCTCCCTGGACTTGTAGTAGAGGCCCTAGGCTGCCCTCTGGCCCTCCACCTAGGGGCCTCTGACCCCAGCAAGCTACCCAGGGCTCCACCTCTCTCCCTGGACTTGCAGTAGAGGCCCCAGGGTACCCCGTGGCCCTCCACCTAGGGGCCTCTGACCCCAGCAAGCTACCTAGGGGTCCACTTCTCTCCCTGGACTTGCAGTAGAGGCCCCAGGGTACCCCGTGGCCCTCCACCTAGGGGCCTCTGAACCCAGCAAGCTACCCAGGGGTCCAGCTCTCTCCCTGGACTTGCAATAGAGGCCCCAGGGTGCCCCCTTGCCCTCCACCCAGGGGCTACTGACCCCAGCAAGCTACCCAGGGCTCCACCTCTCTCCCTGGACTTGTAGTAGAGGCCCTAGGCTGCCCTCTGGCCCTCCACTTAGGGGCTTCTGACCCTAGCAAGCTACCCAGGGGTCCACCTCTCTCCCTGGACTTATAGTAGAGGCCCCAGGGTGCCCCCTGGCCCTCCACCTAGGGGCCTCTGAGTCCAGCAAGCTACCGAGGGGTCCACCTCTCTCCCTGGACTTGCAGTAGAGGCCCCAGGGTGGCCAGTGGCACTCCACATAGGGGCCTCTGACCCCAGCAAGCTACCCAGGGGTCCACATCTCTCCCTGGACTTGCAGTAGACGCCCCTGGGTGCCCCCTGGCCCTCCACCTAGGGCCCTCTGACCCCAGCAAGCTACCCAGGGGTCCACCTCTCTCCCTGGACTTATAGTAGAGGCCCTACGTTGACCCTGGCCCTCCCCCTAGGGGCCTCTGACACCAGCAAGCTACCCAGGGCTCCACCTCTCTCCCTAGACTTGCAGACTAGGCCCCAGGGTGCCCCCTGGCCCTCCACCTAGGGGCCTCTGACCCCAGCAAGCTGCCCAGGGGCCTGCCTATCTCCCTGGACTTGCAGTAGAGTCCCCAGGGTGCCCCATGGCCCTCCACCTAGGGGCCTCTGACCCCAGCAAGCTGCCCAGGGGCCTGCCTACCTCCCTGGACTTTCAGTAGTGTCCCAAGGGTGACCCATGGCCCTCCACGTAGGGCCCTCTGACCCCAGCAAGCTACCCAGGGGTCCAACTCTCTCCCTGGACTTGCAGTAGAGGCCCCAGGGAACCCCTGGCCCTCCACCCAGGGGCCTCTGAAACCAGCAAGCTACCCAGGGGTCCACCTCTCTCCCTGGACTTATAGTAGAGGCCCTAAGGTGCCCCCTGGCCCTCCCCCTAGGGGCCTCTGACACCAGCAAGCTTCCCAGTGATTCACCTCTTTCCCTGGACTTGCAGTAGAGGCCCCAGGGTACCCCGTGGCCCTCCACCTAGGGGCCTCTGACCCCAGCAAGCTACCCAGGGGTCCACATCTCTCCCTGGACTTGCAGTAGAGGACCCAGGGTACCTTGTGGCCCTCCACCTAGGGGCCTTTGAATCCAGCAAGCTACCCAGGGGTCCAGCTCTCTCCCTGGACTTGCAATAGAGGCCCCAGGGTGCCCCCTTGCCCTCCAACCAGTGGCTACTGACCCCAGCAAGCTACCCAGGGCTCCACCTCTCTCCCTGGACTTTCAGTAGAGGCCCCAGGGTGCCCATTGGCCCTCCACCTAGGGGTCTCTGACCCCAGCAAGCTACCGAGGGGTCCACCTCTCTCCCTGGACTTGCAGTATAGGCCCCAGGGTGCCCTCTGGCCCTCCAACTAGGGGCCTCTGACCCCAGCAAGCTACCCAGGGGTCCACCTCTCTCCTTGGACTTGCAGTATAGGCCCCAGGGTGCCCCCTGGCCCTTCACCTAGGAGCATCTGACCCCAGCAAGCTACCCAGGGGTCCACCTCTCACCCTGGACTTGCAGTATAGGACCCAGGGTGCCCCCTGGCCCTCCACCTAGGGGCATCTGACACCAGCAAGCTACCCATGGGGTCCACCTCTCTCCCTGGTCTTGCAGTATAGGACCTGGGGTGCCCTCTGGCCCTCCACCTAGGGGCCTCTGACCCTAGCAAACTACCCTGGAGTCCACTTCTCTTCCTGGACTTGCAGTAGAGCCCCCAGGGTGCCCCTTGGCCCTCCATCTAGGGGCATCTGACCCCAGCAAGCTACCGAGGGGTCCACCTCTCTCCCTGGACATGCAGTAGAGGCCCCAGGGTGCCCCGTGGCCCTCCACCTAGGGGCCTCTAACCCCAGCAAGCTACCCAGGGGTCCACATCTCTCTTTGGACTTGCAGTGGAGGCCCCTGTGCCCCCTGGCCCTCCACCTAGGGGCCTCTGACCCTAGCAAGCTACCCGGGGTCCAGCTCTCTCCCTGGACTTGCAATAGAGGTCCCAGGATGCCCCCTTGCCCTCCACCAAGGGGCTACTGACCCCAGCAAGCTACTCAGGGCTCCACCTCTCTCCCTGGACTTGTAGTAGAGGCCCTAGGCTGCCCTCTGGCCCTCCACCTACGGGCCTCTGACCCCAGCAAGCTACCCAAGGCTTCACCTCTCTCCCTGGACTTGCAGTAGAGGCCCCAGGGTGCCCATTGGCCCTCCACCTAGGGACCTCTGACCCCAGCAAGCTACCGAGGGGTCCACCTCTCTCCCTGGACTTGCAGTAGAGGCCCCAGGGTGCCCCGTGGCCCTCCACCTAGGGGCCTCTGACCCCAGCAAGCTACCCAGGGGTCCACCTCTCTTCCTGGACTTGCAGTATAGGCCCCAGGGTGCCCCCTGGCCCTCCAACTAGGGGCCTCTGATCCCAGCAAGCTACCCAGGGGTCCACCTCTCTCCTTGGACTTGCAGTGTAGGCCCCAGGGTGCCCCTGGCCCTCCACCCAGGGGCTACTGACCCCAGCAAGCTACCCAGGGCTCCACCTCTCTCCCTGGACTTTCAGTAGAGGCCCCAGGGTGCCCATTGGCCCTCCACCTAGGGGTCTCTGACCCCAGCAAGCTACCGAGGGGTCCACCTCTCTCCCTGGACTTGCAGTATAGGCCCCAGGGTGCCCTCTGGCCCTCCAACTAGGGGCCTCTGACCCCAGCAAGCTACCCAGGGGTCCACCTCTCTCCTTGGACTTGCAGTATAGGCCCCAGGGTGCCCCCTGGCCCTTCACCTAGGAGCATCTGACCCCAGCAAGCTACCCAGGGGTCCACCTCTCACCCTGGACTTGCAGTATAGGACCCAGGGTGCCCCCTGGCCCTCCACCTAGGGGCATCTGACACCAGCAAGCTACCCAGGGGTCCACCTCTCTCCCTGGTCTTGCAGTATAGGACCTGGGGTGCCCTCTGGCCCTCCACCTAGGGGCCTCTGACCCTAGCAAACTACCCTGGAGTCCACTTCTCTTCCTGGACTTGCAGTAGAGCCCCCAGGGTGCCCCTTGGCCCTCCATCTAGGGGCATCTGACCCCAGCAAGCTACCGAGGGGTCCACCTCTCTCCCTGGACATGCAGTAGAGGCCCCAGGGTGCCCCGTGGCCCTCCACCTAGGGGCCTCTAACCCCAGCAAGCTACCCAGGGGTCCACATCTCTCTTTGGACTTGCAGTGGAGGCCCCTGTGCCCCCTGGCCCTCCACCTAGGGGCCTCTGACCCTAGCAAGCTACCCGGGGTCCAGCTCTCTCCCTGGACTTGCAATAGAGGTCCCAGGATGCCCCCTTGCCCTCCACCAAGGGGCTACTGACCCCAGCAAGCTACTCAGGGCTCCACCTCTCTCCCTGGACTTGTAGTAGAGGCCCTAGGCTGCCCTCTGGCCCTCCACCTAGGGGCCTCTGACCCCAGCAAGCTACCCAAGGCTTCACCTCTCTCTCTGGACTTGCAGTAGAGGCCCCAGGGTGCCCATTGGCCCTCCACCTAGGGACCTCTGACCCCAGCAAGCTACCGAGGGGTCCACCTCTCACCCTGGACTTGCAGTAGAGGCCCCAGGGTGCCCCGTGGCCCTCCACCTAGGGGCCTCTGACCCCAGCAAGCTACCCAGGGGTCCACCTCTCTTCCTGGACTTGCAGTATAGGCCCCAGGGTGCCCCCTGGCCCTCCAACTAGGGGCCTCTGATCCCAGCAAGCTACCCAGGGGTCCACCTCTCTCCTTGGACTTGCAGTGTAGGCCCCAGGGTGCCCCTGGCCCTCCACCCAGGGGCTACTGACCCCAGCTAGCTACCCAGGGCTCCACCTCTCTCCCTGGACTTGCAGTAGAGGCCCCAGGGTACCTAGTGGCCCTCTACCTAGGGGCCTCTGACCCCAGCAAGCTACCCAGGGCTCCACCTCTTTCCCTGGACTTGCAATAGAGGCCCCAGGGTGCCCCGTGACCCTCCACCTAGGGGCCTCTGACCCCAGCAAGCTACCCAGGGGTCCAGCTCTCTCCCTGGACTTGCAATAGAGGCCCCAGGGTGCCCCCTTGCCCTCCACCCAGGGGCTACTGACCCCAGCAAGCTACCCAGGGCTCCACCTCTCTCCCTGGACTTGTAGTAGAGGCCCTAGGCTGCCCTCTGGCCCTCCACCTAGGGGCCTCTGACCCCAGCAAGCTACCCAGGGCTCCACCTCTCTCCCTGGACTTGCAGTAGAGGCCCCAGGTTGACCCTTGGCCCTCCACCTAGGGCCCTTTGACCCCAGCAAGCTACCCAGGGCTCCACCTCTCTCCCTGGACTTGCAGTAAAGGCCCCAGGGTGACCCCTTGCCCTCCACCCAGGGGCTACTGGCCCCAGCAAGCTACCCAGGGCTCCACCTCTCTCCCTGGACTTGCATTAGAGGCCCCAGGGTGCCCCGTGAACCTCCACCTAGTGGCCTCTGACCCCAGCAAGCTACCCTGGGCTCCACCTCTCTCCCTGGACTTGCAGTAGAGGCCCCAGGGTGCCCATTTGCGCTCCACCTAGGGGTCTCTGACCCCAGCAAGCTACCGAGGGGTCCACCTCTCTCCCTGGACTTGCATTAGAGGCCCCAGGGTGCCCCGTGAACCTCCACCTAGTGGCCTCTGACCCCAGCAAGCTACCCAGGGGTCCTCATCTCTCCCTTGTCTTGCAGTAGACGCCGCTGAGTGCCCCCTGGCCCTCCACCTAGGGGCCTCTGACCCCAGCAAGCTACCTAGGGGTCCACCTCTCTCCCTGGACTTTTAGTAGAGGCCCCAGGGTGCCCCTGGCCCTCCACCTAGGGGCCTCTGACCCCAGCAAACTACCCAGGGGTCCACCTCTCTTCCTGGACTTGCAGTAGAGGCCCTACGGTGCCCCCAGGCCCTCCGCCTAGGGGCCTCTGACACCAGCAAGCTTCCCAGTGGTCCACCTCTCTCCCTAGACTTTCAGTAGAGGCCCCAGGGTGACCCTTGGCCCTCCACCTAGGGGCCTCTGACCCCAGAAAGCTACCCAGGGGCCTACCTATCTCCCTGGACTTGCAGTGGAGTCCCCAGGGTGCCCCATGACCCTGCACCTAGGGCCCTCTGACCCCAGCAAGCTACCCAGGGCTCCAACTCTCTCCCTGGACTTGCAGTATAGGCCCCAGGGTGCCCCCTGGTCCTCCACCTAGGGGCCCCTGACCCAAGCAAGCTGCCCAGGGGTCCACCTTTCTCCCTGGACTTGCAATAGAAGCCCCTGGGTGCCCCCTGGCCCTCCCCCTAGGTCCCTCTGACACCAGCAAGCTTCCCAGTGGTCCACCTCTCTCCCTAGACTTGCAGTAGAGGCCCCAGGGTGACCCTTGGCCCTCCACCTAGGGGCCTCTGACCCCAGCAAGCTACCCAGGGGCCTACCTATCTCCCTGGACTTGCAGTAGAGTCCCCAGGGTGCCCAATGGCCCTCCAACTAGGGCCCTCTGACCCTAGCAAGCTACCCAGGGCTCCAACTCTCTCCCTGGACTTGCAGTATAGGCCCCAGGGTGCCCCCTGGTCCTCCAATTAGGGGCCCCTGACCCAAGCAAGCTGCCCAGGGGTCCACCTCTCTCCCTGGACTTGCAATAGAGGCCCCAGGGTGGCCCTCGGCCCTCCACCTAGGGGCCTCTGACCCCAGAAAGCTACCCAGGGGTCCACCTCTCTCCCTAGACTTGCAGACTAGGCCCCAGGGTGACCCTTGGCCCTCCACCTAGGGGCCTCTGACCCCAGCAAGCTGCCCAGGGGCCTGCCTATCTCCCTGGACTTGCAGTAGAGTCCCCAGGGTGCCCCATGGCCCTCCACCTAGGGCCCTCTGACCCCAGCAAGCTACCCAGGGGTCCACCTCTCTCCCTGGACTTGCAGTATAGGCCACAGGGTGCCCCCTTGCCCTCCACCTAGGGGCCTCTGACCCCAGCAAGCTACCCAGGGCTACACTTCTCTCCCTGGACTTGAAGTAGAGGCCGAAGGGTGCCCCCTTGCCCTCCACCCAGGGGCTACTGACCCCAGCAAGCTACCCAGGGCTCCACCTCTCTCCCTGGACTTGCAGTAGAGGCCCCAGGGTACCCCGTGGCTCTCCACCTAGGGGCCTCTGAGTCCAGCAAGCTACCCAGGGGTCCACCTCTCTCCCTGGACTTGCAGTAGAGGCCCGAGGTTACCCCGTGGCCCTCCACCTAGGGGCCTCTGAACCCAGCAAGCATCCCAGGGGTCCAGCTCTCTCCTTGGACTTGCAGTATAGGCCCCAGGGTGCCCCCTTGTCCTCCACACAGGGGCTACTGACCCCAGCAAGCTACCCAGGGGTCCACCTCTCTAACTGGACTTGCAGTATGGGCCCCAGGGTGCCCTCTGGCCTTCCACCTAGGGGCCTCTGACCCTAGCAAACTACCCAGGGGTCCACCTCTCTCCCTGGACTTGCTGTAGAGGCCCCAGGGTGCCCCTTGCCCTCCACCTAGGGGCCTCTGACCCCAGCAAGCTACCCTGGAGTCCACCTCTCTCCCTGGACTTGCAGTAGAGGCCCCAGGGTGCCCCTTGGCCCTCCACCTAGGGGCCTCTGAACACAGCAAGCTACCGAAATTCCACCTCTCTCCGTGGACTTGCAGTAGAGGCCCCAGGGTGCCCCATGGCCCTCCACCTAGGGCCCTCTGACCCCAGCAAGCTACCCAGGGCTAAAACTCTCTCCCTGGACTTGCAGTATAGGCCTCAGGGTGCCCCCTGGTCCTCCACTTAGGGGCCCCTGACCCAAGCAAGCTGCCCAGGGGTCCACCTCTCTCCCTGGTCTTGCAATAGAGTACCCAGGGTGCCCCTTGGCCCTCCACCTAGGGGCCTCTTACCCCAGAAAGATACCCAGGGGTCCACCTCTCTCCCTAGACTTGCAGACTAGGCCCCAGGGTGACCCTTGGGCCTCCACCTAGGGGCTTCTGACCCCTGCAAGCTGCCCAGGGGCCTGCCTATCTCCCTGGACTTGCAGTAGAGGCCCCAGGGTGCCCCATGGCCGTCCACCTAGGGGCTTCTGACCCCAGCAAGCTGCCCAGGGGCCTGCCTATCTCCCTGGACTTGCAGTAGAGTCCCCAGGGTTTCCCATGTCCCTGCACCTAGGGCCCTCTGACCCCAGCAAGCTACCCAGGGCTCCACCTCTCTCCCTGGACTTGCAGTAGAGGCCCCAGGGTGCCCCCTTGCCCTCCACCTAGGGGCTACTGACCCCAGGAAGCTACCCAGGGCTCCACCTCTCTCCCTGGACTTGCAGTAGAGGCCCCAGGGTGCCCCCTTGCCCTCCACCTAGGGGCCTCTGACCCCAGCAAGCTACCAAGGGCTCCACCTCTCTCCCTGGACTTGCAGTAGAGGCCCCAAGGTGCCCATTGGCCCTCCACCTAGGGGCCTCTGACCCCAGCAAGCTACCCAGGGGTCCACCTCTCTCCCTGGACTTATAGGCGAGGCCCCAGGGTGCCCCCTGGCCCTCCACCTAGGGGCTTCTGACCCCAGCAAACTACCCAGGGGTCCACCTCTCTTCCTGGACTTGCAGTAGAGTCCCCAGGGTGCCCCATGGCCCTCCACCTAGGGCCCTCTGACCCCAGCAAGCTACCCAGGGCTCCAACTCTCTCCCTGGACTTGCAGTATAGACCTCAGGGTGCCCCCTGGTCCTCCACCTAGGGGCCTCTGACCCTAGCAAACTACACAGGGGTCCACCTCTCTCCCTGTACTTGCAGTAGAGGCCCCAGGGTGCCCCTTGGCCCTCCACCTAGGGGCCTCTGACCCCAGCAAGCTACAGAGGGGTCCACCTCTCTCCCTGGACTTGCAGTAGAGGCCCCAGGGTGCCCCGTGGCCCTCCACCTAGGGGCCTCTGACACCAGCCAGCTTCCCAGTGGTCTACCTCTCTCCCTAGACTTGCAGTAGAGGCCCCAGGGTGACCCTTGGCCCTCCAACTAGGGGCCTCTGACCCCAGCAAGCTACCCAGGGTCCTACCTATCTCCCTGGACTTGCAGTAGAGTCCCCAGGGTGCCCCATGGCCCTCCACCTAGGGCCCTCTGACCCCAGAAAGCTACCCAGGGCTCCAACTCTCTCCCTGGACTTGCAGTATAGGCCTCAGGGTGCCCCCTGGTCCTCCACCTAGTTGCCCCTGACTCAAGCAAGCTGCCCAGGGGTCCACCTCTCTCCCTGGACTTGCAATAGAGGCCCCAGGGTGCCCCTTGGCCCTCCACCTAGGGGCCTTTGACCCCAGAAAGCCACCCAGGGGTCCACCTCTCTCCCTAGACTTGCAGACTAGGCCCCAGGGTGACCCTTGGCCCTCCACCAAGGGGCCTCTGACCCCAGCAAGCTGACCAGGGGCCTGCCTATCTCCCTGGACTTGCAGTAGAGTCCCCAGGGTGCCCCTTGGCCCTTCACCTAGGGTCCTCTGACCCCAGCAAGCTACCCAGGGGTCCACATCTCTCCCTGGACTTGCAATAGAGGCCCCCGGGTGCCCCCTTGCCCTCCACCCAAGGGCTACTGACCCCAGCAAGCTACCCTGGGCTCCGTCTCTCTCCCTGGACTTGTAGTAGAGGCCCTAGGCTGCCCTCTGGTCCTCCACCTAGGGGCCTCTGACCCCAGCAAGCTACCCAGGGCTCCACCTCTCTCCCTGGACTTGCAGTAGAGGCCCCAGGGTGCCCCTTGGCCCTTCACCTAGGGCCCTCTGACCCCAGCAAGCTACCCAGGGGTCCACATCTCTCCCTGGACTTGCAATAGAGGCCCCAGGGTGCCCCGTGACCCTCCACCTAGGGGCCTCTGACCCCAGCAAGCTACACAGGGGTCCACATCTCTCCCTGGACTTGCAGTAGACACCCCTGGGTGCCCCCTGGCCCTCCACCTAGGGGCCTTTGACCCCAGCAAGCTACCCAGGGGTCCACCTCTCTCCATGGACTTATAGTAGAGGCCCCAGGGTGCCCCCTGGCCCTCCACCTAGGGGCCTCTGAGTCCAGCAAGCTACCCAGGGGTCCACATCTCTCCCTGGACTTGCAGTAGAGGCCCCAGAGTACCCAGTGGCCCTCCACCTAGGGACCTCTGATCCCAGCAAGCTACCCAGGGGTCCAGCTCTCTCCCTGGACTTGCAATAGAGGCCCCAGGGTGCCCCCTTTCCCTCCACCCAAGGGCTACTGACCCCAGCAAGCTAACCTGGGCTCCACCTCTCTCCCTGGAATTGTAGTAGAGGCCCTAGGCTGCCCTCTGGTCCTCCACCTAGGGGCCTCTGACCCCAGAAAGCTACCCAGAGGCCTGCCTATCTCCCTGGACTTGCAGTAGAGTCCCCAGGGTGCCCCATGGCCCTCCACGTAGGGCCCTCTGACCCCAGCAAGCTACCAAGGGGTCCACCTCTCTCCATGGACTTGCAGTAGACGCCCCTGGTTGCCCACTGGCCCTTCACCTATAGGCCTTTGACCCCAGCAAGCTACCCAGGGGTCCACCTCTCTCCATGGACTTATAGTAGAGGCCCCAGGGTGCCCATTGGCCCTCCACCTAGGGTTGATTGACCCCAGCAAGCTACCGAGGGGTCCACCTCTCTCCCTGGACTTGCAATAGAGGCCCCAGGTTGCCCCGTGACCCTCCACCTAGGGGCCTCTGACCCCAGCAAGCTACCCAGGGGTCCACCTCTCTCCCTGGACTTGCAGTATAGGCCCCAGGGTGTCCCCTGGCCCTCCTACTAGGGGCCTCTGACCCCAGCAAGCTACCCAGGGGTCCACCTCTCTCCTTGGACTTGCAGTATAGGCCCCAGGGTGCCCCCTGGTCCTCCACCTAGGGGCCCCTGACCCCAGCAAGCTACCCAGGGGTCCACCTCTCTCCCTGGACTTGCAGTATAGGACCCAGGGTGCCCCCTGGCCCTCCACCTAGGGGCATCTGACAGCAGCAAGCTACCTAAGGGTCCACCTCTCTCCCTGGACTTGCAGTATAGGACCCAGGGTGCCCCCTGGCCCTCCACCTAGGGGCCTCTGACCCCAGCAAGCTACCCAGGGGTCCACATATCTCCCTGGACTTATAGTAGAGGCCCTACAGTGCCCCCTGGCCCTCCCCCTAGGGGCCTCTGACACCATCAAGCTTCCCAGTGATTCACCTCTCTCCCTGGACTTGCAGTAGAGTCCCCAGGGTGCCCCATGGCCCTCCACCTAGGGCCCTTTGACCCCAGCAAGCTACCCAGGCGTCCACCTCTCTCCCTGGACTCGCAGTATTGGCCACAGGGTGCCCCCTTGCCCTCCACCTAGGGGTCTCTGACCCCAGCAAGCTGCCCAGGGGCCTGCCTATCTCCCTGGACTTGCAGTAGGGTCCCCAGGGTGCCCCATGGCCCTCCACGTAGGGCCTTCTGACCCCAGCAAACTACCCAGGGGTCCACCTCTCTCCCTGGACTTGCAGTATAGGCCACAGGGTGCCGCCTTGCCCTCCACATAGGGCCCTTTGACCCCAGCAAGCTAACCAGGGGTCCACCTCTCTTCCTGGACTTTTAGTAGAGGCCCCAGGGTGCCCCCTGGCCCTCCACCTAGGGGCCTTTGACCCCAGCAAACTACCCAGGGGTCCACCTCTCTTCCTGGACTTGAAGTAGAGGCCCTACGGTGCCCCCTGGTCCTCCACCTAGGGGCCCCTGACCCAAGCAAGCTGCCCAGTGGTCCACCTCTCTCCCTAGACTTGCAGTAGAGGCCCCAGGGTGACCCTTGGCCCTCCACCTAGGGGCCTCTGACCCCAGCAAGCTACCCAGGGGCCTACCTATCTCCCTGGACTTGCAATAGAGGTCCCAGGGTGCCCCCTTGCCCTCCACCAAGGGGCTACTGACCCCAGCAAGCTACTCAGGGCTCCACCTCTCTCCCTGGACTTGTAGTAGAGGCCCTAGGCTGCCATCTGGCCCTCCACCTAGGGGCCTCTGACCCCAGCAAGCTACCCAAGGCTTCACCTCTCTCCCTGGACTTGCAGTAGAGGCCCCAGGGTGCCCATTGGCCCTCCACCTAGGGACCTCTGACCCCAGCAAGCTACCGAGGGGTCCACCTCTCTCCCTGGACTTGCAGTAGAGGCCCCAGGGTGCCCCGTGGCCCTCCACCTAGGGGCCTCTGACCCCAGCAAGCTACCCAGGGGTCCACCTCTCTTCCTGGACTTGCAGTATAGGACCCAGGGTGCCCCCTGGCCCTCCAACTAGGGGCCTCTGATCCCAGCAAGCTACCCAGGGGTCCACCTCTCTCCTTGGACTTGCAGTGTAGGCCCCAGGGTGCCCCTGGCCCTCCACCCAGGGGCTAATGACCCCAGCAAGCTACCCAGGGCTCCACCTCTCTCCCTGGACTTGCAGTAGAGGCCCCAGGGTACCTAGTGGCCCTCTACCTAGGGGCCTCTGACCCCAGCAAGCTACCCAGGGCTCCACCTCTTTCCCTGGACTTGCAATAGAGGCCCCAGGGTGCCCCGTGACCCTCAACCTAGGGGCCTCTGACCCCAGCAAGCTACCCAGGGGTCCAGCTCTCTCCCTGGACTTGCAATAGAGGCCCCAGGGTGCCCCCTTGCCCTCCACCCAGGGGCTACTGACCCCAGCAAGCTACCCAGGGCTCCACCTCTCTCCCTGGACTTGTAGTAGAGGCCCTAGGCTGCCCTCTGGCCCTCCACCTAGGGGCCTCTGACCCCAGCAAGCTACCCAGGGCTCCACCTCTCTCCCTGGACTTGCAGTAGAGGCCCCAGGTTGACCCTTGGCCCTCCACCTAGGGCCCTTTGACCCCAGCAAGCTACCCAGGGCTCCACCTCTCTCCCTGGACTTGCAGTAAAGGCCCCAGGGTGACCCCTTGCCCTCCACCCAGGGGCTACTGGCCCCAGCAAGCTACCCAGGGCTCCACCTCTCTCCCTGGACTTGCAGTAGAGGCCCCAGGGTACCCCGTGGCCCTCCACCTAGGGGCCTCTGACCCCAGCAAGCTACCCAGGGGTCCACATCTCTCCCTGGACTTGCAGTAGAGGCCCCAGGGTACCCCGTGGCCCCTCCACCTAGGGGCCTCTGAACCCAGCAAGCTACCCAGGGGTCCAGCTCTCTCCCTGGACTTGCAATAGAGGCCCCAGGGTGCCCCCTTGCCCTCCACCCAGGGGCTACTGACCCCAGCAAGCTACCCAGGGCTCCACCTCTCTCCCTGGACTTGTAGTAGAGGCCCTAGGCTGCCCTCTGGCCCTCCACCTAGGGGCCTCTGACCCCAGCAAGCTACCCTGGGCTCCACCTCTCTCCCTGGACTTGCAGTAGAGGCCCCAGGGTGCCCATTTGCGCTCCACCTAGGGGTCTCTGACCCCAGCAAGCTACCGAGGGGTCCACCTCTCTCCCTGGACTTGCATTAGAGGCCCCAGGGTGCCCCGTGAACCTCCACCTAGTGGCCTCTGACCCCAGCAAGCTACCCAGGGGTCCTCATCTCTCCCTTGTCTTGCAGTAGACGCCGCTGAGTGCCCCCTGTCCCTCCACCTAGGGGCCTCTGACCCCAGCAAGCTACCTAGGGGTCCACCTCTCTCCCTGGACTTTGAGTAGAGGCCCCAGGGTGCCCCTGGCCCTCCACCTAGGGGCCTCTGACCCCAGCAAACTACCCAGGGGTCCACCTCTCTTCCTGGACTTGCAGTAGAGGCCCTACGGTGCCCCCAGGCCCTCCCCCTAGGGGCCTCTGACACCAGCAAGCTTCCCAGTGGTCCACCTCTCTCCCTAGACTTTCAGTAGAGGCCCCAGGGTGACCCTTGGCCCTCCACCTAGGGGCCTCTGACCCCAGCAAGCTACCCAGGGGCGTACCTATCTCCCTGGACTTGCAGTGGAGTCCCCAGGGTGCCCCATGACCCTGCACCTAGGGCCCTCTGACCCCAGCAAGCTACCCAGGGCTCCAACTCTCTCCCTGGACTTGCAGTATAGGCCCCAGGGTGCCCCCTGGTCCTCCACCTAGGGGCCCCTGACCCAAGCAAGCTGCCCAGGGGTCCACCTCTCTCCCTGGACTTGCAATAGAGGCCCCTGGGTGCCCCCTGGCCCTCCCCCTAGGTCCCTCTGACACCAGCAAGCTTCCCAGTGGTCCACCTCTCTCCCTAGACTTGCAGTAGAGGCCCCAGGGTGACCCTTGGCCCTCCACCTAGGGGCCTCTGACCCCAGCAAGCTACCCAGGGGCCTACCTCTCTCCCTGGACTTGCAGTAGAGTCCCCAGGGTGCCCAATGGCCCTCCAACTAGGGCCCTCTGACCCTAGCAAGCTACCCAGGGCTCCAACTCTCTCCCTGGACTTGCAGTATAGGCCCCAGGGTGCCCCCTGGTCCTCCACCTAGGGGCCCCTGACCCAAGCAAGCTGCCCAGGGGTCCACCTCTCCCTGGACTTGCAGTAGACGCCCCTGGGTGCCCACTGGCCCTCCACCTAGGGGCCTCTGATCCCAGAAAGCTACCCAGGGGTCCACCTCTTTCCCTGGACTTATAGTAGAGGCCCCAGGGTGCCCCCTTGCCCTCCACCTAGGGGCCTCTGACCCCAGCAAACTACCCAGGGGTCCACCTCTCTTCCTGGACTTGCAGTAGAGTCCCCAGGGTGCCCCATGGCCCTCCACCTAGGGGCCTCTGACACCAGCAAGCTTTCCAGTGGTCCACCTCTCTCCCTAGACTTGCAGTAGAGGCCCCAGGGTGACCCTTGGCCATTCACCTAGGGGTCTCTGACCCCAGCAAGCTACCCAGGGCTCCACTTCTCTCCCTGGACTTGTAGTAGAGGCCCTAGGCTGCCCTCTGGTCCTCCACCTAGGGGCCTCTGACCCCAGCATGCTACCCAGGGCTCCACCTCTCTCCCTGGACTTGCAGTAGAGGCCCCTGGGTGCCCATTGGCCCTCCACCTAGGGTTCTCTGACCCCAGCAAGCTACCCAAGGGTCCGCCTCTGACCCCAGCAAGCTGCCCAGGGGCCTGCCTATCTCCCTGGACTTGCATTAGAGTCCCCAGGGTGCCCCATGGCCCTCCACGAAGGGCCCTCTGACCCCAGCAAGCTACCCAGGGGTCCACCTCTCTCCCTGGACTTATAGTAGAGGCCCCAGGGTGCCCCCTGGCCCTCCACCTAGGGGCCTCTGAGTCCAGCAAGCTACCGAGGGGTCCACCTCTCTCCCTGGACTTGCAGTAGAGGCCCCAGGGTGGCCAGTGGCACTCCACCTAGGGGCCTCTGACCCCAACAAGCTACCCAGGGGTCCACATCTCTCCCTGGACTTGCAGTAGACGCCCCTGGGTGCCCCCTGGCCCTCCACCTAGGGCCCTCTGACCCCAGCAAGCTACCCAGGGGTCCACCTCTCTCCCTGGACTTATAGTAGAGGCCCTACGTTGACCCTGGCCCTCCCCCTAGGGGCCTCTGACACCAGCAAGCTACCCAGGGCTCCACCTCTCTCCCTAGACTTGCAGACTAGGCCCCAGGGTGCCCCCTGGCCCTCCACCTAGGGGCCTCTGACCCCAGCAAGCTGCCCAGGGGCCTGCCTATCTCCCTGGACTTGCAGTAGAGTCCCCAGGGTGCCCCATGGCCCTCCACCTAGGGGCCTCTGACCCCAGCAAGCTGCCCAGGGGCCTGCCTACCTCCCTGGACTTTCAGTAGTGTCCCCAGGGTGACCCATGGCCCTCCACGTAGGGCCCTCTGACCCCAGCAAGCTACCCAGGGGTCCAACTCTCTCCCTGGACTTGCAGTAGAGGCCCCAGGGTACCCCGTGGCCCTCCACCTAGGGGCCTCTGACCCCAGCAAGCTACCCAGGGGTCCACATCTCTCCCTGGACTTGCAGTAGAGGACCCAGGGTACCTTGTGGCCCTCCACCTAGGGGCCTTTGAATCCAGCAAGCTACCCAGGGGTCCAGCTCTCTCCCTGGACTTGCAATAGAGGCCCCAGGGTGCCCCCTTGCCCTCCAACCAGTGGCTACTGACCCCAGCAAGCTACCCAGGGCTCCACCTCTCTCCCTGGACTTTCAGTAGAGGCCCCAGGGTGCCCATTGGCCCTCCACCTAGGGGTCTCTGACCCCAGCAAGCTACCGAGGGGTCCACCTCTCTCCCCGGACTTGCAATAGAGGCCCCAGGGTGCCCCATTACCCTCCACCTAGGGGCCTCTGACCCCAGCAAGCTACCCAGGGGTTCACCTCTCTCCCTGGACTTGCAGTATAGGCCCCAGGGTGCCCTCTGGCCCTCCAACTAGGGGCCTCTGACCCCAGCAAGCTACCCAGGGGTCCACCTCTCTCCTTGGACTTGCAGTATAGGCCCCAAGGTGCCCCCTGGCCCTTCACCTAGGAGCATCTGACCCCAGCAAGCTACCCAGGGGTCCACCTCTCACCCTGGACTTGCAGTATAGGACCCAGGGTGCCCCCTGGCCCTCCACCTAGGGGCATCTGACACCAGCAAGCTACCCAGGGGTCCACCTCTCTCCCTGGTCTTGCAGTATAGGACCCAGGGTGCCCTCTGGCCCTCCACCTAGGGGCCTCTGACCCTAGCAAACTACCCTGGAGTCCACTTCTCTTCCTGGACTTGCAGTAGAGCCCCCAGGGTGCCCCTTGGCCCTCCATCTAGGGGCATCTGACCCCAGCAAGCTACCGAGGGGTCCACCTCTCTCCCTGGACATGCAGTAGAGGCCCCAGGGTGCCCCGTGGCCCTCCACCTAGGGGCCTCTAACCCCAGCAAGCTACCCAGGGGTCCAAATCTCTCTTTGGACTTGCAGTGGAGGCCCCTGTGCCCCCTGGCCCTCCACCTAGGGGCCTCTGACCCTAGCAAGCTACCCGGGGTCCAGCTCTCTCCCTGGACTTGCAATAGAGGTCCCAGGGTGCCCCCTTGCCCTCCACCAAGGGGCTACTGACCCCAGCAAGCTACTCAGGGCTCCACCTCTCTAACTGGACTTGTAGTAGAGGCCCTAGGCTGCCCTCTGGCCCTCCACCTAGGGGCCTCTGACCACAGCAAGCTACCCAAGGCTTCACCTCTCTCCCTGGACTTGCAGTAGAGGCCCCAGGGTGCCCATTGGCCCTCCACCTAGGGACCTCTGACCCCAGCAAGCTACCGAGGGGTCCACCTCTCTCCCTGGACTTGCAGTAGAGGCCCCAGGGTGCCCCGTGGCCCTCCACCTAGGGGCCTCTGACCCCAGCAAGCTACCCAGGGGTCCACCTCTCTTCCTGGACTTGCAGTATAGGCCCCAGGGTGCCCCCTGGCCCTCCAACTAGGGGCCTCTTATCCCAGCAAGCTACCCAGGGGTCCACCGCTCTCCTTGGACTTGCAGTGTAGGCCCCAGGGTGCCCCTGGCCCTCCACCCAGGGGCTACTGACCCCAGCAAGCTACCCAGGGCTCCACCTCTCTCCCTGGACTTGCAGTAGAGGCCCCAGGGTACCTAGTGGCCCTCTACCTAGGGGCCTCTGAAGCCAGCAAGCTACCCAGGGCTCCACCTCTTTCCCTGGACTTGCAATAGAGGCCCCAGGGTGCCCCGTGACCCTCCACCTAGGGGCCTCTGACCCCAGCAAGCTACCCAGGGGTCCAGCTCTCTCCCTGGACTTGCAATAGAGGCCCCAGGGTGCCCCCTTGCCCTCCACCCAGGGGCTACTGACCCCAGCAAGCTACCCAGGGCTCCACCTCTCTCCCTGGACTTGTAGTAGAGGCCCTAGGCTGCCCTCTGGCCCTCCACCTAGGGGCCTCTGACCCCAGCAAGCTACCCAGGGCTCCACCTCTCTCCCTGGACTTGCAGTAGAGGCCCCAGGTTGACCCTTGGCCCTCCACCTAGGGCCCTTTGACCCCAGCAAGCTACCCAGGGCTCCACCTCTCTCCCTGGACTTGCAGTAAAGGCCCCAGGGTGACCCCTTGCCCTCCACCCAGGGGCTACTGGCCCCAGCAAGCTACCCAGGGCTCCACCTCTCTCCCTGGACTTGCAGTAGAGGCCCCAGGGTACCCCGTGGCCCTCCACCTAGGGGCCTCTGACCCCAGCAAGCTACCCAGGGGTCCACATCTCTCCCTGGACTTGCAGTAGAGGCCCCAGGGTACCCCGTGGCCCCTCCACCTAGGGGCCTCTGAACCCAGCAAGCTACCCAGGGGTCCAGCTCTCTCCCTGGACTTGCAATAGAGGCCCCAGGGTGCCCCCTTGCCCTCCTCCCAGGGGCTACTGACCCCAGCAAGCTACCCAGGGCTCCACCTCTCTCCCTGGACTTGTAGTAGAGGCCCTAGGCTGCCCTCTGGCCCTCCACCTAGGGGCCTCTGACCCCAGCAAGCTACCCTGGGCTCCACCTCTCTCCCTGGACTAGCAGTAGAGGCCCCAGGGTGCCCATTTGCGCTCCACCTAGGGGTCTCTGACCCCAGCAAGCTACCGAGGGGTCCACCTCTCTCCCTGGACTTGCATTAGAGGCCCCAGGGTGCCCCGTGAACCTCCACCTAGTGGCCTCTGACCCCAGCAAGCTACCCAGGGGTCCTCATCTCTCCCTTGTCTTGCAGTAGACGCCGCTGAGTGCCCCCTGGCCCTCCACCTAGGGGCCTCTGACCCCAGCAAGCTACCTAGGGGTCCACCTCTCTCCCTGGACTTTTAGTAGAGGCCCCAGGGTGCCCCTGGCCCTCCACCTAGGGGCCTCTGACCCCAGCAAACTACCCAGGGGTCCACCTCTCTTCCTGGACTTGCAGTAGAGGCCCTACGGTGCCCCCAGGCCCTCCCCCTAGGGGCCTCTGACACCAGCAAGCTTCCCAGTGGTCCACCTCTCTCCCTAGACTTTCAGTAGAGGCCCCAGGGTGACCCTTGGCCCTCCACCTAGGGGCCTCTGACCCCAGCAAGCTACCCAGGGGCCTACCTATCTCCCTGGACTTGCAGTGGAGTCCCCAGGGTGCCCCATGACCCTGCACCTAGGGCCCTCTGACCCCAGCAAGCTACCCAGGGCTCCAACTCTCTCCCTGGACTTGCAGTATAGGCCCCAGGGTGCCCCCTGGTCCTCCACCTAGGGGCCCCTGACCCAAGCAAGCTGCCCAGGGGTCCACCTCTCTCCCTGGACTTGCAATAGAGGCCCCTGGGTGCCCCCTTGCCCTCCCCCTAGGTCCCTCTGACACCAGCAAGCTTCCCAGTGGTCCACCTCTCTCCCTAGACTTGCAGTAGAGGCCCCAGGGTGACCCTTGGCCCTCCACCTAGGGGCCTCTGACCCCAGCAAGCTACCCAGGGGCCTACCTATCTCCCTGGACTTGCAGTAGAGTCCCCAGGGTGCCCAATGGCCCTCCAACTAGGGCCCTCTGACCCTAGCAAGCTACCCAGGGCTCCAACTCTCTCCCTGGACTTGCAGTATAGGCCCCAGGGTGCCCCCTGGTCCTCCACCTAGGGGCCCCTGACCCAAGCAAGCTGCCCAGGGGTCCACCTCTCTCCCTGGACTTGCAATAGAGGCCCCAGGGTGGCCCTCGGCCCTCCACCTAGGGGCCTCTGACCCCAGAAAGCTACCCAGGGGTCCACCTCTCTCCCTAGACTTGCAGACTAGGCCCCAGGGTGACCCTTGGCCCTCCACCTAGGGGCCTCTGACCCCAGCAAGCTGCCCAGGGGCCTGCCTATCTCCCTGGACTTGCAGTAGAGTCCCCAGGGTGCCCCATGGCCCTCCACCTAGGGCCCTCTGACCCCAGCAAGCTACCCAGGGGTCCACCTCTCTCCCTGGACTTGCAGTATAGGCCACAGGGTGCCCCCTTGCCCTCCACCTAGGGGCCTCTGACCCCAGCAAGCTACCCAGGGCTCCACTTCTCTCCCTGGACTTGCAGTAGAGGCCGAAGGGTGCCCCCTTGCCCTCCACCCAGGGGCTACTGACCCCAGCAAGCTACCCAGGGCTCCACCTCTCTCCCTGGACTTGCAGTAGAGGCCCCAGGGTACCCCGTGGCCCTCCACCTAGGGGCCTCTGAGTCCAGCAAGCTACCCAGGGGTCCACCTCTCTCCCTGGACTTGCAGTAGAGGCCCGAGGTTACCCCGTGGCCCTCCACCTAGGGGCCTCTGAACCCAGCAAGCATCCCAGGGGTCCAGCTCTCTCCTTGGACTTGCAGTATAGGCCCCAGGGTGCCCCCTTGTCCTCCGCACAGGGGCTACTGACCCCAGCAAGCTACCCAATGGTCCACCTCTCTAACTGGACTTGCAGTATGGGCCCCAGGGTGCCCTCTGGCCTTCCACCTAGGGGCCTCTGACCCTAGTAAACTACCCAGGGGTCCACCTCTCTCCCTGGACTTGCTGTAGAGGCCCCAGGGTGCCCCTTGCCCTCCACCTAGGGGCCTCTGACCCCAGCAAGCTACCCTGGAGTCCACCACTCTCCCTGGACTTGCAGTAGAGGCACCAGGGTGCCCCTTGGACCTCCACCTAGGGTCCTCTGAACACAGCAAGCTACCGAAATTCCACCTCTCTCCGTGGACTTGCAGTAGAGGCCCCAGGGTGCCCCATGGCCCTCCACCTAGGGCCCTCTGACCCCAGCAAGCTACCCAGGGCTAAAACTCTCTCCCTGGACTTGCAGTATAGGCCTCAGGGTGCCCCCTGGTCCTCCACTTAGGGGCCCCTGACCCAAGCAAGCTGCCCAGGGGTCCACCTCTCTCCCTGGTCTTGCAATAGAGTACCCAGGGTGCCCCTTGGCCCTCCACCTAAGGGCCTCTTACCCCAGAAAGATACCCAGGGGTCCACCTCTCTCCCTAGACTTGCAGACTAGGCCCCAGGGTGACCCTTGGGCCTCCACCTAGGGGCTTCTGACCCCTGCAAGCTGCCCAGGGGCCTGCCTATCTCCCTGGACTTGCAGTAGAGGCCCCAGGGTGCCCCATGGCCGTCCACCTAGGGGCTTCTGACCCCAGCAAGCTGCCCAGGGGCCTGCCTATCTCCCTGGACTTGCAGTAGAGTCCCCAGGGTTTCCCATGTCCCTGCACCTAGGGCCCTCTGACCCCAGCAAGCTACCCAGGGCTCCACCTCTCTCCCTGGACTTGCAGTAGAGGCCCCAGGGTGCCCCCTTGCCCTCCACCTAGGGGCTACTGACCCCAGGAAGCTACCCAGGGCTCCACCTCTCTCCCTGGACTTGCAGTAGAGGCCCCAGGGTGCCCCCTTGCCCTCCACCTAGAGGCCTCTGACCCCAGCAAGCTACCAAGGGCTCCACCTCTCTCCCTGGACTTGCAGTAGAGGCCCCAAGGTGCCCATTGGCCCTCCACCTAGGGGCCTCTGACCCCAGCAAGCTACCCAGGGGTCCACCTCTCTCCCTGGACTTATAGGCGAGGCCCCAGGGTGCCCCCTGGCCCTCCACCTAGGGGCTTCTGACCCCAGCAAACTACCCAGGGGTCCACCTCTCTTCCTGGACTTGCAGTAGAGTCCCCAGGGTGCCCCATGGCCCTCCACCTAGGGCCCTCTGACCCCAGCAAGCTACCCAGGGCTCCAACTCTCTCCCTGGACTTGCAGTATAGACCCCAGGGTGCCCCCTGGTCCTCCACCTAGGGGCCTCTGACCCTAGCAAACTACACAGGGGTCCACCTCTCTCCCTGTACTTGCAGTAGAGGCCCCAGGGTGCCCCTTGGCCCTCCACCTAGGGGCCTCTGACCCCAGCAAGCTACAGAGGGGTCCACCTCTCTCCCTGGACTTGCAGTAGAGGCCCCAGGGTGCCCCGTGGCCCTCCACCTAGGGGCCTCTGACACCAGCCAGCTTCCCAGTGGTCTACCTCTCTCCCTAGACTTGCAGTAGAGGCCCCAGGGTGACCCTTGGCCCTCCAACTAGGGGCCTCTGACCCCAGCAAGCTACCCAGGGTCCTACCTATCTCCCTGGACTTGCAGTAGAGTCCCCAGGGTGCCCCATGGCCCTCCACCTAGGGCCCTCTGACCCCAGAAAGCTACCCAGGGCTCCAACTCTCTCCCTGGACTTGCAGTATAGGCCTCAGGGTGCCCCCTGGTCCTCCACCTAGTTGCCCCTGACTCAAACAAGCTGCCCAGGGGTCCACCTCTCTCCCTGGACTTGCAATAGAGGCCCCAGGGTGCCCCTTGGCCCTCCACCTAGGGGCCTTTGACCCCAGAAAGCCACCCAGGGGTCCACCTCTCTCCCTAGACTTGCAGACTAGGCCCCAGGGTGACCCTTGGCCCTCCACCAAGGGGCCTCTGACCCCAGCAAGCTGACCAGGGGCCTGCCTATCTCCCTGGACTTGCAGTAGAGTCCCCAGGGTGCCCCTTGGCCCTTCACCTAGGGCCCTCTGACCCCAGCCAGCTTCCCAGTTGTCTACCTCTCTCCCTAGACTTGCAGTAGAGGCCCCAGGGTGACCCTTGGCCCTCCAACTAGGGGCCTCTGACCCCAGCAAGCTACCCAGGGTCCTACCTATCTCCCTGGACTTGCAGTAGAGTCCCCAGGGTGCCCCATGGCCCTCCACCTAGGGCCCTCTGACCCCAGAAAGCTACCCAGGGCTCCACCTCTCTCCCTGGACTTGTAGTAGAGGCCCTAGGCTGCCCTCTGGTCCTCCACCTAGGGGCCTCTGACCCCAGCAAGCTACCCAGGGCTCCACCTCTCTCCCTGGACTTGCAGTAGAGGCCCCAGGGTGCCCCTTGGCCCTTCACCTAGGGCCCTCTGACCCCAGCAAGCTACCCAGGGGTCCACATCTCTCCCTGGACTTGCAATAGAGGCCCCAGGGTGCCCCGTGACCCTCCACCTAGGGGCCTCTGACCCCAGCAAGCTACCCAGGGGTCCACATCTCTCCCTGGACTTGCAGTAGACACCCCTGGGTGCCCCCTGGCCCTCCACCTAGGGGCCTTTGACCCCAGCAAGCTACCCAGGGGTCCACCTCTCTCCATGGACTTATAGTAGAGGCCCCAGGGTGCCCCCTGGCCCTCCACCTAGGGGCCTCTGAGTCCAGCAAGCTACCCAGGGGTCCACATCTCTCCCTGGACTTGCAGTAGAGGCCCCAGAGTACCCAGTGGCCCTCCACCTAGGGACCTCTGATCCCAGCAAGCTACCCAGGGGTCCAGCTCTCTCCCTGGACTTGCAATAGAGGCCCCAGGGTGCCCCCTTGCCCTCCACCCAAGGGCTACTGACCCCAGCAAGCTAACCTGGGCTCCACCTCTCTCCCTGGAATTGTAGTAGAGGCCCTAGGCTGCCCTCTGGTCCTCCACCTAGGGGCCTCTGACACCAGCAAGCTACCCAGAGGCCTGCCTATCTCCCTGGACTTGCAGTAGAGTCCCCAGGGTGCCCCATGGCCCTCCACGTAGGGCCCTCTGACCCCAGCAAGCTACCCAGGGGTCCACCTCTCTCCATGGACTTGCAGTAGACGCCCCTGGGTGCCCACTGGCCCTTCACCTAGGGGCCTTTGACCCCAGCAAGCTACCCAGGGGTCCACCTCTCTCCATGGACTTATAGTAGAGGCCCCAGGGTGCCCATTGGCCCTCCACCTAGGGTTGATTGACCCCAGCAAGCTACCGAGGGGTCCACCTCTCTCCCTGGACTTGCAATAGAGGCCCCAGGTTGCCCCGTGACCCTCCACCTAGGGGCCTCTGACCCCAGCAAGCTACCCAGGGGTCCACCTCTCTCCCTGGACTTGCAGTATAGGCCCCAGGGTGTCCCCTGGCCCTCCTACTAGGGGCCTCTGACCCCAGCAAGCTACCCAGGGGTCCACCTCTCTCCTTGGACTTGCAGTATAGGCCCCAGGGTGCCCCCTGGTCCTCCACCTAGGGGCCCCTGACCCCAGCAAGCTACCCAGGGGTCCACCTCTCTCCCTGGACTTGCAGTATAGGACCCAGGGTGCCCCCTGGCCCTCCACCTAGGGGCATCTGACAGCAGCAAGCTACCTAAGGGTCCAACTCTCTCCCTGGACTTGCAGTATAGGACCCAGGGGCCCCCTGGCCCTCCACCTAGGGGCCTCTGACCCCAGCAAGCTACCCAGGGGTCCACATCTCTCCCTGGACTTATAGTAGAGGCCCTACAGTGCCCCCTGGCCCTCCCCCTAGGGGCCTCTGACACCATAAAGCTTCCCAGTGATTCACCTCTCTCCCTGGACTTGCAGTAGAGTCCCCAGGGTGCCCCATGGCCCTCCACCTAGGGCCCTTTGACCCCAGCAAGCTACCCAGGCGTCCACCTCTCTCCCTGGACTCGCAGTATTGGCCACAGGGTGCCCCCTTGCCCTCCACCTAGGGGTCTCTGACCCCAGCAAGCTGCCCAGGGGCCTGCCTATCTCCCTGGACTTGCAGTAGAGTCCCCAGGGTGCCCCATGGCCCTCCACGTAGGGCCTTCTGACCCCAGCAAACTACCCAGGGGTCCACCTCTCTCCCTGGACTTGCAGTATAGGCCACAGGGTGCCCCCTTGCCCTCCACATAGGGCCCTTTTACCCCAGCAAGCTAACCAGGGGTCCACCTCTCTTCCTGGACTTTTAGTAGAGGCCCCAGGGTGCCCCCTGGCCCTCCACCTAGGGGCCTCTGACCCCAGCAAACTACCCAGGGGTCCACCTCTCTTCCTGGACTTGAAGTAGAGGCCCTACGGTGCCCCCTGGCCCTCCCCCTAGAGGCCTCTGACACCAGCAAGCTTCCCAGTGATTCACCTCTCTCCCTGGACTTGCAGTATAGGCCCCAGCGTGCCCCCTGGCCCTCCACCTTGGGGCCTCTGACCCCAGCAAGCTGCCCAGGGGCCTGCCTATCTCCCTGGACCTGCAGTAGAGTGCCCAGGGTGCCCCATGGCCCTCCACCTAGGGGCATCTGACCCCAGCAAGCTACCCAGGGGTCCACCTCTCTCCCTGGACTTGCAGTATAGGCCACAGGGTGCCCCCTTGCCCTCCACCTAGGGGCCTCTGACCCCAGCAAACTACCGAGGGGTCCACCTCTCTCCCTGGACTTGCAGTAGACGCCGCTGGGTGCCCCCTGGCCCTCCACTTAGGGGCCTCTGACCCCAGCAAGCTACCCAGGGGTCCACCTCTCTCCCTGGACTTTTAGTAGAGGCCCCAGGGTGCCCCCTGGCCCTCCACCTAGGGGCCTCTGACCCCAGCAAACTACCCAGGGTTCCACCTCTCTTCCTGGACTTTTAGTAGAGGCCCTACGGTGCCCCCTGGCCCTCCCCCTAGGGGCCTCTGACACCAGCAAGCTTTCCAGTGGTCCACCTCTCTCCCTAGACTAGCAGTAGAGGCCCCAGTGTGACCCTTGGCCCTCCACCTAGGGGCCTCTGACCCCCGCTAGCTTCCCAGGGGCCTACCTATCTCCCTGGACTTGCAGGAGAGTCCCCAGGGTGCCCCATGGCCCTCCACCTAGGGCCCTCTGACCCCAGTAAGCTACCAAGGGCTCCAACTCTCTCCCTGGACTAGCAGTATAGGCCCCAGGGTGCCCCCTGGTCCTCCACCTAGGGGCCCCTGACCCAAGCAAGCTGCCCAGTGGTCCACCTCTCTCCCTAGACTTGCAGTAGAGGCCCCAGGGTGACCCTTGGCCCTCCACCTAGGGGCCTCTGACCCCAGCAAGCTACCCAGAGGCCTACCTTTCTCCCTGGACTTGCAGTAGAGTCCCCAGGGTGCCCCATGGCCCTCCACCTTGGGCCCTCTGACCCCAGCAAGCTACCCAGGGCTCCAACTCTCTCCCTGGACTTGCAGTATAGGCCCCAGGGTGCCCCCTGGTCCTCCACCTAGGGGCCCCTGACCCAAGCAAGCTGCCCAGGGGTCCACCTCTCTCCCTGGATTTGCAATAGAGGCCCCAGGGTGCCCCTTGGCTCTCCACCTAGGGGCCTCTGACCCCAGCAAGCTACCCAGGGGTCCACCTCTCTCCCTAGACTTGCAGACTAGGCTCCAGGGTGACCCTTGGCCCTCCACCTAGGGGCCTCTGACCCCAGCAAGCTGCCCAGGGGCCTGCCTATCTCCCTGGACTTGCAATAGTGTCCCCAGGGTGCCCCATGGCCCTCCACATAGGGCCCTCTGACCCCAGCAAGCTACCCAGGGGTCCACCTCTCTCCCTGGACTTGCAGTAGAGGCCCCAGGGTACCCCGTGGCCCTCCACCTAGGGGCCTCTGAGTCCAGCAAGCTACCCAGGGGTCCACATCTCTCCCTGGACTTGCAGTAGAGGCCCCAAGGTACCCAGTGGCCCTCCACCTAGGGGCCTTTGAACCCAGCAAGCTACCCAGGGGTCCAGCTCTCTCCCTGGACTTGCAATAGAGGCCCCAGGGTGCCCCCTTGCCCTCCACCAAAGGGCTACTGACCCCAGCAAGCTACCCTGGGCTCCACCTCTCTCCCTGGACTTGTAGTAGAGGCCCTAGGCTGCCCTCTGGTCCTCCACCTAGGGGCCTCTGACCCCAGCAAGCTACCCAGGGCTCCACCTCTCTACCTGGACTTGCAGTAGACGCCCCTGGGTGCCCCCTGGCCCTCCACCTAGGGGCCTCTGATCCCAGCAAGCTACCAAGGGGTCCACCTCTTTCCCTGGACTTATAGTAGAGGCCCCAGGGTGCCCCCTTGCCCTCCACCTAGGGGCCTCTGACCCCAGCAAACTACCCAGGGGTCCACCTCTCTTCCTGGACTTGCAGTAGAGTCCCCAGGGTGCCCCATGGCCCTCCACCTAGGGGCCTCTGACACCAGCAAGCTTTCCAGTGGTCCACCTCTCTCCCTAGACTTGCAGTAGAGGCCCCAGGGTGACCCTTGGCCATTCACCTAGGGGTCTCTGACCCCAGCAAGCTACCCAGGGCTCCACTTCTCTCCCTGGACTTGTAGTAGAGGCCCTAGGCTGCCCTCTGGTCCTCCACCTAGGGGCCTCTGACCCCAGCATGCTACCCAGGGCTCCACCTCTCTCCCTGGACTTGCAGTAGAGGCCCCAAGGTGCCCATTGGCCCTCCACCTAGGGGTCTCTGACCCCAGCAAGCTACCCAAGGGTCCGCCTCTGACCCCAGCAAGCTGCCCAGGGGCCTGCCTATCTCCCTGAACTTGCAGTAGAGTCCCCAGGGTGCCCCATGGCCCTCCACGAAGGGCCCTCTGACCCCAGCAAGCTACCCAGGGGTCCACATCTCTCCCTGGACTTGCAGTAGACGCCCCTGGGTGCCCACTGGCCCTCCACCTAGGGGCCTTTGACCCCAGCAAGCTACCTAGGGGTCCAGCTCTCTCCCTGGAATTGCAATAGAGGCCCCAGGGTGCCCCTTTGCCCTCCACCCAGGGGCTACTGACCCCAGCAAGCTACCCAGGGCTCCACCTCTCTCCCTGGACTTGTAGTGGAGGCCCAAGGGTGCCCATTGGCCCTCCACCTAGGGGTCTCTGACCCCAGCAAGCTACCGAGGGGTCCACCTCTCTACCTGGACTTGCAGTAGTCGCCCCTGGGTGCCCCCTGGCCCTCCACCTACGGGCCTCTGATCCCAGCAAGCTACCCAGGGGTCCACCTCTTTAACTGGACTTATAGTAGAGGCCCCAGGGTGCCCCATGGCCCTCCACCTAGGGCCCTCTGACCCAAGCAAGCTACCTAAGGCTCCAACTCTCTCCCTGGACTTGCAGTATAGGCCCCAGGGTGCCCCTGGTCCTTCACCTAGGGGCCTCTGACCCTAGCAAACTACCCAGGGGTCCACCTCTCTCCCTGGACTTGCAGTAGAGTCCCCAGGGTGCCCCATGGCCCTCCCCCTAGGGGCCTCTGACACCAGCAAGCTTCCCAGTGGTCCACCTCTCTCCCTAGAGTTGCAGTAGAGGCCCCAGGGTGACCCTTGGCCCTCCACCTAGGGGTCTCTGACCCCAGCAAGCTACCCAGGGCTCCACCTTTCTCCCTGGACTTGTAGTAGAGGCCCTAGGCTGCCCTCTGGTCCTCCACCTAGGGGCCTCTGACCCCAGCATGCTACCCAGGGCTCCACCTCTCTCCCTGGACTTGCAGTAGAGGCCCCAGGGTGCCCATTGGCCCTCCACCTAGGGGTCTCTGACCCCAGCAAGCTACCCAAGGGTCCGCTTTTGACCCCAGCAAGCTGCCCAGGGGCCTGCCTATCTCCCTGGACTTGCAGTAGAGTCCCCAGGGTGCCCCATGGCCCTCCACGTAGGGCCCTCTGACCCCAGCAAGCTACCCAGGGGTCCACATCTCTCCCTGGACTTGCAGTAGACGCCCCTGGGTGCCCACTGGCCCTCCACCTAGGGGCCTTTGACCCCAGCAAGCTACCCAGGGGTCCAGCTCTCTCCCTGGAACTGCAATAGAGGCCCCAGGGTGCCCCTTTGCCCTCCACCCAGGGGCTACTGACCCCAGCAAGCTACCCAGGGCTCCACCTCTCTCCCTGGACTTGTAGTAGAGGCCCTAGGCTGCCCTCTGGCCCTCCACTTAGGGGCCTCTGACCCCAGCAAGCTACCCAGGGCTCCACCTCTCTCCCTGGACTTGCAGTAGAGGCCCAAGGGTGCCCATTGGCCCTCCACCTAGGGGTCTCTGACCCAAGCAAGCTACCGAGGGGTCCACCTCTCTACCTGGACTTGCAGTAGACGCCCCTGGGTGCCCCCTGGCCCTCCACCTAGGGGCCTCTGATCCCAGCAAGCTACCCAGGGGTCCACCTCTTTCCCTGGACTTATAGTAGAGGCCCCAGGGTGCCCCATGGCCCTCCACCTAGGGGCCTCTGACCCCAGCAAACTACCCAGGGGTCCACCTCTCTTCCTGGACTTGCAGTAGAGTCCCCAGGGTGCCCCTGGTCCTCCACCTAGGGGCCTCTGACCCTAGCAAACTACCCAGGGGTCCACCTCTCTCCCTGGACTTGCAGTAGAGTCCCTAGGGTGCCCCATGGCCCTCCACCTAGGGGCCTCTGACACCAGCAAGCTTCCCAGTGGTCCACCTCTCTCCCTAGACTTGCATTAGAGGCCCCAGGGTGACCCTTGGCCCTCCACCTAGGAGTCTCTGACCCAAGCAAGCTGCCCAGGGTCCTACCTATCTCCCTGGACTTGCAGTAGAGTCCCCAGGGTGCCCCATGGCCCTCCACCTAGGGGCCTCTGACCCCAGCAAGCTACCCAGGGCTCCAACTCTCTCCCTGGACTTGCAGTATAGGCCTCAGGGTGCCCCCTTGTCCTCCACCTAGGGGCCCCTGACCCAAGCAAGCTGCCCAGGGGTCCACCTCTCTCCCTGGACTTGCAATAGAGGCCCCAGGGTGCCCCTTGGCCCTCCACCTAGGGGCCTCTGACCCCAGAAAGCTACCCAGGGGTCCACCTCTCTCCCTAGACTTGCAGACTAGGCCCCAGGGTGACCCTTGGCCCTCCACCTAGGGGCTTCTGACCCCAGCAAACTGCCCAGGTGCCTGCCTATCTCCCTGGACTTGCAGTAGAGTCCCCAGGGTGCCCCATGGCCCTCCACCTAGGGCCCTCTGACCCCAGCAAGCTACCCAGGGGTCCACATCTCTCCCTGGACTTGCAGTATAGGCCACAGGGTGTCCCCTTGACCTCCACCTAGGGGCCTCTGACCACTGCAAGCTACCCAGGGCTCCACTTCTCTCCCTGGACTTGCAGTAGAGGCCCCAGGGTGCCCCCTTGCCCTCCACCCAGGGGCTACTGACCCCAGCAAGCTACCCAGGGCTCCACCTCTCTCCCTGGACTTGCAGTAGAGGCCCCAGGGTACCCCGTGGCCCTCCACCTAGGGGCCTCTGAGTCCAGCAAGCTACCCAGGCGTCCACATCTCTCCCTGGACTTGCAGTAGAGGCCCCAGGGTACCCCGTGCCCCTCAACCTAGGGGCCTCCGAACCCAGCAAGCTACCCAGGGGTCCAGCTTTCTCCCTGGACTTGCAATAGAGGCCCCAGGGTGCCCTCTTGCCCTCAACCCAAGGGCTACTGACCCCAGCAAGCTACCCAGGGCTCCACCTCTCTCCCTGGACTTGCAGTAGAGGCCCCAGGGTGCCCATTGGCCCTCCACCTAGGGGTCTCTGACCCCAGCAAGCTACCGAGGGGTCCACCTCTCTCCCTGGACTTGCAATAGAGGCCCCAGGGTGCGCCATGACCCTCCACCTAGGGGCCTCTGACCCCAGCAAGCTACCCAGGGGACCACCTCTCTCCCTGGACTTGCAGTAGAGGCCCCAGGGTGCCCCTTGGCCCTCCATCTAGGGGCCTCTGACCCCAGCAAGCTACCGAGGGGTCCACCTCTCTCCCTGTACATGCAGTAGAGTCCCCAGGGTGCCCCGTGGCCCTCCACCTAGGGGCCTCTGACCCCAGCAAGCTACCCAGGGGTCCACATCTCTCTTTGGACTTGCAGTGGAGGCCCCTGGGAGCCCCCTGGCCCTCCACCTAGGGGCCTCTGACCCTAGCAAGCTACCCGGGGGTCCAGCTCTCTCCCTGGACTTGCAATAGAGGCCCCAGGGTGCCCCCCTGCCCTCCACCCAGGGGCTACTGACCCCAGCAAGCTACTCAGGGCTCCACCTCTCTCCCTGGACTTGTAGTAGAGGCCCTAGGCTGCCCTCTGGCCCTCCACCTAGGGGCCTCTGACCCCAGCAAGCTACAGAGGGGTCCACCTCTCTACCTGGACTTGCAGTAGAGGCCCCAGGGTGCCCCGTGGCCCTCCACCTAGGGGCCTCTGACCCCAGCAAGCTACCCAGGGTCCTACCTATCTCCCTGTACTTGCAGTAGAGTCCCCAGGGTGCCCCATGGCCCTCCACCTAGGGCCCTCTGACCCCAGCAAGCTACCCAGGGCTCCATCTCTCTCTCTGGACTTGCAGTATAGGCCTCAGGGTGCCCCCTGGTCCTCCACCTAGGGGCCCCTGACCCAAGTAAGCTGCCCAGGGGTCCATCTCTCTCCCTGGACTTGCAATAGAGGCCCCAGGGTGCCCCTTGGCCCTCCACCTAGGGGCCTCTGACCCCAGAAAGCTACCCAGGGGTCCACCTCTCTCCCTAGACTTGCAGACTAGGCTCCAGGGTGACCATTGGCCCTCCACCTAGGGGCTTCTGACCCCAGCAAGCTGCACAGGGGCCTGCCTATCTCCCTGGACTTGCAGTAGAGCCCCCAGGGTGCCCCATGGCCCTCCACCTAGGGCCCTCTGACCCAAGCAAGCTACCCAGGGGTCCACATCTCTCCCTGGACTTGCAATATAGGCCACAGGGTGCCCCCTTGCCCTCCACCTAGGGGCCTCTGACCCCAGCAAGCTACCCAGGGCTCCACTTCTCTCCCTGGACTTGCAGTAGAGGCCCCAGGGTGCCCCCTTGCCGTCCACCCAGGGGTACTGACCCCAGCAAGCTACCCAGGGCTCCACCTCTCTCCCTAGACTTGCAGTAGAGGCCCCAGGGTGCCCCCTTGCCCTCCAATCAGGGGCTACTGACCCCAGCAAGCTACCCTGTAATCCACTTCTCTCCCTGGACTCTCAGTAGAGGCCCCAGGGTACCCCGTGGCCCTCCACCTAGGGGCCTCTGAGTCCAGCAAGCTACCCAGGGGTCCACATCTCTTCCTGGACTTGCAGTAGAGGCCCCGGGGTACCCTGTGGCCCTCCACCTAGGGGCCTTTGAACCCAGCAAGCTAACCAGGGGTCCAGCTCTCTCCCTGGACTTGCAATTGAGGCCCCAGGGTGCCCCCTTGCCCTCCACCCAAGGGCTACTGACCCCAGCAAGCTACCCAGGGCTCCACATCTCTCCCTGGACTTGCAATATAGGCCACAGGGTGCCCCCTTGCCCTCCACCTAGGGGCCTCTGACCCCAGCAAGCTACCCAGGGCTCCACTTCTCTCCCTGGACTTGCAGTAGAGGCCCCAGGGTGCCCCCTTGCCGTCCACCCAGGGGTACTGACCCCAGCAAGCTACCCAGGGCTCCACCTCTCTCCCTAGACTTGCAGTAGAGGCCCCAGGGTGCCCCCGTGGCCCTACACCTAGGGGCCTCTGAGTCCAGCAAGCTACCCAGGGGTCCACATCTCTCCCTGGACTTGCAGTAGAGGCCCCGGGGTACCCTGTGGCCCTCCACCTAGGGGCCTCTGAACCCAGCAAGCTAACCAGGGGTCCAGCTCTCTCCCTGGACTTGCAATTGAGGCCCCAGGGTGCCCCCTTGCCCTCCACCCAAGGGCTACTGACCCCAGCAAGCTACCCAGGGCTCCACCTCTCTCCCTGGACTTGTAGTAGAGGCCCTAGGCTGCCCTCTGGCCCTCTACCCAGGGGCCTCTGACCCCAGCAAGCTACTCAGGGCTCCACCTCTCTCCCTGGACTTTTAGTAGAGGCCCCAGAGTGCCCATTGGCCCTCCACCTAGGGGTCTCTGACCCCAGCAAGCTACTGAGGGGTCCCCCTCTGTCCCTGGACTTGCAAAAGGGGCCCCAGGGTGCCCCATGACCCTCCACCTAGGGACCTCTGACCCCAGCAAGCTACCCAGGGGTCCACCTCTCTCCCTGGACTTGCAGTATAGGACCCAGGGTGCCCCCTGGCCCTCCACCTAGGGGCATCTGACACCAGCAAGCTACCCAGGGGTCCACCTCTCTCCCTGGACTTGCAGTATAGGCCCAAGGGTGCCCTCTGGCCTTCCACCTAGGGGCCTCTGACCCTAGCAAACTACCCAGGGGTCCACCTCTCTCCCTGGACTTGCAGTAGAGTCCCTAGGGTGCCCCATGGCCCTCCACCTAGGGGCCTCTGACACCAGCAAGCTTCCCAGTGGTCCACCTCTCTCCCTAGACTTGCATTAGAGGCCCCAGGGTGTCCCTTGGCCCTCCACCTAGGAGTCTCTGACCCAAGCAAGCTGCCCAGGGTCCTACCTATCTCCCTGGACTTGCAGTAGAGTCCCCAGGGTGCCCCATGGCCCTCCACCTAGGGGCCTCTGACCCCAGCAAGCTACCCAGGGCTCCAACTCTCTCCCTGGACTTGCAGTATAGGCCTCAGGGTGCCCCCTTTCCTCCACCTAGGGGCCCCTGACCCAAGCAAGCTGCCCAGGGGTCCACCTCTCTCCCTGGACTTGGAATAGAGGCCCCAGGGTGCCCCTTGGCCCTCCACCTAGGGGCCTCTGACCCCAGAAAGCTACCCAGGGGTCCACCTCTCTCCCTAGACTTGCAGACTAGGCCCCAGGGTGACCCTTGGCCCTCCACCTAGGGGCTTCTGACCCCAGCAAACTGCCCAGGTGCCTGCCTATCTCCCTGGACTTGCAGTAGAGTCCCCAGGGTGCCCCATGGCCCTCCACCTAGGGCCCTCTGACCCCAGCAAGCTACCCAGGGGTCCACATCTCTCCCTGGACTTGCAGTATAGGCCACAGGGTGTCCCCTTGACCTCCACCTAGGGGCCTCTGACCACTGCAAGCTACCCAGGGCTCCACTTCTCTCCCTGGACTTGCAGTAGAGGCCCCAGGGTGCCCCCTTGCCCTCCACCCAGGGGCTACTGACCCCAGCAAGCTACCCAGGGCTCCACCTCTCTCCCTGGACTTGCAGTAAAGGCCCCAGGGTACCCCGTGGCCCTCCACCTAGGGGCCTCTGAGTCCAGCAAGCTACCCAGGGGTCCACATCTCTCCCTGGACTTGGAGTAGAGGCCCCAGGGTACCCCGTGCCCCTCAACCTAGGGGCCTCCGAACCCAGCAAGCTACCCAGGGGTCCAGCTTTCTCCCTGGACTTGCAATAGAGGCCCCAGGGTGCCCTCTTGCCCTCCACCCAAGGGCTACTGACCCCAGCAAGCTACCCAGGGCTCCACCTCTCTCCCTGGACTTGTACTAGAGGCCCTAGGCTGCCCTCTTGCCCTCCACCTAGGGGCCTCTGACTCCAGAAAGCTACCCAGGGCTCCACCTCTCTCCCTGGACTTGCAGTAGAGGCCCCAGGGTGCCCATTGGCCCTCCACCTAGGGGTCTCTGACCCCAGCAAGCTACCGAGGGGTCCACCTCTCTCCCTGGACTTGCAATAGAGGCCCCAGGGTGCGCCGTGACCCTCCACCTAGGGGCCTCTGACCCCAGCAAGCTTCCCAGGGGACCACCTCTCTCCCTGGACTTGCAGTAGAGGCCCCAGGGTGCCCCTTGGCCCTCCATCTAGGGGCCTCTGACCCCAGCAAGCTACCGAGGGTTCCACCTCTCTCCCTGTACATGCAGTAGAGTCCCCAGGGTGCCCCGTGGCCCTCCACCTAGGGGCCTCTGACCCCAGCAAGCTACCCAGGGGTCCACATCTCTCTTTGGACTTGCAGTGGAGGCCCCTGGGTGCCCCCTGGCCCTCCACCTAGGGGCCTCTGACCCTAGCAAGCTACCCGGGGGTCCAGCTCTCTCCCTGGACTTGCAATAGAGGCCCCAGGGTGCCCCCCTGCCCTCCACCCAGGGGCTACTGACCCCAGCAAGCTACTCAGGGCTCCACCTCTCTCCCTGGACTTGTAGTAGAGGCCCTAGGCTGCCCTCTGGCCCTCCACCTAGGGGCCTCTGACCCCAGCAAGCTACCCAGGGTCCTACCTATCTCCCTGTACTTGCAGTAGAGTCCCCAGGGTGCCCCATGGCCCTCCACCTAGGGCCCTCTGACCCCAGCAAGCTACCCAGGGCTCCATCTCTCTCTCTGGACTTGCAGTATAGGCCTCAGGGTGCCCCCTGGTCCTCCACCTAGGGGCCCCTGACCCAAGTAAGCTGCCCAGGGGTCCATCTCTCTCCCTGGACTTGCAATAGAGGCCCCAGGGTGCCCCTTGGCCCTCCACCTAGGGGCCTCTGACCCCAGAAAGCTACCCAGGGGTCCACCTCTCTCCCTAGACTTGCAGACTAGGCTCCAGGGTGACCATTGGCCCTCCACCTAGGGGCTTCTGACCCCAGCAAGCTGCACAGGGGCCTGCCTATCTCCCTGGACTTGCAGTAGAGCCCCCAGGGTGCCCCATGGCCCTCCACCTAGGGCCCTCTGACCCAAGCAAGCTACCCAGGGGTCCACATCTCTCCCTGGACTTGCAATATAGGCCACAGGGTGCCCCCTTTCCCTCCACCTAGGGGCCTCTGACCCCAGCAAGCTACCCAGGGCTCCACTTCTCTCCCTGGACTTGCAGTAGAGGCCCCAGGGTGCCCCCTTGCCGTCCACCCAGGGGTACTGACCCCAGCAAGCTACCCAGGGCTCCACCTCTCTCCCTAGACTTGCAGTAGAGGCCCCAGGGTGCCCCCTTGCCCTCCACCCAGGGGCTACTGACCCCAGCAAGCTACCCTGTAATCCACTTCTCTCCCTGGACTCTCAGTAGAGGCCCCAGGGTACCCCGTGGCCCTCCACCTAGGGGCCTTTGAACCCAGCAAGCTAACCAGGGGTCCAGCTCTCTCCCTGGACTTGCAATTGAGGCCCCAGGGTGCCCCCTTGCCCTCCACTTAAGGGCTACTGACCCCGGCAAGCTACCCAGGGCTCCACATCTCTCCCTGGACTTGCAATATAGGCCACAGGGTGCCCCCTTGCCCTCCACCTAGGGGCCTCTGACCCCAGCAAGCTACCCAGGGCTCCACTTCTCTCCCTGGACTTGCAATAGAGGCCCCAGGGTGCCCCCTTGCCGTCCACCCAGGGGTACTGACCCCAGCAAGCTACCCAGGGCTCCACCTCTCTCCCTAGACTTGCAGTAGAGGCCCCAGGGTGCCCCCTTGCCCTCCACCTAGGGGCCTCTGAGTCCAGCAAGCTACCCAGGGGTCCACATCTCTCCCTGGACTTGCAGTAGAGGCCCCGGGGTACCCTGTGGCCCTCCACCTAGGGGCCTCTGAACCCAGCAAGCTAACCAGGGGTCCAGCTCTCTCCCTGGACTTGCAATTGAGGCCCCAGGGTGCCCCCTTGCCCTCCACCCAAGGGCTACTGACCCCAGCAAGCTACCCAGGGCTCCACCTCTCTCCCTGGACTTGTAGTAGAGGCCCTAGGCTGCCCTCTGGCCCTCCACCCAGGGGCCTCTGACCCCAGCAAGCTACTCAGGGCTCCACCTCTCTCCCTGGACTTTTAGTAGAGGCCCCAGAGTGCCCATTGGCCCTCCACCTAGGGGTCTCTGACCCCAGCAAGCTACTGAGGGGTCCCCCTCTGTCCCTGGACTTGCAAAAGGGGCCCCAGGGTGCCCCATGACCCTCCACCTAGGGACCTCTGACCCCAGCAAGCTACCCAGGGGTCCACCTCTCTCCCTGGACTTGCAGTATAGGCCCCAGCGTGCCCCCTGGCCCTCCAACTATGGGCCTCTGAGCCCAGCAAGCTACCCAGGGGTCCACCTCTCTCCTTGGACTTGCAGTATAGGCCCCAGGGTGCCCCCTGGCCCTCCACCTAGGGGCATCTGACCCTAGCAAACTACCCAGGGGTCCACCTCTCTCCCTGGACTTGCAGTAGAGTCCCTAGGGTGCCCCATGGCCCTCCACCTAGGGGCATCTGACACCAGCAAGCTACCCAGGGGTCCACCTCTCTCCCTGGACTTGCAGTATAGGCCCAAGGGTGCCCTCTGGCCTTCCACCTAGGGGCCTCTGACCCTAGCAAACTACCCAGGGGTCCACCTCTCTCCCTGGACTTGCTGTAGAGGCCCCAGGGTGTCCCTTGCCCTCCACCTAGGGGCCTCTGACCCCAGCAAGCTACCCAGGGCTCCACTTCTCTCCCTGGACTTGCAGTAGAGGCCCCAGGGTGCCCCCTTGCCGTCCACCCAGGGGTACTGACCCCAGCAAGCTACCCAGGGCTAAAACTCTCTCCCTGGACTTGCAGTATAGTCCTCAGGGTCCCCCCTGGTCCTCCACCTAGGGGCCTCTGACCCAAGCAAGCTGCCCAGGGGTCCACCTCTCTGCCTGGACTTGCAATAGAGGCCCCACGGTGCCCCTTGGCCCTCCACCTAGGGGCCTCTGACTCCAGAAAGCTACGCAGGGGTCCACCTCTCTCCCTAGACTTGCAGACTAGGCCCCAGGGAGACCCTTGGCCCTCCACCTAGGGGCTTCTGACCCCAGCAAGCTGCCCAGGGGCCTGCCTATCTCCCTGGACTTGCAGTAGAGTCCCCAGGGTGCCCCATGGCCGTCCACCTAGGGGCTTCTGACCCCAGCAAGCTGCCCTGGGGCCTGCCTATCTCCCTGGACTTGCAGTAGAGTCCCCAGGGTGCCCCATGGCCCTCCACGTAGGGCCCTCTGACCCCAGCAAGCTACCCAGGGCTCCACTTCTCTCCCTGGACTTGCAGTAGAGGCCCCAGGGTGCCCCCTTGCCCTCCACCCAGGGGCTACTGACCCCAGGAAGCTACCCAGGGCTCCACCTCTCTCCTTGGACTTGCAGTAGAGGCCCGAGGGTACCCCTTGGCCCTCCACCTAGGGGCCTCTGACCCGAGCAGGCTACTCAGGAGTCCAAATCTCTCCCTGGACTTGCAGTAGAGGCCCCAGGGTACCCTGTGGCCCTCCACCTAGGGGCCTCTTAACCCAGCAAGCTACCCAGGGGTCCAGCTCTCTCCCTGGACTTGCAATAGAGGCCCCAGGGTGCCCCCTTGCCCTCCACCTAGGGGCCTTTGACCCCAGCAAGATACCAAGGGCTCCCCCTCTCTCCCTTGACTTGCAGTAGAGGCCCCAGGGTGCCCATTGACCCTCCACCTAGGGGCCTTTGACCCCAGCAAGCTACCCAATGGTCCACCTCTCTCCCTGGACTTATAGGCGAGGCCCCAGGGTGCCCCCTGGCCCTCCACCTAGGGGCTTCTGACCCCAGCAAACTACCCAGGGGTCCACCTCTCTTCCTGGACTTGCAGTAGAGTCCCCAGGGTGCCCCATGGCCCTCCACCTAGGGCCCTCTGACCCCAGCAAGCTACCCAGGGCTCCAACTCTCTCCCTGGACTTGCAGTTTAGACCCCAGGGTGCCCCCTGGTCCTCCACCTAGGGGCCTCTGACCCTTGCAAACTACACAGGGGTCCACCTCTCTCCCTGGACTTGCAGTAGAGGCCCCAGGGTGCCCCTTGGCCCTCCACCTAGGGGCCTCTGACCCCAGCAAGCTACAGAGGGGTCCACCTCTCTCCCTAGACTTGCAGTAGAGGCCCCAGGGTGCCCCGTGGCCCTCCCCATTGGGGCCTCTGACACCAGCAAGCTTCCCAGTGGTCCACCTCTCTCCCTAGACTTGCAGTAGAGGCCCCAGGGTGACCCTTGGCCCTCCAACTAGGGGCCTCTGACCCCAGCAAGCTACCCAGGGTCCTACCTATCTCCCTGGACTTGCAGTAGAGTCCCCAGGGTGCCCCATGGCCCTCCACCTAGGGCCCTCTGACCCCAGCAAGCTACCCAGGGCTCCAACTCTCTCCCTGGACTTGCAGTATAGGCCTGGGGTGCCCCCTGGTCCTCCACCTAGTTGCCCCTGACTCAAGCAAGCTGCCCAGGGGTCCACCTCTCTCCCTGGACTTGCAATAGAGGCCCCAGGGTGCCCCTTGGCCCTCCACCTAGGGGCCTCTGACCCCAGAAAGCTACCCAGGGGTCCACCTCTCTCCCTAGACTTGCAGACTAGGCCCCAGGGTGACCCTTGGCCCTCCACCTAGGGGCCTCTGACCCCAGCAAGCTGCCCAGGGGCCTGCCTATCTCCCTGGACTTGCAGTAGAGTCCCCAGGGTGCCCCATGGCCCTTCACCTAGGGCCCTCTGACCCCAGCAAGCTACCCAGGGGTCCACATCTCTCCCTGGACTTGCAATAGAGGCCCCAGGGTGCCCCGTGACCCTCCACCTAGGGGCCTCTGACCCCAGCAAGCTACCCAGGGGTCCACATCTCTCCCTGGACTTGCAGTAGACGCCCCTGGGTGCCCATTGGCCCTCCACCTAGGGGCCTTTGACCCCAGCAAGCTACCCAGGGGTCCACCTCTCTCCATGGACTTATAGTAGAGGCCCCAGGGTGCCCCCTAGCCCTCCACCTAGGGGCTTCTGAGTCCAGCAAGCTACCCAGGGGTCCACATCTCTCCCTGGACTTGCAGTAGAGGCCCCAGGGTACCCCGTGGCCCTCCACCTAGGGGCCTCTGAACCCAGCAAGCTACCCAGGGGTCCAGCTTTCTCCCTGGACTTGCAATAGAGGCCCCAGGGTGCCCCCTTGCCCTCCACCCAAGGGCTACTGACCCCAGCAAGCTACCCTGGGCTCCACCTCTCTCCCTGGACTTGTAGTAGAGGCCCTAGGCTGCCCTCTGGCCCTCCACTTAGGGGCCTTTGACCACAGAAAGCTACCCGGGGGTCCACATCTCTCCCTGGACTTGCAGTAGACGCCCCTGGGTGCCCCCTGGCCCTCCACCTAGGGGCCTCTGACCCCAGCAAGCTACCCAGGGGTCCACATCTCTAGCTGGACTTGCAGTATAGGCCTCAGGGTGCCCCCTGGTCCTCCACCTAGTTGCCCCTGACTCAAGCAAGCTGCCCAGGGGTACACCTCTCTCCCTGGACTTGCAATAGAGGCCCCTGGGTGCCCCTTGGCCCTCCACCTAGGGGCCTCTGACCCCAGAAAGCTACCCAGGGGTCCACATCTCTCCTTGGACTTGCAGTGGAGGCCCCAGGGTGCCCATTGGCCCTCCACCTAGGGGCCTATGACCCCAGCAAGCTACCCGGGGGTCCACATCTCTCCCTGGACTTGCAGTAGACGCCCCTGGGTGCCCCCTGGCCCTCCACATAGGGGCCTCTGACCCCAGCAAGCTACCCAGGGGTCCACATCTCTCCCTGGACTTATAGTAGAGGCCCTACAGTGCCCCCTGGCCCTCCCCCTAGGGGCCTCTGACACCCGCAAGCTTCCCAGTGATTTACCTCTCTCCCTGGACTTGCAGTAGAGGCCCCTGGTTGACCCTTGGCCCTCCACCTTGGGGCCTCTGACCCCAGCAAGCTGCCCAGGGGCCTGCCTATCTCCCTGGACTTGCAGTAAAGTCCCCAGGGTGCCCCATGGCCCTCCACATAGGGCCCTTTGACCCCAGCAAGCTACCCATGGGTCCACCTCTCTCCCTGGACTTGCAGTATAGGCCAAAGGGTGCCCCCTTGCCCTCCACCTAGGGGCTTCTGACCCCAGCAAGCTACCCAGGGCTCCACCTCTCTCCCTGGACTTGCAGTAGAGGCCCCAGGCTGCCCCGTGACCCTCCACCTAGGGGCCTCTGACCCCAGCAAGCTAACCAGGGGGCCAAATCTCTCCGTGGACTTGCAGTAGACGCCGCTGGGTGCCCCCTGGCCCTCCACCAAGGGGCCTCTGACCCCAGCAAGCTACCCAGGGGTCCACCTCTCTCCCTGGACTTTTAGTAGAGGCCCCAGGGTGCCCCCTGGCCCTCCACCTAGGGGCCTCTGACCCCAGCAAACTACCCAGGGGTCCACCTCTCTTCCTGGACTTGCAGTAGAATCCCTACGGTGCCCCCTGGCCCTCCCCCTAGAGGCCTCTGACACCAGCAAGCTTCCCAGTGATTCACCTCTCTCCCTGGACTTGCATTAGAGGCCCCAGGTTGACCCTTGGCCCTCCACCTTGGGGCCTCTGACCCCAGCAAGCTGCCCAGGGGCCTGCCTATCTCCCTGGACCTGCAGTAGAGTCCCCAGGGTGCCCCATGGCCCTCAACCTAGGGCCCTTTGACCCCAGCAAGCTACCCAGGGGTCCACCTCTCTCCCTGGACTTGCAGTATAGGCCTCAGGGTGCCCCCTGGCCCTCCAACTAGGGGCCTCTGACCCCAGCAAGCTACCCAGGGGTCCACATCTCTCCCTGGACTTGCAGTAGAGGCCCCAGGGTACCCCGTGGCCCTCCCCCTAGGGGCCTCTGAACCCAGCAAGCTACCCAGGGGTCCAGCTCTCTCCCTGGACTTGCAATAGAGGCCCCAGGGTGCCCCCTTGCCCTCCACCCAAGGGCTACTGACCCCAGCAAGCTACCCTGGGCTCCACCTCTCTCCCTGGACTTGTAGTAGAGGCCCTAGGCAGCCCTCTGGCCCTCCACCTAGGGACCTTTGACCCCAGCAAGCTAGCCAGGGCTCCACCTCTCTCCCTGGACTTGCAGTAGAGGCCCCAGGGTGCCCATTGGCCCTCCAATTAGGGGTCTTTGACCACAGCAAGCTACCGAGGGGTCCACCTCTCTCCCTGGATTTGCAATAGACGCCCCAGGGTGCCCCGTGACCCTCCACCTAGGGGCCTCTGACCCCAGCAAGCTGCCCAGGGGTCCACCTCTCTCCCTGGACTTGCAGTATAGGCCCCAGGGTGCCCCCTGGCCCTCCAACTAGGGGCCTCTGACCCCAGCAAGCTACCCAGGGGTCCACATCTCTCCCTGGACTTGTAGTAGAGGCCCTAGGCTGCCCTCTGGCCCTCCACCTAGGGACTTTTGACCCCAGCAAGCTAGCCAGGGCTCCACCTCTCTCCCTGGACTTGCAGTAGAGGCCCCAGGGTGCCCCATGGCCCTCCACCTTGGGCCCTCTGACCCCAGCATGCTACCCAGGGCTCCAACTCTCTCCCTGGACTAGCAGTATAGGCCCCAGGGTGCCTCCTGGTCCTCCACCTAGGGGCCCCTGACCCAAGCAAGCTGCCCAGTGGTCCACCTCTCTCCCTAGACTTGCAGTAGAGGCCCCAGGGTGACCCTTGGCCCTCCACCTAGGGGCCTCTGACCCCAGCAAGCTACCCAGGGGCCTACCTATCTCCCTGGACTTGCAGTAGAGTCCCCAGGGTGCCCCATGGCCCTCCACCTTGGGCCCTCTGACCCCAGCAAGCTACCCAGGGCTCCAACTCTCTCCCTGGACTTGCAGTAGAGTCCCCAGGGTGCCCCCTGGTCCTCCACCTAGGGGCCCCTGACCCAAGCAAGCTGCCCAGGGGTCAACCTCTCTCCCTGGACTTGCAATAGAGGCCCCAGGGTGCCCCTTGGCTCTCCACCTAGAGGCCTCTGACCCCAGCAAGCTACCCAGGGGTCCACCTCTCTCCCTAGAATTGCAGACTAGGCTCCAGGGTGACCCTTGGCCCTCCACCTAGGGGCCTCTGACCCCAGCAAGCTGCCCAGGGGCCTGCCTCTCTCCCTGGACTTGCAATAGTGTCCCCAGGGTGCCCCATGGCCCTCCACCTAGGGGCCTCTGACCCCAGCAAGCTACCCAGGGGTCCACCTCTCTCCCTGGACTTGCAGTAGAGGCTCCAGGGTACCCCGTGGCCCTCCACCTAGGGGCCTCTGACCCCAGCAAGCTACCCAGGGGTCCACATATCTCCCTGGACTTGCAGTAGACACCCCTGGGTGCCCCCTGGCCCTCCACCTAGGGGCCTTTGACCCCAGCAAGCTACCCAGGGGTCCACCTCTCTCCATGGACTTATAGTAGAGGCCCCAGGGTGCCCCCTGGCCCTCCACCTAGGGGCCTCTGAGTCCAGCAAGCTACCCAGGGGTCCACATCTCTCCCTGGACTTGCAGTAGAGGCCCCAAGGTACCCAGTGACCCTCCACCTAGGGGCCTCTGAACCCAGCAAGCTACCCAGGGGTCCAGCTCTCTCCCTGTACTTGCAATAGAGGCTCCAGGGTGCCCCTTGGCCCTCCACCTAGGGGCCTCTGACCCCAGAAAGCTACACAGGGGTCCACCTCTCTCCCTGGACTTGCAGACTAGGCCCCAGGGTGACCCTTGGCCCTACACCTAGGGGCTTCTGACCCCAGCAAGCTGCCCAGGTGCCTGCCTATCTCCCTGGACTTGCAGTAGAGTCCCCAGGGTGCCCCATGGCCCTCCACCTAGGGCCCTCTGACCCCAGCAAGCTACCCAGGGGTCTACATCTCTCCCTGGACTTGCAGTATAGGCCACAGGGTGCCCCCTTGCCCTCCACCTAGGGGCCTCTGACCCCAGCAAGCTACCCAGGGCTCCACTTCTCTCCCTGGACTTGCAGTAGAGGCCCCAGGGTGCCAGCTTGCCCTCCACCCAGGGGCTACTGACCCCAGCAAGCTACCCAGGGCTCCACCTCTCTCCCTGGACTTGCAGTAGAGGCCCCAGGGTACCCCGTAGCCCTCCACCTAGGGGACACTGAGTCCAGCAAGCTACCCAGGGGTCCACATCTCTCCCTGGACTTGCAATAGAGGCCCCAGGGTGCCCCGTGACCCTCCACCTAGGGGCCTCTGACCCCAGCAAGCTACCCAGGGGTCCACCTCTCTCACTGGACTTGCAGTAGAGTCCCCAGGGTGCCCCATGGCCCTCCACCTAGGGGCCTCTGACCCCAGCAAGCTACCCAGGGCTCCAACTCTCTCCCTGGACTTGCAGTATAGGTCTCAGGGTGCCCCCTTGTCCTCCACCTATGGGCCCCTGACCCAAGCAAGCTGCCCAGGGGTCCACCTCTCTCCCTGGACTTGCAATAGAGGCCCCAGGGTGCCCCTTGGCCCTCCACCTATGGGCTTCTGACCCCAGAAAGCTACCCAGGGGTCCACCTCTCTCCCTAGACTTGCAGACTAGGCCCCAGGGTGACCCTTGGCCCTTCACCTAGGGGCTTCTGACCCCAGCAAGCTGCCCAGGTGCCTGCCTATCTCCCTGGACTTGCAATAGAGTCCCCAGGGTGCCCCATGGCCCTCCACCTAGGGCCTTCTGACCCCAGCAAGCTACCCAGGGGTCCACATCTCTCCCTGGACTTGCAGTAGAGGCCCTAGGCTGCCCTCTGGCCATCCACCTAGGGGCCTCTGACCCCAGCAAGCTACCCAAGGCTTCACCTCTCTCCCTGGACTTGCAGTAGAGGCCCCAGGGGCCCCCTTGCCCTCCACCTAGGGGCCTCTGACCCCAGCAAGCTACCCAGGGCTCCACCTAACTCCCTGGACTTGCAGTAGAGGCCCCAGGGTGCCCATTGGCCCTCCACCTAGGGGTCTCTGACCCCAGCAAGCTACCGAGGGGTCCACCTCTCTCCCTGGACTTGCAATAGAGGCCCCAGGGTGCCCCGTGACCCTCCACCTAGGGGCCTCTGACCCCAGAAAGCTACCCAGGGGTCCACCTCTCTCCCTGGACTTGCAGTAGAGGCCCCAGGGTGCCCCTTGGCCCTCCATCTAGGGGCCTCTGACCCCAGCAAGCTACCGAGGGGTCCTACCTCTCTCCCTGGACATGCAATAGAGTCCCCAGGGTGCCCCGTGGCCCTCCACCTAGGGGCCTCTGACCCCAGCAAGCTACCCAGGGGTCCACATCTCTCTTTGGACTTGCAGTGGAGGCCCCTGGGTGCCCCCTGGCCCTCCACCTAGGGGCCTCTGACTCTAGCAAGCTACCCGGGGGTCCAGCTCTCTCCCTGGACTTGCAATAGAGGCCCCAGGGTGCCCCCCTGCCCTCCACCCAGGGGCTACTTACCCCAGCAAGCTACTCAGGGCTCCACCTCTCTCCCTGGACTTGTAGTAGAGGCCCTAGGCTGCCCTCTGGCCCTCCACCTAGGGGCCTCTGACCCCAGCAAGCTACCCAAGGCTTCACCTCTCTCCCTGGACTTGCAGTAGAGGCCCCAGGGTGCCCATTGGCCCTCCACCTAGGGGCCTCTGACCCCAGCAAGCTACCGAGGGGTCCACCTCTCTCCCTGGACTTGCAGTAGAGGCCCCAGGGTGCCCCGTGGCCCTCCACCTAGTGGCCTCTGACCCCAGCAAGCTACCCAGGGTCCTACCTATCTCCCTGTACTTGCAGTAGAGTCCCCAGGGTGCCCCATGGCCCTCCATCCTGGGCCCTCTGACCCCAGCAAGCTACCCAGGGCTCCATCTCTCTCCCTGGACTTGCAGTATAGGCCTCAGGGTACCCCCTGGTCCTCCACCTAGGGGCCCCTGACCCAAGTAAGCTGCCCAGGGGTCCATCTCTCTCCCTGGACTTGCAATAGAGGCCCCAGGGTGCCCCTTGGCCCTCCACCTAGGGGCCTCTGACCCCAGAAAGCTACCCAGGGGTCCACCTCTCTCCCTAGACTTGCAGACTAGGCTCCAGGGTGACCCTTGGCCCTCCACCTAGGGGCTTCTGACCCCAGCAAGCTGCACAGGGGCCTGCCTATCTCCCTGGACTTGCAGTAGTGCCCCCAAGGTGCCCAATGGCCCTCCACCTAGGGCCTCTGACCCCAGCAAGCTACCAAGGGGTCCACCTCTCTGCCTGGACTTGCAATAGAGGCCCCAGGGTGCCCCTTGGCCCTCCACCTAGGGGCCGTCTGACCCCAGCAAGCTACCCAGGGGTCCACATCTCTCCCTGGACTTGCAATATAGGCTACAGGGTGCCCCCTTGCCCTCCACCTAGGGGCCTCTGACCCCAGCAAGCTGCCCAAGGCTCAACTTCTCTCCCTGGACTTGCAGTAGAGGCCCCAGGGTGCCCCCTTGCCCTCCACCCAGGGGTATTGACCCCAGCAAGCTACCCAGGGCTCCACCTCTCTCCCTTGACTTGCAGTAGAGGCCCCAGGGTGCCCCCTTGCCCTCCACCCAGGGGCTACTGACCCCAGCAAGCTACCCTGGAATCCACCTCTCTCCCTGGACTCTCAGTAGAGGCCCCAGGGTACCCCGTGGCCCTCCACCTAGGGGCCTCTGAGTCCAGCAAGCTACCCAGGGGTCCACCTCTCTCCTTGGACTTGCAGTATAGGCCCCAGGGTGCCCCCTGGCCCTCCACCTAGGGGCATCTGACCCCAGCAAGCTACCCAGGGGTCCACTTCTCTCCCTGGACTTGCAGTATAGGACCCAGGGTGCCCCCTGGCCCTCCACCTAGGGGCATCTGACACCAGCAAGCTACCCAGGGGTCCACCTCTCTCCCTGGACTTGCAGTATAGGCCCAAGGGTGCCCTCTGGCCTTCCACCTAGGGGCCTCTGACCCTAGCAAACTACCCAGGGGTCCACCTCTCTCCCTGGACTTGCTGTAGAGGCCCCAAGGTGTCCCTTGCCCTCCACCTAGGGGCCTCTGACCCCAGCAAGCTACCCTGGAGTCCACCTCTCTCCCTGGACTTGCAGTAGAGGCCCCAGGGTGCTCCTTGGCCCTCCACCTAGGGCCCTCTGACCCCAGCAAGCTACCCAGGGCTAAAACTCTCTCCCTGGACTTGCAGTATAGTCCTCAGGGTCCCCCCTGGTCCTCCACCTAGGGGCCTCTGACCCAAGCAAGCTGCCCAGGGGTCCACCTCTCTGCCTGGACTTGCAATAGAGGCCCCACGGTGCCCCTTGGCCCTCCACCTAGGGGCCTCTGACTCCAGAAAGCTACGCAGGGGTCCACCTCTCTCCCTGGACTTGCAGACTAGGCCCCAGGGAGACCCTTGGCCCTCCACCTAGGGGCTTCTGACCCCAGCAAGCTGCCCAGGGGCCTGCCTATCTCCCTGGACTTGCAGTAGAGTCCCCAGGGTGCCCCATGGCCGTCCACCTAGGGGCTTCTGACCCCAGCAAGCTGCCCTGGGGCCTGCCTATCTCCCTGGACTTGCAGTAGAGTCCCCAGGGTGCCCCATGGCCCTCCACGTAGGGCCCTCTGACCCCAGCAAGCTACCCAGGGCTCCACTTCTCTCCCTGGACTTGCAGTAGAGGCCCCAGGGTGCCCCCTTGCCCTCCACCCAGGGGCTACTGACCCCAGGAAGCTACCCAGGGCTCCACCTCTCTCCTTGGACTTGCAGTAGAGGCCCGAGGGTACCCCTTGGCCCTCCACCTAGGGGCCTCTGACCCGAGCAGGCTACTCAGGAGTCCAAATCTCTCCCTGGACTTGCAGTAGAGGCCCCAGGGTACCCTGTGGCCCTCCACCTAGGGGCCTCTTAACCCAGCAAGCTACCCAGGGGTCCAGCTCTCTCCCTGGACTTGCAATAGAGGCCCCAGGGTGCCCCCTTGCCCTCCACCTAGGGGCCTTTGACCCCAGCAAGATACCAAGGGCTCCCCCTCTCTCCCTTGACTTGCAGTAGAGGCCCCAGGGTGCCCATTGACCCTCCACCTAGGGGCCTTTGACCCCAGCAAGCTACCCAATGGTCCACCTCTCTCCCTGGACTTATAGGCGAGGCCCCAGGGTGCCCCCTGGCCCTCCACCTAGGGGCTTCTGACCCCAGCAAACTACCCAGGGGTCCACCTCTCTTCCTGGACTTGCAGTAGAGTCCCCAGGGTGCCCCATGGCCCTCCACCTAGGGCCCTCTGACCCCAGCAAGCTACCCAGGGCTCCAACTCTCTCCCTGGACTTGCAGTATAGACCCCAGGGTGCCCCCTGGTCCTCCACCTAGGGGCCTCTGACCCTAGCAAACTACACAGGGGTCCACCTCTCTCCCTGTACTTGCAGTAGAGGCCCCAGGGTGCCCCTTGGCCCTCCACCTAGGGGCCTCTGACCCCAGCAAGCTACAGAGGGGTCCACCTCTCTCCCTGGACTTGCAGTAGAGGCCCCAGGGTGCCCCGTGGCCCTCCACCTAGGGGCCTCTGACACCAGCCAGCTTCCCAGTGCTCTACCTCTCTCCCTAGACTTGCAGTAGAGGCCCCAGGGTGACCCTTGGCCCTCCAACTAGGGGCCTCTGACCCCAGCAAGCTACCCAGGGTCCTACCTATCTCCCTGGACTTGCAGTAGAGTCCCCAGGGTGCCCCATGGCCCTCCACCTAGGGCCCTCTGACCCCAGAAAGCTACCCAGGGCTCCAACTCTCTCCCTGGACTTGCAGTATAGGCCTCAGGGTGCCCCCTGGTCCTCCACCTAGTTGCCCCTGACTCAAGCAAGCTGCCCAGGGGTCCACCTCTCTCCCTGGACTTGCAATAGAGGCCCCAGGGTGCCCCTTGGCCCTCCACCTAGGGGCCTTTGACCCCAGAAAGCCACCCAGGGGTCCACCTCTCTCCCTAGACTTGCAGACTAGGCCCCAGGGTGACCCTTGGCCCTCCACCAAGGGGCCTCTGACCCCAGCAAGCTGACCAGGGGCCTGCCTATCTCCCTGGACTTGCAGTAGAGTCCCCAGGGTGCCCCTTGGCCCTTCACCTAGGGCCCTCTGACCCCAGCAAGCTACCGAGGGGTCCACATCTCTCCCTGGACTTGCAATAGAGGCCCCCGGGTGCCCCCTTGCCCTCCACCCAAGGGCTACTGACCCCAGCAAGCTACCCTGGGCTCCACCTCTCTCCCTGGACTTGTAGTAGGGGCCCTAGGCTGCCCTCTGGTCCTCCACCTAGGGGCCTCTGACCCCAGCAAGCTACCCAGGGCTCCACCTCTCTCCCTGGACTTGCAGTAGAGGCCCCAGGGTGCCCCTTGGCCCTTCACCTAGGGCCCTCTGACCCCAGCAAGCTACCCAGGGGTCCACATCTCTCCCTGGACTTGCAATAGAGGCCCCAGGGTGCCCCGTGACCCTCCACCTAGGGGCCTCTGACCCCAGCAAGCTACCCAGGGGTCCACATCTCTCCCTGGACTTGCAGTAGACACCCCTGGGTGCCCCCTGGCCCTCCACCTAGGGGCCTTTGACCCCAGCAAGCTACCCAGGGGTCCACCTCTCTCCATGGACTTATAGTAGAGGCCCCAGTTTGCCCCCTGGCCCTCCACCTAGGGGCCTCTGAGTCCAGCAAGCTACCCAGGGGTTCACATCTCTCCCTGGACTTGCAGTAGAGGCCCCAGAGTACCCAGTGGCCCTCCACCTAGGGACCTCTGATCCCAGCAAGCTACCCAGGGGTCCAGCTCTCTCCCTGGACTTGCAATAGAGGCCCCAGGGTGCCCCCTTGCCCTCCACCCAAGGGCTACTGACCCCAGCAAGCTAACCTGGGCTCCACCTCTCTCCCTGGAATTGTAGTAGAGGCCCTAGGCTGCCCTCTGGTCCTCCACCTAGGGGCCTCTGACACCAGCAAGCTACCCAGAGGCCTGCCTATCTCCCTGGACTTGCAGTAGAGTCCCCAGGGTGCCCCATGGCCCTCCACGTAGGGCCCTCTGACCCCAGCAAGCTACCCAGGGGTCCACCTCTCTCCATGGACTTGCAGTAGACGCCCCTGGGTGCCCACTGGCCCTTCACCTAGGGGCCTTTGACCCCAGCAAGCTACCCAGGGGTCCACCTCTCTCCATGGACTTATAGTAGAGGCCCCAGGGTGCCCATTGGCCCTCCACCTAGGGTTGATTGACCCCAGCAAGCTACCGAGGGGTCCACCTCTCTCCCTGGACTTGCAATAGAGGCCCCAGGTTGCCCCGTGACCCTCCACCTAGGGGCCTCTGACCCCAGCAAGCTACCCAGGGGTCCACCTCTCTCCCTGGACTTGCAGTATAGGCCCCAGGGTGTCCCCTGGCCCTCCTACTAGGGGCCTCTGACCTCAGCAAGGTACCCAGGGGTCCACCTCTCTCCTTGGACTTGCAGTATAGGCCCCAGGGTGCCCCCTGGTCCTCCACCTAGGGGCCCCTGACCCCAGCAAGCTACCCAGGGGTCCACCTCTCTCCCTGGACTTGCAGTATAGGACCCAGGGTGCCCCCTGGCCTTCCACCTAGGGGCATCTGACAGCAGCAAGCTACCTAAGGGTCCACCTCTCTCCCTGGACTTGCAGTATAGGACCCAGGGTGCCCCCTGGCCCTCCACCTAGGGGCCTCTGACCCCAGCGAGCTACCCAGGGGTCCACATCTCTCCCTGGACTTATAGTAGAGGCCCTACAGTGCCCCCTGGCCCTCCCCCTAGGGGCCTCTGACACCATCAAGCTTCCCAGTGATTCACCTCTCTCCCTGGACTTGCAGTAGAGTCCCCAGGGTGCCCCATGGCCCTCCACCTAGGGCCCTTTGACCCCAGCAAGCTACCCAGGCGTCCACCTCTCTCCCTGGACTCGCAGTATTGGCCACAGGGTGCCCCCTTGCCCTCCACCTAGGGGTCTCTGACCCCAGCAAGCTGCCCAGGGGCCAGCCTATCTCCCTGGACTTGCAGTAGAGTCCCCAGGGTGCCCCATGGCCCTCCACGTAGGGCCTTCTGACCCCAGCAAACTACCCAGGGGTCCACCTCTCTCCCTGGACTTGCAGTATAGGCCACAGGGTGCCCCCTTGCCCTCCACATAGGGCCCTTTGACCCCAGCAAGCTAACCAGGGGTCCACCTCTCTTCCTGGACTTTTAGTAGAGGCCCCAGGAAGCCCCCTGGCCCTCCACCTAGGGGCCTCTGACCCCAGCAAACTACCCAGGGGTCCACCTCTCTTCCTGGACTTGAAGTAGAGGCCCTACGGTGCCCCCTGGCCCTCCCCCTAGAGGCCTCTGACACCAGCAAGCTTCCCAGTGATTCACCTCTCTCCCTGGACTTGCATTAGAGGCCCCAGGTTGACCCTTGGCCCTCCACCTTGGGGCCTCTGACCCCAGCAAGCTGCCCAGGGGCCTGCCTATCTCCCTGGACCTGCAGTAGAGTGCCCAGGGTGCCCCATGGCCCTCCACCTAGGGCCCTTTGACCCCAGCAAGCTACCCAGGGGTCCACCTCTCTCCCTGGACTTGCAGTATAGGCCACAGGGTGCCCCCTTGCCCTCCACCTAGGGGCCTCTGACCCCAGCAAACTACCGAGGGGTCCACCTCTCTCCCTGGACTTGCAGTAGACGCCGCTGGGTGCCCCCTGGCCCTCCACTTAGGGGCCTCTGACCCCAGCAAGCTACCCAGGGGTCCACCTCTCTCCCTGGACTTTTAGTAGAGGCCCCAGGGTGCCCCCTGGCCCTCCACCTAGGGGCCTCTGACCCCAGCAAACTACCCAGGGGTCCACCTCTCTTCCTGGACTTTTAGTAGAGGCCCTACGGTGCCCCCTGGCCCTCCCCCTAGGGGCCTCTGACACCAGCAAGCTTCCCAGTGGTCCACCTCTCTCCCTAGACTAGCAGTAGAGGCCCCAGTGTGACCCTTGGCCCTCCACCTAGGGGCCTCTGACCCCCGCTAGCTTCCCAGGGGCCTACCTATCTCCCTGGACTTGCAGTAGAGTCCCCAGGGTGCCCCATGGCCCTCCACCTAGGGCCCTCTGACCCCAGTAAGCTACCCAGGGCTCCAACTCTCTCCCTGGACTAGCAGTATAGGCCCCAGGGTGCCCCCTGGTCCTCCACCTAGGGGCCCCTGACCCAAGCAAGCTGCCCAGTGGTCCACCTCTCTCCCTAGACTTGCAGTAGAGGCCCCAGGGTGACCCTTGGCCCTCCACCTAGGGGCCTCTGACCCCAGCAAGCTACCCAGGGGCCTACCTATCTCCCTGGACTTGCAGTAGAGTCCCCAGGGTGCCCCATGGCCCTCCACCTTGGGCCCTCTGACCCCAGCAAGCTACCCAGGGCTCCAACTCTCTCCCTGGACTTGCAGTATAGGCCCCAGGGTGCCCCCTGGTCCTCCACCTAGGGGCCCCTGACCCAAGCAAGCTGCCCAGGGGTCCACCTCTCTCCCTGGATTTGCAATAGAGGCCCCAGGGTGCCCCTTGGCTCTCCACCTAGGGGCCTCTGACCCCAGCAAGCTACCCAGGGGTCCACCTCTCTCCCTAGACTTGCAGACTAGGCTCCAGGGTGACCCTTGGCCCTCCACCTAGGGGCCTCTGACCCCAGCGAGCTGCCCAGGGGCCTGCCTATCTCCCTGGACTTGCAATAGTGTCCCCAGGGTGCCCCATGGCCCTCCACATAGGGCCCTCTGACCCCAGCAAGCTACCCAGGGGTCCACCTCTCTCCCTGGACTTGCAGTAGAGGCCCCAGGGTACCCCGTGGCCCTCCACCTAGGGGCCTCTGAGTCCAGCAAGCTACCCAGGGGTCCACATATCTCCCTGGACTTGCAGTAGAGGCCCCAAGGTACCCAGTGGCCCTCCACCTAGGGGCCTTTGAACCCAGCAAGCTACCCAGGGGTCCAGCTCTCTCCCTGGACTTGCAATAGAGGCCCCAGGGTGCCCCCTTGCCCTCCACCCAAGGGCTACTGACCCCAGCAAGCTACCCTGGGCTCCACCTCTCTCCCTGGACTTGTAGTAGAGGCCCTAGGCTGCCCTCTGGTCCTCCACCTAGGGGCCTCTGACCCCAGCAAGCTACCCAGGGCTCCACCTCTCTCCCTGGACTTGCAGTAGAGGCCCAAGGGTGCCCATTGGCCCTACACCTAGGGGTCTCTGACCCCAGCAAGCTACCGAGGGGTCCACCTCTCTACCTGGACTTGCAGTAGACGCCCCTGGGTGCCCCCTGGCCCTCCACCTAGGGGCCTCTGATCCCAGCAAGCTACCCAGGGGTCCACCTCTTTCCCTGGACTTATAGTAGAGGCCCCAGGGTGCCCCCTTGCCCTCCACCTAGGGGCCTCTGACCCCAGCAAACTACCCAGGGGTCCACCTCTCTTCCTGGACTTGCAGTAGAGTCCCCAGGGTGCCCCATGGCCCTCCACCTAGGGGCCTCTGACACCAGCAAGCTTTCCAGTGGTCCACCTCTCTCCCTAGACTTGCAGTAGAGGCCCCAGGGTGACCCTTGGCCATTCACCTAGGGGTCTCTGACCCCAGCAAGCTACCCAGGGCTCCATTTCTCTCCCTGGACTTGTAGTAGAGGCCCTAGGCTGCCCTCTGGTCCTCCACCTAGGGGCCTCTGACCCCAGCATGCTACCCAGGGCTCCACCTCTCTCCCTGGACTTGCAGTAGAGGCCCCAGGGTGCCCATTGGCCCTCCACCTAGGGGTCTCTGACCCCAGCAAGCTACCCAAGGGTCCGCCTCTGACCCCAGCAAGCTGCCCAGGGGCCTGCCTATCTCCCTGGACTTGCAGTAGAGTCCCCAGGGTGCCCCATGGCCCTCCACGAAGGGCCCTCTGACCCCAGCAAGCTGCCCAGGGGTCCACATCTCTCCCTGGACTTGCAGTAGACGGCCCTGGGTGCCCACTGGCCCTCCACCTAGGGGCCTTTGACCCCAGCAAGCTACCTAGGGGTCCAGCTCTCTCCCTGGAATTGCAATAGAGGCCCCAGGGTGCCCCTTTGCCCTCCACCCAGGGGCTACTGACCCCAGCAAGCTACCCAGGGCTCCACCTCTCTCCCTGGACTTGTAGTGGAGGCCCAAGGGTGCCCATTGGCCCTCCACCTAGGGGTCTCTGACCCCAGCAAGCTACCGAGGGGTCCACCTCTCTACCTGGACTTGCAGTAGTCGCCCCTGGGTGCCCCCTGGCCCTCCACCTAGGGGCCTCTGATCCCAGCAAGCTACCCAGGGGTCCACCTCTTTAACTGGACTTATAGTAGAGGCCCCAGGGTGCCCCCTTGCCCTCCACCTAGGGGCCTCTGACCCCAGCAAACTACCCAGGGGTCCACCTCTCTTCCTGGACTTGCAGTAGAGTCCCCAGGGTGCCCCATGGCCCTCCACCTAGGGCCCTCTGACCCCAGCAAGCTACCTAAGGCTCCAACTCTCTCCCTGGACTTGCAGTATAGGCCCCAGGGTGCCCCTGGTCCTTCACCTAGGGGCCTCTGACCCTAGCAAACTACCCAGGGGTCCACCTCTCTCCCTGGACTTGCAGTAGAGTCCCCAGGGTGCCCCATGGCCCTCCCCCTAGGGGCCTCTGACACCAGCAAGCTTCCCAGTGGTCAACCTCTCTCCCTAGAGTTGCAGTAGAGGCCCCAGGGTGACCCTTGGCCCTCCACCTAGGGGTCTCTGACCCCAGCAAGCTACCCAGGGCTCCACCTCTCTCCCTGGACTTGTAGTAGAGGCCCTAGGCTGCCCTCTGGTCCTCCACCTAGGGGCCTCTGACCCCGGCATGCTACCCAGGGCTCCACCTCTCTCCCTGGACTTGCAGTAGAGGCCCCAGGGTGCCCATTGGCCCTCCACCTAGGGGTCTCTGACCCCAGCAACCTACCCAAGGGTTTGCTTTTGACCCCAGCAAGCTGCCCAGGGGCCTGCCTATCTCCCTGGACTTGCAGTAGAGTCCCCAGGGTGCCCCATGGCCCTCCACGTAGGGCCCTCTGACCCCAGCAAGCTACCCAGGGGTCCACATCTCTCCCTGGACTTGCAGTAGACGCCCCTGGGTGCCCACTGGCCCTCCACCTAGGGGCCTTTGACCCCAGCAAGCTACCCAGGGGTCCAGCTCTCTCCCTGGAATTGCAATAGAGGCCCCAGGGTGCCCCTTTGCCCTCCACCCAGGGGCTACTGACCCCAGCAAGCTACCCAGGGCTCCACCTCTCTCCCTGGACTTGTAGTAGAGGCCCTAGGCTGCCCTCTGGCCCTCCACTTAGGGGCCTCTGACCCCAGCAAGCTACCCAGGGCTCCACCTCTCTCCCTGGACTTGCAGTAGAGGCCCAAGGGTGCCCATTGGCCCTCCACCTAGGGGTCTCTGACCCAAGCAAGCTACCGAGGGGTCCACCTCTCTACCTGGACTTGCAGTAGACGCCCCTGGGTGCCCCCTGGCCCTCCACCTAGGGGCCTCTGATCCCAGCAAGCTACCCAGGGGTCCACCTCTTTCCCTGGACTTATAGTAGAGGCCCCAGGGTGCCCCATGGCCCTCCACCTAGGGGCCTCTGACCCCAGCAAACTACCCAGGGGTCCACCTCTCTTCCTGGACTTGCAGTAGAGTCCCCAGGGTGCCCCTGGTCCTCCACCTAGGGGCCTCTGACCCTAGCAAACTACCCAGGGGTCCACCTCTCTCCCTGGACTTGCAGTAGAGTCCCTAGGGTGCCCCATGGCCCTCCACCTAGGGGCCTCTGACACCAGCAAGCTTCCCAGTGGTCCACCTCTCTCCCTAGACTTGCATTAGAGGCCCCAGGGTGACCCTTGGCCCTCCACCTAGGAGTCTCTGACCCAAGCAAGCTGCCCAGGGTCCTACCTATCTCCCTGGACTTGCAGTAGAGTCCCCAGGGTGCCCCATGGCCCTCCACCTAGGGGCCTCTGACCCCAGCAAGCTACCCAGGGCTCCAACTCTCTCCCTGGACTTGCAGTATAGGCCTCAGGGTGCCCCCTTGTCCTCCACCTTGGGGCCCCTGACCCAAGCAAGCTGCCCAGGGGTCCACCTCTCTCCCTGGACTTGCAATAGAGGCCCCAGGGTGCCCCTTGGCCCTCCACCTAGGGGCCTCTGACCCCAGAAAGCTACCCAGGGGTCCACCTCTCTCCCTAGACTTGCAGACTAGGCCCCAGGGTGACCCTTGGCCCTCCACCTAGGGGCTTCTGACCCCAGCAAACTGCCCAGGTGCCTGCCTATCTCCCTGGACTTGCAGTAGAGTCCCCAGGGTGCCCCATGGCCCTCCACCTAGGGCCCTCTGACCCCAGCAAGCTACCCAGGGGTCCACATCTCTCCCTGGACTTGCAGTATAGGCCACAGGGTGTCCCCTTGACCTCCACCTAGGGGCTTCTGACCACTGCAAGCTACCCAGGGCTCCACTTCTCTCCCTGGACTTGCAGTAGAGGCCCCAGGGTGCCCCCTTGCCCTCCACCCAGGGGCTACTGACCCCAGCAAGCTACCCAGGGCTCCACCTCTCTCCCTGGACTTGCAGTAGAGGCCCCAGGGTACCCCGTGGCCCTCCACCTAGGGGCCTCTGAGTCCAGCAAGCTACCCAGGGGTCCACATCTCTCCCTGGACTTGCAGTAGAGGCCCCAGGGTACCCCGTGCCCCTCAACCTAGGGGCCTCCGAACCCAGCAAGCTACCCAGGGGTCCAGCTTTCTCCCTGGACTTGCAATAGAGGCCCCAGGGTGCCCTCTTGCCCTCCACCCAAGGGCTACTGACCCCAGCAAGCTACCCAGGGCTCCACCTCTCTCCCTGGACTTGTACTAGAGGCCCTAGGCTGCCCTCTTGCCCTCCACCTAGGGGCCTCTCACTCCAGAAAGCTACCCAGGGCTCCACCTCTCTCCCTGGACTTGCAGTAGAGGCCCCAGGGTGCCCATTGGCCCTCCACCTAGGGGTCTCTGACCCCAGCAAGCTACCGAGGGGTCCACCTCTCTCCCTGGACTTGCAATAGAGGCCCCAGGGTGCGCCGTGACCCTCCACCTAGGGGCCTCTGACCCCAGCAAGCTACCCAGGGGACCACCTCTCTCCCTGGACTTGCAGTAGAGGCCCCAGGGTGCCCCTTGGCCCTCCATCTAGGGGCGTCTGACCCCAGCAAGCTACCGAGGGGTCCACCTCTCTCCCTGTACATGCAGTAGAGTCCCCAGGGTGCCCCGTGGCCCTCCACCTAGGGGCCTCTGACCCCAGCAAGCTACCCAGGGGTCCACATCTCTCTTTGGACTTGCAGTGGAGGCCCCTGGGTGCCCCCTGGCCCTCCATCTAGGGGCCTCTGACCCTAGCAAGCTACACGGGGGTCCAGCTCTCTCCCTGGACTTGCAATAGAGGCCCCAGGGTGCCCCCCTGCCCTCCACCCAGGGGCTACTGACCCCAGCAAGCTACTCAGGGCTCCACCTCTCTCCCTGGACTTGTAGTAGAGGCCCTAGGCTGCCCTCTGGCCCTCCACCTAGGGGCCTCTGACCCCAGCAAGCTACAGAGGGGTCCACCTCTCTACCTGGACTTGCAGTAGAGGCCCCAGGGTGCCCCGTGGCCCTCCACCTAGGGGCCTCTAACCCCAGCAAGCTACCCAGGGTCCTACCTATCTCCCTGTACTTGCAGTAGAGTCCCCAGGGTGCCCCATGGCCCTCCACCTAGGGCCCTCTGACCCCAGCAAGCTACCCAGGGCTCCATCTCTCTCTCTGGACTTGCAGTATAGGCCTCAGGGTGCCCCCTGGTCCTCCACCTAGGGGCCCCTGACCCAAGTAAGCTGCCCAGGGGTCCATCTCTCTCCCTGGACTTGCAATAGAGGCCCCAGGGTGCCCCTTGGCCCTCCACCTAGGGGCCTCTGACCCCAGAAAGCTACCCAGGGGTCCACCTCTCTCCCTAGACTTGCAGACTAGGCTCCAGGGTGACCATTGGCCCTCCACCTAGGGGCTTCTGACCCCAGCAAGCTGCACAGGGGCCTGCCTATCTCCCTGGACTTGCAGTAGAGCCCCCAGGGTGCCCCATGGCCCTCCACCTAGGGCCCTCTGACCCAAGCAAGCTACCCAGGGGTCCACATCTCTCCCTGGACTTGCAATATAGGCCACAGGGTGCCCCCTTGCCCTCCACCTAGGGGCCTCTGACCCCAGCAAGCTACCCAGGGCTCCACTTCTCTCCCTGGACTTGCAGTAGAGGCCCCAGGGTGCCCCCTTGCCGTCCACCCAGGGGTACTGACCCCAGCAAGCTACCCAGGGCTCCACCTCTCTCCCTAGACTTGCAGTAGAGGCCCCAGGGTGCCCCCTTGCCCTCCACCCAGGGGCTACTGACCCCAGCAAGCTACCCTGTAATCCACTTCTCTCCCTGGACTCTCAGTAGAGGCCCCAGGGTACCCCGTGGCCCTCCACCTAGGGGCCTCTGAGTCCAGCAAGCTACCCAGGGGTCCACATCTCTTCCTGGACTTGCAGTAGAGGCCCGGGGGTACCCTGTGGCCCTCCACCTAGGGGCCTTTGAACCCAGCAAGCTAACCAGGGGTCCAGCTCTCCTCCTGGACTTGCAATTGAGGCCCCAGGGTGCCCTCTTGCCCTCCACCCAAAGGCTACTGACCCCAGCAAGCTACCCAGGGCTCCACATCTCTCCCTGGACTTGCAATATAGGCCACAGGGTGCCCCCTTGCCCTCCACCTAGGGGCCTCTGACCCCAGCAAGCTACCCAGGGCTCCACTTCTCTCCCTGGACTTGCAGTAGAGGCCCCAGGGTGCCCCCTTGCCGTCCACCCAGGGGTACTGACCCCAGCAAGCTACCCAGGGCTCCACCTCTCTCCCTAGACTTGCAGTAGAGGCCCCAGGGTGCCCCCGTGGCCCTCCACCTAGGGGCCTCTGAGTCTAGCAAGCTACCCAGGGGTCCACATCTCTCCCTGGACTTGCAGTAGAGGCCCCGGGGTACCCTGTGGCCCTCCACCTAGGGGCCTCTGAACCCAGCAAGCTAACCAGGGGTCCAGCTCTCTCCCTGGACTTGCAATTGAGGCCCCAGGGTGCCCCCTTGCCCTCCACCCAAGGGCTACTGACCCCAGCAAGCTACCCAGGGCTCCACCTCTCTTCCTGGACTTGTAGTAGAGGCCCTAGGCTGCCCTCTGGCCCTCCACCCAGGGGCCTCTGACCCCAGCAAGCTACTCAGGGCTCCACCTCTCTCCCTGGACTTTTAGTAGAGGCCCCAGAGTGCCCATTGGCCCTCCACCTAGGGGTCTCTGACCCCAGCAAGCTACTGAGGGGTCCCCCTCTGTCCCTGGACTTGCAAAAGGGGCCCCAGGGTGCCCCATGACCCTCCACCTAGGGACCTCTGACCCCAGCAAGCTACCCAGGGGTCCACCTCTCTCCCTGGACTTGCAGTATAGGCCCCAGCGTGCCCCCTGGCCCTCCAACTATGGGCCTCTGAGCCCAGCAAGCTACCCAGGGGTCCACCTCTCTCCTTGGACTTGCAGTATAGGCCCCAGGGTGCCCCCTGGCCCTCCACCTAGGGGCATCTGACCCCAGCAAGCTACCCAGGGGTCCACTTCTCTCCCTGGACTTGCAGTATAGGACCCAGGGTGCCCCCTGGCCCTCCACCTAGGGGCATCTGACACCAGCAAGCTACCCAGGGGTCCACCTCTCTCCCTAGACTTGCAGTATAGGCCCAAGGGTGCCCTCTGGCCTTCCACCTAGGGGCCTCTGACCCTAGCAAACTACCCAGGGGTCCACCTCTCTCCCTGGACTTGCAGTAGAGTCCCTAGGGTGCCCCATGGCCCTCCACCTAGGGGCCTCTGACACCAGCAAGCTTCCCAGTGGTCCACCTCTCTCCCTAGACTTGCATTAGAGGCCCCAGGGTGACCCTTGGCCCTCCACCTAGGAGTCTCTGACCCAAGCAAGCTGCCCAAGGTCCTACCTATCTCCCTGGACTTGCAGTAGAGTCCCCAGGGTGCCCCATGGCCCTCCACCTAGGGGCCTCTGACCCCATCAAGCTACCCAGGGCTCCAACTCTCTCCCTGGACTTGCAGTATAGGCCTCAGGGTGCCCCCTTGTCCTCCACCTAGGGGCCTCTGACCCCAGCAAGCTACCCAGGGGTCCAGCTCTCTCCCTGGACTTGCAATAGAGGCCCCAGGGTGCCCCCTTGCCCTCCACCCAGGGGCTACTGACCCCAGCAAGCTACCCAGGGCTCCACCTCTCTCCCTGGACTTGTAGTAGAGGCCCTAGGCTGCCCTCTGGCCCTCCACCTAGGGGCCTCTGACCCCAGCAAGCTACCCAGGGCTCCACCTCTCTCCCTGGACTTGCAGTAGAGGCCCCAGGTTGACCCTTGGCCCTCCACCTAGGGCCCTTTGACCCCAGCAAGCTACCCAGGGGTCCACCTCTCTCCCTGGACTTGCAGTATAGGCCACAGGGTGCCCCCTTGCCCTCCACCTAGGGGCCTCTGACCCCAGCAAGCTACCCAGGGCTCCACCTCTCTCCCTGGGTTTGCAGTAGAGGCCCCAGGGTGCCCCCTTGCCCTCCACCCAGGGGCTACTGGCCCCAGCAAGCTACCCAGGGCTCCACCTCTCTCCCTGGACTTGCAGTAGAGGCCCCAGGGTACCCCGTGGCCCTCCACCTAGGGGCCTCTGACCCCAGCAAGCTACCCAGGGGTCCACTTCTCTCCCTGGACTTGCAGTAGAGGCCCCAGGGTACCCCGTGGCCCTCCACCTATGGGCCGCTGAACCCAGCAAGCTACCCAGGGGTCCAGCTCTCACCCTGGACTTGCAATAGAGGCCCCAGGGTGCCCCCTTGCCCTCCACCCAGGGGCTACTGACCCCAGCAAGCTACCCAGGGCTCCACCTCTCTCCCTGGACTTGTAGTAGAGGCCCTAGGCTGCCCTCTGGCCCTCCACCTAGGGGCCTCTGACCCCAGCAAGCTACCCTGGGCTCCACCTCTCTCCCTGGACTTGCAGTAGAGGCCCCAGGGTGCCCATTTGCCCTCCACTTAGTGGTCTCTGACCCCAGCAAGCTACCGAGGGGTCCACCTCTCTCCCTGGACTTTCATTAGAGGCCCCAGGGTGCCCCGTGAACCTCCACCTAGTGGCCTCTGACCCCAGCAAGCTACCCAGGGGTCCTCATCTCTCCCTTGTCTTGCAGTAGACGCCGCTGAGTGCCCCCTGGCCCTCCACCTAGGTGCTTCTGACCCCAGCAAGCTACCTAGGGGTCCACCTCTCTCCCTGGACTTTTAGTAGAGGCCCCAGGGTGCCCCTGGCCCTCCACCTAGGGGCCTCTGACCCCAGCAAACTACCCAGGGGTCCACCTCTCTTCCTGGACTTGCAGTAGAGGCCCTACGGTGCCCCCAGGCCCTCCCCCTAGGGGCCTCTGACACCAACAAGCTTCCCAGTGGTCCACCTCTCTCCCTAGACTTTCAGTAGAGGCCCCAGGGTGACCCTTGGCCCTCCACCTTGGGGCCTCTGACCCCAGCAAGCTACCCAGGGGCCTACCTATCTCCCTGGACTTGCAGTTGATTCCCCAGGGTGCCCCATGACCCTGCACCTAGGGCCCTCTGACCCCAGCAAGCTACCCAGGGCTCCAACTCTCTCCCTGGACTTGCAGTATAGGCCCCAGGGTGCCCCCTGGTCCTCCACCTAGGGGCCCCTGACCCAAGCAAGCTGCCCAGAGGTCCACCTCTCTCCCTGGACTTGCAATAGAGGCCCCTGGGTGCCCCCTGGCCCTCCCCCTAGGGGCCTCTGACACCAGCAAGCTTCCCAGTGGTCCACCTCTCTCCCTAGACTTGCAGACTAGGCCCCAGGTTGACCCTTGGCCCTACACCTAGGGGCTTCTGACCTCAGCAAGCTGCCCAGGGGCCTGCCTATCTCCCTGAACTTGCAGTAGAGTCCCCAGGGTGCCCCATGGCCCTCCACGTAGGGCCCTCTGACCCCAGCAAGCTACCCAGCGGTCCACCTCTCTCCCTGGACTTGCAGTATAGGCCACAGGGTGCCCCCTTGCCCTCCACCTAGGGGCCTCTGACCCCAGCAAGCTACCCAGGGCTCCACTTCTCTCCCTGGACTTGCAGTAGAAGCCCCAGGGTGCCCCCTTGCCCTCCACCCAGGGGCTACTGACCCCAGCAAGCTACCCAGGGCTCCACCTCTCTCCCTGGACTTGCTGTAGAGGCCCCAGGGTACCCCGTGGCCCTCCACCTAGGGGCCTCTGATTCCAGCAAGCTACCCAGGGGTCCATCTCTCTCCCTGGACTTGCAGTAGAGGCCCCAGGGTACCCCGTGGCCCTCCACCTAGGGGCCTCTGAACCCAGCAAGCTACCCAGGGGTCCAGCTCTCTCCCTGGACTTGCAATAGAGGCCCCAGGGTGCCCCCTTGCCCTCCACCCAGGGGCCACTGACCCCAGCAAGCTACCCAGGGCTCCACCTCTCTCCCTGGACTTGCAGTAGAGGCCCCAGGGTGCCCATTGGCCCTCCACCTTGGGGTCTCTTACACCAGCAAGCTACCGAGGGGTCCACCTCTCTCCTTGGACTTGCAATAGAGGCCCCAGGGTGCCCCCTGACCCTCCACCTAGGGGCCTCTGACCCCAGCAAGCTTCCCAGTGGTCCACCTCTCTCCCTAGACTTGCAGACTAGGCCCCAGGTTGACCCTTGGCCCTCCACCTAGGGGCTTCTGACCCCAGCAAGCTGCCCAGGGGCCTGGATATCTCCCTGAACTTGCAGTAGAGTCCCCAGGGTGCCCCATGGCCCTCCACGTAGGGCCCTCTGACCCCAGCAAGCTACCCAGGGGTCCACCTCTCTCCCTGGACTTGCAGTATAGGCCACAGGGTGCCCCCTTGCCCTCCACCTAGGGGCCTCTGACCCCAGCAAGCTACCCAGGGCTCCACTTCTCTCCCTGGACTTGCAGTAGAAGCCCCAGGGTGCCCCCTTGCCCTCCACCCAGGGGCTACTGACCCCAGCAAGCTACCCAGGGCTCCACCTCTCTCCCTGGACTTGCTGTAGAGGCCCCAGGGTACCCCGTGGCCCTCCACCTAGGGGTCTCTTACACCAGCAAGCTACCGAGGGGTCCACCTCTCTCCCTGGACTTGCAAAAGAGGCCCCAGGGTGCCCCCTTGCCCACCACCCAGGGGCCACTGACCCCAGCAAGCTACCCAGGGCTCCACCTCTCTCCCTGGACTTGTAGTAGAGGCCCTAGGCTGCCCTCTGGCCCTCCACCTAGGGGCCTCTGACCCCAGCAAGCTACCCAGGGCTCCACCTCTCTCCCTGGACTTGCAGTAGAGGCCCCAGGGTGCCCATTGGCCCTCCACCTAGGGGTCTCTTACACCAGCAAGCTACCGAGGGGTCCACCTCTCTCCCTGGACTTGCAATAGAGGCCCCAGGGTGCCCCCTGACCCTCCACCTAGGGGCCTCTGACCCCAGCAAGCTACCCAGGGGTCCACATCTCTCCCTGGACTTGCAGTAGACGCCCCTGGGTGCCCCCTGGCCCTCCACCAAGGGGCCTGTGACCCCAGCAAGCTACCCAGGGGTCCACCTCTCTCCCTGGACTTATAGTAGAGGCCCCAGGGTGCCCCCTGGCCCTCCACCTAGGGGCCTCTGACCCCAGCAAACTACCCAGATGTCCACCTCTCTTCCTGGACTTGCAGTAGAGTCCCCAGGGTGCCCCATGGCCCTCCACCTAGGGCCCTCTGACCCCAGCAAGCTACCCAGGGCTCCAACCCTCTCCCTGGACTTGCTGTATAGGCCCCAGGGTGCCCCCTGGTCCTCCACATAGGGGCCTCTGACCCCAGCAAACTACCCAGGGGTCCACCTCTCACCCTGGACTTGCAGTAGAGGCCCCAGGGTGCCCCGTGGCCCTCCCCCTAGGGGCCTCTGACACCAGCAAGCTTCCCAGTGGTCCACCTCTCTCCCTAGACTTGCAGTAGAGGCCCCAGGGTGACCCTTGGCCCTCCAACTAGGGGCCTCTGACCCCAGCAAGCTACCCAGGGATCCAGCTCTCTCCCTGGACTTGCAATAGAGGCCCCAGGGTGCCCCGTGGCCCTCCACCCAGGGGCTACTGACCCCAGCAAGCTACCCAGGGCTCCACCTCTCTCCCTGGACTTGTAGTAGAGGCCCTAGGCTGCCCTCTGGCCCTCCACCTAGGGGCCTCTGACCCCAGCAAGCTACCCAGGGCTCCACCTCTCTCCCTGGACTTGCAGTAGAGGCCCCAGGTTGACCCTTGGCCCTCCACCTAGGGCCCTTTGACCCCAGCAAGCTACCCAGGGGTCCACCTCTCTCCCTGGACTTGCAGTATAGGCCACAGGGTGCCCCCTTGCCCTCCACCTAGGGGCCTCTGACCCCAGCAAGATACCCAGGGCTCCACCTCTCTCCCTGGACTTGCAGTAGAGGCCCCAGGGTGCCCCCTTGCCCTCCACCCAGGGGCTACTGGCCCCAGCAAGCTACCCAGGGCTCCACCTCTCTCCCTGGACTTGCAGTAGAGGCCCCAGGGTACCCCGTGGCCCTCCACCTAGGGGCCTCTGACCCCAGCAAGCTACCCAGGGGTCCACTTCTCTCCCTGGACTTGCAGTAGAGGCCCCAGGGTACCCCGTGGCCCTCCACCTAGGGGCCTCTGAACCCAGCAAGCTACCCAGGGGTCCAGCTCTCTCCCTGGACTTGCAATAGAGGCCCCAGGGTGCCCCCTTGCCCTCCACCCAGGGGCTACTGACCCCAGCAAGCTACCCAGGGCTCCACCTCTCTCCCTGGACTTGTAGTAGAGGCCCTAGGCTGCCCTCTGGCCCTCCACCTAGGGGCCTCTGACCCCAGCAAGCTACCCAGGGCTCCACCTCTCTCCCTGGACTTGCAGTAGAGGCCCCAGGGTACCCCGTGGCCCTCCACCTAGGGGCCTCTGACCCCAGCAAGCTACCTAGGGGTCCACTTCTCTCCCTGGACTTGCAGTAGAGGCCCTAGGGTACCCCGTGGCCCTCCACCTAGGGGCCTCTGAACCCAGCAAGCTACCCAGGGGTCCAGCTCTCTCCCTGGACTTGCAATAGAGGCCCCAGGGTGCCCCCTTGCCCTCCACCCAGGGGCTACTGACCCCAGCAAGCTACCCAGGGCTCCACCTCTCTCCCTGGACTTGTAGTAGAGGCCCTAGGCTGCCCTCTGGCCCTCCACTTAGGGGCTTCTGACCCTAGCAAGCTACCCAGGGGTCCACCTCTCTCCCTGGACTTATAGTAGAGGCCCCAGGGTGCCCCCTGGCCCTCCACCTAGGGGCCTCTGAGTCCAGCAAGCTACCGAGGGGTCCACCTCTCTCCCTGGACTTGCAGTAGAGGCCCCAGGGTGGCCAGTGGCACTCCACATAGGGGCCTCTGACCCCAGCAAGCTACCCAGGGGTCCACATCTCTCCCTGGACTTGCAGTAGACGCCCCTGGGTGCCCCCTGGCCCTCCACCTAGGGCCCTCTGACCCCAGCAAGCTACCCAGGGGTCCACCTCTCTCCCTGGACTTATAGTAGAGGCCCTACGTTGACCCTGGCCCTCCCCCTAGGGGCCTCTGACACCAGCAAGCTACCCAGGGCTCCACCTCTCTCCCTAGACTTGCAGACTAGGCCCCAGGGTGCCCCCTGGCCCTCCACCTAGGGGCCTCTGACCCCAGCAAGCTGCCCAGGGGCCTGCCTATCTCCCTGGACTTGCAGTAGAGTCCCCAGGGTGCCCCATGGCCCTCCACCTAGGGGCCTCTGACCCCAGCAAGCTGCCCAGGGGCCTGCCTACCTCCCTGGACTTTCAGTAGTGTCCCAAGGGTGACCCATGGCCCTCCACGTAGGGCCCTCTGACCCCAGCAAGCTACCCAGGGGTCCAACTCTCTCCCTGGACTTGCAGTAGAGGCCCCAGGGAACCCCTGGCCCTCCACCCAGGGGCCTCTGAAACCAGCAAGCTACCCAGGGGTCCACCTCTCTCCCTGGACTTATAGTAGAGGCCCTAAGGTGCCCCCTGGCCCTCCCCCTAGGGGCCTCTGACACCAGCAAGCTTCCCAGTGATTCACCTCTTTCCCTGGACTTGCAGTAGAGGCCCCAGGGTACCCCGTGGCCCTCCACCTAGGGGCCTCTGACCCCAGCAAGCTACCCAGGGGTCCACATCTCTCCCTGGACTTGCAGTAGAGGACCCAGGGTACCTTGTGGCCCTCCACCTAGGGGCCTTTGAATCCAGCAAGCTACCCAGGGGTCCAGCTCTCTCCCTGGACTTGCAATAGAGGCCCCAGGGTGCCCCCTTGCCCTCCAACCAGTGGCTACTGACCCCAGCAAGCTACCCAGGGCTCCACCTCTCTCCCTGGACTTTCAGTAGAGGCCCCAGGGTGCCCATTGGCCCTCCACCTAGAGGTCTCTGACCCCAGCAAGCTACCGAGGGGTCCACCTCTCTCCCTGGACTTGCAGTATAGGCCCCAGGGTGCCCTCTGGCCCTCCAACTAGGGGCCTCTGACCCCAGCAAGCTACCCAGGGGTCCACCTCTCTCCTTGGACTTGCAGTATAGGCCCCAGGGTGCCCCCTGGCCCTTCACCTAGGAGCATCTGACCCCAGCAAGCTACCCAGGGGTCCACCTCTCACCCTGGACTTGCAGTATAGGACCCAGGGTGCCCCCTGGCCCTCCACCTAGGGGCATCTGACACCAGCAAGCTACCCAGGGGTCCACCTCTCTCCCTGGTCTTGCAGTATAGGACCTGGGGTGCCCTCTGGCCCTCCACCTAGGGGCCTCTGACCCTAGCAAACTACCCTGGAGTCCACTTCTCTTCCTGGACTTGCAGTAGAGCCCCCAGGGTGCCCCTTGGCCCTCCATCTAGGGGCATCTGACCCCAGCAAGCTACCGAGGGGTCCACCTCTCTCCCTGGACATGCAGTAGAGGCCCCAGGGTGCCCCGTGGCCCTCCACCTAGGGGCCTCTAACCCCAGCAAGCTACCCAGGGGTCCACATCTCTCTTTGGACTTGCAGTGGAGGCCCCTGTGCCCCCTGGCCCTCCACCTAGGGGCCTCTGACCCCAGCAAGCTACCCAGGGGTCCACCTCTCTTCCTGGACTTGCAGTATAGGCCCCAGGGTGCCCCCTGGCCCTCCAACTAGGGGCCTCTGATCCCAGCAAGCTACCCAGGGGTCCACCTCTCTCCTTGGACTTGCAGTGTAGGCCCCAGGGTGCCCCTGGCCCTCCACCCAGGGGCTACTGACCCCAGCAAGCTACCCAGGGCTCCACCTCTCTCCCTGGACTTGCAGTAGAGGCCCCAGGGTACCTAGTGGCCCTCTACCTAGGGGCCTCTGACCCCTGCAAGCTACCCAGGGCTCCACCTCTTTCCCTGGACTTGCAATAGAGGCCCCAGGGTGCCCCGTGACCCTCCACCTAGGGGCCTCTGACCCCAGCAAGCTACCCAGGGGTCCAGCTCTCTCCCTGGACTTGCAATAGAGGCCCCAGGGTGCCCCCTTGCCCTCCACCCAGGGGCTACTGACCCCAGCAAGCTACCCAGGGCTCCACCTCTCTCCCTGGACTTGTAGTAGAGGCCCTAGGCTGCCCTCTGGCCCTCCACCTAGGGGCCTCTGACCCAAGCAAGCTACCCAGGGCTCCACCTCTCTCCCTGGACTTGCAGTAGAGGCCCCAGGTTGACCCTTGGCCCTCCACCTAGGGCCCTTTGACCCCAGCAAGCTACCCAGGGCTCCACCTCTCTCCCTGGACTTGCAGTAAAGGCCCCAGGGTGACCCCTTGCCCTCCACCCAGGGGCTACTGGCCCCAGCAAGCTACCCAGGGCTCCACCTCTCTCCCTGGACTTGCATTAGAGGCCCCAGGGTGCCCCGTGAACCTCCACCTAGTGGCCTCTGACCCCAGCAAGCTACCCTGGGCTCCACCTCTCTCCCTGGACTTGCAGTAGAGGCCCCAGGGTGCCCATTTGCGCTCCACCTAGGGGTCTCTGACCCCAGCAAGCTACCGAGGGGTCCACCTCTCTCCCTGGACTTGCATTAGAGGCCCCAGGGTGCCCCGTGAACCTCCACCTAGTGGCCTCTGACCCCAGCAAGCTACCCAGGGGTCCTCATCTCTCCCTTGTCTTGCAGTAGACGCCGCTGAGTGCCCCCTGGCCCTCCACCTAGGGGCCTCTGACCCCAGCAAGCTACCTAGGGGTCCACCTCTCTCCCTGGACTTTTAGTAGAGGCCCCAGGGTGCCCCTGGCCCTCCACCTAGGGGCCTCTGACCCCAGCAAACTACCCAGGGGTCCACCTCTCTTCCTGGACTTGCAGTAGAGGCCCTACGGTGCCCCCAGGCCCTCCCCCTAGGGGCCTCTGACACCAGCAAGCTTCCCAGTGGTCCACCTCTCTCCCTAGACTTTCAGTAGAGGCCCCAGGGTGACCCTTGGCCCTCCACCTAGGGGCCTCTGACCCCAGAAAGCTACCCAGGGGCCTACCTATCTCCCTGGACTTGCAGTGGAGTCCCCAGGGTGCCCCATGACCCTGCACCTAGGGCCCTCTGACCCCAGCAAGCTACCCAGGGCTCCAACTCTCTCCCTGGACTTGCAGTATAGGCCCCAGGGTGCCCCCTGGTCCTCCACCTAGGGGCCCCTGACCCAAGCAAGCTGCCCAGGGGTCCACCTCTCTCCCTGGACTTGCAATAGAAGCCCCTGGGTGCCCCCTGGCCCTCCCCCTAGGTCCCTCTGACACCAGCAAGCTTCCCAGTGGTCCACCTCTCTCCCTAGACTTGCAGTAGAGGCCCCAGGGTGACCCTTGGCCCTCCACCTAGGGGCCTCTGACCCCAGCAAGCTACCCAGGGGACTACCTATCTCCCTGGACTTGCAGTAGAGTCCCCAGGGTGCCCAATGGCCCTCCAACTAGGGCCCTCTGACCCTAGCAAGCTACCCAGGGCTCCAACTCTCTCCCTGGACTTGCAGTATAGGCCCCAGGGTGCCCCCTGGTCCTCCAATTAGGGGCCCCTGACCCAAGCAAGCTGCCCAGGGGTCCACCTCTCTCCCTGGACTTGCAATAGAGGCCCCAGGGTGGCCCTCGGCCCTCCACCTAGGGGCCTCTGACCCCAGAAAGCTACCCAGGGGTCCACCTCTCTCCCTAGACTTGCAGACTAGGCCCCAGGGTGACCCTTGGCCCTCCACCTAGGGGCCTCTGACCCCAGCAAGCTGCCCAGGGGCCTGCCTATCTCCCTGGACTTGCAGTAGAGTCCCCAGGGTGCCCCATGGCCCTCCACCTAGGGCCCTCTGACCCCAGCAAGCTACCCAGGGGTCCACCTCTCTCCCTGGACTTGCAGTATAGGCCACAGGGTGCCCCCTTGCCCTCCACCTAGGGGCCTCTGACCCCAGCAAGCTACCCAGGGCTACACTTCTCTCCCTGGACTTGCAGTAGAGGCCGAAGGGTGCCCCCTTGCCCTCCACCCAGGGGCTACTGACCCCAGCAAGCTACCCAGGGCTCCACCTCTCTCCCTGGACTTGCAGTAGAGGCCCCAGGGTACCCCGTGGCTCTCCACCTAGGGGCCTCTGAGTCCAGCAAGCTACCCAGGGGTCCACCTCTCTCCCTGGACTTGCAGTAGAGGCCCGAGGTTACCCCGTGGCCCTCCACCTAGGGGCCTCTGAACCCAGCAAGCATCCCAGGGGTCCAGCTCTCTCCTTGGACTTGCAGTATAGGCCCCAGGGTGCCCCCTTGGCCCTCCATCTAGGGGCCTCTGACCCCAGCAAGCTACCGAGGGGTCCACCTCTCTCCCTGTACATGCAGTAGAGTCCCCAGGGTGCCCCGTGGCCCTCCACCTAGGGGCCTCTGACCCCAGCAAGCTACCAAGGGGTCCACATCTCTCTTTGGACTTGCAGTGGAGGCCCCTGGGTGCCCCCTGGCCCTCCACCTAGGGGCCTCTGACCCTAGCAAGCTACACGGGGGTCCAGCTCTCTCCCTGGACTTGCAATAGAGGCCCCAGGGTGCCCCCCTGCCCTCCACCCAGGGGCTACTGACCCCAGCAAGCTACTCAGGGCTCCACCTCTCTCCCTGGACTTGTAGTAGAGGCCCTAGGCTGCCCTCTGGCCCTCCACCTAGGGGCCTCTGACCCCAGCAAGCTACAGAGGGGTCCACCTCTCTACCTGGACTTGCAGTAGAGGCCCCAGGGTGCCCCGTGGCCCTCCACCTAGGGGCCTCTAACCCCAGCAAGCTACCCAGGGTCCTACCTATCTCCCTGTACTTGCAGTAGAGTCCCCAGGGTGCCCCATGGCCCTCCACCTAGGGCCCTCTGACCCCAGCAAGCTACCCAGGGCTCCATCTCTCTCTCTGGACTTGCAGTATAGGCCTCAGGGTGCCCCCTGGTCCTCCACCTAGGGGCCCCTGACCCAAGTAAGCTGCCCAGGGGTCCATCTCTCTCCCTGGACTTGCAATAGAGGCCCCAGGGTGCCCCTTGGCCCTCCACCTAGGGGCCTCTGACCCCAGAAAGCTACCCAGGGGTCCACCTCTCTCCCTAGACTTGCAGACTAGGCTCCAAGGTGACCATTGGCCCTCCACCTAGGGGCTTCTGACCCCAGCAAGCTGCACAGGGGCCTGCCTATCTCCCTGGACTTGCAGTAGAGCCCCCAGGGTGCCCCATGGCCCTCCACCTAGGGCCCTCTGACCCAAGCAAGCTACCCAGGGGTCCACATCTCTCCCTGGACTTGCAATATAGGCCACAGGGTGCCCCCTTGCCCTCCACCTAGGGGCCTCTGACCCCAGCAAGCTACCCAGGGCTCCACTTCTCTCCCTGGACTTGCAGTAGAGGCCCCAGGGTGCCCCCTTGCCGTCCACCCAGGGGTACTGACCCCAGCAAGCTACCCAGGGCTCCACCTCTCTCCCTAGACTTGCAGTAGAGGCCCCAGGGTGCCCCCTTGCCCTCCACCCAGGGGCTACTGACCCCAGCAAGCTACCCTGTAATCCACTTCTCTCCCTGGACTCTCAGTAGAGGCCCCAGGGTACCCCGTGGCCCTCCACCTAGGGGCCTCTGAGTCCAGCAAGCTACCCAGGGGTCCACATCTCTTCCTGGACTTGCAGTAGAGGCCCGGGGGTACCCTGTGGCCCTCCACCTAGGGGCCTTTGAACCCAGCAAGCTAACCAGGGGTCCAGCTCTCTCCCTGGACTTGCAATTGAGGCCCCAGGGTGCCCTCTTGCCCTCCACCCAAGGGCTACTGACCCCAGCAAGCTACCCAGGGCTCCACATCTCTCCCTGGACTTGCAATATAGGCCACAGGGTGCCCCCTTGCCCTCCACCTAGGGGCCTCTGACCCCAGCAAGCTACCCAGGGCTCCACTTCTCTCCCTGGACTTGCAGTAGAGGCCCCAGGGTGCCCCCTTGCCGTCCACCCAGGGGTACTGACCCCAGCAAGCTACCCAGGGCTCCACCTCTCTCCCTAGACTTGCAGTAGAGGCCCCAGGGTGCCCCCGTGGCCCTCCACCTAGGGGCCTCTGAGTCCAGCAAGCTACCCAGGGGTCCACATCTCTCCCTGGACTTGCAGTAGAGGCCCCGGGGTACCCTGTGGCCCTCCACCTAGGGGCCTCTGAACCCAGCAAGCTAACCAGGGGTCCAGCTCTCTCCCTGGACTTGCAATTGAGGCCCCAGGGTGCCCCCTTGCCCTCCACCCAAGGGCTACTGACCCCAGCAAGCTACCCAGGGCTCCACCTCTCTTCCTGGACTTGTAGTAGAGGCCCTAGGCTGCCCTCTGGCCCTCCACCCAGGGGCCTCTGACCCCAGCAAGCTACTCAGGGCTCCACCTCTCTCCCTGGACTTTTAGTAGAGGCCCCAGAGTGCCCATTGGCCCTCCACCTAGGGGTCTCTGACCCCAGCAAGCTACTAAGGGGTCCCCCTCTGTCCCTGGACTTGCAAAAGGGGCCCCAGGGTGCCCCATGACCCTCCACCTAGGGACCTCTGACCCCAGCAAGCTACCCAGGGGTCCACCTCTCTCCCTGGACTTGCAGTATAGGCCCCAGCGTGCCCCCTGGCCCTCCAACTATGGGCCTCTGAGCCCAGCAAGCTACCCAGGGGTCCACCTCTCTCCTTGGACTTGCAGTATAGGCCCCAGGGTGCCCCCTGGCCCTCCACCTAGGGGCATCTGACCCCAGCAAGCTACCCAGGGGTCCACTTCTCTCCCTGGACTTGCAGTATAGGACCCAGGGTGCCCCCTGGCCCTCCACCTAGGGGCATCTGACACCAGCAAGCTACCCAGGGGTCCACCTCTCTCCCTGGACTTGCAGTATAGGCCCAAGGGTGCCCTCTGGCCTTCCACCTAGGGGCCTCTGACCCTAGCAAACTACCCAGGGGTCCACCTCTCTCCCTGGACTTGCAGTAGAGTCCCTAGGGTGCCCCATGGCCCTCCACCTAGGGGCCTCTGACACCAGCAAGCTTCCCAGTGGTCCACCTCTCTCCCTAGACTTGCATTAGAGGCCCCAGGGTGACCCTTGGCCCTCCACCTAGGAGTCTCTGACCCAAGCAAGCTGCCCAAGGTCCTACCTATCTCCCTGGACTTGCAGTAGAGTCCCCAGGGTGCCCCATGGCCCTCCACCTAGGGGCCTCTGACCCCAGCAAGCTACCCAGGGCTCCAACTCTCTCCCTGGACTTGCAGTATAGGCCTCAGGGTGCCCCCTTGTCCTCCACCTAGGGGCCTCTGACCCCAGCAAGCTACCCAGGGGTCCAGCTCTCTCCCTGGACTTGCAATAGAGGCCCCAGGGTGCCCCCTTGCCCTCCACCCAGGGGCTACTGACCCCAGCAAGCTACCCAGGGCTCCACCTCTCTCCCTGGACTTGTAGTAGAGGCCCTAGGCTGCCCTCTGGCCCTCCACCTAGGGGCCTCTGACCCCAGCAAGCTACCCAGGGCTCCACCTCTCTCCCTGGACTTGCAGTAGAGGCCCCAGGTTGACCCTTGGCCCTCCACCTAGGGCCCTTTGACCCCAGCAAGCTACCCAGGGGTCCACCTCTCTCCCTGGACTTGCAGTATAGGCCACAGGGTGCCCCCTTGCCCTCCACCTAGGGGCCTCTGACCCCAGCAAGCTACCCAGGGCTCCACCTCTCTCCCTGGGTTTGCAGTAGAGGCCCCAGGGTGCCCCCTTGCCCTCCACCCAGGGGCTACTGGCCCCAGCAAGCTACCCAGGGCTCCACCTCTCTCCCTGGACTTGCAGTAGAGGCCCCAGGGTACCCCGTGGCCCTCCACCTAGGGGCCTCTGACCCCAGCAAGCTACCCAGGGGTCCACTTCTCTCCCTGGACTTGCAGTAGAGGCCCCAGGGTACCCCGTGGCCCTCCACCTATGGGCCGCTGAACCCAGCAAGCTACCCAGGGGTCCAGCTCTCACCCTGGACTTGCAATAGAGGCCCCAGGGTGCCCCCTTGCCCTCCACCCAGGGGCTACTGACCCCAGCAAGCTACCCAGGGCTCCACCTCTCTCCCTGGACTTGTAGTAGAGGCCCTAGGCTGCCCTCTGGCCCTCCACCTAGGGGCCTCTGACCCCAGCAAGCTACCCTGGGCTCCACCTCTCTCCCTGGACTTGCAGTAGAGGCCCCAGGGTGCCCATTTGCCCTCCACTTAGTGGTCTCTGACCCCAGCAAGCTACCGAGGGGTCCACCTCTCTCCCTGGACTTTCATTAGAGGCCCCAGGGTGCCCCGTGAACCTCCACCTAGTGGCCTCTGACCCCAGCAAGCTACCCAGGGGTCCTCATCTCTCCCTTGTCTTGCAGTAGACGCCGCTGAGTGCCCCCTGGCCCTCCACCTAGGTGCTTCTGACCCCAGCAAGCTACCTAGGGGTCCACCTCTCTCCCTGGACTTTTAGTAGAGGCCCCAGGGTGCCCCTGGCCCTCCACCTAGGGGCCTCTGACCCCAGCAAACTACCCAGGGGTCCACCTCTCTTCCTGGACTTGCAGTAGAGGCCCTACGGTGCCCCCAGGCCCTCCCCCTAGGGGCCTCTGACACCAACAAGCTTCCCAGTGGTCCACCTCTCTCCCTAGACTTTCAGTAGAGGCCCCAGGGTGACCCTTGGCCCTCCACCTTGGGGCCTCTGACCCCAGCAAGCTACCCAGGGGCCTACCTATCTCCCTGGACTTGCAGTTGATTCCCCAGGGTGCCCCATGACCCTGCACCTAGGGCCCTCTGACCCCAGCAAGCTACCCAGGGCTCCAACTCTCTCCCTGGACTTGCAGTATAGGCCCCAGGGTGCCCCCTGGTCCTCCACCTAGGGGCCCCTGACCCAAGCAAGCTGCCCAGAGGTCCACCTCTCTCCCTGGACTTGCAATAGAGGCCCCTGGGTGCCCCCTGGCCCTCCCCCTAGGGGCCTCTGACACCAGCAAGCTTCCCAGTGGTCCACCTCTCTCCCTAGACTTGCAGACTAGGCCCCAGGTTGACCCTTGGCCCTACACCTAGGGGCTTCTGACCTCAGCAAGCTGCCCAGGGGCCTGCCTATCTCCCTGAACTTGCAGTAGAGTCCCCAGGGTGCCCCATGGCCCTCCACGTAGGGCCCTCTGACCCCAGCAAGCTACCCAGCGGTCCACCTCTCTCCCTGGACTTGCAGTATAGGCCACAGGGTGCCCCCTTGCCCTCCACCTAGGGGCCTCTGACCCCAGCAAGCTACCCAGGGCTCCACTTCTCTCCCTGGACTTGCAGTAGAAGCCCCAGGGTGCCCCCTTGCCCTCCACCCAGGGGCTACTGACCCCAGCAAGCTACCCAGGGCTCCACCTCTCTCCCTGGACTTGCTGTAGAGGCCCCAGGGTACCCCGTGGCCCTCCACCTAGGGGCCTCTGATTCCAGCAAGCTACCCAGGGGTCCATCTCTCTCCCTGGACTTGCAGTAGAGGCCCCAGGGTACCCCGTGGCCCTCCACCTAGGGGCCTCTGAACCCAGCAAGCTACCCAGGGGTCCAGCTCTCTCCCTGGACTTGCAATAGAGGCCCCAGGGTGCCCCCTTGCCCTCCACCCAGGGGCCACTGACCCCAGCAAGCTACCCAGGGCTCCACCTCTCTCCCTGGACTTGCAGTAGAGGCCCCAGGGTGCCCATTGGCCCTCCACCTTGGGGTCTCTTACACCAGCAAGCTACCGAGGGGTCCACCTCTCTCCTTGGACTTGCAATAGAGGCCCCAGGGTGCCCCCTGACCCTCCACCTAGGGGCCTCTGACCCCAGCAAGCTTCCCAGTGGTCCACCTCTCTCCCTAGACTTGCAGACTAGGCCCCAGGTTGACCCTTGGCCCTCCACCTAGGGGCTTCTGACCCCAGCAAGCTGCCCAGGGGCCTGGATATCTCCCTGAACTTGCAGTAGAGTCCCCAGGGTGCCCCATGGCCCTCCACGTAGGGCCCTCTGACCCCAGCAAGCTACCCAGGGGTCCACCTCTCTCCCTGGACTTGCAGTATAGGCCACAGGGTGCCCCCTTGCCCTCCACCTAGGGGCCTCTGACCCCAGCAAGCTACCCAGGGCTCCACTTCTCTCCCTGGACTTGCAGTAGAAGCCCCAGGGTGCCCCCTTGCCCTCCACCCAGGGGCTACTGACCCCAGCAAGCTACCCAGGGCTCCACCTCTCTCCCTGGACTTGCTGTAGAGGCCCCAGGGTACCCCGTGGCCCTCCACCTAGGGGTCTCTTACACCAGCAAGCTACCGAGGGGTCCACCTCTCTCCCTGGACTTGCAAAAGAGGCCCCAGGGTGCCCCCTTGCCCACCACCCAGGGGCCACTGACCCCAGCAAGCTACCCAGGGCTCCACCTCTCTCCCTGGACTTGTAGTAGAGGCCCTAGGCTGCCCTCTGGCCCTCCACCTAGGGGCCTCTGACCCCAGCAAGCTACCCAGGGCTCCACCTCTCTCCCTGGACTTGCAGTAGAGGCCCCAGGGTGCCCATTGGCCCTCCACCTAGGGGTCTCTTACACCAGCAAGCTACCGAGGGGTCCACCTCTCTCCCTGGACTTGCAATAGAGGCCCCAGGGTGCCCCCTGACCCTCCACCTAGGGGCCTCTGACCCCAGCAAGCTACCCAGGGGTCCACATCTCTCCCTGGACTTGCAGTAGACGCCCCTGGGTGCCCCCTGGCCCTCCACCAAGGGGCCTGTGACCCCAGCAAGCTACCCAGGGGTCCACCTCTCTCCCTGGACTTATAGTAGAGGCCCCAGGGTGCCCCCTGGCCCTCCACCTAGGGGCCTCTGACCCCAGCAAACTACCCAGATGTCCACCTCTCTTCCTGGACTTGCAGTAGAGTCCCCAGGGTGCCCCATGGCCCTCCACCTAGGGCCCTCTGACCCCAGCAAGCTACCCAGGGCTCCAACCCTCTCCCTGGACTTGCTGTATAGGCCCCAGGGTGCCCCCTGGTCCTCCACATAGGGGCCTCTGACCCCAGCAAACTACCCAGGGGTCCACCTCTCACCCTGGACTTGCAGTAGAGGCCCCAGGGTGCCCCGTGGCCCTCCCCCTAGGGGCCTCTGACACCAGCAAGCTTCCCAGTGGTCCACCTCTCTCCCTAGACTTGCAGTAGAGGCCCCAGGGTGACCCTTGGCCCTCCAACTAGGGGCCTCTGACCCCAGCAAGCTACCCAGGGGTCCAGCTCTCTCCCTGGACTTGCAATAGAGGCCCCAGGGTGCCCCGTGGCCCTCCACCCAGGGGCTACTGACCCCAGCAAGCTACCCAGGGCTCCACCTCTCTCCCTGGACTTGTAGTAGAGGCCCTAGGCTGCCCTCTGGCCCTCCACCTAGGGGCCTCTGACCCCAGCAAGCTACCCAGGGCTCCACCTCTCTCCCTGGACTTGCAGTAGAGGCCCCAGGTTGACCCTTGGCCCTCCACCTAGGGCCCTTTGACCCCAGCAAGCTACCCAGGGGTCCACCTCTCTCCCTGGACTTGCAGTATAGGCCACAGGGTGCCCCCTTGCCCTCCACCTAGGGGCCTCTGACCCCAGCAAGATACCCAGGGCTCCACCTCTCTCCCTGGACTTGCAGTAGAGGCCCCAGGGTGCCCCCTTGCCCTCCACCCAGGGGCTACTGGCCCCAGCAAGCTACCCAGGGCTCCACCTCTCTCCCTGGACTTGCAGTAGAGGCCCCAGGGTACCCCGTGGCCCTCCACCTAGGGGCCTCTGACCCCAGCAAGCTACCCAGGGGTCCACTTCTCTCCCTGGACTTGCAGTAGAGGCCCCAGGGTACCCCGTGGCCCTCCACCTAGGGGCCTCTGAACCCAGCAAGCTACCCAGGGGTCCAGCTCTCTCCCTGGACTTGCAATAGAGGCCCCAGGGTGCCCCCTTGCCCTCCACCCAGGGGCTACTGACCCCAGCAAGCTACCCAGGGCTCCACCTCTCTCCCTGGACTTGTAGTAGAGGCCCTAGGCTGCCCTCTGGCCCTCCACCTAGGGGCCTCTGACCCCAGCAAGCTACCCAGGGCTCCACCTCTCTCCCTGGACTTGCAGTAGAGGCCCCAGGGTACCCCGTGGCCCTCCACCTAGGGGCCTCTGACCCCAGCAAGCTACCTAGGGGTCCACTTCTCTCCCTGGACTTGCAGTAGAGGCCCTAGGGTACCCCGTGGCCCTCCACCTAGGGGCCTCTGAACCCAGCAAGCTACCCAGGGGTCCAGCTCTCTCCCTGGACTTGCAATAGAGGCCCCAGGGTGCCCCCTTGCCCTCCACCCAGGGGCTACTGACCCCAGCAAGCTACCCAGGGCTCCACCTCTCTCCCTGGACTTGTAGTAGAGGCCCTAGGCTGCCCTCTGGCCCTCCACTTAGGGGCTTCTGACCCTAGCAAGCTACCCAGGGGTCCACCTCTCTCCCTGGACTTATAGTAGAGGCCCCAGGGTGCCCCCTGGCCCTCCACCTAGGGGCCTCTGAGTCCAGCAAGCTACCGAGGGGTCCACCTCTCTCCCTGGACTTGCAGTAGAGGCCCCAGGGTGGCCAGTGGCACTCCACATAGGGGCCTCTGACCCCAGCAAGCTACCCAGGGGTCCACATCTCTCCCTGGACTTGCAGTAGACGCCCCTGGGTGCCCCCTGGCCCTCCACCTAGGGCCCTCTGACCCCAGCAAGCTACCCAGGGGTCCACCTCTCTCCCTGGACTTATAGTAGAGGCCCTACGTTGACCCTGGCCCTCCCCCTAGGGGCCTCTGACACCAGCAAGCTACCCAGGGCTCCACCTCTCTCCCTAGACTTGCAGACTAGGCCCCAGGGTGCCCCCTGGCCCTCCACCTAGGGGCCTCTGACCCCAGCAAGCTGCCCAGGGGCCTGCCTATCTCCCTGGACTTGCAGTAGAGTCCCCAGGGTGCCCCATGGCCCTCCACCTAGGGGCCTCTGACCCCAGCAAGCTGCCCAGGGGCCTGCCTACCTCCCTGGACTTTCAGTAGTGTCCCAAGGGTGACCCATGGCCCTCCACGTAGGGCCCTCTGACCCCAGCAAGCTACCCAGGGGTCCAACTCTCTCCCTGGACTTGCAGTAGAGGCCCCAGGGAACCCCTGGCCCTCCACCCAGGGGCCTCTGAAACCAGCAAGCTACCCAGGGGTCCACCTCTCTCCCTGGACTTATAGTAGAGGCCCTAAGGTGCCCCCTGGCCCTCCCCCTAGGGGCCTCTGACACCAGCAAGCTTCCCAGTGATTCACCTCTTTCCCTGGACTTGCAGTAGAGGCCCCAGGGTACCCCGTGGCCCTCCACCTAGGGGCCTCTGACCCCAGCAAGCTACCCAGGGGTCCACATCTCTCCCTGGACTTGCAGTAGAGGACCCAGGGTACCTTGTGGCCCTCCACCTAGGGGCCTTTGAATCCAGCAAGCTACCCAGGGGTCCAGCTCTCTCCCTGGACTTGCAATAGAGGCCCCAGGGTGCCCCCTTGCCCTCCAACCAGTGGCTACTGACCCCAGCAAGCTACCCAGGGCTCCACCTCTCTCCCTGGACTTTCAGTAGAGGCCCCAGGGTGCCCATTGGCCCTCCACCTAGAGGTCTCTGACCCCAGCAAGCTACCGAGGGGTCCACCTCTCTCCCTGGACTTGCAGTATAGGCCCCAGGGTGCCCTCTGGCCCTCCAACTAGGGGCCTCTGACCCCAGCAAGCTACCCAGGGGTCCACCTCTCTCCTTGGACTTGCAGTATAGGCCCCAGGGTGCCCCCTGGCCCTTCACCTAGGAGCATCTGACCCCAGCAAGCTACCCAGGGGTCCACCTCTCACCCTGGACTTGCAGTATAGGACCCAGGGTGCCCCCTGGCCCTCCACCTAGGGGCATCTGACACCAGCAAGCTACCCAGGGGTCCACCTCTCTCCCTGGTCTTGCAGTATAGGACCTGGGGTGCCCTCTGGCCCTCCACCTAGGGGCCTCTGACCCTAGCAAACTACCCTGGAGTCCACTTCTCTTCCTGGACTTGCAGTAGAGCCCCCAGGGTGCCCCTTGGCCCTCCATCTAGGGGCATCTGACCCCAGCAAGCTACCGAGGGGTCCACCTCTCTCCCTGGACATGCAGTAGAGGCCCCAGGGTGCCCCGTGGCCCTCCACCTAGGGGCCTCTAACCCCAGCAAGCTACCCAGGGGTCCACATCTCTCTTTGGACTTGCAGTGGAGGCCCCTGTGCCCCCTGGCCCTCCACCTAGGGGCCTCTGACCCCAGCAAGCTACCCAGGGGTCCACCTCTCTTCCTGGACTTGCAGTATAGGCCCCAGGGTGCCCCCTGGCCCTCCAACTAGGGGCCTCTGATCCCAGCAAGCTACCCAGGGGTCCACCTCTCTCCTTGGACTTGCAGTGTAGGCCCCAGGGTGCCCCTGGCCCTCCACCCAGGGGCTACTGACCCCAGCAAGCTACCCAGGGCTCCACCTCTCTCCCTGGACTTGCAGTAGAGGCCCCAGGGTACCTAGTGGCCCTCTACCTAGGGGCCTCTGACCCCTGCAAGCTACCCAGGGCTCCACCTCTTTCCCTGGACTTGCAATAGAGGCCCCAGGGTGCCCCGTGACCCTCCACCTAGGGGCCTCTGACCCCAGCAAGCTACCCAGGGGTCCAGCTCTCTCCCTGGACTTGCAATAGAGGCCCCAGGGTGCCCCCTTGCCCTCCACCCAGGGGCTACTGACCCCAGCAAGCTACCCAGGGCTCCACCTCTCTCCCTGGACTTGTAGTAGAGGCCCTAGGCTGCCCTCTGGCCCTCCACCTAGGGGCCTCTGACCCAAGCAAGCTACCCAGGGCTCCACCTCTCTCCCTGGACTTGCAGTAGAGGCCCCAGGTTGACCCTTGGCCCTCCACCTAGGGCCCTTTGACCCCAGCAAGCTACCCAGGGCTCCACCTCTCTCCCTGGACTTGCAGTAAAGGCCCCAGGGTGACCCCTTGCCCTCCACCCAGGGGCTACTGGCCCCAGCAAGCTACCCAGGGCTCCACCTCTCTCCCTGGACTTGCATTAGAGGCCCCAGGGTGCCCCGTGAACCTCCACCTAGTGGCCTCTGACCCCAGCAAGCTACCCTGGGCTCCACCTCTCTCCCTGGACTTGCAGTAGAGGCCCCAGGGTGCCCATTTGCGCTCCACCTAGGGGTCTCTGACCCCAGCAAGCTACCGAGGGGTCCACCTCTCTCCCTGGACTTGCATTAGAGGCCCCAGGGTGCCCCGTGAACCTCCACCTAGTGGCCTCTGACCCCAGCAAGCTACCCAGGGGTCCTCATCTCTCCCTTGTCTTGCAGTAGACGCCGCTGAGTGCCCCCTGGCCCTCCACCTAGGGGCCTCTGACCCCAGCAAGCTACCTAGGGGTCCACCTCTCTCCCTGGACTTTTAGTAGAGGCCCCAGGGTGCCCCTGGCCCTCCACCTAGGGGCCTCTGACCCCAGCAAACTACCCAGGGGTCCACCTCTCTTCCTGGACTTGCAGTAGAGGCCCTACGGTGCCCCCAGGCCCTCCCCCTAGGGGCCTCTGACACCAGCAAGCTTCCCAGTGGTCCACCTCTCTCCCTAGACTTTCAGTAGAGGCCCCAGGGTGACCCTTGGCCCTCCACCTAGGGGCCTCTGACCCCAGAAAGCTACCCAGGGGCCTACCTATCTCCCTGGACTTGCAGTGGAGTCCCCAGGGTGCCCCATGACCCTGCACCTAGGGCCCTCTGACCCCAGCAAGCTACCCAGGGCTCCAACTCTCTCCCTGGACTTGCAGTATAGGCCCCAGGGTGCCCCCTGGTCCTCCACCTAGGGGCCCCTGACCCAAGCAAGCTGCCCAGGGGTCCACCTCTCTCCCTGGACTTGCAATAGAAGCCCCTGGGTGCCCCCTGGCCCTCCCCCTAGGTCCCTCTGACACCAGCAAGCTTCCCAGTGGTCCACCTCTCTCCCTAGACTTGCAGTAGAGGCCCCAGGGTGACCCTTGGCCCTCCACCTAGGGGCCTCTGACCCCAGCAAGCTACCCAGGGGACTACCTATCTCCCTGGACTTGCAGTAGAGTCCCCAGGGTGCCCAATGGCCCTCCAACTAGGGCCCTCTGACCCTAGCAAGCTACCCAGGGCTCCAACTCTCTCCCTGGACTTGCAGTATAGGCCCCAGGGTGCCCCCTGGTCCTCCAATTAGGGGCCCCTGACCCAAGCAAGCTGCCCAGGGGTCCACCTCTCTCCCTGGACTTGCAATAGAGGCCCCAGGGTGGCCCTCGGCCCTCCACCTAGGGGCCTCTGACCCCAGAAAGCTACCCAGGGGTCCACCTCTCTCCCTAGACTTGCAGACTAGGCCCCAGGGTGACCCTTGGCCCTCCACCTAGGGGCCTCTGACCCCAGCAAGCTGCCCAGGGGCCTGCCTATCTCCCTGGACTTGCAGTAGAGTCCCCAGGGTGCCCCATGGCCCTCCACCTAGGGCCCTCTGACCCCAGCAAGCTACCCAGGGGTCCACCTCTCTCCCTGGACTTGCAGTATAGGCCACAGGGTGCCCCCTTGCCCTCCACCTAGGGGCCTCTGACCCCAGCAAGCTACCCAGGGCTACACTTCTCTCCCTGGACTTGCAGTAGAGGCCGAAGGGTGCCCCCTTGCCCTCCACCCAGGGGCTACTGACCCCAGCAAGCTACCCAGGGCTCCACCTCTCTCCCTGGACTTGCAGTAGAGGCCCCAGGGTACCCCGTGGCTCTCCACCTAGGGGCCTCTGAGTCCAGCAAGCTACCCAGGGGTCCACCTCTCTCCCTGGACTTGCAGTAGAGGCCCGAGGTTACCCCGTGGCCCTCCACCTAGGGGCCTCTGAACCCAGCAAGCATCCCAGGGGTCCAGCTCTCTCCTTGGACTTGCAGTATAGGCCCCAGGGTGCCCCCTTGGCCCTCCATCTAGGGGCCTCTGACCCCAGCAAGCTACCGAGGGGTCCACCTCTCTCCCTGTACATGCAGTAGAGTCCCCAGGGTGCCCCGTGGCCCTCCACCTAGGGGCCTCTGACCCCAGCAAGCTACCAAGGGGTCCACATCTCTCTTTGGACTTGCAGTGGAGGCCCCTGGGTGCCCCCTGGCCCTCCACCTAGGGGCCTCTGACCCTAGCAAGCTACACGGGGGTCCAGCTCTCTCCCTGGACTTGCAATAGAGGCCCCAGGGTGCCCCCCTGCCCTCCACCCAGGGGCTACTGACCCCAGCAAGCTACTCAGGGCTCCACCTCTCTCCCTGGACTTGTAGTAGAGGCCCTAGGCTGCCCTCTGGCCCTCCACCTAGGGGCCTCTGACCCCAGCAAGCTACAGAGGGGTCCACCTCTCTACCTGGACTTGCAGTAGAGGCCCCAGGGTGCCCCGTGGCCCTCCACCTAGGGGCCTCTAACCCCAGCAAGCTACCCAGGGTCCTACCTATCTCCCTGTACTTGCAGTAGAGTCCCCAGGGTGCCCCATGGCCCTCCACCTAGGGCCCTCTGACCCCAGCAAGCTACCCAGGGCTCCATCTCTCTCTCTGGACTTGCAGTATAGGCCTCAGGGTGCCCCCTGGTCCTCCACCTAGGGGCCCCTGACCCAAGTAAGCTGCCCAGGGGTCCATCTCTCTCCCTGGACTTGCAATAGAGGCCCCAGGGTGCCCCTTGGCCCTCCACCTAGGGGCCTCTGACCCCAGAAAGCTACCCAGGGGTCCACCTCTCTCCCTAGACTTGCAGACTAGGCTCCAAGGTGACCATTGGCCCTCCACCTAGGGGCTTCTGACCCCAGCAAGCTGCACAGGGGCCTGCCTATCTCCCTGGACTTGCAGTAGAGCCCCCAGGGTGCCCCATGGCCCTCCACCTAGGGCCCTCTGACCCAAGCAAGCTACCCAGGGGTCCACATCTCTCCCTGGACTTGCAATATAGGCCACAGGGTGCCCCCTTGCCCTCCACCTAGGGGCCTCTGACCCCAGCAAGCTACCCAGGGCTCCACTTCTCTCCCTGGACTTGCAGTAGAGGCCCCAGGGTGCCCCCTTGCCGTCCACCCAGGGGTACTGACCCCAGCAAGCTACCCAGGGCTCCACCTCTCTCCCTAGACTTGCAGTAGAGGCCCCAGGGTGCCCCCTTGCCCTCCACCCAGGGGCTACTGACCCCAGCAAGCTACCCTGTAATCCACTTCTCTCCCTGGACTCTCAGTAGAGGCCCCAGGGTACCCCGTGGCCCTCCACCTAGGGGCCTCTGAGTCCAGCAAGCTACCCAGGGGTCCACATCTCTTCCTGGACTTGCAGTAGAGGCCCGGGGGTACCCTGTGGCCCTCCACCTAGGGGCCTTTGAACCCAGCAAGCTAACCAGGGGTCCAGCTCTCTCCCTGGACTTGCAATTGAGGCCCCAGGGTGCCCTCTTGCCCTCCACCCAAGGGCTACTGACCCCAGCAAGCTACCCAGGGCTCCACATCTCTCCCTGGACTTGCAATATAGGCCACAGGGTGCCCCCTTGCCCTCCACCTAGGGGCCTCTGACCCCAGCAAGCTACCCAGGGCTCCACTTCTCTCCCTGGACTTGCAGTAGAGGCCCCAGGGTGCCCCCTTGCCGTCCACCCAGGGGTACTGACCCCAGCAAGCTACCCAGGGCTCCACCTCTCTCCCTAGACTTGCAGTAGAGGCCCCAGGGTGCCCCCGTGGCCCTCCACCTAGGGGCCTCTGAGTCCAGCAAGCTACCCAGGGGTCCACATCTCTCCCTGGACTTGCAGTAGAGGCCCCGGGGTACCCTGTGGCCCTCCACCTAGGGGCCTCTGAACCCAGCAAGCTAACCAGGGGTCCAGCTCTCTCCCTGGACTTGCAATTGAGGCCCCAGGGTGCCCCCTTGCCCTCCACCCAAGGGCTACTGACCCCAGCAAGCTACCCAGGGCTCCACCTCTCTTCCTGGACTTGTAGTAGAGGCCCTAGGCTGCCCTCTGGCCCTCCACCCAGGGGCCTCTGACCCCAGCAAGCTACTCAGGGCTCCACCTCTCTCCCTGGACTTTTAGTAGAGGCCCCAGAGTGCCCATTGGCCCTCCACCTAGGGGTCTCTGACCCCAGCAAGCTACTAAGGGGTCCCCCTCTGTCCCTGGACTTGCAAAAGGGGCCCCAGGGTGCCCCATGACCCTCCACCTAGGGACCTCTGACCCCAGCAAGCTACCCAGGGGTCCACCTCTCTCCCTGGACTTGCAGTATAGGCCCCAGCGTGCCCCCTGGCCCTCCAACTATGGGCCTCTGAGCCCAGCAAGCTACCCAGGGGTCCACCTCTCTCCTTGGACTTGCAGTATAGGCCCCAGGGTGCCCCCTGGCCCTCCACCTAGGGGCATCTGACCCCAGCAAGCTACCCAGGGGTCCACTTCTCTCCCTGGACTTGCAGTATAGGACCCAGGGTGCCCCCTGGCCCTCCACCTAGGGGCATCTGACACCAGCAAGCTACCCAGGGGTCCACCTCTCTCCCTGGACTTGCAGTATAGGCCCAAGGGTGCCCTCTGGCCTTCCACCTAGGGGCCTCTGACCCTAGCAAACTACCCAGGGGTCCACCTCTCTCCCTGGACTTGCAGTAGAGTCCCTAGGGTGCCCCATGGCCCTCCACCTAGGGGCCTCTGACACCAGCAAGCTTCCCAGTGGTCCACCTCTCTCCCTAGACTTGCATTAGAGGCCCCAGGGTGACCCTTGGCCCTCCACCTAGGAGTCTCTGACCCAAGCAAGCTGCCCAAGGTCCTACCTATCTCCCTGGACTTGCAGTAGAGTCCCCAGGGTGCCCCATGGCCCTCCACCTAGGGGCCTCTGACCCCAGCAAGCTACCCAGGGCTCCAACTCTCTCCCTGGACTTGCAGTATAGGCCTCAGGGTGCCCCCTTGTCCTCCACCTAGGGGCCTCTGACCCCAGCAAGCTACCCAGGGGTCCAGCTCTCTCCCTGGACTTGCAATAGAGGCCCCAGGGTGCCCCCTTGCCCTCCACCCAGGGGCTACTGACCCCAGCAAGCTACCCAGGGCTCCACCTCTCTCCCTGGACTTGTAGTAGAGGCCCTAGGCTGCCCTCTGGCCCTCCACCTAGGGGCCTCTGACCCCAGCAAGCTACCCAGGGCTCCACCTCTCTCCCTGGACTTGCAGTAGAGGCCCCAGGTTGACCCTTGGCCCTCCACCTAGGGCCCTTTGACCCCAGCAAGCTACCCAGGGGTCCACCTCTCTCCCTGGACTTGCAGTATAGGCCACAGGGTGCCCCCTTGCCCTCCACCTAGGGGCCTCTGACCCCAGCAAGCTACCCAGGGCTCCACCTCTCTCCCTGGGTTTGCAGTAGAGGCCCCAGGGTGCCCCCTTGCCCTCCACCCAGGGGCTACTGGCCCCAGCAAGCTACCCAGGGCTCCACCTCTCTCCCTGGACTTGCAGTAGAGGCCCCAGGGTACCCCGTGGCCCTCCACCTAGGGGCCTCTGACCCCAGCAAGCTACCCAGGGGTCCACTTCTCTCCCTGGACTTGCAGTAGAGGCCCCAGTTTACCCCGTGGCCCTCCACCTATGGGCCGCTGAACCCAGCAAGCTACCCAGGGGTCCAGCTCTCACCCTGGACTTGCAATAGAGGCCCCAGGGTGCCCCCTTGCCCTCCACCCAGGGGCTACTGACCCCAGCAAGCTACCCAGGGCTCCACCTCTCTCCCTGGACTTGTAGTAGAGGCCCTAGGCTGCCCTCTGGCCCTCCACCTAGGGGCCTCTGACCCCAGCAAGCTACCCTGGGCTCCACCTCTCTCCCTGGACTTGCAGTAGAGGCCCCAGGGTGCCCATTTGCCCTCCACTTAGTGGTCTCTGACCCCAGCAAGCTACCGAGGGGTCCACCTCTCTCCCTGGACTTTCATTAGAGGCCCCAGGGTGCCCCGTGAACCTCCACCTAGTGGCCTCTGACCCCAGCAAGCTACCCAGGGGTCCTCATCTCTCCCTTGTCTTGCAGTAGACGCCGCTGAGTGCCCCCTGGCCCTCCACCTAGGTGCTTCTGACCCCAGCAAGCTACCTAGGGGTCCACCTCTCTCCCTGGACTTTTAGTAGAGGCCCCAGGGTGCCCCTGGCCCTCCACCTAGGGGCCTCTGACCCCAGCAAACTACCCAGGGGTCCACCTCTCTTCCTGGACTTGCAGTAGAGGCCCTACGGTGCCCCCAGGCCCTCCCCCTAGGGGCCTCTGACACCAACAAGCTTCCCAGTGGTCCACCTCTCTCCCTAGACTTTCAGTAGAGGCCCCAGGGTGACCCTTGGCCCTCCACCTTGGGGCCTCTGACCCCAGCAAGCTACCCAGGGGCCTACCTATCTCCCTGGACTTGCAGTTGATTCCCCAGGGTGCCCCATGACCCTGCACCTAGGGCCCTCTGACCCCAGCAAGCTACCCAGGGCTCCAACTCTCTCCCTGGACTTGCAGTATAGGCCCCAGGGTGCCCCCTGGTCCTCCACCTAGGGGCCCCTGACCCAAGCAAGCTGCCCAGAGGTCCACCTCTCTCCCTGGACTTGCAATAGAGGCCCCTGGGTGCCCCCTGGCCCTCCCCCTAGGGGCCTCTGACACCAGCAAGCTTCCCAGTGGTCCACCTCTCTCCCTAGACTTGCAGACTAGGCCCCAGGTTGACCCTTGGCCCTACACCTAGGGGCTTCTGACCTCAGCAAGCTGCCCAGGGGCCTGCCTATCTCCCTGAACTTGCAGTAGAGTCCCCAGGGTGCCCCATGGCCCTCCACGTAGGGCCCTCTGACCCCAGCAAGCTACCCAGGGGTCCACCTCTCTCCCTGGACTTGCAGTATAGGCCACAGGGTGCCCCCTTGCCCTCCACCTAGGGGCCTCTGACCCCAGCAAGCTACCCAGGGCTCCACTTCTCTCCCTGGACTTGCAGTAGAAGCCCCAGGGTGCCCCCTTGCCCTCCACCCAGGGGCTACTGACCCCAGCAAGCTACCCAGGGCTCCACCTCTCTCCCTGGACTTGCTGTAGAGGCCCCAGGGTACCCCGTGGCCCTCCACCTAGGGGCCTCTGATTCCAGCAAGCTACCCAGGGGTCCATCTCTCTCCCTGGACTTGCAGTAGAGGCCCCAGGGTACCCCGTGGCCCTCCACCTAGGGGCCTCTGAACCCAGCAAGCTACCCAGGGGTCCAGCTCTCTCCCTGGACTTGCAATAGAGGCCCCAGGGTGCCCCCTTGCCCTCCACCCAGGGGCCACTGACCCCAGCAAGCTACCCAGGGCTCCACCTCTCTCCCTGGACTTGCAGTAGAGGCCCCAGGGTGCCCATTGGCCCTCCACCTTGGGGTCTCTTACACCAGCAAGCTACCGAGGGGTCCACCTCTCTCCTTGGACTTGCAATAGAGGCCCCAGGGTGCCCCCTGACCCTCCACCTAGGGGCCTCTGACCCCAGCAAGCTTCCCAGTGGTCCACCTCTCTCCCTAGACTTGCAGACTAGGCCCCAGGTTGACCCTTGGCCCTCCACCTAGGGGCTTCTGACCCCAGCAAGCTGCCCAGGGGCCTGCCTATCTCCCTGAACTTGCAGTAGAGTCCCCAGGGTGCCCCATGGCCCTCCACGTAGGGCCCTCTGACCCCAGCAAGCTACCCAGGGGTCCACCTCTCTCCCTGGACTTGCAGTATAGGCCACAGGGTGCCCTTTTGCCCTCCACCTAGGGGCCTCTGACCCCAGCAAGCTACCCAGGGCTCCACTTCTCTCCCTGGACTTGCAGTAGAAGCCCCAGGGTGCCCCCTTGCCCTCCACCCAGGGGCTACTGACCCCAGCAAGCTACCCAGGGCTCCACCTCTCTCCCTGGACTTGCTGTAGAGGCCCCAGGGTACCCCGTGGCCCTCCACCTAGGGGTCTCTTACACCAGCAAGCTACCGAGGGGTCCACCTCTCTCCCTGGACTTGCAAAAGAGGCCCCAGGGTGCCCCCTTGCCCACCACCCAGGGGCCACTGACCCCAGCAAGCTACCCAGGGCTCCACCTCTCTCCCTGGACTTGTAGTAGAGGCCCTAGGCTGCCCTCTGGCCCTCCACCTAGGGGCCTCTGACCCCAGCAAGCTACCCAGGGCTCCACCTCTCTCCCTGGACTTGCAGTAGAGGCCCCAGGGTGCCCATTGGCCCTCCACCTAGGGGTCTCTTACACCAGCAAGCTACCGAGGGGTCCACCTCTCTCCCTGGACTTGCAATAGAGGCCCCAGGGTGCCCCCTGACCCTCCACCTAGGGGCCTCTGACCCCAGCAAGCTACCCAGGGGTCCACATCTCTCCCTGGACTTGCAGTAGACGCCCCTGGGTGCCCCCTGGCCCTCCACCAAGGGGCCTGTGACCCCAGCAAGCTACCCAGGGGTCCACCTCTCTCCCTGGACTTATAGTAGAGGCCCCAGGGTGCCCCCTGGCCCTCCACCTAGGGGCCTCTGACCCCAGCAAACTACCCAGATGTCCACCTCTCTTCCTGGACTTGCAGTAGAGTCCCCAGGGTGCCCCATGGCCCTCCACCTAGGGCCCTCTGACCCCAGCAAGCTACCCAGGGCTCCAACCCTCTCCCTGGACTTGCTGTATAGGCCCCAGGGTGCCCCCTGGTCCTCCACCTAGGGGCCTCTGACCCCAGCAAACTACCCAGGGGTCCACCTCTCACCCTGGACTTGCAGTAGAGGCCCCAGGGTGCCCCGTGGCCCTCCCCCTAGGGGCCTCTGACACCAGCAAGCTTCCCAGTGGTCCACCTCTCTCCCTAGACTTGCAGTAGAGGCCCCAGGGTGACCCTTGGCCCTCCAACTAGGGGCCTCTGACCCCAGCAAGCTACCCAGGGGTCCAGCTCTCTCCCTGGACTTGCAATAGAGGCCCCAGGGTGCCCCGTGGCCCTCCACCCAGGGGCTACTGACCCCAGCAAGCTACCCAGGGCTCCACCTCTCTCCCTGGACTTGTAGTAGAGGCCCTAGGCTGCCCTCTGGCCCTCCACCTAGGGGCCTCTGACCCCAGCAAGCTACCCAGGGCTCCACCTCTCTCCCTGGACTTGCAGTAGAGGCCCCAGGTTGACCCTTGGCCCTCCACCTAGGGCCCTTTGACCCCAGCAAGCTACCCAGGGGTCCACCTCTCTCCCTGGACTTGCAGTATAGGCCACAGGGTGCCCCCTTGCCCTCCACCTAGGGGCCTCTGACCCCAGCAAGATACCCAGGGCTCCACCTCTCTCCCTGGACTTGCAGTAGAGGCCCCAGGGTGCCCCCTTGCCCTCCACCCAGGGGCTACTGGCCCCAGCAAGCTACCCAGGGCTCCACCTCTCTCCCTGGACTTGCAGTAGAGGCCCCAGGGTACCCCGTGGCCCTCAACCTAGGGGCCTCTGACCCCAGCAAGCTACCCAGGGGTCCACTTCTCTCCCTGGACTTGCAGTAGAGGCCCCAGGGTACCCCGTGGCCCTCCACCTAGGGGCCTCTGAACCCAGCAAGCTACCCAGGGGTCCAGCTCTCTCCCTGGACTTGCAATAGAGGCCCCAGGGTGCCCCCTTGCCCTCCACCCAGGGGCTACTGACCCCAGCAAGCTACCCAGGGCTCCACCTCTCTCCCTGGACTTGTAGTAGAGGCCCTAGGCTGCCCTCTGGCCCTCCACCTAAGGGCCTCTGACCCCAGCAAGCTACCCTGGGCTCCACCTCTCTCCCTGGACTTGCAGTAGAGGCCCCAGGGTGCCCATTTGCCCTCCACTTAGTGGTCTCTGACCCCAGCAAGCTACCGAGGGGTCCACCTCTCTCCCTGGACTTTCATTAGAGGCCCCAGGGTGCCCCGTGAACCTCCACCTAGTGGCCTCTGACCCCAGCAAGCTACCCAGGGGTCCTCATCTCTCCCTTGTCTTGCAGTAGACGCCGCTGAGTGCCCCCTGGCCCTCCACCTAGGTGCTTCTGACCCCAGCAAGCTACCTAGGGGTCCACCTCTCTCCCTGGACTTTTAGTAGAGGCCCCAGGGTGCCCCTGGCCCTCCACCTAGGGGCCTCTGACCCCAGCAAACTACCCAGGGGTCCACCTCTCTTCCTGGACTTGCAGTAGAGGCCCTACGGTGCCCCCAGGCCCTCCCCCTAGGGGCCTCTGACACCAGCAAGCTTCCCAGTGGTCCACCTCTCTCCCTAGACTTGCAGACTAGGCCCCAGGTTGACCCTTGGCCCTCCACCTAGGGGCTTCTGACCCCAGCAAGCTGCCCAGGGGCCTGCCTATCTCCCTGAACTTGCAGTAGAGTCCCCAGGGTGCCCCATGGCCCTCCACGTAGGGCCCTCTGACCCCAGCAAGCTACCTAGGGGTCCACCTCTCTCCCTAGACTTTCAGTAGAGGCCCCAGGGTGACCCTTGGCCCTCCACCTTGGGGCCTCTGACCCCAGCAAGCTACCCAGGGGCCTACCTATCTCCCTGGACTTGCAGTTGATTCCCCAGGGTGCCCCATGACCCTGCACCTAGGGCCCTCTGACCCCAGCAAGCTACCCAGGGCTCCAACTCTCTCCCTGGACTTGCAGTATAGGCCCCAGGGTGCCCCCTGGTCCTCTACCTAGGGGCCCCTGACCCAAGCAAGCTGCCCAGGGGTCCACCTCTCTCCCTGGACTTGCAATAGAGGCCCCTGGGTGCCCCCTGGCCCTCCCCCTAGGGGCCTCTGACACCAGCAAGCTTCCCAGTGGTCCACCTCTCTCCCTAGACTTGCAGACTAGGCCCCAGGTTGACCCTTGGCCCTCCACCTAGGGGCTTCTGACCCCAGCAAGCTGCCCAGGGGCCTGCCTATCTCCCTGAACTTGCAGTAGAGTCCCCAGGGTGCCCCATGGCCCTCCACGTAGGGCCCTCTGACCCCAGCAAGCTACCCAGGGGTCCACCTCTCTCCTTGGACTTGCAGTATAGGCCACAGGGTGCCCCCTTGCCCTCCACCTAGGGGCCTCTGACCCCAGCAAGCTACCCAGGGCTCCACTTCTCTCCCTGGACTTGCAGTAGAAGCCCCAGGGTGCCCCCTTGCCCTCCACCCAGGGGCTACTGACCCCAGCAAGCTACCCAGGGCTCCACCTCTCTCCCTGGACTTGCTGTAGAGGCCCCAGGGTACCCCGTGGCCCTCCACCTAGGGGCCTCTGATTCCAGCAAGCTACCCAGGGGTCCATCTCTCTCCCTGGACTTGCAGTAGAGGCCCCAGGGTACCCCGTGGCCCTCCACCTAGGGGCCTCTGAACCCAGCAAGCTACCCAGGGGTCCAGCTCTCTCCCTGGACTTGCAATAGAGGCCCCAGGGTGCCCCCTTGCCCTCCACCCAGGGGCCACTGACCCCAGCAAGCTACCCAGGGCTCCACCTCTCTCCCTGGACTTGCAGTAGAGGCCCCAGGGTGCCCATTGGCCCTCCACCTTGGGGTCTCTTAAACCAGCAAGCTACCGAGGGGTCCACCTCTCTCCTTGGACTTGCAATAGAGGCCCCAGGGTGCCCCCTGACCCTCCACCTAGGGGCCTCTGACCCCAGCAAGCTTCCCAGTGGTCCACCTCTCTCCCTAGACTTGCAGACTAGGCCCCAGGTTGACCCTTGGCCCTCCACCTAGGGGCTTCTGACCCCAGCAAGCTGCCCAGGGGCCTGCCTATCTCCCTGAACTTGCAGTAGAGTCCCCAGGGTGCCCCATGGCCCTCCACGTAGGGCCCTCTGACCCCAGCAAGCTACCCAGGGGTCCACCTCTCTCCCTGGACTTGCAGTATAGGCCACAGGGTGCCCCCTTGCCCTCCACCTAGGGGCCTCTGACCCTAGCAAGCTACCCAGGGCTCCACTTCTCTCCCTGGACTTGCAGTAGAAGCCCCAGGGTGCCCCCTTGCCCTCCACCCAGGGGCTACTGACCCCAGCAAGCTACCCAGGGCTCCACCTCTCTCCCTGGACTTGCTGTAGAGGCCCCAGGGTACCCCGTGGCCCTCCACCTAGGGGTCTCTTACACCAGCAAGCTACCGAGGGGTCCACCTCTCTCCCTGGACTTGCAAAAGAGGCCCCAGGGTGCCCCCTTGCCCACCACCCAGGGGCCACTGACCCCAGCAAGCTACCCAGGGCTCCACCTCTCTCCCTGGACTTGTAGTAGAGGCCCTAGGCTGCCCTCTGGCCCTCCACCTAGGGGCCTCTGACCCCAGCAAGCTACCCAGGGCTCCACCTCTCTCCCTGGACTTGCAGTAGAGGCCCCAGGGTACCCCGTGGCCCTCCACCTAGGGGCCTCTGACCCCAGCAAGCTACCTAGGGGTCCACTTCTCTCCCTGGACTTGCAGTAGAGGCCCCAGGGTACCCCGTGGCCCTCCACCTAGGGGCCTCTGAACCCAGCAAGCTACCCAGGGGTCCAGCTCTCTCCCTGGACTTGCAATAGAGGCCCCAGGGTGCCCCCTTGCCCTCCACCCAGGGGCTACTGACCCCAGCAAGCTACCCAGGGCTCCACCTCTCTCCCTGGACTTGTAGTAGAGGCCCTAGGCTGCCCTCTGGCCCTCCACTTAGGGGCTTCTGACCCTAGCAAGCTACCCAGGGGTCCACCTCTCTCCCTGGACTTATAGTAGAGGCCCCAGGGTGCCCCCTGGCCCTCCACCTAGGGGCCTCTGAGTCCAGCAAGCTACCGAGGGGTCCACCTCTCTCCCTGGACTTGCAGTAGAGGCCCCAGGGTGGCCAGTGGCACTCCACATAGGGGCCTCTGACCCCAGCAAGCTACCCAGGGGTCCACATCTCTCCCTGGACTTGCAGTAGACGCCCCTGGGTGCCCCCTGGCCCTCCACCTAGGGCCCTCTGACCCCAGCAAGCTACCCAGGGGTCCACCTCTCTCCCTGGACTTATAGTAGAGGCCCTACGTTGACCCTGGCCCTCCCCCTAGGGGCCTCTGACACCAGCAAGCTACCCAGGGCTCCACCTCTCTCCCTAGACTTGCAGACTAGGCCCCAGGGTGCCCCCTGGCCCTCCACCTAGGGGCCTCTGACCCCAGCAAGCTGCCCAGGGGCCTGCCTATCTCCCTGGACTTGCAGTAGAGTCCCCAGGGTGCCCCATGGCCCTCCACCTAGGGGCCTCTGACCCCAGCAAGCTGCCCAGGGGCCTGCCTACCTCCCTGGACTTTCAGTAGTGTCCCAAGGGTGACCCATGGCCCTCCACGTAGGGCCCTCTGACCCCAGCAAGCTACCCAGGGGTCCAACTCTCTCCCTGGACTTGCAGTAGAGGCCCCAGGGAACCCCTGGCCCTCCACCCAGGGGCCTCTGAAACCAGCAAGCTACCCAGGGGTCCACCTCTCTCCCTGGACTTATAGTAGAGGCCCTAAGGTGCCCCCTGGCCCTCCCCCTAGGGGCCTCTGACACCAGCAAGCTTCCCAGTGATTCACCTCTTTCCCTGGACTTGCAGTAGAGGCCCCAGGGTACCCCGTGGCCCTCCACCTAGGGGCCTCTGACCCCAGCAAGCTACCCAGGGGTCCACATCTCTCCCTGGACTTGCAGTAGAGGACCCAGGGTACCTTGTGGCCCTCCACCTAGGGGCCTTTGAATCCAGCAAGCTACCCAGGGGTCCAGCTCTCTCCCTGGACTTGCAATAGAGGCCCCAGGGTGCCCCCTTGCCCTCCAACCAGTGGCTACTGACCCCAGCAAGCTACCCAGGGCTCCACCTCTCTCCCTGGACTTTCAGTAGAGGCCCCAGGGTGCCCATTGGCCCTCCACCTAGGGGTCTCTGACCCCAGCAAGCTACCGAGGGGTCCACCTCTCTCCCTGGACTTGCAGTATAGGCCCCAGGGTGCCCTCTGGCCCTCCAACTAGGGGCCTCTGACCCCAGCAAGCTACCCAGGGGTCCACCTCTCTCCTTGGACTTGCAGTATAGGCCCCAGGGTGCCCCCTGGCCCTTCACCTAGGAGCATCTGACCCCAGCAAGCTACCCAGGGGTCCACCTCTCACCCTGGACTTGCAGTATAGGACCCAGGGTGCCCCCTGGCCCTCCACCTAGGGGCATCTGACACCAGCAAGCTACCCAGGGGTCCACCTCTCTCCCTGGTCTTGCAGTATAGGACCTGGGGTGCCCTCTGGCCCTCCACCTAGGGGCCTCTGACCCTAGCAAACTACCCTGGAGTCCACTTCTCTTCCTGGACTTGCAGTAGAGCCCCCAGGGTGCCCCTTGGCCCTCCATCTAGGGGCATCTGACCCCAGCAAGCTACCGAGGGGTCCACCTCTCTCCCTGGACATGCAGTAGAGGCCCCAGGGTGCCCCGTGGCCCTCCACCTAGGGGCCTCTAACCCCAGCAAGCTACCCAGGGGTCCACATCTCTCTTTGGACTTGCAGTGGAGGCCCCTGTGCCCCCTGGCCCTCCACCTAGGGGCCTCTGACCCTAGCAAGCTACCCGGGGTCCAGCTCTCTCCCTGGACTTGCAATAGAGGTCCCAGGATGCCCCCTTGCCCTCCACCAAGGGGCTACTGACCCCAGCAAGCTACTCAGGGCTCCACCTCTCTCCCTGGACTTGTAGTAGAGGCCCTAGGCTGCCCTCTGGCCCTCCACCTAGGGGCCTCTGACCCCAGCAAGCTACCCAAGGCTTCACCTCTCTCCCTGGACTTGCAGTAGAGGCCCCAGGGTGCCCATTGGCCCTCCACCTAGGGACCTCTGACCCCAGCAAGCTACCGAGGGGTCCACCTCTCTCCCTGGACTTGCAGTAGAGGCCCCAGGGTGCCCCGTGGCCCTCCACCTAGGGGCCTCTGACCCCAGCAAGCTACCCAGGGGTCCACCTCTCTTCCTGGACTTGCAGTATAGGCCCCAGGGTGCCCCCTGGCCCTCCAACTAGGGGCCTCTGATCCCAGCAAGCTACCCAGGGGTCCACCTCTCTCCTTGGACTTGCAGTGTAGGCCCCAGGGTGCCCCTGGCCCTCCACCCAGGGGCTACTGACCCCAGCAAGCTACCCAGGGCTCCACCTCTCTCCCTGGACTTGCAGTAGAGGCCCCAGGGTACCTAGTGGCCCTCTACCTAGGGGCCTCTGACCCCAGCAAGCTACCCAGGGCTCCACCTCTTTCCCTGGACTTGCAATAGAGGCCCCAGGGTGCCCCGTGACCCTCCACCTAGGGGCCTCTGACCCCAGCAAGCTACCCAGGGCTCCACCTCTCTCCCTGGACTTGTAGTAGAGGCCCTATGCTGCCCTCTGGCCCTCCACCTAGGGGCCTCTGACCCCAGCAAGCTACCCAGGGCTCCACCTCTCTCCCTGGACTTGCAGTAGAGGCCCCAGGTTGACCCTTGGCCCTCCACCTAGGGCCCTTTGACCCCAGCAAGCTACCCAGGGCTCCACCTCTCTCCCTGGACTTGCAGTAAAGGCCCCAGGGTGACCCCTTGCCCTCCACCCAGGGGCTACTGGCCCCAGCAAGCTACCCAGGGCTCCACCTCTCTCCCTGGACTTGCATTAGAGGCCCCAGGGTGCCCCGTGAACCTCCACCTAGTGGCCTCTGACCCCAGCAAGCTACCCTGGGCTCCACCTCTCTCCCTGGACTTGCAGTAGAGGCCCCAGGGTGCCCATTTGCGCTCCACCTAGGGGTCTCTGACCCCAGCAAGCTACCGAGGGGTCCACCTCTCTCCCTGGACTTGCATTAGAGGCCCCAGGGTGCCCCGTGAACCTCCACCTAGTGGCCTCTGACCCCAGCAAGCTACCCAGGGGTCCTCATCTCTCCCTTGTCTTGCAGTAGACGCCGCTGAGTGCCCCCTGGCCCTCCACCTAGGGGCCTCTGACCCCAGCAAGCTACCTAGGGGTCCACCTCTCTCCCTGGACTTTTAGTAGAGGCCCCAGGGTGCCCCTGGCCCTCCACCTAGGGGCCTCTGACCCCAGCAAACTACCCAGGGGTCCACCTCTCTTCCTGGACTTGCAGTAGAGGCCCTACGGTGCCCCCAGGCCCTCCCCCTAGGGGCCTCTGACACCAGCAAGCTTCCCAGTGGTCCACCTCTCTCCCTAGACTTTCAGTAGAGGCCCCAGGGTGACCCTTGGCCCTCCACCTAGGGGCCTCTGACCCCAGAAAGCTACCCAGGGGCCTACCTATCTCCCTGGACTTGCAGTGGAGTCCCCAGGGTGCCCCATGACCCTGCACCTAGGGCCCTCTGACCCCAGCAAGCTACCCAGGGCTCCAACTCTCTCCCTGGACTTGCAGTATAGGCCCCAGGGTGCCCCCTGGTCCTCCACCTAGGGGCCCCTGACCCAAGCAAGCTGCCCAGGGGTCCACCTCTCTCCCTGGACTTGCAATAGAAGCCCCTGGGTGCCCCCTGGCCCTCCCCCTAGGTCCCTCTGACACCAGCAAGCTTCCCAGTGGTCCACCTCTCTCCCTAGACTTGCAGTAGAGGCCCCAGGGTGACCCTTGGCCCTCCACCTAGGGGCCTCTGACCCCAGCAAGCTACCCAGGGGCCTACCTATCTCCCTGGACTTGCAGTAGAGTCCCCAGGGTGCCCAATGGCCCTCCAACTAGGGCCCTCTGACCCTAGCAAGCTACCCAGGGCTCCAACTCTCTCCCTGGACTTGCAGTATAGGCCCCAGGGTGCCCCCTGGTCCTCCAATTAGGGGCCCCTGACCCAAGCAAGCTGCCCAGGGGTCCACCTCTCTCCCTGGACTTGCAATAGAGGCCCCAGGGTGGCCCTCGGCCCTCCACCTAGGGGCCTCTGACCCCAGAAAGCTACCCAGGGGTCCACCTCTCTCCCTAGACTTGCAGACTAGGCCCCAGGGTGACCCTTGGCCCTCCACCTAGGGGCCTCTGACCCCAGCAAGCTGCCCAGGGGCCTGCCTATCTCCCTGGACTTGCAGTAGAGTCCCCAGGGTGCCCCTTGGCCCTCCACCTAGGGCCCTCTGACCCCAGCAAGCTACCCAGGGGTCCACCTCTCTCCCTGGACTTGCAGTATAGGCCACAGGGTGCCCCCTTGCCCTCCACCTAGGGGCCTCTGACCCCAGCAAGCTACCCAGGGCTACACTTCTCTCCCTGGACTTGCAGTAGAGGCCGAAGGGTGCCCCCTTGCCCTCCACCCAGGGGCTACTGACCCCAGCAAGCTACCCAGGGCTCCACCTCTCTCCCTGGACTTGCAGTAGAGGCCCCAGGGTACCCCGTGGCTCTCCACCTAGGGGCCTCTGAGTCCAGCAAGCTACCCAGGGGTCCACCTCTCTCCCTGGACTTGCAGTAGAGGCCCGAGGTTACCCCGTGGCCCTCCACCTAGGGGCCTCTGAACCCAGCAAGCATCCCAGGGGTCCAGCTCTCTCCTTGGACTTGCAGTATAGGCCCCAGGGTGCCCCCTTGTCCTCCACACAGGGGCTACTGACCCCAGCAAGCTAACCAGGGGTCCACCTCTCTAACTGGACTTGCAGTATGGGCCCCAGGGTGCCCTCTGGCCTTCCACCTAGGGGCCTCTGACCCTAGCAAACTACCCAGGGGTCCACCTCTCTCCCTGGACTTGCTGTAGAGGCCCCAGGGTGCCCCTTGCCCTCCACCTAGGGGCCTCTGACCCCAGCAAGCTACCCTGGAGTCCACCTCTCTCCCTGGACTTGCAGTAGAGGCCCCAGGGTGCCCCTTGGCCCTCCACCTAGGGGCCTCTGAACACAGCAAGCTACCGAAATTCCACCTCTCTCCGTGGACTTGCAGTAGAGGCCCCAGGGTGCCCCATGGCCCTCCACCTAGGGCCCTCTGACCCCAGCAAGCTACCCAGGGCTAAAACTCTCTCCCTGGACTTGCAGTATAGGCCTCAGGGTGCCCCCTGGTCCTCCACTTAGGGGCCCCTGACCCAAGCAAGCTGCCCAGGGGTCCACCTCTCTCCCTGGTCTTGCAATAGAGTACCCAGGGTGCCCCTTGGCCCTCCACCTAGGGGCCTCTTACCCCAGAAAGATACCCAGGGGTCCACCTCTCTCCCTAGACTTGCAGACTAGGCCCCTGGGTGACCCTTGGGCCTCCACCTAGGGGCTTCTGACCCCTGCAAGCTGCCCAGGGGCCTGCCTATCTCCCTGGACTTGCAGTAGAGGCCCCAGGGTGCCCCATGGCCGTCCACCTAGGGGCTTCTGACCCCAATAAGCTGCCCAGGGGCCTGCCTATCTCCCTGGACTTGCAGTAGAGTCCCCAGGGTTTCCCATGTCCCTGCACCTAGGGCCCTCTGACCCCAGCAAGCTACCCAGGGCTCCACCTCTCTCCCTGGACTTGCAGTAGAGGCCCCAGGGTGCCCCCTTGCCCTCCACCTAGGGGCTACTGACCCCAGGAAGCTACCCAGGGCTCCACCTCTCTCCCTGGACTTGCAGTAGAGGCCCCAGGGTGCCCCCTTGCCCTCCACCTAGGGGCCTCTGACCCCAGCAAGCTACCAAGGGCTCCACCTCTCTCCCTGGACTTGCAGTAGAGGCCCCAAGGTGCCCATTGGCCCTCCACCTAGGGGCCTCTGACCCCAGCAAGCTACCCAGGGGTCCACCTCTCTCCCTGGACTTATAGGCGAGGCCCCAGGGTGCCCCCTGGCCCTCCACCTAGGGGCTTCTGACCCCAGCAAACTACCCAGGGGTCCACCTCTCTTCCTGGACTTGCAGTAGAGTCCCCAGGGTGCCCCATGGCCCTCCACATAGGGCCCTCTGACCCCAGCAAGCTACCCAGGGCTCCAACTCTCTCCCTGGACTTGCAGTATAGACCCCAGGGTGCCCCCTGGTCCTCCACCTAGGGGCCTCTGACCCTAGCAAACTACACAGGGGTCCACCTCTCTCCCTGTACTTGCAGTAGAGGCCCCAGGGTGCCCCTTGGCCCTCCACCTAGGGGCCTCTGACCCCAGCAAGCTACAGAGGGGTCCACCTCTCTCCCTGGACTTGCAGTAGAGGCCCCAGGGTGCCCCGTGGCCCTCCACCTAGGGGCCTCTGACACCAGCCAGCTTCCCAGTGGTCTACCTCTCTCCCTAGACTTGCAGTAGAGGCCCCAGGGTGACCCTTGGCCCTCCAACTAGGGGCCTCTGACCCCAGCAAGCTACCCAGGGTCCTACCTATCTCCCTGGACTTGCAGTAGAGTCCCCAGGGTGCCCCATGGCCCTCCACCTAGGGCCCTCTGACCCCAGAAAGCTACCCAGGGCTCCAACTCTCTCCCTGGACTTGCAGTATAGGCCTCAGGGTGCCCCCTGGTCCTCCACCTAGTTGCCCCTGACTCAAGCAAGCTGCCCAGGGGTCCACCTCTCTCCCTGGACTTGCAATAGAGGCCCCAGGGTGCCCCTTGGCCCTCCACCTAGGGGCCTTTGACCCCAGAAAGCCACCCAGGGGTCCACCTCTCTCCCTAGACTTGCAGACTAGGCCCCAGGGTGACCCTTGGCCCTCCACCAAGGGGCCTCTGACCCCAGCAAGCTGACCAGGGGCCTGCCTATCTCCCTGGACTTGCAGTAGAGTCCCCAGGGTGCCCCTTGGCCCTTCACCTAGGGTCCTCTGACCCCAGCAAGCTACCCAGGGGTCCACATCTCTCCCTGGACTTGCAATAGAGGCCCCCGGGTGCCCCCTTGCCCTCCACCCAAGGGCTACTGACCCCAGCAAGCTACCCTGGGCTCCACCTCTCTCCCTGGACTTGTAGTAGAGGCCCTAGGCTGCCCTCTGGTCCTCCACCTAGGGGCCTCTGACCCCAGCAAGCTACCCAGGGCTCCACCTCTCTCCCTGGACTTGCAGTAGAGGCCCCAGGGTGCCCCTTGGCCCTTCACCTAGGGCCCTCTGACCCCAGCAAGCTACCCAGGGGTCCACATCTCTCCCTGGACTTGCAATAGAGGCCCCAGGGTGCCCCGTGACCCTCCACCTAGGGGCCTCTGACCCCAGCAAGCTACCCAGGGGTCCACATCTCTCCCTGGACTTGCAGTAGACACCCCTGGGTGCCCCCTGGCCCTCCACCTAGGGGCCTTTGACCCCAGCAAGCTACCCAGGGGTCCACCTCTCTCCATGGACTTATAGTAGAGGCCCCAGGGTGCCCCCTGGCCCTCCACCTAGGGGCCTCTGAGTCCAGCAAGCTACCCAGGGGTCCACATCTCTCCCTGGACTTGCAGTAGAGGCCCCAGAGTACCCAGTGGCCCTCCACCTAGGGACCTCTGATCCCAGCAAGCTACCCAGGGGTCCAGCTCTCTCCCTGGACTTGCAATAGAGGCCCCAGGGTGCCCCCTTTCCCTCCACCCAAGGGCTACTGACCCCAGCAAGCTAACCTGGGCTCCACCTCTCTCCCTGGAATTGTAGTAGAGGCCCTAGGCTGCCCTCTGGTCCTCCACCTAGGGGCCTCTGACCCCAGAAAGCTACCCAGAGGCCTGCCTATCTCCCTGGACTTGCAGTAGAGTCCCCAGGGTGCCCCATGGCCCTCCACGTAGGGCCCTCTGACCCCAGCAAGCTACCCAGGGGTCCACCTCTCTCCATGGACTTGCAGTAGACGCCCCTGGTTGCCCACTGGCCCTTCACCTATAGGCCTTTGACCCCAGCAAGCTACCCAGGGGTCCACCTCTCTCCATGGACTTATAGTAGAGGCCCCAGGGTGCCCATTGGCCCTCCACCTAGGGTTGATTGACCCCAGCAAGCTACCGAGGGGTCCACCTCTCTCCCTGGACTTGCAATAGAGGCCCCAGGTTGCCCCGTGACCCTCCACCTAGGGGCCTCTGACCCCAGCAAGCTACCCAGGGGTCCACCTCTCTCCCTGGACTTGCAGTATAGGCCCCAGGGTGTCCCCTGGCCCTCCTACTAGGGGCCTCTGACCCCAGCAAGCTACCCAGGGGTCCACCTCTCTCCTTGGACTTGCAGTATAGGCCCCAGGGTGCCCCCTGGTCCTCCACCTAGGGGCCCCTGACCCCAGCAAGCTACCCAGGGGTCCACCTCTCTCCCTGGACTTGCAGTATAGGACCCAGGGTGCCCCCTGGCCCTCCACCTAGGGGCATCTGACAGCAGCAAGCTACCTAAGGGTCCACCTCTCTCCCTGGACTTGCAGTATAGGACCCAGGGTGCCCCCTGGCCCTCCACCTAGGGGCCTCTGACCCCAGCAAGCTACCCAGGGGTCCACATATCTCCCTGGACTTATAGTAGAGGCCCTACAGTGCCCCCTGGCCCTCCCCCTAGGGGCCTCTGACACCATCAAGCTTCCCAGTGATTCACCTCTCTCCCTGGACTTGCAGTAGAGTCCCCAGGGTGCCCCATGGCCCTCCACCTAGGGCCCTTTGACCCCAGCAAGCTACCCAGGCGTCCACCTCTCTCCCTGGACTCGCAGTATTGGCCACAGGGTGCCCCCTTGCCCTCCACCTAGGGGTCTCTGACCCCAGCAAGCTGCCCAGGGGCCTGCCTATCTCCCTGGACTTGCAGTAGGGTCCCCAGGGTGCCCCATGGCCCTCCACGTAGGGCCTTCTGACCCCAGCAAACTACCCAGGGGTCCACCTCTCTCCCTGGACTTGCAGTATAGGCCACAGGGTGCCGCCTTGCCCTCCACATAGGGCCCTTTGACCCCAGCAAGCTAACCAGGGGTCCACCTCTCTTCCTGGACTTTTAGTAGAGGCCCCAGGGTGCCCCCTGGCCCTCCACCTAGGGGCCTTTGACCCCAGCAAACTACCCAGGGGTCCACCTCTCTTCCTGGACTTGAAGTAGAGGCCCTACGGTGCCCCCTGGTCCTCCACCTAGGGGCCCCTGACCCAAGCAAGCTGCCCAGTGGTCCACCTCTCTCCCTAGACTTGCAGTAGAGGCCCCAGGGTGACCCTTGGCCCTCCACCTAGGGGCCTCTGACCCCAGCAAGCTACCCAGGGGCCTACCTATCTCCCTGGACTTGCAATAGAGGTCCCAGGGTGCCCCCTTGCCCTCCACCAAGGGGCTACTGACCCCAGCAAGCTACTCAGGGCTCCACCTCTCTCCCTGGACTTGTAGTAGAGGCCCTAGGCTGCCCTCTGGCCCTCCACCTAGGGGCCTCTGACCCCAGCAAGCTACCCAAGGCTTCACCTCTCTCCCTGGACTTGCAGTAGAGGCCCCAGGGTGCCCATTGGCCCTCCACCTAGGGACCTCTGACCCCAGCAAGCTACCGAGGGGTCCACCTCTCTCCCTGGACTTGCAGTAGAGGCCCCAGGGTGCCCCGTGGCCCTCCACCTAGGGGCCTCTGACCCCAGCAAGCTACCCAGGGGTCCACCTCTCTTCCTGGACTTGCAGTATAGGACCCAGGGTGCCCCCTGGCCCTTCAACTAGGGGCCTCTGATCCCAGCAAGCTACCCAGGGGTCCACCTCTCTCCTTGGACTTGCAGTGTAGGCCCCAGGGTGCCCCTGGCCCTCCACCCAGGGGCTAATGACCCCAGCAAGCTACCCAGGGCTCCACCTCTCTCCCTGGACTTGCAGTAGAGGCCCCAGGGTACCTAGTGGCCCTCTACCTAGGGGCCTCTGACCCCAGCAAGCTACCCAGGGCTCCACCTCTTTCCCTGGACTTGCAATAGAGGCCCCAGGGTGCCCCGTGACCCTCCACCTAGGGGCCTCTGACCCCAGCAAGCTACCCAGGGGTCCAGCTCTCTCCCTGGACTTGCAATAGAGGCCCCAGGGTGCCCCCTTGCCCTCCACCCAGGGGCTACTGACCCCAGCAAGCTACCCAGGGCTCCACCTCTCTCCCTGGACTTGTAGTAGAGGCCCTAGGCTGCCCTCTGGCCCTCCACCTAGGGGCCTCTGACCCCAGCAAGCTACCCAGGGCTCCACCTCTCTCCCTGGACTTGCAGTAGAGGCCCCAGGTTGACCCTTGGCCCTCCACCTAGGGCCCTTTGACCCCAGCAAGCTACCCAGGGCTCCACCTCTCTCCCTGGACTTGCAGTAAAGGCCCCAGGGTGACCCCTTGCCCTCCACCCAGGGGCTACTGGCCCCAGCAAGCTACCCAGGGCTCCACCTCTCTCCCTGGACTTGCAGTAGAGGCCCCAGGGTACCCCGTGGCCCTCCACCTAGGGGCCTCTGACCCCAGCAAGCTACCCAGGGGTCCACATCTCTCCCTGGACTTGCAGTAGAGGCCCCAGGGTACCCCGTGGCCCCTCCACCTAGGGGCCTCTGAACCCAGCAAGCTACCCAGGGGTCCAGCTCTCTCCCTGGACTTGCAATAGAGGCCCCAGGGTGCCCCCTTGCCCTCCACCCAGGGGCTACTGACCCCAGCAAGCTACCCAGGGCTCCACCTCTCTCCCTGGACTTGTAGTAGAGGCCCTAGGCTGCCCTCTGGCCCTCCACCTAGGGGCCTCTGACCCCAGCAAGCTACCCTGGGCTCCACCTCTCTCCCTGGACTTGCAGTAGAGGCCCCAGGGTGCCCATTTGCGCTCCACCTAGGGGTCTCTGACCCCAGCAAGCTACTGAGGGGTCCACCTCTCTCCCTGGACTTGCATTAGAGGCCCCAGGGTGCCCCGTGAACCTCCACCTAGTGGCCTCTGACCCCAGCAAGCTACCCAGGGGTCCTCATCTCTCCCTTGTCTTGCAGTAGACGCCGCTGAGTGCCCCCTGGCCCTCCACCCAGGGGCCTCTGACCCCAGCAAGCTACCTAGGGGTCCACCTCTCTCCCTGGACTTTGAGTAGAGGCCCCAGGGTGCCCCTGGCCCTCCACCTAGGGGCCTCTGACCCCAGCAAACTACCCAGGGGTCCACCTCTCTTCCTGGACTTGCAGTAGAGGCCCTACGGTGCCCCCAGGCCCTCCCCCTAGGGGCCTCTGACACCAGCAAGCTTCCCAGTGGTCCACCTCTCTCCCTAGACTTTCAGTAGAGGCCCCAGGGTGACCCTTGGCCCTCCACCTAGGGGCCTCTGACCCCAGCAAGCTACCCAGGGGCGTACCTATCTCCCTGGACTTGCAGTGGAGTCCCCAGGGTGCCCCATGACCCTGCACCTAGGGCCCTCTGACCCCAGCAAGCTACCCAGGGCTCCAACTCTCTCCCTGGACTTGCAGTATAGGCCCCAGGGTGCCCCCTGGTCCTCCACCTAGGGGCCCCTGACCCAAGCAAGCTGCCCAGGGGTCCACCTCTCTCCCTGGACTTGCAATAGAGGCCCCTGGGTGCCCCCTGGCCCTCCCCCTAGGTCCCTCTGACACCAGCAAGCTTCCCAGTGGTCCACCTCTCTCCCTAGACTTGCAGTAGAGGCCCCAGGGTGACCCTTGGCCCTCCACCTAGGGGCCTCTGACCCCAGCAAGCTACCCAGGGGCCTACCTATCTCCCTGGACTTGCAGTAGAGTCCCCAGGGTGCCCAATGGCCCTCCAACTAGGGCCCTCTGACCCTAGCAAGCTACCCAGGGCTCCAACTCTCTCCCTGGACTTGCAGTATAGGCCCCAGGGTGCCCCCTGGTCCTCCACCTACGGGCCCCTGACCCAAGCAAGCTGCCCAGGGGTCCACCTCTCCCTGGACTTGCAGTAGACGCCCCTGGGTGCCCACTGGCCCTCCACCTAGGGGCCTCTGATCCCAGAAAGCTACCCAGGGGTCCACCTCTTTCCCTGGACTTATAGTAGAGGCCCCAGGGTGCCCCCTTGCCCTCCACCTAGGGGCCTCTGACCCCAGCAAACTACCCAGGGGTCCACCTCTCTTCCTGGACTTGCAGTAGAGTCCCCAGGGTGCCCCATGGCCCTCCACCTAGGGGCCTCTGACACCAGCAAGCTTTCCAGTGGTCCACCTCTCTCCCTAGACTTGCAGTAGAGGCCCCAGGGTGACCCTTGGCCATTCACCTAGGGGTCTCTGACCCCAGCAAGCTACCCAGGGCTCCACTTCTCTCCCTGGACTTGTAGTAGAGGCCCTAGGCTGCCCTCTGGTCCTCCACCTAGGGGCCTCTGACCCCAGCATGCTACCCAGGGCTCCACCTCTCTCCCTGGACTTGCAGTAGAGGCCCCTGGGTGCCCATTGGCCCTCCACCTAGGGTTCTCTGACCCCAGCAAGCTACCCAAGGGTCCGCCTCTGACCCCAGCAAGCTGCCCAGGGGCCTGCCTATCTCCCTGGACTTGCATTAGAGTCCCCAGGGTGCCCCATGGCCCTCCACGAAGGGCCCTCTGACCCCAGCAAGCTACCCAGGGGTCCACCTCTCTCCCTGGACTTATAGTAGAGGCCCCAGGGTGCCCCCTGGCCCTCCACCTAGGGGCCTCTGAGTCCAGCAAGCTACCGAGGGGTCCACCTCTCTCCCTGGACTTGCAGTAGAGGCCCCAGGGTGGCCAGTGGCACTCCACCTAGGGGCCTCTGACCCCAACAAGCTACCCAGGGGTCCACATCTCTCCCTGGACTTGCAGTAGACGCCCCTGGGTGCCCCCTGGCCCTCCACCTAGGGCCCTCTGACCCCAGCAAGCTACCCAGGGGTCCACCTCTCTCCCTGGACTTATAGTAGAGGCCCTACGTTGACCCTGGCCCTCCCCCTAGGGGCCTCTGACACCAGCAAGCTACCCAGGGCTCCACCTCTCTCCCTAGACTTGCAGACTAGGCCCCAGGGTGCCCCCTGGCCCTCCACCTAGGGGCCTCTGACCCCAGCAAGCTGCCCAGGGGCCTGCCTATCTCCCTGGACTTGCAGTAGAGTCCCCAGGGTGCCCCATGGCCCTCCACCTAGGGGCCTCTGACCCCAGCAAGCTGCCCAGGGGCCTGCCTACCTCCCTGGACTTTCAGTAGTGTCCCCAGGGTGACCCATGGCCCTCCACGTAGGGCCCTCTGACCCCAGCAAGCTACCCAGGGGTCCAACTCTCTCCCTGGACTTGCAGTAGAGGCCCCAGGGAACCCCTGGCCCTCCACCCAGGGGCCTCTGAAACCAGCAAGCTTCCCAGTGATTCACCTCTCTCCCTGGACTTGCAGTAGAGGCCCCAGGGTACCCCGTGGCCCTCCACCTAGGGGCCTCTGACCCCAGCAAGCTACCCAGGGGTCCACATCTCTCCCTGGACTTGCAGTAGAGGACCCAGGGTACCTTGTGGCCCTCCACCTAGGGGCCTTTGAATCCAGCAAGCTACCCAGGGGTCCAGCTCTCTCCCTGGACTTGCAATAGAGGCCCCAGGGTGCCCCCTTGCCCTCCAACCAGTGGCTACTGACCCCAGCAAGCTACCCAGGGCTCCACCTCTCTCCCTGGACTTTCAGTAGAGGCCCCAGGGTGCCCATTGGCCCTCCACCTAGGGGTCTCTGACCCCAGCAAGCTACCGAGGGGTCCACCTCTCTCCCCGGACTTGCAATAGAGGCCCCAGGGTGCCCCATTACCCTCCACCTAGGGGCCTCTGACCCCAGCAAGCTACCCAGGGGTCCACCTCTCTCCCTGGACTTGCAGTATAGGCCCCAGGGTGCCCTCTGGCCCTCCAACTAGGGGCCTCTGACCCCAGCAAGCTACCCAGGGGTCCACCTCTCTCCTTGGACTTGCAGTATAGGCCCCAAGGTGCCCCCTGGCCCTTCACCTAGGAGCATCTGACCCCAGCAAGCTACCCAGGGGTCCACCTCTCACCCTGGACTTGCAGTATAGGACCCAGGGTGCCCCCTGGCCCTCCACCTAGGGGCATCTGACACCAGCAAGCTACCCAGGGGTCCACCTCTCTCCCTGGTCTTGCAGTATAGGACCCAGGGTGCCCTCTGGCCCTCCACCTAGGGGCCTCTGACCCTAGCAAACTACCCTGGAGTCCACTTCTCTTCCTGGACTTGCAGTAGAGCCCCCAGGGTGCCCCTTGGCCCTCCATCTAGGGGCATCTGACCCCAGCAAGCTACCGAGGGGTCCACCTCTCTCCCTGGACATGCAGTAGAGGCCCCAGGGTGCCCCGTGGCCCTCCACCTAGGGGCCTCTAACCCCAGCAAGCTACCCAGGGGTCCACATCTCTCTTTGGACTTGCAGTGGAGGCCCCTGTGCCCCCTGGCCCTCCACCTAGGGGCCTCTGACCCTAGCAAGCTACCCGGGGTCCAGCTCTCTCCCTGGACTTGCAATAGAGGTCCCAGGGTGCCCCCTTGCCCTCCACCAAGGGGCTACTGACCCCAGCAAGCTACTCAGGGCTCCACCTCTCTCCCTGGACTTGTAGTAGAGGCCCTAGGCTGCCCTCTGGCCCTCCACCTAGGGGCCTCTGACCCCAGCAAGCTACCCAAGGCTTCACCTCTCTCCCTGGACTTGCAGTAGAGGCCCTAGGGTGCCCATTGGCCCTCCACCTAGGGACCTCTGACCCCAGCAAGCTACCGAGGGGTCCACCTCTCTCCCTGGACTTGCAGTAGAGGCCCCAGGGTGCCCCGTGGCCCTCCACCTAGGGGCCTCTGACCCCAGCAAGCTACCCAGGGGTCCACCTCTCTTCCTGGACTTGCAGTATAGGCCCCAGGGTGCCCCCTGGCCCTCCAACTAGGGGCCTCTTATCCCAGCAAGCTACCCAGGGGTCCACCGCTCTCCTTGGACTTGCAGTGTAGGCCCCAGGGTGCCCCTGGCCCTCCACCCAGGGGCTACTGACCCCAGCAAGCTACCCAGGGCTCCACCTCTCTCCCTGGACTTGCAGTAGAGGCCCCAGGGTACCTAGTGGCCCTCTACCTAGGGGCCTCTGAAGCCAGCAAGCTACCCAGGGCTCCACCTCTTTCCCTGGACTTGCAATAGAGGCCCCAGGGTGCCCCGTGACCCTCCACCTAGGGGCCTCTGACCCCAGCAAGCTACCCAGGGGTCCAGCTCTCTCCCTGGACTTGCAATAGAGGCCCCAGGGTGCCCCCTTGCCCTCCACCCAGGGGCTACTGACCCCAGCAAGCTACCCAGGGCTCCACCTCTCTCCCTGGACTTGTAGTAGAGGCCCTAGGCTGCCCTCTGGCCCTCCACCTAGGGGCCTCTGACCCCAGCAAGCTACCCAGGGCTCCACCTCTCTCCCTGGACTTGCAGTAGAGGCCCCAGGTTGACCCTTGGCCCTCCACCTAGGGCCCTTTGACCCCAGCAAGCTACCCAGGGCTCCACCTCTCTCCCTGGACTTGCAGTAAAGGCCCCAGGGTGACCCCTTGCCCTCCACCCAGGGGCTACTGGCACCAGCAAGCTACCCAGGGCTCCACCTCTCTCCCTGGACTTGCAGTAGAGGCCCCAGGGTACCCCGTGGCCCTCCACCTAGGGGCCTCTGACCCCAGCAAGCTACCCAGGGGTCCACATCTCTCCCTGGACTTGCAGTAGAGGCCCCAGGGTACCCCGTGGCCCCTCCACCTAGGGGCCTCTGAACCCAGCAAGCTACCCAGGGGTCCAGCTCTCTCCCTGGACTTGCAATAGAGGCCCCAGGGTGCCCCCTTGCCCTCCTCCCAGGGGCTACTGACCCCAGCAAGCTACCCAGGGCTCCACCTCTCTCCCTGGACTTGTAGTAGAGGCCCTAGGCTGCCCTCTGGCCCTCCACATAGGGGCCTCTGACCCCAGCAAGCTACCCTGGGCTCCACCTCTCTCCCTGGACTAGCAGTAGAGGCCCCAGGGTGCCCATTTGCGCTCCACCTAGGGGTCTCTGACCCCAGCAAGCTACCGAGGGGTCCACCTCTCTCCCTGGACTTGCATTAGAGGCCCCAGGGTGCCCCGTGAACCTCCACCTAGTGGCCTCTGACCCCAGCAAGCTACCCAGGGGTCCTCATCTCTCCCTTGTCTTGCAGTAGACGCCGCTGAGTGCCCCCTGGCCCTCCACCTAGGGGCCTCTGATCCCAGCAAGCTACCTAGGGGTCCACCTCTCTCCCTGGACTTTTAGTAGAGGCCCCAGGGTGCCCCTGGCCCTCCACCTAGGGGCCTCTGACCCCAGCAAACTACCCAGGGGTCCACCTCTCTTCCTGGACTTGCAGTAGAGGCCCTACGGTGCCCCCAGGCCCTCCCCCTAGGGGCCTCTGACACCAGCAAGCTTCCCAGTGGTCCACCTCTCTCCCTAGACTTTCAGTAGAGGCCCCAGGGTGACCCTTGGCCCTCCACTTAGGGGCCTCTGACCCCAGCAAGCTACCCAGGGGCCTACCTATCTCCCTGGACTTGCAGTGGAGTCCCCAGGGTGCCCCATGACCCTGCACCTAGGGCCCTCTGACCCCAGCAAGCTACCCAGGGCTCCAACTCTCTCCCTGGACTTGCAGTATAGGCCCCAGGGTGCCCCCTGGTCCTCCACCTAGGGGCCCCTGACCCAAGCAAGCTGCCCAGGGGTCCACCTCTCTCCCTGGACTTGCAATAGAGGCCCCTGGGTGCCCCCTTGCCCTCCCCCTAGGTCCCTCTGACACCAGCAAGCTTCCCAGTGGTCCACCTCTCTCCCTAGACTTGCAGTAGAGGCCCCAGGGTGACCCTTGGCCCTCCACCTAGGGGCCTCTGACCCCAGCAAGCTACCCAGGGGCCTACCTATCTCCCTGGACTTGCAGTAGAGTCCCCAGGGTGCCCAATGGCCCTCCAACTAGGGCCCTCTGACCCTAGCAAGCTACCCAGGGCTCCAACTCTCTCCCTGGACTTGCAGTATAGGCCCCAGGGTGCCCCCTGGTCCTCCACCTAGGGGCCCCTGACCCAAGCAAGCTGCCCAGGGGTCCACCTCTCTCCCTGGACTTGCAATAGAGGCCCCAGGGTGGCCCTCGGCCCTCCACCTAGGGGCCTCTGACCCCAGAAAGCTACCCAGGGGTCCACCTCTCTCCCTAGACTTGCAGACTAGGCCCCAGGGTGACCCTTGGCCCTCCACCTAGGGGCCTCTGACCCCAGCAAGCTGCCCAGGGGCCTGCCTATCTCCCTGGACTTGCAGTAGAGTCCCCAGGGTGCCCCATGGCCCTCCACCTAGGGCCCTCTGACCCCAGCAAGCTACCCAGGGGTCCACCTCTCTCCCTGGACTTGCAGTATAGGCCACAGGGTGCCCCCTTGCCCTCCACCTAGGGGCCTCTGACCCCAGCAAGCTACCCAGGGCTCCACTTCTCTCCCTGGACTTGCAGTAGAGGCCGAAGGGTGCCCCCTTGCCCTCCACCCAGGGGCTACTGACCCCAGCAAGCTACCCAGGGCTCCACCTCTGTCCCTGGACTTGCAGTAGAGGCCCCAGGGTACCCCGTGGCCCTCCACCTAGGGGCCTCTGAGTCCAGCAAGCTACCCAGGGGTCCACCTCTCTCCCTGGACTTGCAGTAGAGGCCCGAGGTTACCCCGTGGCCCTCCACCTAGGGGCCTCTGAACCCAGCAAGCATCCCAGGGGTCCAGCTCTCTCCTTGGACTTGCAGTATAGGCCCCAGGGTGCCCCCTTGTCCTCCGCACAGGGGCTACTGACCCCAGCAAGCTACCCAATGGTCCACCTCTCTAACTGGACTTGCAGTATGGGCCCCAGGGTGCCCTCTGGCCTTCCACCTAGGGGCCTCTGACCCTAGCAAACTACCCAGGGGTCCACCTCTCTCCCTGGACTTGCTGTAGAGGCCCCAGGGTGCCCCTTGCCCTCCACCTAGGGGCCTCTGACCCCAGCAAGCTACCCTGGAGTCCACCACTCTCCCTGGACTTGCAGTAGAGGCCCCAGGGTGCCCCTTGGACCTCCACCTAGGGGCCTCTGAACACAGCAAGCTACCGAAATTCCACCTCTCTCCGTGGACTTGCAGTAGAGGCCCCAGGGTGCCCCATGGCCCTCCACCTAGGGCCCTCTGACCCCAGCAAGCTACCCAGGGCTAAAACTCTCTCCCTGGACTTGCAGTATAGGCCTCAGGGTGCCCCCTGGTCCTCCACTTAGGGGCCCCTGACCCAAGCAAGCTGCCCAGGGGTCCACCTCTCTCCCTGGTCTTGCAATAGAGTACCCAGGGTGCCCCTTGGCCCTCCACCTAGGGGCCTCTTACCCCAGAAAGATACCCAGGGGTCCACCTCTCTCCCTAGACTTGCAGACTAGGCCCCAGGGTGACCCTTGGGCCTCCACCTAGGGGCTTCTGACCCCTGCAAGCTGCCCAGGGGCCTGCCTATCTCCCTGGACTTGCAGTAGAGGCCCCAGGGTGCCCCATGGCCGTCCACCTAGGGGCTTCTGACCCCAGCAAGCTGCCCAGGGGCCTGCCTATCTCCCTGGACTTGCAGTAGAGTCCCCAGGGTTTCCCATGTCCCTGCACCTAGGGCCCTCTGACCCCAGCAAGCTACCCAGGGCTCCACCTCTCTCCCTGGACTTGCAGTAGAGGCCGCAGGGTGCCCCCTTGCCCTCCACCTAGGGGCTACTGACCCCAGGAAGCTACCCAGGGCTCCACCTCTCTCCCTGGACTTTTAGTAGAGGCCCCAGAGTGCCCATTGGCCCTCCACCTAGGGGTCTTTGACCCCAGCAAGCTACTGAGGGGTCCCCCTCTGTCCCTGGACTTGCAAAAGGGGCCCCAGGGTGCCCCATGACCCTCCACCTAGGGACCTCTGACCCCAGCAAGCTACCCAGGGGTCCACCTCTCTCCCTGGACTTGCAGTATAGGACCCAGGGTGCCCCCTGGCCCTCCACCTAGGGGCATCTGACACCAGCAAGCTACCCAGGGGTCCACCTCTCTCCCTGGACTTGCAGTATAGGCCCAAGGGTGCCCTCTGGCCTTCCACCTAGGGGCCTCTGACCCTAGCAAACTACCCAGGGGTCCACCTCTCTCCCTGGACTTGCAGTAGAGTCCCTAGGGTGCCCCATGGCCCTCCACCTAGGGGCCTCTGACACCAGCAAGCTTCCCAGTGGTCCACCTCTCTCCCTAGACTTGCATTAGAGGCCCCAGGGTGACCCTTGGCCCTCCACCTAGGAGTCTCTGACCCAAGCAAGCTGCCCAGGGTCCTACCTATCTCCCTGGACTTGCAGTAGAGTCCCCAGGGTGCCCCATGGCCCTCCACCTAGGGGCCTCTGACCCCAGCAAGCTACCCAGGGCTCCAACTCTCTCCCTGGACTTGCAGTATAGGCCTCAGGGTGCCCCCTTTCCTCCACCTAGGGGCCCCTGACCCAAGCAAGCTGCCCAGGGGTCCACCTCTCTCCCTGGACTTGGAATAGAGGCCCCAGGGTGCCCCTTGGCCCTCCACCTAGGGGCCTCTGACCCCAGAAAGCTACCCAGGGGTCCACCTCTCTCCCTAGACTTGCAGACTAGGCCCCAGGGTGACCCTTGGCCCTCCACCTAGGGGCTTCTGACCCCAGCAAACTGCCCAGGTGCCTGCCTATCTCCCTGGACTTGCAGTAGAGTCCCCAGGGTGCCCCATGGCCCTCCACCTAGGGCCCTCTGACCCCAGCAAGCTACCCAGGGGTCCACATCTCTCCCTGGACTTGCAGTATAGGCCACAGGGTGTCCCCTTGACCTCCACCTAGGGGCCTCTGACCACTGCAAGCTACCCAGGGCTCCACTTCTCTCCCTGGACTTGCAGTAGAGGCCCCAGGGTGCCCCCTTGCCCTCCACCCAGGGGCTACTGACCCCAGCAAGCTACCCAGGGCTCCACCTCTCTCCCTGGACTTGCAGTAAAGGCCCCAGGGTACCCCGTGGCCCTCCACCTAGGGGCCTCTGAGTCCAGCAAGCTACCCAGGGGTCCACATCTCTCCCTGGACTTGCAGTAGAGGCCCCAGGGTACCCCGTGCCCCTCAACCTAGGGGCCTCCGAACCCAGCAAGCTACCCAGGGGTCCAGCTTTCTCCCTGGACTTGCAATAGAGGCCCCAGGGTGCCCTCTTGCCCTCCACCCAAGGGCTACTGACCCCAGCAAGCTACCCAGGGCTCCACCTCTCTCCCTGGACTTGTACTAGAGGCCCTAGGCTGCCCTCTTGCCCTCCACCTAGGGGCCTCTGACTCCAGAAAGCTACCCAGGGCTCCACCTCTCTCCCTGGACTTGCAGTAGAGGCCCCAGGGTGCCCATTGGCCCTCCACCTAGGGGTCTCTGACCCCAGCAAGCTACCGAGGGGTCCACCTCTCTCCCTGGACTTGCAATAGAGGCCCCAGGGTGCGCCGTGACCCTCCACCTAGGGGCCTCTGACCCCAGCAAGCTACCCAGGGGACCACCTCTCTCCCTGGACTTGCAGGAGAGGCCCCAGGGTGCCCCTTGGTCCTCCATCTAGGGGCCTCTGACCCCAGCAAGCTACCGAGGGTTCCACCTCTCTCCCTGTACATGCAGTAGAGTCCCCAGGGTGCCCCGTGGCCCTCCACCTAGGGGCCTCTGACCCCAGCAAGCTACCCAGGGGTCCACATCTCTCTTTGGACTTGCAGTGGAGGCCCCTGGGTGCCCCCTGGCCCTCCACCTAGGGGCCTCTGACCCTAGCAAGCTACCCGGGGGTCCAGCTCTCTCCCTGGACTTACAATAGAGGCCCCAGGGTGCCCCCCTGCCCTCCACCCAGGGGCTACTGACCCCAGCAAGCTACTCAGGGCTCCACCTCTCTCCCTGGACTTGTAGTAGAGGCCCTAGGCTGCCCTCTGGCCCTCCACCTAGGGGCCTCTGACCCCAGCAAGCTACCCAGGGTCCTACCTATCTCCCTGTACTTGCAGTAGAGTCCCCAGGGTGCCCCATGGCCCTCCACCTAGGGCCCTCTGACCCCAGCAAGCTACCCAGGGCTCCATCTCTCTCTCTGGACTTGCAGTATAGGCCTCAGGGTGCCCCCTGGTCCTCCACCTAGGGGCCCCTGACCCAAGTAAGCTGCCCAGGGGTCCATCTCTCTCCCTGGACTTGCAATAGAGGCCCCAGGGTGCCCCTTGGCCCTCCACCTAGGGGCCTCTGACCCCAGAAAGCTACCCAGGGGTCCACCTCTCTCCCTAGACTTGCAGACTAGGCTCCAGGGTGACCATTGGCCCTCCACCTAGGGGCTTCTGACCCCAGCAAGCTGCACAGGGGCCTGCCTATCTCCCTGGACTTGCAGTAGAGCCCCCAGGGTGCCCCATGGCCCTCCACCTAGGGCCCTCTGACCCAAGCAAGCTACCCAGGGGTCCACATCTCTCCCTGGACTTGCAATATAGGCCACAGGGTGCCCCCTTGCCCTCCACCTAGGGGCCTCTGACCCCAGCAAGCTACCCAGGGCTCCACTTCTCTCCCTGGACTTGCAGTAGAGGCCCCAGGGTGCCCCCTTGCCGTCCACCCAGGGGTACTGACCCCAGCAAGCTACCCAGGGCTCCACCTCTCTCCCTAGACTTGCAGTAGAGGCCCCAGGGTGCCCCCTTGCCCTCCACCCAGGGGCTACTGACCCCAGCAAGCTACCCTGTAATCCACTTCTCTCCCTGGACTCTCAGTAGAGGCCCCAGGGTACCCCGTGGCCCTCCACCTAGGGGCCTTTGAACCCAGCAAGCTAACCAGGGGTCCAGCTCTCTCCCTGGACTTGCAATTGAGGCCCCAGGGTGCCCCCTTGCCCTCCACCCAAGGGCTACTGACCCCAGCAAGCTACCCAGGGCTCCACATCTCTCCCTGGACTTGCAATATAGGCCACAGGGTGCCCCCTTGCCCTCCACCTAGGGGCCTCTGACCCCAGCAAGCTACCCAGGGCTCCACTTCTCTCCCTGGACTTGCAATAGAGGCCCCAGGGTGCCCCCTTGCCGTCCACCCAGGGGTACTGACCCCAGCAAGCTACCCAGGGCTCCACCTCTCTCCCTAGACTTGCAGTAGAGGCCCCAGGGTGCCCCCTTGCCCTCCACCTAGGGGCCTCTGAGTCCAGCAAGCTACCCAGGGGTCCACATCTCTCCCTGGACTTGCAGTAGAGGCCCCGGGGTACCCTGTGGCCCTCCACCTAGGGGCCTCTGAACCCAGCAAGCTAACCAGGGGTCCAGCTCTCTCCCTGGACTTGCAATTGAGGCCCCAGGGTGCCCCCTTGCCCTCCACCCAAGGGCTACTGACCCCAGCAAGCTACCCAGGGCTCCACCTCTCTCCCTGGACTTGTAGTAGAGGCCCTAGGCTGCCCTCTGGCCCTCCACCCAGGGGCCTCTGACCCCAGCAAGCTACTCAGGGCTCCACCTCTCTCCCTGGACTTTTAGTAGAGGCCCCAGAGTGCCCATTGGCCCTCCACCTAGGGGTCTCTGACCCCAGCAAGCTACTGAGGGGTCCCCCTCTGTCCCTGGACTTGCAAAAGGGGCCCCAGGGTGCCCCATGACCCTCCACCTAGGGACCTCTGACCCCAGCAAGCTACCCAGGGGTCCACCTCTCTCCCTGGACTTGCAGTATAGGCCCCAGCGTGCCCCCTTGGCCCTCCAACTATGGGCCTCTGAGCCCAGCAAGCTACCCAGGTGTCCACCTCTCTCCTTGGACTTGCAGTATAGGCCCCAGGGTGCCCCCTGGCCCTCCACCTAGGGGCATCTGACCCCAGCAAGCTACCCAGGGGTCCACTTCTCTCCCTGGACTTGCAGTATAGGACCCAGGGTGCCCCCTGGCCCTCCACCTAGGGGCATCTGACACCAGCAAGCTACCCAGGGGTCCACCTCTCTCCCTGGACTTGCAGTATAGGCCCAAGGGTGCCCTCTGGCCTTCCACCTAGGGGCCTCTGACCCTAGCAAACTACCCAGGGGTCCACCTCTCTCCCTGGACTTGCTGTAGAGGCCCCAGGGTGTCCCTTGCCATCCACCTAGGGGCCTCTGACCCCAGCAAGCTACCCTGGAGTCCACCTCTCTCCCTGGACTTGCAGTAGAGGCCCCAGGGTGCTCCTTGGCCCTCCACCTAGGGCCCTCTGACCCCAGCAAGCTACCCAGGGCTAAAACTCTCTCCCTGGACTTGCAGTATAGTCCTCAGGGTCCCCCCTGGTCCTCCACCTAGGGGCCTCTGACCCAAGCAAGCTGCCCAGGGGTCCACCTCTCTGCCTGGACTTGCAATAGAGGCCCCACGGTGCCCCTTGGCCCTCCACCTAGGGGCCTCTGACTCCAGAAAGCTACGCAGGGGTCCACCTCTCTCCCTAGACTTGCAGACTAGGCCCCAGGGAGACCCTTGGCCCTCCACCTAGGGGCTTCTGACCCCAGCAAGCTGCCCAGGGGCCTGCCTATCTCCCTGGACTTGCAGTAGAGTCCCCAGGGTGCCCCATGGCCGTCCACCTAGGGGCTTCTGACCCCAGCAAGCTGCCCTGGGGCCTGCCTATCTCCCTGGACTTGCAGTAGAGTCCCCAGGGTGCCCCATGGCCCTCCACGTAGGGCCCTCTGACCCCAGCAAGCTACCCAGGGCTCCACTTCTCTCCCTGGACTTGCAGTAGAGGCCCCAGGGTGCCCCCTTGCCCTCCACCCAGGGGCTACTGACCCCAGGAAGCTACCCAGGGCTCCACCTCTCTCCTTGGACTTGCAGTAGAGGCCCGAGGGTACCCCTTGGCCCTCCACCTAGGGGCCTCTGACCCGAGCAGGCTACTCAGGAGTCCAAATCTCTCCCTGGACTTGCAGTAGAGGCCCCAGGGTACCCTGTGGCCCTCCACCTAGGGGCCTCTTAACCCAGCAAGCTACCCAGGGGTCCAGCTCTCTCCCTGGACTTGCAATAGAGGCCCCAGGGTGCCCCCTTGCCCTCCACCTAGGGGCCTTTGACCCCAGCAAGATACCAAGGGCTCCCCCTCTCTCCCTTGACTTGCAGTAGAGGCCCCAGGGTGCCCATTGACCCTCCACCTAGGGGCCTTTGACCCCAGCAAGCTACCCAATGGTCCACCTCTCTCCCTGGACTTATAGGCGAGGCCCCAGGGTGCCCCCTGGCCCTCCACCTAGGGGCTTCTGACCCCAGCAAACTACCCAGGGGTCCACCTCTCTTCCTGGACTTGCAGTAGAGTCCCCAGGGTGCCCCATGGCCCTCCACCTAGGGCCCTCTGACCCCAGCAAGCTACCCAGGGCTCCAACTCTCTCCCTGGACTTGCAGTATAGACCCCAGGGTGCCCCCTGGTCCTCCACCTAGGGGCCTCTGACCCTTGCAAACTACACAGGGGTCCACCTCTCTCCCTGGACTTGCAGTAGAGGCCCCAGGGTGCCCCTTGGCCCTCCACCTAGGGGCCTCTGACCCCAGCAAGCTACAGAGGGGTCCACCTCTCTCCCTGGACTTGCAGTAGAGGCCCCAGGGTGCCCCGTGGCCCTCCCCATTGGGGCCTCTGACACCAGCAAGCTTCCCAGTGGTCCACCTCTCTCCCTAGACTTGCAGTAGAGGCCCCAGGGTGACCCTTGGCCCTCCAACTAGGGGCCTCTGACCCCAGCAAGCTACCCAGGGTCCTACCTATCTCCCTGGACTTGCAGTAGAGTCCCCAGGGTGCCCCATGGCCGTCCACCTAGGGCCCTCTGACCCCAGCAAGCTACCCAGGGCTCCAACTCTCTCCCTGGACTTGCAGTATAGGCCTGGGGTGCCCCCTGGTCCTCCACCTAGTTGCCCCTGACTCAAGCAAGCTGCCCAGGGGTCCACCTCTCTCCCTGGACTTGCAATAGAGGCCCCAGGGTGCCCCTTGGCCCTCCACCTAGGGGCCTCTGACCCCTGAAAGCTACCCAGGGGTCCACCTCTCTCCCTAGACTTGCAGACTAGGCCCCAGGGTGACCCTTGGCCCTCCACCTAGGGGCCTCTGACCCCAGCAAGCTGCCCAGGGGCCTGCCTATCTCCCTGGACTTGCAGTAGAGTCCCCAGGGTGCCCCATGGCCCTTCACCTAGGGCCCTCTGACCCCAGCAAGCTACCCAGGGGTCCACATCTCTCCCTGGACTTGCAATAGAGGCCCCAGGGTGCCCCGTGACCCTCCACCTAGGGGCCTCTGACCCCAGCAAGCTACCCAGGGGTCCACATCTCTCCCTGGACTTGCAGTAGACGCCCCTGGGTGCCCACTGGCCCTCCACCTAGGGGCCTTTGACCCCAGCAAGCTACCCAGGGGTCCACCTCTCTCCATGGACTTATAGTAGAGGCCCCAGGGTGCCCCCTAGCCCTCCACCTAGGGGCTTCTGAGTCCAGCAAGCTACCCAGGGGTCCACATCTCTCCCTGGACTTGCAGTAGAGGCCCCAGGGTACCCCGTGGCCCTCCACCTAGGGGCCTCTGAACCCAGCAAGCTACCCAGGGGTCCAGCTTTCTCCCTGGACTTGCAATAGAGGCCCCAGGGTGCCCCCTTGCCCTCCACCCAAGGGCTACTGACCCCAGCAAGCTACCCTGGGCTCCACCTCTCTCCCTGGACTTGTAGTAGAGGCCCTAGGCTGCCCTCTGGCCCTCCACTTAGGGGCCTTTGACCACAGAAAGCTACCCGGGGGTCCACATCTCTCCCTGGACTTGCAGTAGACGCCCCTGGGTGCCCCCTGGCCCTCCACCTAGGGGCCTCTGACCCCAGCAAGCTACCCAGGGGTCCACATCTCTAGCTGGACTTGCAGTATAGGCCTCAGGGTGCCCCCTGGTCCTCCACCTAGTTGCCCCTGACTCAAGCAAGCTGCCCAGGGGTACACCTCTCTCCCTGGACTTGCAATAGAGGCCCCTGGGTGCCCCTTGGCCCTCCACCTAGGGGCCTCTGACCCCAGAAAGCTACCCAGGGGTCCACATCTCTCCTTGGACTTGCAGTGGAGGCCCCAGGGTGCCCATTGGCCCTCCACCTAGGGGCCTATGACCCCAGCAAGCTACCCGGGGTCCACATCTCTCCCTGGACTTGCAGTAGACGCCCCTGGGTGCCCCCTGGCCCTCCACATAGGGGCCTCTGACCCCAGCAAGCTACCCAGGGGTCCACATCTCTCCCTGGACTTATTGTAGAGGCCCTACAGTGCCCCCTGGCCCTCCCCCTAGGGGCCTCTGACACCCGCAAGCTTCCCAGTGATTTACCTCTCTCCCTGGACTTGCAGTAGAGGCCCCAGGTTGACCCTTGGCCCTCCACCTTGGGGCCTCTGACCCCAGCAAGCTGCCCAGGGGCCTGCCTATCTCCCTGGACTTGCAGTAAAGTCCCCAGGGTGCCCCATGGCCCTCCACATAGGGCCCTTTGACCCCAGCAAGCTACCCATGGGTCCACCTCTCTCCCTGGACTTGCAGTATAGGCCAAAGGGTGCCCCCTTGCCCTCCACCTAGGGGCCTCTGACCCCAGCAAATTACCCAGGGCTCCACCTCTCTCCCTGGACTTGCAGTAGAGGCCCCAGGCTGCCCCGTGACCCTCCACCTAGGGGCCTCTGACCCCAGCAAGCTAACCAGGGGGCCAAATCTCTCCGTGGACTTGCAGTAGACGCCGCTGGGTGCCCCCTGGCCCTCCACCAAGGGGCCTCTGACCCCAGCAAGCTACCCAGGGGTCCACCTCTCTCCCTGGACTTTTAGTAGAGGCCCCAGGGTGCCCCCTGGCCCTCCACCTAGGGGCCTCTGACCCCAGCAAACTACCCAGGGGTCCACCTCTCTTCCTGGACTTGCAGTAGAATCCCTACGGTGCCCCCTGGCCCTCCCCCTAGAGGCCTCTGACACCAGCAAGCTTCCCAGTGATTCACCTCTCTCCCTGGACTTGCATTAGAGGCCCCAGGTTGACCCTTGGCCCTCCACCTTGGGGCCTCTGACCCCAGCAAGCTGCCCAGGGGCCTGCCTATCTCCCTGGACCTGCAGTAGAGTCCCCAGGGTGCCCCATGGCCCTCAACCTAGGGCCCTTTGACCCCAGCAAGCTACCCAGGGGTCCACCTCTCTCCCTGGACTTGCAGTATAGGCCTCAGGGTGCCCCCTGGCCCTCCAACTAGGGGCCTCTGACCCCAGCAAGCTACCCAGGGGTCCACATCTCTCCCTGGACTTGCAGTAGAGGCCCCAGGGTACCCCGTGGCCCTCCCCCTAGGGGCCTCTGAACCCAGCAAGCTACCCAGGGGTCCAGCTCTCTCCCTGGACTTGCAATAGAGGCCCCAGGGTGCCCCCTTGCCCTCCACCCAAGGGCTACTGACCCCAGCAAGCTACCCTGGGCTCCACCTCTCTCCCTGGACTTGTAGTAGAGGCCCTAGGCAGCCCTCTGGCCCTCCACCTAGGGACCTTTGACCCCAGCAAGCTAGCCAGGGCTCCACCTCTCTCCCTGGACTTGCAGTAGAGGCCCCAGGGTGCCCATTGGCCCTCCAATTAGGGGTCTTTGACCACAGCAAGCTACCGAGGGGTCCACCTCTCTCCCTGGATTTGCAATAGACGCCCCAGGGTGCCCCGTGACCCTCCACCTAGGGGCCTCTGACCCCAGCAAGCTGCCCAGGGGTCCACCTCTCTCCCTGGACTTGCAGTATAGGCCCCAGGGTGCCCCCTGGCCCTCCAACTAGGGGCCTCTGACCCCAGCAAGCTACCCAGGGGTCCACATCTCTCCCTGGACTTGCAGTAGAGGCCCCAGGGTACCCCGTGGCCCTCCACCTAGGGGCCTCTGAACCCAGCAAGCTACCCAGGGGTCCAGCTCTCTCCCTGGACTTGCAAAAGAGGCCCCAGGGTGCCCCCTTGCCCTCCACCCAAGGGCTACTGACCCCAGCAAGCTACCCTGGGCTCCACCTCTCTCCCTGGACTTGTAGTAGAGGCCCTAGGCTGCCCTCTGGCCCTCCACCTAGGGACTTTTGACCCCAGCAAGCTAGCCAGTGCTCCACCTCTCTCCCTGGACTTGCAGTAGAGGCCCCAGGGTGCCCCATGGCCCTCCACCTTGGGCCCTCTGACCCCAGCATGCTACCCAGGGCTCCAACTCTCTCCCTGGACTAGCAGTATAGGCCCCAGGGTGCCTCCTGGTCCTCCACCTAGGGGCCCCTGACCCAAGCAAGCTGCCCAGTGGTCCACCTCTCTCCCTAGACTTGCAGTAGAGGCCCCAGGGTGACCCTTGGCCCTCCACCTAGGGGCCTCTGACCCCAGCAAGCTACCCAGGGGCCTACCTATCTCCCTGGACTTGCAGTAGAGTCCCCAGGGTGCCCCATGGCCCTCCACCTTGGGCCCTCTGACCCCAGCAAGCTACCCAGGGCTCCAACTCTCTCCCTGGACTTGCAGTAGAGTCCCCAGGGTGCCCCCTGGTCCTCCACCTAGGGGCCCCTGACCCAAGCAAGCTGCCCAGGGGTCCACCTCTCTCCCTGGACTTGCAATAGAGGCCCCAGGGTGCCCCTTGGCTCTCCACCTAGAGGCCTCTGACCCCAGCAAGCTACCCAGGGGTCCACCTCTCTCCCTAGAATTGCAGACTAGGCTCCAGGGTGACCCTTGGCCCTCCACCTAGGGGCCTCTGACCCCAGCAAGCTGCCCAGGGGCCTGCCTCTCTCCCTGGACTTGCAATAGTGTCCCCAGGGTGCCCCATGGCCCTCCACCTAGGGGCCTCTGACCCCAGCAAGCTACCCAGGGGTCCACCTCTCTCCCTGGACTTGCAGTAGAGGCTCCAGGGTACCCCGTGGCCCTCCACCTAGGGGCCTCTGACCCCAGCAAGCTACCCAGGGGTCCACATATCTCCCTGGACTTGCAGTAGACACCCCTGGGTGCCCCCTGGCCCTCCACCTAGGGACCTTTGACCCCAGCAAGCTACCCAGGGGTCCACCTCTCTCCATGGACTTATAGTAGAGGCCCCAGGGTGCCCCCTGGCCCTCCACCTAGGGGCCTCTGAGTCCAGCAAGCTACCCAGGGGTCCACATCTCTCCCTGGACTTGCAGTAGAGGCCCCAAGGTACCCAGTGACCCTCCACCTAGGGGCCTCTGAACCCAGCAAGCTACCCAGGGGTCCAGCTCTCTCCCTGTACTTGCAATAGAGGCTCCAGGGTGCCCCTTGGCCCTCCACCTAGGGGCCTCTGACCCCAGAAAGCTACACAGGGGTCCACCTCTCTCCCTGGACTTGCAGACTAGGCCCCAGGGTGACCCTTGGCCCTACACCTAGGGACTTCTGACCCCAGCAAGCTGCCCAGGTGCCTGCCTATCTCCCTGGACTTGCAGTAGAGTCCCCAGGGTGCCCCATGGCCCTCCACCTAGGGCCCTCTGACCCCAGCAAGCTACCCAGGGGTCCACATCTCTCCCTGGACTTGCAGTATAGGCCACAGGGTGCCCCCTTGCCCTCCACCTAGGGGCCTCTGACCCCAGCAAGCTACCCAGGGCTCCACTTCTCTCCCTGGACTTGCAGTAGAGGCCCCAGGGTGCCAGCTTGCCCTCCACCCAGGGGCTACTGACCCCAGCAAGCTACCCAGGGCTCCACCTCTCTCCCTGGACTTGCAGTAGAGGCCCCAGGGTACCCCGTAGCCCTCCACCTAGGGGACACTGAGTCCAGCAAGCTACCCAGGGGTCAACATCTCTCCCTGGACTTGCAATAGAGGCCCCAGGGTGCCCCGTGACCCTCCACCTAGGGGCCTCTGACCCCAGCAAGCTACCCAGGGGTCCACCTCTCTCACTGGACTTGCAGTAGAGTCCCCAGGGTGCCCCATGGCCCTCCACCTAGGGGCCTCTGACCCCAGCAAGCTACCCAGGGCTCCAACTCTCTCCCTGGACTTGCAGTATAGGTCTCAGGGTGCCCCCTTGTCCTCCACCTATGGGCCCCTGACCCAAGCAAGCTGCCCAGGGGTCCACCTCTCTCCCTGGACTTGCAATAGAGGCCCCAGGGTGCCCCTTGGCCCTCCACCTAGGGGCTTCTGACCCCAGAAAGCTACCCAGGGGTCCACCTCTCTCCCTAGACTTGCAGACTAGGCCCCAGGGTGACCCTTGGCCCTTCACCTAGGGGCTTCTGACCCCAGCAAGCTGCCCAGGTGCCTGCCTATCTCCCTGGACTTGCAATAGAGTCCCCAGGGTGCCCCATGGCCCTCCACCTAGGGCCTTCTGACCCCAGCAAGCTACCCAGGGGTCCACATCTCTCCCTGGACTTGCAGTAGAGGCCCTAGGCTGCCCTCTGGCCATCCACCTAGGGGCCTCTGACCCCAGCAAGCTACCCAAGGCTTCACCTCTCTCCCTGGACTTGCAGTAGAGGCCCCAGGGGCCCCCTTGCCCTCCACCTAGGGGCCTCTGACCCCAGCAAGCTACCCAGGGCTCCACCTAACTCCCTGGACTTGCAGTAGAGGCCCCAGGGTGCCCATTGGCCCTCCACCTAGGGGTCTCTGACCCCAGCAAGCTACCGAGGGGTCCACCTCTCTCCCTGGACTTGCAATAGAGGCCCCAGGGTGCCCCGTGACCCTCCACCTAGGGGCCTCTGACCCCAGAAAGCTACCCAGGGGTCCACCTCTCTCCCTGGACTTGCAGTAGAGGCCCCAGGGTGCCCCTTGGCCCTCCATCTAGGGGCCTCTGACCCCAGCAAGCTACCGAGGGGTCCTACCTCTCTCCCTGGACATGCAATAGAGTCCCCAGGGTGCCCCGTGGCCCTCCACCTAGGGGCCTCTGACCCCAGCAAGCTACCCAGGGGTCCACATCTCTCTTTGGACTTGCAGTGGAGGCCCCTGGGTGCCCCCTGGCCCTCCACCTAGGGGCCTCTGACTCTAGCAAGCTACCCGGGGGTCCAGCTCTCTCCCTGGACTTGCAATAGAGGCCCCAGGGTGCCCCCCTGCCCTCCACCCAGGGGCTACTTACCCCAGCAAGCTACTCAGGGCTCCACCTCTCTCCCTGGACTTGTAGTAGAGGCCCTAGGCTGCCCTCTGGCCCTCCACCTAGGGGCCTCTGACCCCAGCAAGCTACCCAAGGCTTCACCTCTCTCCCTGGACTTGCAGTAGAGGCCCCAGGGTGCCCATTGGCCCTCCACCTAGGGGCCTCTGACCCCAGCAAGCTACCGAGGGGTCCACCTCTCTCCCTGGACTTGCAGTAGAGGCCCCAGGGTGCCCCGTGGCCCTCCACCTAGTGGCCTCTGACCCCAGCAAGCTACCCAGGGTCCTACCTATCTCCCTGTACTTGCAGTAGAGTCCCCAGGGTGCCCCATGGCCCTCCATCCTGGGCCCTCTGACCCCAGCAAGCTACCCAGGGCTCCATCTCTCTCCCTGGACTTGCAGTATAGGCCTCAGGGTACCCCCTGGTCCTCCACCTAGGGGCCCCTGACCCAAGTAAGCTGCCCAGGGGTCCATCTCTCTCCCTGGACTTGCAATAGAGGCCCCAGGGTGCCCCTTGGCCCTCCACCTAGGGGCCTCTGACCCCAGAAAGCTACCCAGGGGTCCACCTCTCTCCCTAGACTTGCAGACTAGGCTCCAGGGTGACCCTTGGCCCTCCACCTAGGGGCTTCTGACCCCAGCAAGCTGCACAGGGGCCTGCCTATCTCCCTGGACTTGCAGTAGTGCCCCCAAGGTGCCCAATGGCCCTCCACCTAGGGCCTCTGACCCCAGCAAGCTACCAAGGGGTCCACCTCTCTGCCTGGACTTGCAATAGAGGCCCCAGGGTGCCCCTTGGCCCTCCACCTAGGGGCCGTCTGACCCCAGCAAGCTACCCAGGGGTCCACATCTCTCCCTGGACTTGCAATATAGGCTACAGGGTGCCCCCTTGCCCTCCACCTAGGGGCCTCTGACCCCAGCAAGCTGCCCAAGGCTCAACTTCTCTCCCTGGACTTGCAGTAGAGGCCCCAGGGTGCCCCCTTGCCCTCCACCCAGGGGTATTGACCCCAGCAAGCTACCCAGGGCTCCACCTCTCTCCCTTGACTTGCAGTAGAGGCCCCAGGGTGCCCCCTTGCCCTCCACCCAGGGGCTACTGACCCCAGCAAGCTACCCTGGAATCCACCTCTCTCCCTGGACTCTCAGTAGAGGCCCCAGGGTACCCCGTGGCCCTCCACCTAGGGGCCTCTGAGTCCAGCAAGCTACCCAGGGGTCCACCTCTCTCCTTGGACTTGCAGTATAGGCCCCAGGGTGCCCCCTGGCCCTCCACCTAGGGGCATCTGACCCCAGCAAGCTACCCAGGGGTCCACTTCTCTCCCTGGACTTGCAGAATAGGACCCAGGGTGCCCCCTGGCCCTCCACCTAGGGGCATCTGACACCAGCAAGCTACCCAGGGGTCCACCTCTCTCCCTGGACTTGCAGTATAGGCCCAAGGGTGCCCTCTGGCCTTCCACCTAGGGGCCTCTGACCCTAGCAAACTACCCAGGGGTCCACCTCTCTCCCTGGACTTGCTGTAGAGGCCCCAAGGTGTCCCTTGCCCTCCACCTAGGGGCCTCTGACCCCAGCAAGCTACCCTGGAGTCCACCTCTCTCCCTGGACTTGCAGTAGAGGCCCCAGGGTGCTCCTTGGCCGTCCACCTAGGGCCCTCTGACCCCAGCAAGCTACCCAGGGCTAAAACTCTCTCCCTGGACTTGCAGTATAGTCCTCAGGGTCCCCCCTGGTCCTCCACCTAGGGGCCTCTGACCCAAGCAAGCTGCCCAGGGGTCCACCTCTCTGCCTGGACTTGCAATAGAGGCCCCACGGTGCCCCTTGGCCCTCCACCTAGGGGCCTCTGACTCCAGAAAGCTACGCAGGGGTCCATCTCTCTCCCTAGACTTGCAGACTAGGCCCCAGGGAGACCCTTGGCCCTCCACCTAGGGGCTTCTGACCCCAGCAAGCTGCCCAGGGGCCTGCCTATCTCCCTGGACTTGCAGTAGAGTCCCCAGGGTGCCCCATGGCCGTCCACCTAGGGGCTTCTGACCCCAGCAAGCTGCCCTGGGGCCTGCCTATCTCCCTGGACTTGCAGTAGAGTCCCCAGGGTGCCCCATGGCCCTCCACGTAGGGCCCTCTGACCCCAGCAAGCTACCCAGGGCTCCACTTCTCTCCCTGGACTTGCAGTAGAGGCCCCAGGGTGCCCCCTTGCCCTCCACCCAGGGGCTACTGACCCCAGGAAGCTACCCAGGGCTCCACCTCTCTCCTTGGACTTGCAGTAGAGGCCCGAGGGTAACCCTTGGCCCTCCACCTAGGGGCCTCTGACCCGAGCAGGCTACTCAGGAGTCCAAATCTCTCCCTGGACTTGCAGTAGAGGCCCCAGGGTACCCTGTGGCCCTCCACCTAGGGGCCTCTTAACCCAGCAAGCTACCCAGGGGTCCAGCTCTCTCCCTGGACTTGCAATAGAGGCCCTAGGGTGCCCCCTTGCCCTCCACCTAGGGGCCTTTGACCCCAGCAAGATACCAAGGGCTCCCCCTCTCTCCCTTGACTTGCAGTAGAGGCCCCAGGGTGCCCATTGACCCTCCACCTAGGGGCCTTTGACCCCAGCAAGCTACCCAATGGTCCACCTCTCTCCCTGGACTTATAGGCGAGGCCCCAGGGTGCCCCCTGGCCCTCCACCTAGGGGCTTCTGACCCCAGCAAACTACCCAGGGGTCCACCTCTCTTCCTGGACTTGCAGTAGAGTCCCCAGGGTGCCCCATGGCCCTCCACCTAGGGCCCTCTGACCCCAGCAAGCTACCCAGGGCTCCAACTCTCTCCCTGGACTTGCAGTATAGACCCCAGGGTGCCCCCTGGTCCTCCACCTAGGGGCCTCTGACCCTTGCAAACTACACAGGGGTCCACCTCTCTCCCTGGACTTGCAGTAGAGGCCCCAGGGTGCCCCTTGGCCCTCCACCTAGGGGCCTCTGACCCCAGCAAGCTACAGAGGGGTCCACCTCTCTCCCTGGACTTGCAGTAGAGGCCCCAGGGTGCCCCGTGGCCCTCCCCATTGGGGCCTCTGACACCAGCAAGCTTCCCAGTGGTCCACCTCTCTCCCTAGACTTGCAGTAGAGGCCCCAGGGTGACCCTTGGCCCTCCAACTAGGGGCCTCTGACCCCAGCAAGCTACCCAGGGTCCTACCTATCTCCCTGGACTTGCAGTAGAGTCCCCAGGGTGCCCCATGGCCCTCCACCTAGGGCCCTCTGACCCCAGCAAGCTACCCAGGGCTCCAACTCTCTCCCTGGACTTGCAGTATAGGCCTGGGGTGCCCCCTGGTCCTCCACCTAGTTGCCACTGACTCAAGCAAGCTGCCCAGGGGTCCACCTCTCTCCCTGGACTTGCAATAGAGGCCCCAGGGTGCCCCTTGGCCCTCCACCTAGGGGCCTCTGACCCCAGAAAGCTACCCAGGGGTCCACCTCTCTCCCTAGACTTGCAGACTAGGCCCCAGGGTGACCCTTGGCCCTCCACCTAGGGGCCTCTGACCCCAGCAAGCTGCCCAGGGGCCTGCCTATCTCCCTGGACTTGCAGTAGAGTCCCCAGGGTGCCCCATGGCCCTTCACCTAGGGCCCTCTGACCCCAGCAAGCTACCCAGGGGTCCACATCTCTCCCTGGACTTGCAATAGAGGCCCCAGGGTGCCCCGTGACCCTCCACCTAGGGGCCTCTGACCCCAGCAAGCTACCCAGGGGTCCACATCTCTCCCTGGACTTGCAGTAGACGCCCCTGGGTGCCCACTGGCCCTCCACCTAGGGGCCTTTGACCCCAGCAAGCTACCCAGGGGTCCACCTCTCTCCATGGACTTATAGTAGAGGCCCCAGGGTGCCCCCTAGCCCTCCACCTAGGGGCTTCTGAGTCCAGCAAGCTACCCAGGGGTCCACATCTCTCCCTGGACTTGCAGTAGAGGCCCCAGGGTACCCCGTGGCCCTCCACCTAGGGGCCTCTGAACCCAGCAAGCTACCCAGGGGTCCAGCTTTCTCCCTGGACTTGCAATAGAGGCCCCAGGGTGCCCCCTTGCCCTCCACCCAAGGGCTACTGACCCCAGCAAGCTACCCTGGGCTCCACCTCTCTCCCTGGACTTGTAGTAGAGGCCCTAGGCTGCCCTCTGGCCCTCCACTTAGGGGCCTTTGACCACAGAAAGCTACCCGGGGGTCCACATCTCTCCCTGGACTTGCAGTAGACGCCCCTGGGTGCCCCCTGGCCCTCCACCTAGGGGCCTCTGACCCCAGCAAGCTACCCAGGGGTCCACATCTCTAGCTGGACTTGCAGTATAGGCCTCAGGGTGCCCCCTGGTCCTCCACCTAGTTGCCCCTGACTCAAGCAAGCTGCCCAGGGGTACACCTCTCTCCCTGGACTTGCAATAGAGGCCCCTGGGTGCCCCTTGGCCCTCCACCTAGGGGCCTCTGACCCCAGAAAGCTACCCAGGGGTCCACATCTCTCCTTGGACTTGCAGTGGAGGCCCCAGGGTGCCCATTGGCCCTCCACCTAGGGGCCTATGACCCCAGCAAGCTACCCGGGGGTCCACATCTCTCCCTGGACTTGCAGTAGACGCCCCTGGGTGCCCCCTGGCCCTCCACATAGGGGCCTCTGACCCCAGCAAGCTACCCAGGGGTCCACATCTCTCCCTGGACTTATAGTAGAGGCCCTACAGTGCCCCCTGGCCCTCCCCCTAGGGGCCTCTGACACCCGCAAGCTTCCCAGTGATTTACCTCTCTCCCTGGACTTGCAGTAGAGGCCCCAGGTTGACCCTTGGCCCTCCACCTTGGGGCCTCTGACCCCAGCAAGCTGCCCAGGGGCCTGCCTATCTCCCTGGACTTGCAGTAAAGTCCCCAGGGTGCCCCATGGCCCTCCACATAGGGCCCTTTGACCCCAGCAAGCTACCCATGGGTCCACCTCTCTCCCTGGACTTGCAGTATAGGCCAAAGGGTGCCCCCTTGCCCTCCACCTAGGGGCCTCTGACCCCAGCAAGCTACCCAGGGCTCCACCTCTCTCCCTGGACTTGCAGTAGAGGCCCCAGGCTGCCCCGTGACCCTCCACCTAGGGGCCTCTGACCCCAGCAAGCTAACCAGGGGGCCAAATCTCTCCGTGGACTTGCAGTAGACGCCGCTGGATGCCCCCTGGCCCTCCACCAAGGGGCCTCTGACCCCAGCAAGCTACCCAGGGGTCCACCTCTCTCCCTGGACTTTTAGTAGAGGCCCCAGGGTGCCCCCTGGCCCTCCACCTAGGGGCCTCTGACCCCAGCAAACTACCCAGGGGTCCACCTCTCTTCCTGGACTTGCAGTAGAATCCCTACGGTGCCCCCTGGCCCTCCCCCTAGAGGCCTCTGACACCAGCAAGCTTCCCAGTGATTCACCTCTCTCCCTGGACTTGCATTAGAGGCCCCAGGTTGACCCTTGGCCCTCCACCTCGGGGCCTCTGACCCCAGCAAGCTGCCCAGGGGCCTGCCTATCTCCCTGGACCTGCAGTAGAGTCCCCAGGGTGCCCCATGGCCCTCAACCTAGGGCCCTTTGACCCCAGCAAGCTACCCAGGGGTCCACCTCTCTCCCTGGACTTGCAGTATAGGCCTCAGGGTGCCCCCTGGCCCTCCAACTAGGGGCCTCTGACCCCAGCAAGCTACCCAGGGGTCCACATCTCTCCCTGGACTTGCAGTAGAGGCCCCAGGGTACCCCGTGGCCCTCCCCCTAGGGGCCTCTGAACCCAGCAAGCTACCCAGGGGTCCAGCTCTCTCCCTGGACTTGCAATAGAGGCCCCAGGGTGCCCCCTTGCCCTCCACCCAAGGGCTACTGACCCCAGCAAGCTACCCTGGGCTCCACCTCTCTCCCTGGACTTGTAGTAGAGGCCCTAGGCAGCCCTCTGGCCCTCCACCTAGGGACCTTTGACCCCAGCAAGCTAGCCAGGGCTCCACCTCTCTCCCTGGACTTGCAGTAGAGGCCCCAGGGTGCCCATTGGCCCTCCAATTAGGGGTCTTTGACCACAGCAAGCTACCGAGGGGTCCACCTCTCTCCCTGGATTTGCAATAGACGCCCCAGGGTGCCCCGTGACCCTCCACCTAGGGGCCTCTGACCCCAGCAAGCTGCCCAGGGGTCCACCTCTCTCCCTGGACTTGCAGTATAGGCCCCAGGGTGCCCCCTGGCCCTCCAACTAGGGGCCTCTGACCCCAGCAAGCTACCCAGGGGTCCACATCTCTCCCTGGACTTGCAGTAGAGGCCCCAGGGTACCCCGTGGCCCTCCACCTAGGGGTCTCTGAACCCAGCAAGCTACCCAGGGGTCCAGCTCTCTCCCTGGACTTGCAAAAGAGGCCCCAGGGTGCCCCCTTGCCCTCCACCCAAGGGCTACTGACCCCAGCAAGCTACCCTGGGCTCCACCTCTCTCCCTGGACTTGTAGTAGAGGCCCTAGGCTGCCCTCTGGCCCTCCACCTAGGGACTTTTGACCCCAGCAAGCTAGCCAGGGCTCCACCTCTCTCCCTGGACTTGCAGTAGAGGCCCCAGGGTGCCCCATGGCCCTCCACCTTGGGCCCTCTGACCCCAGCATGCTACCCAGGGCTCCAACTCTCTCCCTGGACTAGCAGTATAGGCCCCAGGGTGCCTCCTGGTCCTCCACCTAGGGGCCCCTGACCCAAGCAAGCTGCCCAGTGGTCCACCTCTCTCCCTAGACTTGCAGTAGAGGCCCCAGGGTGACCCTTGGCCCTCCACCTAGGGGCCTCTGACCCCAGCAAGCTACCCAGGGGCCTACCTATCTCCCTGGACTTGCAGTAGAGTCCCCAGGGTGCCCCATGGCCCTCCACCTTGGGCCCTCTGACACCAGCAAGCTACCCAGGGCTCCAACTCTCTCCCTGGACTTGCAGTAGAGTCCCCAGGGTGCCCCCTGGTCCTCCACCTAGGGGCCCCTGACCCAAGCAAGCTGCCCAGGGGTCCACCTCTCTCCCTGGACTTGCAATAGAGGCCCCAGGGTGCCCCTTGGCTCTCCACCTAGAGGCCTCTGACCCCAGAAAGCTACCCAGGGGTCCACCTCTCTCCTTGGACTTGCAGTATAGGCCCCAGGGTGCCCCCTGGCCCTCCACCTAGGGGCCTCTGAACCCAGCAAGCTAACCAGGGGTCCAGCTCTCTCCCTGGACTTGCAATAGAGGCCCCAGGGTGCCCCCTTGCCCTCCACCCAAGGGCTACAGACCCCAGCAAATTAGCCAGGGCTCCACCTCTCTCCCTGGACTTGTAGTAGAGGCCCTAGGCTGCCCTCTGGCCCTCCACCTAGGGGCCTCTGACCCCAGCAAGCTACCCAGGGCTCCACCTCTCTCCCTGGACTTGCAGTAGAGGCCCCAGAGTGCCCATTGGCCCTCCACCTAGGGGTCTCTGACCCCAACAAGCTACCGAGGGGTCCCCCTCTCTCCCTGGACTTGCAAAAGAGGCCCCAGGGTGCCCCATGACCCTCCACCTAGGGGCCTCTGACCCCAGCAAGCTACCCAGGGGTCCACCTCTCTCCCTGGACTTGCAGTATAGGCCCCAGGGTGCCCCCAGGCCCTCCAACTAGGGGCCTCTGACCCCAGCAAGCTACCCAGGGGTCCACATCTCTCCTTGGACTTGCAGTATAGGCCCCAGGGTGCCCCCTGGCCCTCCACCTAGGGGCATCTGACCCCAGCAAGCTACCCAGGGGTCCACCTCTCTCCCTGGACTTGCAGTATAGGACCCAGGGTGCCCCCTGGCCCTCCACCTAAAGCCCTCTGACCCCAGCAAGCTACCCAGGGCTAAAACTCTCTCCCTGGACTTGCAGTATAGGCCTCATGGTGCCCCCTGGTCCTCCACCTAGGGGCCCCTGACCCAAGCAAGCTGCCCAGGGGTCCACCTCTCTGCCTGGACTTGCAATAGAGGCCCCAGGGTGCCCCTTGGCCCTCCACCTAGGGGCCTCTGACAACAAAAAGCTACCCAGGGGTCCACCTCTCTCCCTAGACTTGCAGACTAGGCCCCAGGGTGACCATTGGCCCTCCACCTAGGGGCTTCTGACCCCAGCAAGCTGCCCAGGGGCCTGCCTATCTCCCTGGACTTGCAGTAGAGTCCCCAGGGTGCCCCATGGCCGTAAACCTAGGGGCTTCTGACCCCAGCAAGCTGCCCAGGGGCCTGCCTATCTCCCTGGACTTGCAGTAGAGTCCCCAGGGTGCCCCATGGCCCTCAACCTAGGGCCCTCTGACCCCAGCAAGCTACCCAGGGCTCCACTTCTCTCCCTGGACTTGCAGTAGAGGCCCCAGGGTACCCTGTGGCCCTCCACCTAGGGGCCTCTGAACCCAGCAAGCTACCCAGGGGTCCAGCTCTCTCCCTGGACTTGCAATAGAAGCCCCAGGGTGCCCCCTGGCCCTCCAACTAGGGGCATCTGACCTCAGCAAGCTACCCAGGGGTCCACCTCTCTCCCTGGACTTGCAGTATAGGACCCAGGGTGCCCCCTGGCCCTCCACCTAGGGGCATATGACACCAGCAAGCTACCCAGGGGTCCACCTCTCTCCCTGGACTTGCAGTATAGGCCCCAGGGTGCCCTCTGGCCTTCCACCTAGGGGCCTCTGACCCTAGCAAACTACCCAGGGGTCCACCTCTCTCCCTGGACTTGCTGTAGAGGCCCCAGGGTGCCCCTTGCCCTCCACCTAGGGGCCTCTGACCCCAGCCAGCTACCCTGGAGTCCACCTCTCTCCCTGGACTTGCAGTAGAGGCCCCAGGGTGCCCCTTGGCCCTCCACCTAGGGGCCTCTGAACACAGCAAGCTACCGAAATTCCACCTCTCTCCGTGGACTTGCAGTAGAGGCCCCAGGGTGCCCCGTGGCCCTCCACCTATGGGCCTCTGACCCCAGCAAGCTACCCAGGGGTCCACATCTCTCCTTGGACTTGCAGTGGAGGCCCCAGGGTGCCCATTGGCCCTCCACCTAGGGGCCTATTACCCCAGAAAGCTACCGAGGGGTCCACCTCTCTCCCTGGACTTGCAGTAGAGGCCCCAGGGTGCCCCATGGCCCTCCACCTAGGGCCCTCTGACCCCAGAAAGCTACCCAGGGGTCCACCTCTCTCCCTAGACTTGCAGACTAGGCCCCAGGGTGACCCTTGGCCCTCCACCTAGGGGCTTCTGACCCCAGCAAGCTGCCCAGGGGCCTGCCTACCTCCCTGGACTTGCAGTAGAGTCCCCAGGGTGCACCATGGCCGTCCACCTAGGGGCTTCTGACCCCAGCAAGCTGCCCAGGGGCCTGCCTGTCTCCCTGGACTTGCAGTAGAGTCCCCAGGGTGCCCCATGGCCCTCCACCTAGGTCCCTCTGACCCCAGCAAGCTACCCAGGGCTCCACTTCTCTCCCTGGACTTGCAGTAGAGGCCCCAGGGTGCCCCCTTGCCCTCCACCCAGGGGCTACTGACCCCAGGAAGCTACCCAGGGCTCCACCTCTCTCCCAGGACTTGCAGTAGAGGCCCCAGGGTACCCCGTGGCCCTCCACCTAGGGGCCTCTGACCCCAGCAGGCTACTCAGGGGTAAACATCTCTCCCTGGACTTGCAGTAGAGGCCCCAGCGTACCCTGTGGCCCTCCACCTAGGGGCCTCTGAACCCAGCAAGCTACCCAGGGGTCCAGCTCTCTCCCTGGACTTGCAATAGAGGCCCCAGTGTGCCCCCTTGCCCTCCTCCTTGGGGCCTCTGACCCCAGCAAGCTACCAAGGGCTCCACCTCTCTCCCTGGACTTGCAGTAGAGGCCCCAGGGTGCCCCCTGGCCCTCCACCTATGGGCATCTGACCCCAGCAAGCTACCCAGGGGTCCACCTCTCTCCCTGGACTTGCAATATAGGACCCAGGGTGCCCCCTGGCCCTCCAACTAGGGGCATCTGACACCAGCAAGCTACCCAGGGGTCCACCTCTCTCCCTGGACTTGCAGTATAGGCCCCAGGGTGCCCTCTGGCCTTCCACCTAGGGGCCTCTGACCCTAGCAAACTACCCAGGGGTCCACCTCTCTCCCTGGACTTGCTGTAGAGGCCCCAGTGTGCCCTTTGCCCTCCACCTAGGGGCCTCTGACCCCAGCAAGCTACCCTGGAGTCCACCTCTCTCCCTGGACTTGCAGTAAAGGCTCCAGGGTGCCCCTTGGCCCTCCACCTAGGGGCCTCTGAACACAGCAAGCTACCGAAATTCCACCTCTCTCCGTGGACTTGCAGTAGAGGCCCCAGGGTGCCCCATGGCCCTCCACCTAGGGGCCTCTGAACACAGCAAGCTACCGAAATTCCACCTCTCTCCTTGGACTTGCAGTAGAGGCCCCAGGCTGCCCCGTGGCCCTCCACCTAGGGGCCTCTGACCCCAGCAAGCTACCCAGGGGTCCACATCTCTCCTTGGACTTGCAGTGGAGGCCCCTGGGTGCCCCCTGGCCCTCCACCTAGGGGTCTCTGACCCCAGCAAGCTACTCAGGGCTTCACCTCTCTCCCTGGGCTTGCAGTAGAGGCCCCAGGGTGCCCATTGGCCCTCCACCTAGGGGCCTATGACCCCAGCAAGCTACCGAGGGGTCCACCTCTCTCCCTGGACTTGCAGTAGAGGCCCCAGGGTGCCCCATGGCCCTCCACTCAAGGCCCTCTGACCCCAGCAAGCTACCCAGGGCTAAAACTCTCTCCCTAGACTTGCAGTATAGGCCTCATGGTGCCCCCTGGTCCTCCACCTAGGGGCCCCTGACCCAAGCAAGCTGCCCAGGGGTCCACCTCTCTGCCTGGACTTGCAATAGAGGCCCCAGGGTGCCCCTTGGCCCTCCACCTAGGGGCCTCTGACAACAAAAAGCTACCCAAGGGTCCACCTCTCTCCCTAGACTTGCAGACTAGGCCCCAGGGTGACCATTGGACCTCCACCTAGGGGCTTCTGACCCCAGCAAGCTGCCCAGGGGCCTGCCTATCTCCCTGGACTTGCAGTAGAGTCCCAGGGTGCCCCATGGCCGTCCACCTAGGGGCTTCTGACCCCAGCAAGCTGCCCAGGGGCCTGCCTATCTCCCTGGACTTGCAGTAGAGTCCCCAGGGTGCCCCATGGCCCTCCACCTAGGGCCCTCTGACCCCAGCAAGCTACCCAGGGCTCCACTTCTCTCCCTGGACTTGCAGTAGAGGCCCCAGGGTGCACCCTTGCCTTCCACTCAGGGGCTACTGACCCCAGGAAGCTACCCAAGGCTGCACCTCTTTCCCTGGACTTGCAGTAGAGGCCCCAGGGTACCCCGTGGCCCTCCACCTAGGGGCCTCTGACCCCAGCAGGCTACTCAGGGGTCCACATCTCTCCCTGGACTTGCAGTAGAGGCCCCAGGGTACCCTGTGGCCCTCCACCTAGGGGTCTCTGAACCCAGCAAGCTACCCAGGGGTCCAGCTCTCTCCCTGGACTTGCAATAGAGGCCCCAGGGTGCCCCCTTGCCCTCCACCTAGGGGCCTCTGACCCCAGCAAGCTACCAAGGGCTCCACCTCTCTCCCTGGACTTGCAGTATAGGCCCCAGGGTGCCCCCTGGCCCTCCAACTAGGGGCATCTGACCTCAGCAAGCTACCCAGGGGTCCACCTCTCTCCCTGGACTTGCAGTATAGGACCCTGGGTGCCCCCTGGCCCTCCACCTAGGGGCATCTGACACCAGCAAGCTACCCAGGGGTCCACCTCTCTCCCTGGACTTGCAGTATAGGCCCCAGGGTGCCCTCTGGCCTTCCACCTAGGGGCCTCTGACCCTAGCAAACTACCCAGGGGTCCACCTCTCTCCCTGGACTTGCTGTAGAGGCCCCAGGGTGCCCCTTGCCCTCCACCTAGGGGCCTCTGACCCCAGCAAGCTACCCTGGAGTCCACCTCTCTCCCTGGACTTGCAGTAGAGGCCCCAGGGTGCCCCTTGGCCCTCAACCTAGGGGCCTCTGAACAAAGCAAGCTACCGAAATTCCACCTCTCTCCGTGGATTTGCAGTAGAGGCCCCAGGGTGCCCCGTGGCCCTCCACCTAGGGGCCTCTGACCCCAGCAAGCTACCCAGGGGTCCACATCTCTCCTTGGACTGGCAGTGGAGGCCCCAGGGTGCCCATTGGCCCTCCACCTAGGGGCCTATGACCCCAGCAAGCTACCGAGGGGTCCACCTCTCTCCCTGGACTTGCAGTAGAGGCCCCAGGGTGCCCTATGGCCCTCCACCTAGGGCCCTCTGACCCCAGCAAGCTACCCAGGGCTAAAACTCTCTCCTTGGACTTGCAGTATAGGCCTCAGGGTGCCCCCTGGTCCTCCACCTAGGGGCCCCTGACCCAAGCAAGCTGCCCAGGAGTCCACCTCTCTGCCTGGACTTGCAATAGAGGCCCCAGGGTGCCCCTTGGCCCTCCACCTAGGGGCCTCTGACCCCAGAAAGCTACCCAGGGGTCCACCTCTCTCCCTAGACTTGCAGTATAGGCCTCATGGTGCCCCCTGGTCCTCCACCTAGGGGCCCCTGACCCAAGTAAGCTGCCCAGGGGTCCACCTCTCTGCCTGGACTTGCAATAGAGGCCCCAGGGTGCCCCTTGGCCCTCCACCTAGGGGCCTCTGACAACAAAAAGCTACCCAGGGGTCCACCTCTCTCCCTAGACTTGCAGACTAGGCCCCAGGGTGACCATTGGCCCTCCACCTAGGGGCTTCTGACCCCAGCAAGCTGCCCAGGGGCCTGCCTATCTCCCTGGACTTGCAGTAGAGTCCTCAGGGTGCCCCATGGCCGTAAACCTAGGGGCTTCTGACCCCAGCAAGCTGCCCAGGGGCCTGCCTATCTCCCTGGACTTGCAGTAGAGTCCCCAGGGTGCCCCATGGCCCTCAACCTAGGGCCCTCTGACCCCAGCAAGCTACCCAGGGCTCCACTTCTCTCCCTGGACTTGCAGTAGAGGCCCCAGGGTACCCTGTGGCCCTCCACCTAGGGGCCTCTGAACCCAGCAAGCTACCCAGGGGTCCAGCTCTCTCCCTGGACTTGCAATAGAAGCCCCAGGGTGCCCCCTGGCCCTCCAACTAGGGGCATCTGACCTCAGCAAGCTACCCAGGGGTCCACCTCTCTCCCTGGACTTGCAGTATAGGACCCAGGGTGCCCCCTGGCCCTCCACCTAGGGGCATATGACACCAGCAAGCTACCCAGGGGTCCACCTCTCTCCCTGGACTTGCAGTATTCCTCAGGGTGCCCCCTGGTCCTCCACCTAGGGGCCCCTGACCCAAGCAAGCTGCCCAGGAGTCCACCTCTCTGCCTGGACTTGCAAAAGAGGCCCCAGGGTGCCCCTTGGCCCTCCACCTAGGGGCCTCTGACCCCAGAAAGCTACCCAGGGGTCCACCTCTCTCCCTAGACTTGCAGTATAGGCCTCATGGTGCCCCCTGGTCCTCCACCTAGGGGCCCCTGACCCAAGCAAGCTGCCCAGGGGTCCACCTCTCTGCCTGGACTTGCAATAGAGGCCCCAGGGTGCCCCTTGGCCCTCCACCTAGGGGCCTCTGACAACAAAAAGCTACCCAGGGGTCCACCTCTCTCCCTAGACTTGCAGACTAGGCCCCAGGGTGACCATTGGCCCTCCACCTAGGGGCTTCTGACCCCAGCAAGCTGCCCAGGGGCCTGCCTATCTCCCTGGACTTGCAGTAGAGTCCCCAGGGTGCCCCATGGCCGTAAACCTAGGGGCTTCTGACCCCAGCAAGCTGCCCAGGGGCCTGCCTATCTCCCTGGACTTGCAGTAGAGTCCCCAGGGTGCCCCATGGCCCTCAACCTAGGGCCCTCTGACCCCAGCAAGCTACCCAGGGCTCCACTTCTCTCCCTGGACTTGCAGTAGAGGCCCCAGGGTGCCCCCTGGCCCTCCAACTAGGGGCATCTGACCTCAGCAAGCTACCCAGGGGTCCACCTCTCTCCCTGGACTTGCAGTAGAGTCCCCAGGGTGCCCCATGGCCCTCAACCTAGGGCCCTCTGAACCCAGCAAGCTACCCAGGGGTCCAGCTCTCTCCCTGGACTTGCAATAGAAGCCCCAGGGTGCCCCCTGGCCCTCCAACTAGGGGCATCTGACCTCAGCAAGCTACCCAGGGGTCCACCTCTCTCCCTGGACTTGCAGTATAGGACCCAGGGTGCCCCCTGGCCCTCCACCTAGGGGCATATGACACCAGCAAGCTACCCAGGGGTCCACCTCTCTCCCTGGACTTGCAGTATAGGCCCCAGGGTGCCCTCTGGCCTTCCACCTAGGGGCCTCTGACCCTAGCAAACTACCCAGGGGTCCACCTCTCTCCCTGGACTTGCTGTAGAGGCCCCAGGGTGCCCCTTGCCCTCCACCTAGGGGCCTCTGACCAAAGCCAGCTACCCTGGAGTCCACCTCTCTCCCTGGACTTGCAGTAGAGGCCCCAGGGTGCCCCTTGGCCCTCCACCTAGGGGCCTCTGAACACAGCAAGCTACCGAAATTCCACCTCTCTCCGTGGACTTGCAGTAGAGGCCCCAGGGTGCCCCGTGGCCCTCCACCTAGGGGCCTCTGACCCCAGCAAGCTACCCAGGGGTCCACATCTCTCCTTGGACTTGCAGTGGAGGCCCCTGGGTGCCCATTGGCCCTCCACCTAGGGGCCTATTACCCCAGAAAGCTACCGAGGGGTCCACCTCTCTCCCTGGACTTGCAGTAGAGGCCCCTGGGTGCCCCATGGCCCTCCACCTAGGGCCCTCTGACCCCAGCAAGCTAGCCAGTGCTAAAACTCTCTCCTTGGACTTGCAATAGAGGCCCCAGGGTGCCCCTTGGCCCTCCACCTAGGGGCCTCTGACCCCAGAAAGCTACCCAGGGGTCCACCTCTCTCCCTAGACTTGCAGACTAGGCCCCAGGGTGACCCTTGGCCCTCCACCTAGGGGCTTCTGACCCCAGCAAGCTGCCCAGGGGCCTGCCTACCTCCCTGGACTTGCAGTAGAGTCCCCAGGGTGCCCCATGGCCGTCCACCTAGGGGCTTCTGACCCCAGCAAGCTGCCCAGGGGCCTGCCTATCTCCCTGGACTTGCAGTAGAGTCCCCAGGGTGCCCCATGGCCCTCCACCTAGGTCCCTCTGACCCCAGCAAGCTACCCAGGGCTCCACTTCTCTCCCTGGACTTGCAGTAGAGGCCCCAGGGTGCCCCCTTGCCCTCCACCCAGGGGCTACTGACCCCAGGAAGCTACCCAGGGCTCCACCTCTCTCCCAGGACTTGCAGTAGAGGCCCCAGGGTACCCCGTGGCCCTCCACCTAGGGGCCTCTGACCCCAGCAGGCTACTCAGGGGTCCACATCTCTCCCTGGACTTGCAGTAGAGGCCCCAGCGTACCCTGTGGCCCTCCACCTAGGGGCCTCTGAACCCAGCAAGCTACCCAGGGGTCCAGCTCTCTCCCTGGACTTGCAATAGAGGCCCCAGTGTGCCCCCTTGCCCTCCTCCTTGGGGCCTCTGACCCCAGCAAGCTACCAAGGGCTCCACCTCTCTCCCTGGACTTGCAGTAGAGGCCCCAGGGTGCCCCCTGGCCCTCCACCTATGGGCATCTGACCCCAGCAAGCTACCCAGGGGTCCACCTCTCTCCTTGGACTTGCAGTATAGGACCCAGGGTGCCCCCTGGCCCTCCAACTAGGGGCATCTGACACCAGCAAGCTACCCAGGGGTCCACCTCTCTCCCTGGACTTGCAGTATAGGCCCCAGGGTGCCCTCTGGCCTTCCACCTAGGGGCCTCTGACCCTAGCAAACTACCCAGGGGTCCACCTCTCTCCCTGGACTTGCTGTAGAGGCCCCAGTGTGCCCTTTGCCCTCCACCTAGGGGCTTCTGACCCCAGCAAGCTGCCCAGGGGCCTGCCTATCTCCCTGGACTTGCAGTAGAGTCCCCAGGGTGCCCCATGGCCCTCCACCTAGGTCCCTCTGACCCCAGCAAGCTACCCAGGGCTCCACTTCTCTCCATGGACTTGCAGTAGAGGCCCCAGGGTGCCCCCTTGCCCTCCACCCAGGGGCTACTGACCCCAGGAAGCTACCCAGGGCTCCACCTCTCTCCCAGGACTTGCAGTAGAGGCCCCAGGGTACCCCGTGGCCCTCCACCTAGGGGCCTCTGACCCCAGCAGGCTACTCAGGGGTCCACATCTCTCCCTGGACTTGCAGTAGAGGCCCCAGCGTAAGCTGTGGCCCTCCACCTAGGGGCCTCTGAACCCAGCAAGCTACCCAGGGGTCCAGCTCTCTCCCTGGACTTGCAATAGAGGCCCCAGTGTGCCCCCTTGCCCTCCTCCTTGGGGCCTCTGACCCCAGCAAGCTACCAAGGGCTCCACCTCTCTCCCTGGACTTGCAGTAGAGGCCCCAGGGTGCCCCCTGGCCCTCCACCTATGGGCATCTGACCCCAGCAAGCTACCCAGGGGTCCACCTCTCTCCCTGGACTTGCAGTATAGGACCCAGGGTGCCCCCTGGCCCTCCAACTAGGGGCATCTGACACCAGCAAGCTACCCAGGGGTCCACCTCTCTCCCTGGACTTGCAGTATAGGCCCCAGGGTGCCCTCTGGCCTTCCACCTAGGGGCCTCTGACCCTAGCAAACTACCCAGGGGTCCACCTCTCTCCCTGGACTTGCTGTAGAGGCCCCAGTGTGCCCTTTGCCCTCCACCTAGGGGCCTCTGACCCCAGCAAGCTACCCTGGAGTCCACCTCTCTCCCTGGACTTGCAGTAAAGGCTCCAGGGTGCCCCTTGGCCCTCCACCTAGGGGCCTCTGAACACAGCAAGCTACCGAAATTCCACCTCTCTCCGTGGACTTGCAGTAGAGGCCCCAGGGTGCCCCATGGCCCTCCACCTAGGGGCCTCTGAACACAGCAAGCTACCGAAATTCCACCTCTCTCCCTGGACTTGCAGTAGAGGCCCCAGGCTGCCCCGTGGCCCTCCACCTAGGGGCCTCTGACCCCAGCAAGCTACCCAGGGGTCCACATCTCTCCTTGGACTTGCAGTGGAGGCCCCTGGGTGCCCCCTGGCCCTCCAACTAGGGGTCTCTGACCCCAGCAAGCTACTCAGGGCTTCACCTCTCTCCCTGGGCTTGCAGTAGAGGCCCCAGGGTGCCCATTGGCCCTCCACCTAGGGGCCTATGACCCCAGCAAGCTACCGAGGGGTCCACCTCTCTCCCTGGACTTGCAGTAGAGGCCCCAGGGTGCCCCATGGCCCTCCACTCAAGGCCCTCTGACCCCAGCAAGCTACCCAGGGCTAAAACTCTCTCCCTGGACTTGCAGTATAGGCCTCATGGTGCCCCCTGGTCCTCCACCTAGGGGCCCCTGACCCAAGCAAGCTGCCCAGGGGTCCACCTCTCTGCCTGGACTTGCAATAGAGGCCCCAGGGTGCCCCTTGGCCCTCCACCTAGGGGCCTCTGACAACAAAAAGCTACCCAAGGGTCCACCTCTCTCCCTAGACTTGCAGACTAGGCCCCAGGGTGACCATTGGCCCTCCACCTAGGGGCTTCTGACCCCAGCAAGCTGCCCAGGGGCCTGCCTATCTCCCTGGACTTGCAGTAGAGTCCCCAGGGTGCCCCATGGCCGTCCACCTAGGGGCTTCTGACCCCAGCAAGCTGCCCAGGGGCCTGCCTATCTCCCTGGACTTGCAGTAGAGTCCCCAGGGTGCCCCATGGCCCTCCACCTAGGGCCCTCTGACCCCAGCAAGCTACCCAGGGCTCCACTTCTCTCCCTGGACTTGCAGTAGAGGCCCCAGGGTGCACCCTTGCCTTCCACTCAGGGGCTACTGACCCCAGGAAGCTACCCAAGGCTCCACATCTTTCCCTGGACTTGCAGTAGAGGCCCCAGGGTACCCCGTGAACCTCCACCTAGGGGCCTCTGACCCCAGCAGGCTACTCAGGGGTCCACATCTCTCCCTGGACTTGCAGTAGAGGCCCCAGGGTACCCTGTGGCCCTCCACCTAGGGGTCTCTGAACCCAGCAAGCTACCCAGGGGTCCAGCTCTCTTCCTGGACTTGCAATAGAGGCCCCAGGGTGCCCCCTTGCCCTCCACCTAGGGGCCTCTGACCCCAGCAAGCTACCAAGGGCTCCACCTCTCTCCCTGGACTTGCAGTATAGGCCCCAGGGTGCCCCCTGGCCCTCCAACTAGGGGCATCTGACCTCAGCAAGCTACCCAGGGGTCCACCTCTCTCCCTGGACTTGCAGTATAGGACCCTGGGTGCCCCCTGGCCCTCCACCTAGGGGCATCTGACACCAGCAAGCTACCCAGGGGTCCACCTCTCTCCCTGGACTTGCAGTATAGGCCCCAGGGTGCCCTCTGGCCTTCCACCTAGGGGCCTCTGACCCTAGCAAACTACCCAGGGGTCCACCTCTCTCCCTGGACTTGCTGTAGAGGCCCCAGGGTGCCCCTTGCCCTCCACCTAGGGGCCTTTGACCCCAGCAAGCTACCCTGGAGTCCACCTCTCTCCCTGGACTTGCAGTAGAGGCCCCAGGGTGCCCCTTGGCCCTCAACCTAGGGGCCTCTGAACAAAGCAAGCTACCGAAATTCCACCTCTCTCCGTGGATTTGCAGTAGAGGCCCCAGGGTGCCCCGTGGCCCTCCACCTAGGGGCCTCTGACCCCAGCAAGCTACCCAGGGGTCCACATCTCTCCTTGGACTTGCAGTGGAGGCCCCAGGGTGCCCATTGGCCCTCCACCTAGGGGCCTATGACCCCAGCAAGCTACCGAGGGGTCCACCTCTCTCCCTGGACTTGCAGTAGAGGCCCCAGGGTGCCCCATGGCCCTCCACCTAGGGCCCTCTGACCCCAGCAAGCTACCCAGGGCTAAAACTCTCTCCTTGGACTTGCAGTATAGGCCTCAGGGTGCCCCCTGGTCCTCCACCTAGGGGCCCCTGACCCAAGCAAGCTGCCCAGGAGTCCACCTCTCTGCCTGGACTTGCAATAGAGGCCCCAGGGTGCCCCTTGGCCCTCCACCTAGGGGCCTCTGACCCCAGAAAGCTACCCAGGGGTCCACCTCTCTCCCTAGACTTGCAGACTAGGCCCCAGGGTGACCCTTGGCCCTCCACCTAGGGGCTTCTGACCCCACCAAGTTGCCCAGGGGCCTGCCTATCTCCCTGGACTTGCAGTAGAGTCCCCAGGGTGCCCCCTGGCCGTCCACCTAGGGGCTTCTGACCCCAGCAAGCTGCCCAGGGGCCTGCCTATCTCCCTGGACTTGCAGTAGAGTCCCCAGGGTGCCCCATGGCCCTCCACCTAGGTCCCTCTGACCCCAACAAGCTACCCAGGGATCCACTTCTCTCCCTGGACTTGCAGTAGAGGCCCCAGGGTGCCCCCTTGCCCTCAACCCAGGGGCTACTGACCCCAGGAAGCTACCCAGGGCTCCACCTCTCTCCCTGGACTTGCAGTAGAGGCCCCAGGGTGCCCCATGGCCCTCCACGTAGGGCCCTCTGACCCCAGCAAGCTACCCAGGGGTCCACCTCTCTCCTTGGACTTGCAGTATAGGCCACAGGGTGCCCCCTTGCCCTCCACCTAGGGGCCTCTGACCCCAGCAAGCTACCCAGGGCTCCACTTCTCTCCCTGGACTTGCAGTAGAAGCCCCAGGGTGCCCCCTTGCCCTCCACCCAGGGGCTACTGACCCCAGCAAGCTACCCAGGGCTCCACCTCTCTCCCTGGACTTGCTGTAGAGGCCCCAGGGTACCCCGTGGCCCTCCACCTAGGGGCCTCTGATTCCAGCAAGCTACCCAGGGGTCCATCTCTCTCCCTGGACTTGCAGTAGAGGCCCCAGGGTACCCCGTGGCCCTCCACCTAGGGGCCTCTGAACCCAGCAAGCTACCCAGGGGTCCAGCTCTCTCCCTGGACTTGCAATAGAGGCCCCAGGGTGCCCCCTTGCCCTCCACCCAGGGGCCACTGACCCCAGCAAGCTACCCAGGGCTCCACCTCTCTCCCTGGACTTGCAGTAGAGGCCCCAGGGTGCCCATTGGCCCTCCACCTTGGGGTCTCTTACACCAGCAAGCTACCGAGGGGTCCACCTCTCTCCTTGGACTTGCAATAGAGGCCCCAGGGTGCCCCCTGACCCTCCACCTAGGGGCCTCTGACCCCAGCAAGCTTCCCAGTGGTCCACCTCTCTCCCTAGACTTGCAGACTAGGCCCCAGGTTGACCCTTGGCCCTCCACCTAGGGGCTTCTGACCCCAGCAAGCTGCCCAGGGGCCTGCCTATCTCCCTGAACTTGCAGTAGAGTCCCCAGGGTGCCCCATGGCCCTCCACGTAGGGCCCTCTGACCCCAGCAAGCTACCCAGGGGTCCACCTCTCTCCCTGGACTTGCAGTATAGGCCACAGGGTGCCCCCTTGCCCTCCACCTAGGGGTCTCTGACCCCAGCAAGCTACCCAGGGCTCCACTTCTCTCCCTGGACTTGCAGTAGAAGCCCCAGGGTGCCCCCTTGCCCTCCACCCAGGGGCTACTGACCCCAGCAAGCTACCCAGGGCTCCACCTCTCTCCCTGGACTTGCTGTAGAGGCCCCAGGGTACCCCGTGGCCCTCCACCTAGGGGTCTCTTACACCAGCAAGCTACCGAGGGGTCCACCTCTCTCCCTGGACTTGCAAAAGAGGCCCCAGGGTGCCCCCTTGCCCACCACCCAGGGGCCACTGACCCCAGCAAGCTACCCAGGGCTCCACCTCTCTCCCTGGACTTGTAGTAGAGGCCCTAGGCTGCCCTCTGGCCCTCCACCTAGGGGCCTCTGACCCCAGCAAGCTACCCAGGGCTCCACCTCTCTCCCTGGACTTGCAGTAGAGGCCCCAGGGTGCCCATTGGCCCTCCACCTAGGGGTCTCTTACACCAGCAAGCTACCGAGGGGTCCACCTCTCTCCCTGGACTTGCAATAGAGGCCCCAGGGTGCCCCCTGACCCTCCACCTAGGGGCCTCTGACCCCAGCAAGCTACCCAGGGGTCCACATCTCTCCCTGGACTTGCAGTAGACGCCCCTGGGTGCCCCCTGGCCCTCCACCAAGGGGCCTGTGACCCCAGCAAGCTACCCAGTGGTCCACCTCTCTCCCTAGACTTGCAGTAGAGGCCCCAGGGTGACCCTTGGCCCTCCAACTAGGGGCCTCTGACCCCAGCAAGCTACCCAGGGGTCCAGCTCTCTCCCTGGACTTGCAATAGAGGCCCCAGGGTGCCCCCTTGCCCTCCACCCAGGGGCTACTGACCCCAGCAAGCTACCCAGGGCTCCACCTCTCTCCCTGGACTTGTAGTAGAGGCCCTAGGCTGCCCTCTGGCCCTCCACCTAAGGGCCTCTGACCCCAGCAAGCTACCCTGGGCTCGACCTCTCTACCTGGACTTGCAGTAGAGGCCCCAGGGTGCCCATTTGCCCTCCACTTAGTGGTCTCTGACCCCAGCAAGCTACCGAGGGGTCCACCTCTCTCCCTGGACTTTCATTAGAGGCCCCAGGGTGCCCCGTGAACCTCCACCTAGTGGCCTCTGACCCCAGCAAGCTACCCAGGGGTCCTCATCTCTCCCTTGTCTTGCAGTAGACGCCGCTGAGTGCCCCCTGGCCCTCCACCTAGGTGCTTCTGACCCCAGCAAGCTACCTAGGGGTCCACCTCTCTCCCTGGACTTTTAGTAGAGGCCCCAGGGTGCCCCTGGCCCTCCACCTAGGGGCCTCTGACCCCAGCAAACTACCCAGGGGTCCACCTCTCTTCCTGGACTTGCAGTAGAGGCCCTACGGTGCCCCCAGGCCCTCCCCCTAGGGGCCTCTGACACCAGCAAGCTTCCCAGTGGTCCACCTCTCTCCCTAGACTTTCAGTAGAGGCCCCAGGGTGACCCTTGGCCCTCCACCTTGGGGCCTCTGACCCCAGCAAGCTACCCAGGGAACTACCTATCTCCCTGGACTTGCAGTTGATTCCCCAGGGTGCCCCATGACCCTGCACCTAGGGCCCTCTGACCCCAGCAAGCTACCCAGGGCTCCAACTCTCTCCCTGGACTTGCAGTATAGGCCCCAGGGTGCCCCCTGGTCCTCTACCTAGGGGCCCCTGACCCAAGCAAGCTGCCCAGGGGTCCACCTCTCTCCCTGGACTTGCAATAGAGGCCCCTGGGTGCCCCCTGGCCCTCCCCCTAGGGGCCTCTGACACCAGCAAGCTTCCCAGTGGTCCACCTCTCTCCCTAGACTTGCAGACTAGGCCCCAGGTTGACCTTGGCCCTCCACCTAGGGGCTTCTGACCCCAGCAAGCTGCCCAGGGGCCTGCCTATCTCCCTGAACTTGCAGTAGAGTCCCCAGGGTGCCCCATGGCCCTCCACGTAGGGCCCTCTGACCCCAGCAAGCTACCCAGGGCTCCACTTCTCTCCCTGGACTTGCAGTTGAAGCCCCAGGGTGCCCCCTTGCCCTCCACCCAGGGGCTACTGACCCCAGCAAGCTACCCAGGGCTCCACCTCTCTCCCTGAACTTGCTTTAGAGGCCCCAGGGTACCCCGTGGCCCTCCACCTAGGGGCCTCTGATTCCAGCAAGCTACCCAGGGGTCCATCTCTCTCCCTGGACTTGCAGTAGAGGCCCCAGGGTACCCCGTGGCCCTCCACCTAGGGGCCTCTGAACCCAGCAAGCTACCCAGGGGTCCAGCTCTCTCCCTGGACTTGCAATAGAGGCCCCAGGGTGCCCCCTTGCCCTCCACCCAGGGGCCACTGACCCCAGCAAGCTACCCAGGGCTCCACCTCTCTCCCTGGACTTGCAGTAGAGGCCCCAGGGTGCCCATTGGCCCTCCACCTAGGGGTCTCTTACACCAGCAAGCTACCGAGGGGTCCACCTCTCTCCTTGGACTTGCAATAGAGGCCCCAGGGTGCCCCCTGACCCTCCACCTAGGGGCCTCTGACCCCAGCAAGCTTCCCAGTGGTCCACCTCTCTCCCTAGACTTGCAGACTAGGCCCCAGGTTGACCCTTGGCCCTCCACCTAGGGGCTTCTGACCCCAGCAAGCTGCCCAGGGGCCTGCCTATCTCCCTGAACTTGCAGTAGAGTCCCCAGGGTGCCCCATGGCCCTCCACGTAGGGCCCTCTGACCCCAGCAAGCTACCCAGGGGTCCACCTCTCTCCCTGGACTTGCAGTATAGGCCACAGGGTGCCCCCTTGCCCTCCACCTAGGGGCCTCTGACCCCAGCAAGCTACCCAGGGCTCCACTTCTCTCCCTGGACTTGCAGTAGAAGCCCCAGGGTGCCCCCTTGCCCTCAACCCAGGGGCTACTGACCCCAGCAAGCTACCCAGGGCTCCACCTCTCTCCCTGGACTTGCAGTAGAGGCCCCAGGGTACCCCGTGGCCCTCCACCTAGGGGCCTCTGAGTCCAGCAAGCTACCCAGGGGTCCACCTCTCTCCCTGGACTTGCAGTAGAGGCCCGAGGTTAACCCGTGGCCCTCCACCTAGGGGCCTCTGAACCCAGCAAGCATCCCAGGGGTCCAGCTCTCTCCTTGGACTTGCAGTATAGGCCCCAGGGTGCCCCCTTGTCCTCCACACAGGGGCTACTGACCCCAGCAAGCTACCCAGGGGTCCACCTCTCTAACTGGACTTGCAGTATGGGCCCCAGGGTGCCCTCTGGCCTTCCACCTAGGGGCCTCTGACCCTAGCAAACTACCCAGGGGTCCACCTCTCTCCCTGGACTTGCTGTAGAGTCCCCAGGGTGCCCCTTGCCCTCCACCTAGGGGCCTCTGACCCCAGCAAGCTACCCTGGAGTCCACCTCTCTCCCTGGACTTGCAGTAGAGGCCCCAGGGTGCCCCTTGGCCCTCCACCTAGGGGCCTCTGAACACAGCAAGCTACCGAAATTCCACCTCTCTCCGTGGACTTGCAGTAGAGGCCCCAGGGTGCCCCATGGCCCTCCAGCTAGGGCCCTCTGACCCCAGCAAGCTACCCAGGGCTAAAACTCTCTCCCTGGACTTGCAGTATAGGCCTCAGGGTGCCCCCTGGTCCTCCACTTAGGGGCCCCTGACCCAAGCAAGCTGCCCAGGGGTCCACCTCTCTCCCTGGTCTTGCAATAGAGTACCCAGGGTGCCCCTTGGCCCTCCACCTAGGGGCCTCTTACCCCAGAAAGATACCCAGTGGTCCACCTCTCTCCCTAGACTTGCAGACTAGGCCCCAGGGTGACCCTTGGGCCTCCACCTAGGGGCTTCTGACCCCTGCAAGCTGCCCAGGGGCCTGCCTATCTCCCTGGACTTGCAGTAGAGGCCCCAGGGTGCCCCATGGCCGTCCACCTAGGGGCCTCTGACCCCAGCAAGCTACCCAGGGGACCACCTCTCTCCCTGGACTTGCAGTAGAGGCCCCAGGGTGCCCCTTGGCCCTCCATCTAGGGGCCTCTGACCCCAGCAAGCTACCGAGGGGTCCACCTCTCTCCCTGTACATGCAGTAGAGTCCCCAGGGTGCCCCGTGGCCCTCCACCTAGGGGCCTCTGACCCCAGCAAGCTACCCAGGGGTCCACATCTCTCTTTGGACTTGCAGTGGAGGCCCCTGGGTGCCCCCTGGCCCTCCACCTAGGGGCCTCTGACCCTAGCAAGCTACCCGGGGGTCCAGCTCTCTCCCTGGACTTGCAATAGAGGCCCCAGGGTGCCCCCCTGCCCTCCACCCAGGGGCTACTGACCCCAGCAAGCTACTCAGGGCTCCACCTCTCTCCCTGGACTTGTAGTAGAGGCCCTAGGCTGCCCTCTGGCCCTCCACCTAGGGGCCTCTGACCCCAGCAAGCTACAGAGGGGTCCACCTCTCTACCTGGACTTGCAGTAGAGGCCCCAGGGTGCCCCGTGGCCCTCCACCTAGGGGCCTCTGACCCCAACAAGCTACCCAGGGTCCTACCTATCTCCCTGTACTTGCAGTAGAGTCCCCAGGGTGCCCCATGGCCCTCCACCTAGGGCCCTCTGACCCCAGCAAGCTACCCAGGGCTCCATCTCTCTCTCTGGACTTGCAGTATAGGCCTCAGGGTGCCCCCTGGTCCTCCACCTAGGGGCCCCTGACCCAAGTAAGCTGCCCAGGGGTCCATCTCTCTCCCTGGACTTGCAATAGAGGCCCCAGGGTGCCCCTTGGCCCTCCACCTAGGGGCCTCTGACCCCAGAAAGCTACCCAGGGGTCCACCTCTCTCCCTAGACTTGCAGACTAGGCTCCAGGGTGCCCCCTTGCCCTCCACCTAGGGGCCTCTGACCCCAGCAAGCTACCCAGGGCTCCACTTCTCTCCCTGGACTTGCAGTAGAGGCCCCAGGGTGCCCCCTTGCCGTCCACCCAGGGGTACTGACCCCAGCAAGCTACCCAGGGCTCCACCTCTCTCCCTAGACTTGCAGTAGAGGCCCCAGGGTGCCCCCTTGCCCTCCACCCAGGGGCTACTGACCCCAGCAAGCTACCCTGTAATCCACTTCTCTCCCTGGACTCTCAGTAGAGGCCCCAGGGTACCCCGTGGCCCTCCACCTAGGGGCCTCTGAGTCCAGCAAGCTACCCAGGGGTCCACATCTCTTCCTGGACTTGCAGTAGAGGCCCCGGGGTACCCTGTGGCCCTCCACCTAGGGGCCTTTGAACCCAGCAAGCTAACCAGGGGTCCAGCTCTCTCCCTGGACTTGCAATTGAGGCCCCAGGGTGCCCCCTTGCCCTCCACCCAAGGGCTACTGACCCCAGCAAGCTACCCAGGGCTCCACATCTCTCCCTGGACTTGCAATATAGGCCACAGGGTGCCCCCTTGCCCTCCACCTAGGGGCCTCTGACCCCAGCAAGCTACCCAGGGCTCCACTTCTCTCCCTGGACTTGCAGTAGAGGCCCCAGGGTGCCCCCTTGCCGTCCACCCAGGGGTACTGACCCCAGCAAGCTACCCAGGGCTCCACCTCTCTCCCTAGACTTGCAGTAGAGGCCCCAGGGTGCCCCCGTGGCCCTCCACCTAGGGGCCTCTGAGTCCAGCAAGCTACCCAGGGGTCCACATCTCTCCCTGGACTTGCAGTAGAGGCCCCGGGGTACCCTGTGGCCCTCCACCTAGGGGCCTCTGAACCCAGCAAGCTAACCAGGGGTCCAGCTCTCTCCCTGGACTTGCAATTGAGGCCCCAGGGTGCCCCCTTGCCCTCCACCCAAGGGCTACTGACCCCAGCAAGCTACCCAGGGCTCCACCTCTCTCCCTGGACTTGTAGTAGAGGCCCTAGGCTGCCCTCTGGCCCTCCACCCAGGGGCCTCTGACCCCAGCAAGCTACTCAGGGCTCCACCTCTCTCCCTGGACTTTTAGTAGAGGCCCCAGGGTGCCCATTTGCGCTCCACCTAGGGGTCTCTGACCCCAGCAAGTTACCGAGGGGTCCACCTCTCTCCCTGGACTTGCATTAGAGGCCCCAGGGTGCCCCGTGAACCTCCCCCTAGTGGCCTCTGACCCCAGCAAGCTACCCAGGGGTCCTCATCTCTCCCTTGTCTTGCAGTAGACGCCGCTGAGTGCCCCCTGGCCCTCCACCTAGGGGCCTCTGACCCCAGCAAGCTACCTAGGGGTCCACCTCTCTCCCTGGACTTTTAGTAGAGGCCCCAGGGTGCCCCTGGCCCTCCACCTAGGGGCCTCTGACCCCAGCAAACTACCCAGGGGTCCACCTCTCTTCCTGGACTTGCAGTAGAGGCCCTACGGTGCCCCCAGGCCCTCCCCCTAGGGGCCTCTGACACCAGCAAGCTTCCCAGTGGTCCACCTCTCTCCCTAGACTTTCAGTAGAGGCCCCAGGGTGACCCTTGGCCCTCCACCTAGGGGCCTCTGACCCCAGCAAGCTACCCAGGGGCCTACCTATCTCCCTGGACTTGCAGTGGAGTCCCCAGGGTGCCCCATGACCCTGCACCTAGGGCCCTCTGACCCCAGCAAGCTACCCAGGGCTCCAACTCTCTCCCTGGACTTGCAGTATAGGCCCCAGGGTGCCCCCTGGTCCTCCACCTAGGGGCCCCTGACCCAAGCAAGCTGCCCAGGGGTCCACCTCTCTCCCTGGACTTGCAATAGAGGCCCCTGGGTGCCCCCTGGCCCTCCCCCTAGGTCCCTCTGACACCAGCAAGCTTCCCAGTGGTCCACCTCTCTCCCTAGACTTGCAGTAGAGGCCCCAGGGTGACCCTTGGCCCTCCACCTAGGGGCCTCTGACCCCAGCAAGCTACCCAGGGGCCTACCTATCTCCCTGGACTTGCAGTAGAGTCCCCAGGGTGCCCAATGGCCCTCCAACTAGGGCCCTCTGACCCTAGCAAGCTACCCAGGGCTCCAACTCTCTCCCTGGACTTGCAGTATAGGCCCCAGGGTGCCCCCTGGTCCTCCACCTAGGGGCCCCTGACCCAAGCAAGCTGCCCAGGGGTCCACCTCTCTCCCTGGACTTGCAATAGAGGCCCCAGGGTGGCCCTCGGCCCTCCACCTAGGGGCCTCTGACCCCAGAAAGCTACCCAGGGGTCTACCTCTCTCCCTAGACTTGCAGACTAGGCCCCAGGGTGACCCTTGGCCCTCCACCTAGGGGCCTCTGACCCCAGCAAGCTGCCCAGGGGCCTGCCTATCTCCCTGGACTTGCAGTAGAGTCCCCAGGGTGCCCCATGGCCCTCCACCTAGGGCCCTCTGACCCCAGCAAGCTACCCAGGGGTCCACCTCTCTCCCTGGACTTGCAGTATAGGCCACAGGGTGCCCCCTTGCCCTCCACCTAGGGGCCTCTGACCCCAGCAAGCTACCCAGGGCTCCACTTCTCTCCCTGGACTTGCAGTAGAGGCCGAAGGGTGCCCCCTTGCCCTCAACCCAGGGGCTACTGACCCCAGCAAGCTACCCAGGGCTCCACCTCTCTCCCTGGACTTGCAGTAGAGGCCCCAGGGTACCCTGTGGCCCTCCACCTAGGGGCCTCTGAGTCCAGCAAGCTACCCAGGGGTCCACCTCTCTCCTTGGACTTGCAGTAGAGGCCCGAGGTTAACCCGTGGCCCTCCACCTAGGGGCCTCTGAACCCAGCAAGCATCCCAGGGGTCCAGCTCTCTCCTTGGACTTGCAGTATAGGCCCCAGGGTGCCCCCTTGTCCTCCACACAGGGGCTACTGACCCCAGCAAACTACCCAGGGGTCCACCTCTCTCCCTGGACTTGCTGTAGAGTCCCCAGGGTGCCCCTTGCCCTCCACCTAGGGGCCTCTGACCCCAGCAAGCTACCCTGGAGTCCACCTCTCTCCCTGGACTTGCAGTAGAGGCCCCAGGGTGCCCCTTGGCCCTCCACCTAGGGGCCTCTGAACACAGCAAGCTACCGAAATTCCACCTCTCTCCGTGGACTTGCAGTAGAGGCCCCAGGGTGCCCCATGGCCCTCCACCTAGGGCCCTCTGACCCCAGCAAGCTACCCAGGGCTCCAACTCTCTCCCTGGACTTGCAGTATAGGCCTCAGGGTGCCCCCTGGTCCTCCACTTAGGGGCCCCTGACCCAAGCAAGCTGCCCAGGGGTCCACCTCTCTCCCTGGTCTTGCAATAGAGTACCCAGGGTGCCCCTTGGCCCTCCACCTAGGGGCCTCTTACCCCAGAAAGATACCCAGGGGTCCACCTCTCTCCCTAGACTTGCAGACTAGGCCCCAGGGTGACCCTTGGGCCTCCACCTAGGGGCTTCTGACCCCTGCAAGCTGCCCAGGGGCCTGCCTATCTCCCTGGACTTGCAGTAGAGGCCCCAGGGTGCCCCATGGCCGTCCACCTAGGGGCTTCTGACCCCAGCAAGCTGCCCAGGGGCCTGCCTATCTCCCTGGACTTGCAGTAGAGTCCCCAGGGTTTCCCATGTCCCTGCACCTAGGGCCCTCTGACCCCAGCAAGCTACCCAGGGCTCCACCTCTCTCCCTGGACTTGCAGTAGAGGCCCCAGGGTGCCCCCTTGCCCTCCACCTAGGGGCTACTGACCCCAGGAAGCTACCCAGGGCTCCACCTCTCTCCCTGGACTTGCAGTAGAGGCCCCAGGGTGCCCCCTTGCCCTCCACCTAGGGGCCTCTGACCCCAGCAAGCTACCAAGGGCTCCACCTCTCTCCCTGGACTTGCAGTAGAGGCCCCAAGGTGCCCATTGGCCCTCCACCTAGGGGCCTCTGACCCCAGCAAGCTACCCAGGGGTCCACCTCTCTCCCTGGACTTATAGGCGAGGCCCCAGGGTGCCCCCTGGCCCTCCACCTAGGGGCTTCTGACCCCAGCAAACTACCCAGGGGTCCACCTCTCTTCCTGGACTTGCAGTAGAGTCCCCAGGGTGCCCCATGGCCCTCCACCTAGGGCCCTCTGACCCCAGCAAGCTACCCAGGGCTCCAACTCTCTCCCTGGACTTGCAGTATAGACCCCAGGGTGCCCCCTGGTCCTCCACCTAGGGGCCTCTGACCCTAGCAAACTACACAGGGGTCCACCTCTCTCCCTGTACTTGCAGTAGAGGCCCCAGGGTGCCCCTTGGCCCTCCACCTAGGGGCCTCTGACCCCAGCAAGCTACAGAGGGGTCCACCTCTCTCCCTGGACTTGCAGTAGAGGCCCCAGGGTGCCCCGTGGCCCTCCACCTAGGGGCCTCTGACACCAGCCAGCTTCCCAGTGGTCTACCTCTCTCCCTAGACTTGCAGTAGAGGCCCCAGGGTGACCCTTGGCCCTCCAACTAGGGGCCTCTGACCCCAGCAAGCTACCCAGGGTCCTACCTATCTCCCTGGACTTGCAGTAGAGTCCCCAGGGTGCCCCATGGCCCTCCACCTAGGGCCCTCTGACCCCAGAAAGCTACCCAGGGCTCCAACTCTCTCCCTGGACTTGCAGTATAGGCCTCAGGGTGCCCCCTGGTCCTCCACCAAGTTGCCCCTGACTCAAGCAAGCTGCCCAGGGGTCCACCTCTCTCCCTGGACTTGCAATAGAGGCCCCAGGGTGCCCCCTTGGCCCTCCACCTAGGGGCCTTTGACCCCAGAAAGCCACCCAGGGGTCCACCTCTCTCCCTAGACTTGCAGACTAGTCCCCAGGGTGACCCTTGGCCCTCCACCAAGGGGCCTCTGACCCCAGCAAGCTGACCAGGGGCCTGCCTATCTCCCTGGACTTGCAGTAGAGTCCCCAGGGTGCCCCTTGGCCCTTCACCTAGGGCCCTCTGACCCCAGCAAGCTACCCAGGGGTCCACATCTCTCCCTGGACTTGCAATAGAGGCCCCCGGGTGCCCCCTTGCCCTCCACCCAAGGGCTACTGACCCCAGCAAGCTACCCTGGGCTCCACCTCTCTCCCTGGACTTGTAGTAGAGGCCCTAGGCTGCCCTCTGGTCCTCCACCTAGGGGCCTCTGACCCCAGCAAGCTACCCAGGGCTCCACCTCTCTCCCTGGACTTGCAGTAGAGGCCCCAGGGTGCCCCTTGGCCCTTCACCTAGGGCCCTCTGACCCCAGCAAGCTACCCAGGGGTCCACATCTCTCCCTGGACTTGCAATAGAGGCCCCAGGGTGCCCCGTGACCCTCCACCTAGGGGCCTCTGACCCCAGCAAGCTACCCAGGGGTCCACATCTCTCCCTGGACTTGCAGTAGACACCCCTGGGTATCCCTGGCCCTCCACCTAGGGGCCTTTGACACCAGCAAGCTTTCCAGTGGTCCACCTCTCTCCCTAGACTTGCAGTAGAGGCCACAGGGTGACCCTTGGCCATTCACCTAGGGGTCTCTGACCCCAGCAAGCTACCCAGGGCTCCACTTCTCTCCCTGGACTTGTAGTAGAGGCCCTAGGCTGCCCTCTGGTCCTCCACCTAGGGGCCTCTGACCCCAGCATGCTACCCAGGGCTCCACCTCTCTCCCTGGACTTGCAGTAGAGGCCCCAGGGTGCCCATTGGCCCTCCACCTAGGGGTCTCTGACCCCAGCAAGCTACCCAAGGGTCCGCCTCTGACCCCAGCAAGCTGCCCAGGGGCCTGCCTATCTCCCTGGACTTGCAGTAGAGTCCCCAGGGTGCCCCATGGCCCTCCACGAAGGGCCCTCTGACCCCAGCAAGCTACCCAGGGGTCCACATCTCTCCCTGGACTTGCAGTAGACGCCCCTGGGTGCCCACTGGCCCTCCACCTAGGGGCCTTTGACCCCAGCAAGCTACCTAGGGGTCCAGCTCTCTCCCTGGAATTGCAATAGAGGCCCCAGGGTGCCCCTTTGCCCTCCACCCAGGGGCTACTGACCCCAGCAAGCTACCCAGGGCTCCACCTCTCTCCCTGGACTTGTAGTGGAGGCCCAAGGGTGCCCATTGGCCCTCCACCTAGGGGTCTCTGACCCCAGCAAGCTACCGAGGGGTCCACCTCTCTACCTGGACTTGCAGTAGTCGCCCCTGGGTGCCCCCTGGCCCTCCACCTAGGGGCCTCTGATCCCAGCAAGCTACCCAGGGGTCCACCTCTTTAACTGGACTTATAGTAGAGGCCCCAGGGTGCCCCCTTGCCCTCCGCCTAGGGGCCTCTGACCCCAGCAAACTACCCAGGGGTCCACCTCTCTTCCTGGACTTGCAGTAGAGTCCCCAGGGTGCCCTCTGGCCCTCCACTTAGGGGCCTCTGACCCCAGCAAGCTACCCAGGGCTCCACCTCTCTCCCTGGACTTGCAGTAGAGGCTCAAGGGTGCCCATTGGCCCTCCACCTAGGGGTCTCTGACCCCAGCAAGCTACCGAGGGGTCCACCTCTCTACCTGGACTTGCAGTAGTCGCCCCTGGGTGCCCCCTGGCCCTCCACCTAGGGGCCTCTGATCCCAGCAAGCTACCCAGGGGTCCACCTCTTTAACTGGACTTATAGTAGAGGCCCCAGGGTGCCCCCTTGCCCTCCACCTAGGGGCCTCTGACCCCAGCAAACTACCCAGGGGTCCACCTCTCTTCCTGGACTTGCAGTAGAGTCCCCAGGGTGCCCCATGGCCCTCCACCTAGGGCCCTCTGACCCCAGCAAGCTACCTAAGGCTCCAACTCTCTCCCTGGACTTGCAGTATAGGCCCCAGGGTGCCCCTGGTCCTTCACCTAGGGGCCTCTGACCCTAGCAAACTACCCAGGGGTCCACCTCTCTCCCTGGACTTGCAGTAGAGTCCCCAGGGTGCCCCATAGACCTCCCCCTAGGGGCCTCTGACACCAGCAAGCTTCCCAGTGGTCCACCTCTCTCCCTAGAGTTGCAGTAGAGGCCCCAGGGTGACCCTTGGCCCTCCACCTAGTGGTCTCTGACCCCAGCAAGCTACCCAGGGCTCCACCTCTCTCCCTGGACTTGTAGTAGGGGCCCTAGGCTGCCCTCTGGTCCTCCACCTAGGGGCCTCTGACCCCAGCATGCTACCCAGGGCTCCACCTCTCTCCCTGAACTTGCAGTAGAGGCCCCAGGGTGCCCATTGGCCCTCCACCTAGGGGTCTCTGACCCCAGCAAGCTACCCAAGGGTCCGCTTTTGACCCCAGCAAGCTGCCCAGGGGCCTGCCTATCTCCCTGGACTTGCAGTAGAGTCCCCAGGGTGCCCCATGGCCCTCCACGTAGGGCCCTCTGACCCCAGCAAGCTACCCAGGGGTCCACATCTCTCCCTGGACTTGCAGTAGACGCCCCTGGGTGCCCACTGGCCCTCCACCTAGGGGCCTTTGACCCCAGCAAGCTACCCAGGGGTCCAGCTCTCTCCCTGGAATTGCAATAGAGGCCCCAGGGTGCCCCTTTGCTCTCCACCCAGGGGCTACTGACCCCAGCAAGCTACCCAGGGCTCCACCTCTCTCCCTGGACTTGTAGTAGAGGCCCTAGGCTGCCCTCTGGCCCTCCACTTAGGGGCCTCTGACCCCAGCAAGCTACCCAGGGCTCCACCTCTCTCCCTGGACTTGCAGTAGAGGCCCAAGGGTGCCCATTGGCCCTCCACCTAGGGGTCTCTGACCCAAGCAAGCTACCGAGGGGTCCACCTCTCTACCTGGACTTGCAGTAGACGCCCCTGGGTGCCCCCTGGCCCTCCACCTAGGGGCCTCTGATCCCAGCAAGCTACCCAGGGGTCCACCTCTTTCCCTGGACTTATAGTAGAGGCCCCAGGGTGCCCCATGGCCCTCCACCTAGGGGCCTCTGACCCCAGCAAACTACCCAGGGGTCCACCTCTCTTCCTGGACTTGCAGTAGAGTCCCCAGGGTGCCCCTGGTCCTCCACCTAGGGGCCTCTGACCCTAGCAAACTACCCAGGGGTCCACCTCTCTCCCTGGACTTGCAGTAGAGTCCCTAGGGTGCCCCATGGCCCTCCACCTAGGGGCCTCTGACACCAGCAAGCTTCCCAGTGGTCCACCTCTCTCCCTAGACTTGCATTAGAGGCCCCAGGGTGACCCTTGGCCCTCCACCTAGGAGTCTCTGACCCAAGCAAGCTGCCCAGGGTCCTACCTATCTCCCTGGACCTGCAGTAGAGTCCCCAGGGTGCCCCATGGCCCTCCACCTAGGGGCCTCTGACCCCAGCAAGCTACCCAGGGCTCCAACTCTCTCCCTGGACTTGCAGTATAGGCCTCAGGGTGCCCCCTTGTCCTCCACCTAGGGGCCCCTGACCCAAGCAAGCTGCCCAGGGGTCCACCTCTCTCCCTGGACTTGCAATAGAGGCCCCAGGGTGCCCCTTGGCCCTCCACCTAGGGGCCTCTGACCCCAGAAAGCTACCCAGGGGTCCACCTCTCTCCCTAGACTTGCAGACTAGGCCCCAGGGTGACCCTTGGCCCTCCACCTAGGGGCTTCTGACCCCAGCAAACTGCCCAGGTGCCTGCCTATCTCCCTGGACTTGCAGTAGAGTCCCCAGGGTGCCCCATGGCCCTCCACCTAGGGCCCTCTGACCCCAGCAAGCTACCCAGGGGTCCACATCTCTCCCTGGACTTGCAGTATAGGCCACAGGGTGTCCCCTTGACCTCCACCTAGGGGCCTCTGACCACTGCAAGCTACCCAGGGCTCCACTTCTCTCCCTGGACTTGCAGTAGAGGCCCCAGGGTGCCCCCTTGCCCTCCACCCAGGGGCTACTGACCCCAGCAAGCTACCCAGGGCTCCACCTCTCTCCCTGGACTTGCAGTAGAGGCCCCAGGGTACCCCGTGGCCCTCCACCTAGGGGCCTCTGAGTCCAGCAAGCTACCCAGGGGTCCACATCTCTCCCTGGACTTGCAGTAGAGGCCCCAGGGTACCCCGTGCCCCTCAACCTAGGGGCCTCCGAACCCAGCAAGCTACCCAGGGGTCCAGCTTTCTCCCTGGACTTGCAATAGAGGCCCCAGGGTGCCCTCTTGCCCTCCACCCAAGGGCTACTGACCCCAGCAAGCTACCCAGGGCTCCACCTCTCTCCCTGGACTTGTACTAGAGGCCCTAGGCTGCCCTCTTGCCCTCCACCTAGGGGCCTCTGACTCCAGAAAGCTACCCAGGGCTCCACCTCTCTCCCTGGACTTGCAGTAGAGGCCCCAGGGTGCCCATTGGCCCTCCACCTAGGGGTCTCTGACCCCAGCAAGCTACCGAGGGGTCCACCTCTCTCCCTGGACTTGCAATAGAGGCCCCAGAGTGCGCCGTGACCCTCCACCTAGGGGCCTCTGACCCCAGCAAGCTACCCAGGGGACCACCTCTCTCCCTGGACTTGCAGTAGAGGCCCCAGGGTGCCCCTTGGCCCTCCATCTAGGGGCCTCTGACCCCAGCAAGCTACCGAGGGGTCCACCTCTCTCCCTGTACATGCAGTAGAGTCCCCAGGGTGCCCCGTGGCCCTCCACCTAGGGGCCTCTGACCCCAGCAAGCTACCCAGGGGTCCACATCTCTCTTTGGACTTGCAGTGGAGGCCCCTGGGTGCCCCCTGGCCCTCCACCTAGGGGCCTCTGACCCTAGCAAGCTACCCGGGGGTCCAGCTCTCTCCCTGGACTTGCAATAGAGGCCCCAGGGTGCCCCCCTGCCCTCCACCCAGGGGCTACTGACCCCAGCAAGCTACTCAGGGCTCCACCTCTCTCCCTGGACTTGTAGTAGAGGCCCTAGGCTGCCCTCTGGCCCTCCACCTAGGGGCCTCTGACCCCAGCAAGCTACAGAGGGGTCCACCTCTCTACCTGGACTTGCAGTAGAGGCCCCAGGGTGCCCCGTGGCCCTCCACCTAGGGGCCTCTGACCCCAACAAGCTACCCAGGGTCCTACCTATCTCCCTGTACTTGCAGTAGAGTCCCCAGGGTGCCCCATGGCCCTCCACCTAGGGCCCTCTGACCCCAGCAAGCTACCCAGGGCTCCATCTCTCTCTCTGGACTTGCAGTATAGGCCTCAGGGTGCCCCCTGGTCCTCCACCTAGGGGCCCCTGACCCAAGTAAGCTGCCCAGGGGTCCATCTCTCTCCCTGGACTTGCAATAGAGGCCCCAGGGTGCCCCTTGGCCCTCCACCTAGGGGCCTCTGACCCCAGAAAGCTACCCAGTGGTCCACCTCTCTCCCTAGACTTGCAGACTAGTCTCCAGGGTGCCCCCTTGCCCTCCACCTAGGGGCCTCTGACCCCAGCAAGCTACCCAGGGCTCCACTTCTCTCCCTGGACTTGCAGTAGAGGCCCCAGGGTGCCCCCTTGCCGTCCACCCAGGGGTACTGACCCCAGCAAGCTACCCAGGGCTCCACCTCTCTCCCTAGACTTGCAGTAGAGGCCCCAGGGTGCCCCCTTGCCCTCCACCCAGGGGCTACTGACCCCAGCAAGCTACCCTGTAATCCACTTCTCTCCCTGGACTCTCAGTAGAGGCCCCAGGGTACCCCGTGGCCCTCCACCTAGGGGCCTCTGAGTCCAGCAAGCTACCCAGGGGTCCACATCTCTTCCTGGACTTGCAGTAGAGGCCCCGGGGTACCCTGTGGCCCTCCATCTAGGGGCCTTTGAACCCAGCAAGCTAACCAGGGGTCCGGCTCTCTCCCTGGACTTGCAATTGAGGCCCCAGGGTGCCCCCTTGCCCTCCACCCAAGGGCTACTGACCCCAGCAAGCTACCCAGGGCTCCACATCTCTCCCTGGACTTGCAATATAGGCCACAGGGTGCCCCCTTGCCCTCCACCTAGGGGCCTCTGACCCCAGCAAGCTACCCAGGGCTCCACTTCTCTCCCTGGACTTGCAGTAGAGGCCCCAGGGTGCCCCCTTGCCGTCCACACAGGGGTACTGACCCCAGCAAGCTACCCAGGGCTCCACCTCTCTCCCTAGACTTGCAGTAGAGGCCCCAGGGTGCCCCCGTGGCCCTCCACCTAGGGGCCTCTGAGTCCAGCAAGCTACCCAGGGGTCCACATCTCTCCCTGGACTTGCAGTAGAGGCCCCGGGGTACCCTGTGGCCCTCCACCTAGGGGCCTCTGAACCCAGCAAGCTAACCAGGGGTCCAGCTCTCTCCCTGGACTTGCAATTGAGGCCCCAGGGTGCCCCCTTGCCCTCCACCCAAGGGCTACTGACCCCAGCAAGCTACCCAGGGCTCCACCTCTCTCCCTGGACTTGTAGTAGAGGCCCTAGGCTGCCCTCTGGCCCTCCACCCAGGGGCCTCTGACCCCAGCAAGCTACTCAGGGCTCCACCTCTCTCCCTGGACTTTTAGTAGAGGCCCCAGAGTGCCCATTGGCCCTCCACCTAGGGGTCTCTGACCCCAGCAAGCTACTGAGGGGTCCCCCTCTGTCCCTGGACTTGCAAAAGGGGCCCCAGGGTGCCCCATGACCCTCCACCTAGGGACCTCTGACCCCAGCAAGCTACCCAGGGGTCCACCTCTCTCCCTGGACTTGCAGTATAGGCCCCAGCGTGCCCCCTGGCCCTCCAACTATGGGCCTCTGAGCCCAGCAAGCTACCCAGGGGTCCACCTCTCTCCTTGGACTTGCAGTATAGGCCCCAGGGTGCCCCCTGGCCCTCCACCTAGGGGCATCTGACCCCAGCAAGCTACCCAGGGGTAAACTTCTCTCCCTGGACTTGCAGTATAGGACCCAGGGTGCCCCCTGGCCCTCCACCTAGGGGCATCTGACACCAGCAAGCTACCCAGGGGTCCACCTCTCTCCCTGGACTTGCAGTATAGGCCCAAGGGTGCCCTCTGGCCTTCCACCTAGGGGCCTCTGACCCTAGCAAACTACCCAGGGGTCCACCTCTCTCCCTGGACTTGCTGTAGAGGCCCCAGGGTGTCCCTTGCCCTCCACCTAGGGGCCTCTGACCCCAGCAAGCTACCCTGGAGTCCACCTCTCTCCCTGGACTTGCAGTAGAGGCCCCAGGGTGCTCCTTGGCTCTCCACCTAGGGCCCTCTGACCCCAGCAAGCTACCCAGGGCTAAAACTCTCTCCCTGGACTTGCAGTATAGTCCTCAGGGTCCCCCCTGGTCCTCCACCTAGGGGCCTCTGACCCAAGCAAGCTGCCCAGGGGTCCACCTCTCTGCCTGGACTTGCAATAGAGGCCCCACGGTGCCCCTTGGCCCTCCACCTAGGGGCCTCAGACTCCAGAAAGCTACGCAGGGGTCCACCTCTCTCCCTAGACTTGCAGACTAGGCCCCAGGGAGACCCTTGGCCCTCCACCTAGGGGCTTCTGACCCCAGCAAGCTGCCCAGGGGCCTGCCTATCTCCCTGGACTTGCAGTAGAGTCCCCAGGGTGCCCCATGGCCGTCCACCTAGGGGCTTCTGACCCCAGCAAGCTGCCCTGGGGCCTGCCTATCTCCCTGGACTTGCAGTAGAGACCCCAGGGTGCCCCATGGCCCTCCACGTAGGGCCCTCTGACCCCAGCAAGCTACCCAGGGCTCCACTTCTCTCCCTGGACTTGCAGTAGAGGCCCCAGGGTGCCCCCTTGCCCTCCACCCAGGGGCTACTGACCCCAGGAAGCTACCCAGGGCTCCACCTCTCTCCTTGGACTTGCAGTAGAGGCCCGAGGGTACCCCTTGGCCCTCCACCTAGGGGCCTCTGACCCGAGCAGGCTACTCAGGGGTCCAAATCTCTCCCTGGACTTGCAGTAGAGGCCCCAGGGTACCCTGTGGCCCTCCACCTAGGGGCCTCTTAACCCAGCAAGCTACCCAGGGGTCCAGCTCTCTCCCTGGACTTGCAATAGAGGCCCCAGGGTGCCCCCTTGCCCTCCACCTAGGGGCCTTTGACCCCAGCAAGATACCAAGGGCTCCACCTCTCTCCCTTGACTTGCAGTAGAGGCCCCAGGGTGCCCATTGACCCTCCACCTAGGGGCCTTTGACCCCAGCAAGCTACCCAATGGTCCACCTCTCTCCCTGGACTTGTAGGCGAGGCCCCAGGGTGCCCCCTGGCCCTCCACCTAGGGGCTTCTGACCCCAGCAAACTACCCAGGGGTCCACCTCTCTTCCTGGACTTGCAGTAGAGTCCCCAGGGTGCCCCATGGCCCTCCACCTAGGGCCCTCTGACCCCAGCAAGCTACCCAGGGCTCCAACTCTCTCCCTGGACTTGCAGTATAGACCCCAGGGTGCCCCCTGGTCCTCCACCTAGGGGCCTCTGACCCTTGCAAACTACACAGGGGTCCACCTCTCTCCCTGGACTTGCAGTAGAGGCCCCAGGGTGCCCCTTGGCCCTCCACCTAGGGGCCTCAGACCCCAGCAAGCTACAGAGGGGTCCACCTCTCTCCCTGGACTTGCAGTAGAGGCCCCAGGGTGCCCCGTGGCCCTCCCCATTGGGGCCTCTGACACCAGCAAGCTTCCCAGTGGTCCACCTCTCTCCCTAGACTTGCAGTAGAGGCCCCAGGGTGACCCTTGGCCCTCCAACTAGGGGCCTCTGACCCCAGCAAGCTACCCAGGGTCCTACCTATCTCCCTGGACTTGCAGTAGAGTCCCCAGGGTGCCCCATGGCCCTCCACCTAGGGCCCTCTGACCCCAGCAAGCTACCCAGGGCTCCAACTCTCTCCCTGGACTTGCAGTATAGGCCTGGGGTGCCCCCTGGTCCTCCACCTAGTTGCCCCTGACTCAAGCAAGCTGCCCAGGGGTCCACCTCTCTCCCTGGACTTGCAATAGAGGCCCCAGGGTGCCCCTTGGCCCTCCACCTAGGGGCCTCTGACCCCAGAAAGCTACCCAGGGGTCCACCTCTCTCCCTAGACTTCCAGACTAGGCCCCAGGGTGACCCTTGGCCCTCCACCTAGAGTTCTCTGACCCCAGCAAGCTGCCCAGGGGCCTGCCTATCTCCCTGGACTTGCAGTAGAGTCCCCAGGGTGCCCCATGGCCCTTCACCTAGGGCCCTCTGACCCCAGCAAGCTACCCAGGGGTCCACATCTCTCCCTGGACTTGCAATAGAGGCCCCAGGGTGCCCCGTGACCCTCCACCTAGGGGCCTCTGACCCCAGCAAGCTACCCAGGGGTCCACATCTCTCCCTGGACTTGCAGTAGACACCCCTGGGTGCCCCCTGGCCCTCCACCTAGGGGCCTTTGACCCCAGCAAGCTACCCAGGGGTCCACCTCTCTCCATGGACTTATAGTAGAGGCCCCAGGGTGCCCCCTGGCCCTCCAACTAGGGGCCTCTGAGTCCCGCAAGCTACCCAAGGGTCCACATCTCTCCCTGGACTTGCAGTAGAGGCCCCAGAGTACCCAGTGGCCCTCCACCTAGGGACCTCTGAACCCAGCAAGCTAGCCAGGGGTCCAGCTCTCTCCCTGGACTTGCAATAGAGGCCCCAGGGTGCCCCCTTGCCCTCCACCCAAGGGCTACTGACCCCAGCAAGCTACCCTGGGCTCCACCTCTCTCTCTGGACTTGTAGTAGAGGCCCTAGGCTGCCCTCTGGTCCTCCACCTAGGGGCCTCTGACCCCAGCAAGCTACCCAGGGGCCTGCCTATCTCCCTGGACTTGCAGTAGAGTCCCCAGGGTGCCCCATGGCCCTCCACGTAGGGCCCTCTGACCCCAGCAAGCTACCCAGGGGTCCACATCTCTCCCTGGACTTGCAGTAGACGCCCCTGGGTGCCCACTGGCCCTCCACCTAGGGGTCTTTGACCCCAGCAAGCTACCCAGGGGTCCACCTCTCTAAATGGACTTATAGTAGAGGCCCCAGGGTGCCCCCTAGCCCTCCACCTAGGGGCTTCTGAGTCCAGCAAGCTACCCAGGGGTCCACATCTCTCCCTGGACTTGCAGTAGAGGCCCCAGGGTACCCCGTGGCCCTCCACCTAGGGGCCTCTGAACCCAGCAAGCTACCCAGGGGTCCAGCTTTCTCCCTGGACTTGCAATAGAGGCCCCAGGGTGCCCCCTTGCCCTCCACCCAAGGGCTACTGACCCCAGCAAGCTACCCTGGGCTCCACCTCTCTCCCTGGACTTGTAGTAGAGGCCCTAGGCTGCCCTCTGGCCCTCCACTTAGGGGCCTTTGACCACAGAAAGCTACCCGGGGGTCCACATCTCTCCCTGGACTTGCAGTAGACGCCCCTGGGTGCCCCCTGGCCCTCCACCTAGGGGCCTCTGACCCCAGCAAGCTACCCAGGGGTCCACATCTCTAGCTGGACTTGCAGTATAGGCCTCAGGGTGCCCCCTGGTCCTCCACCTAGTTGCCCCTGACTCAAGCAAGCTGCCCAGGGGTACACCTCTCTCCCTGGACTTGCAATAGAGGCCCCTGGGTGCCCCTTGGCCCTCCACCTAGGGGCCTCAGACCCCAGAAAGCTACCCAGGGGTCCACATCTCTCCTTGGACTTGCAGTAGACGCCCCTGGGTGCCCCCTGGCCCTCCACATAGGGGCCTCTGACCCCAGCAAGCTACCCAGGGGTCCACATCTCTCCCTGGACTTATAGTAGAGGCCCTACAGTGCCCCCTGGCCCTCCCCCTAGGGGCCTCTGACACCCGCAAGCTTCCCAGTGATTTACCTCTCTCCCTGGACTTGCAGTAGAGGCCCCAGGTTGACCCTTGGCCCTCCACCTTGGGGCCTCTGACCCCAGCAAGCTGCCCAGGGGCCTGCCTATCTCCCTGGACTTGCAGTAAAGTCCCCAGGGTGCCCCATGGCCCTCCACATAGGGCCCTTTGACCCCAGCAAGCTACCCATGGGTCCACCTCTCTCCCTGGACTTGTAGTATAGGCCAAAGGGTGCCCCCTTGCCCTCCACCTAGGGGCCTCTGACCCCAGCAAGCTACCCAGGGCTCCACCTCTCTCCCTGGACTTGCAGTAGAGGCCCCAGGCTGCCCCGTGACCCTCCACCTAGGGGCCTCTGACCCCAGCAAGCTAACCAGGGGGCCAAATCTCTCCGTGGACTTGCAGTAGACGCCGCTGGGTGCCCCCTGGCCCTCCACCAAGGGGCCTCTGACCCCAGCAAGCTACCCAGGGGTCCACCTCTCTCCCTGGACTTTTAGTAGAGGCCCCAGGGTGCCCCCTGGCCCTCCACCTAGGGGCCTCTGACCCCAGCAAACTACCCAGGGGTCCACCTCTCTTCCTGGACTTGCAGTAGAGGCCCTACGGTGCCCCCTGGCCCTCCCCCTAGAGGCCTCTGACACCAGCAAGCTTCCCAGTGATTCACCTCTCTCCCTGGACTTGCATTAGAGGCCCCAGGTTGACCCTTGGCCCTCCACCTTGGGGCCTCTGACCCCAGCAAGCTGCCCAGGGGCCTGCCTATCTCCCTGGACCTGCAGTAGAGTCCCCAGGGTGCCCCATGGCCCTCCACCTAGGGCCCTTTGACCCCAGCAAGCTACCCAGGGGTCCACCTCTCTCCCTGGACTTGCAGTATAGGCCTCAGGGTGCCCCCTGGCCCTCCAACTAGGGGCCTCTGACCCCAGCAAGCTACCCAGGGGTCCACATCTCTCCCTGGACTTGCAGTAGAGGCCCCAGGGTACCCCGTGGCCCTCCCCCTAGGGGCCTCTGAACCCAGCAAGCTACCCAGGGGTCCAGCTCTCTCCCTGGACTTGCAATAGAGGCCCCAGGGTGCCCCCTTGCCCTCCACCCAAGGGCTACTGACCCCAGCAAGCTACCCTGGGCTCCACCTCTCTCCCTGGACTTGTAGTAGAGGCCCTAGGCAGCCCTCTGGCCCTCCACCTAGGGACCTTTGACCCCAGCAAGCTAGCCAGGGCTCCACCTCTCTCCCTGGACTTGCAGTAGAGGCCCCAGGGTGCCCATTGGCCCTCCACCTAGGGGTCTTTGACCACAGCAAGCTACCGAGGGGTCCACCTCTCTCCCTGGACTTGCAATAGACGCCCCAGGGTGCCCCGTGACCCTCCACCTAGGGGCCTCTGACCCCAGCAAGCTGCCCAGGGGTCCACCTCTCTCCCTGGACTTGCAGTATAGGCCCCAGGGTGCCCCCTGGCCCTCCAACTAGGGGCCTCTGACCCCAGCAAGCTACCCAGGGGTCCACATCTCTCCCTGGACTTGCAGTAGAGGCCCCAGGGTACCCCGTGGCCCTCCACCTAGGGGCCTCTGAACCCAGCAAGCTACCCAGGGGTCCAGCTCTCTCCCTGGACTTGCAAAAGAGGCCCCAGGGTGCCCCCTTGCCCTCCACCCAAGGGCTACTGACCCCAGCAAGCTACCCTGGGCTCCACCTCTCTCCCTGGACTTGTAGTAGAGGCCCTAGGCTGAACTCTGGCCCTCCACCTAGGGACTTTTGACCCCAGCAAGCTAGCCAGGGCTCCACCTCTCTCCCTGGACTTGCAGTAGAGGCCCCAGGGTGCCCCATGGCCCTCCATCTAGGGCCCTCTGACCCCAGCATGCTACCCAGGGCTCCAACTCTCTCCCTGGACTAGCAGTATAGGCCCCAGGGTGCCCCCTGGTCCTCCACCTAGGGGCCCCTGACCCAAGCAAGCTGCCCAGTGGTCCACCTCTCTCCCTAGACTTGCAGTAGAGGCCCCAGGGTGACCCTTGGCCCTCCACCTAGGGGCCTCTGACCCCAGCAAGCTACCCAGGGGCCTACCTATCTCCCTGGACTTGCAGTAGAGTCCCCAGGGTGCCCCATGGCCCTCCACCTTGGGCCCTCTGACCCCAGCAAGTTACCCAGGGCTCCAACTCTTTCCCTGGACTTGCAGTAGAGTCCCCAGGGTGCCCCCTGGTCCTCCACCTAGGGGCCCCTGACCCAAGCAAGCTGCCCAGGGGTCCACCTCTCTCCCTGGACTTGCAATAGAGGCCCCAGGGTGCCCCTTGGCTCTCCACCTAGGGGCCTCTGACCCCAGCAAGCTACCCAGGGGTCCACCTCTCTCCCTAGACTTGCAGACTAGGCTCCAGGGTGACCCTTGGCCCTCCACCTAGGGGCCTCTGACCCCAGCAAGCTGCCCAGGGGCCTGCCTCTCTCCCTGGACTTGCAATAGTGTCCCCAGGGTGCCCCATGGCCCTCCACATAGGGGCCTCTGACCCCAGCAAGCTACCCAGGGGTCCACCTCTCTCCCTGGACTTGCAGTAGAGGCCCCAGGGTACCCCGTGGCCCTCCACCTAGGGGCCTCTGACCCCAGCAAGCTACCCAGGGGTCCACATATCTCCCTGGACTTGCAGTAGACACCCCTGGGTGCCCCCTGGCCCTCCACCTAGGGGCCTTTGACCCCAGCAAGCTACCCAGGGGTCCACCTCTCTCCATGGACTTATAGTAGAGGCCCCAGGGTGCCCCCTGACCCTCCACCTAGGGGCCTCTGAACACAGCAAGCTACCCAGGGGTCCAGCTCTCTCCCTGTACTTGCAATAGAGGCTCCAGGGTGCCCCTTGGCCCTCCACCTAGGGGCCTCTGACCCCAGAAAGCTACCCAGGGGTCCACCTCTCTCCCTGGACTTGCAGACTAGGCCCCAGGGTGACCCTTGGCCCTCCACCTAGGGGCTTCTGACCCCAGCAAGCTGCCCAGGTGCCTGCCTATCTCACTGGACTTGCAGTAGAGTCCCCAGGGTGCCCCATGGCCCTCCACCTAGGGCCCTCTGACCCCAGCAAGCTACTCAGGGGTCCACATCTCTCCCTGGACTTGCAGTATAGGCCACAGGGTGCCCCCTTGCCCTCCACCTAGGGGCCTCTGACCCCAGCAAGCTACCCAGGGCTCCACTTCTCTCCCTGGACTTGCAGTAGAGGCCCCAGGGTGCCAGCTTGCCCTCCACCCAGGGGCTACTGACCCCAGCAAGCTACCCAGGGCTCCACCTCTCTCCCTGGACTTGCAGTAGAGGCCCCAGGGTACCCCGTAGCCCTCCACCTAGGGGACACTGAGTCCAGCAAGCTACCCAGGGGTCCACATCTCTCCCTGGACTTGCAGTAGAGGCCCAAGGGTACCCCGTGGCCCTCCACCTAGGGGCCTCCGAACCCAGCAAGCTACCCAGGGGTCCAGCTTTCTCCCTGGACTTGCAATAGACGCCCCAGGGTGCCCTCTTGCTCTCCACCCAAGGGCTACTGACCCCAGCAAGCTACCCAGGGCTCCACCTCTCTCCCTGGACTTGTAGTAGAGGCCCTAGGCTGCCCTCTGGCCCTCCACCTAGTGGCCTCTGACCCCAGCAAGCTACCCAGGGCTCCACCTCTCTCCCTGGACTTGCAGTAGAGGCCCCAGGGTGCCCATTGGCCCTCCACCTAGGGGTCTCTGACCCCAGCAAGCTACCGAGCGGTCCACCTCTCTCCCTGGACTTGCAATAGAGGCCCCAGGGTGCCCCGTGACCCTCCACCTAGGGGCCTCTGACCCCAGCAAGCTACCCAGGGGTCCACCTCTCTCACTGTACTTGCAGTAGAGTCCCCAGGGTGCCCCATGGCCCTCCACCTAGGGGCGTCTGACCCCAGCAAGCTACCCAGGGCTCCAACTCTCTCCCTGGACTTGCAGTATAGGTCTCAGGGTGCCCCCTTGTCCTCCACCTATGGGCCCCTGACCCAAGCAAGCTGCCCAGGGGTCCACCTCTCTCCCTGGACTTGCAATAGAGGCCCCAGGGTGCCCCTTGGCCCTCCACCTAGGGGCTTCTGACCCCAGAAAGCTACCCAGGGGTCCACCTCTCTCCCTAGACTTGCAGACTAGGCCCCAGGGTGACCCTTGGCCCTTCACCTAGGGGCTTCTGACCCCAGCAAGCTGCCCAGGTGCCTGCCTATCTCCCTGGACTTGCAGTAGAGTCCCCAGGGTGCCCCATGGCCCTCCACCTAGGGCCTTCTGACCCCAGCAAGCTACCCAGGGGTCCACATCTCTCCCTGGACTTGCAGTATAGGCCACAGGGTGCCCCCTTGCCCTCCACCTAGGGGCCTCTGACCCAAGCAAGTTACCCAGGGCTCCACATCTCTCCCTGGACTTGCAGTAGAGGCCCCAGGGTGCCCCCTTGCCCTCCACCCAGGGGCTACTGACCCCAGCAAGCTACCCAGGGCTCCACCTCTCTCCCTGGACTTGCAGTAGAGGCCCCAGGGTACCCCGTAGCCCTCCACCTAGGGGCCTCTGAGTCCAGCAAGCTACCCAGGGGTCCACCTCTCTCCCTAGACTTGCAGACTAGTCTCCAGGGTGACCCTTGGCCCTCCACCTAGGGGCCTCTGACCCCAGCAAGCTGCCCAGGGGCCTGCCTCTCTCCCTGGACTTGAAATAGTGTCCCCAGGGTGCCCCATGGCCCTCCACATAGGGGCCTCTGACCCCAGCAAGCTACCCAGGGGTCCACCTCTCTCCCTGGACTTGCAGTAGAGGCCCCAGGGTACCCCGTGGCCCTCCACCTAGGGGCCTCTGACCCCAGCAAGCTACCCAGGGGTCCACATATCTCCCTGGACTTGCAGTAGACACCCCTGGGTGCCCCCTGGCCCTCCACCTAGGGGCCTTTGACCCCAGCAAGCTACCCAGGGGTCCACCTCTCTCCATGGACTTATAGTAGAGGCCCCAGGGTGCCCCCTGGCCCTCCACCTAGGGGCCTCTGAGTCCAGCAAGCTACCCAGGGGTCCACATCTCTCCCTGGACTTGCAGTAGAGGCCCCAAGGTACCCAGTGACCCTCCACCTAGGGGCCTCTGAACCCAGCAAGCTACCCAGGGGTCCAGCTTTCTCCCTGTACTTGCAATAGAGGCTCCAGGGTGCCCCTTGGCCCTCCACCTAGGGGCCTCTGACCCCAGAAAGCTACCCAGGGGTCCACCTCTCTCCCTGGACTTGCAGACTAGGCCCCAGGGTGACCCTTGGCCCTCCACCTAGGGGCTTCTGACCCCAGCAAGCTGCCCAGGTGCCTGCCTATCTCCCTGGACTTGCAGTAGAGTCCCCAGGGTGCCCCATGGCCCTCCACCTAGGGCCCTCTGACCCCAGCAAGCTACCCAGGGGTCCACATCTCTCCCTGGACTTGCAGTATAGGCCACAGGGTGCCCCCTTGCCCTCCACCTAGGGGCCTCTGACCCCAGCAAGCTACCCAGGGCTCCACTTCTCTCCCTGGACTTGCAGTAGAGGCCCCAGGGTGCCAGCTTGCCCTCCACCCAGGGGCTACTGACCCCAGCAAGCTACCCAGGGCTCCACCTCTCTCCCTGGACTTGCAGTAGAGGCCCCAGGGTACCCCGTAGCCCTCCACCTAGGGGACTCTGAGTCCAGCAAGCTACCCAGGGGTCCACATCTCTCCCTGGACTTGCAGTAGAGGCCCAAGGGTACCCCGTGGCCCTCCACCTAGGGGCCTCCGAACATAGCAAGCTACCCAGGGGTCCAGCTTTCTCCCTGGACTTGCAATAGACGCCCCAGGGTGCCCTCTTGCTCTCCACCCAAGGGCTACTGACCCCAGCAAGCTACCCAGGGCTCCACCTCTCTCCCTGGACTTGTAGTAGAGGCCCTAGGCTGCCCTCTGGCCCTCCACCTAGTGGCCTCTGACCCCAGCAAGCTACCCAGGGCTCCACCTCTCTCCCTGGACTTGCAGTAGAGGCCCCAGGGTGCCCATTGGCCCTCCACCTAGGGGTCTCTGACCCCAGCAAGCTACCGAGGGGTCCACCTCTCTCCCTGGACTTGCAATAGAGGCCCCAGGGTGCCCCGTGACCCTCCACCTAGGGGCCTCTGACCCCAGCAAGCTACCCAGGGGTCCACCTCTCTCACTGGACTTGCAGTAGAGTCCCCAGGGTGCCCCATGGCCCTCCACCTAGGGGCCTCTGACCCCAGCAAGCTACCCAGGGCTCCAACTCTCTCCCTGGACTTGCAGTATAGGTCTCAGGGTGCCCCCTTGTCCTCCACCTATGGGCCCCTGACCCAAGCAAGCTGCCCAGGGGTCCACCTCTCTCCCTGGACTTGCAATAGAGGCCCCAGGGTGCCCCTTGGCCCTCCACCTAGGGGCTTCTGACCCCAGAAAGCTACCCAGGGGTCCACCTCTCTCCCTAGACTTGCAGACTAGGCCCCAGGGTGACCCTTGGCCCTTCACCTAGGGGTTTCTGACCCCAGCAAGCTGACCAGGTGCCTGCCTATCTCCCTGGACTTGCAGTAGAGTCCCCAGGGTGCCCCATGGCCCTCCACCTAGGGCCTTCTGACCCCAGCAAGCTACCCAGGGGTCCACATCTCTCCCTGGACTTGCAGTATAGGCCACAGGGTGCCCCCTTGCCCTCCACCTAGGGGCCTCTGACCCAAGCAAGCTACCCAGGGCTCCACATCTCTCCCTGGACTTGCAGTAGAGGCCCCAGGGTGCCCCCTTGCCCTCCACCCAGGGGCTACTGACCCCAGCAAGCTACCCAGGGCTCCACCTCTCTCCCTGGACTTGCAGTAGAGGCCCCAGGGTACCCCGTAGCCCTCCACCTAGGGGCCTCTGAGTCCAGCAAGCTACCCAGGGGTCCAAATCTCTCCCTGGACTTGCAGTAGAGGCCCCAGGGTACCCCGTGGCCCTCCACCTAGGGGCCTCCGAACCCAGCAAGCTACCCAGGGGTCCAGCTTTCTCCCTGGACTTGCAATAGACGCCCCAGGGTGCCCTCTTGCCCTCCACCCAAGGGCTACTGACCCCAGCAAGCTACCCAGGGCTCCACCTCTCTCCCTGGACTTGTAGTAGAGGCCCTAGGCTGCCCTCTGGCCCTCCACCTAGGGGCCTCTGACCCCAGCAAGCTACCCAAGGCTTCACCTCTCTCCCTGGACTTGCAGTAGAGGCCCCAGGGTGCCCATTGGCCCTCCACCTAGGGGCCTCTGACCCCAGCAAGCTACCCAGGGCTCCACCTAACTCCCTGGACTTGCAGTAGAGGCCCCAGGGTGCCCATTGGCCCTCCACCTAGGGGTCTCTGACCCCAGCAAGCTACAGAGGGGTCCACCTCTCTCCCTGGACTTGCAATAGAGGCCCCAGGGTGCCCCGTGACCCTCCACCTAGGGGCCTCTGACCCCAGAAAGCTACCCAGGGGTCCACCTCTCTCCCTGGACTTGCAGTAGAGGCCCCAGGGTGCCCCTTGGCCCTCCATCTAGGGGCCTCGGACCCCAGCAAGCTACCGAGGGGTCCACCTCTCTCCCTGGACATGCAATAGAGTCCCCAGGGTGCCCCGTGGCCCTCCATCTAGGGGCCTCTGACCCCAGCAAGCTACCCAGGGGTCCACATCTCTCTTTGGACTTGCAGTGGAGGCCCCTGGGTGCCCCCTGGCCCTCCACCTAGGGGCCTCTGACTCTAGCAAGCTACCCGGGGGTCCAGCTCTCTCCCTGGACTTGCAATAGAGGCCCCAGGGTGCCCCCCTGCCCTCCAGCCAGGGGCTACTTACCCCAGCAAGCTACTCAGGGCTCCACCTCTCTCCCTGGACTTGTAGTAGAGGCCCTAGGCTGCCCTCTGGCCCTCCACCTAGGGGCCTCTGACCCCAGCAAGCTACCCAAGGCTTCACCTCTCTCCCTGGACTTGCAGTAGAGGCCCCAGGGTGCCCATTGGCCCTCCACCTAGGGGCCTCTGACCCCAGCAAGCTACCGAGGGGTCCACCTCTCTCCCTGGCCTTGCAGTAGAGGCCCCAGGGTGCCCCGTGGCCCTCCACCTAGTGGCCTCTGACCCCAGCAAGCTACCCAGGGTCCTACCTATCTCCCTGTACTTGCAGTAGAGTCCCCAGGGTGCCCCATGGCCCTCCATCCTGGGCCCTCTGACCCCAGCAAGCTACCCAGGGCTCCATCTCTCTCCCTGGACTTGCAGTATAGGCCTCAGGGTACCCCCTGGTCCTCCAACTAGGGGCCCCTGACCCAAGTAAGCTGCCCAGGGGTCCATTTCTCTCCCTGGACTTGCAATAGAGGCCCCAGGGTGCCCCTTGGCCCTCCACCTAGGGGCCTCTGACCCCAGAAAGCTACCCAGGGGTCCACCTCTCTCCCTAGACTTGCAGACTAGGCTCCAGGGTGACCTTTGGCCCTCCACCTAGGGGCTTCTGACCCCAGCAAGCTGCACAGGGGCCTGCCTATCTCCCTGGACTTGCAGTAGTGCCCCCAAGGTGCCCAATGGCCCTCCACCTAGGGCCTCTGACCCCAGCAAGCTACCAAGGGGTCCACCTCTCTGCCTGGACTTGCAATAGAGGCCCCAGGGTGCCCCTTGGCCCTCCACCTAGGGGCCGTCTGACCCCAGCAAGCTACCCAGGGGTCCACATCTCTCCCTGGACTTGCAATATAGGCCACAGGGTGCCCCCTTGCCCTCCACCTAGGGGCCTCTGACCCCAGCAAGCTGCCCAAGGCTCAACTTCTCTCCCTGGACTTGCAGTAGAGGCCCCAGGGTGCCCCCTTGCCCTCCACCCAGGGGTATTGACCCCAGCAAGCTACCCAGGGCTCCACCTCTCTCCCTTGACTTGCAGTAGAGGCCCCAGGGTGCCCCCTTGCCCTCCACCCAGGGGCTACTGACCCCAGCAAGCTACCCTGGAATCCACCTCTCTCCCTGGACTCTCAGTAGAGGCCCCAGGGTACCCCGTGGCCCTCCACCTAGGGGCCTCTGAGTCCAGCAAGCTACCCAGGGGTCCACATCTCTCCCTGGACTTGCAGTAGAGGCCCCAGGGTACCCCTTGGCCCTCCACCTAGGGGCCTCTGAACCCAGCAAGCTAACCAGGGGTCCAGCTCTCTCCCTGGACTTGCAATAGAGGCCCCAGGGTGCCCCCTTGCCCTCCACCCAAGGGCTACAGACCCCAGCAAATTAGCCAGGGCTCCACCTCTCTCCCTGGACTTGTAGTAGAGGCCCTAGGCTGCCCTCTGGCCCTCCACCTAGGGGCCTCTGACCCCAGCAAGCTACCCAGGGCTCCACCTCTCTCCCTGGACTTGCAGTAGAGGCCCCAGAGTGCCCATTGGCCCTCCACCTAGGGGTCTCTGACCCCAACAAGCTACCGAGGGGTCCCCCTCTCTCCCTGGACTTGCAAAAGAGGCCCCAGGGTGCCCCATGACCCTCCACCTAGGGGCCTCTGACCCCAGCAAGCTACCCAGGGGTCCACCTCTCTCCCTGGACTTGCAGTATAGGCCCCAGGGTGCCCCCAGGCCCTCCAACTAGGGGCCTCTGACCCCAGCAAGCTACCCAGGGGTCCACCTCTCTCCTTGGACTTGCAGTATAGGCCCCAGGGTGCCCCCTGGCCCTCCACCTAGGGGCATCTGACCCCAGCAAGCTACCCAGGGGTCCACCTCTCTCCCTGGACTTGCAGTATAGGACCCAGGGTGCCCCCTGGCCCTCCAACTAGGGGCATCTGACACCAGCAAGCTACCCAGGGGTCCACCTCTCTCCCTGGACTTGCAGTATAGGCCCCAGGGTGCCCTCTGGCCTTCCACCTAGGGGCCTCTCACCCTAGCAAACTACCCAGGGATCCACCTCTCTCCCTGGACTTGCTGTAGAGGCCCCAGTGTGCCCTTTGCCCTCCACCTAGGGGCCTCTGACCCCAGCAAGCTACCCTGGAGTCCACCTCTCTCCCTGGACTTGCAGTAAAGGCTCCAGGGTGCCCCTTGGCCCTCCACCTAGGGGCCTCTGAACACAGCAAGCTACCGAAATTCCACCTCTCTCCGTGGACTTGCAGTAGAGGCCCCAGGGTGCCCCATGGCCCTCCACCTAGGGGCCTCTGAACACAGCAAGCTACCGAAATTCCACCTCTCTCCCTGGACTTGCAGTAGAGGCCCCAGGTTGCCCCGTGGCCCTCCACCTAGGGGCCTCTGACCCCAGCAAGCTACCCAGGGGTCCACATCTCTCCTTGGACTTGCAGTGGAGGACCCTGGGTGCCCCCTGGCCCTCCACCTAGGGGCCTCTGACCCCAGCAAACTACCCAGGGCTTCACCTCTCTCCCTGGGCTTGCAGTAGAGGCCCCAGGGTGCCCATTGGCCCTCCACCTAGGGGCCTATGACCCCAGCAAGCTACCGAGGGGTCCACCTCTCTCCCTGGACTTGCAGTAGAGGCCCCAGGGTGCCCCATGGCCCTCCACCTAAGGCCCTCTGACCCCAGCAAGCTACCCAGGGCTAAAACTCTCTCCCTGGACTTGCAGTATAGGCCTCATGGTGCCCCCTGGTCCTCCACCTAGGGGCCCCTGACCCAAGCAAGCTGCCCAGGGGTCCACCTCTCTGCCTGGACTTGCAATAGAGGCCCCAGGGTGCCCCTTGGCCCTCCACCTAGGGGCCTCTGACAACAAAAAGCTACCCAGGGGTCCACCTCTCTCCCTAGACTTGCAGACTAGGCCCCAGGGTGACCATTGGCCCTCCACCTAGGGGCTTCTGACCCCAGCAAGCTGCCCAGGGGCCTGCCTATCTCCCTGGACTTGCAGTAGAGTCCCCAGGGTGCCCCATGGCCGTAAACCTAGGGGCTTCTGACCCCAGCAAGCTGCCCAGGGGCCTGCCTATCTCCCTGGACTTGCAGTAGAGTCCCCAGGGTGCCCCATGGCCCTCAACCTAGGGCCCTCTGACCCCAGCAAGCTACCCAGGGCTCCACTTCTCTCCCTGGACTTGCAGTAGAGGCCCCAGGGTACCCTGTGGCCCTCCACCTAGGGGCCTCTGAACCCAGCAAGCTACCCAGGGGTCCAGCTCTCTCCCTGGACTTGCAATAGAAGCCCCAGGGTACCCCCTGGCCCTCCAACTAGTGGAATCTGACCTCAGCAAGCTACCCAGGGGTCCACCTCTCTCCCTGGACTTGCAGTATAGGAACCAGGGTGCCCCCTGGCCCTCCACCTAGGGGCATATGACACCAGCAAGCTACCCAGGGGTCCACCTCTCTCCCTGGACTTGCAGTATAGGCCCCAGGGTGCCCTCTGGCCTTCCACCTAGGGGCCTCTGACCCTAGCAAACTACCCAGGGGTCCACCTCTCTCCCTGGACTTGCTGTAGAGGCCCCAGGGTGCCCCTTGCCCTCCACCTAGGGGCCTCTGACCCCAGCCAGCTACCCTGGAGTCGACCTCTCTCCCTGGACTTGCAGTAGAGGCCCCAGGGTGCCCCTTGGCCCTCCACCTAGGGGCCTCTGAACACAGCAAGCTACCGAAATTCCACCTCTCTCCGTGGACTTGCAGTAGAGGCCCCAGGGTGCCCCGTGGCCCTCCACCTAGGGGCCTCTGACCCCAGCAAGCTACCCAGGGGTCCACATCTCTCCTTGGACTTGCAGTGGAGGCCCCAGGGTGCCCATTGGCCCTCCACCTAGGGGCCTATTACCCCAGAAAGCTACTGAGGGGTCCACCTCTCTCCCTGGACTTGCAGTAGAGGCCCCAGGGTGCCCCATGGCCCTCCACCTAGGGCCCTCTGACCCCAGCAAGCTAGCCAGGGCTAAAACTCTCTCCTTGGACTTGCAATAGAGGCCCCAGGGTGCCCCTTGGCCCTCCACCTAGGGGCCTCTGACCCCAGAAAGCTACCCAGGGGTCCACCTCTCTCCCTAGACTTGCAGACTAGGCCCCAGGGTGACCCTTGGCCCTCCACCTAGGGGCTTCTGACCCCAGCAAGCTGCCCAGGGGCCTGCCTACCTCCCTGGACTTGCAGTAGAGTCCCCAGGGTGCCCCATGGCCGTCCACCTAGGGGCTTCTGACCCCAGCAAGCTGCCCAGGGGCCTGCCTATCTCCCTGGACTTGCAGTAGAGTCCCCAGGGTGCCCCATGGCCCTCCACCTAGGTCCCTCTGACCCCAGCAAGCTACCCAGGGCTCCACTTCTCTCCCTGGACTTGCAGTAGAGGCCCCAGGGTGCCCCCTTGCCCTCCACCCAGGGGCTACTGACCCCAGGAAGCTACCCAGGGCTCCACCTCTCTCCCAGGACTTGCAGTAGAGGCCCCAGGGTACCCCGTGGCCCTCCACCTAGGGGCCTCTGACCCCAGCAGGCTACTCAGGGGTCCACATCTCTCCCTGGACTTGCAGTAGAGGCCCCAGCGTACCCTGTGGCCCTCCACCTAGGGGCCTCTGAACCCAGCAAGCTACCCAGGGGTCCAGCTCTCTCCCTGGACTTGCAATAGAGGCCCCAGTGTGCCCCCTTGCCCTCCTCCTTGGGGCCTCTGACCCCAGCAAGCTACCAAGGGCTCCACCTCTCTCCCTGGACTTGCAGTAGAGGCCCCAGGGTGCCCCCTGGCCCTCCACCTATGGGCATCTGACCCCAGCAAGCTACCCAGGGGTCCACCTCTCTCCCTGGACTTGCAGTATAGGACCCAGGGTGCCCCCTGGCCCTCCAACTAGGGGCATCTGACTCCAGCAAGCTACCCAGGGGTCCACCTCTCTCCCTGGACTTGCAGTATAGGCCCCAGGGTGCCCTCTGGCCTTCCACCTAGGGGCCTCTCACCCTAGCAAACTACCCAGGGGTCCACCTCTCTCCCTGGACTTGCTGTAGACACCCCTGGGTGCCCCCTGGCCCTCCACCTAGGGGCCTCTGACCCCAGCAAGCTACCCTGGAGTCCACCTCTCTCCCTGGACTTGCAGTAAAGGCTCCAGGGTGCCCCTTGGCCCTCCACCTAGGGGCCTCTGAACACAGCAAGCTACCGAAATTCCACCTCTCTCCGTGGACTTGCAGTAGAGACCCCAGGGTGCCCCATGGCCCTCCACCTAGGGGCCTCTGAACACAGCAAGCTACCGAAATTCCACCTCTCTCCCTGGACTTGCAGTAGAGGCCCCAGGCTGCCCCGTGGCCCTCCACCTAGGGGCCTCTGACCCCAGCAAGCTACCCAGGGGTCCACATCTCTCCTTGGACTTGCAGTGGAGGCCCCTGGGTGCCCCCTGGCCCTCCACCTAGGGGTCTCTGACCCCAGCAAGCTACTCAGGGCTTCACCTCTCTCCCTGGGCTTGCAGTAGAGGCCCCAGGGTGCCCATTGGCCCTCCACCTAGGGGCCTATGACCCCAGCAAGCTACCGAGGGGTCCACCTCTCTCCCTGGACTTGCAGTAGAGGCCCCAGGGTGCCCCATGGCCCTTCACTCAAGGCCCTCTGACCCCAGCAAGCTACCCAGGGCTAAAACTCTCTCCCTGGACTTGCAGTATAGGCCTCATGGTGCCCCCTGGTCCTCCACCTAGGGGCCCCTGACCCAAGCAAGCTGCCCAGGGGTCCACCTCTCTGCCTGGACTTGCAATAGAGGCCCCAGGGTGCCCCTTGGCCCTCCACCTAGGGGCCTCTGACAACAAAAAGCTACCCAGGGGTCCACCTCTCTCCCTAGACTTGCAGACTAGGCCCCAGGGTGACCATTGGCCCTCCACCTAGGGGCTTCTGACCCCAGCAAGCTGCCCAGGGGCCTGCCTATCTCCCTGGACTTGCAGTAGAGTCCCCAGGGTGCCCCATGGCCGTCCACCTAGGGGCTTCTGACCCCAGCAAGCTGCCCAGGGGCCTGCCTATCTCCCTGGACTTGCAGTAGAGTCCCCAGGGTGCCCCATGGCCCTCCACCTAGGGCCCTCTGACCCCAGCAAGCTACCCAGGGCTCCACTTCTCTCCCTGGACTTGCAGTAGAGGCCCCAGGGTGCACCCTTGCCTTCCACTCAGGGGCTACTGACCCCAGGAAGCTACCCAAGGCTCCACCTCTTTCCCTGGACTTGCAGTAGAGGCCCCAGAGTACCCCGTGGCCCTCCACCTAGGGGCCTCTGACCCCAGCAGGCTACTCAGGGGTCCACATCTCTCCCTGGACTTGCAGTAGAGGCCCCAGGGTACCCTGTGGCCCTCCACCTAGGGGTCTCTGAACCCAGCAAGCTACCCAGGGGTCCAGCTCTCTCCCTGGACTTGCAATAGAGGCCCCAGGGTGCCCCCTTGCCCTCCACCTAGGGGCCTCTGACCCCAGCAAGCTACCAAGGGCTCCACCTCTCTATCTGGACTTGCAGTATAGGCCCCAGGGTGCCCCCTGGCCCTCCAACTAGGGGCATCTGACCTCAGCAAGCTACCCAGGGGTCCACCTCTCTCCCTGGACTTGCAGTATAGGACCCTGGGTGCCCCCTGGCCCTCCACCTAGGAGCCTCTGACCCCAGCAAGCTACCCAGGGGTCCACATCTCTCCTTGGACTTGCAGTGGAGGCCCCAGGTTGCCCATTGGCCCTCCACCTAGGGGCCTATGACCCCAGCAAGCTACCGAGGGGTCCACCTCTCTCCCTGGACTTGCAGTAGAGGCCCCAGGGTGCCCCATGGCCCTCCACCTAGGGCCCTCTGACCCCAGCAAGCTACCCAGGGCTAAAACTCTCTCCTTGGACTTGCAGTATAGGCCTCAGGGTGCCCCCTGGTCCTCCACCTAGGGGCCCCTGACCCAAGCAAGCTGCCCAGGAGTCCACCTCTCTGCCTGGACTTGCAATAGAGGCCCCAGGGTGCCCCTTGGCCCTCCACCTAGGGGCCTCTGACCCCAGAAAGCTACCCAGGGGTCCACCTCTCTCCCTAGACTTGCAGACTAGGCCCCAGGGTGACCCTTGGCCCTCCACCTAGGGGCTTCTGACCCCACCAAGCTGCCCAGGGGCCTGCCTATCTCCCTGGACTTGCAGTAGAGTCCCCAGGGTGCCCCATGGCCGTCCACCTAGGGGCTTCTGACCCCAGCAAGCTGCCCAGGGGCCTGCCTATCTCCCTGGACTTGCAGTAGAGTCCCCAGGGTGCCCCATGGCCCTCCACCTAGGTCCCTCTGACCCCAACTAGCTACCCAGGGATCCACTTCTCTCCCTGGACTTGCAGTAGAGGCCCCAGGGTGCCCCCTTGCCCTCAACCCAGGGGCTACTGACCCCAGGAAGCTACCCAGGGCTCCACCTCTCTCCCTGGACTTGCAGTAGAGGCCCCAGGGTACCCCGTGGGCCTCCACCTAGGGGCCTCTGACCCCAGCAGGCTACTCAGGGGTCCACATCTCTCCCTGGACTTGCAGTAGAGGCCCCAGGGTACCCTGTGGCCCTCCACCTAGGGGCCTCTGAACCCAGCAAGCTACCCAGGGGTCCAGCTCTCTCCCTGGACTTGCAATAGAGGCCCCAGTGTGCACCCTTGCCCTCCTCCTTGGGGCCTCTGACCCCAGCAAGCTACCAAGGGCTCCACCTCTCTCCCTGGACTTGCAGTAGAGGCCCCAGGGTGCCCATTGACCCTCCACCTAGGGGCCTCTGACCCCAGCAAGCTACCCAGGGGTCCACCTCTCTCCCTGGACTTATAGGCGAGGCCCCAGGGTGCCCCCTGGCCCTCCACCTGGGGGCTTCTGACCCCAGCAAACTACCCAGGGGTCCACCTCTCTTTCTGGACTTGCAGTAGAGTCCGCAGGGTGCCCCATGGCCCTCCACCTAGGGCCGTCTGACCCCAGCAAGCTACCCAGGGCTCCAACTCTCTTCCTGGACTTGCAGTATAGACCCCAGGGTGCCCCCTGGTCCTCCACCTAGGGGCCTCTGACCCTAGCAAATTACACAGGGCTCCACCTCTCTCCATGGACTTGCAGTAGAAGCCCGAGGGTGCCCCTTGGCCCTCCACCTAGGGGCCTCTGACCCCAGCAAGCTACAGAGAGTCCACCTCTCTCCCTGGACTTGCAGTAGAGGCCCCAGGGTGCCCCGTGGCCCTCCCCCTAGGGGCCTCTGACACCAGCAAGCTTCCCAGTGGTCCACCTCTCTCCCTAGACTTGCAGTAGAGGCCCCAGGGTGACCCTTGGCCCTCCAACTAGGGGCCTCTGACCCCAGCAAGCTACCCAGGGTCCTACCTATCTCCTTGGACTTGCAGTAGAGTCCCCAGGGTGCCCCATGGCCCTCCACCAAGGGCCCTCTGACCCCAGCAAGCTACGCAGGGCTCCAACTCTCTCCCTGGACTTGCAGTATAGGCCTCAGGGTGCCCCCTGGTCCTCCACCTAGTTGCCCCTGACTCAAGCAAGCTGCCCAGGGGTCCACCTCTCTCCCTGGACTTGCAATAGAGGCCCCAGGGTGCCCCTTGGCCCTCCACCTAGGGGCCTCTGACCCCAGAAAGCTACCCAGGGGTCCACCTCTCTCCCTAGACTTGCAGACTAGGCCCCAGGGTTACCCTTGGCCCTCCACCTAGGGGCCTCTGACCCCAGCAAGCTGCCCAGGGGCCTGCCTATCTCCCTGGACTTGCAGTAGAGTCCCCAGGGTGCCCCATGCCCCTTCACCTAGGGCCCTCTGACCCCAGCAAGCTACCCAGGGGTCCACATCTTTCCCTGGACTTGCAATAGAGGCCCCAGGGTGCCCACTGACCCTCCACCTAGGGGCCTCTGACCCCAGCAAGCTACCCAGGGGTCCACATCTCTCCCTGGACTTGCAGTAGACACCCCTGGGTGCCCCCTGGCCCTCCACCTAGGGGCCTTTGACCCCAGCAAGCTACCCAGGGCTCCACCTCTCTCCCTGGACTTGCAGTAGAGGCCCCAGGGTACCCCGTGGGCCTCCACCTAGGGGCCTCTGACCCCAGCAGGCTACTCAGGGGTCCACATCTCTCCCTGGACTTGCAGTAGAGGCCCCAGGGTACCCTGTGGCCCTCCACCTAGGGGCCTCTGAACCCAGCAAGCTACCCAAAGGTCCAGCTCTCTCCCTGGACTTGCAATAGAGGCCCCAGTGTGCCCCCTTGCCCTCCTCCTTGGGGCCTCTGACCCCAGCAAGCTACCAAGGGCTCCACCTCTCTCCCTGGACTTGCAGTAGAGGCCCCAGGGTGCCCATTGACCCTCCACCTAGGGGCCTCTGACCCCAGCAAGCTACCCAGGGGTCCACCTCTCTCCCTGGACTTATAGGCGAGGCCCCAGGGTGCCCCCTGGCCCTCCACCTGGGGGCTTCTGACCCCAGCAAACTACCCAGGGGTCCACCTCTCTTTCTGGACTTGCAGTAGAGTCCGCAGGGTGCCCCATGGCCCTCCACCTAGGGCCGTCTGACCCCAGCAAGCTACCCAGGGCTCCAACTCTCTTCCTGGACTTGCAGTATAGACCCCAGGGTGCCCCCTGGTCCTCCACCTAGGGGCCTCTGACCCTAGCAAATTACACAGGGGTCCACCTCTCTCCATGGACTTGCAGTAGAAGCCCGAGGGTGCCCCTTGGCCCTCCACCTAGGGGCCTCTGACCCCAGCAAGCTACAGAGAGTCCACCTCTCTCCCTGGACTTGCAGTAGAGGCCCCAGGGTGCCCCGTGGCCCTCCCACTAGGGGCCTCTGACACCAGCAAGCTTCCCAGTGGTCCACCTCTCTCCCTAGACTTGCAGTAGAGGCCCCAGGGTGACCCTTGGCCCTCCAACTAGGGGCCTCTGACCCCAGCAAGCTACCCAGGGTCCTACCTATCTCCTTGGACTTGCAGTAGAGTCCCCAGGGTGCCCCATGGCCCTCCACCAAGGGCCCTCTGACCCCAGCAAGCTACGCAGGGCTCCAACTCTCTCCCTGGACTTGCAGTATAGGCCTCAGGGTGCCCCCTGGTCCTCCACCTAGTTGCCCCTGACTCAAGCAAGCTGCCCAGGGGTCCACCTCTCTCCCTGGACTTGCAATAGAGGCCCCAGGGTGCCCCTTGGCCCTCCACCTAGGGGCCTCTGACCCCAGAAAGCTACCCAGGGGTCCACCTCTCTCCCTAGACTTGCAGACTAGGCCCCAGGGTGACCCTTGGCCCTCCACCTAGGGGCCTCTGACCCCAGCAAGCTGCCCAGGGGCCTGCCTATCTCCCTGGACTTGCAGTAGAGTCCCCAGGGTGCCCCATGGCCCTTCACCTAGGGCCCTCTGACCCCAGCAAGCTACCCAGGGGTCCACATCTTTCCCTGGACTTGCAATAGAGGCCCCAGGGTGCCCACTGACCCTCCACCTAGGGGCCTCTGACCCCAGCAAGCTACCCAGGGGTCCACATCTCTCCCTGGACTTGCAGTAGACACCCCTGGGTGCCCCCTGGCCCTCCACCTAGGGGCCTTTGACCCCAGCAAGCTACCCAGGGGTCCACCTCTTTCCATGGACTTATAGTAGAGGCCCCAGGGTGCCCCCTGGCCCTCCACCTAGGGGCCTCTGAGTCCAGCAAGCTACCCAGGGTTCCACATCTCTCCTTGGACTTGCAGTAGAGGCCCCAGGGTACCCCGTGGCCCTACACCTAGGGGCATCTGACCCCAGCAAGCTACCCAGGGCTCCACCTCTCTCCCTGGACTTGCAGCAGAGGCCCCAGGGTACCCCGTAGCCCTCCACCTAGGGGCCTCTGAGTCCAGCAAGCTACCCAGGGGTCCACATCTCTCCCTGGACTTGCAGTAGAGGCCCCAGGGTACCCTGTGGCCCTCCACCTAGGGGCCTCCGAACCCAGCAAGCTACCCAGGGGTCCAGCTTTCTCCCTGGACTTGCAATAGACGCCCCAGGGTGCCCTCTTGCCCTCCACCCAAGGGCTACTGACCCCAGCAAGCTACCCAGGGCTCCACCTCTCTCCCTGGACTTGTAGTAGAGGCCCTAGGCTGCCCTCTGGCCCTCCACCTAGGGGCCTCTGACCCAATCAAGCTACCCAAGGCTTCACCTCTCTCCCTGGACTTGCAGTAGAGGCCCCAGGGTGCCCATTGGCCCTCCACCTAGGGGCCTCTGACCCCAGCAAGCTACCCAGGGCTCCACCTATCTCCCTGGACTTGCAGTAGAGGCCCCAGGGTGCCCATTGGCCCTCCACCTAGGGGTCTCTGACCCCAGCAAGCTACCGAGGGGTCCACCTCTCTCCCTGGACTTGCAATAGAGGCCCCAGGGTGCCCCGTGACCCTCCACCTAGAGGCCTCTGACCCCAGCAAGCTACCCAGGGGTCCACCTCTCTCCCTGGACTTATAGGCGAGGCCCCAGGGTGCCCCCTGGCCCTCCCCCTGGGGGCTTCTGACCCCAGCAAACTACCCAGGGGTCCACCTCTTTCCATGGACTTATAGTAGAGGCCCCAGGGTGCCCCCTGGCCCTCCACCTAGGGGCCTCTGAGTCCAGCAAGCTACCCAGGGGTCCACATCTCTCCTTGGACTTGCAGTAGAGGCCCCAGGGTACCCCGTGGCCCTCCACCTAGGGGCATCTGACCCAAGCAAGCTACCAAGGGCTCCACCTCTCTCCCTGGACTTGCAGTAGAGGCCCCAGGGTGCCCATTGACCCTCCACCTAGGGGCCTCTGAACCCAGCAAGCTACCCAGGGGTCCACCTCTCTCCCTGGACTTAAAGGCAAGGCCCCAGGGTGCCCCCTGGCCCTCCACCTGGGGGCTTCAGACCCCAGCAAACTACCCAGGGGTCCACCTCTCTTCCTGGACTTGCAGTAGAGTCCCCAGTGTGCCCCATGGCCCTCCACCTAGGGGCCTCTGAACACAGCAAGCTACCGAAATTCCACCTCTCTCCGTGGACTTGCAGTAGAGGCCCCATGGTGCCCCGTGGCCCTCCACCTAGGGGCCTCTGACCCCAGCAAGCTACCCAGGGGTCCACATCTCTTCTTGGACTTGCAGTGGAGGCCCCTGGGAGCCCCCTGGCCCTCCACCTAGGGGCCTCTGACCCCAGCAAGCTACCCAGGGCTTCACCTCTCTCCCTGGGCTTGCAGTAGAGGCCCCAGGGTGCCCATTGGCCCTCCACCTAGGGGCCTATGACCCCAGCAAGCTACCGAGGGATCCACCTCTCTCCCTGGACTTGCAGTAGAGGCCCCAGGGTGCCCCATGGCCCTCCACCTAGGGCCCTCTGACCCCAGCAAGCTAGCCAGGGCTAAAACTCTCTCCTTGGACTTGCAATAGAGGCCCCAGGGTGCCCCTTGGCCCTCCACCTAGGGGCCTCTGACCCCAGAAAGCTACCCAGGGGTCCACCTCTCTCCCTAGACTTGCAGACTAGGCCCCAGGGTGACCCTTGGCCCTCCACCTAGGGGCTTCTGACCCCAGCAAGCTGCCCAGGGGCCTGCCTATCTCCCTGGACTTGCAGTAGAGTCCCCAGGGTGCCCCATGGCCCTCCACTTAGGCCCCTCTGGCCCCAGCAAGCTACCCAGGGCTCCACTTCTCTCCCTGGACTTGCAGTAGAGGCCCCAGGGTGCCCCTTGCCCTCCACCCAGGGGCTACTGACCCCCGGAAGCTACCCAGGGCTCCACCTCTCTCCCTGGACTTGCAGTAGAGGCCCCAGGGTACCCCGTGGCCCTCCACCTAGGGGCCTCTGACCCCAGCAGGCTACTCAGGGGTCCACATCTCTCCCTGGACTTGCAGTAGAGGCCCCAGGGTACCCTGTGGCCCTCCACCTAGGGGCCTCTGAACCCAGCAAGCTACCCAGGGGTCCAGCTCTCTCCCTGGACTTGCAATAGAGGCCCCAGTGTGCCCCCTTGCCCTCCTCCTTGGGGCCTCTGACCCCAGCAAGCTACCAAGGGCTCCACCTCTCTCCCTGGACTTGCAGTAGAGGCCCCAGGGTGCCCCCTGGCCCTCCACCTATGGGCATCTGACCCCGGCAAGCTACCCAGGGGTCCACCTCTCTCCCTGGACTTGCAGTATAGGACCCAGGGTGCCCCCTGGCCCTCCAACTAGGGGCATCTGACACCAGCAAGCTACCCAGGGGTCCACCTCTCTCCCTGTTCTTGCAGTATAGGCCCCAGGGTGCCCTCTGGCCTTCCACCTAGGGGCCTCTGACCCTAGCAAACTACCCAGGGGTCCACCTCTCTCCCTGGACTTGCTGTAGAGGCCCCAGTGTGCCCTTTGCCCTCCACCTAGGGGCCTCTGACCCCAGCAAGCTACCCTGGAGTCCACCTCTCTCCCTGGACTTGCAGTAAAGGCTCCAGGGTGCCCCTTGGCCCTCCACCTAGGGGCCTCTGAACACAGCAAGCTACCGAAATTCCACCTCTCTCCGTGGACTTGCAGTAGAGGCCCCAGGGTGCCCCATGGCCCTCCACCTAGGGGCCTCTGAACACAGCAAGCTACCGAAACTCCACCTCTCTCCCTGGACTTGCAGTAGAGGCCCCAGGCTGCCCCGTGGCCCTCCACCTAGGGGCCTCTGACCCCAGCAAGTTACCCAGGGGTCCACATCTCTCCTTGGACTTGCAGTGGAGGCCCCTGGGTGCCCCCTGGCCCTCCACCTAGGGGCCTCTGACCCCAGCAAGCTACTCAGGGCTTCACCTCTCTCCCTGGGCTTGCAGTAGAGGCCCCAGGGTGCCCATTGACCCTCCACCTAGGGGCCTCTGACCCCAGCAAGCTACCCAGGGGTCCACCTCTCTCCCTGGACTTATAGGCGAGGCCCCAGGGTGCCCCCTGGCCCTCCCCCTGGGGGCTTCTGACCCCAGCAAACTACCCAGGGGTCCACCTCTCTTCCTGGACTTGCAGTAGAGTCCGCAGGGTGCCCCATGGCCCTCCACCTAGGGCCGTCTGACCCCAGCAAGCTACCCAGGGCTCCAACTCTCTTCCTGGACTTGCAGTATAGACCCCAGGGTGCCCCCTGGTCCTCCACCTAGGGGCCTCTGACCCTAGCAAATTACACAGGGGTCCACCTCTCTCCCTGGACTTGCAGTAGAAGCCCCAGGGTGCCCCTTGGCCCTCCACCTAGGGGCCTCTGACCCCAGCAAGCTACGGAGAGTCCACCTCTCTCCCTGGACATGCAGTAGAGGCCCCAGGGTGCCCCGTGGCCCTCCCCTTAGGGGCCTCTGACACCAGCAAGCTTCCCAGTGGTTCACCTCTCTCCCTAGACTTGCAGTAGAGGCCCCAGGGTGACCCTTGGCCCTCCAACTAGGGGCCTCTGACCCCAGCAAGCTACCCAGGGTCCTACCTATCTCTTTGGACTTGCAGTAGAGTCCCCAGTGTGCCCCATGGCCCTCCACCTAGGGCTTCTGACCCCAGCAAGCTACCCAGGGCTCCAACTCTCTCCCTGGACTTGCAGTATAGGCCTCAGGGTGCCCCCTGGTCCTCCACCTAGTTGCCCCTGACTCAAGCAAGCTGCCCAGGGGTCCACCTCTCTCCCTGGACTTGCAATAGAGGCCCCAGGGTGCCCCTTGGCCCTCCACCTAGGGGCCTCTGACCCCAGAAAGCTACCCAGGGGTCCACCTCTCTCCCTAGACTTGCAGACTAGGCCCCAGGGTGACCCTTGGCCCTCCACCTAGGGGCCTCTGACCCCAGCAAGCTGCCCAGGGGCCTGCCTATCTCCCTGGACTTGCAGTAGAGTCCCCAGCGTGCCCCATGCCCCTTCACCTAGGGCCCTCTGACCCCAGCAAGCTACCCAGGGGTCCACATCTTTCCCTGGACTTGCAATAGAGGCCCCAGGGTGCCCCGTGACCCTCCACCTAGGGGCCTCTGACCCCAGCAAGCTACCCAGGGGTCCACATCTCTCCCTGGACTTGCAGTAGACACCCCTGGGTGCCCCCTGGCCCTCCACCTAGGGGCCTTTGACCCCAGCAAGCTACCCAGGGGTTCACCTCTTTCCATGGACTTATAGTAGAGGCCCCAGGGTGCCCCCTGGCCCTCCACCTAGGGGCCTCTGAGTCCAGCAAGCTACCCAGGGGTCCACATCTCTCCTTGGACTTGCAGTAGAGGCCCCAGGGTACCCCGTGGCCCTCCACCTAGGGGCATCTGACCCCAGCAAGCTACCAAGGGCTCCACCTCTCTCCCTGGACTTGCAGTAGAGGCCCCAGGGTGCCCATTGACCCTCCACCTAGGGGCCTCTGAACCCAGCAAGCTACCCAGGGGTCCACCTCTCTCCCTGGACTTAAAGGCGAGGCCCCAGGGTGCCCCCTGGCCCTCCACCTGGGGGCTTCAGACCCCAGCAAACTACCCAGGGGTCCACCTCTCTTCCTGGACTTGCAGTAGAGTCCCCAGGGTGCCCCATGGCCCTCCACCTAGGGGCCTCTGAACACAGCAAGCTACCGAAATTCCACCTCTCTCCGTGGACTTGCAGTAGAGGCCCCATGGTGCCCCGTGGCTCTCCACCTAGGGGCCTCTGACCCCAGCAAGCTACCCAGGGGTCCACATCTCTTCTTGGACTTGCAGTGGAGGCCCCTGGGAGCCCCCTGGCCCTCCACCTAGGGGCCTCTGACCCCAGCAAGCTACCCAGGGCTTCACCTCTCTCCCTGGGCTTGCAGTAGAGGCCCCAGGGTGCCCATTGGCCCTCCACCTAGGGGCCTATGACCCCAGCAAGCTACCGAGGGATCCACCTCTCTCCCTGGACTTGCAGTAGAGGCCCCAGGGTGCCCCATGGCCCTCCACCTAGGGCCCTCTGACCCCAGCAAGCTAGCCAGGGCTAAAACTCTCTCCTTGGACTTGCAATAGAGGCCCCAGGGTGCCCCTTGGCCCTCCACCTAGGGGCCTCTGACCCCAGAAAGCTACCCAGGGGTCCACCTCTCTCCCTAGACTTGCAGACTAGGCCCCAGGGTGACCCTTGGCCCTCCACCTAGGGGCTTCTGATCCCAGCAAGCTGCCCAGGGGCCTGCCTATCTCCCTGGACTTGCAGTAGAGTCCCCAGGGTGCCCCATGGCCGTCCACCTAGGGGCTTCTGACCCCAGCAAGCTGCCCAGGGGCCTGCCTATCTCCCTGGACTTGCAGTAGAGTCCCCAGGGTGCCCCATGGCCCTCCACTTAGGCCCCTCTGACCCCAGCAAGCTACCCAGGGCTCCACTTCTCTCCCTGGACTTGCAGTAGAGGCCCCAGGGTGCCCCCTTGCCCTCCACCCAGGGGCTACTGACCCCAGGAAGCTACCCAGGGCTCCACCTCTTTCCCTGGACTTGCAGTAGAGGCCCCAGGGTACCCCGTGGCCCTCCACCTAGGGGCCTCTGACCCCAGCAGGCTACTCAGGGGTCCACATCTCTCCCTGGACTTGCAGTAGAGGCCCCAGGGTACCCTGTGGCCCTCCACATAGGGGCCTCTGAACCCAGCAAGCTACCCAGGGGTCCAGCTCTCTCCCTGGACTTGCAATAGAGGCCCCAGTGTGCCCCCTTGCCCTCCTCCTTGGGGCCTCTGACCCCAGCAAGCTACCAAGGGCTCCACCTCTCTCCCTGGACTTGCAGTAGAGGCCCCAGGGTGCCCCCTGGCCCTCCACCTATGGGCATCTGACCCCAGCAAGCTACCCAGGGGTCCACCTCTCTCCCTGGTCTTGCAGTATAGGCCCCAGGGTGCCCTCTGGCCTTCCACCTAGGGGCCTCTGACCCTAGCAAACTACCCAGGGGTCCACCTCTCTCCCTGGACTTGCTGTAGAGGCCCCAGTGTGCCCTTTGCCCTCCACCTAGGGGCCTCTGACCCCAGCAAGCTACCCTGGAGTCCACCTCTCTCCCTGGACTTGCAGTAAAGGCTCCAGGGTGCCCCTTGGCCCTCCACCTAGGGGCCTCTGAACACAGCAAGCTACCGAAATTCCACCTCTCTCCGTTTACTTGCAGTACAGGCCCCAGGGTGCCCCATGGCCCTCCACCTAGGGGCCTCTGAACACAGCAAGCTACCGAAACTCCACCTCTCTTCCTGGTCTTGCAGTAGAGGCCCCAGGCTGCCCCGTGGCCCTCCACCTAGGGGCCTCTGACCCCAGCAAGCTACCCAGGGGTCCACATCTCTCCTTGGACTTGCAGTGGAGGCCCCTGGGTGCCCCCTGGCCCTCCACCTAGGGGCCTCTGACCCCAGCAAGCTACTCAGGGCTTCACCTCTCTCCCTGGGCTTGCAGTAGAGGCCCCAGGGTGCCCATTGGCCCTCCACCTAGGGGCCTATGACCCCAGCAAGCTACCGAGGGGTCCACCTCTCTCCCTGGACTTGCAGTAGAGGCCCCAGGGTGCCCCATGGCCCTCCACTCAAGGCCCTCTGACCCCAGCAAGCTACCCAGGGCTAAAACTCTCTCCCTGGACTTGCAGTAAAGGCCTCATGGTGCCCCCTGGTCCTCCACCTAGGGGCCCCTGACCCAAGCAAGCTGCCCAGGCGTCCACCTCTCTGCCTGGACTTGCAATAGAGGCCCCAGGGTGCCCCTTGGCCCTCCACCTAGGGGCCTCTGACAACAAAAAGCTACCCAGGGGTCCAGCTCTCTCCCTAGACTTGCAGACTAGGCCCCAGGGTGACCATTGGCCCTCCACCTAGGGGCTTCTGACCCCAGCAAGCTGCCCAGGGGCCTGCCTATCTCCCTGGACTTGCAGTAGAGTCCCCAGGGTGCCCCATGGCCGTCCACCTAGGGGCTTCTGACCCCAGCAAGCTGCCCAGGGGCCTGCCTATCTCCCTGGACCTGCAGTAGAGTCCCCAGGGTGCCCCATGGCCCTCCACCTAGGGCCCAATGACTCCAGCAAGCTACCCAGGGCTCCACTTCTCTCCCTGGACTTGCAGTAGAGGCCCCAGGGTGCACCCTTGCCTTCCACCCAGGGGCTACTGACCCCAGGAAGCTACCCAAGGCTCCACCTCTTTCCCTGGACTTGCAGTAGAGGCCCCAGGGTACCCCGTGGCCCTCCACCTAGGGGCCTCTGACCCCAGCAGGCTACTCAGGGGTCCACATATCTCCCTGGACTTGCAGTAGAGGCCCCAGGGTACCCTGTGGCCCTCCACCTAGGGGCCTCTGAACCCAGCAAGCTACCCAGGGGTCCAGCTCTCTCCCTGGACTTGCAATAGAGGCCCCAGGGTGCCCCCTTGCTCTCCACCTAGGGGCCTCTGACCCCAGCAAGCTACCAAGGGCTCCACCTCTCTCCCTGGACTAGCAGTATATGCCCCAGGGTGACCCCTGGTCCTCCACCTAGGGGCCCCTGACCCAAGCAAGCTGCCCAGAGGTCCACCTCTCTCCCTGGACTTGCAATAGAGGCCCCAGGGTGCCCCCTGGCCCTCCAACTAGGGGCCTCTGACCCCAGCAAGCTACAGAGAGTCCACCTCTCTCCCTGGACTTGCAGTAGAGGCCCCAGGGTGCCCCGTGGCCCTCCCCCTAGGGGCCTCTGACACCAGCAAGCTTCCCAGTGGTCCACCTCTCTCCCTAGACTTGCAGTAGAGGCCCCAGGGTGACCCTTGGCCCTCCAACTAGGGGCCTCTGACCCCAGCAAGCTACCCAGGGTCCTACCTATCTCCTTGGACTTGCAGTAGAGTCCCCAGGGTGCCCCATGGCCCTCCACCAAGGGCCCTCTGACCCCAGCAAGCTACGCAGGGCTCCAACTCTCTCCCTGGACTTGCAGTATAGGCCTCAGGGTGCCCCCTGGTCCTCCACCTAGTTGCCCCTGACTCAAGCAAGCTGCCCAGGGGTCCACCTCTCTCCCTGGACTTGCAATAGAGGCCCCAGGGTGCCCCTTGGCCCTCCACCTAGGGGCCTCTGACCCCAGAAAGCTACCCAGGGGTCCACCTCTCTCCCTAGACTTGCAGACTAGGCCCCAGGGTGACCCTTGGCCCTCCACCTAGGGGCCTCTTTCCCCAGCAAGCTGCCCAGGGGCCTGCCTATCTCCCTGGACTTGCAGTAGAGTCCCCAGGGTGCCCCATGGCCCTTCACCTAGGGCCCTCTGACCCCAGCAAGCTACCCAGGGGTCCACATCTTTCCCTGGACTTGCAATAGAGGCCCCAGGGTGCCCACTGACCCTCCACCTAGGGGCCTCTGACCCCAGCAAGCTACCCAGGGGTCCACATCTCTCCCTGGACTTGCAGTAGACACCCCTGGGTGCCCCCTGGCCCTCCACCTAGGGGCCTTTGACCCCAGCAAGCTACCCAGGGGTCCACCTCTTTCCATGGACTTATAGTAGAGGCCCCAGGGTGCCCCCTGGCCCTCCACCTAGGGGCCTCTGAGTCCAGCAAGCTACCCAGGGTTCCACATCTCTCCTTGGACTTGCAGTAGAGGCCCCAGGGTACCCCGTGGCCCTACACCTAGGGGCATCTGACCCCAGCAAGCTACCCAGGGCTCCACCTCTCTCCCTGGACTTGCAGCAGAGGCCCCAGGGTACCCCGTAGCCCTCCACCTAGGGGCCTCTGAGTCCAGCAAGCTACCCAGGGGTCCACATCTCTCCCTGGACTTGCAGTAGAGGCCCCAGGGTACCCTGTGGCCCTCCACCTAGGGGCCTCCGAACCCAGCAAGCTACCCAGGGGTCCAGCTTTCTCCCTGGACTTGCAATAGACGCCCCAGGGTGCCCTCTTGCCCTCCACCCAAGGGCTACTGACCCCAGCAAGCTACCCAGGGCTCCACCTCTCTCCCTGGACTTGTAGTAGAGGCCCTAGGCTGCCCTCTGGCCCTCCACCTAGGGGCCTCTGACCCAATCAAGCTACCCAAGGCTTCACCTCTCTCCCTGGACTTGCAGTAGAGGCCCCAGGGTGCCCATTGGCCCTCCACCTAGGGGCCTCTGACCCCAGCAAGCTACCCAGGGCTCCACCTATCTCCCTGGACTTGCAGTAGAGGCCCCAGGGTGCCCATTGGCCCTCCACCTAGGGGTCTCTGACCCCAGCAAGCTACCGAGGGGTCCACCTCTCTCCCTGGACTTGCAATAGAGGCCCCAGGGTGCCCCGTGACCCTCCACCTAGAGGCCTCTGACCCCAGCAAGCTACCCAGGGGTCCACCTCTCTCCCTGGACTTATAGGCGAGGCCCCAGGGTGCCCCCTGGCCCTCCCCCTGGGGGCTTCTGACCCCAGCAAACTACCCAGGGGTCCACCTCTTTCCATGGACTTATAGTAGAGGCCCCAGGGTGCCCCCTGGCCCTCCACCTAGGGGCCTCTGAGTCCAGCAAGCTACCCAGGGGTCCACATCTCTCCTTGGACTTGCAGTAGAGGCCCCAGGGTACCCCGTGGCCCTCCACCTAGGGGCATCTGACCCAAGCAAGCTACCAAGGGCTCCACCTCTCTCCCTGGACTTGCAGTAGAGGCCCCAGGGTGCCCATTGACCCTCCACCTAGGGGCCTCTGAACCCAGCAAGCTACCCAGGGGTCCACCTCTCTCCCTGGACTTAAAGGCAAGGCCCCAGGGTGCCCCCTGGCCCTCCACCTGGGGGCTTCAGACCCCAGCAAACTACCCAGGGGTCCACCTCTCTTCCTGGACTTGCAGTAGAGTCCCCAGTGTGCCCCATGGCCCTCCACCTAGGGGCCTCTGAACACAGCAAGCTACCGAAATTCCACCTCTCTCCGTGGACTTGCAGTAGAGGCCCCATGGTGCCCCGTGGCCCTCCACCTAGGGGCCTCTGACCCCAGCAAGCTACCCAGGGGTCCACATCTCTTCTTGGACTTGCAGTGGAGGCCCCTGGGAGCCCCCTGGCCCTCCACCTAGGGGCCTCTGACCCCAGCAAGCTACCCAGGGCTTCACCTCTCTCCCTGGGCTTGCAGTAGAGGCCCCAGGGTGCCCATTGGCCCTCCACCTAGGGGCCTATGACCCCAGCAAGCTACCGAGGGATCCACCTCTCTCCCTGGACTTGCAGTAGAGGCCCCAGGGTGCCCCATGGCCCTCCACCTAGGGCCCTCTGACCCCAGCAAGCTAGCCAGGGCTAAAACTCTCTCCTTGGACTTGCAATAGAGGCCCCAGGGTGCCCCTTGGCCCTCCACCTAGGGGCCTCTGACCCCAGAAAGCTACCCAGGGGTCCACCTCTCTCCCTAGACTTGCAGACTAGGCCCCAGGGTGACCCTTGGCCCTCCACCTAGGGGCTTCTGACCCCAGCAAGCTGCCCAGGGGCCTGCCTATCTCCCTGGACTTGCAGTAGAGTCCCCAGGGTGCCCCATGGCCCTCCACTTAGGCCCCTCTGGCCCCAGCAAGCTACCCAGGGCTCCACTTCTCTCCCTGGACTTGCAGTAGAGGCCCCAGGGTGCCCCTTGCCCTCCACCCAGGGGCTACTGACCCCAGGAAGCTACCCAGGGCTCCACCTCTCTCCCTGGACTTGCAGTAGAGGCCCCAGGGTACCCCGTGGCCCTCCACCTAGGGGCCTCTGACCCCAGCAGGCTACTCAGGGGTCCACATCTCTCCCTGGACTTGCAGTAGAGGCCCCAGGGTACCCTGTGGCCCTCCACCTAGGGGCCTCTGAACCCAGCAAGCTACCCAGGGGTCCAGCTCTCTCCCTGGACTTGCAATAGAGGCCCCAGTGTGCCCCCTTGCCCTCCTCCTTGGGGCCTCTGACCCCAGCAAGCTACCAAGGGCTCCACCTCTCTCCCTGGACTTGCAGTAGAGGCCCCAGGGTGCCCCCTGGCCCTCCACCTATGGGCATCTGACCCCGGCAAGCTACCCAGGGGTCCACCTCTCTCCCTGGACTTGCAGTATAGGACCCAGGGTGCCCCCTGGCCCTCCAACTAGGGGCATCTGACACCAGCAAGCTACCCAGGGGTCCACCTCTCTCCCTGTTCTTGCAGTATAGGCCCCAGGGTGCCCTCTGGCCTTCCACCTAGGGGCCTCTGACCCTAGCAAACTACCCAGGGGTCCACCTCTCTCCCTGGACTTGCTGTAGAGGCCCCAGTGTGCCCTTTGCCCTCCACCTAGGGGCCTCTGACCCCAGCAAGCTACCCTGGAGTCCACCTCTCTCCCTGGACTTGCAGTAAAGGCTCCAGGGTGCCCCTTGGCCCTCCACCTAGGGGCCTCTGAACACAGCAAGCTACCGAAATTCCACCTCTCTCCGTGGACTTGCAGTAGAGGCCCCAGGGTGCCCCATGGCCCTCCACCTAGGGGCCTCTGAACACAGCAAGCTACCGAAACTCCACCTCTCTCCCTGGACTTGCAGTAGAGGCCCCAGGCTGCCCCGTGGCCCTCCACCTAGGGGCCTCTGACCCCAGCAAGTTACCCAGGGGTCCACATCTCTCCTTGGACTTGCAGTGGAGGCCCCTGGGTGCCCCCTGGCCCTCCACCTAGGGGCCTCTGACCCCAGCAAGCTACTCAGGGCTTCACCTCTCTCCCTGGGCTTGCAGTAGAGGCCCCAGGGTGCCCATTGACCCTCCACCTAGGGGCCTCTGACCCCAGCAAGCTACCCAGGGGTCCACCTCTCTCCCTGGACTTATAGGCGAGGCCCCAGGGTGCCCCCTGGCCCTCCCCCTGGGGGCTTCTGATCCCAGCAAACTACCCAGGGGTCCACCTCTCTTCCTGGACTTGCAGTAGAGTCCGCAGGGTGCCCCATGGCCCTCCACCTAGGGCCGTCTGACCCCAGCAAGCTACCCAGGGCTCCAACTCTCTTCCTGGACTTGCAGTATAGACCCCAGGGTGCCCCCTGGTCCTCCACCTAGGGGCCTCTGACCCTAGCAAATTACACAGGGGTCCACCTCTCTCCCTGGACTTGCAGTAGAAGCCCCAGGGTGCCCCTTGGCCCTCCACCTAGGGGCCTCTGACCCCAGCAAGCTACGGAGAGTCCACCTCTCTCCCTGGACATGCAGTAGAGGCCCCAGGGTGCCCCGTGGCCCTCCCCTTAGGGGCCTCTGACACCAGCAAGCTTCCCAGTGGTTCACCTCTCTCCCTAGACTTGCAGTAGAGGCCCCAGGGTGACCCTTGGCCCTCCAACTAGGGGCCTCTGACCCCAGCAAGCTACCCAGGGTCCTACCTATCTCTTTGGACTTGCAGTAGAGTCCCCAGTGTGCCCCATGGCCCTCCACCTAGGGCTTCTGACCCCAGCAAGCTACCCAGGGCTCCAACTCTCTCCCTGGACTTGCAGTATAGGCCTCAGGGTGCCCCCTGGTCCTCCACCTAGTTGCCCCTGACTCAAGCAAGCTGCCCAGGGGTCCACCTCTCTCCCTGGACTTGCAATAGAGGCCCCAGGGTGCCCCTTGGCCCTCCACCTAGGGGCCTCTGACCCCAGAAAGCTACCCAGGGGTCCACCTCTCTCCCTAGACTTGCAGACTAGGCCCCAGGGTGACCCTTGGCCCTCCACCTAGGGGCCTCTGACCCCAGCAAGCTGCCCAGGGGCCTGCCTATCTCCCTGGACTTGCAGTAGAGTCCCCAGCGTGCCCCATGCCCCTTCACCTAGGGCCCTCTGACCCCAGCAAGCTACCCAGGGGTCCACATCTTTCCCTGGACTTGCAATAGAGGCCCCAGGGTGCCCCGTGACCCTCCACCTAGGGGCCTCTGACCCCAGCAAGCTACCCAGGGGTCCACATCTCTCCCTGGACTTGCAGTAGACACCCCTGGGTGCCCCCTGGCCCTCCACCTAGGGGCCTTTGACCCCAGCAAGCTACCCAGGGGTCCACCTCTTTCCATGGACTTATAGTAGAGGCCCCAGGGTGCCCCCTGGCCCTCCACCTAGGGGCCTCTGAGTCCAGCAAGCTACCCAGGGGTCCACATCTCTCCTTGGACTTGCAGTAGAGGCCCCAGGGTACCCCGTGGCCCTCCACCTAGGGGCATCTGACCCCAGCAAGCTACCAAGGGCTCCACCTCTCTCCCTGGACTTGCAGTAGAGGCCCCAGGGTGCCCATTGACCCTCCACCTAGGGGCCTCTGAACCCAGCAAGCTACCCAGGGGTCCACCTCTCTCCCTGGACTTAAAGGCGAGGCCCCAGGGTGCCCCCTGGCCCTCCACCTGGGGGCTTCAGACCCCAGCAAACTACCCAGGGGTCCACCTCTCTTCCTGGACTTGCAGTAGAGTCCCCAGGGTGCCCCATGGCCCTCCACCTAGGGGCCTCTGAACACAGCAAGCTACCGAAATTCCACCTCTCTCCGTGGACTTGCAGTAGAGGCCCCATGGTGCCCCGTGGCTCTCCACCTAGGGGCCTCTGACCCCAGCAAGCTACCCAGGGGTCCACATCTCTTCTTGGACTTGCAGTGGAGGCCCCTGGGAGCCCCCTGGCCCTCCACCTAGGGGCCTCTGACCCCAGCAAGCTACCCAGGGCTTCACCTCTCTCCCTGGGCTTGCAGTAGAGGCCCCAGGGTGCCCATTGGCCCTCCACCTAGGGGCCTATGACCCCAGCAAGCTACCGAGGGATCCACCTCTCTCCCTGGACTTGCAGTAGAGGCCCCAGGGTGCCCCATGGCCCTCCACCTAGGGCCCTCTGACCCCAGCAAGCTAGCCAGGGCTAAAACTCTCTCCTTGGACTTGCAATAGAGGCCCCAGGGTGCCCCTTGGCCCTCCACCTAGGGGCCTCTGACCCCAGAAAGCTACCCAGGGGTCCACCTCTCTCCCTAGACTTGCAGACTAGGCCCCAGGGTGACCCTTGGCCCTCCACCTAGGGGCTTCTGATCCCAGCAAGCTGCCCAGGGGCCTGCCTATCTCCCTGGACTTGCAGTAGAGTCCCCAGGGTGCCCCATGGCCGTCCACCTAGGGGCTTCTGACCCCAGCAAGCTGCCCAGGGGCCTGCCTATCTCCCTGGACTTGCAGTAGAGTCCCCAGGGTGCCCCATGGCCCTCCACTTAGGCCCCTCTGACCCCAGCAAGCTACCCAGGGCTCCACTTCTCTCCCTGGACTTGCAGTAGAGGCCCCAGGGTGCCCCCTTGCCCTCCACCCAGGGGCTACTGACCCCAGGAAGCTACCCAGGGCTCCACCTCTTTCCCTGGACTTGCAGTAGAGGCCCCAGGGTACCCCGTGGCCCTCCACCTAGGGGCCTCTGACCCCAGCAGGCTACTCAGGGGTCCACATCTCTCCCTGGACTTGCAGTAGAGGCCCCAGGGTACCCTGTGGCCCTCCACATAGGGGCCTCTGAACCCAGCAAGCTACCCAGGGGTCCAGCTCTCTCCCTGGACTTGCAATAGAGGCCCCAGTGTGCCCCCTTGCCCTCCTCCTTGGGGCCTCTGACCCCAGCAAGCTACCAAGGGCTCCACCTCTCTCCCTGGACTTGCAGTAGAGGCCCCAGGGTGCCCCCTGGCCCTCCACCTATGGGCATCTGACCCCAGCAAGCTACCCAGGGGTCCACCTCTCTCCCTGGACTTGCAGTATAGGACCCAGGGTGCCCCCTGGCCCTCCAACTAGGGGCATCTGACACCAGCAAGCTACCCAGGGGTCCACCTCTCTCCCTGGTCTTGCAGTATAGGCCCCAGGGTGCCCTCTGGCCTTCCACCTAGGGGCCTCTGACCCTAGCAAACTACCCAGGGGTCCACCTCTCTCCCTGGACTTGCTGTAGAGGCCCCAGTGTGCCCTTTGCCCTCCACCTAGGGGCCTCTGACCCCAGCAAGCTACCCTGGAGTCCACCTCTCTCCCTGGACTTGCAGTAAAGGCTCCAGGGTGCCCCTTGGCCCTCCACCTAGGGGCCTCTGAACACAGCAAGCTACCGAAATTCCACCTCTCTCCGTTTACTTGCAGTACAGGCCCCAGGGTGCCCCATGGCCCTCCACCTAGGGGCCTCTGAACACAGCAAGCTACCGAAACTCCACCTCTCTTCCTGGTCTTGCAGTAGAGGCCCCAGGCTGCCCCGTGGCCCTCCACCTAGGGGCCTCTGACCCCAGCAAGCTACCCAGGGGTCCACATCTCTCCTTGGACTTGCAGTGGAGGCCCCTGGGTGCCCCCTGGCCCTCCACCTAGGGGCCTCTGACCCCAGCAAGCTACTCAGGGCTTCACCTCTCTCCCTGGGCTTGCAGTAGAGGCCCCAGGGTGCCCATTGGCCCTCCACCTAGGGGCCTATGACCCCAGCAAGCTACCGAGGGGTCCACCTCTCTCCCTGGACTTGCAGTAGAGGCCCCAGGGTGCCCCATGGCCCTCCACTCAAGGCCCTCTGACCCCAGCAAGCTACCCAGGGCTAAAACTCTCTCCCTGGACTTGCAGTAAAGGCCTCATGGTGCCCCCTGGTCCTCCACCTAGGGGCCCCTGACCCAAGCAAGCTGCCCAGGCGTCCACCTCTCTGCCTGGACTTGCAATAGAGGCCCCAGGGTGCCCCTTGGCCCTCCACCTAGGGGCCTCTGACAACAAAAAGCTACCCAGGGGTCCAGCTCTCTCCCTAGACTTGCAGACTAGGCCCCAGGGTGACCATTGGCCCTCCACCTAGGGGCTTCTGACCCCAGCAAGCTGCCCAGGGGCCTGCCTATCTCCCTGGACTTGCAGTAGAGTCCCCAGGGTGCCCCATGGCCGTCCACCTAGGGGCTTCTGACCCCAGCAAGCTGCCCAGGGGCCTGCCTATCTCCCTGGACCTGCAGTAGAGTCCCCAGGGTGCCCCATGGCCCTCCACCTAGGGCCCAATGACTCCAGCAAGCTACCCAGGGCTCCACTTCTCTCCCTGGACTTGCAGTAGAGGCCCCAGGGTGCACCCTTGCCTTCCACCCAGGGGCTACTGACCCCAGGAAGCTACCCAAGGCTCCACCTCTTTCCCTGGACTTGCAGTAGAGGCCCCAGGGTACCCCGTGGCCCTCCACCTAGGGGCCTCTGACCCCAGCAGGCTACTCAGGGGTCCACATATCTCCCTGGACTTGCAGTAGAGGCCCCAGGGTACCCTGTGGCCCTCCACCTAGGGGCCTCTGAACCCAGCAAGCTACCCAGGGGTCCAGCTCTCTCCCTGGACTTGCAATAGAGGCCCCAGGGTGCCCCCTTGCTCTCCACCTAGGGGCCTCTGACCCCAGCAAGCTACCAAGGGCTCCACCTCTCTCCCTGGACTAGCAGTATATGCCCCAGGGTGACCCCTGGTCCTCCACCTAGGGGCCCCTGACCCAAGCAAGCTGCCCAGAGGTCCACCTCTCTCCCTGGACTTGCAATAGAGGCCCCAGGGTGCCCCCTGGCCCTCCAACTAGGGGCCTCTGACCCCAGCAAGCTACCCAGGGTCCTACCTATCTCCTTGGACTTGCAGTAGAGTCCCCAGGGTGCCCCATGGCCCTCCACCTAGGGCCCTCTGACCCCAGCAAGCTACCCAGGGCTCCAACTCTCTCCCTGGACTTGCAGTATAGGCCTCAGGGTGCCCCCTGGTCCTCCACCTAGTTGCCCCTGACTCAAGCAAGCTGCCCAGGGGTTCACCTCTCCCCCTGGACTTTCAATAGAGGCCCCAGGGTGCCCCTTGGCCCTCCACCAAGGGGCCTCTGACCCCAGAAAGCTACCCAGGGGTCCACCTCTCTCCCTAGACTTGCAGACTAGGCCCCAGGGTGACCCTTGGCCCTCCACCTAGGGGCCTCTGACCCCAGCAAGCTGCCCAGGGGCCTGCCTATCTCCCTGGACTTGCAGTAGAGTCCCCAGGGTGCCCCATGGTCCTTCACCTAGGGCCCTCTGACCCCAGCAAGCTACCCAGGGGTCCACATCTCTCCCTGGACTTGCAGTAGACACCCCTGGGTGCCCCCTGGCCCTCCACCTAGGGGCCTTTGACCCCAGCAAGCTACCCAGGGGTCCACCTCTTTCCATGGACTTATAGTAGAGGCCCCAGGGTGCCCCCTGGCCCTCCACCTAGGGGCCTCTGAGTCCAGCAAGCTACCCAGGGGTCCACATCTCTCCTTGGACTTGCAGTAGAGGCCCCAGGGTACCCATTGACCCTCCACCTAGGGGCCTCTGACCCTAGCAAGCTACCCAGGGGTCCACCTCTCTCCCTGGACTCATAGGTGAGGCCCCAGGGTGCCCCCTGGCCCTCCACCTAGGGGCCTCTGAGTCCAGCAAGCTACCAAGGGCTCCACCTCTCTCCCTGGACTAGCAGTATAGGCCCCAGGGTGCCCCCTGGCCCTCCAACTAGGGGCTTCTGACCCCAGCAAGCTACCTAGGGGTCCACCTCTCTCCTTGGACTTGCAGTATAGGCCCCAGGGTGCCCCCTGGCCCTCCACCTAGGGGCATCTGACCTCAGCAAGCTACCCAGGGGTCCACCTCTCTCCCTGGACTTGCAGTATAGGACCCAGGGTGCCCCCTGGCCCTCCACCAAGGGGCATCTGACACCAGCAAGCTACCCAGGGGTCCACCTCTCTCCCTGGACTTGCAGTATAGGCCCCAGGGTGCCCTCTGGCCTTCCACCTAGGGGCCTCTGACCCTAGCAAACTACCCAGGGGTCCACCTCTCTCCCTGGACTTGCTGTAGAGGCCCCAGGGTGCCCCTTGCCCTCCACCTAGGGGCCTCTGACCCCAGCAAGCTACCCTGGAGTCCACCTCTCTCCCTGGACTTGCAGTAGAGGCCCCAGGGTGCCCCTTGGCCCTCCACCTAGGGGCCTCTGAACACAGCAAGCTACCGAAATTCCACCTCTCTCCGTGGACTTGCAGTAGAGGCCCCAGGGTGCCCCGTGGCCCTCCACCTAGGGGCCTCTGACCCCAGCAAGCTACCCAGGGGTCCACATCTCTCCTTGGACTTGCAGTGGAGGCCCCTGGGTGCCCCCTGGCCCTCTTCCTAGGGGCCTCTGACCCCAGCAAGCTACCCAGGGCTTCACCTCTCTCCCTGGGCTTGCAGTAGAGGCCCCAGGTTGCCCATTGGCCCTCCACCTAGGGGCCTATGACCCCAGCAAGCTACCGAGGGGTCCACCTCTCTCCCTGGACTTGCAGTAGAGGCCCCAGGGTGCCCCATGGCCCTCCACCTAGGGCCCTCTGACCCCAGCAAGCTACCCAGGGCTAAAACTCTCTCCTTGGACTTGCAGTATAGGCCTCAGGGTGCCCCCTGGTCCTCCACCTAGGGGCCCCTGACCCAAGCAAGCTGCCCAGGGGTCCACCTCTCTGCCTGGACTTGCAATAGAGGCCTCAGGGTGCCCCTTGGCCCTCCACCTAGGGGCCTCTGACCCCAGAAAGCTACCCAGGGGTCCACCTCTCTCCCTAGACTTGCAGACTAGGCCCCAGGGTGACCCTTGGCCCTCCACCTAGGGGCCTCTGACCCCAGCAAGCTGCCCTGGGGCCTGCCTATCTCCCTGGACTTGCAGTAGTGTCCCCAGGGTGCCCCATGGCTGTCCACCTAGGGGCTTCTGACCCCAGCAAGCTGCCCAGGGGCCTGCCTATCTCCCTGGACTTGCAGTAGAGTCCCCAGGGTGCCCCATGGCCCTCCACCTAGGGCCCTCTGACCCCAGCAAGCTACCCAGGGCTCCACTTCTCTCCTTGGACTTGCAATAGAGGCCCCAGGGTGCCCCCTTGCCCTCCACCTAGGGGCCTCTGACCCCAGCAAGCTACCAAGGGCTCCACCTCTCTCCCTGGACTTGCAGTAGAGGCCCCAGGGTGCCCATTGACCCTCCACCTAGGGGCCTCTGACCCCAGCAAGCTACCCAGGGGTCCACTACTCTCCCTGGACTTATAGACGAGGCCCCAGGGTGCCCCCTGGCCCTCCACCTGGGGGCCTCTGACCCCAGCAAACTACCCAGGGGTCCACCTCTCTTCCTGGACTTGCAGTAGAGTCCGCAGGGTTCCCCATGGCCCTCCACCTAGGGCCGTCTGACCCCAGCAAGCTACCCAGGGCTCCAACTCTCTTCCTGGACTTGCAGTATAGACCCCAGGGTGCCCCCTGGTCCTCCACCTAGGGGCCTCTGACCCTAGCAAATTACACAGGGGTCCACCTCTCTCCCTGGACTTGCAGTAGAGGCCCCAGGGTGCCCCTTGGCCCTGCACCTAGGGGCCTCTGACCCTAGCAAGCTACAGAGAGTCCACCTCTCTCCCTGGACTTGCAGTAGAGGCCCCAGGGTGCCCCGTGGCCCTCCCCCTAAGGGCCTCTGACACCAGCAAGCTTCCCAGTGGTCCACCTCTCTCCCTAGACTTGCAGTAGAGGCCCCAGGGTGACCCTTGGCCCTCCAACTAGGGGCCTCTGACCACAGCAAGCTACCCAGGGTCCTACCTATCTCCTTGGACTTGCAGTAGAGTCCCCAGGGTGCCCCATGGCCCTCCACCTAGGGCCCTCTGACCCCAGCAAGCTACCCAGGGCTCCAACTCTCTCCCTGGACTTGCAGTATAGGCCTCAGGGTGCCCCCTGGTCCTCCACCTAGTTGCCCCTGACTCAAGCAAGCTGCCCAGGGGTACACCTCTCTCCCTGGACTTGCAATAGAGGCCCCTGGGTGCCCCTTGGCCCTCCACCTAGGGGCCTCTGACCCCAGAAAGCTACCCAGGGGTCCACCTCTCTCCCTAGACTTGCAGACTAGGCCCCAGGGTGACCCTTGGCCTGACCCCAGCAAGCTACCCAGGGGTCCACCTCTCTCCCTGGACTTGCAGTATAGGCCCCAGGGTGTCCCCTGGCCCTCCAACTAGGGGCCTCTGACCCCAGCAAGCTACCCAGGGGTCCACCTCTCTCCTTGGACTTGCAGTATAGGCCCCAGGGTGCCCCCTGGTCCTCCACCTAGGGGCCCTTGACCCCAGCAAGCTACTCAGGGGTCCACCTCTCTCCCTGAACTTGCAGTATAGGACCCAGGGTGCCCCCTGGCCCTCCACCTAGGGGCATCTGACACCAGCAAGCTACCTAAGGGTCCACCTCTCTCCCTGGACTTGCAGTATAGGCCCCAGGGTGCCCCCTGTTCCTCCACCTAGGGGCCTCTGACCCTAGCAAACTACCCAGGGGTCTAACTCTCTCCCTGGACTTGCAATAGAGGCCCCAGGGTGCCCCATGGCCCTCCACCTAGGGGCCTCTGACCCCAGAAAGCTACCCAGGGGTCCACCTCTCTCCCTAGACTTGCAGTAGTGTCCCCAGGGTGCCCCATGGCTCTCCACGTAGGGCCCTCTGACCCCAGCAAGCTACCCAAGGGTCCAACTCTCTCCCTGGACTTGCAGTAGAGGCCACAGGGTACCCCTGGCCCTCCATCCAGGGGCCTCTGAACCCAGCAAGCTACCCAAGGGTCCACCTCTCTCCCTGGACTTATAGTAGAGGCCCTATGGTGCCCCCTGGCCCTCCCCATAGGGGCCTCTGACACCAGCAAGCTTCCCAGTGATTCACCTCTCTCCCTGGACTTGCAGTAGAGGCCCCAGGGTACCCCGTGGCCCTCCACCTAGGGGCCTCTGACCCCAGCAAGCTACCCAGGGGTCCACCTCTCTTCCTGGACTTGCAGTATAGGCCCCAGGGTGCCCCCTGGCCCTCCAACTAGGGGCCTCTGACCCCAGCAAGCTACCCAGCGGTCCACCTCTCTCCTTGGACTTGCAGTATAGGCCCCAGGGTGCCCCCTGGCCCTCCACCCAGGGGCTACTGACCCCAGCAAGCTACCCAGGGCTCCACCTCTCTCCCTGGACTTGCAGTAGAGGCCCCAGGGTACACCGTGGCTCTCCACCTAGGGGCCTCTGACCCCAGCAAGCTACCCAGGGGTCCACATCTCTCCCTGGACTTGCAGTAGAGGCCCCAGGGTGCCCATTGGCCCTCCACCTAGGGGTCTCTGATCCCAGCAAGCTACCGAGGGGTCCACCTCTCTCCCTGGACTTGCAATAGAGGCCCCAGGGTGCCCCTTGCCCTCCACCTAGGGGCCTCTGACCCCAGCAAGCTACCCAGGGGTCCAACTCTCTCCCTGGACTTGAAATAGAGGCCCCAGGGTGCCCCCTTGCCCTCCACCCAGGGGCTACTGACCCCAGCAAGCTACCCAGGGCTCCACCTCTCTCCCTGGACTTGTAGTAGAGGCCCTAGGCTGCCCTCTGGCCCTCCACCTAGGGGCCTCTGACCCCAGCAAGCTACCCAGGGCTCCACCTCTCTCCCTTGACTTGCAGTAGAGGCCCCAGGTTGACCCTTGGCCCTCCACCTAGGGCCCTTTGACCCCAGCAAGCTACCCAGGGGTCCACCTCTCTCCCTGGACTTGCAGTATAGAACACAGGGTGCCCCCTTGCCCTCCACCTAGGGGCCTCTGACCCCAGCAAGCTACCCAGGGCTCCACCTCTCTCCCTGGACTTGCAGTAGAGGCCCCAGGGTGCCCCCTTGCCCTCCACCCAGGGGCTACTGGCCCTAGCAAGCTACCCAGGGCTCCACCTCTCTCCCTGGACTTGCAGTAGAGGCCCCAGGGTGCCCCCTTGCCCTCCACCTAGGGGCCTCTGACCCCAGCAAGCTACCCTGGAGTCCACCTCTCTCCCTGGACTTGCAGTTTAGGCCCCAGGGTGCCACTTGGCCCTCCACCTAGGGGCCTCTGAACACAGCAAGCTACCGAAATTCCACCTCTCTCCGTGGACTTGCTTTAGAGGCCCCGGGGTGGCCCGTGGCCCTCCACCTAGGGGCCTCTGACCCCTGTAAGCTTCCCAGGGGTCCACATCTCTCTTTGGACTTGCAGTGGAGCCCCCTGGGTGCCCCCTGGCCCACCACCTAGGGGCCTCTGACCCCAGCAAGCTACCGAGGGGTCGAACTCTCTCCCTGGACTTGCAGTAGAGGCCCCAGGGTGCCCATTGGCCCTCCACCTAGGGCCCTCTGACCCCAGCAAGCTACCCAGGGCTAAAACTCTCACCCTGGACTTGCAGTATAGGCCTCAGGGTGCCCCCTGGTCCTCCACCTAGGGGCCCCTGACCCAAGCAAGCTGCCCAGGGGTCCACCTCTCTCCCTGGACTTGCAATAGAGGCCCCTGGGTGCCCCCTGGCCCTCCACCTAGGGGCCTCTGACCCCAGCAAGCTACACAGGGGTCCACCTCTCTCCCTGGACTTTTAGTAGAGGCCCCAGGGTGCCCCCTGGCCCTCCACCTAGGGGCCTCTGACCCCAGCAAACTACCCAGGGGTCCACCTCTCTTCCTGGACTTGCAGTAGAGGCCCTACGGTGCCCCCTGGCCCTCCCTCTAGGGGCCTCTGACACCAGCAAGCTTCCCAGTGGTCCACCTCTCTCCCTAGACTTGCAGTAGAGGCCCCAGGGTGACCCTTGGCCCTCCACCTAGGGGCCTCTGACCCCAGCAAGCTACCCAGGGTCAACCTATCTCCCTGGACTTGCAGTAGAGTCCCCAGGGTGCCCCATGGCCCTCCACCTAGGGCCCTCTGACCCCAGCAAGCTACCCAGGGCTCCAACTCTCTCCCTGGACTAGCAGTATAGGCCCCAGGGTGCCCCCTGGTCCTCCACCTAGGGGCCCCTGACCCAATCAAGCTGCCCATAGGTCCACATCTCACCCTGGACTTGTAATAGAGGCCCCAGGGTGCCCCCTGGCCCTCCCCCTAGGGGCCTCTGACACCAGCAAGCTTCCCAGTGGTCCACCTCTCTCCCTAGACTTGCAGTAGAGGCCCCAGGGTGACCCTTGGCCCTCCACCTAGGGAACTCTGACCCCAACAAGCTACCCAGGGCTCCACCTCTCTCCCTGGACTTGCAGTAGAGGCCCCAGGGTGCCCATTGGCCCTCCACCTAGGGGTCTCTGACCCCAGCAAGCTACCGAGGGGTCCACCTCTCTCCCTGAACTTGCAATAGAGGCCCCAGGGTGCCCCGTGACCCTCCACCTAGGGGCCTCTGACCCCAGCAAGCTACCCAGGGGCCCACATCTCTCCCTGGACTTGCAGTAGAGGCCCCAGGGTGCCCCTTGGTCCTCCACCTAGGGGCCTCTGACCCCAGCAAGCTACCAAGGGGTCCACCTCTCTCCCTGGACTTGCAATAAAGGCCCAGGGTGCCCCGTGACCCTCCACCTAGGGGCCTCTGACCCCAGCAAGCTACCCAGGGGTCCACCTCTCTTCCTGGACTTGCAGTATAGGCCCCAGGGTGCCCCCTGGCCCTCCAACTAGGGGCTTCTGACCCCAGCAAGCTACCCAGGGGTCCACCTCTCTCCTTGGACTTGCAGTATAGGCCCCAGGGTGCCCCCTGGCCTTCCACCCAGGGGCTACTGACCCCAGCAAGCTACCCAGGGCTCCACCTCTCTCCCTGGACTTGCAGTAGAGGCCCCAGGGTACCCCTTGCCTTCCACCTAGGGGCCTCTGACCCCAGCAAGCTACCCAGGGGTCCACATCTCTCCCTGGACTTGCAGTAGAGGCCCCAGGGTGCCCATTGGCCCTCCACCTAGGGGTCTCTGATCCCAGCAAGCTACCGAGGGGTCCACCTCTCTCCCTGGACTTGCAATAGAGGCCCCAGGGTGCCCCGTGACCCTCCACCTAGGGGCCTCTGACCCCAGCAAGCTACCCAGGGGTCCACCTCTCTCCCTAGACTTGCAGTATAGGCCCCTGGGTGCCCCCTGGCCCTCCACCTAGGGGCCTCTGAACCCAGCAAGCTACCCAGGGGTCCACATCTCTCTGTGGACTTGCAGTAGACGCCGCTGGGTGCCCCCTGGCCCTCCACCTAGGGGCCCTTTGACCCCAGCAAGCTACCCAGGGGTCCACTTCTCTTCCTGGACTTGCAGTAGAGGCCCTACGGTGCCACCTGGCCCTACCCCTAGGGGCCTCTGACACCAGCAATCTTCCCAGTGGTCCACCTCTCTCCCTAGACTTGCAGTAGAGGCCCCAGGGTGACCCTTGGCCCTCCACCTAGGGGCCTCTGACCCCAGCAAGCTACCCAGGGTCCACCTATCTCCCTGGAATTGCAGTAGAGTCCTCAGGGTGCCCCATGGCCCTCCACCTAGGGCCCTCTGACCCCAGCAAGCTACCCAGGGCTCCAACTCTCTCCCTGGACTAGCAGTATAGGCCCCAGGGTGCCCCCTGGTCCTCCACCGAGGGGCCCCTGACCCAAGCAAGCTGCCCAGAGGTCCACCTCTCTCCCTGGACTTGCAATAGAGGCCCCAGGGTGCCCCCTGGCCCTCCCCCTAGGGGCCTCTGACACCAGCAAGCTTCCCAGTGGTCCACCTCTCTCCCTAGACTTGCAGTAGAGGCCCCAGGGTGACCCTTGGCCCTCCACCTAGGGACCTCTGACCCCAGCAAGCTACCCAGGGGCCTACCTATCTCCCTGGACTTGCAGTAGAGTCCCCAGGGTGCCCCATGGCCCTCCACCTTGGGACCTCTGACCCCAGCAAGCTGCCCAGGGGTCCACCTCTCTCCCTGGACTTATAGTAGAGGCCCTACGGTGCCCCCTGGCCCTCCCATTAGGTTCTACTGACCCCAGCAAGCTTCCCAGTGATTCACCTCTCTCCCTGGACTTGCAGTAGAGGCCCTAGCCTGCCGTCTGGCCCTCCACCTATGGGCCTCTGACCCCAGCAAGCTACCCAGGGCTTCACCTCTCTCCCTGGACTTGCAGTAGAGACCCCAGTGTGCCCATTGGCCCTCCACCTAGGGGCCTCTGACCCCAGCAAGCTACCGAGGGGTCCACCTCTCCCTGGACTTGCAGTAGAGGCCCCAGGGTGCCCCTTGGCCCTCCACCTAGGGGCCTCTGACCCCAGCAAGCTACCGAGGGGTCCACCTCTCTCTCTGGACTTGCAATAGAGGCCCCAGGGTGCCCTGTGACCCTCCACCTAGGGGCCTCTGACCCCAGCAAGCTACCCAGGGGTCCACCTCTCTCTCTGGACTTGCAATAGAGGCCCCAGGGTGCCCCGTGACCCTCCACCTAGGGGCCTCTGACCCCAGCAAGCTACCCAGGGGCCTACCTATCTCCCTGGACTTGCAGTAGAGTCCCCAGGGTGCCCCATGGCCCTCCACCTAGGGCCCTCTGACCCCAGCAAGCTACCCAGGGCTCCAACTCTCTCCCTGGACTAGCAGTATAGGCCCCAATGTGCCCCCAGGTCCTCCACCAGGGGCCCCTGACCCAAGCAAGCTGCCCAGAGGTCCACCTCTCTCCCTGGACTTGCAATAGAGGCCCCAGGGTGCCCCCTGGCCCTCCCCCTAGGGGCCTCTGACACCAGCAAGCTTCCCAGTGGTCCACCTCTCTCCCTAAACTTGCAGTAGAGGCCCCAGGGTGACCCTTGGCCCACCACCTAGGGACCTCTGACCCCAGCAAGCTACCCAGAGGCCTACCTATCTCCCTGGACTTGCAGTAGAGTCCCCAGGGTGCCCCATGGCCCTACACCCTGGGCCCTCTGATCCCCAAAAAGCTACCCTGGGCTCCAACTCTCTCCCTGGACTTGCAGTATAGGCCCCAGGGTGCCCCCTGGTCCTCCACCTAGGGGCCCCTGACCCAAGCAAGCTGCCCAGGGGCCTGCCTATCTCCCTGGACTTGCAGTAGTGTCCCCAGGGTGCCCCATGGCCCTCCACGTAGGGCCCTCTGACCCCAGCAAGCTACCCAAGGGTCCAACTCTCTCCCTGGACTTGCAGTAGAGGCCCCAGGGTACCCCTGGACCTCCATCCAGGGGCCTCTGAACCCAGCAAGCTACCCAGGCGTCCACCTCTCTCCCTGGACTTATAGTAGAGGCCCTATGGTGCCCCCTGGCCCTCCCCATAGGGGCCTCTGAGACCAGCAAGCTTCCCAGTGATTCACCTCTCTCCCTGGACTTGCAGTAGAGGCCCCAGGGTACCCCGTGGCCCTCCACCTAGGGGCCTCTGACCCCATCAAGCTACCCAGGGGTCCACCTCTCTTCCTGGACTTGCAGTATAGGCCCCAGGGTGCCCCCTGGCCCTCCAACTAGGGGCCTCTGACCCCAGCAAGCTACCCAGCGGTCCACCTCTCTCCTTGGACTTGCAGTATAGGCCCCAGGGTGCCCCCTGGCCCTCCACCCAGGGGCTACTGACCCCAGCAAGCTACCCAGGGCTCCACCTCTCTCCCTGGACTTGCAGTAGAGGCCCCAGGGTACCCCGTGGCTCTCCACCAAGGGGCCTCTGACCCCAGCAAGCTACCCAGGGGTCCACATCTCTCCCTGGACTTGCAGTAGAGGCCCCAGGGTGCCCATTGGCCCTCCACCTAGGGGTCTGTGATCCCAGCAAGCTACCGAGGGGTCCACCTCTCTCCCTGGACTTGCAATAGAGGCCCCAGGGTGCCCCGTGACCCTCCACCTAGGGGCCTCTGACCCCAGCAAGCTACCCAGGGGTCCACCTCTCTCCCTGGACTTGCAGTATAGGCCCCTGGGTGCCCCCTGGCCCTCCACCTAGGGGCCTCTGACCCCAGCAAGCTACCCAGGGGTCCAACTCTCTCCATGGACTTGCAATAGAGGCCCCAGGGTGCCCCCTTGCCCTCCAGCCAGGGGCTACTGACCCCAGCAAGCTACCCAGGGCTCCACCTCTCTCCCTAGTCTTGTAGTAGAGGCCCTAGGCTGCCCTCTGGCCCTCCACCTAGGGGCCTCTGACCCCAGCAAGCTACCCAGGGCTCCACCTCTCTCCCTGGACTTGCAGTAGAGGCCCCAGGTTGACCCTTGGCCCTCCACCTAGGGCCCTTTGACCCCAGCAAGCTACCCAGGGGTCCACCTCTCTCCCTGGACTTGCAGTATAGAACACAGGGTGCCCCCTTGCCCTCCACCTAGGGGCCTCTGACCCCAGCAAGCTACCCAGGGCTCCACCTCTCTCACTGGACTTGCAGTAGAGGCCCCAGGGTGCCCCCTTGCCCTCCACCTAGGGGCTACTGGCCCCAGCAAGCTACCCAGGGCTCCACCTCTCACCCTGGAGTTGCAGTAGAGGCCCCAGGGTACCCCGTGGCCCTCCACCTAGGGGCCTCTGAACCCAGCAAGCTACCCAGGGGTCCAGCTCCCTCCGTGGACTTGCAATAGAGGCCCCAGGGTGCCCCCTTGCCCTCCACCCAGGGGCTACTGACCCCAGCAAGCTACCCAGGGCTCCACCTCTCTCCCTGGACTTGTAGTAGAGGCCCTAGGCTGCCCTCTGGCCCTCCACCTAGGGGCCTCTGACCCCAGCAAGCTACCCAAGGCTTCACAACTCTCCCTGGACTTGCAGTAGAGGCTCCAGGGTGCCCTTTGGCCCTCCACCTAGGGGCCTCTGACCCCAGCAAGCTACCGAGGGGTCCACCTCTCTCCCTGGACTTGCAGTAGAGGCCCCAGGGTGCCCCGTGGCCCTCCACCTAGGGGCCTCTGACCCCAGCAAGCTACCCAGGGTCCTACCTATCTCCCTGTACTTGCAGTAGAGTCCCCAGGGTGCCCCATGGCCCTCCACCTAGGGCCCTCTGACCCCAGCAAGCTACCCAGGGCTCCATCTCTCTCCCTGGACTTGCAGTAAAGGCCTCAGGGTGCCCCCTGGTCCTCCACCTAGGGGCCCCTGACCCAAGCAAGCTGCCCAGGGGTCCATCTCTCTCCCTGGACTTGCAATAGAGGCCCCAGGGTGCCCCTTGGCCCTCCACCTAGGGGCCTCATACCCCAGAAAGCTACCCAGGGGTCCACCTTTCTCCCTAGACTTGCAGACTAGGCTCCAGGGTGACCCTTGGCCCTCCACCTAGGGGCTTTTGACCCCAGCAAGCTGCACAGGGGCCTGCCTATCTCCCTGGACTTGCAGTAGAGCCCACAGGGTGCCCCATGGCCCTCCACAAAGGGCCCTCTGACCCCAGCAAGCTACCCAGGGGTCCACATCTCTCCCTGGACTTGCAATATAGGCCACAGGGTGCCCCCTTGCCCTCCACCTAGGGGCCTCTGACCCCAGCAAGCTACCCAGGGCTCCACTTCTCTCCCTGGACTTGCAGAAGAGGCCCCAGGGTGCCCCCTTGCCCTCCACCCAGGGTTATTGACCCCAGCAAGCTACCCAGGGCTCCAACTCTCTCCCTAGACTTGCAGTCGAGGCCCCAAGGTGCCCCCTTGCCCTCCACCCAGGGGCTACTGACCCCAGCAAGCTACCCTGGGCTCCACTTCTCTCCCTGGACTCTCAGTAGAGGCCCCAGGGTACCCTGTGGCCCTCCACCTAGGGGCCTCTGAGTCCAGCAAGCTACCCAGGGGTCCACATCTCTCCCTGGACTTGCAGTAGAGGCCCCAGGGTAGCCCGTGGCCCTCCACCTAGGGGCCTCTGAACCCAGCAAGCTAACCAGGGGTCCACCTCTCTCCCTGGACTTGTAGTAGAGGCCCTAGGCTGCCCTCTGGCCCTCCACCTAGGGGCCTCTGACCCCAGCAAGCTACCCTGGGTTCCACCTCTCTCCCTGGATTTGCAGTAGAGGCCCCAGAGTGCCCATTGGCCCCTTCACCTAGGGGTCTCTGACCCCAGCAAGCTACCGAGGGGTCCCCCTCTCTCCCTGGACTTGCAATAGAGGCCCCAGGGTGCCCCATGACCCTCCACTTAGGGGCCTCTGACCCCAGCAAGCTACCCAGGGGTCCACCTCTCTCCCTGGACTTGCAGTATAGGCCCCAGGGTGCCCCCTGGCCCTCCAACTAGGGGCCTCTGACCCCAGCAAGCTACCCAGGGGTCCACCTCTCTCCTTGGACTTGCAGTATAGGCCCCAGGGTGCCCCCTGGCCCTCCACCTAGGGGCATCTGACCACAGCAAGCTACCCAGGGTTCCACCTCTCTCCCTGGACTTGCAGTATAGGACCCAGGGTGCCCCCTGGCCCTCCACCTAGGGGCATCTGACACCAGCAAGCTACCCAGGGGTCCACCTCTCTCCCTGGACTTGCAGTATAGGCCTCAGGGTGCCCCCTGGTCCTCCACCTAGGGGCCCCTGACCCAAGCAAGCTGCCCAGGGGTCCACCTCTCTCCCTGGACTTGCAATAGAGGCCCCAGGGTGCCCTCTGGCCCTCCACCTAGGGGCCTCTGACCCCAGAAAGCTACCCAGGGGTCCACCTCTCTCCCTAGACTTGCAGACTAGGCCCCAGGGTGACCCTTGGCCCTCCACCTAGGGGCTTCTGACCCCAGCAAGCCGCCCAGGGGCCTGCCTATCTCCCTGGACTTGCAGTAGAGCCCCCAGGGTGCCCCATGGCCCTCCACCTAGGGCAGTCTGACCCCAGCAAGCTACCCAGGGCTCCACTTCTCTCCCTGGACTTGCAGTAGAGGCCCCAGGGTGCCCCCTTGCCCTCCACCCAGGGGCTACTGACCCCAGCAAGCTACCCAGGGCTCCACCTCTCTCCCTGGACTTGCAGTAGAGGCCCCAGGGTGCCCCCTGGCCCTCCAACTAGGGGCATCTAACACCAGCAAGCTACCCAGGGGTCCACCTCTCTCCCTGGACTTGCAGTATAGGCCCCAGGGTGCCCTCTGGCCCTCCACCTAGGGGCATCTGACACCAGTAAGCTACCCAGGGGTCCACCTCTCTCCCTGGACTTGCAGTATAGGCCCCAGTGTGCCCTCTGGCCCTCCACCTAGGGGCCTCTAACCCCAGCAAGCTACCCATGGGTCCACATCTCTCCCTGGACTTGCAGTAGAGGCCCCAGGGTACCCCGTGGCCCTCCACCTAGGGACCTTTGACCCCAGCAAGCTACCCAGGGGCCTACCTATCTCCCTGTACTTGCAGTAAAGTCCCCAGGGTGCCCCATGGCCCTCCACCTTGGGCCCTCTGACCCCAGCAAGCTACCCAGGGCTCCAACTCTCTCCCTGGACTTGCAGTATAGGACCCAGGGTGCCCCCTGGTCCTCCACCTAGGGGCCCTTGACCCAAGCAAGCTGCCCAGGGGTCCACCTCTCTCCCTGGACTTGCAATAGAGGCCCCAGGGTGCCCCTTGTGCCTCCACCTAGGGGCCTCTGACCCCAGAAAGCTACCCAGGGGTCCACCTCTCTCCCTAGACTTGCAGACTAGGCCCCAGGGTGACCCTTGGCCCTCCACCTAGGGGCCTCTGACCCCAGCAAGCTACCCAGGGGCCTACCTATCTCCCTGGACTTGCAGTAGAGTCCCCAGGGTGTCCCATGGCCCTCCACCTTGGGCCCTCTGACCCCAGCAAGCTACCCAGGGGTCCAACTCTCTCCCTGGACTTGCAGTAGAGGCTCCAGGGTACCCCGTGGCCCTCCACCCAGGGGCCTCTGAACCCAGCAAGCTACCCAGGGGTCCACCTCTCTCCCTGGACTTATAGTAGAGGCCCTACGGTGCCCCCTGGCCCTCCCCTTAGGGGCTACTGACCCCAGCAAGCTTCCCAGTGATTCACCTCTCTCCCTGGACTTGCAGTAGAGGCCCTAGGCTGCCCTCTGGCCCTCCACCTATTGGCCTCTGACCCCAGCAAGCTACCCAGGGGTCCACCTCTCCCTGTACTTGCAGTAGAGGCCCCAGGGTGCCCCTTGGCCCTCCACCTAGGGGCCTCTGACCCCAGCAAGCTACCCAGGGGTCCACCTCTCTCCCTGGACTTGCAATAGATGCCCCATGGTGCCCCGTGATCCTCCACCTAGGGGCATCTGACCCCAGCAAGCTACCCAGGGGTCCATCTCTCTCCCTGGACTTGCAATAGAGGCCCCAGGGTGCCCCTTGGCCCTCCACCTAGGGGCCTCTGACCCCAGAAAGCTACCCAGGAGTCAACCTCTCTCCCTGGACTTGCAGTAGAGTCCCCAGGGTGCCCCATGGCCCTCCACCTAGGGCCCACTGACCCCAGCAAGCTACCCAGGGCTCCAACTCTCTCCCTGGACTAGCAGTATAGGCCCCAATGTGCCCCCAGGTCCTCCACCTAGGGGCCTCTGACCCCAGCAAGCTGCCCAGGGGCCTGCCTATCTCCCTGGACTTGCAGTAGTGTCCCCAGGGTGCCCCATGGCCCTCCTCGTAATGCCCTCTGACCCCAGCAAGCTACCCAGGGGTCCACCTCTCTCCCTGGACTTGCAGTATAGGCCCCAGGGTGCCCTCTGGCCTTCCACCTAGGGGCCTCTGACCCTAGCAAACTACCCAGGGGTCCACCTCTCTCCCTGGACTTGCTGTAGAGGCCCCAGGGTGCCCCTTGCCCTCCACCTAGGGGCCTCTGACCCCAGCAAGCTACCCTGGAGTCCACCTCTCTCCCTGGACTTGCAGTAGAGGCCCCAGGGTGCCCCTTGGCCCTCCACCTAGGGGCCTCTGAACACAGCAAGCTACCGAAATTCCACCTCTCTCCGTGGACTTGCAGTAGAGGCCCCAGGGTGCCCCGTGGCCCTCCACCTAGGGGCCTCTGACCCCAGCAAGCTACCCAGGGGTCCACATCTCTCCTTGGACTTGCAGTGGAGGCCCCTGGGTGCCCCCTGGCCCTCTTCCTAGGGGCCTCTGACCCCAGCAAGCTACCCAGGGCTTCACCTCTCTCCCTGGGCTTGCAGTAGAGGCCCCAGGTTGCCCATTGGCCCTCCACCTAGGGGCCTATGACCCCAGCAAGCTACCGAGGGGTCCACCTCTCTCCCTGGACTTGCAGTAGAGGCCCCAGGGTGCCCCATGGCCCTCCACCTAGGGCCCTCTGACCCCAGCAAGCTACCCAGGGCTAAAACTCTCTCCTTGGACTTGCAGTATAGGCCTCAGGGTGCCCCCTGGTCCTCCACCTAGGGGCCCCTGACCCAAGCAAGCTGCCCAGGGGTCCACCTCTCTGCCTGGACTTGCAATAGAGGCCTCAGGGTGCCCCTTGGCCCTCCACCTAGGGGCCTCTGACCCCAGAAAGCTACCCAGGGGTCCACCTCTCTCCCTAGACTTGCAGACTAGGCCCCAGGGTGACCCTTGGCCCTCCACCTAGGGGCCTCTGACCCCAGCAAGCTGCCCTGGGGCCTGCCTATCTCCCTGGACTTGCAGTAGTGTCCCCAGGGTGCCCCATGGCTGTCCACCTAGGGGCTTCTGACCCCAGCAAGCTGCCCAGGGGCCTGCCTATCTCCCTGGACTTGCAGTAGAGTCCCCAGGGTGCCCCATGGCCCTCCACCTAGGGCCCTCTGACCCCAGCAAGCTACCCAGGGCTCCACTTCTCTCCTTGGACTTGCAATAGAGGCCCCAGGGTGCCCCCTTGCCCTCCACCTAGGGGCCTCTGACCCCAGCAAGCTACCAAGGGCTCCACCTCTCTCCCTGGACTTGCAGTAGAGGCCCCAGGGTGCCCATTGACCCTCCACCTAGGGGCCTCTGACCCCAGCAAGCTACCCAGGGGTCCACTACTCTCCCTGGACTTATAGACGAGGCCCCAGGGTGCCCCCTGGCCCTCCACCTGGGGGCCTCTGACCCCAGCAAACTACCCAGGGGTCCACCTCTCTTCCTGGACTTGCAGTAGAGTCCGCAGGGTTCCCCATGGCCCTCCACCTAGGGCCGTCTGACCCCAGCAAGCTACCCAGGGCTCCAACTCTCTTCCTGGACTTGCAGTATAGACCCCAGGGTGCCCCCTGGTCCTCCACCTAGGGGCCTCTGACCCTAGCAAATTACACAGGGGTCCACCTCTCTCCCTGGACTTGCAGTAGAGGCCCCAGGGTGCCCCTTGGCCCTGCACCTAGGGGCCTCTGACCCTAGCAAGCTACAGAGAGTCCACCTCTCTCCCTGGACTTGCAGTAGAGGCCCCAGGGTGCCCCGTGGCCCTCCCCCTAAGGGCCTCTGACACCAGCAAGCTTCCCAGTGGTCCACCTCTCTCCCTAGACTTGCAGTAGAGGCCCCAGGGTGACCCTTGGCCCTCCAACTAGGGGCCTCTGACCACAGCAAGCTACCCAGGGTCCTACCTATCTCCTTGGACTTGCAGTAGAGTCCCCAGGGTGCCCCATGGCCCTCCACCTAGGGCCCTCTGACCCCAGCAAGCTACCCAGGGCTCCAACTCTCTCCCTGGACTTGCAGTATAGGCCTCAGGGTGCCCCCTGGTCCTCCACCTAGTTGCCCCTGACTCAAGCAAGCTGCCCAGGGGTACACCTCTCTCCCTGGACTTGCAATAGAGGCCCCTGGGTGCCCCTTGGCCCTCCACCTAGGGGCCTCTGACCCCAGAAAGCTACCCAGGGGTCCACCTCTCTCCCTAGACTTGCAGACTAGGCCCCAGGGTGACCCTTGGCCTGACCCCAGCAAGCTACCCAGGGGTCCACCTCTCTCCCTGGACTTGCAGTATAGGCCCCAGGGTGTCCCCTGGCCCTCCAACTAGGGGCCTCTGACCCCAGCAAGCTACCCAGGGGTCCACCTCTCTCCTTGGACTTGCAGTATAGGCCCCAGGGTGCCCCCTGGTCCTCCACCTAGGGGCCCTTGACCCCAGCAAGCTACTCAGGGGTCCACCTCTCTCCCTGAACTTGCAGTATAGGACCCAGGGTGCCCCCTGGCCCTCCACCTAGGGGCATCTGACACCAGCAAGCTACCTAAGGGTCCACCTCTCTCCCTGGACTTGCAGTATAGGCCCCAGGGTGCCCCCTGTTCCTCCACCTAGGGGCCTCTGACCCTAGCAAACTACCCAGGGGTCTAACTCTCTCCCTGGACTTGCAATAGAGGCCCCAGGGTGCCCCATGGCCCTCCACCTAGGGGCCTCTGACCCCAGAAAGCTACCCAGGGGTCCACCTCTCTCCCTAGACTTGCAGTAGTGTCCCCAGGGTGCCCCATGGCTCTCCACGTAGGGCCCTCTGACCCCAGCAAGCTACCCAAGGGTCCAACTCTCTCCCTGGACTTGCAGTAGAGGCCACAGGGTACCCCTGGCCCTCCATCCAGGGGCCTCTGAACCCAGCAAGCTACCCAAGGGTCCACCTCTCTCCCTGGACTTATAGTAGAGGCCCTATGGTGCCCCCTGGCCCTCCCCATAGGGGCCTCTGACACCAGCAAGCTTCCCAGTGATTCACCTCTCTCCCTGGACTTGCAGTAGAGGCCCCAGGGTACCCCGTGGCCCTCCACCTAGGGGCCTCTGACCCCAGCAAGCTACCCAGGGGTCCACCTCTCTTCCTGGACTTGCAGTATAGGCCCCAGGGTGCCCCCTGGCCCTCCAACTAGGGGCCTCTGACCCCAGCAAGCTACCCAGCGGTCCACCTCTCTCCTTGGACTTGCAGTATAGGCCCCAGGGTGCCCCCTGGCCCTCCACCCAGGGGCTACTGACCCCAGCAAGCTACCCAGGGCTCCACCTCTCTCCCTGGACTTGCAGTAGAGGCCCCAGGGTACACCGTGGCTCTCCACCTAGGGGCCTCTGACCCCAGCAAGCTACCCAGGGGTCCACATCTCTCCCTGGACTTGCAGTAGAGGCCCCAGGGTGCCCATTGGCCCTCCACCTAGGGGTCTCTGATCCCAGCAAGCTACCGAGGGGTCCACCTCTCTCCCTGGACTTGCAATAGAGGCCCCAGGGTGCCCCTTGCCCTCCACCTAGGGGCCTCTGACCCCAGCAAGCTACCCAGGGGTCCAACTCTCTCCCTGGACTTGAAATAGAGGCCCCAGGGTGCCCCCTTGCCCTCCACCCAGGGGCTACTGACCCCAGCAAGCTACCCAGGGCTCCACCTCTCTCCCTGGACTTGTAGTAGAGGCCCTAGGCTGCCCTCTGGCCCTCCACCTAGGGGCCTCTGACCCCAGCAAGCTACCCAGGGCTCCACCTCTCTCCCTTGACTTGCAGTAGAGGCCCCAGGTTGACCCTTGGCCCTCCACCTAGGGCCCTTTGACCCCAGCAAGCTACCCAGGGGTCCACCTCTCTCCCTGGACTTGCAGTATAGAACACAGGGTGCCCCCTTGCCCTCCACCTAGGGGCCTCTGACCCCAGCAAGCTACCCAGGGCTCCACCTCTCTCCCTGGACTTGCAGTAGAGGCCCCAGGGTGCCCCCTTGCCCTCCACCCAGGGGCTACTGGCCCTAGCAAGCTACCCAGGGCTCCACCTCTCTCCCTGGACTTGCAGTAGAGGCCCCAGGGTGCCCCCTTGCCCTCCACCTAGGGGCCTCTGACCCCAGCAAGCTACCCTGGAGTCCACCTCTCTCCCTGGACTTGCAGTTTAGGCCCCAGGGTGCCACTTGGCCCTCCACCTAGGGGCCTCTGAACACAGCAAGCTACCGAAATTCCACCTCTCTCCGTGGACTTGCTTTAGAGGCCCCGGGGTGGCCCGTGGCCCTCCACCTAGGGGCCTCTGACCCCTGTAAGCTTCCCAGGGGTCCACATCTCTCTTTGGACTTGCAGTGGAGCCCCCTGGGTGCCCCCTGGCCCACCACCTAGGGGCCTCTGACCCCAGCAAGCTACCGAGGGGTCGAACTCTCTCCCTGGACTTGCAGTAGAGGCCCCAGGGTGCCCATTGGCCCTCCACCTAGGGCCCTCTGACCCCAGCAAGCTACCCAGGGCTAAAACTCTCACCCTGGACTTGCAGTATAGGCCTCAGGGTGCCCCCTGGTCCTCCACCTAGGGGCCCCTGACCCAAGCAAGCTGCCCAGGGGTCCACCTCTCTCCCTGGACTTGCAATAGAGGCCCCTGGGTGCCCCCTGGCCCTCCACCTAGGGGCCTCTGACCCCAGCAAGCTACACAGGGGTCCACCTCTCTCCCTGGACTTTTAGTAGAGGCCCCAGGGTGCCCCCTGGCCCTCCACCTAGGGGCCTCTGACCCCAGCAAACTACCCAGGGGTCCACCTCTCTTCCTGGACTTGCAGTAGAGGCCCTACGGTGCCCCCTGGCCCTCCCTCTAGGGGCCTCTGACACCAGCAAGCTTCCCAGTGGTCCACCTCTCTCCCTAGACTTGCAGTAGAGGCCCCAGGGTGACCCTTGGCCCTCCACCTAGGGGCCTCTGACCCCAGCAAGCTACCCAGGGTCAACCTATCTCCCTGGACTTGCAGTAGAGTCCCCAGGGTGCCCCATGGCCCTCCACCTAGGGCCCTCTGACCCCAGCAAGCTACCCAGGGCTCCAACTCTCTCCCTGGACTAGCAGTATAGGCCCCAGGGTGCCCCCTGGTCCTCCACCTAGGGGCCCCTGACCCAATCAAGCTGCCCATAGGTCCACATCTCACCCTGGACTTGTAATAGAGGCCCCAGGGTGCCCCCTGGCCCTCCCCCTAGGGGCCTCTGACACCAGCAAGCTTCCCAGTGGTCCACCTCTCTCCCTAGACTTGCAGTAGAGGCCCCAGGGTGACCCTTGGCCCTCCACCTAGGGAACTCTGACCCCAACAAGCTACCCAGGGCTCCACCTCTCTCCCTGGACTTGCAGTAGAGGCCCCAGGGTGCCCATTGGCCCTCCACCTAGGGGTCTCTGACCCCAGCAAGCTACCGAGGGGTCCACCTCTCTCCCTGAACTTGCAATAGAGGCCCCAGGGTGCCCCGTGACCCTCCACCTAGGGGCCTCTGACCCCAGCAAGCTACCCAGGGGCCCACATCTCTCCCTGGACTTGCAGTAGAGGCCCCAGGGTGCCCCTTGGTCCTCCACCTAGGGGCCTCTGACCCCAGCAAGCTACCAAGGGGTCCACCTCTCTCCCTGGACTTGCAATAAAGGCCCAGGGTGCCCCGTGACCCTCCACCTAGGGGCCTCTGACCCCAGCAAGCTACCCAGGGGTCCACCTCTCTTCCTGGACTTGCAGTATAGGCCCCAGGGTGCCCCCTGGCCCTCCAACTAGGGGCTTCTGACCCCAGCAAGCTACCCAGGGGTCCACCTCTCTCCTTGGACTTGCAGTATAGGCCCCAGGGTGCCCCCTGGCCTTCCACCCAGGGGCTACTGACCCCAGCAAGCTACCCAGGGCTCCACCTCTCTCCCTGGACTTGCAGTAGAGGCCCCAGGGTACCCCTTGCCTTCCACCTAGGGGCCTCTGACCCCAGCAAGCTACCCAGGGGTCCACATCTCTCCCTGGACTTGCAGTAGAGGCCCCAGGGTGCCCATTGGCCCTCCACCTAGGGGTCTCTGATCCCAGCAAGCTACCGAGGGGTCCACCTCTCTCCCTGGACTTGCAATAGAGGCCCCAGGGTGCCCCGTGACCCTCCACCTAGGGGCCTCTGACCCCAGCAAGCTACCCAGGGGTCCACCTCTCTCCCTAGACTTGCAGTATAGGCCCCTGGGTGCCCCCTGGCCCTCCACCTAGGGGCCTCTGAACCCAGCAAGCTACCCAGGGGTCCACATCTCTCTGTGGACTTGCAGTAGACGCCGCTGGGTGCCCCCTGGCCCTCCACCTAGGGGCCCTTTGACCCCAGCAAGCTACCCAGGGGTCCACTTCTCTTCCTGGACTTGCAGTAGAGGCCCTACGGTGCCACCTGGCCCTACCCCTAGGGGCCTCTGACACCAGCAATCTTCCCAGTGGTCCACCTCTCTCCCTAGACTTGCAGTAGAGGCCCCAGGGTGACCCTTGGCCCTCCACCTAGGGGCCTCTGACCCCAGCAAGCTACCCAGGGTCCACCTATCTCCCTGGAATTGCAGTAGAGTCCTCAGGGTGCCCCATGGCCCTCCACCTAGGGCCCTCTGACCCCAGCAAGCTACCCAGGGCTCCAACTCTCTCCCTGGACTAGCAGTATAGGCCCCAGGGTGCCCCCTGGTCCTCCACCGAGGGGCCCCTGACCCAAGCAAGCTGCCCAGAGGTCCACCTCTCTCCCTGGACTTGCAATAGAGGCCCCAGGGTGCCCCCTGGCCCTCCCCCTAGGGGCCTCTGACACCAGCAAGCTTCCCAGTGGTCCACCTCTCTCCCTAGACTTGCAGTAGAGGCCCCAGGGTGACCCTTGGCCCTCCACCTAGGGACCTCTGACCCCAGCAAGCTACCCAGGGGCCTACCTATCTCCCTGGACTTGCAGTAGAGTCCCCAGGGTGCCCCATGGCCCTCCACCTTGGGACCTCTGACCCCAGCAAGCTGCCCAGGGGTCCACCTCTCTCCCTGGACTTATAGTAGAGGCCCTACGGTGCCCCCTGGCCCTCCCATTAGGTTCTACTGACCCCAGCAAGCTTCCCAGTGATTCACCTCTCTCCCTGGACTTGCAGTAGAGGCCCTAGCCTGCCGTCTGGCCCTCCACCTATGGGCCTCTGACCCCAGCAAGCTACCCAGGGCTTCACCTCTCTCCCTGGACTTGCAGTAGAGACCCCAGTGTGCCCATTGGCCCTCCACCTAGGGGCCTCTGACCCCAGCAAGCTACCGAGGGGTCCACCTCTCCCTGGACTTGCAGTAGAGGCCCCAGGGTGCCCCTTGGCCCTCCACCTAGGGGCCTCTGACCCCAGCAAGCTACCGAGGGGTCCACCTCTCTCTCTGGACTTGCAATAGAGGCCCCAGGGTGCCCTGTGACCCTCCACCTAGGGGCCTCTGACCCCAGCAAGCTACCCAGGGGTCCACCTCTCTCTCTGGACTTGCAATAGAGGCCCCAGGGTGCCCCGTGACCCTCCACCTAGGGGCCTCTGACCCCAGCAAGCTACCCAGGGGCCTACCTATCTCCCTGGACTTGCAGTAGAGTCCCCAGGGTGCCCCATGGCCCTCCACCTAGGGCCCTCTGACCCCAGCAAGCTACCCAGGGCTCCAACTCTCTCCCTGGACTAGCAGTATAGGCCCCAATGTGCCCCCAGGTCCTCCACCAGGGGCCCCTGACCCAAGCAAGCTGCCCAGAGGTCCACCTCTCTCCCTGGACTTGCAATAGAGGCCCCAGGGTGCCCCCTGGCCCTCCCCCTAGGGGCCTCTGACACCAGCAAGCTTCCCAGTGGTCCACCTCTCTCCCTAAACTTGCAGTAGAGGCCCCAGGGTGACCCTTGGCCCACCACCTAGGGACCTCTGACCCCAGCAAGCTACCCAGAGGCCTACCTATCTCCCTGGACTTGCAGTAGAGTCCCCAGGGTGCCCCATGGCCCTACACCCTGGGCCCTCTGATCCCCAAAAAGCTACCCTGGGCTCCAACTCTCTCCCTGGACTTGCAGTATAGGCCCCAGGGTGCCCCCTGGTCCTCCACCTAGGGGCCCCTGACCCAAGCAAGCTGCCCAGGGGCCTGCCTATCTCCCTGGACTTGCAGTAGTGTCCCCAGGGTGCCCCATGGCCCTCCACGTAGGGCCCTCTGACCCCAGCAAGCTACCCAAGGGTCCAACTCTCTCCCTGGACTTGCAGTAGAGGCCCCAGGGTACCCCTGGACCTCCATCCAGGGGCCTCTGAACCCAGCAAGCTACCCAGGCGTCCACCTCTCTCCCTGGACTTATAGTAGAGGCCCTATGGTGCCCCCTGGCCCTCCCCATAGGGGCCTCTGAGACCAGCAAGCTTCCCAGTGATTCACCTCTCTCCCTGGACTTGCAGTAGAGGCCCCAGGGTACCCCGTGGCCCTCCACCTAGGGGCCTCTGACCCCATCAAGCTACCCAGGGGTCCACCTCTCTTCCTGGACTTGCAGTATAGGCCCCAGGGTGCCCCCTGGCCCTCCAACTAGGGGCCTCTGACCCCAGCAAGCTACCCAGCGGTCCACCTCTCTCCTTGGACTTGCAGTATAGGCCCCAGGGTGCCCCCTGGCCCTCCACCCAGGGGCTACTGACCCCAGCAAGCTACCCAGGGCTCCACCTCTCTCCCTGGACTTGCAGTAGAGGCCCCAGGGTACCCCGTGGCTCTCCACCAAGGGGCCTCTGACCCCAGCAAGCTACCCAGGGGTCCACATCTCTCCCTGGACTTGCAGTAGAGGCCCCAGGGTGCCCATTGGCCCTCCACCTAGGGGTCTGTGATCCCAGCAAGCTACCGAGGGGTCCACCTCTCTCCCTGGACTTGCAATAGAGGCCCCAGGGTGCCCCGTGACCCTCCACCTAGGGGCCTCTGACCCCAGCAAGCTACCCAGGGGTCCACCTCTCTCCCTGGACTTGCAGTATAGGCCCCTGGGTGCCCCCTGGCCCTCCACCTAGGGGCCTCTGACCCCAGCAAGCTACCCAGGGGTCCAACTCTCTCCATGGACTTGCAATAGAGGCCCCAGGGTGCCCCCTTGCCCTCCAGCCAGGGGCTACTGACCCCAGCAAGCTACCCAGGGCTCCACCTCTCTCCCTAGTCTTGTAGTAGAGGCCCTAGGCTGCCCTCTGGCCCTCCACCTAGGGGCCTCTGACCCCAGCAAGCTACCCAGGGCTCCACCTCTCTCCCTGGACTTGCAGTAGAGGCCCCAGGTTGACCCTTGGCCCTCCACCTAGGGCCCTTTGACCCCAGCAAGCTACCCAGGGGTCCACCTCTCTCCCTGGACTTGCAGTATAGAACACAGGGTGCCCCCTTGCCCTCCACCTAGGGGCCTCTGACCCCAGCAAGCTACCCAGGGCTCCACCTCTCTCACTGGACTTGCAGTAGAGGCCCCAGGGTGCCCCCTTGCCCTCCACCTAGGGGCTACTGGCCCCAGCAAGCTACCCAGGGCTCCACCTCTCACCCTGGAGTTGCAGTAGAGGCCCCAGGGTACCCCGTGGCCCTCCACCTAGGGGCCTCTGAACCCAGCAAGCTACCCAGGGGTCCAGCTCCCTCCGTGGACTTGCAATAGAGGCCCCAGGGTGCCCCCTTGCCCTCCACCCAGGGGCTACTGACCCCAGCAAGCTACCCAGGGCTCCACCTCTCTCCCTGGACTTGTAGTAGAGGCCCTAGGCTGCCCTCTGGCCCTCCACCTAGGGGCCTCTGACCCCAGCAAGCTACCCAAGGCTTCACAACTCTCCCTGGACTTGCAGTAGAGGCTCCAGGGTGCCCTTTGGCCCTCCACCTAGGGGCCTCTGACCCCAGCAAGCTACCGAGGGGTCCACCTCTCTCCCTGGACTTGCAGTAGAGGCCCCAGGGTGCCCCGTGGCCCTCCACCTAGGGGCCTCTGACCCCAGCAAGCTACCCAGGGTCCTACCTATCTCCCTGTACTTGCAGTAGAGTCCCCAGGGTGCCCCATGGCCCTCCACCTAGGGCCCTCTGACCCCAGCAAGCTACCCAGGGCTCCATCTCTCTCCCTGGACTTGCAGTAAAGGCCTCAGGGTGCCCCCTGGTCCTCCACCTAGGGGCCCCTGACCCAAGCAAGCTGCCCAGGGGTCCATCTCTCTCCCTGGACTTGCAATAGAGGCCCCAGGGTGCCCCTTGGCCCTCCACCTAGGGGCCTCATACCCCAGAAAGCTACCCAGGGGTCCACCTTTCTCCCTAGACTTGCAGACTAGGCTCCAGGGTGACCCTTGGCCCTCCACCTAGGGGCTTTTGACCCCAGCAAGCTGCACAGGGGCCTGCCTATCTCCCTGGACTTGCAGTAGAGCCCACAGGGTGCCCCATGGCCCTCCACAAAGGGCCCTCTGACCCCAGCAAGCTACCCAGGGGTCCACATCTCTCCCTGGACTTGCAATATAGGCCACAGGGTGCCCCCTTGCCCTCCACCTAGGGGCCTCTGACCCCAGCAAGCTACCCAGGGCTCCACTTCTCTCCCTGGACTTGCAGAAGAGGCCCCAGGGTGCCCCCTTGCCCTCCACCCAGGGTTATTGACCCCAGCAAGCTACCCAGGGCTCCAACTCTCTCCCTAGACTTGCAGTCGAGGCCCCAAGGTGCCCCCTTGCCCTCCACCCAGGGGCTACTGACCCCAGCAAGCTACCCTGGGCTCCACTTCTCTCCCTGGACTCTCAGTAGAGGCCCCAGGGTACCCTGTGGCCCTCCACCTAGGGGCCTCTGAGTCCAGCAAGCTACCCAGGGGTCCACATCTCTCCCTGGACTTGCAGTAGAGGCCCCAGGGTAGCCCGTGGCCCTCCACCTAGGGGCCTCTGAACCCAGCAAGCTAACCAGGGGTCCACCTCTCTCCCTGGACTTGTAGTAGAGGCCCTAGGCTGCCCTCTGGCCCTCCACCTAGGGGCCTCTGACCCCAGCAAGCTACCCTGGGTTCCACCTCTCTCCCTGGATTTGCAGTAGAGGCCCCAGAGTGCCCATTGGCCCCTTCACCTAGGGGTCTCTGACCCCAGCAAGCTACCGAGGGGTCCCCCTCTCTCCCTGGACTTGCAATAGAGGCCCCAGGGTGCCCCATGACCCTCCACTTAGGGGCCTCTGACCCCAGCAAGCTACCCAGGGGTCCACCTCTCTCCCTGGACTTGCAGTATAGGCCCCAGGGTGCCCCCTGGCCCTCCAACTAGGGGCCTCTGACCCCAGCAAGCTACCCAGGGGTCCACCTCTCTCCTTGGACTTGCAGTATAGGCCCCAGGGTGCCCCCTGGCCCTCCACCTAGGGGCATCTGACCACAGCAAGCTACCCAGGGTTCCACCTCTCTCCCTGGACTTGCAGTATAGGACCCAGGGTGCCCCCTGGCCCTCCACCTAGGGGCATCTGACACCAGCAAGCTACCCAGGGGTCCACCTCTCTCCCTGGACTTGCAGTATAGGCCTCAGGGTGCCCCCTGGTCCTCCACCTAGGGGCCCCTGACCCAAGCAAGCTGCCCAGGGGTCCACCTCTCTCCCTGGACTTGCAATAGAGGCCCCAGGGTGCCCTCTGGCCCTCCACCTAGGGGCCTCTGACCCCAGAAAGCTACCCAGGGGTCCACCTCTCTCCCTAGACTTGCAGACTAGGCCCCAGGGTGACCCTTGGCCCTCCACCTAGGGGCTTCTGACCCCAGCAAGCCGCCCAGGGGCCTGCCTATCTCCCTGGACTTGCAGTAGAGCCCCCAGGGTGCCCCATGGCCCTCCACCTAGGGCAGTCTGACCCCAGCAAGCTACCCAGGGCTCCACTTCTCTCCCTGGACTTGCAGTAGAGGCCCCAGGGTGCCCCCTTGCCCTCCACCCAGGGGCTACTGACCCCAGCAAGCTACCCAGGGCTCCACCTCTCTCCCTGGACTTGCAGTAGAGGCCCCAGGGTGCCCCCTGGCCCTCCAACTAGGGGCATCTAACACCAGCAAGCTACCCAGGGGTCCACCTCTCTCCCTGGACTTGCAGTATAGGCCCCAGGGTGCCCTCTGGCCCTCCACCTAGGGGCATCTGACACCAGTAAGCTACCCAGGGGTCCACCTCTCTCCCTGGACTTGCAGTATAGGCCCCAGTGTGCCCTCTGGCCCTCCACCTAGGGGCCTCTAACCCCAGCAAGCTACCCATGGGTCCACATCTCTCCCTGGACTTGCAGTAGAGGCCCCAGGGTACCCCGTGGCCCTCCACCTAGGGACCTTTGACCCCAGCAAGCTACCCAGGGGCCTACCTATCTCCCTGTACTTGCAGTAAAGTCCCCAGGGTGCCCCATGGCCCTCCACCTTGGGCCCTCTGACCCCAGCAAGCTACCCAGGGCTCCAACTCTCTCCCTGGACTTGCAGTATAGGACCCAGGGTGCCCCCTGGTCCTCCACCTAGGGGCCCTTGACCCAAGCAAGCTGCCCAGGGGTCCACCTCTCTCCCTGGACTTGCAATAGAGGCCCCAGGGTGCCCCTTGTGCCTCCACCTAGGGGCCTCTGACCCCAGAAAGCTACCCAGGGGTCCACCTCTCTCCCTAGACTTGCAGACTAGGCCCCAGGGTGACCCTTGGCCCTCCACCTAGGGGCCTCTGACCCCAGCAAGCTACCCAGGGGCCTACCTATCTCCCTGGACTTGCAGTAGAGTCCCCAGGGTGTCCCATGGCCCTCCACCTTGGGCCCTCTGACCCCAGCAAGCTACCCAGGGGTCCAACTCTCTCCCTGGACTTGCAGTAGAGGCTCCAGGGTACCCCGTGGCCCTCCACCCAGGGGCCTCTGAACCCAGCAAGCTACCCAGGGGTCCACCTCTCTCCCTGGACTTATAGTAGAGGCCCTACGGTGCCCCCTGGCCCTCCCCTTAGGGGCTACTGACCCCAGCAAGCTTCCCAGTGATTCACCTCTCTCCCTGGACTTGCAGTAGAGGCCCTAGGCTGCCCTCTGGCCCTCCACCTATTGGCCTCTGACCCCAGCAAGCTACCCAGGGGTCCACCTCTCCCTGTACTTGCAGTAGAGGCCCCAGGGTGCCCCTTGGCCCTCCACCTAGGGGCCTCTGACCCCAGCAAGCTACCCAGGGGTCCACCTCTCTCCCTGGACTTGCAATAGATGCCCCATGGTGCCCCGTGATCCTCCACCTAGGGGCATCTGACCCCAGCAAGCTACCCAGGGGTCCATCTCTCTCCCTGGACTTGCAATAGAGGCCCCAGGGTGCCCCTTGGCCCTCCACCTAGGGGCCTCTGACCCCAGAAAGCTACCCAGGAGTCAACCTCTCTCCCTGGACTTGCAGTAGAGTCCCCAGGGTGCCCCATGGCCCTCCACCTAGGGCCCACTGACCCCAGCAAGCTACCCAGGGCTCCAACTCTCTCCCTGGACTAGCAGTATAGGCCCCAATGTGCCCCCAGGTCCTCCACCTAGGGGCCTCTGACCCCAGCAAGCTGCCCAGGGGCCTGCCTATCTCCCTGGACTTGCAGTAGTGTCCCCAGGGTGCCCCATGGCCCTCCTCGTAATGCCCTCTGACCCCAGCAAGCTACCCAGGGGTCCAACTCTCTCCCTGGACTTGCAGTAGAGGCTCCAGGGTACCCCGTGGCCCTCCACCCAGGGGCCTCTGAACCCAGCAAGCTACCCAGGGGTCCACCTCTCTCCCTGGACTTATAGTAGAGGCCCTACGGTGCCCCCTGGCCCTCCCCTTAGGGGCTTCTGACCCCAGCAAGCTTCCCAGTGATTCACCTCTCTCCCTGGACTTGCAGTAGAGGCCCCAGGGTGCCCATTGGCCCTCCACCTAGGGCCTCTGACCCCAGCAAGCTACAGAGGGGTCCACCTCTCTCCCTGGACTTTCAGTAGAGGCCCCAGGGTGCCCCTTGGCCCTCCACCTAGGGGCATCTGACACCAGCAAGCTTCCCAGTGATTCACCTCTCTCCCTGGACTTGCAGTAAAGGGCCCAGGGTACCCCGTGGCCCTCCACCTAGGGGCCTCTGACCCCAGCAAGCTACCCAGGGGTCCACATCTCTCCCTGGACTTGCAGTAGAGGCCCCAGGGTACCTCGTGGCCCTCACCCTAGGGGCTTTTGAACCCAGCAAGCTACCCAGGGGTCCAGCTCTCTCCCTGGACTTGCAATAGAGGCCCCAGGGTTCCCCCTTGCCCTCCACCCAGTGGCTACTGACGCCAGCAAGCTACCCAGGGCTTCACCTCTCTCCCTGGACTTGTAGTAGAGGCCCTAGGCTGCCCTCTGGCCCTCCACCTAGGGGCCTCTGAACCCAGCAAGCTACCCAGGGCTCCACCTCTCTCCCTGGACTTGCAGTAGAGGCCCCAGGGTGCCCATTGGCCCTCCACCTAGGGGTCTCTGACCCCAGCAAGCTACCGAGGGGTCCACCTCTCTCCCTGGACTTGCAATAGAGGCCCCAGGGTGCCCCGTGACCCTCCACCTAGGGGCCTCTGACCCCAGCAAGCTGCCCAGGGGCCTGCCTATCTCCCTGGACTTGCAGTAGTGTCCCCAGGGTGCCCCATGGCCCTCCTCGTAATGCCCTCTGACCCCAGCAAGCTACCCAGGGGTCCAACTCTCTCCCTGGACTTGCAGTAGAGGCTCCAGGGTACCCCGTGGCCCTCCACCCAGGGGCCTCTGAACCCAGCAAGCTACCCAGGGGTCCACCTCTCTCCCTGGACTTATAGTAGAGGCCCCACGGTGCCCCCTGGCCCTCCCCTTAGGGGCTACTGACCCCAGCAAGCTTCCCAGTGATTCACCTCTCTCCCTGGACTTGCAGTAGAGGCCCTAGGCTGCCCTCTGGCCCTCCACCTATTGGCCTCTGACCCCAGCAAGCTACCCAGGGCTTCACCTCTCTCCCTGGACTTGCAGTAGAGGCCCCAGGGTGCCCATTGGCCCTCCACCTAGGGCCTCTGACCCCAGCAAGCTACCGAGGGGTCCACCTCTCTCCCTGGACTTTCAGTAGAGGCCCCAGGGTGCCCCTTGGCCCTCCACCTAGGGGCCTCTGACACCAGCAAGCTTCCCAGTGATTCACCTCTCTCCCTGGACTTGCAGTAAAGGGCCCAGGGTACCCCGTGGCCCTCCACCTAGGGGCCTCTGACCCCAGCAAGCTACCCAGGGGTCCACATCTCTCCGTGGACTTGCAGTAGAGGCCCCAGGGTACCTCGTGGCCCTCACCCTAGGGGCTTTTGAACCCAGCAAGCTACCCAGGGGTCCAGCTCTCTCCCTGGACTTGCAATAGAGGCCCCAGGGTTCCCCCTTGCCCTCCACCCAGTGTCTACTGACGCCAGCAAGCTACCCAGGGCTTCAACTCTCTCCCTGGACTTGTAGTAGAGGCCCTAGGCTGCCCTCTGGCCCTCCACCTAGGGGCCTCTGAACCCAGCAAGCTACCCAGGGCTCCACCTCTCTCCCTGGACTTGCAGTAGAGGCCCCAGGGTGCCCATTGGCCCTCCACCTAGGGGTCTCTGACCCCAGCAAGCTACCGAGGGGTCCACCTCTCTCCCTGGACTTGCAATAGAGGCCCCAGGGTGCCCCGTGACCCTCCACCTAGGGGCCTCTGACCCCAGCAAGCTACCCAGGGGCCCACATCTCTCCCTGGACTTGCAGTAGGGGCCCCAGGGTGCCCATTGGTCCTCCACCTAGGGGCCTCTGACCCCAGCAAGCTACCGAGGGGTCCACCTCTCTCCCTGGACTTGCAATAAAGGCCCCAGGGTGCCCCGTGACCCTCCACCTAGGGGCCTCTGACCCCAGCAAGCTACCCAGGGGTCCACCTCTCTTCCTGGACTTGCAGTATAGGCCCCAGGGTGCCCCCTGGCCCTCCAACTAGTGGCCTCTGACCCCAGCAAGCTACCCAGGGGTCCACCTCTCTCCTTGGACTTGCAGTATAGGCCCCAGGGTGCCCCCTGGCCTTCCACCCAGGGGCTACTGACCCCAGCAAGCTACCCAGGGCTCCACCTCTCTCCCTGGACTTGCAGTAGAGGCCCCAGGGTACCCCGTGGCCCTCCACCTAGGGGCCTCTGACCCCAGCAAGCTACCCAGGGGTCCACATCTCTCCCTGGACTTGCAGTAGAGGCCCCAGGGTGCCCATTGGCCCGCCACCTAGGGGTCTCTTATCCCAGCAAGCTACACAGGGGTCCACCTCTCTCCCTGGACTGGCAATAAAGGCCCCAGGGTGCCCCGTGACCCTCCACCTAGGGGCCTCTGACCCCAGCAAGCTACCCAGGGGTCCACCTCTCTCCCTAGACTTGCAGTATAGGCCCCTGGGTGCCCCCTGGCCCTCAACCTAGGGGCCTCTGACCCCAGCAAGCTACCCAGGGGTCCAGCTCTCTCCCTGGACTTGCAATAGAGGCCCCAGGGTGCCCCCTTGCCCTCCACCCAGGGGCTACTGACCCCAGCAAGCTACCCAGGGCTCCACCTCTCTCCCTGGACTTGTAGTAGAGGCCCTAGGCTGCCCTCTGGCCCTCCACCTAGGGGCCTCTGACCCCAGCAAGCTACCGAGGGCTCCACCTCTCTCCCTGGACTTGCAGTAGAGCTCCAGATTGACCCTTGGCCCTCCACCTAGGGCCCTTTGACCCCAGCAAGCTACCCAGGTGTCCACCTCTCTCCCTGGACTTGCAGTATAGGCCACAGGGTGCCCCGTGGCCCTCCTTCTAGGGGCCTCTGACCACAGCAAGCTACCCAGTGCTCCACCTCTCTCCCTGGACTTGGAGTAGAGGCCCCAGGGTGCCCATTGGCCCTCCACCTAGGGACCTCTGACCCCAGCAAGCTACCCAGGGGCCTACCTATCTCCCTGGACTTGCAGTAGAGTCCCCAGGGTACCCCATGGCCCTCCACCTAGGGCCCTCTGACCCCAGCAAGCTACCCAGGGCTCCAACTCTCTCCCTGGACTAGCAGTATAGGCCCCAGGGTGCCCCCTGGTCCTAAACCTAGGGGCCCCTGACCCAAGCAAGCTGCCCAGAGGTCCACATCTCTCCCTGGACTTGCAATAGAGGCCCCAGGGTGCCCCCTGGCCCTCCCCCTAGGGGCCTCTGACACCAGCAAGCTTCCCAGTGGTCCACCTCTCTCCCTAGACTTGCAGTAGAGGCCCCAGGGTGACCCTTGGCCCTCCACCTAGGGACCTCTGACCCCAACAAGCTACCCAGGGGCTTACCTATCTCCCTGGACTTGCAGTAGAGTCCCCAGGGTGCCCCAAGGGCCTCCACCTTGGGCCCTCTGACCCCAGCAAGCTACCCAGGGCTCCAACTCTCTCCCTGGATTTGCAGTATAGGCCCCAGGGTGCCCCCTGGTCCTCCACCTAGGGGCCCCTGACCCAAGCAAGCTGCCCAGGGGTCCACCTCTCTCCCTGGACTTGCAATAGGGGCCCCAGGGTGCCCCTTGGCCCTCCACCTAGGGGCATCTGCCCCCAGAAAGCTACCCAGGGGTCCACCTCTCTCCCTAGACTTGCAGACTAGGCCCCAGGGTGACCCTTGGCCCTCCACATAGGGGCCTCTGACCCCAGCAAGCTACCCAGGGGCCTACCTATCTCCCTGGATTTGCAGTAGAGTCCCCAGGGTGCCCCATGGCCCTCCACCTAGGGCCCTCTGACCCCAGCAAGCTACCCAGGGCTCCAACTCTCTCCCTGGACTAGCAGTATAGGCCCCAATGTGCCCCCTGGTCCTCCACCAGGGGCCCCTGACCCAAGCAAGCTGCCCAGAGGTCCACCTCTCTCCCTGGACTTGCAATAGAGGCCCCAGGGTGCCCCTTGGCCCTCCTCTAGGGGCCTCTGACACCAGCAAGCTTCCCAGTGGTCCACCTCTCTCCCTAGACTTGCAGTAGAGGCCCCAGGATGACCCTTGGCCCACCACCTAGGGACCTCTGACCCCAGCAAGCTACCCAGGGGCCTACCTATCTCAATGGACTTGCAGTAGAGTCCCAAGGGTGCCCCTAGGCCCTCCACCTTGGGCCCTCTGATCCCCAAAAAGCTACCCTGCGCTCCAACTCTCTCCCTGGACTTGCAATATAGGCCCCAGGGTGCCCCCTGGTCCTCCACCTAGGGGCCCCTGACCCAAGCAAGCTGCCCAGGGGTCCACCTCTCTCCCTGGACTTGCAATAGAGGCCCCAGGGTGCCCCTTGGCCCTCCACCTAGGGGCCTCTGACCCCAGAAAGCTACCCAGGGGTCCACCTCTCTCCCTAGACTTGCAGACTAGGCCCCAGGGTGACCCGTGGCCCTCCACCTAGGGGCCTCTGACCCCAGCAAGCTGCCCAGGGGCCTGCCTATCTCCCTGGACTTGCAGTAGTGTCCCCAGGGTGACCCATGGCTCTCCACGTAGGGCCCTCTGACCCCAGCAAGCTACCCAAGGGTCCAACTCTCTCCCTGGACTTGCAGTAGAGGCCACAGGGTACCCCTGGCCCTCCATCCAGGGGCCTCTGAACCCAGCAAGCTACCCAAGAGTCCACCTCTCTCCCTGGACTTATAGTAGAGGCCCTATGGTGCCCCCTGGCCCTCCCCATAGGGGCCTCTGACACCAGCAAGCTTCCCAGTGATTCACCTCTCTCCCTGGACTTGCAGTAGAGGCCCCAGGGTACCCCGTGGCCCTCCACCTAGGGGCCTCTGACCCCAGCAAGCTACCCAGGGGTCCACCTCTCTTCCTGGACTTGCAGTATAGGCCCCAGGGTGCCCATTGGCCCTCCACCTAGGGGTCTCTGATCCCAGCAAGCTACCGAGGGGTCCACCTCTCTCCCTGGACTTGCAATAGGGGCCCCAGGGTGCCCCGTGACCCTCCACCTAGGGGCCTCTGACCCCAGCAAGCTACCCAGGGGTCCAACTCTCTCCCTGGACTTGCAATAGAGGCCCCAGGGTGCCCGCTTGCCCTCCACCCAGGGGCTACTGACCCCAGCAAGCTACCCAGGGCTCCACCTCTCTCCCTGGACTTGTAGTAGAGGCCCTAGGCTGCCCTCTGGCCCTCCACCTAGGGGCCTCTGACCCCAGCAAGCTACCCAGGGCTCCACCTCTCTCCCTTGACTTGCAGTAGAGGGCCCAGGTTGACCCTTGGCCCTCCACCTAGGGCCCTTTGACCCCAGCAAGCTACCCAGGGGTCCACCTCTCTCCCTGGACTTGCAGTATAGAACACAGGGTGCCCCCTTGCCCTCCACCTAGGGGCCTCTGACCCCAGCAAGCTACCCAGGGCTCCACCTCTCTCCCTGGACTTGCAGTAGAGGCCCCAGGGTGCCCCCTTGCCCTCCACCCAGGGGCTACTGGCCCTAGCAAGCTACCCAGGGCTCCACCTCTCTCCCTGGACTTGCAGTATAGGCCCCAGGGTGCCCCCTGGTCCTCCACCTAGGGGCCCCTGACCCAAGCAAGCTGCCCAGGGGTCCACCTCTCTCCCTGGACTTGCAATAGAGGCCCCAGGGTGCCCCTTGGCCCTCCACCTAGGGGCCTCTGACCCCAGAAAGCTACCCAGGGGTCCACCTCTCTCCCTAGACTTGCAGACTAGGCCCCAGGGTGACCCGTGGCCCTCCACCTAGGGGCCTCTGACCCCAGCAAGCTGCTCAGGGGCCTGCCTATCTCCCTGGACTTGCAGTAGTGTCCCCAGGGTGCCCCATGGCCCTCCACGTAGGGCCCTCTGACCCCAGCAAGCTACCCAAGGGTCCAACTCTCTCCCTGGACTTGCAGTAGAGGCCCCAGGGTACCCCTGGCCCTCCATCCAGGGGCCTCTGAACCCAGCAAGCTACCCAGGGGTCCACCTCTCTCCCTGGACTTATAGTAGAGGCCCTATGGTGCCCCCTGGCCCTCCCCATAGGGGCCTCTGACACCAGCAAGCTTCCCAGTGATTCACCTCTCTCCCTGGACTTGCAGTAGAGGCCCCAGGGTACCCCGTGGCCCTCCACCTAGGGGCCTCTGACCCCATCAAGCTACCCAGGGGTCCACCTCTCTTCCTGGACTTGCAGTATAGGCCCCAGGGTGCCCCCTGGCCCTCCAACTAGGGGCCTCTGACCCCAGCAAGCTACCCAGCGGTCCACCTCTCTCCTTGGACTTGCAGTATAGGCCCCAGGGTGCCCCCTGGCCCTCCACCCAGGGGCTACTGACCCCAGCAAGCTACCCAGGGCTCCACCTCTCTCCCTGGACTTGCAGTAGAGGCCCCAGGGTACCCCGTGGCTCTCCACCTAGGGGCCTCTGACCCCAGCAAGCTACCCAGGGGTCCACATCTCTCCCTGGACTTGCAGTAGAGGCCCCAGGGTGCCCATTGGCCCTCCACCTAGGGGTCTCTGATCCCAGCAAGCTACCGAGGGGTCCACCTCTCTCCCTGGACTTGCAATAGAGGAACCAGGGTGCCCCATGACCCTCCACCTAGTGGCCTCTGACCCCAGCAGGCTACCCAGGGGTCCACCTCTCTCCCTGGACTTGCAGTATAGGCCCCTGGGTGCCCCCTGGCCCTCCACCTAGGGGCCTCTGACCCCAGCAAGCTACCCAAGGGTCCAACTCTCTCCCTGGACTTGCAATAGAGGCCCCAGGGTGCCCCCTTGCCCTCCACCCAGGGGCTACTGACCCCAGCAAGCTACCCAGGGCTCCACCTCTCTCCCTAGACTTGTAGTAGAGGCCCTAGGCTGCCCTCTGGCCCTCCACCTAGGGGCCTCTGACCCCAGCAAGCTACCCAGGGCTCCACCTCTCTCCCTGGACTTGCAGTAGAGGCCCCAGGTTGACCCTTGGCCCTCCACCTAGGGCCCTTTGACCCCAGCAAGCTACCCAGGGGTCCACCTCTCTCCCTGGACTTGCAGTATAGAACACAGGGTGCCCCCTTGCCCTCCACCTAGGGGCCTCTGACCCCAGCAAGCTACCCAGGGCTCCACCTCTCTCCCTGGACTTGCAGTAGAGGCCCCAGGGTGCCCCCTTGCCCTCCACCCAGGGGCTACTGGCCCCAGCAAGCTACCCAGGGCTCCACCTCTCTCCCTGGACTTGCAGTAGAGGCCCCAGGGTACCCCGTGGCCCTCCACCTAGGGGCCTCTGAACCCAGCAAGCTACCCAGGGGTCCAGCTCCCTCCGTGGACTTGCAATAGAGGCCCCAGGGTGCCCCCTTGCCCTCCACCCAGGGGCTACTGACCCCAGCAAGCTACCCAGGGCTCCACCTCTCTCCCTGGACTTGTAGTAGAGGCCCTAGGCTGCCCTCTGGCCCTCCACCTAGGGGCCTCTGACCCCAGCAAGCTACCCAAGGCTTCACAACTCTCCCTGGACTTGCAGTAGAGGCTCCAGGGTGCCCTTTGGCCCTCCACCTAGGGGCCTCTGACCCCAGCAAGCTACCGAGGGGTCCACCTCTCTCCCTGGACTTGCAGTAGAGGCCCCAGGGTGCCCCGTGGCCCTCCACCTAGGGGCCTCTGACCCCAGCAAGCTACCCAGGGGTCCAACTCTCTCCCTGGACTTGTAATAGAGGCCCGAGGGTGCCCCCTTGCCCTCCACCCAGGGGCTACTGACCCCAGCAAGCTACCCAGGGCTCCACCTCTCTCCCTAGACTTGTAGTAGAGGCCCTAGGCTGCCCTCTGGCCCTCCACCTAGGGGCCTCTGACCCCAGCAAGCTACCCAGGGCTCCAACTCTCTCCCTGGACTTGCAATAGAGGCCCGAGGGTGCCCCCTTGCCCTCCACCCAGGGGCTACTGACCCCAGCAAGCTACCCAGGGCTCCACCTCTCTCCCTAGACTTGTAGTAGAGGCCCTAGGCTGCCCTCTGGCCCTCCACCTAGGGGCCTCTGACCCCAGCAAGCTACCCAGGGCTCCACCTCTCTCCCTGGACTTGCAGTAGAGGCCCCAGGTTGACCCTTGGCCCTCCACCTAGGGCCCTTTGACCCCAGCAAGCTACCCAGGGGTCCACCTCTCTCCCTGGACTTGCAGTAGAGGCCCCAGGGTGCCCCGTGGCCCTCCACCTAGGGGCCTCTGACCCCAGCAAGCTACCCAGGGTCCTACCTATCTCCCTGTACTTGCAGTAGAGTCCCCGGGTGCCCCATGGCCCTCCACCTAGGGCCCTCTGACCCCAGCAAGCTACCCAGGGCTCCATCTCTCTCCCTGAACTTGCAGTAAAGGCCTCAGGGTGCCCCCTGGTCCTCCACCTAGGGGCCCCTGACCCAAGCAAGCTGCCCAGGGGTCCATCTCTCTCCCTGGACTTGCAATAGAGGCCCCAGGGTGCCCCTTGGCCCTCCACCTAGGGGCCTCTGACCCCAGAAAGCTACCCAGGGGTCCACCTCTCTCCCTAGACTTGCAGACTAGGCTCCAGGGTGACCCTTGGCCCTCCACCTAGGGGCTTCTGACCCCAGCAAGCTGCACAGGGGCCTGCCTATCTCCCTGGACTTGCAGTAGAGCCCCCAGGGTGCCCCATGGCCCTCCACCTAGGGCCCTCTGACCCCAGCAAGCTACCCAGGGGTCCACATCTCTCCCTGGACTTGCAATATAGGCCACAGGGTGCCCCCTTGCCCTCCACCTAGGGGCCTCTGACCCCAGCAAGCTACCCAGGGCTCCACTTCTCTCCCTGGACTTGCAGAAGAGGCCCCAGGGTGCCCCCTTGCCCTCCACCCAGGGTTATTGACCCCAGCAAGCTACCCAGGGCTCCACCTCTCTCCCTAGACTTGCAGTCGAGGCCCCAAGGTGCCCCCTTGCCCTCCACCCAGGGGCTACTGACCCCAGCAAGCTACCCTGGGCTCCACTTCTCTCCCTGGACTCTCAGTAGAGGCCCCAGGGTACCCTGTGGCCCTCCACCTAGGGGCCTCTGAGTCCAGCAAGCTACCCAGGGGTCCACATCTCTCCCTGGACTTGCAGTAGAGGCCCCAGGGTAGCCCGTGGCCCTCCACCTAGGGGCCTCTGAACCCAGCAAGCTAACCAGGGGTCCAGCTCTCTCCCTGGACTTGCAATAGAGGCCCCAGGGTGCCCCCTTGCCCTCCACCCAAGGGCTACTGACCCCAGCAAGCTACCCAGGGCTCCACCTCTCTCCCTGGACTTGTAGTAGAGGCCCTAGGCTGCCCTCTGGCCCTCCACCTAGGGGCCTCTGACCCCAGCAAGCTACCCTGGGTTCCACCTCTCGCCCTGGATTTGCAGTAGAGGCCCCAGAGTGCCCATTGGCCCCTTCACCTAGGGGTCTCTGACCCCAGCAAGCTACCGAGGGGTCCCCCTCTCTCCCTGGACTTGCAATAGAGGCCCCAGGGTGCCCCATGACCCTCCACCTAGGGGCCTCTGACCCCAGCAAGCTACCCAGGGGTCCTGCTCTCTCCCTGGACTTGCAGTATAGGCCCCAGGGTGCCCCCTGGCCCTCCAACTAGGGGCCTCTGACCCCAGCAAGCTACCCAGGGGTCCACCTCTCTCCTTGGACTTGCAGTATAGGCCCCAGGGTGCCCCCTGGCCCTCCACCTAGGGGCATCTGACCCCAGCAAGCTACCCAGGGTTCCACCTCTCTCCCTGGACTTGCAGTATAGGACCCAGGGTGCCCCCTGGCCCTCCACCTAGGGGCATCTGACACCAGCAAGCTACCTAGGGGTCCACCTCTCTCCCTGGACTTGCAGTATAGGCCTCAGGGTGCCCCCTGGTCCTCCACCTAGGGGCCCCTGACCCAAGCAAGCTGCCCAGGGGTCCACCTCTCTCCCTGGACTAGCAGTATAGGCCCCAGGGTGCCCTCTGGCCCTCCACCTAGGGTCTCTGACCCCAGAAAGCTACCCAGGGGTCCACCTCTCTCCCTAGACTTGCAGACTAGGCCCCAGGGTGACCCTTGGCCCTCCACCTAGGGGCTTCTGACCCCAGCAAGCCGCCCAGGGGCCTGCCTATCTCCCTGGACTTGCAGTAGAGCCCCCAGGGTGCCCCATGGCCCTCCACCTAGGGCCGTCTGACCCCAGCAAGCTACCCAGGGCTCCACTTCTCTCCCTGGACTTGCAGTAGAGGCCCCAGGGTGCCCCCTTGCCCTCCACCCAGGGGCTACTGACCCCAGCAAGCTACCCAGGGCTCCACCTCTCTCCCTGGACTTGCAGTAGAGGCCCCAGGGTGCCCCCTGGCCCTCCAACTAGGGGCATCTAACACCAGCAAGCTACCCAGGGGTCCACCTCTCTCCCTGGACTTGCAGTATAGGCCCCAGGGTGCCCTCTGGCCCTCCACCTAGGGGCATCTGACACCAGTAAGCTACCCAGGGGTCCACCTCTCTCCCTGGACTTGCAGTATAGGCCCCAGTGTGCCCTCTGGCCCTCCACCTAGGGGCCTCTCACCCCAGCAAGCTACCCATGGGTCCACATCTCTCCCTGGACTTGCAGTAGAGGCCCCAGGGTACCCCGTGGCCCTCCACCTAGGGACCTTTGACCCCAGCAAGCTACCCAGGGGCCTACCTATCTCCCTGTACTTGCAGTAGAGTCCCCAGGGTGCCCCATGGCCCTCCACCTTGGGCCCTCTGACCCCAGCAAGCTACCCAGGGCTCCAACTCTCTCCCTGGACTTGCAGTATAGGACCCAGGGTGCCCCCTGGTCCTCCACCGAGGGGCCCCTGACCCAAGCAAGCTGCCCAGGGGTCCACCTCTCTCCCTGGACTTGCAATAGAGGCCCCAGGGTGCCCCTTGGCCCTCCACCTAGGGGCCTCTGACCCCAGAAAGCTACCCAGGGGTCCACCTCTCTCCCTAGACTTGCAGACTAGGCCCCAGGGTGACCCTTGGCCCTCCACCTAGGGGCCTCTGACCCCAGCAAGCTACCCAGGGGCCTACCTATCTCCCTGGACTTGCAGTAGAGTCCCCAGGGTGCCCCATGGCCCTCCACCTAGGGCCCTCTGACCCCAGCAAGCTACCCAGGGCTCCAACTCTCTCCCTGGACTAGCAGTATATGCCCCAGGGTGCCCCCTGGTCCTCCACCTAGGGGCCCCTGACCCAAGCAAGCTGCCCAGAGGTCCACCTCTCTCCCTGGACTTGCAATAGAGGCCCCAGGGTGCCCCTGGCCCTCCCCCTAGGGGCCTCTGACACCAGCAAGCTGCCCTGGGGTCCACCTCTCTCCCTGGACTTGCAATAGAGGCCCCAGGGTGCCCCTTGGCCCTCCACCTAGGGGCCTCTGACCCCAGAAAGCTACCCAGGAGTCAACCTCTCTCCCTAGACTTGCAGACTAGGCCCCAGGGTGACCCTTGGCCCTCCACCTAGGGGCCTCTGACCCCAGCAAGCTGCCCAGGGGCCTGCCTATCTCCCTGGACTTGCAGTAGTGTCCCCAGGGTGCCCCATGGCCCTCCTCGTAATGCCCTCTGACCCCAGCAAGCTACCCAGGGGTCCAACTTTCTCCCTGGACTTGCAGTAGAGGCTCCAGGGTACCCCGTGGCCCTCCACCCAGGGGCCTCTGAACCCAGCAAGCTACCCAGGGGTCCACCTCTCTCCCTGAACTTATAGTAGAGGCCCTACGGTGCCCCCTGGCCCTCCCCTTAGGGGCTACTGACCCCAGCAAGCTTCCCAGTGATTCACCTCTCTCCCTGGACTTGCAGTAGAGGCCCTAGGCTGCCCTCTGGCCCTCCACCTATTGGCCTCTGACCCCAGCAAGCTACCCAGGGCTTCACCTCTCTCCCTGGATTTGCAGTAGAGGCCCCAGGGTGCCCATTGGCCCTCCACCTAGGGCCTCTGACCCCAGCAAGCTACCGAGGGGTCCACCTCTCTCCCTGGACTTTCAGTAGAGGCCCCAGGGTGAACCTTGGCCCTCCACCTAGGGGCCTCTGACACCAGCAAGCTTCCCAGTGATTCACCTCTCTCCCTGGACTTGCAGTAAAGGGCCCAGGGTACCCCGTGGCCCTCCACCTAGGGGCCTCTGACCCCAGCAAGCTACCGAGGGGTCCACATCTCTCCCTGGACTTTCAGTAGAGGCCCCAGGGTGCCCCTTGGCCCTCCACCTAGGGGCCTCTGACACCAGCAAGCTTCCCAGTGATTCACCTCTCTCCCTGGACTTGCAGTAAAGGGCCCAGGGTACCCCGTGGCCCTCCACCTAGGGGCCTCTGACCCCAGCAAGCTACCCAGGGGTCCACATCTCTCCCTGGACTTGCAGTAGAGGCCCCAGGGTACCTCGTGGCCCTCACCCTAGGGGCTTTTGAACCCAGCAAGCTACCCAGGGGTCGAGCTCTCTCCCTGGACTTGCAATAGAGGCCCCAGGGTTCCCCCTTGCCCTCCACCCAGAGGCTACTGACGCCAGCAAGCTACCCAGGGCTTCACCTCTCTCCCTGGACTTGTAGTAGAGGCCCTAGGCTGCCCTCTGGCCCTCCACCTAGGGGCCTCTGAACCCAGCAAGCTACCCAGGGCTCCACCTCTCTCCCTGGACTTGCAGTAGAGGCCCCAGGGTGCCCATTGGCCCTCCACCTAGGGGTCTCTGACCCCAGCAAGCTACCGAGGGGTCCACCTCTCTCCCTGGACTTGCAATAGAGGCCCCAGGGTGCCCCGTGACCCTCCACCTAGGGGCCTCTGACCCCAGCAAGCTGCCCAGGGGCCTGCCTATCTCCCTGGACTTGCAGTAGTGTCCCCAGGGTGCCCCATGGCCCTCCTCGTAATGCCGTCTGACCCCAGCAAGCTACCCAGGGGTCCAACTCTCTCCCTGGACTTGCAGTAGAGGCTCCAGGGTACCCCGTGGCCCTCCACCCAGGGGCCTCTGAACCCAGCAAGCTACCCAGGGGTCCACCTCTCTCCCTGGACTTATAGTAGAGGCCCTACGGTGCCCCCTGGCCCTCCCCTTAGGGGCTACTGACCCCAGCAAGCTACCCAGGGGTCCACCTCTCTTCCTGGACTTGCAGTATAGGCCCCAGGGTGCCCCGTGACCCTCCACCTAGGGGCCTCTGACCCCAGCAAGCTACCCAGGGGTCCACCTCTCTTCCTGGACTTGCAGTATAGGCCCCAGGGTGCCCCCTGGCCCTCCAACTAGTGGCCTCTGACCCCAGCAAGCTACCCAGGGGTCCATCTCTCTCCCTGGACTTGCAATAGAGGCCCCAGGGTGCCCCTTGGCCCTCCACCTAGGGGCCTCTGACCCCAGAAAGCTACCCAGGGGTCCACCTCTCTCCCTAGACTTGCAGACTAGGCCCCAGGGTGACCCTTGGCCCTCCACATAGGGGCCTCTGACCCCAGCAAGCTACCCAGGGGCCTACCTATCTCCCTGGATTTGCAGTAGAGTCCCCAGGGTGCCCCATGGCCCTCCACCTAGGGCCCTCTGACCCCAGCAAGCTACCCAGGGCTCCAACTCTCTCCCTGGACTAGCAGTATAGGCCCCAATGTGCCCCCTGGTCCTCCACCAGGGGCCCCTGACCCAAGCAAGCTGCCCAGAGGTTCACCTCTCTCCCTGGACTTGCAATAGAGGCCCCAGGGTGCCCCCTGGCCCTCCCCCTAGGGGCCTCTGACACCAGCAAGCTTCCCAGTGGTCCACCTCTCTCCCTAGACTTGCAGTAGAGGCCCCAGGGTGACCCTTGGCCCACCAGCTAGGGACCTCTGACCCCAGCAATCTACCCAGGGGCCTACCTATCTCAATGGACTTGCAGTAGAGTCCCCAGGGTGCCCCTAGGCCCTCCACCTTGGGCCCTCTGATCCCCAAAAAGCTACCCTGCGCTCCAACTCTCTCCCTGGACTTGCAGTATAGGCCCCAGGGTGCCCCCTGGTCCTCCACCTAGGGGCCCCTGACCCAAGCAAGCTGCCCAGGGGTCCACCTCTCTCCCTGGACTTGCAATAGAGGCCCCAGGGTGCCCCTTGGCCCTCCACCTAGGGGCCTCTGACCCCAGAAAGCTACCCAGGGGTCCACCTCTCTCCCTAGACTTGCAGACTAGGCCCCAGGGTGACCCGTGGCCCTCCACCTAGGGGCCTCTGACCCCAGCAAGCTGCCCAGGGGCCTGCCTATCTCCCTGGACTTGCAGTAGTGTCCCCAGGGTGACCCATGGCTCTCCACGTAGGGCCCTCTGACCCCAGCAAGCTACCCAAGGGTCCAACTCTCTCCCTGGACTTGCAGTAGAGGCCACAGGGTACCCCTGGCCCTCCATCCAGGGGCCTCTGAACCCAGCAAGCTACCCAAGAGTCCACCTCTCTCCCTGGACTTATAGTAGAGGCCCTATGGTGCCCCCTGGCCCTCCCCATAGGGGCCTCTGACACCAGCAAGCTTCCCAGTGATTCACCTCTCTCCCTGGACTTGCAGTAGAGGCCCCAGGGTACCCCGTGGCCCTCCACCTAGGGGCCTCTGACCCCAGCAAGCTACCCAGGGGTCCACCTCTCTTCCTGGACTTGCAGTATAGGCCCCAGGGTGCCCATTGGCCCTCCACCTAGGGGTCTCTGATCCCAGCAAGCTACCGAGGGGTCCACCTCTCTCCCTGGACTTGCAATAGGGGCCCCAGGGTGCCCCGTGACCCTCCACCTAGGGGCCTCTGACCCCAGCAAGCTACCCAGGGGTCCAACTCTCTCCCTGGACTTGCAATAGAGGCCCCAGGGTGCCCGCTTGCCCTCCACCCAGGGGCTACTGACCCCAGCAAGCTACCCAGGGCTCCACCTCTCTCCCTGGACTTGTAGTAGAGGCCCTAGGCTGCCCTCTGGCCCTCCACCTAGGGGCCTCTGACCCCAGCAAGCTACCCAGGGCTCCACCTCTCTCCCTTGACTTGCAGTAGAGGGCCCAGGGTACCCCGTGGCCCTCCACCTAGGGGCCTCTGAACCCAGCAAGCTACCCAGGGGTCCACCTCTCTCCCTGGACTTGCAGTATAGAACACAGGGTGCCCCCTTGCCCTCCACCTAGGGGCCTCTGACCCCAGCAAGCTACCCAGGGCTCCACCTCTCTCCCTGGACTTGCAGTAGAGGCCCCAGGGTGCCCCCTTGCCCTCCACCCAGGGGCTACTGGCCCTAGCAAGCTACCCAGGGCTCCACCTCTCTCCCTGGACTTGCAGTAGAGGCCCCAGGGTGCCCCCTTGCCCTCCACCTAGGGGCCTCTGACCCCAGCAAGCTACCCTGGAGTCCACCTCTCTCCCTGGACTTGCAGTTTAGGCCCCAGGGTGCCACTTGGCCCTCCACCTAGGGGCCTCTGAACACAGCAAGCTACCGAAATTCCACCTCTCTCCGTGGACTTGCTTTAGAGGCCCCGGGGTGCCCCGTGGCCCTCCAGCTAGGGGCCTCCGACCCCTGTAAGCTTCCCAGGGGTCCACATCTCTCTTTGGACTTGCAGTGGAGGCCCCTGGGTGCCCCCTGGCCCTCCACCTAGGGGCCTCTGACCCCAGCAAGCTACCCAGGGCTTCACCTCTCTCCCTGGACTTGCAGTAGAGGCCCCAGGGTGCCCATTGGCCCTCCACCTAGGGGCCTATGACCCCAGCAAGCTACCGAGGGGTCCAACTCTCTCCCTGGACTTGCAGTAGAGGCCCCAGGGTGCCCCATGGCTCTCCACCTAGGGCCCTCTGACCCCAGCAAGCTACCCAGGGCTAAAACTCTCACCATTTACTTGCAGTATAGGCCTCAGGGTGCCCCCTGGTCCTCCACCTAGGGGCCCCTGACCCAAGCAAGCTGCCCAGGGGTCCACCTCTCTCCCTGGACTTGCAGTAGAGGCCCCAGGGTACCCCGTGGCCCTCCACCCAGGGGCCTCTGAACCCAGCAAGCTACCCAGGGGTCCACCTCTCTCCCTGGACTTATAGTAGAGGCCCTACAGTGCCCCCTGGCCATCCCCTTAGGGGCTATTGACCCCAGCAAGCTTCCCAGTGATTCACCTCTCTCCCTGGACTTGCAGTAGAGGCCCTAGGCTGCCCTCTGGCCCTCCACCTATTGGCCTCTGACCCCAGCAAGCTACCCAGGGCTTCACCTCTCTCCCTGGACTTGCAATAGAGGCCCCAGGGTGCCCATTGGCCCTCCACCTAGGGGCCTCTGACCCCAGCAAGCTACCGAGGGGTCCACCTCTCTCCCTGGACTTGCAGTATAGGCCACAGGGTGCCCCCTTGCCCTCCACCCAGGGGCTACTGGCCCCAGCAAGCTACCCAGGGCTCCACCTCTCTCCCTGGACTTGCAGTAGAGGCCCCAGGGTACCCCGTGGCCCTCCACCTAGATGCCTTTGACCCCAGCAAGCTACCCAGGGGTCCAGCTTTCTCCCTGGACTTGCAATAGAGGCCCGAGGGTGCCCCCTGGCCCTCCACCTAGGGGCCTCTGAGTCCAGCAAGCTACCCAGGGGTCCACATCTCTCCCTGGACTTGCAGTAGAGGCCCCAGGGTACCCCGTGGCCCTCCACCTAGGGGCCTCTGAACCCAGCAAGCTACCCAGGGGTCCAGCTCCCTCCGTGGACTTGAAATAGAGGCCCCAGGGTGCCCCCTTGCCCTCCACCCAGGGGCTACTGACCCCAGCAAGCTACCCAGGGCTCCACCTCTCTCCCTGGACTTGTAGTAGAGGCCCTAGGCTGCCCTCTGGCCCTCCACCCAGGGGCCTTTGACCCCAGCAAGCTACCCAGGGCTCCACCTCTCTTCCTGGACTTGCAGTAGAGGCCCCAGGGTGCCCATTGGCCCTCCACCTTGGGGTCTCTGACCCCAGCAAGCTACCGAGGGGTCCACCTCTCTCCCTGGACTTGCAGTAGACGCCCCTGGGTGACCCCTGGCCCTCCACATAGGGGCCTCTGACCCCAGCAAGCTACCCAGGGGTCCACCTCTCTCCCTGGACTTATAGTAGAGTTTCCAGGGTGCCCCCTGGCCCTTCACCTAGGGGCCTCTGAGTCCAGCAAGCTACCCAGGGGTCCACATCTCTCCCTGGACTTGCAGTAGAGGCCCCAGGGTACCCCCTGGCCCTCCAACTAGGGGCCTCTGACCCCAGCAAGCTACCCAGGGGTCCTGCTCTCTCCCTGGACTTGCAGTATAGGCCCCAGGGTGCCCCCTGGCCCTCCAACTAGGGGCCTCTGACCCCAGCAAGCTACCCAGGGGTCCACCTCTCTCCTTGGACTTGCAGTATAGGCCCCAGGGTGCCCCCTGGCCCTCCACCTAGGGGCATCTGACCCCAGCAAGCTACCCAGGGTTCCACCTCTCTCCCTGGACTTGCAGTATAGGACCCAGGGTGCCCCCTGGCCCTCCACCTAGGGGCATCTGACACCAGCAAGCTACCTAGGGGTCCACCTCTCTCCCTGGACTTGCAGTATAGGCCTCAGGGTGCCCCCTGGTCCTCCACCTAGGGGCCCCTGACCCAAGCAAGCTGCCCAGGGGTCCACCTCTCTCCCTGGACTTGCAATAGAGGCCCCAGGGTGCCCTCTGGCCCTCCACCTAGGGTCTCTGACCCCAGAAAGCTACCCAGGGGTCCACCTCTCTCCCTAGACTTGCAGACTAGGCCCCAGGGTGACCCTTGGCCCTCCACCTAGGGGCTTCTGACCCCAGCAAGCCGCCCAGGGGCCTGCCTATCTCCCTGGACTTGCAGTAGAGCCCCCAGGGTGCCCCATGGCCCTCCACCTAGGGCCGTCTGACCCCAGCAAGCTACCCAGGGCTCCACTTCTCTCCCTGGACTTGCAGTAGAGGCCCCAGGGTGCCCCCTTGCCCTCCACCCAGGGGCTACTGACCCCAGCAAGCTACCCAGGGCTCCACCTCTCTCCCTGGACTTGCAGTAGAGGCCCCAGGGTGCCCCCTGGCCCTCCAACTAGGGGCATCTAACACCAGCAAGCTACCCAGGGGTCCACCTCTCTCCCTGGACTTGCAGTATAGGCCCCAGGGTGCCCTCTGGCCCTCCACCTAGGGGCATCTGACACCAGTAAGCTACCCAGGGGTCCACCTCTCTCCCTGGACTTGCAGTATAGGCCCCAGTGTGCCCTCTGGCCCTCCACCTAGGGGCCTCTCACCCCAGCAAGCTACCCATGGGTCCACATCTCTCCCTGGACTTGCAGTAGAGGCCCCAGGGTACCCCGTGGCCCTCCACCTAGGGACCTTTGACCCCAGCAAGCTACCCAGGGGCCTACCTATCTCCCTGTACTTGCAGTAGAGTCCCCAGGGTGCCCCATGGCCCTCCACCTTGGGCCCTCTGACCCCAGCAAGCTACCCAGGGCTCCAACTCTCTCCCTGGACTTGCAGTATAGGACCCAGGGTGCCCCCTGGTCCTCCACCGAGGGGCCCCTGACCCAAGCAAGCTGCCCAGGGGTCCACCTCTCTCCCTGGACTTGCAATAGAGGCCCCAGGGTGCCCCTTGGCCCTCCACCTAGGGGCCTCTGACCCCAGAAAGCTACCCAGGGGTCCACCTCTCTCCCTAGACTTGCAGACTAGGCCCCAGGGTGACCCTTGGCCCTCCACCTAGGGGCCTCTGACCCCAGCAAGCTACCCAGGGGCCTACCTATCTCCCTGGACTTGCAGTAGAGTCCCCAGGGTGCCCCATGGCCCTCCACCTAGGGCCCTCTGACCCCAGCAAGCTACCCAGGGCTCCAACTCTCTCCCTGGACTAGCAGTATATGCCCCAGGGTGCCCCCTGGTCCTCCACCTAGGGGCCCCTGACCCAAGCAAGCTGCCCAGAGGTCCACCTCTCTCCCTGGACTTGCAATAGAGGCCCCAGGGTGCCCCTGGCCCTCCCCCTAGGGGCCTCTGACACCAGCAAGCTGCCCTGGGGTCCACCTCTCTCCCTGGACTTGCAATAGAGGCCCCAGGGTGCCCCTTGGCCCTCCACCTAGGGGCCTCTGACCCCAGAAAGCTACCCAGGAGTCAACCTCTCTCCCTAGACTTGCAGACTAGGCCCCAGGGTGACCCTTGGCCCTCCACCTAGGGGCCTCTGACCCCAGCAAGCTGCCCAGGGGCCTGCCTATCTCCCTGGACTTGCAGTAGTGTCCCCAGGGTGCCCCATGGCCCTCCTCGTAATGCCCTCTGACCCCAGCAAGCTACCCAGGGGTCCAACTTTCTCCCTGGACTTGCAGTAGAGGCTCCAGGGTACCCCGTGGCCCTCCACCCAGGGGCCTCTGAACCCAGCAAGCTACCCAGGGGTCCACCTCTCTCCCTGAACTTATAGTAGAGGCCCTACGGTGCCCCCTGGCCCTCCCCTTAGGGGCTACTGACCCCAGCAAGCTTCCCAGTGATTCACCTCTCTCCCTGGACTTGCAGTAGAGGCCCTAGGCTGCCCTCTGGCCCTCCACCTATTGGCCTCTGACCCCAGCAAGCTACCCAGGGCTTCACCTCTCTCCCTGGATTTGCAGTAGAGGCCCCAGGGTGCCCATTGGCCCTCCACCTAGGGCCTCTGACCCCAGCAAGCTACCGAGGGGTCCACCTCTCTCCCTGGACTTTCAGTAGAGGCCCCAGGGTGAACCTTGGCCCTCCACCTAGGGGCCTCTGACACCAGCAAGCTTCCCAGTGATTCACCTCTCTCCCTGGACTTGCAGTAAAGGGCCCAGGGTACCCCGTGGCCCTCCACCTAGGGGCCTCTGACCCCAGCAAGCTACCGAGGGGTCCACATCTCTCCCTGGACTTTCAGTAGAGGCCCCAGGGTGCCCCTTGGCCCTCCACCTAGGGGCCTCTGACACCAGCAAGCTTCCCAGTGATTCACCTCTCTCCCTGGACTTGCAGTAAAGGGCCCAGGGTACCCCGTGGCCCTCCACCTAGGGGCCTCTGACCCCAGCAAGCTACCCAGGGGTCCACATCTCTCCCTGGACTTGCAGTAGAGGCCCCAGGGTACCTCGTGGCCCTCACCCTAGGGGCTTTTGAACCCAGCAAGCTACCCAGGGGTCGAGCTCTCTCCCTGGACTTGCAATAGAGGCCCCAGGGTTCCCCCTTGCCCTCCACCCAGAGGCTACTGACGCCAGCAAGCTACCCAGGGCTTCACCTCTCTCCCTGGACTTGTAGTAGAGGCCCTAGGCTGCCCTCTGGCCCTCCACCTAGGGGCCTCTGAACCCAGCAAGCTACCCAGGGCTCCACCTCTCTCCCTGGACTTGCAGTAGAGGCCCCAGGGTGCCCATTGGCCCTCCACCTAGGGGTCTCTGACCCCAGCAAGCTACCGAGGGGTCCACCTCTCTCCCTGGACTTGCAATAGAGGCCCCAGGGTGCCCCGTGACCCTCCACCTAGGGGCCTCTGACCCCAGCAAGCTGCCCAGGGGCCTGCCTATCTCCCTGGACTTGCAGTAGTGTCCCCAGGGTGCCCCATGGCCCTCCTCGTAATGCCGTCTGACCCCAGCAAGCTACCCAGGGGTCCAACTCTCTCCCTGGACTTGCAGTAGAGGCTCCAGGGTACCCCGTGGCCCTCCACCCAGGGGCCTCTGAACCCAGCAAGCTACCCAGGGGTCCACCTCTCTCCCTGGACTTATAGTAGAGGCCCTACGGTGCCCCCTGGCCCTCCCCATAGGGGCTACTGACCCCAGCAAGCTACCCAGGGGTCCACCTCTCTTCCTGGACTTGCAGTATAGGCCCCAGGGTGCCCCGTGACCCTCCACCTAGGGGCCTCTGACCCCAGCAAGCTACCCAGGGGTCCACCTCTCTTCCTGGACTTGCAGTATAGGCCCCAGGGTGCCCCCTGGCCCTCCAACTAGTGGCCTCTGACCCCAGCAAGCTACCCAGGGGTCCATCTCTCTCCCTGGACTTGCAATAGAGGCCCCAGGGTGCCCCTTGGCCCTCCACCTAGGGGCCTCTGACCCCAGAAAGCTACCCAGGGGTCCACCTCTCTCCCTAGACTTGCAGACTAGGCCCCAGGGTGACCCTTGGCCCTCCACATAGGGGCCTCTGACCCCAGCAAGCTACCCAGGGGCCTACCTATCTCCCTGGATTTGCAGTAGAGTCCCCAGGGTGCCCCATGGCCCTCCACCTAGGGCCCTCTGACCCCAGCAAGCTACCCAGGGCTCCAACTCTCTCCCTGGACTAGCAGTATAGGCCCCAATGTGCCCCCTGGTCCTCCACCAGGGGCCCCTGACCCAAGCAAGCTGCCCAGAGGTTCACCTCTCTCCCTGGACTTGCAATAGAGGCCCCAGGGTGCCCCCTGGCCCTCCCCCTAGGGGCCTCTGACACCAGCAAGCTTCCCAGTGGTCCACCTCTCTCCCTAGACTTGCAGTAGAGGCCCCAGGGTGACCCTTGGCCCACCAGCTAGGGACCTCTGACCCCAGCAATCTATCCAGGGGCCTACCTATCTCAATGGACTTGCAGTAGAGTCCCCAGGGTGCCCCTAGGCCCTCCACCTTGGGCCCTCTGATCCCCAAAAAGCTACCCTGCGCTCCAACTCTCTCCCTGGACTTGCAGTATAGGCCCCAGGGTGCCCCCTGGTCCTCCACCTAGGGGCCCCTGACCCAAGCAAGCTGCCCAGGGGTCCACCTCTCTCCCTGGACTTGCAATAGAGGCCCCAGGGTGCCCCTTGGCCCTCCACCTAGGGGCCTCTGACCCCAGAAAGCTACCCAGGGGTCCACCTCTCTCCCTAGACTTGCAGACTAGGCCCCAGGGTGACCCGTGGCCCTCCACCTAGGGGCCTCTGACCCCAGCAAGCTGCCCAGGGGCCTGCCTATCTCCCTGGACTTGCAGTAGTGTCCCCAGGGTGACCCATGGCTCTCCACGTAGGGCCCTCTGACCCCAGCAAGCTACCCAAGGGTCCAACTCTCTCCCTGGACTTGCAGTAGAGGCCAGAGGGTACCCCTGGCCCTCCATCCAGGGGCCTCTGAACCCAGCAAGCTACCCAAGAGTCCACCTCTCTCCCTGGACTTATAGTAGAGGCCCTATGGTGCCCCCTGGCCCTCCCCATAGGGGCCTCTGACACCAGCAAGCTTCCCAGTGATTCACCTCTCTCCCTGGACTTGCAGTAGAGGCCCCAGGGTACCCCGTGGCCCTCCACCTAGGGGCCTCTGACCCCAGCAAGCTACCCAGGGGTCCACCTCTCTTCCTGGACTTGCAGTATAGGCCCCAGGGTGCCCATTGGCCCTCCACCTAGGGGTCTCTGATCCCAGCAAGCTACCGAGGGGTCCACCTCTCTCCCTGGACTTGCAATAGGGGCCCCAGGGTGCCCCGTGACCCTCCACCTAGGGGCCTCTGACCCCAGCAAGCTACCCAGGGGTCCAACTCTCTCCCTGGACTTGCAATAGAGGCCCCAGGGTGCCCGCTTGCCCTCCACCCAGGGGCTACTGACCCCAGCAAGCTACCCAGGGCTCCACCTCTCTCCCTGGACTTGTAGTAGAGGCCCTAGGCTGCCCTCTGGCCCTCCACCCAGGGGCCTTTGACCCCAGCAAGCTACCCAGGGCTCCACCTCTCTTCCTGGACTTGCAGTAGAGGCCCCAGGGTGCCCATTGGCCCTCCACCTTGGGGTCTCTGACCCCAGCAAGCTACCGAGGGGTCCACCTCTCTCCCTGGACTTGCAGTAGACGCCCCTGGGTGACCCCTGGCCCTCCACATAGGGGCCTCTGACCCCAGCAAGCTACCCAGGGGTCCACCTCTCTCCCTGGACTTATAGTAGAGTTTCCAGGGTGCCCCCTGGCCCTTCACCTAGGGGCCTCTGAGTCCAGCAAGCTACCCAGGGGTCCACATCTCTCCCTGGACTTGCAGTAGAGGCCCCAGGGTACCCCCTGGCCCTCCAACTAGGGGCCTCTGACCCCAGCAAGCTACCCAGGGGTCCTGCTCTCTCCCTGGACTTGCAGTATAGGCCCCAGGGTGCCCCCTGGCCCTCCAACTAGGGGCCTCTGACCCCAGCAAGCTACCCAGGGGTCCACCTCTCTCCTTGGACTTGCAGTATAGGCCCCAGGGTGCCCCCTGGCCCTCCACCTAGGGGCATCTGACCCCAGCAAGCTACCCAGGGTTCCACCTCTCTCCCTGGACTTGCAGTATAGGACCCAGGGTGCCCCCTGGCCCTCCACCTAGGGGCATCTGACACCAGCAAGCTACCTAGGGGTCCACCTCTCTCCCTGGACTTGCAGTATAGGCCTCAGGGTGCCCCCTGGTCCTCCACCTAGGGGCCCCTGACCCAAGCAAGCTGCCCAGGGGTCCACCTCTCTCCCTGGACTTGCAATAGAGGCCCCAGGGTGCCCTCTGGCCCTCCACCTAGGGTCTCTGACCCCAGAAAGCTACCCAGGGGTCCACCTCTCTCCCTAGACTTGCAGACTAGGCCCCAGGGTGACCCTTGGCCCTCCACCTAGGGGCTTCTGACCCCAGCAAGCCGCCCAGGGGCCTGCCTATCTCCCTGGACTTGCAGTAGAGCCCCCAGGGTGCCCCATGGCCCTCCACCTAGGGCCGTCTGACCCCAGCAAGCTACCCAGGGCTCCACTTCTCTCCCTGGACTTGCAGTAGAGGCCCCAGGGTGCCCCCTTGCCCTCCACCCAGGGGCTACTGACCCCAGCAAGCTACCCAGGGCTCCACCTCTCTCCCTGGACTTGCAGTAGAGGCCCCAGGGTGCCCCCTGGCCCTCCAACTAGGGGCATCTAACACCAGCAAGCTACCCAGGGGTCCACCTCTCTCCCTGGACTTGCAGTATAGGCCCCAGGGTGCCCTCTGGCCCTCCACCTAGGGGCATCTGACACCAGTAAGCTACCCAGGGGTCCACCTCTCTCCCTGGACTTGCAGTATAGGCCCCAGTGTGCCCTCTGGCCCTCCACCTAGGGGCCTCTCACCCCAGCAAGCTACCCATGGGTCCACATCTCTCCCTGGACTTGCAGTAGAGGCCCCAGGGTACCCCGTGGCCCTCCACCTAGGGACCTTTGACCCCAGCAAGCTACCCAGGGGCCTACCTATCTCCCTGTACTTGCAGTAGAGTCCCCAGGGTGCCCCATGGCCCTCCACCTTGGGCCCTCTGACCCCAGCAAGCTACCCAGGGCTCCAACTCTCTCCCTGGACTTGCAGTATAGGACCCAGGGTGCCCCCTGGTCCTCCACCGAGGGGCCCCTGACCCAAGCAAGCTGCCCAGGGGTCCACCTCTCTCCCTGGACTTGCAATAGAGGCCCCAGGGTGCCCCTTGGCCCTCCACCTAGGGGCCTCTGACCCCAGAAAGCTACCCAGGGGTCCACCTCTCTCCCTAGACTTGCAGACTAGGCCCCAGGGTGACCCTTGGCCCTCCACCTAGGGGCCTCTGACCCCAGCAAGCTACCCAGGGGCCTACCTATCTCCCTGGACTTGCAGTAGAGTCCCCAGGGTGCCCCATGGCCCTCCACCTAGGGCCCTCTGACCCCAGCAAGCTACCCAGGGCTCCAACTCTCTCCCTGGACTAGCAGTATATGCCCCAGGGTGCCCCCTGGTCCTCCACCTAGGGGCCCCTGACCCAAGCAAGCTGCCCAGAGGTCCACCTCTCTCCCTGGACTTGCAATAGAGGCCCCAGGGTGCCCCTGGCCCTCCCCCTAGGGGCCTCTGACACCAGCAAGCTGCCCTGGGGTCCACCTCTCTCCCTGGACTTGCAATAGAGGCCCCAGGGTGCCCCTTGGCCCTCCACCTAGGGGCCTCTGACCCCAGAAAGCTACCCAGGAGTCAACCTCTCTCCCTAGACTTGCAGACTAGGCCCCAGGGTGACCCTTGGCCCTCCACCTAGGGGCCTCTGACCCCAGCAAGCTGCCCAGGGGCCTGCCTATCTCCCTGGACTTGCAGTAGTGTCCCCAGGGTGCCCCATGGCCCTCCTCGTAATGCCCTCTGACCCCAGCAAGCTACCCAGGGGTCCAACTTTCTCCCTGGACTTGCAGTAGAGGCTCCAGGGTACCCCGTGGCCCTCCACCCAGGGGCCTCTGAACCCAGCAAGCTACCCAGGGGTCCACCTCTCTCCCTGAACTTATAGTAGAGGCCCTACGGTGCCCCCTGGCCCTCCCCTTAGGGGCTACTGACCCCAGCAAGCTTCCCAGTGATTCACCTCTCTCCCTGGACTTGCAGTAGAGGCCCTAGGCTGCCCTCTGGCCCTCCACCTATTGGCCTCTGACCCCAGCAAGCTACCCAGGGCTTCACCTCTCTCCCTGGATTTGCAGTAGAGGCCCCAGGGTGCCCATTGGCCCTCCACCTAGGGCCTCTGACCCCAGCAAGCTACCGAGGGGTCCACCTCTCTCCCTGGACTTTCAGTAGAGGCCCCAGGGTGAACCTTGGCCCTCCACCTAGGGGCCTCTGACACCAGCAAGCTTCCCAGTGATTCACCTCTCTCCCTGGACTTGCAGTAAAGGGCCCAGGGTACCCCGTGGCCCTCCACCTAGGGGCCTCTGACCCCAGCAAGCTACCGAGGGGTCCACATCTCTCCCTGGACTTTCAGTAGAGGCCCCAGGGTGCCCCTTGGCCCTCCACCTAGGGGCCTCTGACACCAGCAAGCTTCCCAGTGATTCACCTCTCTCCCTGGACTTGCAGTAAAGGGCCCAGGGTACCCCGTGGCCCTCCACCTAGGGGCCTCTGACCCCAGCAAGCTACCCAGGGGTCCACATCTCTCCCTGGACTTGCAGTAGAGGCCCCAGGGTACCTCGTGGCCCTCACCCTAGGGGCTTTTGAACCCAGCAAGCTACCCAGGGGTCGAGCTCTCTCCCTGGACTTGCAATAGAGGCCCCAGGGTTCCCCCTTGCCCTCCACCCAGAGGCTACTGACGCCAGCAAGCTACCCAGGGCTTCACCTCTCTCCCTGGACTTGTAGTAGAGGCCCTAGGCTGCCCTCTGGCCCTCCACCTAGGGGCCTCTGAACCCAGCAAGCTACCCAGGGCTCCACCTCTCTCCCTGGACTTGCAGTAGAGGCCCCAGGGTGCCCATTGGCCCTCCACCTAGGGGTCTCTGACCCCAGCAAGCTACCGAGGGGTCCACCTCTCTCCCTGGACTTGCAATAGAGGCCCCAGGGTGCCCCGTGACCCTCCACCTAGGGGCCTCTGACCCCAGCAAGCTGCCCAGGGGCCTGCCTATCTCCCTGGACTTGCAGTAGTGTCCCCAGGGTGCCCCATGGCCCTCCTCGTAATGCCGTCTGACCCCAGCAAGCTACCCAGGGGTCCAACTCTCTCCCTGGACTTGCAGTAGAGGCTCCAGGGTACCCCGTGGCCCTCCACCCAGGGGCCTCTGAACCCAGCAAGCTACCCAGGGGTCCACCTCTCTCCCTGGACTTATAGTAGAGGCCCTACGGTGCCCCCTGGCCCTCCCCATAGGGGCTACTGACCCCAGCAAGCTACCCAGGGGTCCACCTCTCTTCCTGGACTTGCAGTATAGGCCCCAGGGTGCCCCGTGACCCTCCACCTAGGGGCCTCTGACCCCAGCAAGCTACCCAGGGGTCCACCTCTCTTCCTGGACTTGCAGTATAGGCCCCAGGGTGCCCCCTGGCCCTCCAACTAGTGGCCTCTGACCCCAGCAAGCTACCCAGGGGTCCATCTCTCTCCCTGGACTTGCAATAGAGGCCCCAGGGTGCCCCTTGGCCCTCCACCTAGGGGCCTCTGACCCCAGAAAGCTACCCAGGGGTCCACCTCTCTCCCTAGACTTGCAGACTAGGCCCCAGGGTGACCCTTGGCCCTCCACATAGGGGCCTCTGACCCCAGCAAGCTACCCAGGGGCCTACCTATCTCCCTGGATTTGCAGTAGAGTCCCCAGGGTGCCCCATGGCCCTCCACCTAGGGCCCTCTGACCCCAGCAAGCTACCCAGGGCTCCAACTCTCTCCCTGGACTAGCAGTATAGGCCCCAATGTGCCCCCTGGTCCTCCACCAGGGGCCCCTGACCCAAGCAAGCTGCCCAGAGGTTCACCTCTCTCCCTGGACTTGCAATAGAGGCCCCAGGGTGCCCCCTGGCCCTCCCCCTAGGGGCCTCTGACACCAGCAAGCTTCCCAGTGGTCCACCTCTCTCCCTAGACTTGCAGTAGAGGCCCCAGGGTGACCCTTGGCCCACCAGCTAGGGACCTCTGACCCCAGCAATCTATCCAGGGGCCTACCTATCTCAATGGACTTGCAGTAGAGTCCCCAGGGTGCCCCTAGGCCCTCCACCTTGGGCCCTCTGATCCCCAAAAAGCTACCCTGCGCTCCAACTCTCTCCCTGGACTTGCAGTATAGGCCCCAGGGTGCCCCCTGGTCCTCCACCTAGGGGCCCCTGACCCAAGCAAGCTGCCCAGGGGTCCACCTCTCTCCCTGGACTTGCAATAGAGGCCCCAGGGTGCCCCTTGGCCCTCCACCTAGGGGCCTCTGACCCCAGAAAGCTACCCAGGGGTCCACCTCTCTCCCTAGACTTGCAGACTAGGCCCCAGGGTGACCCGTGGCCCTCCACCTAGGGGCCTCTGACCCCAGCAAGCTGCCCAGGGGCCTGCCTATCTCCCTGGACTTGCAGTAGTGTCCCCAGGGTGACCCATGGCTCTCCACGTAGGGCCCTCTGACCCCAGCAAGCTACCCAAGGGTCCAACTCTCTCCCTGGACTTGCAGTAGAGGCCAGAGGGTACCCCTGGCCCTCCATCCAGGGGCCTCTGAACCCAGCAAGCTACCCAAGAGTCCACCTCTCTCCCTGGACTTATAGTAGAGGCCCTATGGTGCCCCCTGGCCCTCCCCATAGGGGCCTCTGACACCAGCAAGCTTCCCAGTGATTCACCTCTCTCCCTGGACTTGCAGTAGAGGCCCCAGGGTACCCCGTGGCCCTCCACCTAGGGGCCTCTGACCCCAGCAAGCTACCCAGGGGTCCACCTCTCTTCCTGGACTTGCAGTATAGGCCCCAGGGTGCCCATTGGCCCTCCACCTAGGGGTCTCTGATCCCAGCAAGCTACCGAGGGGTCCACCTCTCTCCCTGGACTTGCAATAGGGGCCCCAGGGTGCCCCGTGACCCTCCACCTAGGGGCCTCTGACCCCAGCAAGCTACCCAGGGGTCCAACTCTCTCCCTGGACTTGCAATAGAGGCCCCAGGGTGCCCGCTTGCCCTCCACCCAGGGGCTACTGACCCCAGCAAGCTACCCAGGGCTCCACCTCTCTCCCTGGACTTGTAGTAGAGGCCCTAGGCTGCCCTCTGGCCCTCCACCTAGGGGCCTCTGACCCCAGCAAGCTACCCAGGGCTCCACCTCTCTCCCTTGACTTGCAGTAGAGGGCCCAGGGTACCCCGTGGCCCTCCACCTAGGGGCCTCTGAACCCAGCAAGCTACCCAGGGGTCCACCTCTCTCCCTGGACTTGCAGTATAGAACACAGGGTGCCCCCTTGCCCTCCACCTAGGGGCCTCTGACCCCAGCAAGCTACCCAGGGCTCCACCTCTCTCCCTGGACTTGCAGTAGAGGCCCCAGGGTGCCCCCTTGCCCTCCACCCAGGGGCTACTGGCCCTAGCAAGCTACCCAGGGCTCCACCTCTCTCCCTGGACTTGCAGTAGAGGCCCCAGGGTGCCCCCTTGCCCTCCACCTAGGGGCCTCTGACCCCAGCAAGCTACCCTGGAGTCCACCTCTCTCCCTGGACTTGCAGTTTAGGCCCCAGGGTGCCACTTGGCCCTCCACCTAGGGGCCTCTGAACACAGCAAGCTACCGAAATTCCACCTCTCTCCGTGGACTTGCTTTAGAGGCCCCGGGGTGCCCCGTGGCCCTCCAGCTAGGGGCCTCCGACCCCTGTAAGCTTCCCAGGGGTCCACATCTCTCTTTGGACTTGCAGTGGAGGCCCCTGGGTGCCCCCTGGCCCTCCACCTAGGGGCCTCTGACCCCAGCAAGCTACCCAGGGCTTCACCTCTCTCCCTGGACTTGCAGTAGAGGCCCCAGGGTGCCCATTGGCCCTCCACCTAGGGGCCTATGACCCCAGCAAGCTACCGAGGGGTCCAACTCTCTCCCTGGACTTGCAGTAGAGGCCCCAGGGTGCCCCATGGCTCTCCACCTAGGGCCCTCTGACCCCAGCAAGCTACCCAGGGCTAAAACTCTCACCATTTACTTGCAGTATAGGCCTCAGGGTGCCCCCTGGTCCTCCACCTAGGGGCCCCTGACCCAAGCAAGCTGCCCAGGGGTCCACCTCTCTCCCTGGACTTGCAGTAGAGGCCCCAGGGTACCCCGTGGCCCTCCACCCAGGGGCCTCTGAACCCAGCAAGCTACCCAGGGGTCCACCTCTCTCCCTGGACTTATAGTAGAGGCCCTACAGTGCCCCCTGGCCATCCCCTTAGGGGCTATTGACCCCAGCAAGCTTCCCAGTGATTCACCTCTCTCCCTGGACTTGCAGTAGAGGCCCTAGGCTGCCCTCTGGCCCTCCACCTATTGGCCTCTGACCCCAGCAAGCTACCCAGGGCTTCACCTCTCTCCCTGGACTTGCAATAGAGGCCCCAGGGTGCCCATTGGCCCTCCACCTAGGGGCCTCTGACCCCAGCAAGCTACCGAGGGGTCCACCTCTCTCCCTGGACTTGCAGTATAGGCCACAGGGTGCCCCCTTGCCCTCCACCCAGGGGCTACTGGCCCCAGCAAGCTACCCAGGGCTCCACCTCTCTCCCTGGACTTGCAGTAGAGGCCCCAGGGTACCCCGTGGCCCTCCACCTAGATGCCTTTGACCCCAGCAAGCTACCCAGGGGTCCAGCTTTCTCCCTGGACTTGCAATAGAGGCCCGAGGGTGCCCCCTGGCCCTCCACCTAGGGGCCTCTGAGTCCAGCAAGCTACCCAGGGGTCCACATCTCTCCCTGGACTTGCAGTAGAGGCCCCAGGGTACCCCGTGGCCCTCCACCTAGGGGCCTCTGAACCCAGCAAGCTACCCAGGGGTCCAGCTCCCTCCGTGGACTTGAAATAGAGGCCCCAGGGTGCCCCCTTGCCCTCCACCCAGGGGCTACTGACCCCAGCAAGCTACCCAGGGCTCCACCTCTCTCCCTGGACTTGTAGTAGAGGCCCTAGGCTGCCCTCTGGCCCTCCACCCAGGGGCCTTTGACCCCAGCAAGCTACCCAGGGCTCCACCTCTCTTCCTGGACTTGCAGTAGAGGCCCCAGGGTGCCCATTGGCCCTCCACCTTGGGGTCTCTGACCCCAGCAAGCTACCGAGGGGTCCACCTCTCTCCCTGGACTTGCAGTAGACGCCCCTGGGTGACCCCTGGCCCTCCACATAGGGGCCTCTGACCCCAGCAAGCTACCCAGGGGTCCACCTCTCTCCCTGGACTTATAGTAGAGTTTCCAGGGTGCCCCCTGGCCCTTCACCTAGGGGCCTCTGAGTCCAGCAAGCTACCCAGGGGTCCACATCTCTCCCTGGACTTGCAGTAGAGGCCCCAGGGTACCCCCTGGCCCTCCAACTAGGGGCCTCTGACCCCAGCAAGCTACCCAGGGGTCCACCTCTCTCCTTGGACTTGCAGTATAGGCCCCAGGGTGCCCCTTGGCCCTCCACCTAGGGGCATCTGACCCCAGCAAGCTACCCAGGGGTTCACCTCTCTCCCTGGACTTGCAGTATAGGACCCAGGGTGCCCCCTGGCCCTCCAATTAGGGGCATCTAACACCAGCAAGCTACCCAGGGGTCCACCTCTCTCCCTGGACTTGCAGTATAGGCCCCAGGGTGCCCTCTGGCCCTCCACCTAGGGGCATCTGACATCAGCAAGCTACCCAGGGGTCCACCTCTCTCCCTGGACTTGCAGTATAGGCCCCAGTGTGCCCTCTGGCCCTCCACCTAGGGGCCTCTGAACCCAGCAAGCTACCCAGGGGTCCACATCTCTCCCTGGACTTGCAGTAGAGGCCCCAGGGTACCCTGTGGCCCTCCACCTAGGGACCTCTGACCCCAGCAAGCTACCCAGGGGCCTACCTATCTCCCTGGACTTGCAGTAGAGTCCCCAGGGTGCCGCATGGCCCTCCACCTTGGGCCCTCTGACCCCAGCAAGCTACCCAGGGCTCCAACTCTCTCCCTGGTCTTGCATTATAGGCCCCAGGGTGCCCCCTGGTCCTCCACCTAGGGGCCCCTGACCCAAGCAAGCTGCCCAGGGGTCCACCTCTCTCCCTGGACTTGCAATAGGGGCCCCAGGGTGCCCCTTGGCCCTCCACCTAGTGGCCTCTGACCCCAGAAAGCTACCCAGGGGTCCACCTCTCTCCATAGACTTGCAGACTATGCCCCTGGGTGACCCTTGGCCCTCCACTTATGGGCCTCTGACCCCAGCAAGCTACCCAGGGGCCTACCTATCTCCATGGACTTGAAGTATAGGCCACAGGGTGCCCCCTTGCCCTCCACCCAGGGGCTACTGGCCCCAGCAAGCTACCCAGGGCTCCACCTCTCTCCCTGGACTTGCAGTAGAGGCCCCAGGGTACCCCGTGGCCCTCCACCTAGATGCCTTTGACCCCAGCAAGCTACCCAGGGGTCCAGCTTTCTCCCTGGACTTGCAATGGAGGCCCGAGGGTGCCCCCTGGCCCTCCACCTAGGGGCCTCTGAGTCCAGCAAGCTACCCAGGGGTCCACATCTCTCCCTGGACTTGCAGTAGAGGCCCCAGGGTACCCCGTGGCCCTCCACCTAGGGGCCTCTGAACCCAGCAAGCTACCCAGGGGTCCACCTCTCTCCCTGAACTTGCAGTATAGAACACAGGGTGCCCCCTTGCCCTCCACCTAGGGGCCTCTGACCCCAGCAAGCTACCCAGGGCTCCACCTCTCTCCCTGGACTTGCAGTAGAGGCCCCAGGGTGCCCCCTTGCCCTCCACCCAGGGGCTACTGGCCCTAGCAAGCTACCCAGGGCTCCACCTCTCTCCCTGGACTTGCAGTAGAGGCCCCAGGGTGCCCCCTTGCCCTCCACCTAGGGGCCTCTGACCCCAGCAAGCTACCCTGGAGTCCACCTCTCTCCCTGGACTTGCAGTTTAGGCCCCAGGGTGCCACTTGGCCCTCCACCTAGGGGCCTCTGAACACAGCAAGCTACCGAAATTCCACCTCTCTCCGTGGACTTGCTTTAGAGGCCCCGGGGTGCCCCGTGGCCCTCCAGCTAGGGGCCTCCGACCCCTGTAAGCTTCCCAGGGGTCCACATCTCTCTTTGGACTTGCAGTGGAGGCCCCTGGGTGCCCCCTGGCCCTCCACCTAGGGGCCTCTGACCCCAGCAAGCTACCCAGGGCTTCACCTCTCTCCCTGGACTTGCAGTAGAGGCCCCAGGGTGCCCATTGGCCCTCCACCTAGGGGCCTATGACCCCAGCAAGCTACCGAGGGGTCCAACTCTCTCCCTGGACTTGCAGTAGAGGCCCCAGGGTGCCCCATGGCTCTCCACCTAGGGCCCTCTGACCCCAGCAAGCTACCCAGGGCTAAAACTCTCACCATTTACTTGCAGTATAGGCCTCAGGGTGCCCCCTGGTCCTCCACCTAGGGGCCCCTGACCCAAGCAAGCTGCCCAGGGGTCCACCTCTCTCCCTGGACTTGCAATAGAGGCCCCTGGGTGCCCCTTGGCCCTCCACCTAGGGCCATCTGACCCCAGCAAGCTACCCAGGGGTCCAACTCTCTCCCTGGACTTGCAGTAGAGGCCCCAGGGTACCCCGTGGCCCTCCACCCAGGGGCCTCTGAACCCAGCAAGCTACCCAGGGGTCCACCTCTCTCCCTGGACTTATAGTAGAGGCCCTACAGTGCCCCCTGGCCATCCCCTTAGGGGCTATTGACCCCAGCAAGCTTCCCAGTGATTCACCTCTCTCCCTGGACTTGCAGTAGAGGCCCTAGGCTGCCCTCTGGCCCTCCACCTATTGGCCTCTGACCCCAGCAAGCTACCCAGGGCTTCACCTCTCTCCCTGGACTTGCAATAGAGGCCCCAGGGTGCCCATTGGCCCTCCACCTAGGGGCCTCTGACCCCAGCAAGCTACCGAGGGGTCCACCTCTCTCCCTGGACTTGCAGTATAGGCCACAGGGTGCCCCCTTGCCCTCCACCCAGGGGCTACTGGCCCCAGCAAGCTACCCAGGGCTCCACCTCTCTCCCTGGACTTGCAGTAGAGGCCCCAGGGTACCCCGTGGCCCTCCACCTAGATGCCTTTGACCCCAGCAAGCTACCCAGGGGTCCAGCTTTCTCCCTGGACTTGCAATAGAGGCCCGAGGGTGCCCCCTGGCCCTCCACCTAGGGGCCTCTGAGTCCAGCAAGCTACCCAGGGGTCCACATCTCTCCCTGGACTTGCAGTAGAGGCCCCAGGGTACCCCGTGGCCCTCCACCTAGGGGCCTCTGAACCCAGCAAGCTACCCAGGGGTCCAGCTCCCTCCGTGGACTTGAAATAGAGGCCCCAGGGTGCCCCCTTGCCCTCCACCCAGGGGCCACTGACCCCAGCAAGCTACCCAGGGCTCCACCTCTCTCCCTGGACTTGTAGTAGAGGCCCTAGGCTGCCCTCTGGCCCTCCACCCAGGGGCCTTTGACCCCAGCAAGCTACCCAGGGCTCCACCTCTCTTCCTGGACTTGCAGTAGAGGCCCCAGGGTGCCCATTGGCCCTCCACCTTGGGGTCTCTGACCCCAGCAAGCTACCGAGGGGTCCACCTCTCTCCCTGGACTTGCAGTAGACGCCCCTGGGTGCCCCCTGGTCCTCCACCTAGGGGCCCCTGACCCAAGCAAGCTGCCCAGAGGTCCACCTCTCTCCCTGGACTTGCAATAGAGGCCCCAGGGTGCCCCCTGGCCCTCCCCCTAGGGGCCTCTGACACCAGCAAGCTTCCCAGTGGTCCACCTCTCTCCCTAGACTTGCAGTAGAGGCCCCAGGGTGACCCTTGGCCCTCCACCTAGGGACCTCTGACCCCAGCAAGCTACCCAGGGGCCTACCTATCTCCCTGGACTTGCAGTAGATTCCCCAGGGTGCCCCATGGCCCTCCACCTTGGGCCCTCTGACCCCAGCAAGCTACCCAGGGCTCCAACTCTCTCCCTGGACTTGCAGTATAGGCCCCAGGGTGCCCCCTGGTCCTCCATCTAGGGGCCTCTGACCCCAGCAAGCTACCCAGGGGCCTACCTATCTCCCTGGACTTGCAATAGAGGCCCCAGGGTGCCCCTTGGCCCTCCACCTAGGGGCCTCTGACCCCAGAAAGCTACCCAGGGGTCCACCTCTCTCCCTAGACTTGCAGACTAGGCCCCATGGTGACCCTTGGCCCTCCACCTAGGGGCCTCTGACCCCAGCATGCTGCCCAGGGGCCTGCCTATCTCCCTGGACTTGCAGTAGTGTCCCCAGGGTGCCCCATGGCCCTCCACGTAGGGCCCTCTGACCCCAGCAAGCTACCCAGGGGTCCAACTCTCTCCCTGGACTTGTAGTAGAGGCCCCAGGGTACCCTGTGGCCCTCCACCCAGGGGCCTCTGAACCCAGCAAGCTACCCAGGGGTCCACCTCTCTCCCTGGACTTATAGTAGAGGCCCTACGGAGCCCCCTGGCCCTCCCCTTAGGGGCTACTGACCCCAGCAAGCTTCCCAGTGATTCACCTCTCTCCCTGGACTTGCAGTAGAGGCCCTAGGCTGCCCTCTGGCCCTCCACCTATTGGCCTCTGACCCAAGCAAGCTACCCAGGGCTTCACCTGTCTCCCTGGACTTGCAGTAGAGGCCCCAGGGTGCCCATTGGCCCTCCACCTAGGGGCCTCTGACCCCAGCAAGCTACCGAGGGGTCCACCTCTCTCCCTGGACTTGCAGTATAGGCCACAGGGTGCCGCCTTGCCCTCCACCTAGGGGCCTCTGAACCCAGCAAGCTACCCAGGGCTCCACCTCTCTCCCTGGACTTGCAGCAGAGGCCCCAGGGTGCCCCCTTGCCCTCCACCCAGGGGCTACTGACCCCAAAAAGCTACCCATGGCTCCACCTCTCTCCCTGAACTTGCAGTAGAGGCCCCAGGGTACCCCGTGGCCCTCCACCTAGTGGCCTCTGACCCCAGCAAGCTACCCAGGGGTCCACCTCTCTCCCTGGACTTGCAGTAGAGGCCCCAGGGACCCCGTGGCCCTCCACCTAGGGGCCTCTGAACCCAGCAAGCTACCCAGGGGTCCAGCTCTCTCCCTGGAATTGCAATAGAGGCCCCACGGTGCCCCCTTTCCCTCCACCCATGGGCTACTGACCCCAGCAAGCTACCCAGGGCTCCACCTCTCTCCCTGGACTTGTAGTAGAGGTCCTATGCTGCCCTCTGGCCCTCCACTTAGAGGCCTCTGACCCCAGCAAGCTACCCAGGGCTCCACCTCTCTCCCTGGACTTGCAGTAGGGGCCGCAGGGTGCCCATTGGCCCTCCACCTAGGGGTCTCTGACCCCAGCAAGCTACCGAGGGTCCACCTCTCTCCCTGGACTTGCAATAGAGGCCCCAGGGTGCCCCTCGACCCTCCACCTAGGGGCCTCTGACCTCAGCAAGCTACCCAGGGGTCCACATCTCTCCGTGGACTTGCAGTAGTCGCCGCTGGGTGCCCCCTGGCCCTCCACCTAGGGGCCTCTGACCCCAGCAAGCTACCCAGGGGTCCACCTCTCTCCCTGGACTTTTAGTAGATGCTCCAGGGTGCCCCCTGGCCCTCCACCTAGGGGCCTCTGACCCCAGCAAACTACCCAGGGGTCCACCTCTCTTCCTGGACTTGCAGTAGAGGCCATACGGTGCCCCCTGGCCCTCCCCCTAGGGGCCTCTGACACCAGCAAGCTTCCCAGTGGTCCACCTCTCTTCCTAGACTTGCAGTAGAGGCCCCAGGGTGACCCTTGGCCCTCCACCTAGGGGCCTCTGACCCCAGCAAGCTACCCAGGGTCCACCTATCTCCCTGGACTTGCAGTAGAGTCCGCAGGGTGCCCCATGGCCCTCCACCTAGGGCCCTCTGACCCCAGCAAGCTACCCAGGGCTCCAACTCTCTCCCTGGACTAGCAGTATAGGCCCCACGGTGCCCCCTGGTCCTCCACCTAGGGGCCCCTGAGCCAAGCAAGCTGCCCAGAGGTCCACCTCTCTCCCTGGACTTGCAATAGAGGCCCCAGGGTGCCCCCTGGCCCTCCCCTTAGGGGCCTCTGACACCAGCAAGCTTCCCAGTGGTCCACCTCTCTCCCTAGACTTGCAGTAGAGGCCCCAGGGTGACCCTTGGCCCTCCACCTAGGGACCTCTGACCCCAGCAAGCTACCCAGGGGCCTACCTATCTCCCTGGACTTGGAGTAGAGTCCCCAGGGTGCCCCATGGCTCTCCACCTTGGGCCCTCTGACCCCAGCAAGCTACCCAGGGCTCCAACTCTCTCCCTGGACTTGCAATATAGGCCCCAGGGTGCCCCCTGGTCCTCCACCTAGGGGCCCCTGACCCAAGCAAGCTGCCCAGGGGTCCACCTCTCTCCCTGGACTTGCAATAGAGGCCCCTGGGTGCCCCTTGGCCCTCCACCTAGGGGCCTCTGACCCCAGAAAGCTACCCAGGGGTCCACCTCTCTCCCTATACTTGCAGAAAAGGCCCCAGGGTGACCCTTGGCCCTCCACCTAGGGGCCTCTGACCCCAGCAAGCTACCCAGGGGCCTACCTATCTCCCTGGACTTGCAGTAGAGTCCCCATGGTGCCCCATGGCCCTCCACCTAGGGCCCTCTGACCCCAGCAAGCTACCCAGGGCTCCAACTCTCTCCCTAGACTAGCAGTATAGGCCCCAGGGTGCCCCCTGGTCCTCCACCTAGGGGCCCCTGACCCAAGCAAGCTGCCCAGAGGTCCACCTCTCTCCCTGGACTTGCAATAGAGGCCCCAGGGTGCCCCCTGGCCCTCCCCCTAGGGGCCTCTGACACCAGCAAGTTTCCCAGTGGTCCACCTCTCTCCCTAGACTTGCAGTAGAGGCCCCAGGGTGACCCTTGGCCCTCCACATAGGGACCTCTGACCCCAGCAAGCTACCCAGGGGCCTACCTATCTCCCTGGACTTGCAGTAGAGTCCCCAGGGTGCCCCATGGCCCTCCACCTTGGGCCCTCTGACCCCAGCAAGCTACCCAGGGCTCCAACTCTCTCCCTGGACTTGCAGTATAGGCCCCAGGGTGCCCCTTGGCCCTCCACCTAGGGGCCTCTGACCCCAGAAAGCTACCCAGGGGTCCACCTCTCTCCCTAGACTTGCAGACTAGGCCCCAGGGTGACCCTTGGCCCACCACCTAGGGGCCTCTGACCCCAGCAAGCTGCCCAGGGGCCTGCCTATCTCCCTGAACTTGCAGTAGTGTCCCCAGGGTGCCCCATGGCCCTCCACGTAGGGCCCTCTGACCCCAGCAAGCTACCCAGGGGTCCAACTCTCTCCCTGGACTTGCAGTAGAGGCCCCAGGGTACCTCGTGGCCCTCCAAGTAGGGGCCTCTGACCCCAGCAAGCTACCCAGGGGTCCACATCTCTCCCTGGACTTGCAGTAGAGGCCCCTGGGTACCCCGTGGCCCTCCACCTAGGGGCCTCTGAACCCAGCAAGCTACCCAGGGGTCCAGCTCTCTCCCTGGAATTGCATTATAGGCCCCAGGGTGCCCCCTTGCCCTCCACCCAGGGGCTACTGACCCCAGCAAGCTACTCAGGGCTCCACCTCTCTCCCTGGACTTGTAGTAGAGGCCCTAGGCTGCCCTCTGGCCCTCCACTTAGGGGCCTCTGACCCCAGCAAGCTACCCAGGGCTCCACCTCCCTCCCTGGACTTGCAGTAGAGGCTGCAGGGTGCCCATTGGCCCTCCACCTAGGGGTCTCTGACCCCAGCAAGCTACCGAGGGGTCCACCTCTCTCCCTGGGCTTGCAATAGAGGCCCCAGGGTGCCCCGTGACCCTCCACCTAGGGGCCTCTGACCTCAGCAAGCTACCCAGGGGTCCACATCTCTCCGTGGACTTGCAGTAGACGCCGCTGGGTGCCCCCTGGCCCTCCACCTAGGGGCCTCTGACCCCAGCAAGCTACCCAGGGGTCCACCTCTCTCCCTAGACTTGCAGAAAAGGCCCCAGGGTGCCCCCTGGCCCTCCACCTAGGGACCTCTGACCCCAGCAAGCTACCCAGGGGCCTACCTATCTCCCTGGACTTGCAGTAGAGTCCCCAGGGTGCCCCATGGCCCTCCACCTTGGGCCCTCTGACCCCAGCAAGCTACCCAAGGCTCCAACTCTCTCCCTGGACTTATAGTAGAGGCCCTACGGTGTCCCCTGGCCCTCCCCTTAGGGGCTACTGACCCCAGCAAGCTTCCCAGTGATTCACCTCTCTCCCTGGACTTGCAGTAGAGGCCCCAGGGTGCCCCCTTGCCCTCCACCTAGGGGCCTCCGAACCCAGCAAACTACCCAGGGGTCCAGCTCTCTCCCTGGACTTTCAATAGAGGCCCCAGGGTGCCCTCTTGCCCTCCACCCAAGGGCTACTGACCCCAGCAAGCTACCCAGGGCTCCACCTCTCTCCCTGGACTTGTAGTAGAGGCCCTAGGCTGCCCTCTGGCCCTCCACCTAGGGGCCTCTGACCCCTGCAAGCTACCGAGGGGTCCATCTCTCTCCCTGGACTTGCAATAGAGGCCCCAGGGTGCCCTCTTGCCCTCCACCCAAGGGCTACTGACCCCAGCAAGCTACCCAGGGGTCCACCTCTCTCCCTAGACTTGCAGACTAGGCCCCAGGGTGACCCATGGCCCTCCACCTAGGGGCTTCTGACCCCAGCAAGCTGCCCAGGTGCCTGCCTATCTCCCTGGACTTGCAGTAGAGTCCCCAGGGTGCCCCATGGCCCTCCACCTAGGGCCCTCTGACCCCAGCAAGCTACCCAGGGGTCCACATCTCTCCCTGGACTTGCAGTATAGGCCACAGGGTGCCCCCTTGCCCTCCACCTAGGGGCCTCTGACCCCAGCAAGCTACCCAGGGCTCCACTTCTCTCCCTGGACTTGCAGTAGAGGCCCCAGGGTGCCCCCTTGCCCTCCACCTAGGGGCCTCCGAACCCAGCAAACTACCCAGGGGACCAGCTCTCTCCCTGGACTTGCAATAGAGGCCCCAGGGTGCCCTCTGGCCCTCCAACTAGGGGCCTCTGACCCCAGCAAGCTACCCAGGGGTCCACCTCTCTCCTTGGACTTGCAGTGTAGGCCCCAGGGTGCCCCCTGACCCTCCACCTAGGGGTATCTGACCCCAGCAAGCTACCCTGGAGTCCACCTCATTTCCTGGACTTGCAGTAGAGGCCCCAGGGTGCCCCTTGGCCCTCCATCTAGGGGCCTCTGACCCCAGCAAGCTACCGAGGGGTCCACCTCTCTCCCTGGACATGCAGTAGAGGCCCCAGGGTGCCCCGTGGCCCTCCACCTAGGGGCTTCTGACCCCAGCAAGCTACCCAGGGGTCCACATCTCTCTTTGGACTTGCAGTGGAGGCCCCTGGGTGTCCCCTGGCCCTCCACCTAGGGGCCTCTGACCCTAGCAAGCTACCCGGGGGTCCAGCTCTCTCCCTGGACTTGCAATAGAGGCCCCAGGGTGCCCCCTTGCCCTCCACCCAGGGGCTACTGACCCCAGCAAGCTACTCAGGGCTCCAACTCTCTCCCTGGACTTGTAGTAGAGGCCCTAGGCTGCCCTCTGGCCCTCCACCTAGGGGCCTCTGACCCCAGCAAGGTACCCAAGGCTTCACCTCTCTCCCTGGACTTGCAGAAGAGGCCCCAGGGTGCCCTTTGGCCCTCCACCTAGGGGCCTCTGACCCCAGCAAGCTACCGAGGGGTCCACCTCTCTCCCTGGACTTGCAGTAGAGGCCGCAGGGTGCCTCTTGGCCCTCCACCTAGGGGCCTCTGACCCCAGATAGCTACCCAGGGGTCCACCTCTCTCCCTAGACTTGCAGACTAGGCCCCAGGGTGACCCTTGGCCCTCCACCTAGGGGCCTCTGACCCCAGCAAGCTACCCAGGGGCCTACCTATCTCCCTGGACTTGCAGTAGAGTCCCCAGGGTGCCCCATGGCCCTCCACCTAGGGCCCTCTGAACCCAGCAGGCTACCCAGGGCTCCAACCCTCTCCCTGGACTAGCAGTATAGGCCCCAGGGTGCCCCCTGGTCCTCCACCTAGGGGCCCCTGACCCAAGCAAGCTGCCCAGAGGTCCACCTCTCTCCCTGGACTTGCAATAGAGGCCCCAGGGTGCCCCCTGGCCCTCCACCTAGGGGCCTCTGACCCCAGCAAGCTACCCAGGGGTCCACATCTCTCCCTGGACTTGCAGTAGAGGCCCCAGGGTACCCCCTGGCCCTCCAACTAGGGGCCTCTGACCCCAGCAAGCTACCCATGGGTCCACCTCTCTCCCTGGACTTGCAGTATAGGACCCAGGGTGCCCCCTGGCCCTCCAACTAGGGGCATCTAACACCAGCAAGCTACCCAGGGGTCCACCTCTCTCCCTGGACTTGCAGTATAGGCCCCAGGGTGCCCTCTGGCCCTCCACCTAGGGGCATCTGACACCAGCAAGCTACCCAGGGGTCCACCTCTCTCCCTGGACTTGCAGTATAGGCCCCATTGTGCCCTCTGGCCCTACATCTAGGGGCCTCTGACCCCAGCAAGCTACCCAGAGGTCCACATCTCTCCCTGGACTTGCAGTAGAGGCCCCAGGGTACCCCATGGCCCTCCACCTAGGGGCCTCTGAACCCAGCAAGCTACCGAGGGGTCCAGCTCTCTCCCTGGACTTGCAATAGAGGCGCCAGGGTGCCCCCTTGCCCTCCACCCAGGGGCTACTGACCCCAGCAAGCTACCCAGGGCTCCACCTCTCTCCCTGGACTTGTAGTAGAGGCCCAAGGCTGCCCTCTGGCCCTCCACCTAGGGGCCTCTGACCCCAGCAAGCTACCCAGGGGTCCACCTCTCTCCCTAGACTTGCAGACTAGGCCCCAGGGTGCCCCTTGGCCCTCCACCTAGGGGCTTCTGACCCCAGCAAGCTGCCCAGGGGCCTTCCTATCTCCCTGGACTTGCAGTAGAGTCCCCAGGGTGCCCCATGGCCCTCCACCTTGGGCCCTCTGACACCAGCAAGCTACCCAGGGCTCCAACTCTCTCCCTGGACTTGCAGTTTAGGCCCCAGGGTGCCCCCTGGTCCTCCACCTAGGGGCCCCTGAACCAAACAAGCTGCCCAGAGGTCCACCTCTCTCCCTGGACTTGCAATAGAGGCCCCAGGGTGCCCCCTGGCCCTCCCCCTAGGGGCCTCTGACACCAGCAAGCTTCCTAGGGCTCCAACTCTCTCCCTGGACTTGCAGTATAGGCCCCAGGGTGCCCCCTGGTCCTCCACCTAGGGGCCCCTGACCCAATCAAGCTGCCCAGGGGTCCACCTCTCTCCCTGGACTTGCAATAGAGGCCCCAGGGTGCCCCTTGGCCCTCCACCTAGGGGCCTCTGACCCCAGAAAGCTACCCAGGGGTCCACCTCTCTCCCTAGACTTGCAGACTAGGCCCCAGGGTGACCCTTGGCCCTCCACCTAGGGGCCTCTGACCCCAGCAAGCTACCCAGGGGCCTACCTATCTCCCTGATCTTGCAGTATAGACCCCATGGTGCCCCATGGCCCTCCACCTAGGGCCCTCTGACCCCAGCAAGCTACCCAGGGCTCCAACTCTCTCCCTGGACTAGCAGTATAGGCCCCAGGGTGCCCCCTGGTCCTCCACCTAGGGGCCCCTGACCCAAGAAAGCTGCCCAGATGTCCACCTCTCTCCCTGGACTTGCAATAGAGGCCCCAGGGTGCCCCCTGTCCCTCCCCCTAGGGGCCTCTGACCCCAGCAAGCTACCCAGGGGTCCACCTCTCTCCCTGGACTTTTAGTAGAGGCCCCGGGGTGCCCCCCTGCCCTCCACCTAGGGGCCTCTGACCCCAGCAAACTACCCAGGGGTCCACCTCTCTTCCTGGACTTGCAGTAGAGGCCCTACGGTGCCCCGTGGCCCTCCCCCTAGAGGCCTCTGACACCAGCAAGCTTCTCAGTGGTCCACCTCTCTCCCTAGACTTGCAGTAGAGGCCCCAGGGTGACCCTTGGCCCTCCACCTAGGGGCCTCTGACCCCAGCAAGCTACCCAGGGTCCACCTATCTCCCTGGACTTGCAGTAGAGTTCCCAGGGTGCCCCATGGCCCTCCACCTAGGGCCCTCTGACCCCAGCAAGCTACCGAGGGCTCCAACTCTCTCCCTGGAATAGCAGTATATTCCCTACGGTTCCCCCTGGTCCTCCACCTAGGGGCCCCTGACCCAAGCAAGCTGCCCAGAGGTCCACCTCTCTCCCTGGACTTGCAATAGAGGCCCAAGGGTGCCCCCTGGCCCTCCCCCTAGGGGCCTCTGACACCAGCAAGCTTCCCAGTGGTCCACCTCTCTCCCTGGACTTGCAGTAGAGGCCCCAAGGTGACCCTTAGCCCTCCACCTAGGGACCTCTGATCCCAGCAAGCTACCCAGGGGCCTACCTATCTCCCTTGACTTGCAGTAGAGTCCCCAGGGTGCCCCATGGCCCTCCACCTTGGGCCCTCTGACCCCAGCAAGCTACCCAGGGCTCCAACTCTTTCCCTGGACTTGCAGTATAGGCCCCAGGGTGCCCCCTGGTCCTCCACCTAGGGGCCCCTGACCCAAGCAAGCTGCCCAGGGGTACACCTCTCTCCCTGGACTTGCAATAGAGGCCCCAGGGTGCCCCTTGGCCCTCCACCTAGGAGCCTCTGACCCCAGAAAGCTACCCAGGGGTCCACATCTCTCCCTAGACTTGCAGACTAGGCCCCAGGGTGACCCTTGGCCCTCCACCTAGGGGCCTCTGACCCCAGCAAGCTACCCAGGGCTCCACCTCTCTCCTTGGACTTGTAGTAGAGGCCCTAGGCTGCCCTCTGGCCCTCCACCTAGGGGCCTCTGGCCCCAGCAAGCTACCCAGGGCTCCACCTCTCTCCCTGGACTTGCAGTCGAGGCCCCAGGTTGACCCTTGGCCCTTCACCTAGGGCCCTTTGACCCCAGCAAGCTACCCAGGGGTCCACCTCTCTCCCTGGACTTGCAGTATAGGCCACAGGGTGCCCCCTTGCCCTCCACCTAGGGGCCTCTGACACCAGCAAGCTACCCAGGGCTCCACCTCTCTCCCTGGACTTGCAGTAGAGACCCCAGGGTGCCCCCTTGCCCTCCACCCAGGGGCTACTGGCCCCAGCAAGCTACCCAGGGCTCCACCTCTCTCCCTGGACTTGCTGTAGAGGCCCCAGGGTACCCCGTGGCCCTCCACCTAGGGCCCTTTGACCCCAGCAAGCTACCCAGGGCTCCACCTCTGTCCCTGGACTTGTAGTGAGGCCCTAGGCTGCCCTCTGGCCCTCCACCTAGGGGCCTCTGACCCCAGCAAGCTACCCAGGGCTCCACCTCTCTCCCTGGACTTGCAGTCAAGGCCCCAGGTTGACCCTTGGCCCTTCACCTAGGGCCCTTTGACCCCAGCAAGCTACCCAGGGGTCCACCTCTCTCCCTGGACTTGCAGTATAGGCCACAGGGTGCCCCCTTGCCCTCCACCTAGGGGCCTCTGACACCAGCAAGCTACCCAGGGCTCCACCTCTCTCCCTGGACTTGAAGTAGGGACCCCAGGGTGCCCCCTTGCCCTCCACCCAGGGGCTACTGGCCCCAGCAAGCTACCCAGGGCTCCACCTCTCTCCCTGGACTTGCAGTAGAGGCCCCAGGGTACCCCGTGGCCCTCCACCTAGGGCCCTTTGACCCCATCAAGCTACCCAGGGCTCCAACTCTCTCCCTGGACTTGCAGTATAGGCCCCAGGGTGCCCCCTGGTCCTCCACCTAGGGGCCCCTGACCCAAGCAAGCTGCCCAGAGGTCCACCTCTCTCCCTGGACTTGCAATAGAGGCCCCAGGGTGCCCCCTGGCCTTCCCCCTAGGGGCCTCTGACACCAGCAAGCTTCCTAGGGCTCCAACTCTCTCCCTGGACTTGCAGTATAGGCCCCAGGGTGCCCCCTGGTCCTCCACCTAGGGGCCCCTGACCCAAGCAAGCTGCCCAGGGGTCCACCTCTCTCCCTGGACTTGCAATAGAGGCCCCAGGGTGCCCCCTGGCCCTCCCCCTAGGGGCCTCTGACACCAGCAAGCTTCCTAGGGCTCCAACTCTCTCCCTGGACTTGCAGTATAGGCCCCAGGGTGCCCCCTGGTCCTCCACCTAGGGGCCCCTGACCCAAGCAAGCTGCCCAGGGGTTTACCTCTCTCCCTGGACTTGCAATAGAGGCCCCAGGGTGCCCCTTGGCCCTCCACCTAGGGGCCTCTGACCCCAGAAAGCTACCCAGGGGTCCACCTCTCTCCCTAGACTTGCAGACTAGGCCCCAGGGTGACCCTTGGCCCTCCACCTAGGGGCCTCTGACCCCAGCAAGCTACCCAGGGGCCTACCTATCTCCCTGATCTTGCAGTAGAGACCCCAGGGTGCCCCCTTGCCCTCCACCCAGGGGCTACTGGCCCCAGCAAGCTACCCAGGGCTCCACCTCTCTCCCTGGACTTGCAGTAGAGGCCCCAGGGTACCCCGTGGCCCTCCACCTAGGGCCCTTTGACCCCAGCAAGCTACCCAGGGCTCCACCTCTCTCCCTGGACTTGTAGTAGAGGCCCTAGGCTGCCCTCTGGCCCTCCACCTAGGGGCCTCTGACCCCAGCAAGCTACCCAGGGCTCCACCTCTCTCCCTGGACTTGCAGTCGAGGCCCCAGGTTGACCCTTGGCCCTTCACCTAGGGCCCTTTGACCCCAGCAAGCTACCCAGGGGTCCACCTCTCTCCCTGGACTTGCAGTATAGGCCACAGGGTGCCCCCTTGCCCTCCACCTAGGGCCCTCTGACCCCAGCAAGCTACCCAGGGCTCCAACTCTCTCCCTGGACTAGCAGTATAGGCCCCAGGGTGCCCCCTGGTCCTCCCCCTAGGGGCCCCTGACCCAAGAAAGCTGCCCAGATGTCCACCTCTCTCCCTGGACTTGCAATAGAGGCCCCAGGGTGCCCCCTGGCCCTCCCCCTAGGGGCCTCTGACCCCAGCAAGCTACCCAGGGGTCCAACTCTCTCCCTGGACTTTTAGTAGATGCCCCGGGGTGCCCCCTGGCCCTCCACCTAGGGGCCTCTGACCCCAGCAAACTACCCAGGGGTCCACCTCTCTTCCTGGACTTGCAGTAGAGGCCCTACGGTGCCCCGTGGCCCTCCCCCTAGAGGCCTCTGACACCAGCAAGCTTCTCAGTGGTCCACCTCTCTCCCTAGACTTGCAGTAGAGGCCCCAGGGTGACCCTTGGCCCTCCACCTAGGGGCCTCTGACCCCAGCAAGCTACCCAGGGTCCACCTATCTCCCTGGACTTGCAGTAGAGTTCCCAGGGTGCCCCATGGCCCTCCACCTAGGGCCCTCTGACCCCAGCAAGCTACCCAGGGCTCCAACTCTCTCCCTGGAATAGCAGTATATTCCCTACGGTTCCCCCTGGTCCTCCACCTAGGGGCCCCTGACCCAAGCAAGCTGCCCAGAGGTCCACCTCTCTCCCTGGACTTGCAATAGAGGCCCAAGGGTGCCCCCTGGCCCTCCCCCTAGGGGCCTCTGACACCAGCAAGCTTCCCAGTGGTCCACCTCTCTCCCTGGACTTGCAGTAGAGGCCCCAAGGTGACCCTTAGCCCTCCACCTAGGGACCTCTGATCCCAGCAAGCTACCCAGGGGTCTACCTATCTCCCTTGACTTGCAGTAGAGTCCCCAGGGTGCCCCATGGCCCTCCACCTTGGGCCCTCTGACCCCAGCAAGCTACCCAGGGCTCCAACTCTTTCCCTGGACTTGCAGTATAGGCCCCAGGGTGCCCCCTGGTCCTCCACCTAGGGCCCTTTGACCCCAGCAAGCTACCCAGGGCTCCACCTCTCTCCCTGGACTTGTAGTAGAGGCCCTAGGCTGCCCTCTGGCCCTCCACCTAGGGGCCTCTGACCCCAGCAAGCTACCCAGGGCTCCACCTCTCTCCCTGGACTTGCAGTCGAGGCCCCAGGTTGACCCTTGGCCCTTCACCTAGGGCCCTTTGACCCCAGCAAGCTACCCAGGGGTCCACCTCCCTCCCTGGATTTGCAGTATAGGCCACAGGGTGCCCCCTTGCCCTCCACCTAGGGGCCTCTGACACCAGCAAGCTACCCAGGGCTCCACCTCTCTCCCTGGACTTGAAGTAGAGACCCCAGGGTGCCCCCTTGCCCTCCACCCAGGGGCTACTGGCCCCAGCAAGCTACCCAGGGCTCCACCTCTCTCCCTGGACTTGCAGTAGAGGCCCCAGGGTACCCCGTGGCCCTCCACCTAGGGCCCTTTGACCCCATCAAGCTACCCAGGGGTCCACCTCTCTCCCTGGACTTGCAGTATAGGCCACAGGGTGCCCCCTTGCCCTCCACCTAGGGGCCTCTGACCCCAGCAAGCTACCCAGGGCTCCACCTCTCTCCCTGGACTTGCAGTAGAGACCCCAGGGTGCCCCCTTGCCCTCTACCCAGGGGCTACTGGCCCCAGCAAGCTACCCAGGGCTCCACCTCTCTCCCTGGACTTGCAGTAGAGGCCCCAGGGTACCCCGTGGCCCTCCACCTAGGGACCTCTGACCCCAACAAGCTACCCAGGGGCCCACCTATCTCCCTGGACTTGCAGTAGAGTCCCCAGGGTGCCCCAAGGGCCTCCACCTTGGGCCCTCTGACCCCAGCAAGCTACCCAGGGCTCCAACTCTCTCCATGGATTTGCAGTATAGGCCCCAGGGTGCCCCCTGGTCCTCTACCTAGGGGCCCCTGACCCAAGCAAGCTGCCCAGGGGTCTACCTCTCTCCCTGGACTTGCAATAGAGGCCCCAGGGTGCCCCTTGGCCCTCCACCTAGGGGCCTCTGACCCCAGAAAGCTACCCAGGGGTCCACCTCTCTCCCTAGACTTGCAGACTAGGCCCCAGGGTGCCCCATGGCCCTCCACCTAGGGCCCTCTGACCCCAGCAAGCTACCCATGGCTCCACCTCTCTCCCTGGACTTGCAGTATAGGCCCCAATGTGCCCCCTGGTCCTCCACCAGGGGCCCCTGACCCAAGCATGCTGCCCAGAGGTCCACCTCTCTCCCTGGACTTGCAATAGAGGCCCCAGGGTGCCCCCTGGCCCTCCCCCTAGGGGCCTCTGACACCAGCAAGCTTCCCAGTGGTCCACCTCTCTCCCTAGACTTGCAGTAGAGGCCCCAGGGTGACCCTTGGCCCACCACCTAGGGACCTCTGACCCCAGCAAGCTACCCAGGGGCCTACCTATCTCAATGGACTTGCAGTAGAGTCCCCAGGGTGCCCCTAGGCCCTCCACCTTGGGCCCTCTGATCCCCAAAAAGCTACCCTGGGCTCCAACTCTCTCCCTGGACTTGCAGACTAGGCCCCAGGGTGACCCGTGGCCCTCCACCTAGGGGCCTCTGACCCCAGCAAGCTGCCCAGGGGCCTGCCTATCTCCCTGGACTTGCAGTAATGTCCCCAGGGTGCCCCATGTCTCTCCACGTAGGGCCCTCTGACCCCAGCAAGCTACCCAAGGGTCCAACTCTCTCCCTGGACTTGCAGTAGAGGCCACAGGGTACCCCTGGCCCTCCATCCAGGGGCCTCTGAACCCAGCAAGCTACCCAAGGGTCCACCTCTCTCCCTGGACTTATAGTAGAGGCCCTATGGTGCATTCTGGCCCTCCCCATAGGGGCCTCTGACACCAGCAAGCTTCCCAGTGATTCACCTCTCTCCCTGGACTTGCAGTAGAGGCCCCAGGGTACCCCGTGGCCCTCCACCTAGGGGCCTCTGACCCCAGCAAGCTACCCAGGGGTCCACCTCTCTTCCTGGACTTGCAGTATAGGCCCCAGGGTGCCCCCTGGCCCTCCAACTAGGGGCCTCTGACCCCAGCAAGCTACCCAGCGGTCCACCTCTCTCCTTGGACTTGCAGTATAGGCCCCAGGGTGCCCCCTGGCCCTCCACCCAGGGGCTACTGACCCCAGCAAGCTACCCAGGGCTCCACCTCTCTCCCTGGACTTGCAGTAGAGGCCCCAGGGTACACCGTGGCTCTCCACCTAGGGGCCTCTGACCCCAGCAAGCTACCCAGGGGTCCACATCTCTCTCTGGACTTGCAGTAGAGGCCCCAGGGTGCCCATTGGCCCTCCACCTAGGGGTCTCTGATCCCAGCAAGCTACCGAGGGGTCCACCTCTCTCCCTGGACTTGCAATAGAGGCCCCAGGGTGCCCCGTGACCCTCCACCTAGGGGCCTCTGACCCCAGCAAGCTACCCAGGGGTCCAACTCTCTCCCTGGACTTGCAATAGAGGCCCCAGGGTGCCCCCTTGCCCTCCACCCAGGGGCTACTGACCCCAGCAAGCTACCCAGGGCTCCACCTCTCTCCCTGGACTTGTAGTAGAGGCCCTAGGCTGCCCTCTGGCCCTCCACCTAGGGGCCTCGGACCCCAGCAAGCTACCCAGGGCTCCACCTCTCTCCCTTGACTTGCAGTAGAGGCCCCAGGTTGACCCTTGGCCCTCCACCTAGGGCCCTTTGACCCCAGCAAGCTACCCAGGGGTCCACCTCTCTCCCTGGAATTTCAGTATAGAACACAGGGTGCCCCCTTGCCCTCCACCTAGGGGCCTCTGACCCCAGCAAGCTACCCAGGGCTCCACCTCTCTCCCTGGACTTACAGTAGAGGCCCCAGGGTGCCCCCTTGCCCTCCACCCAGGGGCTACTGGCCCTAGCAAGCTACCCAGGGCTCCACCTCTCTCCCTGGACTTGCAGTAGAGGCCCCAGGGTGCCCCCTTGCCCTCCACCTAGGGGCCTCTGACCCCAGCAAGCTACCCTGGAGTCCACCTCTCTCCCTGGACTTGCAGTTTAGGCCCCAGGGTGCCACTTGGCCCTCCACCTAGGGGCCTCTGAACACAGCAAGCTACCGAAATTCCACCTCTCTCCGTGGACTTGCTTTAGAGGCCCAGGGGTGCCCCGTGGCCCTCCACCTAGGGGCCTCTGACCCCTGTAAGCTTCCCAGGGGTCCACATCTCTCTTTGGACTTGCAGTGGAGGCCCCTGGGTGCCCCAAGGAACTCCACCTAGGGGCCTCTGACCCCAGCAAGCTACCCAGGGCTTCACCTCTCTCCCTGGACTTGCAGTAGAGGCCCCAGGGTGCCCATTGGCCCTCCACCTAGGGGCCTATGACCCCAGCAAGCTACCGAGGGGTCGAACTCTCTCCCTGGACTTGCAGTAGAGGCCCCAGGGTGCCCCATGGCCCTCCACCTAGGGCCCTCTGACCCCAGCAAGCTACCCAGGGCTAAAACTCTCACCCTGGACTTGCAGTATAGGCCTCAGGGTGCCCCCTGGTCCTCCACCTAGGGGCCCCTGACCCAAGCAAGCTGCCCAGGGGTCCACCTCTCTCCCTGGACTTGCAATAGAGGCCCCTGGGTGCCCCCTGGCCCTCCACCTAGGGGCCTCTGACCCCAGCAAGCTACACAGGGGTCCACCTCTCTCCCTGGACTTTTAGTAGAGGCCCCAGGGTGCCCCTCTGGCCCTCCACCTAGGGGCCTCTGACCCCAGCAAACTACCCAGGGGTCCACCTCTCTTCCTGGACTTGCAGTAGAGGCCCTACGGTGCCCCCTGGCCCTCCCCCTAGGGGCCTCTGACACCAGCAAGCTTCCCAGTGGTCCACCTCTCTCCCTAGACTTGCAGTAAAGGCCCCAGGGTGACCCTTGGCCCTCCACCTAGGGGCCTCTGACCCCAGCAAGCTACCCAGGGTCAACCTATCTATCTGGACTTGCAGTAGAGTCCCCAGGGTGCCCCATGGCCCTCCACCTAGGGGCCTATGACCCCAGCAAGCTACCCTGGAGTCCACCTCTCTCCCTGGACTTGCAGTTTAGGCCCCAGGGTGCCACTTGGCCCTCCACCTAGCGGCCTCTGAACACAGCAAGCTACCGAAATTCCACCTCTCTCCGTGGACTTGCTTTAGAAACCCCGTGGTGCCCCGTGGCCCTCCACCTAGCAACCTCTGACCCCTGTAAGCTTCCCAGGGGTCCACATCTCTCTTTGGACTTGCAGTGGAGGCCCCTGGGTGCCCCCTGGCCCTCCACCTAGGGGCCTCTGACCCCAGCAAGCTACCCAGGGCTTCACCTCTCTCCCTGGACTTGCAGTAGAGGCCCCAGGGTGCCCATTGGCCCTCCACCTAGGGGCCTATGACCCCAGCAAGCTACCGAGGGGTCGAACTCTCTCCCTGGACTTGCAGTAGAGGCCCCAGGGTGCCCCATGGCCCTCCACCTAGGGCCCTCTGACCCCAGCAAGCTACCCAGGGCTAAAACTCTCACCCTGGACTTGCAGTATAGGCCTCAGGGTGCCCCCTGGTCCTCCACCTAGGGGCCCCTGACCCAAGCAAGCTGCCCAGGGGTCCACCTCTCTCCCTGGACTTGCAATAGAGGCCCCTGGGTGCCCCCTGGCCCTCCACCTAGGGGCCTCTGACCCCAGCAAGCTACACAGGGGTCCACCTCTCTCCCTGGACTTTTAGTAGAGGCCCCAGGGTGCCCCCTGGCCCTCCACCTAGGGGCCTCTGACCCCAGCAAACTACCCAGGGGTCCACCTCTCTTCCTGGACTTGCAGTAGAGGCCCTACGGTGCCCCATGGCCCTCCCCCTAGGGGCCTCTGACACCAGCAAGCTTCCCAGTGGTCCACCTCTCTCCCTAGACTTGCAGTAGAGGCCCCAGGGTGACCCTTGGCCCTCCACCTAGGGGCCTCTGACCCCAGCAAGCTACCCAGGGTCAACCTATCTCCCTGGACTTGCAGTAGAGTCCCCAGGGTGCCCCATGGCCCTCCACCTAGGGCCCTCTGACCCCAGCAAGCTACCCAGGGCTCCAACTCTCTCCCTGGACTAGCAGTATAGGCCCCAGGGTGCCCCATGGTCCTCCACTTAGGGGCCCCTGACCCAAGCAAGCTGCCCATAGGTCCACATCTCTCCCTGGACTTGCAATAGAGGCCCCAGGGTGCCCCTTGGCCCTCCCCCTAGGGGCAAGCTTCCCAGTGGTCCACCTCTCTCCCTAGACTTGCAGTAGAGGCCCCAGGGTGACCCTTGGCCCTCCACCTAGGGAACTCTGACCCCAACAAGCTACCCAGGGCTCCACCTCTCTCCCTGGACTTGCAGTAGAGGCCCCAGGGTGCCCATTGGCCCTCCACCTAGGGGTCTCTGACCCCAGCAAGCTACCGAGGGGTCCACCTCTCTCCCTGAACTTGCAATAGAGGCCCCAGGGTGCCCCGTGACCCTCCGCCTAGGGGCCTCTGACCCCAGCAAGCTGCCCAGGGGCCCACATCTCTCCCTGGACTTGCAGTAGAGGCCCCAGGGTGCCCATTGGTCCTCCACCTAGGGGCCTCTGACCCCAGCAAGCTACCGAGGGGTCCACCTCTCTCCCTGGACTTGCAATAAAGGCCCCAGGGTGCCCCGTGACCCTCCACTTAGGGGCCTCTGACCCCAGCAAGCTACCCAGGGGTCCACCTCTCTTCCTGGACTTGCAGTATAGGCCCCAGGGTGCCCCCTGGCCCTCCAACTAGGGGCTTCTGACCCCAGCAAGCTACCCAGGGGTCCACCTCTCTCCTTGGACTTGCAGTATAGGCCCCAGGGTGCCCCCTGGCCTTCCACCCAGGGGCTACTGACCCCAGCAAGCTACCCAGGGCTCCACCTCTCTCCCTGGACTTGCAGTAGAGGCCCCAGGGTACCCCTTGCCCTCCACCTAGGGGCCTCTGACCCCAGCAAGCTACCCAGGGGTCCACATCTCTCCCTGGACTTGCAGTAGAGGCCCCAGGGTGCCCATTGGCCCTCCACTTAGGGGTCTCTGATCCCAGCAAGCTACCGAGGGGTCCACCTCTCTCCCTGGACTTGCAATAGAGGCCCCAGGGTGCCCCGTGACCCTCCACCTAGGGGCCTCTGACCCCAGCAGGCTACCCAGGGGTCCACCTCTCTCCCTAGACTTGCAGTATAGGCCCCTGGGTGCCCCCTGGCCCTCCACCTAGGGGCCTCTGAACCCAGCAGGCTACCCAGGGGTCCACATCTCTCTGTGGACTTGCAGTAGACGCCGCTGGGTGCCCCCTAGCCCTCCACCTAGGGGCCCTTTGACCCCAGCAAGCTACCCAGGGGTCCACCTCTCTTCCTGGACTTGCAGTAGAGGCCCTACGGTGCCACCTGGCCCTACCCCTAGGGGCCTCTGACACCAGCAATCTTCCCAGTGGTCCACCTCTCTCCCTAGACTTGCAGTAGAGGCCCCAGGGTGACCCTTGGCCCTCCACCTAGGGGCCTCTGACCCCAGCAAGCTACCCAGGGCTCCACCTCTCTCCCTGGACTTGAAGTAGAGACCCCAGGGTGCCCCCTTGCCCTCCACCCAGGGGCTACTGGCCCCAGCAAGCTACCCAGGGCTCCACCTCTCTCCCTGGACTTGCAGTAGAGGCCCCAGGGTACCCCGTGGCCCTCCACCTAGGGCCCTTTGACCCCATCAAGCTACCCAGGGCTCCAACTCTCTCCCTGGACTTGCAGTATAGGCCCCAGGGTGCCCCCTGGTCCTCCACCTAGGGGCCCCTGACCCAAGCAAGCTGCCCAGAGGTCCACCTCTCTCCCTGGACTTGCAATAGAGGCCCCAGGGTGCCCCCTGGCCCTCCCCCTAGGGGCCTCTGACACCAGCAAGCTTCCTAGGGCTCCAACTCTCTCCCTGGACTTGCAGTATAGGCCCCAGGGTGCCCCCTGGTCCTCCACCTAGGGGCCTCTGACCCAAGCAAGCTGCCCAGGGGTCCACCTCTCTCCCTGGACTTGCAATAGAGGCCCCAGGGTGCACCTTGGCCCTCCACCTAGGGGCCTCTGACCCCAGAAAGCTACCCAGGGGTCCACCTCTCTCCCTAGACTTGCAGACTAGGCCCCAGGGTGACCCTTGGCCCTTCACCTAGGGGCCTCTGACCCCAGCAAGCTACCCAGGGGCCTACCTATCTCCCTGATCTTGCAGTAGAGACCCCAGGGTGCCCCCTTGCCCTCCACCCAGGGGCTACTGGCCCCAGCAAGCTACCCAGGGCTCCACCTCTCTCCCTGGACTTGCAGTAGAGGCCCCAGGGTACCCCGTGGCCCTCCACCTAGGGCCCTTTGACCCCAGCAAGCTACCCAGGGCTCCACCTCTCTCCCTGGACTTGTAGTAGAGGCCCTAGGCTGCCCTCTGGCCCTCCACCTAGGGGCCTCTGACCCCAGCAAGCTACCCAGGGCTCCACCTCTCTCCCTGGACTTGCAGTCGAGGCCCCAGGTTGACCCTTGGCCCTTCACCTAGGGCCCTTTGACCCCAGCAAGCTACCCAGGGGTCCACCTCTCTCCCTGGACTTGCAGTATAGGCCACAGGGTGCCCCCTTGCCCTCCACCTAGGGCCCTCTGACCCCAGCAAGCTACCCAGGGCTCCAACTCTCTCCCTGGACTAGCAGTATAGGCCCCAGGGTGCCCCCTGGTCCTCCACCTAGGGGCCCCTGACCCAAGAAAGCTGCCCAGATGTCCACCTCTCTCCCTGGACTTGCAATAGAGGCCCCAGGGTGCCCCCTGGCCCTCCCCCTAGGGGCCTCTGACCCCAGCAAGCTACCCAGGGGTCCACCTCTCTCCCTGGACTTTTAGTAGATGCCCCGGGGTGCCCCCTGGCCCTCCACCTAGGGGCCTCTGACCCCAGCAAACTACCCAGGGGTCCACCTCTCTTCCTGGACTTGCAGTAGAGGCCCTACGGTGCCCCGTGGCCCTCCCCCTAGAGGCCTCTGACACCAGCAAGCTTCTCAGTGGTCCACCTCTCTCCCTAGACTTGCAGTAGAGGCCCCAGGGTGACCCTTGGCCCTCCACCTAGGGGCCTCTGACCCCAGCAAGCTACCCAGGGTCCACCTATCTCCCTGGACTTGCAGTAGAGTTCCCAGGGTGCCCCATGGCCCTCCACCTAGGGCCCTCTGACCCCAGCAAGCTACCCAGGGGTCCACCTCTCTCCCTGGACTTTTAGTAGATGCCCCGGGGTGCCCCCTGGCCCTCCACCTAGGGGCCTCTGACCCCAGCAAACTACCCAGGGGTCCACCTCTCTTCCTGGACTTGCAGTAGAGGCCCTACGGTGCCCCGTGGCCCTCCCCCTAGAGGCCTCTGACACCAGCAAGCTTCTCAGTGGTCCACCTCTCTCCCTAGACTTGCAGTAGAGGCCCCAGGGTGACCCTTGGCCCTCCACCTAGGGGCCTCTGACCCCAGCAAGCTACCCAGGGTCCACCTATCTCCCTGGACTTGCAGTAGAGTTCCCAGGGTGCCCCATGGCCCTCCACCTAGGGCCCTCTGACCCCAGCAAGCTACCCAGGGCTCCAACTCTCTCCCTGGAATAGCAGTATATTCCCTACGGTTCCCCCTGGTCCTCCACCTAGGGGCCCCTGACCCAAGCAAGCTGCCCAGAAGTCCACCTCTCTCCCTGGACTTGCAATAGAGGCCTAAGGGTGCCCCCTGGCCCTCCCCCTAGGGGCCTCTGACACCAGCAAGCTTCCCAGTGGTCCACCTCTCTCCCTGGACTTGCAGTAGAGGCCCCAAGGTGACCCTTAGCCCTCCACCTAGGGACCTCTGATCCCAGCAAGCTACCCAGGGGTCTACCTATCTCCCTTGACTTGCAGTAGAGTCCACAGGGTGCCCCATGGCCCTCCACCTTGGGCCCTCTGACCCCAGCAAGCTACCCAGGGCTCCAACTCTTTCCCTGGACTTGCAGTATAGGCCCCAGGGTGCCCCCTGGTCCTCCACCTAGGGCCCTTTGACCCCAGCAAGCTACCCAGGGCTCCACCTCTCTCCCTGGACTTGTAGTAGAGGCCCTAGGCTGCCCTCTGGCCCTCCACCTAGGGGCCTCTGACCCCAGCAAGCTACCCAGGGCTCCACCTCTCTCCCTGGACTTGCAGTCGAGGCCCCAGGTTGACCCTTGGCCCTTCACCTAGGGCCCTTTGACCCCAGCAAGCTACCCAGGGGTCCACCTCTCTCCCTGGACTTGCAGTATAGGCCACAGGGTGCCCCCTTGCCCTCCACCTAGGGGCCTCTGACACCAGCAAGCTACCCAGGGCTCCACCTCTCTCCCTGGACTTGAAGTAGAGACCCCAGGGTGCCCCCTTGCCCTTCACCCAGGGGCTACTGGCCCCAGCAAGCTACCCAGGGCTCCACCTCTCTCCCTGGACTTGCAGTAGAGGCCCCAGGGTACCCCGTGGCCCTCCACCTAGGGCCCTTTGACCCCATCAAGCTACCCAGGGGTCCACCTCTCTCCCTGGACTTGCAGTATAGGCCACAGGGTGCCCCCTTGCCCTCCACCTAGGGGCCTCTGACCCCAGCAAGCTACCCAGGGCTCCACCTCTCTCCCTGGACTTGCAGTAGAGACCCCAGGGTGCCCCCTTGCCCTCTACCCAGGGGCTACTGGCCCCAGCAAGCTACCCAGGGCTCCACCTCTCTCCCTGGACTTGCAGTAGAGGCCCCAGGGTACCCCGTGGCCCTCCACCTAGGGACCTCTGACCCCAACAAGCTACCCAGGGGCCCACCTATCTCCCTGGACTTGCAGTAGAGTCCCCAGGGTGCCCCAAGGGCCTCCACCTTGGGCCCTCTGACCCCAGCAAGCTACCCAGGGCTCCAACTCTCTCCATGGATTTGCAGTATAGGCCCCAGGGTGCCCCCTGGTCCTCCACCTAGGGGCCCCTGACCCAAGCAAGCTGCCCAGGGGTCCACCTCTCTCCCTGGACTTGCAATAGAGGCCCCAGGGTGCCCCTTGGCCCTCCACCTAGGGGCCTCTGACCCCAGAAAGCTACCCAGGGGTCCACCTCTCTCCCTAGACTTGCAGACTAGGCCCCAGGGTGCCCCATGGCCCTCCACCTAGGGCCCTCTGACCCCAGCAAGCTACCCATGGCTCCAACTCTCTCCCTGGACTTGCAGTATAGGCCCCAATGTGCCCCCTGGTCCTCCACCAGGGGCCCCTGACCCAAGCAAGCTGCCCAGAGGTCCACCTCTCTCCCTGGACTTGCAATAGAGGCCCCAGGGTGCCCCCTGGCCCTCCCCCTAGGGGCCTCTGACACCAGCAAGCTTCCCAGTGGTCCACCTCTCTCCCTAGACTTGCAGTAGAGGCCCCAGGGTGACCCTTGGCCCACTACCGAGGGACCTCTGACCCCAGCAAGCTACCCAGGGGCCTACCTATCTCAATGGACTTGCAGTAGAGTCCCCAGGGTGCCCCTAGGCCCTCCACCTTGGGCCCTCTGATCCCCAAAAAGCTACCCTGGGCTCCAACTCTCTCCCTGGACTTGCAGACTAGGCCCCAGGGTGACCCGTGGCCCTCCACCTAGGGGCCTCTGACCCCAGCAAGCTGCCCAGGGGCCTGTCTATCTCCCTGGACTTGCAGTAATGTCCCCAGGGTGCCCCATGTCTCTCCACGTAGGGCCCTCTGACCCCAGCAAGCTACCCAAGGGTCCAACTCTCTCCCTGGACTTGCAGTAGAGGCCACAGGGTACCCCTGGCCCTCCATCCAGGGGCCTCTGAACCCAGCAAGCTACCCAAGGGTCCACCTCTCTCCCTGGACTTATAGTAGAGGCCCTATGGTGCATTCTGGCCCTCCCCATAGGGGCCTCTGACACCAGCAAGCTTCCCAGTGATTCACCTCTCTCCCTGGACTTGCAGTAGAGGCCCCAGGGTACCCCGTGGCCCTCCACCTAGGGGCCTCTGACCCCAGCAAGCTACCCAGGGGTCCACCTCTCTTCCTGGACTTGCAGTATAGGCCCCAGGGTGCCCCCTGGCCCTCCAACTAGGGGCCTCTGACCCCAGCAAGCTACCCAGCGGTCCACCTCTCTCCTTGGACTTGCAGTATAGGCCCCAGGGTGCCCCCTGGCCCTCCACCCAGGGGCTACTGACTCCAGCAAGCTACCCAGGGCTCCACCTCTCTCCCTGGACTTGCAGTAGAGGCCCCAGGGTACACCGTGGCTCTCCACCTAGGGGCCTCTGACCCCAGCAAGCTACCCAGGGGTCCACATCTCTCTCTGGACTTGCAGTAGAGGCCCCAGGGTGCCCATTGGCCCTCCACCTAGGGGTCTCTGATCCCAGCAAGCTACCGAGGGGTCCACCTCTCTCCCTGGACTTGCAATAGAGGCCCCAGGGTGCCCCGTGACCCTCCACCTAGGGGCCTCTGACCCCAGCAAGCTACCCAGGGGTCCAACTCTCTCCCTGGACTTGCAATAGAGGCCCCAGGGTGCCCCCTTGCCCTCCACCCAGGGGCTACTGACCCCAGCAAGCTACCCAGGGCTCCACCTCTCTCCCTGGACTTGTAGTAGAGGCCCTAGGCTGCCCTCTGGCCCTCCACCTAGGGGCCTCGGACCCCAGCAAGCTACCCAGGGCTCCACCTCTATCCCTTGACTTGCAGTAGAGGCCCCAGGTTGACCCTTGGCCCTCCACCTAGGGCCATTTGACCCCAGCAAGCTACCCAGGGGTCCACCTCTCCCTGGACTTTCAGTATAGAACACAGGGTGCCCCCTTGCCCTCCACCTAGGGGCCTCTGACCCCAGCAAGCTACCCAGGGCTCCACCTCTCTCCCTGGACTTGCAGTAGAGGCCCCAGGGTGCCCCCTTGCCCTCCACCCAGGGGCTACTGGCCCTAGCAAGCTACCCAGGGCTCCACCTCTCTCCCTGGACTTGCAGTAGAGGCCCCAGGGTGCCCCCTTGCCCTCCACCTAGGGGCCTCTGACCCCAGCAAGCTACCCTGGAGTCCACCTCTCTCCCTGGACTTGCAGTTTAGGCCCCAGGGTGCCACTTGGCCCTCCACCTAGGGGCCTCTGAACACAGCAAGCTACCGAAATTCCACCTCTCTCCGTGGACCTGCTTTAGAGGCCCAGGGGTGCCCCGTGGCCCTCCACCTAGGGGCCTCTGACCCCTGTAAGCTTCCCAGGGGTCCACATCTCTCTTTGGACTTGCAGTGGAGGCCCCTGGGTGCCCCCTGGCCCTCCACCTAGGGGCCTCTGACCCCAGCAAGCTACCCAGGGCTTCACCTCTCTCCCTGGACTTGCAGTAGAGGCCCCAGGGTGCCCATTGGCCCTCCACCTAGGGGCCTATGACCCCAGCAAGCTACCGAGGGGTCGAACTCTCTCCCTGGACTTGCAGTAGAGGCCCCAGGGTGCCCCATGGCCCTCCACCTAGGGCCCTCTGACCCCAGCAAGCTACCCAGGGCTAAAACTCTCACCCTGGACTTGCAGTATAGGCCTCAGGGTGCCCCCTGGTCCTCCACCTAGGGGCCCCTGACCCAAGCAAGCTGCCCAGGGGTCCACCTCTCTCCCTGGACTTGCAATAGAGGCCCCTGGGTGCCCCCTGGCCCTCCACCTAGGGGGCCTCTGACCCCAGCAAGCTACACAGGGGTCCACCTCTCTCCCTGGACTTTTAGTAGAGGCCCCAGGGTGCCCCTCTGGCCCTCCACCTAGGGGCCTCTGACCCCAGCAAACTACCCAGGGGTCCACCTCTCTTCCTGGACTTGCAGTAGAGGCCCTACGGTGCCCCCTGGCCCTCCCCCTAGGGGCCTCTGACACCAGCAAGCTTCCCAGTGGTCCACCTCTCTCCCTAGACTTGCAGTAAAGGCCCCAGGGTGACCCTTGGCCCTCCACCTAGGGGCCTCTGACCCCAGCAAGCTACCCAGGGTCAACCTATCTCCCTGGACTTGCAGTAGAGTCCCCAGGGTGCCCCATGGCCCTCCACCTAGGGGCCTCTGACCCCAGCAAGCTACCCTGGAGTCCACCTCTCTCCCTGGACTTGCAGTTTAGGCCCCAGGGTGCCACATGGCCCTCCACCTAGCGGCCTCTGAACACAGCAAGCTACCGAAATTCCACCTCTCTCCGTGGACTTGCTTTAGAAACCCCGTGGTGCCCCGTGGCCCTCCACCTAGCGGCCTCTGACCCCTGTAAGCTTCCCAGGGGTCCACATCTCTCTTTGGACTTGCAGTGGAGGCCCCTGGGTGCCCCCTGGCCCTCCACCTAGGGGCCTCTGACCCCAGCAAGCTACCCAGGGCTTCACCTCTCTCCCTGGACTTGCAGTAGAGGCCCCAGGGTGCCCATTGGCCCTCCACCTAGGGGCCTATGACCCCAGCAAGCTACCGAGGGGTCGAACTCTCTCCCTGGACTTGCAGTAGAGGCCCCAGGGTGCCCCATGGCCCTCCACCTAGGGCCCTCTGACCCCAGCAAGCTACCCAGGGCTAAAACTCTCACCCTGGACTTGCAGTATAGGCCTCAGGGTGCCCCCTGGTCCTCCACCTAGGGGCCCCTGACCCAAGCAAGCTGCCCAGGGGTCCACCTCTCTCCCTGGACTTGCAATAGAGGCCCCTGGGTGCCCCCTGGCCCTCCACCTAGGGGCCTCTGACCCCAGCAAGCTACACAGGGGTCCACCTCTCTCCCTGGACTTTTAGTAGAGGCCCCAGGGTGCCCCCTGGCCCTCCACCTAGGGGCCTCTGACCCCAGCAAACTACCCAGGGGTCCACCTCTCTTCCTGGACTTGCAGTAGAGGCCCTACGGTGCCCCATGGCCCTCCCCCTAGGGGCCTCTGACACCAGCAAGCTTCCCAGTGGTCCACCTCTCTCCCTAGACTTGCAGTAGAGGCCCCAGGGTGACCCTTGGCCCTCCACCTAGGGGCCTCTGACCCCAGCAAGCTACCCAGGGTCAACCTATCTCCCTGGACTTGCAGTAGAGTCCCCAGGGTGCCCCATGGCCCTCCACCTAGGGCCCTCTGACCCCAGCAAGCTACCCAGGGCTCCAACTCTCTCCCTGGACTAGCAGTATAGGCCCCAGGGTGCCCCCTGGTCCTCCACCTAGGGGCCCCTGACCCAAGCAAGCTGCCCATAGGTCCACATCTCTCCCTGGACTTGCAATAGAGGCCCCAGGGTGCCCCTTGGCCCTCCCCCTAGGGGCAAGCTTCCCAGTGGTCCACCTCTCTCCCTAGACTTGCAGTAGAGGCCCCAGGGTGACCCTTGGCCCTCCACCTAGGGAACTCTGACCCCAACAAGCTACCCAGGGCTCCACCTCTCTCCCTGGACTTGCAGTAGAGGCCCCAGGGTGCCCATTGGCCCTCCACCTAGGGGTCTCTGACCCCAGCAAGCTACCGAGGGGTCCACCTCTCTCCCTGAACTTGCAATAGAGGCCCCAGGGTGCCCCGTGACCCTCCGCCTAGGGGCCTCTGATCCAGCAAGCTGCCCAGGGGCCCACATCTCTCCCTGGACTTGCAGTAGAGGCCCCAGGGTGCCCATTGGTCCTCCACCTAGGGGCCTCTGACCCCAGCAAGCTACCGAGGGGTCCACCTCTCTCCCTGGACTTGCAATAAAGGCCCCAGGGTGCCCCGTGACCCTCCACTTAGGGGCCTCTGACCCCAGCAAGCTACCCAGGGGTCCACCTCTCTTCCTGGACTTGCAGTATAGGCCCCAGGGTGCCCCCTGGCCCTCCAACTAGGGGCTTCTGACCCCAGCAAGCTACCCAGGGGTCCACCTCTCTCCTTGGACTTGCAGTATAGGCCCCAGGGTGCCCCCTGGCCTTCCACCCAGGGGCTACTGACCCCAGCAAGCTACCCAGGGCTCCACCTCTCTCCCTGGACTTGCAGTAGAGGCCCCAGGGTACCCCTTGCCCTCCACCTAGGGGCCTCTGACCCCAGCAAGCTACCCAGGGGTCCACATCTCTCCCTGGACTTGCAGTAGAGGCCCCAGGGTGCCCATTGGCCCTCCACCTAGGGGTCTCTGATCCCAGCAAGCTACCGAGGGGTCCACCTCTCTCCCTGGACTTGCAATAGAGGCCCCAGGGTGCCCCGTGACCCTCCACCTAGGGGCCTCTGACCCCAGCAAGCTACCCAGGGGTCCACCTCTCTCCCTAGACTTGCAGTATAGGCCCCTGGGTGCCCCCTGGCCCTCCACCTAGGGGCCTCTGAACCCAGCAGGCTACCCAGGGGTCCACATCTCTCTGTGGACTTGCAGTAGACGCCGCTGGGTGCCCCCTAGCCCTCCACCTAGGGGCCCTTTGACCCCAGCAAGCTACCCAGGGGTCCACCTCTCTTCCTGGACTTGCAGTAGAGGCCCTACGGTGCCACCTGGCCCTACCCCTAGGGGCCTCTGACACCAGCAATCTTCCCAGTGGTCCACCTCTCTCCCTAGACTTGCAGTAGAGGCCCCAGGGTGACCCTTGGCCCTCCACCTAGGGGCCTCTGACCCCAGCAAGCTACCCAGGGTCCACCTATCTCCCTGGACTTGCAGTAGAGTCCCCAGGGTGCCCCATGGCCCTCCACCTAGGGCCCTCTGACCCCAGCAAGCTACCCAGGGCTCCAACTCTCTCCCTGGACTAGCAGTATAGGCCCCAGGGTGCCCCCTGGTCCTCCACCGAGGGGCCCCTGACCCAAGCAAGCTGCCCAGAGGTCCACCTCTCTCCCTGGACTTGCAATAGAGGCCCCAGGGTGCCCCCTGGCCCTCCCCCTAGGGGCCTCTGACACCAGCAAGCTTCCCAGTGGTCCACCTCTCTCCCTAGACTTGCAGTAGAGGCCCCAGGGTGACCCTTGGCCCTCCACCTAGGGACCTCTGACCCCAGCAAGCTACCCAGGGGCCTACCTATCTCCCTGGACTTGCAGTAGAGTCCCCAGGGTGTCCCATGGCCCTCCACCTTGGGCCCTCTGACCCCAGCAAGCTACCCAGGGCTCCAACTCTCTCCCTGGACTTGCAGTATAGGCCCCAGGGTGCCCCCTGGTCCTCCACCTAGGGGCCCCGGACCCACGCAAGCTGCCCAGGGGTCCACCTCTCTCCCTTTACTTATAGTAGAGGCCCTACGGTGCCCCCTGGCCCTCCCATTAGGGGCTACTGACCCCAGCAAGCTTCCCAGTGATTCACCTCTCTCCCTGGACTTGCAGTAGAGGCCCTAGCCTGCCGTCTGGCCCTCCACCTATGGGCCTCTGACCCCAGCAAGCTACCCAGGGCTTCACCTCTCTCCCTGGACTTGCAGTAGAGGCCCCAGGGTGCCCATTGGCCCTCCACCTAGGGGCCTCTGACCCCAGCAAGCTACCGAGGGGTCCACCTCTCCCTGGACTTGCAGTAGAGGCCCCAGGGTGCCCCTTGGCCCTCCACCTAGGGGCCTCTGACCCCAGCAAGCTACCGAGGGGTCCACCTCTCTCTCTGGACTTGCAATAGAGGCCCCAGGGTGCCCTGTGACCCTCCACCTAGGGGCCTCTGACCCCAGCAAGCAACCCAGGGGTCCACCTCTCTCCCTGGACTTGCAATAGAGGCCCCAGGGTGCCCCGTGACCCTCCACCTAGGGTCCTCTGACCCCAGCAAGCTACCCAGGGGCCTACATATCTCCCTGGACTTGCAGTAGAGTCCCCAGGGTGCCCCATGGCCCTCCACCTAGGGCCCTCTGACCCCAGCAAGCTACCCAGGGCTCCAACTCTCTCCCTGGACTAGCAGTATAGGCCCCAATGTGCCCCCAGGTCCTCCACCAGGGGCCCCTGACCCAAGCAAGCTGCCCAGAGGTCCACCTCTCTCCCTGGACTTGCAATAGAGGCCCCAGGGTGCCCCCTGGCCCTCCCCCTAGGGGCCTCTGACACCAGCAAGCTTCCCAGTGGTCCACCTCTCTCCCTAGACTTGCAGTAGAGGCCCCAGGGTGACCCTTGGCCCACCACCTAGGGACCTCTGACCCCAGTAAGCTACCCAGAGGCCTACCTATCTCCCTGGACTTGCAGTAGAGTCCCCAGGGTGCCCCATGGCCCTACACCCTGGGCCCTCTGATCCCCAAAAAGCTACCCTGGGCTCCAACTCTCTCCCTGGACTTGCAGTATAGGCCCCAGGGTGCCCCCTGGTCCTCCACCTAGGGGCCCCTGACCCAAGCAAGCTGCCCAGGGGTCCACCTCTCTCCCTGGACTTGCAATAGAGGCCCCAGGGCGCCCCTTGGCCCTCCACCTAGGGGCCTCTGACCCCAGAAAGCTACCCAGGGGTCCACCTCTCTCCCTAGACTTGCAGACTAGGCCCCAGGGTGACCCGTGGCCCTCCACCTAGGGGCCTCTGACCCCAGCAAGCTGCCCAGGGGCCTGCCTATCTCCCTGGACTTGCAGTAGTGTCCCCAGGGTGCCCCATGGCCCTCCACGTAGGGCCCTCTGACCCCAGCAAGCTACCCAAGGGTCCAACTCTCTCCCTGGACTTGCAGTAGAGGCCCCAGGGTACCCCTGGCCCGCCATCCAGGGGCCTCTGAACCCAGCAAGCTACCCAGGGGTCCACCTCTCTCCCTGGACTTATAGTAGAGGCCCTATGGTGCCCCCTGGCCCTCCCCATAGGGGCCTCTGACACCAGCAAGCTTCCCAGTGATTCACCTCTCTCCCTGGACTTGCAGTAGAGGCCCCAGGGTACCCCGTGGCCCTCCACCTAGGGGCCTCTGACCCCATCAAGCTACCCAGAGGTCCACCTCTCTTCCTGGACTTGCAGTATAGGCCCCAGGGTGCCCCCTGGCCCTCCAACTAGGGGCCTCTGACCCCAGCAAGCTACCCAGCGGTCCACCTCTCTCCTTGGACTTGCAGTATAGGCCCCAGGGTGCCCCCTGGCCCTCCACCCAGGGGCTACTGATCCCAGCAAGCTACCCAGGGCTCCACCTCTCTCCCTGGACTTGCAGTAGAGGCCCCAGGGTACCCCGTGGCTCTCCACCTAGGGGCCTCTGACCCCAGCAAGCTACCCAGGGGTCCACCTGTCTCCCTGGACTTATAGTAGAGGCCCTATGGTGCCCCCTGGCCCTCCCCATAGGGGCCTCTGACACCAGCAAGCTTCCCAGTGATTCACCTCTCTCCCTGGACTTGCAGTAGAGGCCCCAGGGTACCCCGTGGCCCTCCACCTAGGGGCCTCTGACCCCATCAAGCTACCCAGAGGTCCACCTCTCTTCCTAGACTTGCAGTATAGGCCCCAGGGTGCCCCCTGGCCCTCCAACTAGGGGCCTCTGACCCCAGCAAGCTACCCAGCGGTCCACCTCTCTCCTTGGACTTGCAGTATAGGCCCCAGGGTGCCCCCTGGCCCTCCACCCAGGGGCTACTGACCCCAGCAAGCTACCCAGGGCTCCACCTCTCTCCCTGGACTTGCAGTAGAGGCCCCAGGGTACCCCGTGGCTCTCCACCTAGGGGCCTCTGACCCCAGCAAGCTACCCAGGGGTCCACATCTCTCCCTGGACTTGCAGTAGAGGCCCCAGGGTGCCCATTGGCCCTCCACCTAGGGGTCTCTGATCCCAGCAAGCTACCGAGGGGTCCACCTCTCTCCCTGGACTTGCAATAGAGGCCCCAGGGTGCCCCGTGACCCTCCACCTAGTGGCCTCTGACCCCAGCAAGCTACCCAGGGGTCCACCTCTCTCCCTGGACTTGCAGTATAGGCCCCTGGGTGCCCCCTGGCCCTCCACCTAGGGGCCTCTGACCCCAGCAAGCTACCCAGGGGTCCAACTCTCTCCCTGGACTTGCAATAGAGGCCCCAGGGTGCCCCCTTGCCCTCCACCCAGGGGCTACTGACCCCAGCAAGCTACCCAGGGCTCCACCTCTCTCCCTAGACTTGTAGTAGAGGCCCTAGGCTGCCCTCTGGCCCTCCACCTAGGGGCCTCTGACCCCAGCAAGCTACCCAGGGCTCCACCTCTCTCCCTGGACTTGCAGTAGAGGCCCCAGGTTGACCCTTGGCCCTCCACCTAGGGCCCTTTGACCCCAGCAAGCTACCCAGGGGTCCACCTCTCTCCCTGGACTTGCAGTATAGAACACAGGGTGCCCCCTTGCCCTCCACCTAGGGGCCTCTGACCCCAGCAAGCTAACCAGGGCTCCACCTCTCTCCCTGGACTTGCAGTAGAGGCCCCAGGGTGCCCCCTTGCCCTCCACCCAGGGGCTACTGGCCCCAGCAAGCTACCCAGGGCTCCACCTCTCTCCCTGGACTTGCAGTAGAGGCCCCAGGGTACCCCGTGGCCCTCCACCTAGGGGCCTCTGAACCCAGCAAGCTACCCAGGGGTCCAGCTCCCTCCGTGGACTTGCAATAGAGGCCCCAGGGTGCCCCCTTGCCCTCCACCCAGGGGCTACTGACCCCAGCAAGCTACCCAGGGCTCCACCTCTCTCCCTGGACTTGTAGTAGAGGCCCTAGGCTGCCCTCTGGCCCTCCACCTAGGGGCCTCTGACCCCAGCAAGCTACCCAAGGCTTCACAACTCTCCCTGGACTTGCAGTAGAGGCTCCAGGGTGCCCTTTGGCCCTCCACCTAGGGGCCTCTGACCCCAGCAAGCTACCGAGGGGTCCACCTCTCTCCCTGGACTTGCAGTAGAGGCCCCAGGGTGCCCCGTGGCCCTCCACCTAGGGGCCTCTGACCCCAGCAAGCTACCCAGGGGTCCAACTCTCTCCCTGGACTTGCAATAGAGGCCCCATGGTGCCCCCTTGCCCTCCACCCAGGGGCTACTGACCCCAGCAAGCTACCCAGGGCTCCACCTCTCTCCCTAGACTTGTAGTAGAGGCCCTAGGCTGCCCTCTGGCCCTCCACCTAGGGGCCTCTGACCCCAGCAAGCTACCCAGGGCTCCACCTCTCTCCCTGGACTTGCAGTAGAGGCCCCAGGTTGACCCTTGGCCCTCCACCTAGGGCCCTTTGACCCCAGCAAGCTACCCAGGGGTCCACCTCTCTCCCTGGACTTGCAGTATAGAACACAGGGTGCCCCCTTGCCCTCCACCTAGGGGCCTCTGACCCCAGCAAGCTACCCAGGGCTCCACCTCTCTCCCTGGACTTGCAGTAGAGGCCCCAGGGTGCCCCCTTGCCCTCCACCCAGGGGCTACTGGCCCCAGCAAGCTACCCAGGGCTCCACCTCTCTCCCTGGACTTGCAGTAGAGGCCCCAGGGTACCCCGTGGCCCTCCACCTAGGGGCTTCTGAACCCAGCAAGCTACCCAGGGGTCCAGCTCCCTCCGTGGACTTGCAATAGAGGCCCCAGGGTGCCCCCTTGCCCTCCACCCAGGGGCTACTGACCCCAGCAAGCTACCCAGGGCTCCACCTCTCTCCCTGGACTTGTAGTAGAGGCCCTAGGCTGCCCTCTGGCCCTCCACCTAGGGGCCTCTGACCCCAGCAAGCTACCCAAGGCTTCACAACTCTCCCTGGACTTGCAGTAGAGGCTCCAGGGTGCCCTTTGGCCCTCCACCTAGGGGACTCTGACCCCAGCAAGCTACCGAGGGGTCCACCTCTCTCCCTGGACTTGCAGTAGAGGCCCCAGGGTGCCCCGTGGCCCTCCACCTAGGGGCCTCTGACCCTAGCAAGCTACCCAGGGTCCTACCTATCTCCCTGTACTTGCAGTAGAGTCCCCAGGGTGCCCCATGGCCCTCCACCTAGGGCCCTCTGACCCCAGCAAGCTACCCAGGGCTCCATCTCTCTCCCTGGACTTGCAGTTAAGGCCTCAGGGTGCCCCCTGGTCCTCCACCTAGGGGCCCCTGACCCAAGCAAGCTGCCCAGGGGTCCATCTCTCTCCCTGGACTTGCAATAGAGGCCCCAGGGTGCCCCTTGGCCCTCCACCTAGGGGCCTCTGACCCCAGAAAGCTACCCAGGGGTCCACCTCTCTCCCTAGACTTGCAGACTAGGCTCCAGGGTGACCCTTGGCCCTCCACCTAGGGGCTTCTGACCCCAGCAAGCTGCACAGGGGCCTGCCTATCTCCCTGGACTTGCAGTAGAGCCCCCAGGGTGCCCCATGGCCCTCCACCTAGGGCCCTCTGACCCCAGCAAGCTACCCAGGGGTCCACATCTCTCCCTGGACTTGCAATATAGGCCACAGGGTGCCCCCTTGCCCTCCACCTAGGGGCCTCTGACCCCAGCAAGCTACCCAGGGCTCCACTTCTCTCCCTGGACTTGCAGAAGAGGCCCCAGGGTGCCCCCTTGCCCTCCACCCAGGGTTATTGACCCCAGCAAGCTACCCAGGGCTCCACCTCTCTCCCTAGACTTGCAGTCGAGGCCCCAAGGTGCCCCCTTGCCCTCCACCCAGGGGCTACTGACCCCAGCAAGCTACCCTGGGCTCCACTTCTCTCCCTGGACTCTCAGTAGAGGCCCCAGGGTACCCTGTGGCCCTCCACCTAGGGGCCTCTGAGTCCAGCAAGCTACCCAGGGGTCCACATCTCTCCCTGGACTTGCAGTAGAGGCCCCAGGGTAGCCCGTGGCCCTCCACCTAGGGGCCTCTGAACCCAGCAAGCTAACCAGGGGTCCAGCTCTCTCCCTGGACTTGCAGTTGAGGCCCCAGGGTGCCCCCTGGCCCTCCCCCTAGGGGCCTCTGACACCAGCAAGCTTCCCAGTGGTCCACCTCTCTCCCTAGACTTGCAGTAGAGGCCCCAGGGTAGCCCGTGGCCCTCCACCTAGGGCCTTTTGACCCCAGCAAGCTACCCAGGGGTCCACCTCTCTCCCTGGACTTGCAGTATAGAACACAGGGTGCCCCCTTGCCCTCCACCTAGGGGCCTCTGACCCCAGCAAGCTACCCTGGGTTCCACCTCTCGCCCTGGATTTGCAGTAGAGGCCCCAGAGTGCCCATTGGCCCCTTCACCTAGGGGTCTCTGACCCCAGCAAGCTACCGAGGGGTCCCCCTCTCTCCCTGGACTTGCAATAGAGGCCCCAGGGTGCCCCATGACCCTCCACCTAGGGGCCTCTGACCCCAGCAAGCTACCCAGGGGTCCACCTCTCTCCCTGGACTTGCAGTATAGGCCCCAGGGTGCCCCCTGGCCCTCCAACTAGGGGCCTCTGACCCCAGCAAGCTACCCAGGGGTCCACCTCTCTCCTTGGACTTGCAGTATAGGCCCCAGGGTGCCCCCTGGCCCTCCACCTAGGGGCATCTGACCCCAGCAAGCTACCCAGGGTTCCACCTCTCTCCCTAGACTTGCAGACTAGGCCCCATGGTGACCCTTGGCCCTCCACCTAGGGGCCTCTGACCCCAGCATGCTGCCCAGGGGCCTGCCTATCTCCCTGGACTTGCAGTAGTGTCCCCAGGGTGCCCCATGGCCCTCCACGTAGGGCCCTCTGACCCCAGCAAGCTACCCAGGGGTCCAACTCTCTCCCTGTACTTGTAGTAGAGGCCCCAGGGTACCCTGTGGCCCTCCACCCAGGGGCCTCTGAACCCAGCAAGCTACCCAGGGGTCCACCTCTCTCCCTGGACTTATAGTAGAGGCCCTACGGTGCCCCCTGGCCCTCCCCTTAGGGGCTACTGACCCCACCAAGCTTCCCAGTGATTCACCTCTCTCCCTGGACTTGCAGTAGAGGCCCTAGGCTGCCCTCTGGCCCTCCACCTATTGGCCTCTGACCCCAGCAAGCTACCCAGGGCTTCACCTGTCTCCCTGGACTTGCAGTAGAGGCCCCAGGGTGCCCATTGGCCCTCCACCTAGGGGCCTCTGACCCCAGCAAGCTACCGATGGGTCTACCTCTCTCCCTGGACTTGCAGTATAGGCGACAGGGTGCCGCCTTGCCCTCCACCTAGGGAACTCTGAACCCAGCAAGCTACCCAGGGCTCCACCTCTCTCCCTGGACTTGCAGCAGAGGCCCCAGGGTGCCCCCTTGCCCTCCACCCAGGGGCTACTGACCCCAAAAAGCAACCCATGTCTCCACCTCTCTCCCTGAACTTGCAGTAGAGGCCCCAGGGTACCCCGTGGCCCTCCACCTAGTGGCCTCTGACCCCAGCCAGCTACCCAGGGGTCCACCGCTCTCCCTGGACTTGCAGTAGAGGCCCCAGGGACCCCGTGGCCCTCCACCTAGGGGCCTCTGAACCCAGCAAGCTACCCAGGGGTCCAGCTCTCTCCCTGGAATTGCAATAGAGGCCCCAGGGTGCCCCCTTTCCCTTCACCCATGGGCTACTGACCCCAGCAAGCTACCCAGGGCTCCACCTCTCTCCCTGGACTTGTAGTAGAGGTCCTATGCTGCCCTCTGGCCCTCCACTTAGAGGCCTCTGACCCTAGCAAGCTACCCAGGGCTCCACCTCTCTCCCTGGACTTGCAGTAGGGGCCGCAGGGTGCCCATTGGCCCTCCACCTAGGGGTCTCTGACCCCAGCAAGCTACCGAGGGTCCACCTCTCTCCCTGGACTTGCAATAGAGGCCCCAGGGTGCCCCTCGACCCTCCACCTAGGGGCCTCTGACCTCAGCAAGCTACCCAGGGGTCCACATCTCTCCGTGGACTTGCAGTAGACGCCGCTGGGTGCCCCCTGGCCCTCCACCTAGGGGCCTCTGACCCCAGCAAGCTACCCAGGGGTCCACCTCTCTCCCTGGACTTTTAGTAGAGGCTCCAGGGTGCCCCCTGGCCCTCCACCTAAGGGCCTCTGACCCCAGCAAACTACCCAGGGGTCCACCTCTCTTCCTGGACTTGCAGTATAGGCCCTACGGTGCCCCCTGGCCCTCCCCCTAGGGGCCTCTGACACCAGCAAGCTTCCCAGTGGTCCACCTCTCTTCCTAGACTTGCAGTAGAGGCCCCAGGGTGACCCTTGGCCCTCCACCTAGGGGCCTCTGACCCCAGCAAGCTACCCAGGGTCCACATATCTCCCTGGACTTGCAGTAGAGTCCGCAGGGTGCCCCATGGCCCTCCACCTAGGGCCCTCTGACCCCAGCAAGCTACCCAGGGCTCCAACTCTCTCCCTGGACTAGCAGTATAGGCCCCACGGTGCCCCCTGGTCCTCCACCTAGGGGCCCCTGAGCCAAGCAAGCTGTCCAGAGGTCCACCTCTCTCCCTGGACTTGCAATAGAGGCCCCAGGGTGCCCCCTGGCTCTCCCCTTAGGGGCCTCTGACACCAGCAAGCTTCCCAGTGGTCCACCTCTCTCCCTAGACTTGGAGTAGAGTCCCCAGGGTGCCCCATGGCTCTCCACCTTGGGCCCTCTGACCCCAGCAAGCTACCCAGGGGTCCAACTCTCTTCCTGGACTTGCAGTAGAGGCCCCAGGGTACCCCGTGGTCCTCCACCTAGGGCCCCTGACCCAAGCAAGCTGCCCAGGGGTCCACCTCTCTCCCTGGACTTGCAATAGAGGCCCCTGGGTGCCCCTTGGCCCTCCACCTAGGGGCCTCTGACCCCAGAAAGCTACCCAGTGGTCCACCTCTCTCCCTAGACTTGCAGTAGAGGCCCCAGGGTGACCCTTGGCCCTCCACATAGGGACCTCTGACCCCAGCAAGCTACCCAGGGGCCTACCTATCTCCCTGGACTTGCAGTAGAGTCCCCAGGGTGCCCCATGGCCCTCCACCTTGGGCCCTCTGACCCCAGCAAGCTACCCAGGGCTCCAACTCTCTCCCTGGACTTGCAGTATAGGCCCCAGGGTGCCCCTTGGCCCTCCACCTAGGGGCCTCTGACCCCAGAAAGCTACCCAGGGGTCCACCTCTCTCCCTAGACTTGCAGACTAGGCCCCAGGGTGACCCTTGGCCCACCACCTAGGGGCCTCTGACCCCAGCAAGCTGCCCAGGGGCCTGCCTATCTCCCTGAACTTGCAGTAGTGTCCCCAGGGTGCCCCATGGCCCTCCACGTAGGGCCCTCTGACCCCAGCAAGCTACCCAGGGCTCCACCTCTCTCCCTGGACTTGTAGTAGAGGCCCTAGGCTGCCCTCTGGCCCTCCACTTAGGGGCCTCTGACCCCAGCAAGCTACCCAGGGCTCCACCTCTCTCCCTGGACTTGCAGTAGAGGCTGCAGGGTGCCCATTGGCCCTCCACCTAGGGGTCTCTGACCCCAGCAAGCTACCGAGGGGTCCACCTCTCTCCCTGGGCTTGCAATAGAGGCCCCAGGGTGCCCCGTGACCCTCCACCTAGGGGCCTCTGACCTCAGCAAGCTACCCAGGGGTCCACATCTCTCCGTGGACTTGCAGTAGACGCCGCTGGGTGCCCCCTGGCCCTCCACCTAGGGGCCTCTGACCCCAGCAAGCTACCCAGGGGTCCACCTCTCTCCCTAGACTTGCAGAAAAGGCCCCAGGGTGACCCTTGGCCCTTCACCTAGGGACCTCTGACCCCAGCAAGCTACCCAGGGGCCTACCTATTTCCCTGGACTTGCAGTAGAGTCCCCAGGGTGCCCCATGGCCCTCCACCTTGGGCCCTCTGACCCCAGCAAGCTACCCAGGGCTCCAACTCTCTCCCTGGACTTATAGTAGAGGCCCTACGGTGTCCCCTGGCCCTCCCCTTAGGGGCTACTGACCCCAGCAAGCTTCCCAGTGATTCACCTCTCTCCCTGGACTTGCAGTAGAGGCCCCAGGGTGCCCCCTTGCCCTCCACCTAGGGGCCTCCGAACCCAGCAAACTACCCAGGGGTCCAGCTCTCTCCCTGGACTTTCAATAGAGGCCCCAGGGTGCCCTCTTGCCCTCCACCCAAGGGCTACTGACCCCAGCAAGCTACCCAGGGCTCCACCTCTCTCCCTGGACTTGTAGTAGAGGCCCTAGGCTGCCCTCTGGAGCTCCACCTAGGGGCCTCTGACCCCTGCAAGCTACCGAGGGGACCATCTCTCTCCCTGGACTTGCAATAAAGGCCCCAGGGTGCCCTCTTGCCCTCCACCCAAGGGCTACTGACCCCAGCAAGCTACCCAGGGGTCCACCTCTCTCCCTAGACTTGCAGACTAGGCCCCAGGGTGACCCATGGCCCTCCACCTAGGGGCTTCTGACCCCAGCAAGCTGCCCAGGTGCCTGCCTATCTCCCTGGACTTGCAGTAGAGTCCCCAGGGTGCCCCATGGCCCTCCACCTAGGGCCCTCTGACCCCAGCAAGCTACCCAGGGGTCCACATCTCTCCCTGGACTTGCAGTATAGGCCACAGGGTGCCCCCTTGCCCTCCACCTAGGGGCCTCTGACCCCAGCAAGCTACCCAGGGCTCCACTTCTCTCCCTGGACTTGCAGTAGAGGCCCCAGGGTGCCCCCTTGCCCTCCACCTAGGGGCCTCCGAACCCAGCAAACTACCCAGGGGACCAGCTCTCTCCCTGGACCTGCAATAGAGGCCCCAGGGTGCCCTCTGGCCCTCCAACTAGGGGCCTCTGACCCCAGCAAGCTACCCAGGGGTCCACCTCTCTCCTTGGACTTGCAGTATAGGCCCCAGGGTGCCCCCTGACCCTCCACCTAGGGGCCTCTGACCCCAGCAAGCTACCCTGGAGTCCACCTCTCTTCCTGGACTTGCAGTAGAGGCCCCAGGGTGCCCCTTGGCCCTCCATCTAGGGGCCTCTGACCCCAGCAAGCTACCGAGGGGTCCACCTCTCTCCCTGGACATGCAGTAGAGGCCCCAGGGTGCCCCGTGGCCCTCCACCTAGGGGCTTCTGACCCCAGCAAGCTACCCAGGGGTCCACATCTCTCTTTGGACTTGCAGTGGAGGCCCCTGGGTGTCCCCTGGCCCTCCACCTACGGGCCTCTGACCCCAGCAAGCTACCGAGGGGTCCACCTCTCTCCCTGGACTTGCAGTAGAGGCCGCAGGGTGCCTCTTGGCCCTCCACCTAGGGGCCTCTGACCCCAGATAGCTACCCAGGGGTCCACCTCTCTCCCTAGACTTGCAGACTAGGCCCCAGGGTGACCCTTGGCCCTCCACCTAGGGGCCTCTCACCCCAGCAAGCTACCCAGGGGCCTACCTATCTCCCTGGACTTGCAGTAGAGTCCCCAGGGTGCCCCATGGCTCTCCACCTAGGGCCCTCTGAACCCAGCAGGCTACCCAGGGCTCCAACCCTCTCCCTGGACTAGCAGTATAGGCCCCAGGGTGCCCCCTGGTCCTCCACCTAGGGGCCCCTGACCCAAGCAAGCTGCCCAGAGGTCCACCTCTCTCCCTGGACTTGCAATAGAGGCCCCAGGGTGCCCCCTGGCCCTCCACCTAGGGGCCTCTGACCCCAGCAAGCTACCCAGGGGTCCACATCTCTCCCTGGACTTGCAGTAGAGGCCCCAGGGTACCCCCTGGCCCTCCAACTAGGGGCCTCTGACCCCAGCAAGCTACCCATGGGTCCACCTCACTCCCTGGACTTGCAGTATAGGACCCAGGGTGCCCCCTGGCCCTCCAACTAGGGGCATCTAACACCAGCAAGCTACCCAGGGGTCCACCTCTCTCCCTGGACTTGCAGTATAGGCCCCAGGGTGCCCTCTGGCCCTCCACCTAGGGGCATCTGACACCAGCAAGCTACCCAGGGGTCCACCTCTCTCCCTGGACTTGCAGTATAGGCCCCATTGTGCCCTCTGGCCCTACATCTAGGGGCCTCTGACCCCAGCAAGCTACCCAGAGGTCCACATCTCTCCCTGGACTTGCAGTAGAGGCCCCAGGGTACCCCATGGCCCTCCACCTAGGGGCCTCTGAACCCAGCAAGCTACCCAGGGGTCCAGCTCTCTCCCTGGACTTGCAATAGAGGCGCCAGGGTGCCCCCTTGCCCTCCACCCAGGGGCTACTGACCCCAGCAAGCTACCCAGGGCTCCACCTCTCTCCCTGGACTTGTAGTAGAGGCCCAAGGCTGCCCTCTGGCCCTCCACCTAGGGGCCTCTGACCCCAGAAAGCTACCCAGGGGTCCACCTCTCTCCCTAGACTTGCAGACTAGGCCCCAGGGTGCCCCTTGGCCCTCCACCTAGGGGCTTCTGACCCCAGCAAGCTGCCCAGGGGCCTTCCTATCTCCCTGGACTTGCAGTAGAGTCCCCAGGGTGCCTCATGGCCCTCCACCTTGGGCCCTCTGACACCAGCAAGCTACCCAGGGCTCCAACTCTCTCCCTGGACTTGCAGTATAGGCCCCAGGGTGCCCCCTGGTCCTCCACCTAGGGGCCCCTGACCCAAGCAAGCTGCCCAGAGGTCCACCTCTCTCCCTGGACTTGCAATAGAGGCCCCAGGGTGCCCCCTGGCCCTCCCCCTAGGGGCCTCTGACACCAGCAAGCTTCCTAGGGCTCCAACTCTCTCCCTGGACTTGCAGTATAGGCCCCAGGGTGCCCCCTGGTCCTCCACCTAGGGGCCCCTGACCCAAGCAAGCTGCCCAGGGGTCCACCTCTCTCCCTGGACTTGCAATAGAGGCCCCAGGGTGCCCCTTGGCCCTCCACCTAGGGGCCTCTGACCCCAGAAAGCTACCCAGGGGTCCACCTCTCTCCCTAGACTTGCAGACTAGGCCCCAGGGTGACCCTTGGCCCTCCACCTAGGGGCCTCTGACCCCAGCAAGCTACCCAGGGGCCTACCTATCTCCCTGATCTTGCAGTAGAGACCCCATGGTGCCCCATGGCCCTCCACCTAGGGCCCTCTGACCCCAGCAAGCTACCCAGGGCTCCAACTCTCTCCCTTGACTAGCAGTATAGGCCCCAGGGTGCCCCCTGGTCCTCCACCTAGGGCCCTCTGACCCCAGCAAGCTTCTCAGTGGTCCACCTCTCTCCCTAGACTTGCAGTAGAGGCCCCAGGGTGACCCTTGGCCCTCTGACCCCAGCAAGCTACCCAGGGTCCACCTATCTCCCTGGACTTGCAGTAGAGTTCCCAGGGTGCCCCATGGCCCTCCACCTAGGGCCCTCTGACCCCAGCAAGCTACCCAGGGCTCCACCTCTCTCCCTGGACTTGCAGTAGAGACCCCAGGGTGCCCCCTTGCCCTCCACCCAGGGGCTACTGGCCCCAGCAAGCTACCCAGGGCTCCACCTCTCTCCCTGGACTTGCAGTAGAGGCCCCAGGGTACCCTGTGGCCCTCAACCTAGGGCCCTTTGACCCCAGCAAGCTACCCAGGGCTCCACCTCTCTCCCTGGACTTGTAGTAGAGGCCCTAGGCTGCCCTCTGGCCCTCCACCTAGGGGCCTCTGACCCCAGCAAGCTACCCAGGGCTCCACCTCTCTCCCTGGACTTGCAGTCGAGGCCCCAGGTTGACCCTTGGCCCTTCACCTAGGGCCCTTTGACCCCAGCAAGCTACCCAGGGGTCCACCTCTCTCCCTGGACTTGCAGTATAGGCCACAGGGTGCCCCCTTGCCCTCCACCTAGGGGCCTCTGACACCAGCAAGCTACCCAGGGCTCCACCTCTCTCCCTGGACTTGAAGTAGAGACCCCAGGGTGCCCCCTTGCCCTCCACCCAGGGGCTACTGGCCCCAGCAAGCTACCCAGGGCTCCACCTCTCTCCCTGGACTTGCAGTAGAGGCCCCAGGGTACCCCGTGGCCCTCCACCTAGGGCCCTTTGACCCCATCAAGCTACCCAGGGCTCCAACTCTCTCCCTGGACTTGCAGTATAGGCCCCAGGGTGCCCCCTGGTCCTCCACCTAGGGGCCCCTGACCCAAGCAAGCTGCCCAGAGGTCCACCTCTCTCCCTGGACTTGCAATAGAGGCCCCAGGGTGCCCCCTGGCCCTCCCCCTAGGGGCCTCTGACACCAGCAAGCTTCCTAGGGCTCCAACTCTCTCCCTGGACTTGCAGTATAGGCCCCAGGGTGCCCCCTGGTCCTCCACCTAGGGGCCCCTGACCCAAGCAAGCTGCCCAGGGGTCCACCTCTCTCCCTGGATTTGCAATAGAGGCCCCAGAATGCCCCTTGACCCTCCACCTAGGGGCCTCTGACCCCAGAAAGCTACCCAGGGGTCCACCTCTCTCCCTAAACTTGCAGACTAGGCCCCAGGGTGACCCTTGGCCCTCCACCTAGGGGCCTCTGACCCCAGCAAGCTACCCAGGGGCCTACCTATCTCCCTGATCTTGCAGTAGAGACCCCATGGTGCCCCATGGCCCTCCACCTAGGGCCCTCTGACCCCAGCAAGCTACCCAGGGCTCCACCTCTCTCCCTGGACTTGCAGTCGAGGCCCCAGGTTGACCCTTGGCCCTTCACCTAGGGCCCTTTGACCCCAGCAAGCTACCCAGGGGTCCACCTCTCTCCCTGGACTTGCAGTATAGGCCACAGGGTGCCCCCTTGCCCTCCACCTAGGGGCCTCTGACACCAGCAAGCTACCCAGGGCTCCACCTCTCTCCCTGGACTTGCAGTAGAGACCCCAGGGTGCCCCCTTGCCCTCCACCCAGGGGCTACTGGCCCCAGCAAGCTACCCAGGGCTCCACCTCTCTCCCTGGACTTGCAGTAGAGGCCCCAGGGTACCCCGTGGCCCTCCACCTAGGGCCCTTTGACCCCAGCAAGCTACCCAGGGCTCCACCTCTCTCCCTGGACTTGTAGTAGAGGCCCTAGGCTGCCCTCTGGCCCTCCACCTAGGGGCCTCTGACCCCAGCAAGCTACCCAGGGCTCCACCTCTCTCCCTGGACTTGCAGTCGAGGCCCCAGGTTGACCCTTGGCCCTTCACCTAGGGCCCTTTGACCCCAGCAAGCTACCCAGGGGTCCACCTCTCTCCCTGGACTTGCAGTATAGGCCACAGGGTGCCCCCTTGCCCTCCACCTAGGGGCCTCTGACACCAGCAAGCTACCCAGGGCTCCACCTCTCTCCCTGGACTTGAAGTAGAGACCCCAGGGTGCCCCCTTGCCCTCCACCCAGGGGCTACTGGCCCCAGCAAGCTACCCAGGGCTCCACCTCTCTCCCTGGACTTGCAGTAGAGGCCCCAGGGTACCCCGTGGCCCTCCACCTAGGGCCCTTTGACCCCATCAAGCTACCCAGGGGTCCACCTCTCTCCCTGGACTTGCAGTATAGGCCACAGGGTGCCCCCTTGCCCTCCACCTAGGGGCCTCTGACCCCAGCAAGCTACCCAGGGCTCCACCTCTCTCCCTGGACTTGCAGTAGAGACCCCAGGGTGCCCCCTTGCCCTCCACCCAGGGGCTACTGGCCCCAGCAAGCTACCCAGGGCTCCACCTCTCTCCCTGGACTTGCAGTAGAGGCCCCAGGGTGCCCCCTTGCCCTCCACTCAGGGGTATACTGACCCCAGCAAGCTACCTAGGGCTCCACCTCTCTCCCTGGACTTGCAGTAGAGGCCCCAGGGTACCCCGTGGCCCTCCACCTAGGGGCCTTTGAGTCCAGCAAGCTACCCAGGGGTCCACATCTCTCCCTGGACTTGCAGTAGAGGCCCCAGGGTACCCCGTGGCCCTCCACCTAGGGGCCTCCGAACCCAGCAAGCTACCCAGGGGTCCAGCTCTCTCCCTGGACTTGCAATAGAGGCCCCAGGGTGCCCTCTTGCCCTCCACCCAAGGGCTACTGACCCCAGCAAGCTACCCAGGGCTCCACCTCTCTCCCTGGACTTGTAGTAGAGGCCCTAGGCTGCCCTCTGGCCCTCCACCTAGGGGCCTCTGACCCCAGCAAGCTACCCAGGGCTCCACCTCTCTCCCTGGACTTGCAGTAGAGGCCCCAGGGTGCCCATTGGCCCTCAACCTAGGGGTCTCTGACCCCAGCAAGCTACCGAGGGGTCCACCTCTCTCCCTGGACTTGCAATAGAGGCCCGAGGGTGCCCCCTGACCCTCCACCTAGGGGCCTCTGACCCCAGCAAGCTACCCAGGGGTCCACATCTCTCCCTGGACTTGCAGTAGAGGCCCCAGGGTGCCCCATGGCCCTCCACCTTGGGCCCTCTGACCCCAGCAAGCTACCCAGGGCTCCAACTCTCTCCCTGGACTTGCAGTATAGGCCCCAGGGTGCCCCCTGGTCCTCCACCTAGGGGCCCCTGACCCAAGCAAGCTGCCCAGGGGTCCACCTCTCTCACTGGAATTGCAATAGAGGCACCAGGGTGCCCCTTGGCCCTCCACCTAGGGGCCTCTGACCCCAGAAAGCTACCCAGGGGTCCACCTCTCTCCCTAGACTTGCAGACTATGCCCCAGGGTGACCCTTGGCCCTCCACCTAGGGGCCTCTGACCCCAGCAAGCTACCCAGGGGATTACCTATCTCCCTGGACTTGCAGTAGAGTCCCCAGGGTGCCCCATGGCCCTCCACCTAGGGCCCTCTGACCCCAGCAAGCTACCCAGGGCTCCAACTCTCTACCTGGACTAGCATTATAGGCCCCAGGGTGCCCCCTGGTCCTCCACCTAGGGGCCCCTGACCCAAGCAAGCTGCCCAGAGGTCCACCTCTCTCCCTGGACTTGCAATAGAGGCCCCAGGGTGCCCCCTGGCCCTCCCCCTAGAGGCCTCTGACACCAGCAAGCTTCCCAGTGGTCCACCTCTCTCCCTAGACTTGCAGTAGAGGCCCCAGGGTGACCCTTGGCCCTCCACCTAGGGACCTCTGACCCCAGCAAGCTACCCAGGGGCCTACCTATCTCCCTGGACTTGCAGTAGAGTCCCTAGGGTGCCCCATGGCCCTCCACCTTGGACCCTCTGACCCCAGCAAGCTACCCAGGGCTCCAACTCTCTCCCTGGACTTGCAGTATAGGCCCCAGGGTGCCCCCTGGTCTTCCACCTAGGGGCCCCTGACCCAAGCTAGCTGCCCAGGGGTCCACCTCTCTCCCTGGAGTTGCAGTAGTGTCCCCAGGGTACCCCATGGCCCTCCACGTAGGGCCCTCTGACCCCAGCAAGCTACCCAGGGATCCAACTCTCTCCCTGGACTTGCAGTAGAGTCCCCAGGGTGCCCCATGGCCCTCCACCTAGGGGCCTCTAACCCCAGAAAGCTACCCAGGGGTCCACCTCTCTCCCTGGACTTGCAGTAGAGTCCCCAGGGTGCCCCATGGCCCTCCACCTAGGGCCCTCTGACCCCAGCAAGCTACCCAGGGGTCCACATCTCTCCCTGGACTTGCAGTATAGGCCTGAGGTGCCCCCTTGCCCTCCACCTAGGGGCCTCTGACACCAGCAAGCTACCCAGGGCTCCACCTCTCTCCCTGGACTTGCAGTAGAGGCCCCAGGGTGCCCCCTTGCCCTCCACTCAGGGGCTACTGACCCCAGCAAGCTACCTAGGGCTCCACCTCTCTCCCTGGACTTGCAGTAGAGGCCCCAGGGTACCCCGTGGCCCTCCACCTAGGGGCCTTTGAGTCCAGCAAGCTACCCAGGGGTCCACATCTCTCCCTGGACTTGCAGTAGAGGCCCCAGGGTACCCCGTGGCCCTCCACCTAGGGGCCTCCGAACCCAGCAAGCTACCCAGGGGTCCAGCTCTCTCCCTGGACTTGCAATAGAGGCCCCAGGGTGCCCTCTTGCCCTCCACCCAAGGGCTACTGACCCCAGCAAGCTACCCAGGGCTCCACCTCTCTCCCTGGACTTGTAGTAGAGGCCCTAGGCTGCCCTCTGGCCCTCAACCTAGGGGCCTCTGACCCCAGCAAGCTACCCAGGGCTCCACCTCTCTCCCTGGACTTGCAGTAGAGGCCCCAGGGTGCCCATTGGCCCTCAACCTAGGGGTCTCTGACCCCAGCAAGCTACCGAGGGGTCCACCTCTCTCCCTGGACTTGCAATAGAGGCCCCAGGGTGCCCCCTGACCCTCCACCTAGGGGCCTCTGACCCCAGCAAGCTACCGAGGGGTCCACCTCTCTCCCTGGACTTGCAATAGAGGCCCCAGGGTGCCCCTTGGCCCTCCACCTAGGGGCCTCTGACCCCAGCAAGCTACCCAGGGGCCTACCTATCTCCCTGGACTTGCAGTAGAGTCCCCAGGGTGCCCCATGGCCCTCCACCTAGGGCCCTCTGACCCCAGCAAGCTACCCAGGGCTCCAACTCTCTCCCTGGACTAGCAGTATAGGCCCCAGGGTGCCCCCTGGTCCTCCACCTAGGGGCCCCTGACCCAAGCAAGCTGCCCAGAGGTCCACCTCTCTCCCTGGACTTGCAATAGAGGCCCCAGGGTGCCCCCTGGCCCTCCCCCTAGAGGCCTCTGACACCAGCAAGCTTCCCAGTGGTCCACCTCTCTCCCTAGACTTGCAGTAGAGGCCCCAGGGTGACCCTTGGCCCTCCACCTAGGGACCTCTGACCCCAGCAAGCTACCCAGGGGCCTACCTATCTCCCTGGACTTGCAGTATAGGCCCCAGGGTGCCCCCTGGTCTTCCACCTAGGGGCCCCTGACCCAAGCTAGCTGCCCAGGGGTCCACCTCTCTCCCTGGAGTTGCAGTAGTGTCCCCAGGGTACCCCATGGCCCTCCACGTAGGGCCCTCTGACCCCAGCAAGCTACCCAGGGATCCAACTCTCTCCCTGGACTTGCAGTAGAGGCCCCAGGGTACCCCGTGGCCCTCCACCCAGGGGCCTCTGAACCCAGCAAGCTACCCAGGGGTCCACCTCTCTCCCTGGACTTATAGTAGAGGCCCTACGGTGCCCCCTGGCCCTCCCCTTAGGGGCTACTGACCCCAGCAAGCTTCCCAGTGATTCAGCTCTCTCCCTGGACTTGCAGTAGAGGCCCTAGGCTGCCCTCTGGCCCTCCACCTATTGGCCCCTGACCCCAGCAAGCTACCCATGGCTTCACCTCTCTCCCTGGACTTGCAGTAGAGGCCCCAGGTTGCCCATTGGCCCTCCACCTAGGGGCCTCTGACCCCAGCAAGCTACCGAGGGGTCCACCTCTTTCCCTGGACTTGCAGTAGAGGCCCCAGGGTGCCCCTTGGCCCTCCACCTAGGGGCCTCTGACCCCAGCAAGCTACCCAGGGGTCCACCTCTCTCCCTAGACTTGCAGACTAGGCCCCAGGGTGACACTTGGTCCTCCACCTAGGGGCCTCTGACCCCAGCAAGCTGCCCAGGGGCCTGCCTATCTCCCTGGACTTGCAGTAGAGTCCCCAGGGTGCCCCATGGCCCTCCACGTAGGGCCCTCTGACCCCAGCAAGCTACCCAGGGGTCCACCTCTCTCCCTGGACTTGCAGTATAGGCCACAGGGTGCCCCCTTGCCCTCCACCTAGGGGCCTTTGACCCCAGCAAGCTACCCAGGGCTCCACTTCTCTCCCTGGACTTGCAGTAGAGGCCGAAGGGTGCCCCCTTGCCCTCCACCCAGCTACTACTGACCCCAGCAAGCTACCCAGGGCTCCACCTCTCTCCCTGGACTTGCAGTAGAGGCCCCAGGGTACCCCGTAGCCCTCCACCTAGGGGCCTCTGAGTCCAGCAAACTACCCAGGGGTCCACCTCTCTCCCTGGACTTGCAGTAGAGGCCCGAGGGTACCCCGTGGCCCTCCACCTAGGGGCCTCTGAACCCAGCAAGCTACCCAGGGGTCCAACTCTCTCCCTGGACTTGCAGTATAGGCCCCAGGGTGACCCCTGGTCCTCCACCTAGGGGCCCCTGACCCAAGCAAGCTGCCCAGGTGTCCACCTCTCTCCCTGGACTTGTAGTAGAGGCCCTAGGCTGCCCTCTGGCCCTCCACCTAGGGGCCTCTGACCCCAGCAAGCTACCGAGGGGTCCACCTCTCTCCCTGGACTTGCAATAGAGGCCCCAGGGTGCCCCCTGACCCTCCACCTAGGGGCCTCTGACCCCAGCAAGCTACCCAGGCGTCCACATCTCTCCCTGGACTTGCAGTATAGGCCCCAGGGTGCCCCCTGGTCCTCCACCTAGGGGCCTCTGACCCTAGCAAACTACCCAGGGGTCCACCTCTCTCCCTGGACTTGCAGTAGAGGCCCTAGGGTGACCCTTGGCCCTCCACCTAGGGGTCTCTGACCCCAGAAAGCTACCCAGGGACCTACCTAACTCCCTGGACTTGCAGTAGAGTCCCCAGGGTGCCCCATGGCCCTCCACCTAGGGCCCTCTGACCCCAGCAAGCTACCCAGGGATCCACATCTCTCCCTGGACTTGCAGTATAGGCCACAGGGTGCCCCCTTGCCCTCCACCTAGGGGCCTCTGACCCCAGCAAGCTACCCAGGGCTCCACTTCTCTCCCTGGACTTGCAGTAGAGGCCCCAGGGTGCCCCCTTGCCCTCCACCCAGGGGCTACTGACCCCAGCAAGCTACCCAGGGCTCCACCTCTCTCCCTGGACTTGCAGTAGAGGCCCCAGGGTACCCCGTGGCCCTCCACCTAGGGGCCTCTGAGTCCAGCAACCAACCAGGGGTCCACATCTCTCCCTGGACTTGCAGTAGAGGCCCCAGGGTACCCCGTGGCCCTCCACCTAGGGGCCTCCGAACCCAGCAAGCTACCCAGGGGTCCAGCTCTCTCCCTGGACTTGCAATAGAGGCCCCAGGGTGCCCTCTTGCCCTCCTCCCAAGGGCTACTGACCCCAGCAAGCTACCCAGGGCTCCACCTCTCTCCCTGGACTTGTAGTAGAGGCCCTAGGCTGCCCTCTGGCCCTCCACCTAGGGGCCTCTGACCCCAGCAAGCTACCCAGGGTTCCACCTCTCTCCCTGGACTTGCAGTAGAGGCCCCAGGGTGCCCATTGGCCCTCCACCTAGGGGTCTCTGACCCCAGCAAGCTACCGAGGGGTCCACCTCTCTCCCTGGACTTGCAATAGAGGCCCCAGGGTGCCCCGTGACAATCCACCTAGGGGCCTCTGACCCCAGCAAGCTACCCAGGGGTCCACATCTCTCCCTGGACTTGCAGTAGAGGCCCAAGGGTGCCCATTGGTCCTCCACCTAGGGGTCTCTGACCCCAGCAAGCTACCGAGGGGTCCACCTCTCTCCCTGGACTTGCAATAGAGGCCCCAGGGTGCCCCGTGACCCTCCACCTAGGGGCCTCTGACCCCAGCAAGCTACCCAGGGGTCCACCTCTTTTCCTGGACTTGCAGTATAGGCCCCAGGGTGCCCCCTGGTCCTCCAACTAGGGGCCTCTGACCCCAGCAAGCTACCCAGGGGTCCACCTCTCTCCTTGGACTTGCAGTATAGGCCCCAGGGTGCCCCCTGGCCCTCCACCCAGGGGCTACTTACCCCAGCAAGCTACCCAGGGCTCCACCTCTCTCCCTGGACTTGCAGTAGAGGCCCCAGGGTACCCCGTGGCCCTCCACCTAGGGGCCTCTGACCCCAGCAAGCTACCCAGGGGTCCACATCTCTCCCTGGACTTGCAGTAGAGGCCCCAGGGTGCCCATTGGCCCTCCACCTAGGGGTCTCTGACCCCAGCAAGCTACCCAGGGCTCCAACTCTCTCCCTGGACTTGCAGTATAGGCCCCAGGGTGCCCCCTGGTCCTCCACCTAGGGGCCCCTGACCCAAGCTAGCTGGCCAGGGGTCCACCTCTCTCCCTGGACTTGCAATAGAGGCCCCAGGGTGCCCCCTGGCCCTCCACCTAGGGGCCTCTGACACCAGAAAGCTACCCAGGGGTCCACCTCTCTCCCTAGACTTGCAGACTAGGCCCCAGGGTGACCCTTGGCCCTCCACCTAGGGGCCTCTGACCCCAGCAAGCTGCCCAGGGGCCTGCCTATCTCCCTGGACTTGCAGTAGTGTCCCCAGGGTACCCCATGGCCCTCCACGTAGGGCCCTCTGACCCCAGCAAGCTACCCAGGGGTCCAACTCTCTCCCTAGACTTGCAGTAGAGGCCCCAGGGTACCCCGTGGCCCTCCACCCAGGGGCCTCTGAACCCAGCAAGCTACCCAGGGGTCCACCTCTCTCCCTGGACTTATAGTAGAGGCCCTACGGTGCCCCCTGGCCCTCCCCTTAGGGGCTACTGACCCCAGCAAGCTTCCCAGTGATTCACCTCTCTCCCTGGACTTGCAGTAGAGGCCCTAGGCTGCCCTCTGGCCCTCCACCTATTGGCCTCTGACCCCAGCAAGCTACCCAGGGCTTCACCTCTCTCCCTGGACTTGCAGTAGAGGCCCCAGGGTGCCCATTGGCCCTCCACCTAGGGGCCTCTGACCCCAGCAAGCTACCGAGGGGTCCACCTCTTTCCCTGGACTTGCAGTAGAGGCCCCAAGGTGCCCCTTGGCCCTCCACCTAGGGGCCTCTGACCCCAGCAAGCTACCCAGGGGTCCACCTCTCTCCCTAGACTTGCAGACTAGGCCCCAGGGTGACCCTTGGCCCTCCACCTAGGGGCCTCTGACCCCAGTAAGCTGCCCAGGGGCCTGCCTATCTCCCTGGACTTGCAGTAGAGTCCCCAGGGTGCCCCATGGCCCTCCACGTAGGGCCCTCTGACCCCAGCAAGCTACCCAGGGGTCCACCTCTCTCCCTGGACTTGCAGTATAGGCCACAGGGTGCCCCCTTGCCCTCCACCTAGGGGCCTCTGACCCCAGCAAGCTACCCAGGGCTCCACTTCTCTCCCTGGACTTGCAGTAGAGGCCGAAGGGTGCCCCCTTGCCCTCCACCCAGCTACTACTGACCCCAGCAAGCTACCCAGGGCTCCACCTCTCTCCCTGGACTTGCAGTAGAGGCCCCAGGCTACCCCGTCGCCCTCCACCTAGGGGCCTCTGAGTCCAGCAAGCTACCCAGGGGTCCACCTCTCTCCCTGGACTTGCAGTAGAGGCCCGAGGGTACCCCGTGGCCCTCCACCTAGGGGCCTCTGAACCCAGCAAGCTACCCAGGGGTCCAACTCTCTCCCTGGACTTGCAGTATAGGCCCCAGGGTGACCCCTGGTCCTCCACCTAGGGGCCCCTGACCCAAGCAAGCTGCCCAGGGGTCCACCTCTCTCCCTGGACTTGTAGTAGAGGCCCTAGGCTGCCCTCTGGCCCTCCACCTAGGGGCCTCTGACCCCAGCAAGCTACCGAGGGGTCCACCTCTCTCCCTGGACTTGCAATAGAGGCCCCAGGGTGCCCCCTGACCCTCCACCTAGGGGCCTCTGACCCCAGCAAGCTACCCAGGCGTCCACATCTCTACCTGGACTTGCAGTAGACGCCCCTGGGTGCCCCCTGGCCCTCCACCTAGGGGCCTCTGATCCCAGCAAGCTACCCAGGGCTCCACCTCTCTCCCTGGACTTATAGTAGAGGCCCCAGGGTGCCCCCTGGCCCTCCACCTAAAAGCCTCTGACCCCAGCAAACTACCCAAGAGTCCAACTCTCTCCCTGGACTTGCAGTAGAGGTCACAGGCTACCCCTGGCCCTCCATCCAGGGGCCTCTGAACCCAGCAAGCTACCCAAGGGTCCACCTCTCTCCCTGGACTTATAGTAGAGGCCCTATGGTGCATTCTGGCCCTCCCCATAGGGGCCTCTGACACCAGCAAGCTTCCCAGTGATTCACCTCTCTCCCTGGACTTGCAGTAGAGGCCCCAGGGTACCCCGTGGCCCTCCACCTAGGGGCCTCTGACCCCAGCAAGCTACCCAGGGGTCCACCTCTCTTCCTGGACTTGCAGTATAGGCCCCAGGGTGCCCCCTGGCCCTCCAACTAGGGGCCTCTGACCCCAGCAAGCTACCCAGCGGTCCACCTCTCTCCTTGGACTTGCAGTATAGGCCCCAGGGTGCCCCCTGGCCCTCCACCCAGGGGCTACTGACCCCAGCAAGCTACCCAGGGCTCCACCTCTCTCCCTGGACTTGCAGTAGAGGCCCCAGGGTACACCGTGGCTCTCCACCTAGGGGCCTCTGACCCCAGCAAGCTACCCAGGGGTCCACATATCTCTCTGGACTTGCAGTAGAGGCCCCAGGGTGCCCATTGGCCCTCCACCTAGGGGTCTCTGATCCCAGCAAGCTACAGAGGGGTCCACCTCTCTCCCAGGACTTGCAATAGAGGCCCCAGGGTGCCCCGTGACCCTCCACCTAGGGGCCTCTGACCCCAGCAAGCTACCCAGGAGTCCAACTCTCTCCCTGGACTTGCAATAGAGGCCCCAGGGTGCCCCCTTGCCCTCCACCCAGGGGCTACTGACCCCAGCAAGCTACCCAGGGCTCCACCTCTCTCCCTGGACTTGTAGTAGAGGCCCTAGGCTGCCCTCTGGCCCTCCACCTAGGGGCCTCTGACCCCAGCAAGCTGCCCAGGGCTCCACCTCTCTCCCTTGACTTGCAGTAGAGGCCCCAGGTTGACCCTTGGCCCTCCACCTAGGGCCCTTTGACCCCAGCAAGCTACCCAGGGGTCCACCTCTCTCCCTGGACTTTCAGTATAGAACACAGGGTGCCCCCTTGCCCTCCACCTAGGGGCCTCTGACCCCAGCAAAATACCCAGGGCTCCACCTCTCTCCCTGGACTTGCAGTAGTGTCCCCAGGGTACCCCATGGCCCTCCACGTAGGGCCCTCTGACCCCAGCAAGCTACCCAGGGGTCCAACTCTCTCCCTAGACTTGCAGTAGAGGCCCCAGGGTACCCCGTGGCCCTCCACCCAGGGGCCTCTGAACCCAGCAAGCTACCCAGGGGTCCACCTCTCTCCCTGGACTTATAGTAGAGGCCCTACGGTGCCCCCTGGCCCTCCCCTTAGGGGCTACTGACCCCAGCAAGCTTCCCAGTGATTCACCTCTCTCCCTGGACTTGCAGTAGAGGCCCTAGGCTGCCCTCTGGCCCTCCACCTATTGGCCTCTGACCCCAGCAAGCTACCCAGGGCTTCACCTCTCTCCCTGGACTTGCAGTAGAGGCCCCAGGGTGCCCATTGGCCCTCCACCTAGGGGCCTCTGACCCCAGCAAGCTACCGAGGGGTCCACCTCTTTCCCTGGACTTGCAGTAGAGGCCCCAAGGTGCCCCTTGGCCCTCCACCTAGGGGCCTCTGACCCCAGCAAGCTACCCAGGGGTCCACCTCTCTCCCTAGACTTGCAGACTAGGCCCCAGGGTGACCCTTGGCCCTCCACCTAGGGGCCTCTGACCCCAGTAAGCTGCCCAGGGGCCTGCCTATCTCCCTGGACTTGCAGTAGAGTCCCCAGGGTGCCCCATGGCCCTCCACGTAGGGCCCTCTGACCCCAGCAAGCTACCCAGGGGTCCACCTCTCTCCCTGGACTTGCAGTATAGGCCACAGGGTGCCCCCTTGCCCTCCACCTAGGGGCCTCTGACCCCAGCAAGCTACCCAGGGCTCCACTTCTCTCCCTGGACTTGCAGTAGAGGCCGAAGGGTGCCCCCTTGCCCTCCACCCAGCTACTACTGACCCCAGCAAGCTACCCAGGGCTCCACCTCTCTCCCTGGACTTGCAGTAGAGGCCCCAGGCTACCCCGTCGCCCTCCACCTAGGGGCCTCTGAGTCCAGCAAGCTACCCAGGGGTCCACCTCTCTCCCTGGACTTGCAGTAGAGGCCCGAGGGTACCCCGTGGCCCTCCACCTAGGGGCCTCTGAACCCAGCAAGCTACCCAGGGGTCCAACTCTCTCCCTGGACTTGCAGTATAGGCCCCAGGGTGACCCCTGGTCCTCCACCTAGGGGCCCCTGACCCAAGCAAGCTGCCCAGGGGTCCACCTCTCTCCCTGGACTTGTAGTAGAGGCCCTAGGCTGCCCTCTGGCCCTCCACCTAGGGGCCTCTGACCCCAGCAAGCTACCGAGGGGTCCACCTCTCTCCCTGGACTTGCAATAGAGGCCCCAGGGTGCCCCCTGACCCTCCACCTAGGGGCCTCTGACCCCAGCAAGCTACCCAGGCGTCCACATCTCTACCTGGACTTGCAGTAGACGCCCCTGGGTGCCCCCTGGCCCTCCACCTAGGGGCCTCTGATCCCAGCAAGCTACCCAGGGCTCCACCTCTCTCCCTGGACTTATAGTAGAGGCCCCAGGGTGCCCCCTGGCCCTCCACCTAAAAGCCTCTGACCCCAGCAAACTACCCAAGAGTCCAACTCTCTCCCTGGACTTGCAGTAGAGGTCACAGGCTACCCCTGGCCCTCCATCCAGGGGCCTCTGAACCCAGCAAGCTACCCAAGGGTCCACCTCTCTCCCTGGACTTATAGTAGAGGCCCTATGGTGCATTCTGGCCCTCCCCATAGGGGCCTCTGACACCAGCAAGCTTCCCAGTGATTCACCTCTCTCCCTGGACTTGCAGTAGAGGCCCCAGGGTACCCCGTGGCCCTCCACCTAGGGGCCTCTGACCCCAGCAAGCTACCCAGGGGTCCACCTCTCTTCCTGGACTTGCAGTATAGGCCCCAGGGTGCCCCCTGGCCCTCCAACTAGGGGCCTCTGACCCCAGCAAGCTACCCAGCGGTCCACCTCTCTCCTTGGACTTGCAGTATAGGCCCCAGGGTGCCCCCTGGCCCTCCACCCAGGGGCTACTGACCCCAGCAAGCTACCCAGGGCTCCACCTCTCTCCCTGGACTTGCAGTAGAGGCCCCAGGGTACACCGTGGCTCTCCACCTAGGGGCCTCTGACCCCAGCAAGCTACCCAGGGGTCCACATATCTCTCTGGACTTGCAGTAGAGGCCCCAGGGTGCCCATTGGCCCTCCACCTAGGGGTCTCTGATCCCAGCAAGCTACAGAGGGGTCCACCTCTCTCCCAGGACTTGCAATAGAGGCCCCAGGGTGCCCCGTGACCCTCCACCTAGGGGCCTCTGACCCCAGCAAGCTACCCAGGAGTCCAACTCTCTCCCTGGACTTGCAATAGAGGCCCCAGGGTGCCCCCTTGCCCTCCACCCAGGGGCTACTGACCCCAGCAAGCTACCCAGGGCTCCACCTCTCTCCCTGGACTTGTAGTAGAGGCCCTAGGCTGCCCTCTGGCCCTCCACCTAGGGGCCTCTGACCCCAGCAAGCTGCCCAGGGCTCCACCTCTCTCCCTTGACTTGCAGTAGAGGCCCCAGGTTGACCCTTGGCCCTCCACCTAGGGCCCTTTGACCCCAGCAAGCTACCCAGGGGTCCACCTCTCTCCCTGGACTTTCAGTATAGAACACAGGGTGCCCCCTTGCCCTCCACCTAGGGGCCTCTGACCCCAGCAAAATACCCAGGGCTCCACCTCTCTCCCTGGACTTGCAGTAGAGGCCCCAGGGTGCCCCCTTGCCCTCCACCCAGGGGCTACTGGCCCTAGCAAGCTACCCAGGGCTCCACCTCTCTCCCTGGACTTGCAGTAGAGGCCCCAGGGTGCCCCCTTGCCCTCCACCTAGGGGCCTCTGACCCCAGCAAGCTACCCTGGAGTCCACCTCTCTCCCTGGACTTGCAGTTTAGGCCCCAGGGTGCCACTTGGCCCTCCACCTAGGGGCCTCTGAACACAGCAAGCTACCGAAATTCCACCTCTCTCCGTGGACTTGCTTTAGAGGCCCAGGGGTGCCCCGTGGCCCTCCACCTAGGGGCCTCTGACCCCTGTAAGCTTCCCAGGGGTCCACATCTCTCTTTGGACTTGCAGTGGAGGCCCCTGGGTGCCCCCTGGCCCTCCACCTAGGGGCCTATGACCCCAGCAAGCTACCGAGGGGTCGAATTCTCTCCCTGGACTTGCAGTAGAGGCCCCAGGGTGCCCCATGGCCCTACACCTAGGGCCCTCTGACCCCAGCAAGCTACCCGGGGCTAAAACTCTCACCCTGGACTTGCAGTATAGGCCTCAGGGTGCCCCCTGGTCCTCCACCTAGGGGCCCCTGACCCAAGCAAGCTGCCCAGGGGTCCACCTCTCTCCCTGGACTTGCAATAGAGGCCCCTGGGTGCCCCCTGGCCCTCCAGCTAGGGGCCTCTGACCCCAGCAAGCTACACAGGGGTCCACCTCTCTCCCTGGACTTTTAGTAGAGGCCCCAGGGTGCCCCCTGGCCCTCCACCTAGGGGCCTCTGACCCCAGCAAACTACCCAGGGGTCCACCTCTCTTCCTGGACTTGCAGTAGAGGCCCTACGGTGCCCCCTGGCCCTCCCCCTAGGGGCCTCTGATACCAGCAAGCTTCCCAGTGGTCCACCTCTCTCCCTAGACTTGCAGTAGAGGCCCCAGGGTGACCCTTGGCCCTCCACCTAGGGGCCTCTGACCCCAGCAAGCTACCCAGGGTCAACCTATCTCCCTGGACTTGCAGTAGAGTCCCCAGGGTGCCCCATGGCCCTCCACCTAGGGGCCTCTGACCCCAGCAAGCTACCCTGGAGTCCACCTCTCTCCCTGGACTTGCAGTTTAGGCCCCAGGGTGCCACTTGGCCCTCCACCTAGGGGCCTCTGAACACAGCAAGCTACCGAAATTCCACCTTTCTCCGTGGACTTGCTTTAGAAACCCCGTGGTGCCCCGTGGCCCTCCACCTAGCGGCCTCTGACCCCTGTAAGCTTCCCAGGGGTCCACATCTCTCTTTGGACTTGCAGTGGAGGCCCCTGGGTGCCCCCTGGCCCTCCACCTAGGGGCCTCTGACCCCAGCAAGCTACCTAGGGCTTCACCTCTCTCCCTGGACTTGCAGTAGAGGCCCCAGGGTGCCCATTGGCCCTCCACCTAGGGGCCTATGACCCCAGCAAGCTACCGAGGGGTCGAACTCTCTCCCTGGACTTGCAGTAGAGGCCCCAGGGTGCCCCATGGCCCTCCACCTAGGGCCCTCTGACCCCAGCAAGCTACCCAGGGCTAAAACTCTCACCCTGGACTTGCAGTATAGGCCTCAGGGTGCCCCCTGGTCCTCCACCTAGGGGCCCCTGACCCAAGCAAGCTGCCCAGGGGTCCACCTCTCTCCCTGGACTTGCAATAGAGGCCCCTGGGTGCCCCCTGGCCCTCCACCTAGGGGCCTCTGACCCCAGCAAGCTACACAGGGGTCCACCTCTCTCCCTGGACTTTTAGTAGAGGCCCCAGGGTGCCCCCTGGCCCTCCACCTAGGGGCCTCTGACCCCAGCAAACTACCCAGGGGTCCACCTCTCTTCCTGGACTTGCAGTAGAGGCCCTACGGTGCCCCATGGCCCTCCCCCTAGGGGCCTCTGACACCAGCAAGCTTCCCAGTGGTCCACCTCTCTCCCTAGACTTGCAGTAGAGGCCCCAGGGTGACCCTTGGCCCTCCACCTAGGGGCCTCTGACCCCAGCAAGCTACCCAGGGCTCCAACTCTCTCCCTGGACTAGCAGTATAGGCCCCAGGGTACCCCCTGGTCCTCCACCTAGGGGCCCCTGACCCAAGCAAGCTGCCCATAGGTCCACATCTCTCCCTGGACTTGCAATAGAGGCCCCAGGGTGCCCCATCGCCCTCCCCCTAGGGGCCTCTGACACCGGCAAGCTTCCCAGTGGTCCACCTCTCTCCCTAGACTTGCAGTAGGGACCCCAGGGTGACCCTTGGCCCTCCACCTAGGGACCTCTGACCCCAACAAGCTACCCAGGGCTCCACCTCTCTCCCTGGACTTGCAGTAGAGGCCCCAGGGTGCCCATTGGCCCTCCACCTAGGGGTCTCTGACCCCAGCAAGCTACCGAGGGGTCCACCTCTCTCCCTGAACTTGCAATAGAGGCCCCAGGGTGCCCCGTGACCCTCCACCTAGGGGCCTCTGACCCCAGCAAGCTACCCAGGGGCCCACATCTCTCCCTGGACTTGCAGTAGAGGCCCCAGGGTGCCCATTGGTCCTCCACCTAGGGGCCTCTGACCCCAGCAAGCTACCGAGGGGTCCACCTCTCTCCCTGGACTTGCAATAAAGGCCCCAGGGTGCCCCGTGACCCTCCACTTAGGGGCCTCTGACCCCAGCAAGCTACCCAGGGGTCCACCTCTCTTCCTGGACTTGCAGTATAGGCCCCAGGGTGCCCCCTGGCCCTCCAACTAGGGGCTTCTGACCCCAGCAAGCTACCCAGGGGTCCACCCTCTCCTTGGACTTGCAGTATAGGCCCCAGGGTGCCCCCTGGCCTTCCACCCAGGGGCTACTGACCCCAGCAAGCTACCCAGGGCTCCACCTCTCTCCCTGGACTTGCAGTAGAGGCCCCAGGGTACCCCTTGCCCTCCACCTAGGGGCCTCTGACCCCAGCAAGCTACCCAGGGGTCCACATCTCTCCCTGGACTTGCAGTAGAGGCCCCAGGGTGCCCATTGGCCCTCCACCTAGGGGTCTCTGATCCCAGCAAGCTACCGAGGGGTCCACCTCTCTCCCTGGACTTGCAATAGAGGACCCAGGGTGCCCCGTGACCCTCCACCTAGGGGCCTCTGACCCCAGCAAGCTACCCAGGGGTCCACCTCTCTCCCTAGACTTGCAGTATAGGCCCCTGGGTGCCCCCTGGCCCTCCACCTAGGGGCCTCTGAACCCAGCAGGCTACCCAGGGGTCCACATCTCTCTGTGGACTTGCAGTAGACGCCGCTGGGTGCCCCCTGGCCCTCCACCTAGGGGCCCTTTGACCCCAGCAAGCTACCCAGGGGTCCACCTCTCTTCCTGGACTTGCAGTAGAGGCCCTACGGTGCCACCTGGCCCTACCCCTAGGGGCCTCTGACACCAGCAATCTTCCCAGTGGTCCACCTCTCTCCCTAGACTTGCAGTAGAGGCCCCAGGGTGACCCTTGGCCCTCCACCTAGGGGCCTCTGACCCCAGCAAGCTACCCAGGGTCCACCTATATCCCTGGACTTGCAGTAGAGTCCCCAGGGTGCCCCATGGCCCTCCACCTAGGGCCCTCTGACCCCAGCAAGCTACCCAGGGCTCCAACTCTCTCCCTGGACTAGCAGTATAGGCCCCAGGGGACCCCCTGGTCCTCCACCGAGGGGCCCCTGACCCAAGCAAAATGCCCAGAGGTCCACCTCTCTCCCTGGACTTGCAATAGAGGCCCCAGGGTGCCCCCTGGCCCTCCCCCTAGGGGCCTCTGACACCAGCAAGCTTCCCAGTGGTCCACCTCTCTCCCTAGACTTGCAGTAGAGGCCCCAGGGTGACCCTTGGCCCTCCACCTAGGGACCTCTGACCCCAGCAAGCTACCCAGGGGCCTACCTATCTCCCTGGACTTGCAGTAGAGTCCCCAGGGTGTCCCATGGCCCTCCACCTTGGGCCCTCTGACCCCAGCAAGCTACCCAGGGCTCCAACTCTCTCCCTGGACTTGCAGTATAGGCCCCAGGGTGCCCCCTGGTCCTCCACCTAGGGGCCCCGGACCCAAGCAAGCTGCCCAGGGGTCCACCTCTCTCCCTTTACTTATAGTAGAGGCCCTACGGTGCCCCCTGGCCCTCCCATTAGGGGCTACTGACCCCAGCAAGCTTCCCAGTGATTCACCTCTCTCCCTGGACTTGCAGTAGAGGCCCTAGCCTGCCGTCTGGCCCTCCACCTATGGGCCTCTGACCCCAGCAAGCTACCCAGGGCTTCACCTCTCTCCCTGGACTTGCAGTAGAGGCCCCAGGGTGCCCATTGGCCCTCCACCTAGGGGCCTCTGACCCCAGCAAGCTACCGAGGGGTCCACCTCTCCCTGGACTTGCAGTAGAGGCCCCAGGGTGCCCCTTGGCCCTCCACCTAGGGGCCTCTGACCCCAGCAAGCTACCGAGGGGTCCACCTCTCTCTCTGGACTTGCAATAGAGGCCCCAGGGTGCCCCGTGACCCTCCACCTAGGGGCCTCTGACCCCAGCAAGCTACCCAGGGGTCCACCTCTCTCCCTGGACTTGCAATAGAGGCCCCAGGGTGCCTCGTGACCCTCCACCTAGGGGCCTCTGACCCCAGCAAGCTACCCAGGGGCCTACATATCTCCCTGGACTTGCAGTAGAGTCCCCAGGGTGCCCCATGGCCCTCCACCTAGGGCCCTCTGACCCCAGCAAGCTACCCAGGGCTCCAACTCTCTCCCTGGACTAGCAGTATAGGCCCCAATGTGCCCCCAGGTCCTCCACCAGGGGCCCCTGACCCAAGCAAGCTGCCCAGAGGTCCACCTCTCTCCCTGGACTTGCAATAGAGGCCCCAGGGTGCCCCCTGGCCCTCCCCCTAGGGGCCTCTGACACCAGCAAGCTTCCCAGTGGTCCAACTCTCTCCCTAGACTTGCAGTAGAGGCCCCAGGGTGACCCTTGGCCCACCACCTAGGGACCTCTGACCCCAGCAAGCTACCCAGAGGCCTACCTATCTCCCTGGACTTGCAGTAGAGTCCCCAGGGTGCCCCATGGCCCTACACCCTGGCCCCTCTGATCCCCAAAAAGCTACCCTGGGCTCCAACTCTCTCCCTGGACTTGCAGTATAGGCCCCAGGGTGCCCCCTGGTCCTCCACCTAGGGGCCCCTGACCCAAGCAAGCTGCCCAGGGGTCCACCTCTCTCCCTGGACTTGCAATAGAGGCCCCAGGGTGCCCCTTGGCCCTCCACCTAGGGGCCTCTGACCCCAGAAAGCTACCCAGGGGTCCACCTCTCTCCCTAGACTTGCAGACTAGGCCCCAGGGTGACCCGTGGCCCTCCACCTAGGGGCCTCTGACCCCAGCAAGCTGCCCAGGGGCCTGCCTATCTCCCTGGACTTGCAGTAGTGTCCCCAGGGTGCCCCATGGCCCTCCACGTAGGGCCCTCTGACCCCAGCAAGCTACCCAAGGGTCCAACTCTCTCCCTGGACTTGCAGTAGAGGCCCCAGGGTACCCCTGGCCCTCCATCCAGGGGCCTCTGAACCCAGCAAGCTACCCAGGGGTCCACCTCTCTCCCTGGACTTATAGTAGAGGCCCTATGGTGCCCCCTGGCCCTCCCCATAGGGGCCTCTGACACCAGCAAGCTTCCCAGTGATTCACCTCTCTCCCTGGACTTGCAGTAGAGGCCCCAGGGTACCCCGTGGCCCTCCACCTAGGGGCCTCTGACCCCATCAAGCTACCCAGGGGTCCACCTCTCTTCCTGGACTTGCAGTATAGGCCCCAGGGTGCCCCCTGGCCCTCCAACTAGGGGCCTCTGACCCCAGCAAGCTACCCAGCGGTCCACCTCTCTCCTTGGACTTGCAGTATAGGCCCCAGGGTGCCCCCTGGCCGTCCACCCAGGGGCTACTGACCCCAGCAAGCTACCCAGGGCTCCACCTCTCTCCCTGGACTTGCAGTAGAGGCCCCAGGGTACCCCGTGGCTCTCCACCTAGGGGCCTCTGACCCCAGCAAGCTACCCAGGGGTCCACATCTCTCCCTGGACTTGCAGTAGAGGCCCCAGGGTGCCCATTGGCCCTCCACCTAGGGGTCTCTGATCCCAGCAAGCTACCGAGGGGTCCACCTCTCTACCTGGACTTGCAATAGAGGCCCCAGGGTGCCCCGTGACCCTCCACCTAGTGGCCTCTGACCCCAGCAAGCTACCCAGGGGTCCACCTCTCTCCCAGGACTTGCAGTATAGGCCCCTGGGTGCCCCCTGGCCCTCCACCTAGGGGCCTCTGACCCCAGCAAGCTACCCAGGGGTCCAACTCTCTCCCTGGACTAGCAATAGAGGCCCCAGGGTGCCCTCTTGCCCTCCACCCAGGGGCTACTGACCCCAGCAAGCTACCCAGGGCTCCACCTCTCTCCCTAGACTTGTAGTAGAGGCCCTATGCTGCCCTCTGGCCCTCCACCTAGGGGCCTCTGACCCCAGCAACCTACCCAGGGCTCCACCTCTCTCCCTGGACTTGCAGTAGAGGCCCCAGGTTGACCCTTGGCCCTCCACCTAGGGCCCTTTGACCCCAGCAAGCTACCCAGGGGTCCACCTCTCTCCCTGGACTTGCAGTATAGAACACAGGGTGCCCCCTTGCCCTCCACCTAGGGGCCTCTGACCCCAGCAAGCTACCCAGGGCTCCACCTCTCTCCCTGGACTTGCAGTAGAGGCCACAGGGTGCCCCCTTGCCCTCCACCTAGGGGCCTCTGACCCCAGCAAGCTACCCAGGGCTCCACTTCTCTCCCTGGACTTGCAGTAGAGGCCCCAGGGTACCCCTGGCCCTCCATCCAGGGGCCTCTGAACCCAGCAAGCTACCCAGGGGTCCACCTCTCTCCCTGGACTTATAGTAGAGGCCCCAGGGTGCCCCCTTGCCCTCCACCCAGGGGCTACTGACCCCAGCAAGCTACCCAGGGCTCCACCTCTCTCCCTGGACTTGTAGTAGAGGGCCTAGGCTGCCCTCTGGCCCTCCACCTAGGGGCCTCTGACCCCAGCAAGCTACCCAAGGCTTCACAACTCTTCCTGGACTTGCAGTAGAGGCTCCAGGGTGCCCTTTGGCCCTCCACCTAGGGGCCTCTGACCCCAGCAAGCTACCGAGGGGTCCACCTCTCTCCCTGGACTTGCAGTAGAGGCCCCAGGGTGCCCCGTGGCCCTCCACCTAGGGGCCTCTGACCCCAGCAAGCTACCCAGGGGTCCAACTCTCTCCCTGGACTTGCAATAGAGGCCCCAGGGTGCCCCCTTGCCCTCCACCCAGGGGCTACTGACCCCAGCAAGCTACCCAGGGCTCCACCTCTCTCCCTAGACTTGTAGTAGAGGCCCTAGGCTGCCCTCTGGCCCTCCACCTAGGGGCCTCTGACCCCAGCAAGCTACCCAGGGCTCCACCTCTCTCCCTGGACTTGCAGTAGAGGCCCCAGGTTGACCCTTGGCCCTCCACCTAGGGCCCTTTGACCCCAGCAAGCTACCCAGGGGTCCACCTCTCTCCCTGGACTTGCAGTATAGAACACAGGGTGCCCCCTTGCCCTCCACCTAGGGGCCTCTGACCCCAGCAAGCTACCCAGGGCTCCACCTCTCTCCCTGGACTTGCAGTAGAGGCCCCAGGGTGCCCCCTTGCCCTCCACCCAGGGGCTACTGGCCCCAGCAAGCTACCCAGGGCTCCACCTCTCTCCCTGGACTTGCAGTAGAGGCCCCAGGGTACCCCGTGGCCCTCCACCTAGGGGCCTCTGAACCCAGCAAGCTACCCAGGGGTCCAGCTCCCTCCGTGGACTTGCAATAGAGGCCCCAGGGTGCCCCCTTGCCCTCCACCCAGGGGCTACTGACCCCAGCAAGCTACCCAGGGCTCCACCTCTCTCCCTGGACTTGTAGTAGAGGGCCTAGGCTGCCCTCTGGCCCTCCACCTAGGGGCCTCTGACCCCAGCAAGCTACCCAAGGCTTCACAACTCTTCCTGGACTTGCAGTAGAGGCTCCAGGGTGCCCTTTGGCCCTCCACCTAGGGGCCTCTGACCCCAGCAAGCTACCGAGGGGTCCTTCTCTCTCCCTGGACTTGCAGTAGAGGCCCCAGGGTGCCCCGTGGCCCTCCACCTAGGGGCCTCTGACCCCAGCAAGCTACCCAGGGGTCCAACTCTCTCCCTGGACTTGCAATAGAGGCCCCAGGGTGCCCCCTTGCCCTCCACCCAGGGGCTACTGACCCCAGCAAGCTACCCAGGGCTCCACCTCTCTCCCTAGACTTGTAGTAGAGGCCCTAGGCTGCCCTCTGGCCTTCCACCTAGGGGCCTCTGACCCCAGCAAGCTACCCAGGGCTCCACCTCTCTCCCTGGACTTGCAGTAGAGGCCCCAGGTTGACCCTTGGCCCTCCACCTAGGGCCCTTTGACCCAGCAAGCTACCCAGGGGTCCACCTCTCTCCCTGGACTTGCAGTATAGAACACAGGGTGCCCCCTTGCCCTCCACCTAGGGGCCTCTGACCCCAGCAAGCTACCCAGGGCTCCACCTCTCTCCCTGGACTTGCAGTAGAGGCCCCAGGGTGCCCCCTTGCCCTCCACCCAGGGGCTACTGGCCCCAGCAAGCTACCCAGGGCTCCACCTCTCTCCCTGGACTTGCAGTAGAGGCCCCAGGGTACCCCGTGGCCCTCCACCTAGGGGCTTCTGAACCCAGCAAGCTACCCAGGGGTCCAGCTCCCTCCGTGGACTTGCAATAGAGGCCCCAGGGTGCCCCCTTGCCCTCCACCCAGGGGCTACTGACCCCAGCAAGCTACCCAGGGCTCCACCTCTCTCCCTGGACTTGTAGTAGAGGCCCTAGGCTGCCCTCTGGCCCTCCACCTAGGGGCCTCTGACCCCAGCAAGCTACCCAAGGCTTCACAACTCTCCCTGGACTTGCAGTAGAGGCTCCAGGGTGCCCTTTGGCCCTCCACCTAGGGGCCTCTGACCCCAGCAAGCTACCGAGGGGTCCTTCTCTCTCCCTGGACTTGCAGTAGAGGCCCCAGGGTGCCCCGTGGCCCTCCACCTAGGGGCCTCTGACCCCAGCAAGCTACCCAGGGTCCTACCTATCTCCCTGTACTTGCAGTAGAGTCCCCAGGGTGCCCCATGGCCCTCCACCTAGGGCCCTCTGACCCCAGCAAGCTACCCAGGGCTCCATCTCTCTCCCTGGACTTGCAGTAAAGGCCTCAGGGTGCCCCCTGGTCCTCCACCTAGGGGCCCCTGACCCAAGCAAGCTGCCCAGGGGTCCATCTCTCTCCCTGGACTTGCAATAGAGGCCCCAGGGTGCCCCTTGGCCCTCCACCTAGGGGCCTCTGACCCCAGAAAGCTACCCAGGGGTCCACCTCTCTCCCTAGACTTGCAGACTAGGCTCCAGGGTGACCCTTGGCCCTCCACCTAGGGGCTTCTGACCCCAGCAAGCTGCACAGGGGCCTGCCTATCTCCCTGGACTTGCAGTAGAGCCCCCAGGGTGCCCCATGGCCCTCCACCTAGGGCCCTCTGACCCCAGCAAGCTACCCAGGGGTCCACATCTCTCCCTGGACTTGCAATATATTCCACAGGGTGCCCCCTTGCCCTCCACCTAGGGGCCTCTGACCCCAGCAAGCTACCCAGGGCTCCACTTCTCTCCCTGGACTTGCAGTAGAGGCCCCAGGGTACCCCTGGCCCTCCATCCAGGGGCCTCTGAACCCAGCAAGCTACCCAGGGGTCCACCTCTCTCCTTGGACTTATAGTAGAGGCCCTATGGTGCCCCCTGGCCCTCCCCATAGGGGCCTCTGACACCAGCAAGCTTCCCAGTGAATCACCTCTCTCCCTTGACTTGCAGTAGAGGCCCCAGGGTACCCCGTGGCCCTCCACCTAGGGGCCTCTGACCCCATCAAGCTACCCAGGGGTCCACCTCTCTTCCTGGACTTGCAGTATAGGCCCCAGGGTGCCCCCTGGCCCTCCAACTAGGGGCCTCTGACCCCAACAAGCTACCCAGCGGTCCACCTCTCTCCTTGGACTTGCAGTATAGGCCCCAGGGTGCCCCCTGGCCCTCCACCCAGGGGCTACTGACCCCAGCAAGCTACCCAGGGCTCCACCTCTCTCCCTGGACTTGCAGTAGAGGCCCCAGGGTACCCCGTGGCTCTCCATCTAGGGGCCTCTGACCCCAGCAAGCTACCCAGGGGTCCACATCTCTCCCTGGACTTGCAGTAGAGGCCCCAGGGTGCCCATTGGCCCTCCACCTAGGGGTCTCTGATCCCAGCAAGCTACCGAGGGGTCCACCTCTCTCCCTGGACTTGCAATAGAGGCCCCAGGGTGCCCCGTGACCCTCCACCTAGTGGCCTCTGACCCCAGCAAGCTACCCAGGGGTCCACCTCTCTCCCTGGACTTGCAGTATAGGCCCCTGGGTGCCCCCTGGCCCTCCACCTAGGGGCCTCTGACCCCAGCAAGCTACCCAGGGGTCCAACTCTCTCCCTGGACTTGCAATAGAGGCCCCAGGGTGCCCCCTTGCCCTCCACCCAGGGGCTACTGACCCCAGCAAGCTACCCAGGGCTCCACCTCTCTCCCTAGACTTGTAGTAGAGGCCCTAGGCTGCCCTCTGGCCCTCCACCTAGGGGCCTCTGACCCCAGCAAGCTACCCAGGGCTCCACCTCTCTCCCTGGACTTGCAGTAGAGGCCCCAGGTTGACCCTTGGCCCTCCACCTAGGGCCCTTTGACCCCAGCAAGCTACCCAGGGGTCCACCTCTCTCCCTGGACTTGCAGTATAGAACACAGGGTGCCCCCTTGCCCTCCACCTAGGGGCCTCTGACCCCAGCAAGCTACCCAGGGCTCCACCTCTCTCCCTGGACTTGCAGTAGAGGCCCCAGGGTGCCCCCTTGCCCTCCACCCAGGGGCTACTGGCCCCAGCAAGCTACCCAGGGCTCCACCTCTCTCCCTGGACTTGCAGTAGAGGCCCCAGGGTACCCCGTGGCCCTCCACCTAGGGGCCTCTGAACCCAGCAAGCTACCCAGGGGTCCAGCTCCCTCCGTGGACTTGCAATAGAGGCCCCAGGGTGCCCCCTTGCCCTCCACCCAGGGGCTACTGACCCCAGCAAGCTACCCAGGGCTCCACCTCTCTCCCTGCACTTGTAGTAGAGGGCCTAGGCTGCCCTCTGGCCCTCCACCTAGGGGCCTCTGACCCCAGCAAGCTACCCAAGGCTTCACAACTCTTCCTGGACTTGCAGTAGAGGCTCCAGGGTGCCCTTTGGCCCTCCACCTAGGGGCCTCTGACCCCAGCAAGCTACCGAGGGGTCCACCTCTCTCCCTGGACTTGCAGTAGAGGCCCCAGGGTGCCCCGTGGCCCTCCACCTAGGGGCCTCTGACCCCAGCAAGCTACCCAGGGGTCCAACTCTCTCCCTGGACTTGCAATAGAGGCCCCAGGGTGCCCCCTTGCCCTCCACCCAGGGGCTACTGACCCCAGCAAGCTACCCAGGGCTCCACCTCTCTCCCTAGACTTGTAGTAGAGGCCCTAGGCTGCCCTCTGGCCCTCCACCTAGGGGCCTCTGACCCCAGCAAGCTACCCAGGGCTCCACCTCTCTCCCTGGACTTGCAGTAGAGGCCCCAGGTTGACCCTTGGCCCTCCACCTAGGGCCCTTTGACCCCAGCAAGCTACCCAGGGGTCCACCTCTCTCCCTGGACTTGCAGTATAGAACACAGGGTGCCCCCTTGCCCTCCACCTAGGGGCCTCTGACCCCAGCAAGCTACCCAGGGCTCCACCTCTCTCCCTGGACTTGCAGTAGAGGCCCCAGGGTGCCCCCTTGCCCTCCACCCAGGGGCTACTGGCCCCAGCAAGCTACCCAGGGCTCCACCTCTCTCCCTGGACTTGCAGTAGAGGCCCCAGGGTACCCCGTGGCCCTCCACCTAGGGGCTTCTGAACCCAGCAAGCTACCCAGGGGTCCAGCTCCCTCCGTGGACTTGCAATAGAGGCCCCAGGGTGCCCCCTTGCCCTCCACCCAGGGGCTACTGACCCCAGCAAGCTACCCAGGGCTCCACCTCTCTCCCTGGACTTGTAGTAGAGGCCCTAGGCTGCCCTCTGGCCCTCCACCTAGGGGCCTCTGACCCCAGCAAGCTACCCAAGGCTTCACAACTCTCCCTGGACTTGCAGTAGAGGCTCCAGGGTGCCCTTTGGCCCTCCACCTAGGGGCCTCTGACCCCAGCAAGCTACCGAGGGGTCCTTCTCTCTCCCTGGACTTGCAGTAGAGGCCCCAGGGTGCCCCGTGGCCCTCCACCTAGGGGCCTCTGACCCCAGCAAGCTACCCAGGGTCCTACCTATCTCCCTGTACTTGCAGTAGAGTCCCCAGGGTGCCCCATGGCCCTCCACCTAGGGCCCTCTGACCCCAGCAAGCTACCCAGGGCTCCATCTCTCTCCCTGGACTTGCAGTAAAGGCCTCAGGGTGCCCCCTGGTCCTCCACCTAGGGGCCCCTGACCCAAGCAAGCTGCCCAGGGGTCCATCTCTCTCCCTGGACTTGCAATAGAGGCCCCAGGGTGCCCCTTGGCCCTCCACCTAGGGGCCTCTGACCCCAGAAAGCTACCCAGGGGTCCACCTCTCTCCCTAGACTTGCAGACTAGGCTCCAGGGTGACCCTTGGCCCTCCACCTAGGGGCTTCTGACCCCAGCAAGCTGCACAGGGGCCTGCCTATCTCCCTGGACTTGCAGTAGAGCCCCCAGGGTGCCCCATGGCCCTCCACCTAGGGCCCTCTGACCCCAGCAAGCTACCCAGGGGTCCACATCTCTCCCTGGACTTGCAATATAGGCCACAGGGTGCCCCCTTGCCCTCCACCTAGGGGCCTCTGACCCCAGCAAGCTACCCAGGGCTCCACTTCTCTCCCTGGACTTGCAGAAGAGGCCCCAGGGTGCCCCCTTGCCCTCCACCCAGGGTTATTGACCCCAGCAAGCTACCCAGGGCTCCACCTCTCTCCCTAGACTTGCAGTCGAGGCCCCAAGGTGCCCCCTTGCCCTCCACCCAGGGGCTACTGACCCCAGCAAGCTACCCTGGGCTCCACTTCTCTCCCTGGACTCTCAGTAGAGGCCCCAGGGTACCCTGTGGCCCTCCACCTAGGGGCCTCTGACCCCAGCAAGCTACCCAGGGGTCCACATCTCTCCCTGGACTTGCAGTAGAGGCCCCAGGGTAGCCCGTGGCCCTCCACCTAGGGGCCTCTGACCCCAGCAAGCTACCCTGGGTTCCACCTCTCGCCCTGGATTTGCAGTAGAGGCCCCAGAGTGCCAATTGGCCCCTTCACCTAGGGGTCTCTGACCCCAGCAAGCTACCGAGGGGTCCCCCTCTCTCCCTGGACTTGCAATAGAGGCCCCAGGGTGCCCCATGACCCTCCACCTAGGGGCCTCTGACCCCAGCAAGCTACCCAGGGGTCCACCTCTCTCCCTGGACTTGCAGTATAGGCCCCAGGGTGCCCCCTGGCCCTCCAACTAGGGGCCTCTGACCCCAGCAAGCTACCCAGGGGTCCACCTCTCTCCTTGGACTTGCAGTATAGGCCCCAGGGTGCCCCCTGGCCCTCCACCTAGGGGCATCTGACCCCAGCAAGCTACCCAGGGTTCCACCTCTCTCCCTGGACTTGCAGTATAGGACCCAGGGTGCCCCCTGGCCCTCCACCTAGGGGCATCTGACACCAGCAAGCTACCTAGGGGTCCACCTCTCTCCCTGGACTTGCAGTATAGGCCTCAGGGTGCCCCCTGGTCCTCCACCTAGGGGCCCCTGACCCAAGCAAGCTGCCCAGGGGTCCACCTCTCTCCCTGGACTTGCAATAGAGGCCCCAGGGTGCCCTCTGGCCCTCCACCTAGGGGCCTCTGACCCCAGAAAGCTACCCAGGGGTCCACCTCTCTCCCTAGACTTGCAGTATAGGCCTCAGGGTGCCCCCTGGTCCTCCACCTAGGGGCCCCTGACCCAAGCAAGCTGCCCAGGGGTCCACCTCTCTCCCTGGACTTGCAATAGAGGCCCCAGGGTGCCCCATGACCCTCCACCTAGGGGCTTCTGACCCCAGCAAGCCGCCCAGGGGCCTGCCTATCTCCCTGGACTTGCAGTAGAGCCCCCAGGGTGCCCCATGGCCCTCCACCTAGGGCCGTCTGACCCCAGCAAGCTACCCAGGGCTCCACTTCTCTCCCTGGACTTGCAGTAGAGGCCCCAGGGTGCCCCCTTGCCCTCCACCCAGGGGCTACTGACCCCAGCAAGCTACCCAGGGCTCCACCTCTCTCCCTGGACTTGCAGTAGAGGCCCCAGGGTGCCCCCTGGCCCTCCAACTAGGGGCATCTAACACCAGCAAGCTACCCAGGGGTCCACCTCTCTCCCTGGACTTGCAGTATAGGCCCCAGGGTGCCCTCTGGCCCTCCACCTAGGGGCATCTGACACCAGTAAGCTACCCAGGGGTCCACCTCTCTCCCTGGACTTGCAGTATAGGCCCCAGTGTGCCCTCTGGCCCTCCACCTAGGGGCCTCTCACCCCAGCAAGCTACCCATGGGTCCACATCTCTCCCTGGACTTGCAGTAGAGGCCCCAGGGTACCCCGTGGCCCTCCACCTAGGGACCTTTGACCCCAGCAAGCTACCCAGGGGCCTACCTATCTCCCTGTACTTGCAGTAAAGTCCCCAGGGTGCCCCATGGCCCTCCACCTTGGGCCCTCTGACCCCAGCAAGCTACCCAGGGCTCCAACTCTCTCCCTGGACTTGCAGTATAGGACCCAGGGTGCCCCCTGGTCCTCCACCTAGGGGCCCCTGACCCAAGCAAGCTGCCCAGGGGTCCACCTCTCTCCCTGGACTTGCAATAGAGGCCCCAGGGTGCCCCTTGGCCCTCCACCTAGGGGCCTCTGACCCCAGAAAGCTACCCAGGGGTCCAACTCTCTCCCTAGACTTGCAGACTAGGCCCCAGGGTGACCCTTGGCCCTCCACCTAGGGGCCTCTGACCCCAGCAAGCTACCCAGGGGCCTACCTATCTCCCTGGACTTGCAGTAGAGTCCCCAGGGTGCCCCATGGCCCTCCACCTAGGGCCCTCTGACCCCAGCAAGCTACCCAGGGCTCCAACTCTCTCCCTGGACTAGCAGTATATGCCCCAGGGTGCCCCCTGGTCCTCCACCTAGGGGCCCCTGACCCAAGCAAGCTGCCCAGAGGTCCACCTCTCTCCCTGGACTTGCAATAGAGGCCCCAGGGTGCCCCCTGGCCCTCCCCCTAGGGGCCTCTGACACCAGCAAGCTGCCCTGGGGTCCACCTCTCTCCCTGGACTTGTAATAGAGGCCCCAGGGTGCCCCTTGGCCCTCCACCTAGGGGCCTCTGACCCCAGAAAGCTACCCAGGAGTCAACCTCTCTCCCTAGACTTGCAGACTAGGCCCCAGGGTGACCCTTGGCCCTCCACCTAGGGGCCTCTGACCCCAGCAAGCTGCCCAGGGGCCTGCCTATCTCCCTGGACTTGCAGTAGTGTCCCCAGGGTGCCCCATGGCCCTCCTCGTAATGCCCTCTGACCCCAGCAAGCTACCCAGGGGTCCAACTCTCTCCCTGGACTTGCAGTAGAGGCTCCAGGGTACCCCGTGGCCCTCCACCCAGGGGCCTCTGAACCCAGCAAGCTACCCAGGGGTCCACCTCTCTCCCTGGACTTATAGTAGAGGCCCTACGGTGCCCCCTGGCCCTCCCCTTAGGGGCTACTGACCCCAGCAAGCTTCCCAGTGATTCACCTCTCTCCCTGGACTTGCAGTAGAGGCCCTAGGCTGCCCTCTGGCCCTCCACCATTGGCCTCTGACCCCAGCAAGCTACCCAGGGCTTCACCTCTCTCATAGGACTTGCAGTAGAGGCCCCAGGGTGCCCATTGGCCCTCCACCTAGGGCCTCTGACCCCAGCAAGCTACCGAGGGGTCCACCTCTCTCCCTGGACTTTCAGTAGAGGCCCCAGGGTGCCCCTTGGCCCTCCACCTAGGGGCCTCTGACACCAGCAAGCTTCCCAGTGATTCACCTCTCTCCCTGGACTTGCAGTAAAGGGCCCAGGGTACCCCGTGGCCCTCCACCTAGGGGCCTCTGACCCCAGCAAGCTACCCAGGGGTCCACATCTCTCCCTGGACTTGCAGTAGAGGCCCCAGGGTACCTCGTGGCCCTCACCCTAGGGGCTTTTGAACCCAGCAAGCTACCCAGGGGTCCAGCTCTCTCCCTGGACTTGCAATAGAGGCCCCAGGGTTCCCCCTTGCCCTCCACCCAGTGGCTACTGACGCCAGCAAGCTACCCAGGGCTTCACCTCTCTCCCTGGACTTGTAGTAGAGGGCCTAGGCTGCCCTCTGGCCCTCCACCTTGGGGCCTCTGAACCCAGCAAGCTACCCAGGGCTCCACCTCTCTCCCTGGACTTGCAGTAGAGGCCCCAGGGTGCCCATTGGCCCTCCACCTAGGGGTCTCTGACCCCAGCAAGCTACCGAGGGGTCCACCTCTCTCCCTGGACTTGCAATAGAGGCCCCAGGGTGCCCCGTGACCCTCCACCTAGGGGCCTCTGACCCCAGCAAGCTGCCCAGGGGCCTGCCTATCTCCCTGGACTTGCAGTAGTGTCCCCAGGGTGCCCCATGGCCCTCCTCGTAATGCCCTCTGACCCCAGCAAGCTACCCAGGGGTCCAACTCTCTCCCTGGACTTGCAGTAGAGGCTCCAGGGTACCCCGTGGCCCTCCACCCAGGGGCCTCTGAACCCAGCAAGCTACCCAGGGGTCCACCTCTCTCCCTGGACTTATAGTAGAGGCCCTACGGTGCCCCCTGGCCCTCCCCTTAGGGGCTACTGACCCCAGCAAGCTTCCCAGTGATTCACATCTCTCCCTGGACTTGCAGTAGAGGCCCTAGGCTGCCCTCTGGCCCTCCACCTATTGGCCTCTGACCCCAGCAAGCTACCCAGGGCTTCACCTCTCTCCCTGGACTTGCAGTAGAGGCCCCAGGGTGCCCATTGGCCCTCCCCCTAGGGCCTCTGACCCCAGCAAGCTACCGAGGGGTCCACCTCTCTCCCTGGACTTTCAGTAGAGGCCCCAGGGTGCCCCTTGGCCCTCCACCTAGGGGCCTCTGACACCAGCAAGCTTCCCAGTGATTCACCTCTCTCCCTGGACTTGCAGTAAAGGGCCCAGGGTACCCCGTGGCCCTCCACCTAGGGGCCTCTGACCCCAGCAAGCTACCCAGGGGTCCACATCTCTCCCTGGACTTGCAGTAGAGGCCCCAGGGTACCTCATGGCCCTCACCCTAGGGGCTTTTGAACCCAGCAAGCTACCCAGGGGTCCAGCTCTCTCCCTGGACTTGCAATAGAGGCCCCAGGGTTCCCCCTTGCCCTCCACCCAGTTGCTACTGACGCCAGCAAGCTACCCAGGGCTTCACCTCTCTCCCTGGACTTGTAGTAGAGGCCCTAGGCTGCCCTCTGGCCCTCCACCTAGGGGCCTCTGAACCCAGCAAGCTACCCAGGGCTCCACCTCTCTCCCTGGACTTGCAGTAGAGGCCCCAGGGTGCCCATTGGCCCTCCACCTAGGGGTCTCTGACCCCAGCAAGCTACCGAGGGGTCCACCTCTCTCCCTGGACTTGCAATAGAGGCCCCAGGGTGCCCCGTGACCCTCCACCTAGGGGCCTCTGACCCCAGCAAGCTACCCAGGGGCCCACATCTCTCCCTGGACTTGCAGTAGAGGCCCCAGGGTGCCCATTGGTCCTCCACCTAGGGGCCTCTGACCCCAGCAAGCTACCGAGGGGTCCACCTCTCTCCCTGGACTTGCAATAAAGGCCCCAGGGTGCCCCGTGACCCTCCACCTAGGGGCCTCTGACCCCAGCAAGCTACCCAGGGGTCCACCTCTCTTCCTGGACTTGCAGTATAGGCCCCAGGGTGCCCCCTGGCCCTCCAACTAGTGGCCTCTGACCCCAGCAAGCTACCCAGGGGTCCACCTCTCTCCTTGGACTTGCAGTATAGGCCCCAGGGTGCCCCCTGGCCTTCCACCCAGGGGCTACTGACCCCAGGGAGCTACCCAGGGCTCCACCTCTCTCCCTGGACTTGCAGTAGAGGCCCCAGGGTACCCCGTGGCCCTCCACCTAGGGACCTCTGACCCCAGCAAGCTACCCAGGGGTCCACATCTCTCCCTGGACTTGCAGTAGAGGCCCCAGGGTGCCCTATGGCCCTCCACCTAGGGGTCTCTTATCCCAGCAAGCTACCCAGGGGTCCACCTCTCTCCCTGGACTGGCAATAGAGGCCCCAGGGTGCCCCGTGACCCTCCACCTAGGGGCCTCTGACCCCAGCAAGCTACCCAGGGGTCCACCTCTCTCCCTAGACTTGCAGTATAGGCCCCTGGGTGCCCCCTGGCCCTCCACCTAGGGGCCTCTGACCCCAGCAAGCTACCCAGGGGTCCAGCTCTCTCCCTGGACTTGCAATAGAGGCCCCAGGGTGCCCCCTTGCCCTCCACCCAGGGGCTACTGACCCCAGCAAGCTACCCAGGGCTCCACCTCTCTCCCTGGACTTGTAGTAGAGGCCCTAGGCTGCCCTCTGGCCCTCCACCTAGGGGCCTCTGACCCCAGCAAGCTACCGAGGGCTCCACCTCTCTCCCTGGACTTGCAGTAGAGCTCCAGGTTGACCCTTGGCCCTCCACCTAGGGCCCTTTGACCCCAGCAAGATACCCAGGTGTCCACCTCTCTCCCTGGACTTGCAGTATAGGCCACAGGGTGCCCCGTGGCCCTCCTTCTAGGGGCCTCTGACCCCAGCAAGCTACCCAGGGCTCCACCTCTCTCCCTGGACTTGGAGTAGAGGCCCCAGGGTGCCCATTGGCCCTCCACCTAGGGACCTCTGACCCCAGCAAGCTACCCAGGGGCCTACCTATCTCCCTGGACTTGCAGTAGAGTCCCCAGGGTACCCCATGGCCCTCCACCTAGGGCCCTCTGACCCCAGCAAGCTACCCAGGGCTCCAACTCTCTCCCTGGACTAGCAGTATAGGCCCCAGGGTGCCCCCTGGTCATCCACCTAGGGGCCCCTGACCCAAGCAAGCTGCCCAGAGGTCCACATCTCTCCCTGGACTTGCAATAGAGGCCCCAGGGTGCCCCCTGGCCCTCCCCCTAGGGGCCTCTGACACCAGCAAGCTTCCCATTGGTCCACCTCTCTCCCTAGACTTGCAGTAGAGGCCCCAGGGTGACCCTTGGCCCTCCACCTGGGGACCTCTGACCCCAACAAGCTACCCAGGGGCTTACCTATCTCCCTGGACTTGCAGTAGAGTCCCCAGGGTGCCCCAAGGGCCTCCACCTTGGGCCCTCTGACCCCAGCAAGCTACCCAGGGCTCCAACTCTCTCCCTGGATTTGCAGTATAGGCCCCAGGGTGCCCCCTGGTCCTCCACCTAGGGGCCCCTGACCCAAGCAAGCTGCACAGGGGTCCACCTCTCTCCCTGGACTTGCAATAGGGGCCCCAGGGTGCCCCTTGGCCCTCCACCTAGGGGCATCTGCCCCCAGAAAGCTACCCAGGGGTCCACCTCTCTCCCTAGACTTGCAGACTAGGCCCCAGGGTGACCCTTGGCCCTCCACCTAGGGGCCTCTGACCCCAGCAAGCTACCCAGGGGTCCACATCTCTCCCTGGACTTGCAGTAGAGGCCCCAGGGTGCCCTATGGCCCTCCACCTAGGGGTCTCTTATCCCAGCAAGCTACCCAGGGGTCCACCTCTCTCCCTGGACTGGCAATAGAGGCCCCAGGGTGCCCCGTGACCCTCCACCTAGGGGCCTCTGACCCCAGCAAGCTACCCAGGGGTCCACCTCTCTCCCTAGACTTGCAGTATAGGCCCCTGGGTGCCCCCTGGCCCTCCACCTAGGGGCCTCTGACCCCAGCAAGCTACCCAGGGGCCTACCTATCTCCCTGGATTTGCAGTAGAGTCCCCAGGGTGCCCCATGGCCCTCCACCTAGGGCCCTCTGACCCCAGCAAGCTACCCAGGGCTCCAACTCTCTCCCTGGACTAGCAGTATAGGCCCCAATGTGCCCCTTGGCCCTCCACCTAGGGGCCTCTGACCCCAGAAAGCTGCCCAGAGGTCCACCTCTCTCCCTAGACTTGCAGACTAGGCCCCAGGGTGACCCGTGGCCCTCCACCTAGGGGCCTCTGACCCCAGCAAGCTGCCCAGGGGCCTGCCTATCTCCCTGGACTTGCAGTAGTGTCCCCAGGGTGACCCATGGCTCTCCACGTAGGCCCCTCTGACCCCAGCAAGCTACCCAAGGGTCCAACTCTCTCCCTGGACTTGCAGTAGAGGCCACAGGGTACCCCTGGCCCTCCATCCAGGGGCCTCTGAACCCAGCAAGCTACCCAAGAGTCCACCTCTCTCCCTGGACTTATAGTAGAGGCCCTATGGTGCCCCCTGGCCCTCCCCATAGGGGCCTCTGACACCAGCAAGCTTCCCAGTGATTCACCTCTCTCCCTGGACTTGCAGTAGAGGCCCCAGGGTACCCCGTAGCCCTCCACCTAGGGGCCTCTGACCCCAGCAAGCTACCCAGGGGTCCACCTCTCTTCCTGGACTTGCAGTATAGGCCCCAGGGTGCCCATTGGCCCTCCACCTAGGGGTCTCTGATCCCAGCAAGCTACCGAGGGGTCCACCTCTCTCCCTGGACTTGCAATAGAAGCCCCAGGGTGCCCCGTGACCCTCCACCTAGGGGCCTCTGACCCCAGCAAGCTACCCAGGGGTCCAACTCTCTCCCTGGACTTGCAATAGAGGCCCCAGGGTGCCCGCTTGCCCTCCACCTAGGGGCTACTGACCCCAGCAAGCTACCCAGGGCTCCACCTCTCTCCCTGGACTTGTAGTAGAGGCCCTAGGCTGCCCTCTGGCCCTCCACCTAGGGGCCTCTGACCCCAGCAAGCTACCCAGGGCTCCACCTCTCTCCCTTGACTTGCAGTAGAGGGCCCAGGTTGACCCTTGGCCCTCCACCTAGGGCCCTTTGACCCCAGCAAGCTACCCAGGGGTCCACCTCTCTCCCTGGACTTGCAGTATAGAACTCAGGGTGCCCCCTTGCCCTCCACCTAGGGGCTTCTGACCCCAGCAAGCTACCCAGGGCTCCACCTCTCTCCCTGGACTTGCAGTAGAGGCCCCAGGGTGCCCCCTTGCCCTCCACCCAGGGGCTACTGGCCCTAGCAAGCTACCCAGGGCTCCACCTCTCTCCCTGGACTTGCAGTAGAGGCCCCAGGGTCCCCCCTTGCCCTCCACCTAGGGGCCTCTGACCCCAGCAAGCTACCCTGGAGTCCACCTCTCTCCCTGGACTTGCAGTTTAGGCCCCAGGGTGCCACTTGGCCCTCCACCTAGGGGCCTCTGAACACAGCAAGCTACCGAAATTCCACCTCTCTCCGTGGACTTGCTTTAGAGGCCCCGGGGTGCCCCGTGGCCCTCCACCTTGGGGCCTCCGACCCCTGTAAGCTTCCCAGGGGTCCACATCTCTCTTTGGACTTGCAGTGGAGGCCCCTGGGTGCCCCCTGGCCCTCCACCTAGGGGCCTCTGACCCCAGCAAGCTACCCAGGGCTTCACCTCTCTCCCTGGACTTGCAGTAGAGGCCCCAGGGTGCCCATTGGCCCTCCACCTAGGGGCCTATGACCCCAGCAAGCTACCGAGGGGTCCAACTCTCTCCCTGGACTTGCAGTAGAGGCCCCAGGGTGCCCCATGGCCCTCCACCTAGGGCCCTCTGACCCCAGCAAGCTACCCAGGGCTAAAACTCTCACCATTTACTTGCAGTATAGGCCTCAGGGTGCCCCCTGGTCCTCCACCTAGGGGCCCCTGACCCAAGCAAGCTGCCCAGGGGTCCACCTCTCTCCCTGTACTTGCAATAGAGGCCCCTGGGTGCCCCTTGGCCCTCCACCTAGGGCCATCTGACCCCAGCAAGCTACCCAGGGGTCCAACTCTCTCCCTGGACTTGCAGTAGAGGCCCCAGGGTACCCCGTGGCCCTCCACCCAGGGGCCTCTGAACCCAGCAAGCTACCCAGGGGTCCACCTCTCTCCCTGGACTTATAGTAGAGGCCCTACAGTGCCCCCTGCCCCTCCCCTTAGGGGCTATTGAACCCAGCAAGCTTCCCAGTGATTCACCTCTCTCCCTGGACTTGCAGTAGAGGCCCTAGGCTGCCCTCTGGCCCTCCACCTATTGGCCTCTGACCCCAGCAAGCTACCCAGGGCTTCACCTCTCTCCCTGGACTTGCAATAGAGGCCCCAGGGTGCCCATTGGCCCTCCACCTAGGGGCCTCTGACCCCAGCAAGCTACCGAGGGGTCCACCTCTCTCCCTGGACTTGCAGTATAGGCCACAGGGTGCCCCCTTGCCCTCCACCCAGGGGCTACTGGCCCCAGCAAGCTACCCAGGGCTCCACCTCTCTCCCTGGACTTGCAGTAGAGGCCCCAGGGTACCCCGTGGCCCTCCACCTAGATGCCTTTGACCCCAGCAAGCTACCCAGGGGTCCAGCTTTCTCCCTGGACTTGCAATAGAGGCCCGAGGGTGCCCCCTGGCCCTCCACCTAGGGGCCTCTGAGTCCAGCAAGCTACCCAGGGGTCCACATCTCTCCCTGGACTTGCAGTAGAGGCCCCAGGGTACCCCGTGGCCCTCCACCTAGGGGCCTCTGAACCCAGCAAGCTACCCAGGGGTCCAGCTCCCTCCGTGGACTTGAAATAGAGGCCCCAGGGTGCCCCCTTGCCCTCCACCCAGGGGCTACTGACCCCAGCAAGCTACCCAGGGCTCCACCTCTCTCCCTGGACTTGTAGTAGAGGCCCTAGGCTGCCCTCTGGCCCTCCACCCAGGGGCCTTTGACCCCAGCAAGCTACCCAGGGCTCCACCTCTCTTCCTGGACTTGCAGTAGAGGCCCCAGGGTGCCCATTGGCCCTCCACCTTGGGGTCTCTGACCCCAGCAAGCTACCGAGGGGTCCACCTCTCTCCCTGGACTTGCAGTAGACGCCCCTGGGTGACCCCTGGCCCTCCACATAGGGGCCTCTGTCCCCAGCAAGCTACCCAGGGGTCCACCTCTCTCCCTGGACTTATAGTAGAGTTTCCAGGGTGCCCCCTGGCCCTTCACCTAGGGGCCTCTGAGTCCAGCAAGCTACCCAGGGGTCCACATCTCTCCCTGGACTTGCAGTAGAGGCCCCAGGGTACCCCCTGGCGCTCCAACTAGGGGCCTCTGACCCCAGCAAGCTACCCAGGGGTCCTCCTCTCTCCTTGGACTTGCAGTATAGGCCCCAGGGTGCCCCCTGGCCCTCCACCTAGGGGCATCTGACCCCAGCAAGCTACCCAGGGGTTCACCTCTCTCCCTGGACTTGCAGTATAGGACCCAGGGTGCCCCCTAGGCATCCAATTAGGGGCATCTAACACCAGCAAGCTACCCAGGGGTCCACCTCTCTCCCTGGACTTGCAGTATAGGCCCCAGGGTGCCCTCTGGCCCTCCACCTAGGGGCATCTGACACCAGCAAGCTACCCAGGGGTCCACCTCTCTCCCTGGACTTGCAGTATAGGCCCCAGTGTGCCCTCTGGCCCTCCACATAGGGGCCTCTGAACCCAGCAAGCTACCCAGGGGTCCACATCTCTCCCTGGACTTGCAGTAGAGGCCCCAGGGTACCCCGTGGCCCTCCACCTAGGGACCTCTGACCCCAGCAAGCTACCCAGGGGCCTACCTATCTCCCTGGACTTGCAGTAGAGTCCCCAGGGTGCCCCATGGCCCTCCACCTTGGGCCCTCTGACCCCAGCAAGCTACCCAGGGCTCCAACTCTCTCCCTGGTCTTGCAGTATAGGCCCCAGGGTGCCCCCTGGTCCTCCACCTAGGGGCCCCTGACCCAAGCAAGCTGCCCAGGGGTCCACCTCTCTCCCTGGACTTGCAATAGGGGCCCCAGGGTGCCCTTTGGCCCTCCACCTAGTGGCCTCTGACCCCAGAAAGCTACCTAGGGGTCCACCTCTCTCCATAGACTTGCAGACTATGCCCCAGGGTGACCCTTGGCCCTCCACTTATGGGCCTCTGACCCCAGCAAGCTACCCAGGGTCCTACCTATCTCCCTGGACTTGAAGTAGAGTCCCCAGGGTGCCCCATGGCCCTCCACCTAGGGCCCTCTGACCCCAGCAAGCTACCCAGGGCTCCAACTCTCTCCCTGGACTAGCAGTATAGGCCCCAGGGTGCCCCCTGGTCCTCCACCTAGGGGCCCCTGACCCAAGCAAGCTGCCCAGAGGTCCACCTCTCTCCCTGGACTTATAGTAGAGGCCCTACAGTGCCCCCTGGCCCTCCCCTTAGGGGCTATTGAACCCAGCAAGCTTCCCAGTGATTCACCTCTCTCCCTGGACTTGCAGTAGAGGCCCTAGGCTGCCCTCTGGCCCTCCACCTATTGGCCTCTGACCCCAGCAAGCTACCCAGGGCTTCACCTCTCTCCCTGGACTTGCAATAGAGGCCCCAGGGTGCCCATTGGCCCTCCACCTAGGGGCCTCTGACCCCAGCAAGCTACCGAGGGGTCCACCTCTCTCCCTGGACTTGCAGTATAGGCCACAGGGTGCCCCCTTGCCCTCCACCTAGATGCCTTTGACCCCAGCAAGCTACCCAGGGGTCCAGCTTTCTCCCTGGACTTGCAATAGAGGCCCGAGGGTGCCCCCTGGCCCTCCACCTAGGGGCCTCTGAGTCCAGCAAGCTACCCAGGGGTCCACATCTCTCCCTGGACTTGCAGTAGAGGCCCCAGGGTACCCCGTGGCCCTCCACCTAGGGGCCTCTGAACCCAGCAAGCTACCCAGGGGTCCAGCTCCCTCCGTGGACTTGAAATAGAGGCCCCAGGGTGCCCCCTTGCCCTCCACCCAGGGGCTACTGACCCCAGCAAGCTACCCAGGGCTCCACCTCTCTCCCTGGACTTGTAGTAGAGGCCCTAGGCTGCCCTCTGGCCCTCCACCCAGGGGCCTTTGACCCCAGCAAGCTACCCAGGGCTCCACCTCTCTTCCTGGACTTGCAGTAGAGGCCCCAGGGTGCCCATTGGCCCTCCACCTTGGGGTCTCTGACCCCAGCAAGCTACCGAGGGGTCCACCTCTCTCCCTGGACTTGCAGTAGACGCCCCTGGGTGACCCCTGGCCCTCCACATAGGGGCCTCTGACCCCAGCAAGCTACCCAGGGGTCCACCTCTCTCCCTGGACTTATAGTAGAGTTTCCAGGGTGCCCCCTGGCCCTTCACCTAGGGGCCTCTGAGTCCAGCAAGCTACCCAGGGGTCCACATCTCTCCCTGGACTTGCAGTAGAGGCCCCAGGGTACCCCCTGGCCCTCCAACTAGGGGCCTCTGACCCCAGCAAGCTACCCAGGGGTCCTCCTCTCTCCTTGGACTTGCAGTATAGGCCCCAGGGTGCCCCCTGGCCCTCCACCTAGGGGCATCTGACCCCAGCAAGCTACCCAGGGGTTCACCTCTCTCCCTGGACTTGCAGTATAGGACCCAGGGTGCCCCCTAGCCCTCCAATTAGGGGCATCTAACACCAGCAAGCTACCCAGGGGTCCACCTCTCTCCCTGGACTTGCAGTATAGGCCCCAGGGTGCCCTCTGGCCCTCCACCTAGGGGCATCTGACACCAGCAAGCTACCCAGGGGTCCACCTCTCTCCCTGGACTTGCAGTATAGGCCCCAGTGTGCCCTCTGGCCCTCCACATAGGGGCCTCTGAACCCAGCAAGCTACCCAGGGGTCCACATCTCTCCCTGGACTTGCAGTAGAGGCCCCAGGGTACCCCGTGGCCCTCCACCTAGGGACCTCTGACCCCAGCAAGCTACCCAGGGGCCTACCTATCTCCCTGGACTTGCAGTAGAGTCCCCAGGGTGCCCCATGGCCCTCCACCTTGGGCCCTCTGACCCCAGCAAGCTACCCAGGGCTCCAACTCTCTCCCTGGTCTTGCAGTATAGGCCCCAGGGTGCCCCCTGGTCCTCCACCTAGGGGCCCCTGACCCAAGCAAGCTGCCCAGGGGTCCACCTCTCTCCCTGGACTTGCAATAGGGGCCCCAGGGTGCCCCTTGGCCCTCCACCTAGTGGCCTCTGACCCCAGAAAGCTACCTAGGGGTCCACCTCTCTCCATAGACTTGCAGACTATGCCCCAGGGTGACCCTTGGCCCTCCACTTATGGGCCTCTGACCCCAGCAAGCTACCCAGGGGCCTACCTATCTCCCTGGACTTGAAGTAGAGTCCCCAGGGTGCCCCATGGCCCTCCACCTAGGGCCCTCTGACCCCAGCAAGCTACCCAGGGCTCCAACTCTCTCCCTGGACTAGCAGTATAGGCCCCAGGGTGCCCCCTGGTCCTCCACCTAGGGGCCCCTGACCCAAGCAAGCTGCCCAGAGGTCCACCTCTCTCCCTGGACTTGCAATAGAGGCCCCAGGGTGCCCCCTGGCCCTCCCCCTAGGGGCCTCTGACACCAGCAAGCTTCCCAGTGGTCCACCTCTCTCCCTAGACTTGCAGTAGAGGCCCCAGGGTGACCCTTGGCCCTCCACCTAGGGACCTCTGACCCCAGCAAGCTACCCAGGGGCCTACCTATCTCCCTGGACTTGCAGTAGATTCCCCAGGGTGCCCCATGGCCCTCCACCTTGGGCCCTCTGACCCCAGCAAGCTACCCAGGGCTCCAACTCTCTCCCTGGACTTGCAGCAGAGGCCCCAGGGTGCCCCCAGACCCTCCCCCTAGGGGCCTCTGACCCCAGCAAGCTACCCAGGGGTCCACCTCTCTCCCTGGACTTTTAGTAGAGGCCCCGGGGTGCCCCCTGGCCCTCCACCTAGGGGCCTCTGACCGCAGCAAACTATCCAGGGGTCCACCTCTCTTCCTGGACTTGCAGTAGAGGCCCTACGGTGCCCCGTGGCCCTCCCCCTAGAGGCCTCTGACACCAGCAAGCTTCTCAGTGGTCCACCTCTCTCCCTAGACTTGCAGTAGAGGCCCCAGGGTGACCCTTGGCCCTCCACCTAGGGGCCTCTGACCCCAGCAAGCTACCCAGGGTCCACCTATCTCCCTGGACTTGCAGTAGAGTTCCCAGGGTGCCCCATGGCCCTCCACCTAGGGCCCTCTGACCCCAGCAAGCTACCCAGGGCTCCAACTCTCTCCCTGGAATAGCAGTATATTCCCTACGGTTCCCCCTGGTCCTCCACCTAGGGGCCCCTGAGCCAAGCAAGCTGCCCAGAGGTCCACCTCTCTCCCTGGACTTGCAATAGAGGCCCAAGGGTGCCCCCTGGCCCTCCCCCTAGGGGCCTCTGACACCAGCAAGCTTCCCAGTGGTCCACCTCTCTCCCTGGACTTGCAGTAGAGGCCCCAAGGTGACCCTTAGCCCTCCACCTAGGGACCTCTGATCCCAGCAAGCTACCCAGGGGCCTACCTATCTCCCTTGACTTGCAGTAGAGTCCCCAGGGTGCCCCATGGCCCTCCACCTTGGGCCCTCTGACCCCAGCAAGCTACCCAGGGCTCCAACTCTTTCCCTGGACTTGCAGTATAGGCCCCAGGGTGCCCCCTGGTCCTCCACCTAGGGGCCCCTGACCCAAGCAAGCTGCCCAGGGGTCCACCTCTCTCCCTGGACTTGCAATAGAGGCCCCAGGGTGCCCCTTGGCCCTACACCTAGGGGCCTCTGACCCCAGAAAGCTACCCAGGGGTCCACTTCTCTCCCTAGACTTGCAGACTAGGCCCCAGGGTGACCCTTGGCCCTCCACCTAGGGGCCTCTGACCCCAGCAAGCTACCCAGGGCTCCACCTCTCTCCTTGGACTTGTAGTAGAGGCCCTAGGCTGCCCTCTGGCCCTCCACCTAGGGGCCTCTGGCCCCAGCAAGCTACCCAGGGCTCCACCTCTCTCCCTGGACTTGCAGTCGAGGCCCCAGGTTGACCCTTGGCCCTTCACCTAGGGCCCTTTGACCCCAGCAAGCTACCCAGGGGTCCACCTCTCTCCCTGGACTTGCAGTATAGGCCACAGGGTGCCCCCTTGCCCTCCACCTAGGGGTCTCTGACACCAGCAAGCTACCCAGGGCTCCACCTCTCTCCCTGGACTTGAAGTAGAGACCCCAGGGTGCCCCCTTGCCCTCCACCCAGGGGCTACTGGCCCCAGCAAGCTACCCAGGGCTCCACCTCTCTCCCTGGACTTGCAGTAGAGGCCCCAGGGTGCCCCCTGGCCCTCCCCCTAGGGGCCTCTGACACCAGCAAGCTTCCTAGGGCTCCAACTCTCTCCCTGGACTTGCAGTATAGGCCCCAGGGTGCCCCCTGGTCCTCCACCTAGGGGCCCCAGACCCAAGCAAGCTGCCCAGGGGTCCACCTCTCTCCCTGGACTTGCAATAGAGGCCCCAGGGTGCCCCTTGGCCCTCCACCTAGGGGCCTCTGACCCCAGAAAGCTACCCAGGGGTCCACCTCTCTCCCTAGACTTGCAGACTAGGCCCCAGGGTGACCCTTGGCCCTCCACCTAGGGGCCTCTGACCCCAGCAAGCTACCCAGGGGCCTACCTATCTCCCTGATCTTGCAGTAGAGACCCCATGGTGCCCCATGGCCCTCCACCTAGGGCCCTCTGACCCCAGCAAGCTACCCAGGGCTCCAACTCTCTCCCTGGACTAGCAGTATAGGCCCCAGGGTGCCCCCTGGTCCTCCACCTTTTGGCCCCTGACCCAAGAAAGCTGCCCAGATGTCCACCTCTCTCCCTGGACTTGCAATAGAGGCCCCAGGGTGCCCCCTGGCCCTCCCCCTAGGGGCCTCTGACCCCAGCAAGCTACCCAGGGGTCCACCTCTCTCCCTGGACTTTTAGTAGAGGCCCCGGGGTGCCCCCTGGCCCTCCACCTAGGGGCCTCTGACCCCAGCAAACTACCCAGGGGTCCACCTCTCTTCCTGGACTTGCAGTAGAGGCCCTACGGTGCCCCGTGGCCCTCCCCCTAGAGGCCTCTGACACCAGCAAGCTTCTCAGTGGTCCACCTCTCTCCCTAGACTTGCAGTAGAGGCCCCAGGGTGACCCTTGGCCCTCCACCTTGGGGCCTCTGACCCCAGCAAGCTACCCAGGGTCCACCTATCTCCCTGGACTTGCAGTAGAGTTCCCAGGGTGCCCCATGGCCCTCCACCTAGGGCCCTCTGACCCCAGCAAGCTACCCAGGGCTCCAACTCTCTCCCTGGAATAGCAATATATTCCCTACGGTTCCCCCTGGTCCTCCACCTAGGGGCCCCTGACCCAAGCAAGCTGCCTAGAGGTCCACCTCTCTCCCTGGACTTGCAATAGAGGCCCCAGGGTGCCCCTTGGCCCTCCACCTAGGGGCCTCTGACCCCAGAAAGCTACCCAGGGGTCCACATCTCTCCCTAGACTTGCAGACTAGGCCCCAGGGTGACCCTTGGCCCTCCACCTAGGGGCCTCTGACCCCAGCAAGCTACCCAGGGCTCCACCTCTCTCCCTGGACTTGTAGTAGAGGCCCTAGGCTGCCCTCTGGCCCTCCACCTAGGGGCCTCTGACCCCAGCAAGCTACCCAGGGCTCCACCTCTCTCCCTGGACTTGCAGTCGAGGCCCCAGGTTGACCCTTGGCCCTTCACCTAGGGCCCTTTGACCCCAGCAAGCTACCCAGGGGTCCACCTCTCTCCCTGGACTTGCAGTATAGGCCACAGGGTGCCCCCTTGCCCTCCACCTAGGGGCCTCTGACACCAGCAAGCTACCCAGGGCTCCACCTCTCTCCCTGGACTTGCAGTAGAGACCCCAGGGTGCCCCCTTGCCCTCCACCCAGGGGCTACTGGCCCCAGCAAGCTACCCAGGGCTCCACCTCTCTCCCTGGACTTGCAGTAGAGGCCCCAGGGTACCCCGTGGCCCTCCACCTAGGGCCCTTTGACCCCAGCAAGCTACCCAGGGCTCCACCTCTCTCCCTGGACTTGTAGTAGAGGCCCTAGGCTGCCCTCTGGCCCTCCACCTAGGGGCCTCGGACCCCAGCAAGCTACCCAGGGCTCCACCTCTCTCCCTGGACTTGCAGTCGAGGCCCCAGGTTGACCCTTGGCCCTTCACCTAGGGCCCTTTGACCCCAGCAAGCTACCCAGGGGTCCACCTCTCTCCCTGGACTTGCAGTATAGGCCACAGGGTGCCCCCTTGCCCTCCACCTAGGGGCCTCTGACACCAGCAAGCTACCCAGGGCTCCACCTCTCTCTTCCTGGACTTGAAGTAGAGACCCCAGGGTGCCCCCTTGCCCTCCACCCAGGGGCTACTGGCCCCAGCAAGCTACCCAGGGCTCCACCTCTCTCCCTGGACTTGCAGTAGAGGCCCCAGGGTACCCCGTGGCCCTCCACCTAGGGCCCTTTGACCCCATCAAGCTACCCAGGGGTCCACTTCTCTCCCTGGACTTGCAGTATAGGCCACAGGGTGCCCCCTTGCCCTCCACCTAGGGGCCTCTGACCCCAGCAAGCTACCCAGGGCTCCACCTCTCTCCCTGGACTTGCAGTAGAGACCCCAGGGTGCCCCCTTGCCCTCCACCCAGGGGCTACTGGCCACAGCAAGCTACCCAGGGCTCCACCTCTCTCCCTGGACTTGCAGTAGAGGCCCCAGGATACCCCGTGGCCCTCCACCTAGGGGCCTCTGACCCCCGCAAGCTACCCAGGGGTCCAGCTTTCTCCCTGGACTTGCAGTAGAGGCCCCAGGGTACCACGTGGCCCTCCACCTAGGGGCCTCTGAACCCAGCAAGCTACCCAGGGGTCCAACTCTCTCCCTGGACTAGCAGTATAGGCCCCAGGGTGCCCCCTGGTCCTCCACCTAGGGGCCCCTGACCCAAGCAAGCTGCCCAGAGGTCCACCTCTCTCCCTGGACTTGCAATAGAGGCCCCAGGGTGCCCCCTGGCCCTCCACCTAGGGGCCTCTGACCCCAACAAGCTACCCAGGGGTCCACCTCTCTCCCTGGACTTATAGTAGAGTTTCCAGGGTGCCCCCTGGCCCTCCACCTAGGGGCCTCTGAGTCCAGCAAGCTACCCAGGGGTCCACCTTTCTCCCTGGACTTATAGTAGAGTTTCCAGGGTGCCCCCTGGCCCTCCACCTAGGGGCCTCTGAGTCCAGCAAGCTACCCAGGGGTCCACATCTCTCCCTGGACTTGCAGTAGAGGCCCCAGGGTACCCCCTGGCCCTCCAACTAGGGGCCTCTGACCCCAGCAAGCTACCCAGGGGTCCACCTCTCTCTTTCGACTTGCAGTATAGGCCCCAGGGTGCCCCCTGGCCCTCCGCCTAGGGGCATCTGACCCCAGCAAGCTACCCAGGGGTCCACCTCTCTCCCTGGACTTGCAGTATAGGCCCCAGTGTGCCCTCTGGCCTTCCACCTAGGGGCCTCTGACCCCAGCAAGCTACCCAGAGGTCCACATCTCTCCCTGGACTTGCAGTAGAGGCCCCAGGGTACCCCATGGCCCTCCACCTAGGGGCCTCTGAACCCAGCAAGCTACCCAGGGGTCCAGCTCTCTCCCTGGACTTGCAGTAGAGGCCCCAGGGTGCCCCCTTGCCCTCCACCCAGGGGCTACTGACCCCAGCAAGCTACCCAGGGCTCCACCTCTCTCCCTGGACTTGTAGTAGAGGCCCTAGGCTGCCCTCTGGCCCTCCACCTAGGGACCTCTGACCCTAGCAAGCTACCCAGAACTCCACCTCTCTCCCTGGACTTGCAGTAGAGGCCCCAGGGTGCCCATTTGCCCTCCACCTAGGGGTCTCTGACCCCAGCAAGTTACCGAGGGGTCCACCTCTCTCCCTGGACTTGCATTAGAGGCCCCAGGGTGCCCCGTAAACCTCCACCTAGGGGCCTCTGACCCCAGCAAGCTACCCAGGGGTCCACATCTTTCCCTTGTCTTGCAGTAGACGCCGCTGAGTGCCCCCTGGCCCTCCACCTAGGGCCCTCTGACCCCAGCAAGCTACCCAGGGCTCCAACTCTCTCCCTGGACTAGCAGTATAGGCCCCAGGGTGCCCCCTGGTCCTCCACCTAGGGGCCCCTGACCCAAGCAAGCTGCCCAGAGGTCCACCTCTCTCCCTGGACTTATAGTAGAGGCCCTACAGTGCCCCCTGGCCCTCCCCTTAGGGGCTATTGAACCCAGCAAGCTTCCCAGTGATTCACCTCTCTCCCTGGACTTGCAGTAGAGGCCCTAGGCTGCCCTCTGGCCCTCCACCTATTGGCCTCTGACCCCAGCAAGCTACCCAGGGCTTCACCTCTCTCCCTGGACTTGCAATAGAGGCCCCAGGGTGCCCATTGGCCCTCCACCTAGGGGCCTCTGACCCCAGCAAGCTACCGAGGGGTCCACCTCTCTCCCTGGACTTGCAGTATAGGCCACAGGGTGCCCCCTTGCCCTCCACCTAGATGCCTTTGACCCCAGCAAGCTACCCAGGGGTCCAGCTTTCTCCCTGGACTTGCAATAGAGGCCCGAGGGTGCCCCCTGGCCCTCCACCTAGGGGCCTCTGAGTCCAGCAAGCTACCCAGGGGTCCACATCTCTCCCTGGACTTGCAGTAGAGGCCCCAGGGTACCCCGTGGCCCTCCACCTAGGGGCCTCTGAACCCAGCAAGCTACCCAGGGGTCCAGCTCCCTCCGTGGACTTGAAATAGAGGCCCCAGGGTGCCCCCTTGCCCTCCACCCAGGGGCTACTGACCCCAGCAAGCTACCCAGGGCTCCACCTCTCTCCCTGGACTTGTAGTAGAGGCCCTAGGCTGCCCTCTGGCCCTCCACCCAGGGGCCTTTGACCCCAGCAAGCTACCCAGGGCTCCACCTCTCTTCCTGGACTTGCAGTAGAGGCCCCAGGGTGCCCATTGGCCCTCCACCTTGGGGTCTCTGACCCCAGCAAGCTACCGAGGGGTCCACCTCTCTCCCTGGACTTGCAGTAGACGCCCCTGGGTGACCCCTGGCCCTCCACATAGGGGCCTCTGACCCCAGCAAGCTACCCAGGGGTCCACCTCTCTCCCTGGACTTATAGTAGAGTTTCCAGGGTGCCCCCTGGCCCTTCACCTAGGGGCCTCTGAGTCCAGCAAGCTACCCAGGGGTCCACATCTCTCCCTGGACTTGCAGTAGAGGCCCCAGGGTACCCCCTGGCCCTCCAACTAGGGGCCTCTGACCCCAGCAAGCTACCCAGGGGTCCTCCTCTCTCCTTGGACTTGCAGTATAGGCCCCAGGGTGCCCCCTGGCCCTCCACCTAGGGGCATCTGACCCCAGCAAGCTACCCAGGGGTTCACCTCTCTCCCTGGACTTGCAGTATAGGACCCAGGGTGCCCCCTAGCCCTCCAATTAGGGGCATCTAACACCAGCAAGCTACCCAGGGGTCCACCTCTCTCCCTGGACTTGCAGTATAGGCCCCAGGGTGCCCTCTGGCCCTCCACCTAGGGGCATCTGACACCAGCAAGCTACCCAGGGGTCCACCTCTCTCCCTGGACTTGCAGTATAGGCCCCAGTGTGCCCTCTGGCCCTCCACATAGGGGCCTCTGAACCCAGCAAGCTACCCAGGGGTCCACATCTCTCCCTGGACTTGCAGTAGAGGCCCCAGGGTACCCCGTGGCCCTCCACCTAGGGACCTCTGACCCCAGCAAGCTACCCAGGGGCCTACCTATCTCCCTGGACTTGCAGTAGAGTCCCCAGGGTGCCCCATGGCCCTCCACCTTGGGCCCTCTGACCCCAGCAAGCTACCCAGGGCTCCAACTCTCTCCCTGGTCTTGCAGTATAGGCCCCAGGGTGCCCCCTGGTCCTCCACCTAGGGGCCCCTGACCCAAGCAAGCTGCCCAGGGGTCCACCTCTCTCCCTGGACTTGCAATAGGGGCCCCAGGGTGCCCCTTGGCCCTCCACCTAGTGGCCTCTGACCCCAGAAAGCTACCTAGGGGTCCACCTCTCTCCATAGACTTGCAGACTATGCCCCAGGGTGACCCTTGGCCCTCCACTTATGGGCCTCTGACCCCAGCAAGCTACCCAGGGGCCTACCTATCTCCCTGGACTTGAAGTAGAGTCCCCAGGGTGCCCCATGGCCCTCCACCTAGGGCCCTCTGACCCCAGCAAGCTACCCAGGGCTCCAACTCTCTCCCTGGACTAGCAGTATAGGCCCCAGGGTGCCCCCTGGTCCTCCACCTAGGGGCCCCTGACCCAAGCAAGCTGCCCAGAGGTCCACCTCTCTCCCTGGACTTGCAATAGAGGCCCCAGGGTGCCCCCTGGCCCTCCCCCTAGGGGCCTCTGACACCAGCAAGCTTCCCAGTGGTCCACCTCTCTCCCTAGACTTGCAGTAGAGGCCCCAGGGTGACCCTTGGCCCTCCACCTAGGGACCTCTGACCCCAGCAAGCTACCCAGGGGCCTACCTATCTCCCTGGACTTGCAGTAGATTCCCCAGGGTGCCCCATGGCCCTCCACCTTGGGCCCTCTGACCCCAGCAAGCTACCCAGGGCTCCAACTCTCTCCCTGGACTTGCAGCAGAGGCCCCAGGGTGCCCCCAGACCCTCCCCCTAGGGGCCTCTGACCCCAGCAAGCTACCCAGGGGTCCACCTCTCTCCCTGGACTTTTAGTAGAGGCCCCGGGGTGCCCCCTGGCCCTCCACCTAGGGGCCTCTGACCCCAGCAAACTATCCAGGGGTCCACCTCTCTTCCTGGACTTGCAGTAGAGGCCCTACGGTGCCCCGTGGCCCTCCCCCTAGAGGCCTCTGACACCAGCAAGCTTCTCAGTGGTCCACCTCTCTCCCTAGACTTGCAGTAGAGGCCCCAGGGTGACCCTTGGCCCTCCACCTAGGGGCCTCTGACCCCAGCAAGCTACCCAGGGTCCACCTATCTCCCTGGACTTGCAGTAGAGTTCCCAGGGTGCCCCATGGCCCTCCACCTAGGGCCCTCTGACCCCAGCAAGCTACCCAGGGCTCCAACTCTCTCCCTGGAATAGCAGTATATTCCCTACGGTTCCCCCTGGTCCTCCACCTAGGGGCCCCTGAGCCAAGCAAGCTGCCCAGAGGTCCACCTCTCTCCCTGGACTTGCAATAGAGGCCCAAGGGTGCCCCCTGGCCCTCCCCCTAGGGGCCTCTGACACCAGCAAGCTTCCCAGTGGTCCACCTCTCTCCCTGGACTTGCAGTAGAGGCCCCAAGGTGACCCTTAGCCCTCCACCTAGGGACCTCTGATCCCAGCAAGCTACCCAGGGGCCTACCTATCTCCCTTGACTTGCAGTAGAGTCCCCAGGGTGCCCCATGGCCCTCCACCTTGGGCCCTCTGACCCCAGCAAGCTACCCAGGGCTCCAACTCTTTCCCTGGACTTGCAGTATAGGCCCCAGGGTGCCCCCTGGTCCTCCACCTAGGGGCCCCTGACCCAAGCAAGCTGCCCAGGGGTCCACCTCTCTCCCTGGACTTGCAATAGAGGCCCCAGGGTGCCCCTTGGCCCTACACCTAGGGGCCTCTGACCCCAGAAAGCTACCCAGGGGTCCACTTCTCTCCCTAGACTTGCAGACTAGGCCCCAGGGTGACCCTTGGCCCTCCACCTAGGGGCCTCTGACCCCAGCAAGCTACCCAGGGCTCCACCTCTCTCCTTGGACTTGTAGTAGAGGCCCTAGGCTGCCCTCTGGCCCTCCACCTAGGGGCCTCTGGCCCCAGCAAGCTACCCAGGGCTCCACCTCTCTCCCTGGACTTGCAGTCGAGGCCCCAGGTTGACCCTTGGCCCTTCACCTAGGGCCCTTTGACCCCAGCAAGCTACCCAGGGGTCCACCTCTCTCCCTGGACTTGCAGTATAGGCCACAGGGTGCCCCCTTGCCCTCCACCTAGGGGTCTCTGACACCAGCAAGCTACCCAGGGCTCCACCTCTCTCCCTGGACTTGAAGTAGAGACCCCAGGGTGCCCCCTTGCCCTCCACCCAGGGGCTACTGGCCCCAGCAAGCTACCCAGGGCTCCACCTCTCTCCCTGGACTTGCAGTAGAGGCCCCAGGGTGCCCCCTGGCCCTCCCCCTAGGGGCCTCTGACACCAGCAAGCTTCCTAGGGCTCCAACTCTCTCCCTGGACTTGCAGTATAGGCCCCAGGGTGCCCCCTGGTCCTCCACCTAGGGGCCCCAGACCCAAGCAAGCTGCCCAGGGGTCCACCTCTCTCCCTGGACTTGCAATAGAGGCCCCAGGGTGCCCCTTGGCCCTCCACCTAGGGGCCTCTGACCCCAGAAAGCTACCCAGGGGTCCACCTCTCTCCCTAGACTTGCAGACTAGGCCCCAGGGTGACCCTTGGCCCTCCACCTAGGGGCCTCTGACCCCAGCAAGCTACCCAGGGGCCTACCTATCTCCCTGATCTTGCAGTAGAGACCCCATGGTGCCCCATGGCCCTCCACCTAGGGCCCTCTGACCCCAGCAAGCTACCCAGGGCTCCAACTCTCTCCCTGGACTAGCAGTATAGGCCCCAGGGTGCCCCCTGGTCCTCCACCTTTTGGCCCCTGACCCAAGAAAGCTGCCCAGATGTCCACCTCTCTCCCTGGACTTGCAATAGAGGCCCCAGGGTGCCCCCTGGCCCTCCCCCTAGGGGCCTCTGACCCCAGCAAGCTACCCAGGGGTCCACCTCTCTCCCTGGACTTTTAGTAGAGGCCCCGGGGTGCCCCCTGGCCCTCCACCTAGGGGCCTCTGACCCCAGCAAACTACCCAGGGGTCCACCTCTCTTCCTGGACTTGCAGTAGAGGCCCTACGGTGCCCCGTGGCCCTCCCCCTAGAGGCCTCTGACACCAGCAAGCTTCTCAGTGGTCCACCTCTCTCCCTAGACTTGCAGTAGAGGCCCCAGGGTGACCCTTGGCCCTCCACCTTGGGGCCTCTGACCCCAGCAAGCTACCCAGGGTCCACCTATCTCCCTGGACTTGCAGTAGAGTTCCCAGGGTGCCCCATGGCCCTCCACCTAGGGCCCTCTGACCCCAGCAAGCTACCCAGGGCTCCAACTCTCTCCCTGGAATAGCAATATATTCCCTACGGTTCCCCCTGGTCCTCCACCTAGGGGCCCCTGACCCAAGCAAGCTGCCTAGAGGTCCACCTCTCTCCCTGGACTTGCAATAGAGGCCCCAGGGTGCCCCTTGGCCCTCCACCTAGGGGCCTCTGACCCCAGAAAGCTACCCAGGGGTCCACATCTCTCCCTAGACTTGCAGACTAGGCCCCAGGGTGACCCTTGGCCCTCCACCTAGGGGCCTCTGACCCCAGCAAGCTACCCAGGGCTCCACCTCTCTCCCTGGACTTGTAGTAGAGGCCCTAGGCTGCCCTCTGGCCCTCCACCTAGGGGCCTCTGACCCCAGCAAGCTACCCAGGGCTCCACCTCTCTCCCTGGACTTGCAGTCGAGGCCCCAGGTTGACCCTTGGCCCTTCACCTAGGGCCCTTTGACCCCAGCAAGCTACCCAGGGGTCCACCTCTCTCCCTGGACTTGCAGTATAGGCCACAGGGTGCCCCCTTGCCCTCCACCTAGGGGCCTCTGACCCCAGCAAGCTACCCAGGGCTCCACCTCTCTCCCTGGACTTGCAGTAGAGACCCCAGGGTGCCCCCTTGCCCTCCACCCAGGGGCTACTGGCCCCAGCAAGCTACCCAGGGCTCCACCTCTCTCCCTGGACTTGCAGTAGAGGCCCCAGGGTACCCCGTGGCCCTCCACCTAGGGCCCTTTGACCCCAGCAAGCTACCCAGGGCTCCACCTCTCTCCCTGGACTTGTAGTAGAGGCCCTAGGCTGCCCTCTGGCCCTCCACCTAGGGGCCTCGGACCCCAGCAAGCTACCCAGGGCTCCACCTCTCTCCCTGGACTTGCAGTCGAGGCCCCAGGTTGACCCTTGGCCCTTCACCTAGGGCCCTTTGACCCCAGCAAGCTACCCAGGGGTCCACCTCTCTCCCTGGACTTGCAGTATAGGCCACAGGGTGCCCCCTTGCCCTCCACCTAGGGGCCTCTGACACCAGCAAGCTACCCAGGGCTCCACCTCTCTCTTCCTGGACTTGAAGTAGAGACCCCAGGGTGCCCCCTTGCCCTCCACCCAGGGGCTACTGGCCCCAGCAAGCTACCCAGGGCTCCACCTCTCTCCCTGGACTTGCAGTAGAGGCCCCAGGGTACCCCGTGGCCCTCCACCTAGGGCCCTTTGACCCCATCAAGCTACCCAGGGGTCCACTTCTCTCCCTGGACTTGCAGTATAGGCCACAGGGTGCCCCCTTGCCCTCCACCTAGGGGCCTCTGACCCCAGCAAGCTACCCAGGGCTCCACCTCTCTCCCTGGACTTGCAGTAGAGACCCCAGGGTGCCCCCTTGCCCTCCACCCAGGGGCTACTGGCCCCAGCAAGCTACCCAGGGCTCCACCTCTCTCCCTGGACTTGCAGTAGAGGCCCCAGGATACCCCGTGGCCCTCCACCTAGGGGCCTCTGACCCCCGCAAGCTACCCAGGGGTCCAGCTTTCTCCCTGGACTTGCAGTAGAGGCCCCAGGGTACCACGTGGCCCTCCACCTAGGGGCCTCTGAACCCAGCAAGCTACCCAGGGGTCCAACTCTCTCCCTGGACTAGCAGTATAGGCCCCAGGGTGCCCCCTGGTCCTCCACCTAGGGGCCCCTGACCCAAGCAAGCTGCCCAGAGGTCCACCTCTCTCCCTGGACTTGCAATAGAGGCCCCAGGGTGCCCCCTGGCCCTCCACCTAGGGGCCTCTGACCCCAACAAGCTACCCAGGGGTCCACCTCTCTCCCTGGACTTATAGTAGAGTTTCCAGGGTGCCCCCTGGCCCTCCACCTAGGGGCCTCTGAGTCCAGCAAGCTACCCAGGGGTCCACCTTTCTCCCTGGACTTATAGTAGAGTTTCCAGGGTGCCCCCTGGCCCTCCACCTAGGGGCCTCTGAGTCCAGCAAGCTACCCAGGGGTCCACATCTCTCCCTGGACTTGCAGTAGAGGCCCCAGGGTACCCCCTGGCCCTCCAACTAGGGGCCTCTGACCCCAGCAAGCTACCCAGGGGTCCACCTCTCTCTTTCGACTTGCAGTATAGGCCCCAGGGTGCCCCCTGGCCCTCCGCCTAGGGGCATCTGACCCCAGCAAGCTACCCAGGGGTCCACCTCTCTCCCTGGACTTGCAGTATAGGCCCCAGTGTGCCCTCTGGCCTTCCACCTAGGGGCCTCTGACCCCAGCAAGCTACCCAGAGGTCCACATCTCTCCCTGGACTTGCAGTAGAGGCCCCAGGGTACCCCATGGCCCTCCACCTAGGGGCCTCTGAACCCAGCAAGCTACCCAGGGGTCCAGCTCTCTCCCTGGACTTGCAGTAGAGGCCCCAGGGTGCCCCCTTGCCCTCCACCCAGGGGCTACTGACCCCAGCAAGCTACCCAGGGCTCCACCTCTCTCCCTGGACTTGTAGTAGAGGCCCTAGGCTGCCCTCTGGCCCTCCACCTAGGGACCTCTGACCCTAGCAAGCTACCCAGAACTCCACCTCTCTCCCTGGACTTGCAGTAGAGGCCCCAGGGTGCCCATTTGCCCTCCACCTAGGGGTCTCTGACCCCAGCAAGTTACCGAGGGGTCCACCTCTCTCCCTGGACTTGCATTAGAGGCCCCAGGGTGCCCCGTAAACCTCCACCTAGGGGCCTCTGACCCCAGCAAGCTACCCAGGGGTCCACATCTCTCCCTTGTCTTGCAGTAGACGCCGCTGAGTGCCCCCTGGCCCTCCACCTAGGGGCCTCTGACCCCAGCAAGCTACCCAGGGGTCCACCTCTCTCCCTGGACTTTTAGTAGAGGCCCCAGGGTGCCCCTGGCCCTCCACCTAGGGGCCTCTGACCCCAGCAAACTACCCAGGGGTCCACTTCTCTTCCTGGACTTGCAGTAGAGGCCCTACGGTGCCCCCAGACCCTCCCCCTAGGGGCCTCTGACACCAGCAAGCTTCCCAGTGGTCCACCTCTCTCCCTAGACTTTCAGTAGAGGCCCCAGGGTGACCCTTGGCCCTCCACCTAGGGGCCTCTGACCCCAGCAAGCTACCCAGGGGCCTACCTATCTCCCTGGACTTGCAGTTGAGTCCCCAGGGTGCCCCATGACCCTCCACCCAGGGCCCTCTGACCCCAGCAAGCTACCCTGGGCTCCAACTCTCTCCCTGGACTTGCAGTATAGGCCCCAGGGTGCCCCCTGGTCCTCCACCTAGGGGCCCCTGACCCAAGCAAGCTGCCCAGGGGTCCACCTCTCTCCCTACACTTGCAATAGAGGCCCCAGGGTGCCCCCTGGCCCTCCCCCTAGGGGCCTCTGACACCAGCAAGCTTCCCAGTGGTCCACATCTCTCCCTAGACTTGCAGTAGAGTTCCCAGGGTGCCCAATGGCCCTCCAACTAGGGCCCTCTGACCCTAGCAAGCTACCCAGGGCTCCAACTCTCTCCCTGGACTTGCAGTATAGGACCCAGGGTGCCCCTGGTCCTCCACCTAGGGGCATCTAACACCAGCAAGCTACCCAGGGGTCCACCTCTCTCCCTGGACTTGCAGTATAGGCCCCAGGGTGCCCTCTGGCCCTCCACCTAGGGGCATCTGACACCAGCAAGCTACCCAGGGGTCCACCTCTCTCCCTGGACTTGCAGTATAGGCCCCAGTGTGCCCTCTGGCCTTCCACCTAGGGGCCTCTGAACCCAGCAAGCTACCCAGGGGTCCAGCTCTCTCCCTGGACTTGCAGTAGAGGCCCCAGGGTGCCCCCTTGCCCTCCACCCAGGGGCTACTGACCCCAGCAAGCTACCCAGGGCTCCACCTCTCTCCCTGGACTTGTAGTAGAGGCCCTAGGCTGCCCTCTGGCCCTCCACCTAGGGACCTCTGACCCTAGCAAGCTACCCAGAGCTCCACCTCTCTCCCTGGACTTGCAGTAGAGGCCCCAGGGTGCCCATTTGCCCTCCACCTAGGGGTCTCTGACCCCAGCAAGTTACCGAGGGGTCCACCTCTCTCCCTGGACTTGCATTAGAGGCCCCAGGGTGCCCCGTAAACCTCCACCTAGGGGCCTCTGACCCCAGCAAGCTACCCAGGGGTCCACATCTCTCCCTTGTCTTGCAGTAGACGCCGCTGAGTGCCCCCTGGCCCTCCACCTAGGGGCCTCTGACCCCAGCAAGCTACCCAGGGGTCCACCTCTCTCCCTGGACTTTTACTAGAGGCCCCAGGGTGCCCCTGGCCCTCCACCTAGGGGCCTCTGACCCCAGCAAACTACCCAGGGGTCCACCTCTCTTCCTGGACTTGCAGTAAAGGCCCTACGGTGCCCCCAGACCCTCCCCCTAGGGGCCTCTGACACCAGCAAGCTTCCCAGTGGTCCACCTCTCTCCCTAGACTTTCAGTAGAGGCCCCAGGGTGACCCTTGGCCCTCCACCTAGGGGCCTCTGACCCCAGCAAGCTACCCAGGGGCCTACCTATCTCCCTGGACTTGCAGTTGAGTCCCCAGGGTGCCCCATGACCCTCCACCCAGGGCCCTCTGACCCCAGCAAGCTACCCTGGGCTCCAACTCTCTCCCTGGACTTGCACTATAGGCCCCAGGGTGCCCCCTGGTCCTCCACCTAGGGGCCCCTGACCCAAGCAAGCTGCCCAGGGGTCCACCTCTCTCCCTACACTTGCAATAGAGGCCCCAGGGTGCCCACTGGCCCTCCCCCTAGGGGCCTCTGACACCAGCAAGCTTCCCAGTGGTCCACATCTCTCCCTAGACTTGCAGTAGAGGCCCCAGGGTGACCCTTGGCCCTCCACCTAGGGGCCTCTGACCCCAGCAAGCTACCCAGGGCCCTACCTATCTCCCTGGACTTGCAGTAGAGTTCCCAGGGTGCCCAATGGCCCTCCAACTAGGGCCCTCTGACCCAAGCAACCTGCCCAGGGGTCCACCTCTCACCCTGGACTTGCAAGAGAGGCCCCAGGGTGGCAAATGGCCCTCCACCTAGGGGCCTCTGACCCCAGAAAGCTACCCAGGGGTCCACCTCTCTCCCTAGACTTGCAGACTAGGCCCCAGGGTGACCCTTGGCCCTCCACCTAGGGGCCTCTGACCCCAGCAAGCTGCCCAGGGGCCTGCCTATCTCCCTGGACTTGCAGTAGAGTCCCCAGGGTGCCCCATGGCCCTCCCTGTAGGGCCCTCTGACCCCAGCAAGCTACCCAGGGGTCCACCTCTCTCCCTGGACTTGCAGTATAGACCACAGGGTGCCCCCTTGCCCTCCACCCAGGGACTACTGACCCCAGCAAGCTACCCAGGGCTCCACCTCTCTCCCTGGACTTGCAGTAGAGGCCCCAGGGTACCCCGTGGCCCTCCACCTAGGGGCCTCTGAACCCAGCAAGCTACCCAGGGGTCCACCTCTCTCCCTGGACTTGCAGTAGAGGCCCGAGGGTACCCCGTGGCCCTCCACCTAGGGGCCTCTGAACCCAGCAAGCTACCCAGGGGTCCAGCTCTCCCCCTGGACTTGCAGTATAGGCCCCAGGGTGCCCCCTGGTCCTCCACCTAGGGGCCACTGACCCAAGCAAGCTGCCCAGGGGTCCACCTCTCTCCCTGGACTTGTAGTAGAGGCCCTAGGCTGCCCTCTGGCCCTCCACCTAGGGGCCTCTGACCCCAGCAAGCTACCGAGAGGTCCACCTCTCTCCCTGGACTTGCAAAAGAGGACCCAGGGTGCCCCCTGACCCTCCACCTAGGGGCCTCTGACCCCAGCAAGCTACCCAGGGGTCCACATCTCTACCTGGACTTGCAGTAGACGAACCTGGGTGCCCCCTGGCCCTCCACCTAGGGGCCTCTGATCCCAGCAAGCTACCCAGGGCTCCACCTCTCTCCCTGGACTTATAGTAGAGGCCCCAGGGTGCCCCCTGGCCCTCCACCTAGGGGCCTCTGACCCCAGCAAACTACCCAGGGGTCCACCTCTCTTCCTGGACTTGCAGTAGAGTCCCCAGGGTGACCCTTGGCCCTCCACCTAGGGGTCTCTGACCCCAGCAAGCTACCCAGGGTCCTACCTAACTCCCTGGACTTGCAGTAGAGTCCCCAGGGTGCCCCATGGCCCTCCACCCAGGGGCCTTTGACCCCAGCAAACTACCCAGGGCTTCAACTCTCTCCCTGGACTTGCAGTATAGGCCTCAGGGTGCCCCCTTGTCCTCCACCTAGGGGCCCCTGACCCAAGCAAGCTGCCCAGGGGTCCACCTCTCTCCCTGGACTTGCAATAGAGGCCCCAGGGTGCCCCTTGGCCCTCCACCTAGGGGCCTCTGACCCCAGAAAGCTACCCAGGGGTCCACCTCTCTCCCTGGACTTGCAGTAGAGTCCCCAGGGTGCCCCATGGCCCTCCACCTAGGGCCCTCTGACCCCAGCAAGCTACCCAGGGGTCCACATCTCTCCCTGGACTTGCAGTATAGGCCTGAGGTGCCCCCTTGCCCTCCACCTAGGGGCCTCTGACACCAGCAAGCTACCCAGGGCTCCACCTCTCTCCCTGGACTTGCAGTAGAGGCCCCAGGGTGCCCCCTTGCCCTCCACCCAGGGGCTACTGACCCCAGCAAGCTACCAAGGGCTCCACCTCTCTCCCTGGACTTGCAGTAGAGGCCCCAGGGTACCCCGTGGCCCTCCACCTAGGGGTCTTTGAGTCCAGCAAGCTACCCAGGGGTCCACATCTCTCCCTGGACTTGCAGTAGAGGCCCCAGGGTACCCCGTGGCCCTCCACCTAGGGGCCTCCGAACCCAGCAAGCTACCCAGGGGTCCAGCTCTCTCCCTGGACTTGCAATAGAGCCCCCAGGGTGCCCTCTTGCCCTCCACCCAAGGGCTACTGACCCCAGCAAGCTACCCAGGGCTCCACCTCTCTCCCTGGACTTGTAGTAGAGGCCCTAGGCTGCCCTCTGGCCCTCCACCTAGGGGCCTCTGACCCCAGCAAGCTACCCAGGGCTCCACCTCTCTCCCTGGACTTGCAGTAGAGGCCCCAGGGTGCCCATTGGCCCTCAACCTAGGGGTCTCTGACCCCAGCAAGCTACCGAGGGGTCCACCTCTCTCCCTGGACTTGCAATAGAGGCCCCAGGGTGCCCCCTGACCCTCCACCTAGCGGCCTCTGACCCCAGCAAGCTACCCAGGGGTCCACATCTCTCCCTGGACTTGCAGTAGAGGCCCCAGGGTGCCCCATGGCCCTCCACCTTGGGCCCTCTGACCCCAGCAAGCTACCCAGGGCTCCAACTCTCTCCCTGGACTTGCAGTATAGGCCCCAGGGTGCCCCCTGGTCCTCCACCTCGGGGCCCCTGACCCAAGCAAGCTGCCCAGGGGTCCACCTCTCTCACTGGAATTGCAATAGAGGCCCCAGGGTGCCCCTTGGCCCTCCACCTAGGGGCTACTGGCCCCAGCAAGCTACCCAGGGCTCCACCTCTCTCCCTGGACTTGCAGTAGAGGCCCCAGGATACCCCGTGGCCCTCCACCTAGGGGCCTCTGACCCCCGCAAGCTACCCAGGGCTCCAGCTTTCTCCCTGGACTTGCAGTAGAGGCCCCAGGGTACCACGTGGCCCTCCACCTAGGGGCCTCTGAACCCAGCAAGCTACCCAGGGGTCCAACTCTCTCCCTGGACTAGCAGTATAGGCCCCAGGGTGCCCCCTGGTCCTCCACCTAGGGGCCCCTGACCCAAGCAAGCTGCCCAGAGGTCCACCTCTCTCCCTGGACTTGCAATAGAGGCCCCAGGGTGCCCCCTGGCCCTCCACCTAGGGGCCTCTGACCCCAACAAGCTACCCAGGGGTCCACCTCTCTCCCTGGACTTATAGTAGAGTTTCCAGGGTGCCCCCTGGCCCTCCACCTAGGGGCCTCTGAGTCCAGCAAGCTACCCAGGGGTCCACCTTTCTCCCTGGACTTATAGTAGAGTTTCCAGGGTGCCCCCTGGCCCTCCACCTAGGGGCCTCTGAGTCCAGCAAGCTACCCAGGGGTCCACATCTCTCCCTGGACTTGCAGTAGAGGCCCCAGGGTACCCCCTGGCCCTCCAACTAGGGGCCTCTGACCCCAGCAAGCTACCCAGGGGTCCACCTCTCTCTTTCGACTTGCAGTATAGGCCCCAGGGTGCCCCCTGGCCCTCCGCCTAGGGGCATCTGACCCCAGCAAGCTACCCAGGGGTCCACCTCTCTCCCTGGACTTGCAGTATAGGACCCAGGGTGCCCCCTGGTCCTCCACCTAGGGGCCCCTGACCCAAGCAAGCTGCCCAGGGGTCCACCTCTCTCACTGGAATTGCAATAGAGGCCCCAGGGTGCCCCTTGGCCCTCCACCTAGGGGCCTCTGACCCCAGAAAGCTGCCCAGGGGTCCACCTCTCTCCCTGGACTTGTAGTAGAGGCCCTAGGCTGCCCTCTGGCCCTCCACCTAGGGGCCTCTGACCCCAGCAAGCTACCGAGAGGTCCACCTCTCTCCCTGGACTTGCAAAAGAGGACCCAGGGTGCCCCCTGACCCTCCACCTAGGGGCCTCTGACCCCAGCAAGCTACCCAGGGGTCCACATCTCTACCTGGACTTGCAGTAGACGAACCTGGGTGCCCCCTGGCCCTCCACCTAGGGGCCTCTGATCCCAGCAAGCTACCCAGGGCTCCACCTCTCTCCCTGGACTTATAGTAGAGGCCCCAGGGTGCCCCCTGGCCCTCCACCTAGGGGCCTCTGACCCCAGCAAACTACCCAGGGGTCCACCTCTCTTCCTGGACTTGCAGTAGAGTCCCCAGGGTGACCCTTGGCCCTCCACCTAGGGGTCTCTGACCCCAGCAAGCTACCCAGGGTCCTACCTAACTCCCTGGACTTGCAGTAGAGTCCCCAGGGTGCCCCATGGCCCTCCACCTAGGGGCCTCTGACCCCAGCAAACTACCCAGGGCTTCAATTCTCTCCCTGGACTTGCAGTATAGGCCTCAGGGTGCCCCCTTGTCCTCCACCTAGGGGCCCCTGACCCAAGCAAGCTGCCCAGGGGTCCACCTCTCTCCCTGGACTTGCAATAGAGGCCCCAGGGTGCCCCTTGGCCCTCCACCTAGGGGCCTCTGACCCCAGAAAGCTACCCAGGGGTCCACCTCTCTCCCTGGACTTGCAGTAGAGTCCCCAGGGTGCCCCATGGCCCTCCACCTAGGGCCCTCTGACCCCAGCAAGCTACCCAGGGGTCCACATCTCTCCCTGGACTTGCAGTATAGGCCTGAGGTGCCCCCTTGCCCTCCACCTAGGGGTCTCTGACACCAGCAAGCTACCCAGGGCTCCACCTCTCTCCCTGGACTTGCAGTAGAGGCCCCAGGGTACCCCGTGGCCCTCCACCTAGGGGCCTTTGAGTCCAGCAAGCTACCCAGGGGTCCACATCTCTCCCTGGACTTGCAGTAGAGGCCCCAGGGTACCCCGTGGCCCTCCACCTAGGGGCCTCCGAACCCAGCAAGCTACCCAGGGGTCCAGCTCTCTCCCTGGACTTGCAATAGAGGCCCCAGGGTGCCCTCTTGCCCTCCACCCAAGGGCTACTGACCCCAGCAAGCTACCCAGGGCTCCACCTCTCTCCCTGGACTTGTAGTAGAGGCCCTAGGCTGCCCTCTGGCCCTCCACCTAGGGGCCTCTGACCCCAGCAAGCTACCCAGGGCTCCACCTCTCTCCCTGGACTTGCAGTAGAGGCCCCAGGGTGCCCATTGGCCCTCAACCTAGGGGTCTCTGACCCCAGCAAGCTACCGAGGGGTCCACCTCTCTCAATGGACTTGCAATAGAGGCCCCAGGGTGCCCCCTGACCCTCCACCTAGCGGCCTCTGACCCCAGCAAGCTACCCAGGGGTCCACATCTCTCCCTGGACTTGCAGTAGAGGCCCCAGGGTGCCCCATGGCCCTCCACCTTGGGCCCTCTGACCCCAGCAAGCTACCCAGGGCTCCAACTCTCTCCCTGGACTTGCAGTATAGGCCCCAGGGTGCCCCCTGGTCCTCCACCTAGGGGCCCCTGACCCAAGCAAGCTGCCCAGGGGTCCACCTCTCTCACTGGAATTGCAATAGAAGCCCCAGGGTGCCCCTTGGCCCTCCACCTAGGGGCCTCTGACCCCAGAAAGCTACCCAGGGGTCCACCTCTCTCCCTAGACTTGCAGACTATGCCCCAGGGTGACCCTTGGCCCTCCACCTAGGGGCCTCTGACCCCAGCAAGCTACCCAGGGGCCTACCTATCTCCCTGGACTTGCAGTAGAGTCCCCAGGGTGCCCCATGGCCCTCCATCTAGGGCCCTCTGACCCCAGCAAGCTACCCAGGGCTCCAACTCTCTCCCTGGACTAGCAGTATAGGCCCCAGGGTGCCCCCTGGTCCTCCACCTAGGGGCCCCTGACCCAAGCAAGCTGCCCAGAGGTCCACCTCTCTCCCTGGACTTGCAATAGAGGCCCCAGGGTGCCCCCTGGCCCTCCCCCTAGAGGCCTCTGACACCAGCAAGCTTCCCAGTGGTCCACCTCTCTCCCTAGACTTGCAGTAGAGGCCCCAGGGTGACCCTTGGCCCTCCACCTAGGGACCTCTGACCCCAGCAAGCTACCCAGGGGCCTACCTATCTCCCTGGACTTGCAGTAGAGTCCCCAGGGTGCCCCATGGCCCTCCACCTTGGACCCTCTGACCCCAGCAAGCTACCCAGGGCTCCAACTCTCTCCCTGGACTTGCAGTATAGGCCCCAGGGTGCCCCCTGGTCCTCCACCTAGGGGCCCCTGACCCAAGCTAGCTGCCCAGGGGTCCACCTCTCTCCCTGGAGTTGCAGTAGTGTCCCCAGGGTACCCCATGGCCCTCCACGTAGGGCCCTCTGACCCCAGCAAGCTACCCAGGGATCCAACTCTCTCCCTGGACTTGCAGTAGAGGCCCCAGGGTACCCCGTGGCCCTCCACCCAGGGGCCTCTGAACCCAGCAAGCTACCCAGGGGTCCACCTCTCTCCCTGGACTTATACTAGAGGCCCTACGGTGCCCCCTGGCCCTCCCCTTAGGGGCTACTGACCCCAGCAAGCTTCCCAGTGATTCAGCTCTCTCCCTGGACTTGCAGTAGAGGCCCTAGGCTGCCCTCTGGCCCTCCACCTATTGGCCCCTGACCCCAGCAAGCTACCCATGGCTTCACCTCTCTCCCTGGACTTGCAGTAGAGGCCCCAGGGTGCCCATTGGCCCTCCACCTAGGGGCCTCTGACCCCAGCAAGCTACCGAGGGGTCCACCTCTTTCCCTGGACTTGCAGTAGAGGCCCCAGGGTGCCCCTTGGCCCTCCACCTAGGGGCCTCTGACCCCAGCAAGCTACCCAGGGGTCCACCTCTCTCCCTGGACTTGCAGTAGAGGCCCCAGGGTACCCCGTGGCCCTCTACCTAGGGGCCTCTGACCCCAGCAAGCTACCCAGGGCTCCACTTCTCTCCCTGGACTTGCAGTAGAGGCCGAAGGGTGCCCCCTTGCCCTCCACCCAGCTACTACTGACCCCAGCAAGCTACCCAGGGCTCCACCTCTCTCCCTGGACTTGCAGTAGAGGCCCCAGGGTACCCCGTAGCCCTCCACCTAGGGGCCTCTGAGTCCAGCAAACTACCCAGGGGTCCACCTCTCTCCCTGGACTTGCAGTAGAGGCCCGAGGGTACCCCGTGGCCCTCCACCTAGGGGCCTCTGAACCCAGCAAGCTACCCAGGGGTCCAACTCTCTCCCTGGACTTGCAGTATAGGCCCCAGGGTGACCCCTGGTCCTCCACCTAGGGGCCCCTGACCCAAGCAAGCTGCCCAGGGGTCCACCTCTCTCCCTGGACTTGTAGTAGAGGCCCTAGGCTGCCCTCTGGCCCTCCACCTAGGGGCCTCTGACCCCAGCAAGCTACCGAGGGGTCCACCTCTCTCCCTGGACTTGCAATAGAGGGCCCAGGGTGCCCCCTGACCCTCCACCTAGGGGCCTCTGACCCCAGCAAGCTACCCAGGCGTCCACATCTCTACCTGGACTTGCAGTAGACGCCCCTGGGTGCCCCCTGGCCCTCCACCTAGGGGCCTCTGATCCCAGCAAGCTACCCAGGGCTCCACCTCTCTCCCTGAACTTATAGTAGAGGCCCCAGGGTGCCCCCTGGCCCTCCACCTAAAGGCCTCTGACCCCAGCAAACTACCCAGGGGTCCACCTCTCTTCCTGGACTTGCAGTAGAGTCCCCAGGGTGCCCCATGGCCCTCCACCTAGGGCCCTCTGACCCCAGCAAGCTACCCAGGGGTTCACATCTCTCCCTGGACTTGCAGTATAGGCCTGAGGTGCCCCCTTGCCCTCCACCTAGGGGCCTCTGACACCAGCAAGTTACCCAGGGCTCCACCTCTCTCCCTGGACTTGCAGTAGAGGCCCCAGGGTGCCCCCTTGCCCTCCACCCAGGGGCTACTGACCCCAGCAAGCTACCAAGGGCTCCACCTCTCTCCCTGGACTTGCAGTAGAGGCCCCAGGGTACCCCGTGGCCCTCCACCTAGGGGTCTTTGAGTCCAGCAAGCTACCCAGGGGTCCACATCTCTCCCTGGACTTGCAGTAGAGGCCCCAGGGTACCCCGTGGCCCTCCACCTAGGGGCCTCCGAACCCAGCAAGCTACCCAGGGGTCCAGCTCTCTCCCTGGACTTGCAATAGAGGCCCCAGGGTGCCCCCTGACCCTCCACCTAGCGGCCTCTGACCCCAGCAAGCTACCCAGGGGTCCACATCTCTCCCTGGACTTGCAGTAGAGGCCCCAGGGTGCCCCATGGCCCTCCACCTTGGGCCCTCTGACCCCAGCAAGCTACCCAGGGCTCCAACTCTCTCCCTGGACTTGCAGTATAGGCCCCAGGGTGCCCCCTGGTCCTCCACCTAGGGGCCCCTGACCCAAGCAAGCTGCCCAGGGGTCCACCTCTCTCACTGGAATTGCAATAGAGGCCCCAGGGTGCCCCTTGGCCCTCCACCTAGGGGCCTCTGACCCCAGAAAGCTGCCCAGGGGTCCACCTCTCTCCCTGGACTTGTAGTAGAGGCCCTAGGCTGCCCTCTGGCCCTCCACCTAGGGGCCTCTGACCCCAGCAAGCTACCGAGAGGTCCACCTCTCTCCCTGGACTTGCAAAAGAGGACCCAGGGTGCCCCCTGACCCTCCACCTAGGGGCCTCTGACCCCAGCAAGCTACCCAGGGGTCCACATCTCTACCTGGACTTGCAGTAGACGAACCTGGGTGCCCCCTGGCCCTCCACCTAGGGGCCTCTGATCCCAGCAAGCTACCCAGGGCTCCACCTCTCTCCCTGGACTTATAGTAGAGGCCCCAGGGTGCCCCCTGGCCCTCCACCTAGGGGCCTCTGACCCCAGCAAACTACCCAGGGGTCCACCTCTCTTCCTGGACTTGCAGTAGAGTCCCCAGGGTGACCCTTGGCCCTCCACCTAGGGGTCTCTGACCCCAGCAAGCTACCCAGGGTCCTACCTAACTCCCTGGACTTGCAGTAGAGTCCCCAGGGTGCCCCATGGCCCTCCACCTAGGGGCCTCTGACCCCAGCAAACTACCCAGGGCTTCAATTCTCTCCCTGGACTTGCAGTATAGGCCTCAGGGTGCCCCCTTGTCCTCCACCTAGGGGCCCCTGACCCAAGCAAGCTGCCCAGGGGTCCACCTCTCTCCCTGGACTTGCAATAGAGGCCCCAGGGTGCCCCTTGGCCCTCCACCTAGGGGCCTCTGACCCCAGAAAGCTACCCAGGGGTCCACCTCTCTCCCTGGACTTGCAGTAGAGTCCCCAGGGTGCCCCATGGCCCTCCACCTAGGGCCCTCTGACCCCAGCAAGCTACCCAGGGGTCCACATCTCTCCCTGGACTTGCAGTATAGGCCTGAGGTGCCCCCTTGCCCTCCACCTAGGGGTCTCTGACACCAGCAAGCTACCCAGGGCTCCACCTCTCTCCCTGGACTTGCAGTAGAGGCCCCAGGGTACCCCGTGGCCCTCCACCTAGGGGCCTTTGAGTCCAGCAAGCTACCCAGGGGTCCACATCTCTCCCTGGACTTGCAGTAGAGGCCCCAGGGTACCCCGTGGCCCTCCACCTAGGGGCCTCCGAACCCAGCAAGCTACCCAGGGGTCCAGCTCTCTCCCTGGACTTGCAATAGAGGCCCCAGGGTGCCCTCTTGCCCTCCACCCAAGGGCTACTGACCCCAGCAAGCTACCCAGGGCTCCACCTCTCTCCCTGGACTTGTAGTAGAGGCCCTAGGCTGCCCTCTGGCCCTCCACCTAGGGGCCTCTGACCCCAGCAAGCTACCCAGGGCTCCACCTCTCTCCCTGGACTTGCAGTAGAGGCCCCAGGGTGCCCATTGGCCCTCAACCTAGGGGTCTCTGACCCCAGCAAGCTACCGAGGGGTCCACCTCTCTCAATGGACTTGCAATAGAGGCCCCAGGGTGCCCCCTGACCCTCCACCTAGCGGCCTCTGACCCCAGCAAGCTACCCAGGGGTCCACATCTCTCCCTGGACTTGCAGTAGAGGCCCCAGGGTGCCCCATGGCCCTCCACCTTGGGCCCTCTGACCCCAGCAAGCTACCCAGGGCTCCAACTCTCTCCCTGGACTTGCAGTATAGGCCCCAGGGTGCCCCCTGGTCCTCCACCTAGGGGCCCCTGACCCAAGCAAGCTGCCCAGGGGTCCACCTCTCTCACTGGAATTGCAATAGAAGCCCCAGGGTGCCCCTTGGCCCTCCACCTAGGGGCCTCTGACCCCAGAAAGCTACCCAGGGGTCCACCTCTCTCCCTAGACTTGCAGACTATGCCCCAGGGTGACCCTTGGCCCTCCACCTAGGGGCCTCTGACCCCAGCAAGCTACCCAGGGGCCTACCTATCTCCCTGGACTTGCAGTAGAGTCCCCAGGGTGCCCCATGGCCCTCCATCTAGGGCCCTCTGACCCCAGCAAGCTACCCAGGGCTCCAACTCTCTCCCTGGACTAGCAGTATAGGCCCCAGGGTGCCCCCTGGTCCTCCACCTAGGGGCCCCTGACCCAAGCAAGCTGCCCAGAGGTCCACCTCTCTCCCTGGACTTGCAATAGAGGCCCCAGGGTGCCCCCTGGCCCTCCCCCTAGAGGCCTCTGACACCAGCAAGCTTCCCAGTGGTCCACCTCTCTCCCTAGACTTGCAGTAGAGGCCCCAGGGTGACCCTTGGCCCTCCACCTAGGGACCTCTGACCCCAGCAAGCTACCCAGGGGCCTACCTATCTCCCTGGACTTGCAGTAGAGTCCCCAGGGTGCCCCATGGCCCTCCACCTTGGACCCTCTGACCCCAGCAAGCTACCCAGGGCTCCAACTCTCTCCCTGGACTTGCAGTATAGGCCCCAGGGTGCCCCCTGGTCCTCCACCTAGGGGCCCCTGACCCAAGCTAGCTGCCCAGGGGTCCACCTCTCTCCCTGGAGTTGCAGTAGTGTCCCCAGGGTACCCCATGGCCCTCCACGTAGGGCCCTCTGACCCCAGCAAGCTACCCAGGGATCCAACTCTCTCCCTGGACTTGCAGTAGAGGCCCCAGGGTACCCCGTGGCCCTCCACCCAGGGGCCTCTGAACCCAGCAAGCTACCCAGGGGTCCACCTCTCTCCCTGGACTTATACTAGAGGCCCTACGGTGCCCCCTGGCCCTCCCCTTAGGGGCTACTGACCCCAGCAAGCTTCCCAGTGATTCAGCTCTCTCCCTGGACTTGCAGTAGAGGCCCTAGGCTGCCCTCTGGCCCTCCACCTATTGGCCCCTGACCCCAGCAAGCTACCCATGGCTTCACCTCTCTCCCTGGACTTGCAGTAGAGGCCCCAGGGTGCCCATTGGCCCTCCACCTAGGGGCCTCTGACCCCAGCAAGCTACCGAGGGGTCCACCTCTTTCCCTGGACTTGCAGTAGAGGCCCCAGGGTGCCCCTTGGCCCTCCACCTAGGGGCCTCTGACCCCAGCAAGCTACCCAGGGGTCCACCTCTCTCCCTGGACTTGCAGTAGAGGCCCCAGGGTACCCCGTGGCCCTCTACCTAGGGGCCTCTGACCCCAGCAAGCTACCCAGGGCTCCACTTCTCTCCCTGGACTTGCAGTAGAGGCCGAAGGGTGCCCCCTTGCCCTCCACCCAGCTACTACTGACCCCAGCAAGCTACCCAGGGCTCCACCTCTCTCCCTGGACTTGCAGTAGAGGCCACAGGGTACCCCGTAGCCCTCCACCTAGGGGCCTCTGAGTCCAGCAAACTACCCAGGGGTCCACCTCTCTCCCTGGACTTGCAGTAGAGGCCCGAGGGTACCCCGTGGCCCTCCACCTAGGGGCCTCTGAACCCAGCAAGCTACCCAGGGGTCCAACTCTCTCCCTGGACTTGCAGTATAGGCCCCAGGGTGACCCCTGGTCCTCCACCTAGGGGCCCCTGACCCAAGCAAGCTGCCCAGGGGTCCACCTCTCTCCCTGGACTTGTAGTAGAGGCCCTAGGCTGCCCTCTGGCCCTCCACCTAGGGGCCTCTGACCCCAGCAAGCTACCGAGGGGTCCACCTCTCTCCCTGGACTTGCAATAGAGGGCCCAGGGTGCCCCCTGACCCTCCACCTAGGGGCCTCTGACCCCAGCAAGCTACCCAGGCGTCCACATCTCTACCTGGACTTGCAGTAGACGCCCCTGGGTGCCCCCTGGCCCTCCACCTAGGGGCCTCTGATCCCAGCAAGCTACCCAGGGCTCCACCTCTCTCCCTGAACTTATAGTAGAGGCCCCAGGGTGCCCCCTGGCCCTCCACCTAAAGGCCTCTGACCCCAGCAAACTACCCAGGGGTCCACCTCTCTTCCTGGACTTGCAGTAGAGTCCCCAGGGTGCCCCATGGCCCTCCACCTAGGGCCCTCTGACCCCAGCAAGCTACCCAGGGCTCCAACTCTCTTCCTGGACTTGCAGTATAGGCCCCAGGGTGCCCCCTGGTCCTCCACCTAGGGGCCTCTGACCCTAGCAAACTACCCAGGGGTCCACCTCTCTCCCTGGACTTGCAGTAGAGGCCCTAGGGTGACCCTTGGCCCTCCACCTAGGGGTCTCTGACCCCAGCAAGCTACCCAGGGACCTACCTAACTCCCTGGACTTGCAGTAGAGTCCCCAGGGTGCCCCATGGCCCTCCACCTAGGGCCCTCTGACCCCAGCAAGCTACCCAGGGATCCACATCTCTAACTGGACTTGCAGTTTAGGCCACAGGGTGCCCCCTTGCCCTCCACCTAGGGGCCTCTGACCCCAGCAAGCTACCCAGGGCTCCACTTCTCTCCCTGGACTTGCAGTAGAGGCCCCAGGGTGCCCCCTTGCCCTCCACCCAGGGGCTACTGACCCCAGCAAGCTACCCAGGGCTCCACCTCTCTCCCTGGACTTGCAGTAGAGGCCCCAGGGTAACCCGTGGCCCTCCACCTAGGGGCCTCTGAGTCCAGCAAGCTACCCAGGGGTCCACATTTCTCCCTGGACTTGCAGTAGAGGCCCCAGGGTACCCCGTGGCCCTCCACCTAGGGGCCTCCGAACCCAGCAAGCTACCCAGGGATCCAGCTCTCTCCCTGGACTTGCAATAGAGGCCCCAGGGTGCCCTCTTGCCCTCCACCCAAGGGCTACTGACCCCAGAAAGCTACCCAGGGCTCCACCTCTCTCCCTGGACTTGTAGTAGAGGCCCTAGGCTGCCCTCTGGCCCTCCACCTAGGGGCCTCTGACCCCAGCAAGCTACCCAGGGCTCCACCTCTCTCCCTGGACTTGCAGTAGAGGCCCCAGGGTGCCCATTGGCCCTCCACCTAGGGGTCTCTGACCCCAGCAAGCTACCGAGGGGTCCACCTCTCTCCCTGGACTTGCAATAGAGGCCCCAGGTTGCCCCGTGACCCTCCACCTACGGGCCTCTGACCCCAGCAAGCTACCCAGGGGTCCACATCTCTCCCTGGACTTGCAGTAGAGGCCCAAGGGTGCCCATTGGTCCTCCACCTAGGGGTCTCTGACCCCAGCAAGCTACCGAGGGGTCCACCTCTCTCCCTGGACTTGCAATAGAGGCCCCAGGGTGCCCCGTGACCCTCCACCTAGGAGCCTCTGACCCCAGCAAGCTACCCAGGGGTCCACCTCTTTTCCTGGACTTGCAGTATAGGCTCCAGGGTGCCCCCTGGTCCTCCAACTAGGGGCCTCTGACCCCAGCAAGCTACCCAGGGGTCCACCTCTCTCCTTGGACTTGCAGTATAGGCCCCAGGGTGCCCCCTGGCCCTCCACCCAGGGGCTACTGACCCCAGCAAGCTACCCAGGGCTCCACCTCTCTCCCTGGACTTGCAGTAGAGGCCCCAGGGTACCCCGTGGCCCTCCACCTAGGGGCCTCTGACCCCAGCAAGCTGCCCAGGGGCCTGCCTATCTCCCTGGACTTGCAGTAGTGTCCCCAGGGTACCCCATGGCCCTCCACGTAGGGCCTCTGACCCCAGAAAGCTACCCAGGGGTCCAACTCTCTCCCTGGACTTGCAGTAGAGGCCCCAGGGTACCCCGTGGCCCTCCACCCAGGGGCCTCTGAACCCAGCAAGCTACCCAGGGGTTCACCTCTCTCCCTGGACTTATAGTAGAGGCCCTACGGTGCCCCCTGGCCCTCCCCTTAGGGGCTACTGACACCAGCAAGCTTCCCAGTGATTCACCTCTCTCCCTGGACTTGCAGTAGAGGCCCTAGGCTGCCCTCTGGCCCTCCACCTATTGGCCTCTGACCCCAGCAAGCTACCCAGGGCTTCACCTCTCTCCCTGGACTTGCAGTAGAGGCCCCAGGGTGCCCATTGGCCCTCCACCTAGGGGCCTCTGACCCCAGCAAGCTACTGAGGGGTCCACCTCTTTCCCTGGACTTGCAGTAGAGGCCCCAGGGTGCCCCTTGGCCCTCCACCTAGGGGCCTTTGACCCCAGCAAGCTACCCAGGGGTCCACCTCTCTCCCTAGACTTGCAGACTAGGCCCCAGGGTGACCCTTGGCCCTCCACCTAGGGGCCTCTGACCCCAGAAAGCTGCCCAGGGGCCTGCCTATCTCCCTGGACTTGCAGTAGAGTCCCCAGGGTGCCCCATGGCCCTCCACGTAGGGCCCTCTGATCCCAGCAAGCTAACCAGGGGTCCACCTCTCTCCCTGGACTTGCAGTATAGGCCACAGGGTGCCCCCTTGCCCTCCACCTAGGGGCCTCTGACCCCAGCAAGCTACCCAGGGCTCCACTTCTCTCCCTGGACTTGCAGTAGAGGCCGAAGGGTGCCCCCTTGCCCTCCACCCAGCTACTACTGACCCCAGCAAGCTACCCAGGGCTCCACCTCTCTCCCTGGACTTGCAGTAGAGGCCCCAGGCTACCCCGTCGCCCTCCACCTAGAGGCCTCTGAGTCCAGCAAGCTACCCAGGGGTCCACCTCTCTCCCTGGACTTGCAGTAGAGGCCCGAGGGTACCCCGTGGCCCTCCACCTAGGGGCCTCTGAACCCAGCAAGCTACCCAGGGGTCCAACTCTCTCCCTGGACTTGCAGTATAGGCCCCAGGGTGACCCCTGGTCCTCCACCTAGGGGCCCCTGACCCAAGCAAGCTGCCCAGGGGTCCACCTCTCTCCCTGGACTTGTAGTAGAGGCCCTAGGCTGCCCTCTGGCCCTCCACCTAGGGGCCTCTGACCCCAGCAAGCTACCGAGGGGTCCACCTCTCTCCCTGGACTTGCAATAGAGGCCCCAGGGTGCCCCCTGACCCTCCACCTAGGGGCCTCTGACCCCAGCAAGCTACCCAGGCGTCCACATCTCTGCCTGGACTTGCAGTAGACGCCCCTGGGTGCCCCCTGGCCCTCCACCTAGGGGCCTCTGATCCCAGCAAGCTACCCAGGGCTCCACCTCTCTCCCTGGACTTATAGTAGAGGCCCCAGGGTGCCCCCTGGCCCTCCACCTAAAAGCCTCTGACCCCAGCAAACTACCCAAGGGTCCAACTCTCTCCCTGGACTTGCAGTAGAGGCCACAGGGTACCCCTGGCCCTCCATCCAGGGGCCTCTGAACCCAGCAAGCTACCCAAGGGTCCACCTCTCTCCCTGGACTTATAGTAGAGGCCCTATGGTGCATTCTGGCCCTCCCCATAGGGGCCTCTGACACCAGCAAGCTTCCCAGTGATTCACCTCTCTCCCTGGACTTGCTGTAGAGGCCCCAGGGTACCCCGTGGCCCTCCACCTAGGGGCCTCTGACCCCAGCAAGCTACCCAGGGGTCCACCTCTCTTCCTGGACTTGCAGTATAGGCCCCAGGGTGCCCCCTGGCCCTCCAACTAGGGGCCTCTGACCCCAGCAAGCTACCCAGCGGTCCACCTCTCTCCTTGGACTTGCAGTATAGGCCCCAGGGTGCCCCCTGGCCCTCCACCCAGGGGCTACTGACCCCAGCAAGCTACCCAGGGCTCCACCTCTCTCCCTGGACTTGCAGTAGAGGCCCCAGGGTACACCGTGGCTCTCCACCTAGGGGCCTCTGACCCCAGCAAGCTACCCAGGGGTCCACATCTCTCTCTGGACTTGCAGTAGAGGCCCCAGGGTGCCCATTGGCCCTCCACCTAGGGGTCTCTGATCCCAGCAAGCTACCGAGGGGTCCACCTCTCTCCCTGGACTTGCAATAGAGGCCCCAGGGTGCCCCGTGACCCTCCACCTAGGGGCCTCTGACCCCAGCAAGCTACCCAGGGGTCCAACTCTCTCCCTGGACTTGCAATAGAGGCCCCAGGGTGCCCCCTTGCCCTCCACCCAGGGGCTACTGACCCCAGCAAGCTACCCAGGGCTCCACCTCTCTCCCTGGACTTGTAGTAGAGGCCCTAGGCTGCCCTCTGGCCCTCCACCTAGGGGCCTCTGACCCCAACAAGCTACCCAGGGCTCCACCTCTCTCCCTTGACTTGCAGTAGAGGCCCCAGGTTGACCCTTGGCCCTCCACCTAGGGCCCTTTGACCCCAGCAAGCTACCCAGGGGTCCACCTCTCTCCCTGGACTTTCAGTATAGAACACAGGGTGCCCCCTTGCCCTCCACCTAGGGGCCTCTGACCCCAGCAAGCTACCCAGGGCTCCACCTCTCTCCCTGGACTTGCAGTAGAGGCCCCAGGGTGCCCCCTTGCCCTCCACCCAGGGGCTACTGGCCCTAGCAAGCTACCCAGGGCTGCACCTCTCTCCCTGGACTTGCAGTAGAGGCCCCAGGGTGCCCCCTTGCCCTCCACCTAGGGGCCTCTGACCCCAGCAAGCTACCCTGGAGTCCACCTCTCTCCCTGGACTTGCAGTTTAGGCCCCAGGGTGCCACTTGGCCCTCCACCTAGGGGCCTCTGAACACAGCAAGCTACCGAAATTCCACCTCTCTCCGTGGACTTGCTTTAGAGGCCCAGGGGTGCCCCGTGGCCCTCCACCTAGGGGCCTCTGACCCCTGTAAGCTTCCCAGGGGTCCACATCTCTCTTTGGACTTGCAGTGGAGGCCCCTGGGTGCCCCCTGGCCCTCCACCTAGGGGCCTCTGACCCCAGCAAGCTACCCAGGGCTTCACCTCTCTCCCTGGACTTGCAGTAGAGGCCCCAGGGTGGCCATTGGCCCTCCACCTAGGGGCCTATGACCCCAGCAAGCTACCGAGGGGTCGAACTCTCTCCCTGGACTTGCAGTAGAGGCCCCAGAATGCCCCATGGCCCTCCACCTAGGGCCCTCTGACCCCAGCAAGCTACCCAGGGCTAAAACTCTCACCCTGGACTTGCAGTATAGGCCTCAGGGTGCCCCCTGGTCCTCCACCTAGGGGCCCCTGACCCAAGCAAGCTGCCCAGGGGTCCACCTCTCTCCCTGGACTTGCAATAGAGGCCCCTGGGTGCCCCCTGGCCCTCCACCTAGGGGCCTCTGACCCCAGCAAGCTACCCAGGGTCAACCTATCTCCCTGGACTTGCAGTAGAGTCCCCAGGGTGCCCCATGGCCCTCCACCTAGGGGCCTCTGACCCCAGCAAGCTACCCTGGAGTCCACCTCTCTCCCTGGACTTGCAGTTTAGGCCCCAGGGTGCCACTTGGCCCTCCACCTAGGGGCCTCTGAACACAGCAAGCTACCGAAATTCCACCTCTCTCCGTGGACTTGCTTTAGAAACCCCGTGGTGCCCCGTGGCCCTCCACCTAGCGGCCTCTGACCCCTGTAAGCTTCCCAGGGGTCCACATCTCTCTTTGGACTTGCAGTGGAGGCCCCTGGGTGCCCCCTGGCCCTCCACCTAGGGGCCTCTGACCCCAGCAAGCTACCTAGGGCTTCACCTCTCTCCCTGGACTTGCAGTAGAGGCCCCAGGGTGCCCATTGGCCCTCCACCTAGGGGCCTATGACCCCAGCAAGCTACCGAGGGGTCGAACTCTCTCCCTGGACTTGCAGTAGAGGCCCCAGGGTGCCCCATGGCCCTCCACCTAGGGCCCTCTGACCCCAGCAAGCTACCCAGGGCTAAAACTCTCACCCTGGACTTGCAGTATAGGCCTCAGGGTGCCCCCTGGTCCTCCACCTAGGGGCCCCAGACCCAAGCAAGCTGCCCAGGGGTCCACCTCTCTCCCTGGACTTGCAATAGAGGCCCCTGGGTGCCCCCTGGCCCTCCACCTAGGGGCCTCTGACCCCAGCAAGCTACACAGGGGTCCACCTCTCTCCCTGGACTTTTAGTAGAGGCCCCAGGGTGCCCCCTGGCCCTCCACCTAGGGGCCTCTGACCCCAGCAAACTACCCAGGGGTCCACCTCTCTTCCTGGACTTGCAGTAGAGGCCCTACGGTGCCCCATGGCCCTCCCCCTAGGGGCCTCTGACACCAGCAAGCTTCCCAGTGGTCCACCTCTCTCCCTAGACTTGCAGTAGAGGCCCCAGGGTGACCCTTGGCCCTCCACCTAGGGGCCTCTGACCCCAGCAAGCTACCCAGGGTCAACCTATCTCCCTGGACTTGCAGTAGAGTCCCCAGGGTGCCCCATGGCCCTCCACCTAGGGCCCCCTGACCCCAGCAAGCTACCCAGGGCTCCAACTCTCTCCCTGGACTAGCAGTATAGGCCCCAGGGTGCCCCCTGGTCCTCCACCTAGGGGCCCCTGACCCAAGCAAGCTGCCCATAGGTCCACATCTCTCCCTTGACTTGCAATAGAGGCCCCAGGGTGCCCCCTGGCCCTCCCCCTAGGGGCCTCTGACACCGGCAAGCTTCCCAGTGGTCCACCTCTCTCCCTAGACTTGCAGTAGAGGCCCCAGGGTGACCCTTGGCCCTCCACCTAGGGAACTCTGACCCCAACAAGCTACCCAGGGCTCCACCTCTCTCCCTGGACTTGCAGTAGAGGCCCCAGGGTGCCCATTGGCCCTCCACCTAGGGGTCTCTGACCCCAGCAAGCTACCGAGGGGTCCACCTCTCTCCCTGAACTTGCAATAGAGGCCCCAGGGTACCCCGTGACCCTCCACCTAGGGGCCTCTGACCCCAGCAAGCTACCCAGGGGCCCACATCTCTCCCTGGACTTGCAGTAGAGGCCCCAGGGTGCCCATTGGTCCTCCACCTAGGGGCCTCTGACCCCAGCAAGCTACCGAGGGGTCCACCTCTCTCCCTGGACTTGCAATAAAGGCCCCAGGGTGCCCCGTGACCCTCCACTTAGGGGCCTCTGACCCCAGCAAGCTACCCAGGGGTCCACCTCTCTTCCTGGACTTGCAGTATAGGCCCCAGGGTGCCCCCTGGCCCTCCAACTAGGGGCTTCTGACCCCAGCAAGCTACCCAGGGGTCCACCTCTCTCCTTGGACTTGCAGTATAGGCCCCAGGGTGCCCCCTGGCCTTCCACCCAGGGGCTACTGACCCCAGCAAGCTACCCAGGGCTCCACCTCTCTCCCTGGACTTGCAGTAGAGGCCCCAGGGTACCCCTTGCCCTCCACCTAGGGGCCTCTGACCCCAGCAAGCTACCCAGGGGTCCACATCTCTCCCTGGACTTGCAGTAGAGGCCCCAGGGTGCCCATTGGCCCTCCACCTAGGGGTCTCTGATCCCAGCAAGCTACCGAGGGGTCCACCTCTCTCCCTGGACTTGCAATAGAGGCCCCAGGGTGCCCCGTGACCCTCCACCTATGGGCCTCTGACCCCAGCAAGCTACCCAGGGGTCCACCTCTCTCCCTAGACTTGCAGTATAGGCCCATGGGTGCCCCCTGGCCCTCCACCTAGGGGCCTCTGAACCCAGCAGGCTACCCAGGGGTCCACATCTCTCTGTGGACTTGCAGTAGACGCCGCTGGGTGCCCCCTGGCCCTCCACCTAGGGGCCCTTTGACCCCAGCAAACTACCCAGGGGTCCACCTCTCTTCCTGGACTTGCAGTAGAGGCCCTACGGTGCCACCTGGCCCTACCCCTAGGGGCCTCTGACACCAGCAATCTTCCCAGTGGTCCACCTCTCTCCCTAGACTTGCAGTAAAGGCCCCAGGGTGACCCTTGGCCCTCCACCTACGGGCCTCTGACCCCAGCAAGCTACCCAGGGTCCACCTATCTCCCTGGACTTGCAGTAGAGTCCCCAGGGTGCCCCATGGCCCTCCACCTAGGGCCCTCTGACCCCAGCAAGCTACCCAGGGCTCCAACTCTCTCCCTGGACTAGCAGTATAGGCCCCAGGGTGCCCCCTGGTCCTCCACCGAGGGGCCCCTGACCCAAGCAAGCTGCCCAGAGGTCCACCTCTCTCCCTGGACTTGCAATAGAGGCCCCAGGGTGCCCCCTGGCCCTCCCCCTTGGGGCCTCTGACACCAGCAAGCTTCCCAGTGGTCCACGTCTCTCCCTAGACTTGCAGTAGAGGCCCCAGGGTGACCCTTGGCCCTCCACCTAGGGACCTCTGACCCCAGCAAGCTACCCAGGGGCCTACCTATCTCCCTGGACTTGCAGTAGAGTCCCCAGGGTGTCCCATGGCCCTCCACCTTGGGCCCTCTGACCCCAGCAAGCTACCCAGGGCTCCAACTCTCTCCCTGGACTTGCAGTATAGGCCCCAGGGTGCCCCCTGGTCCTCCACCTAGGGGCCCCGGACCCAAGCAAGCTGCCCAGGGGTCCACCTCTCTCCCTTTACTTATAGTAGAGGCCCTACGGTGCCCCCTGGCCCTCCCATTAGGGGCTACTGACCCCAGCAAGCTTCCCAGTGATTCACCTCTCTCCCTGGACTTGCAGTAGAGGCCCTAGCCTGCCGTCTGGCCCTCCACCTATGGGCCTCTGACCCCAGCAAGCTACCCAGGGCTTCACCTCTCTCCCTGGACTTGCAGTAGAGGCCCCAGGGTGCCCATTGGCCCTCCACCTAGGGGCCTCTGACCCCAGCAAGCTACCGAGGGGTCCACCTCTCCCTGGACTTGCAGTAGAGGCCCCAGGGTGCCCCTTGGCCCTCCACCTAGGGGCCTCTGACCCCAGCAAGCTACCCAGGGGTCCACCTCTCTCCCTGGACTTGCAATAGAGGCCCCAGGTTGCCCCGTGACCCTCCACCTAGGGGCCTCTGACCCCAGCAAGCTACCCAGGGGCCTACATATCTCCCTGGACTTGCAGTAGAGTCCCCAGGGTGCCCCATGGCCCTCCACCTAGGGCCCTCTGACCCCAGCAAGCTACCCAGGGCTCCAACTCTCTCCCTGGACTAGCAGTATAGGCCCCAATGTGCCCCCAGGTCCTCCACCAGGGGCCCCTGACCCAAGCAAGCTGCCCAGAGGTCCACCTCTCTCCCTGGACTTGCAATAGAGGCCCCAGGGTGCCCCCTGGCCCTCCCCCTAGGGGCCTCTGACACCAGCAAGCTTCCCAGTGGTCCACCTCTCTCCCTAGACTTGCAGTAGAGGCCCCAGGGTGACCCTTGGCCCACCACCTAGGGACCTCTGACCCCAGCAAGCTACCCAGAGGCCTACCTATCTCCCTGGACTTGCAGTAGAGTCCCCAGGGTGCCCCATGGCCCTACACCCTGGGCCCTCTGATCCCCAAAAAGCTACCCTGGGCTCCAACTCTCTCCCTGGACTTGCAGTATAGGCCCCAGGGTGCCCCCTGGTCCTCCACCTAGGGGCCCCTGACCCAAGCAAGCTGCCCAGGGGTCCACCTCTCTCCCTGGACTTGCAATAGAGGCCCCAGGGTGCCCCTTGGCCCTCCACCTAGGGGCCTCTGACCCCAGAAAGCTACCCAGGGGTCCACCTCTCTCCCTAGACTTGCAGACTAGGCCCCAGGGTGACCCGTGGCCCTCCACCTAGGGGCCTCTGACCCCAGCAAGCTGCCCAGGGGCCTGCCTATCTCCCTGGACTTGCAGTAGTGTCCCCAGGGTGCCCCATGGCCCTCCACGTAGGGCCCTCTGACCCCAGCAAGCTACCCAAGGGTCCAACTCTCTCCCTGGACTTGCAGTAGAGGCCCCAGGGTACCCCTGGCCCTCCATCCAGGGGCCTCTGAACCCAGCAAGCTACCCAGGGGTCCACCTCTCTCCCTGGACTTATAGTAGAGGCCCTATGGTGCCCCCTGGCCCTCCCCATAGGGGCCTCTGACACCAGCAAGCTTCCCAGTGATTCACCTCTCTCCCTGGACTTGCAGTAGAGGCCCCAGGGTACCCCGTGGCCCTATACCTAGGGGCCTCTGACCCCATCAAGCTACCCAGGGGTCCACCTCTCTTCCTGGACTTGCAGTATAGGCCCCAGGGTGCCCCCTGGCCCTCCAACTAGGGGCCTCTGACCCCAGCAAGCTACCCAGCGGTCCACCTCTCTCCTTGGACTTGCAGTATAGGCCCCAGGGTGCCCCCTGGCCCTCCACCCAGGGGCTACTGACCCCAGCAAGCTACCCAGGGCTCCACCTCTCTCCCTGGACTTGCAGTAGAGGCCCCAGGGTACCCCGTGGCTCTCCACCTAGGGGCCTCTGACCCCAGCAAGCTACCCAGGGGTCCACATCTCTCCCTGGACTTGCAGTAGAGGCCCCAGGGTGCCCATTGGCCCTCCACCTAGGGGTCTCTGATCCCAGCAAGCTACCGAGGGGTCCACCTCTCTCCCTGGACTTGCAATAGAGGCCCCAGGGTGCCCCGTGACCCTCCACCTAGTGGCCTCTGACCCCAGCAAGCTACCCAGGGGTCCACCTCTCTCCCTGGACTTGCAGTATAGGCCCCTGGGTGCCCCCTGGCCCTCCACCTAGGGGCCTCTGACCCCAGCAAGCTACCCAGGGGTCCAACTCTCTCCCTGGACTTGCAATAGAGGCCCCAGGGTGCCCCCTTGCCCTCCACCCAGGGGCTACTGACCCCAGCAAGCTACCCAGGGCTCCACCTCTCTCCCTAGACTTGTAGTAGAGGCCCTAGGCTGCCCTCTGGCCCTCCACCTAGGGGCCTCTGACCCCAGCAAGCTACCCAGGGCTCCACCTCTCTCCCTGGACTTGCAGTAGAGGCCCCAGGTTGACCCTTGGCCCTCCACCTAGGGCCCTTTGACCCCAGCAAGCTACCCAGGGGTCCACCTCTCTCCCTGGACTTGCAGTATAGAACACAGGGTGCCCCCTTGCCCTCCACCCAGGGGCTACTGGCCCCAGCAAGCTACCCAGGGCTCCACATCTCTCCCTGGACTTGCAGTAGAGGCCCCAGGGTACCCCGTGGCCCTCCACCTAGGGGCCTCTGAACCCAGCAAGCTACCCAGGGGTCCAGCTCCCTCCGTGGACTTGCAATAGAGGCCCCAGGGTGCCCCCTTGCCCTCCACCCAGGGGCTACTGACCCCAGCAAGATACCCAGGGCTCCACCTCTCTCCCTGGACTTGTAGTAGAGGCCCTAGGCTGCCCTCTGGCCCTCCACCTAGGGGCCTCTGACCCCAGCAAGCTACCCAAGGCTTCACAACTCTCCCTGGACTTGCAGTAGAGGCTCCAGGGTGCCCTTTGGCCCTCCACCTAGGGGCCTCTGACCCCAGCAAGCTACCGAGGGGTCCACCTCTCTCCCTGGACTTGCAGTAGAGGCCCCAGGGTGCCCCGTGGCCCTCCACCTAGGGGCCTCTGACCCCAGCAAGCTACCCAGGGTCCTACCTATCTCCCTGTACTTGCAGTAGAGTCCCCAGGGTGCCCCATGGCCCTCCACCTAGGGCCCTCTGACCCCAGCAAGCTACCCAGGGCTCCATCTCTCTCCCTGGACTTGCAGTAAAGGCCTCAAGGTGCCCCCTGGTCCTCCACCTAGGGGCCCCTGACCCAAGCAAGCTGCCCAGGGGTCCATCTCTCTCCCTGGACTTGCAATAGAGGCCCCAGGGTGCCCCTTGGCCCTCCACCTAGGGGCCTCTGACCCCAGAAAGCTACCCAGGGGTCCACCTCTCTCCCTAGACTTGCAGACTAGGCTCCAGGGTGACCCTTGGCCCTCCACCTAGGGGCTTCTGACCCCAGCAAGCTGCACAGGGGCCTGCCTATCTCCCTGGACTTGCAGTAGAGCCCCCAGGGTGCCCCCTGGCCCTCCACCTAGGGCCCTCTGACCCCAGCAAGCTACCCAGGGGTCCAAATCTCTCCCTGGACTTGCAATATAGGCCACAGGGTGCCCCCTTGCCCTCCACCTAGGGGCCTCTGACCCCAGCAAGCTACCCAGGGCTCCACTTCTCTCCCTGGACTTGCAGAAGAGGCCCCAGGGTGCCCCCTTGCCCTCCACCCAGGGTTATTGACCCCAGCAAGCTACCCAGGGCTCCACCTCTCTCCCTAGACTTGCAGTCGAGGCCCCAAGGTGCCCCCTTGCCCTCCACCCAGGGGCTACTGACCCCAGCAAGCTACCCTGGGCTCCACTTCTCTCCCTGGACTCTCAGTAGAGGCCCCAGGGTACCTTGTGGCCCTCCACCTAGGGGCCTCTGACCCCAGCAAGCTACCCTGGGTTCCACCTCTCGCCCTGGATTTGCAGTAGAGGCCCCAGAGTGCCCATTGGCCCCTTCACCTAGGGGTCTCTGACCCCAGCAAGCTACCGAGGGGTCCCCCTCTCTCCCTGGACTTTCAGTAGAGGCCCCAGGGTGCCCCTTGGCCCTCCACCTAGGGGCCTCTGACACCAGCAAGCTTCCCAGTGATTCACCTCTCTCCCTGGACTTGCAGTAAAGGGCCCAGGGTACCCCGTGGCCCTCCACCTAGTTGCATCTGACACCAGCAAGCTACCTAGGGGTCCACCTCTCTCCCTGGACTTGCAGTATAGGCCTCAGGGTGCCCCCTGGTCCTCCACCTAGGGGCCCCTGACCCAAGCAAGCTTCCCAGGGGTCCACCTCTCTCCCTGGACTTGCAATAGAGGCCCCAGGGTGCCCTCTGGCCCTCCACCTAGGGGCCTCTGACCCCAGAAAGCTACCCAGGGGTCCACCTCTCTCCCTAGACTTGCAGACTAGGCCCCAGGGTGACCCTTGGCCCTCCACCTAGGGGCTTCTGACCCCAGCAAGCCGCCCAGGGGCCTGCCTATCTCCCTGGACTTGCAGTAGAGCCCCCAGGGTGCCCCATGGCCCTCCACCTAGGGCCGTCTGACCCCAGCAAGCTACTCAGGGCTCCACTTCTCTCCCTGGACTTGCAGTAGAGGCCCCAGGGTGCCCCCTTGCCCTCCACCCAGGGGCTACTGACCCCAGCAAGCTACCCAGGGCTCCACCTCTCTCCCTGGACTTGCAGTAGAGGCCCCAGGGTGCCCCCTGGCCCTCCAACTAGGGGCATCTAACACCAGCAAGCTACCCAGGGGTCCACCTCTCTCCCTGGACTTGCAGTATAGGCCCCAGGGTGCCCTCTGGCCCTCCACCTAGGGGCATCTGACACCAGTAAGCTACCCAGGGGTCCACCTCTCTCCCTGGACTTGCAGTAGAGGCCCCAGGGTACCCCGTGGCCCTCCACCTAGGGACCTTTGACCCCAGCAAGCTACCCAGGGGCCTACCTATCTCCCTGTACTTGCAGTAGAGTCCCCAGGGTGCCCCATGGCCCTCCACCTTGGGCCCTCTGACCCCAGCAAGCTACCCAGGGCTCCAACTCTCTCCCTGGACTTGCAGTATAGGACCCAGGGTGCCCCCTGGTCCTCCACCTAGGGGCCCCTGACCCAAGCAAGCTGCCCAGGGGTCCACCTCTCTCCCTGGACTTGCAATAGAGGCCCCAGGGTGCCCCTTGGCCCTCCACCTAGGGGCCTCTGACCCCAGAAAGCTACCCAGGGGTCCACCTCTCTCCCTAGACTTGCAGACTAGGCCCCAGGGTGTCCCTTGGCCCTCCACCTAGGGGCCTCTGACCCCAGCAAGCTACCCAGGGGCCTACCTATCTCCCTGGACTTGCAGTAGAGTCCCCAGGGTGCCCCATGGCCCTCCACCTAGGGCCCTCTGACCCCAGCAAGCTACCCAGGGCTCCAACTCTCTCCCTGGACTAGCAGTATATGCCCCAGGGTGCCCCCTGGTCCTCCACCTAGGGGCCGCTGACCCAAGCAAGCTGCCCAGAGGTCCACCTCTCTCCCTGGACTTGCAATAGAGGCCCCTGGGTGCCCCCTGGCCCTCCCCCTAGGGGCCTCTGACACCAGCAAGCTGCCCTGGGGTCCACCTCTCTCCCTGGACTTGCAATAGAGGCCCCAGGGTGCCCCTTGGCCCTCCACCTAGGGGCCTCTGACCCCAGAAAGCTACCCAGGAGTCAACCTCTCTCCCTAGACTTGCAGACTAGGCCCCAGGGTGACCCTTGGCCCTCCACCTAGGGGCCTCTGACCCCAGCAAGCTGCCCAGGGGCCTGCCTATCTCCCTGGACTTGCAGTAGTGTCCCCAGGGTGCCCCATGGCCCTCCTCGTAATGCCCTCTGACCCCAGCAAGCTACCCAGGGGTCCAACTCTCTCCCTGGACTTGCAGTAGAGGCTCCAGGGTACCCCGTGGCCCTCCACCCAGGGGCCTCTGAACCCAGCAAGCTACCGAGCGGTCCACCTCTCTCCCTGGACTTATAGTAGAGGCCCTACGGTGCCCCCTGGCCCTCCCCTTAGGGGCTACTGACCCCAGCAAGCTTCCCAGTGATTCACCTCTCTCCCTGGACTTGCAGTAGAGGCCCTAGGCTGCCCTCTGGCCCTCCACCTATTGGCCTCTGACCAGAGCAAGCTACCCAGGGCTTCACCTCTCTCCCTGGACTTGCAGTAGAGGCCCCAGGGTGCCCATTGGCCCTCCACCTAGGGCCTCTGACCCCAGCAAGCTACCGAGGGGTCCACCTCTCTCCCTGGACTTTCAGTAGAGGCCCCAGGGTGCCCCTTGGCCCTCCACCTAGGGGCTTCTGACACCAGCAAGCTTCCCAGTGATTCACCTCTCTCCCTGGACTTGCAGTAAAGGGCCCAGGGTACCCCGTGGCCCTCCACCTAGGGGCCTCTGACCCCAGCAAGCTACCCAGGGGTCCACATCTCTCCCTGAACTTGCAGTAGAGGCCCCAGGGTACCTCGTGGCCCTCACCCTAGGGGCTTTTGAACCCAGCAAGCTACCCAGGGGTCCAGCTCTCTCCCTGGACTTGCAATAGAGGCCCCAGGGTTCCCCCTTGCCCTCCACCCAGTGGCTACTGACGCCAGCAAGCTACCCAGGGCTTCACCTCTCTCCCTGGACTTGTAGTAGAGGGCCTAGGCTGCCCTCTGGCCCTCCACCTAGGGGCCTCTGAACCCAGCAAGCTACCCAGGGCTCCACCTCTCTCCCTGGACTTGCAGTAGAGGCCCCAGGGTGCCCATTGGCCCTCCACCTAGGGGTCTCTGACCCCAGCAAGCTACCGAGGGGTCCACCTCTCTCCCTGGAATTGCAATAGAGGCCCCAGGGTGCCCCGTGACCCTCCACCTAGGGGCCTCTGACCCCAGCAAGCTGCCCAGGGGCCTGCCTATCTCCCTGGACTTGCAGTAGTGTCCCCAGGGTGCCCCATGGCCCTCCTCGTAATGCCCTCTGACCCCAGCAAGCTACCCAGGGGTCCAACTCTCTCCCTGGACTTGCAGTAGAGGCTCCAGGGTACCCCGTGGCCCTCCACCCAGGGGCCTCTGAACCCAGCAAGCTACCCAGGGGTCCACCTCTCTCCCTGGACTTATAGTAGAGGCCCCAGGGTGCCCCGTGACCCTCCACCTAGGGGCCTCTGACCCCAGCAAGCTACCCAGGGGCCCACATCTCTCCCTGGACTTGCAGTAGAGGCCCCAGGGTGCCCAATGGTCCTCCACCTAGGGGCCTCTGACCCCAGCAAGCTACCGAGGGGTCCACCTCTCTCCCTGGACTTGCAATAAAGGCCCCAGGGTGCCCCGTGACCCTCCACCTAGGGGCCTCTGACCCCAGCAAGCTACCCAGGGGTCCACCTCTCTTCCTGGACTTGCAGTATAGGCCCCAGGGTGCCCCCTGGCCCTCCAACTAGTGGCCTCTGACCCCAGCAAGCTACCCAGGGGTCCACCTCTCTCCTTGGACTTGCAGTATAGGCCCCAGGGTGCCCCCTGGCCTTCCACCCAGGGGCTACTGACCCCAGCAAGCTACCCAGGGCTCCACCTCTCTCACTGGACTTGCAGTAGAGGCCCCAGGGTGACCCTTGGCCCTCCACCTAGGGGCCTCTGACCCCAGCAAGCTACCCAGGGGCCTACCTATCTCCCTGGACTTGCAGTAGAGTCCCCAGGGTGCCCCATGGCCCTCCACCTAGGGCCCTCTGACCCCAGCAAGCTACCCAGGGCTCCAACTCTCTCCCTGGACTAGCAGTATATGCCCCAGGGTGCCCCCTGGTCCTCCACCTAGGGGCCGCTGACCCAAGCAAGCTGCCCAGAGGTCCACCTCTCTCCCTGGACTTGCAATAGAGGCCCCAGGGTGCCCCCTGGCCCTCCCCCTAGGGGCCTCTGACACCAGCAAGCTGCCCTGGGGTCCACCTCTCTCCCTGGACTTGCAATAGAGGCCCCAGGGTGCCCCTTGGCCCTCCACCTAGGGGCCTCTGACCCCAGAAAGCTACCCAGGAGTCAACCTCTCTCCCTAGACTTGCAGACTAGGCCCCAGGGTGACCCTTGGCCCTCCACCTAGGGGCCTCTGACCCCAGCAAGCTGCCCAGGGGCCTGCCTATCTCCCTGGACTTGCAGTAGTGTCCCCAGGGTGCCCCATGGCCCTCCTCGTAATGCCCTCTGACCCCAGCAAGCTACCCAGGGGTCCAACTCTCTCCCTGGACTTGCAGTAGAGGCTCCAGGGTACCCCGTGGCCCTCCACCCAGGGGCCTCTGAACCCAGCAAGCTACCGAGCGGTCCACCTCTCTCCCTGGACTTATAGTAGAGGCCCTACGGTGCCCCCTGGCCCTCCCCTTAGGGGCTACTGACCCCAGCAAGCTTCCCAGTGATTCACCTCTCTCCCTGGACTTGCAGTAGAGGCCCTAGGCTGCCCTCTGGCCCTCCACCTATTGGCCTCTGACCCCAGCAAGCTACCCAGGGCTTCACCTCTCTCCCTGGACTTGCAGTAGAGGCCCCAGGGTGCCCATTGGCCCTCCACCTAGGGCCTCTGACCCCAGCAAGCTACCGAGGGGTCCACCTCTCTCCCTGGACTTTCAGTAGAGGCCCCAGGGTGCTCTTGGCCCTCCACCTAGGGGCTTCTGACACCAGCAAGCTTCCCAGTGATTCACCTCTCTCCCTGGACTTGCAGTAAAGGGCCCAGGGTACCCCGTGGCCCTCCACCTAGGGGCCTCTGACCCCAGCAAGCTACCCAGGGGTCCACATCTCTCCCTGAACTTGCAGCAGAGGCCCCAGGGTACCTCGTGGCCCTCACCCTAGGGGCTTTTGAACCCAGCAAGCTACCCAGGGGTCCAGCTCTCTCCCTGGACTTGCAATAGAGACCCCAGGGTTCCCCCTTGCCCTCCACCCAGTGGCTACTGACGCCAGCAAGCTACCCAGGGCTTCACCTCTCTCCCTGGACTTGTAGTAGAGGGCCTAGGCTGCCCTCTTGCCCTCCACCTAGGGGCCTCTGAACCCAGCAAGCTACCCAGGGCTCCACCTCTCTCCCTGGACTTGCAGTAGAGGCCCCAGGGTGCCCATTGGCCCTCCACCTAGGGGTCTCTGACCCCAGCAAGCTACCGAGGGGTCCACCTCTCTCCCTGGACTTGCAATAGAGGCCCCAGGGTGCCCCGTGACCCTCCACCTAGGGGCCTCTGACCCCAGCAAGCTGCCCAGGGGCCTGCCTATCTCCCTGGACTTGCAGTAGTGTCCCCAGGGTGCCCCATGGCCCTCCTCGTAATGCCCTCTGACCCCAGCAAGCTACCCAGGGGTCCAACTCTCTCCCTGGACTTGCAGTAGAGGCTCCAGGGTACCCCGTGGCCCTCCACCCAGGGGCCTCTGAACCCAGCAAGCTACCCAGGGGTCCACCTCTCTCCCTGGACTTATAGTAGAGGCCCCAGGGTGCCCCGTGACCCTCCACCTAGGGGCCTCTGACCCCAGCAAGCTACCCAGGGGCCCACATCTCTCCCTGGACTTGCAGTAGAGGCCCCAGGGTGCCCATTGGTCCTCCACCTAGGGGCCTCTGACCCCAGCAAGCTACCGAGGGGTCCACCTCTCTCCCTGGACTTGCAATAAAGGCCCCAGGGTGCCCCGTGACCCTCCACCTAGGGGCCTCTGACCCCAGCAAGCTACCCAGGGGTCCACCTCTCTTCCTGGACTTGCAGTATAGGCCCCAGGGTGCCCCCTGGCCCTCCAACTAGTGGCCTCTGACCCCAGCAAGCTACCCAGGGGTCCACCTCTCTCCTTGGACTTGCAGTATAGGCCCCAGGGTGCCCCCTGGCCTTCCACCCAGGGGCTACTGACCCCAGCAAGCTACCCAGGGCTCCACCTCTCTCACTGGACTTGCAGTAGAGGCCCCAGGGTACCCCGTGGCCCTCCACCTAGGGGTCTCTCATCCCAGCAAGCTACCCAGGGGTCCACCTCTCTCCCTGGACTGGCAATAGAGGCCCCAGCGTGCCCCGTGACCCTCCACCTAGGGGCCTCTGACCCCAGCAAGCTACCCAGGGGTCCACCTCTCTCCCTAGACTTGCAGTATAGGCCCCTGGGTGCCCCCTGGCCCTCCACCTAGGGGCCTCTGACCCCAGCAAGCTACCCAGGGGTCCAGCTCTCTCCCTGGACTTTCAATAGAGGCCCCAGGGTGCCCCTTTTCCTCCACCCAGGGGCTACTGACCCCAGCAAGCTACCCAGGGCTCCACCTCTCTCCCTGGACTTGTAGTAGAGGCCCTAGGCTGCCCTCTGGCCCTCCACCTAGGGGCCTCTGACCCCAGCAAGCTACCGAGGGCTCCACCTCTCTCCCTGGACTTGCAGTAGAGCTCCAGGTTGACCCTTGGCCCTCCACCTAGGGCCCTTTGACCCCAGCAAGCTACCCAGGTGTCCACCTCTCTCCCTGGACTTGCAGTATAGGCCACAGGGTGCCCCGTGGCCCTCCTTCTAGGGGCCTCTGACCCCAGCAAGCTACCCAGGGCTCCACCTCTCTCCCTGGACTTGGAGTAGAGGCCCCAGGGTGCCCATTGGCCCTCCACCTAGGGACCTCTGACCCCAGCAAGCTACCCAGGGGCCTACCTATCTCCCTGGACTTGCAGTAGAGTCCCCAGGGTACCCCATGGTCCTCCACCTAGGGGCCCCTGACCCAAGCAAGCTGCCCAGAGGTCCACATCTCTCCCTGGACTTGCAATAGAGGCCCCAGGGTGCCCCCTGGCCCTCCCCCTAGGGGCCTCTGACACCAGCAAGCTTCCCAGTGGTCCACCTTTCTCCCTAGACTTGCAGTAGAGGCCCCAGGGTGACCCTTGGCCCTCCACCTAGGGACCTCTGACCCCAACAAGCTACCCAGGGGCTTACCTATCTCCCTGGACTTGCAGTAGAGTCCCCAGGGTGCCCCAAGGGCCTCCACCTTGGGCCCTCTGACCCCAGCAAGCTACCCAGGGCTCCAAATCTCTCCCTGGATTTGCAGTATAGGCCCCAGGGTGCCCCCTGGTCCTCCACCTAGGGGCCCCTGACCCAAGCAAGCTGCCCAGGGGTCCACCTCTCTCCCTAGACTTGCAGACTAGGCCCCAGGGTGACCCTTGGCCCTCCACATAGGGGCCTCTTACCCCAGCAAGCTACCCAGGGGCCTACCTATCTCCCTGGATTTGCAGTAGAGTCCCCAGGGTGCCCCATGGCCCTCCACCTAGGGCCCTCTGACCCCAGCAAGCTACCCAGGGCTCCAACTCTCTCCCTGGACTAGCAGTATAGGCCCCAATGTGCCCCCTGGTCCTCCACCAGGGGCCCCTGACCCAAGCAAGCTGCCCAGGGGTCCATCTCTCTCCCTGGACTTGCAATAGAGGCCCCAGGGTGCCCCTTGGCCCTCCACCTAGGGGCCTCTGACCCCAGAAAGCTACCCAGGGGTCCACCTCTCTCCCTAGACTTGCAGACTAGGCTCCAGGGTGACCCTTGGCCCTCCACCTAGGGGCTTCTGACCCCAGCAAGCTGCACAGGGGCCTGCCTATCTCCCTGGACTTGCAGTAGAGCCCCCAGGGTGCCCCCTGGCCCTCCACCTAGGGCCTTCTGACCCCAGCAAGCTACCCAGGGGTCCACATCTCTCCCTGGACTTGCAATATAGGCCACAGGGTGCCCCCTTGCCCTCCACCTAGGGGCCTCTGACCCCAGCAAGCTACCCAGGGCTCCACTTCTCTCCCTGGACTTGCAGAAGAGGCCCCAGGGTGCCCCCTTGCCCTCCACCCAGGGTTATTGACCCCAGCAAGCTACCCAGGGCTCCACCTCTCTCCCTAGACTTGCAGTCGAGGCCCCAAGGTGCCCCCTTGCCCTCCACCCAAGGGCTACTGACCCCAGCAAGCTACCCTGGGCTCCACTTCTCTCCCTGGACTCTCAGTAGAGGCCCCAGGGTACCCTGTGGCCCTCCACCTAGGGGCCTCTGACCCCAGCAAGCTACCCTGGGTTCCACCTCTCGCCCTGGATTTGCAGTAGAGGCCCCAGAGTGCCCATTGGCCCCTTCACCTAGGGGTCTCTGACCCCAGCAAGCTACCGAGGGGTCCCCCTCTCTCCCTGGACTTTCAGTAGAGGCCCCAGGGTGCCCCTTGGCCCTCCACCTAGGGGCCTCTGACACCAGCAAGCTTCCCAGTGATTCACCTCTCTCCCTGGACTTGCAGTAAAGGGCCCAGGGTACCCCGTGGCCCTCCACCTAGTTGCATCTGACACCAGCAAGCTACCTAGGGGTCCACCTCTCTCCCTGGACTTGCAGTATAGGCCTCAGGGTGCCCCCTGGTCCTCCACCTAGGGGCCCCTGACCCAAGCAAGCTTCCCAGGGGTCCACCTCTCTCCCTGGACTTGCAATAGAGGCCCCAGGGTGCCCTCTGGCCCTCCACCTGGGGGCCTCTGACCCCAGAAAGCTACCCAGGGGTCCACCTCTCTCCCTAGACTTGCAGACTAGGCCCCAGGGTGACCCTTGGCCCTCCACCTAGGGGCTTCTGACCCCAGCAAGCCGCCCAGGGGCCTGCCTATCTCCCTGGACTTGCAGTAGAGCCCCCAGGGTGCCCCATGGCCCTCCACCTAGGGCCGTCTGACCCCAGCAAGCTACTCAGGGCTCCACTTCTCTCCCTGGACTTGCAGTAGAGGCCCCAGGGTGCCCCCTTGCCCTCCACCCAGGGGCTACTGACCCCAGCAAGCTACCCAGGGCTCCACCTCTCTCCCTGGACTTGCAGTAGAGGCCCCAGGGTGCCCCCTGGCCCTCCAACTAGGGGCATCTAACACCAGCAAGCTACCCAGGGGTCCACCTCTCTCCCTGGACTTGCAGTATAGGCCCCAGGGTGCCCTCTGGCCCTCCACCTAGGGGCATCTGACACCAGTAAGCTACCCAGGGGTCCACCTCTCTCCCTGGACTTGCAGTAGAGGCCCCAGGGTACCCCGTGGCCCTCCACCTAGGGACCTTTGACCCCAGCAAGCTACCCAGGGGCCTACCTATCTCCCTGTACTTGCAGTAGAGTCCCCAGGGTGCCCCATGGCCCTCCACCTTGGGCCCTCTGACCCCAGCAAGCTACCCAGGGCTCCAACTCTCTCCCTGGACTTGCAGTATAGGACCCAGGGTGCCCCCTGGTCCTCCACCTAGGGGCCCCTGACCCAAGCAAGCTGCCCAGGGGTCCACCTCTCTCCCTGGACTTGCAATAGAGGCCCCAGGGTGCCCCTTGGCCCTCCACCTAGGGGCCTCTGACCCCAGAAAGCTACCCAGGGGTCCACCTCTCTCCCTAGACTTGCAGACTAGGCCCCAGGGTGTCCCTTGGCCCTCCACCTAGGGGCCTCTGACCCCAGCAAGCTACCCAGGGGCCTACCTATCTCCCTGGACTTGCAGTAGAGTCCCCAGGGTGCCCCATGGCCCTCCACCTAGGGCCCTCTGACCCCAGCAAGCTACCCAGGGCTCCAACTCTCTCCCTGGACTAGCAGTATATGCCCCAGGGTGCCCCCTGGTCCTCCACCTAGGGGCCGCTGACCCAAGCAAGCTGCCCAGAGGTCCACCTCTCTCCCTGGACTTGCAATAGAGGCCCCTGGGTGCCCCCTGGCCCTCCCCCTAGGGGCCTCTGACACCAGCAAGCTGCCCTGGGGTCCACCTCTCTCCCTGGACTTGCAATAGAGGCCCCAGGGTGCCCCTTGGCCCTCCACCTAGGGGCCTCTGACCCCAGAAAGCTACCCAGGAGTCAACCTCTCTCCCTAGACTTGCAGACTAGGCCCCAGGGTGACCCTTGGCCCTCCACCTAGGGGCCTCTGACCCCAGCAAGCTGCCCAGGGGCCTGCCTATCTCCCTGGACTTGCAGTAGTGTCCCCAGGGTGCCCCATGGCCCTCCTCGTAATGCCCTCTGACCCCAGCAAGCTACCCAGGGGTCCAACTCTCTCCCTGGACTTGCAGTAGAGGCTCCAGGGTACCCCGTGGCCCTCCACCCAGGGGCCTCTGAACCCAGCAAGCTACCGAGCGGTCCACCTCTCTCCCTGGACTTATAGTAGAGGCCCTACGGTGCCCCCTGGCCCTCCCCTTAGGGGCTACTGACCCCAGCAAGCTTCCCAGTGATTCACCTCTCTCCCTGGACTTGCAGTAGAGGCCCTAGGCTGCCCTCTGGCCCTCCACCTATTGGCCTCTGACCCCAGCAAGCTACCCAGGGCTTCACCTCTCTCCCTGGACTTGCAGTAGAGGCCCCAGGGTGCCCATTGGCCCTCCACCTAGGGCCTCTGACCCCAGCAAGCTACCGAGGGGTCCACCTCTCTCCCTGGACTTTCAGTAGAGGCCCCAGGGTGCCCCTTGGCCCTCCACCTAGGGGCCTCTGACCCCAGCAAGCTACCGAGGGGTCCACCTCTCTCCCTGGACTTGCAGTATAGGCCACAGGGTGCCGCCTTGCCCTCCACCTAGGGGCCTCTGAACCCAGCAAGCTACCCAGGGCTCCACCTCTCTCCCTGGACTTGCAGCAGAGGCCCCAGGGTGCCCCCTTGCCCTCCACCCAGGGGCTACTGACCCCAAAAAGCTACCCATGGCTCCACCTCTCTCCCTGAACTTGCAGTAGAGGCCCCAGGGTACCCCGTGGCCCTCCACCTAGTGGCCTCTGACCCCAGCAAGCTACCCAGGGGTCCACCTCTCTCCCTGGACTTGCAGTAGAGGCCCCAGGGACCCCGTGGCCCTCCACCTAGGGGCCTCTGAACCCAGCAAGCTACCCAGGGCTCCACCTCTCTCCCTGGACTTGCAGTAGAGGCTGCAGGGTGCCCTCTGGCCCTCCACTTAGGGGCCTCTGACCCCAGCAAGCTACCCAGGGCTCCACCTCTCTCCCTGGACTTGCAGTAGAGGCTGCAGGGTGCCCATTGGCCCTCCACCTAGGGGTCTCTGACCCCAGCAAGCTACCGAGGGGTCCACCTCTCTCCCTGGGCTTGCAATAGAGGCCCCAGGGTGCCCCGTGACCCTCCACCTAGGGGCCTCTGACCTCAGCAAGCTACCCAGGGGTCCACATCTCTCCGTGGACTTGCAGTAGACGCCGCTGGGTGCCCCCTGGCCCTCCACCTAGGGGCCTCTGACCCCAGCAAGCTACCCAGGGGTCCACCTCTCTCCCTAGACTTGCAGAAAAGGCCCCAGGGTGACCCTTGGCCCTCCACCTAGGGACCTCTGACCCCAGCAAGCTACCCAGGGGCCTACCTATCTCCCTGGACTTGCAGTAGAGTCCCCAGGGTGCCCCATGGCCCTCCACCTTGGGCCCTCTGACCCCAGCAAGCTACCCAGGGCTCCAACTCTCTCCCTGGACTTATAGTAGAGGCCCTACGGTGTCCCCTGGCCCTCCCCTTAGGGGCTACTGACCCCAGCAAGCTTCCCAGTGATTCACCTCTCTCCCTGGACTTGCAGTAGAGGCCCCAGGGTGCCCCCTTGCCCTCCACCTAGGGGCCTCCGAACCCAGCAAACTACCCAGGGGTCCAGCTCTCTCCCTGGACTTTCAATAGAGGCCCCAGGGTGCCCTCTTGCCCTCCACCCAAGGGCTACTGACCCCAGCAAGCTACCCAGGGCTCCACCTCTCTCCCTGGACTTGTAGTAGAGGCCCTAGGCTGCCCTCTGGCCCTCCACCTAGGGGCCTCTGACCCCTGCAAGCTACCGAGGGGTCCATCTTTCTCCCTGGACTTGCAATAGAGGCCCCAGGGTGCCCTCTTGCCCTCCACCCAAGGGCTACTGACCCCAGCAAGCTACCCAGGGGTCCACCTCTCTCCCTAGACTTGCAGACTAGGCCCCAGGGTGACCCATGGCCCTCCACCTAGGGGCTTCTGACCCCAGCAAGCTGCCCAGGTGCCTGCCTATCTCCCTGGACTTGCAGTAGAGTCCCCAGGGTGCCCCATGGCCCTCCACCTAGGGCCCTCTGACCCCAGCAAGCTACCCAGGGGTCCACATCTCTCACTGGACTTGCAGTATAGGCCACAGGGTGCCCCCTTGCCCTCCACCTAGGGGCCTCTGACCCCAGCAAGCTACCCAGGGCTCCACTTCTCTCCCTGGACTTGCAGTAGAGGCCCCAGGGTGCCCCCTTGCCCTCCACCTAGGGGCCTCCGAACCCAGCAAACTACCCAGGGGACCAGCTCTCTCCCTGGACTTGCAATAGAGGCCCCAGGGTGCCCTCTGGCCCTCCAACTAGGGGCCTCTGACCCCAGCAAGCTACCCAGGGGTCCACCTCTCTCCTTGGACTTGCAGTATAGGCCCCAGGGTGCCCCCTGACCCTCCACCTAGGGGCCTCTGACCCCAGCAAGCTACCCTGGAGTCCACCTCTCTTCCTGGACTTGCAGTAGAGGCCCCAGGGTGCCCCTTGGCCCTCCATCTAGGGGCCTCTGACCCCAGCAAGCTACCGAGGGGTCCACCTCTCTCCCTGGACATGCAGTAGAGGCCCCAGGGTGCCCCGTGGCCCACCACCTAGGGGCTTCTGACCCCAGCAAGCTACCCAGGGGTCCACATCTCTCTTTGGACTTGCAGTGGAGGCCCCTGGGTGTCCCCTGGCCCTCCACCTAGGGGCCTCTGACCCTAGCAAGCTACCCGGGGTTCCAGCTCTCTCCCTGGACTTGCAATAGAGGCCCCAGGGTGCCCCCTTGCCCTCCACCCAGGGGCTACTGACCCCAGCAAGCTACTCAGGGCTCCAACTCTCTCCCTGGACTTGTAGTAGAGGCCCTACGCTGCCCTCTGGCCTTCCACCTAGGGGCCTCTGACCCCAGCAAGCTACCCAAGGCTTCACCTCTCTCCCTGGACTTGCAGAAGAGGCCCCAGGGTGCCCTTTGGCCCTCCACCTAGGGGCCTCTGACCCCAGCAAGCTACCGAGGGGTCCACCTCTCTCCCTGGACTTGCAGTAGAGGCCGCAGGGTGCCTCTTGGCCCTCCACCTAGGGGCCTCTGACCCCAGATAGCTACCCAGGGGTCCACCTCTCTCCCTAGACTTGCAGACTAGGCCCCAGGGTGACCCTTGGCCCTCCACCTAGGGGCCTCTGACCCCAGCAAGCTACCCAGGGGCCTACCTATCTCCCTGGACTTGCAGTAGAGTCCCCAGGGTGCCCCATGGCCCTCCACCTAGGGCCCTCTGAACCCAGCAGGCTACCCAGGGCTCCAACCCTCTCCCTGGACTAGCAGTATAGGCCCCAGGGTGCCCCCTGGTCCTCCACCTAGGGGCCACTGACCCAAGCAAGCTGCCCAGAGGTCCACCTCTCTCCCTGGACTTGCAATAGAGGCCCCAGGGTGCCCCCTGGCCCTCCACCTAGGGGCCTCTGACCGCAGCAAGCTACCCAGGGGTCCACATCTCTCCCTGGACTTGCAGTAGAGGCCCCAGGGTACCCCCTGGCCCTCCAACTAGGGGTCTCTGACCCCAGCAAGCTACCCATGGGTCCACCTCTCTCCCTGGACTTGCAGTATAGGACCCAGGGTGCCCCCTGGCCCTCCAACTAGGGGCATCTAACACCAGCAAGCTACCCAGGGGTCCACCTCTCTCCCTGGACTTGCAGTATAGGCCCCAGGGTGCCCCCTGGCCCTCCACCTAGGGGCCTCTGACCCCAGCAAGCTACCCAGGGGTCCACATCTCTCCCTGGACTTGCAGTAGAGGCCCCAGGGTACCGCCTGGCCCTCCAACTAGGGCCTCTGACCCCAGCAAGCTACCCATGGGTCCACCTCTCTCCCTGGACTTGCAGTATAGGACCCAGGGTGCCCCCTGGCCCTCCAACTAGGGGCATCTAACACCAGCAAGCTACCCAGGGGTCCACCTCTCTCCCTGGACTTGCAGTATAGGCCCCAGGGTGCCCTCTGGCCCTCCACCTAGGGGCATCTGACACCAGCAAGCTACCCAGGGGTCCACCTCTCTCCCTGGACTTGCAGTATAGGCCCCATTGTGCCCTCTGGCCCTACATCTAGGGGCCTCTGACCCCAGCAAGCTACCCAGAGGTCCACATCTCTCCCTGGACTTGCAGTAGAGGCCCCAGGGTACCCCATGGCCCTCCACCTAGGGGCCTCTGAACCCAGCAAGCTACCCAGGGGTCCAGCTCTCTCCCTGGACTTGCAATAGAGGCGCCAGGGTGCCCCCTTGCCCTCCACCCAGGGGCTACTGACCCCAGCAAGCTACCCAGGGCTCCACCTCTCTCCCTGGACTTGTAGTAGAGGCCCAAGGCTGCCCTCTGGCCCTCCACCTAGGGGCCTCTGACCCCAGAAAGCTACCCAGGGGTCCACCTCTCTCCCTAGACTTGCAGACTAGGCCCCAGGGTGCCCCTTGGCCCTCCACCTAGGGGCTTCTGACCCCAGCAAGCTGCCCAGGGGCCTTCCTATCTCCCTGGACTTGCAGTAGAGTCCCCAGGGTGCCCCATGGCCCTCCACCTTGGGCCCTCTGACACCAGCAAGCTACCCAGGGCTCCAACTCTCTCCCTGGACTTGCAGTATAGGCCCCAGGGTGCCCCCTGGTCCTCCACCTAGGGGCCCCTGACCCAAGCAAGCTGCCCAGAGGTCCACCTCTCTCCCTGGACTTGCAATAGAGGCCCCAGGGTGCCCCCTGGCCCTCCCCCTAGGGGCCTCTGACACCAGCAAGCTTCCTAGGGCTCCAACTCTCTCCCTGGACTTGCAGTATAGGCCTCAGGGTGCACCCTGGTCCTCCACCTAGGGGCCCCTGACCCAAGCAAGCTGCCCAGGGGTCCACCTCTCTCCCTGGACTTGCAATAGAGGCCCCAGGGTGCCCCTTGGCCCTCCACCTAGGGGCCTCTGACCCCAGAAAGCTACCCAGGGGTCCACCTCTCTCCCTAGACTTGCAGACTAGGCCCCAGGGTGACCCTTGGCCCTCCACCTAGGGGCCTCTGACCCCAGCAAGCTACCCAGGGGCCTACCTATCTCCCTGATCTTGCAGTAGAGACCCCATGGTGCCCCATGGCCCTCCACCTAGGGCCCTCTGACCCCAGCAAGCTACCCAGGGCTCCAACTCTCTCCCTGGACTAGCAGTATAGGCCCCAGGGTGCCCCCTGGTCCTCCACCTAGGGGCCCCTGACCCAAGAAAGCTGCCCAGATGTCCACCTCTCTCCCTGGACTTGCAATAGAGGCCCCAGGGTGCCCCCTGGCCCTCCACCTAGGGGCCTCTGACCCCAGCAAACTACCCAGGGGTCCACCTCTCTTCCTGGACTTGCAGTAGAGGCCCTACGGTGCCCCGTGGTCCTCCCCCTAGAGGCCTCTGACACCAGCAAGCTTCTCAGTTGTCCACCTCTCTCCCTAGACTTGCAGTATAGGCCCCAGGGTGACCCTTGGCCCTCCACCTAGGGGCCTCTGACCCCAGCAAGCTACCCAGGGTCCACCTATCTCCCTGGACTTGCAGTAGAGTTCCCAGGGTGCCCCATGGCCCTCCACCTAGGGCCCTCTGACCCCAGCAAGCTACCCAGGGCTCCAACTCTCTCCCTGGAATAGCAGTATATTCCTTACGGTTCCCCCTGGTCCTCCACCTAGGGGCCCCTGACCCAAGCAAGCTGCCCAGAGGTCCACCTCTCTCCCTGGACTTGCAATAGAGGCCCAAGGGTGCCCCCTGGCCCTCCCCCTAGGGGCCTCTGACACCAGCAAGCTTCCCAGTGGTCCACCTCTCTCCCTGGACTTGCAGTAGAGGCCCCAAGGTGACCCTTAGCCCTCCACCTAGGGACCTCTGATCCCAGCAAGCTACCCAGGGGCCTACCTATCTCCCTTGACTTGATGTAGAGTCCCCAGGGTGCCCCATGGCCCTCCACCTTGGGCCCTCTGACCCCAGCAAGCTACCCAGGGCTCCAACTCTTTCCCTGGACTTGCAGTATAGGCCCCAGGGTGCCCCCTGGTCCTCCACCTAGGGGCCCCTGACCCAAGCAAGCTGCCCAGGGGTCCACCTCTCTCCCTGGACTTGCAATAGAGGCCCCAGGGTGCCCCTTGGCCCTCCACCTAGGGGCCTCTGACCCCAGAAAGCTACCCAGGGGTCCACATCTCTCCCTAGACTTGCAGACTAGGCCCCAGGGTGACCCTTGGCCCTCCACCTAGGGGCCTCTGACCCCAGCAAGCTACCCAGGGCTCCACCTCTCTCCTTGGACTTGTAGTAGAGGCCCTAGGCTGCCCTCTGGCCCTCCACCTAGGGGCCTCTGGCCCCAGCAAGCTACCCAGGGCTCCACCTCTCTCCCTGGACTTGCAGTCGAGGCCCCAGGTTGACCCTTGGCCCTTCACCTAGGGCCCTTTGACCCCAGCAAGCTACCCAGGGGTCCACCTCTCTCCCTGGACTTGCAGTATAGGCCACAGGGTGCCCCCTTGCCCTCCACCTAGGGGCCTCTGACACCAGCAAGCTACCCAGGGCTCCACCTCTCTCCCTGGACTTGCAGTAGAGACCCCAGGGTGCCCCCTTGCCCTCCACCCAGGGGCTACTGGCCCCAGCAAGCTACCCAGGGCTCCACCTCTCTCCCTGGACTTGCAGTAGAGGCCCCAGGGTACCCCGTGGCCCTCCACCTAGGGCCCTTTGACCCCAGCAAGCTACCCAGGGCTCCACCTCTCTCCCTGGACTTGTAGTAGAGGCCCTAGGCTGCCCTCTGGCCCTCCACCTAGGGGCCTCTGACCCCAGCAAGCTACCCAGGGCTCCACCTCTCTCCCTGGACTTGCAGTCGAGGCCCCAGGTTGACCCTTGGCCCTTCACCTAGGGCCCTTTGACCCCAGCAAGCTACCCAGGGGTCCACCTCTCTCCCTGGACTTGCAGTATAGGCCACAGGGTGCCCCCTTGCCCTCCACCTAGGGGCCTCTGACACCAGCAAGCTACCCAGGGCTCCACCTCTCTCCCTGGACTTGAAGTAGAGACCCCAGGGTGCCCCCTTGCCCTCCACCCAGGGGCTACTGGCCCCAGCAAGCTACCCAGGGCTCCACCTCTCTCCCTGGACTTGCAGTAGAGGCCCCAGGGTACCCCGTGGCCCTCCACCTAGGGCCCTTTGACCCCATCAAGCTACCCAGGGCTCCAACTCTCTCCCTGGACTTGCAGTATAGGCCCCAGGGTGCCCCCTGGTCCTCCACCTAGGGGCCTCTGACCCAAGCAAGCTGCCCAGAGGTCCACCTCTCTCCCTGGACTTGCAATAGAGGCCCCAGGGTGCCCCCTGGCCCTCCCCCTAGGGGCCTCTGACACCAGCAAGCTTCCTAGGGCTCCAACTCTCTCCCTGGACTTGCAGTATAGGCCCCAGGGTGCCCCCTGGTCCTCCACCTAGGGGCCCCTGACCCAAGCAAGCTGCCCAGGGCTCCACCTCTCTCCCTGGACTTGCAATAGAGGCCCCAGGGTGCCCCTTGGCCCTCCACCTAGGGGCCTCTGACCCCAGAAAGCTACCCAGGGGTCCACCTCTCTCCCTAGACTTGCAGACTAGGCCCCAGGGTGACCCTTGGCCCTCCACCTAGGGGCCTCTGACCCCAGCAAGCTACCCAGGGGCCTACCTATCTCCCTGATCTTGCAGTAGAGACCCCATGGTGCCCCATGGCCCTCCACCTAGGGCCCTCTGACCCCAGCAAGCTACCCAGGGCTCCAACTCTCTCCCTGGACTAGCAGTATAGGCCCCAGGGTGCCCCCTGGTCCTCCACCTAGGGGCCCCTGACCCAAGAAAGCTGCCCAGATGTCCACCTCTCTCCCTGGACTTGCAATAGAGGCCCCAGGGTGCCCCCTGGCCCTCCCCCTAGGGGCCTCTGACCCCAGCAAGCAACCCAGGGGTCTACCTCTCTCCCTGGACTTTTAGTAGAGGCCCCGGGGTGCCCCCTGGCCCTCCACCTAGGGGCCTCTGACCCCAGCAAACTACCCAGGGGTCCACCTCTCTTCCTGGACTTGCAGTAGAGGCCCTACGGTGCCCCGTGGCCCTCCCCCTAGAGGCCTCTGACACCAGCAAGCTTCTCAGTGGTCCACCTCTCTCCCTAGACTTGCAGTAGAGGCCCCATGGTGACCCTTGGCCCTCCACCTAGGGGCCTCTGACCCCAGCAAGCTACCCAGGGTCCACCTATCTCCCTGGACTTGCAGTAGAGTTCCCAGGGTGCCCCATGGCCCTCCACCTAGGGCCCTCTGACCCCAGCAAGCTACCCAGGGCTCCAACTCTCTCCCTGGAATAGCAGTATATTCCCTACGGTTCCCCCTGGTCCTCCACCTAGGGGCCCCTGACCCAAGCAAGCTGCCCAGAGGTCCACCTCTCTTCCTGGACTTGCAATAGAGGCCCAAGGGTGCCCCCTGGCCCTCCCCCTAGGGGCCTCTGACACCAGCAAGCTTCCCAGTGGTCCACCTCTCTCCCTGGACTTGCAGTAGAGGCCCCAAGGTGACCCTTAGCCCTCCACCTAGGGACCTCTGATCCCAGCAAGCTACCCAGGGGCCTACCTATCTCCCTTGACTTGCAGTAGAGTCCCCAGGGTGCCCCCTGGCCCTCCACCTTGGGCCCTCTGACCCCAGCAAGCTACCCAGGGCTCCAACTCTTTCCCTGGACTTGCAGTATAGGCCCCAGGGTGCCCCCTGGTCCTCCACCTAGGGGCCCCTGACCCAAGCAAGCTGCCCAGGGGTCCACCTCTCTCCCTGGACTTGCAATAGAGGCCCCAGGGTGCCCCTTGGCCCTCCACCTAGGGGCCTCTGACCCCAGAAAGCTACCCAGGGGTCCACATCTCTCCCTAGACTTGCAGACTAGGCCCCAGGGTGACCCTTGGCCCTCCACCTAGGGGCCTCTGACCCCAGCAAGCTACCCAGGGCTCCACCTCTCTCCCTGGACTTGTAGTAGAGGCCCTAGGCTGCCCTCTGGCCCTCCACCTAGGGGCCTCTGGCCCCAGCAAGCTACCCAGGGCTCCACCTCTCTCCCTGGACTTGCAGTCGAGGCCCCAGGTTGACCCTTGGCCCTTCACCTAGGGCCCTTTGAACCCAGCAAGCTACCCAGGGGTCCACCTCTCTCCCTGGACTTGCAGTATAGGCCACAGGGTGCCCCCTTGCCCTCCACCTAGGGGCCTCTGACACCAGCAAGCTACCCAGGGCTCCACCTCTCTCCCTGGACTTGCAGTAGAGACCCCAGGGTGCCCCCTTGCCCTCCACCCAGGGGCTACTGGCCCCAGCAAGCTACCCAGGGCTCCACCTCTCTCCCTGGACTTGCAGTAGAGGCCCCAGGGTACCCCGTGGCCCTCCACCTAGGGCCCTTTGACCCCAGCAAGCTACCCAGGGCTCCACCTCTCTCCCTGGACTTGTAGTAGAGGCCCTAGGCTGCCCTCTGGCCCTCCACCTAGGGGCCTCTGACCCCAGCAAGCTACCCAGGGCTCCACCTCTCTCCCTGGACTTGCAGTCGAGGCCCCAGGTTGTCCCTTGGCCCTTCACCTAGGGCCCTCTGACCCCAGCAAGCTACCCAGGGGTCCACCTCTCTCCCTGGACTTGCAGTATAGGCCACAGGGTGGCCCCTTGCCCTCCACCTAGGGGCCTCTGACACCAGCAAGCTACCCAGGGCTCCACCTCTCTCCCTGGACTTGAAGTAGAGACCCCAGGGTGCCCCCTTGCCCTCCACCCAGGGGCTACTGGCCCCAGCAAGCTACCCAGGGCTCCACCTCTCTCCCTGGACTTGCAGTAGAGGCCCCAGGATACCCCGTGGCCCTCCACCTAGGGCCCTTTGACCCCATCAAGCTACCCAGGGGTCCACCTCTCTCCCTGGACTTGCAGTATAGGCCACAGGGTGCCCCCTTGCCCTCCACCTAGGGGCCTCTGACCCCAGCAAGCTACCCAGGGCTCCACCTCTCTCCCTGGACTTGCAGTAGAGACCCCAGGGTGCCCCCTTGCCCTCCACCCAGGGGCTACTGGCCCCAGCAAGCTACCCAGGGCTCCACCTCTCTCCCTGGACTTGCAGTAGAGGCCCCAGGGTACCCCGTGGCCCTCCACCTAGGGGCCTCTGACCCCCGCAAGCTACCCAGGGGTCCAGCTTTCTCCCTGGACTTGCAGTAGAGGCCCCAGGGTACCACGTGGCCCTCCACCTAGGGGCCTCTGAACCCAGCAAGCTACCCAGGGGTCCAGCTTTCTCCCTGGACTTGCAGTAGAGGCCCCAGGGTACCACGTGGCCCTCCACCTAGGGGCCTCTGAACCCAGCAAGCTACCCAGGGGTCCACCTCTCTCCCTGGACTTATAGTAGAGTTTCCAGGGTGCCCCCTGGCCCTCCACCTAGGGGCCTCTGAGTCCAGCAAGCTACCCAGGGGTCCACCTCTCTCCCTGGACTTATAGTAGAGTTTCCAGGGTGCCCCCTGGCCCTCCACCTAGGGGCCTCTGAGTCCAGCAAGCTACCCAGGGGTCCACATCTCTCCCTGGACTTGCAGTAGAGGCCCCAGGGTACCCCCTGGCCCTCCAACTAGGGGCCTCTGACCCCAGCAAGCTACCCAGGGGTCCACCTCTCTCTTTGGACTTGCAGTATAGGCCCCAGGGTGCCCCCTGGCCCTCCACCTAGGGGCATCTGACCCCAGCAAGCTACCCAGGGGTCCACCTCTCTCCCTGGACTTGCAGTAAAGGACCCAGGGTGCCCCCTGGCCCTCCACCTAGGGGCATCTAACACCAGCAAGCTACCCAGGGGTCCACCTCTCTCCCTGGACTTGCAGTATAGGCCCCAGGGTGCCCTCTGGCCCTCCACCTAGGGGCATCTGACACCAGCAAGCTACCCAGGGGTCCACCTCTCTCCCTGGACTTGCAGTATAGGCCCCAGTGTGCCCTCTGGCCTTCCACCTAGGGGCCTCTGACCCCAGCAAGCTACCCAGAGGTCCACATCTCTCCCTGGACTTGCAGTAGAGGCCCCAGGGTACCCCATGGCCCTCCACCTAGGGGCCTCTGAACCCAGCAAGCTACCCAGGGGTCCAGCTCTCTCCCTGGACTTGCAGTAGAGGCCCCAGGGTGCCCCCTTGCCCTCCACCCAGGGGCTACTGACCCCAGCAAGCTACCCAGGGCTCCACCTCTCTCCCTGGACTTGTAGTAGAGGCCCTAGGCTGCCCTCTGGCCCTCCACCTAGGGACCTCTGACCCTAGCAAGCTACCCAGAGCTCCACATCTCTCCCTGGACTTGCAGTAGAGGCTCCAGGGTGCCCATTTGCCCTCCACCTAGGGGTCTCTGACCCCAGCAAGTTACCGAGGGGTCCACCTCTCTCCCTGGACTTGCATTAGAGGCCCCAGGGTGCCCCGTAAACCTCCACCTAGGGGCCTCTGACCCCAGCAAGCTACCCAGGGGTCCACATCTCTCCCTTGTCTTGCAGTAGACGCCGCTGAGTGACCCCTGGCCCTCCACCTAGGAGCCTCTGACCCCAGCAAGCTACCCAGGGGTCCACCTCTCTCCCTGGACTTTTAGTAGAGGCCCCAGGGTGCCCCTGGCCCTCCACCTAGGGGCCTCTGACCCCAGCAAACTACCCAGGGGTCCACCTCTCTTCCTGGACTTGCAGTAGAGGCCCTACGGTGCCCCCAGGCCCTCCCCCTAGGGGCCTCTGACACCAGCAAGCTTCCCAGTGGTCCACCTCTCTCCCTAGACTTTCAGTAGAGGCCCCAGGGTGACCCTTGGCCCTCCACCTAGGGGCCTCTGACCCCAGCAAGCTACCCAGGGGCCTACCTATCTCCCTGCACTTGCAGTTGAGTCCCCAGGGTGCCCCATGACCCTCCACCCAGGGCCCTCTGACCCCAGCAAGCTACCCTGGGCTCCAACTCTCTCCCTGGACTTGCAGTATAGGCCCCAGGGTGCCCCCTGGTCCTCCACCTAGGGGCCCCTGACCCAAGCAAGCTGCCCAGGGGTCCACCTCTCTCCCTACACTTGCAATAGAGGCCCCAGGGTGCCCCCTGGCCCTCCCCCTAGGGGCCTCTGACACCAGCAAGCTACCCAGTGGTCCACATCTCTCCCTAGACTTGCAGTAGAGGCCCCAGGGTGACCCTTGGCCCTCCACCTAGGGGCCTCTGACCCCAGCAAGCTACCCAGGGCCCTACCTATCTCCCTGGACTTGCAGTAGAGTTCCCAGGGTGCCCAATGGCCCTCCAACTAGGGCCCTCTGACCCTAGCAAGCTACCCAGGGCTCCAACTCTCTCCCTGGACTTGCAGTATAGGCCCCAGGGTGCCCCTGGTCCTCCACCTAGGGGCCCCTGACCCAAGCAACCTGCCCAGGGGTCCACCTCTCACCCTGGACTTGCAAGAGAGGCCCCAGGGTGGCAAATGGCCCTCCACCTAGGGGCCTCTGACCCCAGAAAGCTACCCAGGGGTCCACCTCTCTCCCTAGACTTGCAGACTAGGCCCCAGGGTGACCCTTGGCCCTCCACCTAGGGGCCTCTGACCCCAGCAAGCTGCCCAGGGGCCTGCCTATCTCCCTGGACTTGCAGTAGAGTCCCCAGGGTGCCCCATGGCCCTCCACGTAGGGCCCTCTGACCCCAGCAAGCTACCCAGGGGTCCACCTCTCTCCCTGGACTTGAAGTATAGGCCACAGGGTGCCCCCTTGCCCTCCACCTAGGGGCCTCTGACCCCAGCAAGCTACCCAGGGCTCCACTTCTCTCCCTGGACTTGCAGTAGAGGCCGAAGGGTGCCCCCTTGCCCTCCACCCAGGGACTACTGACCCCAGCAAGCTACCCAGGGCTCCACCTCTCTCCCTGGACTTGCAGTAGAGGCCCCAGGGTACCCCGTGGCCCTCCACCTAGGGGCCTCTGAACCCAGCAAGCTACCCAGGGGTCCACCTCTCTCCCTGGACTTGCAGTAGAGGCCTGAGGGTACCCCGTGGCCCTCCACCTAGGGGCCTCTGAACCCAGCAAGCTACTCAGGGGTCCAGCTCTCCCCCTGGACTTGCAGTATAGGCCCCAGGGTGCCCCCTGGTCCTCCACCTAGGGGCCACTGACCCAAGCAAGCTGCCCAGGGGTCCACCTCTCTCCCTGGACTTGTAGTAGAGGCCCTAGGCTGCCCTCTGGCCCTCCACCTAGGGGCCTCTGACCCCAGCAAGCTACCGAGAGGTCCACCTCTCTCCCTGGACTTGCAAAAGAGGACCCAGGGTGCCCCCTGACCCTCCACCTAGGGGCCTCTGACCCCAGCAAGCTACCCAGGGGTCCACATCTCTACCTGGACTTGCAGTAGACGAACCTGGGTGCCCCCTGGCCCTCCACCTAGGGGCCTCTGATCCCAGCAAGCTACCCAGGGCTCCACCTCTCTCCCTGGACTTATAGTAGAGGCCCCAGGGTGCCCCCTGGCCCTCCACCTAGGGGCCTCTGACCCCAGCAAACTACCCAGGGGTCCACCTCTCTTCCTGGACTTGCAGTAGAGTCCCCAGGGTGACCCTTGGCCCTCCACCTAGGGGTCTCTGACCCCAGCAAGCTACCCAGGGTCCTACCTAACTCCCTGGACTTGCAGTAGAGTCCCCAGGGTGCCCCATGGCCCTTCACCTAGGGGCCTCTGACCCCAGCAAACTACCCAGGGCTTCAACTCTCTCCCTGGACTTGCAGTATAGGCCTCAGTGTGCCCCCTTGTCCTCCACCTAGGGGCCCCTGACCCAAGCAAGCTGCCCAGGGGTCCACCTCTCTCCCTGGACTTGCAATAGAGGCCCCAGGGTGCCCCTTGGCCCTCCACCTAGGGGCCTCTGACCCCAGAAAGCTACCCAGGGGTCCACCTCTCTCCCTGGACTTGCAGTAGAGTCCCCAGGGTGCCCCATGGCCCTCCACCTAGGGCCCTCTGACCCCAGCAAGCTACCCAGGGGTCCACATCTCTCCCTGGACTTGCAGTATAGGCCTGAGGTGCCCCCTTGCCCTCCACCTAGGGCCCTCTGACACCAGCAAGCTACCCAGGGCTCCACCTCTCTCCCTGGACTTGCAGTAGAGGCCCCAGGGTGCCCCCTTGCCCTCCACCCAGGGGCTACTGACCCCAGCAAGCTACCTAGGGCTCCACCTCTCTCCCTGGACTTGCAGTAGAGGCCCCAGGGTACCCCGTGGCCCTCCACCTAGGGGCCTTTGAGTCCAGCAAGCTACCCAGGGGTCCACATCTCTCCCTGGACTTGCAGTAGAGGCCCCAGGGTACCCCGTGGCCCTCCACCTAGGGGCCTCCGAACCCAGCAAGCTACCCAGGGGTCCAGCTCTCTCGCTGGACTTGCAATAGAGGCCCCAGGGTGCCCTCTTGCCCTCCACCCAAGGGCTACTGACCCCAGCAAGCTACCCAGGGCTCCACCTCTCTCCCTGGACTTGTAGTAGAGGCCCTAGGCTGCCCTCTGGCCCTCCACCTAGGGGCCTCTGACCCCAGCAAGCTACCCAGGGCTCCACCTCTCTCCCTGGACTTGCAGTAGAGGCCCCAGGGTGCCCATTGGCCCTCAACCTAGGGGTCTCTGACCCCAGCAAGCTACCGAGGGGTCCACCTCTCTCCCTGGACTTGCAATAGAGGCCCCAGGGTGCCCCCTGACCCTCCATCTAGGGGCCTCTGACCCCAGCAAGCTACCCAGGGGTCCACATCTCTCCCTGGACTTGCAGTAGAGGCCCCAGGGTGCCCCATGGCCCTCCACCTTGGGCCCTCTGACCCCAGCAAGCTACCCAGGGCTCCAACTCTCTCCCTGGACTTGCAGTATAGGCCCCAGGGTGCCCCCTGGTCCTCCACCTAGGGGCCCCTGACCCAAGCAAGCTGCCCAGGGGTCCACCTCTCTCACTGGAATTGCAATAGAGGCCCCAGGGTGCCCCTTGGCCCTCCACCTAGGGGCCTCTGACCCCAGAAAGCTACCCAGGGGTCCACCTCTCTCCCTAGACTTGCAGACTATGCCCCAGGGTGACCCTTGGCCCTCCACCTAGGGGCCTCTGACCCCAGCAAGCTACCCAGGGGCCTACCTATCTCCCTGGACTTGCAGTAGAGTCCCCAGGGTGCCCCATGGCCCTCCACCTAGGGCCCTCTGACCCCAGCAAGCTACCCAGGGCTTCAACTCTCTCCCTGGACTAGCAGTATAGGCCCCAGGGTGCCCCCTGGTCCTCCACCTAGGGGCCCCCTACCCAAGCAAGCTGCCCAGAGGTCCACCTCTCTCCCTGGACTTGCAATAGAGGCCCCAGGGTGCCCCCTGGCCCTCCCCCTAGAGGCCTCTGACACCAGCAAGCTTCACAGTGGTCCACCTCTCTCCCTAGACTTGCAGTAGAGGCCCCAGGGTGACCCTTGGCCCTCCACCTAGGGACCTCTGACCCCAGCAAGCTACCCAGGGGCCTACCTATCTCCCTGGACTTGCAGTAGAGTCCCCAGGGTGCCCCATGGCCCTCCACCTTGGACCCTCTGACCCCAGCAAGCTACCCAGGGCTCCAACTCTCTCCCTGGACTTGCAGTATAGGCCCCAGGGTGCCCCCTGGTCCTCCACCTAGGGGCCCCTGACCCAAGCTAGCTGCCCAGGGGTCCACCTCTCTCCCTGGACTTGCAGTAGTGTCCCCAGGGTACCCCATGGCCCTCCACGTAGGGCCCTCTGACCCCAGCAAGCTACCCAGGGATACAACTCTCTCCCTGGACTTGCAGTAGAGGCCCCAGGGTACCCCGTGGCCCTCCACCTAGGGGCCTCTGAACCCAGCAAGCTACCCAGGGGTCCAACTCTCTCCCTGGACTAGCAGTATAGGCCCCAGGGTGCCCCCTGGTCCTCCACCTAGGGGCCCCTGACCCAAGCAAGCTGCCCAGAGGTCCACCTCTCTCCCTGGACTTGCAATAGAGGCCCCAGGGTGCCCCCTGGCCCTCCCCCTAGAGGCCTCTGACACCAGCAAGCTTCACAGTGGTCCACCTCTCTCCCTAGACTTGCAGTAGAGGCCCCAGGGTGACCCTTGGCCCTCCACCTAGGGACCTCTGACCCCAGCAAGCTACCCAGGGGCCTACCTATCTCCCTGGACTTGCAGTAGAGTCCCCAGGGTGCCCCATGGCCCTCCACCTTGGACCCTCTGACTCAGCAAGCTACCCAGGGCTCCAACTCTCTCCCTGGACTTGCAGTATAGGCCCCAGGGTGCCCCCTGGTCCTCCACCTAGGGGCCCCTGACCCAAGCTAGCTGCCCAGGGGTCCACCTCTCTCCCTGGACTTGCAGTAGTGTCCCCAGGGTACCCCGTGGCCCTCCACCCAGGGGCCTCTGAACCCAGCAAGCTACCCAGGGGTCCACCTCTCTCCCTGGACTTATAGTAGAGGCCCTACGGTGCCCCCTGGCCCTCCCCTTAGGGGCTACTGACCCCAGCAAGCTTCCCAGTGATTCAGCTCTCTCCCTGGACTTGCAGTAGAGGCCCTAGGCTGCCCTCTGGCCCTCCACCTATTGGCCCCTGACCCCAGCAAGCTACCCATGGCTTCACCTCTCTCCCTGGACTTGCAGTAGAGGCCCCAGGGTGCCCATTGGCCCTCCACCTAGGGGCCTCTGACCCCAGCAAGCTACCGAGGGGTCCACCTCTTTCCCTGGACTTGCAGTAGAGGCCCCAGGGTGCCCCTTGGCCCTCCACCTAGGGGCCTCTGACCCCAGCAAGCTACCCAGGGGTCCACCTCTCTCCCTAGACTTGCAGACGAGGCCCAAGGGTGACCCTTGGCCCTCCACCTAGGGGCCTCTGACCCCAGCAAGCTGCCCAGGGGCCTGCCTATCTCCCTGGACTTGCAGTAGAGTCCCCAGGGTGCCCCATGGCCCTCCCCCTAGGGGCCTCTGAGACCAGCAAGCTTCCCAGTGGTCCACCTCTCTCCCTAGACTTGCAGTAGAGGCCCTACGGTGCCCCCTGGCCCTCCCCCTAGGGGCCTCTGACTCCAGCAAGCTACCCAGGGTCCACCTATCTCCCTGGACTTGCAGTAGAGTCCCCAGGGTGCCCCATGGCCCTCCACCTAGGGCCCTCTGACCCCAGCAAGCTACCCAGGGCTCCAACTCTCTCCCTGGACTTGCAGTATAGGCCTCAGGGTGCCCCCTGGTCCTCCACCTAGGGGCCTTGACCCTAGCAAACTACCCAGGGGTCCACCTCTCTCCCTGGACTTGCAGTAGAGGCCCTAGGGTGACCCTTGGCCCTCCACTTAGGGGTCTCTGAACCCAGCAAGCTACCCAGGGACCTACCTAACTCCCTGGACTTGCAGTAGAGTCCCCAGGGTGCCCCATGGCCCTCCACTCAGGGCCCTCTGACCCCAGCAAGCTACCCAGGGATCCACATCTCTCCCTGGACTTGCAGTATAGGTCACAGGGTGCCCCCTTGCCCTCCACCTAGGGGCCTCTGACCCCAGCAAGCTACCCAGGGCTCCACTTCTCTCCCTGGACTTGCAGTAAAGGCCCCAGGGTGCCCCCTTGCCCTCCACCCAGGGGCTACTGACCCCAGCAAGCTACCCAGGGCTCCACCTCTCTCCCTGGACTTGCAGTAGAGGCCCCAGGGTACCCCGTGGCCCTCCACCTAGGGGCCTCTGAGTCCAGCAAGCTACCCAGGGGTCCACATCTCTCCCTGGACTTGCAGTAGAGGCCCCAGGGTACCCCGTGGCCCTCCACCTAGGGGCCTCCGAACCCAGCAAGCTACCCAGGGGTCCAGCTCTCTCCCTGAACTTGCAATAGAGGCCCCAGGGTGCCCTCTTGCCCTCCACCCAAGGGCTACTGACCCCAGCAAGCTACCCAGGGCTCCACCTCTCTCCCTGGACTTGTAGTAGAGGCCCTAGGCTGCCCTCTGGCCCTCCACCTAGGGGCCTCTGACCCCAGCAAGCTACCCAGGGCTCCACCTCTCTCCCTGGACTTGCAGTAGAGGCCCCAGGGTGCCCATTGGCCCTCCACCTAGGGGTCTCTGACCCCAGCAAGCTAACGAGGGGTCCACCTCTCTCCCTGGACTTGCAATAGAGGCCCCAGGGTGCCCCGTGACCCTCCACCTACGGGCCTCTGACCCCAGCAAGCTACCCAGGGGTCCACATCTCTCCCTGGACTTGCAGTAGAGGCCCAAGGGTGCCCATTGGTCCTCCACCTAGGGGTCTCTGACCCCAGCAAGCTACCGAGGGGTCCACCTCTCTCCCTGGACTTGCAATAGAGGCCCCAGGGTGCCCCGTGACCCTCCACCTAGGGGCCTCTGACCCCAGCAAGCTACCCAGGGGTCCACCTCTTTTCCTGGACTTGCAGTATAGGCCCCAGGGTGCCCCCTGGTCCTCCAACTAGGGGCCTCTGACCCCAGCAAGCTACCCAGGGGTCCACCTCTCTCCTTGGACTTGCAGTATAGGCCCCAGGGTGCCCCCTGGCCCTCCACCCAGGGGCTACTGACCCCAGCAAGCTTCCCAGTGATTCACCTCTCTCCCTGGACTTGCAGTAGAGGCCCTAGGCTGCCCTCTGGCCCTCCACCTATTGGCCTCTGACCCCAGCAAGCTACCCAGGGCTTCACCTCTCTCCCTGGACTTGCAGTAGAGGCCCCAGGGTGCCCATTGGCCCTCCACCTAGGGGCCTCTGACCCCAGCAAGCTACCGAGGGGTCCACCTCTTTCCCTGGACTTGCAGTAGACGCCCCAGGGTGCCCCTTGGCCCTCCACCTAGGGGCCTCTGACCCCAGCAAGCTACCCAGGGGTCCACCTCTCTCCCTAGACTTGCAGACTAGGCCCCAGGGTGACCCTTGGCCCTCCACCTAGGGGCCTCTGACACCAGTAAGCTGCCCAGGGGCCTGCCTATCTCCCTGGACTTGCAGTAGAGTCCCCAGGGTGCCCCATGGCCCTCCACGTAGGGCCCTCTGACCCCAGCAAGCTACCCAGGGGTCCACCTCTCTCCCTGGACTTGCAGTATAGGCCACAGGGTGCCCCCTTGCCCTCCACCTAGGGGCCTCTGACCCCAGCAAGCTACCCAGGGCTCCACTTCTCTCCCTGGACTTGCAGTAGAGGCCGAAGGGTGCCCCCTTGCCCTCCACCCAGCTACTACTGACCCCAGCAAGCTACCCAGGGCTCCACCTCTCTCCCTGGACTTGCAGTAGAGGCCCCAGGCTACCCCGTCGCCCTCCACCTAGGGGCCTCTGAGTCCAGCAAGCTACCCAGGGGTCCACCTCTCTCCCTGGACTTGCAGTAGAGGCCCGAGGGTACCCCGTGGCCCTCCACCTAGGGGCCTCTGAACCCAGCAAGCTACCCAGGGGTCCAACTCTCTCCCTGGACTTGCAGTATAGGCCCCAGGGTGACCCCTGGTCCTCCACCTAGGGGCCCTTGACCCAAGCAAGCTGCCCAGGGGTCCACCTCTCTCCCTGGACTTGTAGTAAAGGCCCTAGGCTGCCCTCTGGCCCTCCACCTAGGGGCCTCTGACCCCAGCAAGCTACCGAGGGGTCCACCTCTCTCCCTGGACTTGCAATAGAGGCCCCAGGGTTCCCCCTGACCCTCCACCTAGGGGCCTCTGACCCCAGCAAGCTACCCAGGCGTCCACATCTCTACCTGGACTTGCAGTAGACGCCCCTGGGTGCCCCCTGGCCCTCCACCTAGGGGCCTCTGATCCCAGCAAGCTACCCAGGGCTCCACCTCTCTCCCTGGACTTATAGTAGAGGCCCCAGGGTGCCCCCTGGCCCTCCACCTAAAAGCCTCTGACCCCAGCAAACTACCCAGGGGTCCACCTCTCTTCCTGGACTTGCTTTAGAGTCCCCAGGGTGCCCCATGGCCTTCCACCTAGGGCCCTCTGACCCCAGCAAGCTACCCAGGGCTCCAACTCTCTCCCTGGACTTGCAGTATAGGCCCCAGGGTGCCCCCTGGTCCTCCACCTAGGGGCCTCTGACCCTAGCAAACTACCCAGGGGTCCACCTCTCTCCCTGGACTTGCAGGAGAGGCCCTAGGGTGCCCCATGGCCCTCCCCCTAGGGGCCTCTGAGACCAGCAAGCTTCCCAGTGGTCCACCTCTCTCCCTAGACTTGCAGTAGAGGCCCCAGGGTGACCCTTGGCCCTCCACCTAGGGGTCTCTGACCCCAGCAAGCTACCCAGGGACCTACCTAACTCCCTGGACTTGCAGTAGAGTCCCCAGGGTGCCCCATGGCCCTCCACCTAGGGCCCTCTGACCCCAGCAAGCTACCCAGGGATCCACATCTCTCCCTGGACTTTCAGTATAGGCCACAGGGTGCCCCCTTGCCCTCCACCTAGGGGCCTCTGACCCCAGCAAGCTACCCAGGGCTCCACTTCTCTCCCTGGACTTGCAGTAGAGGCCCCAGGGTGCCCCCTTGCCCTCCACCCAGGGGCTACTGACCCCAGCAAGCTACCCAGGGCTCCACCTCTCTCCCTGGACTTGCAGTAGAGGCCCCAGGGTACCCCATGGCCCTCCACCTAGGGGCCTCTGAGTCCAGCAAGCTACCCAGGGGTCCACATCTCTCCCTGGACTTGCAGTAGAGGCCCCAGGGTACCCCGTGGCCCTCCACCTAGGGGCCTCCGAACCCAGCAAGCTACCCAGGGCTCCACCTCTCTCCCTGGACTTGCAATAGAGGCCCCAGGGTGCCCCGTGACCCTCCACCTACGGGCCTCTGACCCCAGCAAGCTACCCAGGGGTCCACATCTCTCCCTGGACTTGCAGTAGAGGCCCAAGGGTGCCCATTGGTCCTCCACCTAGGGGTCTCTGACCCCAGCAAGCTACCGAGGGGTCCACCTCTCTCCCTGGACTTGCAATAGAGGCCCCAGGGTGCCCCGTGACCCTCCACCTAGGGGCCTCTGACCCCAGCAAGCTACCCAGGGGTCCACCTCTCTTCCTGGACTTGCAGTATAGGCCCCAGGGTGCCCCCTGGTCCTCCAACTAGGGGCCTCTGACCCCAGCAAGCTACCCAGGGGTCCACCTCTCTCCTTGGACTTGCAGTATAGGCCCCAGGGTGCCCCCTGGCCCTCCACCCAGGGGCTACTGACCCCAGCAAGCTACCCAGGGCTCCACCTCTCTCCCTGGACTTGCAATAGAGGCCCCAGGGTGCCCCGTGACCCTCCACCTAGGGGCCTCTGACTCCAGCAAGCTACGCAGGGGTCCACCTCTCTCCCTGGACTTGCAGTATAGGCCCCTGGGTGCCCCCTGGCCCTCCACCTAGGGGCCTCTGACCCCAGCAAGCTACCCAGGGGTCCAGCTCTCTCCCTGGACTTGCAATAGAGGCCCCAGGGTGCCCCCTTGCCCTCCACCCAGGGGCTACTGACCCCAGCAAGCTACCCAGGGCTCCACCTCTCTCCCTGGACTTGAAGTAGAGGCCCTAGGCTGCCCTCTGGCCCTCCACCTAGGGGCCTCTGACCCCAGCAAGCTACCCAGGGCTCCACCTCTCTCCCTGGACTTGCAGTAGAGGCCCCAGGTTGACCCTTGGCCCTCCACCTAGGGCCCTTTGACCCCCAGCAAGCTACCAAGGGGTCCATCTCTCTCCCTGGACTTATAGTAGAGTTTCCAGGGTGCCCCCTGGCCCTCCACCTAGGGGCCTCTGAGTCCAGCAAGCTACCCAGGGGTCCACATCTCTCCCTGGACTTGCAGTAGAGGCCCCAGGGTACCCCCTGGCCCTCCAACTAGGGGCCTCTGACCCCAGCAAGCGACCCAGGGGTCCACATCTCTCCCTGGATTTCTAGTAGAGGCCCTACGGTGCCCCCTGGCCCTCCCCCTAGGGGCCTCTGACACAAACAAGCTTCCCAGTGATTCACTTCTCTCCCTGGACTTGCAGTAGAGGCCCCAGGTTGACCGTTGGCCCTCCACCTAGGGGCGTCTGACCCCAGCAAGCTGCCCAGGGGCCTGCCTATCTCCCTGAACTTGCAGTAGAGTCCCCAGGGTGCCCCATGGCCCTCCACCTAGGGCCCTTTGACCCCAGCAAGCTACCGAGGGGTCCACCTCTCTCCTTGGACTTGCAATATAGGCCCCAGGGTGCCCCCTGGCCCTCCACCTAGGGGCATCTGACCCCAGCAAGCTACCCAGGGGTCCACCTCTCTCCCTGGACTTGCAGTATAGGACCCAGGGTGCCCCCTGGCCCTCCAATTAGGGGCATCTAACACCAGCAAGCTACCCAGGGGTCCACCTCTCTCCCTGGACTTGCAGTATAGGCCCCAGGGTGCCCTCTGGCCCTCCACTGTTGTGGAAAGTTGTGCTGGATCTCGTCAAACATCTTCTAAGTTTCAAAAAAGAGGCTGAGGTCTTCGAAGTTGTCAAGTTGAAGCAGTTTATTGTTACAGCAGAGTTGGTCGATCGATCTCTCTCCTACCAATGTTCCAAAACCCACAGTTTATATACAGGTTTTTCCTATAGTCATCATGAAACAGTAGTGTAGCATGAGCATCACGTTATTTCCAGGCTCCAATAGGATTCTAGCCTTTATATTGATGGCTGTATGTTTTTCTGTTTTTGCACATCTTAAAGGTCATATTTCAACACTTTTTAAATGATTCTCCCTATGCATGCTATTGCCATGCAGGTTGAGCAAAGTTGTTTTTAAGTTGTTTTTGTCATGGTCAATACATCAATACATGTTGCATATGCTGTCTGAATGGTCTTACTTCACCGCTGTTTACTTCTGTGTGTTTTGCTCTGCATCACTTGAATGTATTTCTATATGTTTTAACAGTGTATTTTAATAGTGGCAGATTATACAGTGATTATATAGTGATTACATAATAAAAGTTCCTCTATGATTCTCCTAAACCACCTAGGGGCATCTGACACCAGCAAGCTACCCAGGGGTCCACCTCTCTCCCTGGACTTGCAGTATAGGCCCCAGTGTGCCCTCTGGCCCTCCACCTAGGGGCCTCTGACCCCAGCAAGATACCCAGGGGTCCACATCTCTCCCTGGACTTGCAGTAGAGGCCCCAGGGTACCCCGTGGCCCTCCACCTAGGGACCTCTGACCCCAGCAAGCTACCCAGGGGCCTACCTATCTCCCTGGACTTGTAGTAGAGTCCCCAGGGTGCCCCATGGCCCTCCACCTTGGGCCCTCTGACCCCAGCAAGCTACCCAGGGCTCCAACTCTCTCCCTGGACTTGCAGTATAGGCCCCAGGGTGCCCCCTGGTCCTCCACCTAGGGACCCCTGACCCAAGCAAGCTGCCCAGGGGTCCACCTCTCTCCCTGGACTTGCAATAGAGGCCCCAGGGTGCCCCTTGGCCCTCCACCTAGGGGCCTCTGACCCCAGAAAGCTACCCAGGGGTCCACCTCTCTCCCTAGACTTGCAGACTATGCCCCAGGGTGACCCTTGGCCCTCCACTTATGGGCCTCTGACCCCAGCAAGCTACCCAGGGGCCTACCTATCTCCCTGGACTTGAAGTAGAGTCCCCAGGGTGCCCCATGGCCCTCCACCTAGGGCCCTCTGACCCCAGCAAGCTACCCAGGGCTCCAACTCTCTCCCTGGACTAGCAGTATAGGCCCCAGGGTGCCCCCTGGTCCTCCACCTAGGGGCCCCTGACCCAAGCAAGCTGCCCAGAGGTCCAACTTTCTCCCTGGACTTGCAGTATAATCCTCAGGGTGCCCCCTGGTCCTCCACCTAGGGGCCTCTGACACCAGTAAGCTTCCCAGAGTCCACCTCTCTCCCTAGACTTGCAGTAGAGGCCCCAGGGTGACCCTTGGCCCTCCACCTAGGGACCTCTGACCCAAGCAAGCTACCCAGGGGCCTACCTATCTCCCTGGACTTGCAGTAGATTCCCCAGGGTGCCCCATGGCCCTCAGCCTTGGGCCCTCTGACCCCAGCAAGCTACCCAGGGCTTTAGCTATTTCCCTGGACTTGCAGTATAGGCCCCAGGGTGCCCCCTAGTCCTCCACCTAGGGGCCCCTGACCCAAGCAATCTGCCCAGGGGTCCACCTCTCTCCCTGGACTTGCAATAGAGGCCCCAGGGTGCCCCTTGGCTCTCCACCTAGGGGCCTCTGACCCCAGAAAGCTACCCAGGGGTCCACCTCTCTCCCTAGACTTGCAGACTAGGCCCCATGGTGACCCTTGGCCCTCCACCTAGGGGCCTCTGACCCCAGGATGCTGCCCAGGGGCCTGACTATCTCCCTGGACTTGCCGTAGTGTCCCCAGGGTGCCCCATGGCCCTCCACGTAGGGCCCTCTGACCCCAGCAAGCTACCCAGGGGTCCAACTCTCTCCCTGGACTTGCAGTAGAGGCCCCAGGGTACCCTGTGGCCCTCCACCCAGGGGCCTCTGAACCCAGCAAGCTACCCAGGGGTCCACCTCTCTCCCTGGACTTATAGTAGAGGCCCTACGGTGCCCCCTGGCCCTCCCCTTAGGGGCTACTGACCCCAGCAAGCTTCCCAGTGATTCACCTCTCTCCCTTGACTTGCAGTAGAGGCCCTAGGCTCTCCTCTGGCCCTCAACCTATTGGCCTATGACCCCAGCAAGCTACCCAGGGCTTCACCTCTCTCCCTGGACTTGCAGTAGAGGCCCCAGGGTGCCCATTGGCCCTCCACCTAGGGGCCTCTGACCACAGCAAGCTACCGAGGGGTCCACCTCTCTCCCTGGACTTGCAGTATAGGCCACAGGGTGCCGCCTTGCCCTCCACCTAGGGGCCTCTGAACCCAGCAAGCTACCCAGGGCTCCACCTCTCTCCCTGGACTTGCAGCAGAGGCCCCAGGGTGCCCCCTTGCCCTCCACCCAGGGGCTACTGACCCCACCAAGCTACCCATGGCTCCACCTCTCTCCCTGAACTTGCAGTAGAGGCCACAGGGTACCCCGTGGCCCTCCACCTAGGGGCCTCTGACCCCAGCAAGCTACCCAGGGGTCCACATCTCTCCCTGGACTTGCAGTAGAGGCCCCAGGGTACCCCGTGGCCCTCCACCTAGGGGCCTCTGACCCCAGCAAGCTACCCAGGGGTCCACCTCTCTCCCTGGACTTTTAGTAGAGGCCCCAGGGTGCCCCCTGGCCCTCCACCTAGGGGCCTCTGACCCCAGCAAACTACCCAGGGGTCCACCTCTCTTCCTGGACTTGCAGTAGAGGCCCTACGGTGCCCCCTGGCCCTCCCCCTAGGGGCCTCTGACACCAGCAAGCTTCCCAGTGGTCCACCTCTCTCCCTAGACTTGCAGTAGAGGCCCCAGGGTGACCCTTGGCCCTCCACATAGGGGCCTCTGACTCCAGCAAGCTACCCAGGGTCCACCTATCTCCCTGGACTTGCAGTAGAGTCCGCAGGGTGCCCCATGGCCCTCCACCTAGGGCCCTCTGACCTCAGCAAGCTACCCAGGGCTCCAACTCTCTCCCTGGACTAGCAGTATAGGCCCCACGGTGCCCCCTGGTCCTCCACCTAGGGGCCGCTGACCCAAGCAAGCTGCCCAGAGGTCCACCTCTCTCCCTGGACTTGCAATAGAGGCCCCAGGGTGCCCCCTGGCCCTCCCCCTAGGGGCCTCTGACACCAGCAAGCTTCCCAGTGGTCCTCCTCTCTCCCTAGACTTGCAGTAGAGGCCCCAGGGTGACCCTTGGCCTTCCACCTAGGGGCCTCTGACCCCAGCAAGCAGCCCAGGGGCCTGCCTATCTCCCTGGACTTGCAGTAGAGTCCCCAGGGTGCCCCATGGCTCTCTACCTTGGGCCCTCTGACCTCAGCAAGCTACCCAGGGCTCCAACTCTCTCCCTGGACTTGCAGTATAGAGCCCAGGGTGCCCCCTGGTCCTCCACCTAGGGGCCCCTGGCCCAAGCAAGCTGCCCAGGGGTCCACCTCTCTCCCTGGACTTGCAATAGAGGCCCCTGGGTGCCCCTTGGCCCTCCACCTAGGGGCCTCTGACCCCAGAAAGCTACCCAGGGGTCCACCTCTCTCCCTAGACTTGCAGAAAAGGCCCCAGGGTGACCCTTGGCCCTCCACCTAGGGGCCTCTGACCCCAGCAAGCTACCCAGGGGCCTACCTATCTCCCTGGACTTGCAGTAGAGTCCCCAGGGTGACCCTTGGCCCTCCACCTAAGGGCCTCTGACCCCAGCAAGCTACCCAGGGCTCCACCTCTCTCCCTGGACTTGTAGTAGAGGCCCTAGGCTGCCCTCTGGCCCTCCACCTAGGGGCCTCTGGCCCCAGCAAGCTACCCAGGGCTCCACCTCTCTCCCTGGACTTGCAGTCGAGGCCCCAGGTTGACCCTTGGCCCTTCACCTAGGGCCCTTTGACCCCAGCAAGCTACCCAGGGGTCCACCTCTCTCCCTGGACTTGCAGTATAGGCCACAGGGTGCCCCCTTGCCCTCCACCTAGGGGCCTCTGACACCAGCAAGCTACCCAGGGCTCCACCTCTCTCCCTGGACTTGCAGTAGAGACCCCAGGGTGCCCCCTTGCCCTCCACCCAGGGGCTACTGGCCCCAGCAAGCTACCCAGGGCTCCACCTCTCTCCCTGGACTTGCAGTAGAGGCCCCAGGGTACCCCGTGGCCCTCCACCTAGGGCCCTTTGACCCCAGCAAGCTACCCAGGGCTCCACCTCTCTCCCTGGACTTGTAGTAGAGGCCCTAGGCTGCCCTCTGGCCCTCCACCTAGGGGCCTCTGACCCCAGCAAGCTACCCAGGGCTCCACCTCTCTCCCTGGACTTGCAGTCGATGCCCCAGGTTGTCCCTTGGCCCTTCACCTAGGGCCCTTTGACCCCAGCAAGCTACCCAGGGGTCCACCTCTCTCCCTGGACTTGCAGTATAGGCCACAGGGTGCCCCCTTGCCCTCCACCTAGGGGCCTCTGACACCAGCAAGCTACCCAGGGCTCCACCTCTCTCCCTGGACTTGAAGTTGAGACCCCAGGGTGCCCCCTTGCCCTCCACCCAGGGGCTACTGGCCCCAGCAAGCTACCCAGGGCTCCACCTCTCTCCCTGGACTTGCAGTAGAGGCCCCAGGATACCCCGTGGCCCTCCACCTAGGGCCCTTTGACCCCATCAAGCTACCCAGGGGTCCACCTCTCTCCCTGGACTTGCAGTATAGGCCACAGGGTGCCCCCTTGCCCTCCACCTAGGGGCCTCTGACCCCAGCAAGCTACCCAGGGCTCCACCTCTCTCCCTGGACTTGCAGTAGAGACCCCAGGGTGCCCCCCTGCCCTCCACCCAGGGGCTACTGGCCCCAGCAAGCTACCCAGGGCTCCACCTCTCTCCCTGGACTTGCAGTAGAGGCCCCAGGGTACCCCGTGGCCCTCCACCTAGGGGCCTCTGACCCCCGCAAGCTACCCAGGCGTCCAGCTTTCTCCCTGGACTTGCAGTAGAGGCCCCAGGGTACCACGTGGCCCTCCACCTAGGGGCCTCTGAACCCAGCAAGCTACCCAGGGGTCCAACTCTCTCCCTGGACTAGCAGTATAGGCCCCAGGGTGCCCCCTGGTCCTCCACCTAGGGGCCCCTGACCCAAGCAAGCTGCCCAGAGGTCGACCTCTCTCCCTGGACTTGCAATAGAGGCCCCAGGGTGCCCCCTGGCCCTCCACCTAGGGGCCTCTGACCCCAACAAGCTACCCAGGGGTCCACCTCTCTCCCTGGACTTATAGTAGAGTTTCCAGGGTGCCCCCTGGCCCTCCACCTAGGGGCCTCTGAGTCCAGCAAGCTACCCAGGGGTCCACCTCTCTCCCTGGACTTATAGTAGAGTTTCCAGGGTGCCCCCTGGCCCTCCACCTAGGGGCCTCTGAGTCCAGCAAGCTACCCAGGGGTCCACATCTCTCCCTGGACTTGCAGTAGAGGCCCCAGGGTACCCCCTGGCCCTCCAACTAGGGGCCTCTGACCCCAGCAAGCTACCCAGGGGTCCACCTCTCTCTTTGGACTTGCAGTATAGGCCCCAGGGTGCCCCCTGGCCCTCCACCTAGGGGCATCTGACCCCAGCAAGCTACCCAGGGGTCCACCTCTCTCCCTGGACTTGCAGTATAGGACCCAGGGTGCCCCCTGGCCATCCACCTAGGGGCATCTAACACCAGCAAGCTACCCAGGGGTCCACCTCTCTCCCTGGACTTGCAGTATAGGCCCCAGGGTGCCCTCTGGCCCTCCACCTAGGGGCATCTGACACCAGCAAGCTACCCAGGGGTCCACCTCTCTCCCTGGACTTGCAGTATAGGCCCCAGTGTGCCCTCTGGCCTTCCACCTAGGGGCCTCTGACCCCAGCAAGCTACCCAGAGGTCCACATCTCTCCCTGGACTTGCAGTAGAGGCCCCAGGGTACCCCATGGCCCTCCACCTAGGGGCCTCTGAACCCAGCAAGCTACCCAGGGGTCCAGCTCTCTCCCTGGACTTGCAGTAGAGGCCCCAGGGTGCCCCCTTGCCCTCCACCCAGGGGCTACTGACCCCAGCAAGCTACCCAGGGCTCCACCTCTCTCCCTGGACTTGTAGTAGAGGCCCTAGGCTGCCCTCTGGCCCTCCACCTAGGGACCTCTGACCCTAGCAAGCTACCCAGAGCTCCACATCTCTCCCTGGACTTGCAGTAGAGGCCCCAGGGTGCCCATTTGCCCTCCACCTAGGGGTCTCTGACCCCAGCAAGTTACCGAGGGGTCCACCTCTCTCCCTGGACTTGCATTAGAGGCCCCAGGGTGCCCCGTAAACCTCCACCTAGGGGCCTCTGACCCCAGCAAGCTACCCAGGGGTCCACATCTCTCCCTTGTCTTGCAGTAGACGCCGCTGAGTGCCCCCTGGCCCTCCACCTAGGAGCCTCTGACCCCAGCAAGCTACCCAGGGGTCCACCTCTCTCCCTGGACTTTTAGTAGAGGCCCCAGGGTGCCCCTGGCCCTCCACCTAGGGGCCTCTGACCCCAGCAAACTACCCAGGGGTCCACCTCTCTTCCTGGACTTGCAGTAGAGGCCCTACGGTGCCCCCAGGCCCTCCCCCTAGGGGCCTCTGACACCAGCAAGCTTCCCAGTGGTCCACCTCTCTCCCTAGACTTTCAGTAGAGGCCCCAGGGTGACCCTTGGCCCTCCACCTAGGGGCCTCTGACCCCAGCAAGCTACCCAGGGGCCTACCTATCTCCCTGGACTTGCAGTTGAGTCCCCAGGGTGCCCCATGACCCTCCACCCAGGGCCCTCTGACCCCAGCAAGCTACCCTGGGCTCCAACTCTCTCCCTGGACTTGCAGTATAGGCCCCAGGGTGCCCCCTGGTCCTCCACCTAGGGGCCCCTGACCCAAGCAAGCTGCCCAGGGGTCCACCTCTCTCCCTACACTTGCAATAGAGGCCCCAGGGTGCCCCCTGGCCCTCCCCCTAGGGGCCTCTGACACCAGCAAGCTACCCAGTGGTCCACATCTCTCCCTAGACTTGCAGTAGAGGCCCCAGGGTGACCCTTGGCCCTCCACCTAGGGGCCTCTGACCCCAGCAAGCTACCCAGGGCCCTACCTATCTCCCTGGACTTGCAGTAGAGTTCCCAGGGTGCCCAATGGCCCTCCAACTAGGGCCCTCTGACCCTAGCAAGCTACCCAGGGCTCCAACTCTCTCCCTGGACTTGCAGTATAGGCCCCAGGGTGCCCATGGTCCTCCACCTAGGGGCCCCTGACCCAAGACACCTGCCCAGGGGTCCACCTCTCACCCTGGACTTGCAAGAGAGGCCCCAGGGTGGCAAATGGCCCTCCACCTAGGGGCCTCTGACCCCAGAAAGCTACCCAGGGGTCCACCTCTCTCCCTAGACTTGCAGACTAGGCCCCAGGGTGACCCTTGGCCCTCCACCTAGGGGCCTCTGACCCCAGCAAGCTGCCCAGGGGCCTGCCTATCTCCCTGGACTTGCAGTAGAGTCCCCAGGGTGCCCCATGGCCCTCCACGTAGGGCCCTCTGACCCCAGCAAGCTACCCAGGGGTCCACCTCTCTCCCTGGACTTGCAGTATAGGCCACAGGGTGCCCCCTTGCCCTCCACCTAGGGGCCTCTGACCCCAGCAAGCTACCCAGGGCTCCACTTCTCTCCCTGGACTTGCAGTAGAGGCCGAAGGGTGCCCCCTTGCCCTTCACCCAGGGACTACTGACCCCAGCAAGCTACCCAGGGCTCCACCTCTCTCCCTGGACTTGCAGTAGAGGCCCCAGGGTACCCCGTGGCCCTCCACCTAGGGGCCTCTGAACCCAGCAAGCTACCCAGGGGTCCACCTCTCTCCCTGGACTTGCAGTAGAGGCCCGAGGGTACCCCGTGGCCCTCCACCTAGGGGCCTCTGAACCCAGCAAGCTACCCAGGGGTCCAGCTCTCCCCCTGGACTTGCAGTATAGGCCCCAGGGTGCCCCCTGGTCCTCCACCTAGGGGCTACTGACCCAAGCAAGCTGCCCAGGGGTCCACCTCTCTCCCTGGACTTGTAGTAGAGGCCCTAGGCTGCCCTCTGGCCCTCCACCTAGGGGCCTCTGACCCCAGCAAGCTACCGAGAGGTCCACCTCTCTCCCTGGACTTGCAAAAGAGGACCCAGGGTGCCCCCTGACCCTCCACCTAGGGGCCTCTGACCCCAGCAAGCTACCCAGGGGTCCACATCTCTACCTGGACTTGCGGTAGACGAACATGGGTGCCCCCTGGCCCTCCACCTAGGGGCCCCTGATCCCAGCAAGCTACCCAGGGCTCCACCTCTCTCCCTGGACTTACAGTAGAGGCCCCAGGGTGCCCCCTGGCCCTCCACCTAGGGGCCTCTGACCCCAGCAAACTACCCAGGGGTCCACCTCTCTTCCTGGACTTGCAGTAGAGTCCCCAGGGTGACCCTTGGCCCTCCACCTAGGGGTCTCTGACCCCAGCAAGCTACCCAGGGTCCTACCTAACTCCCTGGACTTGCAGTAGAGTCCCCAGGGTGCCCCATGGCCCTTCACCTAGGGGCCTCTGACCCCAGCAAACTACCCAGGGGTCCACATCTCTCCCTGGACTTGCAGTAGAGGCCCCAGGGTACCCCGTGGCCCTCCACCTAGGGGCCTCCGAACCCAGCAAGCTACCCAGGGGTCCAGCTCTCTCCCTGGACTTGCAAAAGAGGCCCCAGGGTGCCCTCTTGCCCTCCACCCAAGGGCTACTGACCCCAGCAAGCTACCCAGGGCTCCACCTCTCTCCCTGGACTTGTAGTAGAGGCCCTAGGCTGCCCTCTGGCCCTCCACCTAGGGGCCTCTGACCCCAGCAAGCTACCCAGGGCTCCACCTCTCTCCCTGGACTTGCAGTAGAGGCCCCAGGGTGCCCATTGGCCCTCAACCTAGGGGTCTCTGACCCCAGCAAGCTACCGAGGGGTCCATCTCTCTCCCTGGACTTGCAATAGAGGCCCCAGGGTGCCCCCTGACCCTCCATCTAGGGGCCTCTGACCCCAGCAAGCTACCCAGGGGTCCACATCTCTCCCTGGACTTGCAGTAGAGGCCCCAGGGTGCCCCATGGCCCTCCACCTTGGGCCCTCTGACCCCAGCAAGCTACCCAGGGCTCCAACTCTCTCACTGGACTTGCAGTATAGGCCCCAGGGTGCCCCCTGGTCCTCCACCTAGGGGCCCCTGACCCAAGCAAGCTGCCCAGGGGTCCACCTCTCTCACTGGAATTGCAATAGAGGCCCCAGGGTGCCCCTTGGCCCTCCACCTAGGGGCCTCTGACCCCAGAAAGCTACCCAGGGGTCCACCTCTCTCCCTAGACTTGCAGACTATGCCCCAGGGTGACCCTTGGCCCTCCACCTAGGGGCCTCTGACCCCAGCAAGCTACCCAGGGGCCTACCTATCTCCCTGGACTTGCAGTAGAGTCCCCAGGGTGCCCCATGGCCCTCCACCTAGGGCCCTCTGACCCCAGCAAGCTACCCAGGGCTTCAACTCTCTCCCTGGACTAGCAGTATAGGCCTCAGGGTGCCCCCTGGTCCTCCACCTAGGGGCCCCTGACCCAAGCAAGCTGCCCAGAGGTCCACCTCTCTCCCTGGACTTGCAATAGAGGCCCCAGGGTGCCCCCTGGCCCTCCCCCTAGAGGCCTCTGACACCAGCAAGCTTCACAGTGGTCCACCTCTCTCCCTAGACTTGCAGTAGAGGCCCCAGGGTGACCCTTGGCCCTCCACCTAGGGACCTCTGACCCCAGCAAGCTACCCAGGGGCCTACCTATCTCCCTGGACTTGCAGTACAGTCCCCAGGGTGCCCCATGGCCCTCCACCTTGGACCCTCTGACCCCAGCAAGCTACCCAGGGCTCCAACTCTCTCCCTGGACTTGCAGTATAGGCCCCAGGGTGCCCCCTGGTCCTCCACCTAGGGGCCCCTGACCCAAGCTAGCTGCCCAGGGGTCCACCTCTCTCCCTGGACTTGCAGTAGTGTCCCCAGGGTACCCCATGGCCCTCCACGTAGGGCCCTCTGACCCCAGCAAGCTACCCAGGGATCCAACTCTCTCCCTGGACTTGCAGTAGAGGCCCCAGGGTACCCCGTGGCCCTCCACCCAGGGGCCTCTGATCCCAGCAAGCTACCCAGGGGTCCACCTCTCTCCCTGGACTTATAGTAGAGGCCCTACGGTGCCCCCTGGCCCTCCCCTTAGGGGCTACTGACCCCAGCAAGCTTCCCAGTGATTCAGCTCTCTCCCTGGACTTGCAGTAGAGGCCCTAGGCTGCCCTCTGGCCCTCCACCTATTGGCCCCTGACCCCAGCAAGCTACCCATGGCTTCACCTCTCTCCCTGGACTTGCAGTAGAGGCCCCAGGGGGCCCATTGGCCCTCCACCTAGGGGCCTCTGACCCCAGCAAGCTACCGAGGGGTCCACCTCTTTCCCTGGACTTGCAGTAGAGGCTCCAGGGTGCCCCTTGGCCCTCCACCTAGGGGCCTCTGACCCCAGCAAGCTACCCAGGGGTCCACCTCTCTCCCTAGACTTGCAGACGAGGCCCAAGGGTGACCCTTGGCCCTCCACCTAGGGGCCTCTGACCCCAGCAAGCTGCCCAGGGGCCTGCCTATCTCCCTGGACTTGCAGTAGAGTCCCCAGGGTGCCCCATGGCCCTCCCCCTAGGGGCCTCTGAGACCAGCAAGCTTCCCAGTGGTCCACCTCTCTCCCTAGACTTGCAGTAGAGGCCCTACGGTGCCCCCTGGCCCTCCCCCTAGGGGCCTCTGACTCCAGCAAGCTACCCAGGGTCCACCTATCTCCCTGGACTTGCAGTAGAGTCCCCAGGGTGCCCCATGGCCCTCCACCTAGGGCCCTCTGACCCCAGCAAGCTACCCAGGGCTCCAACTCTCTCCCTGGACTTGCAGTATAGGCCCCAGGGTGCCCCCTGGTCCTCCACCTAGGGGCCTCTGACCCTAGCAAACTACCCAGGGGTCCACCTCTCTCCCTGGACTTGCAGTAGAGGCCCTTGGGTGACCCTTGGCCCTCCACCTAGGGGTCTCTGACCCCAGCAAGCTACCCAGGGACCTACCTAACTCCCTGGACTTGCAGTAGAGTCCCCAGGGTGCCCCATGGCCCTCCACCTAGGGCCCTCTGACCCCAGCAAGCTACCCAGGGATCCACATCTCTCCCTGGACTTGCAGTATAGGCCACAGGGTGCCCCCTTGCCCTCCACCTAGGGGCCTCTGACCCCAGCAAGCTACCCAGGGCTCCACTTCTCTCCCTGGACTTGCAGTAGAGGCCCCAGGGTGCCCCCTTGCCCTCCACCCAGGGGCTACTGACCCCAGCAAGCTACCCAGGGCTCCACCTCTCTCCCTGGACTTGCAGTAGAGGCCCCAGGGTACCCCGTGGCCCTCCACCTAGGGGCCTCTGAGTCCAGCAAGCTACCCAGGGGTCCACATCTCTCCCTGGACTTGCAGTAGAGGCCCCAGGGTACCCCGTGGCCCTCCACCTAGGGGCCTCCGAACCCAGCAAGCTACCCAGGGGTCCAGCTCTCTCCCTGGACTTGCAATAGAGGCCCCAGGGTGCCCTCTTGCCCTCCACCCAAGGGCTACTGACCCCAGCAAGCTACCCAGGGCTCCACCTCTCTCCCTGGACTTGTAGTAGAGGCCCTAGGCTGCCCTCTGGCCCTCCACCTAGGGGCCTCTGACCCCAGCAAGCTACCCAGGGCTCCACCTTTCTCCCTGGACTTGCAGTAGAGGCCCCAGGGTGCCCATTGGCCCTCCACCTAGGGGTCTCTGACCCCAGCAAGCTACCGAGGGGTCCACCTCTCTCCCTGGACTTGCAATAGAGGCCCCAGGGTGCCCCGTGACCCTCCACCTACGGGCCTCTGACCCCAGCAAGCTACCCAGGGGTCGACATCTCTCCCTGGACTTGCAGTAGAGGCCCAAGGGTGCCCATTGGTCCTCCACCTAGGGGTCTCTGACCCCAGCAAGCTACCGAGGGGTCCACCTCTCTCCCTGGACTTGCAATAGAGGCCCCAGGGTGCCCCGTGACCCTCCACCTAGGGGCCTCTGACCCCAGCAAGCTACCCAGGGGTCCACCTCTTTTCCTGGACTTGCAGTATAGGCCCCAGGGTGCCCCCTGGTCCTTCAACTAGGGGTCTCTGACCCCAGCAAGCTACCGAGGGGTCCACCTCTCTCCCTGGACTTGCAATAGAGGCCCCAGGGTGCCCCGTGACCCTCCACCTAGGGGCCTCTGACCCCAGCAAGCTACCCAGGGGTCCACCTCTTTTCCTGGACTTGCAGTATAGGCCCCAGGGTGCCCCCTGGTCCTCCACCTAGGGGCCCCTGACCCAAGCTAGCTGGCCAGGGGTCCACCTCTCTCCCTGGACTTGCAATAGAGGCCCCAGGGTGCCCCCTGGCCCTCCACCTAGGGGCCTCTGACACCAGAAAGCTACCCAGGGGTCCACCTCTCTCCCTAGACTTGCAGACTAGGCCCCAGGGTGACCCTTGGCCCTCCACCTAGGGGCCTCTGACCCCAGCAAGCTGCCCAGGGGCCTGCCTATCTCCCTGGACTTGCAGTAGTGTCCCCAGGGTACCCCATGGCCCTCCACGTAGGGCCCTCTGACCCCAGCAAGCTACCCAGGGGTCCAACTCTCTCCCTGGACTTGCAGTAGAGGCCCCAGGGTACCCCGTGGCCCTCCACCCAGGGGCCTCTGAACCCAGCAAGCTACCCAGGGGTCCACCTCTCTCCCTGGACTTATAGTAGAGGCCCTACGGTGCCCCCTGGCCCTCCCCTTAGGGGCTACTGACCCCAGCAAGCTTCCCAGTGATTCACCTCTCTCCCTGGACTTGCAGTAGAGGCCCTAGGCTGCCCTCTGGCCCTCCACCTATTGGCCTCTGACCCCAGCAAGCTACCCATGGCTTCACCTCTCTCCCTGGACTTGCAGTAGAGGCCCCAGGGTGCCCATTGGCCCTCCACCTAGGGGCCTCTGACCCCAGCAAGCTACCGAGGGGTCCACCTCTTTCCCTGGACTTGCAGTAGACGCCCCAGGGTCACCCTTGGCCCTCCACCTAGGGACCTCTGACCCAAGCAAGCTACCCAGGGGCCTACCTATCTCCCTGGACTTGCAGTAGATTCCCCAGGGTGCCCCATGGCCCTCAGCCTTGGGCCCTCTGACCCCAGCAAGCTACCCAGGGCTCCAGCTATTTCCCTGGACTTGCAGTATAGGCCCCAGGGTGCCCCCTAGTCCTCCACCTAGGGGCCCCTGACCCAAGCAAGCTGCCCAGGGGTCCACCTCTCTCCCTGGACTTGCAATAGAGGCCCCAGGGTGCCCCTTGGCCCTCCACCTAGGGGCCTCTGACCCCAGAAAGCTACCCAGGGGTCCACCTCTCTCCCTAGACTTGCAGACTAGGCCCCGTGGTGACCCTTGGCCCTCCACCTAGGGGCCTCTGACCCCAGCATGCTGCCCAGGGGCCTGACTATCTCCCTGGACTTGCCGTAGTGTCCCCAGGGTGCCACATGGCCCTCCACGTAGGGCCCTCTGACCCCAGCAAGCTACCCAGGGGTCCAACTCTCTCCCTGGACTTGCAGTAGAGGCCCCAGGGTACCCTGTGGCCCTCCACCCAGGGGCCTCTGAACCCAGCAAGCTACCCAGGGGTCCACCTCTCTCCCTGGACTTATAGTAGAGGCCCTACGGTGCCCCCTGGCCCTCCCCTTAGGAGCTACTGACCCCAGCAAGCTTCCCAGTGATTCACCTCTCTCCCTGGACTTGCAGTAGAGGCCCTAGGCTCTCCTCTGGCCCTCAACCTATTGGCCTATGACCCCAGCAAGCTACCCAGGGCTTCACCTCTCTCCCTGGACTTGCAGTAGAGGCCCCAGGGTGCCCATTGGCCCTCCACCTAGGGGCCTCTGACCACAGCAAGCTACCGAGGGGTCCACCTCTCTCCCTGGACTTGCAGTATAGGCCACAGGGTGCCGCCTTGCCCTCCACCTAGGGGCCTCTGAACCCAGCAAGCTACCCAGGGCTCCACCTCTCTCCCTGGACTTGCAGCAGAGGCCCCAGGGTGCCCCCTTGCCCTCCACCCAGGGGCTACTGACCCCACCAAGCTACCCATGGCTCCACCTCTCTCCCTGAACTTGCAGTAGAGGCCCCAGGGTACCCCGTGGCCCTCCACCTAGGGGCCTCTGACCCCAGCAAGCTACCCAGGGGTCCACATCTCTCCCTGGACTTGCAGTAGAGGCCCCAGGGTACCCCGTGGCCCTCCACCTAGGGGCCTCTGACCCCAGCAAGCTACCCAGGGGTCCACCTCTCTCCCTGGACTTTTAGTAGAGGCCCCAGGGTGCCCCCTGGCCCTCCACCTAGGGGCCTCTGACCCCAGCAAACTACCCAGGGGTCCACCTCTCTTCCTGGACTTGCAGTAGAGGCCCTACGGTGCCCCCTGGCCCTCCCCCTAGGGGCCTCTGACACCAGCAAGCTTCCCAGTGGTCCACCTCTCTCCCTAGACTTGCAGTAGAGGCCCCAGGGTGACCCTTGGCCCTCCACCTAGGGGCCTCTGACTCCAGCAAGCTACCCAATGTCCACCTATCTCCCTGGACTTGCAGTAGAGTCCGCAGGGTGCCCCATGGCCCTCCACCTAGGGCCCTCTGACCTCAGCAAGCTACCCAGGGCTCCAACTCTCTCCCTGGACTAGCAGTATAGGCCCCACGGTGCCCCCTGGTCCTCCACCTAGGGGCCGCTGACCCAAGCAAGCTGCCCAGAGGTCCACCTCTCTCCCTGGACTTGCAATAGAGGCCCCAGGGTGCCCCCTGGCCCTCCCCCTAGGGGCCTCTGACACCAGCAAGCTTCCCAGTGGTCCTCCTCTCTCCCTAGACTTGCAGTAGAGGCCCCAGGGTGACCCTTGGCCTTCCACCTAGGGGCCTCTGACCCCAGCAAGCTGCCCAGGGGCCTGCCTATCTCCCTGGACTTGCAGTAGAGTCCCCAGGGTGCCCCATGGCTCTCTACCTTGGGCCCTCTGACCCCAGCAAGCTACCCAGGGCTCCAACTCTCTCCCTGGACTTGCAGTATAGAGCCCAGGGTGCCCCCTGGTCCTCCACCTAGGGGCCCCTGGCCCAAGGAAGCTGCCCAGGGGTCCACCTCTCTCCCTGGACTTGCAATAGAGGCCCCTGGGTGCCCCTTGGCCCTCCACCTAGGGGCCTCTGACCCCAGAAAGCTACCCAGGGGTCCACCTCTCTCCCTAGACTTGCAGAAAAGGCCCCAGGGTGACCCTTGGCCCTCCACCTAGGGGCCTCTGACCCCAGCAAGCTACCCAGGGGCCTACCTATCTCCCTGGACTTGCAGTAGAGTCCCCATGGTGCCCTATGGCCCTCCACCTAGGGCCCTCTGACCCCAGCAAGCTACCCAGGGCTCCAACTCTCTCCCTGGACTAGCAGTATAGGCCCCAGGGTGCCCCCTGGTTCTCCACCTAGGGGCCCCTGACCCAAGCAAGCTGCCCAGAGGTCCACCTCTCTCCCTGGACTTGCAATAGAGGCCCCAGGGTGCCCCCTGGCCCTCCCCCTAGGAGCCTCTGACACCAGCAAGCGTCCCAGTGGTCCACCTCTCTCCCTAGACTTGCAGTAGAGGCCCCAGGGTGACCCTTGGCCCTCCACCTAGGGACCTCTGACCCCAGCAAGCTACCCAGGGCTCCAACTCTCTCCCTGGACTTGCAATAGAGGCCCCAGGGTGCCCCATGGCCCTCCACCTTGGGCCCTCTGACCCCAGCAAGCTACCCAGGGCTCCAACTCTCTCCCTGGACTTGCAGTATAGGCCCCAGGGTGCCCCCTGGTCCTCCACCTAGGGGCCCCTGACCCAAGCAAGCTGCCCAGGGGTCCACCTCTCTCCCTGGACTTGCAGTAGAGGCCCCAGGGTACCCCGTGGCCCTCCACCTAGGGGCCTCTGACCCCAGCAAGCTACCCAGGGGTCCACATCTCTCCCTGGACTTGCAGTATAGGCCCCAGGGTGCCCCCTGGTCCTCCACCTAGGGGCCCCTGACCCAAGCAAGCTGCCCAGGGGTCCACCTCTCTCCCTGGACTTGCAATATAGGCCCCAGGGTGCCCCCTTGCCCTCCACCTAGGGGCCTCTGACCCCAGCAAGCTACCCAGGGGTCCACATCTCTCCCTGGACTTGCAGTAGAGGCCCCTGGGTACCCCGTGGCCCTCCACCTAGGGGCCTCTGAACCCAGCAAGCTACCCAGGGGTCCAGCTCTCTCCCTGGAATTGCAATATAGGCCCCAGGGTGCCCCCTTGCCCTCCACCCAGGGGCTACTGACCCCAGCAAGCTACCCAGGGCTCCACCTCTCTCCCTGGACTTGTAGTAGAGTCCCTAGGCTGCCCTCTTGCCCTCCACCTAGGGGCCTCTGACCCCAGCAAGCTACCTAGGGCTCCACCTCTGTCCCTGGACTTGCAGTAGAGGCCGCAGGGTGCCCATTGGCCCTCCACCTAGGGGTCTCTGACCCCAGCAAGCTACCGAGGGGTCCACCTCTCTCCCTGGACTTGCAATAGAGGCCCCAGGGTGCCCCGTGACCCTCCACCTAGGGGCCTCTGACCTCAGCAAGCTACCCAGGGGTCCACATCTCTCCGTGGACTTGCAGTAGACGCCGCTGGGTGCCCCCTGGCCCTCCACCTAGGGGCCTCTGACCCCAGCAAGCTACCCAGGGGTCCAACTCTCTCCCTGGACTTTTAGTAGAGGCCCCAGGGTGCCCCCTGGCCCTCCACCTAGGGGCCTCTGACCCCAGCAAACTACCCAGTGGTCCACCTCTCTTCCTGGACTTGCAGTAGAGGCCCCACGGTGCCCCCTGGCCCTCCCCCTAGAGGCCTCTGACACCAGCAAGCTTCCCAGTGGTCCACCTCTCTCCCTAGACTTGCAGTAGAGGCCCCAGGGTGACCCTTGGCCCTCCACCTAGGGGCCTCTGACCCCAGCAAGCTACCCAGGGGCCTACCTATCTCCCTGGACTTGCAGTATAGTCCCCAGGGTGCCCCATGGCCCTCCACCTTGGGCCCTCTGACCCCAGCAAGCTACCCAGGGCTCCAACTTTCTCCCTGGACTTGCAGTATAGGCCTTAGGGTGCCCCCTGGTCCTCCACCTAGGGGCCCCGGACCCAAGCAAGCTGCCCAGGGGTCCAGCTCTCTCCCTGGACTTGCAATAGAGGCCCCAGGGTGCCCCTTGGCCCTCCACCTAGGGGCCTCTGACCCCAGAAAGCTACCCAGGGGTACACCTCTTTCCCTAGACTTGCAGACTAGGCCCCAGGGTGACCCTTGGCCCTCCACCTAGGGGCCTCTGACCCCAGCAAGCTACCCAGGGGCCTTCCTATCTCCCTGGACTTGCAGTAGAGTCCCCATGGTGCCCCATGGCCCTCCACCTAGGGCCCTCTGACCCCAGCAAGCTACCCAGGGCTCCAACTCTCTCCCTGGACTAGCAGTATAGGCCCCAGGGTGCCCCCTGGTCCTCCACCTAGGGGCCCCTGACCCAAGCAAGCTGCCCAGAGGTCCACCTCTCTCCCTGGACTTGCAATAGAGGCCCCAGGGTGCCCCCTGGCCCTCCCCCTAGGAGCCTCTGACACCAGCAAGCGTCCCAGTGGTCCACCTCTCTCCCTAGACTTGCAGTAGAGGCCCCAGGGTGACCCTTGGCCCTCCACCTAGGGACCTCTGACCCCAGCAAGCTACCCAGGGCTCCAACTCTCTCCCTGGACTTGCAATAGAGGCCCCAGGGTGCCCCATGGCCCTCCACCTTGGGCCCTCTGACCCCAGCAAGCTACCCAGGGCTCCAACTCTCTCCCTGGACTTGCAGTATAGGCCCCAGGGTGCCCCCTGGTCCTCCACCTAGGGGCCCCTGACCCAAGCAAGCTGCCCAGGGGTCCACCTCTCTCCCTGGACTTGCAGTAGAGGCCCCAGGGTACCCCGTGGCCCTCCACCTAGGGGCCTCTGACCCCAGCAAGCTACCCAGGGGTCCACATCTCTCCCTGGACTTGCAGTATAGGCCCCAGGGTGCCCCCTGGTCCTCCACCTAGGGGCCCCTGACCCAAGCAAGCTGCCCAGGGGTCCACCTCTCTCCCTGGACTTGCAATATAGGCCCCAGGGTGCCCCCTTGCCCTCCACCTAGGGGCCTCTGACCCCAGCAAGCTACCCAGGGGTCCACATCTCTCCCTGGACTTGCAGTAGAGGCCCCTGGGTACCCCGTGGCCCTCCACCTAGGGGCCTCTGAACCCAGCAAGCTACCCAGGGGTCCAGCTCTCTCCCTGGAATTGCAATATAGGCCCCAGGGTGCCCCCTTGCCCTCCACCCAGGGGCTACTGACCCCAGCAAGCTACCCAGGGCTCCACCTCTCTCCCTGGACTTGTAGTAGAGGCCCTAGGCTGCCCTCTGGCCCTCCACCTAGGGGCCTCTGACCCCAGCAAGCTACCTAGGGCTCCACCTCTCTCCCTGGACTTGCAGTAGAGGCCGCAGGGTGCCCATTGGCCCTCCACCTAGGGGTCTCTGACCCCAGCAAGCTACCGAGGGGTCCACCTCTCTCCCTGGACTTGCAATAGAGGCCCCAGGGTGCCCCGTGACCCTCCACCTAGGGGCCTCTGACCTCAGCAAGCTACCCAGGGGTCCACATCTCTCCGTGGACTTGCAGTAGACGCCGCTGGGTGCCCCCTGGCCCTCCACCTAGGGGCCTCTGACCCCAGCAAGCTACCCAGGGGTCCAACGCTCTCCCTGGACTTTTAGTAGAGGCCCCAGGGTGCCCCCTGGCCCTCCACCTAGGGGCCTCTGACCCCAGCAAACTACCCAGTGGTCCACCTCTCTTCCTGGACTTGCAGTAGAGGCCCCACGGTGCCCCCTGGCCCTCCCCCTAGAGGCCTCTGACACCAGCAAGCTTCCCAGTGGTCCACCTCTCTCCCTAGACTTGCAGTAGAGGCCCCAGGGTGACCCTTGGCCCTCCACCTAGGGGCCTCTGACCCCAGCAAGCTACCCAGGGGCCTACCTATCTCCCTGGACTTGCAGTATAGTCCCCAGGGTGCCCCATGGCCCTCCACCTTGGGCCCTCTGACCCCAGCAAGCTACCCAGGGCTCCAACTTTCTCCCTGGACTTGCAGTATAGGCCTTAGGGTGCCCCCTGGTCCTCCACCTAGGGGCCCCGGACCCAAGCAAGCTGCCCAGGGGTCCAGCTCTCTCCCTGGACTTGCAATAGAGGCCCCAGGGTGCCCCTTGGCCCTCCACCTAGGGGCCTCTGACCCCAGAAAGCTACCCAGGGGTACACCTCTTTCCCTAGACTTGCAGACTAGGCCCCAGGGTGACCCTTGGCCCTCCACCTAGGGGCCTCTGACCCCAGCAAGCTACCCAGGGGCCTTCCTATCTCCCTGGACTTGCAGTAGAGTCCCCATGGTGCCCCATGGCCCTCCACCTAGGGCCCTCTGACCCCAGCAAGCTACCCAGGGCTCCAACTCTCTCCCTGGACTAGCAGTATAGGCCCCAGGGTGCCCCCTGGTCCTCCACCTAGGGGCCCCTGACCCAAGCAAGCTGCCCAGAGGTCCACCTCTCTCCCTGGACTTGCAATAGAGGCCCCAGGGTGCCCCCTGGCCCTTCCCCTAGGGGCCTCTGACACCAGCAAGCTTCCCAGTGGTCCACCTCTCTCCCTAGACTTGCAGTAGAGGCCCCAGGGTGACCCTTGGCCCTCCACCTAGGGACCTCTGACCCCAGCAAGCTACCCAGGGCCCTACCTATCTCCCTGGACTTGCAGTAGAGTCCCCAGTTTGCCCCATGGCCCTCCACCTTGGGCCCTCTGACCCCAGGAAGCTACCCAGGGCTCCAACTCTCTCCCTGGACTTGCAGTATAGGCCCCAGGGTGCCCGCTGGTCCTCCACCTAGGGGCCCCTGACCCAAGCAAGCTGCCCAGGGGTCCACCTCTCTAACTAGACTTGCAATAGAGGCCCCAGGGTGCCCCTTGGCCCTCCACCTAGGGGCCTCTGACCCCAGAAACCTACCCAGGGGTCCACCTCTCTCCCTAGACTTGCAGACTAGGCCCCAGGGTGACCCTTGGCCCTCCACCTAGGGGCCTCTGACCCCAGCAAGCTGCCCAGGGGCCTGCCTATCTCCCTGGACTTGCAGTAGTGTCCCCAGGGTGCCCCATGGCCCTCCACGTAGGGCCCTCTGACCCCAGCAAGCTACCCAGGGGTCCAACTCTCTCCCTGGACTTGCAGTAGAGGCCCCAGGGTACCCCGTGGCCCTCCACCCAGGGGCCTCTGAACCCAGCAAGCTACCCAGGGGTCCACATCTCTCCCTGGACTTAAAGTAGAGGCCCTACGGTGCAACCTGGCCCTCCCCTTAGGGGCTACTGACCCCAGCAAGCTTCCCAGTGATTCACCTCTCTCCCTGGACTTGCAGTAGAGGCCCTAGCCTGCCCTCTGGCCCTCCACCTATGGGCCTCTGACCCCAGCAAGCTACCCAGGGCTTCACCTTTCTCCCTGGACTTGCAGTAGAGGCCCTACGGTGCCCCCTGGCCCTCCCCCTAGGGGCCTCTGACACCAGCAAGCTTCCCAGTGGTCCACCTCTCTCCCTAGACTTGCAGTAGAGGCCCCAGGGTGACCCTTGGCCCTCCACCTAGGGGGTTCTGACCCCAGCAAGCTACCCAGGGTCCACCTATCTCCCTGGACTTGCAGTAGAGTCCGCAGGGTGCCCCATGGCCCTCCACCTAGGGCCCTCTGACCCCAGCAAGCTACCCAGGGCTCCAACTCTCTCCCTGGACTAGCAGTATAGGCCCCACGGTGCCCCCTGGTCCTCAACCTAGGGGCCCCTGAGCCAAGCAAGCTGCCCAGAGGTCCACCTCTCTCCCTGGACTTGCAATAGAGGCCCCAGGGTGCCCCCTGGCCCTCCCCCTAGGGGCCTCTGACAACAGCTAGCTTCCCAGTGGTCCACCTCTCTCCCTAGACTTGCAGTAGAGGCCCCAGGGTGACCCTTGGCCCTCCACCTAGGGACCTCTGACCCCAGCAAGCTACCCAGGGGCCTACCTATCTCCCTGGACTTGCAGTAGAGTCCCCAGGGTGCCCCATGGCCCTCCACCTTGGGCCGTCTGACCCCATCAAGCTACCCAGGGCTCCAACTCTCTCCCTGGACTTGCAGTATAGGCCCCAGGGTGCCCCCTGGTCCTCCACCTAGGGGCCCCTGACCCAAGCAAGCTGCCCAGGGGTCCACCTCTCTCCCTGGACTTGCAATAGAGGCCCCTGGCTGCCCCTTGGCCCTCCACGTAGGGGCCTCTGACCCCAGAAAGCTACCCAGGGGTCCACCTCTCTCCCTAGACTTGCAGAAAAGGCCCCAGGGTGACCCTTGGCCCTCCACCTAGGGGCCTCTGACCCCAGCAAGTTACCCAGGGGCCTACCTATCTCCCTGGACTTGCAGTAGAGTCCCCAGGGTGCCCCATGGCCCTCCACCTTGGGCCCTCTGACCCCAGCAAGCTACCCAGGGCTCCAACTCTCTCCCTGGACTTGCAGTATAGGCCCCAGGGTGCCCCCTGGTCCTCCACCTAGGGGCCCCTGACCCCAGCAAGCTGCCCAGGGGTCCACCTCTCTCCCTGGACTTGCAATAGAGAACCCCAGGGTGCCCCTTGGCCCTCCACCTAGGGGCCTCTGACCCCAGAAAGCTACCCAGGGGTCCACCTCTCTCCCTAGACTTGCAGACTAGGCCCCAGGGTGACCCTTGGCCCTACACCTAAGGGCCTCTGACCCCAGCAAGCTGCCCAGGGGCCTGCCTATCTCCCTGAACTTGCAGTAGTGTCCCCAGGGTGCCCCATGGCCCTCCACGTAGGGCCCTCTGACCCCAGCAAGCTACCCAGGGGTCCAAATCTCTCCCTGGACTTGCAGTAGAGGCCCCAGGGTACCCCGTGGCCCTCCACCTAGGGGCCTCTGACCCCAGCAAGCTACCCAGGGGTCCACATCTCTCCCTGGACTTGCAGTAGAGGCCCCTGGGTACCCCGTGGCCCTCCACCTAGGGGCCTCTGAACCCAGCAAGCTACCCAGGGGTCCAGCTCTCTCCCTGGAATTGCAATATAGGCCCCAGGGTGCCCCCTTGCCCTCCACCCAGGGCCTACTGACCCCAGCAAGCTACCCAGGGCTCCACCTCTCTCCCTGGACTTGTAGTAGAGGCCCTAGGCTGCCCTCTGGCCCTCCACTTAGGGTCCTCTGACCCCAGCAAGCTACCCAGGGCTCCACCTCTCTCCCTGGACTTGCAGTAGAGGCCGCAGGGTGCCCATTGGCCCTCCACCTAGGGGTCTCTGACCCCAGCAAGCTACGGAGGGGTCCACCTCTCTCCCTGGACTTGCAATAGAGGCCCCAGGGTGCCCCGTGACCCTCCACCTAGGGGCCTCTGACCTCAGCAAGCTACCCAGGGGTCCACATCTCTCCGTGGACTTGCAGTAGACGCCGCTGGGTGCCCCCTGGCCCTCCACCTAGGGGCCTCTGACCCCAGCAAGCTACCCAGGGGTCCACCTCTCTCCCTGGACTTTTAGTAGAGGCCCAAGGGTGCCCCCTGGCCCTCCACCTAGGGGCCTCTGACCCCAGCAAACTACCCAGGGGTCCACCTCTCTTCCTGGACTTGCAGTAGAGGCCCTACGGTGCCCCCTGGCCCTCCCCCTTGGGGCCTCTGACACCAGCAAGCTTCCCAGCCGTCCACTTCTCTCCCTAGACTTGCAGTAGAGGCCCCAGGGTGACCCTTGGCCCTCCACCTAGGGGCCTCTGACCCCAGCAAGCTACCCAGGGTCCACCTATCTCCCTGGACTTGCAGTAGAGTCCCCAGGGTGCCCCATGGCCCTCCACCTAGGGCCCTCTGACCCCAGCAAGCTACCCAGGGCTCCAACTCTCTCCCTGGACTAGCAGTATAGGCCCCAGGGTGCCCCCTGGTCATCCACCTAGGGGCCCCTGACCCAAGCAAGCTGCCCAGAGGTCCACATCTCTCCCTGGACTTGCAATAGAGGCCCCAGGGTGCCCCCTGGCCCTCCCCCTAGGGGCCTCTGACACCAGCAAGCTTCCCAGTGGTCCACCTCTCTCCCTAGACTTGCAATAGAGGCACCAGGGTGACCCATGGCCCTCCACCTAGGGAGCTCTGACCCCAGCAAGCTACCCAGGGGCCTACCTATCTCCCTGGACTTGCAGTAGAGTCCCCAGGGTGCCCCATGGCCCTCCACCTTGGGCCCTCTGACCCCAGCAAGCTACCCAGGGCTCCAACTTTCTCCCTGGACTTGCAGTATAGGCCCCAGGGTGCCCCCTGGTCCTCCACCTAGGGGCCCCTGACCCAAGCAAGCTGCCCAGGGGTCCACCTCTCTCCCTGGACTTGCAATAGAGGCCCCAGGGTGCCCCTTGGCCCTCCACCTAGGGGCCTCTGACCCCAGAAAGCTACCCAGGGGTCCACCTCTCTCCCTAGACTTGCAGACTAGGCCCCAGGGTGACCCTTGGCCCTCCACCTAGGGGCCACTTACCCCAGCAAGCTACCCAGGGGCCTACCTATCTCCCTGGACTTGCAGTAGAGTCCCCATGGTGCCCCATGGCCCTCCACCTAGGGCCCTCTGACCCCAGCAAGCTACCCAGGGCTCCAACTCTCTCCCTGGACTAGCAGTATAGGCCCCAGGGTGCCCCCTGGTCCTCCACCTAGGGGCCCCTGACCCAAGCAAGCTGCCCAGAGGTCCACCTCTCACCCTGGACTTGCAATAGAGGCCCCAGGGTGCCCCCTGGCCCTCCCCCTAGGGGCCTCTGACACCAGCAAGCTTCCCAGTGGTCCACCTCTCTCCCTAGACTTGCAGTAGAGGCCCCAGGGTGACCCTTGGCCCTCCACCTAGGGACCTCTGACCCCAGCAAGCTACCCAGGGCTCCAACCCTCTCCCTGGACTTGCAGTATAGGCCCCAGGGTGCCCCTTGGCCCTCCACCTAGGGGCCTCTGACCCCAGAAACCTACCCAGGGGTCCTCCTCTCTCCCTAGACTTGCAGACTAGGCCCCAGGGTGACCCTTGGCCCTCCACCTAGGGGCCTCTGACCCCAGCAAGCTGCCCAGGGGCCTGCCTATCTCCCTGGACTTGCAGTAGTGTCCCCAGGGTGCCCCATGGCCCTCCACTTAGGGCCCTCTGACCCCAGCAAGCTACCCAGGGGTCCAACTCTCTCCCTGGACTTGCAGTAGAGGCCCCAGGGTGCCCCGTGGCCCTCCACCCAGTGGCCTCTGAACCCAGCAAGCTACCCAGGGGTCAACATCTCTCCCTGGACTTAAAGTAGAGGCCCTACGGTGCCCCCTGGCCCTCCCCTTAGGGGCTACTGACCCCAGCAAGCTTCCCAGTGATTCACCTCTCTCCCTTGACTTGCAGTAGAGGCCCTAGCCTGCCCCCTGGCCCTCCACCTATGGGCCTCTGACCCCAGCAAGCTACCCAGGGCTTCACCTTTCTCCCTGGACTTGCAGTAGAGGCCCTACGGTGCCCCCTGGCCCTCCCCCTAGGGGCCTATGACACCAGCAAGCTTCCCAGTGGTCCACCTCTCTCCCTAGACTTGCAGTAGAGGCCCCAGGGTGACCCTTGGCCCTCCACCTAGGGGCCTCTGACCCCAGCAAGCTACCCAGGGTCCACCTATCTCCCTGGACTTGCAGTAGAGGCCCTAGCATGCACTCTGCCCCTCCACCTATGGGCCTCTGACCCCAGCAAGCTACCCAGGGCTTCACCTTTCTCCCTGGACTTGCAGTAGAGGCCCCAGGGTGCCCATTGGCCCTCCACCTAGGGGCCTATGACCCCAGCAAGCTACCGAGGGGTCCACCTCTCTCCCTGGACTTGCTGTAGAGGCCCCAGGGTGCCCCTTGGCCCTCCACCTATGGGCCTCTGACCCCAGCAAGCTACCCAGGGGTCCACATCTCTCCCTGGACTTGCAGTATAGGCCACAGGGTGCCCCCTTGCCCTCCACCAAGGGGCCTCTGACCCCAGCAAGCTACTCAGTGCTCCACCTCTCTCCCTGGACTTGCAGTAGAGGCCCCAGAGTGCCCACTTGCCCTCCACCCAGGGGCTACTGACCCCAGCAAGCTACCCATGGCTCCACCTCTCTCCCTGAACTTGCAGTAGAGGCCCCAGGGTACCCCGTGGCCCTCCACCTAGGGGCCTCTGACCCCAGCAAGCTACCCAGGGGTCCACATCTCTCCCTGGACTTGCAGTAGAGGCCCCTGGGTACCCCGTGGCCCTCCACCTAGGGGCCTCTGAACCCAGCAAGCTACCCAGGGGTCCAGCTCTCTCCCTGGAATTGCAATAGAGGCCCCAGGGTGCCCCCTTGCCCTCCACCCAGGGGCTACTGACCCCAGCAAGCTACCCATGGCTCCACCTCTCTCCCTGAACTTGCAGTAGAGGCCCCAGGGTACCCCGTGGCCCTCCACCTAGGGGCCTCTGACCCCAGCAAGTTACCCAGGGGTCCACATCTCTCCCTGGACTTGCAGTAGAGGCCCCTGGGTACCCCGTGGCCCTCCACTTAGGGGAGTCTGACCCCAGCAAGCTACCCAGGGCTCCACCTCTCTCCCTGGACTTGCAGTAGAGGCCGCAGGGTGCCCATTGGCCCTCCACCTAAGGGTCTCTGACCCCAGCAAGCTACCCAGGGGTCCACCTCTCTCCCTAGACTTTTAGTAGAGGCCCCAGGGTGCCCCCTGGCCCTCCACCTAGGGGCCTCTGACCCCAGCAAACTACCCAGGGGTCCACCTCTCTTCCTGGACTTGCAGTAGATGCCGCTGGGTGCCCCCTGGCCCTCCACCTAGGGGCCTCTGACCCCAGCAAGCTACCCAGGGGTCCACCTCTCTCCATGGACTTTTAGTAGAGGCCCCAGGGTGCCTCCTGGCCCTCCACCTTGGGGTCTCTGACCCCAGCAAGCTACCCAGGGCTCCACCTCTCTCCCTGGACTTTTAGTTGAGGCCCTAGGCTGCCCTCTGGCCCTCCACTTAGGGGCCTCTGACCCCAGCAAGCTACCCAGGGCTCCACCTCTCCCTGGACTTGCAGTAGAAGCCGCAGGGTGCCCATTGGCCCTCCACCTAGGGGTCTCTGACCCCAGCAAGCTACCCAGGGGTCCACCTCTCTCCCTGGACTTTTAGTAGAGGCCCCAGGGTGCCAGCTGGCCCTCCACCTAGGGGCCTCTGACCCCAGCAAGCTACCCAGGGGTCCACCTCTCTCCCTGGACTTTTAGTAGAGGCCCCAGGGTGCCCCCTGGCCCTCCACCTAGGGGCCTCTGACCCCAGCAAGCTACTGTGGGGTCCACCTCTCCCTGGACTTGCAGTGGAGGCCCCAGGGTGCCCCTTGGCCCTCCACCTAGGGGCCTCTGACCCCAGCAAGCGACCCAGGGGTCCACATCTCTCCCTGGATTTATAGTAGAGGCCCTACGGTGCCCCCTGGCCCTCCCCCTAGGGGCCTCTGACACCAGCAAGCTTCCCAGTGATTCACCTCTCTCACTGGACTTGCAGTAGAGGCCCCAGGTTGACCCTTGGCCCTCCACCTAGGGGCGTCTGACCCCAGCAAGCTGCCCAGGGGCCTGCCTATCTCCGTGAACTTGCAGTAGAGTCCCCAGGGTGCCCCATGGCCCTCCACCTAGGGGCCTCTGACCCCAGCAAGCTACCCAGGGGTCCACATCTCTCCCTGGACTTGCAGTAGAGGCCCCAGGGTGCCCATTGGCCCTCCACCTAGGGGTCTCTGATCCCAGCAAGCTACCGAGGGGTCCACCTCTCTCCCTGGACTTGCAATAGAGGCCCCAGGGTGCCCCGTGACCCTCCACCTAGGGGCCTCTGACCCCAGCAAGCTACCCAGGGGTCCACCTTTCTCCCTAGACTTGCAGTAGAGGCCCCTGGGTGCCCCCTGGCCCTCCACCTAGGGGCCTCTGAACCCAGCAAGCTACCCAGGGGTCCACATCTCTCTGTGGACTTGCAGTAGACGCCGCTGGGTGCCCCCTGGCCCTCCACCTAGGGGCCTCTGACCCCAGCAAGCTACCCAGGGGTCCACCTCTCTTCCTGGACTTGCAGTAGAGGCCCTACGGTGCCCCCTGGCCCTCCCCCTAGGGGCCTCTGACACCAGCAATCTTCCCAGTGGTCCACCTCTCTCCCTAGACTTGCAGTAGAGGCCCCAGGGTGACCCTTGGCCCTCCACCTAGGGGCCTCTGAGCCCAGCAAGCTACCCAGGGTCCACCTATCTCCCTGGACTTGCAGTAGAGTCCCCAGGGTGCCCCATGGCCCTACACCTAGGGCCCTCTGACCCCAGCAAGCTACCCAGGGCTCCAACTCTCTCCCTGGACTAGCAGTATAGGCCCCAGGGTGCCCCCTGGTCCTCCACCTAGGGGCCCCTGACCCAAGCAAGCTGCCCAGAGGTCCACCTCTCTCCCTGGACTTGCAATAGAGGCCCCAGGGTGCCCCCTGGCCCTCCCCCTAGGGGCCTCTGACACCAGCAAGCTTCCCAGTGATTCAACTCTCTCCCTGGACTTGCAGTAGAGGCCCTAGCCTGCCCTCTGGCCCTCCACCTATGGGCCTCTGACCCCAGCAAGCTACCCAGGGCTTCACCTCTCTCCCTGGACTTGCAGTAGAGGCCCCAGGGTGCCCATTGGCCCTCAACCTAGGGGCCTCTCACCCCAGCAAGCTACCGAGGGGTCCACCTCTCCCTGGACTTGCAGTAGAGGCCCCAGGGTGCCCCTTGGCCCTCCACCTAGGGGCCTCTGACCCCAGCAAGCTACCCAGGGGTCCACCTCTCTCACTGGACTTGCAGTAGACGCCCCTGGGTGCCCCCTGGCCCTCCACCTAGGGGCCTCTGACCCCAGCAAGCGACCCAGGGGTCCACATCTCTCCCTGGATTTATAGTAGAGGCCCTACGGTGCCCCCTGGCCCTCCCCTAGGGGCCTCTGACACCAGCAAGCTTCCCAGTGATTCACCTCTCTCCCTGGACTTGCAGTAGAGGCCCCAGGTTGACCCTTGGCCCTCCACCTAGGGGTGTCTGACCCCAGCAAGCTGCCCAGGGGCCTGCCTATCTCCCTGAACTTGCAGTAGAGTCCCCAGGGTGCCCCATGGCCCTCCACCTAGGGCCCTTTGACCCCAGCAAGCTACCCAGGGGTCCACCTCTCTCCCTGGACTTGCAGTATAGGCCACAGGGTGCCCCCTTGCCCTCCACCTAGGGGCCTCTGACCCCAGCAAGCTACCCAGGGCTCCACCTCTCTCCCTGGACTTGCAGTAGAGGCCCCAGGGTGCCCCCTTGCCCTCCACCCAGGGGCTACTGACCCCAGCAAGCTACCCATGGCTCCACCTCTCTCCCTGAACTTGCAGTAGAGGCCCCAGGGTACCCCGTGGCCCTCCACCTAGGGGCCTCTGACCCCAGCAAGCTACCCAGGGGTCCACATCTCTCCCTGGACTTGCAGTAGAGGCCCCTGGGTACCCCGTGGCCCTCCACCTAGGGGCCTCTGAGTCCAGCAAGCTAAACAGGGGTCCAGCTCTCTCCCTGGAATTGCAATAGAGGCCCCAGGGTGCCCCCTTGCCCTCAACCCAGGGGCTACTGACCCCAGCAAGCTACCCAGGGCTCCACCTCTCTCCCTGGACTTTTAGTAGAGGCACTAGGCTGCCCTCTGGCCCTCCACCTAGGGGCCTCTGACCCCAGCAAGCTACCCAGGGGTCCACCTCTCTCCCTGGACTTTTAGTAGAGGCCCCAGGGTGCCCCCTGGCCCTCCACTTAGGGGCCTCTGACCCCAGCAAACTACCCAGGGGTCCACCTCTCTTCCTGGACTTGCAGTAGAGGCCCTAGCCTGCCCTCTGGCCCTCCACCTATGGGCCTCTGACCCCAGCAAACTACCCAGGGGTCCACCTCTCTTCCTGGACTTGCAGTAGAGGCCCTACGGTGCCCCCTGGCCCTCCCCCTAGGGGCCTCTGACACCAGCAAGCTACCCAGGGGTCCACCTCTCTCCCTAGACTTGCAGTAGAGGCCACAGGGTGCCCCCTGGCCCTCCACCTAGGGGCCTCTGACCCCAGCAAACTACCCAGGGGTCCACCTCTCTTCCTGGACTTGCAGTAGAGGCCCTACGGTGCCCCCTGGCCCTCCCCCTAGGGGCCTCTGACACCAGCAAGCTTCCCAGTTGTCCACCTCTCTCCCTAGACTTGCAGTAGAGGCCCCAGGGTGACCCTTGGCCCTCCATCTAGGGGCCTCTGACCCCAGCAAGCTACCCAGGGTCCACCTATCTCCCTGGACTTGCAGTAGAGTCCCCAGGGTGCCCCATGGCCCTCCACTTAGGGCCCTCTGACCCCAGCAAGCTACCCAGGGCTCCAACTCTCTCCCTGGACTAGCAGTATAGGCCCCAGGGTGCCCCCTGGTCCTCCACCTTGGGGCCCCTGACACAAGCAAGCTGCCCAGAGGTCCACCTCTCTCCCTGGACTTGCAATAGAGGCCCCAGGGTGCCCCCTGGCCCTCCCCCTAGGGGCCTCTGACACCAGCAAGCTTCCCAGTGGTCCACCTCTCTCCCTTGACTTGCAGTAGAGGCCCCAGGGTGACCCTTGGCTATCCACCTAGGGACCTCTGACCCCAGCAAGCTACCCAGGGGCCTACCTATCTCCCTGGACTTGCAGTAGAGTCCCCAGGGTGCCCCATGGCCCACCACCTTGGGCCCTCTGACCCCTGCAAGCTACCCAGGGCTCCAACTCTCTCCCTGGATTTGCAGTATAGGCCCCAGGGTGCCCCCTGGTCCTCCACCTAGGGGCCCCGGACCCAAACAAGCTGCCCAGGGGTCCACCTCTCTCCCTGGACTTATAGTAGAGGCCCTACGGTGCCCCCTGGCCCTCCCCTTAGGGGCTACTGACCCCAGCAAGCTTCCCAGTGATTTACCTCTCTCCCTGGACTTGCAGTAGAGGCCCTAGCCTGCCCTCTGGCAATCCACCTAGGGGCCTCTGACCCCAGCAAGCTACCCAAGGCTTCACAACTCTCTCTGGACTTGCAGTAGAGGCTCCAGGGTGCCCTTTGGCCCTCCACCTAGGGGCCTCTGACCCCAGCAAGCTACCGAGGGGTCCACCTCTCTCCCTGGACTTGCAGTAGAGGCCCCAGGGTGCCCCGTGGCCCTCCACCTAGGGGTCTCTGATCCCAGCAAGCTACCGAGGGGTCCACCTCTCTCCCTGGACTTGCAATAGAGGCCCCAGGGTGCCCCGTGACCCTCCACCTAGGGGCCTCTGACCCCAGCAAGCTAACCAGGGGTCCACCTCTCTCCCTGGACTTGCAGTATAGGCCCCTGGGTGCCCCCTGGCCCTCCACCTAGGGGCCTCTGACCCAAGCAAGCTACCCAGGGGTCCAGCTCTCTCCCTGGACTTGCAATAGAGGCCCCAGGGTGCCCCCTTGCACTCCACCCAGGGGCTACTGACCCCAGCATGCTACCCAGGGCTCCACCTCTCTCCCTGGACTTGTAGTAGAGGCCCTAGGCTGCCCTCTGGCCCTCCACCTAGGGGCCTTTGACCCCAGCAAGCTACCCAGGGCTCCACCTCTCTCCCTGGACTTGCAGTAGAGGCCCCAGGTTGACCCTTGGCCCTCCACCTAGGGCCCTTTGACCCCAGCAAGCTACCCAGGGGTCCACCTCTGTCCCTGGACTTGCAGTATAGGCCACAGGGTGCCCCCTTGCCCTCCACCTAAGGGCCTCTGACCCCAGCAAGCTACCCAGGGCTCCACCTCTCTCCCTGGACATGCAGTAGAGGCCCCAGGGTGCCCCCTTGCCCTCCACCCAGGGGCTACTGGCTCCAGCAAGCTACCCAGGGCTCCACCTCTCTCCCTGGACTTGCAGTAGTGCCCCCTGGCCCTCCACCTAGGGGCACCTGAGTCCAGCAAGCTACCCAGGGGTCCACATCTCTCCCTGGACTAGCAGTAGAGGTCCCAGGGTACCCCGTGGCCCTCCACCTAGGGGCCTCTGAACCAAGCAAGCTACTCAGGGGTCCAGCTCCCTCCGTGGACTTGCAATAGAGGCCCCAGGGTGCCCCCTTGCCCTCCACCCAGGGGCTACTGACCCCAGCAAGCTACCCAGGGCTCCACCTCTCTCCCTGGACTTCTAGTAGAGGCCCTAGGCTGCCCCTCTGGCCCTCTACCTAGGGGCCTTTGACCCCAGCAAGCTACCCAGGGCTCCACCTCTCTCCCTGGACTTGCAGTAGAGGCCCCAGGGTGCCCATTGGCCCTCCACCTAGGGGTCTCTGACCCCTGCAAGCTACCGAGGGGTCCACCTCTCTCCCTGGACTTGCAGTAGACGCCCCTGGGTGACCCCTGGCCCTCCACCTAGGGGCCTCTGACCCCAGCAAGCTACCCAGGGGTCCACCTCTCTCCCTGGACTTATAGTAGAGTTTCCAGGGTGCCCCCTGGCCCTCCACCTAGGGGCCTCTGAGTCCAGCAAGCTACCCAGGGGTCCACATCTCTCCCTGGACTTGCAGTAGAGGCCCCAGGGTACCCCCTGGCCCTCCAACTAGGGGCCTCTGACCCCAGCAAGCTACCGAGGGGTCCACCTCTCTCCTTGGACTTGCAGTATAGGCCCCAGGGTGCCCATTGGCCCTCCACCTAGGGGCATCTGACCCCAGCAAGCTACCCAGGGGTCCACCTCTCTCCCTGGACTTGCAGTATAGGACCCAGGGTGCCCCCTGGCCCTCCAACTAGGGGCATCTAACACCAGCAAGCTACCCAGGGGTCCACCTCTCTCCCTGGACTTGCAGTATAGGCCCCAGGGTGCCCTCTGGCCCTCCACCTAGGGGCATCTGACACCAGCAAGCTACCCAGGGGTCCACCTGTCTCCCTGGACTTGCAGTATAGGCCCCAGTGTGCCCTCTGGCCCTCCACCTAGGGGCCTCTGACCCCAGCAAGCTACCCAGGGGTCCACATCTCTCCCTGGACTTGCAGTAGAGGCCCCAGGGTGCCCCATGGCCCTCCACCTTGGGCCCTCTGACCCCAGCAAGCTACCCAGGGCTCCAACTCTCTCCCTGGACTTGCAGTATAGGCCCCAGGGTGCCCCCTGGTCCTCCACCTAGGGGCCCCTGACCCAAGCAAGCTGCCCAGGGGTCCACCTCTCTCACTGGAATTGCAATAGAGGCCCCAGGGTGCCCCTTGGCCCTCCACCTAGGGGCCTCTGACCCCAGAAAGCTACCCAGGGGTCCACCTCTCTCCCTAGACTTGCAGACTATGCCCCAGGGTGACCCTTGGCCCTCCACCTAGGGGCCTCTGACCCCAGCAAGCTACCCAGGGGCCTACCTATCTCCCTGGACTTGCAGTAGAGTCCCCAGGGTGCCCCATGGCCCTCCACCTAGGGCCCTCTGACCCCAGCAAGCTACCCAGGGCTCCAACTCTCTCCCTGGACTAGCAGTATAGGCCCCAGGGTGCCCCCTGGTCCTCCACCTAGGGGCCCTTGACCCAAGCAAGCTGCCCAGAGGTCCACCTCTCTCCCTGGACTTGCAATAGAAGCCCCAGGGTGCCCCCTGGCCCTCCCCCTAGGGGCCTCTGACACCAGCAAGCTTCCCAGTGGTCCACCTCTCTCCCTAGACTTGCAGTAGAGGCCCCAGGGTGACCCTTGGCCCTCCACCCAGGGGCCTCTGAACCCAGCAAGCTACCCAGGGGTCCACCTCTCTCCCTGGACTTATAGTAGAGGCCCTACGGTGCCCCCGGGCCCTCCCCTTAGGGGCTACTGACCCCAGCAAGCTTCCCAGTGATTCACCTTTCTCCCTGGACTTGCAGTAGAGGCCCTAGACTGCCCTCTGGCCCTCCACCTATTGGCCTCTGACCCCAGCAAGCTACCCAGGGCTTCACCTCTCTCCCTGGACTTGCAGTAGAGGCCCCAGGGTGCCCATTGGCCCTCCACCTAGGGGCCTGTGACCCCAGCAAGCTACCGAGGGGTCCACCTCTTTCCCTGGACTTGCAGTAGAGGCCCCAGGGTGCCCCTTGGCCCTCCACCTAGGGGCCTCTGACCCCAGCAAGCTACCCAGGGGTCCACCTCTCTCCCTAGACTTGCAGACTAGGCCCCAGGGTGACCCTTGGCCCTCCACCTAGGGGCCTCTGACCCCAGCAAGCTGCCCAGGGGCCTGCCTATCTCCCTGGACTTGCAGTAGAGTCCCCAGGGTGCCCCATGGCCCTCCACGTAGGGCCCTCTGACCCCAGCAAGCTACCCAGGGGTCCACCTCTCTCCCTGGACTTGCAGTATAGGCCACAGGGTGCCCCCTTGCCCTCCACCTAGGGGCCTCTGACCCCAGCAAGCTACCCAGGGCTCCACTTCTCTCCCTGGACTTGCAGTAGAGGCCGAAGGGTGCCCCCTTGCCCTCCACCCAGCTACTACTGACCCCAGCAAGCTACCCAGGGCTCCACCTCTCTCCCTGGACTTGCAGTAGAGGCCCCAGGGTACCCCGTGGCCCTCCACCTAGGGGCCTCTGAGTCCAGCAAGCTACCCAGGGGTCCACCTCTCTCCCTGGACTTGCAGTAGAGGCCCGAGGGTACCCGATGGCCCTCCACCTAGGGGCCTCTGAACCCAGCAAGCTACCCAGGGGTCCAACTCTCTCCCTGGACTTGCAGTATAGGCCCCAGGGTGACCCCTGGTCCTCCACCTAGGGGCCCCTGACCCAAGCAAGCTGCCCAGGGGTCCACCTCTCTCCCTGGACTTGTAGTAGAGGCCCTAGGCTGCCCTCTGGCCCTCCACCTAGGGGCCTCTGACCCCAGCAAGCTGCCGAGGGGTCCACCTCTCTCCCTGGACTTGCAATAGAGGCCCCAGGGTGCCCCCTGACCCTCCACCTAGGGGCCTCTGACCCCAGCAAGCTACCCAGGCGTCCACATTTCTACCTGGACTTGCAGTAGACGCCCCTGGGTGCCCCCTGGCCCTCCACCTAGGGGCCTCTTATCCCAGCAAGCTACCCAGGGCTCCACCTCTCTCCCTGGACTTATAGTAGAGGCCCCAGGGTGCCCCCTGGCCCTCCACCTAAAGGCCTCTGACCCCAGCAAACTACCCAGGGGTGCACCTCTCTTCCTGGACTTGCAGTAGAGTCCCCAGGGTTCCCCATCTCCCTCCACCTAGGGCCCTCTGACCCCAGCAAGCTACCCAGGGCTCCAACTCTCTCCCTGGACTTGCAGTATAGGCCCCAGGGTGCCCCCTGGTCCTCCACCTAGGGGCCTCTGAGTCCAGCAAGCTACCCAGGGGTCCACCTCTCTCCCTGGACTTGCAGTAGAGGCCCTAGGGTGCCCCATGGCCCTCCCCCTAGGGGCCTCTGAGACCAGCAAGCTTCCCAGTGGTCCACCTCTCTCCCTAGACTTGCAGTAGAGGCCCCAGGGTGACCCTTGGCCCTCCACCTAGGGGTCTCTGACTCCAGCAAGCTACCCAGGGACCTACCTAACTCCCTGGACTTGCAGTAGAGTCCCCAGGGTGCCCCATGGCCCTCCACCTAGGGCCCTCTGACCCCAGCAAGCTACCCAGGGATCCACATCTCTCCCTGGACTTGCAGTATAGGCCACAGGGTGCCCCCTTGCCCTCCACCTAGGGGCCTCTGACCCCAGCAAGCTACCCAGGGCTCCACTTCTCTCCCTGGTCTTGCAGTAGAGGCCCCAGGGTGCCCCCTTGCCCTCCACCCAGGGGCTACTGACACCAGCAAGCTACCCAGGGCTCCACCTCTCTCCCTGGACTTGCAGTAGAGGCCCCAGGGTACCCCGTGGCCCTCCACCTAGGGGCCTCTGAGTCCAGCAAGCTACCCAGGGGTCCACATCTCTCCCTGGACTTGCAGTAGAGGCCCCAGGGTACCCCGTGGCCCTCCACCTAGGGGCCTCCAAACCCAGCAAGCTACCCAGGGGTCCAGCTCTCTCCCTGGACTTGCAATAGAGGCCCCAGGGTGCCCTCTTGCCCTCCACCCAAGGGCTACTGACCCCAGCAAGCTACCCAGGGCTCCACCTCTCTCCCTGGACTTGTAGTAGAGGCCCTAGGCTGCCCTCTGGCCCTCCACCTAGGGGCCTCTGACCCCAGCAAGCTACCCAGGGCTCCACCTCTCTCCCTGGACTTGCAGTAGAGGCCTCAGGGTGCCCATTGGCCCTCCACCTAGGGGTCTCTGACCCCAGCAAGCTACCGAGGGGTCCACCTCTCTCCCTGGACTTGCAATAGAGGCCCCAGGGTGCCCCGTGACCCTCCACCTACGGGCCTCTGACCCCAGCAAGCTACCCAGGGGTCCACCTCTCTCCCTGGACTTGCAGTAGAGGCCCCAGGGTGACCCTTGGCCTTCCACCTAGGGGCCTCTGACCCCAGCAAGCTGCCCAGGGGCCTGCCTATCTCCCTGGACTTGCAGTAGAGTCCCCAGGGTGCCCCATGGCTCTCTACCTTGGGCCCTCTGACCCCAGCAAGCTACCCAGGGCTCCAACTCTCTCCCTGGACTTGCAGTATAGAGCCCAGGGTGCCCCCTGGTCCTCCACCTAGGGGCCCCTGGCCCAAGGAAGCTGCCCAGGGGTCCACCTCTCTCCCTGGACTTGCAATAGAGGCCCCTGGGTGCCCCTTGGCCCTCCACCTAGGGGCCTCTGACACCAGAAAGCTACCCAGGGGTCCACCTCTCTCCCTAGACTTGCAGAAAAGGCCCCAGGGTGACCCTTGGCCCTCCACCTAGGGGCCTCTGACCCCAGCAAGCTACCCAGGGGCCTACCTATCTCCCTGGACTTGCAGTAGAGTCCCCATGGTGCCCTATGGCCCTCCACCTAGGGCCCTCTGACCCCAGCAAGCTACCCAGGGCTCCAACTCTCTCCCTGGACTAGCAGTATAGGCCCCAGGGTGCCCCCTGGTTCTCCACCTAGGGGCCCCTGACCCAAGCAAGCTGCCCAGAGGTCCACCTCTCTCCCTGGACTTGCAATAGAGGCCCCAGGGTGCCCCCTGGCCCTCCCCCTAGGAGCCTCTGACACCAGCAAGCGTCCCAGTGGTCCACCTCTCTCCCTAGACTTGCAGTAGAGGCCCCAGGGTGACCCTTGGCCCTCCACCTAGGGACCTCTGACCCCAGCAAGCTACCCAGGGCTCCAACTCTCTCCCTGGACTTGCAATAGAGGCCCCAGGGTGCCCCATGGCCCTCCACCTTGGGCCCTCTGACCCCAGCAAGCTACCCAGGGCTCCAACTCTCTCCCTGGACTTGCAGTATAGGCCCCAGGGTGCCCCCTGGTCCTCCACCTAGGGGCCCCTGACCCAAGCAAGCTGCCCAGGGGTCCACCTCTCTCCCTGGACTTCCAGTAGAGGCCCCAGGGTACCCCGTGGCCCTCCACCTAGGGGCCTCTGACCCCAGCAAGCTACCCAGGGGTCCACATCTCTCCCTGGACTTGCAGTATAGGCCCCAGGGTGCCCCCTGGTCCTCCACCTAGGGGCCCCTGACCCAAGCAAGCTGCCCAGGGGTCCACCTCTCTCCCTGGACTTGCAATATAGGCCCCAGGGTGCCCCCTTGCCCTCCACCTAGGGGCCTCTGACCCCAGCAAGCTACCCAGGGGTCCACATCTCTCCCTGGACTTGCAGTAGAGGCCCCTGGGTACCCCGTGGCCCTCCACCTAGGGGCCTCTGAACCCAGCAAGCTACCCAGGGGTCCAGCTCTCTCCCTGGAATTGCAATATAGGCCCCAGGGTGGCCCCTTGCCCTCCACCCAGGGGCTACTGACCCCAGCAAGCTACCCAGGGCTCCACCTCTCTCCCTGGACTTGTAGTAGAGTCCCTAGGCTGCCCTCTTGCCCTCCACCTAGGGGCCTCTGACCCCAGCAAGCTACCTAGGGCTCCACCTCTGTCCCTGGACTTGCAGTAGAGGCCGCAGGGTGCCCATTGGCCCTCCACCTAGGGGTCTCTGACCCCAGCAAGCTACCGAGGGGTCCACCTCTCTCCCTGGACTTGCAATAGAGGCCCCAGGGTGCCCCGTGACCCTCCACCTAGGGGCCTCTGACCTCAGCAAGCTACCCAGGGGTCCACATCTCTCCGTGGACTTGCAGTAGACGCCGCTGGGTGCCCCCTGGCCCTCCACCTAGGGGCCTCTGACCCCAGCAAGCTACCCAGGGGTCCAACTCTCTCCCTGGACTTTTAGTAGAGGCCCCAGGGTGCCCCCTGGCCCTCCACCTAGGGGCCTCTGACCCCAGCAAACTACCCAGTGGTCCACCTCTCTTCCTGGACTTGCAGTAGAGGCCCCACGGTGCCCCCTGGCCCTCCCCCTAGAGGCCTCTGACACCAGCAAGCTTCCCAGTGGTCCACCTCTCTCCCTAGACTTGCAGTAGAGGCCCCAGGGTGACCCTTGGCCCTCCACCTAGGGGCCTCTGACCCCAGCAAGCTACCCAGGGGCCTACCTATCTCCCTGGACTTGCAGTATAGTCCCCAGGGTGCCCCATGGCCCTCCACCTTGGGCCCTCTGACCCCAGCAAGCTACCCAGGGCTCCAACTTTCTCCCTGGACTTGCAGTATAGGCCTTAGGGTGCCCCCTGGTCCTCCACCTAGGGGCCCCGGACCCAAGCAAGCTGCCCAGGGGTCCAGCTCTCTCCCTGGACTTGCAATAGAGGCCCCAGGGTGCCCCTTGGCCCTCCACCTAGGGGCCTCTGACCCCAGAAAGCTACCCAGGGGTACACCTCTTTCCCTAGACTTGCAGACTAGGCCCCAGGGTGACCCTTGGCCCTCCACCTAGGGGCCTCTGACCCCAGCAAGCTACCCAGGGGCCTTCCTATCTCCCTGGACTTGCAGTAGAGTCCCCATGGTGCCCCATGGCCCTCCACCTAGGGCCCTCTGACCCCAGCAAGCTACCCAGGGCTCCAACTCTCTCCCTGGACTAGCAGTATAGGCCCCAGGGTGCCCCCTGGTCCTCCACCTAGGGGCCCCTGACCCAAGCAAGCTGCCCAGAGGTCCACCTCTCTCCCTGGACTTGCAATAGAGGCCCCAGGGTGCCCCCTGGCCCTCCCCCTAGGAGCCTCTGACACCAGCAAGCGTCCCAGTGGTCCACCTCTCTCCCTAGACTTGCAGTAGAGGCCCCAGGGTGACCCTTGGCCCTCCACCTAGGGACCTCTGACCCCAGCAAGCTACCCAGGGCTCCAACTCTCTCCCTGGACTTGCAATAGAGGCCCCAGGGTGCCCCATGGCCCTCCACCTTGGGCCCTCTGACCCCAGCAAGCTACCCAGGGCTCCAACTCTCTCCCTGGACTTGCAGTATAGGCCCCAGGGTGCCCCCTGGTCCTCCACCTAGGGGCCCCTGACCCAAGCAAGCTGCCCAGGGGTCCACCTCTCTCCCTGGACTTGCAGTAGAGGCCCCAGGGTACCCCGTGGCCCTCCACCTAGGGGCCTCTGACCCCAGCAAGCTACCCAGGGGTCCACATCTCTCCCTGGACTTGCAGTATAGGCCCCAGGGTGCCCCCTGGTCCTCCACCTAGGGGCCCCTGACCCAAGCAAGCTGCCCAGGGGTCCACCTCTCTCCCTGGACTTGCAATATAGGCCCCAGGGTGCCCCCTTGCCCTCCACCTAGGGGCCTCTGACCCCAGCAAGCTACCCAGGGGTCCACATCTCTCCCTGGACTTGCAGTAGAGGCCCCTGGGTACCCCGTGGCCCTCCACCTAGGGGCCTCTGAACCCAGCAAGCTACCCAGGGGTCCAGCTCTCTCCCTGGAATTGCAATATAGGCCCCAGGGTGCCCCCTTGCCCTCCACCCAGGGGCTACTGACCCCAGCAAGCTACCCAGGGCTCCACCTCTCTCCCTGGACTTGTAGTAGAGGCCCTAGGCTGCCCTCTGGCCCTCCACCTAGGGGCCTCTGACCCCAGCAAGCTACCTAGGGCTCCACCTCTCTCCCTGGACTTGCAGTAGAGGCCGCAGGGTGCCCATTGGCCCTCCACCTAGGGGTCTCTGACCCCAGCAAGCTACCGAGGGGTCCACCTCTCTCCCTGGACTTGCAATAGAGGCCCCAGGGTGCCCCGTGACCCTCCACCTAGGGGCCTCTGACCTCAGCAAGCTACCCAGGGGTCCACATCTCTCCGTGGACTTGCAGTAGACGCCGCTGGGTGCCCCCTGGCCCTCCACCTAGGGGCCTCTGACCCCAGCAAGCTACCCAGGGGTCCAACTCTCTCCCTGGACTTTTAGTAGAGGCCCCAGGGTGCCCCCTGGCCCTCCACCTAGGGGCCTCTGACCCCAGCAAACTACCCAGTGGTCCACCTCTCTTCCTGGACTTGCAGTAGAGGCCCCACGGTGCCCCCTGGCCCTCCCCCTAGAGGCCTCTGACACCAGCAAGCTTCCCAGTGGTCCACCTCTCTCCCTAGACTTGCAGTAGAGGCCCCAGGGTGACCCTTGGCCCTCCACCTAGGGGCCTCTGACCCCAGCAAGCTACCCAGGGGCCTACCTATCTCCCTGGACTTGCAGTATAGTCCCCAGGGTGCCCCATGGCCCTCCACCTTGGGCCCTCTGACCCCAGCAAGCTACCCAGGGCTCCAACTTTCTCCCTGGACTTGCAGTATAGGCCTTAGGGTGCCCCCTGGTCCTCCACCTAGGGGCCCCGGACCCAAGCAAGCTGCCCAGGGGTCCAGCTCTCTCCCTGGACTTGCAATAGAGGCCCCAGGGTGCCCCTTGGCCCTCCACCTAGGGGCCTCTGACCCCAGAAAGCTACCCAGGGGTACACCTCTTTCCCTAGACTTGCAGACTAGGCCCCAGGGTGACCCTTGGCCCTCCACCTAGGGGCCTCTGACCCCAGCAAGCTACCCAGGGGCCTTCCTATCTCCCTGGACTTGCAGTAGAGTCCCCATGGTGCCCCATGGCCCTCCACCTAGGGCCCTCTGACCCCAGCAAGCTACCCAGGGCTCCAACTCTCTCCCTGGACTAGCAGTATAGGCCCCAGGGTGCCCCCTGGTCCTCCACCTAGGGGCCCCTGACCCAAGCAAGCTGCCCAGAGGTCCACCTCTCTCCCTGGACTTGCAATAGAGGCCCCAGGGTGCCCCCTGGCCCTTCCCCTAGGGGCCTCTGACACCAGCAAGCTTCCCAGTGGTCCACCTCTCTCCCTAGACTTGCAGTAGAGGCCCCAGGGTGACCCTTGGCCCTCCACCTAGGGACCTCTGACCCCAGCAAGCTACCCAGGGCCCTACCTATCTCCCTGGACTTGCAGTAGAGTCCCCAGTTTGCCCCATGGCCCTCCACCTTGGGCCCTCTGACCCCAGGAAGCTACCCAGGGCTCCAACTCTCTCCCTGGACTTGCAGTATAGGCCCCAGGGTGCCCGCTGGTCCTCCACCTAGGGGCCCCTGACCCAAGCAAGCTGCCCAGGGGTCCACCTCTCTAACTAGACTTGCAATAGAGGCCCCAGGGTGCCCCTTGGCCCTCCACCTAGGGGCCTCTGACCCCAGAAACCTACCCAGGGGTCCACCTCTCTCCCTAGACTTGCAGACTAGGCCCCAGGGTGACCCTTGGCCCTCCACCTAGGGGCCTCTGACCCCAGCAAGCTGCCCAGGGGCCTGCCTATCTCCCTGGACTTGCAGTAGTGTCCCCAGGGTGCCCCATGGCCCTCCACGTAGGGCCCTCTGACCCCAGCAAGCTACCCAGGGGTCCAACTCTCTCCCTGGACTTGCAGTAGAGGCCCCAGGGTACCCCGTGGCCCTCCACCCAGGGGCCTCTGAACCCAGCAAGCTACCCAGGGGTCCACATCTCTCCCTGGACTTAAAGTAGAGGCCCTACGGTGCAACCTGGCCCTCCCCTTAGGGGCTACTGACCCCAGCAAGCTTCCCAGTGATTCACCTCTCTCCCTGGACTTGCAGTAGAGGCCCTAGCCTGCCCTCTGGCCCTCCACCTATGGGCCTCTGACCCCAGCAAGCTACCCAGGGCTTCACCTTTCTCCCTGGACTTGCAGTAGAGGCCCTACGGTGCCCCCTGGCCCTCCCCCTAGGGGCCTCTGACACCAGCAAGCTTCCCAGTGGTCCACCTCTCTCCCTAGACTTGCAGTAGAGGCCCCAGGGTGACCCTTGGCCCTCCACCTAGGGGGTTCTGACCCCAGCAAGCTACCCAGGGTCCACCTATCTCCCTGGACTTGCAGTAGAGTCCGCAGGGTGCCCCATGGCCCTCCACCTAGGGCCCTCTGACCCCAGCAAGCTACCCAGGGCTCCAACTCTCTCCCTGGACTAGCAGTATAGGCCCCACGGTGCCCCCTGGTCCTCAACCTAGGGGCCCCTGACCCAAGCAAGCTGCCCAGAGGTCCACCTCTCTCCCTGGACTTGCAATAGAGGCCCCAGGGTGCCCCCTGGCCCTCCCCCTAGGGGCCTCTGACAACAGCTAGCTTCCCAGTGGTCCACCTCTCTCCCTAGACTTGCAGTAGAGGCCCCAGGGTGACCCTTGGCCCTCCACCTAGGGACCTCTGACCCCAGCAAGCTACCCAGGGGCCTACCTATCTCCCTGGACTTGCAGTAGAGTCCCCAGGGTGCCCCATGGCCCTCCACCTTGGGCCGTCTGACCCCATCAAGCTACCCAGGGCTCCAACTCTCTCCCTGGACTTGCAGTATAGGCCCCAGGGTGCCCCCTGGTCCTCCACCTAGGGGCCCCTGACCCAAGCAAGCTGCCCAGGGGTCCACCTCTCTCCCTGGACTTGCAATAGAGGCCCCTGGCTGCCCCTTGGCCCTCCACGTAGGGGCCTCTGACCCCAGAAAGCTACCCAGGGGTCCACCTCTCTCCCTAGACTTGCAGAAAAGGCCCCAGGGTGACCCTTGGCCCTCCACCTAGGGGCCTCTGACCCCAGCAAGTTACCCAGGGGCCTACCTATCTCCCTGGACTTGCAGTAGAGTCCCCAGGGTGCCCCATGGCCCTCCACCTTGGGCCCTCTGACCCCAGCAAGCTACCCAGGGCTCCAACTCTCTCCCTGGACTTGCAGTATAGGCCCCAGGGTGCCCCCTGGTCCTCCACCTAGGGGCCCCTGACCCAAGCAAGCTGCCCAGGGGTCCACCTCTCTCCCTGGACTTGCAATAGAGAACCCCAGGGTGCCCCTTGGCCCTCCACCTAGGGGCCTCTGACCCCAGAAAGCTACCCAGGGGTCCACCTCTCTCCCTAGACTTGCAGACTAGGCCCCAGGGTGACCCTTGGCCCTACACCTAAGGGCCTCTGACCCCAGCAAGCTGCCCAGGGGCCTGCCTATCTCCCTGAACTTGCAGTAGTGTCCCCAGGGTGCCCCATGGCCCTCCACGTAGGGCCCTCTGACCCCAGCAAGCTACCCAGGGGTCCAAATCTCTCCCTGGACTTGCAGTAGAGGCCCCAGGGTACCCCGTGGCCCTCCACCTAGGGGCCTCTGACCCCAGCAAGCTACCCAGGGGTCCACATCTCTCCCTGGACTTGCAGTAGAGGCCCCTGGGTACCCCGTGGCCCTCCACCTAGGGGCCTCTGAACCCAGCAAGCTACCCAGGGGTCCAGCTCTCTCCCTGGAATTGCAATATAGGCCCCAGGGTGCCCCCTTGCCCTCCACCCAGGGCCTACTGACCCCAGCAAGCTACCCAGGGCTCCACCTCTCTCCCTGGACTTGTAGTAGAGGCCCTAGGCTGCCCTCTGGCCCTCCACTTAGGGTCCTCTGACCCCAGCAAGCTACCCAGGGCTCCACCTCTCTCCCTGGACTTGCAGTAGAGGCCGCAGGGTGCCCATTGGCCCTCCACCTAGGGGTCTCTGACCCCAGCAAGCTACCGAGGGGTCCACCTCTCTCCCTGGACTTGCAATAGAGGCCCCAGGGTGCCCCGTGACCCTCCACCTAGGGGCCTCTGACCTCAGCAAGCTACCCAGGGGTCCACATCTCTCCGTGGACTTGCAGTAGACGCCGCTGGGTGCCCCCTGGCCCTCCACCTAGGGGCCTCTGACCCCAGCAAGCTACCCAGGGGTCCACCTCTCTCCCTGGACTTTTAGTAGAGGCCCAAGGGTGCCCCCTGGCCCTCCACCTAGGGGCCTCTGACCCCAGCAAACTACCCAGGGGTCCACCTCTCTTCCTGGACTTGCAGTAGAGGCCCTACGGTGCCCCCTGGCCCTCCCCCTTGGGGCCTCTGACACCAGCAAGCTTCCCAGTGGTCCACTTCTCTCCCTAGACTTGCAGTAGAGGCCCCAGGGTGACCCTTGGCCCTCCACCTAGGGGCCTCTGACCCCAGCAAGCTACCCAGGGTCCACCTATCTCCCTGGACTTGCAGTAGAGTCCCCAGGGTGCCCCATGGCCCTCCACCTAGGGCCCTCTGACCCCAGCAAGCTACCCAGGGCTCCAACTCTCTCCCTGGACTAGCAGTATAGGCCCCAGGGTGCCCCCTGGTCATCCACCTAGGGGCCCCTGACCCAAGCAAGCTGCCCAGAGGTCCACATCTCTCCCTGGACTTGCAATAGAGGCCCCAGGGTGCCCCCTGGCCCTCCCCCTAGGGGCCTCTGACACCAGCAAGCTTCCCAGTGGTCCACCTCTCTCCCTAGACTTGCAATAGAGGCACCAGGGTGACCCATGGCCCTCCACCTAGGGAGCTCTGACCCCAGCAAGCTACCCAGGGGCCTACCTATCTCCCTGGACTTGCAGTAGAGTCCCCAGGGTGCCCCATGGCCCTCCACCTTGGGCCCTCTGACCCCAGCAAGCTACCCAGGGCTCCAACTTTCTCCCTGGACTTGCAGTATAGGCCCCAGGGTGCCCCCTGGTCCTCCACCTAGGGGCCCCTGACCCAAGCAAGCTGCCCAGGGGTCCACCTCTCTCCCTGGACTTGCAATAGAGGCCCCAGGGTGCCCCTTGGCCCTCCACCTAGGGGCCTCTGACCCCAGAAAGCTACCCAGGGGTCCACCTCTCTCCCTAGACTTGCAGACTAGGCCCCAGGGTGACCCTTGGCCCTCCACCTAGGGGCCACTTACCCCAGCAAGCTACCCAGGGGCCTACCTATCTCCCTGGACTTGCAGTAGAGTCCCCATGGTGCCCCATGGCCCTCCACCTAGGGCCCTCTGACCCCAGCAAGCTACCCAGGGCTCCAACTCTCTCCCTGGACTAGCAGTATAGGCCCCAGGGTGCCCCCTGGTCCTCCACCTAGGGGCCCCTGACCCAAGCAAGCTGCCCAGAGGTCCACCTCTCACCCTGGACTTGCAATAGAGGCCCCAGGGTGCCCCCTGGCCCTCCCCCTAGGGGCCTCTGACACCAGCAAGCTTCCCAGTGGTCCACCTCTCTCCCTAGACTTGCAGTAGAGGCCCCAGGGTGACCCTTGGCCCTCCACCTAGGGACCTCTGACCCCAGCAAGCTACCCAGGGCTCCAACCCTCTCCCTGGACTTGCAGTATAGGCCCCAGGGTGCCCCTTGGCCCTCCACCTAGGGGCCTCTGACCCCAGAAACCTACCCAGGGGTCCACCTCTCTCCCTAGACTTGCAGACTAGGCCCCAGGGTGACCCTTGGCCCTCCACCTAGGGGCCTCTGACCCCAGCAAGCTGCCCAGGGGCCTGCCTATCTCCCTGGACTTGCAGTAGTGTCCCCAGGGTGCCCCATGGCCCTCCACTTAGGGCCCTCTGACCCCAGCAAGCTACCCAGGGGTCCAACTCTCTCCCTGGACTTGCAGTAGAGGCCCCAGGGTGCCCCGTGGCCCTCCACCCAGTGGCCTCTGAACCCAGCAAGCTACCCAGGGGTCAACATCTCTCCCTGGACTTAAAGTAGAGGCCCTACGGTGCCCCCTGGCCCTCCCCTTAGAGGCTACTGACCCCAGCAAGCTTCCCAGTGATTCACCTCTCTCCCTTGACTTGCAGTAGAGGCCCTAGCCTGCCCCCTGGCCCTCCACCTATGGGCCTCTGACCCCAGCAAGCTACCCAGGGCTTCACCTTTCTCCCTGGACTTGCAGTAGAGGCCCTACGGTGCCCCCTGGCCCTCCCCCTAGGGGCCTATGACACCAGCAAGCTTCCCAGTGGTCCACCTCTCTCCCTAGACTTGCAGTAGAGGCCCCAGGGTGACCCTTGGCCCTCCACCTAGGGGCCTCTGACCCCAGCAAGCTACCCAGGGTCCACCTATCTCCCTGGACTTGCAGTAGAGGCCCTAGCATGCACTCTGCCCCTCCACCTATGGGCCTCTGACCCCAGCAAGCTACCCAGGGCTTCACCTTTCTCCCTGGACTTGCAGTAGAGGCCCCAGGGTGCCCATTGGCCCTCCACCTAGGGGCCTATGACCCCAGCAAGCTACCGAGGGGTCCACCTCTCTCCCTGGACTTGCTGTAGAGGCCCCAGGGTGCCCCTTGGCCCTCCACCTATGGGCCTCTGACCCCAGCAAGCTACCCAGGGGTCCACATCTCTCCCTGGACTTGCAGTATAGGCCACAGGGTGCCCCCTTGCCCTCCACCAAGGGGCCTCTGACCCCAGCAAGCTACTCAGTGCTCCACCTCTCTCCCTGGACTTGCAGTAGAGGCCCCAGAGTGCCCACTTGCCCTCCACCCAGGGGCTACTGACCCCAGCAAGCTACCCATGGCTCCACCTCTCTCCCTGAACTTGCAGTAGAGGCCCCAGGGTACCCCGTGGCCCTCCACCTAGGGGCCTCTGACCCCAGCAAGCTACCCAGGGGTCCACATCTCTCCCTGGACTTGCAGTAGAGGCCCCTGGGTACCCCGTGGCCCTCCACCTAGGGGCCTCTGAACCCAGCAAGCTACCCAGGGGTCCAGCTCTCTCCCTGGAATTGCAATAGAGGCCCCAGGGTGCCCCCTTGCCCTCCACCCAGGGGCTACTGACCCCAGCAAGCTACCCATGGCTCCACCTCTCTCCCTGAACTTGCAGTAGAGGCCCCAGGGTACCCCGTGGCCCTCCACCTAGGGGCCTCTGACCTCAGCCAGTTACTCAGGGGTCCACATCTCTCCCTGGACTTGCAGTAGAGGCCCCTGGGTACCCCGTGGCCCTCCACTTAGGGGCCTCTGACCCCAGCAAGCTACCCAGGGCTCCACCTCTCTCCCTGGACTTGCAGTAGAGGCCGCAGGGTGCCCATTGGCCCTCCACCTAAGGGTCTCTGACCCCAGCAAGCTACCCAGGGGTCCACCTCTCTCCCTAGACTTTTAGTAGAGGCCCCAGGGTGCCCCCTGGCCCTCCACCTAGGGGCCTCTGACCCCAGCAAACTACCCAGGGGTCCACCTCTCTTCCTGGACTTGCAGTAGATGCCGCTGGGTGCCCCCTGGCCCTCCACCTAGGGGCCTCTGACCCCAGCAAGCTACCCAGGGGTCCACCTCTCTCCATGGACTTTTAGTAGAGGCCCCAGGGTGCCTCCTGGCCCTCCACCTTGGGGTCTCTGACCCCAGCAAGCTACCCAGGGCTCCACCTCTCTCCCTGGACTTTTAGTTGAGGCCCTAGGCTGCCCTCTGGCCCTCCACTTAGGGGCCTCTGACCCCAGCAAGCTACCCAGGGCTCCACCTCTCCCTGGACTTGCAGTAGAAGCCGCAGGGTGCCCATTGGCCCTCCACCTAGGGGTCTCTGACCCCAGCAAGCTACCCAGGGGTCCACCTCTCTCCCTGGACTTTTAGTTGAGGCCCCAGGGTGCCAGCTGGCCCTCCACCTAGGGGCCTCTGACCCCAGCAAGCTACCCAGGGGTCCACCTCTCTCCCTGGACTTTTAGTAGAGGCCCCAGGGTGCCCCCTGGCCCTCCACCTAGGGGCCTCTGACCCCAGCAAGCTACTGTGGGGTCCACCTCTCCCTGGACTTGCAGTGGAGGCCACAGGGTGCCCCCTTGCCCTCCACCTAGGGGCCTCTGACCCCAGCAAGCTACCCAGGGGTCCACATCTCTCCCTGGACTTGCAGTAGAGGCCCCAGGGTGCCCATTGGCCCTCCACCTAGGGGTCTCTGATCCCAGCAAGCTACCGAGGGGTCCACCTCTCTCCCTGGACTTGCAATAGAGGCCCCAGGGTGCCCCGTGACCCTCCACCTAGGGGCCTCTGACCCCAGCAAGCTACCCAGGGGTCCACCTTTCTCCCTAGACTTGCAGTAGAGGCCCCTGGGTGCCCCCTGGCCCTCCACCTAGGGGCCTCTGAACCCAGCAAGCTACCCAGGGGTCCACATCTCTCTGTGGACTTGCAGTAGACGCCGCTGGGTGCCCCCTGGCCCTCCACCTAGGGGCCTCTGACCCCAGCAAGCTACCCAGGGGTCCACCTCTCTTCCTGGACTTGCAGTAGAGGCCCTACGGTGCCCCCTGGCCCTCCCCCTAGGGGCCTCTGACACCAGCAATCTTCCCAGTGGTCCACCTCTCTCCCTAGACTTGCAGTAGAGGCCCCAGGGTGACCCTTGGCCCTCCACCTAGGGGCCTCAGAGCCCAGCAAGCTACCCAGGGTCCACCTATCTCCCTGGACTTGCAGTAGAGTCCCCAGGGTGCCCCATGGCCCTACACCTAGGGCCCTCTGACCCCAGCAAGCTACCCAGGGCTCCAACTCTCTCCCTGGACTAGCAGTATAGGCCCCAGGGTGCCCCCTGGTCCTCCACCTAGGGGCCCCTGACCCAAGCAAGCTGCCCAGAGGTCCACCTCTCTCCCTGGACTTGCAATAGAGGCCCCAGGGTGCCCCCTGGCCCTCCCCCTAGGGGCCTCTGACACCAGCAAGCTTCCCAGTGGTCCACCTCTCTCCCTAGACTTGCAGTAGAGGCCCCAGGGTGACCCTTGGCCCTCCACCTAGGGACCTCTGACCCCAGCAAGCCACCCAGGGGCCTACCTATCTCCCTGGACTTGCAGTAGAGTCCCCAGGGTGCCCCATGGCCCTCCACCTTGGGCCCTCTGACCCCAGCAAGCTACCCAGGGCTCCAACTCTCTCCCTGGACTTGCAGTATAGGCCCCAGGGTGCCCCCTGGTCCTCCACCTAAGGGCCCCGTACCCAAGCAAGCTGCCCAGGGGTCCACCTCTCTCCCTAGACTTATAGTAGAGGCCCTACGGTGCCCCCTGGCCCTCCCCTTAGGGGCTACTGACCCCAGCAAGCTTCCCAGTGATTCAACTCTCTCCCTGGACTTGCAGTAGAGGCCCTAGCCTGCCCTCTGGCCCTCCACCTATGGGCCTCTGACCCCAGCAAGCTACCCAGGGCTTCACCTCTCTCCCTGGACTTGCAGTAGAGGCCCCAGGGTGCCCATTGGCCCTCAACCTAGGGGCCTCTCACCCCAGCAAGCTACCGAGGGGTCCACCTCTCCCTGGACTTGCAGTAGAGGCCCCAGGGTGCCCCTTGGCCCTCCACCTAGGGGCCTCTGACCCCAGCAAGCTACCCAGGGGTCCACCTCTCTCACTGGACTTGCAGTAGACGCCCCTGGGTGCCCCCTGGCCCTCCACCTAGGGGCCTCTGACCCCAGCAAGCGACCCAGGGGTCCACATCTCTCCCTGGATTTATAGTAGAGGCCCTACGGTGCCCCCTGGCCCTCCCCCTAGGGGCCTCTGACACCAGCAAGCTTCCCAGTGATTCACCTCTCTCCCTGGACTTGCAGTAGAGGCCCCAGGTTGACCCTTGGCCCTCCACCTAGGGGTGTCTGACCCCAGCAAGCTGCCCAGGGGCCTGCCTATCTCCCTGAACTTGCAGTAGAGTCCCCAGGGTGCCCCATGGCCCTCCACCTAGGGCCCTTTGACCCCAGCAAGCTACCCAGGGGTCCACCTCTCTCCCTGGACTTGCAGTATAGGCCACAGGGTGCCCCCTTGCCCTCCACCTAGGGGCCTCTGACCCCAGCAAGCTACCCAGGGCTCCACCTCTCTCCCTGGACTTGCAGTAGAGGCCCCAGGGTGCCCCCTTGCCCTCCACCCAGGGGCTACTGACCCCAGCAAGCTACCCATGGCTCCACCTCTCTCCCTGAACTTGCAGTAGAGGCCCCAGGGTACCCCGTGGCCCTCCACCTAGGGGCCTCTGACCCCAGCAAGCTACCCAGGGGTCCACATCTCTCCCTGGACTTGCAGTAGAGGCCCCTGGGTACCCCGTGGCCCTCCACCTAGGGGCCTCTGAGTCCAGCAAGCTAAACAGGGGTCCAGCTCTCTCCCTGGAATTGCAATAGAGGCCCCAGGGTGCCCCCTTGCCCTCAACCCAGGGGCTACTGACCCCAGCAAGCTACCCAGGGCTCCACCTCTCTCCCTGGACTTTTAGTAGAGGCACTAGGCTGCCCTCTGGCCCTCCACCTAGGGGCCTCTGACCCCAGCAAGCTACCCAGGGGTCCACCTCTCTCCCTGGACTTTTAGTAGAGGCCCCAGGGTGCCCCCTGGCCCTCCACTTAGGGGCCTCTGACCCCAGCAAACTACCCAGGGGTCCACCTCTCTTCCTGGACTTGCAGTAGAGGCCCTAGCCTGCCCTCTGGCCCTCCACCTATGGGCCTCTGACCCCAGCAAACTACCCAGGGGTCCACCTCTCTTCCTGGACTTGCAGTAGAGGCCCTACGGTGCCCCCTGGCCCTCCCCCTAGGGGCCTCTGACACCAGCAAGCTACCCAGGGGTCCACCTCTCTCCCTAGACTTGCAGTAGAGGCCACAGGGTGCCCCCTGGCCCTCCACCTAGGGGCCTCTGACCCCAGCAAACTACCCAGGGGTCCACCTCTCTTCCTGGACTTGCAGTAGAGGCCCTACGGTGCCCCCTGGCCCTCCCCCTAGGGGCCTCTGACACCAGCAAGCTTCCCAGTTGTCCACCTCTCTCCCTAGACTTGCAGTAGAGGCCCCAGGGTGACCCTTGGCCCTCCATCTAGGGGCCTCTGACCCCAGCAAGCTACCCAGGGTCCACCTATCTCCCTGGACTTGCAGTAGAGTCCCCAGGGTGCCCCATGGCCCTCCACTTAGGGCCCTCTGACCCCAGCAAGCTACCCAGGGCTCCAACTCTCTCCCTGGACTAGCAGTATAGGCCCCAGGGTGCCCCCTGGTCCTCCACCTTGGGGCCCCTGACACAAGCAAGCTGCCCAGAGGTCCACCTCTCTCCCTGGACTTGCAATAGAGGCCCCAGGGTGCCCCCTGGCCCTCCCCCTAGGGGCCTCTGACACCAGCAAGCTTCCCAGTGGTCCACCTCTCTCCCTTGACTTGCAGTAGAGGCCCCAGGGTGACCCTTGGCTATCCACCTAGGGACCTCTGACCCCAGCAAGCTACCCAGGGGCCTACCTATCTCCCTGGACTTGCAGTAGAGTCCCCAGGGTGCCCCATGGCCCACCACCTTGGGCCCTCTGACCCCTGCAAGCTACCCAGGGCTCCAACTCTCTCCCTGGATTTGCAGTATAGGCCCCAGGGTGCCCCCTGGTCCTCCACCTAGGGGCCCCGGACCCAAACAAGCTGCCCAGGGGTCCACCTCTCTCCCTGGACTTATAGTAGAGGCCCTACGGTGCCCCCTGGCCCTCCCCTTAGGGGCTACTGACCCCAGCAAGCTTCCCAGTGATTTACCTCTCTCCCTGGACTTGCAGTAGAGGCCCTAGCCTGCCCTCTGGCAATCCACCTAGGGGCCTCTGACCCCAGCAAGCTACCCAAGGCTTCACAACTCTCTCTGGACTTGCAGTAGAGGCTCCAGGGTGCCCTTTGGCCCTCCACCTAGGGGCCTCTGACCCCAGCAAGCTACCGAGGGGTCCACCTCTCTCCCTGGACTTGCAGTAGAGGCCCCAGGGTGCCCCGTGGCCCTCCACCTAGGGGTCTCTGATCCCAGCAAGCTACCGAGGGGTCCACCTCTCTCCCTGGACTTGCAATAGAGGCCCCAGGGTGCCCCGTGACCCTCCACCTAGGGGCCTCTGACCCCAGCAAGCTACCCAGGGGTCCACCTCTCTCCCTGGACTTGCAGTATAGGCCCCTGGGTGCCCCCTGGCCCTCCACCTAGGGGCCTCTGACCCAAGCAAGCTACCCAGGGGTCCAGCTCTCTCCCTGGACTTGCAATAGAGGCCCCAGGGTGCCCCCTTGCACTCCACCCAGGGGCTACTGACCCCAGCATGCTACCCAGGGCTCCACCTCTCTCCCTGGACTTGTAGTAGAGGCCCTAGGCTGCCCTCTGGCCCTCCACCTAGGGGCCTTTGACCCCAGCAAGCTACCCAGGGCTCCACCTCTCTCCCTGGACTTGCAGTAGAGGCCCCAGGTTGACCCTTGGCCCTCCACCTAGGGCCCTTTGACCCCAGCAAGCTACCCAGGGGTCCACCTCTGTCCCTGGACTTGCAGTATAGGCCACAGGGTGCCCCCTTGCCCTCCACCTAAGGGCCTCTGACCCCAGCAAGCTACCCAGGGCTCCACCTCTCTCCCTGGACATGCAGTAGAGGCCCCAGGGTGCCCCCTTGCCCTCCACCCAGGGGCTACTGGCTCCAGCAAGCTACCCAGGGCTCCACCTCTCTCCCTGGACTTGCAGTAGTGCCCCCTGGCCCTCCACCTAGGGGCACCTGAGTCCAGCAAGCTACCCAGGGGTCCACATCTCTCCCTGGACTAGCAGTAGAGGTCCCAGGGTACCCCGTGGCCCTCCACCTAGGGGCCTCTGAACCAAGCAAGCTACTCAGGGGTCCAGCTCCCTCCGTGGACTTGCAATAGAGGCCCCAGGGTGCCCCCTTGCCCTCCACCCAGGGGCTACTGACCCCAGCAAGCTACCCAGGGCTCCACCTCTCTCCCTGGACTTCTAGTAGAGGCCCTAGGCTGCCCCTCTGGCCCTCTACCTAGGGGCCTTTGACCCCAGCAAGCTACCCAGGGCTCCACCTCTCTCCCTGGACTTGCAGTAGAGGCCCCAGGGTGCCCATTGGCCCTCCACCTAGGGGTCTCTGACCCCTGCAAGCTACCGAGGGGTCCACCTCTCTCCCTGGACTTGCAGTAGACGCCCCTGGGTGACCCCTGGCCCTCCACCTAGGGGCCTCTGACCCCAGCAAGCTACCCAGGGGTCCACCTCTCTCCCTGGACTTATAGTAGAGTTTCCAGGGTGCCCCCTGGCCCTCCACCTAGGGGCCTCTGAGTCCAGCAAGCTACCCAGGGGTCCACATCTCTCCCTGGACTTGCAGTAGAGGCCCCAGGGTACCCCCTGGCCCTCCAACTAGGGGCCTCTGACCCCAGCAAGCTACCGAGGGGTCCACCTCTCTCCTTGGACTTGCAGTATAGGCCCCAGGGTGCCCATTGGCCCTCCACCTAGGGGCATCTGACCCCAGCAAGCTACCCAGGGGTCCACCTCTCTCCCTGGACTTGCAGTATAGGACCCAGGGTGCCCCCTGGCCCTCCAACTAGGGGCATCTAACACCAGCAAGCTACCCAGGGGTCCACCTCTCTCCCTGGACTTGCAGTATAGGCCCCAGGGTGCCCTCTGGCCCTCCACCTAGGGGCATCTGACACCAGCAAGCTACCCAGGGGTCCACCTGTCTCCCTGGACTTGCAGTATAGGCCCCAGTGTGCCCTCTGGCCCTCCACCTAGGGGCCTCTGACCCCAGCAAGCTACCCAGGGGTCCACATCTCTCCCTGGACTTGCAGTAGAGGCCCCAGGGTGCCCCATGGCCCTCCACCTTGGGCCCTCTGACCCCAGCAAGCTACCCAGGGCTCCAACTCTCTCCCTGGACTTGCAGTATAGGCCCCAGGGTGCCCCCTGGTCCTCCACCTAGGGGCCCCTGACCCAAGCAAGCTGCCCAGGGGTCCACCTCTCTCACTGGAATTGCAATAGAGGCCCCAGGGTGCCCCTTGGCCCTCCACCTAGGGGCCTCTGACCCCAGAAAGCTACCCAGGGGTCCACCTCTCTCCCTAGACTTGCAGACTATGCCCCAGGGTGACCCTTGGCCCTCCACCTAGGGGCCTCTGACCCCAGCAAGCTACCCAGGGGCCTACCTATCTCCCTGGACTTGCAGTAGAGTCCCCAGGGTGCCCCATGGCCCTCCACCTAGGGCCCTCTGACCCCAGCAAGCTACCCAGGGCTCCAACTCTCTCCCTGGACTAGCAGTATAGGCCCCAGGGTGCCCCCTGGTCCTCCACCTAGGGGCCCTTGACCCAAGCAAGCTGCCCAGAGGTCCACCTCTCTCCCTGGACTTGCAATAGAAGCCCCAGGGTGCCCCCTGGCCCTCCCCCTAGGGGCCTCTGACACCAGCAAGCTTCCCAGTGGTCCACCTCTCTCCCTAGACTTGCAGTAGAGGCCCCAGGGTGACCCTTGGCCCTCCACCTAGGGACCTCTGACCCCAGCAAGCTACCCAGGGGCCTACCTATCTCCCTGGACTTGCAGTAGAGTCCCCAGGGTGCCCCATGGCCCTCCACCTTGGACCCTCTGACCCCAGCAAGCTACCCAGGGCTCCAACTCTCTCCCTGGACTTGCAGTATAGGCCCCAGGGTGCCCACTGGTCCTCCACCTAGGGGCCCCTGACCCAAGCTAGCTGCCCAGGGGTCCACCTCTCTCCCTGGACTTGCAGTAGTGTCCCCAGGGTACCCCATGGCCCTCCACGTAGGGCCCTCTGACCCCAGCAAGCTACCCAGGGGTCCAACTCTCTCCCTGGACTTGCAGTAGAGGCCCCAGGGTACCCCGTGGCCCTCCACCCAGGGGCCTCTGAACCCAGCAAGCTACCCAGGGGTCCACCTCTCTCCCTGGACTTATAGTAGAGGCCCTACGGTGCCCCCGGGCCCTCCCCTTAGGGGCTACTGACCCCAGCAAGCTTCCCAGTGATTCACCTTTCTCCCTGGACTTGCAGTAGAGGCCCTAGACTGCCCTCTGGCCCTCCACCTATTGGCCTCTGACCCCAGCAAGCTACCCAGGGCTTCACCTCTCTCCCTGGACTTGCAGTAGAGGCCCCAGGGTGCCCATTGGCCCTCCACCTAGGGGCCTGTGACCCCAGCAAGCTACCGAGGGGTCCACCTCTTTCCCTGGACTTGCAGTAGAGGCCCCAGGGTGCCCCTTGGCCCTCCACCTAGGGGCCTCTGACCCCAGCAAGCTACCCAGGGGTCCACCTCTCTCCCTAGACTTGCAGACTAGGCCCCAGGGTGACCCTTGGCCCTCCACCTAGGGGCCTCTGACCCCAGCAAGCTGCCCAGGGGCCTGCCTATCTCCCTGGACTTGCAGTAGAGTCCCCAGGGTGCCCCATGGCCCTCCACGTAGGGCCCTCTGACCCCAGCAAGCTACCCAGGGGTCCACCTCTCTCCCTGGACTTGCAGTATAGGCCACAGGGTGCCCCCTTGCCCTCCACCTAGGGGCCTCTGACCCCAGCAAGCTACCCAGGGCTCCACTTCTCTCCCTGGACTTGCAGTAGAGGCCGAAGGGTGCCCCCTTGCCCTCCACCCAGCTACTACTGACCCCAGCAAGCTACCCAGGGCTCCACCTCTCTCCCTGGACTTGCAGTAGAGGCCCCAGGGTACCCCGTGGCCCTCCACCTAGGGGCCTCTGAGTCCAGCAAGCTACCCAGGGGTCCACCTCTCTCCCTGGACTTGCAGTAGAGGCCCGAGGGTACCCGATGGCCCTCCACCTAGGGGCCTCTGAACCCAGCAAGCTACCCAGGGGTCCAACTCTCTCCCTGGACTTGCAGTATAGGCCCCAGGGTGACCCCTGGTCCTCCACCTAGGGGCCCCTGACCCAAGCAAGCTGCCCAGGGGTCCACCTCTCTCCCTGGACTTGTAGTAGAGGCCCTAGGCTGCCCTCTGGCCCTCCACCTAGGGGCCTCTGACCCCAGCAAGCTGCCGAGGGGTCCACCTCTCTCCCTGGACTTGCAATAGAGGCCCCAGGGTGCCCCCTGACCCTCCACCTAGGGGCCTCTGACCCCAGCAAGCTACCCAGGCGTCCACATTTCTACCTGGACTTGCAGTAGACGCCCCTGGGTGCCCCCTGGCCCTCCACCTAGGGGCCTCTTATCCCAGCAAGCTACCCAGGGCTCCACCTCTCTCCCTGGACTTATAGTAGAGGCCCCAGGGTGCCCCCTGGCCCTCCACCTAAAGGCCTCTGACCCCAGCAAACTACCCAGGGGTGCACCTCTCTTCCTGGACTTGCAGTAGAGTCCCCAGGGTTCCCCATCTCCCTCCACCTAGGGCCCTCTGACCCCAGTAAGCTACCCAGGGCTCCAACTCTCTCCCTGGACTTGCAGTATAGGCCCCAGGGTGCCCCCTGGTCCTCCACCTAGGGGCCTCTGAGTCCAGCAAGCTACCCAGGGGTCCACCTCTCTCCCTGGACTTGCAGTAGAGGCCCTAGGGTGCCCCATGGCCCTCCCCCTAGGGGCCTCTGAGACCAGCAAGCTTCCCAGTGGTCCACCTCTCTCCCTAGACTTGCAGTAGAGGCCCCAGGGTGACCCTTGGCCCTCCACCTAGGGGTCTCTGACTCCAGCAAGCTACCCAGGGACCTACCTAACTCCCTGGACTTGCAGTAGAGTCCCCAGGGTGCCCCATGGCCCTCCACCTAGGGCCCTCTGACCCCAGCAAGCTACCCAGGGATCCACATCTCTCCCTGGACTTGCAGTATAGGCCACAGGGTGCCCCCTTGCCCTCCACCTAGGGGCCTCTGACCCCAGCAAGCTACCCAGGGCTCCACTTCTCTCCCTGGTCTTGCAGTAGAGGCCCCAGGGTGCCCCCTTGCCCTCCACCCAGGGGCTACTGACACCAGCAAGCTACCCAGGGCTCCACCTCTCTCCCTGGACTTGCAGTAGAGGCCCCAGGGTACCCCGTGGCCCTCCACCTAGGGGCCTCTGAGTCCAGCAAGCTACCCAGGGGTCCACATCTCTCCCTGGACTTGCAGTAGAGGCCCCAGGGTACCCCGTGGCCCTCCACCTAGGGGCCTCCAAACCCAGCAAGCTACCCAGGGGTCCAGCTCTCTCCCTGGACTTGCAATAGAGGCCCCAGGGTGCCCTCTTGCCCTCCACCCAAGGGCTACTGACCCCAGCAAGCTACCCAGGGCTCCACCTCTCTCCCTGGACTTGTAGTAGAGGCCCTAGGCTGCCCTCTGGCCCTCCACCTAGGGGCCTCTGACCCCAGCAAGCTACCCAGGGCTCCACCTCTCTCCCTGGACTTGCAGTAGAGGCCTCAGGGTGCCCATTGGCCCTCCACCTAGGGGTCTCTGACCCCAGCAAGCTACCGAGGGGTCCACCTCTCTCCCTGGACTTGCAATAGAGGCCCCAGGGTGCCCCGTGACCCTCCACGTACGGGCCTCTGACCCCAGCAAGCTACCCAGGGGTCCACCTCTCTCCCTGGACTTGCAGTATAGGCCCCAGGGTGCCCTCTGGCCCTCCACCTAGGGGCATCTGACACCAGCAAGCTACCCAGGGGTCCACCTCTCTCCCTGGACTTGCAGTATAGGCCCCAGTGTGCCCTCTGGCCCTCCACCTAGGGGCCTCTGACCCCAGCAAGCTACCCAGGGGTCCACATCTCTCCCTGGACTTGCAGTAGAGGCCCCAGGGTGCCCCATGGCCCTCCACCTTGGGCCCTCTGACCCCAGCTAGCTACCCAGGGCTCCAACTCTCTCCCTGGACTTGCAGTATAGGCCCCAGGGTGCCCCCTGGTCCTCCACATAGGGGCCCCTGACCCAAGCAAGCTGCCCAGGGGTCCACCTCTCTCACTGGAATTGCAATAGAGGCCCCAGGGTGCCCCTTGGCCCTCCACCTAGGGGCCTCTAAACCCAGAAAGCTACCCAGGGGTCCACCTCTCTCCCTAGACTTGCAGACTATGCCCCAGGGTGACCCTTGGCCCTCCACCTAGGGGCCTCTGACCCCAGCAAGCTACCCAGGGGCCTACCTATCTCCCTGGACTTGCAGTAGAGTCCCCAGGGTGCCCCATGGCCCTCCACCTAGGGCCCTCTGACCCCAGCAAGCTACCCAGGGCTCCAACTCTCTCCCTGGACTAGCAGTATAGGCCCCAGGGTGCCCCCTGGTCCTCCACCTAGGGGCCCTTGACCCAAGCAAGCTGCCCAGAGGTCCACCTCTCTCCCTGGACTTGCAATAGAAGCCCCAGGGTGCCCCCTGGCCCTCCCCCTAGGGGCCTCTGACACCAGCAAGCTTCCCAGTGGTCCACCTCTCTCCCTAGACTTGCAGTAGAGGCCCCAGGGTGACCCTTGGCCCTCCACCTAGGGACCTCTGACCCCAGCAAGCTACCCAGGGGCCTACCTATCTCCCTGGACTTGCAGTAGAGTCCCCAGGGTGCCCCATGGCCCTCCACCTTGGACCCTCTGACCCCAGCAAGCTACCCAGGGCTCCAACTCTCTCCCTGGACTTGCAGTATAGGCCCCAGGGTGCCCCCTGGTCCTCCACCTAGGGGCCCCTGACCCAAGCTAGCTGCCCAGGGGTCCACCTCTCTCCCTGGACTTGCAGTAGTGTCCCCAGGGTACCCCATGGCCCTCCACGTAGGGCCCTCTGACCCCAGCAAGCTACCCAGGGGTCCAACTCTCTCCCTGGACTTGCAGTAGAGGCCCCAGGGTACCCCGTGGCCCTCCACCCAGGGGCCTCTGAACCCAGCAAGCTACCCAGGGGTCCACCTCTCTCCCTGGACTTATAGTAGAGGCCCTACGGTGCCCCCGGGCCCTCCCCTTAGGGGCTACTGACCCCAGCAAGCTTCCCAGTGATTCACCTTTCTCCCTGGACTTGCAGTAGAGGCCCTAGACTGCCCTCTGGCCCTCCACCTATTGGCCTCTGACCCCAGCAAGCTACCCAGGGCTTCACCTCTCTCCCTGGACTTGCAGTAGAGGCCCCAGGGTGCCCATTGGCCCTCCACCTAGGGGCCTGTGACCCCAGCAAGCTACCGAGGGGTCCACCTCTTTTCCTGGACTTGCAGTAGAGGCCCCAGGGTGCCCCTTGGCCCTCCACCTAGGGGCCTCTGACCCCAGCAAGCTACCCAGGGGTCCACCTCTCTCCCTAGACTTGCAGACTAGGCCCCAGGGTGACCCTTGGCCCTCCACCTAGGGGCCTCTGACCCCAGCAAGCTGCCCAGGGGCCTGCCTATCTCCCTGGACTTGCAGTAGAGTCCCCAGGGTGCCCCATGGCCCTCCACGTAGGGCCCTCTGACCCCAGCAAGCTACCCAGGGGTCCACCTCTCTCCCTGGACTTGCAGTATAGGCCACAGGGTGCCCCCTTGCCCTCCACCTAGGGGCCTCTGACCCCAGCAAGCTACCCAGGGCTCCACTTCTCTCCCTGGACTTGCAGTAGAGGCCGAAGGGTGCCCCCTTGCCCTCCACCCAGCTACTACTGACCCCAGCAAGCTACCCAGGGCTCCACCTCTCTCCCTGGACTTGCAGTAGAGGCCCCAGGGTACCCCGTGGCCCTCCACCTAGGGGCCTCTGAGTCCAGCAAGCTACCCAGGGGTCCACCTCTCTCCCTGGACTTGCAGTAGAGGCCCGAGGGTACCCCGTGGCTCTCCACCTAGGGGCCTCTGAACCCAGCAAGCTACCCAGGGGTCCAACTCTCTCCCTGGACTTGCAGTATAGGCCCCAGGGTGACCCCTGGTCCTCCACCTAGGGGCCCCTGACCCAAGCAAGCTGCCCAGGGGTCCACCTCTCTCCCTGGACTTGTAGTAGAGGCCCTAGGCTGCCCTCTGGCCCTCCACCTAGGGGCCTCTGACCCCAGCAAGCTGCCGAGGGGTCCACCTCTCTCCCTGGACTTGCAATAGAGGCCCCAGGGTGCCCCCTGACCCTCCACCTAGGGGCCTCTGACCCCAGCAAGCTACCCAGGCGTCCACATTTCTACCTGGACTTGCAGTAGACGCCCCTGGGTGCCCCCTGGCCCTCCACCTAGGGGCCTCTTATCCCAGCAAGCTACCCAGGGCTCCACCTCTCTCCCTGGACTTATAGTAGAGGCCCCAGGGTGCCCCCTGGCCCTCCACCTAAAGGCCTCTGACCCCAGCAAACTACCCAGGGGTGTACCTCTCTTCCTGGACTTGCAGTAGAGTCCCCAGGGTGCCCCATCTCCCTCCACCTAGGGCCCTCTGACCCCAGCAAGCTACCCAGGGCTCCAACTCTCTCCCTGGACTTGCAGTATAGGCCCCAGGGTGCCCCCTGGTCCTCCACCTAGGGGCCTCTGATTCCAGCAAGCTACCCAGGGGTCCACCTCTCTCCCTGGACTTGCAGTAGAGGCCCTAGGGTGCCCCATGGCCCTCCCCCTAGGGGCCTCTGAGACCAGCAAGCTTCCCAGTGGTCCACCTCTCTCCCTAGACTTGCAGTAGAGGCCCCAGGGTGACCCTTGGCCCTCCACCTAGGGGTCTCTGACCCCAGCAAGCTACCCAGGGACCTACCTAACTCCCTGGACTTGCAGTAGAGTCCCCAGGGTGCCCCATGGCCCTCCACCTAGGGCCCTCTGACCCCAGCAAGCTACCCAGGGATCCACATCTCTCCCTGGACTTGCAGTATAGGCCACAGGGTGCCCCCTTGCCCTCCACCTAGGGGCCTCTGACCCCAGCAAGCTACCCAGGGCTCCACTTCTCTCCCTGGTCTTGCAGTAGAGGCCCCAGGGTGCCCCCTTGCCCTCCACCCAGGGGCTACTGACACCAGCAAGCTACCCAGGGCTCCACCTCTCTCCCTGGACTTGCAGTAGAGGCCTTAGGGTACCCCGTGGCCCTCCACCTAGGGGCCTCTGAGTCCAGCAAGCTACCCAGGGGTCCACATCTCTCCCTGGACTTGCAGTAGAGGCCCCAGGGTACCCCGTGGCCCTCCACCGAGGGGCCTCCGAACCCAGCAAGCTACCCAGGGGTCCAGCTCTCTCCCTGGACTTGCAATAGAGGCCCCAGGGTGCCCTCTTGCCCTCCACCCAAGGGCTACTGACCCCAGCAAGCTACCCAGGGCTCCACCTCTCTCCCTGGACTTGTAGTAGAGGCCCTAGGCTGCCCTCTGGCCCTCCACTTAGGGACCTCTGACCCCAGCAAGCTACCCAGGGCTCCACCTCTCTCCCTGGACTTGCAGTAGAGGCCCCAGGGTGCCCATTGGCCCTCCACCTAGGGGTCTCTGACCCCAGCAAGCTACCGAGGGGTCCACCTCTCTCCCTGGACTTGCAATAGAGGCCCCAGGGTGCCCCGTGACCCTCCACCTCCACCTCCACCTGACGCCTCCAGTAGAGGCCCTAGGCTGCCCTCTGGCCCTCCACTTAGGGACCTCTGACCCCAGCAAGCTACCCAGGGCTCCACCTCTCTCCCTGGACTTGCAGTAGAGGCCCCAGGGTGCCCATTGGCCCTCCACCTAGGGGTCTCTGACCCCAGCAAGCTACCGAGGGGTCCACCTCTCTCCCTGGACTTGCAATAGAGGCCCCAGGGTGCCCCGTGACCCTCCACCTACGGGCCTCTGACCCCAGCAAGCTACCCAGGGGTCCACATCTCTCCCTGGACTTGCAGTAGAGGCCCAAGGGTGCCCATTGGTCCTCCACCTAGGGGTCTCTGACCCCAGCAAGCTACCGAGGGGTCCACCTCTCTCCCTGGACTTGCAATAGAGGCCCCAGGGTGCCCCGTGACCCTCCACCTAGGGGCCTCTGACCCCAGCAAGCTACCCAGGGGTCCACCTCTCTTCCTGGACTTGCAGTATAGGCCCCAGGGTGCCCCCTGGTCCTCCAACTAGGGGCCTCTGACCCCAGCAAGCTACCCAGGGGTCCACCTCTCTCCTTGGACTTGCAGTATAGGCCCCAGGGTGCCCCCTGGCCCTCCACCTAGGGGCTACTGACCCCAGCAAGCTACCCAGGGCTCCTCCTCTCTCCCTGGACTTGCAGTAGAGGCCCCAGGGTACCCCGTGGCCCTCCACCTAGGGGCCTCTGACCCCAGCAAGCTACCCAGGGGTCCACATCTCTCCCTGGACTTGCAGTAGAGGCCCCAGGGTGCCCATTGGCCCTCCACCTAGGGGTCTCTGACCCCAGCAAGCTACCCAGGAATCCAACTCTCTCCCTGGACTTGCAGTATAGGCCCCAGGGTGCCCCCTGGTCCTCCACCTAGGGGCCCCTGACTAAAAGCTAGCTGCCCAGGGGTCCACCTCTCTCCCTGGACTTGCAATAGAGGCCCCAGGGTGCCCCTTGGCCCTCCACCTAGGGGCCTCTGACACCAGAAAGCTACCCAGGGGTCCACCTCTCTCCCTAGACTTGCAGACTAGGCCCCAGGGTGACCCTTGGCCCTCCACCAAGGGGCCTCTGACCCCAGCAAGCTGCCCAGGGGCCTGCCTTACTCCCTGGACTTGCAGTAGTGTCCCCAGGGTACCCCATGGCCCTCCACGTAGGGCCCTCTGACCCCAGCAAGCTACCCAGGGGTCCAACTCTCTCCCTGGACTTGCAGTAGAGGCCCCAGGGTACCCCGTGGCCCTCCACCCAGGGGCCTCTGAACCCAGCAAGCTACCCAGGGGTCCACCTCTCTCCCTGGACTTATAGTAGAGGCCCTACGGTGCCCCCTGGCCCTCCCCTTAGGGGCTACTGACCCCAGCAAGCTTCCCAGTGATTCACCTCTCTCCCTGGACTTGCAGTAGAGGCCCTAGGCTGCCCTCTGGCCCTCCACCTATTGGCCTCTGACCCCAGCAAGCTACCCAGGGCTTCACTTCTCTCCCTGGACTTGCAGTAGAGGCCCCAGGGTGCCCATTGGCCCTCCACCTAGGGGCCTCTGACCCCAGCAAGCTACCGAGGGGTCCACCTCTTTCCCTGGACTTGCAGTAGAGGCCCCAGGGTGCCCCTTGGCCCTCCACCTAGGGGCCTCTGACCCCAGCAAGCTACCCAGGGGTCCACCTCTCTCCCTAGACTTGCAGACTTGGCCCCAGGGTGACCCTTGGCCCTCCACCTAGGGGCCTCTGACCCCAGCAAGCTGCCCAGGGGCCTGCCTATCTCCCTGGACTTGCAGTAGAGTCCCCAGGGTGCCCCATGGCCCTCCACGTAGGGCCCTCTGACCCCAGCAAGCTACCCAGGGGTCCACCTCTCTCCCTGGACTTGCAGTAGAGGCCCCAGGGTACCCCGTGGCCCTCCACCTAGGGGCCTCTGAGTCCAGCAAGCTACCCAGGGGTCCACCTCTCTCCCTGGACTTGCAGTAGAGGCCCCAGGGTACCCAGTGGCCCTCCACCTAGGGGCCTCTGAGTCCAGCAAGCTACCCAGGGGTCCACCTCTCTCCCTGGACTTGCAGTAGAGGCCCGAGGGTACCCCGTGGCCCTCCACCTAGGGGCCTCTGAACCCAGCAAGCTACCCAGGGGTCCAACTCTCTCCCTGGACTTGCAGTATAGGCCCCAGGGTGACCCCTGGTCCTCCACCTAGGGGCCCCTGACCCCAGCAAGCTACCCAGGGGTCCACCTCTCTCCCTGGACTTGTAGTAGAGGCCCTAGGCTGCCCTCTGGCCCTCCACCTAGGGGCCTCTGACCCCAGCAAGCTACCGAGGGGTCCACCTCTCTCCCTGGACTTGCAATAGAGGCCCCAGGGTGCCCCCTGACCCTCCACCTAGGGGCCTCTGACCCCAGCAAGCTACCCAGGCGTCCACATCTCTACCTGGACTTGCAGTAGACGCCCCTGGGTGCCCCCTGGCCCTCCACCAAGGGGCCTCTGATCCCAGCAAGCTACCCAGGGCTCCACCTCTCTCCCTGGACTTATAGTAGAGGCCCCAGGGTGCCCCCTGGCCCTCCACCTAAAGGCCTCTGACCCCAGCAAACTACCCAGGGGTCCACCTCTCTTCCTGGACTTGCAGTAGAGTCCCCAGGGTGCCCCATGGCCCTCCACCTAGGGCCTTCTGACCCCAGCAAGCTACCCAGGGCTCCAACTCTCTCCCTGGACTTGCAGTATAGGCCCCAGGGTGCCCCCTGGTCCTCCACCTAGGGGCCTCTGACCCTAGCAAACTACCCAGGGGTCCACCTCTCTCCCTGGACTTGCAGTAGAGGCCCTAGGGTGCCCCATGGCCCTCCCCCTAGGGGCCTCTGAGACCAGCAAGCTTCCCAGTGGTCCACCTCTCTCCCTAGACTTGCAGTAGAGGCCCCAAGGTGACCCTTGGCCCTCCACCTAGGGGTCTCTGACCCCAGCAAGCTACCCAGGGACCTACCTAACTCCCTGGACTTGCAGTAGAGTCCCCAGGGTGCCCCATGGCCCTCCACCTAGGGCCCTCTGACCCCAGCAAGCTACCCAGGGATCCACATCTCTCCCTGGACTTGCAGTATAGGCCACAGGGTGCCCCCTTGCCCTCCACCTAGGGGCCTCTGACCCCAGCAAGCTACCCAGGGCTCCACTTCTCTCCCTGGACTTGCAGTAGAGGCCCCAGGGTGCCCCCTTGCCCTCCACCCAGGGGCTACTGACCCCAGCAAGCTACCCAGGGCTCCACCTCTCTCCCTGGACTTGCAGTAGAGGCCCCAGGGTACCCCCTGGCCCTCCACATAAGGGCCTCTGAGTCCAGCAAGCTACCCAGGGGTCCACATCTCTCCCTGGACTTGCAGTAGAGGCCCCAGGGTACCCCGTGGCCCTCCACCTAGGGGCCTCCGAACCCAGCAAGCTACCCAGGGGTCCAGCTCTCCCCCTGGACTTGCAATAGAGGCCCCAGGGTGCCCTCTTGCCCTCCACCCAAGGGCTACTGACCCCAGCAAGCTACCCAGGGCTCCACCTCTCTCCCTGGACTTGTAGTAGAGGCCCTAGGCTGCCCTCTGGCCCTCCACCTAGGGGCCTCTGACCCCAGCAAGCTACCCAGGGCTCCACCTCTCTCCCTGGACTTGCAGTAGAGGCCCCAGGGTGCTCTTGGCCCTCCACCTAGGGGTCTCTGACCCCAGCAAGCTACCGAGGGGTCCACCTCTCTCCCTGGACTTGCAATAGAGGCCCCAGGGTGCCCCGTGACCCTCCACTTACGGGCCTCTGACCCCAGCAAGCTACCCAGGGGTCCACATCTCTCCCTGGACTTGCAGTAGAGGCCCAAGGGTGCCCATTGGTCCTCCACCTAGGGGTCTCTGACCCCAGCAAGCTACCCAGGGGTCCACATCTCTCCCTGGACTCGCAGTAGAGGCCCCAGGGTGCCCATTGGCCCTCCACATAGGGGTCTCTGATCCCAGCAAGCTACCGAGGGGTCCACCTCTCTCCCTGGACTTGCAATAGAGGCCCCAGGGTGCCCCGTGACCCTCCACCTAGGGGCCTCTGACCCCAGCAAGCTACCCAGGGGTCCACCTCTCTCCCTGGACTTGCAGTATAGGCCCCTGGGTGCCCCCTGGCCCTCCACCTAGGGGCCTCTGACCCCAGCAAGCTACCCAGGGGTCCAGCTCTCTCCCTGGACTTGCAATAGAGGCCCCAGGGTGCCCCCTTGCCCTCCACCCAGGGGCTACTGACCCCAGCAAGCTACCCAGGGCTCCACCTCTCTCCCTGGACTTGAAGTAGAGGCCCTAGGCTGCCCTCTGGCCCTCCACATAGGGGCCTCTGACCCCAGCAAGCTACCCAGGGCTCCACCTCTCTCCCTGGACTTGCAGTAGAGGCCCCAGGTTGACCCTTGGCCCTCCACCTAGGGCCCTTTGACCCCCAGCAAGCTACCAAGGGGTCCATCTCTCTCCCTGGACTTATAGTAGAGTTTCCAGGGTGCCCCCTGGCCCTCCACCTAGGGGCCTCTGAGTCCAGCAAGCTACCCAGGGGTCCACATCTCTCCCTGGACTTGCAGTAGAGGCCCCAGGGTACCCCCTGGCCCTCCAACTAGGGGCCTCTGACCCCAGCAAGCGACCCAGGGGTCCACATCTCTCCCTGGATTTATAGTAGAGGCCCTACGGTGCTCCCTGGCCCTCCCCCTAGGGGCCTCTGACACCAGCAAGCTTCCCAGTGATTCACTTCTCTCCCTGGACTTGCAGTAGAGGCCCCAGGTTGACCCTTGGCCCTCCACCTAGGGGCGTCTGACCCCAGCAAGCTGCCCAGGGGCCTGCCTATCTCCCTGAACTTGCAGTAGAGTCCCCAGGGTGCCCCATGGCCCTCCACCTAGGGCCCTTTGACCCCAGCAAGCTACCGAGGGGTCCACCTCTCTCCTTGGACTTGCAATATAGGCCCCAGGGTGCCCCCTGGCCCTCCACCTAGGGGCATCTGACCCCAGCAAGCTACCCAGGGGTCCACCTCTCTCCCTGGACTTGCAGTATAGGACCCAGGGTGCCCCCTGGCCCTCCAATTAGGGGCATCTAACACCAGCAAGCTACCCAGGGGTCCACCTCTCTCCCTGGACTTGCAGTATAGGCCCCAGGGTGCCCTCTGGCCCTCCACCTAGGGGCATCTGACACCAGCAAGCTACCCAGGGGTCCACCTCTCTCCCTGGACTTGCAGTATAGGCCCCAGTGTGCCCTCTGGCCCTCCACCTAGGGGCCTCTGACCCCAGCAAGATACCCAGGGGTCCACATCTCTCCCTGGACTTGCAGTAGAGGCCCCAGGGTACCCCGTGGCCCTCCAACTAGGGACCTCTGACCCCAGCAAGCTACCCAGGGGATTACCTATCTCCCTGGACTTGCAGTAGAGTCCCCAGGGTGCCCCATGGCCCTCCACCTTGGGCCCTCTGACCCCAGCAAGCTACCCAGGGCTCCAACTCTCTCCCTGAACTTGCAGTATAGGCCCCAGGGTGCCCCCTGGTCCTCCACCTAGGGACCCCTGACCCAAGCAAGCTGCCCAGGGGTCCACCTCTCTCCCTGGACTTGCAATAGAGGCCCCAGGGTGCCCCTTGGCCCTCCACCTAGGGGCCTCTGACCCCAGAAAGCTACCCAGGGGTCCACCTCTCTCCCTAGACTTGCAGACTATGCCCCAGGGTGACCCTTGGCCCTCCACCTAGGGGCCCCTGACCCAAGCAAGCTGCCCAGAGGTCCACCTCTCTCCCTGGACTTGCAATAGAGGCCCCAGGGTGCCCCCTGGCCCTCCCCCTAGGGGCCTCTGACACCAGCAAGCTTCCCAGTGGTCCACCTCTCTCCCTAGGCTTGCAGTAGAGGCCCCAGGGTGACTCTTGGCCTTCCACCTAGGGACCTCTGACCCAAGCAAGCTACCCAGGGGCCTACCTATCTCCCTGGACTTGCAGTAGATTCCCCAGGGTGCCCCATGGCCCTCAGCCTTGGGCCCTTTGACCCCAGCAAGCTACCCAGGGCTCCAACTCTTTCCCTAGACTTGCAATATAGGTCCCAGGGTGCCCCCTGGTCCTCCACCTAGGGGCCCCTGACCCAAGCAAGCTGCCCAGGGGTCCACCTCTCTCCCTGGACTTGCAATAGAGGCCCCAGGGTGCCCCTTGGCCCTCCACCTCGGGGCCTCTGACCCCAGAAAGCTACCCAGGTGTCCACCTCTCTCCCTAGACTTGCAGACTAGGCCCCATGGTGACCCTTGGCCCTCCACCTAGGGGCCTCTGACCCCAGCATGCTGCCCAGGGGCCTGCCTATCTCCCTGGACTTGCCGTAAAGTCCCCAGGGTGCCCCATGGCCCTCCATGTAGGGCCCTCTGACCCCAGCAAGCTACCCAGGGGTCCAACTCTCTCCCTGGACTTGCAGTAGAGGCCCCAGGGTACCCTGTGGCCCTCCACCCAGGGGCCTCTGAACCCAGCAAGCTACCCAGGGGTCCACCTCTCTCCCTGGACTTATAGTAGAGGCCCTACGGTGCCCCCTGGCCCTCCCCTTAGGGGCTACTGACCCCAGCAAGCTTCCCAGTGATTCACCTCTCTCCCTGGACTTGCAGTAGAGGCCCTAGGGTCTTCTCTGGCCCTCCACCTATTGGCCTATGACCCCACCAAGCTACCCAGGGCTTCACCTCTCTCCCTGGACTTGCAGTAGAGGCCCCAGGGTGCCCATTGGCCCTCCACCTAGGGGCCTCTGACCCCAGCAAGCTACCGAGGGGTCCACCTCTCTCCCTGGACTTGCAGTATAGGCCACAGGGTGCCGCCTTGCCCTCCACCTAGGGGCCTCTGAACCCAGCAAGCTACCCAGGGCTCCACCTCTCTCCCTGGACTTGCAGCAGAGGCCCCAGGGTGCCCCCTTGCCCTCCACCCAGGGGCTACTGACCCCACTAAGCTACCCATGGCTCCACCTCTCTCCCTGAACTTGCAGTAGAGGCCCCAGGGTACCCCGTGGCCCTCCACCTAGTGGCCTCTGACCCCAGCAAGCTACCCAGGGGTCCACATCTCTCCCTGGACTTGCAGTAGAGGCCCCAGGGTACCCCGTGGCCCTCCACCTAGGGGCCTCTGAACCCAGCAAGCTACCCAGGGGTCCAGCTCTCTCCCTGGAATTGCAATAGAGGCCCCAGGGTGCCCACTTTCCCTCCACCCAGGGGCTACTGACCCCAGCAAGCTACCCAGGGCTCCACCTCTCTCCCTGGACTTGTAGTAGAGGTCCTAGGCTGCCCTCTGGCCCTCCTCTTAGAGGCCTCTGAACCCAGCAAGCTACCCAGGGCTCCACCTCTCTCCCTGGACTTGCAGTAGGGGCTGCAGGGTGCCCATTGGCCCTCCACCTAGGGGTCTCTGACCCCAGCAAGCTACCGAGGGGTCCACCTCTCTCCCTGGACTTGCAATAGAGGCCCCAGGGTGCCCCTCGACCCTCCACCTAGGGGCCTCTGACCTCAGCAAGCTACCCAGGGGTCCACATCTCTCCGTGGACTTGCAGTAGACGCCGCTGGGTGCCCCCTGGCCCTCCACCTAGGGGCCTCTGACCCCAGCAAGCTACCCAGGGGTCCACCTCTCTCCCTGGACTTTTAGTAGAGGCCCCAGGGTGCCCCCTGGCCCTCCACCTAGGGGCCTCTGACCCCAGCAAACTACCCAGGGGTCCACCTCTCTTCCTGGACTTGCAGTAGAGGCCCTACGGTGCCCCCTGGCCCTCCCCCTAGGGGCCTCTGACACCAGCAAGCTTCCCAGTGGTCCACCTCTCTCCCTAGACTTGCAGTAGAGGCCCCAGGGTGACCCTTGGCCCTCCCCCTAGGGGCCTCTGACTCCAGCAAGCTTCCCAGGGTCCACCTATCTCCCTGGACTTGCAGTAGAGTCCGCAGGGTGCCCCATGGCCCTCCACCTAGGGCTCTCTGACCTCAGCAAGCTACCCAGGGCTCCAACTCTCTCCCTGGACTAGCAGTATAGGCCCCACGGTGCCCCCTGGTCCTCCACCTAGGGGCCCCTGACCCAAGCAAGCTGCCCAGAGGTCCACCTCTCTCCCTGGACTTGCAATAGAGGCCCCAGGGTGCCCCCTGGCCCTCCCCCTAGGGGCCTCTGACACCAGCAAGCTTCCCAGTGGTCCTCCTCTCTCCCTAGACTAGCAGTAGAGGCCCCAGGGTGACCCTTGGCCCTCCACCTAGGGGCCTCTGACCCCAGCAAGCTGCCCAGGGGCCTGCCTATCTCCCTGGACTTGCAGTAGAGTCCCCAGGGTGCCCCATGGCTCTCCACCTTGGGCCCTCTGACCCCAGCAAGCTACCCAGGGCTCCAACTCTCTCCCTGGACTTGCAGTATAGGCCCCAGGGTGCCCCCTGGTCCTCCACCTAGGGGCCCCTGACCCAAGCAAGCTGCCCAGGGGTCCACCTCTCTCCCTGGACTTGCAATAGAGGCCCCTGGGTGCCCCTTGCCCCTCCACCTAGAGGCCTCTGACCCCAGAAAGCTACCCAGGGGTCCACCTCTCTCCCTAGACTTGCAGAAAAAGGCCCCAGGGTGACCCTTGGCCCTCCACCTAGGGGCCTCTGACCCCAGCAAGCTACCCAGGGCTCCAACTCTCTCCCTGGACTAGCAGTATAGGCCCCAGGGTGCCCCCTGGTTCTCCACCTAGGGGCCCCTGACCCAAGCAAGCTGCCCAGAGGTCCACCTCTCTCCCTGGACTTGCAATAGAGGCCCCAGGGTGCCCCCTGGCCCTCCCCCTAGGAGCCTCTAACACCAGCAAGCTTCCCAGTGGTCCACCTCTATCCCTAGACTTGCAGTAGAGGCCCCAGGGTGACCCTTGGCCCTCCACCTAGGGACCTCTGACCCTGGCAAGCTACCCAGGGGCCTACCTATCTCCCTGGACTTGAAGTAGAGTCCCCAGGGTGCCCCATGGCCCTCCACCTAGGGCCCTCTGACCCCAGCAAGCTACCCAGGGCTCCAACTCTCTCCCTGGACTAGCAGTATAGGCCCCAGGGTGCCCCCTGGTCCTCCACCTAGGGGCCCCTGACCCAAGCAAGCTGCCCAGAGGTCCACCTCTCTCCCTGGACTTGCAATAGAGGCCCCAGGGTGCCCCCTGGCCCTCCCCCTAGGGGCCTCTGACACCAGCAAGCTTCCCAGTGGTCCACCTCTCTCCCTAGGCTTGCAGTAGAGGCCCCAGGGTGACTCTTGGCCTTCCACCTAGGGACCTCTGACCCAAGCAAGCTACCCAGGGGCCTACCTATCTCCCTGGACTTGCAGTAGATTCCCCAGGGTGCCCCATGGCCCTCAGCCTTGGGCCCTCTGACCCCAGCAAGCTACCCAGGGCTCCAACTCTTTCCCTAGACTTGCAATATAGGTCCCAGGGTGCCCCCTGGTCCTCCACCTAGGGGCCCCTGACCCAAGCAAGCTGCCCAGGGGTCCACCTCTCTCCCTGGACTTGCAATAGAGGCCCCAGGGTGCCCCTTGGCCCTCCACCTCGGGGCCTCTGACCCCAGAAAGCTACCCAGGGGTCCACCTCTCTCCCTAGACTTGCAGACTAGGCCCCATGGTGACCCTTGGCCCTCCACCTAGGGGCCTCTGACCCCAGCATGCTGCCCAGGGGCCTGCCTATCTCCCTGGACTTGCCGTAAAGTCCCCAGGGTGCCCCATGGCCCTCCACGTAGGGCCCTCTGACCCCAGCAAGCTACCCAGGGGTCCAACTCTCTCCCTGGACTTGCAGTAGAGGCCCCAGGGTACCCTGTGGCCCTCCACCCAGGGGCCTCTGAACCCAGCAAGCTACCCAGGGGTCCACCTCTCTCCCTGGACTTATAGTAGAGGCCCTACGGTGCCCCCTGGCCCTCCCCTTAGGGGCTACTGACCCCAGCAAGCTTCCCAGTGATTCACCTCTCTCCCTGGACTTGCAGTAGAGGCCCTAGGCTCTTCTCTGGCCCTCCACCTATTGGCCTATGACCCCAGCAAGCTACCCAGGGCTTCACCTCTCTCCCTGGACTTGCAGTAGAGGCCCCAGGGTGCCCATTGGCCCTCCACCTAGGGGCCTCTGACCCCAGCAAGCTACCGAGGGGTCCACCTCTCTCCCTGGACTTGCAGTATAGGCCACAGGGTGCCGCCTTGCCCTCCACCTAGGGGCCTCTGACCCCAGCAAGCTACCCAGGGGTCCACCTCTCTCCCTGGACTTGCAGTATAGGCCCCTGGGTGCCCCCTGGCCCTCCACCTAGGGGCCTCTGACCCCAGCAAGCTACCCAGGGGTCCAGCTCTCTCCCTGGACTTGCAATAGAGGCCCCAGGGTGCCCCCTTGCCCTCCACCCAGGGGCTACTGACCCCAGCAAGCTACCCAGGGCTCCACCTCTCTCCCTGGACTTGAAGTAGAGGCCCTAGGCTGCCCTCTGGCCCTCCACATAGGGGCCTCTGACCCCAGCAAGCTACCCAGGGCTCCACCTCTCTCCCTGGACTTGCAGTAGAGGCCCCAGGTTGACCCTTGGCCCTCCACCTAGGGCCCTTTGACACCCAGCAAGCTACCAAGGGGTCCATCTCTCTCCCTGGACTTATAGTAGAGTTTCCAGGGTGCCCCCTGGCCCTCCACCTAGGGGCCTCTGAGTCCAGCAAGCTACCCAGAGGTCCACATCTCTCCCTGGACTTGCAGTAGAGGCCCCAGGGTACGCCCTGGCCCTCCAACTAGGGGCCTCTGACCCCAGCAAGCGACCCAGGGGTCCACATCTCTCCCTGGATTTATAGTAGAGGCCCTACGGTGCCCCCTGGCCCTCCCCCTAGGGGCCTCTGACACCAGCAAGCTTCCCAGTGATTCACTTCTCTCCCTGGACTTGCAGTAGAGGCCCCAGGTTGACCCTTGGCCCTCCACCTAGGGGCGTCTGACCCCAGCAAGCTGCCCAGGGGCCTGCCTATCTCCCTGAACTTGCAGTAGAGTCCCCAGGGTGCCCCATGGCCCTCCACCTAGGGCCCTTTGACCCCAGCAAGCTACCGAGGGGTCCACCTCTCTCCTTGGACTTGCAATATAGGCCCCAGGGTGCCCCCTGGCCCTCCACCTAGGGGCATCTGACCCCAGCAAGCTACCCAGGGGTCCACCTCTCTCCCTGGACTTGCAGTATAGGACCCAGGGTGCCCCCTGGCCCTCCAATTAGGGGCATCTAACACCAGCAAGCTACCCAGGGGTCCACCTCTCTCCCTGGACTTGCAGTATAGGCCCCAGGGTGCCCTCTGGCCCTTAACCTAGGGGCATCTGACACCAGCAAGCTACCCAGGGGTCCACCTCTCTCCCTGGACTTGCAGTATAGGCCCCAGTGTGCCCTCTGGCCCTCCACCTAGGGGCCTCTGACCCCAGCAAGATACCCAGGGGTCCACATCTCTCCCTGGACTTGCAGTAGAGGCCCCAGAGTACCCCGTGGCCCTCCAACTAGGGACCTCTGACCCCAGCAAGCTACCCAGGGGATTACCTATCTCCCTGGACTTGCAGTAGAGTCCCCAGGGTGCCCCATGGCCCTCCACCTTGGGCCCTCTTACCCCAGCAAGCTACCCAGGGCTCCAACTCTCTCCCTGAACTTGCAGTATAGGCCCCAGGGTGCCCCCTGGTCCTCCACCTAGGGACCCCTGACCCAAGCAAGCTGCCCAGGGGTCCACCTCTCTCCCTGGACTTGCAATAGAGGCCCCAGGGTGCCCCTTGGCCCTCCACCTAGGGGCCTCTGACCCCAGAAAGCTACCCAGGGGTCCACCTCTCTCCCTAGACTTGCAGACTATGCCCCAGGGTGACCCTTGGCCCTCCACCTAGGGGCCCCTGACCCAAGCAAGCTGCCCAGAGGTCCACCTCTCTCCCTGGACTTGCAATAGAGGCCCCAGGGTGCCCCCTGGCCCTCCCCCTAGGGGCCTCTGACACCAGCAAGCTTCCCAGTGGTCCACCTCTCTCCCTAGGCTTGCAGTAGAGGCCCCAGGGTGACTCTTGGCCTTCCACCTAGGGACCTCTGACCCAAGCAAGCTACCCAGGGGCCTACCTATCTCCCTGGACTTGCAGTAGATTCCCCAGTGTGCCCCATGGCCCTCAGCCTTGGGCCCTCTGACCCCAGCAAGCTACCCAGGGCTCCAACTCTTTCCCTAGACTTGCAATATAGGTCCCAGGGTGCCCCCTGGTCCTCCACCTAGGGGCCCCTGACCCAAGCAAGCTGCCCAGGGGTCCACCTCTCTCCCTGGACTTGCAATAGAGGCCCCAGGGTGCCCCTTGGCCCTCCACATCGGGGCCTCTGACCCCAGAAAGCTACCCAGGTGTCCACCTCTCTCCCTAGACTTGCAGACTAGGCCCCATGGTGACCCTTGGCCCTCCACCTAGGGGCCTCTGACCCCAGCATGCTGCCCAGGGGCCTGCCTATCTCCCTGGACTTGCCGTAAAGTCCCCAGGGTGCCCCATGGCCCTCCATGTAGGGCCCTCTGACCCCAGCAAGCTACCCAGGGGTCCAACTCTCTCCCTGGACTTGCAGTAGAGGCCCCAGGGTACCCTGTGGCCCTCCACCCAGGGGCCTCTGAACCCAGCAAGCTACCCAGGGGTCCACCTCTCTCCCTGGACTTATAGTAGAGGCCCTACGGTGCCCCCTGGCCCTCCCCTTAGGGGCTACTGACCCCAGCAAGCTTCCCAGTGATTCACCTCTCTCCCTGGACTTGCAGTAGAGGCCCTAGGGTCTTCTCTGGCCCTCCACCTATTGGCCTATGACCCCACCAAGCTACCCAGGGCTTCACCTCTCTCCCTGGACTTGCAGTAGAGGCCCCAGGGTGCCCATTGGCCCTCCACCTAGGGGCCTCTGACCCCAGCAAGCTACCGAGGGGTCCACCTCTCTCCCTGGACTTGCAGTATAGGCCACAGGGTGCCGCCTTGCCCTCCACCTAGGGGCCTCTGAACCCAGCAAGCTACCCAGGGCTCCACCTCTCTCCCTGGACTTGCAGCAGAGGCCCCAGGGTGCCCCCTTGCCCTCCACCCAGGGGCTACTGACCCCACTAAGCTACCCATGGCTCCACCTCTCTCCCTGAACTTGCAGTAGAGGCCCCAGGGTACCCCGTGGCCCTCCACCTAGTGGCCTCTGACCCCAAAAAGCTACCCAGGGGTCCACATCTCTCCCTGGACTTGCAGTAGAGGCCCCAGGGTACCCCGTGGCCCTCCACCTAGGGGCCTCTGAACCCAGCAAGCTACCCAGGGGTCCAGCTCTCTCCCTGGAATTGCAATAGAGGCCCCAGGGTGCCCACTTTCCCTCCACCCAGGGGCTACTGACCCCAGCAAGCTACCCAGGGCTCCACCTCTCTCCCTGGACTTGTAGTAGAGGTCCTAGGCTGCCCTCTGGCCCTCCTCTTAGAGGCCTCTGAACCCAGCAAGCTACCCAGGGCTCCACCTCTCTCCCTGGACTTGCAGTAGGGGCTGCAGGGTGCCCATTGGCCCTCCACCTAGGGGTCTCTGACCCCAGCAAGCTACCGAGGGGTCCACCTCTCTCCCTGGACTTGCAATAGAGGCCCCAGGGTGCCCCTCGACCCTCCACCTAGGGGCCTCTGACCTCAGCAAGCTACCCAGGGGTCCACATCTCTCCGTGGACTTGCAGTAGACGCCGCTGGGTGCCCCCTGGCCCTCCACCTAGGGGCCTCTGACCCCAGCAAGCTACCCAGGGGTCCACCTCTCTCCCTGGACTTTTAGTAGAGGCCCCAGGGTGCCCCCTGGCCCTCCAATTAGGGGCATCTAACACCAGCAAGCTACCCAGGGGTCCACCTCTCTCCCTGGACTTGCAGTATAGGCCCCAGGGTGCCCTCTGGCCCTCCACCTAGGGGCATCTGACACCAGCAAGCTACCCAGGGGTCCACCTCTCTCCCTGGACTTGCAGTATAGGCCCCAGTGTGCCCTCTGGCCCTCCACCTAGGGGCCTCTGACCCCAGCAAGATACCCAGGGGTCCACATCTCTCCCTGGACTTGCAGTAGAGGCCCCAGAGTACCCCGTGGCCCTCCAACTAGGGACCTCTGACCCCAGCAAGCTACCCAGGGGATTACCTATCTCCCTGGACTTGCAGTAGAGTCCCCAGGGTGCCCCATGGCCCTCCACCTTGGGCCCTCTGACCCCAGCAAGCTACCCAGGGCTCCAACTCTCTCCCTGAACTTGCAGTATAGGCCCCAGGGTGCCCCCTGGTCCTCCACCTAGGGACCCCTGACCCAAGCAAGCTGCCCAGGGGTCCACCTCTCTCCCTGGACTTGCAATAGAGGCCCCAGGGTGCCCCTTGGCCCTCCACCTAGGGGCCTCTGACCCCAGAAAGCTACCCAGGGGTCCACCTCTCTCCCTAGACTTGCAGACTATGCCCCAGGGTGACCCTTGGCCCTCCACCTAGGGGCCCCTGACCCAAGCAAGCTGCCCAGAGGTCCACCTCTCTCCCTGGACTTGCAATAGAGGCCCCAGGGTGCCCCCTGGCCCTCCCCCTAGGGGCCTCTGACACCAGCAAGCTTCCCAGTGGTCCACCTCTCTCCCTAGGCTTGCAGTAGAGGCCCCAGGGTGACTCTTGGCCTTCCACCTTGGGACCTCTGACCCAAGCAAGCTACCCAGGGGCCTACCTATCTCCCTGGACTTGCAGTAGATTCCCCAGGGTGCCCCATGGCCCTCAGCCTTGGGCCCTCTGACCCCAGCAAGCTACCCAGGGCTCCAACTCTTTCCCTAGACTTGCAATATAGGTCCCAGGGTGCCCCCTGGTCCTCCACCTAGGGGCCCCTGACCCAAGCAAGCTGCCCAGGGGTCCACCTCTCTCCCTGGACTTGCAATAGAGGCCCCAGGGTGCCCCTTGGCCCTCCACATCAGGGCCTCTGACCCCAGTAAGCTACCCAGGTGTCCACCTCTCTCCCTAGACTTGCAGACTAGGCCCCATGGTGACCCTTGGCCCTCCACCTAGGGGCCTCTGACCCCAGCATGCTGCCCAGGGGCCTGCCTATCTCCCTGGACTTGCCGTAAAGTCCCCAGGGTGCCCCATGGCCCTCCATGTAGGGCCCTCTGACCCCAGCAAGCTACCCAGGGGTCCAACTCTCTCCCTGGACTTGCAGTAGAGGCCCCAGGGTACCCTGTGGCCCTCCACCCAGGGGCCTCTGAACCCAGCAAGCTACCCAGGGGTCCACCTCTCTCCCTGGACTTATAGTAGAGGCCCTACGGTGCCCCCTGGCCCTCCCCTTAGGGGCTACTGACCCCAGCAAGCTTCCCAGTGATTCACCTCTCTCCCTGGACTTGCAGTAGAGGCCCTAGGGTCTTCTCTGGCCCTCCACCTATTGGCCTATGACCCCACCAAGCTACCCAGGGCTTCACCTCTCTCCCTGGACTTGCAGTAGAGGCCCCAGGGTGCCCATTGGCCCTCCACCTAGGGGCCTCTGACCCCAGCAAGCTACCGAGGGGTCCACCTCTCTCCCTGGACTTGCAGTATAGGCCACAGGGTGCCGCCTTGCCCTCCACCTAGGGGGCTCTGAACCCAGCAAGCTACCCAGGGCTCCACCTCTCTCCCTGGACTTGCAGCAGAGGCCCCAGGGTGCCCCCTTGCCCTCCACCCAGGGGCTACTGACCCCACTAAGCTACCCATGGCTCCACCTCTCTCCCTGAACTTGCAGTAGAGGCCCCAGGGTACCCCGTGGCCCTCCACCTAGTGGCCTCTGACCCCAGCAAGCTACCCAGGGGTCCACATCTCTCCCTGGACTTGCAGTAGAGGCCCCAGGGTACCCCGTGGCCCTCCACCTAGGGGCCTCTGAACCCAGCAAGCTACCCAGGGGTCCAGCTCTCTCCCTGGAATTGCAATAGAGGCCCCAGGGTGCCCACTTTTTCTCCACCCAGGGGCTACTGACCCCAGCAAGCTACCCAGGGCTCCACCTCTCTCCCTGGACTTGTAGTAGAGGTCCTAGGCTGCCCTCTGGCCCTCCTCTTAGAGGCCTCTGAACCCAGCAAGCTACCCAGGGCTCCACCTCTCTCCCTGGACTTGCAGTAGGGGCTGCAGGGTGCCCATTGGCCCTCCACCTAGGGGTCTCTGACCCCAGCAAGCTAACGAGGGGTCCACCTCTCTCCCTGGACTTGCAATAGAGGCCCCAGGGTGCCCCTCGACCCTCCACCTAGGGGCCTCTGACCTCAGCAAGCTACCCAGGGGTCCACATCTCTCCGTGGACTTGCAGTAGACGCCGCTGGGTGCCCCCTGGCCCTCCACCTAGGGGCCTCTGACCCCAGCAAGATACCCAGGGGTCCACCTCTCTCCCTGGACTTTTAGTAGAGGCCCCAGGGTGCCCCCTGGCCCTCCACCTAGGGGCCTCTGACCCCAGCAAACTACCCAGGGGTCCACCTCTCTTCCTGGACTTGCAGTAGAGGCCCTACGGTGCCCCCTGGCCCTCCCCCTAGGGGCCTCTGACACCAGCAAGCTTCCCAGTGGTCCACCTCTCTCCCTAGACTTGCAGTAGAGGCCCCAGGGTGACCCTTGGCCCTCCCCCTAGGGGCCTCTGACTCCAGCAAGCTTCCCAGGGTCCACCTATCTCCCTGGACTTGCAGTAGAGTCCGCAGGGTGCCCCATGGCCCTCCACCTAGGGCTCTCTGACCTCAGCAAGCTACCCAGGGCTCCAACTCTCTCCCTGGACTAGCAGTATAGGCCCCACGGTGCCCCCTGGTCCTCCACCTAGGGGCCCCTGACCCAAGCAAGCTGCCCAGAGGTCCACCTCTCTCCCTGGACTTGCAATAGAGGCCCCAGGGTGCCCCCTGGCCCTCCCCCTAGGGGCCTCTGACACCAGCAAGCTTCCCAGTGGTCCTCCTCTCTCCCTAGACTTGCAGTAGAGGCCCCAGGGTGACCCTTGGCCCTCCACCTAGGGGCCTCTGACCCCAGCAAGCTGCCCAGGGGCCTGCCTATCTCCCTGGACTTGCAGTAGAGTCCCCAGGGTGCCCCATGGCTCTCCACCTTGGGCCCTCTGACCCCAGCAAGCTACCCAGGGCTCCAACTCTCTCCCTGGACTTGCAGTATAGGCCCCAGGGTGCCCCCTGGTCCTCCACCTAGGGGCCCCTGACCCAAGCAAGCTGCCCAGGGGTCCACCTCTCTCCCTGGACTTGCAATAGAGGCCCCTGGGTGCCCCTTGGCCCTCCACCTAGGGGCCTCTGACCCCAGAAAGCTACCCAGGGGTCCACCTCTCTCCCTAGACTTGCAGATAAAGGCCCCAGGGTGACCCTTGGCCCTCCACCTAGGGGCCTCTGACCCCAGCAAGCTACCCAGGGCTCCAACTCTCTCCCTGGACTAGCAGTATAGGCCCCAGGGTGCCCCCTGGTTCTCCACCTAGGGGCCCCTGACCCAAGCAAGCTGCCCAGAGGTCCACCTCTCTCCCTGGACTTGCAATAGAGGCCCCAGGGTGCCCCCTGGCCCTCCCCCTAGGAGCCTCTAACACCAGCAAGCTTCCCAGTGGTCCACCTCTCTCCCTAGACTTGCAGTAGAGGCCCCAGGGTGACCCTTGGCCCTCCACCTAGGGACCTCTGACCCTGGCAAGCTACCCAGGGGCCTACCTATCTCCCTGGACTTGAAGTAGAGTCCCCAGGGTGCCCCATGGCCCTCCACCTAGGGCCCTCTGACCCCAGCAAGCTACCCAGGGCTCCAACTCTCTCCCTGGACTAGCAGTATAGGCCCCAGGGTGCCCCCTGGTCCTCCACCTAGGGGCCCCTGACCCAAGCAAGCTGCCCAGAGGTCCACCTCTCTCCCTGGACTTGCAATAGAGGCCCCAGGGTGCCCCCTGGCCCTCCCCCTAGGGGCCTCTGACACCAGCAAGCTTCCCAGTGGTCCACCTCTCTCCCTAGGCTTGCAGTAGAGGCCCCAGGGTGACTCTTGGCCTTCCACCTAGGGACCTCTGACCCAAGCAAGCTACCCAGGGGCCTACCTATCTCCCTGGACTTGCAGTAGATTCCCCAGGGTGCCCCATGGCCCTCAGCCTTGGGCCCTCTGACCCCAGCAAGCTACCCAGGGCTCCAACTCTTTCCCTAGACTTGCAATATAGGTCCCAGGGTGCCCCCTGGTCCTCCACCTAGGGGCCCCTGACCCAAGCAAGCTGCCCAGGGGTCCACCTCTCTCCCTGGACTTGCAATAGAGGCCCCAGGGTGCCCCTTGGCCCTCCACCTCAGGGCCTCTGACCCCAGAAAGCTACCCAGGGGTCCACCTCTCTCCCTAGACTTGCAGTAGAGGCCCCAGGGTACCCCGTGGCCCTCCACCTAGTGGCCTCTGACCCCAGCAAGCTACCCAGGGGTCCACATCTCTCCCTGGACTTGCAGTAGAGGCCCCAGGGTACCCCGTGGCCCTCCACCTAGGGGCCTCTGAACCCAGCAAGCTACCCAGGGGTCCAGCTCTCTCCCTGGAATTGCAATAGAGGCCCCAGGGTGCCCACTTTTTCTCCACCCAGGGGCTACTGACCCCAGCAAGCTACCCAGGGCTCCACCTCTCTCCCTGGACTTGTAGTAGAGGTCCTAGGCTGCCCTCTGGCCCTCCTCTTAGAGGCCTCTGAACCCAGCAAGCTACCCAGGGCTCCACCTCTCTCCCTGGACTTGCAGTAGGGGCTGCAGGGTGCCCATTGGCCCTCCACCTAGGGGTCTCTGACCCCAGCAAGCTAACGAGGGGTCCACCTCTCTCCCTGGACTTGCAATAGAGGCCCCAGGGTGCCCCTCGACCCTCCACCTAGGGGCCTCTGACCTCAGCAAGCTACCCAGGGGTCCACATCTCTCCGTGGACTTGCAGTAGACGCCGCTGGGTGCCCCCTGGCCCTCCACCTAGGGGCCTCTGACCCCAGCAAGATACCCAGGGGTCCACCTCTCTCCCTGGACTTTTAGTAGAGGCCCCAGGGTGCCCCCTGGCCCTCCACCTAGGGGCCTCTGACCCCAGCAAACTACCCAGGGGTCCACCTCTCTTCCTGGACTTGCAGTAGAGGCCCTACGGTGCCCCCTGGCCCTCCCCCTAGGGGCCTCTGACACCAGCAAGCTTCCCAGTGGTCCACCTCTCTCCCTAGACTTGCAGTAGAGGCCCCAGGGTGACCCTTGGCCCTCCCCCTAGGGGCCTCTGACTCCAGCAAGCTTCCCAGGGTCCACCTATCTCCCTGGACTTGCAGTAGAGTCCGCAGGGTGCCCCATGGCCCTCCACCTAGGGCTCTCTGACCTCAGCAAGCTACCCAGGGCTCCAACTCTCTCCCTGGACTAGCAGTATAGGCCCCACGGTGCCCCCTGGTCCTCCACCTAGGGGCCCCTGACCCAAGCAAGCTGCCCAGAGGTCCACCTCTCTCCCTGGACTTGCAATAGAGGCCCCAGGGTGCCCCCTGGCCCTCCCCCTAGGGGCCTCTGACACCAGCAAGCTTCCCAGTGGTCCTCCTCTCTCCCTAGACTTGCAGTAGAGGCCCCAGGGTGACCCTTGGCCCTCCACCTAGGGGCCTCTGACCCCAGCAAGCTGCCCAGGGGCCTGCCTATCTCCCTGGACTTGCAGTAGAGTCCCCAGGGTGCCCCATGGCTCTCCACCTTGGGCCCTCTGACCCCAGCAAGCTACCCAGGGCTCCAACTCTCTCCCTGGACTTGCAGTATAGGCCCCAGGGTGCCCCCTGGTCCTCCACCTAGGGGCCCCTGACCCAAGCAAGCTGCCCAGGGGTCCACCTCTCTCCCTGGACTTGCAATAGAGGCCCCTGGGTGCCCCTTGGCCCTCCACCTAGGGGCCTCTGACCCCAGAAAGCTACCCAGGGGTCCACCTCTCTCCCTAGACTTGCAGATAAAGGCCCCAGGGTGACCCTTGGCCCTCCACCTAGGGGCCTCTGACCCCAGCAAGCTACCCAGGGCTCCAACTCTCTCCCTGGACTAGCAGTATAGGCCCCAGGGTGCCCCCTGGTTCTCCACCTAGGGGCCCCTGACCCAAGCAAGCTGCCCAGAGGTCCACCTCTCTCCCTGGACTTGCAATAGAGGCCCCAGGGTGCCCCCTGGCCCTCCCCCTAGGAGCCTCTAACACCAGCAAGCTTCCCAGTGGTCCACCTCTCTCCCTAGACTTGCAGTAGAGGCCCCAGGGTGACCCTTGGCCCTCCACCTAGGGACCTCTGACCCTGGCAAGCTACCCAGGGGCCTACCTATCTCCCTGGACTTGAAGTAGAGTCCCCAGGGTGCCCCATGGCCCTCCACCTAGGGCCCTCTGACCCCAGCAAGCTACCCAGGGCTCCAACTCTCTCCCTGGACTAGCAGTATAGGCCCCAGGGTGCCCCCTGGTCCTCCACCTAGGGGCCCCTGACCCAAGCAAGCTGCCCAGAGGTCCACCTCTCTCCCTGGACTTGCAATAGAGGCCCCAGGGTGCCCCCTGGCCCTCCCCCTAGGGGCCTCTGACACCAGCAAGCTTCCCAGTGGTCCACCTCTCTCCCTAGGCTTGCAGTAGAGGCCCCAGGGTGACTCTTGGCCTTCCACCTAGGGACCTCTGACCCAAGCAAGCTACCCAGGGGCCTACCTATCTCCCTGGACTTGCAGTAGATTCCCCAGGGTGCCCCATGGCCCTCAGCCTTGGGCCCTCTGACCCCAGCAAGCTACCCAGGGCTCCAACTCTTTCCCTAGACTTGCAATATAGGTCCCAGGGTGCCCCCTGGTCCTCCACCTAGGGGCCCCTGACCCAAGCAAGCTGCCCAGGGGTCCACCTCTCTCCCTGGACTTGCAATAGAGGCCCCAGGGTGCCCCTTGGCCCTCCACCTCAGGGCCTCTGACCCCAGAAAGCTACCCAGGGGTCCACCTCTCTCCCTAGACTTGCAGACTAGGCCCCATGGTGACCCTTGGCCCTCCACCTAGGGGCCTCTGACCCCAGCATGCTGCCCAGGGGCCTGCCTATCTCCCTGGACTTGCCGTAAAGTCCCCAGGGTGCCCCATGGCCCTCCACGTAGGGCCCTCTGACCCCAGCAAGCTACCCAGGGGTCCAACTCTCTCCCTGGACTTGCAGTAGAGGCCCCAGGGTACCCTGTGGCCCTCCACCCAGGGGCCTCTGAACCCAGCAAGCTACCCAGGGGTCCACCTCTCTCCCTGGACTTATAGTAGAGGCCCTACGGTGCCCCCTGGCCCTCCCCTTAGGGGCTACTGACCCCAGCAAGCTTCCCAGTGATTCACCTCTCTCCCTGGACTTGCAGTAGAGGCCCTAGGCTCTTCTCTGGCCCTCCACCTATTGGCCTATGACCCCAGCAAGCTACCCAGGGCTTCAACTCTCTCCCTGGACTTGCAGTAGAGGCCCCAGGGTGCCCATTGGCCCTCCACCTAGGGGCCTCTGACCCCAGCAAGCTACCGAGGGGTCCACCTCTCTCCCTGGACTTGCAGTATAGGCCACAGGGTGCCGCCTTGCCCTCCACCTAGGGGCCTCTGAACCCAGCAAGCTACCCAGGGCTCCACCTCTCTCCCTGGACTTGCAGCAGAGGCCCCAGGGTGCCCCCTTGCCCTCCACCCAGGGGCTACTGACCCCACTAAGCTACCCATGGCTCCACCTCTCTCCCTGAACTTGCAGTAGAGGCCCCAGGGTACCCCGTGGCCCTCCACCTAGTGGCCTCTGACCCCAGCAAGCTACCCAGGGGTCCACATCTCTCCCTGGACTTGCAGTAGAGGCCCCAGGGTACCCCGTGGCCCTCCACCTAGGGGCCTCTGAACCCAGCAAGCTACCCAGGGGTCCAGCTCTCTCCCTGGAATTGCAATAGAGGCCCCAGGGTGCCCACTTTCCCTCCACCCAGGGGCTACTGACCACAGCAAGCTACCCAGGGCTCCACCTCTCTCCCTGGACTTGTAGTAGAGGTCCTAGGCTGCCCTCTGGCCCTCCTCTTAGAGGCCTCTGAACCCAGCAAGCTACCCAGGGCTCCACCTCTCTCCCTGGACTTGCAGTAGGGGCTGCAGGGTGCCCATTGGCCCTCCACCTAGGGGTCTCTGACCCCAGCAAGCTACCGAGGGGTCCACCTCTCTCCCTGGACTTGCAATAGAGGCCCCAGGTTGCCCCTCGACCCTCCACCTAGGGGCCTCTGACCTCAGCAAGCTACCCAGGGGTCCACATCTCTCCGTGGACTTGCAGTAGACGCCGCTGGGTGCCCCCTGGCCCTCCACCTAGGGGCCTCTGACCCCAGCAAGCTACCCAGGGGTCCACCTCTCTCCCTGGACTTTTAGTAGAGGCCCCAGGGTGCCCCCTGGCCCTCCACCTAGGGGCCTCTGACCCCAGCAAACTACCCAGGGGTCCACCTCTCTTCCTGGACTTGCAGTAGAGGCCCTACGGTGCCCCCTGGCCCTCCCCCTAGGGGCCTCTGACACCAGCAAGCTTCCCAGTGGTCCACCTCTCTCCCTAGACTTGCAGTAGAGGCCCCAGGGTGACCCTTGGCCCTCCCCCTAGGGGCCTCTGACTCCAGCAAGCTTCCCAGGGTCCACCTATCTCCCTGGACTTGCAGTAGAGTCCGCAGGGTGCCCCATGGCCCTCCACCTAGGGCTCTCTGACCTCAGCAAGCTACCCAGGGCTCCAACTCTCTCCCTGGACTAGCAGTATAGGCCCCACGGTGCCCCCTGGTCCTCCACCTAGGGGCCCCTGACCCAAGCAAGCTGCCCAGAGGTCCACCTCTCTCCCTGGACTTGCAATAGAGGCCCCAGGGTGCCCCCTGGCCCTCCCCCTAGGGGCCTCTGACACCAGCAAGCTTCCCAGTGGTCCTCCTCTCTCCCTAGACTTGCAGTAGAGGCCCCAGGGTGACCCTTGGCCCTCCACCTAGGGGCCTCTGACCCCAGCAAGCTGCCCAGGGGCCTGCCTATCTCCCTGGACTTGCAGTAGAGTCCCCAGGGTGCCCCATGGCTCTCCACCTTGGGCCCTCTGACCCCAGCAAGCTACCCAGGGCTCCAACTCTCTCCCTGGACTTGCAGTATAGGCCCCAGGGTGCCCCCTGGTCCTCCACCTAGGGGCCCCTGACCCAAGCAAGCTGCCCAGGGGTCCACCTCTCTCCCTGGACTTGCAATAGAGGCCCCTGGGTGCCCCTTGGCCCTCCACCTAGGGGCCTCTGACCCCAGAAAGCTACCCAGGGGTCCACCTCTCTCCCTAGACTTGCAGAAAAAGGCCCCAGGGTGACCCTTGGCCCTCCACCTAGGGGCCTCTGACCCCAGCAAGCTACCCAGGGCTCCAACTCTCTCCCTGGACTAGCAGTATAGGCCCCAGGGTGCCCCCTGGTTCTCCACCTAGGGGCCCCTGACCCAAGCAAGCTGCCCAGAGGTCCACCTCTCTCCCTGGACTTGCAATAGAGGCCCCAGGGTGCCCCCTGGCCCTCCCCCTAGGAGCCTCTAACACCAGCAAGCTTCCCAGTGGTCCACCTCTCTCCCTAGACTTGCAGTAGAGGCCCCAGGGTGACCCTTGGCCCTCCACCTAGGGACCTCTGACCCCAGCAAGCTACCCAGGGGCCTACCTATCTCCCTGGACTTGCAGTAGAGTCCCCAGGGTGCCCCATGGCCCTCCACCTTGGGCCCTCTGACCCCAGCAAGCTACCCAGGGCTCCAACTCTCTCCCTGGACTTGCAGTATAGGCCCCAGGGTGCCCCCTGGTCCTCCACCTAGGGGCCCCTGACCCAAGCAAGCTGCCCAGGGGTCCACCTCTCTCCCTGGACTTGCAGTAGAGGCCCCAGGGTACCCCGTGGCCCTCCACCTAGGGGTCTCTGACCCCAGCATGCTACCCAGGGGTCCACATCTCTCCCTGGACTTGCAGTAGAGGCCCCTGGGTACCCCGTGGCCCTCCACCTAGGGGCCTCTGAACCCAGCAAGCTACCCAGGGGTCCAGCTCTCTCCCTGGAATTGCAATATAGGCCCCAGGGTGCCCCCTTGCCCTCCACCCAGGGGCTACTGACCCCAGCAAGCTACCCAGGGCTCCACCTCTCTCCCTGGACTTGTAGTAGAGGCCCTAGGCTGCCCTCTGGCCCTCCACTTAGGGGCCTCTGACCCCAGCAAGCTACCCAGGGCTCCACCTCTGTCCCTGGACTTGCAGTAGAGGCCGCAGGGTGCCCATTGGCCCTCCACCTAGGGGTCTCTGACCCCAGCAAGCTACCGAGGGGTCCACCTCTCTCCCTGGACTTGCAATAGAGGCCCCAGGGTGCCCCGTGACCCTCCACCTAGGGGCCTCTGACCTCAGCAAGCTACCCAGGGGTCCACATCTCTCCGTGGACTTGCAGTAGACGCCGCTGGGTGCCCCCTGGCCCTCCACCTAGGGGCCTCTGACCCCAGCAAGCTACCCAGGGGTCCACCTCTCTCCCTGGACTTTTAGTAGAGGCCCCAGGGTGCCCCCTGGCCCTCCACCTAGGGGCCTCTGACCCCAGCAAACTACCCAGTGGTCCACCTCTCTTCCTGGACTTGCAGTAGAGGCCCCACGGTGCCCCCTGATCCTCCCCCTAGGGGCCTCTGACACCAGCAAGCTTCCCAGTGGTCCACCTCTCTCCCTAGACTTGCAGTAGAGGCCCCAGGGTGACCCTTGGCCCTCCACCTAGGGGCCTCTGACCCCAGCAAGCTACCCAGGGTCCAACTATCTCCCTGGACTTGCAGTAGAGTCCCCAGGGTGCCCCATGGCCCTCCACCTAGGGCCCTCTGACCCCAGCAAGCTACCCAGGGCTCCAACTCTCTCCCTGGACTAGCAGTATAGGCCCCAGGGTGCCCCCTGGTCCTCCACCTAGCGGCCCCTGATCCAAGCAAGCTGCCCAGAGGTCCACATCTCTCCCTGGACTTGCAATAGAGGCCCCAGGGTGCCCCCTGGCCCTCCCCCTAGGGGCCTCTGACACCAGCAAGCTTCCCAGTGGGCCACCTCTCTCCCTAGACTTGCAGTAGAGGCCCCAGGGTGACCCTTGGCCCTCCACCTAGGGACCTCTGACCCCAGCAAGCTACCCAGGGGCCTACCTATCTCCCTGGACTTGCAGTAGAGTCCCCAGGGTGCCCCATGGCCCTCCACCTTGGGCCCTCTGACCCCAGCAAGCTACCCAGGGCTCCAACTTTCTCCCTGGACTTGCAGTATAGGCCTCAGGGTGCCCCCTGGTCCTCCACCTAGGGGCCCCGGACCCAAGCAAGCTGCCCAGGGGTCCAGCTCTCTACCTGGACTTGCAATAGAGGCCCCAGGGTGCCCCTTGGCCCTCCACCTAGGGGCCTCTGACCCCAGAAAGCTACCCAGGGGTCCACCTCTCTCCCTAGACTTGCAGACTAGGCCCCAGGGTGACCCTTGGCCCTCCACCTAGGGGCCTCTGACCCCAGCAAGCTACCCAGGGGCCTACCTATCTCCCTGGACTTGCAGTAGAGTCCCCATGGTGCCCCATGGCCCTCCACCTAGGGCCCTCTGACCCCAGCAAGCTACCCAGGGCTCCAACTCTCTCCCTGGACTAGCAGTATAGGCCCCAGGGTGCCCCCTGGTCCTCCACCTAGGGGCCCCTGACCCAAGCAAGCTGCCCAGAGGTCCACCTCTCTCCCTGGACTTGCAATAGAGGCCCCAGGGTGCCCCCTGGCCCTCCCCCTAGGGGCCTCTGACAACAGCAAGCTTCCTAGTGGTCCACCTCTCTCCCTAGACTTGCAGTAGAGGCCCCAGGGTGACACTTGGCCCTCCACCTAGGGACCTCTGACCCCAGCAAGCTACCCAGGGGCCTACCTATCTCCCTGGACTTGCAGTAGAGTCCCCTGGGTGCCCCATGGCCCTCCACCTTGGGCCATCTGAACCCAGCAAGCTACCCAGGGCTCCAACTCTCTCCCTGGACTAGCAGTATAGGCCCCAGGGTGCCCCCTGGTCCTCCACCTAGGGGCCCCTGACCCAAGCAAGCTGCCCAGAGGTCCACCTCTCTCCCTGGACTTGCAATAGAGGCCCCAGGGTGCCCCCTGGCCCTCCCCCTAGGGGCCTCTGACAACAGCAAGCTTCCTAGTGGTCCACCTCTCTCCCTAGACTTGCAGTAGAGGCCCTAGGGTGACACTTGGCCCTCCACCTAGGGACCTCTGACCCCAGCAAGCTACCCAGGGGCCTACCTATCTCCCTGGACTTGCAGTAGAGTCCCCTGGGTGCCCCATGGCCCTCCACCTTGGGCCATCTGAACCCAGCAAGCTACCCAGGGCTCCAACTCTCTCCCTGGACTTGCAGTATAGGCCCCAGGGTGCCCGCTGGTCCTCCACCTAGGGGCCCCTGACCCAAGCAAGCTGCCCAGGGGTCCACCTCTCTCCCTAGACTTGCAATAGAGGCCCCAGGGTGCCCCTTGGCCCTCCACCTAGGGGCCTCTGACCCCAGAAACCTACCCAGGGGTCCACCTCTCTCCCTAGACTTGCAGACTAGGCCCCAGGGTGACCCTTGGCCCTCCACCTAGGGGCCTCTGACCCCAGCAAGCTGCCCAGGGGCCTGCCTATCTCCCTGGACTTGCAGTAGTGTCCCCAGGGTGCCCCATGGCCCTCCACGTAGGGCCCTCTGACCCCAGCAAGCTACCCAGGGGTCCAACTCTCTCCCTGGACTTGCAGTAGAGGCCCCAGGGTACCCCGTGGCCCTCCACCCAGGGGCCTCTGAACCCAGCAAGCTACCCAGAGGTCCACATCTCTCCCTGGACTTAAAGTAGAGGCCCTACGGTGCCCCCTGGCCCTCCCCTTAGGGGCTACTGACACCAGCAAGCTTCCCAGTGATTCACCTATCTCCCTGGACTTGCAGTAGAGTCCCCAGGGTGCCCCATGGCCCTCCACCTTGGGCCGTCTGACCCCAGCAAGCTACCCAGGGCTCCAACTCTCTTCCTGGACTTGCAGTATAGGCCCCAGGGTGCCCCCTGGTCCTCCACCTAGGGGCCCCTGACCCAAGCAAGCTGCCCAGGGGTCCACCTCTCTAACTGGACTTGCAATAGAGGCCCCTGGCTGCCCCTTGGCCCTCCACGTAGGGGCCTCTGACCCCAGAAAGCTACCAAGGGGTCCACCTCTCTCCCTAGACTTGCAGAAAAGGCCCCAGGGTGACCCTTGGCCCTCCACCTAGGGGCCTCTGAACCCAGCAAGCTACCCAGGGGTCCAGCTCTCTCCCTGGAATTGCAATAGAGGCCCCAGGATGCCCACTTTCCCTCCACCCAGGGGCTACTGACCCCAGCAAGCTACCCAGGGCTCCAACTCTCTCCCTGGACTTGCAGTATAGGCCCCAGGGTGCCCCCTGGTCCTCCACCTGGGGGCCCCTGACCCAAGCAAGCTGCCCAGGGCCTCACCTTTCTCCCTGGACTTGCAGTAGAGGCCCTACGGTGCCCCCTGGCCCTCCCCCTAGGGGCCTCTGACACCAGCAAGCTTCCCAGTGGTCCACCTCTCTCCCTAGACTTGCAGTAGAGGCCCCAGGGTGACCCTTGGCCCTCCACCTAGGGGCCTCTGACCCCAGCAAGCTACCCAGGGTCCACCTATCTTCCTGGACTTGCAGTAGAGGCCCTAGCCTGCCCTCTGCCCCTCCACCTATGGGCCTCTGACCCCAGCAAGCTACCCAGGGCTTCACCTTTCTCCCTGGACTTGCAGTAGAGGCCCCAGGGTGCCCATTGGCCCTCCACCTAGGGGCCTCTGACCCCAGCAAGCTACCGAGGGGTCCACCTCTCTCCCTGGACTTGCAGTAGAGGCCCCAGGGTGCCCCTTGGCCCTCCACCTAGGGGCCTCTGACCCCAGCAAGCTACCCAGGGGTCCACATCTCTCCCTGGACTTGCAGTATAGGCCAGAGGGTGCCCCCTTGCCCTCCACCAAGGGGCCTCTGACCCCAGCAAGCTACCCAGTGCTCCACCTCTCTCCCTGGACTTGCAGTAGAGGCCCCAGAGTGCCCACTTGCCCTCCACCCAGGGGCTACTGACCCCAGCAAGCTACCCATGGCTCCACCTCTCTCCCTAAACTTGCAGTAGAGGCCCCAGGGTACCCCGTGGCCCTCCACCTAGGGGCCTCTGACCCCAGCAAGCTACCCAGGGGTCCACATCTCTCCCTGGACTTGCAGTAGAGGCCCCTGGGTACCCCGTGGCCCTCCACCTAGGGGCCTCTGAACCCAGCAAGCTACCCAGGGGTCCAGCTCTCTCCCTGGAATTGCAATAGAGGCCCCAGGGTGCCCCCTTGCCCTCCACCCAGGGGCTACTGACCCCAGCAAGCTACCCATGGCTCCACCTCTCTCCCTGAACTTGCAGTAGAGGCCCCAGGGTACCCCGTGGCCCTCCACCTAGGGGCCTCTGACCCCAGCAAGCTACCCAGGGGTCCACATCTCTCCCTGGACTTGCAGAAGAGGCCCCTGGATACCCCGTGGCCCTCCACTTAAGGGCCTCTGACCCCAGCAAGCTACCCAGGGCTCCACCTCTCTCCCTGGACTTGCAGTAGAGGCCTCAGGGTGCCCATTGGCCCTCCACCTAGGGGTCTCTGACCCCAGCAAGCTACCCAGGGGTCCACCTCTCTCCCTAGACTTTTAGTAGAGGCCCCAGGGTGCCCCCTGGCCCTCCACCTAGGGGCCTCTGACCCCAGCAAGCTACCCAGGGGTCCACCTCTCTCCATGGACTTTTAGTAGAGGCCCCAGGGTGCCCCCTGGCCCTCCACCTTGGGGCCTCTGACCCCAGCAAGCTACCCAGGGCTCCACCTCTCTCCCTGGACTTTTAGTTGAGGCCCTAGGCTGCCCTCTGGCCCTCCACTTAGGGGCCTCTGACCCCAGCAAGCTACCCAGGGCTCCACCTCTCTCCCTGGACTTTTAGTTGAGGCCCTAGGCTGCCCTCTGGCCCTCCACTTAGGGGCCTCTGACCCCAGCAAGCTACCCAGGGCTCCACCTCTCTCCCTGGACTTGCAGTAGAGGCCGCAGGGTGCCCATTGGCCCTCCACCTAGGGGTCTCTGACCCCAGCAAGCTACCCAGGGGTCCACCTCTCTCCCTGGACTTTTAGTAGAGGCCCCAGGGTGCCCCCTGGCCCTCCACCTAGGGGCCTCTGACCCCAGCAAGCTACCCAGGGGTCCACATCTCTCCGTGGACTTGCAGTAGACGCCGCTGGGTGCCCCCTGGCCCTCCACCTAGGGGCCTCTGACCCCAGCAAGCTACCCAGGGGTCCACCTCTCTCCCTGGACTTGCAATAGAGGCCCCAGGGTGCCCCGTGACCCTCCACCTAGGGGCCTCTGACCCCAGCAAGCTATCCAGGGGTCCACCTCTCTTCCTGGACTTGCAGTATAGGCCCCAGGATGCCCCCTGGTCCTCCAACTAGGGGCCTCTGACCCCAGCAAGCTACCCAGGGGTCCACCTCTCTCCTTGGACTTGCAGTATAGGCCCCAGGGTGCCCCCTGGCCCTCCACCCAGGGGCTACTGACCCCAGCAAGCTACCCAGGGCTCCACCTCTCTCCCTGGACTTGCAGTAGAGGCCCCAGGGTGCCCCTTGGCCCTCCACCTAGGGGCCTCTGACCCCAGCAAGCTACCCAGGGGTCCACATCTCTCCCTGGACTTGCAGTATAGGCCAGAGGGTGCCCCCTTGCCCTCCACCAAGGGGCCTCTGACCCCAGCAAGCTACCCAGTGCTCCACCTCTCTCCCTGGACTTGCAGTAGAGGCCCCAGAGTGCCCACTTGCCCTCCACCCAGGGGCTACTGACCCCAGCAAGCTACCCATGGCTCCACCTCTCTCCCTAAACTTGCAGTAGAGGCCCCAGGGTACCCCGTGGCCCTCCACCTAGGGGCCTCTGACCCCAGCAAGCTACCCAGGGGTCCACATCTCTCCCTGGACTTGCAGTAGAGGCCCCTGGGTACCCCGTGGCCCTCCACCTAGGGGCCTCTGAACCCAGCAAGCTACCCAGGGGTCCAGCTCTCTCCCTGGAATTGCAATAGAGGCCCCAGGGTGCCCCCTTGCCCTCCACCCAGGGGCTACTGACCCCAGCAAGCTACCCATGGCTCCACCTCTCTCCCTGAACTTGCAGTAGAGGCCCCAGGGTACCCCGTGGCCCTCCACCTAGGGGCCTCTGACCCCAGCAAGCTACCCAGGGGTCCACATCTCTCCCTGGACTTGCAGTAGAGGCCCCTGGATACCCCGTGGCCCTCCACTTAAGGGCCTCTGACCCCAGCAAGCTACCCAGGGCTCCACCTCTCTCCCTGGACTTGCAGTAGAGGCCTCAGGGTGCCCATTGGCCCTCCACCTAGGGGTCTCTGACCCCAGCAAGCTACCCAGGGGTCCACCTCTCTCCCTAGACTTTTAGTAGAGGCCCCAGGGTGCCCCCTGGCCCTCCACCTAGGGGCCTCTGACCCCAGCAAGCTACCCAGGGGTCCACCTCTCTCCATGGACTTTTAGTAGAGGCCCCAGGGTGCCCCCTGGCCCTCCACCTTGGGGCCTCTGACCCCAGCAAGCTACCCAGGGCTCCACCTCTCTCCCTGGACTTTTAGTTGAGGCCCTAGGCTGCCCTCTGGCCCTCCACTTAGGGGCCTCTGACCCCAGCAAGCTACCCAGGGCTCCACCTCTCTCCCTGGACTTTTAGTTGAGGCCCTAGGCTGCCCTCTGGCCCTCCACTTAGGGGCCTCTGACCCCAGCAAGCTACCCAGGGCTCCACCTCTCTCCCTGGACTTGCAGTAGAGGCCGCAGGGTGCCCATTGGCCCTCCACCTAGGGGTCTCTGACCCCAGCAAGCTACCCAGGGGTCCACCTCTCTCCCTGGACTTTTAGTAGAGGCCCCAGGGTGCCCCCTGGCCCTCCACCTAGGGGCCTCTGACCCCAGCAAGCTACCCAGGGGTCCACATCTCTCCGTGGACTTGCAGTAGACGCCGCTGGGTGCCCCCTGGCCCTCCACCTAGGGGCCTCTGACCCCAGCAAGCTACCCAGGGGTCCACCTCTCTCCCTCGACTTGCAATAGAGGCCCCAGGGTGCCCCGTGACCCTCCACCTAGGGGCCTCTGACCCCAGCAAGCTATCCAGGGGTCCACCTCTCTTCCTGGACTTGCAGTATAGGCCCCAGGATGCCCCCTGGTCCTCCAACTAGGGGCCTCTGACCCCAGCAAGCTACCCAGGGGTCCACCTCTCTCCTTGGACTTGCAGTATAGGCCCCAGGGTGCCCCCTGGCCCTCCACCCAGGGGCTACTGACCCCAGCAAGCTACCCAGGGCTCCACCTCTCTCCCTGGACTTGCAGTAGAGGCCCCAGGGTACCCCATGGCCCTCCACCTAGGGGCCTCTGACCCCAGCAAGCTACCCAGGGGTCCACATCTCTCCCTGGACTTGCAGTAGAGGCCCCAGGGTGCCCATTGGCCCTCCACCTAGGGGTCTCTGATCCCAGCAAGCTACCGAGGGGTCCACCTCTCTCCCTGGACTTGCAATAGAGGCCCCAGGGTGCCCCGTGACCCTCCACCTAGGGGCCTCTGACCCCAGCAAGCTACCCAGGGGTCCAGCTCTCTCCCTGGACTTGCAATAGAGGCCCCAGGGTGCCCCCTGGCCATCCACCTAGGGGCCTCTGACCCCAGCAAGCTACCCAGGGCTCCACCTCTCTCCCTGGACTTGAAGTAGAGGCCCTAGGCTGCCTTCTGGCCCTCCACCTAGGGGCCTCTGACCCCAGCAAGCTACCCAGGGCTCCACCTCTCTCCCTGGACTTGCAGTAGAGGCCCCAGGTTGACCCTTGGCCCTCCACCTAGGGCCCTTTGACCCCCAGCAAGCTACCAAGGGGTCCATCTCTCTCCCTGGACTTATAGTAGAGTTTCCAGGGTACCCCCTTGCCCTCCACCTAGGGGCCTCTGAGTCCAGCAAGCTACCCAGGGGTCCACATCTCTCCCTGGACTTGCAGTAGAGGCCCCAGGGTACCCCCTGGCCCTCCAACTAGGGGCCTCTGACCCCAGCAAGCGACCCAGGGGTCCACATCTCTCCCTGGATTTATAGTAGAGGCCCTACGGTGCCCCCTGGCCCTCCCCCTAGGGGCCTCTGACACCAGCAAGCTTCCCAGTGATTCACTTCTCTCCCTGGACTTGCAGTAGAGGCCCCAGGTTGACCCTTGGCCCTCCACCTAGGGGCGTCTGACCCCAGCAAGCTGCCCAGGGGCCTGCCTCTCTCCCTAGACTTGCAGTAGAGTCCCCAGGGTGCCCCATGGCCCTCCACCTAGGGCCCTTTGACCCCAGCAAGCTACCGAGGGGTCCACCTCTCTCCTTGGACTTGCAATATAGGCCCCAGGGTGCCCCCTGGCCCTCCACCTAGGGGCATCTGACCCCAGCAAGCTACCCAGGGGTCCACCTCTCTCCCTGGACTTGCAGTATAGGACCCAGGGTGCCCCCTGGCCCTGAAATTAGGGGCATCTAACACCAGCAAGCTACCCAGGGGTCCACCTCTCTCCCTGGACTTGCAGTATAATCCCCAGGGTGCCCTCTGGCCCTCCACCTAGGGACCTCTGACCCCAGCAAGCTACCCAGGGGCCTACCTATCTTCCTGGACTTGCAGTAGAGTCCCCAGGGTGCCCCATGGCCCTCCACCTTGGGCCCTCTGACCCCAGCAAGCTACCCAGGGCTCCAACTCTCTCCCTGGACTTGCAGTATAGGCCCCAGGGTGCCCCCTGGTCCTCCACCTAGGGACCCCTGACCCAAGCAAGCTGCCCAGGGGTCCACCTCTCTCCCTGGACTTGCAATAGAGGCCCCAGGGTGCCCCTTGGCCCTCCACCTAGTGGCCTCTGACCCCAGAAAGCTACCCAGGGGTCCACCTCTCTCCCTAGACTTGCAGACAATCCCCCAGGGTGACCCTTGGCCCTCCACTTATGGGCCTCTGACCCCAGCAAGCTGCCCAGGGGCCTGACTATCTCCCTGGACTTGCCGTAGTGTCCCCAGGGTGCCCCCTGGTCCTCCACCTAGGGACCCCTGACCCAAGCAAGCTGCCCAGGGGTCCACCTCTCTCCCTGGACTTGCAATAGAGGCCCCAGGGTGCCCCTTGGCCCTCCACCTAGGGGCCTCTGACCCCAGAAAGCTACCCAGGGGTCCACCTCTCTCCCTAGACTTGCAGACAATCCCCCAGGGTGACCCTTGGCCCTCCACTTATGGGCCTCTGACCCCAGCAAGCTACCCAGGGGCCTACCTATCTCCCTGGACTTGAAGTAGAGTCCCCAGGGTGCCCCATGGCCCTCCACCTAGGGCCCTCTGACCCCAGCAAGCTACCCAGGGCTCCAACTCTCTCCCTGGACTAGCAGTATAGGCCCCAGGGTGCCCCCTGGTCCTCCACCTAGGGGCCCCTGACCCAAGCAAGCTGCCCAGAGGTCCACCTCTCTCCCTGGACTTGCAATAGAGGCCCCAGGGTGCCCCCTGGCCCTAACCTAGGGGCCTCTGACACCAGTAAGCTTCCCAGTGGTCCACCTCTCTCCCTAGACTTGCAGTAGAGGCCCCAGGGTGACCCTTGGCCCTCCACCTAGGGACCTCTGACCCAAGCAAGCTACCCAGGGGCCTACCTATCTCCCTGGACTTGCAGTAGATTCCCCAGGGTGCCCCATGGCCCTCAGCCTTGGGCCCTCTGACCCCAGCAAGCTACCCAGGGCTCCAACTCTTTCCCTGGACTTGCAGTATAGGCCCCAGGGTGCCCCCTGGTCCTCCACCTAGGGGCCCCTGACCCAAGCAAGCTGCCCAGGGGTCCACCTCTCTCCCTGGACTTGCAATAGAGGCCCCAGGGTGCCCCTTGGCCCTCCACCTAGGGGCCTCTGACCCCAGAAAGCTACCCAGGGGTCCACCTCTCTCCCTAGACTTGCAGACTAGGCCCCATGGTGACCCTTGGCCCTCCACCTAGGGGCCTCTGACCCCAGCATGCTGCCCAGGGGCCTGACTATCTCCCTGGACTTGCCGTAGTGTCCCCAGGGTGCCCCATGGCCCTCCACGTAGGGCCCTCTGACCCCAGCAAGCTACCCAGGGGTCCAACTCTCTCCCTGGACTTGCAGTAGAGGCCCCAGGGTACCCTGTGGCCCTCCACCCAGGGGCCTCTGAACCCAGCAAGCTACCCAGGGGTCCACCTCTCTCCCTGGACTTATAGTAGAGGCCCTACGGTGCCCCCTGGCCCTCCCCTTAGGGGCTACTGACCCCAGCAAGCTTCCCAGTGATTCACCTCTCTCCCTGGACTTGCAGTGGAGGCCCTAGGCTCTCCTCTGGCCCTCCACCTATTGGCCTATGACCCCAGCAAGCTACCCAGGGCTTCACCTCTCTCCCTGGACTTGCAGTAGAGGCCCCAGGGTGCCCATTGGCCCTCCACCTAGGGGCCTCTGACCACAGCAAGCTACCGAGGGGTCCACCTCTCTCCCTGGACTTGCAGTATAGGCCACAGGGTGCCGCCTTGCCCTCCACCTAGGGGCCTCTGAACCCAGCAAGCTACCCAGGGCTCCACCTCTCTCCCTGGACTTGCAGCAGAGGCCCCAGGGTGCCCCCTTGCCCTCCACCCAGGGGCTACTGACCCCACCAAGCTACCCATGGCTCCACCTCTCTCCCTGAACTTGCAGTAGAGGCCCCAGGGTACCCCGTGGCCCTCCACCTAGTGGCCTCTGACCCCAGCAAGCTACCCAGGGGTCCACATCTCTCCCTGGACTTAGAGTAGAGGCCCCAGGGTACCCCGTGGCCCTCCACCTAGGGGCCTCTGAACCCAGCAAGCTACCCAGGGGTCCAGCTCTCTCCCTGGAATTGCAATAGAGGACCCAGGGTGCCCACTTTCCCTCCACCCAGGGGCTACTGACCCCAGCAAGCTACCCAGGGCTCCACCTCTCTCCCTGGACTTGTAGTAGAGGTCCTAGGCTGCCCTCTGGCCCTCCTCTTAGAGGCCTCTGAACCCAGCAAGCTACCCAGGGCTCCACCTCTCTCCCTGGACTTGCAGTAGGGGCCGCAGGGTGCCCATTCGTCCTCCACCTAGGGGTCTCTGACCCCAGCAAGCTACCGAGGGGTCCACCTCTCTCCCTGGACTTGCAATAGAGGCCCCAGGGTGCCCCTCGACCCTCCACCTAGGGGCCTCTGACCTCAGCAAGCTACCCAGGGGTCCACATCTCTCCGTGGACTTGCAGTAGACGCCGCTGGGTGCCCCCTGGCCCTCCACCTAGGGGCCTCTGACCCCAGCAAGCTACCCAGGGGTCCACCTCTCTCCCTGGACTTTTAGTAGAGGCCCCAGGGTGCCCCCTGGCCCTCCACCTAGGGGCTTCTGACCCCAGCAAACTACCCAGGGGTCCACCTCTCTTCCTGGACTTGCAGTAGAGGCCCTACGGTGCCCCCTGGCCCTCCCCCTAGGGGCCTCTGACACCAGCAAGCTTCCCAGTGGTCTACCTCTCTCCCTAGACTTGCAGTAGAGGCCCCAGGGTGACCCTTGGCCCTCCACCTAGGGGCCTCTGACTCCAGCAAGCTACCCAGGGTCCACCTATCTCCCTGGACTTGCAGTAGAGTCCGCAGGGTGCCCCATGGCCCTCCACCTAGGGCCCTCTGACCTCAGCAAGCTACCCAGGGCTCCAACTCTCTCCCTGGACCAGCAGTATAGGCCCCACGGTGCCCCCTGGTCCTCCACCTAGGGGCCCCTGACCCAAGCAAGCTGCCCAGAGGTCCACCTCTCTCCCTGGACTTGCAATAGAGGCCCCAGGGTGCCCCCTGGCCCTCCCCCTAGGGGCCTCTGACACCAGCAAGCTTCCCAGTGGTCCTCCTCTCTCCCTAGACTTGCAGTAGAGGCCCCAGGGTGACCCTTGGCCTTCCACCTAGGGGCCTCTGACCCCAGCAAGCTGCCCAGGGGCCTGCCTATCTCCCTGGACTTGCAGTAGAGTCCCCAGGGTGCCCCATGGCTCTCTACCTTGGGCCCTCTGACCCCAGCAAGCTACCCAGGGCTCCAACTCTCTCCCTGGACTTGCAGTATAGAGCCCAGGGTGCCCCCTGGTCCTCCACCTAGGGGCCCCTGGCCCAAGCAAGCTGCCCAGGGGTCCACCTCTCTCCCTGGACTTGCAATAGAGGCCCCTGGGTGCCCCTTGGCCCTCCACCTAGGGGCCTCTGACCCCAGAAAGCTACCCAGGGGTCCACCTCTCTCCCTAGACTTGCAGAAAAGGCCCCAGGGTGACCCTTGGCCCTCCACCTAGGGGCCTCTGACCCCAGCAAGCTACCCAGGGGCCTACCTATCTCCCTGGACTTGCAGTAGAGTCCCCATGGTGCCCCATGGCCCTCCACCTAGGGCCCTCTGACACCAGCAAGCTACCCAGGGCTCCAACTCTCTCCCTGGACTAGCAGTATAGGCCCCAGGGTGCCCCCTGGTTCTCCACCTAGGGGCCCCTGACCCAAGCAAGCTGCCCAGAGGTCCACCTCTCTCCCTGGACTTGCAATAGAGGCCCCAGGGTGCCCCCTGGCCCTCCCCCTAGGAGCCTCTGACACCAGCAAGCTTCCCAGTGGTCCACCTCTCTCCCTAGACTTGCAGTAGAGGCCCCAGGGTGACCCTTGGCCCTCCACCTAGGGACCTCTGACCCCAGCAAGCTACCCAGGGGCCTACCTATCTCCCTGGACTTGCAGTCGAGTCCACAGGGTGCCCCATGGCCCTCCACCTTGGGCCCTCTGACCCCAGCAAGCTACCCAGGGCTCCAACTCTCTCCCTGGACTTGCAGTATAGGCCCCAGGGTGCCCCCTGGTCCTCCACCTAGGGGCCCCTGACCCAAGCAAGCTGCCCAGGGGTCCACCTCTCTCCCTGGACTTGCAGTAGAGGCCCCAGGGTACCCCGTGGCCCTCCACCTAGGGGCCTCTGACCCCAGCAAGCTACCCAGGGGTCCACATCTCTCCCTGGACTTGCAGTAGAGGCCCCTGGGTACCCCGTGGCCCTCCACCTAGGGGCCTCTGAACCCAGCAAGCTACCCAGGGGTCCAGCTCTCTCCCTGGAATTGCAATATAGGCCCCAGGGTGCCCCCTTGCCCTCCACCCAGGGGCTACTGACCCCAGCAAGCTACCCAGGGCTCCACCTCTCTCCCTGGACTTGTAGTAGAGGCCCTAGGCTGCCCTCTGGCCCTCCACCTAGGGGCCTCTGACCCCAGCAAGCTACCCAGGGCTCCACCTCTGTCCCTGGACTTGCAGTAGAGGCCGCAGGTTGCCCATTGGCCCTCCACCTAGGGGTCTCTGACCCCAGCAAGCTACCGAGGGGTCCACCTCTCTCCCTGGACTTGCAATAGAGGCCCCAGGGTGCCCCGTGACCCTCCACCTAGGGGCCTCTGACCTCAGCAAGCTACCCAGGGGTCCACATCTCTCCGTGGACTTGCAGTAGACGCCGCTGGGTGCCCCCTGGCCCTCCACCTAGGGGCCTCTGACCCCAGCAAGCTACCCAGGGGTCCACCTCTCTCCCTGGACTTTTAGTAGAGGCCCCAGGGTGCCCCCTGGCCCTCCACCTAGGGGCCTCTGACCCCAGCAAACTACCCAGTGGTCCACCTCTCTTCCTGGACTTGCAGTAGAGGCCCCACGGTGCCCCCTGGCCCTCCCCCTAGGGGCCTCTGACACCAGCAAGCTTCCCAGTGGTCCACCTCTCTCCCTAGACTTGCAGTAGAGGCCCCAGGGTGACCCTTGGCCCTCCACCTAGGGGCCTCTGACCCCAGCAAGCTACCCAGGGTCCAACTATCTCCCTGGACTTGCAGTAGAGTCCCCAGGGTGCCCCATGGCCCTCCACCTAGGGCCCTCTGACCCCAGCAAGCTACCCAGGGCTCCAACTCTCTCCCTGGACTAGCAGTATAGGCCCCAGGGTGCCCCCTGGTCCTCCACCTAGCGGCCCCTGACCCAAGCAAGCTGCCCAGAGGTCCACATCTCTCCCTGGACTTGCAATAGAGGCCCCAGGGTGCCCCCTGGCCCTCCCCCTAGGGGCCTCTGACACCAGCAAGCTTCCCAGTGGGCCACCTCTCTCCCTAGACTTGCAGTAGAGGCCCCAGGGTGACCCTTGGCCCTCCACCTAGGGACCTCTGACCCCAGCAAGCTACCCAGGGGCCTACCTATCTCCCTGGACTTGCAGTCGAGTCCCCAGGGTGCCCCATGGCCCTCCACCTTGGGCCCTCTGACCCCAGCAAGCTACCCAGGGCTCCAACTCTCTCCCTGGACTTGCAGTATAGGCCCCAGGGTGCCCCCTGGTCCTCCACCTAGGGGCCCCTGACCCAAGCAAGCTGCCCAGGGGTCCACCTCTCTCCCTGGACTTGCAGTAGAGGCCCCAGGGTACCCCGTGGCCCTCCACCTAGGGGCCTCTGACCCCAGCAAGCTACCCAGGGGTCCACATCTCTCCCTGGACTTGCAGTAGAGGCCCCTGGGTACCCCGTGGCCCTCCACCTAGGGGCCTCTGAACCCAGCAAGCTACCCAGGGGTCCAGCTCTCTCCCTGGAATTGCAATATAGGCCCCAGGGTGCCCCCTTGCCCTCCACCCAGGGGCTACTGACCCCAGCAAGCTACCCAGGGCTCCACCTCTCTCCCTGGACTTGTAGTAGAGGCCCTAGGCTGCCCTCTGGCCCTCCACCTAGGGGCCTCTGACCCCAGCTAGCTACCCAGGGCTCCACCTCTGTCCCTGGACTTGCAGTAGAGGCCGCAGGGTGCCCATTGGCCCTCCACCTAGGGGTCTCTGACCCCAGCAAGCTGCCCAGAGGTCCACCTCTCTCCCTGGACTTGCAATAGAGGCCCCAGGGTGCCCCCTGGCCCTCCCCCTAGGGGCCTCTGACACCAGCAAGCTTCCCAGTGGTCCACATCTCTCCCTAGACTTGCAGACTAGGCCCCAGGGTGACCCTTGGCCCTCCACCTAGGGGCCTCTGACCCCAGCAAGCTGCCCAGGGGCCTGCCTATCTCCCTGGACTTGCAGTAGTGTCCCCAGGGTGCCCCATGGCCCTCCACGTAGGGCCCTCTGACCCCAGCAAGCTACCCAGGGGTCCAACTCTCTCCCTGGACTTGCAGTAGAGGCCCCGGGGTACCCCGTGGCCCTCCACCCAGGGGCCTCTGAACCCAGCAAGCTACCCAGGGGTCCACATCTCTCCCTGGACTTAAAGTAGAGGCCCTACGGTGCCCCCTGGCCCTCCCCTTAGGGGCTACTGACCCCAGCAAGCTTCCCAGTGATTCACCTCTCTCCCTGGACTTGCAGTAGAGGCCCTAGCCTGCCCTCTGGCCCTCCACCTATGGGCCTCTGACCCCAGCAAGCTACCCAGGGCTTCACCTTTCTCCCTGGACTTGCAGTAGAGGCCCTACGGTGCCCCCTGGCCCTCCCCCTAGGGGCATCTGACACCAGCAAGCTTCCCAGTGGTCCACCTCTCTCCCTAGACTTGCAGTAGAGGCCCCAGGGTGACCCTTGGCCCTCCACCTAGGGGCCTCTGACCCCAGCAAGCTACCCAGGGTCCACCTATCTCCCTGGACTTGCAGTAGAGTCCGCAGGGTGCCCCATGGCCCTCCACCTAGGGCCCTCTGACCCCAGCAAGCTACCCAGGGCTCCAACTCTCTCCCTGGACTAGCAGTATAGGCCCCACGGTGCCCCCTGGTCCTCAACCTAGGGGCCCCTTACCCAAGAAAGCTGCCCAGAGGTCCACCTCTCTCCCTGGACTTGCAATAGAGGCCCCAGGGTGCCCCCTGGCCCTCCCCCTAGGGGCCTCTGACACCAGCAAGCTTCCCAGTGGTCCACCTCTCTCCCTAGACTTGCAGTAGAGGCCCCAGGGTGACCCTTGGCCCTCCACCTAGGGACCTCTGACCCCAGCAAGCTACCCAGGGGCCTACCTATCTCCCTGGACTTGCAGTAGAGTCCCCAGGGTGCCCCATGGCCCTCCACCTTGGGCCGTCTGACCCCAGCAAGCTACCCACGGCTCCAACTCTCTCCCTGGACTTGCAGTATAGGCCCCAGGGTGCCCCCTGGTCCTCCACCTAGGGGCACCTGACCCAAGCAAGCTGCCCAGGGGTCCACCTCTCTCCCTGGACTTGCAATAGAGGCCCCTGGCTGCCCCTTGGCCCTCCACGTAGGGGCCTCTGACCCCAGAAAGCTACCCAGGGGTCCACCTCTCTCCCTAGACTTGCAGAAAAGGCCCCAGGGTGACCCTTGGCCCTCCACCTAGGGGCCTCTGACCCCAGCAAGCTACCCAGGGGCCTGCCTATCTCCCTGAACTTGCAGTAGTGTCCCCAGGGTGCCCCATGGCCCTCCACGTAGGGCCCTCTGACCCCAGCAAGCTACCCAGGGGTCCAACTCTCTCCCTGGACTTGCAGTAGAGGCCCCAGGGTACCCCGTGGCCCTCCACCTAGGGGCCTCTGACCCCAGCAAGCTACCCAGGGGTCCACATCTCTCCCTGGACTTGCAGTAGAGGCCCCTGGGTATCCCGTGGCCCTCCACCTAGGGGCCTCTGAACCCAGCAAGCTACCCAGGGGTCCAGCTCTCTCCCTGGAATTGCAATATAGGCCCCAGGGTGCCCCCTTGCCCACCACCCAGGGGCTACTGACCCCAGCAAGCTACCCAGGGCTCCACCTCTCTCCCTGGACTTGTAGTAGAGGCCCTAGGCTGCCCTCTGGCCCTCCACTTAGGGTCCTCTGACCCCAGCAAGCTACCCAGGGCTCCACCTCTCTCCCTGGACTTGCAGTAGAGGCCGCAGGGTGCCCATTGGCCCTCCACCTAGGGGTCTCTGACCCCAGCAAGCTACCGAGGGGTCCACCTCTCTCCCTGGACTTGCAATAGAGGCCCCAGGGTGCCCCGTGACCCTCCACCTAGGGGCCTCTGACCTCAGCAAGCTACCCAGGGGTCCACATCTCTCCGTGGACTTGCAGTAGACGCCGCTGGGTGCCCCCTGGCCCTGCACCTAGGGGCCTCTGACCCCAGCAAGCTACCCAGGGGTCCACCTCTCTCCCTGGACTTTTAGTAGAGGCCCCAGGGTGCCCCCTGGCCCTCCACCTAGGGGCCTCTGACCCCAGCAAACTACCCAGGGGTCCACCTCTCTTCCTGGACTTGCAGTAGAGGCCCTACGGTGCCCCCTGGCCCTCCCCCTTGGGGCCTCTGACACCAGCAAGCTTCCCAGTGGTCCACTTCTCTCCCTAGACTTGCAGACTAGGCCCCAGGGTGACCCTTGGCCCTCCACCTAGGGGCCACTTACCCCAGCAAGCTACCCAGGGGCCTACCTATCTCCCTGGACTTGCAGTAGAGTCCCCATGGTGCCCCATGGCCCTCCACCTAGGGCCCTCTGACCCCTGCAAGCTACCCAGGGCTCAAACTCTCTCCCTGGACTAGCAGTATAGGCCCCAGGGTGCCCCCTGGTCCTCCACCTAGGGGCCCCTGACCCAAGCAAGCTGCCCAGAGGTCCACCTCTCACCCTGGACTTGCAATAGAGGCCCCAGGGTGCCCCCTGGCCCTCCCCCTAGGGGCCTCTGACACCAGCAAGCTACCCAGTGGTCCACCTCTCTCCCTAGACTTGCAGTAGAGGCCCCAGGGTGACCCTTGGCCCTCCACCTAGGGACATCTGACCCCAGCAAGCTACCCAGGGGCCTACCTATCTCCCTGGACTTGCAGTAGAGTCCCCAGGGTGCCCCATGGCCCTCCACCTTGGGCCCTCTGACCCCAACAAGCTACCCAGGGCTCCAACCCTCTCCCTGGACTTGCAGTATAGGCCCCAGGGTGCCCGCTGGTCCTCCACCTAGGGGCCCCTGACCCAAACAAGCTGCCCAGGGGTCCACCTCTCTCCCTGGACTTGCAATAGAGGCCCCAGGGTGCCCCTTGGCCCTCACCCTAGGGGCCTCTAACCCCAGAAACCTACCCAGGGGTCCACCTCTCTCCCTGGACTTGCAGTAGTGTCCCCAGGGTGCCCCATGGCCCTCCACTTAGGGCCCTCTGACCCCAGCAAGCTACCCAGGGGTCCAACTCTCTCCCTGGACTTGCAGTAGAGGCCCCAGGGTGCCCCGTGGCCCTCCACCCAGTGGCCTCTGAAACCAGCAAGCTACCCAGGGGTCAACATCTCTCCCTGGACTTAAAGTAGAGGCCCTACGGTGCCCCCTGGCCCTCCCCTTAGGGGCTACTGACCCCAGCAAGCTTCCCAGTGATTCACCTCTCTCCCTTGACTTGCAGTAGAGGCCCTAGCCTGCCCCCTGGCCCTCCACCTATGGGCCTCTGACCCCAGCAAGCTACCCAGGGCTTCACCTTTCTCCCTGGACTTGCAGTAGAGGCCCTACGGTGCCCCCTGGCCCTCCCCCTAGGGGCCTATGACACCAGCAAGCTTCCCAGTGGTCCACCCCTCTCCCTAGACTTGCAGTAGAGGCCCCAGGGTGACCCTTGGCCCTCCACCTAGGGGCCTCTGACCCCAGCAAGCTACCCAGGGTCCACCTATCTCCCTGGACTTGCAGTAGAGGCCCTAGCCTGCACTCTGCCCCTCCACCTATGGGCCTCTGACCCCAGCAAACTACCCAGGGCTTCACCTTTCTCCCTGGACTTGCAGTAGAGGCCCCAGGGTGCCCATTGGCCCTCCACCTAGGGGCCTATGACCCCAGCAAGCTACCGAGGGGTCCACCTCTCTCCCTGGACTTGCAGTAGAGGCCCCAGGGTGCCCCTTGGCCCTCCACCTAGGGGCCTCTGACCCCAGCAAGCTACCCAGGGGTCCACATCTCTCCCTGGACTTGCAGTATAGGCCACAGGGTGCCCCCTTGCCCTCCACCAAGGGGCCTCTGACCCCAGCAAGCTACTCAGTGCTCCACCTCTCTCCCTGGACTTGCAGTAGAGGCCCCAGAGTGCCCACTTGCCCTCCACCCAGGGGCTACTGACCCCAGCAAGCTACCCATGGCTCCACCTCTCTCCCTGAACTTGCAGTAGAGGCCCCAGGGTACCCCGTGGCCCTCCACCTAGGGGCCTCTGACCCCAGCAAGCTACCCAGGGGTCCACATCTCTCCCTGGACTTGCAGTAGAGGCCCCTGGGTACCCCGTGGCCCTCCACCTAGGGGCCTCTGAACCCAGCAAGCTACCCAGGGGTCCAGCTCTCTCCCTGGAATTGCAATAGAGGCCCCAGGGTGCCCTCTTGCCCTCCACCCAGGGGCTACTGACCCCAGCAAGCTACCCTTGGCTCCACCTCTCTCCCTGAACTTGCAGTAGAGGCCCCAGGGTACCCCGTGGCCCTCCACCTAGGGGCCTCTGACCCCAGCAAGCTACCCAGGGGTCCACATCTCTCCCTGGACTTGCAGTAGAGGCCCCTGGGTACCCCGTGGCCCTCCACTTAGGGGCCTTTGACCCCAGCAAGCTACCCAGGGCTCCACCTCTCTCCCTGGACTTGCAGTAGAGGCCGCAGGGTGCCCATTGGCCCTCCACCTAGGGGTCTCTGACCCCAGCAAGCTACCCAGGGGTCCACCTCTCTCCCTAGACTTTTAGTAGAGGCCCCAGGGTGCCCCCTGGCCCTCCACCTAGGGGCCTCTGACCCCAGCAAACTACCCAGGGGTCCACCTCTCTTCCTGGACTTGCAGTAGATGCCGCTGGGTGCCCCCTGGCCCTCCACCTAGGGGCCTCTGACCCCAGCAAGCTACCCAGGGGTCCACCTCTCTCCATGGACTTTTAGTAGAGGCCCCAGGGTGCCTCCTGGCCCTCCACCTTGGGGTCTCTGACCCCAGCAAGCTACCCAGGGCTCCACCTCTCTCCCTGGACTTTTAGTTGAGGCCCTAGGCTGCCCTCTGGCCCTCCACTTTGGGGCCTCTGACCCCAGCAAGCTACCCAGGGCTCCACCTCTCTCCCTGGACTTGCAGTAGAAGCCGCAGGGTGCCCATTGGCCCTCCACCTAGGGGTCTCTGACCCCAGCAAGCTACCCAGGGGTCCACCTCTCTCCCTGGACTTTTGGTAGAGGCCCCAGGGTGCCAGCTGGCCCTCCACCTAGGGGCCTCTGACCCCAGCAAGCTACCCAGGGGTCCACATCTCTCCGTGGACTTGCAGTAGACGCCGCTGGGTGCCCCCTGGCCCTCCACCTAGGGGCCTCTGACCCCAGCAAGCTACCCAGGGGTCCACCTCTCTCCCTGGACTTTTAGTAGAGGCCCCAGGGTGCCCCCTGGCCCTCCACCTAGGGGCCTCTGACCCCAGCAAACTACCCAGGGGTCCACCTCTCTTCCTGGACTTGCAGTAGAGGCCCTACGGTGCCCCTTGGTCCTCCCCCTAGGGGCCTCTGACACCAGCAAGCTTCCCAGTTGTCCACCTCTCTCCCTAGACTTGCAGTAGAGGCCCCAGGGTGACCCTTGGCCCTCCATCTAGGGGCCTCTGACCCCAGCAAGCTACCCAGGGTCCACCTATCTCCCTGGACTTGCAGTAGAGTCCCCAGGGTGCCCCATGGCCCTCCACTTAGGGCCCTCTGACCCCAGCAAGCTACCCTGGGCTCCAACTCTCTCCCTGGACTAGCAGTATAGGCCCCAGGGTGCCCCCTGGTCCTCCACCTTGGGGCCCCTGACCCAAGCAAGCTGCCCAGAGGTCCACCTCTCTCCCTGGACTTGCAATAGAGGCCCCAGGGTGCCCCCTGGCCCTGCCCCTAGGGGCCTCTGACACCAGCAAGCTTCCCAGTGGTCCACCTCTCTCCCTAGACTTGCAGTAGAGGCCCCAGGGTGACCCTTGGCCCTCCACCTAGGGACCTCTGACCCCAGCAAGCTACCCAGGGGCCTACCTATCTCCCTGGACTTGCAGTAGAGTCCCCAGGGTGCCCCATGGCCCTCCACCTTGGGCCCTCTGACCCCAGCAAGCTACCCAGGGCTCCAACTCTCTCCCTGGATTTGCAGTATAGGCCCCAGGGTGCCCCCTGGTCCTCCACCTAGGGGCCCCGGACCCAAGCAAGCTGCCCAGGGGTCCACCTCTCTCCCTGGACTTATAGTAGAGGCCCTACGGTGCCCCCTGGCCCTCCCCTTAGGGGCTACTGACCCCAGCAAGCTTCCCAGTGATTTACCTCTCTCCCTGGACTTGCAGTAGAGGCCCTAGCCTGCCCTCTGGCCCTCCACCTATGGGCCTCTGACCCCAGCAAGCTACCCAGGGCTTCACCTATCTCCCTGGACTTGCAGTAGAGGCCCCAGGGTGCCCATTGGCCCTCCACCTAGGGGCCTCTGACCCCAGCAAGCTACCGAGGGGTCCACCTCTCCCTGGACTTGCAGTGGAGGCCCCAGGGTGCCCCTTGGCCCTCCACCTAGGGGCCTCTGACCCCAGCAAGCGACCCAGGGGTCCACATCTCTCCCTGGATTTATAGTAGAGGCCCTACGGTGCCCCCTGGCCCTCCCCCTAGGGGCCTCTGACACCAGCAAGCTTCCCAGTGATTCACCTCTCTCACTGGACTTGCAGTAGAGGCCCCAGGTTGACCCTTGGCCCTCCACCTAGGGGCGTCTGACCCCAGCAAGCTGCCCAGGGGCCTGCCTATCTCCGTGAACTTGCAGTAGAGTCCCCAGGGTGCCCCATGGCCCTCCACCTAGGGGCCTCTGACCCCAGCAAGCTACCCAGGGGTCCACATCTCTCCCTGGACTTGCAGTAGAGGCCCCAGGGTGCCCATTGGCCCTCCACCTAGGGGTCTCTGATCCCAGCAAGCTACCGAGGGGTCCACCTCTCTCCCTGGACTTGCAATAGAGGCCCCAGGGTGCCCCGTGACCCTCCACCTAGGGGCCTCTGACCCCAGCAAGCTACCCAGGGGTCCACCTTTCTCCCTAGACTTGCAGTATAGGCCCCTGGGTGCCCCCTGGCCCTCCACCTAGGGGCCTCTGAACCCAGCAAGCTACCCAGGGGTCCACATCTCTCTGTGGACTTGCAGTAGACGCTGCTGGGTGCCCCCTGGCCCTCCACCTAGGGGCCTCTGACCCCAGCAAGCTACCCAGGGGTCCACCTCTCTTCCTGGACTTGCAGTAGAGGCCCTACGGTGCCACCTGGCCCTCCCCCTAGGGGCCTCTGACACCAGCAATCTTCCCAGTGGTCCACCTCTCTCCCTAGACTTGCAGTAGAGGCCCCAGGGTGACCCTTGGCCCTCCACCTAGGGGCCTCTGAGCCCAGCAAGCTACCCAGGGTCCGCCTATCTCCCTGGACTTGCAGTAGAGTCCCCAGGGTGCCCCATGGCCCTACACCTAGGGCCCTCTGACCCCAGCAAGCTACCCAGGGCTCCAACTCTCTCCCTGGACTAGCAGTATAGGCCCCAGGGTGCCCCCTGGTCCTCCACCTAGGGGCCCTTGACCCAAGCAAGCTGCCCAGAGGTCCACCTCTCTCCCTGGACTTGCAATAGAGGCCCCAGGGTGCCCCCTGGCCCTCCCCCTAGGGGCCTCTGACACCAGCAAGCTTCCCATTGGTCCACCTCTCTCCCTAGACTTGCAGTAGAGGCCCCAGGGTGACCCTTGGCCCTCCACCTAGGGACCTCTGACCCCAGCAAGCCACCCAGGGGCCTACCTATCTCCCTGGACTTGCAGTAGAGTCCCCAGGGTGCCCCATGGCCCTCCACCTTGGGCCCTCTGACCCCAGCAAGCTACCCAGGGCTCCAACTCTCTCCCTGGACTTGCAGTATAGGCCCCAGGGTGCCCCCTGGTCCTCCACCTAGGGGCCCCGGACCCAAGCAAGCTGCCCAGGGGTCCACCTCTCTCCCTGGACTTATAGTAGAGGCCCTACGGTGCCCCCTGGCCCTCCCCTTAGGGGCTACTGACCCCAGCAAGCTTCCCAGTGATTCACCTCTCTCCCTGGACTTGCAGTAGAGGCCCTAGCCTGCCCTCTGGCCCTCCACCTATGGGCCTCTGACCCCAGCAAGCTACCCAGGGCTTCACCTCTCTCCCTGGACTTGCAGTAGAGGCCCCAGGGTGCCCATTGGCCCTCCACCTAGGGGCCTCTGACCCCAGCAAGCTACCGAGGGGTCCACCTCTCCCTGGACTTGCAGTAGAGGCCCCAGGGTGCCCCTTGGCCCTACACCTAGGGGCCTCTGACCCCAGCAAGCTACCGAGGGGTCCACCTCTCTCACTGGACTTGCAGTAGACGCCCCTGGGTGCCCCCTGGCCCTCCACCTAGGGGCCTCTGACCCCAGCAAGCGACCCAGGGGTCCACATCTCTCCCTGGATTTATAGTAGAGGCCCTACGGTGCCCCCTGGCCCTCCACCTTGGGCCCTCTGACCCCAGCAAGCTACCCAGGGCTCCAACTCTCTCCCTGGACTTGCAGTATAGGCCCCAGGGTGCCCCCTGGTCCTCCACCTAGGGGCCCCGGACCCAAGCAAGCTGCCCAGGGGTCCACCTCTCTCCCTGGACTTATAGTAGAGGCCCTACGGTGCCCCCTGGCCCTCCCCTTAGGGGCTACTGACCCCAGCAAGCTTCCCAGTGATTCACCTCTCTCCCTGGACTTGCAGTAGAGGCCCTAGCCTGCCCTCTGGCCCTCCACCTATGGGCCTCTGACCCCAGCAAGCTACCCAGGGCTTCACCTCTCTCCCTGGACTAGCAGTATAGGCCCCAGGGTGCCCCCTGGTCCTCCACCTTGGGGCCCCTGACACAAGCAAGCTGCCCAGAGGTCCACCTCTCTCCCTGGACTTGCAATAGAGGCCCCAGGGTGCCCCCTGGCCCTCCCCCTAGGGGCCTCTGACAACAGCAAGCTTCCCAGTGGTCCACCTCTCTCCCTTGACTTGCAGTATAGGCCCCAGGGTGACCCTTGGCCCTCCACCTAGGGACCTCTGACCCCAGCAAGCTACCCAGGGGCCTACCTATCTCCCTAGACTTGCAGTAGAGTCCCCAGGGTGCCCCATGGCCCTCCACCTTGGGCCCTCTGACCCCTGCAAGCTACCCAGGGCTCCAACTCTCTCCCTGGATTTGCAGTATAGGCCCCAGGGTGCCCCCTGGTCCTCCACCTAGGGGCCCCGGACCCTAGCAAGCTGCCCAGGGGTCCACCTCTCTCCCTGGACTTATAGTAGAGGCCCTACGGTGCCCCCTGGCCCTCCCCTTAGGGGCTACTGACCCCAGCAAGCTTCCCAGTGATTTACCTCTCTCCCTGGACTTGCAGTAGAGGCCCCAGGGTGCCCCGTGACCCTCCACCTAGGGGCCTCTGACCCCAGCAAGCTACCCAGGGGTCCACCTCTCTCCCTGGACTTGCAGTATAGGCCCCTGGGTGCCCCCTTTCCCTCCACCTAGGGGCCTCTGACCCCAGCAAGCTACCCAGGGGTCCACCTCTCTCCCTGGACTTGCAGTATAGGCCCCTGGGTGCCCCCTGGCCCTCCACCTAGGGGCCTCTGACCCAAGCAAGCTACCCAGGGGTCCAGCTCTCTCCCTGGACTTGCAATAGAGGCCCCAGGGTGCCCCCTTGCCCTCCACCCAGGGGCTACTGACCCCAGCAAGCTACCCAGGGCTCCACCTCTCTCCCTGGACTTGTAGTAGAGGCCCTAGGCTGCCCTCTGGCCCTCCACCTAGGGGCCTTTGACCCCAGCAAGCTACCCAGGGCTCCACCTCTCTCCCTGGACTTGCAGTAGAGGCCCCAGGTTGACCCTTGGCCCTCCACCTAGGGCCCTTTGACCCCAGCAAGCTACCCAGGGGTCCACCTCTGTCCCTGGACTTGCAGTATAGGCCACAGGGTGCCCCCTTGCCCTCCACCTAGGGGCCTCTGACCCCAGCAAGCTACCCAGGGCTCCACCTCTCTCCCTGGACATGCAGTAGAGGCCCCAGGGTGCCCCCTTGCCCTCCACCCAGGGGCTACTGGCCCCAGCAAACTACCCAGGGCTCCACCTCTCTCCCTGGACTTGCAGTAGAGGCCCCAGGGTACCCCGTGGCCCTCCACCTAGGGGCCTCTGACCCCAGCAAGCTACCCAGGGGTCCAGCTTTCTCCCTAGACTTGCAATAGAGGCCCCAGGGTGCCCCCTGGCCCTCCACCTAGGGGCACCTGAGTCCAGCAAGCTACCCAGGGGTCCACATCTCTCCCTGGACTAGCAGTAGAGGCCCCAGGGTACTCCGTGGCCCTCCACCTAGGGGCCTCTGAACCCAGCAAGCTACCCAGGGGTCCAGCTCCCTCCGTGGACTTGCAATAGAGGCCCCAGGGTGCCCCCTTGCCCTCCACCCAGGGGCTACTGACCCCAGCAAGCTACCCTGGGCTCCACCTCTCTCCCTGGACTTCTAGTAGAGGCCCTAGGCTGCCCCTCTGGCCCTCTACCTAGGGGCCTTTGACCCCAGCAAGCTACCCAGGGCTCCACCTCTCTCCCTGGACTTGCAGTAGAGGCCCCAGGGTGCCCATTGGCCCTCCACCTAGGGGTCTCTGACCCCAGCAAGCTACCGAGGGGTCCACCTCTCTCCCTGGACTTGCAGTAGACGCCCCTGGGTGACCCCTGGCCCTCCACCTAGGGGCCTCTGACCCCAGCAAGCTACCCAGGGGTCCACCTCTCTCCCTGGACTTATAGTAGAGTTTCCAGGGTGCCCCCTGGCCCTCCACCTAGGGGCCTCTGAGTCCAGCAAGCTACCCAGGGGTCCACATCTCTCCCTGGACTTGCAGTAGAGGCCCCAGGGTGCCCCCTGGCCCTCCACCTAGGGGCCTCTGACACCAGCAAGCTTCCCAGTGGTCCACCTCTATCCCTGGACTTGCAATAGAGGCCCCAGGGTGCCCCCTGGCCCTCCCCCTAGGGGCCTCTGACACCAGCAAGCTTCCCAGTGGTCCACCTCTCTCCCTAGACTTGCAGTAGAGGCCCCAGGGTGACCCTTGGCCCTCCCCCTAGGGGCCTCTGACTCCAGCAAGCTTCCCAGGGTCCACCTATCTCCCTGGACTTGCAGTAGAGTCCGCAGGGTGCCCCATGGCCCTCCACCTAGGGCTCTCTGACCTCAGCAAGCTACCCAGGGCTCCAACTCTCTCCCTGGACTAGCAGTATAGGCCCCACGGTGCCCCCTGGTCCTCCACCTAGGGGCCCCTGACCCAAGCAAGCTGCCCAGAGGTCCACCTCTCTCCCTGGACTTGCAATAGAGGCCCCAGGGTGCCCCCTGGCCCTCCCCCTAGGGGCCTCTGACACCAGCAAGCTTCCCAGTGGTCCTCCTCTCTCCCTAGACTTGCAGTAGAGGCCCCAGGGTGACCCTTGGCCCTCCACCTAGGGGCCTCTGACCCCAGCAAGCTGCCCAGGGGCCTGCCTATCTCCCTGGACTTGCAGTAGAGTCCCCAGGGTGCCCCATGGCTCTCCACCTTGGGCCCTCTGACCCCAGCAAGCTACCCAGGGCTCCAACTCTCTCCCTGGACTTGCAGTATAGGCCCCAGGGTGCCCCCTGGTCCTCCACCTAGGGGCCCCTGACCCAAGCAAGCTGCCCAGGGGTCCACCTCTCTCCCTGGACTTGCAATAGAGGCCCCTGGGTGCCCCTTGGCCCTCCACCTAGGGGCCTCTGACCCCAGAAAGCTACCCAGGGGTCCACCTCTCTCCCTAGACTTGCAGAAAAAGGCCCCAGGGTGACCCTTGGCCCTCCACCTAGGGGCCTCTGACCCCAGCAAGCTACCCAGGGCTCCAACTCTCTCCCTGGACTAGCAGTATAGGCCCCAGGGTGCCCCCTGGTTCTCCACCTAGGGGCCCCTGACCCAAGCAAGCTGCCCAGAGGTCCACCTCTCTCCCTGGACTTGCAATAGAGGCCCCAGGGTGCCCCCTGGCCCTCCCCCTAGGAGCCTCTAACACCAGCAAGCTTCCCAGTGGTCCACCTCTCTCCCTAGACTTGCAGTAGAGGCCCCAGGGTGACCCTTGGCCCTCCACCTAGGGACCTCTGACCCCAGCAAGCTACCCAGGGGCCTACCTATCTCCCTGGACTTGCAGTAGAGTCCCCAGGGTGCCCCATGGCCCTCCACCTTGGGCCCTCTGACCCCAGCAAGCTACCCAGGGCTCCAACTCTCTCCCTGGACTTGCAGTATAGGCCCCAGGGTGCCCCCTGGTCCTCCACCTAGGGGCCCCTGACCCAAGCAAGCTGCCCAGGGGTCCACCTCTCTCCCTGGACTTGCAGTAGAGGCCCCAGGGTACCCCGTGGCCCTCCACCTAGGGGTCTCTGACCCCAGCATGCTACCCAGGGGTCCACATCTCTCCCTGGACTTGCAGTAGAGGCCCCTGGGTACCCCGTGGCCCTCCACCTAGGGGCCTCTGAACCCAGCAAGCTACCCAGGGGTCCAGCTCTCTCCCTGGAATTGCAATATAGGCCCCAGGGTGCCCCCTTGCCCTCCACCCAGGGGCTACTGACCCCAGCAAGCTACCCAGGGCTCCACCTCTCTCCCTGGACTTGTAGTAGAGGCCCTAGGCTGCCCTCTGGCCCTCCACTTAGGGGCCTCTGACCCCAGCAAGCTACCCAGGGCTCCACCTCTGTCCCTGGACTTGCAGTAGAGGCCGCAGGGTGCCCATTGGCCCTCCACCTAGGGGTCTCTGACCCCAGCAAGCTACCGAGGGGTCCACCTCTCTCCCTGGACTTGCAATAGAGGCCCCAGGGTGCCCCGTGACCCTCCACCTAGGGGCCTCTGACCTCAGCAAGCTACCCAGGGGTCCACATCTCTCCGTGGACTTGCAGTAGACGCCGCTGGGTGCCCCCTGGCCCTCCACCTAGGGGCCTCTGACCCCAGCAAGCTACCCAGGGGTCCACCTCTCTCCCTGGACTTTTAGTAGAGGCCCCAGGGTGCCCCCTGGCCCTCCACCTAGGGGCCTCTGACCCCAGCAAACTACCCAGTGGTCCACCTCTCTTCCTGGACTTGCAGTAGAGGCCCCACGGTGCCCCCTGATCCTCCCCCTAGGGGCCTCTGACACCAGCAAGCTTCCCAGTGGTCCACCTCTCTCCCTAGACTTGCAGTAGAGGCCCCAGGGTGACCCTTGGCCCTCCACCTAGGGGCCTCTGACCCCAGCAAGCTACCCAGGGTCCAACTATCTCCCTGGACTTGCAGTAGAGTCCCCAGGGTGCCCCATGGCCCTCCACCTAGGGCCCTCTGACCCCAGCAAGCTACCCAGGGCTCCAACTCTCTCCCTGGACTAGCAGTATAGGCCCCAGGGTGCCCCCTGGTCCTCCACCTAGCGGCCCCTGATCCAAGCAAGCTGCCCAGAGGTCCACATCTCTCCCTGGACTTGCAATAGAGGCCCCAGGGTGCCCCCTGGCCCTCCCCCTAGGGGCCTCTGACACCAGCAAGCTTCCCAGTGGGCCACCTCTCTCCCTAGACTTGCAGTAGAGGCCCCAGGGTGACCCTTGGCCCTCCACCTAGGGACCTCTGACCCCAGCAAGCTACCCAGGGGCCTACCTATCTCCCTGGACTTGCAGTAGAGTCCCCAGGGTGCCCCATGGCCCTCCACCTTGGGCCCTCTGACCCCAGCAAGCTACCCAGGGCTCCAACTTTCTCCCTGGACTTGCAGTATAGGCCTCAGGGTGCCCCCTGGTCCTCCACCTAGGGGCCCCGGACCCAAGCAAGCTGCCCAGGGGTCCAGCTCTCTACCTGGACTTGCAATAGAGGCCCCAGGGTGCCCCTTGGCCCTCCACCTAGGGGCCTCTGACCCCAGAAAGCTACCCAGGGGTCCACCTCTCTCCCTAGACTTGCAGACTAGGCCCCAGGGTGACCCTTGGCCCTCCACCTAGGGGCCTCTGACCCCAGCAAGCTACCCAGGGGCCTACCTATCTCCCTGGACTTGCAGTAGAGTCCCCATGGTGCCCCATGGCCCTCCACCTAGGGCCCTCTGACCCCAGCAAGCTACCCAGGGCTCCAACTCTCTCCCTGGACTAGCAGTATAGGCCCCAGGGTGCCCCCTGGTCCTCCACCTAGGGGCCCCTGACCCAAGCAAGCTGCCCAGAGGTCCACCTCTCTCCCTGGACTTGCAATAGAGGCCCCAGGGTGCCCCCTGGCCCTCCCCCTAGGGGCCTCTGACAACAGCAAGCTTCCTAGTGGTCCACCTCTCTCCCTAGACTTGCAGTAGAGGCCCCAGGGTGACACTTGGCCCTCCACCTAGGGACCTCTGACCCCAGCAAGCTACCCAGGGGCCTACCTATCTCCCTGGACTTGCAGTAGAGTCCCCTGGGTGCCCCATGGCCCTCCACCTTGGGCCATCTGAACCCAGCAAGCTACCCAGGGCTCCAACTCTCTCCCTGGACTAGCAGTATAGGCCCCAGGGTGCCCCCTGGTCCTCCACCTAGGGGCCCCTGACCCAAGCAAGCTGCCCAGAGGTCCACCTCTCTCCCTGGACTTGCAATAGAGGCCCCAGGGTGCCCCCTGGCCCTCCCCCTAGGGGCCTCTGACAACAGCAAGCTTCCTAGTGGTCCACCTCTCTCCCTAGACTTGCAGTAGAGGCCCTAGGGTGACACTTGGCCCTCCACCTAGGGACCTCTGACCCCAGCAAGCTACCCAGGGGCCTACCTATCTCCCTGGACTTGCAGTAGAGTCCCCTGGGTGCCCCATGGCCCTCCACCTTGGGCCATCTGAACCCAGCAAGCTACCCAGGGCTCCAACTCTCTCCCTGGACTTGCAGTATAGGCCCCAGGGTGCCCGCTGGTCCTCCACCTAGGGGCCCCTGACCCAAGCAAGCTGCCCAGGGGTCCACCTCTCTCCCTAGACTTGCAATAGAGGCCCCAGGGTGCCCCTTGGCCCTCCACCTAGGGGCCTCTGACCCCAGAAACCTACCCAGGGGTCCACCTCTCTCCCTAGACTTGCAGACTAGGCCCCAGGGTGACCCTTGGCCCTCCACCTAGGGGCCTCTGACCCCAGCAAGCTGCCCAGGGGCCTGCCTATCTCCCTGGACTTGCAGTAGTGTCCCCAGGGTGCCCCATGGCCCTCCACGTAGGGCCCTCTGACCCCAGCAAGCTACCCAGGGGTCCAACTCTCTCCCTGGACTTGCAGTAGAGGCCCCAGGGTACCCCGTGGCCCTCCACCCAGGGGCCTCTGAACCCAGCAAGCTACCCAGAGGTCCACATCTCTCCCTGGACTTAAAGTAGAGGCCCTACGGTGCCCCCTGGCCCTCCCCTTAGGGGCTACTGACACCAGCAAGCTTCCCAGTGATTCACCTATCTCCCTGGACTTGCAGTAGAGTCCCCAGGGTGCCCCATGGCCCTCCACCTTGGGCCGTCTGACCCCAGCAAGCTACCCAGGGCTCCAACTCTCTTCCTGGACTTGCAGTATAGGCCCCAGGGTGCCCCCTGGTCCTCCACCTAGGGGCCCCTGACCCAAGCAAGCTGCCCAGGGGTCCACCTCTCTAACTGGACTTGCAATAGAGGCCCCTGGCTGCCCCTTGGCCCTCCACGTAGGGGCCTCTGACCCCAGAAAGCTACCAAGGGGTCCACCTCTCTCCCTAGACTTGCAGAAAAGGCCCCAGGGTGACCCTTGGCCCTCCACCTAGGGGCCTCTGAACCCAGCAAGCTACCCAGGGGTCCAGCTCTCTCCCTGGAATTGCAATAGAGGCCCCAGGATGCCCACTTTCCCTCCACCCAGGGGCTACTGACCCCAGCAAGCTACCCAGGGCTCCAACTCTCTCCCTGGACTTGCAGTATAGGCCCCAGGGTGCCCCCTGGTCCTCCACCTGGGGGCCCCTGACCCAAGCAAGCTGCCCAGGGCCTCACCTTTCTCCCTGGACTTGCAGTAGAGGCCCTACGGTGCCCCCTGGCCCTCCCCCTAGGGGCCTCTGACACCAGCAAGCTTCCCAGTGGTCCACCTCTCTCCCTAGACTTGCAGTAGAGGCCCCAGGGTGACCCTTGGCCCTCCACCTAGGGGCCTCTGACCCCAGCAAGCTACCCAGGGTCCACCTATCTTCCTGGACTTGCAGTAGAGGCCCTAGCCTGCCCTCTGCCCCTCCACCTATGGGCCTCTGACCCCAGCAAGCTACCCAGGGCTTCACCTTTCTCCCTGGACTTGCAGTAGAGGCCCCAGGGTGCCCATTGGCCCTCCACCTAGGGGCCTCTGACCCCAGCAAGCTACCGAGGGGTCCACCTCTCTCCCTGGACTTGCAGTAGAGGCCCCAGGGTGCCCCTTGGCCCTCCACCTAGGGGCCTCTGACCCCAGCAAGCTACCCAGGGGTCCACATCTCTCCCTGGACTTGCAGTATAGGCCAGAGGGTGCCCCCTTGCCCTCCACCAAGGGGCCTCTGACCCCAGCAAGCTACCCAGTGCTCCACCTCTCTCCCTGGACTTGCAGTAGAGGCCCCAGAGTGCCCACTTGCCCTCCACCCAGGGGCTACTGACCCCAGCAAGCTACCCATGGCTCCACCTCTCTCCCTAAACTTGCAGTAGAGGCCCCAGGGTACCCCGTGGCCCTCCACCTAGGGGCCTCTGACCCCAGCAAGCTACCCAGGGGTCCACATCTCTCCCTGGACTTGCAGTAGAGGCCCCTGGGTACCCCGTGGCCCTCCACCTAGGGGCCTCTGAACCCAGCAAGCTACCCAGGGGTCCAGCTCTCTCCCTGGAATTGCAATAGAGGCCCCAGGGTGCCCCCTTGCCCTCCACCCAGGGGCTACTGACCCCAGCAAGCTACCCATGGCTCCACCTCTCTCCCTGAACTTGCAGTAGAGGCCCCAGGGTACCCCGTGGCCCTCCACCTAGGGGCCTCTGACCCCAGCAAGCTACCCAGGGGTCCACATCTCTCCCTGGACTTGCAGAAGAGGCCCCTGGATACCCCGTGGCCCTCCACTTAAGGGCCTCTGACCCCAGCAAGCTACCCAGGGCTCCACCTCTCTCCCTGGACTTGCAGTAGAGGCCTCAGGGTGCCCATTGGCCCTCCACCTAGGGGTCTCTGACCCCAGCAAGCTACCCAGGGGTCCACCTCTCTCCCTAGACTTTTAGTAGAGGCCCCAGGGTGCCCCCTGGCCCTCCACCTAGGGGCCTCTGACCCCAGCAAGCTACCCAGGGGTCCACCTCTCTCCATGGACTTTTAGTAGAGGCCCCAGGGTGCCCCCTGGCCCTCCACCTTGGGGCCTCTGACCCCAGCAAGCTACCCAGGGCTCCACCTCTCTCCCTGGACTTTTAGTTGAGGCCCTAGGCTGCCCTCTGGCCCTCCACTTAGGGGACTCTGACCCCAGCAAGCTACCCAGGGCTCCACCTCTCTCCCTGGACTTTTAGTTGAGGCCCTAGGCTGCCCTCTGGCCCTCCACTTAGGGGCCTCTGACCCCAGCAAGCTACCCAGGGCTCCACCTCTCTCCCTGGACTTGCAGTAGAGGCCGCAGGGTGCCCATTGGCCCTCCACCTAGGGGTCTCTGACCCCAGCAAGCTACCCAGGGGTCCACCTCTCTCCCTGGACTTTTAGTAGAGGCCCCAGGGTGCCCCCTGGCCCTCCACCTAGGGGCCTCTGACCCCAGCAAGCTACCCAGGGGTCCACATCTCTCCGTGGACTTGCAGTAGACGCCGCTGGGTGCCCCCTGGCCCTCCACCTAGGGGCCTCTGACCCCAGCAAGCTACCCAGGGGTCCACCTCTCTCCCTGGACTTGCAATAGAGGCCCCAGGGTGCCCCGTGACCCTCCACCTAGGGGCCTCTGACCCCAGCAAGCTATCCAGGGGTCCACCTCTCTTCCTGGACTTGCAGTATAGGCCCCAGGATGCCCCCTGGTCCTCCAACTAGGGGCCTCTGACCCCAGCAAGCTACCCAGGGGTCCACCTCTCTCCTTGGACTTGCAGTATAGGCCCCAGGGTGCCCCCTGGCCCTCCACCCAGGGGCTACTGACCCCAGCAAGCTACCCAGGGCTCCACCTCTCTCCCTGGACTTGCAGTAGAGGCCCCAGGGTGCCCCTTGGCCCTCCACCTAGGGGCCTCTGACCCCAGCAAGCTACCCAGGGGTCCACATCTCTCCCTGGACTTGCAGTATAGGCCAGAGGGTGCCCCCTTGCCCTCCACCAAGGGGCCTCTGACCCCAGCAAGCTACCCAGTGCTCCACCTCTCTCCCTGGACTTGCAGTAGAGGCCCCAGAGTGCCCACTTGCCCTCCACCCAGGGGCTACTGACCCCAGCAAGCTACCCATGGCTCCACCTCTCTCCCTAAACTTGCAGTAGAGGCCCCAGGGTACCCCGTGGCCCTCCACCTAGGGGCCTCTGACCCCAGCAAGCTACCCAGGGGTCCACATCTCTCCCTGGACTTGCAGTAGAGGCCCCTGGGTACCCCGTGGCCCTCCACCTAGGGGCCTCTGAACCCAGCAAGCTACCCAGGGGTCCAGCTCTCTCCCTGGAATTGCAATAGAGGCCCCAGGGTGCCCCCTTGCCCTCCACCCAGGGGCTACTGACCCCAGCAAGCTACCCATGGCTCCACCTCTCTCCCTGAACTTGCAGTAGAGGCCCCAGGGTACCCCGTGGCCCTCCACCTAGGGGCCTCTGACCCCAGCAAGCTACCCAGGGGTCCACATCTCTCCCTGGACTTGCAGTAGAGGCCCCTGGATACCCCGTGGCCCTCCACTTAAGGGCCTCTGACCCCAGCAAGCTACCCAGGGCTCCACCTCTCTCCCTGGACTTGCAGTAGAGGCCTCAGGGTGCCCATTGGCCCTCCACCTAGGGGTCTCTGACCCCAGCAAGCTACCCAGGGGTCCACCTCTCTCCCTAGACTTTTAGTAGAGGCCCCAATGTGCCCCCTGGCCCTCCACCTAGGGGCCTCTGACCCCAGCAAGCTACCCAGGGGTCCACCTCTCTCCATGGACTTTTAGTAGAGGCCCCAGGGTGCCCCCTGGCCCTCCACCTTGGGGCCTCTGACCCCAGCAAGCTACCCAGGGCTCCACCTCTCTCCCTGGACTTTTAGTTGAGGCCCTAGGCTGCCCTCTGGCCCTCCACTTAGGGGCCTCTGACCCCAGCAAGCTACCCAGGGCTCCACCTCTCTCCCTGGACTTTTAGTTGAGGCCCTAGGCTGCCCTCTGGCCCTCCACTTAGGGGCCTCTGACCCCAGCAAGCTACCCAGGGCTCCACCTCTCTCCCTGGACTTGCAGTAGAGGCCGCAGGGTGCCCATTGGCCCTCCACCTAGGGGTCTCTGACCCCAGCAAGCTACCCAGGGGTCCACCTCTCTCCCTGGACTTTTAGTAGAGGCCCCAGGGTGCCCCCTGGCCCTCCACCTAGGGGCCTCTGACCCCAGCAAGCTACCCAGGGGTCCACATCTCTCCGTGGACTTGCAGTAGACGCCGCTGGGTGCCCCCTGGCCCTCCACCTAGGGGCCTCTGACCCCAGCAAGCTACCCAGGGGTCCACCTCTCTCCCTCGACTTGCAATAGAGGCCCCAGGGTGCCCCGTGACCCTCCACCTAGGGGCCTCTGACCCCAGCAAGCTATCCAGGGGTCCACCTCTCTTCCTGGACTTGCAGTATAGGCCCCAGGATGCCCCCTGGTCCTCCAACTAGGGGCCTCTGACCCCAGCAAGCTACCCAGGGGTCCACCTCTCTCCTTGGACTTGCAGTATAGGCCCCAGGGTGCCCCCTGGCCCTCCACCCAGGGGCTACTGACCCCAGCAAGCTACCCAGGGCTCCACCTCTCTCCCTGGACTTGCAGTAGAGGCCCCAGGGTACCCCATGGCCCTCCACCTAGGGGCCTCTGACCCCAGCAAGCTACCCAGGGGTCCACATCTCTCCCTGGACTTGCAGTAGAGGCCCCAGGGTGCCCATTGGCCCTCCACCTAGGGGTCTCTGATCCCAGCAAGCTACCGAGGGGTCCACCTCTCTCCCTGGACTTGCAATAGAGGCCCCAGGGTGCCCCGTGACCCTCCACCTAGGGGCCTCTGACCCCAGCAAGCTACCCAGGGGTCCAGCTCTCTCCCTGGACTTGCAATAGAGGCCCCAGGGTGCCCCCTGGCCATCCACCTAGGGGCCTCTGACCCCAGCAAGCTACCCAGGGCTCCACCTCTCTCCCTGGACTTGAAGTAGAGGCCCTAGGCTGCCTTCTGGCCCTCCACCTAGGGGCCTCTGACCCCAGCAAGCTACCCAGGGCTCCACCTCTCTCCCTGGACTTGCAGTAGAGGCCCCAGGTTGACCCTTGGCCCTCCACCTAGGGCCCTTTGACCCCCAGCAAGCTACCAAGGGGTCCATCTCTCTCCCTGGACTTATAGTAGAGTTTCCAGGGTACCCCCTTGCCCTCCACCTAGGGGCCTCTGAGTCCAGCAAGCTACCCAGGGGTCCACATCTCTCCCTGGACTTGCAGTAGAGGCCCCAGGGTACCCCCTGGCCCTCCAACTAGGGGCCTCTGACCCCAGCAAGCGACCCAGGGGTCCACATCTCTCCCTGGATTTATAGTAGAGGCCCTACGGTGCCCCCTGGCCCTCCCCCTAGGGGCCTCTGACACCAGCAAGCTTCCCAGTGATTCACTTCTCTCCCTGGACTTGCAGTAGAGGCCCCAGGTTGACCCTTGGCCCTCCACCTAGGGGCGTCTGACCCCAGCAAGCTGCCCAGGGGCCTGCCTCTCTCCCTAGACTTGCAGTAGAGTCCCCAGGGTGCCCCATGGCCCTCCACCTAGGGCCCTTTGACCCCAGCAAGCTACCGAGGGGTCCACCTCTCTCCTTGGACTTGCAATATAGGCCCCAGGGTGCCCCCTGGCCCTCCACCTAGGGGCATCTGACCCCAGCAAGCTACCCAGGGGTCCACCTCTCTCCCTGGACTTGCAGTATAGGACCCAGGGTGCCCCCTGGCCCTGAAATTAGGGGCATCTAACACCAGCAAGCTACCCAGGGGTCCACCTCTCTCCCTGGACTTGCAGTATAATCCCCAGGGTGCCCTCTGGCCCTCCACCTAGGGACCTCTGACCCCAGCAAGCTACCCAGGGGCCTACCTATCTTCCTGGACTTGCAGTAGAGTCCCCAGGGTGCCCCATGGCCCTCCACCTTGGGCCCTCTGACCCCAGCAAGCTACCCAGGGCTCCAACTCTCTCCCTGGACTTGCAGTATAGGCCCCAGGGTGCCCCCTGGTCCTCCACCTAGGGACCCCTGACCCAAGCAAGCTGCCCAGGGGTCCACCTCTCTCCCTGGACTTGCAATAGAGGCCCCAGGGTGCCCCTTGGCCCTCCACCTAGTGGCCTCTGACCCCAGAAAGCTACCCAGGGGTCCACCTCTCTCCCTAGACTTGCAGACAATCCCCCAGGGTGACCCTTGGCCCTCCACTTATGGGCCTCTGACCCCAGCAAGCTGCCCAGGGGCCTGACTATCTCCCTGGACTTGCCGTAGTGTCCCCAGGGTGCCCCCTGGTCCTCCACCTAGGGACCCCTGACCCAAGCAAGCTGCCCAGGGGTCCACCTCTCTCCCTGGACTTGCAATAGAGGCCCCAGGGTGCCCCTTGGCCCTCCACCTAGGGGCCTCTGACCCCAGAAAGCTACCCAGGGGTCCACCTCTCTCCCTAGACTTGCAGACAATCCCCCAGGGTGACCCTTGGCCCTCCACTTATGGGCCTCTGACCCCAGCAAGCTACCCAGGGGCCTACCTATCTCCCTGGACTTGAAGTAGAGTCCCCAGGGTGCCCCATGGCCCTCCACCTAGGGCCCTCTGACCCCAGCAAGCTACCCAGGGCTCCAACTCTCTCCCTGGACTAGCAGTATAGGCCCCAGGGTGCCCCCTGGTCCTCCACCTAGGGGCCCCTGACCCAAGCAAGCTGCCCAGAGGTCCACCTCTCTCCCTGGACTTGCAATAGAGGCCCCAGGGTGCCCCCTGGCCCTAACCTAGGGGCCTCTGACACCAGTAAGCTTCCCAGTGGTCCACCTCTCTCCCTAGACTTGCAGTAGAGGCCCCAGGGTGACCCTTGGCCCTCCACCTAGGGACCTCTGACCCAAGCAAGCTACCCAGGGGCCTACCTATCTCCCTGGACTTGCAGTAGATTCCCCAGGGTGCCCCATGGCCCTCAGCCTTGGGCCCTCTGACCCCAGCAAGCTACCCAGGGCTCCAACTCTTTCCCTGGACTTGCAGTATAGGCCCCAGGGTGCCCCCTGGTCCTCCACCTAGGGGCCCCTGACCCAAGCAAGCTGCCCAGGGGTCCACCTCTCTCCCTGGACTTGCAATAGAGGCCCCAGGGTGCCCCTTGGCCCTCCACCTAGGGGCCTCTGACCCCAGAAAGCTACCCAGGGGTCCACCTCTCTCCCTAGACTTGCAGACTAGGCCCCATGGTGACCCTTGGCCCTCCACCTAGGGGCCTCTGACCCCAGCATGCTGCCCAGGGGCCTGACTATCTCCCTGGACTTGCCGTAGTGTCCCCAGGGTGCCCCATGGCCCTCCACGTAGGGCCCTCTGACCCCAGCAAGCTACCCAGGGGTCCAACTCTCTCCCTGGACTTGCAGTAGAGGCCCCAGGGTACCCTGTGGCCCTCCACCCAGGGGCCTCTGAACCCAGCAAGCTACCCAGGGGTCCACCTCTCTCCCTGGACTTATAGTAGAGGCCCTACGGTGCCCCCTGGCCCTCCCCTTAGGGGCTACTGACCCCAGCAAGCTTCCCAGTGATTCACCTCTCTCCCTGGACTTGCAGTGGAGGCCCTAGGCTCTCCTCTGGCCCTCCACCTATTGGCCTATGACCCCAGCAAGCTACCCAGGGCTTCACCTCTCTCCCTGGACTTGCAGTAGAGGCCCCAGGGTGCCCATTGGCCCTCCACCTAGGGGCCTCTGACCACAGCAAGCTACCGAGGGGTCCACCTCTCTCCCTGGACTTGCAGTATAGGCCACAGGGTGCCGCCTTGCCCTCCACCTAGGGGCCTCTGAACCCAGCAAGCTACCCAGGGCTCCACCTCTCTCCCTGGACTTGCAGCAGAGGCCCCAGGGTGCCCCCTTGCCCTCCACCCAGGGGCTACTGACCCCACCAAGCTACCCATGGCTCCACCTCTCTCCCTGAACTTGCAGTAGAGGCCCCAGGGTACCCCGTGGCCCTCCACCTAGTGGCCTCTGACCCCAGCAAGCTACCCAGGGGTCCACATCTCTCCCTGGACTTAGAGTAGAGGCCCCAGGGTACCCCGTGGCCCTCCACCTAGGGGCCTCTGAACCCAGCAAGCTACCCAGGGGTCCAGCTCTCTCCCTGGAATTGCAATAGAGGACCCAGGGTGCCCACTTTCCCTCCACCCAGGGGCTACTGACCCCAGCAAGCTACCCAGGGCTCCACCTCTCTCCCTGGACTTGTAGTAGAGGTCCTAGGCTGCCCTCTGGCCCTCCTCTTAGAGGCCTCTGAACCCAGCAAGCTACCCAGGGCTCCACCTCTCTCCCTGGACTTGCAGTAGGGGCCGCAGGGTGCCCATTCGTCCTCCACCTAGGGGTCTCTGACCCCAGCAAGCTACCGAGGGGTCCACCTCTCTCCCTGGACTTGCAATAGAGGCCCCAGGGTGCCCCTCGACCCTCCACCTAGGGGCCTCTGACCTCAGCAAGCTACCCAGGGGTCCACATCTCTCCGTGGACTTGCAGTAGACGCCGCTGGGTGCCCCCTGGCCCTCCACCTAGGGGCCTCTGACCCCAGCAAGCTACCCAGGGGTCCACCTCTCTCCCTGGACTTTTAGTAGAGGCCCCAGGGTGCCCCCTGGCCCTCCACCTAGGGGCTTCTGACCCCAGCAAACTACCCAGGGGTCCACCTCTCTTCCTGGACTTGCAGTAGAGGCCCTACGGTGCCCCCTGGCCCTCCCCCTAGGGGCCTCTGACACCAGCAAGCTTCCCAGTGGTCTACCTCTCTCCCTAGACTTGCAGTAGAGGCCCCAGGGTGACCCTTGGCCCTCCACCTAGGGGCCTCTGACTCCAGCAAGCTACCCAGGGTCCACCTATCTCCCTGGACTTGCAGTAGAGTCCGCAGGGTGCCCCATGGCCCTCCACCTAGGGCCCTCTGACCTCAGCAAGCTACCCAGGGCTCCAACTCTCTCCCTGGACCAGCAGTATAGGCCCCACGGTGCCCCCTGGTCCTCCACCTAGGGGCCCCTGACCCAAGCAAGCTGCCCAGAGGTCCACCTCTCTCCCTGGACTTGCAATAGAGGCCCCAGGGTGCCCCCTGGCCCTCCCCCTAGGGGCCTCTGACACCAGCAAGCTTCCCAGTGGTCCTCCTCTCTCCCTAGACTTGCAGTAGAGGCCCCAGGGTGACCCTTGGCCTTCCACCTAGGGGCCTCTGACCCCAGCAAGCTGCCCAGGGGCCTGCCTATCTCCCTGGACTTGCAGTAGAGTCCCCAGGGTGCCCCATGGCTCTCTACCTTGGGCCCTCTGACCCCAGCAAGCTACCCAGGGCTCCAACTCTCTCCCTGGACTTGCAGTATAGAGCCCAGGGTGCCCCCTGGTCCTCCACCTAGGGGCCCCTGGCCCAAGCAAGCTGCCCAGGGGTCCACCTCTCTCCCTGGACTTGCAATAGAGGCCCCTGGGTGCCCCTTGGCCCTCCACCTAGGGGCCTCTGACCCCAGAAAGCTACCCAGGGGTCCACCTCTCTCCCTAGACTTGCAGAAAAGGCCCCAGGGTGACCCTTGGCCCTCCACCTAGGGGCCTCTGACCCCAGCAAGCTACCCAGGGGCCTACCTATCTCCCTGGACTTGCAGTAGAGTCCCCATGGTGCCCCATGGCCCTCCACCTAGGGCCCTCTGACACCAGCAAGCTACCCAGGGCTCCAACTCTCTCCCTGGACTAGCAGTATAGGCCCCAGGGTGCCCCCTGGTTCTCCACCTAGGGGCCCCTGACCCAAGCAAGCTGCCCAGAGGTCCACCTCTCTCCCTGGACTTGCAATAGAGGCCCCAGGGTGCCCCCTGGCCCTCCCCCTAGGAGCCTCTGACACCAGCAAGCTTCCCAGTGGTCCACCTCTCTCCCTAGACTTGCAGTAGAGGCCCCAGGGTGACCCTTGGCCCTCCACCTAGGGACCTCTGACCCCAGCAAGCTACCCAGGGGCCTACCTATCTCCCTGGACTTGCAGTCGAGTCCACAGGGTGCCCCATGGCCCTCCACCTTGGGCCCTCTGACCCCAGCAAGCTACCCAGGGCTCCAACTCTCTCCCTGGACTTGCAGTATAGGCCCCAGGGTGCCCCCTGGTCCTCCACCTAGGGGCCCCTGACCCAAGCAAGCTGCCCAGGGGTCCACCTCTCTCCCTGGACTTGCAGTAGAGGCCCCAGGGTACCCCGTGGCCCTCCACCTAGGGGCCTCTGACCCCAGCAAGCTACCCAGGGGTCCACATCTCTCCCTGGACTTGCAGTAGAGGCCCCTGGGTACCCCGTGGCCCTCCACCTAGGGGCCTCTGAACCCAGCAAGCTACCCAGGGGTCCAGCTCTCTCCCTGGAATTGCAATATAGGCCCCAGGGTGCCCCCTTGCCCTCCACCCAGGGGCTACTGACCCCAGCAAGCTACCCAGGGCTCCACCTCTCTCCCTGGACTTGTAGTAGAGGCCCTAGGCTGCCCTCTGGCCCTCCACCTAGGGGCCTCTGACCCCAGCAAGCTACCCAGGGCTCCACCTCTGTCCCTGGACTTGCAGTAGAGGCCGCAGGTTGCCCATTGGCCCTCCACCTAGGGGTCTCTGACCCCAGCAAGCTACCGAGGGGTCCACCTCTCTCCCTGGACTTGCAATAGAGGCCCCAGGGTGCCCCGTGACCCTCCACCTAGGGGCCTCTGACCTCAGCAAGCTACCCAGGGGTCCACATCTCTCCGTGGACTTGCAGTAGACGCCGCTGGGTGCCCCCTGGCCCTCCACCTAGGGGCCTCTGACCCCAGCAAGCTACCCAGGGGTCCACCTCTCTCCCTGGACTTTTAGTAGAGGCCCCAGGGTGCCCCCTGGCCCTCCACCTAGGGGCCTCTGACCCCAGCAAACTACCCAGTGGTCCACCTCTCTTCCTGGACTTGCAGTAGAGGCCCCACGGTGCCCCCTGGCCCTCCCCCTAGGGGCCTCTGACACCAGCAAGCTTCCCAGTGGTCCACCTCTCTCCCTAGACTTGCAGTAGAGGCCCCAGGGTGACCCTTGGCCCTCCACCTAGGGGCCTCTGACCCCAGCAAGCTACCCAGGGTCCAACTATCTCCCTGGACTTGCAGTAGAGTCCCCAGGGTGCCCCATGGCCCTCCACCTAGGGCCCTCTGACCCCAGCAAGCTACCCAGGGCTCCAACTCTCTCCCTGGACTAGCAGTATAGGCCCCAGGGTGCCCCCTGGTCCTCCACCTAGCGGCCCCTGACCCAAGCAAGCTGCCCAGAGGTCCACATCTCTCCCTGGACTTGCAATAGAGGCCCCAGGGTGCCCCCTGGCCCTCCCCCTAGGGGCCTCTGACACCAGCAAGCTTCCCAGTGGGCCACCTCTCTCCCTAGACTTGCAGTAGAGGCCCCAGGGTGACCCTTGGCCCTCCACCTAGGGACCTCTGACCCCAGCAAGCTACCCAGGGGCCTACCTATCTCCCTGGACTTGCAGTCGAGTCCCCAGGGTGCCCCATGGCCCTCCACCTTGGGCCCTCTGACCCCAGCAAGCTACCCAGGGCTCCAACTCTCTCCCTGGACTTGCAGTATAGGCCCCAGGGTGCCCCCTGGTCCTCCACCTAGGGGCCCCTGACCCAAGCAAGCTGCCCAGGGGTCCACCTCTCTCCCTGGACTTGCAGTAGAGGCCCCAGGGTACCCCGTGGCCCTCCACCTAGGGGCCTCTGACCCCAGCAAGCTACCCAGGGGTCCACATCTCTCCCTGGACTTGCAGTAGAGGCCCCTGGGTACCCCGTGGCCCTCCACCTAGGGGCCTCTGAACCCAGCAAGCTACCCAGGGGTCCAGCTCTCTCCCTGGAATTGCAATATAGGCCCCAGGGTGCCCCCTTGCCCTCCACCCAGGGGCTACTGACCCCAGCAAGCTACCCAGGGCTCCACCTCTCTCCCTGGACTTGTAGTAGAGGCCCTAGGCTGCCCTCTGGCCCTCCACCTAGGGGCCTCTGACCCCAGCTAGCTACCCAGGGCTCCACCTCTGTCCCTGGACTTGCAGTAGAGGCCGCAGGGTGCCCATTGGCCCTCCACCTAGGGGTCTCTGACCCCAGCAAGCTGCCCAGAGGTCCACCTCTCTCCCTGGACTTGCAATAGAGGCCCCAGGGTGCCCCCTGGCCCTCCCCCTAGGGGCCTCTGACACCAGCAAGCTTCCCAGTGGTCCACATCTCTCCCTAGACTTGCAGACTAGGCCCCAGGGTGACCCTTGGCCCTCCACCTAGGGGCCTCTGACCCCAGCAAGCTGCCCAGGGGCCTGCCTATCTCCCTGGACTTGCAGTAGTGTCCCCAGGGTGCCCCATGGCCCTCCACGTAGGGCCCTCTGACCCCAGCAAGCTACCCAGGGGTCCAACTCTCTCCCTGGACTTGCAGTAGAGGCCCCGGGGTACCCCGTGGCCCTCCACCCAGGGGCCTCTGAACCCAGCAAGCTACCCAGGGGTCCACATCTCTCCCTGGACTTAAAGTAGAGGCCCTACGGTGCCCCCTGGCCCTCCCCTTAGGGGCTACTGACCCCAGCAAGCTTCCCAGTGATTCACCTCTCTCCCTGGACTTGCAGTAGAGGCCCTAGCCTGCCCTCTGGCCCTCCACCTATGGGCCTCTGACCCCAGCAAGCTACCCAGGGCTTCACCTTTCTCCCTGGACTTGCAGTAGAGGCCCTACGGTGCCCCCTGGCCCTCCCCCTAGGGGCATCTGACACCAGCAAGCTTCCCAGTGGTCCACCTCTCTCCCTAGACTTGCAGTAGAGGCCCCAGGGTGACCCTTGGCCCTCCACCTAGGGGCCTCTGACCCCAGCAAGCTACCCAGGGTCCACCTATCTCCCTGGACTTGCAGTAGAGTCCGCAGGGTGCCCCATGGCCCTCCACCTAGGGCCCTCTGACCCCAGCAAGCTACCCAGGGCTCCAACTCTCTCCCTGGACTAGCAGTATAGGCCCCACGGTGCCCCCTGGTCCTCAACCTAGGGGCCCCTTACCCAAGAAAGCTGCCCAGAGGTCCACCTCTCTCCCTGGACTTGCAATAGAGGCCCCAGGGTGCCCCCTGGCCCTCCCCCTAGGGGCCTCTGACACCAGCAAGCTTCCCAGTGGTCCACCTCTCTCCCTAGACTTGCAGTAGAGGCCCCAGGGTGACCCTTGGCCCTCCACCTAGGGACCTCTGACCCCAGCAAGCTACCCAGGGGCCTACCTATCTCCCTGGACTTGCAGTAGAGTCCCCAGGGTGCCCCATGGCCCTCCACCTTGGGCCGTCTGACCCCAGCAAGCTACCCACGGCTCCAACTCTCTCCCTGGACTTGCAGTATAGGCCCCAGGGTGCCCCCTGGTCCTCCACCTAGGGGCACCTGACCCAAGCAAGCTGCCCAGGGGTCCACCTCTCTCCCTGGACTTGCAATAGAGGCCCCTGGCTGCCCCTTGGCCCTCCACGTAGGGGCCTCTGACCCCAGAAAGCTACCCAGGGGTCCACCTCTCTCCCTAGACTTGCAGAAAAGGCCCCAGGGTGACCCTTGGCCCTCCACCTAGGGGCCTCTGACCCCAGCAAGCTACCCAGGGGCCTGCCTATCTCCCTGAACTTGCAGTAGTGTCCCCAGGGTGCCCCATGGCCCTCCACGTAGGGCCCTCTGACCCCAGCAAGCTACCCAGGGGTCCAACTCTCTCCCTGGACTTGCAGTAGAGGCCCCAGGGTACCCCGTGGCCCTCCACCTAGGGGCCTCTGACCCCAGCAAGCTACCCAGGGGTCCACATCTCTCCCTGGACTTGCAGTAGAGGCCCCTGGGTATCCCGTGGCCCTCCACCTAGGGGCCTCTGAACCCAGCAAGCTACCCAGGGGTCCAGCTCTCTCCCTGGAATTGCAATATAGGCCCCAGGGTGCCCCCTTGCCCACCACCCAGGGGCTACTGACCCCAGCAAGCTACCCAGGGCTCCACCTCTCTCCCTGGACTTGTAGTAGAGGCCCTAGGCTGCCCTCTGGCCCTCCACTTAGGGTCCTCTGACCCCAGCAAGCTACCCAGGGCTCCACCTCTCTCCCTGGACTTGCAGTAGAGGCCGCAGGGTGCCCATTGGCCCTCCACCTAGGGGTCTCTGACCCCAGCAAGCTACCGAGGGGTCCACCTCTCTCCCTGGACTTGCAATAGAGGCCCCAGGGTGCCCCGTGACCCTCCACCTAGGGGCCTCTGACCTCAGCAAGCTACCCAGGGGTCCACATCTCTCCGTGGACTTGCAGTAGACGCCGCTGGGTGCCCCCTGGCCCTGCACCTAGGGGCCTCTGACCCCAGCAAGCTACCCAGGGGTCCACCTCTCTCCCTGGACTTTTAGTAGAGGCCCCAGGGTGCCCCCTGGCCCTCCACCTAGGGGCCTCTGACCCCAGCAAACTACCCAGGGGTCCACCTCTCTTCCTGGACTTGCAGTAGAGGCCCTACGGTGCCCCCTGGCCCTCCCCCTTGGGGCCTCTGACACCAGCAAGCTTCCCAGTGGTCCACTTCTCTCCCTAGACTTGCAGACTAGGCCCCAGGGTGACCCTTGGCCCTCCACCTAGGGGCCACTTACCCCAGCAAGCTACCCAGGGGCCTACCTATCTCCCTGGACTTGCAGTAGAGTCCCCATGGTGCCCCATGGCCCTCCACCTAGGGCCCTCTGACCCCTGCAAGCTACCCAGGGCTCAAACTCTCTCCCTGGACTAGCAGTATAGGCCCCAGGGTGCCCCCTGGTCCTCCACCTAGGGGCCCCTGACCCAAGCAAGCTGCCCAGAGGTCCACCTCTCACCCTGGACTTGCAATAGAGGCCCCAGGGTGCCCCCTGGCCCTCCCCCTAGGGGCCTCTGACACCAGCAAGCTACCCAGTGGTCCACCTCTCTCCCTAGACTTGCAGTAGAGGCCCCAGGGTGACCCTTGGCCCTCCACCTAGGGACATCTGACCCCAGCAAGCTACCCAGGGGCCTACCTATCTCCCTGGACTTGCAGTAGAGTCCCCAGGGTGCCCCATGGCCCTCCACCTTGGGCCCTCTGACCCCAACAAGCTACCCAGGGCTCCAACCCTCTCCCTGGACTTGCAGTATAGGCCCCAGGGTGCCCGCTGGTCCTCCACCTAGGGGCCCCTGACCCAAACAAGCTGCCCAGGGGTCCACCTCTCTCCCTGGACTTGCAATAGAGGCCCCAGGGTGCCCCTTGGCCCTCACCCTAGGGGCCTCTAACCCCAGAAACCTACCCAGGGGTCCACCTCTCTCCCTGGACTTGCAGTAGTGTCCCCAGGGTGCCCCATGGCCCTCCACTTAGGGCCCTCTGACCCCAGCAAGCTACCCAGGGGTCCAACTCTCTCCCTGGACTTGCAGTAGAGGCCCCAGGGTGCCCCGTGGCCCTCCACCCAGTGGCCTCTGAAACCAGCAAGCTACCCAGGGGTCAACATCTCTCCCTGGACTTAAAGTAGAGGCCCTACGGTGCCCCCTGGCCCTCCCCTTAGGGGCTACTGACCCCAGCAAGCTTCCCAGTGATTCACCTCTCTCCCTTGACTTGCAGTAGAGGCCCTAGCCTGCCCCCTGGCCCTCCACCTATGGGCCTCTGACCCCAGCAAGCTACCCAGGGCTTCACCTTTCTCCCTGGACTTGCAGTAGAGGCCCTACGGTGCCCCCTGGCCCTCCCCCTAGGGGCCTATGACACCAGCAAGCTTCCCAGTGGTCCACCCCTCTCCCTAGACTTGCAGTAGAGGCCCCAGGGTGACCCTTGGCCCTCCACCTAGGGGCCTCTGACCCCAGCAAGCTACCCAGGGTCCACCTATCTCCCTGGACTTGCAGTAGAGGCCCTAGCCTGCACTCTGCCCCTCCACCTATGGGCCTCTGACCCCAGCAAACTACCCAGGGCTTCACCTTTCTCCCTGGACTTGCAGTAGAGGCCCCAGGGTGCCCATTGGCCCTCCACCTAGGGGCCTATGACCCCAGCAAGCTACCGAGGGGTCCACCTCTCTCCCTGGACTTGCAGTAGAGGCCCCAGGGTGCCCCTTGGCCCTCCACCTAGGGGCCTCTGACCCCAGCAAGCTACCCAGGGGTCCACATCTCTCCCTGGACTTGCAGTATAGGCCACAGGGTGCCCCCTTGCCCTCCACCAAGGGGCCTCTGACCCCAGCAAGCTACTCAGTGCTCCACCTCTCTCCCTGGACTTGCAGTAGAGGCCCCAGAGTGCCCACTTGCCCTCCACCCAGGGGCTACTGACCCCAGCAAGCTACCCATGGCTCCACCTCTCTCCCTGAACTTGCAGTAGAGGCCCCAGGGTACCCCGTGGCCCTCCACCTAGGGGCCTCTGACCCCAGCAAGCTACCCAGGGGTCCACATCTCTCCCTGGACTTGCAGTAGAGGCCCCTGGGTACCCCGTGGCCCTCCACCTAGGGGCCTCTGAACCCAGCAAGCTACCCAGGGGTCCAGCTCTCTCCCTGGAATTGCAATAGAGGCCCCAGGGTGCCCTCTTGCCCTCCACCCAGGGGCTACTGACCCCAGCAAGCTACCCTTGGCTCCACCTCTCTCCCTGAACTTGCAGTAGAGGCCCCAGGGTACCCCGTGGCCCTCCACCTAGGGGCCTCTGACCCCAGCAAGCTACCCAGGGGTCCACATCTCTCCCTGGACTTGCAGTAGAGGCCCCTGGGTACCCCGTGGCCCTCCACTTAGGGGCCTTTGACCCCAGCAAGCTACCCAGGGCTCCACCTCTCTCCCTGGACTTGCAGTAGAGGCCGCAGGGTGCCCATTGGCCCTCCACCTAGGGGTCTCTGACCCCAGCAAGCTACCCAGGGGTCCACCTCTCTCCCTAGACTTTTAGTAGAGGCCCCAGGGTGCCCCCTGGCCCTCCACCTAGGGGCCTCTGACCCCAGCAAACTACCCAGGGGTCCACCTCTCTTCCTGGACTTGCAGTAGATGCCGCTGGGTGCCCCCTGGCCCTCCACCTAGGGGCCTCTGACCCCAGCAAGCTACCCAGGGGTCCACCTCTCTCCATGGACTTTTAGTAGAGGCCCCAGGGTGCCTCCTGGCCCTCCACCTTGGGGTCTCTGACCCCAGCAAGCTACCCAGGGCTCCACCTCTCTCCCTGGACTTTTAGTTGAGGCCCTAGGCTGCCCTCTGGCCCTCCACTTTGGGGCCTCTGACCCCAGCAAGCTACCCAGGGCTCCACCTCTCTCCCTGGACTTGCAGTAGAAGCCGCAGGGTGCCCATTGGCCCTCCACCTAGGGGTCTCTGACCCCAGCAAGCTACCCAGGGGTCCACCTCTCTCCCTGGACTTTTGGTAGAGGCCCCAGGGTGCCAGCTGGCCCTCCACCTAGGGGCCTCTGACCCCAGCAAGCTACCCAGGGGTCCACATCTCTCCGTGGACTTGCAGTAGACGCCGCTGGGTGCCCCCTGGCCCTCCACCTAGGGGCCTCTGACCCCAGCAAGCTACCCAGGGGTCCACCTCTCTCCCTGGACTTTTAGTAGAGGCCCCAGGGTGCCCCCTGGCCCTCCACCTAGGGGCCTCTGACCCCAGCAAACTACCCAGGGGTCCACCTCTCTTCCTGGACTTGCAGTAGAGGCCCTACGGTGCCCCTTGGTCCTCCCCCTAGGGGCCTCTGACACCAGCAAGCTTCCCAGTTGTCCACCTCTCTCCCTAGACTTGCAGTAGAGGCCCCAGGGTGACCCTTGGCCCTCCATCTAGGGGCCTCTGACCCCAGCAAGCTACCCAGGGTCCACCTATCTCCCTGGACTTGCAGTAGAGTCCCCAGGGTGCCCCATGGCCCTCCACTTAGGGCCCTCTGACCCCAGCAAGCTACCCTGGGCTCCAACTCTCTCCCTGGACTAGCAGTATAGGCCCCAGGGTGCCCCCTGGTCCTCCACCTTGGGGCCCCTGACCCAAGCAAGCTGCCCAGAGGTCCACCTCTCTCCCTGGACTTGCAATAGAGGCCCCAGGGTGCCCCCTGGCCCTGCCCCTAGGGGCCTCTGACACCAGCAAGCTTCCCAGTGGTCCACCTCTCTCCCTAGACTTGCAGTAGAGGCCCCAGGGTGACCCTTGGCCCTCCACCTAGGGACCTCTGACCCCAGCAAGCTACCCAGGGGCCTACCTATCTCCCTGGACTTGCAGTAGAGTCCCCAGGGTGCCCCATGGCCCTCCACCTTGGGCCCTCTGACCCCAGCAAGCTACCCAGGGCTCCAACTCTCTCCCTGGATTTGCAGTATAGGCCCCAGGGTGCCCCCTGGTCCTCCACCTAGGGGCCCCGGACCCAAGCAAGCTGCCCAGGGGTCCACCTCTCTCCCTGGACTTATAGTAGAGGCCCTACGGTGCCCCCTGGCCCTCCCCTTAGGGGCTACTGACCCCAGCAAGCTTCCCAGTGATTTACCTCTCTCCCTGGACTTGCAGTAGAGGCCCTAGCCTGCCCTCTGGCCCTCCACCTATGGGCCTCTGACCCCAGCAAGCTACCCAGGGCTTCACCTATCTCCCTGGACTTGCAGTAGAGGCCCCAGGGTGCCCATTGGCCCTCCACCTAGGGGCCTCTGACCCCAGCAAGCTACCGAGGGGTCCACCTCTCCCTGGACTTGCAGTGGAGGCCCCAGGGTGCCCCTTGGCCCTCCACCTAGGGGCCTCTGACCCCAGCAAGCGACCCAGGGGTCCACATCTCTCCCTGGATTTATAGTAGAGGCCCTACGGTGCCCCCTGGCCCTCCCCCTAGGGGCCTCTGACACCAGCAAGCTTCCCAGTGATTCACCTCTCTCACTGGACTTGCAGTAGAGGCCCCAGGTTGACCCTTGGCCCTCCACCTAGGGGCGTCTGACCCCAGCAAGCTGCCCAGGGGCCTGCCTATCTCCGTGAACTTGCAGTAGAGTCCCCAGGGTGCCCCATGGCCCTCCACCTAGGGGCCTCTGACCCCAGCAAGCTACCCAGGGGTCCACATCTCTCCCTGGACTTGCAGTAGAGGCCCCAGGGTGCCCATTGGCCCTCCACCTAGGGGTCTCTGATCCCAGCAAGCTACCGAGGGGTCCACCTCTCTCCCTGGACTTGCAATAGAGGCCCCAGGGTGCCCCGTGACCCTCCACCTAGGGGCCTCTGACCCCAGCAAGCTACCCAGGGGTCCACCTTTCTCCCTAGACTTGCAGTATAGGCCCCTGGGTGCCCCCTGGCCCTCCACCTAGGGGCCTCTGAACCCAGCAAGCTACCCAGGGGTCCACATCTCTCTGTGGACTTGCAGTAGACGCTGCTGGGTGCCCCCTGGCCCTCCACCTAGGGGCCTCTGACCCCAGCAAGCTACCCAGGGGTCCACCTCTCTTCCTGGACTTGCAGTAGAGGCCCTATGGTGCCACCTGGCCCTCCCCCTAGGGGCCTCTGACACCAGCAATCTTCCCAGTGGTCCACCTCTCTCCCTAGACTTGCAGTAGAGGCCCCAGGGTGACCCTTGGCCCTCCACCTAGGGGCCTCTGAGCCCAGCAAGCTACCCAGGGTCCGCCTATCTCCCTGGACTTGCAGTAGAGTCCCCAGGGTGCCCCATGGCCCTACACCTAGGGCCCTCTGACCCCAGCAAGCTACCCAGGGCTCCAACTCTCTCCCTGGACTAGCAGTATAGGCCCCAGGGTGCCCCCTGGTCCTCCACCTAGGGGCCCTTGACCCAAGCAAGCTGCCCAGAGGTCCACCTCTCTCCCTGGACTTGCAATAGAGGCCCCAGGGTGCCCCCTGGCCCTCCCCCTAGGGGCCTCTGACACCAGCAAGCTTCCCATTGGTCCACCTCTCTCCCTAGACTTGCAGTAGAGGCCCCAGGGTGACCCTTGGCCCTCCACCTAGGGACCTCTGACCCCAGCAAGCCACCCAGGGGCCTACCTATCTCCCTGGACTTGCAGTAGAGTCCCCAGGGTGCCCCATGGCCCTCCACCTTGGGCCCTCTGACCCCAGCAAGCTACCCAGGGCTCCAACTCTCTCCCTGGACTTGCAGTATAGGCCCCAGGGTGCCCCCTGGTCCTCCACCTAGGGGCCCCGGACCCAAGCAAGCTGCCCAGGGGTCCACCTCTCTCCCTGGACTTATAGTAGAGGCCCTACGGTGCCCCCTGGCCCTCCCCTTAGGGGCTACTGACCCCAGCAAGCTTCCCAGTGATTCACCTCTCTCCCTGGACTTGCAGTAGAGGCCCTAGCCTGCCCTCTGGCCCTCCACCTATGGGCCTCTGACCCCAGCAAGCTACCCAGGGCTTCACCTCTCTCCCTGGACTTGCAGTAGAGGCCCCAGGGTGCCCATTGGCCCTCCACCTAGGGGCCTCTGACCCCAGCAAGCTACCGAGGGGTCCACCTCTCCCTGGACTTGCAGTAGAGGCCCCAGGGTGCCCCTTGGCCCTACACCTAGGGGCCTCTGACCCCAGCAAGCTACCGAGGGGTCCACCTCTCTCACTGGACTTGCAGTAGACGCCCCTGGGTGCCCCCTGGCCCTCCACCTAGGGGCCTCTGACCCCAGCAAGCGACCCAGGGGTCCACATCTCTCCCTGGATTTATAGTAGAGGCCCTACGGTGCCCCCTGGCCCTCCACCTTGGGCCCTCTGACCCCAGCAAGCTACCCAGGGCTCCAACTCTCTCCCTGGACTTGCAGTATAGGCCCCAGGGTGCCCCCTGGTCCTCCACCTAGGGGCCCCGGACCCAAGCAAGCTGCCCAGGGGTCCACCTCTCTCCCTGGACTTATAGTAGAGGCCCTACGGTGCCCCCTGGCCCTCCCCTTAGGGGCTACTGACCCCAGCAAGCTTCCCAGTGATTCACCTCTCTCCCTGGACTTGCAGTAGAGGCCCTAGCCTGCCCTCTGGCCCTCCACCTATGGGCCTCTGACCCCAGCAAGCTACCCAGGGCTTCACCTCTCTCCCTGGACTAGCAGTATAGGCCCCAGGGTGCCCCCTGGTCCTCCACCTTGGGGCCCCTGACACAAGCAAGCTGCCCAGAGGTCCACCTCTCTCCCTGGACTTGCAATAGAGGCCCCAGGGTGCCCCCTGGCCCTCCCCCTAGGGGCCTCTGACAACAGCAAGCTTCCCAGTGGTCCACCTCTCTCCCTTGACTTGCAGTATAGGCCCCAGGGTGACCCTTGGCCCTCCACCTAGGGACCTCTGACCCCAGCAAGCTACCCAGGGGCCTACCTATCTCCCTAGACTTGCAGTAGAGTCCCCAGGGTGCCCCATGGCCCTCCACCTTGGGCCCTCTGACCCCTGCAAGCTACCCAGGGCTCCAACTCTCTCCCTGGATTTGCAGTATAGGCCCCAGGGTGCCCCCTGGTCCTCCACCTAGGGGCCCCGGACCCTAGCAAGCTGCCCAGGGGTCCACCTCTCTCCCTGGACTTATAGTAGAGGCCCTACGGTGCCCCCTGGCCCTCCCCTTAGGGGCTACTGACCCCAGCAAGCTTCCCAGTGATTTACCTCTCTCCCTGGACTTGCAGTAGAGGCCCCAGGGTGCCCCGTGACCCTCCACCTAGGGGCCTCTGACCCCAGCAAGCTACCCAGGGGTCCACCTCTCTCCCTGGACTTGCAGTATAGGCCCCTGGGTGCCCCCTGGCCCTCCACCTAGGGGCCTCTGACCCCAGCAAGCTACCCAGGGGTCCACCTCTCTCCCTGGACTTGCAGTATAGGCCCCTGGGTGCCCCCTGGCCCTCCACCTAGGGGCCTCTGACCCAAGCAAGCTACCCAGGGGTCCAGCTCTCTCCCTGGACTTGCAATAGAGGCCCCAGGGTGCCCCCTTGCCCTCCACCCAGGGGCTACTGACCCCAGCAAGCTACCCAGGGCTCCACCTCTCTCCCTGGACTTGTAGTAGAGGCCCTAGGCTGCCCTCTGGCCCTCCACCTAGGGGCCTTTGACCCCAGCAAGCTACCCAGGGCTCCACCTCTCTCCCTGGACTTGCAGTAGAGGCCCCAGGTTGACCCTTGGCCCTCCACCTAGGGCCCTTTGACCCCAGCAAGCTACCCAGGGGTCCACCTCTGTCCCTGGACTTGCAGTATAGGCCACAGGGTGCCCCCTTGCCCTCCACCTAGGGGCCTCTGACCCCAGCAAGCTACCCAGGGCTCCACCTCTCTCCCTGGACATGCAGTAGAGGCCCCAGGGTGCCCCCTTGCCCTCCACCCAGGGGCTACTGGCCCCAGCAAACTACCCAGGGCTCCACCTCTCTCCCTGGACTTGCAGTAGAGGCCCCAGGGTACCCCGTGGCCCTCCACCTAGGGGCCTCTGACCCCAGCAAGCTACCCAGGGGTCCAGCTTTCTCCCTAGACTTGCAATAGAGGCCCCAGGGTGCCCCCTGGCCCTCCACCTAGGGGCACCTGAGTCCAGCAAGCTACCCAGGGGTCCACATCTCTCCCTGGACTAGCAGTAGAGGCCCCAGGGTACTCCGTGGCCCTCCACCTAGGGGCCTCTGAACCCAGCAAGCTACCCAGGGGTCCAGCTCCCTCCGTGGACTTGCAATAGAGGCCCCAGGGTGCCCCCTTGCCCTCCACCCAGGGGCTACTGACCCCAGCAAGCTACCCTGGGCTCCACCTCTCTCCCTGGACTTCTAGTAGAGGCCCTAGGCTGCCCCTCTGGCCCTCTACCTAGGGGCCTTTGACCCCAGCAAGCTACCCAGGGCTCCACCTCTCTCCCTGGACTTGCAGTAGAGGCCCCAGGGTGCCCATTGGCCCTCCACCTAGGGGTCTCTGACCCCAGCAAGCTACCGAGGGGTCCACCTCTCTCCCTGGACTTGCAGTAGACGCCCCTGGGTGACCCCTGGCCCTCCACCTAGGGGCCTCTGACCCCAGCAAGCTACCCAGGGGTCCACCTCTCTCCCTGGACTTATAGTAGAGTTTCCAGGGTGCCCCCTGGCCCTCCACCTAGGGGCCTCTGAGTCCAGCAAGCTACCCAGGGGTCCACATCTCTCCCTGGACTTGCAGTAGAGGCCCCAGGGTGCCCCCTGGCCCTCCACCTAGGGGCCTCTGACACCAGCAAGCTTCCCAGTGGTCCACCTCTATCCCTGGACTTGCAATAGAGGCCCCAGGGTGCCCCCTGGCCCTCCCCCTAGGGGCCTCTGACACCAGCAAGCTTCCCAGTGGTCCACCTCTCTCCCTAGACTTGCAGTAGAGGCCCCAGGGTGACCCTTGGCCCTCCACCTAGGGACCTCTGACCCCAGCAAGCTACCCAGGGGCCTACCTATCTCCCTGGACTTGCAGTAGAGTCCCCAGGGTGCCCCATGGCCCTCCACCTTGGACCCTCTGACCCCAGCAAGCTACCCAGGGCTCCAACTCTCTCCCTGGACTTGCAGTATAGGCCCCAGGGTGCCCCCTGGTCCTCCACCTAGGGGCCCCTGACCCAAGCTAGCTGCCCAGGGGTCCACCTCTCTCCCTGGACTTGCAGTAGTGTCCCCAGGGTACCCCATGGCCCTCCACGTAGGGCCCTCTGACCCCAGCAAGCTACCCAGGGGTCCAACTCTCTCCCTGGACTTGCAGTAGAGGCCCCAGGGTACCCCGTGGCCCTCGACACAGGGGCCTCTGAACCCAGCAAGCTACCCAGGGGTCCACCTCTCTCCCTGGACTTATAGTAGAGGCCCTACGGTGCCCCCTGGCCCTCCCCTTAGGGGCTACTGACCCCAGCAAGCTTCCCAGTGATTCACCTTTCTCCCTGGACTTGCAGTAGAGGCCCTAGGCTGCCCTCTGGCCCTCCACCTATTGGCCTCTGACCCCAGCAAGCTACCCAGGGCTTCACCTCTCTCCCTGGACTTGCAGTAGAGGCCCCAGGGTGCCCATTGGCCCTCCACCTAGGGGCCTGTGACCCCAGCAAGCTACCGAGGGGTCCACCTCTTTCCCTGGACTTGCAGTAGAGGCCCCAGGGTGCCCCTTGGCCCTCCACCTAGGGGCCTCTGACCCCAGCAAGCTACCCAGGGGTCCACCTCTCTCCCTAGACTTGCAGACTAGGCCCCAGGGTGACCCTTGGCCCTCCACCTAGGGGCCTCTGACCCCAGCAAGCTGCCCAGGGGCCTGCCTATCTCCCTGGACTTGCAGTAGAGTCCCCAGGGTGCCCCATGGCCCTCCACGTAGGGCCCTCTGACCCCAGCAAGCTACCCAGGGGTCCACCTCTCTCCCTGGACTTGCAGTATAGGCCACAGGGTGCCCCCTTGTCCTCCACCTAGGGGCCTCTGACCCCAGCAAGCTACCCAGGGCTCCACTTCTCTCCCTGGACTTGCAGTAGAGGCCGAAGGGTGCCCCCTTGCCCTCCACCCAGCTACTACTGACCCCAGCAAGCTACCCAGGGCTCCACCTCTCTCCCTGGACTTGCAGTAGAGGCCCCAGGGTACCCCGTGGCCCTCCACCTAGGGGCCTCTGAGTCCAGCAAGCTACCCAGGGGTCCACCTCTCTCCCTGGACTTGCAGTAGAGGCCCGAGGGTACCCCGTGGCCCTCCACCTAGGGGCCTCTGACCCCAGCAAGCTACCCAGGGGTCCACCTCTCTCCCTGGACTTGCAGTATAGGCCACAGGGTGCCCCCTTGCCCTCCACCTAGGGGCCTCTGACCCCAGCAAGCTACCCAGGGCTCCACTTCTCTCCCTGGACTTGCAGTAGAGGCCGAAGGGTGCCCCCTTGCCCTCCACCCAGCTACTACTGACCCCAGCAAGCTACCCAGGGCTCCACCTCTCTCCCTGGACTTGCAGTAGAGGCCCCAGGGTACCCCGTGGCCCTCTACCTAGGGGCCTCTGAGTCCAGCAAGCTACCCAGGGGTCCACCTCTCTCCCTGGACTTGCAGTAGAGGCCCGAGGGTACCCCGAGGCCCTCCACCTAGGGGCCTCTGAACCCAGCAAGCTACCCAGGGGTCCAACTCTCTCCCTGGACTTGCAGTATAGGCCCCAGGGTGACCCCTGGTCCTCCACCTAGGGGCCCCTGACCCAAGCAAGCTGCCCAGGGGTCCACCTCTCTCCCTGGACTTGTAGTAGAGGCCCTAGGCTGCCCTCTGGCCCTCCACCTAGGGGCCTCTGACCCCAGCAAGCTGCCGAGGGGTCCACCTCTCTCCCCGGACTTGCAATAGAGGCCCCAGGGTGCCCCCTGACCCTCCACCTAGGGGCCCAGCAAGCTACCCAGGCGTCCACATTTCTACCTGGACTTGCAGTAGACGCCCCAGGGTGCCCCCTGGCCCTTCACCTAAAGGCCTCTGACCCCAGCAAACTACCCAGGGGTCCACCTCTCTTCCTGGACTTGCAGTAGAGTCCCCAGGGTGCCCCATCTCCCTCCAACTAGGGCCCTCTGACCCCAGCAAGCTACCCAGGGCTCCAACTCTCTCCCTGGACTTGCAGTATAGGCCTCAGGGTGCCCCCTGGTCCTCCACCTAGGGGCCTCTGAGTCCAGCAAGCTACCCAGGTGTCCACCTCTCTCCCTGGACTTGCAGTAGAGGCCCTAGGGTGCCCCATGGCCCTCCCCCTAGGGGCCTCTGAGACCAGCAAGCTTCCCAGTGGTCCACCTCTCTCCCTAGACTTGCAGTAGAGGCCCCAGGGTGACCCTTGGCCCTCCACCTAGGGGTCTCTGACCCCAGCAAGCTACCCAGGGACCTACCTAACTCCCTGGACTTGCAGTAGAGTCCCCAGGGTGCCCCATGGCCCTCCACCTAGGGCCCTCTGACCCCAGCAAGCTACCCAGGGATCCACATCTCTCCCTGGACTTGCAGTATAGGCCACAGGGTGCCCCCTTGCCCTCCACCTAGGGGCCTCTGACCCCAGCAAGCTACCCAGGGCTCCACTTCTCTCCCTGGACTTGCAGTAGAGGCCCCAGGGTGCCCCCTTGCCCTCCACCCAGGGGCTACTGACACCAGCAAGCTACCCAGGGCTCCACCTCTCTCCCTGGACTTGCAGTAGAGGCCCCAGGGTACCCCGTGGCCCTCCACCTACGGGCTCGAGTCCAGCAAGCTACCCAGGGGTCCACATCTCTCCCTGGACTTGCAGTAGAGGCCCCAGGGTACCCCGTAGCCCTCCACCTAGGGGCCTCCGAACCCAGCAAGCTACCCAGGGGTCCAGCTCTCTCCCTGGACTTGCAATAGAGGCCCCAGGGTGCCCTCTTGCCCTCCACCCAAGGGCTACTGACCCCAGCAAGCTACCCAGGGCTCCACCTCTCTCCCTGGACTTGTAGTAGAGGCCCTAGGCTGCCCTCTGGCCCTCCACCTAGGGGCCTCTGACCCCAGCAAGCTACCCAGGGCTCCACCTCTCTCCCTGGACTTGCAGTAGAGGCCCCAGGGTGCCCATTGGCCCTCCACCTAGGGGTCTCTGACCCCAGCAAGCTACCGAGGGGTCCACCTCTCTCCCTGGACTTGCAATATAGGCCCCAGGGTGCCCCGTGACCCTCCACCTACGGGCCTCTGACCCCAGCAAGCTACCCAGGGGTCCACATCTCTCCCTGGACTTGCAGTAGAGGCCCAAGGGTGCCCATTGGTCCTCCACCTAGGGGTCTCTGACCCCAGCAAGCTACCGAGGGGTCCACCTCTCTCCCTGGACTTGCAATAGAGGCCCCAGGGTGCCCCGTGACCCTCCACCTAGGGGCCTCTGACCCCAGCAAGCTACCCAGGGGTCCACCTCTCTTCCTGGACTTGCAGTATAGGCCCCAGGGTGCCCCCTGGTCCTCCAACTAGGGGCCTCTGACCCCAGCAAGCTACCCAGGGGTCCACCTCTCTCCTTGGACTTGCAGTATAGGCCCCAGGGTGCCCCCTGGCCCTCCACCTACGGGCTACTGACCCCAGCAAGCTACCCAGGGCTCCTCCTCTCTCCCTGGACTTGCAGTAGAGGCCCCAGGGTACCCCGTGGCCCTCAACCTAGGGGCCTCTGACCCCAGCAAGCTACCCAGGGGTCCACATCTCTCCCTGGACTTGCAGTAGAGGCCCCAGGGTGCCCATTGGCCCTCCACCTAGGGGTCTCTGACCCCAGCAAGCTACCCAGGGATCCAACTCTCTCCCTGGACTTGCAGTATAGGCCCCAGGGTGCCCCTTGGTCCTCCACCTAGGGGCCCCTGACCCAAGCTAGCTGCCCAGGGGTCCACCTCTCTCCCTGGACTTGCAATAGAGGCCCCAGGGTGCCCCTTGGCCCTCCACCTAGGGGCCTCTGACACCAGAAAGCTACCCAGGGGTCCACCTCTCTCCCTAGACTTGCAGACTAGGCCCCAGGGTGACCCTTGGCCCTCCACCTAGGGGCCTCTGACCCCAGCAAGCTGCCCAGGGGCCTGCCTTACTCCCAGGACTTGCAGTAGTGTCCCCAGGGTACCCCATGGCCCTCCACGTAGGGCCCTCTGACCCCAGCAAGCTACCCAGGGGTCCAACTCTCTCCCTGGACTTGCAGTAGAGGCCCCAGGGTACCCCGTGGCCCTCCACCCAGGGGCCTCTGAAACCAGCAAGCTACCCAGGGGTCCACCTCTCTCCCTGGACTTATAGTAGAGGCCCTACGGTGCCCCCTGGCCCTCCCCTTAGGGGCTACTGACCCCAGCAAGCTTCCCAGTGATTCACCTCTCTCCCTGGACTTGCAGTAGAGGCCCTAGGCTGCCCTCTGGCCCTCCACCTATTGGCCTCTGACCCCAGCAAGCTACCCAGGGCTTCACCTCTCTCCCTGGATTTGCAGTAGAGGCCCCAATGTGCCCATTGGCCCTCCAATTAGGGGCCTCTGACCCCAGCAAGCTACCGAGGGGTCCACCTCTTTCCCTGGACTTGCAGTAGAGGCCCCAGGGTGCACCTTGGCCCTCCACCTACGGGCCTCTGACCCCAGCAAGCTACCCAGGGGTCCACCTCTCTCCCTAGACTTGCAGACTAGGCCCCAGGGTGACCCTTGGCCCTCCACCTAGGGGCCTCTGACCCCAGCAAGCTGCCCAGGGGCCTGCCTATCTCCCTGGACTTGCAGTAGAGTCCCCAGGGTGCCCCATGGCCTTCCACTTAGGGGCCTCTGACCCCAGCAAGCTACCCAGGGCTCCACCTCTCTCCCTGGACTTGCAGTAGAAGCCGCAGGGTGCCCATTGGCCCTCCACCTAGGGGTCTCTGAGTCCAGCAAGCTACCCAGGGGTCCACCTCTCTCCCTGGACTTGCAGTAGAGGCCCCAGGGTACCCCGTGGCCCTCCACCTAGGGGCCTTTGAGTCCAGCAAGCTACCCAGGGGTCCACCTCTCTCCCTGGACTTGCAGTAGAGGCCCGAGGGTACCCCGTGGCCCTCCACCTAGGGGCCTCTGAACCCAGCAAGCTACCCAGGGGTCCAACTCTCTCCCTGGACTTGCAGTATAGGCCCCAGGGTGACCCCTGGTCCTCCACCTAGGGGCCCCTGACCCAAGCAAGCTGCCCAGGGGTCCACCTCTCTCCCTGGACTTGTAGTAGAGGCCCTAGGCTGCCCTCTGGCCCTCCACCTAGGGGTCTCTGACCCCAGCAAGCTACCGAGGGGTCCACCTCTCTCCCTGGACTTGCAATAGAGGCCCCAGGGTGCCCCCTGACCCTCCACCTGGGGGCCTCTGACCCCAGCAAGCTGCCCAGGCGTCCACATCTCTACCTGGACTTGCAGTAGACGCCCCTGGGTGCCCCCTGGCCCTCCACCTAGGGGCCTCTGATCCCAGCAAGCTACCCAGGGCTCCACCTCTCTCCCTGGACTTATAGTAGAGGCCCCAGGGTGCCCCCTGGCCCTCCACCTAAAGGCCTCTGACCCCAGCAAACTACCCAGGGGTCCACCTCTCTTCCTGGACTTGCAGTAGAGTCCCCAGGGTGCCCCATGGCCCTCCACCTAGGGACCTCTGACCCCAGCAAGCTACCCAGGGCTCCAACTCTCTCCCTGGACTTGCAGTATAGGCCCCAGGGTGCCCCCTGGTCCTCCACCTAGGGGCCTCTGACCCTAGCAAACTACCCAGGGGTCCACCTCTTTCCCTGGACTTGCAGTAGAGGCCCTAGGGTGCCCCATGGCCCTCCCCCTAGGGGCCTCTGAGACCAGCAAGCTTCCCAGTGGTCCACCTCTCTCCTTAGACTTGCAGTAGAGGCCCCAGGGTGACCCTTGGCCCTCCACCTAGGGGTCTCTGACCCCAGCAAGCTACCCAGGGACCTACCTAACTCCCTGGACTTGCAGTAGAGTCCCCAGGGTGCCCCATGGCCCTCCACCTAGGGCCCTCTGACCCCAGCAAGCTACCCAGGGATCCACATCTCTCCCTGGACTTGCAGTATAGGCCACAGGGTGCCCCCTTGCCCTCCACCTAGGGGCCTCTGACCCCAGCAAGCTACCCAGGGCTCCACTTCTCTCCCTGGACTTGCAGTAGAGGCCCCAGGGTGCCCCCTTGCCCTCCACCCAGGGGCTACTGACCCCAGCAAGCTACCCAGGGCTCCACCTCTCTCCCTGGACTTGCAGTAGAGGCCCCAGGGTACCCCGTGGCCCTCCACCTAGGGGCCTCTGAGTCCAGCAAGCTACCCAGGGGTCCACATCTCTCCCTGGACTTGCAGTAGAGGCCCCAGGGTACCCCTTGGCCCTCCACCTAGGGGCCTCCGAACCCAGCAAGCTACCCAGGGCTCCACCTCTCTCCCTGGACTTGCAGTAGAGGCCCCAGGGTACCCCGTGGCCCTCCACCTAGGGGCCTCTGACCCCAGCAAGCTACCCAGGGGTCCACATCTCTCCCTGGACTTGCAGTAGAGGCCCCTGGGTACCCCGTGGCCCTCCACCTAGGGGCCTCTGAGTCCAGCAAGCTACCCAGGGGTCCAGCTCTCTCCCTGGAATTGCAATAGAGGCCCCAGGGTGCCCCCTTGCCCTCAACCCAGGGGCTACTGACCCCAGCAAGCTACCCAGGGCTCCACCTCTCTCCCTGGACTTTTAGTAGAGGCACTAGGCTGCCCTCTGGCCCTCCACCTAGGGGCCTCTGACCCCAGCAAGCTACCCAGGGGTCCACCTCTCTCCCTGGACTTTTAGTAGAGGCCCCAGGGTGCCCCCTGGCCCTCCACTTAGGGGCCTCTGACCCCAGCAAACTACCCAGGGGTCCACCTCTCTTCCTGGACTTGCAGTAGAGGCCCTAGCCTGCCCTCTGGCCCTCCACCTATGGGCCTCTGACCCCAGCAAGCTACCCAGGGCTTCACCTTTCTCCCTGGACATGCAGTAGAGGCCCCAGGGTGCCCATTGGCCCTCCACATAGGGGCCTCTGACCCCAGCAAGCTACCGAGGGGTCCACCTCTCTCCCTGGACTTGCAGTAGAGGCCCCAGGGTGCCCCTTGACCCTCCACCTAGGGGCCTCTGACCCCAGCAAGCTACCCAGGGGTCCACATCTCTCCCTGGACTTGCAGTATAGGCCACAGGGTGCCCCCTTGCCCTCCACCAAGGGGCCTCTGACCCCAGCAAGCTACCCAGTGCTCCACCTCTCTCCATGGACTTGCAGTAGAGGCCCCAGAGTGCCCACTTGCCCTCCACCCAGGGGCTACTGACCCCAGCAAGCTACCCATGGCTCCACCTCTCTCCCTGAACTTGCAGTAGAGGCCCAAGGGTACCCCGTGGCCCTCCACCTAGGGGCCTCTGACCCCAGCAAGCTACCCAGGGGTCCACATCTCTCCCTGGACTTGCAGTAGAGGCCCCTGGGTACCCCGTGGCCCTCCACCTAGGGGCCTCTGAACCCAGCAAGCTACCCAGGGGTCCAGCTCTCTCCCTGGAATTGCAATAGAGGCCCCAGGGTGCCCCCTTGCCCTCCACCCAGGGGCTACTGACCCCAGCAAGCTACCCATGGCTCCACCTCTCTCCCTGAACTTGCAGTAGAGGCCCCAGGGTACCCCGTGGCCCTCCACCTAGGGGCCTCTGACCCCAGCAAGCTACCCAGGGGTCCACATCTCTCCCTGGACTTGCAGTAGAGGCCCCTGGGTACCCCGTGGTCCTCCACTTAGGGGCCTCTGACCCCAGCAAGCTACCAAGGGCTCCACCTCTCTCCCTGGACTTGCAGTAGAGGCCGCAGGGTGCCCATTGGCCCTCCACCTAGGGGTCTCTGACCCCAGCAAGCTACCCAGGGGTCCACCTCTCTCCCTAGACGTTTAGTAGAGGCCCCAGGGTGCCCCCTGGCCCTCCACCTAGGGGCCTCTGACCCCAGCAAACTACCCAGGGGTCCACGTCTCTTCCTGGACTTGCAGTAGACGCCGCTGGGTGCCCCCTGGCCCTCCACCTAGGGGCCTCTGACCCCAGCAAGCTACCCAGGGGTCCACCTCTCTCCATGGACTTTTAGTAGAGGCCCCAGGGTGCCCCCTGGCCCTCCACCTTGGGGCCTCTGACCCCAGCAAGCTACCCAGGGCTCCACCTCTCTCCCTGGACTTTAAGTAGAGGCCCTAGGCTGCCCTCTGGCCCTCCACTTAGGGGCCTCTGACCCCAGCAAGCTACCCAGGGCTCCACCTCTCTCCCTGGACTTGCAGTAGAGGCCGCAGGGTGCCCATTGGCCCTCCACCTAGGGGTCTCTGACCCCAGCAAGCTACCCAGGGGTCCACCTCTCTCCCTGGACTTTTAGTAGAGGCCCCAGGGTGCCCCCTGGCCCTCCACCTAGGGGCCTCTGACCCCAGCAAGCTACCCAGGGGTCCACATCTCTCCGTGGACTTGCAGTAGACGCCGCTGGGTGCCCCCTGGCCCTCCACCTAGGGGCCTCTGACCCCAGCAAGCTACCCAGGGGTCCACCTCTCTCCCTGGACTTTTAGTAGAGGCCCCAGGGTGCCCCCTGGCCCTCCACCTAGGGGCCTCTGACCCCAGCAAACTACCCAGGGGTCCACCTCTCTTCCTGGACTTGCAGTAGAGGCCCTACGGTGCCCCCTGGCCCTCCCCCTAGGGGCCTCTGACACCAGCAAGCTTCCCAGTTGTCCACCTCTCTCCCTAGACTTGCAGTAGAGGCCCCAGGGTGACCCTTGGCCCTCCATCTAGGGGCCTCTGACCCCAGCAAGCTACCCAGGGTCCACCTATCTCCCTGGACTTGCAGTAGAGTCCCCAGGGTGCCCCATGGCCCTCCACTTAGGGCCCTCTGACCCCAGCAAGCTACCCAGGGCTCCAACTCTCTCCCTGGACTAGCAGTATAGGCCCCAGGGTGCCCCCTGGTCCTCCACCTTGGGGCCCCTGACACAAGCAAGCTGCCCAGAGGTCCACCTCTCTCCCTGGACTTGCAATAGAGGCCCCAGGGTGCCCCCTGGCCCTCCCCCTAGGGGCCTCTGACACCAGCAAGCTTCCCAGTGGTCCACCTCTCTCCCTTGACTTGCAGTAGAGGCCCCAGGGTGACCCTTGGCCCTCCACCTAGGGACCTCTGACCCCAGCAAGCTACCCAGGGGCCTACCTATCTCCCTGGACTTGCAGTAGAGTCCCCAGGGTGCCCCATGGCCCTCCACCTTGGGCCCTCTGACCCCTGCAAGCTACCCAGGGCTCCAACTCTCTCCCTGGATTTGCAGTATAGGCCCCAGGGTGCCCCCTGGTCCTCCACCTAGGGGCCCCGGACCCAAGCAAGCTGCCCAGGGGTCCACCTCTCTCCCTGGACTTATAGTAGAGGCCCTACGGTGCCCCCTGGCCCTCCCCTTAGGGGCTACTGACCCCAGCAAGCTTCCCAGTGATTTACCTCTCTCCCTGGACTTGCAGTAGAGGCCCTAGCCTGCCCTCTGGCCCTCCACCTAGGGGCCTCTGACCCCAGCAAGCTACCCAAGGCTTCACAACTCTCCCTGGACTTGCAGTAGAGGCTCCAGGGTGCCCTTTGGCCCTCCACCTAGGGGCCTCTGACCCCGGCAAGCTACCGAGGGGTCCACCTCTCTCCCTGGACTTGCAGTAGAGGCCCCAGGGTGCCCCGTGGCCCTCCACCTAGGGGTCTCTGATCCCAGCAAGCTACCGAGGGGTCCACCTCTCTCCCTGGACTTGCAATAGAGGCCCCAGGGTGCCCCGTGACCCTCCACCTAGGGGCCTCTGACCCCATCAAGCTACCCAGGGGTCCACCTCTCTCCCTGGACTTGCAGTATAGGCCCCTGGGTGCCCCCTGGCCCTCCACCTAGGGGCCTCTGACCCAAGCAAGCTACCCATTGGTCCAGCTCTCTCCCTGGACTTGCAATAGAGGCCCCAGGGTGCCCCATTGCCCTCCACCCAGGGGCTACTGACCCCAGCAAGCTACCCAGGGCTCCACCTCTCTCCCTGGACTTGTAGTAGAGGCCCTAGGCTGCCCTCTGGCCCTCCACCTAGGGGCCTTTGACCCCAGCAAGCTACCCAAGGCTCCACCTCTCTCCCTGGACTTGCAGTAGAGGCCCCAGGTTGACCCTTGGCCCTCCACCTAGGGCCCTTTGACCCCAGCAAGCTACCCAGGGGTCCACCTCTGTCCCTGGACTTGCAGTATAGGCCACAGGGTGCCCCCTTGCCCTCCACCTAGGGGCCTCTGACCCCAGCAAGCTACCCAGGGCTCCACCTCTCTCCCTGGACATGCAGTAGAGGCCCCAGGGTGCCCCCTTGCCCTCCACCCAGGGGCTACTGGCCCCAGCAAGCTACCCAGGGCTCCACCTCTCTCCCTGGACTTGCAGTAGAGGCCCCAGGGTACCCCGTGGCCCTCCACCTAGGGGCCTCTGACCCCAGCAAGCTACCCAGGGGTCCAGCTTTCTTCCTGGACTTGCAATAGAGGCCCCAGGGTGCCCCCTGGCCCTCCACCTAGGGGCACCTGAGTCCAGCAAGCTACCCAGGGGTCCACATCTCTCCCTGGACTAGCAGTAGAGGCCCCAGGGTACCCCGTGGCCCTCCACCTAGGGGCCTCTGAACCCAGCAAGCTACCCAGGGGTCCAGCTCCCTCCGTGGACTTGCAATAGAGGCCCCAGGGTGCCCCCTTGCCCTCCACCCAGGGGCTACTGACCCCAGCAAGCTACCCAGGGCTCCACCTCTCTCCCTGGACTTCTAGTAGAGGCCCTAGGCTGCCCCTCTGGCCCTCTACCTAGGGGCCTTTGACCCCAGCAAGCTACCCAGGGCTCCACCTCTCTCCCTGAACTTGCAGTAGAGGCCCCAGGGTGCCCATTGGCCCTCCACCTAGGGGTCTCTGACCCCAGCAAGCTACCGAAGGGTCCACCTCTCTCCCTGGACTTGCAGTAGACGCCCCTGGGTGACCCCTGGCCCTCCACCTAGGGGCCTCTGACCCCAGCAAGCTACCCAGGGGTCCACCTCTCTCCCTGGACTTATAGTAGAGTTTCCAGGGTGCCCCCTGGCCCTCCATCTAGGGGCCTCTGAGTCCAGCAAGCTACCCAGGGGTCCACATCTCTCCCTGGACTTGCAGTAGAGGCCCCAGGGTACCCCCTGGCCCTCCAACTAGGGGCCTCTGACCCCAGCAAGCTACCCAGGGGTCCACCTCTCTCCTTGGACTTGCAGTATAGGCCCCAGGGTGCCCATTGGCCCTCCACCTAGGGGCATCTGACCCCAGCAAGCTACCCAGGGGTCCACCTCTCTCCCTGGACTTGCAGTATAGGACCCAGGGTGCCCCCTGGCCCTCCAACTAGGGGCATCTAACACCAACAAGCTACCCAGGGGTCCACCTCTCTCCCTGGACTTGCAGTATAGGCCCCAGGGTGCCCTCTGGCCCTGCACCTAGGGGCATCTGACACCAGCAAGCTACCCAGGGGTCCACCTCTCTCCCTGGACTTGCAGTATAGGCTCCAGTGTGCCCTCTGGCCCTCCACCTAGGGGCCTCTGACCCCAGCAAGCTACCCAGGGGTCCACATCTCTCCCTGGACTTGCAGTAGAGGCCCCAGGGTGCCCCATGGCCCTCCACCTTGGGCCCTCTGACCCCAGCAAGCTACCCAGGGCTCCAACTCTCTCCCTGGACTTGCAGTATAGGCCCCAGGGTGCCCCCTGGTCCTCCACCTAGGGGCCCCTGACCCAAGCAAGCTGCCCAGGGGTCCACCTCTCTCACTGGAATTGCAGTAGAGTCCCCAGGGTGCCCCATGGCCCTCCACCTAGGGCCCTCTGACCCCAGCAAGCTACCCAGGGCTCCAACTCTCTCCCTGGACTAGCGGTATAGGCCCCAGGGTGCCCCCTGGTCCTCCACCTAGGGGCCCTTGACCCAAGCAAGCTGCCCAGAGGTCCACCTCTCTCCCTGGACTTGCAATAGAGGCCCCAGGGTGCCCCCTGGCCCTCCCCCTAGGGGCCTCTGACACCAGCAAGCTTCCCAGTGGTCCACCTCTCTCCCTAGACTTGCAGTAGAGGCCCCAGGGTGACCCTTGGCCCTCCACCTAGGGACCTCTGACCCCAGCAAGCTACCCAGGGGCCTACCTATCTCCCTGGACTTGCAGTAGAGTCCCCAGGGTGCCCCATGGCCCTCCACCTTGGACCCTCTGACCCCAGCAAGCTACCCAGGGCTCCAACTCTCTCCCTGGACTTGCAGTATAGGCCCCAGGGTGCTCCCTGGTCCTCCACCTAGGGGCCCCTGACCCAAGCTAGCTGCCCAGGGGTCCACCTCTCTCCCTGGACTTGCACTAGTGTCCCCAGGGTACCCCATGGCCCTCCACGTAGGGCCCTCTGACCCCAGCAAGCTACCCAGGGGTCCAACTCTCTCCCTGGACTTGCAGTAGAGGCCCCAGGGTACCCCGTGGCCCTCCACCCAGGGGCCTCTGAACCCAGCAAGCTACCCAGGGGTCCACCTCTCTCCCTGGACTTATAGTAGAGGCCCTACGGTGCCCCCTGGCCCTCCCCTTAGGGGCTACTGACCCCAGCAAGCTTCCCAGTGATTCACCTTTCTCCCTGGACTTGCAGTAGAGGCCCTAGGCTGCCCTCTGGCCCTCCACCTATTGGCCTCTGACCCCAGCAAGCTACCCAGGGCTTCACCTCTCTCCCTGGACTTGCAGTAGAGGCCCCAGGGTGCCCATTGGCCCTCCACCTAGGGGCCTGTGACCCCAGCAAGCTACCGAGGGGTCCACCTCTTTCCCTGGACTTGCAGTAGAGGCCCCAGGGTGCCCCTTGACCCTCCACCTAGGGGCCTCTGACCCAAGCAAGCTACCCAGTGGTCCACCTCTCTCCCTAGACTTGCAGACTAGGCCCCAGGGTGACCCTTGGCCCTCCACCTAGGGGCCTCTGACCCCAGCAAGCTGCCCAGGGGCCTGCCTATCTCCCTGGACTTGCAGTAGAGTCCCCAGGGTGCCCCATGGCCCTCCACGTAGGGCCCTCTGACCCCAGCAAGCTACCCAGGGGTCCACCTCTCTCCCTGGACTTGCAGTATAGGCCACAGGGTGCCCCCTTGCCCTCCACCTAGGGGCCTCTGACCCCAGCAAGCTACCCAGGGCTCCACTTCTCTCCCTGGACTTGCAGTAGAGGCCGAAGGGTGCCCCCTTGCCCTCCACCCAGCTACTACTGACCCCAGCAAGCTACCCAGGGCTCCACCTCTGTCCCTGGACTTGCAGTAGAGGCCCCAGGGTACCCCGTGGCCCTCCACCTAGGGGCCTCTGAGTCCAGCAAGCTACCCAGGGGTCCACCTCTCTCCCTGGACTTGCAGTAGAGGCCCGAGGGTACCCCGTGGCCCTCCACCTAGGGGCCTCTGAACCCAGCAAGCTACCCAGGGGTCCAACTCTCTCCCTGGACTTGCAGTATAGGCCCCAGGGTGACCCCTGGTCCTCCACCTAGGGGCCCCTGTCCCAAGCAAGCTGCCCAGGGGTCCACCTCTCTCCCTGGACTTGTAGTAGAGGCCCTAAGCTGCCCTCTGGCCCTCCACCTAGGGGCCTCTGACCCCAGCAAGCTACCCAGGGGTCCACCTCTCTCCCTGGACTTGCAGTATAGGCCACAGGGTGCCCTCTTGCCCTCCACCTAGGGGCCTCTGACCCCAGCAAGCTACCCAGGGCTCCACTTCTCTCCCTGGACTTGCAGTAGAAGCCGAAGGGTGCCCCCTTGCCCTCCACCCAGCTACTACTGACCCCAGCAAGCTACCCAGGGCTCCACCTCTCTCCCTGGACTTGCAGTAGAGGCCCCAGGGTACCCCGTGGCCCTCCACCTAGGGGCCTCTGAGTCCAGCAAGCTACCCAGGGGTCCACCTCTCTCCCTGGACTTGCAGTGAAGGCCCGAGGGTACCCCGTGGCCCTCCACCTAGGGGCCTTTGAACCCAGCAAGCTACCCAGGGGTCCAACTCTCTCCCTGGACTTGCAGTATAGGCCCCAGGGTGACCCCTGGTCCTCCACCTAGGGGCCCCTGACCCAAGCAAGCTGCCCAGGGGTCCACCTCTCTCCCTGGACTTGTAGTAGAGGCCCTAGGCTGCCCTCTGGCCCTCCACCTAGGGGCCTCTGACCCCAGCAAGCTGCCGAGGGGTCCACCTCTCTCCCTGGACTTGCAATAGAGGCCCCAGGGTGCCCCCTGACCCTCCACCTAGGGGCCTCTGACCCCAGCAAGCTACCCAGGCGTCCACATTTCTACCTGGACTTGCAGTAGACGCCCCTGGGTGCCCCCTGGCCCTCCACCTAGGGGCCTCTGATCCCAGCAAGCTACCCAGGGCTCCACCTCTCTCCCTGGACTTATAGTAGAGGCCCCAGGGTGCCCCCTGGCCCTCCACCTAAAGGCCTCTGACCCCAGCAAACTACCCAGGGGTCCACCTCTCTTCCTGGACTTGCAGTAGAGGCCCCAGGGTGCCCCATCTCCCTCCACCTAGGGCCCTCTGACCCCAGCAAGCTACCCAGGGCTCCAACTCTCTCCCTGGACTTGCAGTATAGGCCCCAGGGTGCCCCCTGGTCCTCCACCTAGGGGCCTCTGAGTCCAGCAAGCTACCCAAGGGTCCACCTCTCTCCCTGGACTTGCAGTAGAGGCCCTAGGGTGCCCCATGGCCCTCCCCCTAGGGGCCTCTGAGACCAGCAAGCTTCCCAGTGGTCCACCTCTCTCCCTAGACTTGCAGTAGAGGCCCCAGGGTGACCCTTGGCCCTCCACCTAGGGGTCTCTGACCCCAGCAAGCTACCCAGGGACCTACCTAACTCCCTGGACTTGCAGTAGAGTCCCCAGGGTGCCCCATGGCCCTCCACCTAGGGCCCTCTGACCCCAGCAAGCTACCCAGGGATCCACATCTCTCCCTGGACTTGCAGTATAGGCCACAGGGTGCCCCCTTGCCCTCCACCTAGGGGCCTCTGACCCCAGCAAGCTACCCAGGGCTCCACTTCTCTCCCTGGACTTGCAGTAGAGGCCCCAGGGTGCCCCCTTGCCCTCCACCCAGGGGCTACTGACACCAGCAAGCTACCCAGGGCTTCACCTCTCTCCCTGGACTTGCAGTAGAGGCCCCAGGGTACCCCGTGGCCCTCCACCTAGGGGCCTCTGAGTCCAGCAAGCTACCCAGGGGTCCACATCTCTCCCTGGACTTGCAGTAGAGGCCCCAGGGTACCCCGTGGCCCTCCACCTAGGGGCCTCCGAACCCAGCAAGCTACCCAGGGGTCCAGCTCTCTCCCTGGACTTGCAATAGAGGCCCCAGGGTGCCCTCTTGCCCTCCACCCAAGGGCTACTGACCCCAGCAAGCTACCCAGGGCTCCACCTCTCTCCCTGGACTTGTAGTAGAGGCCCAAGGCTGCCCTCTGGCCCTCCACCTAGGGGCCTCTGACCCCAGCAAGCTACCCAGGGCTCCACCTCTCTCCCTGGACTTGCAGTAGAGGCCCCAGGGTGCCCATTGGCCCTCCACCTAGGGGTCTCTGACCCCAGCAAGCTACCGAGGGGTCCACCTCTCTCCCTGGACTTGCAATAGAGGCCCCAGGGTGCCCCGTGACCCTCCACCTACGGGCCTCTGACCCCAGCAAGCTACCCAGGGGTCCACATCTCTCCCTGGACTTGCAGTAGAGGCCCAAGGGTGCCCATTGGTCCTCCACCTAGGGGCCTCTGACCACAGCAAGCTACCCAGGGGTCCACCTCTCTTCCTGGACTTGCAGTATAGGCCCCAGGGTGCCCCCTGGTCCTCCAACTAGGGGCCTCTGACCCCAGCAAGCTACCCAGGGGTCCACCTCTCTCCTTGGACTTGCAGTATAGGCCCCAGGGTGCCCCCTGGCCCTCCACCTAGGGGCTACTGACCCCAGCAAGCTACCCAGGGCTCCTCCTCTCTCCCTGGACTTGCAGTAGAGGCCCCAGGGTACCCCGTGGCCCTCCACCTAGGGGCCTCTGACCCCAGCAAGCTACCCAGGGGTCCACATCTCTCCCTGGACTTGCAGTAGAGGCCCCAGGGTGCCCATTGGCCCTCCACCTAGGGGTCTCTGACCCCAGCAAGCTACCCAGGGATCCAACTCTCTCCCTGGACTTGCAGTATAGGCCCCAGGGTGCCCCCTGGTCCTCCACCTAGGTGCCCCTGACCCAAGCTAGCTGCCCAGGGGTCCACCTCTCTCCCTGGACTTGCAATAGAGGCCCCAGGGTGCCCCTTGGCCCTCCACCTAGGGGCCTCTGACACCAGAAAGCTACCCAGGGGTCCACCTCTCTCCCTAGACTTGCAGACTAGGCCCCAGGGTGACCCTTGGCCCTCCCCCTAGGGGCCTCTGACCCCAGCAAGCTGCCCAGGGGCCTGCCTTACTCCCTGGACTTGCAGTAGTGTCCCCAGGGTACCCCATGGCCCTCCACGTAGGGCCCTCTGACCCCAGCAAGCTACCCAGGGGTCCAACTCTCTCCCTGGACTTGCAGTAGAGGCCCCAGGGTACCCCGTGGCCCTCCACCCAGGGGCCTCTGAACCCAGCAAGCTACCCAGGGGTCCACCTCTCTCCCTGGACTTATAGTAGAGGCCCTACGGTGCCCCCTGGCCCTCCCCTTAGGGGCTACTGACCCCAGCAAGCTTCCCAGTGATTCACCTCTCTCCCTGGACTTGCAGTAGAGGCCCTAGGCTGCCCTCTGGCCCTCCACCTATTGGCCTCTGACCCCAGCAAGCTACCCAGGGCTTCACCTCTCTCCCTGGACTTGCAGTAGAGGCCCCAGGGTGCCCATTGGCCCTCCACCTAGGGGCCTCTGACCCCAGCAAGCTACCGAGGGGTCCACCTCTTTCCCTGGACTTGCAGTAGAGGCCCCAGGGTGCCCCTTGGCCCTCCACCTAGGGGCCTCTGACCCCAGCAAGCTACCCAGGGGTCCACCTCTCTCCCTAGACTTGCAGACTAGGCCCCAGGGTGACCCTTGGCCCTCCACCTAGGGGCCTCTGACCCCAGCAAGCTGCCCAGGGGCCTGCCTATCTCCCTGGACTTGCAGTAGAGTCCCCAGAGTGCCCCATGGCCCTCCACGTAGGGCCCTCTGACCCCAGTAAGCTACCCAGGGGTCCACCTCTCTCCCTGGAATTGCAGTAGAGGCCCCAGGGTACCCCGTGGCCCTCCACCTAGGGGCCTCTGAGTCCAGCAAGCTACCCAGGGGTCCACCTCTCTCCCTGGACTTGCAGTAGAGGCCCCAGGGTACCCCGTGGCCCTCCACCTAGGGGCCTCTGAGTCCAGCAAGCTACCCAGGGGTCCACCTCTCTCCCTGGACTTGCAGTAGAGGCCCGAGGGTACCCCGTGGCCCTCCACCTAGGGGCCTCTGAACCCAGCAAGCTACCCAGGGGTCCAACTCTCTCCCTGGACTTGCAGTACAGGCCCCAGGGTGACCCCTGGTCCTCCACCTAGGGGCCCCTGACCCAAGCAAGCTGCCCAGGGGTCCACCTCTCTCCCTGGACTTGTAGTAGAGGCCCTAGGCTGCCCTCTGGCCCTCCACCTAGGGGCCTCTGACCCCAGCAAGCTACCGAGGGGTCCACCTCTCTCCCTGGACTTGCAATAGAGGCCCCAGGGTGCCCCCTGACCCTCCACCTAGGGGCCTCTGACCCCAGCAAGCTACCCAGGCGTCCACATCTCTACCTGGACTTGCAGTAGACGCCCCTGGGTGCCCCCTGGCCCTCCACCTAGGGGCCACTGACCCCAGCAAGCTACCCAGGGCTCCACCTCTCTCCCTGGACTTATAGTAGAGGCCCCAGGGTGCCCCCTGGCCCTCCACCTAAAGGCCTCTGACCCCAGCAAACTACCCAGGGGTCCACCTCTCTTCCTGGACTTGCAGTAGAGTCCCCAGGGTGCCCCATGGCCCTCCACCTAGGGCCCTCTGACCCCAGCAAGCTACCCAGGGCTCCAACTCTCTCCCTGGACTTGCAGTATAGGCCCCAGGGTGCCCCCTGGTCCTCCACCTAGGGGCCTCTGACCCTAGCAAACTACCCAGGGGTCCACCTCTCTCCCTGGACTTGCAGTAGAGGCCCTAGGGTGCCCCATGGCCCTCCCCCTAGGGGCCTCTGAGACCAGCAAGCTTCCCAGTGGTCCACCTCTCTCCCTAGACTTGCAGTAGAGGCCCCAGGGTGACCCTTGGCCCTCCACCTAGGGGTCTCTGACCCCAGCAAGCTACCCAGGGACCTACCTAACTCCCTGGACTTGCAGTAGAGTCCCCAGGGTGCCCCATGGCCCTCCACCTAGGGCCCTCTGACCCCAGCAAGCTACCCAGGGATCCACATCTCTCCCTGGACTTGCAGTATAGGCCACAGGGTGCCCCCTTGCCCTCCACCTAGGGGCCTCTGACCCCAGCAAGCTACCCAGGGCTCCACTTCTCTCCCTGGACTTGCAGTAGAGGCCCCAGGGTGCCCCCTTGCCCTCCACCCAGGGGCTACTGACCCCAGCAAGCTACCCAGGGCTCCACCTCTCTCCTTGGACTTGTAGTAGAGGCCCTAGGCTGCCCTCTGGCCCTCCACCTAGGGGCCTCTGACCCCAGCAAGCTACCCAGGGCTCCACCTCTCTCCCTGGACTTGCAGTAGAGGCCCCAGGGTGCCCCTTGGCCCTCCACCTAGGGGTCTCTGACCCCAGCAAGCTACCGAGGGGTCCACCTCTCTCCCTGGACTTGCAATAGAGGCCCCAGGGTGCCCCGTGACCCTCCACCTACGGGCCTCTGACCCCAGCAAGCTACCCAGGGGTCCACATCTCTCCCTGGACTTGCAGTAGAGGCCCAAGGGTGCCCATTGGTCCTCCACCTAGGGGTCTCTGACCCCAGCAAGCTACCCAGGGGTCCACATCTCTCCCTGGACTTGCAGTAGAGGCCCCAGGGTGCCCATTGGCCCTCCACATAGGGGTCTCTGATCCCAGCAAGCTACCGAGGGGTCCACCTCTCTCCCTGGACTTGCAATAGAGGCCCCAGGGTGCCCCGTGACCCTCCACCTAGGGGCCTCTGACCCCAGCAAGCTACCCAGGGGTCCACCTCTCTCCCTGGACTTGCAGTATAGGCCCCTGGGTGCCCCCTGGCCCTCCACCTAGGGGCCTCTGACCCCAGCAAGCTACCCAGGGGTCCAGCTCTCTCCCTGGACTTGCAATAGAGGCCCCAGGGTGCCCCCTTGCCCTCCACCCAGGGGCTACTGACCCCAGCAAGCTACCCAGGGCTCCACCTCTCTCCATGGACTTGAAGTAGAGGCCCTAGGCTGCCCTCTGGCCCTCCACATAGGGACCTCTGACCCCAGCAAGCTACCCAGGGCTCCACCTCTCTCCCTGGACTTGCAGTAGAGGCCCCAGGTTGACCCTTGGCCCTCCACCTAGGGCCCTTTGACCCCCAGCAAGCTACCAAGGGGTCCATCTCTCTCCCTGGACTTATAGTAGAGTTTCCAGGGTGCCCCCTGGCCCTCCACCTAGGGGCCTCTGAGTCCAGCAAGCTACCCAGGGGTCCACATCTCTCCCTGGACTTGCAGTAGAGGCCCCAGGGTACCCCCTGGCCCTCCAACTAGGGGCCTCTGACCCCAGCAAGCGACCCAGGGGTCCACATCTCTCCCTGGATTTATAGTAGAGGCCCTACGGTGCCCCCTGGCCCTCCCCCTAGGGGCCTCTGACACCAGCAAGCTTCCCAGTGATTCACTTCTCTCCCTGGACTTGCAGTAGAGGCCCCAGGTTGACCCTTGGCCCTCCACCTAGGGGCGTCTGACCCCAGCAAGCTGCCCAGGGGCCTGCCTATCTCCCTGAACTTGCAGTAGAGTCCCCAGGGTGCCCCATGGCCCTCCACCTAGGGCCCTTTGACCCCAGCAAGCTACCGAGGGGTCCACCTCTCTCCTTGGACTTGCAATATAGGCCCCAGGGTGCCCCCTGGCCCTCCACCTAGGGGCATCTGACCCCAGCAAGCTACCCAGGGGTCCACCTCTCTCCCTGGACTTGCAGTATAGGACCCAGGGTGCCCCCTGGCCCTCCAATTAGGGGCATCTAACACCAGCAAGCTACCCAGGGGTCCACCTCTCTCCCTGGACTTGCAGTATAGGCCCCAGGGTGCCCTCTGGCCCTCCACCTAGGGGCATCTGACACCAGCAAGCTACCCAGGGGTCCACCTCTCTCCCTGGACTTGCAGTATAGGCCCCAGTGTGCCCTCTGGTCCTCCACCTAGGGGCCTCTGACCCCAGCAAGATACCCAGGGGTCCACATCTCTCCCTGGACTTGCAGTAGAGGCCCCAGGGTACCCCGTGGCCCTCCACCTAGGGACCTCTGACCCCAGCAAGCTACCCAGGGGATTACCTATCTCCCTGGACTTGCAGTAGAGTCCCCAGGGTGCCCCATGGCCCTCCACCTTGGGCCCTCTGACCCCAGCAAGCTACCCAGGGCTCCAACTCTCTCCCTGGACTTGCAGTATAGGCCCCAGGGTGCCCCCTGGTCCTCCACCTAGGGACCCCTGACCCAAGCAAGCTGCCCAGGGGTCCACCTCTCTCCCTGGACTTGCAATAGAGGCCCCAGGGTGCCCCTTGGCCCTCCACCTAAGGGCATCTGACCCCAGAAAGCTACCCAGGGGTCCACCTCTCTCCCTAGACTTGCAGACTATGCCCCAGGGTGACCCTTGGCCCTCCACTTATGGGCCTCTGACCCCAGCAAGCTACCCAGGGGCCTACCTATCTCCCTGGACTTGAAGTAGAGTCCCCAGGGTGCCCCATGGCCCTCCACCTAGGGCCCTCTGACCCCAGCAAGCTACCCAGGGCTCCAACTCTCTCCCTGGACTAGCAGTATAGGACCCCGGGTGCCCCCTGGTCCTCCAACTAGGGGCCCCTGACCCAAGCAAGCTGCCCAGAGGTCCACCTCTCTCCCTGGACTTGCAATAGAGGCCCCAGGGTGCCCCCTGGCCCTCCCCCTAGGGGCCTCTGACACCAGCAAGCTTCCCAGTGGTCCACCTCTCTCCCTAGACTTGCAGTAGAGGCCCCAGGGTGACCCTTGGCCCTCCACCTAGGGACCTCTGACCCAAGCAAGCTACCCAGGGGCCTACCTATCTCCCTGGACTTGCAGTAGATTCCCCAGGGTGCCCCATGGCCCTCAGCCTTGGGCCCTCTGACCCCAGCAAGCTACCCAGGGCTCCAACTCTTTCCCTAGACTTGCAGTATAGGCCCCAGGGTGCCCCCTGGTCCTCCACCTAGGGGCCCCTGACCCAAGCAAGCTGCCCAGGGGTCCACCTCTCTCCCTGGACTTGCAATAGAGGCCCCAGGGTGCCCCTTGGCCCTCCACCTCGGGGCCTCTGACCCCAGAAAGCTACCCAGGGGTCCACCTCTCTCCCTAGACTTGCAGACTAGGCCCCATGGTGACCCTTGGCCCTCCACCTAGGGGCCTCTGACCCCAGCATGCTGCCCAGGGGCCTGCCTATCTCCCTGGACTTGCCGTAAAGTCCCCAGGGTGCCCCATGGCCCTCCACGTAGGGACCTTTGACCCCAGCAAGCTACCCAGGGGTCCACCTCTCTCCCTGGACTTATAGTAGAGGCCCTACGGTGCCCCCTGGCCCTCCCCTTAGGGGCTACTGACCCCAGCAAGCTTCCCAGTGATTCACCTCTCTCCCTGGACTTGCAGTAGAGGCCCTAGGCTCTTCTCTGGCCCTCCACCTATTGGCCTATGACCCCAGCAAGCTACCCAGGGCTTCACCTCTCTCCCTGGACTTGCAGTAGAGGCCCCAGGGTGCCCATTGGCCCTCCACCTAGGGGCCTCTGACCCCAGCAAGCTACCGAGGGGTCCACCTCTCTCCCTGGACTTGCAGTATAGGCCACAGGGTGCCGCCTTGCCCTCCACCTAGGGGCCTCTGAACCCAGCAAGCTACCCAGGGCTCCACCTCTCTCCCTGGACTTGCAGCAGAGGCCCCAGGGTGCCCCCTTGCCCTCCACCCAGGGGCTACTGACCCCACTAAGCTACCCATGGCTCCACCTCTCTCCCTGAACTTGCAGTAGAGGCCCCAGGGTACCCCGTGGCCCTCCACCTAGTGGCCTCTGACCCCAGCAAGCTACCCAGGGGTCCACATCTCTCCCTGGACTTGCAGTAGAGGCCCCAGGGTACCCCGTGGCCCTCCACCTCGGGGCCTCTGAACCCAGCAAGCTACCCAGGGGTCCAGCTCTCTCCCTGGAATTGCAATAGAGGCCCCAGGGTGCCCACTTTCCCTCCACCCAGGGGCTACTGACCCCAGCAAGCTACCCAGGGCTCCACCTCTCTCCCTGGACTTGTAGTAGAGGTCCTAGGCTGCCCTCTGGCCCTCCTCTTAGAGGCCTCTGAACCCAGCAAGCTACCCAGGGCTCCACCTCTCTCCCTGGACTTGCAGTAGGGGCCGCAGGGTGCCCATTGGCCCTCCACCTAGGGGTCTCTGACCCCAGCAAGCTACCGAGGGGTCCACCTCTCTCCCTGGACTTGCAATAGAGGCCCCAGGGTGCCCCTCGACCCTCCACCTAGGGGCCTCTGACCTCAGCAAGTTACCCAGGGGTCCACATCTCTCCGTGGACTTGCAGTAGACGCCGCTGGGTGCCCCCTGGCCCTCCACCTAGGGGCCTCTGACCCCAGCAAGCTACCCAGGGGTCCACCTCTCTCCCTGGACTTTTAGTAGAGGCCCCAGGGTGCCCCCTGGCCTTCCACCTAGGGGCCTCTGACCCCAGCAAACTACCCAGGGGTCCACCTCTCTTCCTGGACTTGCAGTAGAGGCCCTACGGTGCCCCCTGGCCCTCCCCCTAGGGGTCTCTGACACCAGCAAGCTTCCCAGTGGTCCACCTCTCTCCCTAGACTTGCAGTAGAGGCCCCAGGGTGACCCTTGGCCCTCCACCTAGGGGCCTCTGACTCCAGCAAGCTACCCAGGGTCCACCTATCTCCCTGGACTTGCAGTAGAGTCCGCAGGGTGCCCCATGGCCCTCCACCTAGGGCCCTCTGACCTCAGCAAGCTACCCAGGGCTCCAACTCTCTCCCTGGACTAGCAGTATAGGCCCCACGGTGCCCCCTGGTCCTCCACCTAGGGGCCCCTGACCCAAGCAAGCTGCCCAGAGGTCCACCTCTCTCCCTGGACTTGCAATATAGGCCCCAGGGTGCCCCCTGGCCCTCCCCCTAGGGGCCTCTGACACCAGCAAGCTTCCCAGTGTTCCTCCTCTCTCCCTAGACTTGCAGTAGAGGCCCCAGGGTGACCCTTGGCCCTCCACCTAGGGGCCTCTGACCCCAGCAAGCTGCCCAGGGGCCTGCCTATCTCCCTGGACTTGCAGTAGAGTCCCCAGGGTGCCCCATGGCTCTCCACCTTGGGCCCTCTGACTCCAGCAAGCTACCCAGGGCTCCAACTCTCTCCCTGGACTTGCAGTATAGGCCCCAGGGTGCCCCCTGGTCCTCCACCTAGGGGCCCCTGACCCAAGCAAGCTGCCCAGGGGTCCACCTCTCTCCCTGGACTTGCAATAGAGGCCCCTGGGTGCCCTTTGGCCCTCCACCTAGGGGCCTCTGACCCCAGAAAGCTACCCAGGGGTCCACCTCTCTCCCTAGACTTGCAGAAAAGGCCCCAGGGTGACTCTTGGCCCTCCACCTAGGGGCCTCTGACCCCAGCAAGCTACCCAGGGCTCCAACTCTCTCCCTGGACTAGCAGTATAGGCCCCAGGGTGCCCCCTGGTTCTCCACCTAGGGGCCCCTGACCCAAGCAAGCTGCCCAGAGGTCCACCTCTCTCCCTGGACTTGCAATAGAGGCCCCAGGGTGCCCCCTGGCCCTCCCCCTAGGAGCCTCTAACACCAGCAAGCTTCCCAGTGGTCCACCTCTCTCCCTAGACTTGCAGTAGAGGCCCCAGGGTGACCCTTGGCCCTCCACCTAGGGACCTCTGACCCCAGCAAGCTACCCAGGGGCCTAATTATCTCCCTGGACTTGCAGTAGAGTCCCCAGGGTGCCCCATGGCCCTCCACCTTGGGCCCTCTGACCCCAGCAAGCTACCCAGGGCTCCAACTCTCTCCCTGGACTTGCAGTATAGGCCCCAGGGTGCCCCCTGGTCCTCCACCTAGGGGCCCCTGACCCAAGCAAGCTGCCCAGGGGTCCTTCTCTCTCCCTGGACTTGCAGTAGAGGCCCCAGGGTACCCCGTGGCCCTCCACCTAGGGGCCTCTGACCCCAGCAAGCTACCCAGGGGTCCACATCTCTCCCTGGACTTGCAGTAGAGGCCCCTGGGTACCCCGTGGCCCTCCACCTAGGGGCCTCTAAACCCAGCAAGCTACCCAGGGGTCCAGCTCTCTCCCTGGAATTGCAATATAGGCCCCAGGGTGCCCCCTTGCCCTCCACCCAGGGGCTACTGACCCCAGCAAGCTACCCAGGGCTCCACCTCTCTCCCTGGACTTGTAGTAGAGGCCCTAGGCTGCCCTCTGGCCCTCCACTTAGGGGCCTCTGACCCCAGCAAGCTACCCAGGGCTCCACCTCTGTCCCTGGACTTGCAGTAGAGGCGGCAGGGTGCCCATTGGCCCTCCACCTAGGGGTCTCTGACCCCAGCAAGCTACCGAGGGGTCCACCTCTCTCCCTGGACTTGCAATAGAGGCCCCAGGGTGCCCCGTGACCCTCCACCTAGGGGCCTCTGACCTCAGCAAGCTACCCAGGGGTCCACATCTCTCCGTGGACTTGCAGTAGACGCCGCTGGGTGCCCCCTGGCCCTCCACCTAGGGGCCTCTGACCCCAGCAAGCTACCAAGGGGTCCACCTCTCTCCCTGGACTTTTAGTAGAGGCCCCAGGGTGCCCCCTGGCCCTCCACCTAGGGGCCTCTGACCCCAGCAAACTACCCAGTGGTCCACCTCTCTTCCTGGACTTGCAGTAGAGGCCCCACGGTGCCCCCTGATCCTCCCCCTAGGGGCCTCTGACACCAGCAAGCTTCCCAGTGGTCCACCTCTCTCCCTAGACTTGCAGTAGAGGCCCCAGGGTGACCCTTGGCCCCTTCACCTAGGGGTCTCTGACCCCAGCAAGCTACCGAGGGGTCCCCCTCTCTCCCTGGACTTGCAATAGAGGCCCCAGGGTGCCCCATGACCCTCCACCTAGGGGCCTCTGTCCCCAGCAAGCTACCCAGGGGTCCACCTCTCTCCCTGGACTTGCAGTATAGGCCCCAGGGTGCCCCCTGGCCCTCCAACTAGGGGCCTCTGACCCCAGCAAGCTACCCAGGGGTCCACCTCTCTCCTTGGACTTGCAGTATAGGCCCCAGGGTGCCCCCTGGCCCTCCACCTAGGGGCATCTGTCCCCAGCAAGCTACCCAGGGTTCCACCTCTCTCCCTGGACTTGCAGTATAGGACCCAGGGTGCCCCCTGGCCCTCCACCTAGGGGCATCTGACACCAGCAAGCTACCCAGGGGTCCACCTCTCTCCCTAGACTTGCAGTATAGGCCCCAGGGTGCCCTCTGGCCTTCCACCTAGGGAACTCTGACCCTAGCAAACTACCCAGGGGTCCACCTCTCTCCCTGGACTTGCTGTAGAGGCCCCAGGGTGCCCCTTGCCTTCCACCTAGGGGCCTCTGACCCCAGCAAGCTACCCTGGAGTCCACCTCTCTCCCTGGACTTGCAGTTTAGGCCCCAGGGTGCCACTTGGCCCTCCAACTAGGGGCCTCTGAACACAGCAAGCTACCGAAATTCCACCTCTCTCCGTGGACTTGCTGTAGAGGCTCCGGGGTGCCCCGTGGCCCTCCACCTAGGGGCCTCTGACCCCAGCAAGCTTCCCAGGGGTCCACATCTCTCTTTGGACTTGCAGTGGAGGCCCCTGGGTGCCCCCTGGCCCTCCACCTAGGGGCCTCTGACCCCAGCAAGCTACCCAGGGCTTCACCTCTCTCCCTGGACTTGCAGTAGAGGCCCCAGGGTGCCCATTGGCCCTCCACCTAGGGGCCTATGACCCCAGCAAGCTACCGAGGGGTCCAACTCTCTCCCTGGACTTGCAGTAGAGGCCCCAGGGTGCCCCATGGCCCTCCACCTAGGGCCCTCTGACCCCAGCAAGCTACCCAGGGCTAAAACTCTCACCCTGGACTTGCAGTATAGGCCTCAGGGTGCCCCCTGGTCCTCCACCTAGGGGCCCCTGACCCAAGCAAGCTGAACAGGGGTCCACCTCTCTCCCTGGACTTGCAATAGAGGCCCCAGGGTGTCCCTTGGCCCTCCACCTAGGGGCCTCTGACCCCTGAAAGCTACCCAGGGGTCCACCTCTCTCCCTAGACTTGCAGACTAGGCCCCAGGGTGACCCTTGGCCCTCCACCTAGGGGCTTCTGACCCCAGCAAGCTGCCCAGGGGCCTGCCTCTCTCCCTGGACTTGCAGTAGAGCCCCCAGGGTGCCCCATGGCCCTCCACCTAGGGCCCTCTGACCCCAGCAAGCTACCCAGGGCTCCACTTCTCTCCTTGGACTTGCAGTAGAGGCCCCAGGGTGCCCCCTTGCCCTCCACCCAGGGGCTACTGACCCCAGCAAGCTACCCAGGGCTCCACCTCTCTCCCTGGACTTGCAGTAGAGGCCCCAGGGTGCCCCCTGGCCCTCCAACTAGGGGCATCTAAAACCAGCAAGCTACCCAGGGGTCCACCTCTCTCCCTGGACTTGCAGTATAGGCCCCAGGGTGCCCTCTGGTCCTCCACCTAGGGGCATCTGACACCAGTAAGCTACCCAGGGGTCCACCTCTCTCCCTGGACTTGCAGTATAGGCCCCAGTGTGCCCTCTGGCCCTCCACCTAGGGGCCTCTGACCCCAGCAAGCTACCCAGGGGTCCACATCTCTCCCTGGACTTGCAGTAGAGGCCCCAGGGTACCCCGTGGCCCTCCACCTAGGGACCTCTGACCCCAGCAAGCTACCCAGGGGCCTACCTATCTCCCTGTACTTGCAGTAGAGTCCCCAGGGTGCCCCATGGCCCTCCACCTTTGGCCCTCTGACCCCAGCAAGCTACCCAGGGCTTCAACTCTCTCCCTGGACTTGCAGTATAGGCCCCAGGGTGCCCCCTGGTCCTCCACCTAGGGGCCCCTGACCCAAGCAAGCTGCCCAGGGGTCCACCTCTCTCCCTGGACTTGCAATAGAGGCCCCAGGGTGCCCCTTGGCCCTCCACCTAGGGGCCTCTGACCCCAGAAAGCTACCCAGGGGTCCACCTCTCTCCCTAGACTTGCAGACTAGGCCCCAGGGTGACCCTTGGCCCTCTACCTAGGGGCCTCTGACCCCAGCAAGCTACCCAGGGGCCTACCTATCTCCCTGGACTTGCAGTAGAGTCCCCAGGGTGCCCCATGGCCCTCCACCTAGGGCCCTCTGACACCAGCAAAATACCCAGGGCTCCAACTCTCTCCCTGGACTAGCAGTATATGCCCCAGGGTGCCCCCTGGTCCTCCACCTAGGGGCCCCTGACCCAAGCAAGCTGCCCAGAGGTCCACCTCTCTCCCTGGACTTGCAATAGAGGCCCCAGGGTGCCCCCTGGCCCTCCCCCTAGGGGCCTCTGACACCAGCAAGCTGCCCAGGGGTCCACCTCTCTCCCTAGACTTGCAGTAGAGGCCCCAGGGTGACCCTTGGCCCCTTCACCTAGGGGTCTCTGACCCCAGCAAGCTACCGAGGGGTCCCCCTCTCTCCCTGGACTTGCAATAGAGGCCCCAGGGTGCCCCATGACCCTCCACCTAGGGGCCTCTGTCCCCAGCAAGCTACCCAGGGGTCCACCTCTCTCCCTGGACTTGCAGTATAGGCCCCGGGGTGCCCCCTGGCCCTCCAACTAGGGGCCTCTGACCCCAGCAAGCTACCCAGGGGTCCACCTCTCTCCTTGGACTTGCAGTATAGGCCCCAGGGTGCCCCCTGGCCCTCCACCTAGGGGCATCTGTCCCCAGCAAGCTACCCAGGGTTCCACCTCTCTCCCTGGACTTGCAGTATAGGACCCAGGGTGCCCCCTGGCCCTCCACCTAGGGGCATCTGACACCAGCAAGCTACCCAGGGGTCCACCTCTCTCCCTAGACTTGCAGTATAGGCCCCAGGGTGCCCTCTGGCCTTCCACCTAGGGAACTCTGACCCTAGCAAACTACCCAGGGGTCCACCTCTCTCCCTGGACTTGCTGTAGAGGCCCCAGGGTGCCCCTTGCCCTCCACCTAGGGGCCTCTGACCCCAGCAAGCTACCCTGGAGTCCACCTCTCTCCCTGGACTTGCAGTTTAGGCCCCAGGGTGCCACTTGGCCCTCCAACTAGGGGCCTCTGAACACAGCAAGCTACCGAAATTCCACCTCTCTCCGTGGACTTGCTGTAGAGGCTCCGTGGTGCCCCGTGGCCCTCCACCTAGGGGCCTCTGACCCCAGCAAGCTTCCCAGGGGTCCACATCTCTCTTTGGACTTGCAGTGGAGGCCCCTGGGTGCCCCCTGGCCCTCCACCTAGGGGCCTCTGACCCCAGCAAGCTACCCAGGGCTTCACCTCTCTCCCTGGACTTGCAGTAGAGGCCCCAGGGTGCCCATTGGCCCTCCACCTAGAGGCCTATGACCCCAGCAAGCTACCGAGGGGTCCAACTCTCTCCCTGGACTTGCAGTAGAGGCCCCAGGGTACCCCATGGCCCTCCACCTAGGGCCCTCTGACCCCAGCAAGCTACCCAGGGCTAAAACTCTCACCCTGGACTTGCAGTATAGGCCTCAGGGTGCCCCCTGGTCCTCCACCTAGGGGCCCCTGACCCAAGCAAGCTGCCCAGGGGTCCACCTCTCTCCCTGGACTTGCAATAGAGGCCCCAGGGTGCCCCTTGGCCCTCCACCTAGGGGCCTCTGACCCCTGAAAGCTACCCAGGGGTCCACCTCTCTCCCTAGACTTGCAGACTAGGCCCAGGGTGACCCTTGGCCCTCCACCTAGGGGCTTCTGACCCCAGCAAGCTGCCCAGGGGCCTGCCTCTCTCCCTGGACTTGCAGTAGAGCCCCTAGGGTGCCCCATGGCCCTCCACCTAGGGCCCTCTGACCCCAGCAAGCTACCCAGGGCTCCACTTCTCTCCCTGGACTTGCAGTAGAGGCCCCAGGGTGCCCCCTTGCCCTCCACCCAAGGGCTACTGACCCCAGCAAGCTACCCAGGGCTCCACCTCTCTCCCTGGACTTGCAGTAGAGGCCCCAGGGTGCCCCCTGGCCCTCCAACTAGGGGCATCTAAAACCAGCAAGCTACCCAGGGGTCCACCTCTCTCCCTGGACTTGCAGTATAGGCCCCAGGGTGCCCTCTGGTCCTCCACCTAGGGGCATCTGACACCAGTAAGCTACCCAGGGGTCCACCTCTCTCCCTGGACTTGCAGTATAGGCCCCAGTGTGCCCTCTGGCCCTCCACCTAGGGGCCTCTGACCCCAGCAAGCTACCCAGGGGTCCACATCTCTCTTTGGACTTGCAGTAGAGGCCCCAGGGTACCCCGTGGCCCTCCACCTAGGGACCTCTGACCCCAGCAAGCTACCCAGGGGCCTACCTATCTCCCTGTACTTGCAGTAGAGTCCCCAGGGTGCCCCATGGCCCTCCACCTTGGGCCCTCTGACCCCAGCAAGCTACCCAGGGCTCCAACTCTCTCCCTGGACTTGCAGTATAGGCCCCAGGGTGCCCCCTGGTCCTCCACCTAGGGGCCCCTGACCCAAGCAAGCTGCCCAGGGGTCCACCTCTCTCCCTGGACTTGCAATAGAGGCCCCAGGGTGCCCCTTGGCCCTCCACCTAGGGGCCTCTGACCCCAGAAAGCTACCCAGGGGTCCACCTCTCTCCCTAGACTTGCAGACTAGGCCCCAGGGTGACCCTTGGCCCTCCACCTAGGGGCCTCTGACCCCAGCAAGCTACCCAGGGGCCCTCCTATCTCCCTGGACTTGCAGTAGAGTCCCCAGGGTGCCCCATGGCCCTCCACCTAGGGCCCTCTGACACCAGCAAAATACCCAGGGCTCCAACTCTCTCCCTGGACTAGCAGTATATGCCCCAGGGTGCCCCCTGGTCCTCCACCTAGGGGCCCCTGACCCAAGCAAGCTGCCCAGAGGTCCACCTCTCTCCCTGGACTTGCAATAGAGGCCCCAGGGTGCCCCCTGGCCCTCCCCCTAGGGGCCTCTGACACCAGCAAGCTGCCCAGGGGTCCACCTCTCTCCCTGGACTTGCAATAGAGGCCCCAGGGTGCCCCTTGGCCCTCCACCTAGGGGCCTCTGACCCCAGAAAGCTACCCAAGAGTCAACCTCTCTCCCTAGACTTGCAGACTAGGCCCCAGGGTGACCCTTGGCCCTCCACCTAGGGGCCTCTGACCCCAGCAAGCTGCCCAGGGGCCTGCCTATCTCCCTGGACTTGCAGTAGTGTCCCCAGGGTGCCCCATGGCCCTCCACGTATTGCCCTCTGACCCCAGCAAGCTACCCAGGGGTCCAACTCTCTCCCTGGACTTGCAGTAGAGGCTCCAAGGTACCCCGTGGCCCTCCACCCATGGGCCTCTGAACCCAGCAAGCTACCCAGGGGTCCACCTCTCTCCCTGGACTTATAGTAGAGGCCCTACGGTGCCCCCTGGCCCTCCCCTTAGGGGCTACTGACCCCAGCAAGCTTCCCAGTGATTCACCTCTCTCCCTGGCCTTGCAGTAGAGGCCCTAGGCTGCCCTCTGGCCCTCCACCTATTGGCCTCTGACCCCAGCAAGCTACCCAGGGCTTCACCTCTCTCCCTGGACTTGCAGTAGAGGCCCCAGGGTGCCCATTGGCCCTACACCTAGGGGCCTCTGACCCCAGCAAGCTACCAAGGGGTCCACCTCTATCCCTGGACTTGCAGTAGAGGCCCCAGGGTGCCCCTTGGCCCTCCACCTAGGGGCCTCTGACCCCAGCAAGCTACCCAGGAGTCCACATCTCTCCCTGGACTTGCAGTAGACGCCCCTGGGTGCCCCCTGGTCCTCCACCTAGGGGCCCCTGACCCAAGCAAGCTGCCCAGGGGTCCGCCTCTCTCCCTGGACTTGCAATAGAGGCCCCAGGGTGCCCCTTGGCTCTCCACCTAGGGGCCTCTGACCCCAGAAAGCTACCCAGGGGTCCACCTCTCTCCCTAGACTTGCAGACTAGGCCCCAGGGTGACCCTTGGCCCTCCACCTAGGGGTCTCTGATCCCAGCAAGCGACCCAGGGGCCTACCTGTCTCCCTGGACTTGCAGTAGAGTCCCCAGGGTGCCCCATGGCCCTCCACCTAGGGCCCTCTGTCACCAGCAAGCTACCCAGGGCTCCAACTCTCTCCCTGGACTAGCAGTATATGCCCCAGGGTGCACCCTGGTCCTCCACCTAGGGGCCCCTGACCCAAGCAAGCTGCCCAGAGGTCCACCTCTCTCCCTGGACTTGCAATAGAGGCCCCAGGGTGCCCCCTGGCCCTCCCCCTAGGGGCCTCTGACACCAGCAAGCTGCCCAGGGGTCCACCTCTCTCCCTGGACTTGCAATAGAGGCCCCAGGGTGCCCCTTGGCCCTCCACCTAGGGGCCTCTGACCCCAGAAAGCTACCCAAGAGTCAACCTCTCTCCCTAGACTTGCAGACTAGGCCCCAGGGTGACCCTTGGCCCTCCACCTAGGGGCCTCTTACCCCAGCAAGCTGCCCAGGGGCCTGCCTATCTCCGTGGACTTGCAGTAGTGTCCCCAGGGTGCCCCTTGGCCCTCCACGTATTGCCCTCTGACCCCAGCAAGCTACCCAGGGGTATAACTCTCTCCCTGGACTTGCAGTAGAGGCTCCAAGGTACCCCGTGGCCCTCCACCCATGGGCCTCTGAACCCAGCAAGCTACCCAGGGGTCCACCTCTCTCCCTGGACTTATAGTAGAGGCCCTACGGTGCCCCCTGGCCCTCCCCTTAGGGGTTACTGACCCCAGCAAGCTTCCCAGTGATTCACCTCTCTCCCTGGACTTGCAGTATAGGCCCCAGTGTGCCCTCTGGCCCTCCACCTAGGGGCCTCTGACCCCAGCAAGCTACCCAGGGGTCCACATCTGACCCTGGACTTGCAGTAGAGGCCCCAGGGTACCCCGTGGCCCTCCACCTAGGGACCTCTGACCCCAGCAAGCTACCCAGGGGCCTACCTATCTCCCTGTACTTGCAGTAGAGTCCCCAGGGTGCCCCATGGCCCTCCACCTTGGGCCCTCTGACCCCAGCAAGCTACCCAGGGCTCCAACTCTCTCCCTGGACTTGCAGTATAGGCCCCAGGGTGCCCCCTGGTCCTCCACCTAGGGGCCCCTGACCCAAGCAAGCTGCCCAGGGGTCCACCTCTCTCCCTGGACTTGCAATAGAGGCCCCAGGGTGCCCCTTGGCCCTCCACCTAGGGGCCTCTGACCCCAGAAAGCTACCCAGGGGTCCACCTCTCTCCCTAGACTTGCAGACTAGGCACCAGGGTGACCCTTGGCCCTCCACCTAGGGGCCTCTGACCCCAGCAAGCTACCCAGGGGCCTACCTATCTCCCTGGACTTGCAGTAGAGTCCCCAGGGTGCCCCATGGCCCTCCACCTAGGGCCCTCTGACACCAGCAAGCTACCCAGGGCTCCAACTCTCTCCCTGGACTAGCAGTATATGCCCCAGGGTGCCCCCTGGTCCTCCACCTAGGGGCCCCTGACCCAAGCAAGCTGCCCAGAGGTCCACCTCTCTCCCTGGACTTGCAATAGAGGCCCCAGGGTGCCCCCTGGCCCTCCCCCTAGGGGCCTCTGACACCAGCAAGCTACCCAGGGGTCCACCTCTCTCCCTGGACTTGCAATAGAGGCCCCAGGGTGCCCCTTGGCCCTCCACCTAGGGGCCTCTGACCCCAGAAAGCTACCCAAGAGTCAACCTCTCTCCCTAGACTTGCAGACTAGGCCCCAGGGTGACCCTTGGCCCTCCACCTAGGGGCCTCTGACCCCAGCAAGCTGCCCAGGGGCCTGCCTATCTCCCTGGACTTGCAGTAGTGTCCCCAGGGTGCCCCATGGCCCTCCACGTATTGCCCTCTGACCCCAGCAAGCTACCCAGGGGTCCAACTCTCTCCCTGGACTTGCAGTAGAGGCTCCAAGGTACCCCGTGGCCCTCCACCCATGGGCCTCTGAACCCAGCAAGCTACCCAGGGGTCCACCTCTCTCCCTGGACTTATAGTAGAGGCCCTACGGTGCCCCCTGGCCCTCCCCTTAGGGGCTACTGACCCCAGCAAGCTTCCCAGTGATTCACCTCTCTCCCTGGCCCTGCAGTAGAGGCCCTAGGCTGCCCTCTGGCCCTCCACCTATTGGCCTCTGACCCCAGCAAGCTACCTAGGGCTTCACCTCTCTCCCTGGACTTGCAGTAGAGGCCCCAGGGTGCCCATTGGCCCTCCACCTAGGGGCCTCTGACCCCAGCAAGCTACCGAGGGGTCCACCTCTCTCCCTGGACTTGCAGTATAGGCCCCAGGGTGCCCCTTGGCCCTCCACCTAGGGGCCTCTGACCCCAGCAAGCTACCCAGGAGTCCACATATCTCCCTGGACTTGCAGTAGACGCCCCTGGGTGCCCCCTGGTCCTCCACCTAGGGGCCCCTGACCCAAGCAAGCTGCCCAGGGGTCCGCCTCTCTCCCTGGACTTGCAATAGAGGCCCCAGGGTGCCCCTTGGCCCTCCACCTAGGGGCCTCTGACCCCAGAAAGCTACCCAGGGGTCCACCTCTCTCCCTAGACTTGCAGACTAGGCCCCAGGGTGACCCTTGGCCCTCCACCTAGGGGTCTCTGATCCCAGCAAGCGACCCAGGGGCCTACCTGTCTCCCTGGACTTGCAGTAGAGTCCCCAGGGTGCCCCATGGCCCTCCACCTAGGGCCCTCTGTCACCAGCAAGCTACCCAGGGCTCCAACTCTCTCCCTGGACTAGCAGTATATGCCCCAGGGTGCCCCCTGGTCCTCCCCCTAGGGGCCTCTGACACCAGCAAGCTGCCCAGGGGTCCACCTCTCTCCCTGGACTTGTAATAGAGGCCCCAGGGTGCCCCTTGGCCCTCCACCTAGGGGCCTCTGACCCCAGAAAGCTACCCAAGAGTCAACCTCTCTCCCTAGACTTGCAGACTAGGCCCCATGGTGACCCTTGGCCCTCCACCTAGGGGCCTCTGACCCCAGCAAGCTGCCCAGGGGCCTGCCTATCTCCCTGGACTTTTAGTAGAGGCCCCAGGGTGCCCCCTGGCCCTCCACCTAGGGGCCTCTGACCCCAGAAAGCTACCCAGGGGTCCACCTCTCTCCCTAGACTTGCAGACTAGGCCCCAGGGTGACCCTTGGCCCTCCACCTAGGGGTCTCTGACCCCAGCAAGCTACCCAGGGGCCTACCTGTCTCCCTGGACTTGCAGTAGAGTCCCCAGGGTGCCCCTTGGCCCTCCACCTAGGGGCCTCTGACCCCAGAAAGCTACCCAGGGGTCCACCTCTCTCCCTAGACTTGCAGACTAGGCCCCAGGGTGACCCTTGGCCCTCCACCTAGGGGCCTCTGACCCCAGCAAGCTACCAAGGGGCCTACCTATCTCCCTGGACTTGCAGTAGAATCCCCAGGGTGCACCATGGCCCTCTACCTAGGGCCCTCTGACCCCAGCAAGCTACCCAGGGCTCCAACTCTCTCCCTGGACTAGCAGTATAGGCCCCAGGGTGCCCCCTGGTCCTCCACCAGGGGCCCCTGACCCAAGCAAGCTGCCCAGAGGTCCACCTCTCTCCCTGGACTTGCAATAGTGGCCCCAGGGTGCCCCTTGGCCCTCCCCCTAGGGGCCTCTGACACCAGCAAGCTTCCCAGTGGTCCACCTCTCTCCCTACACTTGCAGTAGAGGCCCCAGGGTGACCCTTGGCCCTCCACCTAGGGACCTCTGACCCCAGCAAGCTACCCAGGGGCCTACCTATCTCCCTGGACTTGCAGTAGAGTCCCCAGGGTGCCCCATGGCCCTCCACCTTGGGCCCTCTGATCCCCAAAAAGCTACCCAGGGCTCCAACTCTCTCCCTGGACTTGCAGTATAGGCCCCAGGGTGCACCCTGGTCCTCCACCTAGGGGCCCCTGATCCAAGCAAGCTGCCCAGGGGTCAACCTCTCTCCCTGGACTTGCAATAGAGGCCCCAGGGTGCCCCTTGGCCCTCCACCTAGGGGCCTCTGACCCCAGAAAGCTACCCAGGGGTCCACCTCTCTCCCTAGACTTGCGGACTAGGCATCAGGGTGACCCGTGGCCCTCCACCTAGGGGCCTCTGACCCCAGCAAGCTGCCCAGGGGCCTGCCTATCTCCCTGGACTTGCAGTAGTGTCCCCAGGGTGCCCCATGGCCCTCCACGTAGGGCCCTCTGACCCCTGCAAGCTACCCAGGGGTCCAACTCTCTCCCTGGACTTGCAGTAGAGGCCCCAGGGTACCCCTGGCCCTCCACCCAGGGGCCTCTGAACCCAGCAAGCTACCCAGGCGTCCACCTCTCTCCCTGGACTTATGGTAGAGGCCCTATGGTGCCCCCTGGCCCTCCCCCTAGGGGTCTCTGACCCCAGCAAGCTACCGAGGGGTCCCCCTCTCTCCCTGGACTTGCAATAGAGGCCCCAGGGTGCCCCGTGACCCTCCACCTAGGGGCCTCTGACCCCAGCAAGCTACCCAGGGGCCCACATCTCTCCCTGAACTTGCAGTAGAGGCCCCAGGGTGCCCATTGGTCCTCCACCTAGGGGCCTTTGACCCCAGCAAGCTACCGAGGGGTCCACCTCTCTCCCTGGACTTGCAATAAAGGCCCCAGGGTGCCCCGTGACCCTCCACCTAGGGGCCTCTGACCCCAGCAAGCTACCCAGGGGTCCACCTCTCTTCCTGGACTTGCAGTATAGGCCCCAGGGTGCCCCCTGGCCCTCCAACTAGGGGCCTCTGACCCCAGCAAGCTACCCAGGGGTCCACCTCTCTCCTTGGACTTGCAGTATAGGCCCCAGGGTGCCCCCTGGCCTTCCACCCAGGGGCTACTGACCCCAGCAAGCTACCCAGGGCTCCACCTTTCTCCCTGGACTTGTAGTAGAGGCCCTAGGGTACCCTGTGGCCCTCCACCTAGGGGCCTCTGACCCCAGCAAGCTACCCAGGGGTCCACATCTCTCCCTGGACTTGCAGTAGAGGCCCCAGGGTGCCCATTGGCCCTCCACCTAGGGGTCTCTGATCCCAGCAAGCTACCCAGGGGTCCACCTCTCTCCCTGGACTTGCAATAGAGGCCCCAGGGTGCCCCGTGACCCTCCACCTAGGGGCCTCTGACCCCAGCAAGCTACCCAGGGGTCCACCTCTCTCCCTAGACTTGCAGTATAGGCCCCTGGGTGCCCCCTGGCCCTCCACCTAGGGGCCTCTGACCCCAGCAAGCTACCCAGGGGTCCAGCTCTCTCCCTGGATTTGCAAGAGAGGCCCCAGGGTGCCCCCTTGCCCTCCACCCAGGGGCTACTGACCCCAGCAAGCTACCCAGGGCTCCACCTCTCTCCCTGGACTTGTAGTAGAGGCCCTAGGCTGCCCTCTGGCCCTCCACCTAGGGGCCTCTGACCCCAGCAAGCTACCCAGGGCTCCACCTCTCTCCCTGGACTTGCAGTAGAGGCCCCAGGTTGACCCTTAGCCCTCCACCTAGGGCCCTTTGACCCCAGCAAGCTACCCAGGGGTCCACCTCTCTCCCTGGACTTGCAGTATAGGCCACAGGGTGCCCCGTGGCCCTCCTTCTAGGGGCCTCTGACCCCAGCAAGCTACCCAGGGCTCCACCTCTCTCCCTGGACTTGCAGTAGAGGCCCCAGGGTGCCCATTGGCCTTCCACCTAGGGGTCTCTGACCCCAGCAAGCTACCGAAGGGTCCACCTCTCTCCCTGGACTTGCAGTAGACGCCCCTGGGTGACTCCTGGCCCTCCACCTAGGGCCCTCTGACCCCAGCAAGCTACCCAGTGGTCCAACTCTCTCCCTGGACTTGCAGTAGAGGCCCCAGGGTACCCCGTGGCCCTCCACCCAGGGGCCTCTGAACCCAGCAAGCTACCCAGGGGTCCACCTCTCTCCCTGGACTTATAGTAGATGCCCTACAGTGCCCCCTGGCCCTCCCCTTAGGGGCTACTGACCCCAGCAAGCTTCCCAGTGATTCACCTCTCTCCCTGGACTTGCAGTAGAGGCCCTAGGCTGCCCTCTGGCCCTCCACCTATTGGCCTCTGACCCCAGCAAGCTACCCAGGGCTTCACCTCTCTCCCTGGACTTGCAGTAGAGGCCCCATGGTGCCCATTGGCCCTCCACCTAGGGGCCTCTGACCCCAGCAAGCTACCGAGGGGTCCACTTCTCTCCCTGGACTTGCAGTATAGGCCACAGGGTGCCCCCTTGCCCTCCACCCAGGGGCTACTGGACCCAGCAAGCTACCCAGGGCTCCACCTCTCTCCCTGGACTTGCAGTAGAGGCCCCAGGGTACCCCGTGGCCCTCCACCTAGGGGCCTTTGACCCCAGCAAGCTACCAAGGGGTCCAGCTTTCTCCCTGGACTTGCAATAGAGGCCCGAGGGTGCCCCCTGGCCCTCCACCTAGGGGCCTCTGAGTCCAGCAAGCTACCCAGGGGTCCACATCTCTCCCTGGACTTGCAGTAGAGGCCCCAGGGTACCCCGTGGCCCTCCACCTAGGGGCCTCTGAACCCAGCAAGCTACATAGGGGTCCAGCTCCCTCCGTGGACTTGAAATAGAGGCCCCAGGGTGCCCCCTTGCCCTCCACCCAGGGGCTACTGACCCCAGCAAGCTACCCAGGGCTCCACCTCTCTCCCTGGACTTGCAGTAGAGGCCCTAGGCTGCCTTCTGGCCCTCCACCTAGGGGCCTTTGACCCCAGCAAGCTACCCAGGGCTCCACCTCTCTCCCTGGACTTGCAGTAGAGGCCCCAGGGTGCCCATTGGCCCTCCACCTAGGGGTCTCTGACCCCAGCAAGATACCGAGGGGTCCACCTCTCTCCCTGGACTTGCAGTACACGCCCCTGGGTGACCCCTGGCCCTCCACCTAGGGGCCTCTGACCCCAGCAAGCTACCCAGGGGTCCACCTCTCTCCCTGGACTTATAGTAGAGTTTCCAGGGTGCCCCCTGGCCCTTCACCTAGGGGCCTCTGAGTCCAGCAAGCTACCCAGGGGTCCACATCTCTCCCTGGACTTGCAGTAGAGGCCCCAGGGTACCCCCTGGCCCTCCAACTAGGGGCCTCTGACCCCAGCAAGCTACCCAGGGGTCCACCTCTCTCCTTGGACTTGCAGTATAGGCCCCAGGGTGCCCCCTGGCCCTCCACCTAGGGGCATCTGACCCCAGCAAGCTACCCAGGGGTCCACCTCTCTCCCTGGACTTGCAGTATAGGACCCAGGGTGCCCCCTGGCCCTCCAATTAGGGGCATCTAACACCAGCAAGCTACCCAGGGGTCCACCTCTCTCCCTGGACTTGCAGTATAGGCCCCAGGGTGCCCTCTGGCCCTCCACCTAGGGGCATCTGACACCAGCAAGCTACCCAGGGGTCCACCTCTCTCCCTGGACTTGCAGTATAGGCCCCAGTGTGCCCTCTGGCCCTCCACCTTGGGGCCTCTGACCCCAGCAAGCTACCCAGGGGTCCACATCTCTCCCTGGACTTGCAGTAGACGCCCCTGGGTGACTCCAGGCCCTCCACCTAGGGCCCTCTGACCCCAGCAAGCTACCCAGTGGTCCAACTCTCTCCCTGGACTTGCAGTAGAGGCCCCAGGGTTCCCCGTGGCCCTCCACCCAGGGGCCTCTGAACCCAGCAAGCTACCCAGGGGTCCACCTCTCTCCCTGGACTTATAGTAGATGCCCTACAGTGCCCCCTGGCCCTCCCCTTAGGGGCTACTGACCCCAGCAAGCTTCCCAGTGATTCACCTCTCTCCCTGGACTTGCAGTAGAGGCCCTAGGCTGCCCTCTGGCCCTCCACCTATTGGCCTCTGACCCCAGCAAGCTACCCAGGGCTTCACCTCTCTCCCTGGACTTGCAGTAGAGGCCCCATGGTGCCCATTGGCCCTCCACCTAGGGGCCTCTGACCCCAGCAAGCTACCGAGGGGTCCACCTCTCTCCCTGGACTTGCAGTATAGGCCACAGGGTGCCCCCTTGCCCTCCACCCAGGGGCTACTGGCCCCAGCAAGCTACCCAGGGCTCCACCTCTCTCCCTGGACTTGCAGTAGAGGCCCCAGGGTACCCCGTGGCCCTCCACCTAGGGGCCTTTGACCCCAGCAAGCTACCCAGGGGTCCAGCTTTCTCCCTGGACTTGCAATAGAGGCCCGAGGGTGCCCCCTGGCCCTCCACCTAGGGGCCTCTGAGTCCAGCAAGCTACCCAGGGGTCCACATCTCTCCCTGGACTTGCAGTAGAGGCCCCAGGGTACCCCGTGGCCCTCCACCTAGGGGCCTCTGAACCCAGCAAGCTACATAGGGGTCCAGCTCCCTCCGTGGACTTGAAATAGAGGCCCCAGGGTGCCCCCTTGCCCTCCACCCAGGGGCTACTGACCCCAGCAAGCTACCCAGGGCTCCACCTCTCTCCCTGGACTTGTAGTAGAGGCCCTAGGCTGCGTTCTGGCCCTCCACCTAGGGGCCTTTGACCCCAGCAAGCTACCCAGGGCTCCACCTCTCTCCCTGGACTTGCAGTAGAGGCCCCAGGGTGCCCATTGGCCCTCCACCTAGGGGTCTCTGACCCCAGCAAGCTACCGAGGGGTCCACCTCTCTCCCTGGACTTGCAGTAGACGCCCCTGGGTGACCCCTGGCCCTCCACCTAGGGGCCTCTGACCCCAGCAAGCTACCCAGGGGTCCACCTCTCTCCCTGGACTTATAGTAGAGTTTCCAGGGTGCCCCCTGGCCCTTCACCTAGGGGCCTCTGAGTCCAGCAAGCTACCCAGGGGTCCACATCTCTCCCTGGACTTGCAGTAGAGGCCCCAGGGTACCCCCTGGCCCTCCAACTAGGGGCCTCTGACCCCAGCAAGCTACCCAGGGGTCCACCTCTCTCCTTGGACTTGCAGTATAGGCCCCAGGGTGCCCCCTGGCCCTCCACCTAGGGGCATCTGACCCCAGCAAGCTACCCAGGGGTCCACCTCTCTCCCTGGACTTGCAGTATAGGACCCAGGGTGCCCCCTGGCCCTCCAATTAGGGGCATCTAACACCAGCAAGCTACCCAGGGGTCCACCTCTCTCCCTGGACTTGCAGTATAGGCCCCAGGGTGCCCTCTGGCCCTCCACCTAGGGGCATCTGACACCAGCAAGCTACCCAGGGGTCCACCTCTCTCCCTGGACTTGCAGTATAGGCCCCAGTGTGTCCTCTGGCCCTCCACCTTGGGGCCTCTGACCCCAGCAAGCTACCCAGGGGTCCACATCTCTCCCTGGACTTGCAGTAGACGCCCCTGGGTGACTCCTGGCCCTCCACCTAGGGCCCTCTGACCCCAGCAAGCTACCCAGTGGTCCAACTCTCTCCCTGGACTTGCAGTAGAGGCCCCAGGGTACCCCGTGGCCCTCCACCCAGGGGCCTCTGAACCCAGCAAGCTACCCAGGGGTCCACCTCTCTCCCTGGACTTATAGTAGATGCCCTACAGTGCCCCCTGGCCCTCCACTTAGGGGCTACTGACCCCAGCAAGCTTCCCAGTGATTCACCTCTCTCCCTGGACTTGCAGTAGAGGCCCTAGGCTGCCCTCTGGCCCTCCACCTATTGGCCTCTGACCCCAGCAAGCTACCCAGGGCTTCACCTCTCTCCCTGGACTTGCAGTAGAGGCCCCATGGTGCCCATTGGCCCTCCACCTAGGGGCCTCTGACCCCAGCAAGCTACCGAGGGGTCCACCTCTCTCCCTGGACTTGCAGTATAGGCCACAGGGTGCCCCCTTGCCCTCCACCCAGGGGCTACTGGCCCCAGCAAGCTACCCAGGGCTCCACCTCTCTCCCTGGACTTGCAGTAGAGGCCCCAGGGTACCCCGTGGCCCTCCACCTAGGGGCCTTTGACCCCAGCAAGCTACCCAGGGGTCCAGCTTTCTCCCTGGACTTGCAATAGAGGCCCGAGGGTGCCCCCTGGCCCTCCACCTAGGGGCCTCTGAGTCCAGCAAGCTACCCAGGGGTCCACATCTCTCCCTGGACTTGCAGTAGAGGCCCCAGGGTACCCCGTGGCCCTCCACCTAGGGGCCTCTGAACCCAGCAAGCTACATAGGGGTCCAGCTCCCTCCGTGGACTTGAAATAGAGGCCCCAGGGTGCCCCCTTGCCCTCCACCCAGGGGCTACTGACCCCAGCAAGCTACCCAGGGGTCCACCTCTCTCCCTGGACTTGCAGTATAGGCCCCAGGGTGCCCTCTGGCCCTCCACCTAGGGGCATCTGACACCAGCAAGCTACCCAGGGGTCCACCTCTCTCCCTGGACTTGCAGTATAGGCCCCAGTGTGCCCTCTGGCCCTCCACCTTGGGGCCTCTGACCCCAGCAAGCTACCCAGGGGTCCACATCTCTCCCTGGACTTGCAGTAGAGGCCCCAGGGTACCCCGTGGCCCTCCACCTAGGGACCTCTGACCCCAGCAAGCTACCCAGGGGCCTACCTATCTCCCTTGACTTGCAGTAGAGTCCCCAGGGTGCCCCATGGCCCTCCACCTTGGGCCCTCTGACCCCAGCAAGCTACCCAGGGCTCCAACTCTCTCCCTGGACTTGCAGTATAGGCCCCAGGGTGCCCCCTGGTCCTCCACCTAGGGGCCCCTGACCCAAGCAAGCTGCCCTGGGGTCCACCTCTCTCCCTGGACTTGCAATAGAGGACCCAGGGTGCCCCTTGGCCCTCCACCTAGGGGCCTCTGACCCCAGAAAGCTACCCAGGGGTCCACCTCTCTCCATAGACTTGCAGACTATGCCCCAGGGTGACCCTTGGCCCTCCACTTATGGGCCTCTGACCCCAGCAAGCTACCCAGTGGCCTACCTATCTCCCTGGACTTGAAGTAGAGTCCCCAGGGTGTCCCATGGCCCTCCACCTAGGACCCTCTGACCCCAGCAAGCTACCCAGGGGTCCACCTCTCTCCCTAGACTTGCAGACTAGGCCCCATGGTGACCCTTGGCCCTCCACCTAGGGGCCTCTGACCCCAGCATGCTGCCCAGGGGCCTGCCTATCTCCCTGGACTTGCAGTAGTGTCCCCAGGGTGCCCCATGGCCCTCCACGTAGGGCCCTCTGACCCCAGCAAGCTACCCAGGGGTCCAACTCTCTCCCTGGACTTGCAAGAGAGGCCCCAGGGTACCCTGTGGCCCTCCACCCAGGGGCCTCTGAACCCAGCAAGCTACCCAGGGGTCCACCTCTCTCCCTGGACTTGCAATAGAGGCCCCAGGGTGCCCCCTGGCCCTCCCCCTAGGGGCCTCTGACACCAGCAAGCTTCCCAGTGGTCCATCTCTCTCCCTAGACTTGCAGTAGAGGCCCCAGGGTGACCCTTGGCCCTCCACCTAGGGACCTCTGACCCCAGCAAGCTACCCAGGGGCCTACCTATTTCCCTGGACTTGCAGTAGAGTCCCCAGGGTGCCCCATGGCTCTCCACCTTGGGCCCTCTGACCCCAGCAAGCTACCCAGGGCTCCAACTCTCTCCCTGGACTTGCAGTATAGGCCCCAGGGTGCCCCCTGGTCCTCCACCTAGGGGCCCCTGACCCAAGCAAGCTGCCCAGGGGTCCACCTCTCTCCCTGGACTTGCAATAGAGGCCCCTGGGTGCCCCTTGGCCCTCCACCTAGGGGCCTCTGACCCAAGAAAGCTACCCAGGGGTCCACCTCTCTCCCTAGACTTGCAGAAAAGGAACCAGGGTGACCCTTGGCCCTCCACCTAGGGGCCTGTGACCCCAGCAAGCTACCCAGGGGCCTACCTATCTCCCTGGACTTGCAGTAGAGTCCCCATGGTGCCCCATGGCCCTCCACCTAGGGCCCTCTTACCCCAGCAAGCTACCCAGGGCTCCAACTCTCTCCCTGGACTAGCAGTATAGGCCCCAGGGTGCCCCCTGGTCCTCCACCTAGGGGCCCCTGACCCAAGAGAGCTGCCCAGAGGTCCACCTCTCTCCCTGGACTTGCAATAGAGGCCCCTGGGTACCCTGTGGCCCTCCACCTAGGGGCCTCTGAACCCAGCAAGCTACCCAGGGGTCCAGCTCTCTCCCTGGAATTGCAATATAGGCCCCAGGGTGCCCCCTTGCCCTCCACCCAGGGGCTACTGACCCCAGCAAGCTACCCAGGGCTCCACCTCTCTCCCTGGACTTGTAGTAGAGGCCCTAGGCTGCCCTCTGGCCCTCCACTTAGGGGCCTCTGACCCCAGCAAGCTACCCAGGGCTCCACCTCTCTCCCTGGACTTGCAGTAGAGGCCGCAGGGTGCCCATTGGCCCTCCACCCAGGGGGTCTCTGACCCCAGCAAGCTACCCAGGGGTCCACCTCTCTCCCTGGACTTGCAATAGAGGCCCCAGGGTGCCCCGTGACCCTCCACCTAGGGGCCTCTGACCTCAGCAAGCTACCCAGGGGTCCACATCTCTCCGTGGACTTGCAGTAGACGCCGCTGGGTGCCCCCTGGCCCTCCACCTAGGGGCCTCTGACCCCAGCAAGCTACCCAGGGGTCCACCTCTCTCCCTAGACTTGCAGAAAAGGCCCCAGGGTGACCCTTGACCCTCCACCTAGGGACCTCTGACCCCAGCAAGCTACGCAGGGGACTACCTATCTCCCTGGACTTGCAGTAGAGTCCCCAGGGTGCCCCATGGCCCTCCACCTTGGGCCCTCTGACCCCAGCAAGCCACCCAGGGCTCCAACTCTCTCCCTGGACTTATAGTAGAGGCCCTACGTTGTCCCCTGGCCCTCCCCTTAGGGGCTACTGACCCCAGCAAGCTTCCCAGTGATTCACCTCTCTCCCTGGACTTGCAGTAGAGGCCCCAGGGTGCCCCCTTGCCCTCCACCTAGGGGCCTCCGAACCCAGCAAACTACCCAGGGGTCCAGCTCTCTCCCTGGACTTGCAATAGAGGCCCCAGGGAGCCCTCTTGCCCTCCACCCAAGGGCTACTGACCCCAGCAAGCTACCCAGGGCTCCACCTCTCTCCCTGGACTTGTAGTAGAGGCCCTAGGCTGCCCTCTGGCCCTCCACCTAGGGGCCTCTGACCCCAGCAAGCTACCGAGGGGTCCATCTCTCTTCCTGGACTTGCAATAGAGGCCCCAGGGTGCCCCCTGACCCTCCACCTAGGGGCCTCTGACCCAGCAAGCTACCCAGGGGTCCACATCTCTACCTGGACTTGCAGTAGACGCCCCTGGGTGCCCCCTGGCCCTCCACCTAGGGGCCTCTGATCCCAGCAAGCTACCCAGGGCTCCACCTCTCTCCCTGGACTTATAGTAGAGGCCCCAGGGTGCCCCCTGGCCCTCCACCTAGGGGCCTCTGACCCCAGCGAACTACCCAGGGGTCCACCTCTCTTCCTGGACTTGCAGTAGAGTCCCCAGGGTGCCCCATGGCCCTCCACCTAGGGCCCTCTGACCCCAGCAAGCTACCCAGGGCTCCAACTCTCTCCCTGGACTTGCAGTATAGGCCCCAGGGTGCCCCCTGGTCCTCCACCTAGGGGCCTCTGACCCTAGCAAACTACCCAGGGGTCCACCTCTCTCCCTGGACTTGCAGTAGAGGCCCCAGGGTGACCCTTGGCCCTCCACCTAGGGGTCTCTGACCCCAGCAAGCTACCCAGGGCTCCAACTCTCTCCCTGGACTTGCAGTATAGGCCTCAGGGTGCCCCCTTGTCCTCCACCTAGGGGCCCCTGACCCAAGCAAGCTGCCCAGGGGTCCACCTCTCTCCCTGGAAGTGCAATAGAGGCCCCAGGGTGCCTCTTGGTCCTCCACCTAGGGGCCTCTGACCCTAGCAAACTACCCAGGGGTCCACCTCTCTCCCTGGACTTGAAGTAGAGGCCCCAGGGTGCCCCTTGGCCCTCCACCTAGGGGCCTCTGTCCCCAGAAAGCTACCCAGGGGTCCACCTCTCTCCCTAGACTTGCAGACTAGGCCCCAGGGTGACCCTTGGCCCTTCACCTAGGGGTTTCTGAACCCAGCAAGCTGCCCAGGTGCCTGCCTATATCCCTGGACTTGCAGTAGAGTCCCCAGGGTGCCCCATGGCCCTCCACCTAGGGCCCTCTGACCCCAGCAAGCTACCCAGGGGTCCACATCTCTCCCTGGACTTGCAGTATAGGCCACAGGGTGCCCCCTTGCCCTCCACCTAGGGGCCTCTGACCCCAGCAAGCTACCCAGGGCTCCACTTCTCTCCCTCGACTTGCAGTAGAGGCCCCAGGGTGCCCCCTTGCCCTCCACCTAGGGGCCTCCGAACGCAGCAAACTACCCAGGGGACCAGCTCTCTCCCTGGACTTGCAATAGAGGCCCCAGGGTGCCCTCTTGCCCTCCACCCAACGGCTACTGACCCCAGCAAGCTACCCAGGGCTCCACCTCTCTCCCTGGACTTGTAGTAGAGGCCCTAGGCTGCCCTCTGGCCCTCCACCTAGGGGCCTCTGACCCCAGCAAGCTACCCAGGGCTCCACCTCTCTCCCTGGACATGCAGTAGAGGCCCCAGGGTGCCCCGTGGCCCTCCACCTAGGGGCTTCTGACCCCAGCAAGCTACCCAGGGGTCCAAATCTCTCTTTGGACTTGCAGTGGAGGCCCCTGGGTGTCCCCTGGCCCTCCACCTAGGGGCCTCTGACCCCAGCAAGCTACCCGGGGGTCCAGCTCACTCCCTGGACTTGCAATAGAGGCCCCAGTGTGCCCCCTTGCCCTCCACCCAGGGGCTACTGACCCCAGCAAGCTACTCTGGGCTCCAACTCTCTCCCTGGACTTGTAGTAGAGGCCCTAGGCTGCCCTCTGGCCCTCCACCTAGGGGCCTCTGACCCCAGCAAGCTACCCAAGGCTTCACCTCTCTCCCTGGACTTGCAGAAGAGGCCCCAGGGTGCCCTTTGGCCCTCCACCTAGGGGCCTCTGACCCCAGCAAGCTACCAAGGGGTCCACCTCTCTCCCTGGACTTGCAGTAGAGGCCCCAGGGTGCCTCTTGGCCCTCCACCTAGGGGCCTCTGACCCCAGCAAGCTACCCAGAGGTCCACATCTCTCCCTGGACTTGCAGTAGAGGCCCCAGGGTACCCCATGGCCCTCCACCTAGGGGCCTCTGAACCCAGCAAGCTACCCAGGGGTCCAGCTCTCTCCCTGGACTTGCAATAGAGGCGCCAGGGTGCCCCCTTGCCCTCCACCCAGGGGCTACTGACCCCAGCAAGCTACCCAGGGCTCCACCTCTCTCCCTGGACTTGTAGTAGAGGCCCTAGGCTGCCCTCTGGCCCTCCACCTAGGGGCCTCTGAGCCCAGAAAGCTACCCAGGGGTCCACCTCTCTCCCTAGACTTGCAGACTAGGCCCCAGGGTGCCCCTTGGCCCTCCACCTAGGGGCTTCTGACCCCAGCAAGCTGCCCAGGGGCCTGCCTATCTCCCTGGACTTGCAGTAGAGTCCCCAGAGTGCCCCATGGCGCTCCACCTTGGGCCCTCTGACCCCAGCAAGCTACCCAGGGCTCCAACTCTCTCCCTGGACCTGCAGTATAGGCCCCAGGGTGCCCCCTGGTCCTTCACCTAGGGGCCCCTGACCCAAGCAAGCTGCCCAGAGGTCCACCTCTCTCCCTGGACTTGCAATAGAGGCCCCAGGGTGCCCCATGGCCCTCCCCCTAGGGGCCTCTGACACCAGCAAGCTTCCTAGGGCTCCAACTCTCTCCCTGGACTTGCAGTATAGGCCCCAGGGTGCCCCCTGGTCCTCCACCTAGGGGCTACTGACCCAAGCAAGCTGCCCAGGGGTCCACCTCTCTCAATGGACTTGCAATAGAGGCCCCAGGGTGCCCCTTGGCCCTCCACCTAGGGGCCTCTGACCCCAGCAAGCTACCCAGGGGTCCACCTCTCTCCCTAGACTTGCTGACTAGGCCCCAGGGTGACCCTTGGCCCTCCACCTAGGGGCCTCTGACCCCAGCAAGCTACCCAGGGGCCTACCTATCTCCCTGATCTTGCAGTAGAGTCCCCATGGTGCCCCATGGCCCTCCACCTAGGGCCCTCTGACCCCAGCAAGCTACCCAGGGCTCCAACTCTCTCCCTGGACTAGCAGTATAGGCCCCAGGGCGCCCCCTGGTCCTTCACCTAGGGGCCCCTGACCCAAGCAAGCTGCCCAGATGTCCACCTCTCTCCCTGGACTTGCAATAGAGGCCCCAGGGTGCCCCCTGGCCCTCCCCCTAGGGGCCTCTGACCCCAGCAAGCTACCCAGGGGTCCACCTCTCTCCCTGGACTTTTAGTAGAGGCCCCGGGGTGCCCACTGGCCCTCCACCTAGGGGCCTCTGACCCCAGCAAACTACCCAGGGGTCCACCTCTCTTCCTTGACTTGCAGTAGAGGCCCTACGGTGCCCCCTGGCCCTCCCCCTAGGGGCCTCTGACACCAGCAAGCTTCCCAGTGGTCCACCTCTCTCTCTGGACTTGCAATAGAGGCCCCAGGGTGCCCCCTGGCCCTCCCCCTAGGGGCCTCTGACACCAGCAAGCTTCCCAGTGGTCCACCTCACTCCCTGGACTTGCAGTAGAGGCCCCAGGGTGACCCTTGGCCCTCCACCTAGGGACCTCTGACCCCAGCAAGCTACCCAGGGGCCTACCTATCTCCCTGGACTTGCAGTAGAGTCCCCAGGGTGCCCCATGGCCCTCCACCTTGGGCCCTCTGACCCCAGCAAGCTACCCAGGGCTCCAACTCTCTCCCTGGACTTGCAGTATAGGCCCCAGGGTGCCCCCTGGTCCTTCACCTGGGGGCCCCTGACCCAAGCAAGCTGCCCAGAGGTCCACCTCTCTCCCTGGACTTGCAATAGAGGCCCCAGGGTGCCCCTTGGCCCTCCACCTAGGGGCCTCTGACCCCAGAAAGCTACCCAGGGGTCCACCTCTCTCCCTAGACTTGCAGACTAGGCCCCAGGGTGACCCTTGGCCCTCCACCTAGGGGCCTCTGACCCCAGCAAGCTACCCAGGGCTCCACCTCTCTCCCTGGACTTGTAGTAGAGGCCCTAGGCTGCCCTCTGGCCCTCCACCTAGGGGCCTCTGACCCCAGCAAGCTACCCAGGGCTCCACCTCTCTCCCTGGACTTGCAGTAGAGGCCCCAGGGTACCCCGTGGCCCTCCACCTAGGGCCCTTTGACCCCAGCAAGCTACCCAGGGGTCCACCTCTCTCCCTGGACTTGCAGTATAGGCCACAGGGTGCCCCCTTGCCCTCCACCTAGGGGCCTCTGACCCCAGCAAGCTACCCAGGGCTCCACCTCTCTCCCTGGACTTGCAGTAGAGACCCCAGGGTGCCCCCTTGCCCTCCACCCAGGGGCTACTGGCCCCAGCAAGCTACACAGGGGTCTACCTCTCTCCCTGGACTTGCAGTATAGGCCACAGGGTGCCCCCTTGCCCTCCACCTAGGGGCCTCTGACCCCAGCAAGCTACCCAGGGCTCCACCTCTCTCCCTGGACTTGCAGTAGAGACCCCAGGGTGCCCCCTTGCCCTCCACCCAGGGGCTACTGGCCCCAGCAAGCTACCCAGGGCTCCACCTCTCTCCCTGGACTTGCAGTAGAGGCCCCAGGGTACCCCGTGGCCCTCCACCTAGGGGCCTCTGACCCCAGCAAGCTACCCAGGGGTCCAGCTTTCTCCCTGGACTTGCAATAGAGGCCCCAGGGTGCCCCCTGGCCCTCCACCTAGGGGCCTCTGAGTCCAGCAAGCTACCCAGGGGTCCACATCTCTCCCTGGACTTGCAGTAGAGGCCCCAGGGTACCACGTGGCCCTCCACCTAGGGGCCTCTGAACCCAGCAAGCTACCCAGGGGTCCAACTCTCTCCCTGGACTAGCAGTATAGGCCACAGGGTGCCCCCTGGTCCTCCACCTAGGGGCCCCTGACCCAAGCAAGCTGCCCAGAGGTCCACCTCTCTCCCTGGACTTGCAATAGAGGCCCCAGGGTGCCCACTGGCCCTCCACCTAGGGGCCTCTGACCCCAGCAAGCTACCCAGGGGTCCACCTCTCTCCCTGGACTTATAGTAGAGTTTCCAGGGTGCCCCCTGGCCGTCCACCTAGGGGCGTCTGAGTCCAGCAAGCTACCCAGGGGTCCACATCTCTCCCTGGACTTGCAGTAGAGGCCCCAGGGTACCCCCTGGCCCTCCAACTAGGGGCCTCTGACCCCAGCAAGCTACCCAGGGGTCCACCTCTCTCTTTGGACTTGCAGTATAGGCCCCAGGGTGCCCCCTGGCCCTCCACCTAGGGGCATCTGACCCCAGCAAGCTACCCAGGGGTCCACCTCTCTCCCTGGACTTGCAGTATAGGACCCAGGGTGCCTTCTGGCCCTCCAACTAGGGGCATCTAACACCAGCAAGCTACCCAGGGGTCCACCTCTCTCCCTGGACTTGCAGTATAGGCCCCAGGGTGCCCTCTGGCCCTCCACCTAGGGGCATCTGACACCAGCAAGCTACCCAGGGGTCCACCTCTCTCCCTGGACTTGCAGTATAGGCCCCAGTGTGCCCTCTGGCCCTCCACCTAGGGGCCTCTGACCCCAGCAAGCTACCCTGGAGTCCACCTCTCTTCCTGGACTTGCAGTAGAGGCCCCAGGGTGCCCCTTGGCCCTCCATCTAGGGGCCTCTGACCCCAGCAAGCTACCGAGGGGTCCACCTCTCTCCCTGGACATGCAGTAGAGGCCCCAGGGTGCCCGTGGCCCTCCACCTAGGGGCTTCTGACCCCAGCAAGCTACCCAGGGGTCCACATCTCTCTTTGGACTTGCAGTGGAGGCCCCTGGGTGTCCCCTGGCCCTCCACCTAGGGGCTTCTGACCCTAGCAAGCTACCCGGGGGTCCAGCTCACTCCCTGGACTTGCAATAGAGGCCCCAGGGTGCCCCCTTGCCCTCCACCCAGGGGCTACTGACCCCAGCAAGCTACTCAGGGCTCCAACTCTCTCCCTGGACTTGTAGTAGAGGCCCTAGGCTGCCCTCTGGCCCTCCACCTAGGGGCCTCTGACCCCAGCAAGCTACCCAAGGCTTCACCTCTCTCCCTGGACTTGCAGAAGAGGCCCCAGGGTGCCCTTTGGCCCTCCACCTAGGGGCCTCTGACCCCAGCAAGCTACCGAGGGGTCCACCTCTCTCCCTGGACTTGCAGTAGAGGCCCCAGGGTGCCTCTTTGCCCTCCACCTAGGGGCCTCTGACCCCAGCAAGCTACCCAGAGGTCCACATCTCTCCCTGGACTTGCAGTAGAGGCCCCAGGGTACCCCATGGCCCTCCACCTAGGGGCCTCTGAACCCAGCAAGCTACCCAGGGGTCCAGCTCTCTCCCTGGACTTGCAGTAGAGGCGCCAGGGTGCCCGCTTGCCCTCCACCCAGGGGCTACTGACCCCAGCAAGCTACCCAGGGCTCCACCTCTCTCCCTGGACTTGTAGTAGAGGCCCTAGGCTGCCCTCTGGCCCTCCACCTAGGGGCCTCTGACCCCAGAAAGCTACCCAGGGGTCCACCTACTGCCTAGACTTGCAGACTAGGCCCCAGGGTGCCCCTTGGCCCTCCACCTAGGGGCTTCTGACCCCAGCAAGCTGCCCAGGGGCCTGCCTATCTCCCTGGACTTGCAGTAGAGTCCCCAGGGTGCCCCATGGCCCTCCACCTTGGGCCCTCTGACCCCAGCAAGCTACCCAGGGCTCCAACTCTCTCCCTGGACTTGCAGTATAGGCCCCAGGGTGCCCCCTGGTCCTTCACCTAGGGGCCCCTGACCCAAGCAAGCTGCCCAGAGGTCCACCTCTCTCCCTGGACTTGCAATAGAGGCCCCAGGGTGCCCCCTGGCCCTCCCCTAGGGGCCTCTGACACCAGCAAGCTTCCTAGGGCCCCAACTCTCTCCCTGGACTTGCAGTATAGGCCCCAGGGTGCCCCCTGGTCCTCCACCTAGGGGCCCCTGACACAAGCAAGCTGCCCAGGGGTCCACCTCTCTCACTGGACTTGCAATAGAGGCCCCAGGGTGCCCCTTGGCCCTCCACCTAGGGGCCTCTGACCCCAGAAAGCTACCCAGGGGTCCACCTCTCTCCCTAGACTTGCAGACTAGTCCCAGGGTGACCCTTGGCCCTCCACCTAGGGGCCTCTGACCCCAGCAAGCTACCCAGGGGCCTACCTATCTCCCTGATCTTGCAGTAGAGTCCCCATGGTGCCCCATGGCCCTCCACCTAGGGCCCTCTGACCCCAGCAAGCTACCCAGGGCTCCAACTCTCTCCCTGGACTAGCAGTATAGGCCCCAGGGTGCCCCCTGGTCCTTCACCTAGGGGCCCCTGACCCAACCAAGCTGCCCAGATGTCCACCTCTCTCCCTGGACTTGCAATAGAGGCCCCAGGGTGCCCCCTGGCCCTCCCCCTAGGGGCCTCTTACCCCAGCAAGCTACCCAGGGGTCCATCTTTCTCCCTGGACTTTTAGTAGAGGCCCCGGGGTGCCCCCTGGCCCTCCACCTAGGTGCCTCTGACCCCAGCAAACTACCCAGGGGTCCACCTCTCTTCCTTGACTTGCAGTATAGGCCCCAGGGTGCCCCCTGGTCCTCCACCTAGGAGCCCCTGACCCAAGCAAGCTGCCCAGGGGTCCACCTCTCTCCCTGGACTTGCAATAGAGGCCCCAGGGTGCCCCTTGGCCCTCCACCTAGGGGCCTCTGACCCCAGAAAGCTACCCAGGGGTCCACCTCTCTCCCTAGACTTGCAGACTAGGCCCCAGGTGACCCTTGGCCCTCCACCTAGGGGCCTCTGACCCCAGCAAGCTACCCAGGGCTCCACCTCTCTCCCTGGACTTGTAGTAGAGGCCATAGGCTGCCATCTGGCCCTCCACCTAGGGGCCTCTGACCCCAGCAAGCTACCCAGGGCTCCACCTCTCTCCCTGGACTTGCAGTCGAGGCCCCAGGTTGACCCTTGGCCCTTCACCTAGGGCCCTTTGACCCCAGCAAGCTACCCAGGGGTCCACCTCTCTCCCTGGACTTGCAGTATAGGCCCCAGGGTGCCCCCTTGCCCTCCACCTAGGGGCCTCTGACCCCAGCAAGCTACCCAGGGCTCCACCTCTCTCCCTGGACTTGCAGTAGAGACCCCAGGGTGCCCCCTTGCCCTCCACCCAGGGGCTACTGGCCCCAGCAAGCTACCCAGGGCTCCACCTCTCTCCCTGGACTTGCAGTAGAGGCCCCAGGGTACCCCGTGGCCCTCCACCTAGGGCCCTTTGACCCCAGCAAGCTACCCAGGGGTCCACCTCTCTCCCTGGACTTGCAGTATAGGCCACAGGGTGCCCCCTTGCCCTCCACCTAGGGGCCTCTGACCCCAGCAAGCTACCCAGGGCTCCACCTCCCTCCCTGGACTTGCAGTAGAGACCCCAGTGTGCCCCCTTGCCCTCCACCCAGGGGCTACTGGCCCCAGCAAGCTACCCAGGGCTCCACCTCTCTCCCTGGACTTGCAGTAGAGGCCCCAGGGTACCCCGTGGCCCTCCACCTAGGGGCCTCTGACCCCAGCAAGCTACCGAGAGGTCCACCTGTCTCCCTGGACTTGCAGTAGACGCCCCTGGGTGCCCCCTGGCCCTCCACCTAGGGGCCTCTGATCCCAGCAAGCTACCCAGGGCTCCACCTCTCTCCCTGGACTTATAGTAGAGGCCCCAATGTGCCCCCTGGCCCTCCACCTAGGGGCCTCAGACCCCAGCAAACTACCCAGGGGTCCACCTCTCTTCCTGGACTTGCAGTAGAGTCCCCAGGGTGACCCTTGGCCCTCCACCTAGGGGTCTCTGACCCCAGCAAGCTACCCAGGGGTCCACATCTCTCCCTGGACTTGCAGTAGAGGCCCCAGGGTACCCCCTGGCCCTCCAACTAGGGGCCTCTGACCCCAGCAAGCTACCCAGGGGTCCACCTCTCTCTTTGGACTTGCAGTATAGGCCCCAGGGTGCCCCCTGGCCCTCCACCTAGGGGCATCTGACCCCAGCAAGCTACCCAGGGGTCCACCTCTCTCCCTGGACTTGCAGTATAGGACCCAGGGTGCCCCCTGGCCCTCCAACTAGGGGCATCTAACACCAGCAAGCTACCCAGGGGTCCACCTCTCTCCCTGGACTTGCAGTATAGGCCCCAGGGTGCCCTCTGGCCCTCCACCTAGGGGCATCTGACACCAGCAAGCTACCCAGGGGTCCACCTCTCTCCCTGGACTTGCAGTATAGGCCCCAGTGTGCCCTCTGGCCCTCCACCTAGGGGCCTCTGACCCCAGCAAGCTACCCAGAGGTCCACATCTCTCCCTGGACTTGCAGTAGAGGCCCCAGGGTACCCCATGGCTCTCCACTTAGGGGCCTCTGAACCCAGCAAGCTACCCAGGGGTCCAGCTCTCTCCCTGGACTTGCAATAGAGGCCCCAGGGTGCCCCCTTGCCCTTCACCCAGGGGCTACTGACCCCAGCAAGCTACCCAGGGGCCTACCTATCTCCCTGGACTTGCAGTTGAGTCCCCAGGGTGCCCCATGACCCTCCACCCAGGGCCCTCTGACCCCAGCAAGCTACCCTGGGCTCCAACTCTCTCCCTGGACTTGCAGTAAAGGCCCCATGGTGCCCCCTGGTCCTCCACCTAGGGGCCCCTGACCCAAGCAAGCTGCCCAGGGGTCCACCTCTCTCCCTGGACTTGCAATAGAGGCCCATGGGTGCCCCCTGGCCCTCCCCCTAGGTGCCTCTGACACCAGCAAGCTTCCCAGTGGTCCACATCTCTCCCTAGACTTGCAGTAGAGGCCCCAGGGTGACCCTTGGCCCTCCACCTAGGGGCCTCTGACCCCAGCAAGCTACCCAGGGGCCTACCTATCTCCCTGGACTTGCAGTAGAGTTCCCAGGGTGCCCAATGGCCCTCCAACTAGGGCCCTCTGACCCAAGCAAGCTGCCCAGGGGTCCACCTCTCTCCCTGGACTTGCAAGAGAGGCCCCAGGGTGGCCCTTGGCCCTCCACCTAGGGGCCTCTGACCCCAGAAAGCTACCCAGGGGTCCACCCCTCTCCCTAGACTTGCAGACTAGGCCCCAGGGTGACCCTTGGCCCTCCACCTAGGGGCCTCTGACCCCAGCAAGCTGCCCAGGGGCCTGCCTATCTCCCTGGACTTGCAGTAGAGTCCCCAGGGTGCCCCATGGCCCTCCACCTAGGGCCCTCTGACCCCAGCAAGCTACCCAGGGGTCCACCTCTCTCCCTGGACTTGCAGTATAGGCCACAGGGTGCCCCCTTGCCCTCCACCTAGGGGCCTCTGACCCCAGCAAGCTACCCAGGGCTCAACTTCTCTCCCTGGACTTGCAGTAGAGGCCGAAGGGTGCCCCCTTGCCCTCCACCCAGGGACTACTGACCCCAGCAAGCTACCCAGGGCTCCAACTCTCTCCCTGGACTTGCAGTAGAGGCCCCAGGGTACCCCGTGGCCCTCCACCTAGGGGCCTCTGAGTCCAGCAAGCTACCCAGGGGTCCACCTCTCTCCCTGGACTTGCAGTAGAGGCCCGAGGGTACCCCGTGGCCCTCCACCTTGGGGCCTCTGAACCCAGCAAGCTACCCAGGGGTCCAGCTCTCTCCCTGGACTTGCAGTATAGACCCCAGGGTGCCCCCTGGTCCTCCACCTAGGGGCCCCTGACCCAAGAAAGCTGCCCAGGGGTCCACCTCTCTCCCTGGACTTGTAGTAGAGGCCCTAGGCTGCCCTCTGGCCCTCCACCTAGGGGCCTCTGACCCCAGCAAGCTACCGAGAGGTCCACCTGTCTCCCTGGACTTGCAGTAGACGCCCCTGGGTGCCCCCTGGCCCTCCACCTAGGGGCCTCTGATCCCAGCAAGCTACCCAGGGCTCCACCTCTCTCCCTGGACTTATAGTAGAGGCCCCAGGGTGCCCCCTGGCCCTCCACCTAGGGGCCTCAGACCCCAGCAAACTACCCAGGGGTCCACCTCTCTTCCTGGACTTGCAGTAGAGTCCCCAGGGTGACCCTTGGCCCTCCACCTAGGGGTCTCTGACCCCAGCAAGCTACCCAGGGGTCCACATCTCTCCCTGGACTTGCAGTAGAGGCCCCAGGGTACCCCCCTGGCCCTCCAACTAGGGGCCTCTGACCCCAGCAAGCTACCCAAGGGTCCACCTCTCTCTTTGGACTTGCAGTATAGGCCCCAGGGTGCCCCCTGGTCCTCCACCTAGGGGCCCCTGACCCAAGCAAGCTGCCCAGGGGTCCACCTCTCTCCCTGGACTTGCAATAGAGGCCCCAGGGTGCCCCTTGGCCCTCCACCTAGGGGCCTCTGACCCCAGAAAGCTACCCAGGGGTCCACCTCTCTCCATAGACTTGCAGACTATGCCCCAGGGTGACCCTTGGCCCTCCACTTATGGGCCTCTGACCCCAGCAAGCTACCCAGTGGCCTACCTATCTCCCTGGACTTGAAGTAGAGTCCCCAGGGTGTCCCATGGCCCTCCACCTAGGGCCCTCTGACCCCAGCAAGCTACCCAGGGGTCCACCTCTCTCCCTAGACTTGCAGACTAGGCCCCATGGTGACCCTTGGCCCTCCACCTAGGGGCCTCTGACCCCAGCATGCTGCCCAGGGGCCTGCCTATCTCCCTGGACTTGCAGTAGTGTCCCCAGGGTGCCCCATGGCCCTCCACGTAGGGCCCTCTGACCCCAGCAAGCTACCCAGGGGTCCAACTCTCTCCCTGGACTTGCAGTAGAGGCCCCAGGGTACCCTGTGGCCCTCCACCCAGGGGCCTCTGAACCCAGCAAGCTACCCAGGGGTCCACCTCTCTCCCTGGACTTATAGTAGAGGCCCTACGGTGCCCCCTGGCCCTCCCCTTAGGGGCTACTGACCCCAGCAAGCTTCCCAGTGATTCACCTCTCTCCCTGGACTTGCAGTAGAGGCCCTAGGCTGCCCTCTGGCCCTCCACCTATTGGCCTCTGACCCCAGCAAGCTACCCAGGGCATCACCTCTCTCCCTGGACTTGCAGTAGAGGCCCCAGGGTGCCCATTGGCCCTCCACCTAGGGGCCTCTGACCCCAGCAAGCTACCGAGGGGTCCACCTCTCTCCCTGGACTTGCAGTATAGGCCACAGGGTGCCGCCTTGCCCTCCACCTAGGGGCCTCTGAACCCAGCAAGCTACCCAGGGCTCCACCTCTCTCCCTGGACTTGCAGCAGAGGCCCCAGGGTGCCCCCTTGCCCTCCACCCAGGGGCTACTGACCCCACCAAGCTACCCATGGCTCCACCTCTCTCCCTGAACTTGCAGTAGAGGCCCCAGGGTACCCCGTGGCCCTCCACCTAGTGGCCTCTGACCCCAGCAAGCTACCCAGGGGTCCACATCTCTCCCTGGACTTGCAGTAGAGGCCCCAGGGTACCCCGTGGCCCTCCTCCTAGGGGCCTCTGAACCCAGCAAGCTACCCAGGGGTCCAGCTCTCTCCCTGGAATTGCAATAGAGGCCCCAGGGTGCCCCCTTTCCCTCCATCCAGGGGCTACTGACCCCAGCAAGCTACCCAGGGCTCCACCTCTCTCCCTGGACTTGTAGTAGAGGTCCTAGGCTGCCCTCTGGCCCTCCACTTAGAGGCCTCTGACCCCAGCAAGCCACCCAGGGCTCCACCTCTCTCCCTGGACTTGCAGTAGGGGCCGCAGGGTGCCCATTGGCCCTCCACCTAGGGGTCTCTAACCCCAGCAAGCTACCGAGGGGTCCACCTCTCTCCCTGGACTTGCAATAGAGGCCCCAGGGTGCCCATCGACCCTCCACCTAGGGGCCTCTGACCTCAGCAAGCTACCCAGGGGTCCACATCTCTCCGTGGACTTGCAGTAGACGCCGCTGGGTGCCCCCTGGCCCTCCACCTAGGGGCCTCTGACCCCAGCAAGCTACCCAGGGGTCCACCTCTCTCCCTGGACTTTTAGTAGAGGCCCCAGGGTGCCCCCTGGCCCTCCACCTAGGGGCCTCTGACCCCAGCAAACTACCCAGGGGTCCACCTCTCTTCCTGGACTTGCAGTAGAGGCCCTACGGTGCCCCCTGGCCCTCCCCCTAGGGGCCTCTGACACCAGCAAGCTTCCCAGTGGTCCACCTCTCTCCCTAGACTTGCAGTAGAGGCCCCAGGGTGACAATTGGCCCTCCACCTAGGGGCCTCTGACCCCAGCAAGCTACCCAGGGTCCACCTATGTCCCTGGACTTGCAGTAGAGTCCGCAGGGTGCCCCATGGCCCTCCACCTAGGGCCCTCTGACCCCAGCAAGCTACCCAGGGCTCCAACTCTCTCCCTGGACTAGCAGTATAGGCCCCACGGTGCCCCCTGGTCCTCCACCTAGGGGCCCCTGACCCAAGCAAGCTGACCAGAGGTCCACCTCTCTCCCTGGACTTGCAATAGAGGCCCCAGGGTGCCCCCTGGCCCTCCCCCTAGGGGCCTCTGACACCAGCAAGCTTCCCAGTGGTCCATCTCTCTCCCTAGACTTGCAGTAGAGGCCCCAGGGTGACCCTTGGCCCTCCACCTAGGGACCTCTGACCCCAGCAAGCTACCCAGGGGCCTACCTATTTCCCTGGACTTGCAGTAGAGTCCCCAGGGTGCCCCATGGCTCTCCACCTTGGGCCCTCTGACCCCAGCAAGCTACCCAGGGCTCCAACTCTCTCCCTGGACTTGCAGTATAGGCCCCAGGGTGCCCCCTGGTCCTCCACCTAGGGGCCCCTGACCCAAGCAAGCTGCCCAGGGGTCCACCTCTCTCCCTGGACTTGCAATAGAGGCCCCTGGGTGCCCCTTGGCCCTCCACCTAGGGGCCTCTGACCCAAGAAAGCTACCCAGGGGTCCACCTCTCTCGCTAGACTTGCAGAAAAGGAACCAGGGTGACCCTTGGCCCTCCACCTAGGGGCCTGTGACCCCAGCAAGCTACCCAGGGGCCTACCTATCTCCCTGGACTTGCAGTAGAGTCCCCATGGTGCCCCATGGCCCTCCACCTAGGGCCCTCTTACCCCAGCAAGCTACCCAGGGCTCCAACTCTCTCCCTGGACTAGCAGTATAGGCCCCAGGGTGCCCCCTGGTCCTTCACCTAGGGGCCCCTGACCCAAGCAAGCTGCCCAGAGGTCCACCTCTCTCCCTGGACTTGCAATAGAGGCCCCTGGGTACCCTGTGGCCCTCCACCTAGGGGCCTCTGAACCCAGCAAGCTACCCAGGGGTCCAGCTCTCTCCCTGGAATTGCAATATAGGCCCCAGGGTGCCCCCTTGCCCTCCACCCAGGGGCTACTGACCCCAGCAAGCTACCCAGGGCTCCACCTCTCTCCCTGGACTTGTAGTAGAGGCCCTAGGCTGCCCTCTGGCCCTCCACTTAGGGGCCTCTGACCCCAGCAAGCTACCCAGGGCTCCACCTCTCTCCCTGGACTTGCAGTAGAGGCCGCAGGGTGCCCATTGGCCCTCCACCCAGGGGGTCTCTGACCCCAGCAAGCTACCCAGGGGTCCACCTCTCTCCCTGGACTTGCAATAGAGGCCCCAGGGTGCCCCGTGACCCTCCACCTAGGGGCCTCTGACCTCAGCAAGCTACCCAGGGGTCCACATCTCTCCGTGGACTTGCAGTAGACGCCGCTGGGTGCCCCCTGGCCCTCCACCTAGGGGCCTCTGACCCCAGCAAGCTACCCAGGGGTCCACCTCTCTCCCTAGACTTGCAGAAAAGGCCCCAGGGTGACCCTTGACCCTCCACCTAGGGACCTCTGACCCCAGCAAGCTACGCAGGGGACTACCTATCTCCCTGGACTTGCAGTAGAGTCCCCAGGGTGCCCCATGGCCCTCCACCTTGGGCCCTCTGACCCCAGCAAGCCACCCAGGGCTCCAACTCTCTCCCTGGACTTATACTAGAGGCCCTACGTTGTCCCCTGGCCCTCCCCTTAGGGGCTACTGACCCCAGCAAGCTTCCCAGTGATTCACCTCTCTCCCTGGACTTGCAGTAGAGGCCCCAGGGTGCCCCCTTGCCCTCCACCTAGGGGCCTCCGAACCCAGCAAACTACCCAGGGGTCCAGCTCTCTCCCTGGACTTGCAATAGAGGCCCCAGGGAGCCCTCTTGCCCTCCACCCAAGGGCTACTGACCCCAGCAAGCTACCCAGGGCTCCACCTCTCTCCCTGGACTTGTAGTAGAGGCCCTAGGCTGCCCTCTGGCCCTCCACCTAGGGGCCTCTGACCCCAGCAAGCTACCGAGGGGTCCATCTCTCTTCCTGGACTTGCAATAGAGGCCCCAGGGTGCCCCCTGACCCTCCACCTAGGGGCCTCTGACCCAGCAAGCTACCCAGGGGTCCACATCTCTACCTGGACTTGCAGTAGACGCCCCTGGGTGCCCCCTGGCCCTCCACCTAGGGGCCTCTGATCCCAGCAAGCTACCCAGGGCTCCACCTCTCTCCCTGGACTTATAGTAGAGGCCCCAGGGTGCCCCCTGGCCCTCCACCTAGGGGCCTCTGACCCCAGCGAACTACCCAGGGGTCCACCTCTCTTCCTGGACTTGCAGTAGAGTCCCCAGGGTGCCCCATGGCCCTCCACCTAGGGCCCTCTGACCCCAGCAAGCTACCCAGGGCTCCAACTCTCTCCCTGGACTTGCAGTATAGGCCCCAGGGTGCCCCCTGGTCCTCCACCTAGGGGCCTCTGACCCTAGCAAACTACCCAGGGGTCCACCTCTCTCCCTGGACTTGCAGTAGAGGCCCCAGGGTGCCCCATGGCCCTCCCCCTAGGGGCCTCTGACACCAGCAAGATTCCCAGTGGTCCACCTCTCTCCCTAGACTTGCAGTAGAGGCCCCAGGGTGACCCTTGGCCCTCCACCTAGGGGTCTCTGACCCCAGCAAGCTACCCAGGGCTCCAACTCTCTCCCTGGACTTGCAGTATAGGCCTCAGGGTGCCCCCTTGTCCTCCACCTAGGGGCCCCTGACCCAAGCAAGCTGCCCAGGGGTCCACCTCTCTCCCTGGAAGTGCAATAGAGGCCCCAGGGTGCCCCTTGGTCCTCCACCTAGGGGCCTCTGACCCTAGCAAACTACCCAGGGGTCCACCTCTCTCCCTGGACTTGAAGTAGAGGCCCCAGGGTGCCCCTTGGCCCTCCACCTAGGGGCCTCTGTCCCCAGAAAGCTACCCAGGGGTCCACCTCTCTCCCTAGACTTGCAGACTAGGCCCCAGGGTGACCCTTGGCCCTTCACCTAGGGGTTTCTGAACCCAGCAAGCTGCCCAGGTGCCTGCCTATATCCCTGGACTTGCAGTAGAGTCCCCAGGGTGCCCCATGGCCCTCCACCTAGGGCCCTCTGACCCCAGCAAGCTACCCAGGGGTCCACATCTCTCCCTGGACTTGCAGTATAGGCCACAGGGTGCCCCCTTGCCCTCCACCTAGGGGCCTCTGACCCCAGCAAGCTACCCAGGGCTCCACTTCTCTCCCTCGACTTGCAGTAGAGGCCCCAGGGTGCCCCCTTGCCCTCCACCTAGGGGCCTCCGAACGCAGCAAACTACCCAGGGGACCAGCTCTCTCCCTGGACTTGCAATAGAGGCCCCAGGGTGCCCTCTTGCCCTCCACCCAACGGCTACTGACCCCAGCAAGCTACCCAGGGCTCCACCTCTCTCCCTGGACTTGTAGTAGAGGCCCTAGGCTGCCCTCTGGCCCTCCACCTAGGGGCCTCTGACCCCAGCAAGCTACCCAGGGCTCCACCTCTCTCCCTGGACTTGCAGTAGAGGCCCCAGGGTGCCCATTGGCCCTCCACCTAGGGGTCTCTGACCCCAGCAAGCTACCGAGGGGTCCACCTCTCTCCCTGGACATGCAGTAGAGGCCCCAGGGTGCCCCGTGGCCCTCCACCTAGGGGCTTCTGACCCCAGCAAGCTACCCAGGGGTCCAAATCTCTCTTTGGACTTGCAGTGGAGGCCCCTGGGTGTCCCCTGGCCCTCCACCTAGGGGCCTCTGACCCCAGCAAGCTACCCGGGGGTCCAGCTCACTCCCTGGACTTGCAATAGAGGCCCCAGTGTGCCCCCTTGCCCTCCACCCAGGGGCTACTGACCCCAGCAAGCTACTCTGGGCTCCAACTCTCTCCCTGGACTTGTAGTAGAGGCCCTAGGCTGCCCTCTGGCCCTCCACCTAGGGGCCTCTAACCTAGCAAGCTACCCAAGGCTTCACCTCTCTCCCTGGACTTGCAGAAGAGGCCCCAGGGTGCCCTTTGGCCCTCCACCTAGGGGCCTCTGACCCCAGCAAGCTACCAAGGGGTCCACCTCTCTCCCTGGACTTGCAGTAGAGGCCCCAGGGTGCCTCTTGGCCCTCCACCTAGGGGCCTCTGACCCCAGCAAGCTACCCAGAGGTCCACATCTCTCCCTGGACTTGCAGTAGAGGCCCCAGGGTACCCCATGGCCCTCCACCTAGGGGCCTCTGAACCCAGCAAGCTACCCAGGGGTCCAGCTCTCTCCCTGGACTTGCAATAGAGGCGCCAGGGTGCCCCCTTGCCCTCCACCCAGGGGCTACTGACCCCAGCAAGCTACCCAGGGCTCCACCTCTCTCCCTGGACTTGTAGTAGAGGCCCTAGGCTGCCCTCTGGCCCTCCACCTTTGGGCCTCTGAGCCCAGAAAGCTACCCAGGGGTCCACCTCTCTCCCTAGACTTGCAGACTAGGCCCCAGGGTGCCCCTTGGCCCTCCACCTAGGGGCTTCTGACCCCAGCAAGCTGCCCAGGGGCCTGCCTATCTCCCTGGACTTGCAGTAGAGTCCCCAGAGTGCCCCATGGCGCTCCACCTTGGGCCCTCTGACCCCAGCAAGCTACCCAGGGCTCCAACTCTCTCCCTGGACTTGCAGTATAGGCCCCAGGGTGCCCCCTGGTCCTTCACCTAGGGGCCCCTGACCCAAGCAAGCTGCCCAGAGGTCCACCTCTCTCCCTGGACTTGCAATAGAGGCCCCAGGGTGCCCCATGGCCCTCCCCCTAGGGGCCTCTGACACCAGCAAGCTTCCTAGGGCTCCAACTCTCTCCCTGGACTTGCAGTATAGGCCCCAGGGTGCCCCCTGGTCCTCCACCTAGGGGCCCCTGACCCAAGCAAGCTGCCCAGGGGTCCACCTCTCTCCCTGGACTTGCAATAGAGGCCCCAGGGTGCCCCTTGGCCCTCCACCTAGGGGCCTCTGACCCCAGCAAGCTACCCAGGGGTCCACCTCTCTCCCTAGACTTGCAGACTAGGCCCCAGGGTGACCCTTGGCCCTCCACCTAGGGGCCTCTGACCCCAGCAAGCTACCCAGGGGCCTACCTATCTCCCTGATCTTGCAGTAGAGTCCCCATGGTGCCCCATGGCCCTCCACCTAGGGCCCTCTGACCCCAGCAAGCTACCCAGGGCTCCAACTCTCTCCCTGGACTAGCAGTATAGGCCCCAGGGCGCCCCCTGGTCCTTCACCTAGGGGCCCCTGACCCAAGCAAGCTGCCCAGATGTCCACCTCTCTCCCTGGACTTGCAATAGAGGCCCCAGGGTGCCCCCTGGCCCTCCCCCTAGGGGCCTCTGACCCCAGCAAGCTACCCAGGGGTCCACCTCTCTCCCTGGACTTTTAGTAGAGGCCCCGGGGTGCCCACTGGCCCTCCACCTAGGGGCCTCTGACCCCAGCAAACTACCCAGGGGTCCACCTCTCTTCCTTGACTTGCAGTAGAGGCCCTACGGTGCCCCCTGGCCCTCCCCCTAGGGGCCTCTGACACCAGCAAGCTTCCCAGTGGTCCACCTCTCTCTCTGGACTTGCAATAGAGGCCCCAGGGTGCCCCCTGGCCCTCCCCCTAGGGGCCTCTGACACCAGCAAGCTTCCCAGGGGTCCACCTCACTCCCTGGACTTGCAGTAGAGGCCCCAGGGTGACCCTTGGCCCTCCACCTAGGGACCTCTGACCCCAGCAAGCTACCCAGGGGCCTACCTATCTCCCTGGACTTGCAGTAGAGTCCCCAGGGTGCCCCATGGCCCTCCACCTTGGGCCCTCTGACCCCAGCAAGCTACCCAGGGCTCCAACTCTCTCCCTGGACTTGCAGTATAGGCCCCAGGGTGCCCCCTGGTCCTTCACCTGGGGGCCCCTGACCCAAGCAAGCTGCCCAGAGGTCCACCTCTCTCCCTGGACTTGCAATAGAGGCCCCAGGGTGCCCCTTGGCCCTCCACCTAGGGGCCTCTGACCCCAGAAAGCTACCCAGGGGTCCACCTCTCTCCCTAGACTTGCAGACTAGGCCCCAGGGTGACCCTTGGCCCTCCACCTAGGGGCCTCTGACCCCAGCAAGCTACCCAGGGCTCCACCTCTCTCCCTGGACTTGTAGTAGAGGCCCTAGGCTGCCCTCTGGCCCTCCACCTAGGGGCCTCTGACCCCAGCAAGCTACCCAGGGCTCCACCTCTCTCCCTGGACTTGCAGTAGAGGCCCCAGGGTACCCCGTGGCCCTCCACCTAGGGCCCTTTGACCCCAGCAAGCTACCCAGGGGTCCACCTCTCTCCCTGGACTTGCAGTATAGGCCACAGGGTGCCCCCTTGCCCTCCACCTAGGGGCCTCTGACCCCAGCAAGCTACCCAGGGCTCCACCTCTCTCCCTGGACTTGCAGTAGAGACCCCAGGGTGCCCCCTTGCCCTCCACCCAGGGGCTACTGGCCCCAGCAAGCTACACAGGGGTCCACCTCTCTCCCTGGACTTGCAGTATAGGCCACAGGGTGCCCCCTTGCCCTCCACCTAGGGGCCTCTGACCCCAGCAAGCTACCCAGGGCTCCACCTCTCTCCCTGGACTTGCAGTAGAGACCCCAGGGTGCCCCCTTGCCCTCCAACCAGGGGCTACTGGCCCCAGCAAGCTACCCAGGGCTCCACCTCTCTCCCTGGACTTGCAGTAGAGGCCCCAGGGTACCCCGTGGCCCTCCACCTAGGGGCCTCTGACCCCAGCAAGCTACCCAGGGGTCCAGCTTTCTCCCTGGACTTGCAATAGAGGCCCCAGGGTGCCCCCTGGCCCTCCACCTAGGGGCCTCTGAGTCCAGCAAGCTACCCAGGGGTCCACATCTCTCCCTGGACTTGCAGTAGAGGCCCCAGGGTACCACGTGGCCCTCCACCTAGGGGCCTCTGAACCCAGCAAGCTACCCAGGGGTCCAACTCTCTCCCTGGACTAGCAGTATAGGCCACAGGGTGCCCCCTGGTCCTCCACCTAGGGGCCCCTGACCCAAGCAAGCTGCCCAGAGGTCCACCTCTCTCCCTGTACTTGCAATAGAGGCCCCAGGGTGCCCACTGGCCCTCCACCTAGGGGCCTCTGACCCCAGCAAGCTACCCAGGGGTCCACCTCTCTCCCTGGACTTATAGTAGAGTTTCCAGGGTGCCCCCTGGCCGTCCACCTAGGGGCGTCTGAGTCCAGCAAGCTACCCAGGGGTCCACATCTCTCCCTGGACTTGCAGTAGAGGCCCCAGGGTACCCCCTGGCCCTCCAACTAGGGGCCTCTGACCCCAGCAAGCTACCCAGGGGTCCACCTCTCTCTTTGGACTTGCAGTATAGGCCCCAGGGTGCCCCCTGGCCCTCCACCTAGGGGCATCTGACCCCAGCAAGCTACCCAGGGGTCCACCTCTCTCCCTGGACTTGCAGTATAGGACCCAGGGTGCCTTCTGGCCCTCCAACTAGGGGCATCTAACACCAGCAAGCTACCCAGGGGTCCACCTCTCTCCCTGGACTTGCAGTATAGGCCCCAGGGTGCCCTCTGGCCCTCCACCTAGGGGCATCTGACACCAGCAAGCTACCCAGGGGTCCACCTCTCTCCCTGGACTTGCAGTATAGGCCCCAGTGTGCCCTCTGGCCCTCCACCTAGGGGCCTCTGACCCCAGCAAGCTACCCTGGAGTCCACCTCTCTTCCTGGACTTGCAGTAGAGGCCCCAGGGTGCCCCTTGGCCCTCCATCTAGGGGCCTCTGACCCCAGCAAGCTACCGAGGGGTCCACCTCTCTCCCTGGACATGCAGTAGAGGCCCCAGGGTGCCCCGTGGCCCTCCACCTAGGGGCTTCTGACCCCAGCAAGCTACCCAGGGGTCCACATCTCTCTTTGGACTTGCAGTGGAGGCCCCTGGGTGTCCCCTGGCCCTCCACCTAGGGGCTTCTGACCCTAGCAAGCTACCCGGGGGGTCCAGCTCACTCCCTGGACTTGCAATAGAGGCCCCAGGGTGCCCCCTTGCCCTCCACCCAGGGGCTACTGACCCCAGCAAGCTACTCAGGGCTCCAACTCTCTCCCTGGACTTGTAGTAGAGGCCCTAGGCTGCCCTCTGGCCCTCCACCTAGGGGCCTCTGACCCCAGCAAGCTACCCAAGGCTTCACCTCTCTCCCTGGACTTGCAGAAGAGGCCCCAGGGTGCCCTTTGGCCCTCCACCTAGGGGCCTCTGACCCCAGCAAGCTACCGAGGGGTCCACCTCTCTCCCTGGACTTGCAGTAGAGGCCCCAGGGTGCCTCTTTGCCCTCCACCTAGGGGCCTCTGACCCCAGCAAGCTACCCAGAGGTCCACATCTCTCCCTGGACTTGCAGTAGAGGCCCCAGGGTACCCCATGGCCCTCCACCTAGGGGCCTCTGAACCCAGCAAGCTACCCAGGGGTCCAGCTCTCTCCCTGGACTTGCAGTAGAGGCGCCAGGGTGCCCGCTTGCCCTCCACCCAGGGGCTACTGACCCCAGCAAGCTACCCAGGGCTCCACCTCTCTCCCTGGACTTGTAGTAGAGGCCCTAGGCTGCCCTCTGGCCCTCCACCTAGGGGCCTCTGACCCCAGAAAGCTACCCAGGGGTCCACCTACTCCCTGGACTTGCAGACTAGGCCCCAGGGTGCCCCTTGGCCCTCCACCTAGGGGCTTCTGACCCCAGCAAGCTGCCCAGGGGCCTGCCTATCTCCCTGGACTTGCAGTAGAGTCCCCAGGGTGCCCCATGGCCCTCCACCTTGGGCCCTCTGACCCCAGCAAGCTACCCAGGGCTCCAACTCTCTCCCTGGACTTGCAGTATAGGCCCCAGGGTGCCCCCTGGTCCTTCACCTAGGGGCCCCTGACCCAAGCAAGCTGCCCAGAGGTCCACCTCTCTCCCTGGACTTGCAATAGAGGCCCCAGGGTGCCCCCTGGCCCTCCCCTAGGGGAGTCTGACACCAGCAAGCTTCCTAGGGCCCCAACTCTCTCCCTGGACTTGCAGTATAGGCCCCAGGGTGCCCCCTGGTCCTCCACCTAGGGGCCCCTGACACAAGCAAGCTGCCCAGGGGTCCACCTCTCTCACTGGACTTGCAATAGAGGCCCCAGGGTGCCCCTTGGCCCTCCACCTAGGGGCCTCTGACCCCAGAAAGCTACCCAGGGGTCCACCTCTCTCCCTAGACTTGCAGACTAGTCCCAGGGTGACCCTTGGCCCTCCACCTAGGGGCCTCTGACCCCAGCAAGCTACCCAGGGGCCTACCTATCTCCCTGATCTTGCAGTAGAGTCCCCATGGTGCCCCATGGCCCTCCACCTAGGGCCCTCTGACCCCAGCAAGCTACCCAGGGCTCCAACTCTCTCCCTGGACTAGCAGTATAGGCCCCAGGGTGCCCCCTGGTCCTCCACCTAGGGGCCCCTGACCCAACCAAGCTGCCCAGATGTCCACCTCTCTCCCTGGACTTGCAATAGAGGCCCCAGGGTGCCCCCTGGCCCTCCCCCTAGGGGCCTCTGACCCCAGCAAGCTACCCAGGGGTCCACCTTTCTCCCTGGACTTTTAGTAGAGGCCCCGGGGTGCCCCCTGGCCCTCCACCTAGGTGCCTCTGACCCCAGCAAACTACCCAGGGGTCCACCTCTCTTCCTTGACTTGCAGTAGAGGCCCTACGGTGCCCCCTGGCCCTCCCCCTAGGGGCCTCTGACACCAGCAAGCTTCCCAGTGGTCCACCTCTCTCTCTGGACTTGCAATAGAGGCCCCAGGGTGCCCCCTGGCCCTCCCCCTAGGGGCCTCTGACACCAGCAAGCTTCCCAGTGGTCCACCTCTCTCCCTGGACTTGCAGTAGAGGCCCCAGGGTGACCCTTGGCCCTCCACCTAGGGACCTCTGACCCCAGCAAGCTACCCAGGGGCCTACCTATCTCCCTGGACTTGCAGTAGAGTCCCCAGGGTGCCCCATGGCCCTCCACCTTGGGCCCTCTGACCCCAGCAAGCTACCCATGGCTCCAACTCTCTCCCTGGACTTGCAGTATAGGCCCCAGGGTGCCCCCTGGTCCTCCACCTAGGAGCCCCTGACCCAAGCAAGCTGCCCAGGGGTCCACCTCTCTCCCTGGACTTGCAATAGAGGCCCCAGGGTGCCCCTTGGCCCTCCACCTAGGGGCCTCTGACCCCAGAAAGCTACCCAGGGGTCCACCTCTCTCCCTAGACTTGCAGACTAGGCCCCAGGTGACCCTTGGCCCTCCACCTAGGGGCCTCTGACCCCAGCAAGCTACCCAGGGCTCCACCTCTCTCCCTGGACTTGTAGTAGAGGCCCTAGGCTGCCATCTGGCCCTCCACCTAGGGCCCTCTGACCCCAGCAAGCTACCCAGGGCTCCACCTCTCTCCCTGGACTTGCAGTCGAGGCCCCAGGTTGACCCTTGGGCCTTCACCTAGGGCCCTTTGACCCCAGCAAGCTACCCAGGGGTCCACCTCTCTCCCTGGACTTGCAGTATAGGCCCCAGGGTGCCCCCTTGCCCTCCACCTAGGGGCCTCTGACCCCAGCAAGCTACCCAGGGGTCCACCTCTCTCCCTGGACTTGCAGTAGAGACCCCAGGGTGCCCCCTTGCCCTCCACCCAGGGGCTACTGGCCCCAGCAAGCTACCCAGGGCTCCACCTCTCTCCCTGGACTTGCAGTAGAGGCCCCAGGGTACCCCGTGGCCCTCCACCTAGGGCCCTTTGACCCCAGCAAGCTACCCAGGGGTCCACCTCTCTCCCTGGACTTGCAGTATAGGCCACAGGGTGCCCCCTTGCCCTCCACCTAGGGGCCTCTGACCCCAGCAAGCTACCCAGGGCTCCACCTCCCTCCCTGGACTTGCAGTAGAGACCCCAGTGTACCCCTTGCCCTCCACCCAGGGGCTACTGGCCCCAGCAAGCTACCCAGGGCTCCACCTCTCTCCCTGGACTTGCAGTAGAGGCCCCAGGGTACCCCGTGGCCCTCCACCTAGGGGCCTCTGACCCCAGCAAGCTACCGAGAGGTCCACCTGTCTCCCTGGACTTGCAGTAGACGCCCCTGGGTGCCCCCTGGCCCTCCACCTAGGGTCCTCTGATCCCAGCAAGCTACCCAGGGCTCCACCTCTCTCCCTGGACTTATAGTAGAGGCCCCAATGTGCCCCCTGGCCCTCCACCTAGGGGCCTCAGACCCCAGCAAACTACCCAGGGGTCCACCTCTCTTCCTGGACTTGCAGTAGAGTCCCCAGGGTGACCCTTGGCCCTCCACCTAGGGGTCTCTGACCCCAGCAAGCTACCCAGGGGTCCACATCTCTCCCTGGACTTGCAGTAGAGGCCCCAGGGTACCCCCTGGCCCTCCAACTAGGGGCCTCTGACCCCAGCAAGCTACCCAGGGGTCCACCTCTCTCTTTGGACTTGCAGTATAGGCCCCAGGGTGCCCCCTGGCCCTCCACCTAGGGGCATCTGACCCCAGCAAGCTACCCAGGGGTCCACCTCTCTCCCTGGACTTGCAGTATAGGACCCAGGGTGCCCCCTGGCCCTCCAACTAGGGGCATCTAACACCAGCAAGCTACCCAGGGGTCCACCTCTCTCCCTGGACTTGCAGTATAGGCCCCAGGGTGCCCTCTGGCCCTCCACCTAGGGGCATCTGACACCAGCAAGCTACCCAGGGGTCCACCTCTCTCCCTGGACTTGCAGTATAGGCCCCAGTGTGCCCTCTGGCCCTCCACCTAGGGGCCTCTGACCCCAGCAAGCTACCCAGAGGCCCACATCTCTCCCTGGACTTGCAGTAGAGGCCCCAGGGTACCCCATGGCTCTCCACCTAGGGGCCTCTGAACCCAGCAAGCTACCCAGGGGTCCAGCTCTCTCCCTGGACTTGCAATAGAGGCCCCAGGGTGCCCCCTTGCCCTCCACCCAGGGGCTACTGACCCCAGCAAGCTACCCAGGGGCCTACCTATCTCCCTGGACTTGCAGTTGAGTCCCCAGGGTGCCCCATGACCCTCCACCCAGGGCCCTCTGACCCCAGCAAGCTACAATGGGCTCCAACTCTCTCCCTGGACTTGCAGTATAGGCCCCAGGGTGCCCCCTGGTCCTCCACCTAGGGGCCCCTGACCCAAGCAAGCTGCCCAGGGGTCCACCTCTCTCCCTGGACTTGCAATAGAGGCCCATGGGTGCCCCCTGGCCCTCCCCCTAGGGGCCTCTGACACCAGCAAGCTTCCCAGTGGTCCACATCTCTCCCTAGACTTGCAGTAGAGGCCCCAGGGTGACCCTTGGCCCTCCACCTAGGGGCCTCTGACCCCAGCAAGCTACCCAGGGGCCTACCTATCTCCCTGGACTTGCAGTAGAGTTCCCAGGGTGCCCAATGGCCCTCCAACTAGGGCCCTCTGACCCAAGCAAGCTGCCCAGGGGTCCACCTCTCTCCCTGGACTTGCAAGAGAGGCCCCAGGGTGGCCCTTGGCCCTCCACCTAGGGGCCTCTGACCCCAGAAAGCTACCCAGGGGTCCACCTCTCTCCCTAGACTTGCAGACTAGGCCCCAGGGTGACCCTTGGCCCTCCACCTAGGGGCCTCTGACCCCAGCAAGCTACCCAGGGCTCAACTTCTCTCCCTGGACTTGCAGTAGAGGCCACAGGGTGCCCCATGGCCCTCCACGTAGGGCCCTCTGACCCCAGCAAGCTACCCAGGGGTCCACCTCTCTCCCTGGACTTGCAGTATAGGCCACAGGGTGCCCCCTTGCCCTCCACCTAGGGGCCTCTGACCCCAGCAAGCTACCCAGGGCTCAACTTCTCTCCCTGGACTTGCAGTAGAGGCCGAAGGGTGCCCCCTTGCCCTCCACCCAGGGACTACTGACCCCAGCAAGCTACCCAGGGCTCCAACTCTCTCCCTGGACTTGCAGTAGAGGCCCCAGGGTACCCCGTGGCCCTCCACCTAGGGGCCTCTGAGTCCAGCAAGCTACCCAGGGGTCCACCTCTCTCCCTGGACTTGCAGTAGAGGCCCGAGGGTACCCCGTGGCCCTCCACCTTGGGGCCTCTGAACCCAGCAAGCTACCCAGGGGTCCAGCTCTCTCCCTGGACTTGCAGTATAGACCCCAGGGTGCCCCCTGGTCCTCCACCTAGGGGCCCCTGACCCAAGAAAGCTGCCCAGGGGTCCACCTCTCTCCCTGGACTTGTAGTAGAGGCCCTAGGCTGCCCTCTGGCCCTCCACCTAGGGGCCTCTGACCCCAGCAAGCTACCGAGAGGTCCACCTGTCTCCCTGGACTTGCAGTAGACGCCCCTGGGTGCCCCCTGGCCCTCCACCTAGGGGCCTCTGATCCCAGCAAGCTACCCAGGGCTCCACCTCTCTCCCTGGACTTATAGTAGAGGCCCCAGGGTGCCCCCTGGCCCTCCACCTAGGGGCCTCAGACCCCAGCAAACTACCCAGGGGTCCACCTCTCTTCCTGGACTTGCAGTAGAGTCCCCAGGGTGACCCTTGGCCCTCCACCTAGGGGTCTCTGACCCCAGCAAGCTACCCAGGGGTCCACATCTCTCCCTGGACTTGCAGTAGAGGCCCCAGGGTACCCCCCTGGCCCTCCAACTAGGGGCCTCTGACCCCAGCAAGCTACCCAGGGGTCCACCTCTCTCTTTGGACTTGCAGTATAGGCCCCAGGGTGCCCCCTGGCCCTCCAACTAGGGGCATCTAACACCAGCAAGCTACCCAGGGGTCCACCTCTCTCCCTGGACTTGCAGTATAGGCCCCAGGGTGCCCTCTGGCCCTCCACCTAGGGGCCTCTGACACCAGCAAGCTACCCAGGGGTCCACCTCTCTCCCTGGACTTGCAGTATAGGCCCCAGTGTGCCCTCTGGCCCTCCACCTAGGGGCCACTGACCCCAGCAAGCTACCCAGAGGTCCACATCTCTCCCTGGACTTGCAGTAGAGGCCCCAGGGTACCCCATGGCTCTCCACCTAGGGGCCTCTGAACCCAGCAAGCTACCCAGGGGTCCAGCTCTCTTCCTGGACTTGCAATAGAGGCCCCAGGGTGCCCCCTTGCCCTCCACCCAGGGGCTACTGACCCCAGCAAGCTACCCAGGGCTCCACCTCTCTCCCTGGACTTGTAGTAGAGGCCCTAGGCTGCCCTCTGGCCCTCCACCTAGGGACCTCTGACCCTAGCAAGCTACCCAGGGCTCCACCTCTCTCCCTGGACTTGCAGTAGAGGCCCCAAGGTGCCCATTTGCTCTCCACCTAGGGGTCTCTGACCCCAGCAAGTTACCGAGGGGTCCACCTCTCTCCCTGGACTTGCATTAGAGGCCCCAGGGTGCCCTGTAAACCTCCACCTAGGGGCCTCTGACCCCAGCAAGCTACCCAGGGGTCCACATCTCTCCCTTGTCTTGCAGTAGACGCCGCTGAATGCCCCCTGGCCCTCCACCTAGGGGCCTCTGACCCCAGCAAGCTACCCAGGGGTCCACCTCTCTCCCTGGACTTTTAGTAGAGGCCCCAGGGTGCCCCTGGCCCTCCACCTAGGGGCCTCTGACCCCAGCAAACTACCCAGGGGTCCACCTCTCTTCCTGGACTTGCAGTAGAGGCCCTACGGTGCCCCCAGGCCCTCCCCCTAGGGGCCTCTGACACCAGCAAGCTTCCCAGTGGTCCACCTCTCTCCCTAGACTTTCAGTAGAGGCCCCAGGGTGACCCTTGGCCCTCCACCTAGCTGCCTCTGACCCCAGCAAGCTACCCAGGGGCCTACCTATCTCCCTGGACTTGCAGTTGAGTCCCCAGGGTGCCCCATGACCCTCCACCCAGGGCCCTCTGACCCCAGCAAGCTACCCTGGGCTCCAACTCTCTCCCTGGACTTGCAGTATAGGCCCCAGGGTGCCCCCTGGTCCTCCACCTAGGGGCCCCTGACCCAAGCAAGCTGCCCAGGGGTCCACCTCTCTCCCTGGACTTGCAATAGAGGCCCCTGGGTGCCCCCTGGCCCTCCCCCTAGGGGCCTCTGACACCTGCAAGCTTCCCAGTGGTCCATATCTCTCCCTAGACTTGCAGTAGAGGCCCCAGGGTGACCCTTGGCCCTCCACCTAGGGGCCTCTGACCCCAGCAAGCTACCCAGGGGCCTACCTATCTCCCTGGACTTGCAGTAGAGTTCCCAGGGTGCCCAATGGCCCTCCAACTAGGGCCCTCTGACCCAAGCAAGCTGCCCAGGGGTCCACCTCTCTCCCTGGACTTGCAAGAGAGGCCCCAGGGTGGCCCTTGGCCCTCCACCTAGGGGCCTCTGACCCCAGAAAGCTACCCAGAGGTCCACCTCTCTCCCTAGACTTGCAGACTAGGCCCCAGGGTGACCCTTGGCCCTCCACCTAGGGGCCTCTGACCCCAGCAAGCTGCCCAGGGGCCTGCCTATCTCCCTGGACTTGCAGTAGACTCCCCAGGGTGCCCCATGGCCCTCCACGTAGGGCCTCTGACCCCAGCAAGCTACCCAGGGGTCCACCTCTCTCCCTGGACTTGCAGTATAGGCCACAGGGTGCCCCCTTGCCCTCCACCTAGGGGCCTCTGACCCCAGCAAGCTACCGAGGGCTCAACTTCTCTCCCTGGACTTGCAGTAGAGGCCGAAGGGTGCCCCCTTGCCCTCCACGCAGGGACTACTGACCCCAGCAAGCTACCCAGGGCTCCACCTCTCTCTCTGGACTTGCAGTAGAGGCCCCAGGGTACCCCGTGGCCCTCCACCTAGGGGCCTCTGAGTCCAGCAAGCTACCCAGGGGTCCACCTCTCTCCCTGGACTTGCAGTAGAGGCGCGAGGGTACCCCGTGGCCCTCCACCTAGGGGCCTCTGAACCCAGCAAGCTACCCAGGGGTCCAGCTCTCTCCCTGGACTTGCAGTATAGACCCCAGGGTGCCCCCTGGTCCTCCACCTAGGGGCCCCTGACCCAAGAAAGCTGCCCAGGGGTCCACCTCTCTCCCTGGACTTGTAGTAGAGGCCCTAGGCTGCCCTCTGGCCCTCCACTCAGGGGCCTCTGACCCCAGCAAGCTACCGAGAGGTCCACCTGTCTCCCTGGACTTGCAATAGAGGCCCCAGGGTGCCCCCTGACCCTCCACCTAGGGGCCTCTGACCCCAGCAAGCTACCCAGGGGTCCACATCTCTACCTGGACTTGCAGTAGACGCCCCTGGGTGCCCCCTGGCCCTCCACATAGGGGCCTCTGATCCCAGCAAGCTACCCAGGGCTCCACCTCTCTCCCTGGACTTATAGTAGAGGCCCCAGGGTGCCCCCTGGCCCTCCACCTAGGGGCCTCAGACCCCAGCAAACTACCCAGGTGTCCACCTCTCTTCCTGGACTTGCAGTAGAGTCCCCAGGGTGACCCTTGGCCCTCCACCTAGGGGTCTCTGACCCCAGCAAGCTACCCAGGGTCCTACCTAACTCCCTGGACTTGCAGTAGAGTCCCAAGGGTGCCCCATGGCCCTCCACCTAGGGGCCTCTGACACCAGCAAGCTACCCAGGGGTCCACCTCTCTCCCTGGACTTGCAATAGAGGCCCCAGGGTGCCCCTTGGCCCTCCACCTAGGGGCCTCTGACCCCAGAAAGCTACCCAGGGGTCCACCTCTCTCCCTGGACGTGCAGTAGAGTCCCCAGGGTGCCCCATGGCCCTCCACCAAGGGCCCTCTGACCCCAGCGAGCTACCCAGGGGTCCACATATTTCCCAGGACTTGCAGTATAGGCCTGGGGTGCCCCCTTGCCCTCCACCTAGGGGCCTCTGACACCAGCAAGCTACCCAGGGCTCCACTTCTCTCCCTGGACTTGCAGTAGAGGCCCCAGGGTGCCCCCTTGCCCTCCACCCAGGGGCTACTGACCCCAGCAAGCTACCTAGGGCTCCACCTCTCTCCCTGGACTTGCAGTAGAGGCCCCAGGGTACCCCGTGGCTCTCCACCTAGGGGCCTCTGAGTCCAGCAAGCTACCCAGGGGTCCACCTCTCTCCCTGGACTTGCAGTAGAGGCCCCAGGGTGACCCTTGGCCCTCCACCTAGGGACCTCTGACCCCAGCAAGCTACCCAGGGGCCTACCTATCTCCCTGGACTTGCAGTAGAGTCCCCAGGGTGCCCCATGGCCCTCAACCTTGGGCCCTCTGACCCCAGCAAGCTACCCAGGGCTCCAACTCTCTCCCTGGACTTGCAGTATAGGCCCCAGGGTGCCCCCTGGTCCTCCACCTAGGAGCCTCTGACCCAAGCAAGCTGCCCAGGGGTCCACCTCTCTCCCTGGACTTGCAATAGAGGCCCCAGGGTGCCCCTTGGCCCTCCACCTAGGGGCCTCTGACCCCAGAAAGCTACCCAGGGGTCCACCTCTCTCCCTAGACTTGCAGACTAGGCCCCAGGGTGACCCTTGGCCCTCCACCTAGGGGCCTCTGACCCCAGCAAGCTACCCAGGGCTCCACCTCTCTCCCTGGACTTGTAGTAGAGGCCCTAGGCTGCCCTCTGGCCCTCCACCTAGGGGCCTCTGACCCCAGCAAGCTACCCCGGGCTCCACCTCTCTCCCTGGACTTGCATTATAGGCCACAGGGTGCCCCCTTGCCCTCCACCTAGGGGCCTCTGACCCCAGCAAGCTACCCAGGGCTCCACCTCTCTCCCTGGACTTGCAGTAGAGACCCCAGGGTGCCCCCTTGCCCTCCACCCAGGGGCTACTGGCCCCAGCAAGCTACCCAGGGCTCCACCTCTCTCCCTGGACTTGCAGTAGAGGCCCCAGGGTACCCCGTGGCCCTCCACCTAGGGCCCTTTGACCCCAGCAAGCTACCCAGGGGTCCACCTCTCTCCCTGGACTTGCAGTATAGGCCACAGGGTGCCCCCTTGCCCTCCACCTAGGGGCCTCTGACCCCAGCAAGCTACCCAGGGCTCCACCTCTCTCCCTGGACTTGCAGTAGAGACCCCAGGGTGCCCCCTTGCCCTCCACCCAGGGGCTACTGGCCCCAGCAAGCTACCCAGGGCTCCACCTCTCTCCCTGGACATGCAGTAGAGGCCCCAGGGTACCCCGTGGCCCTCCACCTAGGGGCCTCTGACCCCAGCAAGCTACCCAGGGGTCCAGCTTTCTCCCTGGACTTGCAATAGAGGCCCCAGGGTGCCCCCTGGCCCTCCACCTAGGGGCCTCTGAGTCCAGCAAGCTACCCAGGGCTCCACCTCTCTCCCTGGACTTGCAGTAGAGACCCCAGGGTGCCCCCTTGCCCTCCACCCAGGGGCTACTGGCCCCAGCAAGCTACCCAGGGCTCCACCTCTCTCCCTGGACTAGTAGTATAGGCCCCAGGGTGCCCCCTGGTCCTCCACCTAGGGGCCCCTGACCCAAGCAAGCTGCCCAGAGGTCCACCTCTCTCCCTGGACTTGCAATAGAGGCCCCAGGGTGCCCCCTGGCCCTCCACCTAGGGGCCTCTGACCCCAGCAAGCTACCCAGGGGTCCACCTCTCTCCCTGGACTTATAGTAGAGTTTCCAGGGTGCCCCCTGGCCCTCCACCTAGGGGCCTCTGAGTCCAGCAAGCTACCCAGGGGTCCACATCTCTCCCTGGACTTGCAGTAGAGGCCCCAGGGTACCCCCTGGCCCTCCAACTAGGGGCATCTAACACCAGCAAGCTACCCAGGGGTCCACCTCTCTCCCTGGACTTGCAGTATAGGCCCCAGGGTGCCCTCTGGCCCTCCACCTAGGGGCATCTGACACCAGCAAGCTACCCAGGGGTCCACCTCTCTCCCTGGACTTGCAGTATAGGCCCCAGTGTGCCCTCTGGCCCTCCACCTAGGGGCCTCTGACGCCAGCAAGCTACCCAGAGGTCCACATCTCTCCCTGGACTTGCAGTAGAGGCCCCAGGGTACCCCATGGCTCTCCACCTAGGGGCCTCTGAACCCAGCAAGCTAAACAGGGGTCCAGCTCTCTCCCTGGACTTGCAATAGAGGCCCCAGGGTGCCCCCTTGCCCTCCACCCATGGGCTACTGACCCCAGCAAGCTACCCAGGGCTCCACCTCTCTCCCTGGACTTATAGTAGAGGCCCCAGGGTGCCCCCTGGCCCTCCACCTAGGGGCCTCAGACCCCAGCAAACTACCCAGGGGTCCACCTCTCTTCCTGGACTTGCAGTAGAGTCCCCAGGGTGACCCTTGGCCCTCCACCTAGGGGTCTCTGACCCCAGCAAGCTACCCAGGGTCCTACTTAACTCCCTGGACTTGCAGTATAGTCCCCAGGGTGCCCCATGGCCCTCCACCTAGGGGCCTCTGACCCCAGCAACCTACCCAGGGCTCCAACTCTCTCCCTGGACTTTCAGTATAGGCCTCAGGGTGCCCCCTTGTCCTCCACCTAGGGGCCCCTGACCCAAGCAAGCTGCCCAGGGGTCCACCTCTCTCCCTGGACTTGCAATAGAGGCCCCAGGGTGCCCCTTGGCCCTCCACCTAGGGGCCTCTGACCCCAGAAAGCTACCCAGGGGTCCACCTCTCTCCCTGGACTTGCAGTAGAGTCCCCAGGGTGCCCCATGGCCCTCCACCTAGGGCCCTCTGACCCCAGCAAGCTACCCAGGGGTCCACATCTCTCCCTGGACTTGCAGTATAGGCCTGGGGTGCCCCCTTGCCCTCCACCTAGGGGCCTCTGACACCAGCAAGCTACCCAGGGCTCCACTTCTCTCCCTGGACTTGCAGTAGAGGCCGCAGGGTGCCCCCTTGCCCTCCACCCAGGGGCTACTGACCCCAGCAAGCTACCTAGGGCTCCACCTCTCTCCCTGGACTTGCAGTAGAGGCCCCAGGGTACCCCGTGGCTCTCCACCTAGGGGCCTCTGAGTCCAGCAAGCTACCCAGGGGTCCACATCTCTCCCTGGACTTGCAGTAGAGGCCCCAGGGTGACCCTTGGCCCTCCACCTAGGGACCTCTGACCCCAGCAAGCTACCCAGGGGCCTACCTATCTCCCTGGACTTGCAGTAGAGTCCCCAGGGTGCCCCATGGCCCTCCACCTTGGGCCCTCTGACCCCAGCAAGCTACCCAAGGCTCCAACTCTCTCCCTGGACTTGCAGTATAGGCCCCAGGGTGCCCCCTGGTCCTCCACCTAGGAGCCCCTGACCCAAGCAAGCTGCCCAGGGGTCCACCTCTCTCCCAGGACTTGCAATAGAGGCCCCAGGGTGCCCCTTGGCCCTCCACCTAGGGGCCTCTGACCCCAGAAAGCTACCCAGGGGTCCACCTCTCTCCCTAGACTTGCAGACTAGGCCCCAGGGTGACCCTTGGCCCTCCACCTAGGGGCCTCTGACCCCAGCAAGCTACCCAGGGATCCACCTCTCTCCCTGGACTTGTAGTAGAGGCCCTAGGCTGCCCTCTGGCCCTCCACCTAGGGGCCTCTGACCCCAGCAAGCTACCCAGGGCTCCACCTCTCTCCCTGGACTTGCAGTCGAGGCCCCAGGTTGACCCTTGCCCTTCACCTAGGGCCCTTTGACCCCAGCAAGCTACCCAGGGGTCCACCTCTCTCCCTGGACTTGCAGTATAGGCCACAGGGTGCCCCCTTGCCCTCCACCTAGGGGCCTCTGACCTCAGCAAGCTACCCAGGGCTCCACCTCTCTCCCTGGACTTGCAGTAGAGACCCCAGGGTGCCCCCTTGCCCTCCACCCAGGGGCTACTGGCCCCAGCAAGCTACCCAGGGCTCCACCTCTCTCCCTGGACATGCAGTAGAGGCCCCAGGGTACCCCGTGGCCCTCCACCTAGGGGCCTCTGACCCCAGCAAGCTACCCAGGGGTCCAGCTTTCTCCCTGGACTTGCAATAGAGGCCCCAGGGTGCCCCATGACCCTCCACCCAGGGCCCTCTGACCCCAGCAAGCTACCCTGGGCTCCAACTCTCTCCCTGGACTTGCAGTATAGGCCCCAGGGTGCCCCCTGGTCCTCCACCTAGGGCCCCTGACCCAAGCAAGCTGCCCAGGGGTCCACCTCTCTCCCTGGACTTGCAATAGAGGCCCCTGGGTGCCCCCTGGCCCTCCCCCTAGGGGCCTCTGACACCAGCAAGCTTCCCAGTGGTCCACATCTCTCCCTAGACTTGCAGTAGAGGCCCCAGGGTGACCCTTGGCCCTCCACCTAGGGGCCTCTGACCCCAGCAAGTTACCCAGGGGCCTACCTATCTCCCTGGACTTGCAGTAGAGTTCCCAGGGTGCCCAATGGCCCTCCAACTAGGGCCCTCTGACCCTAGCAAGCTACCCAGGGCTCCAACTCTCTCCCTGGACTTGCAGTTTAGGCCCCAGGGTGCCCCTGGTCCTCCACCTAGGGGCCCCTGACCCAAGCAAGCTGCCCAGGGGTCCACCTCTCTCCCTGGACTTGCAAGAGAGGCCCCAGGGTGGCCCTTGGCCCTCCACCTAGGGGCCTCTGACCCCAGAAAGCTACCCAGGGGTCCACCTCTCTCCCTAGACTTGCAGACTAGGCCCCAGGGTGACCCTTGGCCCTCTACCTAGGGGCCCCTGACCCAAGCAAGCTGCCCAGGGGTCCACCTCTCTCCCTGGACTTGCAAGAGAGGCCCCAGGGTGGCCCTTGGCCCTCCACCTAGGGGCCTCTGACCCCAGAAAGCTACCCAGGGGTCCACCTCTCTCCCTAGACTTGCAGACTAGGCCCCAGGGTGCCCCATGGCCTTCCACGTAGGGCCCTCTGACCCCAGCAAGCTACCCAGGGGTCCACCTCTCTCCCTGGACTTGCAGTATAGGCCACAGGGTGCCCCCTTGCCCTCCACCTAGGGGCCTCTGACCCCAGCAAGCTACCCAGGGCTCCACTTCTCTCCCTGGACTTGCAGTAGAGGCCGAAGGGTTCCCCCTTGGTCCTCCACCTAGGGGCTACTGACCCTAGCAAACTACCCAGGGGTCCACCTCTCTCCCTGGACTTGAAGTAGAGGCCCCAGGGTGCCCCTTGGCCCTCCACCTAGGGGTTTCTGAACCCAGCAAGCTGCCCAGGTGCCTGCCTATATCCCTGGACTTGCAGTAGAGTCCCCAGGGTGCCCTATGGCCCTCCACCTAGGGCCCTCTGACCCCAGCAAGCTACCCAGGGGTCCACATCTCTCCCTCGACTTGCAGTAGAGGCCCCAGGGTGCCCCCTTGCCCTCCACCTAGGGGCCTCCGAACGCAGCAAACTACCCAGTGGACCAGCTCTCTCCCTGGACTTGCAATAGAGGCCCTAGGGTGCCCTCTTGCCCTCCACCCAAGGGCTACTGACCCCAGCAAGCTACCCAGGGCTCCACCTCTCTCCCTGGACTTGTAGTAGAGGCCCTAGGCTGCCCTCTGGCCCTCCACCTAGGGGCCTCTGACCCCAGCAAGCTACCCAGGGCTCCACCTCTCTCCCTGGACTTGCAGACTAGGCCCCAGGGTGCCCATTGGCCCTCCACCTAGGGGTCTCTGACCCCAGCAAGCTACCCAGGGATCCACATCTCTCCCTGGACTTGCAGTATAGGCCACAGGGTGCCCCCTTGCCCTCCACCTAGGGGCCTCTGACCCCAGCAAGCTACCCAGGGCTCCACTTCTCTCCCTGGACTTGCAGTAGAGGCCCCAGGGTGCCCCCTTGCCCTCCACCCAGGGGCTACTGACCCCAGCAAGCTACCCAGGGCTCCACCTCTCTCCCTGGACTTGCAGTAGAGGCCCCAGGGTACCCCGTGGCCCTCCACCTAGGGGCCTCTGAGTCCAGCAAGCTACCCAGGGGTCCACATCTCTCCCTGGACTTGCAGTAGAGGCCCCAGGGTACCCCTTGGCCCTCCACCTAGGGGCCTCCGAACCCAGCAAGCTACCCAGGGGTCCAGCTCTCTCCCTGGACTTGCAATAGAGGCCCCAGGGTGCCCTCTTGCCCTCCACCCAAGGGCTACTGACCCCAGCAAGCTACCCAGGGCTCCACCTCTCTCCCTGGACTTGTAGTAGAGGCCCTAGGCTGCCCTCTGGCCCTCCACCTAGGGGCCTCTTACCCCAGCAAGCTACCCAGGGCTCCACCTCTCTCCCTGGACTTGCAGTAGAGGCCCCAGGGTGCCCCTTGGCCCTCCACCTAGGGGTCTCTGACCCCAGCAAGCTACCGAGGGGTCCACCTCTCTCCCTGGACTTGCAATAGAGGCCCCAGGGTGCCCCGTGACCCTCCACCTACGGGCCTCTGACCCCAGCAAGCTACCCAGGGGACCACATCTCTCCCTGGACTTGCAGTAGAGGCCCAAGGGTGCCCATTGGTCCTCCACTTAGGGGTCTCTGACCCCAGCAAGCTACCCAGGGGTCCACATCTCTCCCTGGACTTGCAGTAGAGGCCCCAGGGTGCCCATTGGCCCTCCACATAGGGGTCTCTGATCCCAGCAAGCTACCCAAGGGGTCCACCTCTCTCCCTGGACTTGCAATAGAGGCCCCAGGGTGCCCTGTGACCCTCCACCTAGGGGCCTCTGACCCCAGCAAGCTACCCAGGGGTCCACCTCTCTCCCTGGACTTGCAGTATAGGCCCCTGGGTGCCCCCTGGCCCTCCACCTAGGGGCCTCTGACCCCAGCAAGCTACCCAGGGGTCCAGCTCTCTCCCTGGACTTGCAATAGAGGCCCCAGGGTGCCCCCTTGCCCTCCACCCAGGGGCTACTGACCCCAGCAAGCTACCCAGGGCTCCACCTCTCTCCCTGGACTTGAAGTAGAGGCCCTAGGCTGCCCTCTGGCCCTCCACATAGGGGCCTCTGACCCCAGCAAGCTACCCAGGGCTCCACCTCTCTCCCTGGACTTGCAGTAGAGGCCCCAGGTTGACCCTTGGCCCTCCACCTAGGGCCCTTTGACCCCCAGCAAGCTACCAAGGGGTCCATCTCTCTCCCTGGACTTATAGTAGAGTTTCCAGGGTGCCCCCTGGCCCTCCACCTAGGGGCCTCTGAGTCCAGCAAGCTACCCAGGGGTCCACATCTCTCCCTGGACTTGCAGTAGAGGCCCCAGGGTACCCCCTGGCCCTCCAACTAGGGGCCTCTGACCCCAGCAAGCGACCCAGGGGTCCACATCTCTCCCTGGATTTATAGTAGAGGCCCTACGGTGCCCCCTGGCCCTCCCCCTAGGGGCCTCTGACACCAGCAAGCTTCCCAGTGATTCACTTCTCTCCCTGGACTTGCAGTAGAGGCCCCAGGTTGACCCTTGGCCCTCCACCTAGGGGCGTCTGACCCCAGCAAGCTGCCCAGGGGCCTGCCTATCTCCCTGAACTTGCAGTAGAGTCCCCAGGGTGCCCCATGGCCCTCCACCTAGGGCCCTTTGACCCCAGCAAGCTACCCAGGGGTCCACCTCTCTCCCTGGACTTGCAGTATAGGCCACAGGGTGCCCCCTTGCCCTCCACCTAGGGGCCTCTGACCCCAGCAAGCTACCCAGGGCTCCACCTCTCTCCCCGGACTTGCAGTAGAGGCCCCAGGGTGCCCCATTGCCCTCCACCCAGGGGCTACTGACCCCAGCAAGCTACCCATGGCTCCACCTCTCTCCCTGAACTTGCAGTAGAGGCCCCAGGGTACCCCGTGGCCCTCCACCTAGGGGCCTCTGACCCCAGCAAGCTACCCAGGGGTCCACATCTCTCCCTGGACTTGCAGTAGAGGCCCCTGGGTACCCCGTGGCCCTCCACCTAGGGGCCTCTGAGTCCAGCAAGCTACCCAGGGGTCCAGCTCTCTCCCTGGAATTGCAATAGAGGCCCCAGGGTGCCCCCTTGCCCTCAACCCAGGGGCTACTGACCCCAGCAAGCTACCCAGGGCTCCACCTCTCTCCCTGGACTTTTAGTAGAGGCACTAGGCTGCCCTCTGGCCCTCCACCTAGGGGCCTCTGACCCCAGCAAGCTACCCAGGGGTCCACCTCTCTCCCTGGACTTTTAGTAGAGGCCCCAGGGTGCCCCCTGGCCCTCCACTTAGGGGCCTCTGACCCCAGCAAACTACCCAGGGGTCCACCTCTCTTCCTGGACTTGCAGTAGAGGCCCTAGCCTGCCCTCTGGCCCTCCACCTATGGGCCTCTGACCCCAGCAAGCTACCCAGGGCTTCACCTTTCTCCCTGGACATGCAGTAGAGGCCCCAGGGTGCCCATTGGCCCTCCACCTAGGGGCCTCTGACCCCAGCAAGCTACCGAGGGGTCCACCTCTCTCCCTGGACTTGCAGTAGAGGCCCCAGGGTGCCCCTTGACCCTCCACCTAGGGGCCTCTGACCCCAGCAAGCTACCCAGGGGTCCACATCTCTCCCTGGACTTGCAGTATAGGCCACAGGGTGCCCCCTTGCCCTCCACCAAGGGGCCTCTGACCCCAGCAAGCTACCCAGTGCTCCACCTCTCTCCATGGACTTGCAGTAGAGGCCCCAGAGTGCCCACTTGCCCTCCACCCAGGGGCTACTGACCCCAGCAAGCTACCCATGGCTCCACCTCTCTCCCTGAACTTGCAGTAGAGGCCCAAGGGTACCCCGTGGCCCTCCACCTAGGGGCCTCTGACCCCAGCAAGCTACCCAGGGGTCCACATCTCTCCCTGGACTTGCAGTAGAGGCCCCTGGGTACCCCGTGGCCCTCCACCTAGGGGCCTCTGAACCCAGCAAGCTACCCAGGGGTCCAGCTCTCTCCCTGGAATTGCAATAGAGGCCCCAGGGTGCCCCCTTGCCCTCCACCCAGGGGCTACTGACCCCAGCAAGCTACCCATGGCTCCACCTCTCTCCCTGAACTCTCAGTAGAGGCCCCAGGGTACCCCATGGCCCTCCACCTAGGGGCCTCTGACCCCAGCAAGCTACCCAGGGGTCCACATCTCTCCCTGGACTTGCAGTAGAGGCCCCTGGGTACCCCGTGGTCCTCCACTTAGGGGCCTCTGACCCCAGCAAGCTACCCAGGGCTCCACCTCTCTCCCTGGACTTGCAGTAGAGGCCGCAGGGTGCCCATTGGCCCTCCACCTAGGGGTCTCTGACCCCAGCAAGCTACCCAGGGGTCCACCTCTCTCCCTAGACGTTTAGTAGAGGCCCCAGGGTGCCCCCTGGCCCTCCACCTAGGGGCCTCTGACCCCAGCAAACTACCCAGGGGTCCACGTCTCTTCCTGGACTTGCAGTAGACGCCGCTGGGTGCCCCCTGGCCCTCCACCTAGGGGCCTCTGACCCCAGCAAGCTACCCAGGGGTCCACCTCTCTCCATGGACTTTTAGTAGAGGCCCCAGGGTGCCCCCTGGCCCTCCACCTTGGGGCCTCTGACCCCAGCAAGCTACCCAGGGCTCCACCTCTCTCCCTGGACTTTAAGTAGAGGCCCTAGGCTGCCCTCTGGCCCTCCACTTAGGGGCCTCTGACCCCAGCAAGCTACCCAGGGCTCCACCTCTCTCCCTGGACTTGCAGTAGAGGCCGCAGGGTGCCCATTGGCCCTCCACCTAGGGGTCTCTGACCCCAGCAAGCTACCCAGGGGTCCACCTCTCTCCCTGGACTTTTAGTAGAGGCCCCAGGGTGCCCCCTGGCCCTCCACCTAGGGGCCTCTGACCCCAGCAAGCTACCCAGGGGTCCACATCTCTCCGTGGACTTGCAGTAGACGCCGCTGGGTGCCCCCTGGCCCTCCACCTAGGGGCCTCTGACCCCAGCAAGCTACCCAGGGGTCCACCTCTCTCCCTGGACTTTTAGTAGAGGCCCCAGGGTGCCCCCTGGCCCTCCACCTAGGGGCCTCTGACCCCAGCAAACTACCCAGGGGTCCACCTCTCTTCCTGGACTTGCAGTAGAGGCCCTACGGTGCCCCCTGGCCCTCCCCCTAGGGGCCTCTGACACCAGCAAGCTTCCCAGTTGTCCACCTCTCTCCCTAGACTTGCAGTAGAGGCCCCAGGGTGACCCTTGGCCCTCCATCTAGGGGCCTCTGACCCCAGCAAGCTACCCAGGGTCCACCTATCTCCCTGGACTTGCAGTAGAGTCCCCAGGGTGCCCCATGGCCCTCCACTTAGGGCCCTCTGACCCCAGCAAGCTACCCAGGGCTCCATCTCTCTCCCTGGACTAGCAGTATAGGCCCCAGGGTGCCCCCTGGTCCTCCACCTTGGGGCCCCTGACACAAGCAAGCTGCCCAGAGGTCCACCTCTCTCCCTGGACTTGCAATAGAGGCCCCAGGGTGCCCCCTGGCCCTCCCCCTAGGGGCCTCTGACACCAGCAAGCTTCCCAGTGGTCCACCTCTCTCCCTTGACTTGCAGTAGAGGCCCCAGGGTGACCCTTGGCCCTCCACCTAGGGACCTCTGACCCCAGCAAGCTACCCAGGGGCCTACCTATCTCCCTGGACTTGCAGTAGAGTCCCCAGGGTGCCCCATGGCCCTCCACCTTGGGCCCTCTGACCCCTGCAAGCTACCCAGGGCTCCAACTCTCTCCCTGGATTTGCAGTATAGGCCCCAGGGTGCCCCCTGGTCCTCCACCTAGGGGCCCCGGACCCAAGCAAGCTGCCCAGGGGTCCACCTCTCTCCCTGGACTTATAGTAGAGGCCCTACGGTGCCCCCTGGCCCTCCCCTTAGGGGCTACTGACCCCAGCAAGCTTCCCAGTGATTTACCTCTCTCCCTGGACTTGCAGTAGAGGCCCTAGCCTGCCCTCTGGCCCTCCACCTAGGGGCCTCTGACCCCAGCAAGCTACCCAAGGCTTCACAACTCTCCCTGGACTTGCAGTAGAGGCTCCAGGGTGCCCTTTGGCCCTCCACCTAGGGGCCTCTGACCCCAGCAAGCTACCGAGGGGTCCACCTCTCTCCCTGGACTTGCAGTAGAGGCCCCAGGGTGCCCCGTGGCCCTCCACCTAGGGGTCTCTGATCCCAGCAAGCTACCGAGGGGTCCACCTCTCTCCCTGGACTTGCAATAGAGGCCCCAGGGTGCCCCGTGACCCTCCACCTAGGGGCCTCTGACCCCATCAAGCTACCCAGGGGTCCACCTCTCTCCCTGGACTTGCAGTATAGGCCCCTGGGTGCCCCCTGGCCCTCCACCTAGGGGCCTCTGACCCAAGCAAGCTACCCATTGGTCCAGCTCTCTCCCTGGACTTGCAATAGAGGCCCCAGGGTGCCCCCTTGCCCTCCACCCAGGGGCTACTGACCCCAGCAAGCTACCCAGGGCTCCACCTCTCTCCCTGGACTTGTAGTAGAGGCCCTAGGCTGCCCTCTGGCCCTCCACCTAGGGGCCTTTGACCCCAGCAAGCTACCCAAGGCTCCACCTCTCTCCCTGGACTTGCAGTAGAGGCCCCAGGTTGACCCTTGGCCCTCCACCTAGGGCCCTTTGACCCCAGCAAGCTACCCAGGGGTCCACCTCTGTCCCTGGACTTGCAGTATAGGCCACAGGGTGCCCCCTTGCCCTCCACCTAGGGGCCTCTGACCCCAGCAAGCTACCCAGGGCTCCACCTCTCTCCCTGGACATGCAGTAGAGGCCCCAGGGTGCCCCCTTGCCCTCCACCCAGGGGCTACTGGCCCCAGCAAGCTACCCAGGGCTCCACCTCTCTCCCTGGACTTGCAGTAGAGGCCCCAGGGTACCCCGTGGCCCTCCACCTAGGGGCCTCTGACCCCAGCAAGCTACCCAGGGGTCCAGCTTTCTCCCTGGACTTGCAATAGAGGCCCCAGGGTGCCCCCTGGCCCTCCACCTAGGGGCACCTGAGTCCAGCAAGCTACCCAGGGGTCCACATCTCTCCCTGGACTAGCAGTAGAGGCCCCAGGGTACCCCGTGGCCCTCCACCTAGGGGCCTCTGAACCCAGCAAGCTACCCAGGGGTCCAGCTCCCTCCGTGGACTTGCAATAGAGGCCCCAGGGTGCCCCCTTGCCCTCCACCCAGGGGCTACTGACCCCAGCAAGCTACCCAGGGCTCCACCTCTCTCCCTGGACTTCTAGTAGAGGCCCTAGGCTGCCCCTCTGGCCCTCTACCTAGGGGCCTTTGACCCCAGCAAGCTACCCAGGGCTCCACCTCTCTCCCTGAACTTGCAGTAGAGGCCCCAGGGTGCCCATTGGCCCTCCACCTAGGGGTCTCTGACCCCAGCAAGCTGCCGAAGGGTCCACCTCTCTCCCTGGACTTGCAGTAGACGCCCCTGGGTGACCCCTGGCCCTCCACCTAGGGGCCTCTGACCCCAGCAAGCTACCCAGGGGTCCACCTCACTCCCTGGACTTATAGTAAAGTTTCCAGGGTGCCCCCTGGCCCTCCATCTAGGGGCCTCTGAGTCCAGCAAGCTACCCAGGGGTCCACATCTCTCCCTGGACTTGCAGTAGAGGCCCCAGGGTACCCCCTGGCCCTCCAACTAGGGGCCTCTGACCCCAGCAAGCTACCCAGGGGTCCACCTCTCTCCTTGGACTTGCAGTATAGGCCCCAGGGTGCCCATTGGCCCTCCACCTAGGGGCATCTGACCCCAGCAAGCTACCCAGGGGTCCACCTCTCTCCCTGGACTTGCAGTATAGGACCCAGGGTGCCCCCTGGCCCTCCAACTAGGGGCATCTAACACCAACAAGCTACCCAGGGGTCCACCTCTCTCCCTGGACTTGCAGTATAGGCCCCAGGGTGCCCTCTGGCCCTCCACCTAGGGGCATCTGACACCAGCAAGCTACCCAGGGGTCCACCTCTCTCCCTGGACTTGCAGTATAGGCTCCAGTGTGCCCTCTGGCCCTCCACCTAGGGGCCTCTGACCCCAGCAAGCTACCCAGGGGTCCACATCTCTCCCTGGACTTGCAGTAGAGGCCCCAGGGTGCCCCATGGCCCTCCACCTTGGGCCCTCTGACCCCAGCAAGCTACCCAGGGCTCCAACTCTCTCCCTGGACTTGCAGTATAGGCCCCAGGGTGCCCCCTGGTCCTCCACCTAGGGGCCCCTGACCCAAGCAAGCTGCCCAGGGGTCCACCTCTCTCACTGGAATTGCAGTAGAGTCCCCAGGGTGCCCCATGGCCCTCCACCTAGGGCCCTCTGACCCCAGCAAGCTACCCAGGGCTCAGACTCTCTCCCTGGACTAGCGGTATAGGCCCCAGGGTGCCCCCTGGTCCTCCACCTAGGGGCCCTTGACCCAAGCAAGCTGCCCAGAGGTCCACCTCTCTCCCTGGACTTGCAATAGAGGCCCCAGGGTGCCCCCTGGCCCTCCCCCTAGGGGCCTCTGACACCAGCAAGCTTCCCAGTGGTCCACCTCTCTCCCTAGACTTGCAGTAGAGGCCCCAGGGTGACCCTTGGCCCTCCACCTAGGGACCTCTGACCCCAGCAAGCTACCCAGGGGCCTACTTATCTCCCTGGACTTGCAGTAGAGTCCCCAGGGTGCCCCATGGCCCTCCACCTTGGACCCTCTGACCCCAGCAAGCTACCCAGGGCTCCAACTCTCTCCCTGGACTTGCAGTATAGGCCCCAGGGTGCTCCCTGGTCCTCCACCTAGGGGCCCCTGACCCAAGCTAGCTGCCCAGGGGTCCACCTCTCTCCCTGGACTTGCAGTAGTGTCCCCAGGGTACCCCATGGCCCTCCACGTAGGGCCCTCTGACCCCAGCAAGCTACCCAGGGGTCCAACTCTCTCCCTGGACTTGCAGTAGAGAACCCAGGGTACCCCGTGGCCCTCCACCCAGGGGCCTCTGAACCCAGCAAGCTACCCAGGGGTCCACCTCTCTCCCTGGACTTATAGTAGAGGCCCTACGGTGCCCCCTGGCCCTCCCCTTAGGGGCTACTGACCCCAGCAAGCTTCCCAGTGATTCACCTTTCTCCCTGGACTTGCAGTAGAGGCCCTAGGCTGCCCTCTGGCCCTCCACCTATTGGCCTCTGACCCCAGCAAGCTACCCAGGGCTTCACCTCTCTCCCTGGACTTGCAGTAGAGGCCCCAGGGTGCCCATTGGCCCTCCACCTAGGGGCCTGTGACCCCAGCAAGCTACCGAGGGGTCCACCTCTTTCCCTGGACTTGCAGTAGAGGCCCCAGGGTGCCCCTTGACCCTCCACCTAGGGGCCTCTGACCCAAGCAAGCTACCCAGTGGTCCACCTCTCTCCCTAGACTTGCAGACTAGGCCCCAGGGTGACCCTTGGCCCTCCACCTAGGGGCCTCTGACCCCAGCAAGCTGCCCAGGGGCCTGCCTATCTCCCTGGACTTGCAGTAGAGTCCCCAGGGTGCCCCATGGCCCTCCACGTAGGGCCCTCTGACCCCAGCAAGCTACCCAGGGGTCCACCTCTCTCCCTGGACTTGCAGTATAGGCCACAGGGTGCCCCCTTGCCCTCCACCTAGGGGCCTCTGACCCCAGCAAGCTACCCAGGGCTCCACTTCTCTCCCTGGACTTGCAGTAGAGGCCGAAGGGTGCCCCCTTGCCCTCCACCCAGCTACTACTGACCCCAGCAAGCTACCCAGGGCTCCACCTCTGTCCCTGGACTTGCAGTAGAGGCCCCAGGGTAGCCCGTGGCCCTCCACCTAGGGGCCTCTGAGTCCAGCAAGCTACCCAGGGGTCCACCTCTCTCCCTGGACTTGCAGTAGAGGCCCGAGGGTACCCCGTGGCCCTCCACCTAGGGGCCTCTGAACCCAGCAAGCTACCCAGGGGTCCAACTCTCTCCCTGGACTTGCAGTATAGGCCCCAGGGTGACCCCTGGTCCTCCACCTAGGGGCCCCTGTCCCAAGCAAGCTGCCCAGGGGTCCACCTCTCTCCCTGGACTTGTAGTAGAGGCCCTAAGCTGCCCTCTGGCCCTCCACCTAGGGGCCTCTGACCCCAGCAAGCTACCCAGGGGTCCACCTCTCTCCCTGGACTTGCAGTATAGGCCACAGGGTGCCCTCTTGCCCTCCACCTAGGGGCCTCTGACCCCAGCAAGCTACCCAGGGCTCCACTTCTCTCCCTGGACTTGCAGTAGAAGCCGAAGGGTGCCCCCTTGCCCTCCACCCAGCTACTACTGACCCCAGCAAGCTACCCAGGGCTCCACCTCTCTCCCTGGACTTGCAGTAGAGGCCCCAGGGTACCCCGTGGCCCTCCACCTAGGGGCCTCTGAGTCCAGCAAGCTACCCAGGGGTCCACCTCTCTCCCTGGACTTGCAGTGAAGGCCCGAGGGTACCCCGTGGCCCTCCACCTAGGGGCCTCTGAACCCAGCAAGCTACCCAGGGGTCCAACTCTCTCCCTGGACTTGCAGTATAGGCCCCAGGGTGACCCCTGGTCCTCCACCTAGGGGCCCCTGACCCAAGCAAGCTGCCCAGGGGTCCACCTCTCTCCCTGGACTTGTAGTAGAGGCCCTAGGCTGCCCTCTGGCCCTCCACCTAGGGGCCTCTGACCCCAGCAAGCTGCCGAGGGGTCCACCTCTCTCCCTGGACTTGCAATAGAGGCCCCAGGGTGCCCCCTGACCCTCCACCTAGGGGCCTCTGACCCCAGCAAGCTACCCAGGCGTCCACATTTCTACCTGGACTTGCAGTAGACGCCCCTGGGTGCCCCCTGGCCCTCCACCTAGGGGCCTCTGATCCCAGCAAGCTACCCAGGGCTCCACCTCTCTCCCTGGACTTATAGTAGAGGCCCCAGGGTGCCCCCTGGCCCTCCACCTAAAGGCCTCTGACCCCAGCAAACTACCCAGGGGTCCACCTCTCTTCCTGGACTTGCAGTAGAGTCCCCAGGGTGCCCCATCTCCCTCCACCTAGGGCCCTCTGACCCCAGCAAGCTACCCAGGGCTCCAACTCTCTCCCTGGACTTGCAGTATAGGCCCCAGGGTGCCCCCTGGTCCTCCACCTAGGGGCCTCTGAGTCCAGCAAGCTACCCAAGGGTCCACCTCTCTCCCTGGACTTGCAGTAGAGGCCCTAGGGTGCCCCATGGCCCTCCCCCTAGGGGCCTCTGAGACCAGCAAGCTTCCCAGTGGTCCACCTCTCTCCCTAGACTTGCAGTAGAGGCCCCAGGGTGACCCTTGGCCCTCCACCTAGGGGTCTCTGACCCCAGCAAGCTACCCAGGGACCTACCTAACTCCCTGGACTTGCAGTAGAGTCCCCAGGGTGCCCCATGGCCCTCCACCTAGGGCCCTCTGACCCCAGCAAGCTACCCAGGGATCCACATCTCTCCCTGGACTTGCAGTATAGGCCACAGGGTGCCCCCTTGCCCTCCACCTAGGGGCCTCTGACCCCAGCAAGCTACCCAGGGCTCCACTTCTCTCCCTGGACTTGCAGTAGAGGCCCCAGGGTGCCCCCTTGCCCTCCACCCAGGGGCTACTGACACCAGCAAGCTACCCAGGGCTTCACCTCTCTCCCTGGACTTGCAGTAGAGGCCCCAGGGTACCCCGTGGCCCTCCACCTAGGGGCCTCTGAGTCCAGCAAGCTACCCAGGGGTCCACATCTCTCCCTGGACTTGCAGTAGAGGCCCCAGGGTACCCCGTGGCCCTCCACCTAGGGGCCTCCGAACCCAGCAAGCTACCCAGGGGTCCAGCTCTCTCCCTGGACTTGCAATAGAGGCCCCAGGGTGCCCTCTTGCCCTCCACCCAAGGGCTACTGACCCCAGCAAGCTACCCAGGGCTCCACCTCTCTCCCTGGACTTGTAGTAGAGGCCCTAGGCTGCCCTCTGGCCCTCCACCTAGGGGCCTCTGACCCCAGCAAGCTACCCAGGGCTCCACCTCTCTCCCTGGACTTGCAGTAGAGGCCCCAGGGTGCCCATTGGCCCTCCACCTAGGGGTCTCTGACCCCAGCAAGCTACCGAGGGGTCCACCTCTCTCCCTGGACTTGCAATAGAGGCCCCAGGGTGCCCCGTGACCCTCCACCTACGGGCCTCTGACCCCAGCAAGCTACCCAGGGGTCCACATCTCTCCCTGGACTTGCAGTAGAGGCCCAAGGGTGCCCATTGGTCCTCCACCTAGGGGCCTCTGACCCCAGCAAGCTACCCAGGGGTCCACCTCTCTTCCTGGACTTGCAGTATAGGCCCCAGGGTGCCCCCTGGTCCTCCAACTAGGGGCCTCTGACCCCAGCAAGCTACCCAGGGGTCCACCTCTCTCCTTGGACTTGCAGTATAGGCCCCAGGGTGCCCCCTGGCCCTCCACCTAGGGGCTACTGACCCCAGCAAGCTACCCAGGGCTCCTCCTCTCTCCCTGGACTTGCAGTAGAGGCCCCAGGGTACCCCGTGGCCCTCCACCTAGGGGCCTCTGACCCCAGCAAGCTACCCAGGGGTCCACATCTCTCCCTGGACTTGCAGTAGAGGCCCCAGGGTGCCCATTGGCCCTCCACCTAGGGGTCTCTGACCCCAGCAAGCTACCCAGGGATCCAACTCTCTCCCTGGACTTGCAGTATAGGCCCCAGGGTGCCCCCTGGTCCTCCACCTAGGTGCCCCTGACCCAAGCTAGCTGCCCAGGGGTCCACCTCTCTCCCTGGACTTGCAATAGAGGCCCCAGGGTGCCCCTTGGCCCTCCACCTAGGGGCCTCTGACACCAGAAAGCTACCCAGGGGTCCACCTCTCTCCCTAGACTTGCAGACTAGGCCCCAGGGTGACCCTTGGCCCTCCACCTAGGGGCCTCTGACCCCAGCAAGCTGCCCAGGGGCCTGCCTTACTCCCTGGACTTGCAGTAGTGTCCCCAGGGTACCCCATGGCCCTCCACGTAGGGCCCTCTGACCCCAGCAAGCTACCCAGGGGTCCAACTCTCTCCCTGGACTTGCAGTAGAGGCCCCAGGGTACCCCGTGGCCCTCCACCCAGGGGCCTCTGAACCCAGCAAGCTACCCAGGGGTCCACCTCTCTCCCTGGACTTATAGTAGAGGCCCTACGGTGCCCCCTGGCCCTCCCCTTAGGGGCTACTGACCCCAGCAAGCTTCCCAGTGATTCACCTCTCTCCCTGGACTTGCAGTAGAGGCCCTAGGCTGCCCTCTGGCCCTCCACCTATTGGCCTCTGACCCCAGCAAGCTACCCAGGGCTTCACCTCTCTCCCTGGACTTGCAGTAGAGGCCCCAGGGTGCCCATTGGCCCTCCACCTAGGGGCCTCTGACCCCAGCAAGCTACCGAGGGGTCCACCTCTTTCCCTGGACTTGCAGTAGAGGCCCCAGGGTGCCCCTTGGCCCTCCACCTAGGGGCCTCTGACCCCAGCAAGCTACCCAGGGGTCCACCTCTCTCCCTAGACTTGCAGACTAGGCCCCAGGGTGACCCTTGGCCCTCCACCTAGGGGCCTCTGACCCCAGCAAGCTGCCCAGGGGCCTGCCTATCTCCCTGGACTTGCAGTAGAGTCCCCAGAGTGCCCCATGGCCCTCCACGTAGGGCCCTCTGACCCCAGTAAGCTACCCAGGGGTCCACCTCTCTCCCTGGAATTGCAGTAGAGGCCCCAGGGTACCCCGTGGCCCTCCACCTAGGGGCCTCTGAGTCCAGCAAGCTACCCAGGGGTCCACCTCTCTCCCTGGACTTGCAGTAGAGGCCCCAGGGTACCCCGTGGCCCTCCACCTAGGGGCCTCTGAGTCCAGCAAGCTACCCAGGGGTCCACCTCTCTCCCTGGACTTGCAGTAGAGGCCCGAGGGTACCCCGTGGCCCTCCACCTAGGGGCCTCTGAACCCAGCAAGCTACCCAGGGGTCCAACTCTCTCCCTGGACTTGCAGTATAGGCCCCAGGGTGACCCCTGGTCCTCCACCTAGGGGCCCCTGACCCAAGCAAGCTGCCCAGGGGTCCACCTCTCTCCCTGGACTTGTAGTAGAGGCCCTAGGCTGCCCTCTGGCCCTCCACCTAGGGGCCTCTGACCCCAGCAAGCTACCGAGGGGTCCACCTCTCTCCCTGGACTTGCAATAGAGGCCCCAGGGTGCCCCCTGACCCTCCACCTAGGGGCCTCTGACCCCAGCAAGCTACCCAGGCGTCCACATCTCTACCTGGACTTGCAGTAGACGCCCCTGGGTGCCCCCTGGCCCTCCACCTAGGGGCCACTGACCCCAGCAAGCTACCCAGGGCTCCACCTCTCTCCCTGGACTTATAGTAGAGGCCCCAGGGTGCCCCCTGGCCCTCCACCTAAAGGCCTCTGACCCCAGCAAACTACCCAGGGGTCCACCTCTCTTCCTGGACTTGCAGTAGAGTCCCCAGGGTGCCCCATGGCCCTCCACCTAGGGCCCTCTGACCCCAGCAAGCTACCCAGGGCTCCAACTCTCTCCCTGGACTTGCAGTATAGGCCCCAGGGTGCCCCCTGGTCCTCCACCTAGGGGCCTCTGACCCTAGCAAACTACCCAGGGGTCCACCTCTCTCCCTGGACTTGCAGTAGAGGCCCTAGGGTGCCCCATGGCCCTCCCCCTAGGGGCCTCTGAGACCAGCAAGCTTCCCAGTGGTCCACCTCTCTCCCTAGACTTGCAGTAGAGGCCCCAGGGTGACCCTTGGCCCTCCACCTAGGGGTCTCTGACCCCAGCAAGCTACCCAGGGACCTACCTAACTCCCTGGACTTGCAGTAGAGTCCCCAGGGTGCCCCATGGCCCTCCACCTAGGGCCCTCTGACCCCAGCAAGCTACCCAGGGATCCACATCTCTCCCTGGACTTGCAGTATAGGCCACAGGGTGCCCCCTTGCCCTCCACCTAGGGGCCTCTGACCCCAGCAAGCTACCCAGGGCTCCACTTCTCTCCCTGGACTTGCAGTAGAGGCCCCAGGGTGCCCCCTTGCCCTCCACCCAGGGGCTACTGACCCCAGCAAGCTACCCAGGGCTCCACCTCTCTCCTTGGACTTGTAGTAGAGGCCCTAGGCTGCCCTCTGGCCCTCCACCTAGGGGCCTCTGACCCCAGCAAGCTACCCAGGGCTCCACCTCTCTCCCTGGACTTGCAGTAGAGGCCCCAGGGTGCCCCTTGGCCCTCCACCTAGGGGTCTCTGACCCCAGCAAGCTACCGAGGGGTCAACCTCTCTCCCTGGACTTGCAATAGAGGCCCCAGGGTGCCCCGTGACCCTCCACCTACGGGCCTCTGACCCCAGCAAGCTACCCAGGGGTCCACATCTCTCCCTGGACTTGCAGTAGAGGCCCAAGGGTGCCCATTGGTCCTCCACCTAGGGGTCTCTGACCCCAGCAAGCTACCCAGGGGTCCACATCTCTCCCTGGACTTGCAGTAGAGGCCCCAGGGTGCCCATTGGCCCTCCACATAGGGGTCTCTGATCCCAGCAAGCTACCGAGGGGTCCACCTCTCTCCCTGGACTTGCAATAGAGGCCCCAGGGTGCCCCGTGACCCTCCACCTAGGGGCCTCTGACCCCAGCAAGCTACCCAGGGGTCCACCTCTCTCCCTGGACTTGCAGTATAGGCCCCTGGGTGCCCCCTGGCCCTCCACCTAGGGGCCTCTGACCCCAGCAAGCTACCCAGGGGTCCAGCTCTCTCCCTGGACTTGCAATAGAGGCCCCAGGGTGCCCCCTTGCCCTCCACCCAGGGGCTACTGACCCCAGCAAGCTACCCAGGGCTCCACCTCTCTCCATGGACTTGAAGTAGAGGCCCTAGGCTGCCCTCTGGCCCTCCCCCTAGGGGCCTCTGACACCAGCAAGCTTCCCAGTGATTCACTTCTCTCCCTGGACTTGCAGTAGAGGCCCCAGGTTGACCCTTGGCCCTCCACCTAGGGGCGTCTGACCCCAGCAAGCTGCCCAGGGGCCTGCCTATCTCCCTGAACTTGCAGTAGAGTCCCCAGGGTGCCCCATGGCCCTCCACCTAGGGCCCTTTGACCCCAGCAAGCTACCGAGGGGTCCACCTCTCTCCTTGGACTTGCAATATAGGCCCCAGGGTGCCCCCTGGCCCTCCACCTAGGGGCATCTGACCCCAGCAAGCTACCCAGGGGTCCACCTCTCTCCCTGGACTTGCAGAATAGGACCCAGGGTGCCCCCTGGCCCGCCAATTAGGGGCATCTAACACCAGCAAGCTACCCAGGGGTCCACCTCTCTCCCTGGACTTGCAGTATAGGCCCCAGGGTGCCCTCTGGCCCTCCACCTAGGGGCATCTGACACCAGCAAGCTACCCAGGGGTCCACCTCTCTCCCTGGACTTGCAGTATAGGCCCCAGTGTGCCCTCTGGCCCTCCACCTAGGGGCCTCTGACCCCAGCAAGATACCCAGGGGTCCACATCTCTCCCTGGACTTGCAGTAGAGGCCCCAGGGTACCCCGTGGCCCTCCACCTAGGGACCTCTGACCCCAGCAAGCTACCCAGGGGATTACCTATCTCCCTGGACTTGCAGTAGAGTCCCCAGGGTGCCCCATGGCCCTCCACCTTGGGCCCTCTGACCCCAGCAAGCTACCCAGGGCTCCAACTCTCTCCCTGGACTTGCAGTATAGGCCCCAGGGTGCCCCCTGGTCCTCCACCTAGGGACCCCTGACCCAAGCAAGCTGCCCAGGGGTCCACCTTTCTCCCTGGACTTGCAATAGAGGCCCCAGGGTGCCCCTTGGCCCTCCACCTAAGGGCATCTGACCCCAGAAAGCTACCCAGGGGTCCACCTCTCTCCCTAGACTTGCAGACTATGCCCCAGGGTGACCCTTGGCCCTCCACTTATGGGCCTCTGACCCCAGCAAGCTACCCAGGGGCCTACCTATCTCCCTGGACTTGAAGTAGAGTCCCCAGGGTGCCCCATGGCCCTCCACCTAGGGCCCTCTGACCCCAGCAAGCTACCCAGGGCTCCAACTCTCTCCCTGGACTAGCAGTATAGGACCCCGGGTGCCCCCTGGTCCTCCAACTAGGGGCCCCTGACCCAAGCAAGCTGCCCAGAGGTCCACCTCTCTCCCTGGACTTGCAATAGAGGCCCCAGGGTGCCCCCTGGCCCTCCCCCTAGGGGCCTCTGACACCAGCAAGCTTCCCAGTGGTCCACCTCTCTCCCTAGACTTGCAGTAGAGGCCCCAGGGTGACCCTTGGCCCTCCACCTAGGGACCTCTGACCCAAGCAAGCTACCCAGGGGCCTACCTATCTCCCTGGACTTGCAGTAGATTCCCCAGGGTGCCCCATGGCCCTCAGCCTTGGGCCCTCTGACCCCAGCAAGCTACCCAGGGCTCCAACTCTATCCCTAGACTTGCAGACTAGGCCCCAGGGTGACCCTTGGCCCTCCACCTAGGGGCCTCTGACCCCAGCAAGCTGCCCAGGGGCCTGCCTATCTCCCTGGACTTGCAGTAGAGTCCCCAGGGTGCCCCATGGCCCTCCACCTAGGGCCCTCTGACCCCAGCAAGCTACCCAGGGGTCCACCTCTCTCCCTGGACTTGCAGTATAGGCCACAGGGTGCCCCCTTGCCCTCCACCTAGGGGCCTCTGACCCCAGCAAGCTACCCAGGGCTCAACTTCTCTCCCTGGACTTGCAGTAGAGGCCGAAGGGTGCCCCCTTGCCCTCCACCCAGGGACTACTGACCCCAGCAAGCTACCCAGGGCTCCAACTCTCTCCCTGGACTTGCAGTAGAGGCCCCAGGGTACCCCGTGGCCCTCCACCTAGGGGCCTCTGAGTCCAGCAAGCTACCCAGGGGTCCACCTCTCTCCCTGGACTTGCAGTAGAGGCCCGAGGGTACCCCGTGGCCCTCCACCTTGGGGCCTCTGAACCCAGCAAGCTACCCAGGGGTCCAGCTCTCTCCCTGGACTTGCAGTATAGACCCCAGGGTGCTCCCTGGTCCTCCACCTAGGGGCCCCTGACCCAAGAAAGCTGCCCAGGGGTCCACCTCTCTCCCTGGACTTGTAGTAGAGGCCCTAGGCTGCCCTCTGGCCCTCCACCTAGGGGCCTCTGACCCCAGCAAGCTACCGAGAGGTCCACCTGTCTCCCTGGACTTGCAGTAGACGCCCCTGGGTGCCCCCTGGCCCTCCACCTAGGGGCCTCTGATCCCAGCAAGCTACCCAGGGCTCCACCTCTCTCCCTGGACTTATAGTAGAGGCCCCAGGGTGCCCCCTGGCCCTCCACCTAGGGGCCTCAGACCCCAGCAAACTACCCAGGGGTCCACCTCTCTTCCTGGACTTGCAGTAGAGTCCCCAGGGTGACCCTTGGCCCTCCACCTAGGGGTCTCTGACCCCAGCAAGCTACCCAGGGGTCCACATCTCTCCCTGGACTTGCAGTAGAGGCCCCAGGGTACCCCCCTGGCCCTCCAACTAGGGGCCTCTGACCCCAGCAAGCTACCCAGGGGTCCACCTCTCTCTTTGGACTTGCAGTATAGGCCCCAGGGTGCCCCCTGGTCCTCCACCTAGGGGCCCCTGACCCAAGCAAGCTGCCCAGGGGTCCACCTCTCTCCCTGGACTTGCAATAGAGGCCCCAGGGTGCCCCTTGGCCCTCCACCTAGGGGCCTCTGACCCCAGCAAGCTACCCAGGGGTCCACCTCTCTCTTTGGACTTGCAGTATAGGCCCCAGGGTGCCCCCTGGCCCTCCACCTAGGGGCATCTGACCCCAGCAAGCTACCCAGGGGTCCACCTCTCTCCCTGGACTTGCAGTATAGGACCCAGGGTGCCCCCTGGCCCTCCAACTAGGGGCATCTAACACCAGCAAGCTACCCAGGGGTCCACCTCTCTCCCTGGACTTGCAGTATAGGCCCCAGGGTGCCCTCTGGCCCTCCACCTAGGGGCATCTGACACCAGCAAGCTACCCAGGGGTCCACCTCTCTCCCTGGACTTGCAGTATAGGCCCCAGTGTGCCCTCTGGCCCTCCACCTAGGGGCCTCTGACCCCAGCAAGCTACCCAGAGGTCCACATCTCTCCCTGGACTTGCAGTAGAGGCCCCAGGGTACCCCATGGCTCTCCACCTAGGGGCCTCTGAACCCAGCAAGCTACCCAGGGGTCCAGCTCTCTCCCTGGACTTGCAATAGAGGCCCCAGGGTGCCCCCTTGCCCTCCACCCAGGGGCTACTGACCCCAGCAAGCTACCCAGGGGCCTACCTATCTCCCTGGACTTGCAGTTGAGTCCCCAGGGTGCCCCATGACCCTCCACCCAGGGCCCTCTGACCCCAGCAAGCTACCCTGGGCTCCAACTCTCTCCCTGGACTTGCAGTAAAGGCCCCATGGTGCCCCCTGGTCCTCCACCTAGGGGCCCCTGACCCAAGCAAGCTGCCCAGGGGTCCACCTCTCTCCCTGGACTTGCAATAGAGGCCCATGGGTGCCCCCTGGCCCTCCCCATAGGTGCCTCTGACACCAGCAAGCTTCCCAGTGGTCCACATCTCTCCCTAGACTTGCAGTAGAGGCCCCAGGGTGACCCTTGGCCCTCCACCTAGGGGCCTCTGACCCCAGCAAGCTACCCAGGGGCCTACCTATCTCCCTGGACTTGCAGTAGAGTTCCCAGGGTGCCCATTGGCCCTCCAACTAGGGCCCTCTGACCCAAGCAAGCTGCCCAGGGGTCCACCTCTCTCCCTGGACTTGCAAGAGAGGCCCCAGGGTGGCCCTTGGCCCTCCACCTAGGGGCCTCTGACCCCAGAAAGCTACCCAGGGGTCCACCCCTCTCCCTAGACTTGCAGACTAGGCCCCAGGGTGACCCTTGGCCCTCCACCTAGGGGCCTCTGACCCCAGCAAGCTGCCCAGGGGCCTGCCTATCTCCCTGGACTTGCAGTAGAGTCCCCAGGGTGCCCCATGGCCCTCCACCTAGGGCCCTCTGACCCCAGCAAGCTACCCAGGGGTCCACCTCTCTCCCTGGACTTGCAGTATAGGCCACAGGGTGCCCCCTTGCCCTCCACCTAGGGGCCTCTGACCCCAGCAAGCTACCCAGGGCTCAACTTCTCTCCCTGGACTTGCAGTAGAGGCCGAAGGGTGCCCCCTTGCCCTCCACCCAGGGACTACTGACCCCAGCAAGCTACCCAGGGCTCCAACTCTCTCCCTGGACTTGCAGTAGAGGCCCCAGGGTACCCCGTGGCCCTCCACCTAGGGGCCTCTGAGTCCAGCAAGCTACCCAGGGGTCCACCTCTCTCCCTGGACTTGCAGTAGAGGCCCGAGGGTACCCCGTGGCCCTCCACCTTGGGGCCTCTGAACCCAGCAAGCTACCCAGGGGTCCAGCTCTCTCCCTGGACTTGCAGTATAGACCCCAGGGTGCTCCCTGGTCCTCCACCTAGGGGCCCCTGACCCAAGAAAGCTGCCCAGGGGTCCACCTCTCTCCCTGGACTTGTAGTAGAGGCCCTAGGCTGCCCTCTGGCCCTCCACCTAGGGGCCTCTGACCCCAGCAAGCTACCGAGAGGTCCACCTGTCTCCCTGGACTTGCAGTAGACGCCCCTGGGTGCCCCCTGGCCCTCCACCTAGGGGCCTCTGATCCCAGCAAGCTACCCAGGGCTCCACCTCTCTCCCTGGACTTATAGTAGAGGCCCCAGGGTGCCCCCTGGCCCTCCACCTAGGGGCCTCAGACCCCAGCAAACTACCCAGGGGTCCACCTCTCTTCCTGGACTTGCAGTAGAGTCCCCAGGGTGACCCTTGGCCCTCCACCTAGGGGTCTCTGACCCCAGCAAGCTACCCAGGGGTCCACATCTCTCCCTGGACTTGCAGTAGAGGCCCCAGGGTACCCCCCTGGCCCTCCAACTAGGGGCCTCTGACCCCAGCAAGCTACCCAGGGGTCCACCTCTCTCTTTGGACTTGCAGTATAGGCCCCAGGGTGCCCCCTGGTCCTCCACCTAGGGGCCCCTGACCCAAGCAAGCTGCCCAGGGGTCCACCTCTCTCCCTGGACTTGCAATAGAGGCCCCAGGGTGCCCCTTGGCCCTCCACCTAGGGGCCTCTGACCCCAGAAAGCTACCCAGGGGTCCACCTCTCTCCATAGACTTGCAGACTATGCCCCAGGGTGACCCTTGGCCCTCCACTTATGGGCCTCTGACCCCAGCAAGCTACCCAGTGGCCTACCTATCTCCCTGGACTTGAAGAAGAGTCCCCAGGGTGTCCCATGGCCCTCCACCTAGGGCCCTCTGACCCCAGCAAGTTACCCAGGGGTCCACCTCTCTCCCTAGACTTGCAGACTAGGCCCCATGGTGACCCTTGGCCCTCCACCTAGGGGCCTCTGACCCCAGCATGCTGCCCAGGGGCCTGCCTATCTCCCTGGACTTGCAGTAGTGTCCCCAGGGTGCCCCATGGCCCTCCACGTAGGGCCCTCTGACCCCAGCAAGCTACCCAGGGGTCCAACTCTCTCCCTGGACTTGCAGTAGAGGCCCCAGGGTACCCTGTGGCCCTCCACCCAGGGGCCTCTGAACCCAGCAAGCTACCCAGGGGTCCACCTCTCTCCCTGGACTTATAGTAGAGGCCCTACGGTGCCCCCTGGCCCTCCCCTTAGGGGCTACTGACCCCAGCAAGCTTCCCAGTGATTCACCTCTCTCCCTGGACTTGCAGTAGAGGCCCTAGGCTGCCCTCTGGCCCTCCACCTATTGGCCTCTGACCCCAGCAAGCTACCCAGGGCATCACCTCTCTCCCTGGACTTGCAGTAGAGGCCCCAGGGTGCCCATTGGCCCTCCACCTAGGGGCCTCTGACCCCAGCAAGCTACCGAGGGGTCCACCTCTCTCCCTGGACTTGCAGTATAGGCCACAGGGTGCCGCCTTGCCCTCCACCTAGGGGCCTCTGAACCCAGCAAGCTACCCAGGGCTCCACCTCTCTCCCTGGACTTGCAGCAGAGGCCCCAGGGTGCCCCCTTGCCCTCCACCCAGGGGCTACTGACCCCACCAAGCTACCCATGGCTCCACCTCTCTCCCTGAACTTGCAGTAGAGGCCCCAGGGTACCCCGTGGCCCTCCACCTAGTGGCCTCTGACCCCAGCAAGCTACCCAGGGGTCCACATCTCTCCCTGGACTTGCAGTAGAGGCCCCAGGGTACCCCGTGGCCCTCCTCCTAGGGGCCTCTGAACCCAGCAAGCTACCCAGGGGTCCAGCTCTCTCCCTGGAATTGCAATAGAGGCCCCAGGGTGCCCCCTTTCCCTCCATCCAGGGGCTACTGACCCCAGCAAGCTACCCAGGGCTCCACCTCTCTCCCTGGACTTGTAGTAGAGGTCCCAGGCTGCCCTCTGGCCCTCCACTTAGAGGCCTCTGACCCCAGCAAGCCACCCAGGGCTCCACCTCTCTCCCTGGACTTGCAGTAGGGGCCGCAGGGTGCCCATTGGCCCTCCACCTAGGGGTCTCTGACCCCAGCAAGCTACCGAGGGGTCCACCTCTCTCCCTGGACTTGCAATAGAGGCCCCAGGGTGCCCATCGACCCTCCACCTAGGGGCCTCTGACCTCAGCAAGCTACCCAGGGGTCCACATCTCTCCGTGGACTTGCAGTAGACGCCGCTGGGTGCCCCCTGGCCCTCCACCTAGGGGCCTCTGACCCCAGCAAGCTACCCAGGGGTCCACATCTCTCCCTGGACTTTTAGTAGAGGCCCCAGGGTGCCCCCTGGCCCTCCACCTAGGGGCCTCTGACCCCAGCAAACTACCCAGGGGTCCACCTCTCTTCCTGGACTTGCAGTAGAGGCCCTACGGTGCCCCCTGGCCCTCCCCCTAGGGGCCTCTGACACCAGCAAGCTTCCCAGTGGTCCACCTCTCTCCCTAGACTTGCAGTAGAGGCCCCAGGGTGACAATTGGCCCTCCACCTAGGGGCCTCTGACCCCAGCAAGCTACCCAGGGTCCACCTATGTCCCTGGACTTGCAGTAGAGTCCGCAGGGTGCCCCATGGCCCTCCACCTAGGGCCCTCTGACCCCAGCAAGCTACCCAGGGCTCCAACTCTCTCCCTGGACTAGCAGTATAGGCCCCACGGTGCCCCCTGGTCCTCCACCTAGGGGCCCCTGACCCAAGCAAGCTGACCAGAGGTCCACCTCTCTCCCTGGACTTGCAATAGAGGCCCCAGGGTGCCCCCTGGCCCTCCCCCTAGGGGCCTCTGACACCAGCAAGCTTCCCAGTGGTCCATCTCTCTCCCTAGACTTGCAGTAGAGGCCCCAGGGTGACCCTTGGCCCTCCACCTAGGGACCTCTGACCCCAGCAAGCTACCCAGGGGCCTACCTATTTCCCTGGACTTGCAGTAGAGTCCCCAGGGTGCCCCATGGCTCTCCACCTTGGGCCCTCTGACCCCAGCAAGCTACCCAGGGCTCCAACTCTCTCCCTGGACTTGCAGTATAGGCCCCAGGGTGCCCCCTGGTCCTCCACCTAGGGGCCCCTGACCCAAGCAAGCTGCCCAGGGGTCCACCTCTCTCCCTGGACTTGCAATAGAGGCCCCTGGGTGCCCCTTGGCCCTCCACCTAGGGGCCTCTGACCCAAGAAAGCTACCCAGGGGTCCACCTCTCTCCCTAGACTTGCAGAAAAGGAACCAGGGTGACCCTTGGCCCTCCACCTAGGGGCCTGTGACCCCAGCAAGCTACCCAGGGGCCTACCTATCTCCCTGGACTTGCAGTAGAGTCCCCATGGTGCCCCATGGCCCTCCACCTAGGGCCCTCTTACCCCAGCAAGCTACCCAGGGCTCCAACTCTCTCCCTGGACTAGCAGTATAGGCCCCAGGGTGCCCCCTGGTCCTCCACCTAGGGGCCCCTGACCCAAGCAAGCTGCCCAGAGGTCCACCTCTCTCCCTGGACTTGCAATAGAGGCCCCTGGGTACCCTGTGGCCCTCCACCTAGGGGCCTCTGAACCCAGCAAGCTACCCAGGGGTCCAGCTCTCTCCCTGGAATTGCAATATAGGCCCCAGGGTGCCCCCTTGCCCTCCACCCAGGGGCTACTGACCCTAGCAAGCTACCCAGGGCTCCACCTCTCTCCCTGGACTTGTAGTAGAGGCCCTAGGCTGCCCTCTGGCCCTCCACTTAGGGGCCTCTGACCCCAGCAAGCTACCCAGGGCTCCACCTCTCTCCCTGGACTTGCAGTAGAGGCCGCAGGGTGCCCATTGGCCCTCCACCCAGGGGGTCTCTGACCCCAGCAAGCTACCCAGGGGTCCACCTCTCTCCCTGGACTTGCAATAGAGGCCCCAGGGTGCCCCGTGACCCTCCACCTAGGGGCCTCTGACCTCAGCAAGCTACCCAGGGGTCCACATCTCTCCGTGGACTTGCAGTAGACGCCGCTGGGTGCCCCCTGGCCCTCCACCTAGGGGCCTCTGACCCCAGCAAGCTACCCAGGGGTCCACCTCTCTCCCTAGACTTGCAGAAAAGGCCCCAGGGTGACCCTTGACCCTCCACCTAGGGACCTCTGACCCCAGCAAGCTACGCAGGGGACTACCTATCTCCCTGGACTTGCAGTAGAGTCCCCAGGGTGCCCCATGGCCCTCCACCTTGGGCCCTCTGACCCCAGCAAGCCACCCAGGGCTCCAACTCTCTCCCTGGACTTATACTAGAGGCCCTACGTTGTCCCCTGGCCCTCCCCTTAGGGGCTACTGACCCCAGCAAGCTTCCCAGTGATTCACCTCTCTCCCTGGACTTGCATTAGAGGCCCCAGGGTGCCCCCTTGCCCTCCACCTAGGGGCCTCCGAACCCAGCAAACTACCCAGGGGTCCAGCTCTCTCCCTGGACTTGCAATAGAGGCCCCAGGGAGCCCTCTTGCCCTCCACCCAAGGGCTACTGACCCCAGCAAGCTACCCAGGGCTCCACCTCTCTCCCTGGACTTGTAGTAGAGGCCCTAGGCTGCCCTCTGGCCCTCCACCTAGGGGCCTCTGACCCCAGCAAGCTACCGAGGGGTCCATCTCTCTTCCTGGACTTGCAATAGAGGCCCCAGGGTGCCCCCTGACCCTCCACCTAGGGGCCTCTGACCCAGCAAGCTACCCAGGGGTCCACATCTCTACCTGGATTTGCAGTAGACGCCCCTGGGTGCCCCCTGGCCCTCCACCTAGGGGCCTCTGATCCCAGCAAGCTACCCAGGGCTCCACCTCTCTCCCTGGACTTATAGTAGAGGCCCAAGGGTGCCCCCTGGCCCTCCACCTAGGGGCCTCTGACCCCAGCGAACTACCCAGGGGTCCACCTCTCTTCCTGGACTTGCAGTAGAGTCCCCAGGGTGCCCCATGGCCCTCCACCTAGGGCCCTCTGACCCCAGCAAGCTACCCAGGGCTCCAACTCTCTCCCTGGACTTGCAGTATAGGCCCCAGGGTGCCCCCTGGTCCTCCACCTAGGGGCCTCTGACCCTAGCAAACTACCCAGGGGTCCACCTCTCTCCCTGGACTTGCAGTAGAGGCCCCAGGGTGCCCCATGGCCCTCCCCCTAGGGGCCTCTGACACCAGCAAGATTCCCAGTGGTCCACCTCTCTCCCTAGACTTGCAGTAGAGGCCCCAGGGTGACCCTTGGCCCTCCACCTAGGGGTCTCTGACCCCAGCAAGCTACCCAGGGCTCCAACTCTCTCCCTGGACTTGCAGTATAGGCCTCAGGGTGCCCCCTTGTCCTCCACCTAGGGGCCCCTGACCCAAGCAAGCTGCCCAGGGGTCCACCTCTCTCCCTGGAAGTGCAATAGAGGCCCCAGGGTGCCCCTTGGTCCTCCACCTAGGGGCCTCTGACCCTAGCAAACTACCCAGGGGTCCACCTCTCTCCCTGGACTTGAAGTAGAGGCCCCAGGGTGCCCCTTGGCCCTCCACCTAGGGGCCTCTGTCCCCAGAAAGCTACCCAGGGGTCCACCTCTCTCCCTAGACTTGCAGACTAGGCCCCAGGGTGACCCTTGGCCCTTCACCTAGGGGTTTCTGAACCCAGCAAGCTGCCCAGGTGCCTGCCTATATCCCTGGACTTGCAGTAGAGTCCCCAGGGTGCCCCATGGCCCTCCACCTAGGGCCCTCTGACCCCAGCAAGCTACCCAGGGGTCCACATCTCTCCCTGGACTTGCAGTATAGGCCACAGGGTGCCCCCTTGCCCTCCACCTAGGGGCCTCTGACCCCAGCAAGCTACCCAGGGCTCCACTTCTCTCCCTCGACTTGCAGTAGAGGCCCCAGGGTGCCCCCTTGCCCTCCACCTAGGGGCCTCCGAACGCAGCAAACTACCCAGGGGACCAGCTCTCTCCCTGGACTTGCAATAGAGGCCCCAGGGTGCCCTCTTGCCCTCCACCCAACGGCTACTGACCCCAGCAAGCTACCCAGGGCTCCACCTCTCTCCCTGGACTTGTAGTAGAGGCCCTAGGCTGCCCTCTGGCCCTCCACCTAGGGGCCTCTGACCCCAGCAAGCTACCCAGGGCTCCACCTCTCTCCCTGGACTTGCAGTAGAGGCCCCAGGGTGCCCATTGGCCCTCCACCTAGGGGTCTCTGACCCCAGCAAGCTACCGAGGGGTCCACCTCTCTCCCTGGACATGCAGTAGAGGCCCCAGGGTGCCCCGTGGCCCTCCACCTAGGGGCTTCTGACCCCAGCAAGCTACCCAGGGGTCCAAATCTCTCTTTGGACTTGCAGTGGAGGCCCCTGGGTGTCCCCTGGCCCTCCACCTAGGGGCCTCTGACCCCAGCAAGCTACCCGGGGGTCCAGCTCACTCCCTGGACTTGCAATAGAGGCCCCAGTGTGCCCCCTTGCCCTCCACCCAGGGGCTACTGACCCCAGCAAGCTACTCTGGGCTCCAACTCTCTCCCTGGACTTGTAGTAGAGGCCCTAGGCTGCCCTCTGGCCCTCCACCTAGGGGCCTCTGACCCCAGCAAGCTACCCAAGGCTTCACCTCTCTCCCTGGACTTGCAGAAGAGGCCCCAGGGTGCCCTTTGGCCCTCCACCTAGGGGCCTCTGACCCCAGCAAGCTACCAAGGGGTCCACCTCTCTCCCTGGACTTGCAGTAGAGGCCCCAGGGTGCCTCTTGGCCCTCCACCTAGGGGCCTCTGACCCCAGCAAGCTACCCAGAGGTCCACATCTCTCCCTGGACTTGCAGTAGAGGCCCCAGGGTACCCCATGGCCCTCCACCTAGGGGCCTCTGAACCCAGCAAGCTACCCAGGGGTCCAGCTCTCTCCCTGGACTTGCAATAGAGGCGCCAGGGTGCCCCCTTGCCCTCCACCCAGGGGCTACTGACCCCAGCAAGCTACCCAGGGCTCCACCTCTCTCCCTGGACTTGTAGTAGAGGCCCTAGGCTGCCCTCTGGCCCTCCACCTAGGGGCCTCTGAGCCCAGAAAGCTACCCAGGGGTCCACCTCTCTCCCTAGACTTGCAGACTAGGCCCCAGGGTGCCCCTTGGCCCTCCACCTAGGGGCTTCTGACCCCAGCAAGCTGCCCAGGGGCCTGCCTATCTCCCTGGACTTGCAGTAGAGTCCCCAGAGTGCCCCATGGCGCTCCACCTTGGGCCCTCTGACCCCAGCAAGCTACCCAGGGCTCCAACTCTCTCCCTGGACTTGCAGTATAGGCCCCAGGGTGCCCCCTGGTCCTTCACCTAGGGGCCCCTGACCCAAGCAAGCTGCCCAGAGGTCCACCTCTCTCCCTGGACTTGCAATAGAGGCCCCAGGGTGCCCCATGGCCCTCCCCCTAGGGGCCTCTGACACCAGCAAGCTTCCTAGGGCTCCAACTCTCTCCCTGGACTTGCAGTATAGGCCCCAGGGTGCCCCCTGGTCCTCCACCTAGGGGCCCCTGACCCAAGCAAGCTGCCCAGGGGTCCACCTCTCTCCCTGGACTTGCAATAGAGGCCCCAGGGTGCCCCTTGGCCCTCCACCTAGGGGCCTCTGACCCCAGCAAGCTACCCAGGGGTCCACCTCTCTCCCTAGACTTGCAGACTAGGCCCCAGGGTGACCCTTGGCCCTCCACCTAGGGGCCTCTGACCCCAGCAAGCTACCCAGGGGCCTACCTATCTCCCTGATCTTGCAGTAGAGTCCCCATGGTGCCCCATGGCCCTCCACCTAGGGCCCTCTGACCCCAGCAAGCTACCCAGGGCTCCAACTCTCTCCCTGGACTAGCAGTATAGGCCCCAGGGCGCCCCCTGGTCCTTCACCTAGGGGCCCCTGACCCAAGCAAGCTGCCCAGATGTCCACCTCTCTCCCTGGACTTGCAATAGAGGCCCCAGGGTGCCCCCTGGCCCTCCCCCTAGGGGCCTCTGACCCCAGCAAGCTACCCAGGGGTCCACCTCTCTCCCTGGACTTTTAGTAGAGGCCCCGGGGTGCCCACTGGCCCTCCACCTAGGGGCCTCTGACCCCAGCAAACTACCCAGGGGTCCACCTCTCTTCCTTGACTTGCAGTAGAGGCCCTACGGTGCCCCCTGGCCCTCCCCCTAGGGGCCTCTGACACCAGCAAGCTTCCCAGTGGTCCACCTCTCTCTCTGGACTTGCAATAGAGGCCCCAGGGTGCCCCCTGGCCCTCCCCCTAGGGGCCTCTGACACCAGCAAGCTTCCCAGTGGTCCACCTCACTCCCTGGACTTGCAGTAGAGGCCCCAGGGTGACCCTTGGCCCTCCACCTAGGGACCTCTGACCCCAGCAAGCTACCCAGGGGCCTACCTATCTCCCTGGACTTGCAGTAGAGTCCCCAGGGTGCCCCATGGCCCTCCACCTTGGGCCCTCTGACCCCAGCAAGCTACCCAGGGCTCCAACTCTCTCCCTGGACTTGCAGTATAGGCCCCAGGGTGCCCCCTGGTCCTTCACCTAGGGGCCCCTGACCCAAGCAAGCTGCCCAGAGGTCCACCTCTCTCCCTGGACTTGCAATAGAGGCCCCAGGGTGCCCCTTGGCCCTCCACCTAGGGGCCTCTGACCCCAGAAAGCTACCCAGGGGTCCACCTCTCTCCCTAGACTTGCAGACTAGGCCCCAGGGTGACCCTTGGCCCTCCACCGAGGGGCCTCTGACCCCAGCAAGCTACCCAGGGCTCCACCTCTCTCCCTGGACTTGTAGTAGAGGCCCTAGGCTGCCCTCTGGCCCTCCACCTAGGGGCCTCTGACCCCAGCAAGCTACCCAGGGCTCCACCTCTCTCCCTGGACTTGCAGTAGAGGCCCCAGGGTACCCCGTGGCCCTCCACCTAGGGCCCTTTGACCCCAGCAAGCTACACAGGGGTCCACCTCTCTCCCTGGACTTGCAGTATAGGCCACAGGGTGCCCCCTTGCCCTCCACCCAGGGGCTACTGGCCCCAGCAAGCTACCCAGGGCTCCACCTCTCTCCCTGGACTTGCAGTAGAGGCCCCAGGGTACCCCGTGGCCCTCCACCTAGGGGCCTCTGACCCCAGCAAGCTACCCAGGGGTCCAGCTTTCTCCCTGGACTTGCAATAGAGGCCCCAGGGTGCCCCCTGGCCCTCCACCTGGGGGCCTCTGAGTCCAGCAAGCTACCCAGGGGTCCACATCTCTCCCTGGACTTGCAGTAGAGGCCCCAGGGTACCACGTGGCCCTCCACCTAGGGGCCTCTGAACCCAGCAAGCTACCCAGGGGTCCAACTCTCTTCCTGGACTAGCAGTATAGGCCACAGGGTGCCCCCTGGTCCTCCACCTAGGGGCCCCTGACCCAAGCAAGCTGCCCAGAGGTCCACCTCTCTCCCTGGACTTGCAATAGAGGCCCCAGGGTGCCCACTGGCCCTCCACCTAGGGGCCTCTGACCCCAGCAAGCTACCCAGGGGTCCACCTCTCTCCCTGGACTTATAGTAGAGTTTCCAGGGTGCCCCCTGGCCCTCCACCTAGGGGCGTCTGAGTCCAGCAAGCTACCCAGGGGTCCACATTTCTCCCTGGACTTGCAGTAGAGGCCCCAGGGTACCCCCTGGCCCTCCAACTAGGGGCCTCTGACCCCAGCAAGCTACCCAGGGGTCCACCTCTCTCTTTGGACTTGCAGTATAGGCCCCAGGGTGCCCCCTGGCCCTCCACCTAGGGGCATCTGACCCCAGCAAGCTACCCAGGGGTCCACCTCTCTCCCTGGACTTGCAGTATAGGACCCAGGGTGCCTTCTGGCCCTCCAACTAGGGGCATCTAACACCAGCAAGCTACCCAGGGGTCCACCTCTCTCCCTGGACTTGCAGTATAGGCCCCAGGGTGCCCTCTGGCCCTCCACCTAGGGGCATCTGACACCAGCAAGCTACCCAGGGGTCCACCTCTCTCCCTGGACTTGCAGTATAGGCCCCAGTGTGCCCTCTGGCCCTCCAACTAGGGGCCTCTGACCTCAGCAAGCTACCCTGGAGTCCACCTCTCTTCCTGGACTTGCAGTAGAGGCCCCAGGGTGCCCCTTGGCCCTCCATCTAGGGGCCTCTGACCCCAGCAAGCTACCGAGGGGTCCACCTCTCTCCCTGGACATGCAGTAGAGGCCCCAGGGTGCCCCGTGGCCCTCCACCTAGGGGCTTCTGACCCCAGCAAGCTACCCAGGGGTCCACATCTCTCTTTGGACTTGCAGTGGAGGCCCCTGGGTGTCCCCTGGCCCTCCACCTAGGGGCTTCTGACCCTAGCAAGCTACCCGGGGGTCCAGCTCACTCCCTGGACTTGCAATAGAGGCCCCAGGGTGCCCCCTTGCCCTCCACCCAGGGGCTACTGACCCCAGCAAGCTACTCAGGGCTCCAACTCTCTCCCTGGACTTGTAGTAGAGGCCCTAGGCTGCCCTCTGGCCCTCCACCTAGGGGCCTCTGACCCCAGCAAGCTACCCAAGGCTTCACCTCTCTCCCTGGACTTGCAGAAGAGGCCCCAGGGTGCCCTTTGGCCCTCCACCTAGGGGCCTCTGACCCCAGCAAGCTACCGAGGGGTCCACCTCTCTCCCTGGACTTGCAGTAGAGGCCCCAGGGTGCCTCTTTGCCCTCCACCTAGGGGCCTCTGACCCCAGCAAGCTACCCAGAGGTCCACATCTCTCCCTGGACTTGCAGTAGAGGCCCCAGGGTACCCCATGGCCCTCCACCTAGGGGCCTCTGAACCCAGCAAGCTACCCAGGGGTCCAGCTCTCTCCCTGGACTTGCAGTAGAGGCGCCAGGGTGCCCGCTTGCCCTCCACCCAGGGGCTACTGACCCCAGCAAGCTACCCAGGGCTCCACCTCTCTCCCTGGACTTGTAGTAGAGGCCCTAGGCTGCCCTCTGGCCCTCCACCTAGGGGCCTCTGACCCCAGAAAGCTACCCAGGGGTCCACCTACTCCCTAGACTTGCAGACTAGGCCCCAGGGTGCCCCTTGGCCCTCCACCTAGGGGCTTCTGACCCCAGCAAGCTGCCCAGGGGCCTGCCTATCTCCCTGGACTTGCAGTAGAGTCCCCAGGGTGCCCCATGGCCCTCCACCTTGGGCCCTCTGACCCCAGCAAGCTACCCAGGGCTCCAACTCTCTCCCTGGACTTGCAGTATAGGCCCCAGGGTGCCCCCTGGTCCTTCACCTAGGGGCCCCTGACCCAAGCAAGCTGCCCAGAGGTCCACCTCTCTCCCTGGACTTGCAATAGAGGCCCCAGGGTGCCCCCTGGCCCTCCACCTAGGGGCCTCTGACCCCAGAAAGCTACCCAGGGGTCCACCTCTCTCCCTAGACTTGCAGACTAGTCCCAGGGTGACCCTTGGCCCTCCACCTAGGGGCCTCTGACCCCAGCAAGCTACCCAGGGGCCTACCTATCTCCCTGATCTTGCAGTAGAGTCCCCATGGTGCCCCATGGCCCTCCACCTAGGGCCCTCTGACCCCAGCAAGCTACCCAGGGCTCCAACTCTCTCCCTGGACTAGCAGTATAGGCCCCAGGGTGCCCCCTGGTCCTCCACCTAGGGGCCCCTGACCCAACCAAGCTGCCCAGATGTCCACCTCTCTCCCTGGACTTGCAATAGAGGCCCCAGGGTGCCCCCTGGCCCTCCCCCTAGGGGCCTCTGACCCCAGCAAGCTACCCAGGGGTCCACCTTTCTCCCTGGACTTTTAGTAGAGGCCCCGGGGTGCCCCCTGGCCCTCCACCTAGGTGCCTCTGACCCCAGCAAACTACCCAGGGGTCCACCTCTCTTCCTTGACTTGCAGTAGAGGCCCTACGGTGCCCCCTGGCCCTCCCCCTAGGGGCCTCTGACACCAGCAAGCTTCCCAGTGGTCCACCTCTCTCTCTGGACTTGCAATAGAGGCCCCAGGGTGCCCCCTGGCCCTCCCCCTAGGGGCCTCTGACACCAGCAAGCTTCCCAGTGGTCCACCTCTCTCCCTGGACTTGCAGTAGAGGCCCCAGGGTGACCCTTGGCCCTCCACCTAGGGACCTCTGACCCCAGCAAGCTACCCAGGGGCCTACCTATCTCCCTGGACTTGCAGTAGAGTCCCCAGGGTGCCCCATGGCCCTCCACCTTGGGCCCTCTGACCCCAGCAAGCTACCCAGGGCTCCAACTCTCTCCCTGGACTTGCAGTATAGGCCCCAGGGTGCCCCCTGGTCCTCCATATAGGAGCCCCTGACCCAAGCAAGCTGCCCAGGGGTCCACCTCTCTCCCTGGACTTGCAATAGAGGCCCCAGGGTGCCCCTTGGCCCTCCACCTAGGGGCCTCTGACCCCAGAAAGCTACCCAGGGGTCCACCTCTCTCCCTAGACTTGCAGACTAGGCCCCAGGTGACCCTTGGCCCTCCACCTAGGGGCCTCTGACCCCAGCAAGCTACCCAGGGCTCCACCTCTCTCCCTGGACTTGTAGTAGAGGCCCTAGGCTGCCATCTGGCCCTCCACCTAGGGCCCTCTGACCCCAGCAAGCTACCCAGGGCTCCACCTCTCTCCCTGGACTTGCAGTCGAGGCCCCAGGTTGACCCTTGGCCCTTCACCTAGGGCCCTTTGACCCCAGCAAGCTACCCAGGGGTCCACCTCTCTCCCTGGACTTGCAGTATAGGCCCCAGGGTGCCCCCTTGCCCTCCACCTAGGGGCCTCTGACCCCAGCAAGCTACCCAGGGGTCCACCTCTCTCCCTGGACTTGCAGTAGAGACCCCAGGGTGCCCCCTTGCCCTCCACCCAGGGGCTACTGGCCCCAGCAAGCTACCCAGGGCTCCACCTCTCTCCCTGGACTTGCAGTAGAGGCCCCAGGGTACCCCGTGGCCCTCCACCTAGGGCCCTTTGACCCCAGCAAGCTACCCAGGGGTCCACCTCTCTCCCTGGACTTGCAGTATAGGCCACAGGGTGCCCCCTTGCCCTCCACCTAGGGGCCTCTGACCCCAGCAAGCTACCCAGGGCTCCACCTCCCTCCCTGGACTTGCAGTAGAGACCCCAGTGTACCCCTTGCCCTCCACCCAGGGGCTACTGGCCCCAGCAAGCTACCCAGGGCTCCACCTCTCTCCCTGGACTTGCAGTAGAGGCCCCAGGGTACCCCGTGGCCCTCCACCTAGGGGCCTCTGACCCCAGCAAGCTACCGAGAGGTCCACCTGTCTCCCTGGACTTGCAGTAGACGCCCCTTGGTGCCCCCTGGCCCTCCACCTAGGGGCCTCTGATCCCAGCAAGCTACCCAGGGCTCCACCTCTCTCCCTGGACTTATAGTAGAGGCCCCAATGTGCCCCCTGGCCCTCCACCTAGGGGCCTCAGACCCCAGCAAACTACCCAGGGGTCCACCTCTCTTCCTGGACTTGCAGTAGAGTCCCCAGGGTGACCCTTGGCCCTCCACCTAGGGGTCTCTGACCCCAGCAAGCTACCCAGGGGTCCACATCTCTCCCTGGACTTGCAGTAGAGGCCCCAGGGTACCCCCTGGCCCTCCAACTAGGGGCCTCTGACCCCAGCAAGCTACCCAGGGGTCCACCTCTCTCTTTGGACTTGCAGTATAGGCCCCAGGGTGCCCCCTGGCCCTCCACCTAGGGGCATCTGACCCCAGCAAGCTACCCAGGGGTCCACCTCTCTCCCTGGACTTGCAGTATAGGACCCAGGGTGCCCCCTGGCCCTCCAACTAGGGGCATCTAACACCAGCAAGCTACCCAGGGGTCCACCTCTCTCCCTGGACTTGCAGTATAGGCCCCAGGGTGCCCTCTGGCCCTCCACCTAGGGGCATCTGACACCAGCAAGCTACCCAGGGGTCCACCTCTCTCCCTGGACTTGCAGTATAGGCCCCAGTGTGCCCTCTGGCCCTCCACCTAGGGGCCTCTGACCCCAGCAAGCTACCCAGAGGTCCACATCTCTCCCTGGACTTGCAGTAGAGGCCCCAGGGTACCCCATGGCTCTCCACCTAGGGGCCTCTGAACCCAGCAAGCTACCCAGGGGTCCAGCTCTCTCCCTGGACTTGCAATAGAGGCCCCAGGGTGCCCCCTTGCCCTCCACCCAGGGGCTACTGACCCCAGCAAGCTACCCAGGGGCCTGCCTATCTCCCTGGACTTGCAGTTGAGTCCCCAGGGTGCCCCATGACCCTCCACCCAGGGCCCTCTGACCCCAGCAAGCTACCCTGGGCTCCAATTCTCTCCCTGGACTTGCAGTATAGGCCCCAGGGTGCCCCCTGGTCCTCCACCTAGGGGCCCCTGACCCAAGCAAGCTGCCCAGGGGTCCACCTCTCTCCCTGGACTTGCAATAGAGGCCCATGGGTGCCCCCTGGCCCTCCCCCTAGGGGCCTCTGACACCAGCAAGCTTCCCAGTGGTCCACATCTCTCCCTAGACTTGCAGTAGAGGCCCCAGGGTGACCCTTGGCCCTCCACCTAGGGGCCTCTGACCCCAGCAAGCTACCCAGGGGCCTACCTATCTCCCTGGACTTGCAGTAGAGTTCCCAGGGTGCCCAATGGCCCTCCAACTAGGGCCCTCTGACCCAAGCAAGCTGCCCAGGGGTCCACCTCTCTCCCTGGACTTGCAAGAGAGGCCCCAGGGTGGCCCTTGGCCCTCCACCTAGGGGCCTCTGACCTCAGAAAGCTACCCAGGGGTCCACCTCTCTCCCTAGACTTGCAGACTAGGCCCCAGGGTGACCCTTGGCCCTCCACCTAGGGGCCTCTGACCCCAGCAAGCTGCCCAGGGGCCTGCCTATCTCCCTGGACTTGCAGTAGAGTCCCCAGGGTGCCCCATGGCCCTCCACGTAGGGCCCTCTGACCCCAGCAAGCTACCCAGGGGTCCACCTCTCTCCCTGGACTTGCAGTATAGGCCACAGGGTGCCCCCTTGCCCTCCACCTAGGGGCCTCTGACCCCAGCAAGCTACCCAGGGCTCAACTTCTCTCCCTGGACTTGCAGTAGAGGCCGAAGGGTGCCCCCTTGCCCTCCACCCAGGGACTACTGACCCCAGCAAGCTACCCAGGGCTCCAACTCTCTCCCTGGACTTGCAGTAGAGGCCCCAGGGTACCCCGTGGCCCTCCACCTAGGGGCCTCTGAGTCCAGCAAGCTACCCAGGGGTCCACCTCTCTCCCTGGACTTGCAGTAGAGGCCCGAGGGTACCCCGTGGCCCTCCACCTTGGGGCCTCTGAACCCAGCAAGCTACCCAGGGGTCCAGCTCTCTCCCTGGACTTGCAGTATAGACCCCAGGGTGCCCCCTGGTCCTCCACCAAGGGGCCCCTGACCCAAGAAAGCTGCCCAGGGGTCCACCTCTCTCCCTGGACTTGTAGTAGAGGCCCTAGGCTGCCCTCTGGCCCTCCACCTAGGGGCCTCTGACCCCAGCAAGCTACCGAAAGGTCCACCTGTCTCCCTGGACTTGCAGTAGACGCCCCTGGGTGCCCCCTGGCCCTCCACCTAGGGGCCTCTGATCCCAGCAAGCTACCCAGGGCTCCACCTCTCTCCCTGGACTTATAGTAGAGGCCCCAGGGTGCCCCCTGGCCCTCCACCTAGGGGCCTCAGACCCCAGCAAACTACCCAGGGGTCCACCTCTCTTCCTGGACTTGCAGTAGAGTCCCCAGGGTGACCCTTGGCCCTCCACCTAGGGGTCTCTGACCCCAGCAAGCTACCCAGGGGTCCACATCTCTCCCTGGACTTGCAGTAGAGGCCCCAGGGTACCCCCCTGGCCCTCCAACTAGGGGCCTCTGACCCCAGCAAGCTACCCAGGGGTCCACCTCTCTCTTTGGACTTGCAGTATAGGCCCCAGGGTGCCCCCTGGCCCTCCAACTAGGGGCATCTAACACCAGCAAGCTACCCAGGGGTCCACCTCTCTCCCTGGACTTGCAGTATAGTTCCCAGGGTGCCCTCTGGCCCTCCACCTAGGGGCCTCTGACACCAGCAAGCTACCCAGGGGTCCACCTCTCTCCCTGGACTTGCAGTATAGGCCCCAGTGTGCCCTCTGGCCCTCCACCTAGGGGCCACTGACCCCAGCAAGCTACCCAGAGGTCCACATCTCTCCCTGGACTTGCAGTAGAGGCCCCAGGGTACCCCATGGCTCTCCACCTAGGGGCCTCTGAACCCAGCAAGCTACCCAGGGGTCCAGCTCTCTTCCTGGACTTGCAATAGAGGCCCCAGGGTGCCCCCTTGCCCTCCACCCAGGGGCTACTGACCCCAGCAAGCTACCCAGGGCTCCACCTCTCTCCCTGGACTTGTAGTAGAGGCCCTAGGCTGCCCTCTGGCCCTCCACCTAGGGACCTCTGACCCTAGCAAGCTACCCAGGGCTCCACCTCTCTCCCTGGACTTGCAGTAGAGGCCCCAAGGTGCCCATTTGCTCTCCACCTAGGGGTCTCTGACCCCAGCAAGTTACCGAGGGGTCCACCTCTCTCCCTGGACTTGCATTAGAGGCCCCAGGGTGCCCTGTAAACCTCCACCTAGGGGCCTCTGACCCCAGCAAGCTACCCAGGGGTCCACATCTCTCCCTTGTCTTGCAGTAGACGCCGCTGAATGCCCCCTGGCCCTCCACCTAGGGGCCTCTGACCCCAGCAAGCTACCCAGGGGTCCACCTCTCTCCCTGGACTTTTAGTAGAGGCCCCAGGGTGCCCCTGGCCCTCCACCTAGGGGCCTCTGACCCCAGCAAACTACCCAGGGGTCCACCTCTCTTCCTGGACTTGCAGTAGAGGCCCTACGGTGCCCCCAGGCCCTCCCCCTAGGGGCCTCTGACACCAGCAAGCTTCCCAGTGGTCCACCTCTCTCCCTAGACTTTCAGTAGAGGCCCCAGGGTGACCCTTGGCCCTCCACCTAGCTGCCTCTGACCCCAGCAAGCTACCCAGGGGCCTACCTATCTCCCTGGACTTGCAGTTGAGTCCCCAGGGTGCCCCATGACCCTCCACCCAGGGCCCTCTGACCCCAGCAAGCTACCCTGGGCTCCAACTCTCTCCCTGGACTTGCAGTATAGGCCCCAGGGTGCCCCCTGGTCCTCCACCTAGGGGCCCCTGACCCAAGCAAGCTGCCCAGGGGTCCACCTCTCTCCCTGGACTTGCAATAGAGGCCCCTGGGTGCCCCCTGGCCCTCCCCCTAGGGGCCTCTGACACCTGCAAGCTTCCCAGTGGTCCACATCTCTCCCTAGACTTGCAGTAGAGGCCCCAGGGTGACCCTTGGCCCTCCACCTAGGGGCCTCTGACCCCAGCAAGCTACCCAGGGGCCTACCTATCTCCCTGGACTTGCAGTAGAGTTCCCAGGGTGCCCAATGGCCCTCCAACTAGGGCCCTCTGACCCAAGCAAGCTGCCCAGGGGTCCACCTCTCTCCCTGGACTTGCAAGAGAGGCCCCAGGGTGGCCCTTGGCCCTCCACCTAGGGGCCTCTGACCCCAGAAAGCTACCCAGGGGTCCACCTCTCTCCCTAGACTTGCAGACTAGGCCCCAGGGTGACCCTTGGCCCTCCACCTAGGGGCCTCTGACCCCAGCAAGCTGCCCAGGGGCCTGCCTATCTCCCTGGACTTGCAGTAGACTCCCCAGGGTGCCCCATGGCCCTCCACGTAGGGCCTCTGACCCCAGCAAGCTACCCAGGGGTCCACCTCTCTCCCTGGACTTGCAGTATAGGCCACAGGGTGCCCCCTTGCCCTCCACCTAGGGGCCTCTGACCCCAGCAAGCTACCGAGGGCTCAACTTCTCTCCCTGGACTTGCAGTAGAGGCCGAAGGGTGCCCCCTTGCCCTCCACGCAGGGACTACTGACCCCAGCAAGCTACCCAGGGCTCCACCTCTCTCTCTGGACTTGCAGTAGAGGCCCCAGGGTACCCCGTGGCCCTCCACCTAGGGGCCTCTGAGTCCAGCAAGCTACCCAGGGGTCCACCTCTCTCCCTGGACTTGCAGTAGAGGCGCGAGGGTACCCCGTGGCCCTCCACCTAGGGGCCTCTGAACCCAGCAAGCTACCCAGGGGTCCAGCTCTCTCCCTGGACTTGCAGTATAGACCCCAGGGTGCCCCCTGGTCCTCCACCTAGGGGCCCCTGACCCAAGAAAGCTGCCCAGGGGTCCACCTCTCTCCCTGGACTTGTAGTAGAGGCCCTAGGCTGCCCTCTGGCCCTCCACTCAGGGGCCTCTGACCCCAGCAAGCTACCGAGAGGTCCACCTGTCTCCCTGGACTTGCAATAGAGGCCCCAGGGTGCCCCCTGACCCTCCACCTAGGGGCCTCTGACCCCAGCAAGCTACCCAGGGGTCCACATCTCTACCTGGACTTGCAGTAGACGCCCCTGGGTGCCCCCTGGCCCTCCACATAGGGGCCTCTGATCCCAGCAAGCTACCCAGGGCTCCACCTCTCTCCCTGGACTTATAGTAGAGGCCCCAGGGTGCCCCCTGGCCCTCCACCTAGGGGCCTCAGACCCCAGCAAACTACCCAGGTGTCCACCTCTCTTCCTGGACTTGCAGTAGAGTCCCCAGGGTGACCCTTGGCCCTCCACCTAGGGGTCTCTGACCCCAGCAAGCTACCCAGGGTCCTACCTAACTCCCTGGACTTGCAGTAGAGTCCCAAGGGTGCCCCATGGCCCTCCACCTAGGGGCCTCTGACACCAGCAAGCTACCCAGGGTTCCACCTCTCTCCCTGGACTTGCAATAGAGGCCCCAGGGTGCCCCTTGGCCCTCCACCTAGGGGCCTCTGACCCCAGAAAGCTACCCAGGGGTCCACCTCTCTCCCTGGACGTGCAGTAGAGTCCCCAGGGTGCCCCATGGCCCTCCACCAAGGGCCCTCTGACCCCAGCGAGCTACCCAGGGGTCCACATATTTCCCAGGACTTGCAGTATAGGCCTGGGGTGCCCCCTTGCCCTCCACCTAGGGGCCTCTGACACCAGCAAGCTACCCAGGGCTCCACTTCTCTCCCTGGACTTGCAGTAGAGGCCCCAGGGTGCCCCCTTGCCCTCCACCCAGGGGCTACTGACCCCAGCAAGCTACCTAGGGCTCCACCTCTCTCCCTGGACTTGCAGTAGAGGCCCCAGGGTACCCCGTGGCTCTCCACCTAGGGGCCTCTGAGTCCAGCAAGCTACCCAGGGGTCCACCTCTCTCCCTGGACTTGCAGTAGAGGCCCCAGGGTGACCCTTGGCCCTCCACCTAGGGACCTCTGACCCCAGCAAGCTACCCAGGGGCCTACCTATCTCCCTGGACTTGCAGTAGAGTCCCCAGGGTGCCCCATGGCCCTCAACCTTGGGCCCTCTGACCCCAGCAAGCTACCCAGGGCTCCAACTCTCTCCCTGGACTTGCAGTATAGGCCCCAGGGTGCCCCCTGGTCCTCCACCTAGGAGCCTCTGACCCAAGCAAGCTGCCCAGGGGTCCACCTCTCTCCCTGGACTTGCAATAGAGGCCCCAGGGTGCCCCTTGGCCCTCCACCTAGGGGCCTCTGACCCCAGAAAGCTACCCAGGGGTCCACCTCTCTCCCTAGACTTGCAGACTAGGCCCCAGGGTGACCCTTGGCCCTCCACCTAGGGGCCTCTGACCCCAGCAAGCTACCCAGGGCTCCACCTCTCTCCCTGGACTTGTAGTAGAGGCCCTAGGCTGCCCTCTGGCCCTCCACCTAGGGGCCTCTGACCCCAGCAAGCTACCCAGGGCTCCACCTCTCTCCCTGGACTTGCATTATAGGCCACAGGGTGCCCCCTTGCCCTCCACCTAGGGGCCTCTGACCCCAGCAAGCTACCCAGGGCTCCACCTCTCTCCCTGGACTTGCAGTAGAGACCCCAGGGTGCCCCCTTGCCCTCCACCCAGGGGCTACTGGCCCCAGCAAGCTACCCAGGGCTCCACCTCTCTCCCTGGACTTGCAGTAGAGGCCCCAGGGTACCCCGTGGCCCTCCACCCAGGGCCCTTTGACCCCAGCAAGCTACCCAGGGGTCCACCTCTCTCCCTGGACTTGCAGTATAGGCCACAGGGTGCCCCCTTGCCCTCCACCTAGGGGCCTCTGACCCCAGCAAGCTACCCAGGGCTCCACCTCTCTCCCTGGACTTGCAGTAGAGACCCCAGGGTGCCCCCTTGCCCTCCACCCAGGGGCTACTGGCCCCAGCAAGCTACCCAGGGCTCCACCTCTCTCCCTGGACATGCAGTAGAGGCCCCAGGGTACCCCGTGGCCCTCCACCTAGGGGCCTCTGACCCCAGCAAGCTACCCAGGGGTCCAGCTTTCTCCCTGGACTTGCAATAGAGGCCCCAGGGTGCCCCCTGGCCCTCCACCTAGGGGCCTCTGAGTCCAGCAAGCTACCCAGGGGTCCACATCTCTCCCTGGACTTGCAATAGAGGCCCCAGGGTACCACGTGGCCCTCCACCTAGGGGCCTCTGAACCCAGCAAGCTACCCAGGGGTCCAACTCTCTCCCTGGACTAGTAGTATAGGCCCCAGGGTGCCCCCTGGTCCTCCACCTAGGGGCCCCTGACCCAAGCAAGCTGCCCAGAGGTCCACCTCTCTCCCTGGACTTGCAATAGAGGCCCCAGGGTGCCCCCTGGCCCTCCACCTAGGGGCCTCTGACCCCAGCAAGCTACCCAGGGGTCCACCTCTCTCCCTGGACTTATAGTAGAGTTTCCAGGGTGCCCCCTGGCCCTCCACCTAGGGGCCTCTGAGTCCAGCAAGCTACCCAGGGGTCCACATCTCTCCCTGGACTTGCAGTAGAGGCCCCAGGGTACCCCCTGGCCCTCCAACTAGGGGCATCTAACACCAGCAAGCTACCCAGGGGTCCACCTCTCTCCCTGGACTTGCAGTATAGGCCCCAGGGTGCCCTCTGGCCCTCCACCTAGGGGCATCTGACACCAGCAAGCTACCCAGGGGTCCACCTCTCTCCCTGGACTTGCAGTATAGGCCCCAGTGTGCCCTCTGGCCCTCCACCTAGGGGCCTCTGACGCCAGCAAGCTACCCAGAGGTCCACATCTCTCCCTGGACTTGCAGTAGAGGCCCCAGGGTACCCCATGGCTCTCCACCTAGGGGCCTCTGAACCCAGCAAGCTAAACAGGGGTCCAGCTCTCTCCCTGGACTTGCAATAGAGGCCCCAGGGTGCCCCCTTGCCCTCCACCCATGGGCTACTGACCCCAGAAAGCTACCCAGGGGTCCACCTCTCTCCCTGGACTTGCAGTAGAGTCCCCAGGGTGCCCCATGGCCCTCCACCTAGGGCCCTCTGACCCCAGCAAGCTACCCAGGGGTCCACATCTCTCCCTGGACTTGCAGTATAGGCCTGGGGTGCCCCCTTGCCCTCCACCTAGGGGCCTCTGACACCAGCAAGCTACCCAGGGCTCCACTTCTCTCTCTGGACTTGCAGTAGAGGCCGCAGGGTGCCCCCTTGCCCTCCACCCAGGGGCTACTGACCCCAGCAAGCTACCTAGGGCTCCACCTCTCTCCCTGGACTTGCAGTAGAGGCCCCAGGGTACCCCGTGGCTCTCCACCTAGGGGCCTCTGAGTCCAGCAAGCTACCCAGGGGTCCACATCTCTCCCTGGACTTGCAGTAGAGGCCCCAGGGTGACCCTTGGCCCTCCACCTAGGGACCTCTGACCCCAGCAAGCTACCCAGGGGCCTACCTATCTCCCTGGACTTGCAGTAGAGTCCCCAGGGTGCCCCATGGCCCTCCACCTTGGGCCCTCTGACCCCAGCAAGCTACCCAGGGCTCCAACTCTCTCCCTGGACTTGCAGTATAGGCCCCAGGGTGCCCCCTGGTCCTCCACCTAGGAGCCCCTGACCCAAGCAAGCTGCCCAGGGGTCCACCTCTCTCCCAGGACTTGCAATAGAGGCCCCAGGGTGCCCCTTGGCCCTCCACCTAGGGGCCTCTGACCCCAGAAAGCTACCCAGGGGTCCACCTCTCTCCCTAGACTTGCAGACTAGGCCCCAGGGTGACCCTTGGCCCTCCACCTAGGGGCCTCTGACCCCAGCAAGCTACCCAGGGATCCACCTCTCTCCCTGGACTTGTAGTAGAGGCCCTAGGCTGCCCTCTGGCCCTCCACCTAGGGGCCTCTGACCCCAGCAAGCTACCCAGGGCTCCACCTCTCTCCCTGGACTTGCAGTCGAGGCCCCAGGTTGACCCTTGCCCTTCACCTAGGGCCCTTTGACCCCAGCAAGCTACCCAGGGGTCCACCTCTCTCCCTGGACTTGCAGTAGAGGCCACAGGGTGCCCCCTTGCCCTCCACCTAGGGGCCTCTGACCCCAGCAAGCTACCCAGGGCTCCACCTCTCTCCCTGGACTTGCAGTAGAGACCCCAGGGTGCCCCCTTGCCCTCCACCCAGGGGCTACTGGCCCCAGCAAGCTACCCAGGGCTCCACCTCTCTCCCTGGACTTGCAGTAGAGGCCCCAGGGTACCCCGTGGCCCTCCACCTAGGGCCCTTTGACCCCAGCAAGCTACCCAGGGGTCCACCTCTCTCCCTGGACTTGCAGTATAGGCCACAGGGTGCCCCCTTGCCCTCCACCTAGGGGCCTCTGACCCCAGCAAGCTACCCAGGGCTCCACCTCTCTCCCTGGACTTGCAGTAGAGACCCCAGGGTGCCCCCTTGCCCTCCACCCAGGGGCTACTGGCCCCAGCAAGCTACCCAGGGCTCCACCTCTCTCCCTGGACATGCAGTAGAGGCCCCAGGGTACCCCGTGGCCCTCCACCTAGGGGCCTCTGACCCCAGCAAGCTACCCAGGGGTCCAGCTTTCTCCCTGGACTTGCAATAGAGGCCCCAGGGTGCCCCATGACCCTCCACCCAGGGCCCTCTGACCCCAGCAAGCTACCCTGGGCTCCAACTCTCTCCCTGGACTTGCAGTATAGGCCCCAGGGTGCCCCCTGGTCCTCCACCTAGGGCCCCTGACCCAAGCAAGCTGCCCAGGGGTCCACCTCTCTCCCTGGACTTGCAATAGAGGCCCCTGGGTGCCCCCTGGCCCTCCCCCTAGGGGCCTCTGACACCAGCAAGCTTCCCAGTGGTCCACATCTCTCCCTAGACTTGCAGTAGAGGCCCCAGGGTGACCCTTGGCCCTCCACCTAGGGGCCTCTGACCCCAGCAAGTTACCCAGGGGCCTACCTATCTCCCTGGACTTGCAGTAGAGTTCCCAGGGTGCCCAATGGCCCTCCAACTAGGGGCCCCTGACCCAAGCAAGCTGCCCAGGGGTCCACCTCTCTCCCTGGACTTGCAAGAGAGGCCCCAGGGTGGCCCTTGGCCCTCCACCTAGGGGCCTCTGACCCCAGAAAGCTACCCAGGGGTCCACCTCTCTCCCTAGACTTGCAGACTAGGCCCCAGGGTGACCCTTGGCCCTCTACCTAGGGGCCCCTGACCCAAGCAAGCTGCCCAGGGGTCCACCTCTCTCCCTGGACTTGCAAGAGAGGCCCCAGGGTGGCCCTTGGCCCTCCACCTAGGGGCCTCTGACCCCAGAAAGCTACCCAGGGGTCCACCTCTCTCCCTAGACTTGCAGACTAGGCCCCAGGGTGCCCCATGGCCTTCCACGTAGGGCCCTCTGACCCCAGCAAGCTACCCAGGGGTCCACCTCTCTCCCTGGACTTGCAGTATAGGCCACAGGGTGCCCCCTTGCCCTCCACCTAGGGGCCTCTGACCCCAGCAAGCTACCCAGGGCTCCACTTCTCTCCCTGGACTTGCAGTAGAGGCCGAAGGGTGCCCCCTTGGTCCTCCACCTAGGGGCTACTGACCCTAGCAAACTACCCAGGGGTCCACCTCTCTCCCTGGACTTGAAGTAGAGGCCCCAGGGTGCCCCTTGGCCCTCCACCTAGGGGTTTCTGAACCCAGCAAGCTGCCCAGGTGCCTGCCTATATCCCTGGACTTGCAGTAGAGTCCCCAGGGTGCCCCATGGCCCTCCACCTAGGGCCCTCTGACCCCAGCAAGCTACCCAGGGGTCCACATCTCTCCCTCGACTTGCAGTAGAGGCCCCAGGGTGCCCCCTTGCCCTCCACCTAGGGGCCTCCGAACGCAGCAAACTACCCAGTGGACCAGCTCTCTCCCTGGACTTGCAATAGAGGCCCTAGGGTGCCCTCTTGCCCTCCACCCAAGGGCTACTGACCCCAGCAAGCTACCCAGGGCTCCACCTCTCTCCCTGGACTTGTAGTAGAGGCCCTAGGCTGCCCTAGGCTCCAACTAGGGGCCTCTGACCCCAGCAAGCTACCCAGGGCTCCACCTCTCTCCCTGGACTTGCAGACTAGGCCCCAGGGTGCCCATTGGCCCTCCACCTAGGGGTCTCTGACCCCAGCAAGCTACCGAGGGGTCCACCTCTCTCCCTGGACTTGCAATAGAGGCCCCAGGGTGCCCCGTGACCCTCCACCTAGGGGCCTCTGACCCCAGCAAGCTACCCAGGGGTCCACCTCTCTCCCTGGACTTGCAGAATAGGCCCCAGGGTGCCCTCTGGCCCTCCAACTAGGGGCCTCTGACCCCAGCAAGCTACCCAGGGGTCCACCTCTCTCCCTGGACTTGCAGTAGAGGCCCCAGGGTGCCTCTTGGCCCTCCACCTAGGGGCCTCTGACCCCAGCAAGCTACCCAGAGGTCCACATCTCTCCCTGGACTTGCAGTAGAGGCCCCAGGGTACCCCATGGCCCTCCACCTAGGGGCCTCTGAACCCAGCAAGCTACCCAGGGGTCCAGCTCTCTCCCTGGACTTGCAATAGAGGCGCCAGGGTGCCCCCTTGCCCTCCACCCAGGGGCTACTGACCCCAGCAAGCTACCCAGGGCTCCACCTCTCTCCCTGGACTTGTAGTAGAGGCCCTAGGCTGCCCTCTGGCCCTCCACCTAGGGGCCTCTGACCCCAGAAAGCTACCCAGGGGTCCACCTCTCTCCCTAGACTTGCAGACTAGGCCCCAGGGTGCCCCTTGGCCCTCCACCTAGGGGCTTCTGACCCCAGCAAGCTGCCCAGGGGCCTGCCTATCTCCCTTGACTTGCAGTAGAGTCCCCAGAGTGCCCCATGGCGCTCCACCTTGGGCCCTCTGACCCCAGCAAGCTACCCAGGGCTCCAACTCTCTCCCTGGACTTGCAGTATAAGCCCCAGGGTGCCCCCTGGTCCTTCACCTAGGGGCCCCTGACCCAAGCAAGCTGCCCAGAGGTCCACCTCTCTCCCTGGACTTGCAATAGAGGCCCCAGGGTGCCCCCTGGCCCTCCCCCTAGGGGCCTGTGACACCAGCAAGCTTCCTAGGGCTCCAACTCTCTCCCTGGACTTGCAGTATAGGCCCCAGGGTGCCCCCTGGTCCTCCACCTAGGGGCCCCTGACCCAAGCAAGCTGCCCAGGGGTCCACCTCTCTCCCTGGACTTGCAATAGAGGCCCCAGGGTGCCCCTTGGCCCTCCACCTAGGGGCCTCTGACCCCAGCAAGCTACCCAGGGGTCCACCTCTCTCCCTAGACTTGCAGACTAGGCCCCAGGGTGATCCTTGGCCCTCCACCTAGGGGCCTCTGACCCCAGCAAGCTACCCAGGGGCCTACCTATCTCACTGATCTTGCAGTAGAGTCCCCATGGTGCCCCATGGCCCTCCACCTAGGGCCCTCTGACCCCAGCAAGCTACCCAGGGCTCCAACTCTCTCCCTGGACTAGTAGTATAGGCCCCAGGGCGCCCCCTGGTCCTTCACCTAGGGGCCCCTGACCCAAGCAAGCTGCCCAGATGTCCACCTCTCTCCCTGGACTTGCAATAGAGGCCCCAGGGTGCCCCCTGGCCCTCCCCCTAGGGGCCTCTGACCCCAGCAAGCTACCCAGGGGTCCACCTCTCTCCCTGGACTTTTAGTAGAGGCCCTACGGTGCCCCCTGGCCCTCCCCCTAGGGGCCTCTGACACCAGCAAGCTTCCCAGTGGTCCACCTCTCTCTCTGGACTTGCAATAGAGGCCCCAGGGTGCCCCCTGGCCCTCCCCCTAGGGGCCTCTGACACCAGCAAGCTTCCCAGTGGTCCACCTCACTCCCTGGACTTGCAGTAGAGGCCCCAGGGTGACCCTTGGCCCTCCACCTAGGGACCTCTGACCCCAGCAAGCTACCCAGGGGCCTACCTATCTCCCTGGACTTGCAGTAGAGTCCCCAGGGTGCCCATGGCCCTCCACCTTGGGCCCTCTGACCCCAGCAAGCTACCCAGGGCTCCAACTCTCTCCCCCAGGGTGCCCCCTGGTCCTCCACCTAGGAGCCCCTGACCCAAGCAAGCTGCCCAGGGGTCCACCTCTCTCCCTGGACTTGCAATAGAGGCCCCAGGGTGCCCCTTGGCCCTCCACCTAGGGGCCTCTGACCCCAGAAAGCTACCCAGGGGTCCACCTCTCTCCCTAGACTTGCAGACTAGGCCCCAGGGTGACCCTTGGCCCTCCACCTAGGGGCCTCTGACCCCAGCAAGCTGCCCAGGGGCCTGCCTATCTCCCTGGACTTGCAGTAGAGTCCCCAGGGTGCCCCATGGCCCTCCACGTAGGGCCCTCTGAGCCCAGCAAGCTACCCAGGGGTCCACCTCTCTCCCTGGACTTGCAGTAGAGGCCCCAGGGTACCCCGTGGCCCTCCACCTAGGGGCCTCTGAGTCCAGCAAGCTACCCAGGTGTCCACCTCTCTCCCTGGACTTGCAGTAGAGGCCCCAGGGTACCCCGTGGCCCTCCACCTAGGGGCCTCTGAGTCCAGCAAGCTACCCAGGGGTCCACCTCTCTCCCTGGACTTGCAGTAGAGGCCCGAGGGTACCCCGTGGCCCTCCACCTAGGGGCCTCTGAACCCAGCAAGCTACCCAGGGGTCCAACTCTCTCCCTGGACTTGCAGTATAGGCCCCAGGGTGACCCCTGGTCCTCCACCTAGGGGCCCCTGACCCAAGCAAGCTGCCCAGGGGTCCACCTCTCTCCCTGGACTTGTAGTAGAGGCTCTAGGCTGCCCTCTGGCCCTCCACCTAGGGGCCTCTGACCCCAGCAAGCTACCCAGGGGCCTACCTATCTCCCTGGACTTGCAGTAGAGTTCCCAGGGTGCCCAATGGCCCTCCAACTAGGGCCCTCTGACCCAAGCAAGCTGCCCAGGGGTCCACCTCTCTCCCTGGACTTGCAAGAGAGGCCCCAGGGTGGCCCTTGGCCCTCCACCTAGGGGCCTCTGACCCCAGCAAGCTACCGAGAGGTCCACCTGTCTCCCTGGACTTGCAATAGAGGCCCCAGGGGGCCCCCTGACCCTCCACCTAGGGGCCTCTGACCCCAGCAAGCTACCCAGGGGTCCACATCTCTACCTGGACTTGCAGTACACGCCCCTGGGTGCCCCCTGGCCCTCCACATAGGGGCCTCTGATCCCAGCAAGCTACCCAGGGCTCCACCTCTCTCCCTGGACTTATAGTAGAGGCCCCAGGGTGACCCTTGGTCCTCCACCTAGGGGTCTCTGACCCCAGCAAGCTACCCAGGGTCCTACCTAACTCCCTGGACTTGCAGTAGAGTCCCAAGGGTGCCCCATGGCCCTCCACCAAGGGGCCTCTGACCCCAGCAAGCTACCCAGGGCTCCAACTCTCTCCCTGGACTTGCAGTATAGGCCTCAGGGTGCCCCCTTGTCCTCCACCTAGGGGCCCCTGACCCAAGCAAGCTGCCCAGGGGTCCACCTCTCTCCCTGGACTTGCAATAGAGGCCCCAGGGTGCCCCTTGGCCCTCCACCTAGGGGCCTCTGACCCCAGAAAGCTATCCAGGGGTCCACCTCTCTCCCTGGACTTGCAGTAGAGTCCCCAGGGTGCCCCATGGCCCTCCACCTAGGGCCCTCTGACCCCAGCAAGCTACCCAGGGGTCCACATATTTCCCTGGACTTGCAGTATAGGCCTGGGGTGCCCCCTTGCCCTCCACCTAGGGGCCTCTGACACCAGCAAGCTACCCAGGGCTCCACTTCTCTCCCTGGACTTGCAGTAGAGGCCCCAGGGTGCCCCCTTGCCCTCCACCCAGGGGCTACTGACCCCAGCAAGCTACCTATTGCTCCACCTCTCTCCCTGGACTTGCAGTAGAGGCCCCAGGGTACCCCGTGGCTCTCCACCTAGGGGCCTCTGAGTCCAGCAAGCTACCCAGGGGTCCACCTCTCTCCCTGGACTTGCAGTAGAGGCCCCAGGGTGACCCTTGGCCCTCCACCTAGGGACCTCTGACCCCAGCAAGCTACCCAGGGGCCTACCTATCTCCCTGGACTTGCAGTAGAGTCCCCAGGGTGCCCCATGGCCCTCAACCTTGGGCCCTCTGACCCCAGCAAGCTACCCAGGGCTCCAACTCTCTCCCTGGACTTGCAGTATAGGCCCCAGGGTGCCCCCTGGTCCTCCACCTAGGAGCCCCTGACCCAAGCAAGCTGCCCAGGGGTCCACCTCTCTCCCTGGACTTGCAATAGAGGCCCCAGGGTGCCCCTTGGCCCTCCACCTAGGGGCCTCTGACCCCAGAAAGCTACCCAGGGGTCCACCTCTCTCCCTAGACTTGCAGACTAGGCCCCAGGGTGACCCTTGGCCCTCCACCTAGGGGCCTCTGACCCCAGCAAGCTACCCAGGGCTCCACCTCTCTCCCTGGACTTGTAGTAGAAGCCCTAGGCTGCCCTCTGGCCCTCCACCTAGGGGCCTCTGACCCCAGCAAGCTACCCAGGGCTCCACCTCTATCCCTGGACTTGCAGTCGAGGCCCCAGGTTGACCCTTGCCCTTCACCTAGGGCCCTTTGACCCCAGCAAGCTACCCAGGGGTCCACCTCTCTCCCTGGACTTGCATTATAGGCCACAGGGTGCCCCCTTGCCCTCCACCTAGGGGCCTCTGACCCCAGCAAGCTACCCAGGGCTCCACCTCTCTCCCTGGACTTGCAGTAGCGACCCCAGGGTGCCCCCTTGCCCTCCACCCAGGGGCTACTGGCCCCAGCAAGCTACCCAGGGCTCCACCTCTCTCCCTGGACTTGCAGTAGAGGCCCCAGGGTACCCCGTGGCCCTCCACCTAGGGCCCTTTGACCCCAGCAAGCTACCCAGGGGTCCACCTCTCTCCCTGGACTTGCAATATAGGCCACAGGGTGCCCCCTTGCCCTCCACCTAGGGGCCTCTGACCCCAGCAAGCTACCCAGGGCTCCACCTCTCTCCCTTGACTTGCAGTAGAGACCCCAGGGTGCCCCCTTGCCCTCCACCCAGGGGCTACTGGCCCCAGCAAGCTACCCAGGGCTCCACCTCTCTCCCTGGACATGCAGTAGAGGGCCCAGGGTACCCCGTGGCCCTCCACCTAGGGGCCTCTGACCCCAGCAAGCTACCCAGGGGTCCAGCTTTCTCCCTGGACTTGCAATAGAGGCCCCAGGGTGCCCCCTGGCCCTCCACCTAGGGGCCTCTGAGTCCAGCAAGCTACCCAGGGGTCCACATCTCTCCCTGGACTTGCAATAGAGGCCCCAGGGTACCACGTGGCCCTCCACCTAGGGGCCTCTGAACCCAGCAAGCTACCCAGGGGTCCAACTCTCTCCCTGGACTAGTAGTATAAGCCCCAGGGTGCCCCCTGGTCCTCCACCTAGGGGCCCCTGACCCAAGCAAGCTGCCCAGAGGTCCACCTCTCTCCCTGGACTTGCAATAGAGGCCCCAGGGTGCCCCCTGGCCCTCCACCTAGGGGCCTCTGACCCCAGCAAGCTACCCAGGGGTCCACCTCTTTCCCTGGACTTATAGTAGAGTTTCCAGGGTGCCCCCTGGCCCTCCACCTAGGGGCCTCTGAGTCCAGCAAGCTACCCAGGGGTCCACCTCTCTCCCTGGACTTATAGTAGAGTTTCCAGGGTGCCCCCTGGCCCTCCACCTAGGGGCCTCTGAGTCCAGCAAGCTACCCAGGGGTCCACATCTCTCCCTGGACTTGCAGTAGAGGCCCCAGGGTACCCCCTGGCCCTCCAACTAGGGGCCTCTGACCCCAGCAAGTTACCCAGGGGTCCACCTCTCTCTTTGGACTTGCAGTATAGGCCCCAGGGTGCCCCCTGGCCCTCCACCTAGGGGCATCTGACTCCAGCAAGCTACCCAGGGGTCCACCTCTCTCCCTGGACTTGCAGTATAGGACCCAGGGTGCCCCCTGGCCCTCCAACTAGGGGCATCTAACACCAGCAAGCTACCCAGGGGTCCACCTCTCTCCCTGGACTTGCAGTATAGGCCCCAGGGTGCCCTCTGGCCCTCCACCTAGGGGCATCTGACACCAGCAAGCTACCCAGGGGTCCACCTCTCTCCCTGGACTTGCAGTATAGGCCCCAGTGTGCCCTCTGGCCCTCCACCTAGGGGCCTCTGACCCCAGCAAGCTACCCAGAGGTCCACATCTCTCCCTGGACTTGCAGTAGAGGCCCCAGGGTACCCCATGGCTCTCCACCTAGGGGCCTCTGAACCCAGCAAGCTAAACAGGGGTCCAGCTCTCTAACTGGACTTGCAATAGAGGCCCCAGGGTGCCCCCTTGCCCTCCACCCAGGGGCTACTGACCCCAGCAAGCTACCCAGGGCTCCACCTCTCTCCCTGGACTTGTAGTAGAGGCCCTAGGCTGCCCTCTGGCCCTCCACCTAGGGACCTCTGACCCTAGCAAGCTACCCAGGGCTCCACCTCTCTCCCTGGACTTGCAGTAGAGGCCCCAGGGTGCCCATTTGCCCTCCACCTAGGGGCCTCTGACCCCAGCAAACTACCCAGGGGTCCACATCTCTTCCTGGACTTGCAGTAGAGGCCCTACGGTGCCCCCAGGCCCTCCCCCTAGGGGCCTCTGACACCAGCAAGCTTCCCAGTGGTCCACCTCTCTCCCTAGACTTTCAGTAGAGGCCCCAGGGTGACCCTTGGCCCTCCACCTAGGGGCCTCTGACCCCAGCAAGCTACCCAGGGGCCTACCTATCTCCCTGGACTTGCAGTTGAGTCCCCAGGGTGCCCCATGACCCTCCACCCAGGGCCCTCTGACCCCAGCAAGCTACCCTGGGCTCCAACTCTCTCCCTGGACTTGCAGTATAGGCCCCAGGGTGCCCCCTGGTCCTCCACCTAGGGGCCCCTGACCCAAGCAAGCTGCCCAGGGGTCCACCTCTCTCCCTGGACTTGCAATAGAGGCCCCTGGGTGCCCCCTGGCCCTCCCCCTAGGGGCCTCTGACACCAGCAAGCTTCCCAGTGGTTCACATCTCTCCCTAGACTTGCAGTAGAGGCCCCAGGGTGACCCTTGGCCCTCCACCTAGGGGCCTCTGACCCCAGCAAGTTACCCAGGGGCCTACCTATCTCCCTGGACTTGCAGTAGAGTTCCCAGGGTGCCCAATGGCCCTCCAACTAGGGCCCTCTGACCCTAGCAAGCTACCCAGGGCTCCAACTCTCTCCATGGACTTGCAGTATAGGCCCCAGGGTGCCCCTGGTCCTCCACCTAGGGGCCCCTGACCCAAGCAAGCTGCCCAGGGGTCCACCTCTCTCCCTGGACTTGCAAGAGAGGCCCCAGGGTGGCCCTTGGCCCTCCACCTAGGGGCCTCTGACCCCAGAAAGCTACCCAGGGGTCCACCTCTCTCCCTAGACTTGCAGACTAGGCCCCAGGGTGACCCTTGGCCCTCCACCTAGGGGCCTCTGAACCCAGCAAGCTGCCCAGGGGCCTGCCTATCTCCCTGAACTTGCAGAAAAGTCCCCAGGGTGCCCCATGGCCTTCCACGTAGGGCCCTCTGACCCCAGCAAGCTACCCAGGGGTCCACCTCTCTCCCTGGACTTGCAGTATAGGCCACAGGGTGCCCCCTTGCCCTCCACCTAGGGGCCTCTGACCCCAGCAAGCTACCCAGGGCTCCACTTCTCTCCCTGGACTTGCAGTAAAGGCCGAAGGGTGCCCCCTTGGTCCTCCACCTAGGGGCCTCTGACCCTAGCAAACTACCCAGGGGTCCACCTCTCTCCCTGGACTTGAAGTAGAGGCCCCAGGGTGCCCCTTGGCCCTCCACCTAGGGGCCTCTGTCCCCAGAAAGCTACCAAGGGGTCCACCTCTCTCCCTAGACTTGCAGACTAGGCCCCAGGGTGACCCTTGGCCCTCCACCTAGGGGTTTCTAAACCCAGCAAGCTGCCCAGGTGCCTGCCTATATCCCTGGACTTGCAGTAGAGTCCCCAGGGTGCCCCATGGCCCTCCACCTAGGGCCCTCTGACCCCAGCAAGCTACCCAGGGGTCCACATCTCTCCCTGGACTTGCAGTATAGGCCACAGGGTGCCCTCTTGCCCTCCACCTAGGGGCCTCTGACCCCAGCAAGCTACCCAGGGCTCCACTTCTCTCCCTCGACTTGCAGTAGAGGCCCCAGGGTGCCCCCTTGCCCTCCACCTAGGGGCCTCCGAACGCAGCAAACTACCCAGGGGACCAGCTCTCTCCCTGGACTTGCAATAGAGGCCCCAGGTTGCCCTCTTGCCCTCCACCCAAGGACTACTGACCCCAGCAAGCTACCCAGGGCTCCACCTCTCTCCCTGGACTTGTAGTAGAGGCCCTAGGCTGCCCTCTGGCCCTCCACCTAGGGGCCTCTGACCCCAGCAAGCTACCCAGGGCTCCACCTCTCTCCCTGGACTTGCAGTAGAGGCCCCAGGGTGCCCATTGGCCCTCCACCTAGGGGCCTCTGACCCCAGCAAGCTACCGAGGGGTCCACCTCTCTCCCTGGACTTGCAATAGAGGCCCCAGGGTGCCCCGTGACCCTCCACCTAGGGGCCTCTGACCCCAGCAAGCTACCCAGGGGTCCACCTTTCTCCCTGGACTTGCAGTATAGGCCCCAGGGTGCCCTCTGGCCCTCCAGCTAGGGGCCTCTGACCCCAGCAAGCTACCCAGGGGTCCACCTCTCTCCTTGGACTTGCAGTATAGGCCCCAGGGTGCCCCCTGACCCTCCACCTAGGGGCCTCTGACCCCAGCAAGCTACCCTGGAGTCCACCTCTCTTCCTGGACTTGCAGTAGAGGCCCCAGGGTGCCCCTTGGCCCTCCATCTAGGGGCCTCTGACCCCAGCAAGCTACCGAGGGGTCCACCTCTCTCCCTGGACATGCAGTAGAGGCCCCAGGGTGCCCCGTGGCCCTCCACCTAGGGGCTTCTGACCCCAGCAAGCTACCCAGGGGTCCACATCTCTCTTTGGACTTGCAGTGGAGGCCCCTGGGTGTCCCCTGGCCCCCCACCTAGGGGCCTCTGACCCTAGCAAGCTACCCGGGGGTCCAGCTCACTCCCTGGACTTGCAATAGAGGCCCCAGTGTGCCCCCTTGCCCTCCACCCAGGGGCTACTGACCCCAGCAAGCTACTCAGGGCTCCAACTCTCTCCCTGGACTTGTAGTAGAGGCCCTAGGCTGCCCTCTGGCCCTCCACCTAGGGGCCTCTGACCCCAGCAAGCTACCCAAGGCTTCACCTCTCTCCCTGGACTTGCAGAAGAGGCCCCAGGGTGCCCTTTGGCCCTCCACCTAGGGGCCTCTGACCCCAGCAAGCTACCAAGGGGTCCACCTCTCTCCCTGGACTTGCAGTAGAGGCCCCAGGGTGCCTCTTGGCCCTCCACCTAGGGGCCTCTGACCCCAGCAAGCTACCCAGAGGTCGACATCTCTCCCTGGACTTGCAGTAGAGGCCCCAGGGTGCCCCGTGGCCCTCCACCTAGGGGCTTCTGACCCCAGCAAGCTACCCAGGGGTCCACATCTCTCTTTGGACTTGCAGTGGAGGCCCCTGGGTGTCCCCTGGCCCTCCACCTAGGGGCCTCTGACCCTAGCAAGCTACCCGGGGGTCCAGCTCACTCCCTGGACTTGCAATAGAGGCCCCAGTGTGCCCCCTTGCACTCCACCCAGGGGCTACTGACCCCAGCAAGCTACTCAGGGCTCCAACTCTCTCCCTGGACTCCTAGTAGAGGCCCTAGGCTGCCCTCTGGCCCTCCACCTAGGGGCCTCTGACCCCAGCAAGCTACCCAAGGCTTCACCTCTCTCCCTGGACTTGCAGAAGAGGCCCCAGGGTGCCCTTTGGCCCTCCACCTAGGGGCCTCTGACCCCAGCAAGCTACCAAGGGGTCCACCTCTCTCCCTGGACTTGCAGTAGAGGCCCCAGGGTGCCTCTTGGCCCTCCACCTAGGGGCCTCTGACCCCAGCAAGCTACCCAGAGGTCCACATCTCTCCCTGGACTTGCAGTAGAGGCCCCAGGGTACCCCATGGCCCTCCACCTAGGGGCCTCTGAACCCAGCAAGCTACCCAGGGGTCCAGCTCTCTCCTTGGACTTGCAATAGAGGCGCCAGGGTGCCCCCTTGCCCTCCACCCAGGGGCTACTGACCCCAGCAAGCTACCCAGGGCACCACCTCTCTCCCTGGACTTGTAGTAGAGGCCCTAGGCTGCCCTCTGGCTCTCCACCTTGGGGCCTCTGACCCCAGAAAGCTACCCAGGGGTCCACCTCTCTCCCTAGACTTGCAGACTAGGCCCCAGGGTGCCCCTTGGCCCTCCACCTAGGGGCTTCTGACCCCAGCAAGCTGCCCAGGGGCCTGCCTATCTCCCTGGACTTGCAGTAGAGTCCCCAGAGTGCCCCATGGCGCTCCACCTTGGGCCCTCTGACCCCAGCAAGCTACCCAGGGCTCCAACTCTCTCCCTGGACTTGCAGTATAGGCCCCAGGGTGCCCCCTGGTCCTCCACCTAGGAGCCCCTGACCCAAGCAAGCTGCCCAGGGGTCCACCTCTCTCCCTGGACTTGCAATAGAGGCCCCAGGGTGCCCCTTGGCCCTCCACCTAGGGGCCTCTGACCCCAGAAAGCTACCCAGGGGTCCACCTCTCTCCCTAGACTTGCAGACTAGGCCCCAGGGTGACCCTTGGCCCTCCACCTAGGGGCCTCTGACCCCAGCAAGCTACCCAGGGCTCCACCTCTCTCCCTGGACTTGTAGTAGAGGCCCTAGGCTGCCCTCTGGCCCTCCACCTAGGGGCCTCTGACCCCAGCAAGCTACCCAGGGCTCCACCTCTCTCCCTGGACTTGCAGTCGAGGCCCCAGGTTGACCCTTGCCCTTCACCTAGGGCCCTTTGACCCCAGCAAGCTACCCAGGGGTCCACCTCTCTCCCTGGACTTGCAGTATAGGCCACAGGGTGCCCCCTTGCCCTCCACCTAGGGGCCTCTGACCCCAGCAAGCTACCCAGGGCTCCACCTCTCTCCCTGGACTTGCAGTAGAGACCCCAGGGTGCCCCCTTGCCCTCCACCCAGGGGCTACTGGCCCCAGCAAGCTACCCAGGGCTCCACCTCTCTCCCTGGACTTGCAGTAGAGGCCCCAGGGTACCCCGTGGCCCTCCACCTAGGGCCCTTTGACCCCAGCAAGCTAACCAGGGGTCCACCTCTCTCCCTGGACTTGCAGTATAGGCCACAGGGTGCCCCCTTGCCCTCCACCTAGGGGCCTCTGACCCCAGCAAGCTACCCAGGGGTCCACCTCTCTCCCTGGACTTGCAGTAGAGACCCCAGGGTGCCCCCTTGCCCTCCACCCAGGGGCTACTGGCCCCAGCAAGCTACCCAGGGCTTCACCTCTCTCCCTGGACTTGCAGTAGAGGCCCCAGGGTACCCCCTGGCCCTCCACCTAGGGGCCTCTGAGTCCAGCAAGCTACCCAGGGGTCCACATCTCTCCCTGGACTTGCAGTAGAGGCCCCAGGGTACCACGTGGCCCTCCACCTAGGGGCCTCTGAACCCAGCAAGCTACCCAGGGGTCCAACTCTCTCCCTGGACTAGCAGTATAGGCCCCAGGGTGCCCCCTGGTCCTCCACCTAGGGGCCCCTGACCCAAGCAAGCTGCCCAGAGGTCCACCTCTTTCCCTGGACTTGCAGTAGAGGCCCCAGGGTACCCCGTGGCTCTCCACCTAGGGGCCTCTGAGTCCAGCAAGCTACCCAGGGGTCCACCTCTCTCCCTGGACTTGCAGTAGAGGCCCCAGGGTGACCCTTGGCCCTCCACCTAGGGACCTCTGACCCCAGCAAGCTACCCAGGGGCCTACCTATCTCCCTGGACTTGCAGTAGAGTCCCCAGGGGGCCCCATGGCCCTCAACCTTGGGCCCTCTGACCCCAGCAAGCTACCCAGGGCTCCAACTCTCTCCCTGGACTTGCAGTATAGGCCCCAGGGTGCCCCCTGGTCCTCCACCTAGGAGCCCCTGACCCAAGCAAGCTGCCCAGGGGTCCACCTCTCTCCCTGGATTTGCAATAGAGGCCCCAGGGTGCCCCTTGGCCTTCCACCTAGGGGCCTCTGACCCCAGAAAGCTACCCAGGGGTCCACCTCTCTCCCTAGACTTGCAGACTAGGCCCCAGGGTGACCCTTGGCCCTCCACCTAGGGGCCTCTGACCCCAGCAAGCTACCCAGGGCTCCACCTCTCTCCCTGGACTTGTAGTAGAGGCCCTAGGCTGCCCTCTGGCCCTCCACCTAGGGGCCTCTGACCCCAGCAAGCTACCCAGGGCTCCACCTCTCTCCCTGGACTTGCAGTCGAGGCCCCAGGTTGACCCTTGCCCTTCACCTAGGGCCCTTTGACCCCAGCAAGCTACCCAGGGGACCACCTCTCTCCCTGGACTTTTAGTAGAGGCCCCGGGGTGCCCCCTGGCCCTCCACCTAGGGGCCTCTGACCCCAGCAAACTACCCAGGGGTCCACCTCTCTTCCTTGACTTGCAGTAGAGGCCCTACGGTGCCCCCTGGCCCTCCCCCTAGGGGCCTCTGACACCAGCAAGCTTCCCAGTGGTCCACCTCTCTCTCTGGACTTGCATTAGAGGCCCCAGGGTGCCCCCTGGCCCTCCCCCTAGGGGCCTCTGACACCAGCAAGCTTCCCAGTGGTCCACCTCACTCCCTGGACTTGCAGTAGAGGCCCCAGGGTGACCCTTGGCCCTCCACCTAGGGACCTCTGACCCCAGCAAGCTACCCAGGGGCCTACCTATCTCCCTGGACTTGCAGTAGAGTCCCCAGGGTGCCCCCTGGCCCTCCACCTTGGGCCCTCTGACCCCAGCAAGCTACCCAGGGCTCCAATTCTCTCCCTGGACTTGCAGTATAGGCCCCAGGGTGCCCCCTGGTCCTCCACCTAGGAGCCCCTGACCCAAGCAAGCTGCCCAGGGGTCCACCTCTCTCCCTGGACTTGCAATAGAGGCCCCAGGGTGCCCCTTGGCCCTCCACCTAGGGGCCTCTGACCCCAGAAAGCTACCCAGGGGTCCACCTCTCTCCCTAGACTTGCAGACTAGGCCCCAGGGTGACCCTTGGCCCTCCACCTAGGGGCCTCTGACCCCAGCAAGCTGCCCAGGGGCCTGCCTATCTCCCTGGACTTGCAGTAGAGTCCCCAGGGTGCCCCATGGCCCTCCACGTAGGGCCCTCTGACCCCAGCAAGCTACCCAGGGGTCCACCTCTCTCCCTGGACTTGCAGTAGAGGCCCTAGGGTACCCCGTGGCCCTCCACCTAGGGGCCTCTGAGTCCAGCAAGCTACCCAGGGGTCCACCTCTCTCCCTGGACTTGCAGTAGAGGCCCCAGGGTACCCCGTGGCCCTCCACCTAGGGGCCTCTGAGTCCAGCAAGCTACCCAGGGGTCCACCTCTCTCCCTGGACTTGCAGTAGAGGCCAGAGGGTACCCCGTGGCCCTCCACCTAGGGGCCTCTGAACCCAGCAAGCTACCCAGGGGTCCAACTCTCTCCCTGGACTTGCAGTATAGGCCCCAGGGTGACCCCTGGTCCTCCACCTAGGGGCCCCTGACCCAAGCAAGCTGCCCAGGGGTCCACCTCTCTCCCTGGACTTGTAGTAGAGGCCCTAGGCTGCCCTCTGGCCCTCCACCTAGGGGCCTCTGACCCCAGCAAGCTACCGAGGGGTCCACCTCTCTCCCTGGACTTGCAATAGAGGCCCCAGGGTGCCCCCTGACCCTCCACTTAGGGGCCTCTGACCCCAGCAAGCTACCCAGGCGTCCACATCTCTACCTGGACTTGCAGTAGACGCCCCTGGGTGCCCCCTGGCCCTCCACCTAGGGGCCTCTGATCCCAGCAAGCTACCCAGGGCTCCACCTCTCTCCCTGTACTTATAGTAGAGGCCCCAGGGTGCCCCCTGGCCCTCCACCTAAAGGCCTCTGACCCCAGCAAACTACCCAGGGGTCCACCTCTCTTCCTGGACTTGCAGTAGAGTCCCCAGGGTGCCCCATGGCCCTCCACCTAGGGCTCTCTGACCCCAGCAAGCTACCCAGGGCTCCAACTCTCTCCCTGGACTTGCAGTATAGGCCCCAGGGTGCCCCCTGGTCCTCCACCTAGGGGCCTCTGACCCTAGCAAACTACCCAGGGGTCCACCTCTCTCCCTGGACTTGCAGTAGAGGCCCTAGGGTGCCCCATGGCCCTCCCCCTAGGGGCCTCTGAGACCAGCAAGCTTCCCAGTGGTCCACCTCTCTCCCTAGACTTGCAGTAGAGGCCCCAGGGTGACCCTTGGCCCTCCACCTAGGGGTCTCTGACCCCAGCAAGCTACCCAGGGACCTACCTAACTCCCTGGACTTGCAGTAGAGTCCCCAGGGTGCCCCATGGCCCTCCACCTAGGGCCCTCTGACCCCAGCAAGCTACCCAGGGATCCACATCTCTCCCTGGACTTGCAGTATAGGCCACAGGGTGCCCTCTGGCCCTCCACCTAGGGGCCTCTGACCCCAGCAAGCTACCCAGGGGTCCACATCTCTCCCTGGACTTGCAGTAGAGGCCCCAGGGTGCCCCTTGGCCCTCCACCTAGGGGTCTCTGACCCCAGCAAGCTACCGAGGGGTCCACCTCTCTCCCTGGACTTGCAATAGAGGCCCCAGGGTGCCCCGTGACCCTCCACCTACGGGCCTCTGACCCCAGCAAGCTACCCAGGGGTCCACATTTCTCCCTGGACTTGCAGTAGAGGCCCAAGGGTGCCCATTGGTCCTCAACCTAGGGGTCTCTGACCCCAGCAAGCTACCCAGGGGTCCACATCTCTCCCTGGACTTGCAGTAGAGGCCCCAGGGTGCCCATTGGCCCTCCACATAGGGGTCTCTGATCCCAGCAAGCTACCGAGGGGTCCACCTCTCTCCCTGGACTTGCAATAGAGGCCCCAGGGTGCCCCGTGACCCTCCACCTAGGGGCCTCTGACCCCAGCAAGCTACCCAGGGGTCCACCTCTCTCCCTGGACTTGCAGTATAGGCCCCTGGGTGCCCCCTGGCCCTCCACCTAGGGGCCTCTGACCCCAGCAAGCTACCCAGGGGTCCAGCTCTCTCCCTGGACTTGCAATAGAGGCCCCAGGGTGCCCCCTTGCCCTCCACCCAGGGGCTACTGACCCCAGCAAGCTACCCAGGGCTCCACCTCTCTCCCTGGACTTGAAGTAGAGGCCCTAGGCTGCCCTCTGGCCCTCCACATAGGGGCCTCTGACCCCAGCAAGCTACCCAGGGCTCCACCTCTCTCCCTAGACTTGCAGACTAGGCCCCAGGGTGACCCTTGGCCCTCCACCTAGGGGCCTCTGACCCCAGCAAGCTGCCCAGGGGCCTGCCTATCTCCCTGGACTTGCAGTAGAGTCCCCAGGGTGCCCCATGGCCCTCCACGTAGGGCCCTCTGACCCCAGCAAGCTACCCAGGGGTCCACCTCTCTCCCTGGACTTGCAGTAGAGGCCCAAGGGTACCCCGTGGCCCTCCACCTAGGGGCCTCTGAACCCAGCAAGCTACCCAGGGGTCCACCTCTCTCCCTGGACTTGCAGTAGAGGCCCCAGGGTACCCCGTGGCCCTCCACCTAGGGGCCTCTGAGTCCAGCAAGCTACCCAGGGGTCCACCTCTCTCCCTGGACTTGCAGTAGAGGCCCGAGGGTACCCCGTGGCCCTCCACCTAGGGGCCTCTGAACCCAGCAAGCTACCCAGGGGTCCAACTCTCTCCCTGGACTTGCAGTATAGGCCCCAGGGTGACCCCTGGTCCTCCACCTAGGGGCCCCTGACCCAAGCAAGCTGCCCAGGGATCCACCTCTCTCCCTGGACTTGTAGTAGAGGCCCTAGGCTGCCCTCTGGCCCTCCACCTAGGGGCCTCTGACCCCAGCAAGCTACCGAGGGGTCCACCTCTCTCCCTGGACTTGCAATAGAGGCCCCAGGGTGCCCCCTGACCCTCCACCTAGGGGCCTCTGACCCCAGCAAGCTACCCAGGCGTCCACATCTCTACCTGGACTTGCAGTAGACGCCCCTGGGTGCCCCCTGGCCCTCCACCTAGGGGCCTCTGATCCCAGCAAGCTACCCAGGGCTCCACCTCTCTCCCTGTACTTATAGTAGAGGCCCCAGGGTGCCCAATGGCCCTCCACCTAAAGGCCTCTGACCCCAGCAAACTACCCAGGGGTCCACCTCTCTTCCTGGACTTGCAGTAGAGTCCCCAGGGTGCCCCATGGCCCTCCACCTAGGGCTCTCTGACCCCAGCAAGCTACCCAGGGCTCCAACTCTCTCCCTGGACTTGCAGTATAGGCCCCAGGGTGCCCCCTGGTCCTCCACCTAGGGGCCTCTGACCCTAGCAAACTACCCAGGGGTCCACCTCTCTCCCTGGACTTGCAGTAGAGGCCCTAGGGTGCCCCATGGCCCTCCCCCTAGGGGCCTCTGAGACCAGCAAGCTTCCCAGTGGTCCACCTCTCTCCCTAGACTTGCAGTAGAGGCCCCAGGGTGACCCTTGGCCCTCCACCTAGGGGTCTCTGACCCCAGCAAGCTACCCAGGGACCTACCTAACTCCCTGGACTTGCAGTAGAGTCCCCAGGGTGCCCCATGGCCCTCCACCTAGGGCCCTCTGACCCCAGCAAGCTACCCAGGGATCCACATCTCTCCCTGGACTTGCAGTATAGGCCACAGGGTGCCCTCTGGCCCTCCACCTAGGGGCCTCTGACCCCAGCAAGCTACCCAGGGGTCCACATCTCTCCCTGGACTTGCAGTAGAGGCCCCAGGGTGCCCCTTGGCCCTCCACCTAGGGGTCTCTGACCCCAGCAAGCTACCGAGGGGTCCACCTCTCTCCCTGGACTTGCAATAGAGGCCCCAGGGTGCCCCGTGACCCTCCACCTACGGGCCTCTGACCCCAGCAAGCTACCCAGGGGTCCACATCTCTCCCTGGACTTGCAGTAGAGGCCCAAGGGTGCCCATTGGTCCTCCACCTAGGGGTCTCTGACCCCAGCAAGCTACCCAGGGGTCCACATCTCTCCCTGGACTTGCAGTAGAGGCCCCAGGGTGCCCATTGGCCCTCCACATAGGGGTCTCTGATCCCAGCAAGCTACCGAGGGGTCCACCTCTCTCCCTGGACTTGCAATAGAGGCCCCAGGGTGCCCCGTGACCCTCCACCTAGGGGCCTCTGACCCCAGCAAGCTACCCAGGGGTCCACCTCTCTCCCTGGACTTTTAGTATAGGCCCCTGGGTGCCCCCTGGCCCTCCACCTAGGGGCCTCTGACCCCAGCAAGCTACCCAGGGGTCCAGCTCTCTCCCTGGACTTGCAATAGAGGCCCCAGGGTGCCCCCTTGCCCTCCACCCAAGGGCTACTGACCCCAGCAAGCTACCCAGGGCTCCACCTCTCTCCCTGGACTTGAAGTAGAGGCCCTAGGCTGCCCTCTGGCCCTCCACATAGGGGCCTCTGACCCCAGCAAGCTACCCAGGGCTCCACATCTCTCCTTGGACTTGCAGTAGAGGCCCCAGGGTACCCCCTGGCCCTCCAACTAGGGGCCTCTGACCCCAGCAAGCGACCCAGGGGTCCACATCTCTCCCTGGATTTATAGTAGAGGCCCTACGGTGCCCCCTGGCCCTCCCTCTAGGGGCCTCTGACACCAGCAAGCTTCCCAGTGATTCACTTCTCTCCCTGGACTTGCAGTAGAGGCCCCAGGTTGACCCTTGGCCCTCCACCTAGGGGCGTCTGACCCCAGCAAGCTGCCCAGGGGCCTGCTTATCTCCCTGAACTTGCAGTAGAGTCCCCAGGGTGCCCCATGGCCCTCCACCTAGGGCCCTTTGACCCCAGCAAGCTACCGAGGGGTCCACCTCTCTCCTTGGACTTGCAATATAGGCCCCAGGGTGCCCCCTGGCCCTCCACCTAGGGGCATCTGACCCCAGCAAGCTACCCAGGGGTCCACCTCTCTCCCTGGACTTGCAGTATAGGACCCAGGGTGCCCCCTGGCCCTCCAATTAGGGGCATCTAACACCAGCAAGCTACCCAGGGGTCCACCTCTCTCCCTGGACTTGCAGTATAGGCCCCAGGGTGCCCTCTGGCCCTCCACCTAGGGGCATCTGACACCAGCAAGCTACCCAGGGGTCCACCTCTCTCCCTGGACTTGCAGTATAGGCCCCAGTGTGCCCTCTGGCCCTCCACCTAGGGGCCTCTGAACCAGCAAGATACCCAGGGGTCCACATCTCTCCCTGGACTTGCAGTAGAGGCCCCAGGGTACCCCGTGGCCCTCCACCTAGGGACCTCTGACCCCAGCAAGCTACCCAGGGGATTACCTATCTCCCTGGACTTGCAGTAGAGTCCCCAGGGTGCCCCATGGCCCTCCACCTTGGGCCCTCTGACCCCAGCAAGCTACCCAGGGCTCCAACTCTCTCCCTGGACTTGCAGTATAGGCCCCAGGGTGCCCCCTGGTCCTCCACCTAGGGACCCCTGACCCAAGCAAGCTGCCCAGGGGTCCACCTCTCTCCCTGGACTTGCAATAGAGGCCCCAGGGTGCCCCTTGGCCCTCCACCTAGGGGCCTCTGACCCCAGAAAGCTACCCAGGGGTCCACCTCTCTCCCTAGACTTGCAGACTATGCCCCAGGGTGACCCTTGGCCCTCCACTTATGGGCCTCTGACCCCAGCAAGCTACCCAGGGGCCTACCTATCTCCCTGGACTTGAAGTAGAGTCCCCAGGGTGCCCCATGGCCCTCCACCTAGGGCCCTCTGACCCCAGCAAGCTACCCAAGGCTCCAACTCTCTCCCTGGACTAGCAGTATAGGCCCCAGGGTGCCCCCTGGTCCTCCACCTAGGGGCCCCTGACCCAAGCAAGCTGCCCAGAGGTCCACCTCTCTCCCTGGACTTGCAATAGAGGCCCCAGGGTGCCCCCTGGCCCTCCCCCTAGGGGCCTCTGACCCCAGCAAACTACCCAGGGGTCCACCTCTCTTCCTGGACTTGCAGTAGAGTCCCCAGGGTGCCCCATGGCCCTCCACCTAGGGCTCTCTGACCCCAGCAAGCTACCCAGGGCTCCAACTCTCTCCCTGGACTTGCAGTATAGGCCCCAGGGTGCCCCCTGGTCCTCCACCCAGGGGCCTCTGACCCTAGCAAACTACCCAGGGGTCCACCTCTCTCCCTGGACTTGCAGTAGAGGCCCTAGGGTGCCCCATGGCCCTCCCCCTAGGGGCCTCTGAGACCAGCAAGCTTCCCAGTGGTCCACCTCTCTCCCTAGACTTGCAGTAGAGGCCCCAGGGTGACCCTTGGCCCTCCACCTAGGGGTCTCTGACCCCAGCAAGCTACCCAGGGACCTACCTAACTCCCTGGACTTGCAGTAGAGTCCCCAGGGTGCCCCATGGCCCTCCACCTAGGGCCCTCTGACCCCAGCAAGCTACCCAGGGATCCACATCTCTCCCTGGACTTGCAGTATAGGCCACAGGGTGCCCTCTGGCCCTCCACCTAGGGGCATCTGACCCCAGCAAGCTACCGAGGGGTCCACCTCTCTCCCTGGACTTGCAATAGAGGCCCCAGGGTGCCCCGTGACCCTCCACCTACGGGCCTCTGACCCCAGCAAGCTACCCAGGGGTCCACATCTCTCCCTGGACTTGCAGTAGAGGCCCAAGGGTGCCCATTGGTCCTCCACCTAGGGGTCTCTGACCCCAGCAAGCTACCCAGGGGTCCACATCTCTCCGTGGACTTGCAGTAGAGGCCCCAGGGTGCCCATTGGCCCTCCACATAGGGGTCTCTGATCCCAGCAAGCTACCGAGGGGTCCACCTCTCTCCCTGGACTTGCAATAGAGGCCCCAGGGTGCCCCGTGACCCTCCACCTAGGGGCCTCTGACCCCAGCAAGCTACCCAGGGGTCCACCTCTCTCCCTGGACTTGAAGTATAGGCCCCTGGGTGCCCCCTGGCCCTCCACCTAGGGGCCTCTGACCCCAGCAAGCTACCCAGGGGTCCAGCTCTCTCCCTGGACTTGCAATAGAGGCCCCAGGGTGCCCCCTTGCCCTCCACCCAGGGGCTACTGACCCCAGCAAGCTACCCAGGGCTCCACCTCTCTCCCTGGACTTGAAGTAGAGGCCCTAGGCTGCCCTCTGGCCCTCCACATAGGGGCCTCTGACCCCAGCAAGCTACCCAGGGGTCCACCTCTCTTCCTGGACTTGCAGTAGAGTCCCCAGGGTGCCCCATGGCCCTCCACCTAGGGCTCTCTGACCCCAGCAAGCTACCCAGGGCTCCAACTCTCTCCCTGGACTTGCAGTATAGGCCCCAGGGTGCCCCCTGGTCCTCCACCTAGGGCTCTCTGACCCCAGCAAGCTACCCAGGGCTCCAACTCTCTCCCTGGACTTGCAGTATAGGCCCCAGGGTGCCCCCTGGTCCTCCACCCAGGGGCCTCTGACCCTAGCAAACTACCCAGGGGTCCACCTCTCTCCCTGGACTTGCAGTAGAGGCCCCAGGTTGACCCTTGGCCCTCCACCTAGGGCCCTTTGACCCCCAGCAAGCTACCAAGGGGTCCATCTCTCTCCCTGGACTTATAGTAGAGTTTCCAGGGTGCCCCCTGGCCCTCCACCTAGGGGCCTCTGAGTCCAGCAAGCTACCCAGGGGTCCACATCTCTCCCTGGACTTGCAGTAGAGGCCCCAGGGTACCCCCTGGCCCTCCAACTAGGGGCCTCTGACCCCAGCAAGCGACCCAGGGGTCCACATCTCTCCCTGGATTTATAGTAGAGGCCCTACGGTGCCCCCTGGCCCTCCCCCTAGGGGCCTCTGACACCAGCAAGCTTCCCAGTGATTCACTTCTCTCCCTGGACTTGCAGTAGAGGCCCCAGGTTGACCCTTGGCCCTCCACCTAGGGGCGTCTGACCCCAGCAAGCTGCCCAGGGGCCTGCCTATCTCCCTGAACTTGCAGTAGAGTCCCCAGGGTGCCCCATGGCCCTCCACCTAGGGCCCTTTGACCCCAGCAAGCTACCGAGGGGTCCACCTCTCTCCTTGGACTTGCAATATAGGCCCCAGGGTGCCCCCTGGCCCTCCACCTAGGGGCATCTGACCCCAGCAAGCTACCCAGGGGTCCACCTCTCTCCCTGGACTTGCAGTATAGGACCCAGGGTGCCCCCTGGCCCTCCAATTAGGGGCATCTAACACCAGCAAGCTACCCAGGGGTCCACCTCTCTCCCTGGACTTGCAGTATAGGCCCCAGGGTGCCCTCTGGCCCTCCACCTAGGGGCATCTGACACCAGCAAGCTACACAGGGGTCCACCTCTCTCCCTGGACTTGCAGTATAGGCCCCAGTGTGCCCTCTGGCCCTCCACCTAGGGGCCTCTGACCCCAGCAAGATACCCAGGGGTCCACATCTCTCCCTAGACTTGCAGTAGAGGCCCCAGAGTACCCCGTGGCCCTCCACCTAGGGACCTCTGACCCCAGCAAGCTACCCAGGGGATTACCTATCTCCCTGGACTTGCAGTAGAGTCCCCAGGGTGCCCCATGGCCCTCCACCTTGGGCCCTCTGACCCCAGCAAGCTACCCAGGGCTCCAACTCTCTCCCTGGACTTGCAGTATAGGCCCCAGGGTGCCCCCTGGTCCTCCACCTAGGGACCCCTGACCCAAGCAAGCTGCTCAGGGGTCCACCTCTCTCCCTGGACTTGCAATAGAGGCCCCAGGGTGCCCCTTGGCCCTCCACCTAGGGGCCTCTGACCCCAGAAAGCTACCCAGGGGTCCACCTCTCTCCCTAGACTTGCAGACTATGCCCCAGGGTGACCCTTGGCCCTCCACTTATGGGCCTCTGACCCCAGCAAGCTACCCAGGGGCCTACCTATCTCCCTGGACTTGAAGTAGAGTCCCCAGGGTGCCCCATGGCCCTCCACCTAGGGCCCTCTGACCCCAGCAAGCTACCCAGGGCTCCAACTCTCTCCCTGGACTAGCAGTATAGGCCCAAGGGTGCCCCCTGGTCCTCCACCTAGGGGCCCCTGACCCAAGCAAGCTGCCCAGAGGTCCACCTCTCTCCCTGGACTTGCAATAGAGGCCCCAGGGTGCCCCCTGGCCCTCCCCCTAGGGGCCTCTAACACCAGCAAGCTTCCCAGTGGTCCACCTCTCTCCCTAGACTTGCAGTAGAGGCCCCAGGGTGACCCTTGGCCCTCCACCTAGGGACCTCTGACCCAAGCAAGCTACCCAGGGGCCTACCTATCTCCCTGGACTTGCAGTAGATTCCCCAGGGTGCCCCATGGCCCTCAGCCTTGGGCCCTCTGACCCCAGCAAGCTACCCAGGGCTCCAACTCTTTCCCTAGACTTGCAGTATAGGCCCCAGGGTGCCCCCTGGTCCTCCACCTAGGGGCCCCTGACCCAAGCAAGCTGCCCAGGGGTCCACCTCTCTCCCTGGACTTGCAATAGAGGCCCCAGGGTGCCCCTTGGCCCTCCACCTCGGGGCCTCTGACCCCAGAAAGATACCCAGGGGTCCACCTCTCTCCCTAGACTTGCAGACTAGGCCCCATGGTGACCCTTGGCCCTCCACCTAGGGGCCTCTGACCCCAGCATGCTGCCCAGGGGCCTGCCTATCTCCCTGGACTTGCCGTAAAGTCCCCAGGGTGCCCCATGGCCCTCCACGTAGGGACCTCTGACCCCAGCAAGCTACCCAGGGGTCCACCTCTCTCCCTGGACTTATAGTAGAGGCCCTACGGTGCCCCCTGGCCCTCCCCTTAGGGGCTACTGACCCCAGCAAGCTTCCCAGTGATTCACCTCTCTCCCTGGACTTGCAGTAGAGGCCCTAGGCTCTTCTCTGGCCCTCCACCTATTGGCCTATGACCCCAGCAAGCTACCCAGGGCTTCACCTCTCTCCCTGGACTTGCAGTAGAGGCCCCAGGGTGCCCATTGGCCCTCCACCTAGGGGCCTCTGACCCCAGCAAGCTACCGAGGGGTCCACCTCTCTCCCTGGACTTGCAGTATAGGCCACAGGGTGCCGCCTTGCCCTCCACCTAGGGGCCTCTGAACCCAGCAAGCTACCCAGGGCTCCACCTCTCTCCCTGGACTTGCAGCAGAGGCCCCAGGGTGCCCCCTTGCCGTCCACCCAGGGGCTACTGACCCCACTAAGCTACCCATGGCTCCACCTCTCTCCCTGAACTTGCAGTAGAGGCCCCAGGGTACCCCGTGGCCCTACACCTAGTGGCCTCTGACCCCAGCAAGCTACCCAGGGGTCCACCTCTCTCCCTGGACTTTCATTAGAGGCCCCAGGGTGCCCCTTGGCCCTCCACCTAGGGGCCTCTGAACACAGCAAGCTACCGAAATTCCACCTCTCTCCGTGGACTTGCTGTAGAGGCTCTGGGGTGCCCCGTGGCCCTCCACCTAGGGGCCTCTGACCCCAGCAAGCTTCCCAGGGATCCACATCTCTCTTTGGACTTGCAGTGGAGGCCCCTGGGTGCCCCCTGGCCCTCCACCTAGGGGCCTCTGACCCCAGCAAGCTACCCAGGGCTTCACCTCTCTCCCTGGACTTGCAGTAGAGAACCCAGGGTGCCCATTGGCCCTCCACCTAGGGGCCTATGACCCCAGCAAGCTACCGAGGGGTCCAACTCTCTCCCTGGACTTGCAGTATAGGCCCCAGGGTGACCCCTGGTCCTCCACCTAGGGGCCCCTGACCCAAGCAAGCTGCCCAGGGGTCCACCTCTCTCCCTGGACTTGTAGTAGAGGCCCTAGGCTGCCCTCTGGCCCTCCACCTAGGGGCCTCTGACCCCAGCAAGCTACCGAGGGGTCCACCTCTCTCCCTGGACTTGCAATAGAGGCCTCAGGGTGCCCCCTGACCCTCCACCTAGGGGCCTCTGACCCCAGCAAGCTACCCAGGCGTCCACATCTCTACCTGGACTTGCAGTAGACGCCCCTGGGTGCCCCCTGGCCCTCCACCTAGGGGCCTCTGATCCCAGCAAGCTACCCAGGGCTCCACCTCTCTCCCTGTACTTATAGTAGAGGCCCCAGGGTGCCCCCTGGCCCTCCACCTAAAGGCCTCTGACCCCAGCAAACTACCCAGGGGTCCACCTCTCTTCCTGGACTTGCAGTAGAGTCCCCAGGGTGCCCCATGGCCCTCCACCTAGGGCTCTCTGACCCCAGCAAGCTACCCAGGGCTCCAACTCTCTCCCTGGACTTGCAGTATAGGCCCCAGGGTGCCCCCTGGTCCTCCACCTAGGGGCCTCTGACCCTAGCAAACTACCCAGGGGTCCACCTCTCTCCCTGGACTTGCAGTAGAGGCCCTAGGGTGCCCCATGGCCCTCCCCCTAGGGGCCTCTGAGACCAGCAAGCTTCCCAGTGGTCCACCTCTCTCCCTAGACTTGCAGTAGAGGCCCCAGGGTGACCCTTGGCCCTCCACCTAGGGGTCTCTGACCCCAGCAAGCTACCCAGGGACCTACCTAACTCCCTGGACTTGCAGTAGAGTCCCCAGGGTGCCCCATGGCCCTCCACCTAGGGCCCTCTGACCCCAGCAAGCTACCCAGGGATCCACATCTCTCCCTGGACTTGCAGTATAGGCCACAGGGTGCCCTCTGGCCCTCCACCTAGGGGCCTCTGACCCCAGCAAGCTAACCAGGGGTCCACATCTCTCCCTGGACTTGCAGTAGAGGCCCCAGGGTGCCCCTTGGCCCTCCACCTAGGGGTCTCTGACCCCAGCAAGCTACCGAGGGGTCCACCTCTCTCCCTGGACTTGCAATAGAGGCCCCAGGGTGCCCCGTGACCCTCCACCTACGGGCCTCTGACCCCAGCAAGCTACCCAGGGGTCCACATCTCTCCCTGGACTTGCAGTAGAGGCCCAAGGGTGCCCATTGGTCCTCCACCTAGGGGTCTCTGACCCCAGCAAGCTACCCAGGGGTCCACATCTCTCCCTGGACTTGCAGTAGAGGCCCCAGGGTGCCCATTGGCCCTCCACATAGGGGTCTCTGATCCCAGCAAGCTACCGAGGGGTCCACCTCTCTCCCTGGACTTGCAATAGAGGCCTCAGGGTGCCCCCTGACCCTCCACCTAGGGGCCTCTGACCCCAGCAAGCTACCCAGGGGTCCACCTCTCTCCCTGGACTTATAGTAGAGTTTCCAGGGTGCCCCCTGGCCCTTCACCTAGGGGCCTCTGAGTCCAGCAAGCTACCCAGGGGTCCACATCTCTCCCTGGACTTGCAGTAGAGGCCCCAGGGTACCCCCTGGCCCTCCAACTAGGGGCCTCTGACCCCAGCAAGCTACCCAGGGGTCCACCTCTCTCCTTGGACTTGCAGTATAGGCCCCAGGGTGCCCCCTGGCCCTCCACCTAGGGGCATCTGACCCCAGCAAGCTACCCAGGAGTCCACCTCTCTCCCTGGACTTGCAGTATAGGACCCAGGGTGCCCCCTGGCCCTCCAATTAGGGGCTTCTAACACCAGCAAGCTACCCAGGGGTCCACCTCTCTCCCTGGACTTGCAGTATAGGCCCCAGGGTGCCCTCTGGCCCTCAACCTAGGGGCATCTGACACCAGCAAGCTACCCAGGGGTCCACCTCTCTCCCTGGACTTGCAGTATAGGCCCCAGTGTGCCCTCTGGCCCTCCACCTTGGGGCCTCTGACCCCAGCAAGCTACCCAGGGGTCCACATCTCTCCCTGGACTTGCAGTAGAGGCCCCAGGGTACCCCGTGGCCCTCCACCTAGGGACCTCTGACCCCAGCAAGCTACCCAGGGGCCTACCTATCTCCCTTGACTTGCAGTAGAGTGCCCAGGGTGCCCCATGGCCCTCCACCTTGGGACCTCTGACCCCAGCAAGCTACCCAGGGCTCCAACTCTCTCCCTGGACTTGCAGTATAGGCCCCAGGGTGCCCCCTGGTCCTCCACCTAGGGGCCCCTGACCCAAGCAAGCTGCCCTGGGGTCCACCTCTCTCCCTGGACTTGCAATAGAGGCCCCAGGGTGCCCCTTGGCCCTCCACCTAGGGGCCTCTGACCCCAGAAAGCTACCCAGGGGTCCACCTCTCTCCATAGACTTGCAGACTATGCCCCAGGGTGACCCTTGGCCCTCCACTTATGGGCCTCTGACCCCAGCAAGCTACCCAGTGGCCTACCTATCTCCCTGGACTTGAAGTAGAGTCCCCAGGGTGTCCCATGGCCCTCCACCTAGGGCCCTCTGACCCCAGCAAGCTACCCAGGGGTCCACCTCTCTCCCTAGACTTGCAGACTAGGCCCCATGGTGACCCTTGGCCCTCCACCTAGGGGCCTCTGACCCCAGCATGCTGCCCAGGGGCCTGCCTATCTCCCTGGACTTGCAGTAGTGTCCCCAGGGTGCCCCATGGCCCTCCACGTAGGGCCCTCTGACCCCAGCAAGCTACCCAGGGGTCCACCTCTCTCCCTGGACTTGCAGTAGAGGCCCCAGGGTACCCTGTGGCCCTCCACCCAGGGGCCTCTGAACCCAGCAAGCTACCCAGGGGTCCACCTCTCTCCCTGGACTTATAGTAGAGGCCCTACGGTGCCCCTGGCCCTCCCCTTAGGGGCTACTGACCCCAGCAAGCTTCCCAGTGATTCACCTCTCTCCCTGGACTTGCAGTAGAGGCCCTAGGCTGCCCTCTGGCCCTCCACCTATTGGCCTCTGACCCCAGCAAGCTACCCAGGGCTTCACCTCTCTCCCTGGACTTGCAGTAGAGGCCCCAGGGTGCCCATTGGCCCTCCACCTAGGGGCCTCTGACCCCAGCAAGCTACCGAGGGGTCCACCTCTCTCCCTGGACTTGCAGTATAGGCCACAGGGTGCCGCCTTGCCCTCCACCTAGGGGCCTCTGAACCCAGCAAGCTACCCAGGGCTCCACCTCTCTCCCTGGACTTGCAGCAGTGGCCCCAGGGTGCCCCCTTGCCGTCCACCCAGGGGCTACTGACCCCACCAAGCTACCCATGGCTCCACCTCTCTCCCTGAACTTGCAGTAGAGGCCCCAGGGTACCCCGTGGCCCTCCACCTAGTGGCCTCTGACCCCAGCAAGCTACCCAGGGGTCCACATCTCTCCCTGGACTTGCAGTAGAGGCCCCAGGGTACCCCGTGGCCCTCCACCTAGGGGCCTCTGAACCCAGCAAGCTACCCAGGGGTCCAGCTCTCTCCCTGGAATTGCAATAGAGGCCCCAGGGTGCCCCCTTTCCCTCCACCCAGGGGCTACTGACCCCAGCAAGCTACCCAGGGCTCCACCTCTCTCCCTGGACTTGTAGTAGAGGTCCTAGGCTGCCCTCTGGCCCTCCACTTAGAGGCCTCTGACCCCAGCAAGCCACCCAGGGCTCCACCTCTCTCCCTGGACTTGCAGTAGGGGCCGCAGGGTGCCCATTGGCCCTCCACCTAGGGGTCTCTGACCCCAGCAAGCTACCGAGGGGTCCACCTCTCTCCCTGGACTTGCAATAGAGGCCCCAGGGTGCCCATCGACCCTCCACCTAGGGGCCTCTGACCTCAGCAAGCTACCCAGGGGCCCACATCTCTCCGTGGACTTGCAGTAGACGCCGCTGGGTGCCCCCTGGCCCTCCACCTAGGGGCCTCTGACCCCAGCAAGCTACCCAGGGGTCCACCTCTCTCCCTGGACTTTTAGTAGAGGCCCCAGGGTGCCCCCTGGCCCTCCACCTAGGGGCCTCTGACCCCAGCAAACTACCCAGGGGTCCACCTCTCTTCCTGGACTTGCAGTAGAGGCCCTACGGTGCCCCCTGGCCCTCCCCCTAGGGGCCTCTGACACCAGCAAGCTTCCCAGTGGTCCACCTCTCTCCCTAGACTTGCAGTAGAGGCCCCAGGGTGACAATTGGCCCTCCACCTAGGGGCCTCTGACCCCAGCAAGCTACCCAGGGTCCACCTATGTCCCTGGACTTGCAGTAGAGTCCGCAGGGTGCCCCATGGCCCTCCACCTAGGGCCCTCTGACCCCAGCAAGCTACCCAGGGCTCCAACTCTCTCCCTGGACTAGCAGTATAGGCCCCACGGTGCCCCCTGGTCCTCCACCTAGGGGCCCCTGACCCAAGCAAGCTGACCAGAGGTCCACCTCTCTCCCTGGACTTGCAATAGAGGCCCCAGGGTGCCCCCTGGCCCTCCCCCTAGGGGCCTCTGACACCAGCAAGCTTCCCAGTGGTCCACCTCTCTCCCTAGACTTGCAGTAGAGGCCCCAGGGTGACCCTTGGCCCTCCACCTAGGGACCTCTGACCCCAGCAAGCTACCCAGGGGCCTACCTATCTCCCTGGACTTGCAGTAGAGTCCCCAGGGTGCCCCATGGCTCTCCACCTTGGGCCCTCTGACCCCAGCAAGCTACCCAGGGCTCCAACTCTCTCCCTGGACTTGCAGTATAGGCCCCAGGGTGCCCCCTGGTCCTCCACCTAGGGGCCCCTGACCCAAGCAAGCTGCCCAGGGGTCCACCTCTCTCCCTGGACTTGCAATAGAGGCCCCTGGGTGCCCCTTGGCCCTCCACCTAGGGGCCTCTGACCCCAGAAAGCTACCCAGGGGTCCACCTCTCTCCCTAGACTTGCAGAAAAGGCCCCAGGGTGACCCTTGGCCCTCCACCTAGGGGCCTCTGACCCCAGCAAGCTACCCAGGGGCCTACCTATCTCCCTGGACTTGCAGTAGAGTCCCCATGGTGCCCCATGGCCCTCCACCTAGGGCCCTCTTACCCCAGCAAGCTACCCAGGGCTCCAACTCTCTCCCTGGACTAGCAGTATAGGCCCCAGGGTGCCCCCTGGTCCTCCACCTAGGGGCCCCTGACCCAAGCAAGCTGCCCAGAGGTCCACCTCTCTCCCTGGACTTGCAATAGAGGCCCCAGGGTGCACCCTGGCCCTCCCACTAGGGGCCTCTGACACCAGCAAGCTTCCCAGTGGTCCACCTCTCTCCCTAGACTTGCAGTAGAGGCCCCAGGGTGACCCTTGGCCCTCCACATAGGGACCTCTGACCCCAGCAAGCTACCCAGGGGCCTACCTATCTCCCTGGACTTGCAGTAGAGTCCCCAGGGTGCCCCATGGCCCTCCACCTTGGGCTCTCTGACCCCAGCAAGCTACCCAGGGCTCCAACTCTCTCCCTGGACTTGCAGTTTAGGCCCCAGGGTGCCCCCTGGTCCTCCACCTAGGGGCCCCTGACCCCAGCAAGCTACCCAGGGGTCCACATCTCTCCCTGGACTTGCAGTAGAGGCCCCTGGGTACCCTGTGGCCCTCCACCTAGGTGCCTCTGAACCCAGCAAGCTACCCAGGGGTCCAGCTCTCTCCCTGGAATTGCAATATAGGCCCCAGGGTGCCCCCTTGCCCTCCACAAAGGGGCTACTGACCCCAGCAAGCTACCCAGGGCTCCACCTCTCTCCCTGGACTTGTAGTAGAGGCCCTAGGCTGCCCTCTGGCCCTCCACTTAGGGGCCTCTGACCCCAGCAAGCTACCCAGGGCTCCACCTCTCTCCCTGGACTTGCAGTAGAGGCCGCAGGGTGCCCATTGGCCCTCCACCCAGGGGGTCTCTGACCCCAGCAAGCTACCGAGGGGTCCACCTCTCTCCCTGGACTTGCAATAGAGGCCCCAGGGTGCCCCGTGACCCTCCACCTAGGGGCCTCTGACCTCAGCAAGCTACCCAGGGGTCCACATCTCTCCGTGGACTTGCAGTAGACGCCGCTGGGTGCCCCCTGGCCCTCCACCTAGGGGCCACTGACCCCAGCAAGCTACCCAGGGGTCCACCTCTCTCCCTAGACTTGCAGAAAAGGCCCCAGGGTGACCCTTGACCCTCCACCTAGGGACCTCTGACCCCAGCAAGCTACGCAGGGGACTACCTATCTCCCTGGACTTGCAGTAGAGTCCCCAGGGTGCCCCATGGCCCTCCACCTTGGGCCCTCTGACCCCAGCAAGCTACCCAGGGCTCCAACTCTCTCCCTGGACTTATAGTAGAGGCCCTACGTTGTCCCCTGGCCCTCCCCTTAGGGGCTACTGACCCCAGCAAGCTTCCCAGTGATTCACCTCTCTCCCTGGACTTGCAGTAGAGGCCCCAGGGTGCCCCCTTGCCCTCCACCTAGGGGCCTCCGAACCCAGCAAACTACCCAGGGGTCCAGCTCTCTCCCTGGACTTGCAATAGAGGCCCCAGGGAGCCCTCTTGCCCTCCACCCAAGGGCTACTGACCCCAGCAAGCTACCCAGGGCTCCACCTCTCTCCCTGGACTTGTAGTAGAATCCCTAGGCTGCCCTCTGGCCCTCCACCTAGGGGCCTCTGACCCCAGCAAGCTACCGAGGGGTCCATCTCTCTTCCTGGACTTGCAATAGAGGCCCCAGGGTGCCCCCTGACCCTCCACCTAGGGGCCTCTGACCCCAGCAAGCTACCCAGGGGTCCACATCTCTACCTGGACTTGCAGTAGACGCCCCTGGGTGCCCCCTGGCCCTCCACCTAGGGGCCTCTGATCCCAGCAAGCTACCCAGGGCTCCACCTCTCTCCCTGGACTTATAGTAGAGGCCCCAGGGTGCCCCCTGGCCCTCCACCTAGGGGCCTCTGACCCCAGCGAACTACCCAGGGGTCCACCTCTCTTCCTGGACTTGCAGTAGAGTCCCGAGGGTGCCCCATGGCCCTCCACCTAGGGCCCTCTGACCCCAGCAAGCTACCCAGGGCTCCAACTCTCTCCCTGGACTTGCAGTATAGGCCCCAGGGTGCCCCCTGGTCCTCCACCTAGGGGCCCCTGACCCAAGCAAGCTGCCCAGAGGTCCACCTCTCTCCCTGGACTTGCAATAGAGGCCCCAGGGTGCCCCCTGGCCCTCCCCTAGGGGCCTCTGACACCAGCAAGCTTCCTAGGGCCCCAACTCTCTCCCTGGACTTGCAGTATAGGCCCCAGGGTGCCCCCTGGTCCTCCACCTAGGGGCCCCTGACACAAGCAAGCTGCCCAGGGGTCCACCTCTCTCACTGGACTTGCAGTAGAGGCCCCAGGGTGCCCATTGGCCCTCCACATAGGGGTCTCTGATCCCAGCAAGCTACCGAGGGGTCCACCTCTCTCCCTGGACTTGCAATAGAGGCCTCAGGGTGCCCCCTGACCCTCCACCTAGGGGCCTCTGACCCCAGCAAGCTACCCAGGGGTCCACCTCTCTCCCTGGACTTATAGTAGAGTTTCCAGGGTGCCCCCTGGCCCTTCACCTAGGGGCCTCTGAGTCCAGCAAGCTACCCAGGGGTCCACATCTCTCCCTGGACTTGCAGTAGAGGCCCCAGGGTACCCCCTGGCCCTCCAACTAGGGGCCTCTGACCCCAGCAAGCTACCCAGGGGTCCACCTCTCTCCTTGGACTTGCAGTATAGGCCCCAGGGTGCCCCCTGGCCCTCCACCTAGGGGCATCTGACCCCAGCAAGCTACCCAGGAGTCCACCTCTCTCCCTGGACTTGCAGTATAGGACCCAGGGTGCCCCCTGGCCCTCCAATTAGGGGCTTCTAACACCAGCAAGCTACCCAGGGGTCCACCTCTCTCCCTGGACTTGCAGTATAGGCCCCAGGGTGCCCTCTGGCCCTCAACCTAGGGGCATCTGACACCAGCAAGCTACCCAGGGGTCCACCTCTCTCCCTGGACTTGCAGTATAGGCCCCAGTGTGCCCTCTGGCCCTCCACCTTGGGGCCTCTGACCCCAGCAAGCTACCCAGGGGTCCACATCTCTCCCTGGACTTGCAGTAGAGGCCCCAGGGTACCCCGTGGCCCTCCACCTAGGGACCTCTGACCCCAGCAAGCTACCCAGGGGCCTACCTATCTCCCTTGACTTGCAGTAGAGTGCCCAGGGTGCCCCATGGCCCTCCACCTTGGGACCTCTGACCCCAGCAAGCTACCCAGGGCTCCAACTCTCTCCCTGGACTTGCAGTATAGGCCCCAGGGTGCCCCCTGGTCCTCCACCTAGGGGCCCCTGACCCAAGCAAGCTGCCCTGGGGTCCACCTCTCTCCCTGGACTTGCAATAGAGGCCCCAGGGTGCCCCTTGGCCCTCCACCTAGGGGCCTCTGACCCCAGAAAGCTACCCAGGGGTCCACCTCTCTCCATAGACTTGCAGACTATGCCCCAGGGTGACCCTTGGCCCTCCACTTATGGGCCTCTGACCCCAGCAAGCTACCCAGTGGCCTACCTATCTCCCTGGACTTGAAGTAGAGTCCCCAGGGTGTCCCATGGCCCTCCACCTAGGGCCCTCTGACCCCAGCAAGCTACCCAGGGGTCCACCTCTCTCCCTAGACTTGCAGACTAGGCCCCATGGTGACCCTTGGCCCTCCACCTAGGGGCCTCTGACCCCAGCATGCTGCCCAGGGGCCTGCCTATCTCCCTGGACTTGCAGTAGTGTCCCCAGGGTGCCCCATGGCCCTCCACGTAGGGCCCTCTGACCCCAGCAAGCTACCCAGGGGTCCACCTCTCTCCCTGGACTTGCAGTAGAGGCCCCAGGGTACCCTGTGGCCCTCCACCCAGGGGCCTCTGAACCCAGCAAGCTACCCAGGGGTCCACCTCTCTCCCTGGACTTATAGTAGAGGCCCTACGGTGCCCCTGGCCCTCCCCTTAGGGGCTACTGACCCCAGCAAGCTTCCCAGTGATTCACCTCTCTCCCTGGACTTGCAGTAGAGGCCCTAGGCTGCCCTCTGGCCCTCCACCTATTGGCCTCTGACCCCAGCAAGCTACCCAGGGCTTCACCTCTCTCCCTGGACTTGCAGTAGAGGCCCCAGGGTGCCCATTGGCCCTCCACCTAGGGGCCTCTGACCCCAGCAAGCTACCGAGGGGTCCACCTCTCTCCCTGGACTTGCAGTATAGGCCACAGGGTGCCGCCTTGCCCTCCACCTAGGGGCCTCTGAACCCAGCAAGCTACCCAGGGCTCCACCTCTCTCCCTGGACTTGCAGCAGTGGCCCCAGGGTGCCCCCTTGCCGTCCACCCAGGGGCTACTGACCCCACCAAGCTACCCATGGCTCCACCTCTCTCCCTGAACTTGCAGTAGAGGCCCCAGGGTACCCCGTGGCCCTCCACCTAGTGGCCTCTGACCCCAGCAAGCTACCCAGGGGTCCACATCTCTCCCTGGACTTGCAGTAGAGGCCCCAGGGTACCCCGTGGCCCTCCACCTAGGGGCCTCTGAACCCAGCAAGCTACCCAGGGGTCCAGCTCTCTCCCTGGAATTGCAATAGAGGCCCCAGGGTGCCCCCTTTCCCTCCACCCAGGGGCTACTGACCCCAGCAAGCTACCCAGGGCTCCACCTCTCTCCCTGGACTTGTAGTAGAGGTCCTAGGCTGCCCTCTGGCCCTCCACTTAGAGGCCTCTGACCCCAGCAAGCCACCCAGGGCTCCACCTCTCTCCCTGGACTTGCAGTAGGGGCCGCAGGGTGCCCATTGGCCCTCCACCTAGGGGTCTCTGACCCCAGCAAGCTACCGAGGGGTCCACCTCTCTCCCTGGACTTGCAATAGAGGCCCCAGGGTGCCCATCGACCCTCCACCTAGGGGCCTCTGACCTCAGCAAGCTACCCAGGGGCCCACATCTCTCCGTGGACTTGCAGTAGACGCCGCTGGGTGCCCCCTGGCCCTCCACCTAGGGGCCTCTGACCCCAGCAAGCTACCCAGGGGTCCACCTCTCTCCCTGGACTTTTAGTAGAGGCCCCAGGGTGCCCCCTGGCCCTCCACCTAGGGGCCTCTGACCCCAGCAAACTACCCAGGGGTCCACCTCTCTTCCTGGACTTGCAGTAGAGGCCCTACGGTGCCCCCTGGCCCTCCCCCTAGGGGCCTCTGACACCAGCAAGCTTCCCAGTGGTCCACCTCTCTCCCTAGACTTGCAGTAGAGGCCCCAGGGTGACAATTGGCCCTCCACCTAGGGGCCTCTGACCCCAGCAAGCTACCCAGGGTCCACCTATGTCCCTGGACTTGCAGTAGAGTCCGCAGGGTGCCCCATGGCCCTCCACCTAGGGCCCTCTGACCCCAGCAAGCTACCCAGGGCTCCAACTCTCTCCCTGGACTAGCAGTATAGGCCCCACGGTGCCCCCTGGTCCTCCACCTAGGGGCCCCTGACCCAAGCAAGCTGACCAGAGGTCCACCTCTCTCCCTGGACTTGCAATAGAGGCCCCAGGGTGCCCCCTGGCCCTCCCCCTAGGGGCCTCTGACACCAGCAAGCTTCCCAGTGGTCCACCTCTCTCCCTAGACTTGCAGTAGAGGCCCCAGGGTGACCCTTGGCCCTCCACCTAGGGACCTCTGACCCCAGCAAGCTACCCAGGGGCCTACCTATCTCCCTGGACTTGCAGTAGAGTCCCCAGGGTGCCCCATGGCTCTCCACCTTGGGCCCTCTGACCCCAGCAAGCTACCCAGGGCTCCAACTCTCTCCCTGGACTTGCAGTATAGGCCCCAGGGTGCCCCCTGGTCCTCCACCTAGGGGCCCCTGACCCAAGCAAGCTGCCCAGGGGTCCACCTCTCTCCCTGGACTTGCAATAGAGGCCCCTGGGTGCCCCTTGGCCCTCCACCTAGGGGCCTCTGACCCCAGAAAGCTACCCAGGGGTCCACCTCTCTCCCTAGACTTGCAGAAAAGGCCCCAGGGTGACCCTTGGCCCTCCACCTAGGGGCCTCTGACCCTAGCAAGCTACCCAGGGGCCTACCTATCTCCCTGGACTTGCAGTAGAGTCCCCATGGTGCCCCATGGCCCTCCACCTAGGGCCCTCTTACCCCAGCAAGCTACCCAGGGCTCCAACTCTCTCCCTGGACTAGCAGTATAGGCCCCAGGGTGCCCCCTGGTCCTCCACCTAGGGGCCCCTGACCCAAGCAAGCTGCCCAGAGGTCCACCTCTCTCCCTGGACTTGCAATAGAGGCCCCAGGGTGCACCCTGGCCCTCCCACTAGGGGCCTCTGACACCAGCAAGCTTCCCAGTGGTCCACCTCTCTCCCTAGACTTGCAGTAGAGGCCCCAGGGTGACCCTTGGCCCTCCACATAGGGACCTCTGACCCCAGCAAGCTACCCAGGGGCCTACCTATCTCCCTGGACTTGCAGTAGAGTCCCCAGGGTGCCCCATGGCCCTCCACCTTGGGCTCTCTGACCCCAGCAAGCTACCCAGGGCTCCAACTCTCTCCCTGGACTTGCAGTTTAGGCCCCAGGGTGCCCCCTGGTCCTCCACCTAGGGGCCCCTGACCCCAGCAAGCTACCCAGGGGTCCACATCTCTCCCTGGACTTGCAGTAGAGGCCCCTGGGTACCCTGTGGCCCTCCACCTAGGTGCCTCTGAACCCAGCAAGCTACCCAGGGGTCCAGCTCTCTCCCTGGAATTGCAATATAGGCCCCAGGGTGCCCCCTTGCCCTCCACAAAGGGGCTACTGACCCCAGCAAGCTACCCAGGGCTCCACCTCTCTCCCTGGACTTGTAGTAGAGGCCCTAGGCTGCCCTCTGGCCCTCCACTTAGGGGCCTCTGACCCCAGCAAGCTACCCAGGGCTCCACCTCTCTCCCTGGACTTGCAGTAGAGGCCGCAGGGTGCCCATTGGCCCTCCACCCAGGGGGTCTCTGACCCCAGCAAGCTACCGAGGGGTCCACCTCTCTCCCTGGACTTGCAATAGAGGCCCCAGGGTGCCCCGTGACCCTCCACCTAGGGGCCTCTGACCTCAGCAAGCTACCCAGGGGTCCACATCTCTCCGTGGACTTGCAGTAGACGCCGCTGGGTGCCCCCTGGCCCTCCACCTAGGGGCCACTGACCCCAGCAAGCTACCCAGGGGTCCACCTCTCTCCCTAGACTTGCAGAAAAGGCCCCAGGGTGACCCTTGACCCTCCACCTAGGGACCTCTGACCCCAGCAAGCTACGCAGGGGACTACCTATCTCCCTGGACTTGCAGTAGAGTCCCCAGGGTGCCCCATGGCCCTCCACCTTGGGCCCTCTGACCCCAGCAAGCTACCCAGGGCTCCAACTCTCTCCCTGGACTTATAGTAGAGGCCCTACGTTGTCCCCTGGCCCTCCCCTTAGGGGCTACTGACCCCAGCAAGCTTCCCAGTGATTCACCTCTCTCCCTGGACTTGCAGTAGAGGCCCCAGGGTGCCCCCTTGCCCTCCACCTAGGGGCCTCCGAACCCAGCAAACTACCCAGGGGTCCAGCTCTCTCCCTGGACTTGCAATAGAGGCCCCAGGGAGCCCTCTTGCCCTCCACCCAAGGGCTACTGACCCCAGCAAGCTACCCAGGGCTCCACCTCTCTCCCTGGACTTATAGTAGAGGCCCCAGGGTGCCCCCTGGCCCTCCACCTAGGGGCCTCTGACCCCAGCAAGCTACCGAGGGGTCCATCTCTCTTCCTGGACTTGCAATAGAGGCCCCAGGGTGCCCCCTGACCCTCCACCTAGGGGCCTCTGACCCCAGCAAGCTACCCAGGGGTCCACATCTCTACCTGGACTTGCAGTAGACGCCCCTGGGTGCCCCCTGGCCCTCCACCTAGGGGCCTCTGATCCCAGCAAGCTACCCAGGGCTCCACCTCTCTCCCTGGACTTATAGTAGAGGCCCCAGGGTGCCCCCTGGCCCTCCACCTAGGGGCCTCTGACCCCAGCGAACTACCCAGGGGTCCACCTCTCTTCCTGGACTTGCAGTAGAGTCCCGAGGGTGCCCCATGGCCCTCCACCTAGGGCCCTCTGACCCCAGCAAGCTACCCAGGGCTCCAACTCTCTCCCTGGACTTGCAGTATAGGCCCCAGGGTGCCCCCTGGTCCTCCACCTAGGGGCCCCTGACCCAAGCAAGCTGCCCAGAGGTCCACCTCTCTCCCTGGACTTGCAATAGAGGCCCCAGGGTGCCCCCTGGCCCTCCCCTAGGGGCCTCTGACACCAGCAAGCTTTCTAGGGCCCCAACTCTCTCCCTGGACTTGCAGTATAGGCCCCAGGGTGCCCCCTGGTCCTCCACCTAGGGGCCCCTGACACAAGCAAGCTGCCCAGGGGTCCACCTCTCTCACTGGACTTGCAATAGAGGCCCCAGGGTGCCCCTTGGCCCTCCACTTAGGGGCCTCTGACCCCAGCAAGCTACCCAGGCGTCCACATCTCTACCTGGACTTGCAGTAGACGCCCCTGGGTGCCCCCTGGCCCTCCACCTAGGGGCCTCTGATCCCAGCAAGCTACCCAGGGCTCCACCTCTCTCCCTGTACTTATAGTAGAGGCCCCAGGGTGCCCCCTGGCCCTCCACCTAAAGGCCTCTGACCCCAGCAAACTACCCAGGGGTCCACCTCTCTTCCTGGACTTGCAGTAGAGTCCCCAGGGTGCCCCATGGCCCTCCACCTAGGGCTCTCTGACCCCAGCAAGCTACCCAGGGCTCCAACTCTCTCCCTGGACTTGCAGTATAGGCCCCAGGGTGCCCCCTGGTCCTCCACCTAGGGGCCTCTGACCCTAGCAAACTACCCAGGGGTCCACCTCTCTCCCTGGACTTGCAGTAGAGGCCCTAGGGTGCCCCATGGCCCTCCCCCTAGGGGCCTCTGAGACCAGCAAGCTTCCCAGTGGTCCACCTCTCTCCCTAGACTTGCAGTAGAGGCCCCAGGGTGACCCTTGGCCCTCCACCTAGGGGTCTCTGACCCCAGCAAGCTACCCAGGGACCTACCTAACTCCCTGGACTTGCAGTAGAGTCCCCAGGGTGCCCCATGGCCCTCCACCTAGGGCCCTCTGACCCCAGCAAGCTACCCAGGGATCCACATCTCTCCCTGGACTTGCAGTATAGGCCACAGGGTGCCCACTGGCCCTCCACCTAGGGGCCTCTGACCCCAGCAAGCTACCCAGGGGTCCACATCTCTCCCTGGACTTGCAGTAGAGGCCCCAGGGTGCCCCTTGGCCCTCCACCTAGGGGTCTCTGACCCCAGCAAGCTACCGAGGGGTCCACCTCTCTCCCTGGACTTGCAATAGAGGCCCCAGGGTGCCCCGTGACCCTCCACCTACGGGCCTCTGACCCCAGCAAGCTACCCAGGGGTCCACATTTCTCCCTGGACTTGCAGTAGAGGCCCAAGGGTGCCCATTGGTCCTCAACCTAGGGGTCTCTGACCCCAGCAAGCTACCCAGGGGTCCACATCTCTCCCTGGACTTGCAGTAGAGGCCCCAGGGTGCCCATTGGCCCTCCACATAGGGGTCTCTGATCCCAGCAAGCTACCGAGGGGTCCACCTCTCTCCCTGGACTTGCAATAGAGGCCCCAGGGTGCCCCGTGACCCTCCACCTAGGGGCCTCTGACCCCAGCAAGCTACCCAGGGGTCCACCTCTCTCCCTGGACTTGCAGTATAGGCCCCTGGGTGCCCCCTGGCCCTCCACCTAGGGGCCTCTGACCCCAGCAAGCTACCCAGGGGTCCAGCTCTCTCCCTGGACTTGCAATAGAGGCCCCAGGGTGCCCCCTTGCCCTCCACCCAGGGGCTACTGACCCCAGCAAGCTACCCAGGGCTCCACCTCTCTCCCTGGACTTGAAGTAGAGGCCCTAGGCTGCCCTCTGGCCCTCCACATAGGGGCCTCTGACCCCAGCAAGCTACCCAGGGCTCCACCTCTCTCCCTAGACTTGCAGACTAGGCCCCAGGGTGACCCTTGGCCCTCCACCTAGGGGCCTCTGACCCCAGCAAGCTGCCCAGGGGCCTGCCTATCTCCCTGGACTTGCAGTAGAGTCCCCAGGGTGCCCCATGGCCCTCCACGTAGGGCCCTCTGACCCCAGCAAGCTACCCAGGGGTCCACCTCTCTCCCTGGACTTGCAGTAGAGGCCCAAGGGTACCCCGTGGCCCTCCACCTAGGGGCCTCTGAACCCAGCAAGCTACCCAGGGGTCCACCTCTCTCCCTGGACTTGCAGTAGAGGCCCCAGGGTACCCCGTGGCCCTCCACCTAGGGGCCTCTGAGTCCAGCAAGCTACCCAGGGGTCCACCTCTCTCCCTGGACTTGCAGTAGAGGCCCGAGGGTACCCCGTGGCCCTCCACCTAGGGGCCTCTGAACCCAGCAAGCTACCCAGGGGTCCAACTCTCTCCCTGGACTTGCAGTATAGGCCCCAGGGTGACCCCTGGTCCTCCACCTAGGGGCCCCTGACCCAAGCAAGCTGCCCAGGGATCCACCTCTCTCCCTGGACTTGTAGTAGAGGCCCTAGGCTGCCCTCTGGCCCTCCACCTAGGGGCCTCTGACCCCAGCAAGCTACCGAGGGGTCCACCTCTCTCCCTGGACTTGCAATAGAGGCCCCAGGGTGCCCCCTGACCCTCCACCTAGGGGCCTCTGACCCCAGCAAGCTACCCAGGCGTCCACATCTCTACCTGGACTTGCAGTAGACGCCCCTGGGTGCCCCCTGGCCCTCCACCTAGGGGCCTCTGATCCCAGCAAGCTACCCAGGGCTCCACCTCTCTCCCTGTACTTATAGTAGAGGCCTCAGGGTGCCCAATGGCCCTCCACCTAAAGGCCTCTGACCCCAGCAAACTACCCAGGGGTCCATCTCTCTTCCTGGACTTGCAGTAGAGTCCCCAGGGTGCCCCATGGCCCTCCACCTAGGGCTCTCTGACCCCAGCAAGCTACCCAGGGCTCCAACTCTCTCCCTGGACTTGCAGTATAGGCCCCAGGGTGCCCCCTGGTCCTCCACCTAGGGGCCTCTGACCCTAGCAAACTACCCAGGGGTCCACCTCTCTCCCTGGACTTGCAGTAGAGGCCCTAGGGTGCCCCATGGCCCTCCCCCTAGGGGCCTCTGAGACCAGCAAGCTTCCCAGTGGTCCACCTCTCTCCCTAGACTTGCAGTAGAGGCCCCAGGGTGACCCTTGGCCCTCCACCTAGGGGTCTCTGACCCCAGCAAGCTACCCAGGGACCTACCTAACTCCCTGGACTTGCAGTAGAGTCCCCAGGGTGCCCCATGGCCCTCCACCTAGGGCCCTCTGACCCCAGCAAGCTACCCAGGGATCCACATCTCTCCCTGGACTTGCAGTATAGGCCACAGGGTGCCCTCTGGCCCTCCACCTAGGGGCCTCTGACCCCAGCAAGCTACCCAGGGGTCCACATCTCTCCCTGGACTTGCAGTAGAGGCCCCAGGGTGCCCCTTGGCCCTCCACCTAGGGGTCTCTGACCCCAGCAAGCTACCGAGGGGTCCACCTCTCTCCCTGGACTTGCAATAGAGGCCCCAGGGTGCCCCGTGACCCTCCACCTACGGGCCTCTGACCCCAGCAAGCTACCCAGGGGTCCACATCTCTCCCTGGACTTGCAGTAGAGGCCCAAGGGTGCCCATTGGTCCTCCACCTAGGGGTCTCTGACCCCAGCAAGCTACCCAGGGGTCCACATCTCTCCCTGGACTTGCAGTAGAGGCCCCAGGGTGCCCATTGGCCCTCCACATAGGGGTCTCTGATCCCAGCAAGCTACCGAGGGGTCCACCTCTCTCCCTGGACTTGCAATAGAGGCCCCAGGGTGCCCCGTGACCCTCCACCTAGGGGCCTCTGACCCCAGCAAGCTACCCAGGGGTCCACCTCTCTCCCTGGACTTTTAGTATAGGCCCCTGGGTGCCCCCTGGCCCTCCACCTAGGGGCCTCTGACCCCAGCAAGCTACCCAGGGGTCCAGCTCTCTCCCTGGACTTGCAATAGAGGCCCCAGGGTGCCCCCTTGCCCTCCACCCAAGGGCTACTGACCCCAGCAAGCTACCCAGGGCTCCACCTCTCTCCCTGGACTTGAAGTAGAGGCCCTAGGCTGCCCTCTGGCCCTCCACATAGGGGCCTCTGACCCCAGCAAGCTACCCAGGGCTCCACATCTCTCCTTGGACTTGCAGTAGAGGCCCCAGGGTACCCCCTGGCCCTCCAACTAGGGGCCTCTGACCCCAGCAAGCGACCCAGGGGTCCACATCTCTCCCTGGATTTATAGTAGAGGCCCTACGGTGCCCCCTGGCCCTCCCCCTAGGGGCCTCTGACACCAGCAAGCTTCCCAGTGATTCACTTCTCTCCCTGGACTTGCAGTAGAGGCCCCAGGTTGACCCTTGGCCCTCCACCTAGGGGCGTCTGACCCCAGCAAGCTGCCCAGGGGCCTGCTTATCTCCCTGAACTTGCAGTAGAGTCCCCAGGGTGCCCCATGGCCCTCCACCTAGGGCCCTTTGACCCCAGCAAGCTACCGAGGGGTCCACCTCTCTCCTTGGACTTGCAATATAGGCCCCAGGGTGCCCCCTGGCCCTCCACCTAGGGGCATCTGACCCCAGCAAGCTACCCAGGGGTCCACCTCTCTCCCTGGACTTGCAGTATAGGACCCAGGGTGCCCCCTGGCCCTCCAATTAGGGGCATCTAACACCAGCAAGCTACCCAGGGGTCCACCTCTCTCCCTGGACTTGCAGTATAGGCCCCAGGGTGCCCTCTGGCCCTCCACCTAGGGGCATCTGACACCAGCAAGCTACCCAGGGGTCCACCTCTCTCCCTGGACTTGCAGTATAGGCCCCAGTGTGCCCTCTGGCCCTCCACCTAGGGGCCTCTGAACCAGCAAGATACCCAGGGGTCCACATCTCTCCTTGGACTTGCAGTAGAGGCCCCAGGGTACCCCGTGGCCCTCCACCTAGGGACCTCTGACCCCAGCAAGCTACCCAGGGGATTACCTATCTCCCTGGACTTGCAGTAGAGTCCCCAGGGTGCCCCATGGCCCTCCACCTTGGGCCCTCTGACCCCAGCAAGCTACCCAGGGCTCCAACTCTCTCCCTGGACTTGCAGTATAGGCCCCAGGGTGCCCCCTGGTCCTCCACCTAGGGACCCCTGACCCAAGCAAGCTGCCCAGGGGTCCACCTCTCTCCCTGGACTTGCAATAGAGGCCCCAGGGTGCCCCTTGGCCCTCCACCTAGGGGCCTCTGACCCCAGAAAGCTACCCAGGGGTCCACCTCTCTCCCTAGACTTGCAGACTATGCCCCAGGGTGACCCTTGGCCCTCCACTTATGGGCCTCTGACCCCAGCAAGCTACCCAGGGGCCTACCTATCTCCCTGGACTTGAAGTAGAGTCCCCAGGGTGCCCCATGGCCCTCCACCTAGGGCCCTCTGACCCCAGCAAGCTACCCAAGGCTCCAACTCTCTCCCTGGACTAGCAGTATAGGCCCCAGGGTGCCCCCTGGTCCTCCACCTAGGGGCCCCTGACCCAAGCAAGCTGCCCAGAGGTCCACCTCTCTCCCTGGACTTGCAATAGAGGCCCCAGGGTGCCCCCTGGCCCTCCCCCTAGGGGCCTCTGACCCCAGCAAACTACCCAGGGGTCCACCTCTCTTCCTGGACTTGCAGTAGAGTCCCCAGGGTGCCCCATGGCCCTCCACCTAGGGCTCTCTGACCCCAGCAAGCTACCCAGGGCTCCAACTCTCTCCCTGGACTTGCAGTATAGGCCCCAGGGTGCCCCCTGGTCCTCCACCCAGGGGCCTCTGACCCTAGCAAACTACCCAGGGGTCCACCTCTCTCCCTGGACTTGCAGTAGAGGCCCTAGGGTGCCCCATGGCCTTCCCCCTAGGGGCCTCTGAGACCAGCAAGCTTCCCAGTGGTCCACCTCTCTCCCTAGACTTGCAGTAGAGGCCCCAGGGTGACCCTTGGCCCTCCACCTAGGGGTCTCTGACCCCAGCAAGCTACCCAGGGACCTACCTAACTCCCTGGACTTGCAGTAGAGTCCCCAGGGTGCCCCATGGCCCTCCACCTAGGGCCCTCTGACCCCAGCAAGCTACCCAGGGATCCACATCTCTCCCTGGACTTGCAGTATAGGCCACAGGGTGCCCTCTGGCCCTCCACCTAGGGGCATCTGACCCCAGCAAGCTACCGAGGGGTCCACCTCTCTCCCTGGACTTGCAATAGAGGCCCCAGGGTGCCCCGTGACCCTCCACCTACGGGCCTCTGACCCCAGCAAGCTACCCAGGGGTCCACATCTCTCCCTGGACTTGCAGTAGAGGCCCAAGGGTGCCCATTGGTCCTCCACCTAGGGGTCTCTGACCCCAGCAAGCTACCCAGGGGTCCACATCTCTCCGTGGACTTGCAGTAGAGGCCCCAGGGTGCCCATTGGCCCTCCACATAGGGGTCTCTGATCCCAGCAAGCTACCGAGGGGTCCACCTCTCTCCCTGGACTTGCAATAGAGGCCCCAGGGTGCCCCGTGACCCTCCACCTAGGGGCCTCTGACCCCAGCAAGCTACCCAGGGGTCCACCTCTCTCCCTGGACTTGAAGTATAGGCCCCTGGGTGCCCCCTGGCCCTCCACCTAGGGGCCTCTGACCCCAGCAAGCTACCCAGGGGTCCAGCTCTCTCCCTGGACTTGCAATAGAGGCCCCAGGGTGCCCCCTTGCCCTCCACCCAGGGGCTACTGACCCCAGCAAGCTACCCAGGGCTCCACCTCTCTCCCTGGACTTGAAGTAGAGGCCCTAGGCTGCCCTCTGGCCCTCCACATAGGGGCCTCTGACCCCAGCAAGCTACCCAGGGGTCCACCTCTCTTCCTGGACTTGCAGTAGAGTCCCCAGGGTGCCCCATGGCCCTCCACCTAGGGCTCTCTGACCCCAGCAAGCTACCCAGGGCTCCAACTCTCTCCCTGGACTTGCAGTATAGGCCCCAGGGTGCCCCCTGGTCCTCCACCTAGGGCTCTCTGACCCCAGCAAGCTACCCAGGGCTCCAACTCTCTCCCTGGACTTGCAGTATAGGCCCCAGGGTGCCCCCTGGTCCTCCACCCAGGGGCCTCTGACCCTAGCAAACTACCCAGGGGTCCACCTCTCTCCCTGGACTTGCAGTAGAGGCCCCAGGTTGACCCTTGGCCCTCCACCTAGGGCCCTTTGACCCCCAGCAAGCTACCAAGGGGTCCATCTCTCTCCCTGGACTTATAGTAGAGTTTCCAGGGTGCCCCCTGGCCCTCCACCTAGGGGCCTCTGAGTCCAGCAAGCTACCCAGGGGTCCACATCTCTCCCTGGACTTGCAGTAGAGGCCCCAGGGTACCCCCTGGCCCTCCAACTAGGGGCCTCTGACCCCAGCAAGCGACCCAGGGGTCCACATCTCTCCCTGGATTTATAGTAGAGGCCCTACGGTGCCCCCTGGCCCTCCCCCTAGGGGCCTCTGACACCAGCAAGCTTCCCAGTGATTCACTTCTCTCCCTGGACTTGCAGTAGAGGCCCCAGGTTGACCCTTGGCCCTCCACCTAGGGGCGTCTGACCCCAGCAAGCTGCCCAGGGGCCTGCCTATCTCCCTGAACTTGCAGTAGAGTCCCCAGGGTGCCCCATGGCCCTCCACCTAGGGCCCTTTGACCCCAGCAAGCTACCGAGGGGTCCACCTCTCTCCTTGGACTTGCAATATAGGCCCCAGGGTGCCCCCTGGCCCTCCACCTAGGGGCATCTGACCCCAGCAAGCTACCCAGGGGTCCACCTCTCTCCCTGGACTTGCAGTATAGGACCCAGGGTGCCCCCTGGCCCTCCAATTAGGGGCATCTAACACCAGCAAGCTACCCAGGGGTCCACCTCTCTCCCTGGACTTGCAGTATAGGCCCCAGGGTGCCCTCTGGCCCTCCACCTAGGGGCATCTGACACCAGCAAGCTACACAGGGGTCCACCTCTCTCCCTGGACTTGCAGTATAGGCCCCAGTGTGCCCTCTGGCCCTCCACCTAGGGGCCTCTGACCCCAGCAAGATACCCAGGGGTCCACATCTCTCCCTGGACTTGCAGTAGAGGCCCCAGAGTACCCCGTGGCCCTCCACCTAGGGACCTCTGACCCCAGCAAGCTACCCAGGGGATTACCTATCTCCCTGGACTTGCAGTAGAGTCCCCAGGGTGCCCCATGGCCCTCCACCTTGGGCCCTCTGACCCCAGCAAGCTACCCAGGGCTCCAACTCTCTCCCTGGACTTGCAGTATAGGCCCCAGGGTGCCCCCTGGTCCTCCACCTAGGGACCCCTGACCCAAGCAAGCTGCTCAGGGGTCCACCTCTCCCTGGACTTGCAATAGAGGCCCCAGGGTGCCCCTTGGCCCTCCACCTAGGGGCCTCTGACCCCAGAAAGCTACCCAGGGGTCCACCTCTCTCCCTAGACTTGCAGACTATGCCCCAGGGTGACCCTTGGCCCTCCACTTATGGGCCTCTGACCCCAGCAAGCTACCCAGGGGCCTACCTATCTCCCTGGACTTGAAGTAGAGTCCCCAGGGTGCCCCATGGCCCTCCACCTAGGGCCCTCTGACCCCAGCAAGCTACCCAGGGCTCCAACTCTCTCCCTGGACTAGCAGTATAGGCCCAAGGGTGCCCCCTGGTCCTCCACCTAGGGGCCCCTGACCCAAGCAAGCTGCCCAGAGGTCCACCTCTCTCCCTGGACTTGCAATAGAGGCCCCAGGGTGCCCCCTGGCCCTCCCCCTAGGGGCCTCTGACACCAGCAAGCTTCCCAGTGGTCCACCTCTCTCCCTAGACTTGCAGTAGAGGCCCCAGGGTGACCCTTGGCCCTCCACCTAGGGACCTCTGACCCAAGCAAGCTACCCAGGGGCCTACCTATCTCCCTGGACTTGCAGTAGATTCCCCAGGGTGCCCCATGGCCCTCAACCTTGGGCCCTCTGACCCCAGCAAGCTACCCAGGGCTCCAACTCTTTCCCTAGACTTGCAGTATAGGCCCCAGGGTGCCCCCTGGTCCTCCACCTAGGGGCCCCTGACCCAAGCAAGCTGCCCAGGGGTCCACCTCTCTCCCTGGACTTGCAATAGAGGCCCCAGGGTGCCCCTTGGCCCTCCACCTCGGGGCCTCTGACCCCAGAAAGATACCCAGGGGTCCACCTCTCTCCCTAGACTTGCAGACTAGGCCCCATGGTGACCCTTGGCCCTCCACCTAGGGGCCTCTGACCCCAGCATGCTGCCCAGGGGCCTGCCTATCTCCCTGGACTTGCCGTAAAGTCCCCAGGGTGCCCCATGGCCCTCCACGTAGAGACCTCTGACCCCAGCAAGCTACCCAGGGGTCCACCTCTCTCCCTGGACTTATAGTAGAGGCCCTACGGTGCCCCCTGGCCCTCCCCTTAGGGGCTACTGACCCCAGCAAGCTTCCCAGTGATTCACCTCTCTCCCTGGACTTGCAGTAGAGGCCCTAGGCTCTTCTCTGGCCCTCCACCTATTGGCCTATGACCCCAGCAAGCTACCCAGGGCTTCACCTCTCTCCCTGGACTTGCAGTAGAGGCCCCAGGGTGCCCATTGGCCCTCCACCTAGGGGCCTCTGACCCCAGCAAGCTACCGAGGGGTCCACCTCTCTCCCTGGACTTGCAGTATAGGCCACAGGGTGCCGCCTTGCCCTCCACCTAGGGGCCTCTGAACCCAGCAAGCTACCCAGGGCTCCACCTCTCTCCCTGGACTTGCAGCAGAGGCCCCAGGGTGCCCCCTTGCCGTCCACCCAGGGGCTACTGACCCCACTAAGCTACCCATGGCTCCACCTCTCTCCCTGAACTTGCAGTAGAGGCCCCAGGGTACCCCGTGGCCCTACACCTAGTGGCCTCTGACCCCAGCAAGCTACCCAGGGGTCCACCTCTCTCCCTGGACTTTCATTAGAGGCCCCAGGGTGCCCCTTGGCCCTCCACCTAGGGGCCTCTGAACACAGCAAGCTACCGAAATTCCACCTCTCTCCGTGGACTTGCTGTAGAGGCTCTGGGGTGCCCCGTGGCCCTCCACCTAGGGGCCTCTGACCCCAGCAAGCTTCCCAGGGATCCACATCTCTCTTTGGACTTGCAGTGGAGGCCCCTGGGTGCCCCCTGGCCCTCCACCTAGGGGCCTCTGACCCCAGCAAGCTACCCAGGGCTTCACCTCTCTCCCTGGACTTGCAGTAGAGAACCCAGGGTGCCCATTGGCCCTCCACCTAGGGGCCTATGACCCCAGCAAGCTACCGAGGGGTCCAACTCTCTCCCTGGACTTGCAGTATAGGCCCCAGGGTGACCCCTGGTCCTCCACCTAGGGGCCCCTGACCCAAGCAAGCTGCCCAGGGGTCCACCTCTCTCCCTGGACTTGTAGTAGAGGCCCTAGGCTGCCCTCTGGCCCTCCACCTAGGGGCCTCTGACCCCAGCAAGCTACCGAGGGGTCCACCTCTCTCCCTGGACTTGCAATAGAGGCCTCAGGGTGCCCCCTGACCCTCCACCTAGGGGCCTCTGACCCCAGCAAGCTACCCAGGCGTCCACATCTCTACCTGGACTTGCAGTAGACGCCCCTGGGTGCCCCCTGGCCCTCCACCTAGGGGCCTCTGATCCCAGCAAGCTACCCAGGGCTCCACCTCTCTCCCTGTACTTATAGTAGAGGCCCCAGGGTGCCCCCTGGCCCTCCACCTAAAGGCCTCTGACCCCAGCAAACTACCCAGGGGTCCACCTCTCTTCCTGGACTTGCAGTAGAGTCCCCAGGGTGCCCCATGGCCCTCCACCTAGGGCTCTCTGACCCCAGCAAGCTACCCAGGGCTCCAACTCTCTCCCTGGACTTGCAGTATAGGCCCCAGGGTGCCCCCTGGTCCTCCACCTAGGGGCCTCTGACCCTAGCAAACTACCCAGGGGTCCACCTCTCTCCCTGGACTTGCAGTAGAGGCCCTAGGGTGCCCCATGGCCCTCCCCCTAGGGGCCTCTGAGACCAGCAAGCTTCCCAGTGGTCCACCTCTCTCCCTAGACTTGCAGTAGAGGCCCCAGGGTGACCCTTGGCCCTCCACCTAGGGGTCTCTGACCCCAGCAAGCTACCCAGGGACCTACCTAACTCCCTGGACTTGCAGTAGAGTCCCCAGGGTGCCCCATGGCCCTCCACCTAGGGCCCTCTGACCCCAGCAAGCTACCCAGGGATCCACATCTCTCCCTGGACTTGCAGTATAGGCCACAGGGTGCCCTCTGGCCCTCCACCTAGGGGCCTCTGACCCCAGCAAGCTAACCAGGGGTCCACATCTCTCCCTGGACTTGCAGTAGAGGCCCCAGGGTGCCCCTTGGCCCTCCACCTAGGGGTCTCTGACCCCAGCAAGCTACCGAGGGGTCCACCTCTCTCCCTGGACTTGCAATAGAGGCCCCAGGGTGCCCCGTGACCCTCCACCTACGGGCCTCTGACCCCAGCAAGCTACCCAGGGGTCCACATCTCTCCCTGGACTTGCAGTAGAGGCCCAAGGGTGCCCATTGGTCCTCAACCTAGGGGTCTCTGACCCCAGCAAGCTACCCAGGGGTCCACATCTCTCCCTGGACTTGCAGTAGAGGCCCCAGGGTGCCCATTGGCCCTCCACATAGGGGTCTCTGATCCCAGCAAGCTACCGAGGGGTCCACCTCTCTCCCTGGACTTGCAATAGAGGCCTCAGGGTGCCCCCTGACCCTCCACCTAGGGGCCTCTGACCCCAGCAAGCTACCCAGGGGTCCACCTCTCTCCCTGGACTTATAGTAGAGTTTCCAGGGTGCCCCCTGGCCCTTCACCTAGGGGCCTCTGAGTCCAGCAAGCTACCCAGGGGTCCACATCTCTCCCTGGACTTGCAGTAGAGGCCCCAGGGTACCCCCTGGGCCTCCAACTAGGGGCCTCTGACCCCAGCAAGCTACCCAGGGGTCCACCTCTCTCCTTGGACTTGCAGTATAGGCCCCAGGGTGCCCCCTGGCCCTCCACCTAGGGGCATCTGACCCCAGCAAGCTACCCAGGAGTCCACCTCTCTCCCTGGACTTGCAGTATAGGACCCAGGGTGCCCCCTGGCCCTCCAATTAGGGGCTTCTAACACCAGCAAGCTACCCAGGGGTCCACCTCTCTCCCTGGACTTGCAGTATAGGCCCCAGGGTGCCCTCTGGCCCTCAACCTAGGGGCATCTGACACCAGCAAGCTACCCAGGGGTCCACCTCTCTCCCTGGACTTGCAGTATAGGCCCCAGTGTGCCCTCTGGCCCTCCACCTTGGGGCCTCTGACCCCAGCAAGCTACCCAGGGGTCCACATCTCTCCCTGGACTTGCAGTAGAGGCCCCAGGGTACCCCGTGGCCCTCCACCTAGGGACCTCTGACCCCAGCAAGCTACCCAGGGGCCTACCTATCTCCCTTGACTTGCAGTAGAGTGCCCAGGGTGCCCCATGGCCCTCCACCTTGGGACCTCTGACCCCAGCAAGCTACCCAGGGCTCCAACTCTCTCCCTGGACTTGCAGTATAGGCCCCAGGGTGCCCCCTGGTCCTCCACCTAGGGGCCCCTGACCCAAGCAAGCTGCCCTGGGGTCCACCTCTCTCCCTGGACTTGCAATAGAGGCCCCAGGGTGCCCCTTGGCCCTCCACCTAGGGGCCTCTGACCCCAGAAAGCTACCCAGGGGTCCACCTCTCTCCATAGACTTGCAGACTATGCCCCAGGGTGACCCTTGGCCCTCCACTTATGGGCCTCTGACCCCAGCAAGCTACCCAGTGGCCTACCTATCTCCCTGGACTTGAAGTAGAGTCCCCAGGGTGTCCCATGGCCCTCCACCTAGGGCCCTCTGACCCCAGCAAGCTACCCAGGGGTCCACCTCTCTCCCTAGACTTGCAGACTAGGCCCCATGGTGACCCTTGGCCCTCCACCTAGGGGCCTCTGACCCCAGCATGCTGCCCAGGGGCCTGCCTATCTCCCTGGACTTGCAGTAGTGTCCCCAGGGTGCCCCATGGCCCTCCACGTAGGGCCCTCTGACCCCAGCAAGCTACCCAGGGGTCCACCTCTCTCCCTGGACTTGCAGTAGAGGCCCCAGGGTACCCTGTGGCCCTCCACCCAGGGGCCTCTGAACCCAGCAAGCTACCCAGGGGTCCACCTCTCTCCCTGGACTTATAGTAGAGGCCTCAGGGTGCCCCCTGACCCTCCACCTAGGGGCCTCTGACCCCAGCAAGCTACCCAGGGGTCCACCTCTCTCCCTGGACTTATAGTAGAGTTTCCAGGGTGCCCCCTGGCCCTTCACCTAGGGGCCTCTGAGTCCAGCAAGCTACCCAGGGGTCCACATCTCTCCCTGGACTTGCAGTAGAGGCCCCAGGGTACCCCCTGGCCCTCCAACTAGGGGCCTCTGACCCCAGCAAGCTACCCAGGGGTCCACCTCTCTCCTTGGACTTGCAGTATAGGCCCCAGGGTGCCCCCTGGCCCTCCACCTAGGGGCATCTGACCCCAGCAAGCTACCCAGGAGTCCACCTCTCTCCCTGGACTTGCAGTATAGGACCCAGGGTGCCCCCTGGCCCTCCAATTAGGGGCTTCTAACACCAGCAAGCTACCCAGGGGTCCACCTCTCTCCCTGGACTTGCAGTATAGGCCCCAGGGTGCCCTCTGGCCCTCAACCTAGGGGCATCTGACACCAGCAAGCTACCCAGGGGTCCACCTCTCTCCCTGGACTTGCAGTATAGGCCCCAGTGTGCCCTCTGGCCCTCCACCTTGGGGCCTCTGACCCCAGCAAGCTACCCAGGGGTCCACATCTCTCCCTGGACTTGCAGTAGAGGCCCCAGGGTACCCCGTGGCCCTCCACCTAGGGACCTCTGACCCCAGCAAGCTACCCAGGGGCCTACCTATCTCCCTTGACTTGCAGTAGAGTGCCCAGGGTGCCCCATGGCCCTCCACCTTGGGACCTCTGACCCCAGCAAGCTACCCAGGGCTCCAACTCTCTCCCTGGACTTGCAGTATAGGCCCCAGGGTGCCCCCTGGTCCTCCACCTAGGGGCCCCTGACCCAAGCAAGCTGCCCTGGGGTCCACCTCTCTCCCTGGACTTGCAATAGAGGCCCCAGGGTGCCCCTTGGCCCTCCACCTAGGGGCCTCTGACCCCAGAAAGCTACCCAGGGGTCCACCTCTCTCCATAGACTTGCAGACTATGCCCCAGGGTGACCCTTGGCCCACCACTTATGGGCCTCTGACCCCAGCAAGCTACCCAGTGGCCTACCTATCTCCCTGGACTTGAAGTAGAGTCCCCAGGGTGTCCCATGGCCCTCCACCTAGGGCCCTCTGACCCCAGCAAGCTACCCAGGGGTCCACCTCTCTCCCTAGACTTGCAGACTAGGCCCCATGGTGACCCTTGGCCCTCCACCTAGGGGCCTCTGACCCCAGCATGCTGCCCAGGGGCCTGCCTATCTCCCTGGACTTGCAGTAGTGTCCCCAGGGTGCCCCATGGCCCTCCACGTAGGGCCCTCTGACCCCAGCAAGCTACCCAGGGGTCCACCTCTCTCCCTGGACTTGCAGTAGAGGCCCCAGGGTACCCTGTGGCCCTCCACCCAAGGGCCTCTGAACCCAGCAAGCTACCCAGGGGTCCACCTCTCTCCCTGGACTTATAGTAGAGGCCCTACGGTGCCCCTGGCCCTCCCCTTAGGGGCTACTGACCCCAGCAAGCTTCCCAGTGATTCACCTCTCTCCCTGGACTTGCAGTAGAGGCCCTAGGCTGCCCTCTGGCCCTCCACCTATTGGCCTCTGACCCCAGCAAGCTACCCAGGGCTTCACCTCTCTCCCTGGACTTGCAGTAGAGGCCCCAGGGTGCCCATTGGCCCTCCACCTAGGGGCCTCTGACCCCAGCAAGCTACCGAGGGGTCCACCTCTCTCCCTGGACTTGCAGTATAGGCCACAGGGTGCCGCCTTGCCCTCCACCTAGGGGCCTCTGAACCCAGCAAGCTACCCAGGGCTCCACCTCTCTCCCTGGACTTGCAGCAGTGGCCCCAGGGTGCCCCCTTGCCGTCCACCCAGGGGCTACTGACCCCACCAAGCTACCCATGGCTCCACCTCTCTCCCTGAACTTGCAGTAGAGGCCCCAGGGTACCCCGTGGCCCTCCACCTAGTGGCCTCTGACCCCAGCAAGCTACCCAGGGGTCCACATCTCTCCCTGGACTTGCAGTAGAGGCCCCAGGGTACCCCGTGGCCCTCCACCTAGGGGCCTCTGAACCCAGCAAGCTACCCAGGGGTCCAGCTCTCTCCCTGGAATTGCAATAGAGGCCCCAGGGTGCCCCCTTTCCCTCCACCCAGGGGCTACTGACCCCAGCAAGCTACCCAGGGCTCCACCTCTCTCCCTGGACTTGTAGTAGAGGTCCTAGGCTGCCCTCTGGCCCTCCACTTAGAGGCCTCTGACCCCAGCAAGCCACCCAGGGCTCCACCTCTCTCCCTGGACTTGCAGTAGGGGCCGCAGGGTGCCCATTGGCCCTCCACCTAGGGGTCTCTGACCCCAGCAAGCTACCGAGGGGTCCACCTCTCTCCCTGGACTTGCAATAGAGACCCCAGGGTGCCCATCGACCCTCCACCTAGGGGCCTCTGACCTCAGCAAGCTACCCAGGGGCCCACATCTCTCCGTGGACTTGCAGTAGACGCCGCTGGGTGCCCCCTGGCCCTCCACCTAGGGGCCTCTGACCCCAGCAAGCTACCCAGGGGTCCACCTCTCTCCCTGGACTTTTAGTAGAGGCCCCAGGGTGCCCCCTGGCCCTCCACCTAGGGGCCTCTGACCCCAGCAAACTACCCAGGGGTCCACCTCTCTTCCTGGACTTGCAGTAGAGGCCCTACGGTGCCCCCTGGCCCTCCCCCTAGGGGCCTCTGACACCAGCAAGCTTCCCAGTGGTCCACCTCTCTCCCTAGACTTGCAGTAGAGGCCCCAGGGTGACAATTGGCCCTCCACCTAGGGGCCTCTGACCCCAGCAAGCTACCCAGGGTCCACCTATGTCCCTGGACTTGCAGTAGAGTCCGCAGGGTGCCCCATGGCCCTCCACCTAGGGCCCTCTGACCCCAGCAAGCTACCCAGGGCTCCAACTCTCTCCCTGGACTAGCAGTATAGGCCCCACGGTGCCCCCTGGTCCTCCACCTAGGGGCCCCTGACCCAAGCAAGCTGACCAGAGGTCCACCTCTCTCCCTGGACTTGCAATAGAGGCCCCAGGGTGCCCCCTGGCCCTCCCCCTAGGGGCCTCTGACACCAGCAAGCTTCCCAGTGGTCCACCTCTCTCCCTAGACTTGCAGTAGAGGCCCCAGGGTGACCCTTGGCCCTCCACCTAGGGACCTCTGACCCCAGCAAGCTACCCAGGGGCCTACCTATCTCCCTGGACTTGCAGTAGAGTCCCCAGGGTGCCCCATGGCTCTCCACCTTGGGCCCTCTGACCCCAGCAAGCTACCCAGGGCTCCAACTCTCTCCCTGGACTTGCAGTATAGGCCCCAGGGTGCCCCCTGGTCCTCCACCTAGGGGCCCCTTACCCAAGCAAGCTGCCCAGGGGTCCACCTCTCTCCCTGGACTTGCAATAGAGGCCCCTGGGTGCCCCTTGGCCCTCCACCTAGGGGCCTCTGACCCCAGAAAGCTACCCAGGGGTCCACCTCTCTCCCTAGACTTGCAGAAAAGGCCCCAGGGTGACCCTTGGCCCTCCACCTAGGGGCCTCTGACCCCAGCAAGCTACCCAGGGGCCTACCTATCTCCCTGGACTTGCAGTAGAGTCCCCATGGTGCCCCATGGCCCTCCACCTAGGGCCCTCTTACCCCAGCAAGCTACCCAGGGCTCCAACTCTCTCCCTGGACTAGCAGTATAGGCCCCAGGGTGCCCCCTGGTCCTCCACCTAGGGGCCCCTGACCCAAGCAAGCTGCCCAGAGGTCCACCTCTCTCCCTGGACTTGCAATAGAGGCCCCAGGGTGCACCCTGGCCCTCCCACTAGGGGCCTCTGACACCAGCAAGCTTCCCAGTGGTCCACCTCTCTCCCTAGACTTGCAGTAGAGGCCCCAGGGTGACCCTTGGCCCTCCACATAGGGACCTCTGACCCCAGCAAGCTACCCAGGGGCCTACCTATCTCCCTGGACTTGCAGTAGAGTCCCCAGGGTGCCCCATGGCCCTCCACCTTGGGCTCTCTGACCCCAGCAAGCTACCCAGGGCTCCAACTCTCTCCCTGGACTTGCAGTTTAGGCCCCAGGGTGCCCCCTGGTCCTCCACCTAGGGGCCCCTGACCCCAGCAAGCTACCCAGGGGTCCACATCTCTCCCTGGACTTGCAGTAGAGGCCCCTGGGTACCCTGTGGCCCTCCACCTAGGTGCCTCTGAACCCAGCAAGCTACCCAGGGGTCCAGCTCTCTCCCTGGAATTGCAATATAGGCCCCAGGGTGCCCCCTTGCCCTCCACAAAGGGGCTACTGACCCCAGCAAGCTACCCAGGGCTCCACCTCTCTCCCTGGACTTGTAGTAGAGGCCCTAGGCTGCCCTCTGGCCCTCCACTTAGGGGCCTCTGACCCCAGCAAGCTACCCAGGGCTCCACCTCTCTCCCTGGACTTGCAGTAGAGGCCGCAGGGTGCCCATTGGCCCTCCACCCAGGGGGTCTCTGACCCCAGCAAGCTACCGAGGGGTCCACCTCTCTCCCTGGACTTGCAATAGAGGCCCCAGGGTGCCCCGTGACCCTCCACCTAGGGGCCTCTGACCTCAGCAAGCTACCCAGGGGTCCACATCTCTCCGTGGACTTGCAGTAGACGCCGCTGGGTGCCCCCTGGCCCTCCACCTAGGGGCCACTGACCCCAGCAAGCTACCCAGGGGTCCACCTCTCTCCCTAGACTTGCAGAAAAGGCCCCAGGGTGACCCTTGACCCTCCACCTAGGGACCTCTGACCCCAGCAAGCTACGCAGGGGACTACCTATCTCCCTGGACTTGCAGTAGAGTCCCCAGGGTGCCCCATGGCCCTCCACCTTGGGCCCTCTGACCCCAGCAAGCTACCCAGGGCTCCAACTCTCTCCCTGGACTTATAGTAGAGGCCCTACGTTGTCCCCTGGCCCTCCCCTTAGGGGCTACTGACCCCAGCAAGCTTCCCAGTGATTCACCTCTCTCCCTGGACTTGCAGTAGAGGCCCCAGGGTGCCCCCTTGCCCTCCACCTAGGGGCCTCCGAACCCAGCAAACTACCCAGGGGTCCAGCTCTCTCCCTGGACTTGCAATAGAGGCCCCAGGGAGCCCTCTTGCCCTCCACCCAAGGGCTACTGACCCCAGCAAGCTACCCAGGGCTCCACCTCTCTCCCTGGACTTGTAGTAGAATCCCTAGGCTGCCCTCTGGCCCTCCACCTAGGGGCCTCTGACCCCAGCAAGCTACCGAGGGGTCCATCTCTCTTCCTGGACTTGCAATAGAGGCCCCAGGGTGCCCCCTGACCCTCCACCTAGGGGCCTCTGACCCCAGCAAGCTACCCAGGGGTCCACATCTCTACCTGGACTTGCAGTAGACGCCCCTGGGTGCCCCCTGGCCCTCCACCTAGGGGCCTCTGATCCCAGCAAGCTACCCAGGGCTCCACCTCTCTCCCTGGACTTATAGTAGAGGCCCCAGGGTGCCCCCTGGCCCTCCACCTAGGGGCCTCTGACCCCAGCGAACTACCCAGGGGTCCACCTCTCTTCCTGGACTTGCAGTAGAGTCCCGAGGGTGCCCCATGGCCCTCCACCTAGGGCCCTCTGACCCCAGCAAGCTACCCAGGGCTCCAACTCTCTCCCTGGACTTGCAGTATAGGCCCCAGGGTGCCCCCTGGTCCTCCACCTAGGGGCCCCTGACCCAAGCAAGCTGCCCAGAGGTCCACCTCTCTCCCTGGACTTGCAATAGAGGCCCCAGGGTGCCCCCTGGCCCTCCCCTAGGGGCCTCTGACACCAGCAAGCTTCCTAGGGCCCCAACTCTCTCCCTGGACTTGCAGTATAGGCCCCAGGGTGCCCCCTGGTCCTCCACCTAGGGGCCCCTGACACAAGCAAGCTGCCCAGGGGTCCACCTCTCTCACTGGACTTGCAATAGAGGCCCCAGGGTGCCCCTTGGCCCTCCACCTAGGGGCCTCTGACCCCAGAAAGCTACCCAGGGGTCCACCTCTCTCCCTAGACTTGCAGACTAGTCCCAGGGTGACCCTTGGCCCTCCACCTAGGGGCCTCTGACCCCAGCAAGCTACCCAGGGGCCTACCTATCTCCCTGATCTTGCAGTAGAGTCCCCATGGTGCCCCATGGCCCTCCACCTAGGGCCCTCTGACCCCAGCAAGCTACCCAGGGCTCCAACTCTCTCCCTGGACTAGCAGTATAGGCCCCAGGGTGCCCCCTGGTCCTCCACCTAGGGGCCCCTGACCCAACCAAGCTGCCCAGATGTCCACCTCTCTCCCTGGACTTGCAATAGAGGCCCCAGGGTGCCCCCTGGCCCTCCCCCTAGGGGCCTCTGACCCCAGCAAGCTACCCAGGGGTCCACCTTTCTCCCTGGACTTTTAGTAGAGGCCCCGGGGTGCCCCCTGGCCCTCCACCTAGGTGCCTCTGACCCCAGCAAACTACCCAGGGGTCCACCTCTCTTCCTTGACTTGCAGTAGAGGCCCTACGGTGCCCCCTGGCCCTCCCCCTAGGGGCCTCTGACACCAGCAAGCTTCCCAGTGGTCCACCTCTCTCTCTGGACTTGCAATAGAGGCCCCAGGGTGCCCCCTGGCCCTCCCCCTAGGGGCCTCTGACACCAGCAAGCTTCCCAGTGGTCCACCTCTCTCCCTGGACTTGCAGTAGAGGCCCCAGGGTGACCCTTGGCCCTCCACCTAGGGACCTCTGACCCCAGCAAGCTACCCAGGGGCCTACCTATCTCCCTGGACTTGCAGTAGAGTCCCCAGGGTGCCCCATGGCCCTCCACCTTGGGCCCTCTGACCCCAGCAAGCTACCCAGGGCTCCAACTCTCTCCCTGGACTTGCAGTATAGGCCCCAGGGTGCCCCCTGGTCCTCCACCTAGGAGCCCCTGACCCAAGCAAGCTGCCCAGGGGTCCACCTCTCTCCCTGGACTTGCAATAGAGGCCCCAGGGTGCCCCTTGGCCCTCCACCTAGGGGCCTCTGACCCCAGAAAGCTACCCAGGGGTCCACCTCTCTCCCTAGACTTGCAGACTAGGCCCCAGGTGACCCTTGGCCCTCCACCTAGGGGCCTCTGACCCCAGCAAGCTACCCAGGGCTCCACCTCTCTCCCTGGACTTGTAGTAGAGGCCCTAGGCTGCCATCTGGCCCTCCACCTAGGGCCCTCTGACCCCAGCAAGCTACCCAGGGCTCCACCTCTCTCCCTGGACTTGCAGTCGAGGCCCCAGGTTGACCCTTGGCCCTTCACCTAGGGCCCTTTGACCCCAGCAAGCTACCCAGGGGTCCACCTCTCTCCCTGGACTTGCAGTATAGGCCCCAGGGTGCCCCCTTGCCCTCCACCTAGGGGCCTCTGACCCCAGCAAGCTACCCAGGGGTCCACCTCTCTCCCTGGACTTGCAGTAGAGACCCCAGGGTGCCCCCTTGCCCTCCACCCAGGGGCTACTGGCCCCAGCAAGCTACCCAGGGCTCCACCTCTCTCCCTGGACTTGCAGTAGAGGCCCCAGGGTACCCCGTGGCCCTCCACCTAGGGCCCTTTGACCCCAGCAAGCTACCCAGGGGTCCACCTCTCTCCCTGGACTTGCAGTATAGGCCACAGGGTGCCCCCTTGCCCTCCACCTAGGGGCCTCTGACCCCAGCAAGCTACCCAGGGCTCCACCTCCCTCCCTGGACTTGCAGTAGAGACCCCAGTGTACCCCTTGCCCTCCACCCAGGGGCTACTGGCCCCAGCAAGCTACCCAGGGCTCCACCTCTCTCCCTGGACTTGCAGTAGAGGCCCCAGGGTACCCCGTGGCCCTCCACCTAGGGGCCTCTGACCCCAGCAAGCTACCGAGAGGTCCACCTGTCTCCCTGGACTTGCAGTAGACGCCCCTTGGTGCCCCCTGGCCCTCCACCTAGGGGCCTCTGATCCCAGCAAGCTACCCAGGGCTCCACCTCTCTCCCTGGACTTATAGTAGAGGCCCCAATGTGCCCCCTGGCCCTCCACCTAGGGGCCTCAGACCCCAGCAAACTACCCAGGGGTCCACCTCTCTTCCTGGACTTGCAGTAGAGTCCCCAGGGTGACCCTTGGCCCTCCACCTAGGGGTCTCTGACCCCAGCAAGCTACCCAGGGGTCCACATCTCTCCCTGGACTTGCAGTAGAGGCCCCAGGGTACCCCCTGGCCCTCCAACTAGGGGCCTCTGACCCCAGCAAGCTACCCAGGGGTCCACCTCTCTCTTTGGACTTGCAGTATAGGCCCCAGGGTGCCCCCTGGCCCTCCACCTAGGGGCATCTGACCCCAGCAAGCTACCCAGGGGTCCACCTCTCTCCCTGGACTTGCAGTATAGGACCCAGGGTGCCCCCTGGCCCTCCAACTAGGGGCATCTAACACCAGCAAGCTACCCAGGGGTCCACCTCTCTCCCTGGACTTGCAGTATAGGCCCCAGGGTGCCCTCTGGCCCTCCACCTAGGGGCATCTGACACCAGCAAGCTACCCAGGGGTCCACCTCTCTCCCTGGACTTGCAGTATAGGCCCCAGTGTGCCCTCTGGCCCTCCACCTAGGGGCCTCTGACCCCAGCAAGCTACCCAGAGGTCCACATCTCTCCCTGGACTTGCAGTAGAGGCCCCAGGGTACCCCATGGCTCTCCACCTAGGGGCCTCTGAACCCAGCAAGCTACCCAGGGGTCCAGCTCTCTCCCTGGACTTGCAATAGAGGCCCCAGGGTGCCCCCTTGCCCTCCACCCAGGGGCTACTGACCCCAGCAAGCTACCCAGGGGCCTACCTATCTCCCTGGACTTGCAGTTGAGTCCCCAGGGTGCCCCATGACCCTCCACCCAGGGCCCTCTGACCCCAGCAAGCTACCCTGGGCTCCAATTCTCTCCCTGGACTTGCAGTATAGGCCCCAGGGTGCCCCCTGGTCCTCCACCTAGGGGCCCCTGACCCAAGCAAGCTGCCCAGGGGTCCACCTCTCTCCCTGGACTTGCAATAGAGGCCCATGGGTGCCCCCTGGCCCTCCCCCTAGGGGCCTCTGACACCAGCAAGCTTCCCAGTGGTCCACATCTCTCCCTAGACTTGCAGTAGAGGCCCCAGGGTGACCCTTGGCCCTCCACCTAGGGGCCTCTGACCCCAGCAAGCTACCCAGGGGCCTACCTATCTCCCTGGACTTGCAGTAGAGTTCCCAGGGTGCCCAATGGCCCTCCAACTAGGGCCCTCTGACCCAAGCAAGCTGCCCAGGGGTCCACCTCTCTCCCTGGACTTGCAAGAGAGGCCCCAGGGTGGCCCTTGGCCCTCCACCTAGGGGCCTCTGACCTCAGAAAGCTACCCAGGGGTCCACCTCTCTCCCTAGACTTGCAGACTAGGCCCCAGGGTGACCCTTGGCCCTCCACCTAGGGGCCTCTGACCCCAGCAAGCTGCCCAGGGGCCTGCCTATCTCCCTGGACTTGCAGTAGAGTCCCCAGGGTGCCCCATGGCCCTCCACGTAGGGCCCTCTGACCCCAGCAAGCTACCCAGGGGTCCACCTCTCTCCCTGGACTTGCAGTATAGGCCACAGGGTGCCCCCTTGCCCTCCACCTAGGGGCCTCTGACCCCAGCAAGCTACCCAGGGCTCAACTTCTCTCCCTGGACTTGCAGTAGAGGCCGAAGGGTGCCCCCTTGCCCTCCACCCAGGGACTACTGACCCCAGCAAGCTACCCAGGGCTCCAACTCTCTCCCTGGACTTGCAGTAGAGGCCCCAGGGTACCCCGTGGCCCTCCACCTAGGGGCCTCTGAGTCCAGCAAGCTACCCAGGGGTCCACCTCTCTCCCTGGACTTGCAGTAGAGGCCCGAGGGTACCCCGTGGCCCTCCACCTTGGGGCCTCTGAACCCAGCAAGCTACCCAGGGGTCCAGCTCTCTCCCTGGACTTGCAGTATAGACCCCAGGGTGCCCCCTGGTCCTCCACCTAGGGGCCCCTGACCCAAGAAAGCTGCCCAGGGGTCCACCTCTCTCCCTGGACTTGTAGTAGAGGCCCTAGGCTGCCCTCTGGCCCTCCACCTAGGGGCCTCTGACCCCAGCAAGCTACCGAGAGGTCCACCTGTCTCCCTGGACTTGCAGTAGACGCCCCTGGGTGCCCCCTGGCCCTCCACCTAGGGGCCTCTGATCCCAGCAAGCTACCCAGGGCTCCACCTCTCTCCCTGGACTTATAGTAGAGGCCCCAGGGTGCCCCCTGGCCCTCCACCTAGGGGCCTCAGACCCCAGCAAACTACCCAGGGGTCCACCTCTCTTCCTGGACTTGCAGTAGAGTCCCCAGGGTGACCCTTGGCCCTCCACCTAGGGGTCTCTGACCCCAGCAAGCTACCCAGGGGTCCACATCTCTCCCTGGACTTGCAGTAGAGGCCCCAGGGTACCCCCCTGGCCCTCCAACTAGGGGCCTCTGACCCCAGCAAGCTACCCAGGGGTCCACCTCTCTCTTTGGACTTGCAGTATAGGCCCCAGGGTGCCCCCTGGCCCTCCAACTAGGGGCATCTAACACCAGCAAGCTACCCAGGGGTCCACCTCTCTCCCTGGACTTGCAGTATAGGCCCCAGGGTGCCCTCTGGCCCTCCACCTAGGGGCCTCTGACACCAGCAAGCTACCCAGGGGTCCACCTCTCTCCCTGGACTTGCAGTATAGGCCCCAGTGTGCCCTCTGGCCCTCCACCTAGGGGCCACTGACCCCAGCAAGCTACCCAGAGGTCCACATCTCTCCCTGGACTTGCAGTAGAGGCCCCAGGGTACCCCATGGCTCTCCACCTAGGGGCCTCTGAACCCAGCAAGCTACCCAGGGGTCCAGCTCTCTTCCTGGACTTGCAATAGAGGCCCCAGGGTGCCCCCTTGCCCTCCACCCAGGGGCTACTGACCCCAGCAAGCTACCCAGGGCTCCACCTCTCTCCCTGGACTTGTAGTAGAGGCCCTAGGCTGCCCTCTGGCCCTCCACCTAGGGACCTCTGACCCTAGCAAGCTACCCAGGGCTCCACCTCTCTCCCTGGACTTGCAGTAGAGGCCCCAAGGTGCCCATTTGCTCTCCACCTAGGGGTCTCTGACCCCAGCAAGTTACCGAGGGGTCCACCTCTCTCCCTGGACTTGCATTAGAGGCCCCAGGGTGCCCTGTAAACCTCCACCTAGGGGCCTCTGACCCCAGCAAGCTACCCAGGGGTCCACATCTCTCCCTTGTCTTGCAGTAGACGCCGCTGAATGCCCCCTGGCCCTCCACCTAGGGGCCTCTGACCCCAGCAAGCTACCCAGGGGTCCACCTCTCTCCCTGGACTTTTAGTAGAGGCCCCAGGGTGCCCCTGGCCCTCCACCTAGGGGCCTCTGACCCCAGCAAACTACCCAGGGGTCCACCTCTCTTCCTGGACTTGCAGTAGAGGCCCTACGGTGCCCCCAGGCCCTCCCCCTAGGGGCCTCTGACACCAGCAAGCTTCCCAGTGGTCCACCTCTCTCCCTAGACTTTCAGTAGAGGCCCCAGGGTGACCCTTGGCCCTCCACCTAGCTGCCTCTGACCCCAGCAAGCTACCCAGGGGCCTACCTATCTCCCTGGACTTGCAGTTGAGTCCCCAGGGTGCCCCATGACCCTCCACCCAGGGCCCTCTGACCCCAGCAAGCTACCCTGGGCTCCAACTCTCTCCCTGGACTTGCAGTATAGGCCCCAGGGTGCCCCCTGGTCCTCCACCTAGGGGCCCCTGACCCAAGCAAGCTGCCCAGGGGTCCACCTCTCTCCCTGGACTTGCAATAGAGGCCCCTGGGTGCCCCCTGGCCCTCCCCCTAGGGGCCTCTGACACCTGCAAGCTTCCCAGTGGTCCACATCTCTCCCTAGACTTGCAGTAGAGGCCCCAGGGTGACCCTTGGCCCTCCACCTAGGGGCCTCTGACCCCAGCAAGCTACCCAGGGGCCTACCTATCTCCCTGGACTTGCAGTAGAGTTCCCAGGGTGCCCAATGGCCCTCCAACTAGGGCCCTCTGACCCAAGCAAGCTGCCCAGGGGTCCACCTCTCTCCCTGGACTTGCAAGAGAGGCCCCAGGGTGGCCCTTGGCCCTCCACCTAGGGGCCTCTGACCCCAGAAAGCTACCCAGGGGTCCACCTCTCTCCCTAGACTTGCAGACTAGGCCCCAGGGTGACCCTTGGCCCTCCACCTAGGGGCCTCTGACCCCAGCAAGCTGCCCAGGGGCCTGCCTATCTCCCTGGACTTGCAGTAGACTCCCCAGGGTGCCCCATGGCCCTCCACGTAGGGCCTCTGACCCCAGCAAGCTACCCAGGGGTCCACCTCTCTCCCTGGACTTGCAGTATAGGCCACAGGGTGCCCCCTTGCCCTCCACCTAGGGGCCTCTGACCCCAGCAAGCTACCGAGGGCTCAACTTCTCTCCCTGGACTTGCAGTAGAGGCCGAAGGGTGCCCCCTTGCCCTCCACGCAGGGACTACTGACCCCAGCAAGCTACCCAGGGCTCCACCTCTCTCTCTGGACTTGCAGTAGAGGCCCCAGGGTACCCCGTGGCCCTCCACCTAGGGGCCTCTGAGTCCAGCAAGCTACCCAGGGGTCCACCTCTCTCCCTGGACTTGCAGTAGAGGCGCGAGGGTACCCCGTGGCCCTCCACCTAGGGGCCTCTGAACCCAGCAAGCTACCCAGGGGTCCAGCTCTCTCCCTGGACTTGCAGTATAGACCCCAGGGTGCCCCCTGGTCCTCCACCTAGGGGCCCCTGACCCAAGAAAGCTGCCCAGGGGTCCACCTCTCTCCCTGGACTTGTAGTAGAGGCCCTAGGCTGCCCTCTGGCCCTCCACTCAGGGGCCTCTGACCCCAGCAAGCTACCGAGAGGTCCACCTGTCTCCCTGGACTTGCAATAGAGGCCCCAGGGTGCCCCCTGACCCTCCACCTAGGGGCCTCTGACCCCAGCAAGCTACCCAGGGGTCCACATCTCTACCTGGACTTGCAGTAGACGCCCCTGGGTGCCCCCTGGCCCTCCACATAGGGGCCTCTGATCCCAGCAAGCTACCCAGGGCTCCACCTCTCTCCCTGGACTTATAGTAGAGGCCCCAGGGTGCCCCCTGGCCCTCCACCTAGGGGCCTCAGACCCCAGCAAACTACCCAGGTGTCCACCTCTCTTCCTGGACTTGCAGTAGAGTCCCCAGGGTGACCCTTGGCCCTCCACCTAGGGGTCTCTGACCCCAGCAAGCTACCCAGGGTCCTACCTAACTCCCTGGACTTGCAGTAGAGTCCCAAGGGTGCCCCATGGCCCTCCACCTAGGGGCCTCTGACACCAGCAAGCTACCCAGGGGTCCACCTCTCTCACTGGACTTGCAATAGAGGCCCCAGGGTGCCCCTTGGCCCTACACCTAGGGGCCTCTGACCCCAGAAAGCTACCCAGGGGTCCACCTCTCTCCCTGGACGTGCAGTAGAGTCCCCAGGGTGCCCCATGGCCCTCCACCAAGGGCCCTCTGACCCCAGCGAGCTACCCAGGGGTCCACATATTTCCCAGGACTTGCAGTATAGGCCTGGGGTGCCCCCTTGCCCTCCACCTAGGGGCCTCTGACACCAGCAAGCTACCCAGGGCTCCACTTCTCTCCCTGGACTTGCAGTAGAGGCCCCAGGGTGCCCCCTTGCCCTCCACCCAGGGGCTACTGACCCCAGCAAGCTACCTAGGGCTCCACCTCTCTCCCTGGACTTGCAGTAGAGGCCCCAGGGTACCCCGTGGCTCTCCACCTAGGGGCCTCTGAGTCCAGCAAGCTACCCAGGGGTCCACCTCTCTCCCTGGACTTGCAGTAGAGGCCCCAGGGTGACCCTTGGCCCTCCACCTAGGGACCTCTGACCCCAGCAAGCTACCCAGGGGCCTACCTATCTCCCTGGACTTGCAGTAGAGTCCCCAGGGTGCCCCATGGCCCTCAACCTTGGGCCCTCTGACCCCAGCAAGCTACCCAGGGCTCCAACTCTCTCCCTGGACTTGCAGTATAGGCCCCAGGGTGCCCCCTGGTCCTCCACCTAGGAGCCTCTGACCCAAGCAAGCTGCCCAGGGGTCCACCTCTCTCCCTGGACTTGCAATAGAGGCCCCAGGGTGCCCCTTGGCCCTCCACCTAGGGGCCTCTGACCCCAGAAAGCTACCCAGGGGTCCACCTCTCTCCCTAGACTTGCAGACTAGGCCCCAGGGTGACCCTTGGCCCTCCACCTAGGGGCCTCTGACCCCAGCAAGCTACCCAGGGCTCCACCTCTCTCCCTGGACTTGTAGTAGAGGCCCTAGGCTGCCCTCTGGCCCTCCACCTAGGGGCCTCTGACCCCAGCAAGCTACCCAGGGCTCCACCTCTCTCCCTGGACTTGCATTATAGGCCACAGGGTGCCCCCTTGCCCTCCACCTAGGGGCCTCTGACCCCAGCAAGCTACCCAGGGCTCCACCTCTCTCCCTGGACTTGCAGTAGAGGCCCCAGGGTACCCCGTGGCCCTCCACCTAGGGCCCTTTGACCCCAGCAAGCTACCCAGGGGTCCACCTCTCTCCCTGGACTTGCAGTATAGGCCACAGGGTGCCCCCTTGCCCTCCACCTAGGGGCCTCTGACCCCAGCAAGCTACCCAGGGCTCCACCTCTCTCCCTGGACTTGCAGTAGAGACCCCAGGGTGCCCCCTTGCCCTCCACCCAGGGGCTACTGGCCCCAGCAAGCTACCCAGGGCTCCACCTCTCTCCCTGGACATGCAGTAGAGGCCCCAGGGTACCCCGTGGCCCTCCACCTAGGGGCCTCTGACCCCAGCAAGCTACCCAGGGGTCCAGCTTTCTCCCTGGACTTGCAATAGAGGCCCCAGGGTGCCCCCTGGCCCTCCACCTAGGGGCCTCTGAGTCCAGCAAGCTACCCAGGGGTCCACATCTCTCCCTGGACTTGCAATAGAGGCCCCAGGGTACCACGTGGCCCTCCACCTAGGGGCCTCTGAACCCAGCAAGCTACCCAGGGGTCCAACTCTCTCCCTGGACTAGTAGTATAGGCCCCAGGGTGCCCCCTGGTCCTCCACCTAGGGGCCCCTGACCCAAGCAAGCTGCCCAGAGGTCCACCTCTCTCCCTGGACTTGCAATAGAGGCCCCAGGGTGCCCCCTGGCCCTCCACCTAGGGGCCTCTGACCCCAGCAAGCTACCCAGGGGTCCACCTCTCTCCCTGGACTTATAGTAGAGTTTCCAGGGTGCCCCCTGGCCCTCCACCTAGGGGCCTCTGAGTCCAGCAAGCTACCCAGGGGTCCACATCTCTCCCTGGACTTGCAGTAGAGGCCCCAGGGTACCCCCTGGCCCTCCAACTAGGGGCATCTAACACCAGCAAGCTACCCAGGGGTCCACCTCTCTCCCTGGACTTGCAGTATAGGCCCCAGGGTGCCCTCTGGCCCTCCACCTAGGGGCATCTGACACCAGCAAGCTACCCAGGGGTCCACCTCTCTCCCTGGACTTGCAGTATAGGCCCCAGTGTGCCCTCTGGCCCTCCACCTAGGGGCCTCTGACGCCAGCAAGCTACCCAGAGGTCCACATCTCTCCCTGGACTTGCAGTAGAGGCCCCAGGGTACCCCATGGCTCTCCACCTAGGGGCCTCTGAACCCAGCAAGCTAAACAGGGGTCCAGCTCTCTCCCTGGACTTGCAATAGAGGCCCCAGGGTGCCCCCTTGCCCTCCACCCATGGGCTACTGACCCCAGCAAGCTACCCAGGGCTCCACCTCTCTCCCTGGACTTATAGTAGAGGCCCCAGGGTGCCCCCTGGCCCTCCACCTAGGGGCCTCAGACCCCAGCAAACTACCCAGGGGTCCACCTCTCTTCCTGGACTTGCAGTAGAGTCCCCAGGGTTACCCTTGGCCCTCCACCTAGGGGTCTCTGACCCCAGCAAGCTACCCAGGGTCCTACTTAACTCCCTGGACTTGCAGTATAGTCCCCAGGGTGCCCCATGGCCCTCCACCTAGGGGCCTCTGACCCCAGCAACCTACCCAGGGCTCCAACTCTCTCCCTGGACTTTCAGTATAGGCCTCAGGGTGCCCCCTTGTCCTCCACCTAGGGGCCCCTGACCCAAGCAAGCTGCCCAGGGGTCCACCTCTCTCCCTGGACTTGCAATAGAGGCCCCAGGGTGCCCCTTGGCCCTCCACCTAGGGGCCTCTGACCCCAGAAAGCTACCCAGGGGTCCACCTCTCTCCCTGGACTTGCAGTAGAGTCCCCAGGGTGCCCCATGGCCCTCCACCTAGGGCCCTCTGACCCCAGCAAGCTACCCAGGGGTCCACATCTCTCCCTGGACTTGCAGTATAGGCCTGGGGTGCCCCCTTGCCCTCCACCTAGGGGCCTCTGACACCAGCAAGCTACCCAGGGCTCCACTTCTCTCCCTGGACTTGCAGTAGAGGCCGCAGGGTGCCCCCTTGCCCTCCACCCAGGGGCTACTGACCCCAGCAAGCTACCTAGGGCTCCACCTCTCTCCCTGGACTTGCAGTAGAGGCCCCAGGGTACCCCGTGGCTCTCCACCTAGGGGCCTCTGAGTCCAGCAAGCTACCCAGGGGTCCACATCTCTCCCTGGACTTGCAGTAGAGGCCCCAGGGTGACCCTTGGCCCTCCACCTAGGGACCTCTGACCCCAGCAAGCTACCCAGGGGCCTACCTATCTCCCTGGACTTGCAGTAGAGTCCCCAGGGTGCCCCATGGCCCTCCACCTTGGGCCCTCTGACCCCAGCAAGCTACCCAGGGCTCCAACTCTCTCCCTGGACTTGCAGTATAGGCCCCAGGGTGCCCCCTGGTCCTCCACCTAGGAGCCCCTGACCCAAGCAAGCTGCCCAGGGGTCCACCTCTCTCCCAGGACTTGCAATAGAGGCCCCAGGGTGCCCCTTGGCCCTCCACCTAGGGGCCTCTGACCCCAGAAAGCTACCCAGGGGTCCACCTCTCTCCCTAGACTTGCAGACTAGGCCCCAGGGTGACCCTTGGCCCTCCACCTAGGGGCCTCTGACCCCAGCAAGCTACCCAGGGATCCACCTCTCTCCCTGGACTTGTAGTAGAGGCCCTAGGCTGCCCTCTGGCCCTCCACCTAGGGCCCTCTGACCCCAGCAAGCTACCCAGGGCTCCACCTCTCTCCCTGGACTTGCAGTCGAGGCCCCAGGTTGACCCTTGCCCTTCACCTAGGGCCCTTTGACCCCAGCAAGCTACCCAGGGGTCCACCTCTCTCCCTGGACTTGCAGTAGAGGCCACAGGGTGCCCCCTTGCCCTCCACCTAGGGGCCTCTGACCCCAGTAAGCTACCCAGGGCTCCACCTCTCTCCCTGGACTTGCAGTAGAGACCCCAGGGTGCCCCCTTGCCCTCCACCCAGGGGCTACTGGCCCCAGCAAGCTACCCAGGGCTCCACCTCTCTCCCTGGACTTGCAGTAGAGGCCCCAGGGTACCCCGTGGCCCTCCACCTAGGGCCCTTTGACCCCAGCAAGCTACCCAGGGGTCCACCTCTCTCCCTGGACTTGCAGTATAGGCCACAGGGTGCCCCCTTGCCCTCCACCTAGGGGCCTCTGACCCCAGCAAGCTACCCAGGGCTCCACCTCTCTCCCTGGACTTGCAGTAGAGACCCCAGGGTGCCCCCTTGCCCTCCACCCAGGGGCTACTGGCCCCAGCAAGCTACCCAGGGCTCCACCTCTCTCCCTGGACATGCAGTAGAGGCCCCAGGGTACCCCGTGGCCCTCCACCTAGGGGCCTCTGACCCCAGCAAGCTACCCAGGGGTCCAGCTTTCTCCCTGGACTTGCAATAGAGGCCCCAGGGTGCCCCATGACCCTCCACCCAGGGCCCTCTGACCCCAGCAAGCTACCCTGGGCTCCAACTCTCTCCCTGGACTTGCAGTATAGGCCCCATGGTGCCCCCTGGTCCTCCACCTAGGGCCCCTGACCCAAGCAAGCTGCCCAGGGGTCCACCTCTCTCCCTGGACTTGCAATAGAGGCCCCTGGGTGCCCCCTGGCCCTCCCCCTAGGGGCCTCTGACACCAGCAAGCTTCCCAGTGGTCCACATCTCTCCCTAGACTTGCAGTAGAGGCCCCAGGGTGACCCTTGGCCCTCCACCTAGGGGCCTCTGACCCCAGCAAGTTACCCAGGGGCCTACCTATCTCCCTGGACTTGCAGTAGAGTTCCCAGGGTGCCCAATGGCCCTCCAACTAGGGCCCTCTGACCCTAGCAAGCTACCCAGGGCTCCAACTCTCTCCCTGGACTTGCAGTTTAGGCCCCAGGGTGCCCCTGGTCCTCCACCTAGGGGCCCCTGACCCAAGCAAGCTGCCCAGGGGTCCACCTCTCTCCCTGGACTTGCAAGAGAGGCCCCAGGGTGGCCCTTGGCCCTCCACCTAGGGGCCTCTGACCCCAGAAAGCTACCCAGGGGTCCACCTCTCTCCCTAGACTTGCAGACTAGGCCCCAGGGTGACCTTTGGCCCTCTACCTAGGGGCCCCTGACCCAAGCAAGCTGCCCAGGGGTCCACCTCTCTCCCTGGACTTGCAAGAGAGGCCCCAGGGTGGCCCTTGGCCCTCCACCTAGGGGCCTCTGACCCCAGAAAGCTACCCAGGGGTCCACCTCTCTCCCTAGACTTGCAGACTAGGCCCCAGGGTGCCCCATGGCCTTCCACGTAGGGCCCTCTGACCCCAGCAAGCTACCCAGGGGTCCACCTCTCTCCCTGGACTTGCAGTATAGGCCACAGGGTGCCCCCTTGCCCTCCACCTAGGGGCCTCTGACCCCAGCAAGCTACCCAGGGCTCCACTTCTCTCCCTGGACTTGCAGTAGAGGCCGAAGGGTGCCCCCTTGGTCCTCCACCTAGGGGCTACTGACCCTAGCAAACTACCCAGGGGTCCACCTCTCTCCCTGGACTTGAAGTAGAGGCCCCAGGGTGCCCCTTGGCCCTCCACCTAGGGGTTTCTGAACCCAGCAAGCTGCCCAGGTGCCTGCCTATATCCCTGGACTTGCAGTAGAGTCCCCAGGGTGCCCCATGGCCCTCCACCTAGGGCCCTCTGACCCCAGCAAGCTACCCAGGGGTCCACATCTCTCCCTCGACTTGCAGTAGAGGCCCCAGGGTGCCCCCTTGCCCTCCACCTAGGGGCCTCCGAACGCAGCAAACTACCCAGTGGACCAGCTCTCTCCCTGGACTTGCAATAGAGGCCCTAGGGTGCCCTCTTGCCCTCCACCCAAGGGCTACTGACCCCAGCAAGCTACCCAGGGCTCCACCTCTCTCCCTGGACTTGTAGTAGAGGCCCTAGGCTGCCCTCTGGCCCTCCACCTAGGGGCCTCTGACCCCAGCAAGCTACCCAGGGCTCCACCTCTCTCCCTGGACTTGCAGACTAGGCCCCAGGGTGCCCATTGGCCCTCCACCTAGGGGTCTCTGACCCCAGCAAGCTACCGAGGGGTCCACCTCTCTCCCTGGACTTGCAATAGAGGCCCCAGGGTGCCCCGTGACCCTCCACCTAGGGGCCTCTGACCCCAGCAAGCTACCCAGGGGTCCACCTCTCTCCCTGGACTTGCAGAATAGGCCCCAGGGTGCCCTCTGGCCCTCCAACTAGGGGCCTCTGACCCCAGCAAGCTACCCAGGGGTCCACCTCTCTCCCTGGACTTGCAGTAGAGGCCCCAGGGTGCCTCTTGGCCCTCCACCTAGGGGCCTCTGACCCCAGCAAGCTACCCAGAGGTCCACATCTCTCCCTGGACTTGCAGTAGAGGCCCCAGGGTACCCCATGGCCCTCCACCTAGGGGCCTCTGAACCCAGCAAGCTACCCAGGGGTCCAGCTCTCTCCCTGGACTTGCAATAGAGGCCCCAGGGTGCCCCGTGACCCTCCACCTACGGGCCTCTGACCCCAGCAAGCTACCCAGGGGTCCACATCTCTCCCTGGACTTGCAGTAGAGGCCCAAGGGTGCCCATTGGTCCTCCACCTAGGGGTCTCTGACCCCAGCAAGCTACCCAGGGGTCCACATCTCTCCCTGGACTTGCAGTAGAGGCCCCAGGGTGCCCATTGGCCCTCCACATAGGGGTCTCTGATCCCAGCAAGCTACCGAGGGGTCCACCTCTCTCCCTGGACTTGCAATAGAGGCCCCAGGGTGCCCCGTGACCCTCCACCTAGGGGCCTCTGACCCCAGCAAGCTACCCAGGGGTCCACCTCTCTCCCTGGACTTGAAGTATAGGCCCCTGGGTGCCCCCTGGCCCTCCACCTAGGGGCCTCTGACCCCAGCAAGCTACCCAGGGGTCCAGCTCTCTCCCTGGACTTGCAATAGAGGCCCCAGGGTGCCCCCTTGCCCTCCACCCAGGGGCTACTGACCCCAGCAAGCTACCCAGGGCTCCACCTCTCTCCCTGGACTTGAAGTAGAGGCCCTAGGCTGCCCTCTGGCCCTCCACATAGGGGCCTCTGACCCCAGCAAGCTACCCAGGGGTCCACCTCTCTTCCTGGACTTGCAGTAGAGTCCCCAGGGTGCCCCATGGCCCTCCACCTAGGGCTCTCTGACCCCAGCAAGCTACCCAGGGCTCCAACTCTCTCCCTGGACTTGCAGTATAGGCCCCAGGGTGCCCCCTGGTCCTCCACCTAGGGCTCTCTGACCCCAGCAAGCTACCCAGGGCTCCAACTCTCTCCCTGGACTTGCAGTATAGGCCCCAGGGTGCCCCCTGGTCCTCCACTCAGGGGCCTCTGACCCTAGCAAACTACCCAGGGGTCCACCTCTCTCCCTGGACTTGCAGTAGAGGCCCCAGGTTGACCCTTGGCCCTCCACCTAGGGCCCTTTGACCCCCAGCAAGCTACCAAGGGGTCCATCTCTCTCCCTGGACTTATAGTAGAGTTTCCAGGGTGCCCCCTGGCCCTCCACCTAGGGGCCTCTGAGTCCAGCAAGCTACCCTGGGGTCCACATCTCTCCCTGGACTTGCAGTAGAGGCCCCAGGGTACCCCCTGGCCCTCCAACTAGGGGCCTCTGACCCCAGCAAGCGACCCAGGGGTCCACATCTCTCCCTGGATTTATAGTAGAGGCCCTACGGTGCCCCCTGGCCCTCCCCCTAGGGGCCTCTGACACCAGCAAGCTTCCCAGTGATTCACTTCTCTCCCTGGACTTGCAGTAGAGGCCCCAGGTTGACCCTTGGCCCTCCACCTAGGGGCGTCTGACCCCAGCAAGCTGCCCAGGGGCCTGCCTATCTCCCTGAACTTGCAGTAGAGTCCCCAGGGTGCCCCATGGCCCTCCACCTAGGGCCCTTTTACCCCAGCAAGCTACCGAGGGGTCCACCTCTCTCCTTGGACTTGCAATATAGGCCCCAGGGTGCCCCCTGGCCCTCCACCTAGGGGCATCTGACCCCAGCAAGCTACCCAGGGGTCCACCTCTCTCCCTGGACTTGCAGTATAGGACCCAGGGTGCCCCCTGGCCCTCCAATTAGGGGCATCTAACACCAGCAAGCTACCCAGGGGTCCACCTCTCTCCCTGGACTTGCAGTATAGGCCCCAGGGTGCCCTCTGGCCCTCCACCTAGGGGCATCTGACACCAGCAAGCTACCCAGGGGTCCACCTCTCTCCCTGGACTTGCAGTATAGGCCCCAGTGTGCCCTCTGGCCCTCCACCTAGGGGCCTCTGACCCCAGCAAGATACCCAGGGGTCCACATCTCTCCCTGGACTTGCAGTAGAGGCCCCAGAGTACCCCGTGGCCCTCCACCTAGGGACCTCTGACCCCAGCAAGCTACCCAGGGGATTACCTATCTCCCTGGACTTGCAGTAGAGTCCCCAGGGTGCCCCATGGCCCTCCACCTTGGGCCCTCTGACCCCAGCAAGCTACCCAGGGCTCCAACTCTCTCCCTGGACTTGCAGTATAGGCCCCAGGGTGCCCCCTGGTCCTCCACCTAGGGACCCCTGACCCAAGCAAGCTGCTCAGGGGTCCACCTCTCTCCCTGGACTTGCAATAGAGGCCCCAGGGTGCCCCTTGGCCCTCCACCTAGGGGCCTCTGACCCCAGAAAGCTACCCAGGGGTCCACCTCTCTCCCTAGACTTGCAGACTATGCCCCAGGGTGACCCTTGGCCCTCCACTTATGGGCCTCTGACCCCAGCAAGCTACCCAGGGGCCTACCTATCTCCCTGGACTTGAAGTAGAGTCCCCAGGGTGCCCCATGGCCCTCCACCTAGGGCCCTCTGACCCCAGCAAGCTACCCAGGGCTCCAACTCTCTCCCTGGACTAGCAGTATAGGCCCAAGGGTGCCCCCTGGTCCTCCACCTAGGGGCCCCTGACCCAAGCAAGCTGCCCAGAGGTCCACCTCTCTCCCTGGACTTGCAATAGAGGCCCCAGGGTGCCCCCTGGCCCTCCCCCTAGGGGCCTCTGACACCAGCAAGCTTCCCAGTGGTCCACCTCTCTCCCTAGACTTGCAGTAGAGGCCCCAGGGTGACCCTTGGCCCTCCACCTAGGGACCTCTGACCCAAGCAAGCTACCCAGGGGCCTACCTATCTCCCTGGACTTGCAGTAGATTCCCCAGGGTGCCCCATGGCCCTCAGCCTTGGGCCCTCTGACCCCAGCAAGCTACCCAGGGCTCCAACTCTTTCCCTAGACTTGCAGTATAGGCCCCAGGGTGCCCCCTGGTCCTCCACCTAGGGGCCCCTGACCCAAGCAAGCTGCCCAGGGGTCCACCTCTCTCCCTGGACTTGCAATAGAGGCCCCAGGGTGCCCCTTGGCCCTCCACCTCGGGGCCTCTGACCCCAGAAAGATACCCAGGGGTCCACCTCTCTCCCTAGACTTGCAGACTAGGCCCCATGGTGACCCTTGGCCCTCCACCTAGGGGCCTCTGACCCCAGCATGCTGCCCAGGGGCCTGCCTATCTCCCTGGACTTGCCGTAAAGTCCCCAGGGTGCCCCATGGCCCTCCACGTAGGGACCTCTGACCCCAGCAAGCTACCCAGGGGTCCACCTCTCTCCCTGGACTTATAGTAGAGGCCCTACGGTGCCCCCTGGCCCTCCCCTTAGGGGCTACTGACCCCAGCAAGCTTCCCAGTGATTCACCTCTCTCCCTGGACTTGCAGTAGAGGCCCTAGGCTCTTCTCTGGCCCTCCAACTATTGGCCTATGACCCCAGCAAGCTACCCAGGGCTTCACCTCTCTCCCTGGACTTGCAGTAGAGGCCCCAGGGTGCCCATTGGCCCTCCACCTAGGGGCCTCTGACCCCAGCAAGCTACCGAGGGGTCCACCTCTCTCCCTGGACTTGCAGTATAGGCCACAGGGTGCCGCCTTGCCCTCCACCTAGGGGCCTCTGAACCCAGCAAGCTACCCAGGGCTCCACCTCTCTCCCTGGACTTGCAGCAGAGGCCCCAGGGTGCCCCCTTGCCGTCCACCCAGGGGCTACTGACCCCACTAAGCTACCCATGGCTCCACCTCTCTCCCTGAACTTGCAGTAGAGGCCCCAGGGTACCCCGTGGCCCTACACCTAGTGGCCTCTGACCCCAGCAAGCTACCCAGGGGTCCACCTCTCTCCCTGGACTTTCATTAGAGGCCCCAGGGTGCCCCTTGGCCCTCCACCTAGGGGCCTCTGAACACAGCAAGCTACCGAAATTCCACCTCTCTCCGTGGACTTGCTGTAGAGGCTCTGGGGTGCCCCGTGGCCCTCCACCTAGGGGCCTCTGACCCCAGCAAGCTTCCCAGGGATCCACATCTCTCTTTGGACTTGCAGTGGAGGCCCCTGGGTGCCCCCTGGCCCTCCACCTAGGGGCCTCTGACCCCAGCAAGCTACCCAGGGCTTCACCTCTCTCCCTGGACTTGCAGTAGAGAACCCAGGGTGCCCATTGGCCCTCCACCTAGGGGCCTATGACCCCAGCAAGCTACCGAGGGGTCCAACTCTCTCCCTGGACTTGCAGTATAGGCCCCAGGGTGACCCCTGGTCCTCCACCTAGGGGCCCCTGACCCAAGCAAGCTGCCCAGGGGTCCACCTCTCTCCCTGGACTTGTAGTAGAGGCCCTAGGCTGCCCTCTGGCCCTCCACCTAGGGGCCTCTGACCCCAGCAAGCTACCGAGGGGTCCACCTCTCTCCCTGGACTTGCAATAGAGGCCCCAGGGTGCCCCCTGACCCTCCACCTAGGGGCCTCTGACCCCAGCAAGCTACCCAGGCGTCCACATCTCTACCTGGACTTGCAGTAGACGCCCCTGGGTGCCCCCTGGCCCTCCACCTAGGGGCCTCTGATCCCAGCAAGCTACCCAGGGCTCCACCTCTCTCCCTGTACTTATAGTAGAGGCCCCAGGGTGCCCCCTGGCCCTCCACCTAAAGGCCTCTGACCCCAGCAAACTACCCAGGGGTCCACCTCTCTTCCTGGACTTGCAGTAGAGTCCCCAGGGTGCCCCATGGCCCTCCACCTACGGCTCTCTGACCCCAGCAAGCTACCCAGGGCTCCAACTCTCTCCCTGGACTTGCAGTATAGGCCCCAGGGTGCCCCCTGGTCCTCCACCTAGGGGCCTCTGACCCTAGCAAACTACCCAGGGGTCCACCTCTCTCCCTGGACTTGCAGTAGAGGCCCTAGGGTGCCCCATGGCCCTCCCCCTAGGGGCCTCTGAGACCAGCAAGCTTCCCAGTGGTCCACCTCTCTCCCTAGACTTGCAGTAGAGGCCCCAGGGTGACCCTTGGCCCTCCACCTAGGGGTCTCTGACCCCAGCAAGCTACCCAGGGACCTACCTAACTCCCTGGACTTGCAGTAGAGTCCCCAGGGTGCCCCATGGCCCTCCACCTAGGGCCCTCTGACCCCAGCAAGCTACCCAGGGATCCACATCTCTCCCTGGACTTGCAGTATAGGCCACAGGGTGCCCTCTGGCCCTCCACCTAGGGGCCTCTGACCCCAGCAAGCTAACCAGGGGTCCACATCTCTCCCTGGACTTGCAGTAGAGGCCCCAGGGTGCCCCTTGGCCCTCCACCTAGGGGTCTCTGACCCCAGCAAGCTACCGAGGGGTCCACCTCTCTCCCTGGACTTGCAATAGAGGCCCCAGGGTGCCCCGTGACCCTCCACCTACGGGCCTCTGACCCCAGCAAGCTACCCAGGGGTCCACATCTCTCCCTGGACTTGCAGTAGAGGCCCAAGGGTGCCCATTGGTCCTCCACCTAGGGGTCTCTGACCCCAGCAAGCTACCCAGGGGTCCACATCTCTCCCTGGACTTGCAGTAGAGGCCCCAGGGTGCCCATTGGCCCTCCACATAGGGGTCTCTGATCCCAGCAAGCTACCGAGGGGTCCACCTCTCTCCCTGGACTTGCAATAGAGGCCCCAGGGTGCCCCGTGACCCTCCACCTAGGGACCTCTGACCCCAGCAAGCTACCCAGGGGTCCACCTCTCTCCCTGGACTTGCAGTATAGGCCCCTGGGTGCCCCCTGGCCCTCCACCTAGGGGCCTCTGACCCCAGCAAGCTACCCAGGGGTCCAGCTCTCTCCCTGGACTTGCAATAGAGGCCCCAGGGTGCCCCCTTGCCCTCCACCCAGGGGCTACTGACCCCAGCAAGCTACCCAGGGCTCCACCTCTCTCCCTGGACTTGAAGTAGAGGCCCTAGGCTGCCCTCTGGCCCTCCACATAGGGGCCTCTGACCCCAGCAAGCTACCCAGGGCTCCACCTCTCTCCCTGGACTTGCAGTAGAGGCCCCAGGTTGACCCTTGGCCCTCCACCTAGGGCCCTTTGACCCCCAGCAAGCTACCAAGGGGTCCATCTCTCTCCCTGGACTTATAGTAGAGTTTCCAGGGTGCCCCCTGCCCCTCCACCTAGGGGCCTCTGAGTCCAGCAAGCTACCCAGGGGTCCACATCTCTCCCTGGACTTGCAGTAGAGGCCCCAGGGTACCCCCTGGCCCTCCAACTAGGGGCCTCTGACCCCAGCAAGCGACCCAGGGGTCCACATCTCTCCCTGGATTTATAGTAGAGGCCCTACGGTGCCCCCTGGCCCTCCCCCTAGGGGCCTCTGACACCAGCAAGCTTCCCAGTGATTCACTTCTCTCCCTGGACTTGCAGTAGAGGCCCCAGGTTGACCCTTGGCCCTCCACCTAGGGGCGTCTGACCCCAGCAAGCTGCCCAGGGGCCTGCCTATCTCCCTGAACTTGCAGTAGAGTCCCCAGGGTGCCCCATGGCCCTCCACCTAGGGCCCTTTGACCCCAGCAAGCTACCGAGGGGTCCACCTCTCTCCTTGGACTTGCAATATAGGCCCCAGGGTGCCCCCTGGCCCTCCACCTAGGGGCATCTGACCCCAGCAAGCTACCCAGGGGTCCACCTCTCTCCCTGGACTTGCAGTATAGGACCCAGGGTGCCCCCTGGCCCTCCAATTAGGGGCATCTAACACCAGCAAGCTACCCAGGGGTCCACCTCTCTCCCTGGACTTGCAGTATAGGCCCCAGGGTGCCCTCTGGCCCTCCACCTAGGGGCATCTGACACCAGCAAGCTACCCAGGGGTCCACCTCTCTCCCTGGACTTGCAGTATAGGCCCCAGTGTGCCCTCTGGCCCTCCACCTAGGGGCCTCTGAACCAGCAAGATACCCAGGGGTCCACATCTCTCCCTGGACTTGCAGTAGAGGCCCCAGGGTACCCCGTGGCCCTCCACCTAGGGACCTCTGACCCCAGCAAGCTACCCAGGGGATTACCTATCTCCCTGGACTTGCAGTAGAGTCCCCAGGGTGCCCCATGGCCCTCCACCTTGGGCCCTCTGACCCCAGCAAGCTACCCAGGGCTCCAACTCTCTCCCTGGACTTGCAGTATAGGCCCCAGGGTGCCCCCTGGTCCTCCACCTAGGGACCCCTGACCCAAGCAAGCTGCCCAGGGGTCCACCTCTCTCCCTGGACTTGCAATAGAGGCCCCAGGGTGCCCCTTGGCCCTCCACCTAGGGGCCTCTGACCCCAGAAAGCTACCCAGGGGTCCACCTCTCTCCCTAGACTTGCAGACTATGCCCCAGGGTGACCCTTGGCCCTCCACTTATGGGCCTCTGACCCCAGCAAGCTACCCAGGGGCCTACCTATCTCCCTGGACTTGAAGTAGAGTCCCCAGGGTGCCCCATGGCCCTCCACCTAGGGCCCTCTGACCCCAGCAAGCTACCCAGGGCTCCAACTCTCTCCCTGGACTAACAGTATAGGCCCCAGGGTGCCCCCTGGTCCTCCACCTAGGGGCCCCTGACCCAAGCAAGCTGCCCAGAGGTCCACCTCTCTCCCTGGACTTGCAATAGAGGCCCCAATGTGCCCCCTGGCCCTCCCCCTAGGGGCCTCTGACCCCAGCAAACTACCCAGGGGTCCACCTCTCTTCCTGGACTTGCAGTAGAGTCCCCAGGGTGCCCCATGGCCCTCCACCTAGGGCTCTCTGACCCCAGCAAGCTACCGAGGGGTCCACCTCTCTCCCTGGACTTGCAGTAGACGCCCCTGGGTGACCCCTGGCCCTCCACCTAGGGGCCTCTGACCCCAGCAAGCTACCCAGGGGTCCACCTCTCTCCCTGGACTTATAGTAGAGTTTCCAGGGTGCCCCCTGGCCCTTCACCTAGGGGCCTCTGAGTCCAGCAAGCTACCCAGGGGTCCACATCTCTCCCTGGACTTGCAGTAGAGGCCCCAGGGTACCCCCTGGCCCTCCAACTAGGGGCCTCTGACCCCAGCAAGCTACCCAGGGGTCCACCTCTCTCCTTGGACTTGCAGTATAGGCCCCAGGGTGCCCCCTGGCCCTCCACCTAGGGGCATCTGACCCCAGCAAGCTACCCAGGAGTCCACCTCTCTCCCTGGACTTGCAGTATAGGACCCAGGGTGCCCCCTGGCCCTCCAATTAGGGGCTTCTAACACCAGCAAGCTACCCAGGGGTCCACCTCTCTCCCTGGACTTGCAGTATAGGCCCCAGGGTGCCCTCTGGCCCTCCACCTAGGGGCATCTGACACCAGCAAGCTACCCAGGGGTCCACCTCTCTCCCTGGACTTGCAGTATAGGCCCCAGTGTGCCCTCTGGCCCTCCACCTTGGGGCCTCTGACCCCAGCAAGCTACCCAGGGGTCCACATCTCTCCCTGGACTTGCAGTAGAGGCCCCAGGGTACCCCGTGGCCCTCCACCTAGGGACCTCTGACCCCAGCAAGCTACCCAGGGGCCTACCTATCTCCCTTGACTTGCAGTAGAGTGCCCAGGGTGCCCCATGGCCCTCCACCTTGGGACCTCTGACCCCAGCAAGCTACCCAGGGCTCCAACTCTCTCCCTGGACTTGCAGTATAGGCCCCAGGGTGCCCCCTGGTCCTCCACCTAGGGGCCCCTGACCCAAGCAAGCTGCCCTGGGGTCCACCTCTCTCCCTGGACTTGCAATAGAGGCCCCAGGGTGCCCCTTGGCCCTCCACCTAGGGGCCTCTGACCCCAGAAAGCTACCCAGGGGTCCACCTCTCTCCATAGACTTGCAGACTATGCCCCAGGGTGACCCTTGGCCCTCCACTTATGGGCCTCTGACCCCAGCAAGCTACCCAGTGGCCTACCTATCTCCCTGGACTTGAAGTAGAGTCCCCAGGGTGTCCCATGGCCCTCCACCTAGGGCCCTCTGACCCCAGCAAGCTACCCAGGGGTCCACCTCTCTCCCTAGACTTGCAGACTAGGCCCCATGGTGACCCTTGGCCCTCCACCTAGGGGCCTCTGACCCCAGCATGCTGCCCAGGGGCCTGCCTATCTCCCTGGACTTGCAGTAGTGTCCCCAGGGTGCCCCATGGCCCTCCACGTACGGCCCTCTGACCCCAGCAAGCTACCCAGGGGTCCACCTCTCTCCCTGGACTTGCAGTAGAGGCCCCAGGGTACCCTGTGGCCCTCCACCCAGGGGCCTCTGAACCCAGCAAGCTACCCAGGGGTCCACCTCTCTCCCTGGACTTATAGTAGAGGCCCTACGGTGCCCCTGGCCCTCCCCTTAGGGGCTACTGACCCCAGCAAGCTTCCCAGTGATTCACCTCTCTCCCTGGACTTGCAGTAGAGGCCCTAGGCTGCCCTCTGGCCCTCCACCTATTGGCCTCTGACCCCAGCAAGCTACCCAGGGCTTCACCTCTCTCCCTGGACTTGCAGTAGAGGCCCCAGGGTGCCCATTGGCCCTCCACCTAGGGGCCTCTGACCCCAGCAAGCTACCGAGGGGTCCACCTCTCTCCCTGGACTTGCAGTATAGGCCACAGGGTGCCGCCTTGCCCTCCACCTAGGGGCCTCTGAACCCAGCAAGCTACCCAGGGCTCCACCTCTCTCCCTGGACTTGCAGCAGTGGCCCCAGGGTGCCCCCTTGCCGTCCACCCAGGGGCTACTGACCCCACCAAGCTACCCATGGCTCCACCTCTCTCCCTGAACTTGCAGTAGAGGCCCCAGGGTACCCCGTGGCCCTCCACCTAGTGGCCTCTGACCCCAGCAAGCTACCCAGGGGTCCACATCTCTCCCTGGACTTGCAGTAGAGGCCCCAGGGTACCCCGTGGCCCTCCACCTAGGGGCCTCTGAACCCAGCAAGCTACCCAGGGGTCCAGCTCTCTCCCTGGAATTGCAATAGAGGCCCCAGGGTGCCCCCTTTCCCTCCACCCAGGGGCTACTGACCCCAGCAAGCTACCCAGGGCTCCACCTCTCTCCCTGGACTTGTAGTAGAGGTCCTAGGCTGCCCTCTGGCCCTCCACTTAGAGGCCTCTGACCCCAGCAAGCCACCCAGGGCTCCACCTCTCTCCCTGGACTTGCAGTAGGGGCCGCAGGGTGCCCATTGGCCCTCCACCTAGGGGTCTCTGACCCCAGCAAGCTACCGAGGGGTCCACCTCTCTCCCTGGACTTGCAATAGAGGCCCCAGGGTGCCCATCGACCCTCCACCTAGGGGCCTCTGACCTCAGCAAGCTACCCAGGGGCCCACATCTCTCCGTGGACTTGCAGTAGACGCCGCTGGGTGCCCCCTGGCCCTCCACCTAGGGGCCTCTGACCCCAGCAAGCTACCCAGGGGTCCACCTCTCTCCCTGGACTTTTAGTAGAGGCCCCAGGGTGCCCCCTGGCCCTCCACCTAGGGGCCTCTGACCCCAGCAAACTACCCAGGGGTCCACCTCTCTTCCTGGACTTGCAGTAGAGGCCCTACGGTGCCCCCTGGCCCTCCCCCTAGGGGCCTCTGACACCAGCAAGCTTCCCAGTGGTCCACCTCTCTCCCTAGACTTGCAGTAGAGGCCCCAGGGTGACAATTGGCCCTCCACCTAGGGGCCTCTGACCCCAGCAAGCTACCCAGGGTCCACCTATGTCCCTGGACTTGCAGTAGAGTCCGCAGGGTGCCCCATGGCCCTCCACCTAGGGCCCTCTGACCCCAGCAAGCTACCCAGGGCTCCAACTCTCTCCCTGGACTAGCAGTATAGGCCCCACGGTGCCCCCTGGTCCTCCACCTAGGGGCCCCTGACCCAAGCAAGCTGACCAGAGGTCCACCTCTCTCCCTGGACTTGCAATAGAGGCCCCAGGGTGCCCCCTGGCCCTCCCCCTAGGGGCCTCTGACACCAGCAAGCTTCCCAGTGGTCCACCTCTCTCCCTAGACTTGCAGTAGATGCCCCAGGGTGACCCTTGGCCCTCCACCTAGGGACCTCTGACCCCAGCAAGCTACCCAGGGGCCTACCTATCTCCCTGGACTTGCAGTAGAGTCCCCAGGGTGCCCCATGGCTCTCCACCTTGGGCCCTCTGACCCCAGCAAGCTACCCAGGGCTCCAACTCTCTCCCTGGACTTGCAGTATAGGCCCCAGGGTGCCCCCTGGTCCTCCACCTAGGGGCCCCTGACCCAAGCAAGCTGCCCAGGGGTCCACCTCTCTCCCTGGACTTGCAATAGAGGCCCCTGGGTGCCCCTTGGCCCTCCACCTAGGGGCCTCTGACCCCAGAAAGCTACCCAGGGGTCCACCTCTCTCCCTAGACTTGCAGAAAAGGCCCCAGGGTGACCCTTGGCCCTCCACCTAGGGGCCTCTGACCCCAGCAAGCTACCCAGGGGCCTACCTATCTCCCTGGACTTGCAGTAGAGTCCCCATGGTGCCCCATGGCCCTCCACCTAGGGCCCTCTTACCCCAGCAAGCTACCCAGGGCTCCAACTCTCTCCCTGGACTAGCAGTATAGGCCCCAGGGTGCCCCCTGGTCTTCCACCTAGGGGCCCCTGACCCAAGCAAGCTGCCCAGAGGTCCACCTCTCTCCCTGGACTTGCAATAGAGGCCCCAGGGTGCACCCTGGCCCTCCCACTAGGGGCCTCTGACACCAGCAAGCTTCCCAGTGGTCCACCTCTCTCCCTAGACTTGCAGTAGAGGCCCCAGGGTGACCCTTGGCCCTCCACATAGGGACCTCTGACCCCAGCAAGCTACCCAGGGGCCTACCTATCTCCCTGGACTTGCAGTAGAGTCCCCAGGGTGCCCCATGGCCCTCCACCTTGGGCTCTCTGACCCCAGCAAGCTACCCAGGGCTCCAACTCTCTCCCTGGACTTGCAGTATAGGCCCCAGGGTGCCCCCTGGTCCTCCACCTAGGGGCCCCTGACCCCAGCAAGCTACCCAGGGGTCCACATCTCTCCCTGGACTTGCAGTAGAGGCCCCTGGGTACCTTGTGGCCCTCCACCTAGGGGCCTCTGAACCCAGCAAGCTACCCAGGGGTCCAGCTCTCTCCCTGGACTTGCAGTAGGGGCCGCAGGGTGCCCATTGGCCCTCCACCTAGGGGTCTCTGACCCCAGCAAGCTACCGAGGGGTCCACCTCTCTCCCTGGACTTGCAATAGAGGCCCCAGGGTGCCCATCGACCCTCCACCTAGGGGCCTCTGACCTCAGCAAGCTACCCAGGGGCCCACATCTCTCCGTGGACTTGCAGTAGACGCCGCTGGGTGCCCCCTGGCCCTCCACCTAGGGGCCTCTGACCCCAGCAAGCTACCCAGGGGTCCACCTCTCTCCCTGGACTTTTAGTAGAGGCCCCAGGGTGCCCCCTGGCCCTCCACCTAGGGGCCTCTGACCCCAGCAAACTACCCAGGGGTCCACCTCTCTTCCTGGACTTGCAGTAGAGGCCCTACGGTGCCCCCTGGCCCTCCCCCTAGGGGCCTCTGACACCAGCAAGCTTCCCAGTGGTCCACCTCTCTCCCTAGACTTGCAGTAGAGGCCCCAGGGTGACAATTGGCCCTCCACCTAGGGGCCTCTGACCCCAGCAAGCTACCCAGGGTCCACCTATGTCCCTGGACTTGCAGTAGAGTCCGCAGGGTGCCCCATGGCCCTCCACCTAGGGCCCTCTGACCCCAGCAAGCTACCCAGGGCTCCAACTCTCTCCCTGGACTAGCAGTATAGGCCCCACGGTGCCCCCTGGTCCTCCACCTAGGGGCCCCTGACCCAAGCAAGCTGACCAGAGGTCCACCTCTCTCCCTGGACTTGCAATAGAGGCCCCAGGGTGCCCCCTGGCCCTCCCCCTAGGGGCCTCTGACACCAGCAAGCTTCCCAGTGGTCCACCTCTCTCCCTAGACTTGCAGTAGAGGCCCCAGGGTGACCCTTGGCCCTCCACCTAGGGACCTCTGACCCCAGCAAGCTACCCAGGGGCCTACCTATCTCCCTGGACTTGCAGTAGAGTCCCCAGGGTGCCCCATGGCTCTCCACCTTGGGCCCTCTGACCCCAGCAAGCTACCCAGGGCTCCAACTCTCTCCCTGGACTTGCAGTATAGGCCCCAGGGTGCCCCCTGGTCCTCCACCTAGGGGCCCCTGACCCAAGCAAGCTGCCCAGGGGTCCACCTCTCTCCCTGGACTTGCAATAGAGGCCCCTGGGTGCCCCTTGGCCCTCCACCTAGGGGCCTCTGACCCCAGAAAGCTACCCAGGGGTCCACCTCTCTCCCTAGACTTGCAGAAAAGGCCCCAGGGTGACCCTTGGCCCTCCACCTAGGGGCCTCTGACCCCAGCAAGCTACCCAGGGGCCTACCTATCTCCCTGGACTTGCAGTAGAGTCCCCATGGTGCCCCATGGCCCTCCACCTAGGGCCCTCTTACCCCAGCAAGCTACCCAGGGCTCCAACTCTCTCCCTGGACTAGCAGTATAGGCCCCAGGGTGCCCCCTGGTCCTCCACCTAGGGGCCCCTGACCCAAGCAAGCTGCCCAGAGGTCCACCTCTCTCCCTGGACTTGCAATAGAGGCCCCAGGGTGCACCCTGGCCCTCCCACTAGGGGCCTCTGACACCAGCAAGCTTCCCAGTGGTCCACCTCTCTCCCTAGACTTGCAGTAGAGGCCCCAGGGTGACCCTTGGCCCTCCACATAGGGACCTCTGACCCCAGCAAGCTACCCAGGGGCCTACCTATCTCCCTGGACTTGCAGTAGAGTCCCCAGGGTGCCCCATGGCCCTCCACCTTGGGCTCTCTGACCCCAGCAAGCTACCCAGGGCTCCAACTCTCTCCCTGGACTTGCAGTATAGGCCCCAGGGTGCCCCCTGGTCCTCCACCTAGGGGCCCCTGACCCCAGCAAGCTACCCAGGGGTCCACATCTCTCCCTGGACTTGCAGTAGAGGCCCCTGGGTACCCTGTGGCCCTCCACCTAGGGGCCTCTGAACCCAGCAAGCTACCCAGGGGTCCAGCTCTCTCCCTGGAATTGCAATATAGGCCCCAGGGTGCCCCCTTGCCCTCCACAAAGGGGCTACTGACCCCAGCAAGCTACCCAGGGCTCCACCTCTCTCCCTGGACTTGTAGTAGAGGCCCTAGGCTGCCCTCTGGCCCTCCACTTAGGGGCCTCTGACCCCAGCAAGCTACCCAGGGCTCCACCTCTCTCCCTGGACTTGCAGTAGAGGCCGCAGGGTGCCCATTGGCTCTCCACCCAGGGGGTCTCTGACCCCAGCAAGCTACCGAGGGGTCCACCTCTCTCCCTGGACTTGCAATAGAGGCCCCAGGGTGCCCCGTGACCCTCCACCTAGGGGCCTCTGACCTCAGCAAGCTACCCAGGGGTCCACATCTCTCCGTGGACTTGCAGTAGACGCCGCTGGGTGCCCCCTGGCCCTCCACCTAGGGGCCTCTGACCCCAGCAAGCTACCCAGGGGTCCACCTCTCTCCCTAGACTTGCAGAAAAGGCCCCAGGGTGACCCTTGACCCTCCACCTAGGGACCTCTGACCCCAGCAAGCTACGCAGGGGACTACCTATCTCCCTGGACTTGCAGTAGAGTCCCCAGGGTGCCCCATGGCCCTCCACCTTGGGCCCTCTGACCCCAGCAAGCTACCCAGGGCTCCAACTCTCTCCCTGGACTTATAGTAGAGGCCCTACGTTGTCCCCTGGCCCTCCCCTTAGGGGCTACTGACCCCAGCAAGCTTCCCAGTGATTCACCTCTCTCCCTGGACTTGCAGTAGAGGCCCCAGGGTGCCCCCTTGCCCTCCACCTAGGGGCCTCCGAACCCAGCAAACTACCCAGGGGTCCAGCTCTCTCCCTGGACTTGCAATAGAGGCCCCAGGGAGCCCTCTTGCCCTCCACCCAAGGGCTACTGACCCCAGCAAGCTACCCAGGGCTCCACCTCTCTCCCTGGACTTGTAGTAGAATCCCTAGGCTGCCCTCTGGCCCTCCACCTAGGGGCCTCTGACCCCAGCAAGCTACCGAGGGGTCCATCTCTCTTCCTGGACTTGCAATAGAGGCCCCAGGGTGCCCCCTGACCCTCCACCTAGGGGCCTCTGACCCCAGCAAGCTACCCAGGGGTCCACATCTCTACCTGGACTTGCAGTAGACGCCCCTGGGTGCCCCCTGGCCCTCCACCTAGGGGCCTCTGATCCCAGCAAGCTACCCAGGGCTCCACCTCTCTCCCTGGACTTATAGTAGAGGCCCCAGGGTGCCCCCTGGCCCTCCACCTAGGGGCCTCTGACCCCAGCGAACTACCCAGGGGTCCACCTCTCTTCCTGGACTTGCAGTAGAGTCCCGAGGGTGCCCCATGGCCCTCCACCTAGGGCCCTCTGACCCCAGCAAGCTACCCAGGGCTCCAACTCTCTCCCTGGACTTGCAGTATAGGCCCCAGGGTGCCCCCTGGTCCTCCACCTAGGGGCCTCTGACCCTAGCAAACTACCCAGGGGTCCACCTCTCTCCCTGGACTTGCAGTAGAGGCCCCAGGGTGCCCCATGGCCCTCCCCCTAGGGGCCTCTGACACCAGCAAGATTCCCAGTGGTCCACCTCTCTCCCTAGACTTGCAGTAGAGGCCCCAGGGTGACCCTTGGCCCTCCACCTAGGGGTCTCTGACCCCAGCAAGCTACCCAGGGCTCCAACTCTCTCCCTGGACTTGCAGTATAGGCCTCAGGGTGCCCCCTTGTCCTCCACCTAGGGGCCCCTGACCCAAGCAAGCTGCCCAGGGGTCCACCTCTCTCCCTGGAAGTGCAATAGAGGCCCCAGGGTGCCCCTTGGTCCTCCACCTAGGGGCCTCTGACACTAGCAAACTACCCAGGGGTCCACCTCTCTCCCTGGACTTGAAGTAGAGGCCCCAGGGTGCCCCTTGGCCCTCCACCTAGGGGCCTCTGTCCCCAGATAGCTACCCAGGGGTCCACCTCTCTCCCTAGACTTGCAGACTAGGCCCCAGGGTGACCCTTGGCCCTCCACCTAGGGGTTTCTGAACCCAGCAAGCTGCCCAGGTGCCTGCCTATATCCCTGGACTTGCAGTAGAGTCCCCAGGGTGCCCCATGGCCCTCCACCTAGGGCCCTCTGACCCCAGCAAGCTACCCAGGGGTCCACATCTCTCCCTGGACTTGCAGTATAGGCCACAGGGTGCCCCCTTGCCCTCCACCTAGGGGCCTCTGACCCCAGCAAGCTACCCAGGGCTCCACTTCTCTCCCTCGACTTGCAGTAGAGGCCCCAGGGTGCCCCCTTGCCCTCCACCTAGGGGCCTCCGAACGCAGCAAACTACCCAGGGGACCAGCTCTCTCCCTGGACTTGCAATAGAGGCCCCAGGGTGCCCTCTTGCCCTCCACCCAAGGGCTACTGACCCCAGCAAGCTACCCAGGGCTCCACCTCTCTCCCTGGACTTGTAGTAGAGGCCCTAGGCTGCCCTCTGGCCCTCCACCTAGGGGCCTCTGACCCCAGCAAGCTACCCAGGGCTCCACCTCTCTCCCTGGACTTGCAGTAGAGGCCCCAGGGTGCCCATTGGCCCTCCACCTAGGGCTCTCTGACCCCAGCAAGCTACCGAGGGGTCCACCTCTCTCCTTGGACTTGCAATAGAGGCCCCAGGGTGCCCCCTGACCCTCCACCTAGGGGCCTCTGACCCCAGCAAGCTACCCAGGGGTCCACCTCTCTCCCTGGACTTGCAGTATAGGCCCCAGGGTGCCCTCTGGCCCTCCAACTAGGGGCCTTTGACCCCAGCAAGCTACCCAGGGGTCCACCTCTCTCCTTGGACTTGCAGTATAGGCCCCAGGGTGCCCCCTGACCCTCTACCTAGGGGCCTCTGACCCCAGCAAGCTACCCTGGAGTCCACCTCTCTTCCTGGACTTGCAGTAGAGGCCCCAGGGTGCCCCTTGGCCCTCCATCTAGGGGCCTCTGACCCCAGCAAGCTACCGAGGGGTCCACCTCTCTCCCTGGACATGCAGTAGAGGCCCTAGGGTGCCCCGTGGCCCTCCACCTAGGGGCTTCTGACCCCAGCAAGCTACCCAGGGGTCCACATCTCTCTTTGGACTTGCAGTGGAGGTCCCTGGGTGTCCCCTGGCCCTCCACCTAGGGGCCTCTGACCCTAGCAAGCTACCCGGGGGTCCAGCTCACTCCCTGGACTTGCAATAGAGGCCCCAGTGTGCCCCCTTGCCCTCCACCCAGGGGCTACTGACCCCAGCAAGCTACTCAGGGCTCCAACTCTCTCCCTGGACTTGTAGTAGAGGCCCTAGGCTGCCCTCTGGCCCTCCACCTAGGGGCCTCTGACCCCAGCAAGCTACCCAAGGCTTCACCTCTCTCCCTGGACTTGCAGAAGAGGCCCCAGGGTGCCCTTTGGCCCTCCACCTAGGGGCCTCTGACCCCAGCAAGCTACCAAGGGGTCCACCTCTCTCCCTGGACTTGCAGTAGAGGCCCCAGGGTGCCTCTTGGCCCTCCACCTAGGGGCCTCTGACCCCAGCAAGCTACCCAGAGGTCCACATCTCTCCCTGGACTTGCAGTAGAGGCCCCAGGGTACCCCATGGCCCTCCACCTAGGGGCCTCTGTACCCAGCAAGCTACCCAGGGGTCCAGCTCTCTCCCTGGACTTGCAATAGAGGCGCCAGGGTGCCCCCTTGCCCTCCACCCAGGGGCTACTGACCCCAGCAAGCTACCCAGGGCTCCACCTCTCCCTGGACTTGTAGTAGAGGCCCTAGGCTGCCCTCTGGCCCTCCACCTAGGGGCCTCTGACCCCAGAAAGCTACCCAGGGGTCCACCTCTCTCCCTAGACTTGCAGACTAGGCCCCAGGGTGCCCCTTGGCCCTCCACCTAGGGGCTTCTGACCCCAGCAAGCTGCCCAGGGGCCTGCCTATCTCCCTGGACTTGCAGTAGAGTCCCCAGAGTGCCCCATGGCGCTCCACCTTGGGCCCTCTGACCCCAGCAAGCTACCCAGGGCTCCAACTCTCTCCCTGGACTTGCAGTATAGGCCCCAGGGTGCCCCCTGGTCCTTCACCTAGGGGCCCCTGACCCAAGCAAGCTGCCCAGAGGTCCACCTCTCTCCCTGGACTTGCAATAGAGGCCCCAGGGTGCCCCCTGGCCCTCCCCCTAGGGGCCTCTGACACCAGCAAGCTTCCTAGGGCTCCAACTCTCTCCCTGGACTTGCAGTATAGGCCCCAGGGTGCCCCCTGGTCCTCCACCTAGGGGCCCCTGACCCAAGCAAGCTGCCCAGGGGTCCACCTCTCTCCCTGGACTTGCAATAGAGGCCCCAGGGTGCCCCTTGGCCCTCCACCTAGGGGCCTCTGACCCCAGCAAGCTACCCAGGGGTCCACCTCTCTCCCTAGACTTGCAGACTAGGCCCCAGGGTGACCCTTGGCCCTCCACCTAGGGGCCTCTGACCCCAGCAAGCTACCCAGGGGCCTACCTATCTCCCTGATCTTGCAGTAGAGTCCCCATGGTGCCCCATGACCCTCCACCTAGGGCCCTCTGACCCCAGCAAGCTACCCAGGGCTCCAACTCTCTCCCTGGACTAGCAGTATAGGCCCCAGGGCGCCCCCTGGTCCTTCACCTAGGGGCCCCTGACCCAAGCAAGCTGCCCAGATGTCCACCTCTCTCCCTGGACTTGCAATAGAGGCCCCAGGGTGCCCCCTGGCCCTCCCCCTAGGGGCCTCTGACCCCAGCAAGCTACCCAGGGGTCCACCTCTCTCCCTGGACTTTTAGTAGAAGCTCCGGGGTGCCCCCTGGCCCTCCACCTAGGGGCCTCTGACCCCAGCAAACTACCCAGGGGTTCACCTCTCTTCCTTGACTTGCAGTAGAGGCCCTACGGTGCCCCCTGGCCCTCCCCTTAGGGGCCTCTGACACCAGCAAGCTTTCCCAGTGGTCCACCTCTCTCTCTGGACTTGCAATAGAGGCCCCAGGGTGCCCCCTGGCCCTCCCCCTAGGGGCCTCTGACACCAGCAAGCTTCCCAGTGGTCCACCTCACTCCCTGAACTTGCAATAGAGGCCCCAGGGTGACCCTTGGCCCTCCACCTAGGGACCTCTGACCCCAGCAAGCTACCCAGGGGCCTACCTATCTCCCTGGACTTGCAGTAGAGTCCCCTGGGTGTCCCCTGGCCCTCCACCTAGGGGCCTCTGACCCTAGCAAGCTACCCGGGGGTCCAGCTCACTCCCTGGACTTGCAATAGAGGCCCCAGGGTGCCCCCTTGCCCTCCACCCAGGGGCTACTGACCCAGCAAGCTACTCAGCAAGCTACTCAGGGCTCCAACTCTCTCCCTGGACTTGTAGTAGAGGCCCTAGGCTGCCCTCTGGCCCTCCACCTAGGGGCCTCTGACCCCAGCAAGCTACCCAAGGCTTCACCTCTCTCCCTGGACTTGCAGAAGAGGCCCCAGGGTGCCCTTTGGCCCTCCACCTAGGGGCCTCTGACCCCAGCAAGCTACCGAGGGGTCCACCTCTCTCCCTGGACTTGCAGTAGAGGCCCCAGGGTGCCTCTTTGCCCTCCACCTAGGGGCCTCTGACCCCAGCAAGCTACCCAGAGGTCCACATCTCTCCCTGGACTTGCAGTAGAGGCCCCAGGGTACCCCATGGCCCTCCACCTAGGGGCCTCTGAACCCAGCAAGCTACCCAGGGGTCCAGCTCTCTCCCTGGACTTGCAATAGAGGCGCCAGGGTGCCCGCTTGCCCTCCACCCAGGGGCTACTGACCCCAGCAAGCTACCCAGGGCTCCACCTCTCTCCCTGGACTTGTAGTAGAGGCCCTAGGCTGCCCTCTGGCCCTACACCTAGGGGCCTCTGACCCCAGAAAGCTACCCAGGGGTCCACCTACTCCCTAGACTTGCAGACTAGGCCCCAGGGTGCCCCTTGGCCCTCCACCTAGGGGCCTCTGACCCCAGCAAGCTGCCCATGGGCCTGCCTATCTCCCTGGACTTGCAGTAGAGTCCCCAGGGTGCCCCATGGCCCTCCACCTTGGGCCCTCTGACCCCAGCAAGCTACCCAGGGCTCCAACTCTCTCCCTGGACTTGCAGTATAGGCCCCAGGGTGCCCCCTGGCCCTCCACCTAGGGGCCTCTGAGTCCAGCAAGCTACCCAGGGGTCCACATATCTCCCTGGACTTGCAGTAGAGGCCCCAGGGTACCACGTGGCCCTCCACCTAGGGGCCTCTGAACCCAGCAAGCTACCCAGGGGTCCAACTCTCTCCCTGGACTAGCAGTATAGGCCACAGGGTGCCCCCTGGTCCTCCACCTAGGGGCCCCTGACCCAAGCAAGCTGCCCAGAGGACCACCTCTCTCCCTGGACTTGCAATAGAGGCCCCAGGGTGCCCCCTGGCCCTCCACCTAGGGGCCTCTGACCCCAGCAAGCTACCCAGGGGTCCACCTCTCTCCCTGGACTTATAGTAGAGTTTCCAGGGTGCCCCCTGGCCCTCCACCTAGGGGCGTCTGAGTCCAGCAAGCTACCCAGGGGTCCACATCTCTCCCTGGACTTGCAGTAGAGGCCCCAGGGTACCCCCTGGCCCTCCAACTAGGGGCCTCTGACCCCAGCAAGCTACCCAGGGGTCCACCTCTCTCTTTGGACTTGCAGTATAGGCCCCAGGGTGCCCCCTGGCCCTCCACCTAGGGGCATCTGACCCCAGCAAGCTACCCAGGGGTCCACCTCTCTCCCTGGACTTGCAGTATAGGACCCAGGGTGCCTTCTGGCCCTCCAACTAGGGGCATCTAACACCAGCAAGCTACCCAGGGGTCCACCTCTCTCCCTGGACTTCCAGTATAGGCCCCAGGGTGCCCTCTGGCCCTCCACCTAGGGGCATCTGACACCAGCAAGCTACCCAGGGGTCCACCTCTCTCCCTGGACTTGCAGTATAGGCCCCAGTGTGCCCTCTGGCCCTCCACCTAGGGGCCTCTGACCCCAGCAAGCTACCCTGGAGTCCACCTCTCTTCCTGGACTTGCAGTAGAGGCCCCAGGGTGCCCCTTGGCCCTCCATCTAGGGGCCTCTGACCCCAGCAAGCTACCGAGGGGTCCACCTCTCTTCCTGGACATGCAGTAGAGGCCCAAGGGTGCCCCGTGGCCCTCCACCTAGGGGCTTCTGACCCCAGCAAGCTACCCAGGGGTCCACATCTCTCTTTGGACTTGCAGTGGAGGCCCCTGGGTGTCCCCTGGCCCTCCACCTAGGGGCCTCTGACCCTAGCAAGCTACCCGGGGGTCCAGCTCACTCCCTGGACTTGCAATAGAGGCCCCAGGGTGCCCCCTTGCCCTCCACCCAGGGGCTACTGACCCAGCAAGCTACTCAGGGCTCCATCTCTCTCCCTGGACTTGTAGTAGAGGCCCTAGGCTGCCCTCTGGCCCTCCACCTAGGGGCCTCTGACCCCAGCAAGCTACCCAAGGCTTCACCTCTCTCCCTGGACTTGCAGAAGAGGCCCCAGGGTGCCCTTTGGCCCTCCACCTAGAAGCCTCTGACCCCAGCAAGCTACCGAGCGGTCCACCTCTCTCCCTGGACTTGCAGTAGAGGCCCCAGGGTGCCTCTTTGCCCTCCACCTAGGGGCCTCTGACCCCAGCAAGCTACCCAGAGGTCCACATCTCTCCCTGGACTTGCAGTAGAGGCCCCAGGGTACCCCATGGCCCTCCACCTAGGGGCCTCTGAACCCAGCAAGCTACCCAGGGGTCCAGCTCTCTCCCTGGACTTGCAATAGAGGCGCCAGGGTGCCCGCTTGCCCTCCACCCAGGGGCTACTGACCCCAGCAAGCTACCCAGGGCTCCACCTCTCTCCCTGGACTTGTAGTAGAGGCCCTAGGCTGCCCTCTGGCCCTCCACCTAGGGGCCTCTGACCCCAGAAAGCTACCCAGGGGTCCACCTACTCCCTAGACTTGCAGACTAGGCCCCAGGGTGCCCCTTGGCCCTCCACCTAGGGGCTTCTGACCCCAGCAAGCTGCCCAGGGGCCTGCCTATCTCCCTGGACTTGCAGTAGAGTCCCCAGGGTGCCCCCTGGTCCTTCACCTAGGGGCCCCTTACCCAAGCAAGCTGCCCAGAGGTCCACCTCTCTCCCTGGACTTGCAATAGAGGCCCCAGGGTGCCCCCTGGCCCTCCCCCTAGGGGCCTCTGACACCAGCAAGCTTCCTAGGGCCCCAACTCTCTCCCTGGACTTGCAGTATAGGCCCCAGGGTGCCCCCTGGTCCTCCACCTAGGGGCCCCTGACACAAGCAAGCTGCCCAGGGGTCCACCTCTCTCCCTGGACTTGCAATAGAGGCCCCAGGGTGCCCCTTGGCCCTCCACCTAGGGGCCTCTGACCCCAGAAAGCTACCCAGGGGTCCACCTCTCTCCCTAGACTTGCAGACTAGTCCCAGGGTGACCCTTGGCCCTCCACCTAGGGGCCTCTGACCCCAGCAAGCTACCCAGGGGCCTACCTATCTCCCTGATCTTGCAGTAGAGTCCCCATGGTGCCCCATGGCCCTCCACCTAGGGCCCTCTGACCCCAGCAAGCTACCCAGGGCTCCAACTCTCTCCCTGGACTAGCAGTATAGGCCCCAGGGTGCCCCCTGGTCCTCCACCTAAGGGCCCCTGACCCAACCAAGCTGCCCAGATGTCCACCTCTCTCCCTGGACTTGCAATAGAGGCCCCAGGGTGCCCCCTGGCCCTCCCCCTAGGGGCCTCTGACCCCAGCAAGCTACCCAGGGGTCCACCTCTCTCCCTGGACTTTTAGTAGAGGCCCCGGGGTGCCCCCTGGCCCTCCACCTAGGGGCCTCTGACCCCAGCAAACTACCCAGGGGTCCACCTCTCTTCCTTGACTTGCAGTAGAGGCCCTACGGTGCCCCCTGGCCCTCCCCCTAGGGGCCTCTGACACCAGCAAGCTACCCAGGGGTCCACCTCTCTCCCTGGACTTGCAGTATAGGCCCCAGGGTGCCCTCTGGCCCTCCACCTAGGGGCATCTGACACCAGCAAGCTACCCAGGGGTCCACCTCTCTCCCTGGACTTGCAGTAGAGGCCCCAGGGTACCCCATGGCTCTCCACCTAGGGGCCTCTGAACCCAGCAAGCTACCCAGGGGTCCAGCTCTCTCCCTGGACTTGCAATAGAGGCCCCAGGGTGCCCCCTTGCCCTCCACCCAGGGGCTACTGACCCCAGCAAGCTACCCAGGGCTCCACCTCTCTCCCATGACTTGTAGTAGAGGCCCTAGGCTGCCCTCTGGCCCTCCACCTAGGGGCCTCTGACCCCAGAAAGCTACCCAGGGGTCCACCTCTCTCCCTAGACTTGCAGACTAGGCCCCATGGTGACCCTTGGCCCTCCACCTAGGGGCCTCTGACCCCAGCAAGCTACCCAGGGCTCCACCTCTCTCCCTGGACTTGTACTAGAGGCCCTAGGCTGCCCTCTGGCCCTCCACCTAGGGGCCTCTGACCCCAGCAAGCTACCCAGGGCTCCACCTCTCTCCCTGGACTTGTAGTAGAGGCCCTAGGCTGCCCACTGGCCCTCCACCTAGGGACCTCTGACCCTAGCAAGCTACCCAGGGCTCCACCTCTCTCCCTGGACTTGCAGTAGAGGCCCCAGGGTGCCCATTTGCCCTCCACCCAGGGGTCTCTGACCCCAGCAAGTTACCGAGGGGTCCACCTCTCTCCCTGGACTTGCATTAGAGGCCCCAGGGTGCCCCGTAAACCTCCACCTAGGGGCCTCTGACCCCAGCAAGCTACCCAGGGGTCCACATCTCTCCCTTGTCTTGCAGTAGACGCCGCTGAATGCCCCCTGGCCCTCCACCTAGGGGCCTCTGACCCCAGCAAGCTACCCAGGGGTCCACCTCTCTCCCTGGACTTTTAGTAGAGGCCCCAGGGTGCCCCTGGCCCTCCACCTAGGGGCCTCTGACCCCAGCACCTTGTAGTAGAGGCCCTAGGCTGCCCTCTGGCCCTCCACCTAGGGGCCTCTGACCCCAGCAAGCTACCGAGAGGTCCACCTGTCTCCCTGGACTTGCAGTAGACGCCCCTGGGTGCCCCCTGGCCCTCCACCTAGGGGCCTCTGATCCCAGCAAGCTACCCAGGGCTCCACCTCTCTCCCTGGACTTATAGTAGAGGCCCCAGGGTGCCCCCTGGCCCTCCACCTAGGGGCCTCAGACCCCAGCAAACTACCCAGGGGTCCACCTCTCTTCCTGGACTTGCAGTAAAGTCCCCAGGGTGACCCTTGGCCCTCCACCTAGGGGTCTCTGACCCCAGCAAGCTACCCAGGGGTCCACATCTCTCCCTGGACTTGCAGTAGAGGCCCCAGGGTACCCCCTGGCCCTCCAACTAGGGGCCTCTGACCCCAGCAAGCTACCCAGGGGTCCACCTCTCTCTTTGGACTTGCAGTATAGGCCCCAGGGTGCCCCCTGGCCCTCCACCTAGGGGCATCTGACCCCAGCAAGCTACCCAGGGGTCCACCTCTCTCCCTGGACTTGCAGTATAGGACCCAGGGTGCCCCCTGGCCCTCCAACTAGGGGCATCTAACACCAGCAAGCTACCCAGGGGTCCACCTCTCACCCTGGACTTGCAGTATAGGCCCCAGGGTGCCCTCTGGCCCTCCACCTAGGGGCATCTGACACCAGCAAGCTACCCAGGGGTCCACCTCTCTTCCTGGACTTGCAGTATAGGCCCCTGTGTGCCCTCTGGCCCTCCACCTAGGGGCCTCTGACCCCAGCAAGCTACCCAGAGGTCCACATCTCTCCCTGGACTTGCAGTAGAGGCCCCAGGGTACCCCATGGCTCTCCACCTAGGGGCCTCTGAACCCAGCAAGCTACCCAGGGGTCCAGCTCTCTCCCTGGACTTGCAATAGAGGCCCCAGGGTGCCCCCCTGCCCTCCACCCAGGGGCTACTGACCCCAGCAAGCTACCCAGGGGCCTACCTATCTCCCTGGACTTGCAGTTGAGTCCCCAGGGTGCCCCATGACCCTCCACCCAGGGCCCTCTGACCCCAGCAAGCTACCCTGGGCTCCAACTCTCTCCCTGGACTTGCAGTATAGGCCCCAGGGTACCCATTTGCTCTCCAACTATGGGTCTCTGACCCCAGCAAGTTACCGAGGGGTCCACCTCTCTCCCTGGACTTGCATTAGAGGCCCCAGGGTGCCCCGTAAACCTCCACCTAGGGGCCTCTGACCCCAGCAAGCTACCCAGGGGTCCACATCTCTCCCTTGTCTTGCAGTAGACGCCGCTGAATGCCCCCTGGCCCTCCACCTAGGGGCCTCTGACCCCAGCAAACTACCCAGGGGTCCACCTCTCTTCCTGGACTTGCAGTAGAGGCCCTACGGTGCCCCCAGGCCCTCCCCCTAGGGGCCTCTGACACCAGCAAGCTTCCCAGTGGTCCACCTCTCTCCCTAGACTTTCAGTAGAGGCCCCAGGGTGACCCTTGGCCCTCCACCTAGGGGCCTCTGACCCCAGCAAGCTACCCAGGGGCCTACCTATCTCCCTGGACTTGCAGTTGAGTCCCCAGGGTGCCCCATGACCCTCCACCCAGGGCCCTCTGACCCCAGCAAGCTACCCTGGGCTCCAACTCTCTCCCTGGACTTGCAGTATAGGCCCCAGGGTGCCCCCTGGTCCTCCACCTAGGGGCCCCTGACCCAAGCAAGCTGCCCAGGGGTCCACCTCTCTCCCTGGACTTGCAATAGAGGCCCCTGGGTGCCCCCTGGCCCTCCCCCTAGGGGCCTCTGACACCTGCAAGCTTCCCAGTGGTCCACATCTCTCCCTAGACTTGCAGTAGAGGCCCCAGGGTGACTCTTGGCCCTCCACCTAGGGGCCTCTGACCCCAGCAAGCTACCCAGGGGCCTACCTATCTCCCTGGACTTGCAGTAGAGTTCCCAGGGTGCCCAATGGCCCTCCAACTAGGGCCCTCTGACCCAAGCAAGCTGCCCAGGGGTCCACCTCTCTCCCTGGACTTGCAAGAGAGGCCCCAGGGTGGCCCTTGGCCCTCCACCTAGGGGCCTCTGACCCCAGAAAGCTACCCAGGGGTCCACCTCTCTCCCTAGACTTGCAGACTAGGCCCCAGGGTGACCCTTGGCCCTCCACCTAGGGGCCTCTGACCCCAGCAAGCTGCCCAGGGGCCTGCCTATCTCCCTGGACTTGCAGTAGAGTCCCCAGGGTGCCCCTTGGCCCTCCACGTAGGGCCTCTGACCCCAGCAAGCTACGCAGGGGTCCACCTCTCTCCCTGGACTTGCAGTATAGGCCACAGGGTGCCCCCTTGCCCTCCACCTAGGGGCCTCTGACCCCAGCAAGCTACCCAGGGCTCAACTTCTCTCCCTGGACTTGCAGTAGAGGCCGAAGGGTGCCCCCTTGCCCTCCACGCAGGGACTACTGACCCCAGCAAGCTACCCAGGGCTCCACCTCTCTCCCTGGACTTGCAGTAGAGGCCCCAGGGTACCCCGTGGCCCTCCTCCTAGGGGCCTCTGAGTCCAGCAAGCTACCCAGGGGTCCACCTCTCTCCCTGGACTTGCAGTGGAGGCGCGAGGGTACCCCGTGGCCCTCCACCTAGGGGCCTCTGAACCCAGCAAGCTACCCAGGGGTCCAGCTCTCTCCCTGGACTTGCAGTATAGACCCCAGGGTGCCCCCTGGTCCTCCACCTAGGGGCCCCTGACCCAAGAAAGCTGCCCAGGGGTCCACCTCTCTCCCTGGACTTGTAGTAGAGGCCCTAGGCTGCCCTCTGGCCCTCCACATAGGGGCCTCTGACCCCAGCAAGCTACCGAGAGGTCCACCTGTCTCCCTGGACTTGCAGTATAGACCCCAGGGTGCCCCCTGGTCCTCCACCTAGGGGCCCCTGACCCAAGAAAGCTGCCCAGGGGTCCACCTCTCTCCCTGGACTTGTAGTAGAGGCCCTAGGCTGCCCTCTGGCCCTCCACCTAGGGGCCTCTGACCCCAGCAAGCTACCGAGAGGTCCACCTGTCTCCCTGGACTTGCAATAGAGGCCCCAGGTGCCCCCTGACCCTCCACCTAGGGGCCTCTGACCCCAGCAAGCTACCCAGGGGTCCACATCTCTACCTGGACTTGCAGTAGACGCCCCTGGGTGCCCCCTGGCCCTCCACATAGGGGCCTCTGATCCCAGCAAGCTACCCAGGGCTCCACCTTTCTCCCTGGACTTATAGTAGAGGCCCCAGGGTGCCCCCTGGCCCTCCACCTAGGGGCCTCAGACCCCAGCAAACTACCCAGGGGTCCACCTCTCTTCCTGGACTTGCAGTAGAGTCCCCAGGGTGACCCTTGGCCCTCCACCTAGGGGTCTCTGACCCCAGCAAGCTACCCAGGGTCCTACCTAACTCCCTGGACTCGCAGTAGAGTCCCAAGGGTGCCCCATGGCCCTCCACCTAGGGGCCTCTGACCCCAGCAAGTTACCCAGGGCTCCAACTCTCTCCCTGGACTTGCAGTATAGGCCTCAGGGTGCCCCCTTGTCCTCCACCTAGGGGCCCCTGACCCAAGCAAGCTGCCCAGGGGTCCACCTCTCTCCCTGGACTTGCAATAGAGGCCCCAGGGTGCCCCTTGGCCCTCCACCTAGGGGCCTCTGACCCCAGAAAGCTACCCAGGGGTCCACATCTCTCCCTGGACTTGCAGTAGAGGCCCCAGGGTGACCCTTGGCCCTCCACCTAGGGACCTCTGACACCAGCAAGCTACCCAGGGGCCTACCTATCTCCCTGGACTTGCAGTAGAGTCCCCAGGGTGCCCCATGGCCCTCCACCTTGGGCCCTCTGACCCCAGCAAGCTACCCAGGGCTCCAACTCTCTCCCTGGACTTGCAGTATAGGCCCCAGGGTGCCCCCTGGTCCTCCACCTAGGAGCCCCTGACCCAAGCAAGCTGCCCAGGGGTCCACCTCTCACCCTGGACTTGCAATAGAGGCCCCAGGGTGCCCCTTGGCCCTCCACCTAGGGGCCTCTGACCCCAGAAAGCTACCCAGGGGTCCACCTCTCTCCCTAGACTTGCAGACTAGGCCCCAGGGTGACCCTTGGCTCTCCACCTAGGGGCCTCTGACCCCAGCAAGCTACCCAGGGGTCCACCTCTCTCCCTGGACTTGCAGTAGAGTCCCCAGGGTGCCCCATGGCCCTCCACCTAGGGCCCTCTGACCCCAGCAAGCTACCCAGGGGTCCACATATTTCCCTGGACTTGCAGTATAGGCCTGGGGTGCCCCCTTGCCCTCCACCTAGGGGCCTCTGACACCAGCAAGCTACCCAGGGCTCCACTTCTCTCCCTGGACTTGCAGTAGAGGCCCCAGGGTGCCCCCTTGCCCTCCACCCAGGGGCTACTGACCCCAGCAAGCTACCTAGGGCTCCACCTCTCTCCCTGGACTTGCAGTAGAGGCCCCAGGGTACCCCGTGGCTCTCCACCTAGGGGCCTCTGAGTCCAGCAAGCTACCCAGGGGTCCACCTCTCTCCCTGGACTTGCAGTAGAGGCCCCAGGGTGACCCTTGGCCCTCCACCTAGGGACCTCTGACCCCAGCAAGCTACCCAGGGGCCTACCTATCTCCCTGGACTTGCAGTAGAGTCCCCAGGGTGCCCCATGGCCCTCAACCTTGGGCCCTCTGACCCCAGCAAGCTACCCAGGGCTCCAACTCTCTCCCTGGACTTGCAGTATAGGCCCCAGGGTGCCCCCTGGTCCTCCACCTAGGAGCCCCTGACCCAAGCAAGCTGCCCAGGGGTCCACCTCTCTCCCTGGACTTGCAATAGAGGCCCCAGGGTGCCCCTTGGCCCTCCACCTAGGGGCCTCTGACCCCAGAAAGCTACCCAGGGGTCCACCTCTCTCCCTAGACTTGCAGACTAGGCCCCAGGGTGACCCTTGGCCCTCCACCTAGGGGCCTCTGACCCCAGCAAGCTACCCAGGGCTCCACCTCTCTCCCTGGACTTGTAGTAGAGGCCCTAGGCTGCCCTCTGGCCCTCCACCTAGGGGCCTCTGACCCCAGCAAGCTACCCAGGGCTCCACCTCTCTCCCTGGACTTGCAGTCGAGGCCCCAGGTTGACCCTTGCCCTTCACCTAGGGCCCTTTGACCCCAGCAAGCTACCCAGGGGTCCACCTCTCTCCCTGGACTTGCATTATAGGCCACAGGGTGCCCCCTTGCCCTCCACCTAGGGGCCTCTGACCCCAGCAAGCTACCCAGGGCTCCACCTCTCTCCCTGGACTTGCAGTAGAGACCCCAGGGTGCCCCCTTGCCCTCCACCCAGGGGCTACTGGCCCCAGCAAGCTACCCAGGGCTCCACCTCTCTCCCTGGACTTGCAGTAGAGGCCCCAGGGTACCCCGTGGCCCTCCAACTAGGGCCCTTTGACCCCAGCAAGCTACCCAGGGGTCCACCTCTCTCCCTGGACTTGCAGTATAGGCCACAGGGTGCCCCCTTGCCCTCCACCTAGGGGCCTCTGACCCCAGCAAGCTACCCAGGGCTCCACCTCTCTCCCTGGACTTGCAGTAGAGACCCCAGGGTACCCCGTGGCCCTCCACCTAGGGGCCTGACCCCAGCAAGCTACCCAGGGGTCCAGCTTTCTCCCTGGACTTGCAATAGAGGCCCCAGGGTGCCCCCTGGCCCTCCACCTAGGGGCCTCTGAGTCCAGCAAGCTACCCAGGGGTCCACATCTCTCCCTGGACTTGCAATAGAGGCCCCAGGGTACCCCGTGGCCCTCCACCTAGGGGCCTCTGAGTCCAGCAAGCTACCCAGGGGTCCAACTCTCTCCCTGGACTAGTAGTATAGGCCCCAGGGTGCCCCTGGTCCTCCACCTAGGGGCCCCTGACCCAAGCAAGCTGCCCAGAGGTCCACCTCTCTCCCTGGACTTGCAATAGAGGCCCCAGGGTGCCCCCTGGCCCTCCACCTAGGGGCCTCTGACCCCAGCAAGCTACCCAGGGGTCCACCTCTCTCCCTGGACTTATAGTAGAGTTTCCAGGGTGCCCCCTGGCCCTCCACCTAGGGGCCTCTGAGTCCAGCAAGCTACCCAGGGGTCCACATCTCTCCCTGGACTTGCAGTAGAGGCCCCAGGGTACCCCCTGGCCCTCCAACTAGGGGCCTCTGTCCCCAGCAAGCTACCCAGGGGTCCACCTCTCTCTTTGGACTTGCAATATAGGCCCCAGGGTGCCCCTTGGCCCTCCACCTAGGAGCATCTGACCCCAGCAAGCTACTCAGGGGTCCACCTCTCTCCCTGGACTTGCAGTATAGGACCCAGGGTGCCCCCTAGCCCTCCAACTAGGGGCATCTAACACCAGCAAGCTACCCAGGGGTCCACCTCTCTCCCTGGACTTGCAGTATAGGCCCCAGGGTGCCCTCTGGCCCTCCACCTAGGGGCATCTGACACCAGCAAGCTACCCAGGGGTCCACCTCTCTCCCTGGACTTGCAGTAGAGGCCCCAGGGTACCCCATGGCTCTCCACCTAGGGGCCTCTGAACCCAGCAAGCTACCCAGGGGTCCAGCTCTCTCCCTGGACTTGCAATAGAGGCCCCAGGGTGCCCCCTTGCCCTCCACCCAGGGGCTACTGACCCCAGCAAGCTACCCAGGGCTCCACCTCTCTCCCATGACTTGTAGTAGAGGCCCTAGGCTGCCCTCTGGCCCTCCACCTAGGGGCCTCTGACCCCAGAAAGCTACCCAGGGGTCCACCTCTCTCCCTAGACTTGCAGACTAGGCCCCATGGTGACCCTTGGCCCTCCACCTAGGGGCCTCTGACCCCAGCAAGCTACCCAGGGCTCCACCTCTCTCCCTGGACTTGTACTAGAGGCCCTAGGCTGCCCTCTGGCCCTCCACCTAGGGGCCTCTGACCCCAGCAAGCTACCCAGGGCTCCACCTCTCTCCCTGGACTTGTAGTAGAGGCCCTAGGCTGCCCACTGGCCCTCCACCTAGGGACCTCTGACCCTAGCAAGCTACCCAGGGCTCCACCTCTCTCCCTGGACTTGCAGTAGAGGCCCCAGGGTGCCCATTTGCCCTCCACCCAGGGGTCTCTGACCCCAGCAAGTTACCGAGGGGTCCACCTCTCTCCCTGGACTTGCATTAGAGGCCCCAGGGTGCCCCGTAAACCTCCACCTAGGGGCCTCTGACCCCAGCAAGCTACCCAGGGGTCCACATCTCTCCCTTGTCTTGCAGTAGACGCCGCTGAATGCCCCCTGGCCCTCCACCTAGGGGCCTCTGACCCCAGCAAGCTACCCAGGGGTCCACCTCTCTCCCTGGACTTTTAGTAGAGGCCCCAGGGTGCCCCTGGCCCTCCACCTAGGGGCCTCTGACCCCAGCACCTTGTAGTAGAGGCCCTAGGCTGCCCTCTGGCCCTCCACCTAGGGGCCTCTGACCCCAGCAAGCTACCGAGAGGTCCACCTGTCTCCCTGGACTTGCAGTAGACGCCCCTGGGTGCCCCCTGGCCCTCCACCTAGGGGCCTCTGATCCCAGCAAGCTACCCAGGGCTCCACCTCTCTCCCTGGACTTATAGTAGAGGCCCCAGGGTGCCCCCTGGCCCTCCACCTAGGGGCCTCAGACCCCAGCAAACTACCCAGGGGTCCACCTCTCTTCCTGGACTTGCAGTAAAGTCCCCAGGGTGACCCTTGGCCCTCCACCTAGGGGTCTCTGACCCCAGCAAGCTACCCAGGGGTCCACATCTCTCCCTGGACTTGCAGTAGAGGCCCCAGGGTACCCCCTGGCCCTCCAACTAGGGGCCTCTGACCCCAGCAAGCTACCCAGGGGTCCACCTCTCTCTTTGGACTTGCAGTATAGGCCCCAGGGTGCCCCCTGGCCCTCCACCTAGGGGCATCTGACCCCAGCAAGCTACCCAGGGGTCCACCTCTCTCCCTGGACTTGCAGTATAGGACCCAGGGTGCCCCCTGGCCCTCCAACTAGGGGCATCTAACACCAGCAAGCTACCCAGGGGTCCACCTCTCACCCTGGACTTGCAGTATAGGCCCCAGGGTGCCCTCTGGCCCTCCACCTAGGGGCATCTGACACCAGCAAGCTACCCAGGGGTCCACCTCTCTTCCTGGACTTGCAGTATAGGCCCCTGTGTGCCCTCTGGCCCTCCACCTAGGGGCCTCTGACCCCAGCAAGCTACCCAGAGGTCCACATCTCTCCCTGGACTTGCAGTAGAGGCCCCAGGGTACCCCATGGCTCTCCACCTAGGGGCCTCTGAACCCAGCAAGCTACCCAGGGGTCCAGCTCTCTCCCTGGACTTGCAATAGAGGCCCCAGGGTGCCCCCCTGCCCTCCACCCAGGGGCTACTGACCCCAGCAAGCTACCCAGGGGCCTACCTATCTCCCTGGACTTGCAGTTGAGTCCCCAGGGTGCCCCATGACCCTCCACCCAGGGCCCTCTGACCCCAGCAAGCTACCCTGGGCTCCAACTCTCTCCCTGGACTTGCAGTATAGGCCCCAGGGTACCCATTTGCTCTCCAACTATGGGTCTCTGACCCCAGCAAGTTACCGAGGGGTCCACCTCTCTCCCTGGACTTGCATTAGAGGCCCCAGGGTGCCCCGTAAACCTCCACCTAGGGGCCTCTGACCCCAGCAAGCTACCCAGGGGTCCACATCTCTCCCTTGTCTTGCAGTAGACGCCGCTGAATGCCCCCTGGCCCTCCACCTAGGGGCCTCTGACCCCAGCAAACTACCCAGGGGTCCACCTCTCTTCCTGGACTTGCAGTAGAGGCCCTACGGTGCCCCCAGGCCCTCCCCCTAGGGGCCTCTGACACCAGCAAGCTTCCCAGTGGTCCACCTCTCTCCCTAGACTTTCAGTAGAGGCCCCAGGGTGACCCTTGGCCCTCCACCTAGGGGCCTCTGACCCCAGCAAGCTACCCAGGGGCCTACCTATCTCCCTGGACTTGCAGTTGAGTCCCCAGGGTGCCCCATGACCCTCCACCCAGGGCCCTCTGACCCCAGCAAGCTACCCTGGGCTCCAACTCTCTCCCTGGACTTGCAGTATAGGCCCCAGGGTGCCCCCTGGTCCTCCACCTAGGGGCCCCTGACCCAAGCAAGCTGCCCAGGGGTCCACCTCTCTCCCTGGACTTGCAATAGAGGCCCCTGGGTGCCCCCTGGCCCTCCCCCTAGGGGCCTCTGACACCTGCAAGCTTCCCAGTGGTCCACATCTCTCCCTAGACTTGCAGTAGAGGCCCCAGGGTGACTCTTGGCCCTCCACCTAGGGGCCTCTGACCCCAGCAAGCTACCCAGGGGCCTACCTATCTCCCTGGACTTGCAGTAGAGTTCCCAGGGTGCCCAATGGCCCTCCAACTAGGGCCCTCTGACCCAAGCAAGCTGCCCAGGGGTCCACCTCTCTCCCTGGACTTGCAAGAGAGGCCCCAGGGTGGCCCTTGGCCCTCCACCTAGGGGCCTCTGACCCCAGAAAGCTACCCAGGGGTCCACCTCTCTCCCTAGACTTGCAGACTAGGCCCCAGGGTGACCCTTGGCCCTCCACCTAGGGGCCTCTGACCCCAGCAAGCTGCCCAGGGGCCTGCCTATCTCCCTGGACTTGCAGTAGAGTCCCCAGGGTGCCCCTTGGCCCTCCACTTAGGGCCTCTGACCCCAGCAAGCTACGCAGGGGTCCACCTCTCTCCCTGGACTTGCAGTATAGGCCACAGGGTGCCCCCTTGCCCTCCACCTAGGGGCCTCTGACCCCAGCAAGCTACCCAGGGCTCAACTTCTCTCCCTGGACTTGCAGTAGAGGCCGAAGGGTGCCCCCTTGCCCTCCACGCAGGGACTACTGACCCCAGCAAGCTACCCAGGGCTCCACCTCTCTCCCTGGACTTGCAGTAGAGGCCCCAGGGTACCCCGTGGCCCTCCTCCTAGGGGCCTCTGAGTCCAGCAAGCTACCCAGGGGTCCACCTCTCTCCCTGGACTTGCAGTGGAGGCGCGAGGGTACCCTGTGGCCCTCCACCTAGGGGCCTCTGAACCCAGCAAGCTACCCAGGGGTCCAGCTCTCTCCCTGGACTTGCAGTATAGACCCCAGGGTGCCCCCTGGTCCTCCACCTAGGGGCCCCTGACCCAAGAAAGCTGCCCAGGGGTCCACCTCTCTCCCTGGACTTGTAGTAGAGGCCCTAGGCTGCCCTCTGGCCCTCCACATAGGGGCCTCTGACCCCAGCAAGCTACCGAGAGGTCCACCTGTCTCCCTGGACTTGCAGTATAGACCCCAGGGTGCCCCCTGGTCCTCCACCTAGGGGCCCCTGACCCAAGAAAGCTGCCCAGGGGTCCACCTCTCTCCCTGGACTTGTAGTAGAGGCCCTAGGCTGCCCTCTGGCCCTCCACCTAGGGGCCTCTTACCCCAGCAAGCTACCGAGAGGTCCACCTGTCTCCCTGGACTTGCAATAGAGGCCCCAGGGTGCCCCCTGACCCTCCACCTAGGGGCCTCTGACCCCAGCAAGCTACCCAGGGGTCCACATCTCTACCTGGACTTGCAGTAGACGCCCCTGGGTGCCCCCTGGCCCTCCACATAGGGGCCTCTGATCCCAGCAAGCTACCCAGGGCTCCACCTTTCTCCCTGGACTTATAGTAGAGGCCCCAGGGTGCCCCCTGGCCCTCCACCTAGGGGCCTCAGACCCCAGCAAACTACCCAGGGGTCCACCTCTCTTCCTGGACTTGCAGTAGAGTCCCCAGGGTGACCCTTGGCCCTCCACCTAGGGGTCTCTGACCCCAGCAAGCTACCCAGGGTCCTACCTAACTCCCTGGACTCGCAGTAGAGTCCCAAGGGTGCCCCATGGCCCTCCACCTAGGGGCCTCTGACCCCAGCAAGTTACCCAGGGCTCCAACTCTCTCCCTGGACTTGCAGTATAGGCCTCAGGGTGCCCCCTTGTCCTCCACCTAGGGGCCCCTGACCCAAGCAAGCTGCCCAGGGGTCCACCTCTCTCCCTGGACTTGCAATAGAGGCCCCAGGGTGCCCCTTGGCCCTCCACCTAGGGGCCTCTGACCCCAGAAAGCTACCCAGGGGTCCACATCTCTCCCTGGACTTGCAGTAGAGGCCCCAGGGTGACCCTTGGCCCTCCACCTAGGGACCTCTGACACCAGCAAGCTACCCAGGGGCCTACCTATCTCCCTGGACTTGCAGTAGAGTCCCCAGGGTGCCCCATGGCCCTCCACCTTGGGCCCTCTGACCCCAGCAAGCTACCCAGGGCTCCAACTCTCTCCCTGGACTTGCAGTATAGGCCCCAGGGTGCCCCCTGGTCCTCCACCTAGGAGCCCCTGACCCAAGCAAGCTGCCCAGGGGTCCACCTCTCTCCCTGGACTTGCAATAGAGGCCCCAGGGTGCCCCTTGGCCCTCCACCTAGGGGCCTCTGACCCCAGAAAGCTACCCAGGGGTCCACCTCTCTCCCTAGACTTGCAGACTAGGCCCCAGGGTGACCCTTGGCCCTCCACCTAGGGGCCTCTGACCCCAGCAAGCTACCCAGGGGTCCACCTCTCTCCCTGGACTTGCAGTAGAGTCCCCAGGGTGCCCCATGGCCCTCCACCTAGGGCCCTCTGACCCCAGCAAGCTACCCAGGGGTCCACATATTTCCCTGGACTTGCAGTATAGGCCTGGGGTGCCCCCTTGCCCTCCACCTAGGGGCCTCTGACACCAGCAAGCTACCCAGGGCTCCACTTCTCTCCCTGGACTTGCAGTAGAGGCCCCAGGGTGCCCCCTTGCCCTCCACCCAGGGGCTACTGACCCCAGCAAGCTACCTAGGGCTCCACCTCTCTCCCTGGACTTGCAGTAGAGGCCCCAGGGTACCCCGTGGCTCTCCACCTAGGGGCCTCTGAGTCCAGCAAGCTACCCAGGGGTCCACCTCTCTCCCTGGACTTGCAGTAGAGGCCCCAGGGTGACCCTTGGCCCTCCACCTAGGGACCTCTGACCCCAGCAAGCTACCCAGGGGCCTACCTATCTCCCTGGACTTGCAGTAGAGTCCCCAGGGTGCCCCATGGCCCTCAACCTTGGGCCCTCTGACCCCAGCAAGCTACCCAGAGCTCCAACTCTCTCCCTGGACTTGCAGTATAGGCCCCAGGGTGCCCCCTGGTCCTCCACCTAGGAGCCCCTGACCCAAGCAAGCTGCCCAGGGGTCCACCTCTCTCCCTGGACTTGCAATAGAGGCCCCAGGGTGCCCCTTGGCCCTCCACCTAGGGGCCTCTGACCCCAGAAAGCTACCCAGGGGTCCACCTCTCTCCCTAGACTTGCAGACTAGGCCCCAGGGTGACCCTTGGCCCTCCACCTAGGGGCCTCTGACCCCAGCAAGCTACCCAGGGCTCCACCTCTCTCCCTGGACTTGTAGTAGAGGCCCTAGGCTGCCCTCTGGCCCTCCACCTAGGGGCCTCTGACCCCAGCAAGCTACCCAGGGCTCCACCTCTCTCCCTGGACTTGCAGTCGAGGCCCCAGGTTGACCCTTGCCCTTCACCTAGGGCCCTTTGACCCCAGCAAGCTACCCAGGGGTCCACCTCTCTCCCCGGACTTGCATTATAGGCCACAGGGTGCCCCCTTGCCCTCCACCTAGGGGCCTCTGACCCCAGCAAGCTACCCAGGGCTCCACCTCTCTCCCTGGACTTGCAGTAGAGACCCCAGGGTGCCCCCTTGCCCTCCACCCAGGGGCTACTGGCCCCAGCAAGCTACCCAGGGCTCCACCTCTCTCCCTGGACTTGCAGTAGAGGCCCCAGGGTACCCCGTGGCCCTCCACCTAGGGCCCTTTGACCCCAGCAAGCTACCCAGGGGTCCACCTCTCTCCCTGGACTTGCAGTATAGGCCACAGGGTGCCCCCTTGCCCTCCACCTAGGGGCCTCTGACCCCAGCAAGCTACCCAGGGCTCCACCTCTCTCCCTGGACTTGCAGTAGAGACCCCAGGGTGCCCCCTTGCCCTCCACCCAGGGGCTACTGGCCCCAGCAAGCTACCCAGGGCTCCACCTCTCTCCCTGGACATGCAGTAGAGGCCCCAGGGTACCCCGTGGCCCTCCACCTAGGGGCCTGACCCCAGCAAGCTACCCAGGGGTCCAGCTTTCTCCCTGGACTTGCAATAGAGGCCCCAGGGTGCCCCCTGGCCCTCCACCTAGGGGCCTCTGAGTCCAGCAAGCTACCCAGGGGTCCACATCTCTCCCTGGACTTGCAATAGAGGCCCCAGGGTACCCCGTGGCCCTCCACCTAGGGGCCTCTGAGTCCAGCAAGCTACCCAGGGGTCCAACTCTCTCCCTGGACTAGTAGTATAGGCCCCAGGGTGCCCCTGGTCCTCCACCTAGGGGCCCCTGACCCAAGCAAGCTGCCCAGAGGTCCACCTCTCTCCCTGGACTTGCAATAGAGGCCCCAGGGTGCCCCCTGGCCCTCCACCTAGGGGCCTCTGACCCCAGCAAGCTACCCAGGGGTCCACCTCTCTCCCTGGACTTATAGTAGAGTTTCCAGGGTGCCCCCTGGCCCTCCACCTAGGGGCCTCTGAGTCCAGCAAGCTACCCAGGGGTCCACATCTCTCCCTGGACTTGCAGTAGAGGCCCCAGGGTACCCCCTGGCCCTCCAACTAGGGGCCTCTGACCCCAGCAAGCTACCCAGGGGTCCACCTCTCTCTTTGGACTTGCAGTATAGGCCCCAGGGTGCCCCCTGGCCCTCCACCTAGGGGCATCTGACTCCAGCAAGCTACCCAGGGGTCCACCTCTCTCCCTGGACTTGCAGTATAGGACCCAGGGTGCCCCCTGGCCCTCCAACTAGGGGCATTTAACACCAGCAAGCTACCCAGGGCTCCACCTCTCTCCCTGGACTTGCAGTATAGGCCCCAGGGTGCCCTCTGGCCCTCCACCTAGGGGCATCTGACACCAGCAAGCTACCCAGGGGTCCACCTCTCTCCCTGGACTTGCAGTATAGGCCCCAGTGTGCCCTCTGGCCCTCCACCTAGGGGCCTCTGACCCCAGCAAGCTACCCAGAGGTCCACATCTCTCCCTGGACTTGCAGTAGAGGCCCCAGGGTACCCCATGGCTCTCCACCTAGGGGCCTCTGAACCCAGCAAGCTAAACAGGGGTCCAGCTCTCTCCCTGGGCTTGCAATAGAGGCCCCAGGGTGCCCCCTTGCCCTCCACCCAGGGGCTACTGACCCCAGCAAGCTACCCAGGGCTCCACCTCTCTCCCTGGACTTGTAGTAGAGGCCCTAGGCTGCCCTCTGGCCCTCCACCTAGGGACCTCTGACCCTAGCAAGCTACCCAGGGCTCCACCTCTCTCCCTGGACTTGCAGTAGAGGCCCCAGGGTGCCCATTTGCCCTCCACCTAGGGGCCTCTGACCCCAGCAAGTTACCGAGGGGTCCACCTCTCTCCCTGGACTTGCATTAGAGGCCCCAGGGTGCCCCGTAAACCTCCACCTAGGGGCCTCTGACCCCAGCAAGCTACCCAGGGGTCCACATCTCTCCCTTGTCTTGCAGTAGACGCCGCTGAGTGCCCCCTGGCCCTCCACCTAGGGGCCTCTGACCCCAGCAAGCTACCCAGGGGTCCACCTCTCTCCCTGGACTTTTAGTAGAGGCCCCAGGGTGCCCCTGGCCCTCCACCTAGGGGCCTCTGACCCCAGCAAACTACCCAGGGGTCCACATCTCTTCCTGGACTTGCAGTAGAGGCCCTACGGTGCCCCCAGGCCCTCCCCCTAGGGGCCTCTGACACCAGCAAGCTTCCCAGTGGTCCACCTCTCTCCCTAGACTTTCAGTAGAGGCCCCAGGGTGACCCTTGGCCCTCCACCTAGGGGCCTCTGACCCCAGCAAGCTACCCAGGGGCCTACCTATCTCCCTGGACTTGCAGTTGAGTCCCCAGGGTGCCCCATGACCCTCCACCCAGGGCCCTCTGACCCCAGCAAGCTACCCTGGGCTCCAACTCTCTCCCTGGACTTGCAGTATAGGCCCCAGGGTGCCCCCTGGTCCTCCACCTAGGGGCCCCTGACCCAAGCAAGCTGCCCAGGGGTCCACCTCTCTCCCTGGACTTGCAATAGAGGCCCCTGGGTGCCCCCTGGCCCTCCCCCTAGGGGCCTCTGACACCAGCAAGCTTCCCAGTGGTCCACATCTCTCCCTAGACTTGCAGTAGAGGCCCCAGGGTGACCCTTGGCCCTCCACCTAGGGGCTTCTGACCCCAGCAAGTTACCCAGGGGCCTACCTATCTCCCTGGACTTGCAGTAGAGTTCCCAGGGTGCCCAATGGCCCTCCAACTAGGGCCCTCTGACCCTAGCAAGCTACCCAGGGCTCCAACTCTCTCCCTGGACTTGCAGTATAGGCCCCAGGGTGCCCCTGGTCCTCCACCTAGGGGCCCCTGACCCAAGCAAGCTGCCCAGGGGTCCACCTCTCTCCCTGGACTTGCAAGAGAGGCCCCAGGGTGGCCCTTGGCCCTCCACCTAGGGGCCTCTGACCCCAGAAAGCTACCCAGGGGTCCACCTCTCTCCCTAGACTTGCAGACTAGGCCCCAGGGTGACCCTTGGCCCTCCACCTAGGGGCCTCTGACCCCAGCAAGCTGCCCAGGGGCCTGCCTATCTCCCTGAACTTGCAGAAGAGTCCCCAGGGTGCCCCATGGCCTTCCACGTAGGGCCCTCTGACCCCAGCAAGCTACCCAGGGCTCCACCTCTCTCCCTGGACTTGCAGTAGAGGCCCCAGGGTACCCCGTGGCCCTCCACCTAGGGGCCTCTGAGTCCAGCAAGCTACCCAGGGGTCCACCTCTCTCCCTGGACTTGCAGTAGAGGCCCGAGGGTACCCCGTGGCCCTCCACCTAGGGGCCTCTGAACCCAGCAAGCTACCCAGGGGTCCAGCTCTCTCCCTGGACTTGCAGTATAGGCCCCATGGTGCCCCCTGGTCCTCCACCTAGGGGCCCCTGACCCAAGCAAGCTGCCCAGGGGTCCACCTTTCTCCCTGGACTTGTAGTAGAGGCCCTAGGCTGCCCTCTGGCCCTCCACCTAGGGGCCTCTGACCCCAGCAAGCTACCGAGAGGTCCACCTGTCTCCCTGGACTTGCAATAGAGGCCCCAGGGTGCCCCCTGACCCTCCACCTAAGGGCCTCTGACCCCAGCAAGCTACCCAGGGGTCCACATCTCTACCTGGACTTGCAGTAGACGCCCCTGGGTGCCCCCTGGCCCTCCACCTAGGGGCCTCTGATCCCAGCAAGCTACGCAGGGTTCCACCTCTCTCCCTGGACTTATAATAGAGGCCCCAGGGTGCCCCCTGGCCTTCCACCTAGGGGCCTCAGACCCCAGCAAACTACCCAGGGGTCCACCTCTCTTCCTGGACTTGCAGTAGAGTCCCCAGGGTGACCCTTGGCCCTCCACCTAGGGGTCTCTGACCCCAGCAAGCTACCCAGGGTCCTACCTAACTCCCTGGACTTGCAGTAGAGTCCCCAGGGTGCCCCATGGCCCTCCACCTAGGGGCCTCTGACCCCAGCAAGCTACCCAGGGCTCCAACTCTCTCCCTGGACTTGCAGTATAGGCCTCAGGGTGCCCCCTTGTCCTCCACCTAGGGGCCCCTGACCCAAGCAAGCTGCCCAGGGGTCCACCTCTCTCCCTGGACTTGCAATAGAGGCCCCAGGGTGCCCCTTGGCCCTCCACCTAGGGACCTCTGACCCCAGAAAGCTACCCAGGGGTCCACCTCTCTCCCTGGACTTGCAGTAGAGTCCCCAGGGTGCCCCATGGCCCTCCACCTAGGGCCCTCTGACCCCAGCAAGCTACCCAGGGGTCCACATCTCTACCTGGACTTGCAGTATAGGCCTGGGGTGCCCCCTTGCCCTCCACCTAGGGGCCTCTGACACAAGCAAGCTACCCAGGGCTCCACTTCTCTCCCTGGACTTGCAGTAGAGGCCCCAGGGTGCCCCCTTGCCCTCCACCCAGGGGCTACTGACCCCAGCAAGCTACCTAGGGCTCCACCTCTCTCCCTGGACTTGCAGTAGAGGCCCCAGGGTACCCCGTGGCTCTCCACCTAGGGGCCTCTGAGTCCAGCAAGCTACCCAGGGGTCCACATCTCTCCCTGGACTTGCAGTAGAGGCCCCAGGGTGACCCTTGGCCCTCCACCTAGGGACCTCTGACCCCAGCAAGCTACCCAGGGGCCTAACTATCTCCCTGGACTTGCAGTAGAGTCCCCAGGGTGCCCCATGGCCCTCCACCTTGGGCCCTCTGACCCCAGCAAGCTACCCAGGGCTCCAACTCTCTCCCTGGACTTGCAGTATAGGCCCCAGGGTGCCCCCTGGTCCTCCACCTAGGAGCCCCTGACCCCAGCAAGCTACCCAGGGCTCCACCTCTCTCCCTGGACTTGCAGTAGAGACCCCAGGGTGCCCCTTGCCCTCCACCCAGGGGCTACTGGCCCCAGCAAGCTACCCAGGGCTCCACCTCTCTCCCTGGACTTGCAGTAGAGGCCCCAGGGTACCCCGTGGCCCTCCACCTAGGGGCCTCTGACCCCAGCAAGCTACCCAGGGGTCCAGCTTTCTCCCTGGAGTTGCAATAGAGGCCCCAGGGTGCCCCCTGGCCCTCCACCTAGGGGCCTCTGAGTCCAGCAAGCTACCCAGGGGTCCACCTCTCTCCCTGGACTTGCAATAGAGGCCCCAGGGTGCCCCTTGGCCCTCCACCTAGGGGCCTCTGACCCCAGAAAGCTACCCAGGGGTCCACCTCTCTCCCTGGACTTGCAGTAGAGTCCCCAGGGTGTCCCATGGCCCTCCACCTAGGGCCCTCTGACCCCAGCAAGCTACCCAGGGGTCCACATATTTCCCTGGACTTGCAGTATAGGCCTGGGGTGCCCCCTTGCCCTCCACCTAAGGGCCTCTGACACCAGCAAGCTACCCAGGGCTCCACTTCTCTCCCTGGACTTGCAGTAGAGGCCCCAGGGTGCCCCCTTGCCCTCCACCCAGGGGCTACTGACCCCAGCAAGCTACCTAGGGCTCCACCTCTCTCCCTGGACTTGCAGTAGAGGCCCCAGGGTACCCCTTGGCCCTCAACCTAGGGACCTCTGACCCCAGCAAGCTACCCAGGGGCCTACCTATCTCCCTGGACTTGCAGTAGAGTCCCCAGGGTGCCCCATGGCCCTCAACCTTGGGCCCTCTGACCCCAGCAAGCTACCCAGGGCTCCAACTCTCTCCCTGGACTTGCAGTATAGGCCCCAGGGTGCCCCCTGGTCCTCCACCTAGGAGCCCCTGACCCAAGCAAGCTGCCCAGGGGTCCACCTCTCTCCCTGGACTTGCAATAGAGGCCCCAGGGTGCCCCTTGGCCCTCCACCTAGGGGCCTCTGACCCCAGAAAGCTACCCAGGGGTCCACCTCTCTCCCTAGACTTGCAGACTAGGCCCCAGGGTGACCCTTGGCCCTCCACCTAGGGGCCTCTGACCCCAGCAAGCTACCCAGGGCTCCACCTCTCTCCCTGGACTTGTAGTAGAGGCCCTAGGCTGCCCTCTGGCCCTCCACCTAGGGGCCTCTGACCCCAGCAAGCTACCCAGGGCTCCACCTCTCTCCCTGGACTTGCAGTCGAGGCCCCAGGTTGACCCTTGCCCTTCACCTAGGGCCCTTTGACCCCAGCAAGCTACCCAGGGGTCCACCTCTCTCCCTGGACTTGCATTATAGGCCACAGGGTGCCCCCTTGCCCTCCACCTAGGGGCCTCTGACCCCAGCAAGCTACCCAGGGCTCCACCTCTCTCCCTGGACTTGCAGTAGAGACCCCAGGGTGCCCCCTTGCCCTCCACCCAGGGGCTACTGGCCCCAGCAAGCTACCCAGGGCTCCACCTCTCTCCCTGGACTTGCAGTAGAGGCCCCAGGGTACCCCGTGGCCCTCCACCTAGGGCCCTTTGACCCCAGCAAGCTACCCAGGGGTCCACCTCTCTCCCTGGACTTGCAGGAAAGGCCACAGGGTGCCCCCTTGCCCTCCACCTAGGGGCCTCTGACCCCAGCAAGCTACCCAGGGCTCCACCTCTCTCCCTGGACTTGCAGTAGAGACCCCAGGGTGCCCCCTTGCCCTCCACCCAGGGGCTACTGGCCCCAGCAAGCTACCCAGGGCTCCACCTCTCTCCCTGGACATGCAGTAGAGGCCCCAGGGTACCACGTGGCCCTCCACCTAGGGGCCTCTGACCCCAGCAAGCTACCCAGGGGTCCAGCTTTCTCCCTGGACTTGCAATAGAGGCCCCAGGGTGCCCCATGACCCTCAACCCTGGGCCCTCTGACCCCAGCAAGCTACCCTGGGCTCCAACTCTCTCCCTGGACTTGCAGTATAGGCCCCAGGGTGCCCCCTGGTCCTCCACCTAGGGGCCCCTGACCCAAGCAAGCTGCCCAGGGGTCCACCTCTCTCCCTGGACTTGCAGTAGAGACCCCAGGGTGCCCCCTGGCCCTCCACCTAGGGGCCCCTGACCCAAGAAAGCTGCCCAGGGGTCCACCTCTCTCCCTGGACTTGTAGTAGAGGCCCTAGGCTGCCCTCTGGCCCTCCACCTAGGGGCCTCTGACCCCAGCAAGCTACCGAGAGGTCCACCTGTCTCCCTGGACTTGCAGTAGACGCCCCTGGGTGCCCCCTGGCCCTCCACCTAGGGGCCTCTGATCCCAGCAAGCTACCCAGGGCTCCACCTCTCTCCCTGGACTTATAATAGAGGCCCCAGGGTGCGCCCTGGCCCTCCACCTAGGGGCCTCAGACCCCAGCAAACTACCCAGGGGTCCACCTCTCTTCCTGGACTTGCAGTAGAGTCCCCAGGGTGACCCTTGGCCCTCCACCTAGGGGTCTCTGACCCCAGCAAGCTACCCAGGGGTCCACATCTCTCCCTGGACTTGCAGTAGAGGACCCAGGGTACCCCCCTGGCCCTCCAACTAGGGGCCTCTGACCCCAGCAAGCTACCCAGGGGTCCACCTCTCTCTTTGGACTTGCAGTATAGTCCCCAGGGTGCCCCCTGGCCCTCCACCTAGGGGCATCTGACCCCAGCAAGCTACCCAGGGGTCCACCTCTCTCCCTGGACTTGCAGTATAGGACCCAGGGTGCCCCCTGGCCCTCCAACTAGGGGCATCTAACACCAGCAAGCTACCCAGGGGTCCACCTCTCTCCCTGGACTTGCAGTATAGGCCCCAGGGTGCCCTCTGGCCCTCCACCTAGGGGCCTCTGACACCAGCAAGCTACCCAGGGGTCCACCTCTCTCCCTGTACTTGCAGTATAGGCCCCAGTGTGCCCTCTGGCCCTCCACCTAGGGGCCTCTGACCCCAGCAAGCTACCCAGAGGTCCACATCTCTCCCTGGACTTGCAGTAGAGGCCCCAGGGTACCCCATGGCTCTCCACCTAGGGGCCTCTGAACCCAGCAAGCTACCCAGGGGTCCAGCTCTCTCCCTGGACTTGCAATAGAGGCCCCAGGGTGCCCCCTTGCCCTCCACCCAGGGGCTACTGACCCCAGCAAGCTACCCAGGGCTCCACCTCTCTCCCTGGACTTGCAGTAGAGGCCCCAGGGTGCCCATTTGCTCTCCACCTAGGGGTCTCTGACCCCAGCAAGTTACCGAGGGGTCCACCTCTCTCCCTGGACTTGCATTAGAGGCCCCAGGGTGCCCCGTAAACCTCCACCTAGGGGCCTCTGACCCCAGCAAGCTACCCAGGGGTCCACATCTCTCCCTTGTCTTGCAGTAGACGCCGCTGAATGCCCCCTGGCCCTCCACCTAGGGGCCTCTGACCCCAGCAAGCTACCCAGGGGTCCACCTCTCTCCCTGGACTTTTAGTAGAGGCCCCAGGGTGCCCCTGGCCCTCCACCTAGGGGCCTCTGACCCCAGCAAACTACCCAGGGGTCCACCTCTCTTCCTGGACTTGCAGTAGAGGCCCTACGGTGCCCCCAGGCCCTCCCCCTAGGGGCCTCTGACACCAGCAAGCTTCCCAGTGGTCCACCTCTCTCCCTAGACTTTCAGTAGAGGCCCCAGGGTGACCCTTGGCCCTCCACCTAGGGGCCTCTGACCCCAGCAAGCTACCCAGGGGCCTACCTATCTCCCTGGACTTGCAGTTGAGTCCCCAGGGTGCCCCATGACCCTCCACCCAGGGCCCTCTGACCCCAGCAACCTACCCTGGGCTCCAACTCTCTCCCTGGACTTGCAGTATAGGCCCCAGGGTGCCCCCTGGTCCTCCACCTAGGGGCCCCTGACCCAAGCAAGCTGCCCAGGGGTCCACCTCTCTCCCTGGACTTGCAATAGAGGCCCCAGGGTGCCCCTTGGCCCTCCACCTAGGGGCCTCTGACCCCAGAAAGCTACCCAGGGGTCCACCTCTCTCCCTAGACTTGCAGACTAGGCCCCAGGGTGACCCTTGGCCCTCCACCTAGGGGCCTCTGACCCCAGCAAGCTACCCAGGGCTCCACCTCTCTCCCTGGACTTGTAGTAGAGGCCCTAGGCTGCCCTCTGGCCCTCCACCTAGGGGCCTCTGACCCCAGCAAGCTACCCAGGGCTCCACCTCTCTCCCTGGACTTGCAGTCGAGGCCCCAGGTTGACCCTTGCCCTTCACCTAGGGCCCTTTGACCCCAGCAAGCTACCCAGGGGTCCACCTCTCTCCCTGGACTTGCATTATAGGCCACAGGGTGCCCCCTTGCCCTCCACCTAGGGGCCTCTGACCCCAGCAAGCTACCCAGGGCTCCACCTCTCTCCCTGGACTTGCAGTAGAGACCCCAGGGTGCCCCCTTGCCCTCCACCCAGGGGCTACTGGCCCCAGCAAGCTACCCAGGGCTCCACCTCTCTCCCTGGACTTGCAGTAGAGGCCCCAGGGTACCCCGTGGCCCTCCACCTAGGGCCCTTTGACCCCAGCAAGCTACCCAGGGGTCCACCTCTCTCCCTGGACTTGCAGGAAAGGCCACAGGGTGCCCCCTTGCCCTCCACCTAGGGGCCTCTGACCCCAGCAAGCTACCCAGGGCTCCACCTCTCTCCCTGGACTTGCAGTAGAGACCCCAGGGTGCCCCCTTGCCCTCCACCCAGGGGCTACTGGCCCCAGCAAGCTACCCAGGGCTCCACCTCTCTCCCTGGACATGCAGTAGAGGCCCCAGGGTACCCCGTGGCCCTCCACCTAGGGGCCTCTGACCCCAGCAAGCTACCCAGGGGTCCAGCTTTCTCCCTGGACTTGCAATAGAGGCCCCAGGGTGCCCCATGACCCTCAACCCTGGGCCCTCTGACCCCAGCAAGCTACCCTGGGCTCCAACTCTCTCCCTGGACTTGCAGTATAGGCCCCAGGGTGCCCCCTGGTCCTCCACCTAGGGGCCCCTGACCCAAGCAAGCTGCCCAGGGGTCCACCTCTCTCCCTGGACTTGCAGTAGAGACCCCAGGGTGCCCCCTGGCCCTCCACCTAGGGGCCCCTGACCCAAGAAAGCTGCCCAGGGGTCCACCTCTCTCCCTGGACTTGTAGTAGAGGCCCTAGGCTGCCCTCTGGCCCTCCACCTAGGGGCCTCTGACCCCAGCAAGCTACCGAGAGGTCCACCTGTCTCCCTGGACTTGCAGTAGACGCCCCTGGGTGCCCCCTGGCCCTCCACCTAGGGGCCTCTGATCCCAGCAAGCTACCCAGGGCTCCACCTCTCTCCCTGGACTTATAATAGAGGCCCCAGGGTGCGCCCTGGCCCTCCACCTAGGGGCCTCAGACCCCAGCAAACTACCCAGGGGTCCACCTCTCTTCCTGGACTTGCAGTAGAGTCCCCAGGGTGACCCTTGGCCCTCCACCTAGGGGTCTCTGACCCCAGCAAGCTACCCAGGGGTCCACATCTCTCCCTGGACTTGCAGTAGAGGACCCAGGGTACCCCCCTGGCCCTCCAACTAGGGGCCTCTGACCCCAGCAAGCTACCCAGGGGTCCACCTCTCTCTTTGGACTTGCAGTATAGTCCCCAGGGTGCCCCCTGGCCCTCCACCTAGGGGCATCTGACCCCAGCAAGCTACCCAGGGGTCCACCTCTCTCCCTGGACTTGCAGTATAGGACCCAGGGTGCCCCCTGGCCCTCCAACTAGGGGCATCTAACACCAGCAAGCTACCCAGGGGTCCACCTCTCTCCCTGGACTTGCAGTATAGGCCCCAGGGTGCCCTCTGGCCCTCCACCTAGGGGCCTCTGACACCAGCAAGCTACCCAGGGGTCCACCTCTCTCCCTGTACTTGCAGTATAGGCCCCAGTGTGCCCTCTGGCCCTCCACCTAGGGGCCTCTGACCCCAGCAAGCTACCCAGAGGTCCACATCTCTCCCTGGACTTGCAGTAGAGGCCCCAGGGTACCCCATGGCTCTCCACCTAGGGGCCTCTGAACCCAGCAAGCTACCCAGGGGTCCAGCTCTCTCCCTGGACTTGCAATAGAGGCCCCAGGGTGCCCCCTTGCCCTCCACCCAGGGGCTACTGACCCCAGCAAGCTACCCAGGGCTCCACCTCTCTCCCTGGACTTGCAGTAGAGGCCCCAGGGTGCCCATTTGCTCTCCACCTAGGGGTCTCTGACCCCAGCAAGTTACCGAGGGGTCCACCTCTCTCCCTGGACTTGCATTAGAGGCCCCAGGGTGCCCCGTAAACCTCCACCTAGGGGCCTCTGACCCCAGCAAGCTACCCAGGGGTCCACATCTCTCCCTTGTCTTGCAGTAGACGCCGCTGAATGCCCCCTGGCCCTCCACCTAGGGGCCTCTGACCCCAGCAAGCTACCCAGGGGTCCACCTCTCTCCCTGGACTTTTAGTAGAGGCCCCAGGGTGCCCCTGGCCCTCCACCTAGGGGCCTCTGACCCCAGCAAACTACCCAGGGGTCCACCTCTCTTCCTGGACTTGCAGTAGAGGCCCTACGGTGCCCCCAGGCCCTCCCCCTAGGGGCCTCTGACACCAGCAAGCTTCCCAGTGGTCCACCTCTCTCCCTAGACTTTCAGTAGAGGCCCCAGGGTGACCCTTGGCCCTCCACCTAGGGGCCTCTGACCCCAGCAAGCTACCCAGGGGCCTACCTATCTCCCTGGACTTGCAGTTGAGTCCCCAGGGTGCCCCATGACCCTCCACCCAGGGCCCTCTGACCCCAGCAACCTACCCTGGGCTCCAACTCTCTCCCTGGACTTGCAGTATAGGCCCCAGGGTGCCCCCTGGTCCTCCACCTAGGGGCCCCTGACCCAAGCAAGCTGCCCAGGGGTCCACCTCTCTCCCTGGACTTGCAATAGAGGCCCCTGGGTGCCCCCTGGCCCTCCCCCTAGGGGCCTCTGACACCTGCAAGCTTCCCAGTGGTCCACATCTCTCCCTAGACTTGCAGTAGAGGCCCCAGGGTGACCCTTGGCCCTCCACCTAGGGGCCTCTGACCCCAGCAAGCTACCCAGGGGCCTACCTATCTCCCTGGACTTGCAGTAGAGTTCCCAGGGTGCCCAATGGCCCTAAAACTAGGGCCCTCTGACCCAAGCAAGCTGCCCAGGGGTCCACCTCTCTCCCTGGACTTGCAAGAGAGGCCCCATGGTGACCCTTGGCCCTCCACCTAGGGGCCTCTGACCCCAGCAAGTTACCCAGGGGCCTACCTATCTCCCTGGACTTGCAGTAGAGTTCCCAGGGTGCCCAATGGCCCTCCAACTAGGGCCCTCTGACCCTAGCAAGCTACCCAGGGCTCCAACTCTCTCCCTGGACTTGCAGTATAGGCCCCAGGGTGCCCCTGGTCCTCCACCTAGGGGCCCCTGACCCAAGCAAGCTGCCCAGGGGTCCACCTCTCTCCCTGGACTTGCAAGAGAGGCCCCAGGGTGGCCCTTGGCCCTCCACCTAGGGGCCTCTGACCCCAGAAAGCTACCCAGGGGTCCACCTCTCTCCCTAGACTTGCAGACTAGGCCCCAGGGTGACCCTTGGCCCTCCACCTAGGGGCCTCTGACCCCAGCAAGCTGCCCAGGGGCCTGCCTATCTCCCTGAACTTGCAGAAGAGTCCCCAGGGTGCCCCATGGCCTTCCACGTAGGGCCCTCTGACCCCAGCAAGCTACCCAGGGGTCCACCTCTCTCCCTGGACTTGCAGTATAGGCCACAGGGTGCCCCCTTGCCCTCCACCTAGGGGCCTCTGACCCCAGCAAGCTACCCAGGGCTCCACTTCTCTCCCTGGACTTGCAGTAGAGGCCGAAGGGTGCCCCCTTGGTCCTCCACCTAGGGGCCTCTGACCCTAGCAAACTACCCAGGGGTCCACCTCTCTCCCTGGACTTGAAGTAGAGGCCCCAGGGTGCCCCTTGGCCCTCCACCTAGGGGCCTCTGTCCCCAGAAAGCTACCCAGGGGTCCACCTCTCTCCCTAGACTTGCAGACTAGGCCCCAGGGTGACCCTTGGCCCTCCACCTAGGGGTTTCTGAACCCAGCAAGCTGCCCAGGTGCCTGCCTATATCCCTGGACTTGCAGTAGAGTCCCCAGGGTGCCCCATGGCCCTCCACCTAGGGCCCTCTGACCCCAGCAAGCTACCCAGGGGTCCACCTCTCTCCCTAGACTTGCAGACTAGGCCCCAGGGTGACCCTTGGCCCTCCACCTAGGGGCCTCTGACCCCAGCAAGCTACCCAGGGCTCCACCTCTCTCCCTGGACATGCAGTAGAGGCCCCAGGGTACCCCGTGGCCCTCCACCTAGGGGCCTGACCCCAGCAAGCTACCCAGGGGTCCAGCTTTCTCCCTGGACTTGCAATAGAGGCCCCAGGGTGCCCCCTGGCCCTCCACCTAGGGGCCTCTGAGTCCAGCAAGCTACCCAGGGGTCCACATCTCTCCCTGGACTTGCAATAGAGGCCCCAGGGTACCATGTGGCCCTCCACCTAGGGGCCTCTGAACCCAGCAAGCTACCCAGGGGTCCAACTCTCTCCCTGGACTAGTAGTATAGGCCCCAGGGTGCCCCCTGGTCCTCCACCTAGGGGCCCCTGACCCAAGCAAGCTGCCCAGAGGTCCACCTCTCTCCCTGGACTTGCAATAGAGGCCCCAGGGTGCCCCCTGGCCCTCCACCTAGGGGCCTCTGACCCCAGCAAGCTACCCAGGGGTCCACCTCTCTCCCTGGACTTATAGTAGAGTTTCCAGGGTGCCCCCTGGCCCTCCACCTAGGGGCCTCTGAGTCCAGCAAGCTACCCAGGGGTCCACATCTCTCCCTGGACTTGCAGTAGAGGCCCCAGGGTACCCCGTGGCCCTCCACCTAGGGGCCTCTGAGTCCAGCAAGCTACCCAGGGGTCCAACTCTCTCCCTGGACTAGTAGTATAGGCCCCAGGGTGCCCCTGGTCCTCCACCTAGGGGCCCCTGACCCAAGCAAGCTGCCCAGAGGTCCACCTCTCTCCCTGGACTTGCAATAGAGGCCCCAGGGTGCCCCCTGGCCCTCCACCTAGGGGCCTCTGACCCCAGCAAGCTACCCAGGGGTCCACCTCTCTCCCTGGACTTATAGTAGAGTTTCCAGGGTGCCCCCTGGCCCTCCACCTAGGGGCCTCTGAGTCCAGCAAGCTACCCAGGGGTCCACATCTCTCCCTGGACTTGCAGTAGAGGCCCCAGGGTACCCCCTGGCCCTCCAACTAGGGGCCTCTGACCCCAGCAAGCTACCCAGGGGTCCACCTCTCTCTTTGGACTTGCAGTATAGGCCCCAGGGTGACCCTTGGCCCTCCACCTAGGGGCCTCTGACCCCAGCAAGCTGCCCAGGGGCCTGCCTATCTCCCTGAACTTGAAGAAGAGTCCCCAGGGTGCCCCATGGCCTTCCACGTAGGGCCCTCTGACCCCAGCAAGCTACCCAGTGGTCCACCTCTCTCCCTGGACTTGCAGTATAGGCCACAGGGTGCCCCCTTGCCCTCCACCTAGGGGCCTCTGACCCCAGCAAGCTACCCAGGGCTACAGTTCTCTCCCTGGACTTGCAGTAGAGGCCGAAGGGTGCCCCCTTGCCCTCCACCCAGGGACTACTGACCCCAGCAAGCTACCCAGGGCTCCACCTCTCTCCCTGGACTTGCAGTAGAGGCCCCAGGGTACCCCGTGGCCCTCCACCTAGGGGCCTCTGAGTCCAGCAAGCTACCCAGGGGTCCACCTCTCTCCCTGGACTTGCAGTAGAGGCCCGAGGGTACCCCGTGGCCCTCCACCTAGGGGCCTCTGAACCCAGCAAGCTACCCAGGGGTCCAGCTCTCTCCCTGGACTTGCAGTATAGGCCCCATGGTGCCCCCTGGTCCTCCACCTAGGGGCCCCTGACCCAAGCAAGCTGCCCAGGGGTCCACCTTTCTCCCTGGACTTGTAGTAGAGGCCCTAGGCTGCCCTCTGGCCCTCCACCTAGGGGCCTCTGACCCCAGCAAGCTACCGAGAGGTCCACCTGTCTCCCTGGACTTGCAATAGAGGCCCCAGGGTGCCCCCTGACCCTCCACCTAGGGGCCTCTGACCCCAGCAAGCTACCCAGGGGTCCACATCTCTACCTGGACTTGCAGTAGACGCCCCTGGGTGCCCCCTGGCCCTCCACCTAGGGGCCTCTGATCCCAGCAAGCTACGCAGGGTTCCACCTCTCTCCCTGGACTTATAATAGAGGCCCCAGGGTGCCCCCTGGCCTTCCACCTAGGGGCCTCAGACCCCAGGAAACTACCCAGGGGTCCACCTCTCTTCCTGGACTTGCAGTAGAGTCCCCAGGGTGACCCTTGGCACTCCACCTAGGGGTCTCTGACCCCAGCAAGCTACCCAGGGTCCTACCTAACTCCCTGGACTTGCAGTAGAGTCCCCAGGGTGCCCCATGGCCCTCCACCTAGGGGCCTCTGACCCCAGCAAGCTACCCAGGGCTCCAACTCTCTCCCTGGACTTGCAGTATAGGCCTCAGGGTGCCCCCTTGTCCTCCACCTAGGGGCCCCTGACCCAAGCAAGCTGCCCAGGGGTCCACCTCTCTCCCTGGACTTGCAATAGAGGCCCCAGGGTGCCCCTTGGCCCTCCACCTAGGGACCTCTGACCCCAGAAAGCTACCCAGGGGTCCACCTCTCTCCCTGGACTTGCAGTAGAGTCCCCAGGGTGCCCCATGGCCCTCCACCTAGGGCCCTCTGACCCCAGCAAGCTACCCAGGGGTCCACATCTCTACCTGGACTTGCAGTATAGGCCTGGGGTGCCCCCTTGCCCTCCACCTAGGGGCCTCTGACACCAGCAAGCTACCCAGGGCTCCACTTCTCTCCCTGGACTTGCAGTAGAGGCCCCAGGGTGCCCCCTTGCCCTCCACCCAGGGGCTACTGACCCCAGCAAGCTACCTAGGGCTCCACCTCTCTCCCTGGACTTGCAGTAGAGGCCCCAGGGTACCCCGTGGCTCTCCACCTAGGGGCCTCTGAGTCCAGCAAGCTACCCAGGGGTCCACATCTCTCCCTGGACTTGCAGTAGAGGCCCCAGGGTGACCCTTGGCCCTCCACCTAGGGACCTCTGACCCCAGCAAGCTACCCAGGGGCCTAACTATCTCCCTGGACTTGCAGTAGAGTCCCCAGGGTGCCCCATGGCCCTCCACCTTGGGCCCTCTGACCCCAGCAAGCTACCCAGGGCTCCAACTCTCTCCCTGGACTTGCAGTATAGGCCCCAGGGTGCCCCCTGGTCCTCCACCTAGGAGCCCCTGACCCCAGCAAGCTACCCAGGGCTCCACCTCTCTCCCTGGACTTGCAGTAGAGACCCCAGGGTGCCCCCTTGCCCTCCACCCAGGGGCTACTGGCCCCAGCAAGCTACCCAGGGCTCCACCTCTCTCCCTGGACTTGCAGTAGAGGCCCCAGGGTACCCCGTGGCCCTCCACCTAGGGGCCTCTGACCCCAGCAAGCTACCCAGGGGTCCAGCTTTCTCCCTGGAGTTGCAATAGAGGCCCCAGGGTGCCCCCTGGCCCTCCACCTAGGGGCCTCTGAGTCCAGCAAGCTACCCAGGGGTCCACCTCTCTCCCTGGACTTGCAATAGAGGCCCCAGGGTGCCCCTTGGCCCTCCACCTAGGGGCCTCTGACCCCAGAAAGCTACCCAGGGGTCCACCTCTCTCCCTGGACTTGCAGTAGAGTCCCCAGGGTGTCCCATGGCCCTCCACCTAGGGCCCTCTGACCCCAGCAAGCTACCCAGGGGTCCACATATTTCCCTGGACTTGCAGTATAGGCCTGGGGTGCCCCCTTGCCCTCCACCTAAGGGCCTCTGACACCAGCAAGCTACTCAGGGCTCCACTTCTCTCCCTGGACTTGCAGTAGAGGCCCCAGGGTGCCCCCTTGCCCTCCACCCAGGGGCTACTGACCCCAGCAAGCTACCTAGGGCTCCACCTCTCTCCCTGGACTTGCAGTAGAGGCCCCAGGGTACCCCTTGGCCCTCAACCTAGGGACCTCTGACCCCAGCAAGCTACCCAGGGGCCTACCTATCTCCCTGGACTTGCAGTAGAGTCCCCAGGGTGCCCCATGGCCCTCAACCTTGGGCCCTCTGACCCCAGCAAGCTACCCAGGGCTCCAACTCTCTCCCTGGACTTGCAGTATAGGCCCCAGGGTGCCCCCTGGTCCTCCACCTAGGAGCCCCTGACCCAAGCAAGCTGCCCAGGGGTCCACCTCTCTCCCTGGACTTGCAATAGAGGCCCCAGGGTGCCCCTTGGCCCTCCACCTAGGGGCCTCTGACCCCAGAAAGCTACCCAGGGATCCACCTCTCTCCCTAGACTTGCAGACTAGGCCCCAGGGTGACCCTTGGCCCTCCACCTAGGGGCCTCTGACCCCAGCAAGCTACCCAGGGCTCCACCTCTCTCCCTGGACTTGTAGTAGAGGCCCTAGGCTGCCCTCTGGCCCTCCACCTAGGGGCCTCTGACCCCAGCAAGCTACCCAGGGGTCCACCTCTCTCCCTGGACTTGCAGTCGAGGCCCCAGGTTGACCCTTGCCCTTCACCTAGGGCCCTTTGACCCCAGCAAGCTACCCAGGGGTCCACCTCTCTCCCTGGACTTGCATTATAGGCCACAGGGTGCCCCCTTGCCCTCCACCTAGGGGCCTCTGACCCCAGCAAGCTACCCAGGGCTCCACCTCTCTCCCTGGACTTGCAGTAGAGACCCCAGGGTGCCCCCTTGCCCTCCACCCAGGGGCTACTGGCCCCAGCAAGCTACCCAGGGCTCCACCTCTCTCCCTTGACTTGCAGTAGAGGCCCCAGGGTACCCCGTGGCCCTCCACCTAGGGCCCTTTGATCCCAGCAAGCTACCCAGGGGTCCACCTCTCTCCCTGGACTTGCAGTATAGGCCACAGGGTGCCCCCTTGCCCTCCACCTAGGGGCCTCTGACCCCAGCAAGCTACCCAGGGCTCCACCTCTCTCCCTGGACTTGCAGTAGAGACCCCAGGGTGCCCCCTTGCCCTCCACCCAGTGGCTACTGGCCCCAGCAAGCTACCCAGGGCTCCACCTCTCTCCCTGGACATGCAGTAGAGGCCCCAGGGTACCCCGTGGCCCTCCACCTAGGGGCCTCTGACCCCAGCAAGCTACCCAGGGGTCCAGCTTTCTCCCTGGACTTGCAATAGAGGCCCCAGGGTGCCCCATGACCCTCAACCCAGGGCCCTCTGACCCCAGCAAGCTACCCTGGGCTCCAACTCTCTCCCTGGACTTGCAGTATAGGCCCCAGGGTGCCCCCTGGTCCTCCACCTAGGGGCCCCTGACCCAAGCAAGCTGCCCAGGGGTCCACCTCTCTCCCTGGACTTGCAAGAGAGGCCCCATGGTGACCCTTGGCCCTCCACCTAGGGGCCCCTGACCCAAGCAAGCTGCCCAGGGGTCCACCTCTCTCCCTGGACTTGCAGTAGAGACCCCAGGGTGCCCCCTGGCCCTCCACCTAGGGGCCCCTGACCCAAGAAAGCTGCCCAGGGGTCCACCTCTCTCCCTGGACTTGTAGTAGAGGCCCTAGGCTGCCCTCTGGCCCTCCACCTAGGGGCCTCTGACCCCAGCAAGCTACCGAGAGGTCCACCTGTCTCCCTGGACTTGCAGTAGACGCCCCTGGGTGCCCCCTGGCCCTCCACCTAGGGGCCTCTGATCCCAGCAAGCTACCCAGGGCTCCACCTCTCTCCCTGGACTTATAATAGAGGCCCCAGGGTGCGCCCTGGCCCTCCACCTAGGGGCCTCAGACCCCAGCAAACTACCCAGGGGTCCACCTCTCTTCCTGGACTTGCAGTAGAGTCCCCAGGGTGACCCTTGGCCCTCCACCTAGGGGTCTCTGACCCCAGCAAGCTACCCAGGGGTCCACATCTCTCCCTGGACTTGCAGTAGAGGACCCAGGGTACCCCCCTGGCCCTCCAACTAGGGGCCTCTGACCCCAGCAAGCTACCCAGGGGTCCACCTCTCTCTTTGGACTTGCAGTATAGTCCCCAGGGTGCCCCCTGGCCCTCCACCTAGGGGCATCTGACCCCAGCAAGCTACCCAGGGGTCCACCTCTCTCCCTGGACTTGCAGTATAGGACCCAGGGTGCCCCCTGGCCCTCCAACTAGGGGCATCTAACACCAGCAAGCTACCCAGGGGTCCACCTCTCTCCCTGGACTTGCAGTATAGGCCCCAGGGTGCCCTCTGGCCCTCCACCTAGGGGCCTCTGACACCAGCAAGCTACCCAGGGGTCCACCTCTCTCCCTGTACTTGCAGTATAGGCCCCAGTGTGCCCTCTGGCCCTCCACCTAGGGGCCTCTGACCCCAGCAAGCTACCCAGAGGTCCACATCTCTCCCTGGACTTGCAGTAGAGGCCCCAGGGTACCCCATGGCTCTCCACCTAGGGGCCTCTGAACCCAGCAAGCTACCCAGGGGTCCAGCTCTCTCCCTGGACTTGCAATAGAGGCCCCAGGGTGCCCCCTTGCCCTCCACCCAGGGGCTACTGACCCCAGCAAGCTACCCAGGGCTCCACCTCTCTCCCTGGACTTGCAGTAGAGGCCCCAGGGTGCCCATTTGCTCTCCACCTAGGGGTCTCTGACCCCAGCAAGTTACCGAGGGGTCCACCTCTCTCCCTGGACTTGCATTAGAGGCCCCAGGGTGCCCCGTAAACCTCCACCTAGGGGCCTCTGACCCCAGCAAGCTACCCAGGGGTCCACATCTCTCCCTTGTCTTGCAGTAGACGCCGCTGAATGCCCCCTGGCCCTCCACCTAGGGGCCTCTGACCCCAGCAAGCTACCCAGGGGTCCACCTCTCTCCCTGGACTTTTAGTAGAGGCCCCAGGGTGCCCCTGGCCCTCCACCTAGGGGCCTCTGACCCCAGCAAACTACCCAGGGGTCCACCTCTCTTCCTGGACTTGCAGTAGAGGCCCTACGGTGCCCCCAGGCCCTCCCCCTAGGGGCCTCTGACACCAGCAAGCTTCCCAGTGGTCCACCTCTCTCCCTAGACTTTCAGTAGAGGCCCCAGGGTGACCCTTGGCCCTCCACCTAGGGGCCTCTGACCCCAGCAAGCTACCCAGGGGCCTACCTATCTCCCTGGACTTGCAGTTGAGTCCCCAGGGTGCCCCATGACCCTCCACCCAGGGCCCTCTGACCCCAGCAACCTACCCTGGGCTCCAACTCTCTCCCTGGACTTGCAGTATAGGCCCCAGGGTGCCCCCTGGTCCTCCACCTAGGGGCCCCTGACCCAAGCAAGCTGCCCAGGGGTCCACCTCTCTCCCTGGACTTGCAATAGAGGCCCCTGGGTGCCCCCTGGCCCTCCCCCTAGGGGCCTCTGACACCTGCAAGCTTCCCAGTGGTCCACATCTCTCCCTAGACTTGCAGTAGAGGCCCCAGGGTGACCCTTGGCCCTCCACCTAGGGGCCTCTGACCCCAGCAAGCTACCCAGGGGCCTACCTATCTCCCTGGACTTGCAGTAGAGTTCCCAGGGTGCCCAATGGCCCTAAAACTAGGGCCCTCTGACCCAAGCAAGCTGCCCAGGGGTCCACCTCTCTCCCTGGACTTGCAAGAGAGGCCCCATGGTGACCCTTGGCCCTCCACCTAGGGGCCTCTGACCCCAGCAAGTTACCCAGGGGCCTACCTATCTCCCTGGACTTGCAGTAGAGTTCCCAGGGTGCCCAATGGCCCTCCAACTAGGGCCCTCTGACCCTAGCAAGCTACCCAGGGCTCCAACTCTCTCCCTGGACTTGCAGTATAGGCCCCAGGGTGCCCCTGGTCCTCCACCTAGGGGCCCCTGACCCAAGCAAGCTGCCCAGGGGTCCACCTCTCTCCCTGGACTTGCAAGAGAGGCCCCAGGGTGGCCCTTGGCCCTCCACCTAGGGGCCTCTGACCCCAGAAAGCTACCCAGGGGTCCACCTCTCTCCCTAGACTTGCAGACTAGGCCCCAGGGTGACCCTTGGCCCTCCACCTAGGGGCCTCTGACCCCAGCAAGCTGCCCAGGGGCCTGCCTATCTCCCTGAACTTGCAGAAGAGTCCCCAGGGTGCCCCATGGCCTTCCACGTAGGGCCCTCTGACCCCAGCAAGCTACCCAGGGGTCCACCTCTCTCCCTGGACTTGCAGTATAGGCCACAGGGTGCCCCCTTGCCCTCCACCTAGGGGCCTCTGACCCCAGCAAGCTACCCAGGGCTCCACTTCTCTCCCTGGACTTGCAGTAGAGGCCGAAGGGTGCCCCCTTGGTCCTCCACCTAGGGGCCTCTGACCCTAGCAAACTACCCAGGGGTCCACCTCTCTCCCTGGACTTGAAGTAGAGGCCCCAGGGTGCCCCTTGGCCCTCCACCTAGGGGCCTCTGTCCCCAGAAAGCTACCCAGGGGTCCACCTCTCTCCCTAGACTTGCAGACTAGGCCCCAGGGTGACCCTTGGCCCTCCACCTAGGGGTTTCTGAACCCAGCAAGCTGCCCAGGTGCCTGCCTATATCCCTGGACTTGCAGTAGAGTCCCCAGGGTGCCCCATGGCCCTCCACCTAGGGCCCTCTGACCCCAGCAAGCTACCCAGGGGTCCACCTCTCTCCCTAGACTTGCAGACTAGGCCCCAGGGTGACCCTTGGCCCTCCACCTAGGGGCCTCTGACCCCAGCAAGCTACCCAGGGCTCCACCTCTCTCCCTGGACATGCAGTAGAGGCCCCAGGGTACCCCGTGGCCCTCCACCTAGGGGCCTGACCCCAGCAAGCTACCCAGGGGTCCAGCTTTCTCCCTGGACTTGCAATAGAGGCCCCAGGGTGCCCCCTGGCCCTCCACCTAGGGGCCTCTGAGTCCAGCAAGCTACCCAGGGGTCCACATCTCTCCCTGGACTTGCAATAGAGGCCCCAGGGTACCATGTGGCCCTCCACCTAGGGGCCTCTGAACCCAGCAAGCTACCCAGGGGTCCAACTCTCTCCCTGGACTAGTAGTATAGGCCCCAGGGTGCCCCCTGGTCCTCCACCTAGGGGCCCCTGACCCAAGCAAGCTGCCCAGAGGTCCACCTCTCTCCCTGGACTTGCAATAGAGGCCCCAGGGTGCCCCCTGGCCCTCCACCTAGGGGCCTCTGACCCCAGCAAGCTACCCAGGGGTCCACCTCTCTCCCTGGACTTATAGTAGAGTTTCCAGGGTGCCCCCTGGCCCTCCACCTAGGGGCCTCTGAGTCCAGCAAGCTACCCAGGGGTCCACATCTCTCCCTGGACTTGCAGTAGAGGCCCCAGGGTACCCCGTGGCCCTCCACCTAGGGGCCTCTGAGTCCAGCAAGCTACCCAGGGGTCCAACTCTCTCCCTGGACTAGTAGTATAGGCCCCAGGGTGCCCCTGGTCCTCCACCTAGGGGCCCCTGACCCAAGCAAGCTGCCCAGAGGTCCACCTCTCTCCCTGGACTTGCAATAGAGGCCCCAGGGTGCCCCCTGGCCCTCCACCTAGGGGCCTCTGACCCCAGCAAGCTACCCAGGGGTCCACCTCTCTCCCTGGACTTATAGTAGAGTTTCCAGGGTGCCCCCTGGCCCTCCACCTAGGGGCCTCTGAGTCCAGCAAGCTACCCAGGGGTCCACATCTCTCCCTGGACTTGCAGTAGAGGCCCCAGGGTACCCCCTGGCCCTCCAACTAGGGGCCTCTGACCCCAGCAAGCTACCCAGGGGTCCACCTCTCTCTTTGGACTTGCAGTATAGGCCCCAGGGTGACCCTTGGCCCTCCACCTAGGGGCCTCTGACCCCAGCAAGCTGCCCAGGGGCCTGCCTATCTCCCTGAACTTGCAGAAGAGTCCCCAGGGTGCCCCATGGCCTTCCACGTAGGGCCCTCTGACCCCAGCAAGCTACCCAGTGGTCCACCTCTCTCCCTGGACTTGCAGTATAGGCCACAGGGTGCCCCCTTGCCCTCCACCTAGGGGCCTCTGACCCCAGCAAGCTACCCAGGGCTACAGTTCTCTCCCTGGACTTGCAGTAGAGGCCGAAGGGTGCCCCCTTGCCCTCCACCCAGGGACTACTGACCCCAGCAAGCTACCCAGGGCTCCACCTCTCTCCCTGGACTTGCAGTAGAGGCCCCAGGGTACCCCGTGGCCCTCCACCTAGGGGCCTCTGAGTCCAGCAAGCTACCCAGGGGTCCACCTCTCTCCCTGGACTTGCAGTAGAGGCCCGAGGGTACCCCGTGGCCCTCCACCTAGGGGCCTCTGAACCCAGCAAGCTACCCAGGGGTCCAGCTCTCTCCCTGGACTTGCAGTATAGGCCCCATGGTGCCCCCTGGTCCTCCACCTAGGGGCCCCTGACCCAAGCAAGCTGCCCAGGGGTCCACCTTTCTCCCTGGACTTGTAGTAGAGGCCCTAGGCTGCCCTCTGGCCCTCCACCTAGGGGCCTCTGACCCCAGCAAGCTACCGAGAGGTCCACCTGTCTCCCTGGACTTGCAATAGAGGCCCCAGGGTGCCCCCTGACCCTCCACCTAGGGGCCTCTGACCCCAGCAAGCTACCCAGGGGTCCACATCTCTACCTGGACTTGCAGTAGACGCCCCTGGGTGCCCCCTGGCCCTCCACCTAGGGGCCTCTGATCCCAGCAAGCTACGCAGGGTTCCACCTCTCTCCCTGGACTTATAATAGAGGCCCCAGGGTGCCCCCTGGCCTTCCACCTAGGGGCCTCAGACCCCAGGAAACTACCCAGGGGTCCACCTCTCTTCCTGGACTTGCAGTAGAGTCCCCAGGGTGACCCTTGGCCCTCCACCTAGGGGTCTCTGACCCCAGCAAGCTACCCAGGGTCCTACCTAACTCCCTGGACTTGCAGTAGAGTCCCCAGGGTGCCCCATGGCCCTCCACCTAGGGGCCTCTGACCCCAGCAAGCTACCCAGGGCTCCAACTCTCTCCCTGGACTTGCAGTATAGGCCTCAGGGTGCCCCCTTGTCCTCCACCTAGGGGCCCCTGACCCAAGCAAGCTGCCCAGGGGTCCACCTCTCTCCCTGGACTTGCAATAGAGGCCCCAGGGTGCCCCTTGGCCCTCCACCTAGGGACCTCTGACCCCAGAAAGCTACCCAGGGGTCCACCTCTCTCCCTGGACTTGCAGTAGAGTCCCCAGGGTGCCCCATGGCCCTCCACCTAGGGCCCTCTGACCCCAGCAAGCTACCCAGGGGTCCACATCTCTACCTGGACTTGCAGTATAGGCCTGGGGTGCCCCCTTGCCCTCCACCTAGGGGCCTCTGACACCAGCAAGCTACCCAGGGCTCCACTTCTCTCCCTGGACTTGCAGTAGAGGCCCCAGGGTGCCCCCTTGCCCTCCACCCAGGGGCTACTGACCCCAGCAAGCTACCTAGGGCTCCACCTCTCTCCCTGGACTTGCAGTAGAGGCCCCAGGGTACCCCGTGGCTCTCCACCTAGGGGCCTCTGAGTCCAGCAAGCTACCCAGGGGTCCACATCTCTCCCTGGACTTGCAGTAGAGGCCCCAGGGTGACCCTTGGCCCTCCACCTAGGGACCTCTGACCCCAGCAAGCTACCCAGGGGCCTAACTATCTCCCTGGACTTGCAGTAGAGTCCCCAGGGTGCCCCATGGCCCTCCACCTTGGGCCCTCTGACCCCAGCAAGCTACCCAGGGCTCCAACTCTCTCCCTGGACTTGCAGTATAGGCCCCAGGGTGCCCCCTGGTCCTCCACCTAGGAGCCCCTGACCCCAGCAAGCTACCCAGGGCTCCACCTCTCTCCCTGGACTTGCAGTAGAGACCCCAGGGTGCCCCCTTGCCCTCCACCCAGGGGCTACTGGCCCCAGCAAGCTACCCAGGGCTCCACCTCTCTCCCTGGACTTGCAGTAGAGGCCCCAGGGTACCCCGTGGCCCTCCACCTAGGGGCCTCTGACCCCAGCAAGCTACCCAGGGGTCCAGCTTTCTCCCTGGAGTTGCAATAGAGGCCCCAGGGTGCCCCCTGGCCCTCCACCTAGGGGCCTCTGAGTCCAGCAAGCTACCCAGGGGTCCACCTCTCTCCCTGGACTTGCAATAGAGGCCCCAGGGTGCCCCTTGGCCCTCAACCTAGGGGCCTCTGACCCCAGAAAGCTACCCAGGGGTCCACCTCTCTCCCTGGACTTGCAGTAGAGTCCCCAGGGTGTCCCATGGCCCTCCACCTAGGGCCCTCTGACCCCAGCAAGCTACCCAGGGGTCCACATATTTCCCTGGACTTGCAGTATAGGCCTGGGGTGCCCCCTTGCCCTCCACCTAAGGGCCTCTGACACCAGCAAGCTACTCAGGGCTCCACTTCTCTCCCTGGACTTGCAGTAGAGGCCCCAGGGTGCCCCCTTGCCCTCCACCCAGGGGCTACTGACCCCAGCAAGCTACCTAGGGCTCCACCTCTCTCCCTGGACTTGCAGTAGAGGCCCCAGGGTACCCCTTGGCCCTCAACCTAGGGACCTCTGACCCCAGCAAGCTACCCAGGGGCCTACCTATCTCCCTGGACTTGCAGTAGAGTCCCCAGGGTGCCCCATGGCCCTCAACCTTGGGCCCTCTGACCCCAGCAAGCTACCCAGGGCTCCAACTCTCTCCCTGGACTTGCAGTATAGGCCCCAGGGTGCCCCCTGGTCCTCCACCTAGGAGCCCCTGACCCAAGCAAGCTGCCCAGGGGTCCACCTCTCTCCCTGGACTTGCAATAGAGGCCCCAGGGTGCCCCTTGGCCCTCCACCTAGGGGCCTCTGACCCCAGAAAGCTACCCAGGGATCCACCTCTCTCCCTAGACTTGCAGACTAGGCCCCAGGGTGACCCTTGGCCCTCCACCTAGGGGCCTCTGACCCCAGCAAGCTACCCAGGGCTCCACCTCTCTCCCTGGACTTGTAGTAGAGGCCCTAGGCTGCCCTCTGGCCCTCCACCTAGGGGCCTCTGACCCCAGCAAGCTACCCAGGGGTCCACCTCTCTCCCTGGACTTGCAGTCGAGGCCCCAGGTTGACCCTTGCCCTTCACCTAGGGCCCTTTGACCCCAGCAAGCTACCCAGGGGTCCACCTCTCTCCCTGGACTTGCATTATAGGCCACAGGGTGCCCCCTTGCCCTCCACCTAGGGGCCTCTGACCCCAGCAAGCTACCCAGGGCTCCACCTCTCTCCCTGGACTTGCAGTAGAGACCCCAGGGTGCCCCCTTGCCCTCCACCCAGGGGCTACTGGCCCCAGCAAGCTACCCAGGGCTCCACCTCTCTCCCTTGACTTGCAGTAGAGGCCCCAGGGTACCCCGTGGCCCTCCACCTAGGGCCCTTTGATCCCAGCAAGCTACCCAGGGGTCCACCTCTCTCCCTGGACTTGCAGTATAGGCCACAGGGTGCCCCCTTGCCCTCCACCTAGGGGCCTCTGACCCCAGCAAGCTACCCAGGGCTCCACCTCTCTCCCTGGACTTGCAGTAGAGACCCCAGGGTGCCCCCTTGCCCTCCACCCAGGGGCTACTGGCCCCAGCAAGCTACCCAGGGCTCCACCTCTCTCCCTGGACATGCAGTAGAGGCCCCAGGGTACCCCGTGGCCCTCCACCTAGGGGCCTCTGACCCCAGCAAGCTACCCAGGGGTCCAGCTTTCTCCCTGGACTTGCAATAGAGGCCCCAGGGTGCCCCATGACCCTCAACCCAGGGCCCTCTGACCCCAGCAAGCTACCCTGGGCTCCAACTCTCTCCCTGGACTTGCAGTATAGGCCCCAGGGTGCCCCCTGGTCCTCCACCTAGGGGCCCCTGACCCAAGCAAGCTGCCCAGGGGTCCACCTCTCTCCCTGGACTTGCAAGAGAGGCCCCATGGTGACCCTTGGCCCTCCACCTAGGGGCCTCTGACCCCAGCAAGTTACCCAGGGGCCTACCTATCTCCCTGGACTTGCAGTAGAGTTCCCAGGGTGCCCAATGGCCCTCCAACTAGGGCCCTCTGACCCTAGCAAGCTACCCAGGGCTCCAACTCTCTCCCTGGACTTGCAGTATAGGCCCCAGGGTGCCCCTGGTCCTCCACCTAGGGGCCCCTGACCCAAGCAAGCTGCCCAGGGGTCCACCTCTCTCCCTGGACTTGCAAGAGAGGCCCCAGGGTGGCCCTTGGCCCTCCACCTAGGGGCCTCTGACCCCAGAAAGCTACCCAGGGGTCCACCTCTCTCCCTAGACTTGCAGACTAGGCCCCAGGGTGACCCTTGGCCCTCCACCTAGGGGCCTCTGACCCCAGCAAGCTGCCCAGGGGCCTGCCTATCTCCCTGAACTTGCAGAAGAGTCCCCAGGGTGCCCCATGGCCTTCCACGTAGGGCCCTCTGACCCCAGCAAGCTACCCAGGGGTCCACCTCTCTCCCTGGACTTGCAGTATAGGCCACAGGGTGCCCCCTTGCCCTCCACCTAGGGGCCTCTGACCCCAGCAAGCTACCCAGGGCTCCACTTCTCTCCCTGGACTTGCAGTAGAGGCCGAAGGGTGCCCCCTTGGTCCTCCACCTAGGGGCCTCTGACCCTAGCAAACTACCCAGGGGTCCACCTCTCTCCCTGGACTTGAAGTAGAGGCCCCAGGGTGCCCCTTGGCCCTCCACCTATGGGCCTCTGTCCCCAGAAAGCTACCCAGGGGTCCACCTCTCTCCCTAGACTTGCAGACTAGGCCCCAGGGTGACCCTTGGCCCTCCACCTAGGGGTTTCTGAACCCAGCAAGCTGCCCAGGTGCCTGCCTATATCCCTGGACTTGCAGTAGAGTCCCCAGGGTGCCCCATGGCCCTCCACCTAGGGCCCTCTGACCCCAGCAAGCTACCCAGGGGTCCACATCTCTCCCTGGACTTGCAGTATAGGCCACAGGGTGCCCCCTTGCCCTCCACCTAGGGGCCTCTGACCCCAGCAAGCTACCCAGGGCTCCACTTCTCTCCCTCGACTTGCAGTAGAGGCCCCAGGGTGCCCCCTTGCCCTCCACCTAGGGGCCTCCGAACGCAGCAAACTACCCAGGGGACCAGCTCTCTCCCTGGACTTGCAATAGAGGCCCCAGGGTGCCCTCTTGCCCTCCACCCAAGGGCTACTGACCCCAACAAGCTACCCAGGGTTCCACCTCTCTCCCTGGACTTGTAGTATAGGCCCTAGGCTGCCCTCTGGCCCTCCACCTAGGGGCCTCTGACCCCAGCAAGCTACCCAGGGCTCCACCTCTCTCCCTGGACTTGCAGTAGAGGCCCCAGGGTGCCCATTGGCCCTCCACCTAGGGGTCTCTGACCCCAGCAAGCTACCGAGGGGTCCACCTCTCTCCCTGGACTTGCAATAGAGGCCCCAGGGTGCCCCGTGACCCTCCACCTAGGGGCCTCTGACCCTAGCAAGCTACCCAGGGGTCCACCTTTCTCCCTGGACTTGCAGTATAGGCCCCAGGGTGCCCTCTGGCCCTCCAACTAGGGGCCTCTGACCCCAGCAAGCTACCCAGGGGTCCACCTCTCTCCTTTTACTTGCAGTATAGGCCCCAGGGTGCCCCCTGACCCTCCACCTAGGGGCCTCTGACCCCAGCAAGCTACCCTGGAGTCCACCTCTCTTCCTGGACTTGCAGTAGAGGCCCCAGGGTGCCCCTTGGCCCTCCATCTAGGGGCCTCTGACCCCAGCAAGCTACCGAGGGGTCCACCTCTCTCCCTGGACATGCAGTAGAGGCCCCAGGGTGCCCCGTGGCCCTCCACCTAGGGGCTTCTGACCCCAGCAAGCTACCCAGGGGTCCACATCTCTCTTTGGACTTGCAGTGGAGGCCCCTGGGTGTCCCCTGGCCCTCCACCTAGGGGCCTCTGACCCTAGCAAGCTACCCGGGGGTCCAGCTCACTCCCTGGACTTGCAATAGAGGCCCCAGTGTGCCCCCTTGCCCTCCACCCAGGGGCTACTGACCCCAGCAAGCTACTCAGGGCTCCAACTCTCTCCCTGGACTTGTAGTAGAGGCCCTAGGCTGCCCTCTGGCCCTCCACCTAGGGGCCTCTGACCCCAGCAAGCTACCCAAGGCTTCACCTCTCTCCCTGGACTTGCAGAAGAGGCCCCAGGGTGCCCTTTGGCCCTCCACCTAGGGGCCTCTGACCCCAGCAAGCTACCAAGGGGTCCACCTCTCTCCCTGGACTTGCAGTATAGGCCCCAGGGTGCCCCTGGTCCTCCACCTAGGGGCCCCTGACCCAAGCAAGCTGCCCAGGGGTCCACCTCTCTCCCTGGACTTGCAGGAGAGGCCCCAGGGTGGCCCTTGGCCCTCCACCTAGGGGCCTCTGACCCCAGCAAGCTACCCAGGGGTCCACCTCTCTCCCTAGACTTGCAGACTAGGCCCCAGGGTGACCCTTGGCCCTCCACCTAGGGGCCTCTGACCCCAGCAAGCTGCCCAGGGGCCTGCCTATCTCCCTGAACTTGCAGAAGAGTCCCCAGGGTGCCCCATGGCCTTCCACGTAGGGCCCTCTGACCCCAGCAAGCTACCCAGGGGTCCACCTCTCTCCCTGGACTTGCAGTATAGGCCACAGGGTGCCCCCTTGCCCTCAACCTAGGGGCCTCTGACCCCAGCAAGCTACCCAGGGCTCCACTTCTCTCCCTGGACTTGCAGTAGAGGCCGAAGGGTGCCCCCTTGGTCCTCCACCTAGGGGCCTCTGACCCTAGCAAACTACCCAGGGGTCCACCTCTCTCCTTGGACTTGAAGTAGAGGCCCCAGGGTGCCCCTTGGCCCTCCACCTAGGGGCCTCTGTCCCCAGAAAGCTTCCCAGGGGTCCACCTCTCTCCCTAGACTTGCAGACTAGGCCCCAGGGTGACCCTTGGCCCTCCACCTAGGGGTTTCTGAACCCAGCAAGCTGCCCAGGTGCCTGCCTATATCCCTGGACTTGCAGTAGAGTCCCCAGGGTGCCCCATGGCCCTCCACCTAGGGCCCTCTGACCCCAGCAAGCTACCCAGGGGTCCACATCTCTCCCTGGACTTGCAGTATAGGCCACAGGGTGCCCCCTTGCCCTCCACCTAGGGGCCTCTGACCCCAGCAAGCTACCCAGGGCTCCACTTCTCTCCCTCGACTTGCAGTAGAGGCCCCAGGGTGCCCCCTTGCCCTCCACCTAGGGGCCTCCGAACGCAGCAAACTACCCAGGGGACCAGCTCTCTCCCTGGACTTGCAATAGAGGCCCCAGGGTGCCCTCTTGCCCTCCACCCAAGGGCTACTGACCCCAACAAGCTACCCAGGGCTCCACCTCTCTCCCTGGACTTGTAGTATAGGCCCTAGGCTGCCCTCTGGCCCTCCACCTAGGGGCCTCTGACCCCAGCAAGCTACCCAGGGCTCCACCTCTCTCCCTGGACTTGCAGTAGAGGCCCCAGGGTGCCCATTGGCCCTCCACCTAGGGGTCTCTGACCCCAGCAAGCTACCGAGGGGTCCACCTCTCTCCCTGGACTTGCAATAGAGGCCCCAGGGTGCCCCGTGACCCTCCACCTAGGGGCCTCTGACCCCAGCAAGCTACCCAGGGTTCCACCTTTCTCCCTGGACTTGCAGTATAGGCCCCAGGGTGCCCTCTGGCCCTCCAACTAGGGGCCTCTGACCCCAGCAAGCTACCCAGGGGTCCACCTCTCTCCTTGGACTTGCAGTTTAGGCCCCAGGGTGCCCCCTGACCCTCCACCTAGGGGCCTCTGACCCCAGCAAGCTACCCTGGAGTCCACCTCTCTTCCTGGACTTGCAGTAGAGGCCCCAGGGTGCCCCTTGGCCCTCCCTCTAGGGGCCTCTGACCCCAGCAAGCTACCGAGGGGTCCACCTCTTTCCCTGGACATGCAGTAGAGGCCCCAGGGTGCCCCGTGGCCCTCCACCTAGGGGCTTCTGACCCCAGCAAGCTACCCAGGGGTCCACATCTCTCTTTGGACTTGCAGTGGAGGCCCCTGGGTGTCCCCTGGCCCTCCACCTAGGGGCCTCTGACCCTAGCAAGCTACCCGGGGGTCCAGCTCACTCCCTGGACTTGCAATAGAGGCCCCAGTGTGCCCCCTTGCCCTCCACCCAGGGGCTACTGACCCCAGCAAGCTACTCAGGGCTCCAACTCTCTCCCTGGACTTGTAGTAGAGGCCCTAGGCTGCCCTCTGGCCCTCCACCTAGGGGCCTCTGACCCCAGCAAGCTACCCAAGGCTTCACCTCTCTCCCTGGACTTGCAGAAGAGGCCCCAGGGTGCCCTTTGGCCCTCCACCTAGGGGCCTCTGACCCCAGCAAGCTACCAAGGGGTCCACCTCTCTCCCTGGACTTGCAGTAGAGGCCCCAGGGTGCCTCTTGGCCCTCCACCTAGGGGCCTCTGACCCCAGCAAGCTACCCAGAGGTCCACATCTCTCCCTGGACTTGCAGTAGAGGCCCCAGGGTACCCCATGGCCCTCCACCTAGGGGCCTCTGAACCCAGCAAGCTACCCAGGGGTCCAGCTCTCTCCCTGGACTTGCAATAGAGGCGCCAGGGTGCCCCCTTGCCCTCCACCCAGGGGCTACTGACCCCAGCAAGCTACCCAGGGCTCCACCTCTCTCCCTGGACTTGTAGTAGAGGCCCTAGGCTGCCCTCTGGCTCTCCACCTTGGGGCCTCTGACCCCAGAAAGCTACCCAGGGGTCCACCTCTCTCCCTAGACTTGCAGACTAGGCCCCAGGGTGCCCCTTGGCCCTCCACCTAGGGGCTTCTGACCCCAGCAAGCTGCCCAGGGGCCTGCCTATCTCCCTGGACTTGCAGTAGAGTCCCCAGAGTGCCCCATGGCGCTCCACCTTGGGCCCTCTGACCCCAGCAAGCTACCCAGGGCTCCAACTCTCTCCCTGGACTTGCAGTATAGGCCCCAGGGTGCCCCCTGGTCCTTCACCTAGGGGCCCCTGACCCAAGCAAGCTGCCCAGAGGTCCACCTCTCTCCCTGGACTTGCAATAGAGGCCCCAGGGTGCCCCCTGGCCCTCCCCCTAGGGTCCTCTGACACCAGCAAGCTTCCTAGGGCTCCAACTCTCTCCCTGGACTTGCAGTATAGGCCCCAGGGTGCCCCCTGGTCCTCCACCTAGGGGCCCCTGACCCAAGCAAGCTGCCCAGGGGTCCACCTCTCTCCCTGGACTTGCAATAGAGGCCCCAGGGTGCCCTTTGGCCCTCCACCTAGGGGCCTCTGACCCCAGCAAGCTACCCAGGGGCCTACCTATCTCCCTGATCTTGCAGTAGAGTCCCCATGGTGCCCCATGGCCCTCCACCTAGGGCCCTCTGACCCCAGCAAGCTACCCAGGGCTCCAACTCTCTCCCTGGACTAGCAGTATAGGCCCCAGGGCGCCCCCTGGTCCTTCACCTAGGGGCCCCTGACCCAAGCAAGCTGCCCAGATGTCCACCTCTCTCCCTGGACTTGCAATAGAGGCCCCAGGGTGCCCCCTGGCCCTCCCCCTAGGGGCCTCTGACCCCAGCAAGCTACCCAGGGGTCCACCTCTCTCCCTGGACTTTTAGTAGAGGCCCCGGGGTGCCCCCTGGCCCTCCACCTAGGGGCCTCTGACCCCAGCAAACTACCCAGGGGTCCACCTCTCTTCCTTGACTTGCAGTAGAGGCCCTACGGTGCCCCCTGGCCCTCCCCCTAGGGGCCTCTGACACCAGCAAGCTTCCCAGTGGTCCACCTCTCTCTCTGGACTTGCAATAGAGGCCCCAGGGTGCCCCCTGGCCCTCCCCCTAGGGGCCTCTGACACCAGCAAGCTTCCCAGTGGTCCACCTCACTCCCTGGACTTGCAGTAGAGGCCCCAGGGTGACCCTTGGCCCTCCACCTAGGGACCTCTGACCCCAGCAAGCTACCCAGGGGCCTACCTATCTCCCTGGACTTGCAGTAGAGTCCCCAGGGTGCCCCATGGCCCTCCACCTTGGGCCCTCTGACCCCAGCAAGCTACCCAGGGCTCCAACTCTCTCCCTGGACTTGCAGTATAGGCCCCAGGGTGCCCCCTGGTCCTCCACCTAGGAGCCCCTGACCCAAGCAAGCTGCCCAGGGGTCCACCTTGCTCCCTGGACTTGCAATAGAGGCCCCAGGGTGCCCCTTGGCCCTCCACCTAGGGGCCTCTGACCCCAGAAAGCTACCCAGGGGTCCACCTCTCTCCCTAGACTTGCAGACTAGGCCCCAGGGTGACCCTTGGCCCTCCACCTAGGGGCCTCTGACCCCAGCAAGCTACCCAAGGCTCCACCTCTCTCCCTGGACTTGTAGTAGAGGCCCTAGGCTGCCCTCTGGCCCTCCACCTAGGGGCCTCTGACCCCAGCAAGCTACCCAGGGCTCCACCTCTCTCCCTGGACTTGCAGTCGAGGCCCCAGATTGACCCTTGGCCCTTCACCTAGGGCCCTTTGACCCCAGCAAGCTACCCAGGGGTCCACCTCTCTCCCTGGACTTGCAGTATAGGCCACAGGGTGCCCCCTTGCCCTCCACCTAGGGGCCTCTGACCCCAGCAAGCTACCCAGGGCTCCACCTATCTCCCTGGACTTGCAGTAGAGACCCCAGGGTGCCCCCTTGCCCTCCACCCAGGGGCTACTGGCCCCATCAAGTTACCCAGGGCTCCACCTCTCTCCCTGGACTTGCAGTAGAGGCCCCAGGGTACCCCGTGGCCCTCCACCTAGGGCCCTTTGACCCCAGCAAGCTACCCAGGGGTCCACCTCTCTTCCTGGACTTGCAGTATAGGCCACAGGGTGCCCCCTTGCCCTCCACCTAGGGGCCTCTGACCCCAGCAAGCTAACCAGGGCTCCACCTCTCTCCCTGGACTTGCAGTAGAGACCCCAGGGTGCCCCCTTGCCCTCCACCCAGGGGCTACTGGCCCCAGCAAGCTACCCAGGGCTCCACCTCTCTCCCTGGACTTGCAGTAGAGGCCCCAGGGTACCCCGTGGCCCTCCACCTAGGGGCCTCTTACCCCAGCAAGCTACCCAGGGGTCCAGCTTTCTCCCTGGACTTGCAATAGAGGCCCCAGGGTGCCCCCTGGCCCTCCACCTAGTGGCCTCTGAGTCCAGCAAGCTACCCAGGGTTCCACATCTCTCCCTGGACTTGCAGTAGAGGCCCCAGGGTACCACGTGGCCCTCCACCTAGGGGCCTCTGAACCCAGCAAGCTACCCAGGGGTCCAACTCTCTCCCTGGACTAGCAGTATAGGCCACAGGGTGCCCCCTGGTCCTCCACCTAGGGGCCCCTGACCCAAGCAAGCTGCCCAGAGGTCCACCTCTCTCCCTGGACTTGCAATAGAGGCCCCAGGGTGCCCCTTGGCCCTCCACCTAGGGGCCTCTGACCCCAGAAAGCTACCCAGGGGTCCACCTCTCTCCCTAGACTTGCAGACTAGGCCCCAGGGTGACCCTTGGCCCTCCACCTAGGGGCCTCTGACCCCAGCAAGCTACCCAAGGCTCCACCTCTCTCCCTGGACTTGTAGTAGAGGCCCTAGGCTGCCCTCTGGCCCTCCACCTAGGGGCCTCTGACCCCAGCAAGCTACCCAGGGCTCCACCTCTCTCCCTGGACTTGCAGTCGAGGCCCCAGATTGACCCTTGGCCCTTCACCTAGGGCCCTTTGACCCCAGCAAGCTACCCAGGGGTCCACCTCTCTCCCTGGACTTGAAGTATAGGCCACAGGGTGCCCCCTTGCCCTCCACCTAGGGGCCTCTGACCCCAGCAAGCTACCCAGGGCTCCACCTATCTCCCTGGACTTGCAGTAAAGACCCCAGGGTGCCCCCTTGCCCTCCACCCAGGGGCTACTGGCCCCATCAAGCTACCCAGGGCTCCACCTCTCTCCCTGGACTTGCAGTAGAGGCCCCAGGGTACCCCGTGGCCCTCCACCTAGGGCCCTTTGACCCCAGCAAGCTACCCAGGGGTCCACCTCTCTCCCTGGACTTGCAGTATAGGCCACAGGGTGCCCCCTTGCCCTCCACCTAGGGGCCTCTGACCCCAGCAAGCTAACCAGGGCTCCACCTCTCTCCCTGGACTTGCAGTAGAGACCCCAGGGTGCCCCCTTGCCCTCCACCCAGGGGCTACTGGCCCCAGCAAGCTACCCAGGGCTCCACCTCTCTCCCTGGACTTGCAGTAGAGGCCCCAGGGTACCCCGTGGCCCTCCACCTAGGGGCCTCTTACCCCAGCAAGCTACCCAGGGGTCCAGCTTTCTCCCTGGACTTGCAATAGAGGCCCCAGGGTGCCCCCTGGCCCTCCACCTAGTGGCCTCTGAGTCCAGCAAGCTACCCAGGGTTCCACATCTCTCCCTGGACTTGCAGTAGAGGCCCCAGGGTACCACGTGGCCCTCCACCTAGGGGCCTCTGAACCCAGCAAGCTACCCAGGGGTCCAACTCTCTCCCTGGACTAGCAGTATAGGCCACAGGGTGCCCGCTGGTCCTCCACCTAGGGGCCCCTGACCCAAGCAAGCTGCCCAGAGGTCCACCTCTCTCCCTGGACTTGCAATAGAGGCCCCAGGGTGCCCCTTGGCCCTCCACCTAGGGGCCTCTGAGTCCAGCAAGCTACCCAGGGGTCCACATCTCTCCCTGGACTTGCAGTAGAGGCCCCAGGGTACCCCCTGGCCCTCCAACTAGGGGCCTCTGACCCCAGCAAGCTACCCAGGGGTCCACCTCTCTCTTTGGACTTGCAGTATAGGCCCCAGGGTGCCCCCTGGCCCTCCAACTAGGGGCCTCTGACCCCAGCAAGCTACCCAGGGGTCCACCTCTCTCTTTGGACTTGCAGTATAGGCCCCAGGGTGCCCCCTGGCCCTCCACCTAGGGGCATCTGACCCCAGCAAGCTACCCAGGGGTCCACCTCTCTCCCTGGACTTGCAGTATAGGACCCAGGTTGCCTTCTGGCCCTCCAACTAGGGGCATCTAACACCAGCAAGCTACCCAGGGGTCCACCTCTCTCCCTGGACTTGCAGTATAGGCCCCAGGGTGCCCTCTGGCCCTCCACCTAGGGGCATCTGACACCAGCAAGCTACCCAGGGGTCCACCTCTCTCCCTGGACTTGCAGTATAGGCCCCAGTGTGCCCTCTGGCCCTCCACCTAGGGGCCTCTGACCCCAGCAAGCTACCCTGGAGTCCACCTCTCTTCCTGGACTTGCAGTAGAGGCCCCAGGGTGCCCCTTGGCCCTCCATCTAGGGGCCTCTGACCCCAGCAAGCTACCGAGGGGTCCACCTCTCTCCCTGGACATGCAGTAGAGGCCCCAGGGTGCCCCGTGGCCCTCCACCTAGGGGCTTCTGACCCCAGCAAGCTACCCAGGGGTCCACATCTCTCTTTGGACTTGCAGTGGAGGCCCCTGGGTGTCCCCTGGCCCTCCACCTAGGGGCCTCTGACCCTAGCAAGCTACCCGGGGGTCCAGCTCACTCCCTGGACTTGCAATAGAGGCCCCAGGGTGCCCCCTTGCCCTCCACCCAGGGGCTACTGACCCCAGCAAGCTACTAAGGGCTCCAACTCTCTCCCTGGACTTGTAGTAGAGGCCCTAGGCTGCCCTCTGGCCCTCCACCTAGGGGCCTCTGACCCCAGCAAGCTACCCAAGGCTTCACCTCTCTCCCTGGACTTGCAGAAGAGGCCCCAGGGTGCCCTTTGGCCCTCCACCTAGGGGCCTCTGACCCCAGCAAGCTACCGAGGGGTCCACCTCTCTCCCTGGACTTGCAGTAGAGCCCCCAGGGTGCCTCTTTGCCCTCCACCTAGGGGCCTCTGACCCCAGCAAGCTACCCAGAGGTCCACATCTCTCCCTGGACTTGCAGTAGAGGCCCCAGGGTACCCCATGGCCCTCCACCTAGGGGCCTCTGAACCCAGCAAGCTACCCAGGGGTCCAGCTCTGTCCCTGGACTTGCAATAGAGGCGCCAGGGTGCCCCCTTGCCCTCCACCCAGGGGCTACTGACCCCAGCAAGCTACCCAGGGGTCCACCTCTCTCCCTGGACTTGTAGTAGAGGCCCTAGGCTGCCCTCTGGCCCTCCACCTAGGGGCCTCTGAGCCCAGAAAGCTACCCAGGGGTCCACCTCTCTCCCTAGACTTGCAGACTAGTCCCAGGGTGACCCTTGGCCCTCCACCTAGGGACCTCTGACCCCAGCAAGCTACCCAGGGGCCTACCTATCTCCCTGGACTTGCAGTAGAGTCCCCAGGGTGCCCCATGGCCCTCCACCTTGGGCCCTCTGACCCCAGCAAGCTACCCAGGGCTCCAACTCTCTCCCTGGACTTGCAGTATAGGCCCCAGGGTGCCCCCTGGTCCTCCACCTAGGAGCCCCTGACCCAAGCAAGCTGCCCAGGGGTCCACCTCTCTCCCTGGACTTGCAATAGAGGCCCCAGGGTGCCCCTTGGCCCTCCACCTAGGGGCCTCTGACCCCAGAAAGCTACCCAGGGGTCCACCTCTCTCCCTAGACTTGCAGACTAGGCCCCAGGGTGACCCTTGGCCCTCCACCTAGGGGCCTCTGACCCCAGCAAGCTACCCAGGGCTCCAACTCTCTCCCTGGACTTGTAGTAGAGGCCCTAGGCTGCCCTCTGGCCCTCCACCTAGGGGCCTCTGACCCCAGCAAGCTACCCAGGGCTCCACCTCTCTCCCTGGACTTGCAGTCGAGGCCCCAGGTTGACCCTTGGCCCTTCACCTAGGGCCCTTTGACCCCAGCAAGCTACCCAGGGGTCCACCTCCACCTCCAGCCCCCTGGCCCTCCACCTAGGGGCCTCTGAGTCCAGCAAGCTACCCAGGGGTCCACATCTCTACCTGGACTTGCAGTAGAGGCCCCAGGGTACCCCCTGGCCCTCCAACTAGGGGCCTCTGACCCCAGCAAGCTACCCAGGGGTCCACCTCTCTCTTTGGACTTGCAGTATAGGCCCCAGGGTGCCCCTTGGCCCTCCACCTAGGGGCATCTGACCCCAGCAAGCTACCCAGGGGTCCACCTCTCTCCCTGGACTTGCAGTATAGGACCCAGGGTGCCCCCTGGCCCTCCAACTAGGGGCATCTAACACCAGCAAGCTACCCAGGGGTCCACCTCTCTCCCTGGACTTGCAGTATAGGCCCCAGGGTGCCCTCTGGCCCTCCACCTAGGGGCATCTGACACCAGCAAGCTACCCAGGGGTCCACCTCTCTCCCTGGACTTGCAGTATAGGCCCCAGTGTGCCCTCTGGCCCTCCACCAAGGGGCCTCTGACCCCAGCAAGCTACCCAGAGGTCCACATCTCTCCCTGGACTTGCAGTAGAGGCCCCAGGGTACCCCATGGCTCTCCACCTAGGGGCCTCTGAACCCAGCAAGCTACCCAGGGGTCCAGCTCTCTCCCTGGACTTGCAATAGAGGCCCCAGGGTGGCCCCTTGCCCTCCACCCAGGGGCTACTGACCCCAGCAAGCTACCCAGGGCTCCACCTCTCTCCCATGACTTGTAGTAGAGGCCCTAGGCTGCCCTCTGGCCCTCCACCTAGGGGCCTCTGACCCCAGAAAGCTACCCAGGGGTCCACCTCTCTCCCTAGACTTGCAGACTAGGCCCCAGGGTGACCCTTGGCCCTCCACCTAGGGGCCTCTGACCCCAGCAAGCTACCCAGGGCTCCACCTCTCTCCCTGGACTTGTAGTAGAGGCCCTAGGCTGCCCTCTGGCCCTCCACCTAGGGGCCTCTGACCCCAGCAAGCTACCCAGGGCTCCACCTCTCTCCCTGGACTTGTAGTAGAGGCCCTAGGCTGCCCTCTGGCCCTCCACCTAGGGACCTCTGACCCTAGCAAGCTACCCAGGGCTCCACCTCTCTCCCTGGACTTGCAGTAGAGGCCCCAGGGTGCCCATTTGCCCTCCACCTAGGGGTCTCTGACCCCAGCAAGTTACCGAGGGGTCCACCTCTCTCCCTGGACTTGCATTAGAGGCCCCAGGGTGCCCCGTAAACCTCCACCTAGGGGCCTCTGACCCCAGCAAGCTACCCAGGGGTCCACATCTCTCCCTTGTCTTGCAGTAGACGCCGCTGAATGCCCCCTGGCCCTCCACCTAGGGGCCTCTGACCCCAGCAAGCTACCCAGGGGTCCACCTCTCTTCCTGGACTTTTAGTAGAGGCCCCAGGGTGCCCCTGGCCCTCCACCTAGGGGCCTCTGACCCCAGCACCTTGTAGTAGAGGCCCTAGGCTGCCCTCTGGCCCTCCACCTAGGGGCCTCTGACCCCAGCAAGCTACCGAGAGGTCCACCTGTCTCCCTGGACTTGCAGTAGACGCCCCAGGGTGCCCCCTGGCCCTCCACCTAGGGGCCTCAGAGACCAGCAAACTACCCAGGGGTCCACCTCTCTTCCTGGACTTGCAGTAGAGTCCCCAGGGTGACCCTTGGCCCTCCACCTAGGGGTCTCTGACCCCAGCAAGCTACCCAGGGGTCCACATCTCTCCCTGGACTTGCAGTAGAGGCCCCAGGGTACCCCCTGGCCCTCCAACTAGGGGCCTCTGACCCCAGCAAGCTACCCAGGGGTCCACCTCTCTCTTTGGACTTGCAGTATAGGCCCCAAGGTGCCCCCTGGCCCTCCACCTAGGGGCATCTGACCCCAGCAAGCTACCCAGGGGTCCACCTCTCTCCCTGGACTTGCAGTATAGGACCCAGGGTGCCCCCTGGCCCTCCAACTAGGGGCATCTAACACCAGCAAGCTACCCAGGGGTCCACCTCTCTCCCTGGACTTGCAGTATAGGCCCCAGGGTGCCCTCTGGCCCTCCACCTAGGGGCCTCTGACACCAGCAAGCTACCCAGGGGTCCACCTCTCTCCCTGGACTTGCAGTATAGGCCCCAGTGTGCCCTCTGGCCCTCCACCTAGGGGCCTCTGACCCCAGCAAGCTACCCAGGGGTCCAGCTCTCTCCCTGGACTTGCAATAGAGGCCCCAGGGTGCCCCCTTGCCCTCCACCCAGGGGCTACTGACCCCAGCAAGCTACCCAGGGCTCCACCTCTCTCCCTGGACGTGTAGTAGAAGCCCTAGGCTGCCCTCTGGCCCTCCACCTAGGGACCTCTGACCCTAGCAAGCTACCCAGGGCTCCACCTCTCTCCCTGGACTTGCAGTGGAGGCCCCAGGGTGCCCATTTGCCCTCCACCTAGGGGTCTCTGACCCCAGCAAGTTACCGAGGGGTCCACCTCTCTCCCTGGACTTGCATTAGAGGCCCCAGGGTGCCCCGTAAACCTCCACCTAGGGGCCTCTGACCCCAGCAAGCTACCCAGGGGTCCACATCTCTCCCTTGTCTTGCAGTAGACGCCGCTGAATGCCCCCTGGCCCTCCACCTAGGGGCCTCTGACCCCAGCAAGCTACCCAGGGGTCCACCTCTCACCCTGGACTTTTAGTAGAGGCCCCAGGGTGCCCCTGGCCCTCCACCTAGGGGCCTCTGACCCCAGCAAGCTACCCAGGGGTCCAGCTCTCTCCCTGGACTTGCAGTATAGGCCCCAGGGCGCCCCCTGGTCCTTCACCTAGGGGCCCCTGACCCAAGCAAGCTGCCCAGATGTCCACCTCTCTCCCTGGACTTGCAATAGAGGCCCCAGGGTGCCCCCTGGCCCTCCCCCTAGGGGCCTCTGACCCCAGCAAGCTACCCAGGGGTCCACCTCTCTCCCTGGACTTTTAGTAGAGGCCCCGGGGTGCCCCCTGGCCCTCCACCTAGGGGCCTCTGACCCCAGCAAACTACCCAGGGGTCCACCTCTCTTCCTTGACTTGCAGTAGAGGCCCTACGGTGCCCCCTGGCCCTCCCCCTAGGGGCCTCTGACACCAGCAAGCTTCCCAGTGGTCCACCTCTCTCTCTGGACTTGCAATAGAGGCCCCAGGATGCCCCCTGGCCCTCCCCCTAGGGGCCTCTGACACCAGCAAGCTTCCCAGTGGTCCACCTCACTCCCTGGACTTGCAGTAGAGGCCCCAGGGTGACCCTTGGCCCTCCACCTAGGGACCTCTGACCCCAGCAAGCTACCCAGGGGCCTACCTATCTCCCTGGACTTGCAGTAGAGTCCCCAGGGTGCCCCATGGCCCTCCACCTTGGGCCCTCTGACCCCAGCAAGCTACCCAGGGCTCCAACTCTCTCCCTGGACTTGCAGTATAGGCCCCAGGGTGCCCCCTGGTCCTCCACCTAGGAGCCCCTGACCCAAGCAAGCTGCCCAGGGGTCCACCTTGCTCCCTGGACTTGCAATAGAGGCCCCAGGGTGCCCCTTGGCCCTCCACCTAGGGGCCTCTGACCCCAGAAAGCTACCCAGGGGTCCACCTCTCTCCCTAGACTTGCAGACTAGGCCCCAGGGTGACCCTTGGCCCTCCACCTAGGGGCCTCTGACCCCAGCAAGCTACCCAAGGCTCCACCTCTCTCCCTGGACTTGTAGTAGAGGCCCTAGGCTGCCCTCTGGCCCTCCACCTAGGGGCCTCTGACCCCAGCAAGCTACCCAGGGCTCCACCTCTCTCCCTGGACTTGCAGTCGAGGCCCCAGATTGACCCTTGGCCCTTCACCTAGGGCCCTTTGACCCCAGCAAGCTACCCAGGGGTCCACCTCTCTCCCTGGACTTGCAGTATAGGCCACAGGGTGCCCCCTTGCCCTCCACCTAGGGGCCTCTGACCCCAGCAAGCTACCCAGGGCTCCACCTATCTCCCTGGACTTGCAGTAGAGACCCCAGGGTGCCCCCTTGCCCTCCACCCAGGGGCTACTGGCCCCATCAAGCTACCCAGGGCTCCACCTCTCTCCCTGGACTTGCAGTAGAGGCCCCAGGGTACCCCGTGGCCCTCCACCTAGGGCCCTTTGACCCCAGCAAGCTACCCAGGGGTCCACCTCTCTCCCTGGACTTGCAGTATAGGCCACAGGGTGCCCCCTTGCCCTCCACCTAGGGGCCTCTGACCCCAGCAAGCTAACCAGGGCTCCACCTCTCTCCCTGGACTTGCAGTAGAGACCCCAGGGTGCCCCCTTGCCCTCCACCCAGGGGCTACTGGCCCCAGCAAGCTACCCAGGGCTCCACCTCTCTCCCTGGACTTGCAGTAGAGGCCCCAGGGTACCCCGTGGCCCTCCACCTAGGGGCCTCTTACCCCAGCAAGCTACCCAGGGGTCCAGCTTTCTCCCTGGACTTGCAATAGAGGCCCCAGGGTGCCCCCTGGCCCTCCACCTAGTGGCCTCTGAGTCCAGCAAGCTACCCAGGGTTCCACATCTCTCCCTGGACTTGCAGTAGAGGCCCCAGGGTACCACGTGGCCCTCCACCTAGGGGCCTCTGAACCCAGCAAGCTACCCAGGGGTCCAACTCTCTCCCTGGACTAGCAGTATAGGCCACAGGGTGCCCCCTGGTCCTCCACCTAGGGGCCCCTGACCCAAGCAAGCTGCCCAGAGGTCCACCTCTCTCCCTGGACTTGCAATAGAGGCCCCAGGGTGCCCCTTGGCCCTCCACCTAGGGGCCTCTGACCCCAGAAAGCTACCCAGGGGTCCACCTCTCTCCCTAGACTTGCAGACTAGGCCCCAGGGTGACCCTTGGCCCTCCACCTAGGGGCCTCTGACCACAGCAAGCTACCCAAGGCTCCACCTCTCTCCCTGGACTTGTAGTAGAGGCCCTAGGCTGCCCTCTGGCCCTCCAACTAGGGGCCTCTGACCCCAGCAAGCTACCCAGGGCTCCACCTCTCTCCCTGGACTTGCAGTCGAGGCCCCAGATTGACCCTTGGCCCTTCACCTAGGGCCCTTTGACCCCAGCAAGCTACCCAGGGGTCCACCTCTCTCCCTGGACTTGCAGTATAGGCCACAGGGTGCCCCCTTGCCCTCCACCTAGGGGCCTCTGACCCCAGCAAGCTACCCAGGGCTCCACCTATCTCCCTGGACTTGCAGTAGAGACCCCAGGGTGCCCCCTTGCCCTCCACCCAGGGGCTACTGGCCCCATCAAGCTACCCAGGGCTCCACCTCTCTCCCTGGACTTGCAGTAGAGGCCCCAGGGTACCCCGTGGCCCTCCACCTAGGGCCCTTTGACCCCAGCAAGCTACCCAGGGGTCCACCTCTCTCCCTGGACTTGCAGTATAGGCCACAGGGTGCCCCCTTGCCCTCCACCTAGGGGCCTCTGACCCCAGCAAGCTAACCAGGGCTCCACCTCTCTCCCTGGACTTGCAGTAGAGACCCCAGGGTGCCCCCTTGCCCTCCACCCAGGGGCTACTGGCCCCAGCAAGCTACCCAGGGCTCCACCTCTCTCCCTGGACTTGCAGTAGAGGCCCCAGGGTACCCCGTGGCCCTCCACCTAGGGGCCTCTTACCCCAGCAAGCTACCCAGGGGTCCAGCTTTCTCCCTGGACTTGCAATAGAGGCCCCAGGGTGCCCCCTGGCCCTCCACCTAGTGGCCTCTGAGTCCAGCAAGCTACCCAGGGTTCCACATCTCTCCCTGGACTTGCAGTAGAGGCCCCAGGGTACCACGTGGCCCTCCACCTAGGGGCCTCTGAACCCAGCAAGCTACCCAGGGGTCCAACTCTCTCCCTGGACTAGCAGTATAGGCCACAGGGTGCCCCCTGGTCCTCCACCTAGGGGCCCCTGACCCAAGCAAGCTGCCCAGAGGTCCACCTCTCTCCCTGGACTTGCAATAGAGGCCCCAGGGTGCCCCTTGGCCCTCCACCTAGGGGCCTCTGAGTCCAGCAAGCTACCCAGGGGTCCACATCTCTCCCTGGACTTGCAGTAGAGGCCCCAGGGTACCCCCTGGCCCTCCAACTAGGGGCCTCTGACCCCAGCAAGCTACCCAGGGGTCCACCTCTCTCTTTGGACTTGCAGTATAGGCCCCAGGGTGCCCCCTGGCCCTCCAACTAGGGGCCTCTGACCCCAGCAAGCTACCCAGGGGTCCACCTCTCTCTTTGGACTTGCAGTATAGGCCCCAGGGTGCCCCCTGGCCCTCCACCTAGGGGCATCTGACCCCAGCAAGCTACCCAGGGGTCCACCTCTCTCCCTGGACTTGCAGTATAGGACCCAGGTTGCCTTCTGGCCCTCCAACTAGGGGCATCTAACACCAGCAAGCTACCCAGGGGTCCACCTCTCTCCCTGGACTTGCAGTATAGGCCCCAGGGTGCCCTCTGGCCCTCCACCTAGGGGCATCTGACAACAGCAAGCTACCCAGGGGTCCACCTCTCTCCCTGGACTTGCAGTATAGGCCCCAGTGTGCCCTCTGGCCCTCCACCTAGGGGCCTCTGACCCCAGCAAGCTACCCTGGAGTCCACCTCTCTTCCTGGACTTGCAGTAGAGGCCCCAGGGTGCCCCTTGGCCCTCCATCTAGGGGCCTCTGACCCCAGCAAGCTACCGAGGGGTCCACCTCTCTCCCTGGACATGCAGTAGAGGCCCCAGGGTGCCCCGTGGCCCTCCACCTAGGGGCTTCTGACCCCAGCAAGCTACCCAGGGGTCCACATCTCTCTTTGGACTTGCAGTGGAGGCCCCTGGGTGTCCCCTGGCCCTCCACCTAGGGGCCTCTGACCCTAGCAAGCTACCCGGGGGTCCAGCTCACTCCCTGGACTTGCAATAGAGGCCCCAGGGTGCCCCCTTGCCCTCCACCCAGGGGCTACTGACCCCAGCAAGCTACTAAGGGCTCCAACTCTCTCCCTGGACTTGTAGTAGAGGCCCTAGGCTGCCCTCTGGCCCTCCACCTAGGGGCCTCTGACCCCAGCAAGCTACCCAAGGCTTCACCTCTCTCCCTGGACTTGCAGAAGAGGCCCCAGGGTGCCCTTTGGCCCTCCACCTAGGGGCCTCTGACCCCAGCAAGCTACCGAGGGGTCCACCTCTCTCCCTGGACTTGCAGTAGAGCCCCCAGGGTGCCTCTTTGCCCTCCACCTAGGGGCCTCTGACCCCAGCAAGCTACCCAGAGGTCCACATCTCTCCCTGGACTTGCAGTAGAGGCCCCAGGGTACCCCATGGCCCTCCACCTAGGGGCCTCTGAACCCAGCAAGCTACCCAGGGGTCCAGCTCTGTCCCTGGACTTGCAATAGAGGCGCCAGGGTGCCCCCTTGCCCTCCACCCAGGGGCTACTGACCCCAGCAAGCTACCCAGGGGTCCACCTCTCTCCCTGGACTTGTAGTAGAGGCCCTAGGCTGCCCTCTGGCCCTCCACCTAGGGGCCTCTGACCCCAGAAAGCTACCCAGGGGTCCACCTCTCTCCCTAGACTTGCAGACTAGTCCCAGGGTGACCCTTGGCCCTCCACCTAGGGACCTCTGACCCCAGCAAGCTACCCAGGGGCCTACCTATCTCCCTGGACTTGCAGTAGAGTCCCCAGGGTGCCCCATGGCCCTCCACCTTGGGCCCTCTGACCCCAGCAAGCTACCCAGGGCTCCAACTCTCTCCCTGGACTTGCAGTATAGGCCCCAGGGTGCCCCCTGGTCCTCCACCTAGGAGCCCCTGACCCAAGCAAGCTGCCCAGGGGTCCACCTCTCTCCCTGGACTTGCAATAGAGGCCCCAGGGTGCCCCTTGGCCCTCCACCTAGGGGCCTCTGACCCCAGAAAGCTACCCAGGGGTCCACCTCTCTCCCTAGACTTGCAGACTAGGCCCCAGGGTGACCCTTGGCCCTCCACCTAGGGGCCTCTGACCCCAGCAAGCTACCCAGGGCTCCAACTCTCTCCCTGGACTTGTAGTAGAGGCCCTAGGCTGCCCTCTGGCCCTCCACCTAGGGGCCTCTGACCCCAGCAAGCTACCCAGGGCTCCACCTCTCTCCCTGGACTTGCAGTCGAGGCCCCAGGTTGACCCTTGGCCCTTCACCTAGGGCCCTTTGACCCCAGCAAGCTACCCAGGGGTCCACCTCCACCTCCAGCCCCCTGGCCCTCCACCTAGGGGCCTCTGAGTCCAGCAAGCTACCCAGGGGTCCACATCTCTCCCTGGACTTGCAGTAGAGGCCCCAGGGTACCCCCTGGCCCTCCAACTAGGGGCCTCTGACCCCAGCAAGCTACCCAGGGGTCCACCTCTCTCTTTGGACTTGCAGTATAGGCCCCAGGGTGCCCCTTGGCCCTCCACCTAGGGGCATCTGACCCCAGCAAGCTACCCAGGGGTCCACCTCTCTCCCTGGACTTGCAGTATAGGACCCAGGGTGCCCCCTGGCCCTCCAACTAGGGGCATCTAACACCAGCAAGCTACCCAGGGGTCCACCTCTCTCCCTGGACTTGCAGTATAGGCCCCAGGGTGCCCTCTGGCCCTCCACCTAGGGGCATCTGACACCAGCAAGCTACCCAGGGGTCCACCTCTCTCCCTGGACTTGCAGTATAGGCCCCAGTGTGCCCTCTGGCCCTCCACCAAGGGGCCTCTGACCCCAGCAAGCTACCCAGAGGTCCACATCTCTCCCTGGACTTGCAGTAGAGGCCCCAGGGTACCCCATGGCTCTCCACCTAGGGGCCTCTGAACCCAGCAAGCTACCCAGGGGTCCAGCTCTCTCCCTGGACTTGCAATAGAGGCCCCAGGGTGGCCCCTTGCCCTCCACCCAGGGGCTACTGACCCCAGCAAGCTACCCAGGGCTCCACCTCTCTCCCATGACTTGTAGTAGAGGCCCTAGGCTGCCCTCTGGCCCTCCACCTAGGGGCCTCTGACCCCAGAAAGCTACCCAGGGGTCCACCTCTCTCCCTAGACTTGCAGACTAGGCCCCAGGGTGACCCTTGGCCCTCCACCTAGGGGCCTCTGACCCCAGCAAGCTACCCAGGGCTCCACCTCTCTCCCTGGACTTGTAGTAGAGGCCCTAGGCTGCCCTCTGGCCCTCCACCTAGGGGCCTCTGACCCCAGCAAGCTACCCAGGGCTCCACCTCTCTCCCTGGACTTGTAGTAGAGGCCCTAGGCTGCCCTCTGGCCCTCCACCTAGGGACCTCTGACCCTAGCAAGCTACTCAGGGCTCCACCTCTCTCCCTGGACTTGCAGTAGAGGCCCCAGGGTGCCCATTTGCCCTCCACCTAGGGGTCTCTGACCCCAGCAAGTTACCGAGGGGTCCACCTCTCTCCCTGGACTTGCATTAGAGGCCCCAGGGTGCCCCGTAAACCTCCACCTAGGGGCCTCTGACCCCAGCAAGCTACCCAGGGGTCCACATCTCTCCCTTGTCTTGCAGTAGACGCCGCTGAATGCCCCCTGGCCCTCCACCTAGGGGCCTCTGACCCCAGCAAGCTACCCAGGGGTCCACCTCTCTTCCTGGACTTTTAGTAGAGGCCCCAGGGTGCCCCTGGCCCTCCACCTAGGGGCCTCTGACATCAGCACCTTGTAGTAGAGGCCCTAGGCTGCCCTCTGGCCCTCCACCTAGGGGCCTCTGACCCCAGCAAGCTACCGAGAGGTCCACCTGTCTCCCTGGACTTGCAGTAGACGCCCCAGGGTGCCCCCTGGCCCTCCACCTAGGGGCCTCAGAGACCAGCAAACTACCCAGGGGTCCACCTCTCTTCCTGGACTTGCAGTAGAGTCCCCAGGGTGACCCTTGGCCCTCCACCTAGGGGTCTCTGACCCCAGCAAGCTACCCAGGGGTCCACATCTCTCCCTGGACTTGCAGTAGAGGCCCCAGGGTACCCCCTGGCCCTCCAACTAGGGGCCTCTGACCCCAGCAAGCTACCCAGGGGTCCACCTCTCTCTTTGGACTTGCAGTATAGGCCCCAGGGTGCCCCCTGGCCCTCCACCTAGGGGCATCTGACCCCAGCAAGCTACCCAGGGGTCCACCTCTCTCCCTGGACTTGCAGTATAGGCCCCAGGGTGCCCTCTGGCCCTCCACCTAGGGGCATCTGACACCAGCAAGCTACCCAGGGGTCCACCTCTCTCCCTGGACTTGCAGTATAGGCCCCAGTGTGCCCTCTGGCCCTCCACCAAGGGGCCTCTGACCCCAGCAAGCTACCCAGAGGTCCACATCTCTCCCTGGACTTGCAGTAGAGGCCCCAGGGTACCCCATGGCTCTCCACCTAGGGGCCTCTGAACCCAGCAAGCTACCCAGGGGTCCAGCTCTCTCCCTGGACTTGCAATAGAGGCCCCAGGGTGGCCCCTTGCCCTCCACCCAGGGGCTACTGACCCCAGCAAGCTACCCAGGGCTCCACCTCTCTCCCATGACTTGTAGTAGAGGCCCTAGGCTGCCCTCTGGCCCTCCACCTAGGGGCCTCTGACCCCAGAAAGCTACCCAGGGGTCCACCTCTCTCCCTAGACTTGCAGACTAGGCCCCAGGGTGACCCTTGGCCCTCCACCTAGGGGCCTCTGACCCCAGCAAGCTACCCAGGGCTCCACCTCTCTCCCTGGACTTGTAGTAGAGGCCCTAGGCTGCCCTCTGGCCCTCCACCTAGGGGCCTCTGACCCCAGCAAGCTACCCAGGGCTCCACCTCTCTCCCTGGACTTGTAGTAGAGGCCCTAGGCTGCCCTCTGGCCCTCCACCTAGGGACCTCTGACCCTAGCAAGCTACCCAGGGCTCCACCTCTCTCCCTGGACTTGCAGTAGAGGCCCCAGGGTGCCCATTTGCCCTCCACCTAGGGGTCTCTGACCCCAGCAAGTTACCGAGGGGTCCACCTCTCTCCCTGGACTTGCATTAGAGGCCCCAGGGTGCCCCGTAAACCTCCACCTAGGGGCCTCTGACCCCAGCAAGCTACCCAGGGGTCCACATCTCTCCCTTGTCTTGCAGTAGACGCCGCTGAATGCCCCCTGGCCCTCCACCTAGGGGCCTCTGACCCCAGCAAGCTACCCAGGGGTCCACCTCTCTTCCTGGACTTTTAGTAGAGGCCCCAGGGTGCCCCTGGCCCTCCACCTAGGGGCCTCTGACCCCAGCACCTTGTAGTAGAGGCCCTAGGCTGCCCTCTGGCCCTCCACCTAGGGGCCTCTGACCCCAGCAAGCTACCGAGAGGTCCACCTGTCTCCCTGGACTTGCAGTAGACGCCCCAGGGTGCCCCCTGGCCCTCCACCTAGGGGCCTCAGAGACCAGCAAACTACCCAGGGGTCCACCTCTCTTCCTGGACTTGCAGTAGAGTCCCCAGGGTGACCCTTGGCCCTCCACCTAGGGGTCTCTGACCCCAGCAAGCTACCCAGGGGTCCACATCTCTCCCTGGACTTGCAGTAGAGGCCCCAGGGTACCCCCTGGCCCTCCAACTAGGGGCCTCTGACCCCAGCAAGCTACCCAGGGGTCCACCTCTCTCTTTGGACTTGCAGTATAGGCCCCAAGGTGCCCCCTGGCCCTCCACCTAGGGGCATCTGACCCCAGCAAGCTACCCAGGGGTCCACCTCTCTCCCTGGACTTGCAGTATAGGACCCAGGGTGCCCCCTGGCCCTCCAACTAGGGGCATCTAACACCAGCAAGCTACCCAGGGGTCCACCTCTCTCCCTGGACTTGCAGTATAGGCCCCAGGGTGCCCTCTGGCCCTCCACCTAGGGGCCTCTGACACCAGCAAGCTACCCAGGGGTCCACCTCTCTCCCTGGACTTGCAGTATAGGCCCCAGTGTGCCCTCTGGCCCTCCACCTAGGGGCCTCTGACCCCAGCAAGCTACCCAGGGGTCCAGCTCTCTCCCTGGACTTGCAATAGAGGCCCCAGGGTGCCCCCTTGCCCTCCACCCAGGGGCTACTGACCCCAGCAAGCTACCCAGGGCTCCACCTCTCTCCCTGGACGTGTAGTAGAAGCCCTAGGCTGCCCTCTGGCCCTCCACCTAGGGACCTCTGACCCTAGCAAGCTACCCAGGGCTCCACCTCTCTCCCTGGACTTGCAGTGGAGGCCCCAGGGTGCCCATTTGCCCTCCACCTAGGGGTCTCTGACCCCAGCAAGTTACCGAGGGGTCCACCTCTCTCCCTGGACTTGCATTAGAGGCCCCAGGGTGCCCCGTAAACCTCCACCTAGGGGCCTCTGACCCCAGCAAGCTACCCAGGGGTCCACATCTCTCCCTTGTCTTGCAGTAGACGCCGCTGAATGCCCCCTGGCCCTCCACCTAGGGGCCTCTGACCCCAGCAAGCTACCCAGGGGTCCACCTCTCACCCTGGACTTTTAGTAGAGGCCCCAGGGTGCCCCTGGCCCTCCACCTAGGGGCCTCTGACCCCAGCAAGCTACCCAGGGGTCCAGCTCTCTCCCTGGACTTGCAGTATAGGCCCCAGGGCGCCCCCTGGTCCTTCACCTAGGGGCCCCTGACCCAAGCAAGCTGCCCAGATGTCCACCTCTCTCCCTGGACTTGCAATAGAGGCCCCAGGGTGCCCCCTGGCCCTCCCCCTAGGGGCCTCTGACCCCAGCAAGCTACCCAGGGGTCCACCTCTCTCCCTGGACTTTTAGTAGAGGCCCCGGGGTGCCCCCTGGCCCTCCACCTAGGGGCCTCTGACCCCAGCAAACTACCCAGGGGTCCACCTCTCTTCCTTGACTTGCAGTAGAGGCCCTACGGTGCCCCCTGGCCCTCCCCCTAGGGGCCTCTGACACCAGCAAGCTTCCCAGTGGTCCACCTCTCTCTCTGGACTTGCAATAGAGGCCCCAGGATGCCCCCTGGCCCTCCCCCTAGGGGCCTCTGACACCAGCAAGCTTCCCAGTGGTCCACCTCACTCCCTGGACTTGCAGTAGAGGCCCCAGGGTGACCCTTGGCCCTCCACCTAGGGACCTCTGACCCCAGCAAGCTACCCAGGGGCCTACCTATCTCCCTGGACTTGCAGTAGAGTCCCCAGGGTGCCCCATGGCCCTCCACCTTGGGCCCTCTGACCCCAGCAAGCTACCCAGGGCTCCAACTCTCTCCCTGGACTTGCAGTATAGGCCCCAGGGTGCCCCCTGGTCCTCCACCTAGGAGCCCCTGACCCAAGCAAGCTGCCCAGGGGTCCACCTTGCTCCCTGGACTTGCAATAGAGGCCCCAGGGTGCCCCTTGGCCCTCCACCTAGGGGCCTCTGACCCCAGAAAGCTACCCAGGGGTCCACCTCTCTCCCTAGACTTGCAGACTAGGCCCCAGGGTGACCCTTGGCCCTCCACCTAGGGGCCTCTGACCCCAGCAAGCTACCCAAGGCTCCACCTCTCTCCCTGGACTTGTAGTAGAGGCCCTAGGCTGCCCTCTGGCCCTCCACCTAGGGGCCTCTGACCCCAGCAAGCTACCCAGGGCTCCACCTCTCTCCCTGGACTTGCAGTCGAGGCCCCAGATTGACCCTTGGCCCTTCACCTAGGGCCCTTTGACCCCAGCAAGCTACCCAGGGGTCCACCTCTCTCCCTGGACTTGCAGTATAGGCCACAGGGTGCCCCCTTGCCCTCCACCTAGGGGCCTCTGACCCCAGCAAGCTACCCAGGGCTCCACCTATCTCCCTGGACTTGCAGTAGAGACCCCAGGGTGCCCCCTTGCCCTCCACCCAGGGGCTACTGGCCCCATCAAGCTACCCAGGGCTCCACCTCTCTCCCTGGACTTGCAGTAGAGGCCCCAGGGTACCCCGTGGCCCTCCACCTAGGGCCCTTTGACCCCAGCAAGCTACCCAGGGGTCCACCTCTCTCCCTGGACTTGCAGTATAGGCCACAGGGTGCCCCCTTGCCCTCCACCTAGGGGCCTCTGACCCCAGCAAGCTAACCAGGGCTCCACCTCTCTCCCTGGACTTGCAGTAGAGACCCCAGGGTGCCCCCTTGCCCTCCACCCAGGGGCTACTGGCCCCAGCAAGCTACCCAGGGCTCCACCTCTCTCCCTGGACTTGCAGTAGAGGCCCCAGGGTACCCCGTGGCCCTCCACCTAGGGGCCTCTTACCCCAGCAAGCTACCCAGGGGTCCAGCTTTCTCCCTGGACTTGCAATAGAGGCCCCAGGGTGCCCCCTGGCCCTCCACCTAGTGGCCTCTGAGTCCAGCAAGCTACCCAGGGTTCCACATCTCTCCCTGGACTTGCAGTAGAGGCCCCAGGGTACCACGTGGCCCTCCACCTAGGGGCCTCTGAACCCAGCAAGCTACCCAGGGGTCCAACTCTCTCCCTGGACTAGCAGTATAGGCCACAGGGTGCCCCCTGGTCCTCCACCTAGGGGCCCCTGACCCAAGCAAGCTGCCCAGAGGTCCACCTCTCTCCCTGGACTTGCAATAGAGGCCCCAGGGTGCCCCTTGGCCCTCCACCTAGGGGCCTCTGACCCCAGAAAGCTACCCAGGGGTCCACCTCTCTCCCTAGACTTGCAGACTAGGCCCCAGGGTGACCCTTGGCCCTCCACCTAGGGGCCTCTGACCACAGCAAGCTACCCAAGGCTCCACCTCTCTCCCTGGACTTGTAGTAGAGGCCCTAGGCTGCCCTCTGGCCCTCCAACTAGGGGCCTCTGACCCCAGCAAGCTACCCAGGGCTCCACCTCTCTCCCTGGACTTGCAGTCGAGGCCCCAGATTGACCCTTGGCCCTTCACCTAGGGCCCTTTGACCCCAGCAAGCTACCCAGGGGTCCACCTCTCTCCCTGGACTTGCAGTATAGGCCACAGGGTGCCCCCTTGCCCTCCACCTAGGGGCCTCTGACCCCAGCAAGCTACCCAGGGCTCCACCTATCTCCCTGGACTTGCAGTAGAGACCCCAGGGTGCCCCCTTGCCCTCCACCCAGGGGCTACTGGCCCCATCAATCTACCCAGGGCTCCACCTCTCTCCCTGGACTTGCAGTAGAGGCCCCAGGGTACCCCGTGGCCCTCCACCTAGGGCCCTTTGACCCCAGCAAGCTACCCAGGGGTCCACCTCTCTCCCTGGACTTGCAGTATAGGCCACAGGGTGCCCCCTTGCCCTCCACCTAGGGGCCTCTGACCCCAGCAAGCTAACCAGGGCTCCACCTCTCTCCCTGGACTTGCAGTAGAGACCCCAGGGTGCCCCCTTGCCCTCCACCCAGGGGCTACTGGCCCCAGCAAGCTACCCAGGGCTCCACCTCTCTCCCTGGACTTGCAGTAGAGGCCCCAGGGTACCCCGTGGCCCTCCACCTAGGGGCCTCTTACCCCAGCAAGCTACCCAGGGGTCCAGCTTTCTCCCTGGACTTGCAATAGAGGCCCCAGGGTGCCCCCTGGCCCTCCACCTAGTGGCCTCTGAGTCCAGCAAGCTACCCAGGGTTCCACATCTCTCCCTGGACTTGCAGTAGAGGCCCCAGGGTACCACGTGGCCCTCCACCTAGGGGCCTCTGAACCCAGCAAGCTACCCAGGGGTCCAACTCTCTCCCTGGACTAGCAGTATAGGCCACAGGGTGCCCCCTGGTCCTCCACCTAGGGGCCCCTGACCCAAGCAAGCTGCCCAGAGGTCCACCTCTCTCCCTGGACTTGCAATAGAGGCCCCAGGGTGCCCCTTGGCCCTCCACCTAGGGGCCTCTGAGTCCAGCAAGCTACCCAGGGGTCCACATCTCTCCCTGGACTTGCAGTAGAGGCCCCAGGGTACCCCCTGGCCCTCCAACTAGGGGCCTCTGACCCCAGCAAGCTACCCAGGGGTCCACCTCTCTCTTTGGACTTGCAGTATAGGCCCCAGGGTGCCCCCTGGCCCTCCAACTAGGGGCCTCTGACCCCAGCAAGCTACCCAGGGGTCCACCTCTCTCTTTGGACTTGCAGTATAGGCCCCAGGGTGCCCCCTGGCCCTCCACCTAGGGGCATCTGACCCCAGCAAGCTACCCAGGGGTCCACCTCTCTCCCTGGACTTGCAGTATAGGACCCAGGTTGCCTTCTGGCCCTCCAACTAGGGGCATCTAACACCAGCAAGCTACCCAGGGGTCCACCTCTCTCCCTGGACTTGCAGTATAGGCCCCAGGGTGCCCTCTGGCCCTCCACCTAGGGGCATCTGACAACAGCAAGCTACCCAGGGGTCCACCTCTCTCCCTGGACTTGCAGTATAGGCCCCAGTGTGCCCTCTGGCCCTCCACCTAGGGGCCTCTGACCCCAGCAAGCTACCCTGGAGTCCACCTCTCTTCCTGGACTTGCAGTAGAGGCCCCAGGGTGCCCCTTGGCCCTCCATCTAGGGGCCTCTGACCCCAGCAAGCTACCGAGGGGTCCACCTCTCTCCCTGGACATGCAGTAGAGGCCCCAGGGTGCCCCGTGGCCCTCCACCTAGGGGCTTCTGACCCCAGCAAGCTACCCAGGGGTCCACATCTCTCTTTGGACTTGCAGTGGAGGCCCCTGGGTGTCCCCTGGCCCTCCACCTAGGGGCCTCTGACCCTAGCAAGCTACCCGGGGGTCCAGCTCACTCCCTGGACTTGCAATAGAGGCCCCAGGGTGCCCCCTTGCCCTCCACCCAGGGGCTACTGACCCCAGCAAGCTACTAAGGGCTCCAACTCTCTCCCTGGACTTGTAGTAGAGGCCCTAGGCTGCCCTCTGGCCCTCCACCTAGGGGCCTCTGACCCCAGCAAGCTACCCAAGGCTTCACCTCTCTCCCTGGACTTGCAGAAGAGGCCCCAGGGTGCCCTTTGGCCCTCCACCTAGGGGCCTCTGACCCCAGCAAGCTACCGAGGGGTCCACCTCTCTCCCTGGACTTGCAGTAGAGCCCCCAGGGTGCCTCTTTGCCCTCCACCTAGGGGCCTCTGACCCCAGCAAGCTACCCAGAGGTCCACATCTCTCCCTGGACTTGCAGTAGAGGCCCCAGGGTACCCCATGGCCCTCCACCTAGGGGCCTCTGAACCCAGCAAGCTACCCAGGGGTCCAGCTCTGTCCCTGGACTTGCAATAGAGGCGCCAGGGTGCCCCCTTGCCCTCCACCCAGGGGCTACTGACCCCAGCAAGCTACCCAGGGGTCCACCTCTCTCCCTGGACTTGTAGTAGAGGCCCTAGGCTGCCCTCTGGCCCTCCACCTAGGGGCCTCTGACCCCAGAAAGCTACCCAGGGGTCCACCTCTCTCCCTAGACTTGCAGACTAGTCCCAGGGTGACCCTTGGCCCTCCACCTAGGGACCTCTGACCCCAGCAAGCTACCCAGGGGCCTACCTATCTCCCTGGACTTGCAGTAGAGTCCCCAGGGTGCCCCATGGCCCTCCACCTTGGGCCCTCTGACCCCAGCAAGCTACCCAGGGCTCCAACTCTCTCCCTGGACTTGCAGTATAGGCCCCAGGGTGCCCCCTGGTCCTCCACCTAGGAGCCCCTGACCCAAGCAAGCTGCCCAGGGGTCCACCTCTCTCCCTGGACTTGCAATAGAGGCCCCAGGGTGCCCCTTGGCCCTCCACCTAGGGGCCTCTGACCCCAGAAAGCTACCCAGGGGTCCACCTCTCTCCCTAGACTTGCAGACTAGGCCCCAGGGTGACCCTTGGCCCTCCACCTAGGGGCCTCTGACCCCAGCAAGCTACCCAGGGCTCCAACTCTCTCCCTGGACTTGTAGTAGAGGCCCTAGGCTGCCCTCTGGCCCTCCACCTAGGGGCCTCTGACCCCAGCAAGCTACCCAGGGCTCCACCTCTCTCCCTGGACTTGCAGTCGAGGCCCCAGGTTGACCCTTGGCCCTTCACCTAGGGCCCTTTGACCCCAGCAAGCTACCCAGGGGTCCACCTCCACCTCCAGCCCCCTGGCCCTCCACCTAGGGGCCTCTGAGTCCAGCAAGCTACCCAGGGGTCCACATCTCTCCCTGGACTTGCAGTAGAGGCCCCAGGGTACCCCCTGGCCCTCCAACTAGGGGCCTCTGACCCCAGCAAGCTACCCAGGGGTCCACCTCTCTCTTTGGACTTGCAGTATAGGCCCCAGGGTGCCCCTTGGCCCTCCACCTAGGGGCATCTGACCCCAGCAAGCTACCCAGGGGTCCACCTCTCTCCCTGGACTTGCAGTATAGGACCCAGGGTGCCCCCTGGCCCTCCAACTAGGGGCATCTAACACCAGCAAGCTACCCAGGGGTCCACCTCTCTCCCTGGACTTGCAGTATAGGCCCCAGGGTGCCCTCTGGCCCTCCACCTAGGGGCATCTGACACCAGCAAGCTACCCAGGGGTCCACCTCTCTCCCTGGACTTGCAGTATAGGCCCCAGTGTGCCCTCTGGCCCTCCACCAAGGGGCCTCTGACCCCAGCAAGCTACCCAGAGGTCCACATCTCTCCCTGGACTTGCAGTAGAGGCCCCAGGGTACCCCATGGCTCTCCACCTAGGGGCCTCTGAACCCAGCAAGCTACCCAGGGGTCCAGCTCTCTCCCTGGACTTGCAATAGAGGCCCCAGGGTGGCCCCTTGCCCTCCACCCAGGGGCTACTGACCCCAGCAAGCTACCCAGGGCTCCACCTCTCTCCCATGACTTGTAGTAGAGGCCCTAGGCTGCCCTCTGGCCCTCCACCTAGGGGCCTCTGACCCCAGAAAGCTACCCAGGGGTCCACCTCTCTCCCTAGACTTGCAGACTAGGCCCCAGGGTGACCCTTGGCCCTCCACCTAGGGGCCTCTGACCCCAGCAAGCTACCCAGGGCTCCACCTCTCTCCCTGGACTTGTAGTAGAGGCCCTAGGCTGCCCTCTGGCCCTCCACCTAGGGGCCTCTGACCCCAGCAAGCTACCCAGGGCTCCACCTCTCTCCCTGGACTTGTAGTAGAGGCCCTAGGCTGCCCTCTGGCCCTCCACCTAGGGACCTCTGACCCTAGCAAGCTACTCAGGGCTCCACCTCTCTCCCTGGACTTGCAGTAGAGGCCCCAGGGTGCCCATTTGCCCTCCACCTAGGGGTCTCTGACCCCAGCAAGTTACCGAGGGGTCCACCTCTCTCCCTGGACTTGCATTAGAGGCCCCAGGGTGCCCCGTAAACCTCCACCTAGGGGCCTCTGACCCCAGCAAGCTACCCAGGGGTCCACATCTCTCCCTTGTCTTGCAGTAGACGCCGCTGAATGCCCCCTGGCCCTCCACCTAGGGGCCTCTGACCCCAGCAAGCTACCCAGGGGTCCACCTCTCTTCCTGGACTTTTAGTAGAGGCCCCAGGGTGCCCCTGGCCCTCCACCTAGGGGCCTCTGACATCAGCACCTTGTAGTAGAGGCCCTAGGCTGCCCTCTGGCCCTCCACCTAGGGGCCTCTGACCCCAGCAAGCTACCGAGAGGTCCACCTGTCTCCCTGGACTTGCAGTAGACGCCCCAGGGTGCCCCCTGGCCCTCCACCTAGGGGCCTCAGAGACCAGCAAACTACCCAGGGGTCCACCTCTCTTCCTGGACTTGCAGTAGAGTCCCCAGGGTGACCCTTGGCCCTCCACCTAGGGGTCTCTGACCCCAGCAAGCTACCCAGGGGTCCACATCTCTCCCTGGACTTGCAGTAGAGGCCCCAGGGTACCCCCTGGCCCTCCAACTAGGGGCCTCTGACCCCAGCAAGCTACCCAGGGGTCCACCTCTCTCTTTGGACTTGCAGTATAGGCCCCAGGGTGCCCCCTGGCCCTCCACCTAGGGGCATCTGACCCCAGCAAGCTACCCAGGGGTCCACCTCTCTCCCTGGACTTGCAGTATAGGACCCAGGGTGCCCCCTGGCCCTCCAACTAGGGGCATCTAACACCAGCAAGCTACCCAGGGGTCCACCTCTCTCCCTGGACTTGCAGTATAGGCCCCAGTGTGCCCTCTGGCCCTCCACCTAGGGTCCTCTGACCCCAGCAAGCTACCCAGGGGTCCAGCTCTCTCCCTGGACTTGCAATAGAGGAACCAGGGTGCCCCCTTGCCCTCCACCCAGGGGCTACTGACCCCAGCAAGCTACCCAGGGCTCCACCTCTCTCCCTGGACGTGTAGTAGAAGCCCTAGGCTGCCCTCTGGCCCTCCACCTAGGGACCTCTGACCCTAGCAAGCTACCCAGGGCTCCACCTCTCTCCCTGGACTTGCAGTGGAGGCCCCAGGGTGCCCATTTGCCCTCCACCTAGGGGTCTCTGACCCCAGCAAGTTACCGAGGGGTCCACCTCTCTCCCTGGACTTGCATTAGAGGCCCCAGGGTGCCCCGTAAACCTCCACCTAGGGGCCTCTGACCCCAGCAAGCTACCCAGGGGTCCACATCTCTCCCTTGTCTTGCAGTAGACGCCGCTGAATGCCCCCTGGCCCTCCACCTAGGGGCCTCTGACCCCAGCAAGCTACCCAGGGGTCCACCTCTCTCCCTGGACTTTTAGTAGAGGCCCCAGGGTGCCCCTGGCCCTCCACCTAGGGGCCTCTGACCCCAGCAAACTACCCAGGGGTCCACCTCTCTTCCTGGACTTGCAGTAGAGGCCCTACAGTGCCCCCAGGCCCTCCCCCTAGGGGCCTCTGACACCAGCAAGCTTCCCAGTGGTCCACCTCTCTCCCTAGACTTTCAGTAGAGGCCCCAGGGTGACCCTTGGCCCTCCACCTAGGGGCCTCTGAACCCAGCAAGCTACCCAGGGGCCTACCTATCTCCCTGGACTTGCAGTTGAGTCCCCAGGGTGCCCCATGACCCTCCACCCAGGGCCCTCTGACCCCAGCAAGCTACCCTGGGCTCCAACTCTCTCCCTGGACTTGCAGTATAGGCCCCAGGGTGCCCCCTGGTCCTCCACCTAGGGGCCCCTGACCCAAGCAAGCTGCCCAGGGGTCCACCTCTCTCCCTGGACTTGCAATAGAGGCCCCTGGGTGCCCCCTGGCCCTCCCCCTAGGGGCCTCTGACACCAGCAAGCTACCCAGGGGTCCAGCTCTCTCCCTGGACTTGCAATAGAGGCCCCAGGGTGCCCCCTTGCCCTCCACCCAGGGGCCTCTGACACCAGCAAGCTACCCAGGGGTCCAGCTCTCTCCCTGGACTTACAATAGAGGCCCCAGGGTGCCCCCTTGCCCTCCACCCAGGGGCTACTGACCCCAGCAAGCTACCCAGGGCTCCACCTCTCTCCCTGGACGTGTAGTAGAGGCCCTAGGCTGCCCTCTGGCCCTCCACCTAGGGACCTCTGACCCTAGCAAGCTACCCAGGGCTCCACCTCTCTCCCTGGACTTGCAGTAGAGGCCCCAGGGTGCCCATTTGCCCTCCACCTAGGGGTCTCTGACCCCAGCAAGTTACCGAGGGGTCCACCTCTCTCCCTGGACTTGCATTAGAGGCCCCAGGGTGCCCCCTAAACCTCCACCTAGGGGCCTCTGACCCCAGCAAGCTACCCAGGGGTCCACATCTCTCCCTTGTCTTGCAGTAGACGCCGCTGAATGCCCCCTGGCCCTCCACCTAGGGGCCTCTGACCCCAGCAAGCTACCCAGGGGTCCACCTCTCTCCCTGGACTTTTAGTAGAGGCCCCAGGGTGCCCCTGGCCCTCCACCTAGGGGCCTCTGACCCCAGCAAACTACCCAGGGGTCCACCTCTCTTCCTGGACTTGCAGTAGAGGCCCTACGGTGCCCCCAGGCCCTCCCCCTAGGGGCCTCTGACACCAGCAAGCTTCCCAGTGGTCCACCTCTCTCCCTAAACTTTCAGTAGAGGCCCCAGGGTGACCCTTGGCCCTCCACCTAGGGGCCTCTGACCCCAGCAAGCTACCCAGGGGCCTACCTATCTCCCTGGACTTGCAGTTGAGTCCCCAGGGTGCCCCATGACCCTCCACCCAGGGCCCTTTGACCCCAGCAAGCTACCCTGGGCTCCAACTCTCTCCCTGGACTTGCAGTATAGGCCCCAGGGTGCCCCCTTGTCCTCCACCTAGGGGCCCCTGACCCAAGCAAGCTGCCCAGGGGTCCACCTCTCTCCCTGGACTTGCAATAGAGGCCCCTGGGTGCCCCCTGGCCCTCCCCCTAGGGGCCTCTGACACCAGCAAGCTTCCCAGTGGTCCACATCTCTCCCTAGACTTGCAGTAGAGGCCCCAGGGTGACCCTTGGCCCTCCACCTAGGGGCCTCTGACCCCAGCAAGCTACCCAGGGGCCTACCTATCTCCCTGGACTTGCAGTAGAGTTCCCAGGGTGCCCAATGGCCCTCCAACTAGGGCCCTCTGACCCAAGCAAGCTGCCCAGGGGTCCACCTCTCTCCCTGGACTTGCAAGAGAGGCCCCAGGGTGGCCCTTGGCCCTCCACCTAGGGGCCTCTGACCCCAGAAAGCTACCCAGGGGTCCACCTCTCTCCCTAGACTTGCAGACTAGGCCCCAGGGTGACCCTTGGCCCTCCACCTAGGGGCCCCTGACCCCAGCAAGCTGCCCAGGGGCCTGCCTATCTCCCTGGACTTGCAGTAGAGTCCCCAGGGTGCCCCATGGCCCTCCACGTAGGGCCCTCTGACCCCAGCAAGCTACCCAGGGGTCCACCTCTCTCCCTGGACTTGCAGTATAGGCCACAGGGTGCCCCCTTGCCCTCCACCTAGGGGCCTCTGACCCCAGCAAGCTACCCAGGGCTCAACTTCTCTCCCTGGACTTGCAGTAGAGGCCGAAGGGTGCCCCCTTGCCCTCCACCCAGGGACTACTGACCCCAGCAAGCTACCCAGGGCTCCACCTCTCTCCCTGGACTTGCAGTAGAGGCCCCAGGGTACCCCGTGGCCCTCCACCTAGGGGCCTCTGAGTCCAGCAAGCTACCCAGGGGTCCACCTCTCTCCATGGACTTGCAGTAGAGGCGCGAGGGTACCCCGTGGCCCTCCACCTAGGGGCCTCTGAACCCAGCAAGCTACCCAGGGGTCCAGCTCTCTCCCTGGACTTGCAGTATAGACCCCAGGGTGCCCCCTGGTCCTCCACCTAGGGGCCCCTGACCCAAGAAAGCTGCCCAGGGGTCCACCTCTCTCCCTGGACTTGTAGTAGAGGCCCTAGGCTGCCCTCTGGCCCTCCACCTAGGGGCCTCTGACCCCAGCAAGCTACCCAGGGGTCCACATCTCTACCTGGACTTGCAGTAGACGCCCCTGGGTGCCCCCTGGCCCTCCACATAGGGGCCTCTGACCCCAGCAAGCTACCCAGGGCTCCACCTCTCTCCCTGGACTTATAGTAGAGGCCCCAGGGTGCCCCCTGGCCCTCCACCTAGGGGCCTCAGACCCCAGCAAACTACCCAGGGGTCCACCTCTCTTCCTGGACTTGCAGTAGAGTCCCCAGGGTGCCCCTTGGCCCTCCACCTAGGGGTCTCTGTCCCCAGCAAGCTACCCAGGGTCCTACCTAACTCCCTGGACTTGCAGTAGAGTCCCAAGGGTGCCCCATGGCCCTCCACCTAGGGGCCTCTGACCCCAGCAAGCTACCCAGGGCTCCAACTCTCTCCCTGGACTTGCAGTATAGGCCTCAGGGTGCCCCCTTGTCCTCCACCTAGGGGCCCCTGACCCAAGCAAGCTGCCAAGGGGTCCACCTCTCTCCCTGGACTTGCAATAGAGGCCCCAGGGTGCCCCTTGGCCCTCCACCTAGGGGCCTCTGACCCCAGAAAGCTACCCAGGGGTCCACCTCTCTCCCTGGACTTGCAGTAGAGTCCCCAGGGTGCCCCATGGCCCTCCACCTAGGGCCCTCTGACCCCAGCAAGCTACCCAGGGGTCCACATATTTCCCTGGACTTGCAGTATAGGCCTGGGGTGCCCCCTTGCCCTCCACCTAGGGGCCTCTGACACCAGCAAGCTACCCAGGGCTCCACTTCTCTCCCTGGACTTGCAGTAGAGGCCCCAGGGTGCCCCCTTGCCCTCCACCCAGGGGCTACTGACCCCAGCAAGCTACCTAGGGCTCCACCTCTCTCCCTGGACTTGCAGTAGAGGCCCCAGGGTACCCCTTGGCCCTCCACCTAGGGACCTCTGACCCCAGCAAGCTACCCAGGGCCCTACCTATCTCCCTGGACTTGCAGTAGAGTCCCCAGGGTGCCCCATGGCCCTCAACCTTGGGCCCTCTGACTCCAGCAAGCTACCCAGGGCTCCAACTCTCTCCCTGGACTTGCAGTATAGGCCCCAGGGTGCCCACTGGTCCTCCACTTAGGAGCCCCTGACCCAAGCAAGCTGCCCAGGGGTCCACCTCTCTCCCTGGACTTGCAATAGAGGCCCCAGGGTGCCCCTTGGCCCTCCACCTAGGGGCCTCTGACCCCAGAAAGCTACCCAGGGGTCCACCTCTCTCCCTAGACTTGCAGACTAGGCCCCAGGGTGACCCTTGGCCCTCCACCTAGGGGCCTCTGACCCCAGCAAGCTACCCAGGGCTCCACCTCTCTCCCTGGACTTGTAGTAGAGGCCCTAGGCTGCCCTCTGGCCCTCCACCTAGGGGCCTCTGACCCCAGCAAGCTACCCAGGGCTCCACCTCTCTCCCTGGACTTGCAGTCGAGGCCCCAGGTTGACCCTTGCCCTTCACCTAGGGCCCTTTGACCCCAGCAAGCTACCCAGGGGTCCACCTCTCTCCCTGGACTTGCATTATAGGCCACAGGGTGCCCCCTTGCCCTCCACCTAGGGGCCTCTGACCCCAGCAAGCTACCCAGGGCTCCACCTCTCTCCCTGGACTTGCAGTAGAGACCCCAGGGTGCCACCTTGCCCTCCACCCAGGGGCTACTGGCCCCAGCAAGCTACCCAGGGCTCCACCTCTCTCCCTGGACTTGCAATAGAGGCCCCAGGGTACCCCGTGGCCCTCCACCTAGGGCCCTTTGACCCCAGCAAGCTACCCAGGGGTCCACCTCTCTCCCTGGACTTGCAGTATAGGCCACAGGGTGCCCCCTTGCCCTCCACCTAGGGGCCTCTGACCCCAGCAAGCTACCCAGGGCTCCACCTCTCTCCCTGGACTTGCAGTAGAGACCCCAGGGTGCCCCCTTGCCCTCCACCCAGGGGCTACTGGCCCCAGCAAGCTACCCAGGGCTCCACCTCTCTCCCTGGACATGCAGTAGAGGCCCCAGGGTACCCCGTGGCCCTCCACCTAGGGGCCTCTGACCCCAGCAAGCTACCCAGGGGTCCAGCTTTCTCCCTGGACTTGCAATAGAGGCCCCAGGGTGCCCCCTGGCCCTCCACCTAGGGGCCTCTGAGTCCAGCAAGCTACCCAGGGGTCCACATCTCTCCCTGGACTTGCAGTAGAGGCCCCAGTGTACCACGTGGCCCTCCACCTAGGGGCCTCTGAACCCAGCAAGCTACCCAGGGGTCCAACTCTCTCCCTGGACTAGTAGTATAGGCCCCAGGGTGCCCCCTGGTCCTCCACCTAGGGGCCCCTGACCCAAGCAAGCTGCCCAGAGGTCCACCTCTCTCCCTGGACTTGCAATAGAGGCCCCAGGGTGCCCCCTGGCCCTCCACCTAGGGGCCTCTGACCCCAGCAAGCTACCCAGGGGTCCACCTCTCTCCCTGGACTTATAGTAGAGTTTCCAGGGTGCCCCCTGGCCCTCCACCTAGGGGCCTCTGAGTCCAGCAAGCTACCCAGGTGTCCACATCTCTCCCTGGACTTGCAGTAGAGGCCCCAGGGTACCCCCTGGCCCTCCAACTAGGGGCCTCTGACCCCAGCAAGCTACCCAGGGGTCCACCTCTCTCTTTGGACTTGCAGTATAGGCCCCAGGGTGCCCCCTGGCCCTCCACCTAGGGGCATCTGACTCCAGCAAGCTACCCAGGGGTCCACCTCTCTCCCTGGACTTGCAGTATAGGACCCAGGGTGCCCCCTGGCCCTCCAACTAGGGGCATCTAACACCAGCAAGCTACCCAGGGGTCCACCTCTCTCCCTGGACTTGCAGTATAGGCCCCAGGGTGCCCTCTGGCCCTCCACCTAGGGGCATCTGACACCAGCAAGCTACCCAGGGGTCCACCTCTCTCCATGGACTTGCAGTATAGGCCCCAGTGTGCCCTCTGGCCCTCCACCTAGGGGCCTCTGACCCCAGCAAGCTACCCAGAGGTCCACATCTCTCCCTGGACTTGCAGTAGAGGCCCCAGGGTACCCCATGGCTCTCCACCTAGGGGCCTCTTAACCCAGCAAGCTAAACAGGGGTCCAGCTCTCTCCCTGGACTTGCAATAGAGGCCCCAGGGTGCCCCCTTGCCCTCCACCCAGGGGCTACTGACCCCAGAAAGCTACCCAGGGGTCCACCTCTCTCCCTAGACTTGCAGACTAGGCCCCAGGGTGACCCATGGCCCTCCACCTAGGGGCCTCTGACCCCAGCAAGCTGCCCAGGGGCCTGCCTATCTCCCTGAACTTGCAGTAGTGTCCCCAGGGTACCCCATGGCCCTCCACGTAGGGCCCTCTGACCCCAGCAAGCTACCCAGGGGTACAACTCTCTCCCTGGACTTGCAGTAGAGGCCCCAGGGTACCCCGTGGCCCTCCACCTAGGGGCCTCTGACCCCAGCAAGCTACCCAGGGGTCCACATCTCTCCCTGGACTTGCAGTAGAGGCCCCTGGGTACCCTGTGGCCCTCCACCTAGGGGCCTCTGAACCCAACAAGCTACCCAGGGGTCCAGCTCTCTCCCTGGAATTGCAATATAGGCCCCACGGTGCCCCCTTGCCCTCCACCCAGGGGCTACTGACCCCAGCAAGCTACCCAGGGCTCCACCTCTCTCCCTGGACTTGTAGTAGAGGCCCTAGACTGCCCTCTGGCCCTCCACTTAGGGGCCTCTGACCCCAGCAAGCTACCCAGGGCTCCACCTCTCTCCCTGGACTTGCAGTAGAGGCCGCAGGGTGCCCATTGGCCCTCCACCCAGGGGGTCTCTGACCCCAGCAAGCTACCGAGGGGTCCACCTCTCTCCCTGGACTTGCAATAGAGGCCCCAGGGTGCCCCGTGACCCTCCACCTAGGGGCCTCTCACCTCAGCAAGCTACCCAGGGGTCCACATCTCTCCGTGGACTTGCAGTAGACGCCGCTGGGTGCCCCCTGGCCCTCCACCTAGGGGCCTCTGACCCCAGCAAGCTACCCAGGGGTCCACCTCTCTCCCTAGACTTGCAGAAAAGGCCCCAGGGTGACCCTTGACCCTCCACCTAGGGACCTCTGACCCCAGCAAGCTACGCAGGGGACTACCTATCTCCCTGGACTTGCAGTAGAGTCCCCAGGGTGCCCCATGGCCCTCCACCTTGGGCCCTCTGACCCCAGCAAGCTACCCAGGGCTCCAACTCTCTCCCTGGACTTATAGTAGAGGCCCTACGTTGTCCCCTGGCCCTCCCCTTAGGGGCTACTGACCCCAGCAAGCTTCCCAGTGATTCACCTCTCTCCCTGGACTTGCAGTAGAGGCCCCAGGGTGCCCCCTTGCCCTCCACCTAGGGGCCTCCGAACCCAGCAAACTACCCAGGGGTCCAGCTCTCTCCCTGGACTTGCAATGGAGGCCCCAGGGAGCCCTCTTGCCCTCCACCCAAGGGCTACTGACCCCAGCAAGCTACCCAGGGCTCCACCTCTCTCCCTGGACTTGTAGTAGAGGCCCTAGGCTGCCCTCTGGCCCTCCACCTAGGGGCCTCTGACCCCAGCAAGCTACCGAGGGGTCCATCTCTCTTCCTGGACTTGCAATAGAGGCCCCAGGGTGCCCCCTGACCCTCCACCTAGGGGCCTCTGAGTCCAGCAAGCTACCCAGGGGTCCACATCTCTCCCTGGACTTGCAATAGAGGCCCCAGGGTACCACGTGGCCCTCCACCTAGGGGCCTCTGAACCCAGCAAGCTACCCAGGGGTCCAACTCTCTCCCTGGACTAGTAGTATAGGCCCCAGGGTGCCCCCTGGTCCTCCACCTAGGGGCCCCTGACCCAAGCAAGCTGCCCAGAGGTCCACCTCTCTCCCTGGACTTGCAATAGAGGCCCCAGGGTGCCCCCTGGCCCTCCACCTAGGGGCCTCTGACCCCAGCAAGCTACCCAGTGGTCCACCTCTCTCCCTGGACTTGCAGTATAGGCCACAGGGTGCCCCCTTGCCCTCCACCTAGGGGCCTCTGACCCCAGCAAGCTACCCAGGGCTACAGTTCTCTCCCTGGTCTTGCAGTAGAGGCCGAAGGGTGCCCCCTTGCCCTCCACCCAGGGACTACTGACCCCAGCAAGCTACCCAGGGCTCCACCTCTCTCCCTGGACTTGCAGTAGAGGCCCCAGGGTACCCCGTGGCCCTCCACCTAGGGGCCTCTGAGTCCAGCAAGCTACCCAGGGGTCCACCTCTCTCCCTGGACTTGCAGTAGAGGCCCGAGGGTACCCCGTGGCCCTCCACCTAGGGGCCTCTGAACCCAGCAAGCTACCAAGGGGTCCAGCTCTCTCCCTGGACTTGCAGTATAGGCCCCATGGTGCCCCCTGGTCCTCCACCTAGGGGCCCCTGACCCAAGCAAGCTGCCCAGGGGTCCACCTTTCTCCCTGGACTTGTAGTAGAGGCCCTAGGCTGCCCTCTGGCCCTCCACCTAGGGGCCTCTGACCCCAGCAAGCTACCGAGAGGTCCACCTGTCTCCCTGGACTTGCAATAGAGGCCCCAGGGTGCCCCCTGACCCTCCACCTAAGGGCCTCTGACCCCAGCAAGCTACCCAGGGGTCCACATCTCTACCTGGACTTGCAGTAGACGCCCCTGGGTGCCCCCTGGCCCTCCACCTAGGGGCCTCTGATCCCAGCAAGCTACGCAGGGTTCCACCTCTCTCCCTGGACTTATAATAGAGGCCCCAGGGTGCCCCCTGGCCTTCCACCTAGGGGCCTCAGACCCCAGGAAACTACCCAGGGGTCCACCTCTCTTCCTGGACTTGCAGTAGAGTCCCCAGGGTGACCCTTGGCCCTCCACCTAGGGGTCTCTGACCCCAGCAAGCTACCCAGGGTCCTACCTAACTCCCTGGACTTGCAGTAGAGTCCCCAGGGTGCCCCATGGCCCTCCACCTAGGGGCCTCTGACCCCAGCAAGCTACCCAGGGCTCCAACTCTCTCCCTGGACTTGCAGTATAGGCCTCAGGGTGCCCCCTTGTCCTCCACCTAGGGGCCCCTGACCCAAGCAAGCTGCCCAGGGGTCCACCTCTCTCCCTGGACTTGCAATAGAGGCCCCAGGGTGCCCCTTGGCCCTCCACCTAGGGACCTCTGACCCCAGAAAGCTACCCAGGGGTCCACCTCTCTCCCTGGACTTGCAGTAGAGTCCCCAGGGTGCCCCATGGCCCTCCACCTAGGGCCCTCTGACCCCAGCAAGCTACCCAGGGGTCCACATCTCTACCTGGACTTGCAGTATAGGCCTGGGGTGCCCCCTTGCCCTCCACCTAGGGGCCTCTGACACCAGCAAGCTACCCAGGGCTCCACTTCTCTCCCTGGACTTGCAGTAGAGGCCCCAGGGTGCCCCCTTGCCCTCCACCCAGGGGCTACTGACCCCAGCAAGCTACCTAGGGCTCCACCTCTCTCCCTGGACTTGCAGTAGAGGCCCCAGGGTACCCCGTGGCTCTCCACCTAGGGGCCTCTGAGTCCAGCAAGCTACCCAGGGGTCCACATCTCTCCCTGGACTTGCAGTAGAGGCCCCAGGGTGACCCTTGGCCCTCCACCTAGGGACCTCTGACCCCAGCAAGCTACCCAGGGGCCTAACTATCTCCCTGGACTTGCAGTAGAGTCCCCAGGGTGCCCCATGGCCCTCCACCTTGGGCCCTCTGACCCCAGCAAGCTACCCAGGGCTCCAACTCTCTCCCTGGACTTGCAGTATAGGCCCCAGGGTGCCCCCTGGTCCTCCACCTAGGAGCCCCTGACCCCAGCAAGCTACCCAGGGCTCCACCTCTCTCCCTGGACTTGCAGTAGAGACCCCAGGGTGCCCCCTTGCCCTCCACCCAGGGGCTACTGGCCCCAGCAAGCTACCCAGGGCTCCACCTCTCTCCCTGGACTTGCAGTAGAGGCCCCAGGGTACCCCGTGGCCCTCCACCTAGGGGCCTCTGACCCCAGCAAGCTACCCAGGGGTCCAGCTTTCTCCCTGGAGTTGCAATAGAGGCCCCAGGGTGCCCCCTGCCCCTCCACCTAGGGGCCTCTTAGTCCAGCAAGCTACCCAGGGGTCCACCTCTCTCCCTGGACTTGCAATAGAGGCCCCAGGGTGCCCCTTGGCCCTCCACCTAGGGGCCTCTGACCCCAGAAAGCTACCCAGGGGTCCACCTCTCTCCCTGGACTTGCAGTAGAGTCCCCAGGGTGTCCCATGGCCCTCCACCTAGGGCCCTCTGACCCCAGCAAGCTACCCAGGGGTCCACATATTTCCCTGGACTTGCAGTATAGGCCTGGGGTGCCCCCTTGCCCTCCACCTAAGGGCCTCTGACACCAGCAAGCTACCCAGGGCTCCACTTCTCTCCCTGGACTTGCAGTAGAGGCCCCAGGGTGCCCCCTTGCCCTCCACCCAGGGGCTACTGACCCCAGCAAGCTACCTAGGGCTCCACCTCTCTCCCTGGACTTGCAGTAGAGGCCCCAGGGTACCCCTTGGCCCTCAACCTAGGGAACTCTGACCCCAGCAAGCTACCCAGGGGCCTACCTATCTCCCTGGACTTGCAGTAGAGTCCCCAGGGTGCCCCATGGCCCTCAACCTTGGGCCCTCTGACCCCAGCAAGCTACCCAGGGCTCCAACTCTCTCCCTGGACTTGCAGTATAGGCCCCAGGGTGCCCCCTGGTCCTCCACCTAGGAGCCCCTGACCCAAGCAAGCTGCCCAGGGGTCCACCTCTCTCCCTGGACTTGCAATAGAGGCCCCAGGGTGCCCCTTGGCCCTCCACCTAGGGGCCTCTGACCCCAGAAAGCTACCCAGGGGTCCACCTCTCTCCCTAGACTTGCAGACTAGGCCCCAGGGTGACCCTTGGCCCTCCACCTAGGGGCCTCTGACCCCAGCAAGCTACCCAGGGCTCCACCTCTCTCCCTGGACTTGTAGTAGAGGCCCTAGGCTGCCCTCTGGCCCTCCACCTAGGGGCCTCTGACCCCAGCAAGCTACCCAGGGCTCCACCTCTCTCCTTGGACTTGCAGTCGAGGCCCCAGGTTGACCCTTGCCCTTCACCTAGGGCCCTTTGACCCCAGCAAGCTACCCAGGGGTCCACCTCTCTCCCTGGACTTGCATTATAGGCCACAGGGTGCCCCCTTGCCCTCCACCTAGGGGCCTCTGACCCCAGCAAGCTACCCAGGGCTCCACCTCTCTCCCTGGACTTGCAGTAGAGACCCCAGGGTGCCCCCTTGCCCTCCACCCAGGGGCTACTGGCCCCAGCAAGCTACCCAGGGCTCCACCTCTCTCCCTGGACTTGCAGTAGAGGCCCCAGGGTACCCCGTGGCCCTCCACCTAGGGCCCTTTGACCCCAGCAAGCTACCCAGGGGTCCACCTCTCTCCCTGGACTTGCAGTATAGGCCACAGGGTGCCCCCTTGCCCTCCACCTAGGGGCCTCTGACCCCAGCAAGCTACCCAGGGCTCCACCTCTCTCCCTGGACTTGCAGTAGAGACCCCAGGGTGCCCCCTTGCCCTCCACCCAGGGGCTACTGGCCCCAGCAAGCTACCCAGGGCTCCACCTCTCTCCCTGGACATGCAGTAGAGGCCCCAGGGTACCCCGTGGCCCTCCACCTAGGGGCCTCTGACCCCAGCAAGCTACCCAGGGGTCCAGCTTTCTCCCTGGACTTGCAATAGAGGCCCCAGGGTGCCCCATGACCCTCAACCCAGGGCCCTCTGACCCCAGCAAGCTACCCTGGGCTCCAACTCTCTCCCTGGACTTGCAGTATAGGCCCCAGGGTGCCCCCTGGTCCTCCACCTAGGGGCCCCTGACCCAAGCAAGCTGCCCAGGGGTCCACCTCTCTCCCTGGACTTGCAAGAGAGGCCCCATGGTGACCCTTGGCCCTCCACCTAGGGGCCTCTGACCCCAGCAAGTTACCCAGGGGCCTACCTATCTCCCTGGACTTGCAGTAGAGTTCCCAGGGTGCCCAATGGCCCTCCAACTAGGGCCCTCTGACCCTAGCAAGCTACCCAGGGCTCCAACTCTCTCCCTGGACTTGCAGTATAGGCCCCAGGGTGCCCCTGGTCCTCCACCTAGGGGCCCCTGACCCAAGCAAGCTGCCCAGGGGTCCACCTCTCTCCCTGGACTTGCAAGAGAGGCCCCAGGGTGGCCCTTGGCCCTCCACCTAGGGGCCTCTGACCCCAGAAAGCTACCCAGGGGTCCACCTCTCTCCCTAGACTTGCAGACTAGGCCCCAGGGTGACCCTTGGCCCTCCACCTAGGGGCCTCTGACCCCAGCAAGCTGCCCAGGGGCCTGCCTATCTCCCTGAACTTGCAGAAGAGTCCCCAGGGTGCCCCATGGCCTTCCACGTAGGGCCCTCTGACCCCAGCAAGCTACCCAGGGGTCCACCTCTCTCCCTGGACTTGCAGTATAGGCCACAGGGTGCCCCCTTGCCCTCCACCTAGGGGCCTCTGACCCCAGCAAGCTACCCAGGGCTCCACTTCTCTCCCTGGACTTGCAGTAGAGGCCGAAGGGTGCCCCCTTGGTCCTCCACCTAGGGGCCTCTGACCCTAGCAAACTACCCAGGGGTCCACCTCTCTCCCTGGACTTGAAGTAGAGGCCCCAGGGTGCCCCTTGGCCCTCCACCTAGGGGCCTCTGTCCCCAGAAAGCTACCCAGGGGTCCACCTCTCTCCCTAGACTTGCAGACTAGGCCCCAGGGTGACCCTTGGCCCTCCACCTAGGGGTTTCTGAACCCAGCAAGCTGCCCAGGTGCCTGCCTATATCCCTGGACTTGCAGTAGAGTCCCCAGGGTGCCCCATGGCCCTCCACCTAGGGCCCTCTGACCCCAGCAAGCTACCCAGGGGTCCACCTCTCTCCCTAGACTTGCAGACTAGGCCCCAGGGTGACCCTTGGCCCTCCACCTAGGGGCCTCTGACCCCAGCAAGCTACCCAGGGCTCCACCTCTCTCCCTGGACATGCAGTAGAGGCCCCAGGGTACCCCGTGGCCCTCCACCTAGGGGCCTGACCCCAGCAAGCTACCCAGGGGTCCAGCTTTCTCCCTGGACTTGCAATAGAGGCCCCAGGGTGCCCCCTGGCCCTCCACCTAGGGGCCTCTGAGTCCAGCAAGCTACCCAGGGGTCCACATCTCTCCCTGGACTTGCAATAGAGGCCCCAGGGTACCACGTGGCCCTCCACCTAGGGGCCTCTGAACCCAGCAAGCTACCCAGGGGTCCAACTCTCTCCCTGGACTAGTAGTATAGGCCCCAGGGTGCCCCCTGGTCCTCCACCTAGGGGCCCCTGACCCAAGCAAGCTGCCCAGAGGTCCACCTCTCTCCCTGGACTTGCAATAGAGGCCCCAGGGTGCCCCCTGGCCCTCCACCTAGGGGCCTCTGACCCCAGCAAGCTACCCAGGGGTCCACCTCTCTCCCTGGACTTATAGTAGAGTTTCCAGGGTGCCCCCTGGCCCTCCACCTAGGGGCCTCTGAGTCCAGCAAGCTACCCAGGGGTCCACATCTCTCCCTGGACTTGCAGTAGAGGCCCCAGGGTACCCCGTGGCCCTCCACCTAGGGGCCTCTGAGTCCAGCAAGCTACCCAGGGGTCCAACTCTCTCCCTGGACTAGTAGTATAGGCCCCAGGGTGCCCCTGGTCCTCCACCTAGGGGCCCCTGACCCAAGCAAGCTGCCCAGAGGTCCACCTCTCTCCCTGGACTTGCAATAGAGGCCCCAGGGTGCCCCCTGGCCCTCCACCTAGGGGCCTCTGACCCCAGCAAGCTACCCAGGGGTCCACCTCTCTCCCTGGACTTATAGTAGAGTTTCCAGGGTGCCCCCTGGCCCTCCACCTAGGGGCCTCTGAGTCCAGCAAGCTACCCAGGGGTCCACATCTCTCCCTGGACTTGCAGTAGAGGCCCCAGGGTACCCCCTGGCCCTCCAACTAGGGGCCTCTGACCCCAGCAAGCTACCCAGGGGTCCACCTCTCTCTTTGGACTTGCAGTATAGGCCCCAGGGTGCCCCCTGGCCCTCCACCTAGGGGCATCTGACTCCAGCAAGCTACCCAGGGGTCCACCTCTCTCCCTGGACTTGCAGTATAGGACCCAGGGTGCCCCCTGGCCCTCCAACTAGGGGCATTTAACACCAGCAAGCTACCCAGGGCTCCACCTCTCTCCCTGGACTTGCAGTATAGGCCCCAGGGTGCCCTCTGGCCCTCCACCTAGGGGCATCTGACACCAGCAAGCTACCCAGGGGTCCACCTCTCTCCCTGGACTTGCAGTATAGGCCCCAGTGTGCCCTCTGGCCCTCCACCTAGGGGCCTCTGACCCCAGCAAGCTACCCAGAGGTCCACATCTCTCCCTGGACTTGCAGTAGAGGCCCCAGGGTACCCCATGGCTCTCCACCTAGGGGCCTCTGAACCCAGCAAGCTAAACAGGGGTCCAGCTCTCTCCCTGGGCTTGCAATAGAGGCCCCAGGGTGCCCCCTTGCCCTCCACCCAGGGGCTACTGACCCCAGCAAGCTACCCAGGGCTCCACCTCTCTCCCTGGACTTGTAGTAGAGGCCCTAGGCTGCCCTCTGGCCCTCCACCTAGGGACCTCTGACCCTAGCAAGCTACCCAGGGCTCCACCTCTCTCCCTGGACTTGCAGTAGAGGCCCCAGGGTGCCCATTTGCCCTCCACCTAGGGGCCTCCGACCCCAGCAAGTTACCGAGGGGTCCACCTCTCTCCCTGGACTTGCATTAGAGGCCCCAGGGTGCCCCGTAAACCTCCACCTAGGGGCCTCTGACCCCAGCAAGCTACCCAGGGGTCCACATCTCTCCCTTGTCTTGCAGTAGACGCCGCTGAGTGCCCCCTGGCCCTCCACCTAGGGGCCTCTGACCCCAGCAAGCTACCCAGGGGTCCACCTCTCTCCCTGGACTTTTAGTAGAGGCCCCAGGGTGCCCCTGGCCCTCCACCTAGGGGCCTCTGACCCCAGCAAACTACCCAGGGGTCCACATCTCTTCCTGGACTTGCAGTAGAGGCCCTACGGTGCCCCCAGGCCCTCCCCCTAGGGGCCTCTGACACCAGCAAGCTTCCCAGTGGTCCACCTCTCTCCCTAGACTTTCAGTAGAGGCCCCAGGGTGACCCTTGGCCCTCCACCTAGGGGCCTCTGACCCCAGCAAGCTACCCAGGGGCCTACCTATCTCCCTGGACAAGCAGTTGAGTCCCCAGGGTGCCCCATGACCCTCCACCCAGGGCCCTCTGACCCCAGCAAGCTACCCTGGGCTCCAACTCTCTCCCTGGACTTGCAGTATAGGCCCCAGGGTGCCCCCTGGTCCTCCACCTAGGGGCCCCTGACCCAAGCAAGCTGCCCAGGGGTCCACCTCTCTCCCTGGACTTGCAATAGAGGCCCCTGGGTGCCCCCTGGCCCTCCCCCTAGGGGCCTCTGACACCAGCAAGCTTCCCAGTGGTCCACATCTCTCCCTAGACTTGCAGTAGAGGCCCCAGGGTGACCCTTGGCCCTCCACCTAGGGGCCTCTGACCCCAGCAAGTTACCCAGGGGCCTACCTATCTCCCTGGACTTGCAGTAGAGTTCCCAGGGTGCCCAATGGCCCTCCAACTAGGGCCCTCTGACCCTAGCAAGCTACCCAGGGCTCCAACTCTCTCCCTGGACTTGCAGTATAGGCCCCAGGGTGCCCCTGGTCCTCCACCTAGGGGCCCCTGACCCAAGCAAGCTGCCCAGGGGTCCACCTCTCTCCCTGGACTTGCAAGAGAGGCCCCAGGGTGGCCCTTGGCCCTCCACCTAGGGGCCTCTGACCCCAGAAAGCTACCCAGGGGTCCACCTCTCTCCCTAGACTTGCAGACTAGGCCCCAGGGTGACCCTTGGCCCTCCACCTAGGGGCCTCTGACCCCAGCAAGCTGCCCAGGGGCCTGCCTATCTCCCTGAACTTGCAGAAGAGTCCCCAGGGTGCCCCATGGCCTTCCACGTAGGGCCCTCTGACCCCAGCAAGCTACCCAGTGGTCCACCTCTCTCCCTGGACTTGCAGTATAGGCCACAGGGTGCCCCCTTGCCCTCCACCTAGGGGCCTCTGACCCCAGCAAGCTACCCAGGGCTACAGTTCTCTCCCTGGACTTGCAGTAGAGGCCGAAGGGTGCCCCCTTGCCCTCCACCCAGGGACTACTGACCCCAGCAAGCTACCCAGGGCTCCACCTCTCTCCCTGGACTTGCAGTAGAGGCCCCAGGGTACCCCGTGGCCCTCCACCTAGGGGCCTCTGAGTCCAGCAAGCTTCCCAGGGGTCCACCTCTCTCCCTGGACTTGCAGTAGAGGCCCGAGGGTACCCCATGGCCCTCCACCTAGGGGCCTTTGAACCCAGCAAGCTACCCAGGGGTCCAGCTCTCTCCCTGGACTTGCAGTATAGGCCCCATGGTGCCCCCTGGTCCCCCACCTAGGGGCCCCTGACCCAAGCAAGCTGCCCAGGGGTCCACCTTTCTCCCTGGACTTGTAGTAGAGGCCCTAGGCTGCCCTCTGGCCCTCCACCTAGGGGCCTCTGACCCCAGCAAGCTACCGAGAGGTCCACCTGTCTCCCTGGACTTGCAATAGAGGCCCCAGGGTGCCCCCTGACCCTCCACCTAAGGGCCTCTGACCCCAGCAAGCTACCCAGGGGTCCACATCTCTACCTGGACTTGCAGTAGACGCCCCTGGGTGCCCCCTGGCCCTCCACCTAGGGGCCTCTGATCCCAGCAAGCTACGCAGGGTTCCACCTCTCTCCCTGGACTTATAATAGAGGCCCCAGGGTGCCCCCTGGCCTTCCACCTAGGGGCCTCAGACCCCAGCAAACTACCCAGGGGTCCACCTCTCTTCCTGGACTTGCAGTAGAGTCCCCAGGGTGACCCTTGGCCCTCCACCTAGGGGTCTCTGACCCCAGCAAGCTACCCAGGGTCCTACCTAACTCCCTGGACTTGCAGTAGAGTCCCCAGGGTGCCCCATGGCCCTCCACCTAGGGGCCTCTGACCCCAGCAAGCTACCCAGGGCTCCAACTCTCTCCCTGGACTTGCAGTATAGGCCTCAGGGTGCCCCCTTGTCCTCCACCTAGGGGCCCCTGACCCAAGCAAGCTGCCCAGGGGTCCACCTCTCTCCCTGGACTTGCAATAGAGGCCCCAGGGTGCCCCTTGGCCCTCCACCTAGGGGCCTCTGACCCCAGCAAGCTACCCAGGGGTCCACCTCTCTCCCTGGACTTGCAGTAGAGTCCCCAGGGTGCCCCATGGCCCTCCACCTAGGGCCCTCTGACCCCAGCAAGCTACCCAGGGGTCCACATCTCTACCTGGACTTGCAGTATAGGCCTGGGGTGCCCCCTTGCCCTCCACCTAGGGGCCTCTGACACCAGCAAGCTACCCAGGGCTCCACTTCTCTCCCTGGACTTGCAGTAGAGGCCCCAGGGTGCCCCCTTGCCCTCCACCCAGGGGCTACTGACCCCAGCAAGCTACCTAGGGCTCCACCTCTCTCCCTGGACTTGCAGTAGAGGCCCCAGGGTACCCCGTGGCTCTCCACCTAGGGGCCTCTGAGTCCAGCAAGCTACCCAGGGGTCCACATCTCTCCCTGGACTTGCAGTAGAGGCCCCAGGGTGACCCTTGGCCCTCCACCTAGGGACCTCTGACCCCAGCAAGCTACCCAGGGGCCTAACTATCTCCCTGGACTTGCAGTAGAGTCCCCAGGGTGCCCCATGGCCCTCCACCTTAGGCCCTCTGACCCCAGCAAGCTACCCAGGGCTCCAACTCTCTCCCTGGACTTGCAGTATAGGCCCCAGGGTGCCCCCTGGTCCTCCACCTAGGAGCCCCTGACCCCAGCAAGCTACCCAGGGCTCCACCTCTCTCCCTGGACTTGCAGTAGAGACCCCAGGGTGCCCCCTTGCCCTCCACCCAGGGGCTACTGGCCCCAGCAAGCTACCCAGGGCTCCAACTCTCTCCCTGGACTTGCAGTAGAGGCCCCAGGGTACCCCGTGGCCCTCCACCTAGGGGCCTCTGACCCCAGCAAGCTACCCAGGGGTCCAGCTTTCTCCCTGGAGTTGCAATAGAGGCCCCAGGGTGCCCCCTGGCCCTCCACCTAGGGGCCTCTGAGTCCAGCAAGCTACCCAGGGGTCCACCTCTCTCCCTGGACTTGCAATAGAGGCCCCAGGGTGCCCCTTGGCCCTCCACCTAGGGGCCTCTGACCCCAGAAAGCTACCCAGGGGTCCACCTCTCTCCCTGGACTTGCAGTAGAGTCCCCAGGGTGTCCCATGGCCCTCCACCTAGGGCCCTCTGACCCCAGCAAGCTACCCAGGGGTCCACATATTTCCCTGGACTTGCAGTATAGGCCTGGGGTGCCCCCTTGCCCTCCACCTAAGGGCCTCTGACACCAGCAAGCTACCCAGGGCTCCACTTCTCTCCCTGGACTTGCAGTAGAGGCCCCAGGGTGCCCCCTTGCCCTCCACCCAGGGGCTACTGACCCCAGCAAGCTACCTAGGGCTCCACCTCTCTCCCTGGACTTGCAGTAGAGGCCCCAGGGTACCCCTTGGCCCTCAACCTAGGGACCTCTGACCCCAGCAAGCTACCCAGGGGCCTACCTATCTCCCTGGACTTGCAGTAGAGTCCCCAGGGTGCCCCATGGCCCTCAACCTTGGGCCCTCTGACCCCAGCAAGCTACCCAGGGCTCCAACTCTCTCCCTGGACTTGCAGTATAGGCCCCAGGGTGCCCCCTGGTCCTCCACCTAGGAGCCCCTGACCCAAGCAAGCTGCCCAGGGGTCCAACTCTCTCCCTGGACTTGCAGTATAGGCCCCAGGGTGCCCCCTGGTCCTCCACCTAGGGGCCTCTGACCCCAGAAAGCTACCCAGGGGTCCACCTCTCTCCCTAGACTTGCAGACTAGGCCCCAGGGTGACCCTTGGCCCTCCACCTAGGGGCCTCTGACCCCAGCAAGCTACCCAGGGCTCCACCTCTCTCCCTGGACTTGTAGTAGAGGCCCTAGGCTGCCCTCTGGCCCTCCACCTAGGGGCCTCTGACCCCAGCAAGCTACCCAGGGCTCCACCTCTCTCCCTGGACTTGCAGTCGAGGCCCCAGGTTGACCCTTGCCCTTCACCTAGGGCCCTTTGACCCCAGCAAGCTACCCAGGGGTCCACCTCTCTCCCTGGACTTGCATTATAGGCCACAGGGTGCCCCCTTGCCCTCCACCTAGGGGCCTCTGACCCCAGCAAGCTACCCAGGGCTCCACCTCTCTCCCTGGACTTGCAGTAGAGACCCCAGGGTGCCCCCTTGCCCTCCACCCAGGGGCTACTGGCCCCAGCAAGCTACCCAGGGCTCCACCTCTCTCCCTGGACTTGCAGTAGAGGCCCCAGGGTACCCCGTGGCCCTCCACCTAGGGCCCTTTGACCCCAGCAAGCTACCCAGGGGTCCACCTCTCTCCCTGGACTTGCAGTATAGGCCACAGGGTGCCCCCTTGCCCTCCACCTAGGGGCCTCTGACCCCAGCAAGCTACCCAGAGCTCCACCTCTCTCCCTGGACTTGCAGTAGAGACCCCAGGGTGCCCCCTTGCCCTCCACCCAGGGGCTACTGGCCCCAGCAAGCTACCCAGGGCTCCACCTCTCTCCCTGGACATGCAGTAGAGGCCCCAGGGTACCCCGTGGCCCTCCACCTAGGGGCCTCTGACCCCAGCAAGCTACCCAGGGGTCCAGCTTTCTCCCTGGACTTGCAATAGAGGCCCCAGGGTGCCCCATGACCCTCAACCCAGGGCCCTCTGACCCCAGCAAGCTACCCTGGGCTCCAACTCTCTCCCTGGACTTGCAGTATAGGCCCCAGGGTGCCCCCTGGTCCTCCACCTAGGGGCCCCTGACCCAAGCAAGCTGCCCAGGGGTCCACCTCTCTCCCTGGACTTGCAAGAGAGGCCCCATGGTGACCCGTGGCCCTCCACCTAGGGGCCTCTGACCCCAGCAAGTTACCCAGGGGCCTACCTATCTCCCTGGACTTGCAGTAGAGTTCCCAGGGTGCCCAATGGCCCTCCAACTAGGGCCCTCTGACCCTAGCAAGCTACCCAGGGCTCCAACTCTCTCCCTGGACTTGCAGTATAGGCCCCAGGGTGCCCCTGGTCCTCCACCTAGGGGCCCCTGACCCAAGCAAGCTGCCCAGGGGTCCACCTCTCTCCCTGGACTTGCAAGAGAGGCCCCAGGGTGGCCCTTGGCCCTCCACCTAGGGGCCTCTGACCCCAGAAAGCTACCCAGGGGTCCACCTCTCTCCCTAGACTTGCAGACTAGGCCCCAGGGTGACCCTTGGCCCTCCACCTAGGGGCCTCTGACCCCAGCAAGCTGCCCAGGGGCCTGCCTATCTCCCTGAACTTGCAGAAGAGTCCCCAGGGTGCCCCATGGCCTTCCACGTAGGGCCCTCTGACCCCAGCAAGCTACCCAGGGGTCCACCTCTCTCCCTGGACTTGCAGTATAGGCCACAGGGTGCCCCCTTGCCCTCCACCTAGGGGCCTCTGACCCCAGCAAGCTACCCAGGGCTCCACTTCTCTCCCTGGACTTGCAGTAGAGGCCGAAGGGTGCCCCCTTGGTCCTCCACCTAGGGGCCTCTGACCCTAGCAAACTACCCAGGGGTCCACCTCTCTCCCTGGACTTGAAGTAGAGGCCCCAGGGTGCCCCTTGGCCCTCCACCTAGGGGCCTCTGTCCCCAGAAAGCTACCCAGGGGTCCACCTCTCTCCCTAGACTTGCAGACTAGGCCCCAGGGTGACCCTTGGCCCTCCACCTAGGGGTTTCTGAACCCAGCAAGCTGCCCAGGTGCCTGCCTATATCCCTGGACTTGCAGTAGAGTCCCCAGGGTGCCCCATGGCCCTCCACCTAGGGCCCTCTGACCCCAGCAAGCTACCCAGGGGTCCACCTCTCTCCCTAGACTTGCAGACTAGGCCCCAGGGTGACCCTTGGCCCTCCACCTAGGGGCCTCTGACCCCAGCAAGCTACCCAGGGCTCCACCTCTCTCCCTGGACATGCAGTAGAGGCCCCAGGGTACCCCGTGGCCCTCCACCTAGGGGCCTGACCCCAGCAAGCTACCCAGGGGTCCAGCTTTCTCCCTGGACTTGCAATAGAGGCCCCAGGGTGCCCCCTGGCCCTCCACCTAGGGGCCTCTGAGTCCAGCAAGCTACCCAGGGGTCCACATCTCTCCCTGGACTTGCAATAGAGGCCCCAGGGTACCACGTGGCCCTCCACCTAGGGGCGTCTGAACCCAGCAAGCTACCCAGGGGTCCAACTCTCTCCCTGGACTAGTAGTATAGGCCCCAGGGTGCCCCCTGGTCCTCCACCTAGGGGCCCCTGACCCAAGCAAGCTGCCCAGAGGTCCACCTCTCTCCCTGGACTTGCAATAGAGGCCCCAGGGTGCCCCCTGGCCCTCCACCTAGGGGCCTCTGACCCCAGCAAGCTACCCAGGGGTCCACCTCTCTCCCTGGACTTATAGTAGAGTTTCCAGGGTGCCCCCTGGCCCTCCACCTAGGGGCCTCTGAGTCCAGCAAGCTACCCAGGGGTCCACATCTCTCCCTGGACTTGCAGTAGAGGCCCCAGGGTACCCCGTGGCCCTCCACCTAGGGGCCTCTGAGTCCAGCAAGCTACCCAGGGGTCCAACTCTCTCCCTGGACTAGTAGTATAGGCCCCAGGGTGCCCCTGGTCCTCCACCTAGGGGCCTCTGACCCAAGCAAGCTGCCCAGAGGTCCACCTCTCTCCCTGGACTTGCAATAGAGGCCCCAGGGTGCCCCCTGGCCCTCCACCTAGGGGCCTCTGACCCCAGCAAGCTACCCAGGGGTCCACATCTCTCCCTTGTCTTGCAGTAGACGCCGCTGAATGCCCCCTGGCCCTCCACCTAGGGGCCTCTGACCCCAGCAAGCTACCCAGGGGTCCACCTCTCTCCCTGGACTTTTAGTAGAGGCCCCAGGGTGCCCCTGGCCCTCCACCTAGGGGCCTCTGACCCCAGCAAACTACCCAGGGGTCCACCTCTCTTCCTGGACTTGCAGTAGAGGCCCTACGGTGCCCCCAGGCCCTCCCCCTAGGGGCCTCTGACACCAGCAAGCTTCCCAGTGGTCCACCTCTCTCCCTAGACTTTCAGTAGAGGCCCCAGGGTGACCCTTGGCCCTCCACCTAGGGGCCTCTGACCCCAGCAAGCTACCCAGGGCTCCACCTCTCTCCCTGGACTTGCAGTCGAGGCCCCAGGTTGACCCTTGCCCTTCACCTAGGGCCCTTTGACCCCAGCAAGCTACCCAGGGGTCCACCTCTCTCCCTGGACTTGCATTATAGGCCACAGGGTGCCCCCTTGCCCTCCACCTAGGGGCCTCTGACCCCAGCAAGCTACCCAGGGCTCCACCTCTCTCCCTGGACTTGCAGTAGAGACCCCAGGGTGCCCCCTTGCCCTCCACCCAGGGGCTACTGGCCCCAGCAAGCTACCCAGGGCTCCACCTCTCTCCCTGGACTTGCAGTAGAGGCCCCAGGGTACCCCGTGGCCCTCCACCTAGGGCCCTTTGACCCCAGCAAGCTACCCAGGGGTCCACCTCTCTCCCTGGACTTGCAGTATAGGCCACAGGGTGCCCCCTTGCCCTCCACCTAGGGGCCTCTGACCCCAGCAAGCTACCCAGAGCTCCACCTCTCTCCCTGGACTTGCAGTAGAGACCCCAGGGTGCCCCCTTGCCCTCCACCCAGGGGCTACTGGCCCCAGCAAGCTACCCAGGGCTCCACCTCTCTCCCTGGACATGCAGTAGAGGCCCCAGGGTACCCCGTGGCCCTCCACCTAGGGGCCTCTGACCCCAGCAAGCTACCCAGGGGTCCAGCTTTCTCCCTGGACTTGCAATAGAGGCCCCAGGGTGCCCCATGACCCTCAACCCAGGGCCCTCTGACCCCAGCAAGCTACCCTGGGCTCCAACTCTCTCCCTGGACTTGCAGTATAGGCCCCAGGGTGCCCCCTGGTCCTCCACCTAGGGGCCCCTGACCCAAGCAAGCTGCCCAGGGGTCCACCTCTCTCCCTGGACTTGCAAGAGAGGCCCCATGGTGACCCGTGGCCCTCCACCTAGGGGCCTCTGACCCCAGCAAGTTACCCAGGGGCCTACCTATCTCCCTGGACTTGCAGTAGAGTTCCCAGGGTGCCCAATGGCCCTCCAACTAGGGCCCTCTGACCCTAGCAAGCTACCCAGGGCTCCAACTCTCTCCCTGGACTTGCAGTATAGGCCCCAGGGTGCCCCTGGTCCTCCACCTAGGGGCCCCTGACCCAAGCAAGCTGCCCAGGGGTCCACCTCTCTCCCTGGACTTGCAAGAGAGGCCCCAGGGTGGCCCTTGGCCCTCCACCTAGGGGCCTCTGACCCCAGAAAGCTACCCAGGGGTCCACCTCTCTCCCTAGACTTGCAGACTAGGCCCCAGGGTGACCCTTGGCCCTCCACCTAGGGGCCTCTGACCCCAGCAAGCTGCCCAGGGGCCTGCCTATCTCCCTGAACTTGCAGAAGAGTCCCCAGGGTGCCCCATGGCCTTCCACGTAGGGCCCTCTGACCCCAGCAAGCTACCCAGGGGTCCACCTCTCTCCCTGGACTTGCAGTATAGGCCACAGGGTGCCCCCTTGCCCTCCACCTAGGGGCCTCTGACCCCAGCAAGCTACCCAGGGCTCCACTTCTCTCCCTGGACTTGCAGTAGAGGCCGAAGGGTGCCCCCTTGGTCCTCCACCTAGGGGCCTCTGACCCTAGCAAACTACCCAGGGGTCCACCTCTCTCCCTGGACTTGAAGTAGAGGCCCCAGGGTGCCCCTTGGCCCTCCACCTAGGGGCCTCTGTCCCCAGAAAGCTACCCAGGGGTCCACCTCTCTCCCTAGACTTGCAGACTAGGCCCCAGGGTGACCCTTGGCCCTCCACCTAGGGGTTTCTGAACCCAGCAAGCTGCCCAGGTGCCTGCCTATATCCCTGGACTTGCAGTAGAGTCCCCAGGGTGCCCCATGGCCCTCCACCTAGGGCCCTCTGACCCCAGCAAGCTACCCAGGGGTCCACCTCTCTCCCTAGACTTGCAGACTAGGCCCCAGGGTGACCCTTGGCCCTCCACCTAGGGGCCTCTGACCCCAGCAAGCTACCCAGGGCTCCACCTCTCTCCCTGGACATGCAGTAGAGGCCCCAGGGTACCCCGTGGCCCTCCACCTAGGGGCCTGACCCCAGCAAGCTACCCAGGGGTCCAGCTTTCTCCCTGGACTTGCAATAGAGGCCCCAGGGTGCCCCCTGGCCCTCCACCTAGGGGCCTCTGAGTCCAGCAAGCTACCCAGGGGTCCACATCTCTCCCTGGACTTGCAATAGAGGCCCCAGGGTACCACGTGGCCCTCCACCTAGGGGCCTCTGAACCCAGCAAGCTACCCAGGGGTCCAACTCTCTCCCTGGACTAGTAGTATAGGCCCCAGGGTGCCCCCTGGTCCTCCACCTAGGGGCCCCTGACCCAAGCAAGCTGCCCAGAGGTCCACCTCTCTCCCTGGACTTGCAATAGAGGCCCCAGGGTGCCCCCTGGCCCTCCACCTAGGGGCCTCTGACCCCAGCAAGCTACCCAGGGGTCCACCTCTCTCCCTGGACTTATAGTAGAGTTTCCAGGGTGCCCCCTGGCCCTCCACCTAGGGGCCTCTGAGTCCAGCAAGCTACCCAGGGGTCCACATCTCTCCCTGGACTTGCAGTAGAGGCCCCAGGGTACCCCGTGGCCCTCCACCTAGGGGCCTCTGAGTCCAGCAAGCTACCCAGGGGTCCAACTCTCTCCCTGGACTAGTAGTATAGGCCCCAGGGTGCCCCTGGTCCTCCACCTAGGGGCCCCTGACCCAAGCAAGCTGCCCAGAGGTCCACCTCTCTCCCTGGACTTGCAATAGAGGCCCCAGGGTGCCCCCTGGCCCTCCACCTAGGGGCCTCTGACCCCAGCAAGCTACCCAGGGGTCCACATCTCTCCCTTGTCTTGCAGTAGACGCCGCTGAATGCCCCCTGGCCCTCCACCTAGGGGCCTCTGACCCCAGCAAGCTACCCAGGGGTCCACCTCTCTCCCTGGACTTTTAGTAGAGGCCCCAGGGTGCCCCTGGCCCTCCACCTAGGGGCCTCTGACCCCAGCAAACTACCCAGGGGTCCACCTCTCTTCCTGGACTTGCAGTAGAGGCCCTACGGTGCCCCCAGGCCCTCCCCCTAGGGGCCTCTGACACCAGCAAGCTTCCCAGTGGTCCACCTCTCTCCCTAGACTTTCAGTAGAGGCCCCAGGGTGACCCTTGGCCCTCCACCTAGGGGCCTCTGACCCCAGCAAGCTACCCAGGGGCCTACCTATCTCCCTGGACTTGCAGTTGAGTCCCCAGGGTGCCCCATGACCCTCCACCCAGGGCCCTCTGACCCCAGCAAGCTACCCTGGGCTCCAACTCTCTCCCTGGACTTGCAGTATAGGCCCCAGGGTGCCCCCTGGTCCTCCACCTAGGGGCCCCTGACCCAAGCAAGCTGCCCAGGGGTCCACCTCTCTCCCTGGACTTGCAATAGAGGCCCCTGGGTGCCCCCTGGCCCTCCCCCTAGGGGCCTCTGACACCAGCAAGCTACCCAGGGGTCCAGCTCTCTCCCTGGACTTGCAATAGAGGCCCCAGGGTGCCCCCTTGCCCTCCACCCAGGGGCCTCTGACACCAGCAAGCTACCCAGGGGTCCAGCTCTCTCCCTGGACTTACAATAGAGGCCCCAGGGTGCCCCCTTGCCCTCCACCCAGGGGCTACTGACCCCAGCAAGCTACCCAGGGCTCCACCTCTCTCCCTGGACGTGTAGTAGAGGCCCTAGGCTGCCCTCTGGCCCTCCACCTAGGGACCTCTGACCCTAGCAAGCTACCCAGGGCTCCACCTCTCTCCCTGGACTTGCAGTAGAGGCCCCAGGGTGCCCATTTGCCCTCCACCTAGGGGTCTCTGACCCCAGCAAGTTACCGAGGGGTCCACCTCTCTCCCTGGACTTGCATTAGAGGCCCCAGGGTGCCCCCTAAACCTCCACCTAGGGGCCTCTGACCCCAGCAAGCTACCCAGGGGTCCACATCTCTCCCTTGTCTTGCAGTAGACGCCGCTGAATGCCCCCTGGCCCTCCACCTAGGGGCCTCTGACCCCAGCAAGCTACCCAGGGGTCCACCTCTCTCCCTGGACTTTTAGTAGAGGCCCCAGGGTGCCCCTGGCCCTCCACCTAGGGGCCTCTGACCCCAGCAAACTACCCAGGGGTCCACCTCTCTTCCTGGACTTGCAGTAGAGGCCCTACGGTGCCCCCAGGCCCTCCCCCTAGGGGCCTCTGACACCAGCAAGCTTCCCAGTGGTCCACCTCTCTCCCTAGACTTTCAGTAGAGGCCCCAGAGTGACCCTTGGCCCTCCACCTAGGGGCCTCTGACCCCAGCAAGCTACCCAGGGGCCTACCTATCTCCCTGGACTTGCAGTTGAGTCCCCAGGGTGCCCCATGACCCTCCACCCAGGGCCCTTTGACCCCAGCAAGCTACCCTGGGCTCCAACTCTCTCCCTGGACTTGCAGTATAGGCCCCAGGGTGCCCCCTTGTCCTCCACCTAGGGGCCCCTGACCCAAGCAAGCTGCCCAGGGGTCCACCTCTCTCCCTGGACTTGCAATAGAGGCCCCTGGGTGCCCCCTGGCCCTCCCCCTAGGGGCCTCTGACACCAGCAAGCTTCCCAGTGGTCCACATCTCTCCCTAGACTTGCAGTAGAGGCCCCAGGGTGACCCTTGGCCCTCCACCTAGGGGCCTCTGACCCCAGCAAGCTACCCAGGGGCCTACCTATCTCCCTGGACTTGCAGTAGAGTTCCCAGGGTGCCCAATGGCCCTCCAACTAGGGCCCTCTGACCCAAGCAAGCTGCCCAGGGGTCCACCTCTCTCCCTGGACTTGCAAGAGAGGCCCCAGGGTGGCCCTTGGCCCTCCACCTAGGGGCCTCTGACCCCAGAAAGCTACCCAGGGGTCCACCTCTCTCCCTAGACTTGCAGACTAGGCCCCAGGGTGACCCTTGGCCCTCCACCTAGGGGCCCCTGACCCCAGCAAGCTGCCCAGGGGCCTGCCTATCTCCCTGGACTTGCAGTAGAGTCCCCAGGGTGCCCCATGGCCCTCCACGTAGGGCCCTCTGACCCCAGCAAGCTACCCAGGGGTCCACCTCTCTCCCTGGACTTGCAGTATAGGCCACAGGGTGCCCCCTTGCCCTCCACCTAGGGGCCTCTGACCCCAGCAAGCTACCCAGGGCTCAACTTCTCTCCCTGGACTTGCAGTAGAGGCCGAAGGGTGCCCCCTTGCCCTCCACCCAGGGACTACTGACCCCAGCAAGCTACCCAGGGCTCCACCTCTCTCCCTGGACTTGCAGTAGAGGCCCCAGGGTACCCCGTGGCCCTCCACCTAGGGGCCTCTGAGTCCAGCAAGCTACCCAGGGGTCCACCTCTCTCCATGGACTTGCAGTAGAGGCGCGAGGGTACCCCGTGGCCCTCCACCTAGGGGCCTCTGAACCCAGCAAGCTACCCAGGGGTCCAGCTCTCTCCCTGGACTTGCAGTATAGACCCCAGGGTGCCCCCTGGTCCTCCACCTAGGGGCCCCTGACCCAAGAAAGCTGCCCAGGGGTCCACCTCTCTCCCTGGACTTGTAGTAGAGGCCCTAGGCTGCCCTCTGGCCCTCCACCTAGGGGCCTCTGACCCCAGCAAGCTACCCAGGGGTCCACATCTCTACCTGGACTTGCAGTAGACGCCCCTGGGTGCCCCCTGGCCCTCCACATAGGGGCCTCTGATCCCAGCAAGCTACCCAGGGCTCCACCTCTCTCCCTGGACTTATAGTAGAGGCCCCAGGGTGCCCCCTGGCCCTCCACCTAGGGGCCTCAGACCCCAGCAATTACCCAGGGGTCCACCTCTCTTCCTGGACTTGCAGTAGAGTCCCCAGGGTGCCCCTTGGCCCTCCACCTAGGGGTCTCTGTCCCCAGCAAGCTACCCAGGGTCCTACCTAACTCCCTGGACTTGCAGTAGAGTCCCAAGGGTGCCCCATGGCCCTCCACCTAGGGGCCTCTGACCCCAGCAAGCTACCCAGGGCTCCAACTCTCTCCCTGGACTTGCAGTATAGGCCTCAGGGTGCCCCCTTGTCCTCCACCTAGGGGCCCCTGACCCAAGCAAGCTGCCCAGGGGTCCACCTCTCTCCCTGGACTTGCAATAGAGGCCCCAGGGTGCCCCTTGGCCCTCCACCTAGGGGCCTCTGACCCCAGAAAGCTACCCAGGGGTCCACCTCTCTCCCTGGACTTGCAGTAGAGTCCCCAGGGTGCCCCATGGCCCTCCACCTAGGGCCCTCTGACCCCAGCAAGCTACCCAGGGGTCCACATATTTCCCTGGACTTGCAGTATAGGCCTGGGGTGCCCCCTTGCCCTCCACCTAGGGGCCTCTGACACCAGCAAGCTACCCAGGGCTCCACTTCTCTCCCTGGACTTGCAGTAGAGGCCCCAGGGTGCCCCCTTGCCCTCCACCCAGGGGCTACTGACCCCAGCAAGCTACCTAGGGCTCCACCTCTCTCCCTGGACTTGCAGTAGAGGCCCCAGGGTACCCCTTGGCCCTCCACCTAGGGACCTCTGACCCCAGCAAGCTACCCAGGGCCCTACCTATCTCCCTGGACTTGCAGTAGAGTCCCCAGGGTGCCCCATGGCCCTCAACCTTGGGCCCTCTGACTCCAGCAAGCTACCCAGGGCTCCAACTCTCTCCCTGGACTTGCAGTATAGGCCCCAGGGTGCCCACTGGTCCTCCACTTAGGAGCCCCTGACCCAAGCAAGCTGCCCAGGGGTCCACCTCTCTCCCTGGACTTGCAATAGAGGCCCCAGGGTGCCCCTTGGCCCTCCACCTAGGGGCCTCTGACCCCAGAAAGCTACCCAGGGGTCCACCTCTCTCCCTAGACTTGCAGACTAGGCCCCAGGGTGACCCTTGGCCCTCCACCTAGGGGCCTCTGACCCCAGCAAGCTACCCAGGGCTCCACCTCTCTACCTGGACTTGTAGTAGAGGCCCTAGGCTGCCCTCTGGCCCTCCACCTAGGGGCCTCTGACCCCAGCAAGCTACCCAGGGCTCCACCTCTCTCCCTGGACTTGCAGTCGAGGCCCCAGGTTGACCCTTGCCCTTCACCTAGGGCCCTTTGACCCCAGCAAGCTACCCAGGGGTCCACCTCTCTCCCTGGACTTGCATTATAGGCCACAGGGTGCCCCCTTGCCCTCCACCTAGGGGCCTCTGACCCCAGCAAGCTACCCAGGGCTCCACCTCTCTCCCTGGACTTGCAGTAGAGACCCCAGGGTGCCACCTTGCCCTCCACCCAGGGGCTACTGGCCCCAGCAAGCTACCCAGGGCTCCACCTCTCTCCCTGGACTTGCAATAGAGGCCCCAGGGTACCCCGTGGCCCTCCACCTAGGGCCCTTTGACCCCAGCAAGCTACCCAGGGGTCCACCTCTCTCCCTGGACTTGCAGTATAGGCCACAGGGTGCCCCCTTGCCCTCCACCTAGGGGCCTCTGACCCCAGCAAGCTACCCAGGGCTCCACCTCTCTCCCTGGACTTGCAGTAGAGACCCCAGGGTGCCCCCTTGCCCTCCACCCAGGGGCTACTGGCCCCAGCAAGCTACCCAGGGCTCCACCTCTCTCCCTGGACATGCAGTAGAGGCCCCAGGGTACCCCGTGGCCCTCCACCTAGGGGCCTCTGACCCCAGCAAGCTACCCAGGGGTCCAGCTTTCTCCCTGGACTTGCAATAGAGGCCCCAGGGTGCCCCCTGGCCCTCCACCTAGGGGCCTCTGAGTCCAGCAAGCTACCCAGGGGTCCACATCTCTCCCTGGACTTGCAGTAGAGGCCCCAGGGTACCACGTGGCCCTCCACCTAGGGGCCTCTGAACCCAGCAAGCTACCCAGGGGTCCAACTCTCTCCCTGGACTAGTAGTATAGGCCCCAGGGTGCCCCCTGGTCCTCCACCTAGGGGCCCCTGACCCAAGCAAGCTGCCCAGAGGTCCACCTCTCTCCCTGGACTTGCAATAGAGGCCCCAGGGTGCCCCCTGGCCCTCCACCTAGGGGCCTCTGACCCCAGCAAGCTACCCAGGGGTCCACCTCTCTCCCTGGACTTATAGTAGAGTTTCCAGGGTGCCCCCTGGCCCTCCACCTAGGGGCCTCTGAGTCCAGCAAGCTACCCAGGTGTCCACATCTCTCCCTGGACTTGCAGTAGAGGCCCCAGGGTACCCCCTGGCCCTCCAACTAGGGGCCTCTGACCCCAGCAAGCTACCCAGGGGTCCACCTCTCTCTTTGGACTTGCAGTATAGGCCCCAGGGTGCCCCCTGGCCCTCCACCTAGGGGCATCTGACTCCAGCAAGCTACCCAGGGGTCCACCTCTCTCCCTGGACTTGCAGTATAGGACCCAGGGTGCCCCCTGGCCCTCCAACTAGGGGCATCTAACACCAGCAAGCTACCCAGGGGTCCACCTCTCTCCCTGGACTTGCAGTATAGGCCCCAGGGTGCCCTCTGGCCCTCCACCTAGGGGCATCTGACACCAGCAAGCTACCCAGGGGTCCACCTCTCTCCATGGACTTGCAGTATAGGCCCCAGTGTGCCCTCTGGCCCTCCACCTAGGGGCCTCTGACCCCAGCAAGCTACCCAGAGGTCCACATCTCTCCCTGGACTTGCAGTAGAGGCCCCAGGGTACCCCATGGCTCTCCACCTAGGGGCCTCTTAACCCAGCAAGCTAAACAGGGGTCCAGCTCTCTCCCTGGACTTGCAATAGAGGCCCCAGGGTGCCCCCTTGCCCTCCACCCAGGGGCTACTGACCCCAGAAAGCTACCCAGGGGTCCACCTCTCTCCCTAGACTTGCAGACTAGGCCCCAGGGTGACCCTTGGCCCTCCACCTAGGGGCCTCTGACCCCAGCAAGCTGCCCAGGGGCCTGCCTATCTCCCTGAACTTGCAGTAGTGTCCCCAGGGTGCCCCATGGCCCTCCACGTAGGGCCCTCTGACCCCAGCAAGCTACCCAGGGGTACAACTCTCTCCCTGGACTTGCAGTAGAGGCCCCAGGGTACCCCGTGGCCCTCCACCTAGGGGCCTCTGACCCCAGCAAGCTACCCAGGGGTCCACATCTCTCCCTGGACTTGCAGTAGAGGCCCCTGGGTACCCTGTGGCCCTCCACCTAGGGGCCTCTGAACCCAGCAAGCTACCCAGGGGTCCAGCTCTCTCCCTGGAATTGCAATATAGGCCCCACGGTGCCCCCTTGCCCTCCACCCAGGGGCTACTGACCCCAGCAAGCTACCCAGGGCTCCACCTCTCTCCCTGGACTTGTAGTAGAGGCCCTAGGCTGCCCTCTGGCCCTCCACTTAGGGGCCTCTGACCCCAGCAAGCTACCCAGGGCTCCACCTCTCTCCCTGGACTTGCAGTAGAGGCCGCAGGGTGCCCATTGGCCCTCCACCCAGGGGGTCTCTGACCCCAGCAAGCTACCGAGGGGTCCACCTCTCTCCCTGGACTTGCAATAGAGGCCCCAGGGTGCCCCGTGACCCTCCACCTAGGGGCCTCTCACCTCAGCAAGCTACCCAGGGGTCCACATCTCTCCGTGGACTTGCAGTAGACGCCGCTGGGTGCCCCCTGGCCCTCCACCTAGGGGCCTCTGACCCCAGCAAGCTACCCAGGGGTCCACCTCTCTCCCTAGACTTGCAGAAAAGGCCCCAGGGTGACCCTTGACCCTCCACCTAGGGACCTCTGACCCCAGCAAGCTACGCAGGGGACTACCTATCTCCCTGGACTTGCAGTAGAGTCCCCAGGGTGCCCCATGGCCCTCCACCTTGGGCCCTCTGACCCCAGCAAGCTACCCAGGGCTCCAACTCTCTCCCTGGACTTATAGTAGAGGCCCTACGTTGTCCCCTGGCCCTCCCCTTAGGGGCTACTGACCCCAGCAAGCTTCCCAGTGATTCACCTCTCTCGCTGGACTTGCAGTAGAGGCACCAGGGTGCCCCCTTGCCCTCCACCTAGGGGCCTCCGAACCCAGCAAACTACCCAGGGGTCCAGCTCTCTCCCTGGACTTGCAATGGAGGCCCCAGGGAGCCCTCTTGCCCTCCACCCAAGGGCTACTGACCCCAGCAAGCTACCCAGGGCTCCACCTCTCTCCCTGGACTTGTAGTAGAGGCCCTAGGCTGCCCTCTGGCCCTCCACCTAGGGGCCTCTGACCCCAGCAAGCTACCGAGGGGTCCATCTCTCTTCCTGGACTTGCAATAGAGGCCCCAGGGTGCCCCCTGACCCTCCACCTAGGGGCCTCTGACCCCAGCAAGCTACCCAGGGGTCCACATCTCTACCTGGACTTGCAGTAGACGCCCCTGGGTGCCCCCTGGCCCTCCACCTAGGGGCCTCTGATCCCAGCAAGCTACCCAGGGCTCCACCTCTCTCCCTGGACTTATAGTAGAGGCCCCAGGGTGCCCTCTGGCCCTCCACCTAGGGGCCTCTGACCCCAGCGAACTACCCAGGGGTCCACCTCTCTTCCTGGACTTGCAGTAGAGTCCCCAGGGTGCCCCAAGGCCCTCCACCTAGGGCCCTCTGACCCCAGCAAGCTACCCAGGGCTCCAACTCTCTCCCTGGACTTGCAGTATAGGCCCCAGGGTGCCCCCTGGTCCTCCACCTAGGGGCCTCTGACCCTAGCAAACTAACCAGGGGTCCACCTCTCTCCCTGGACTTGCAGTAGAGGCCCCAGGGTGCCCCATGGCCCTCCCCCTAGGGGCCTCTGACACCAGCAAGATTCCCAGTGGTCCACCTCTCTCCCTAGACTTGCAGTAGAGGCCCCAGGGTGACCCTTGGCCCTCCACCTAGGGGTCTCTGACCCCAGCAAGCTACCCAGGGCTCCAACTCTCTCCCTGGACTTGCAGTATAGGCCTCAGGGTGCCCCCTTGTCCTCCACCTAAGGGCCCCTGACCCAAGCAAGCTGCCCAGGGGTCCACCTCTCTCCCTGGAAGTGCAATAGAGGCCCCAGGGTGCCCCAAGGCCCTCCACCTAGGGCCCTCTGACCCCAGCAAGCTACCCAGGGCTCCAACTCTCTCCCTGGACTTGCAGTATAGGCCCCAGGGTGCCCCCTGGTCCTCCACCTAGGGGCCTCTGACCCTAGCAAACTACCCAGGGGTCCAGCTCCTCTCTCCCTGGACTTGCAGAAGAGGCCCCAGGGTGCCCCATGGCCCTCCCCCTAGGGGCTACTGACCCCAGCAAGCTACCCAGGGCTCCACCTCTCTCCCTGGACTTGTAGTAGAGGCCCTAAGCTGCCCTCTGGCCCTCCACCTAGGGGCCTCTGACCCCAGCAAGCTACCGAGGGGTCCATCTCTCTTCCTGGACTTGCAATAGAGGCCCCAGGGTGCCCCCTGACCCTCCACCTAGGGGCCTCTGACCCCAGCAAGCTACCCAGGGGTCCACATCTCTACCTGGACTTGCAGTAGACGCCCCTGGGTGCCCCCTGGCCCTCCACCTAGGGGCCTCTGATCCCAGCAAGCTACCCAGGGCTCCACCTCTCTCCCTGGACTTATAGTAGAGGCCCCAGGGTGCCCCCTGGCCCTCCACCTAGGGGCCTCTGACCCCAGCGAACTACCCAGGGGTCCACCTCTCTTCCTGGACTTGCAGTAGAGTCCCCAGGGTGCCCCAAGGCCCTCCACCTAGGGCCCTCTGACCCCAGCAAGCTACCCAGGGCTCCAACTCTCTCCCTGGACTTGCAGTATAGGCCCCAGGGTGCCCCCTGGTCCTCCACCTAGGGGCCTCTGACCCTAGCAAACTACCCAGGGGTCCACCTCTCTCCCTGGACTTGCAGTAGAGGCCCCAGGGTGCCCCATGGCCCTCCCCCTAGGGGCCTCTGACACCAGCAAGATTCCCAGTGGTCCACCTCTCTCCCTAGACTTGCAGTAGAGGCCCCAGGGTGACCCTTGGCCCTCCACCTAGGGGTCTCTGACCCCAGCAAGCTACCCAGGGCTCCAACTCTCTCCCTGGACTTGCAGTATAGGCCTCAGGGTGCCCCCTTGTCCTCCACCTAGGGGCCCCTGACCCAAGCAAGCTGCCCAGGGGTCCACCTCTCTCCCTGGAAGTGCAATAGAGGCCCCAGGGTGCCCCTTGGTCCTCCACCTAGGGGCCTCTGACCCTAGCAAACTACCCAGGGGTCCACCTCTCTCCCTGGACTTGAAGTAGAGGCCCCAGGGTGCCCCCTTGCCCTCCACCTAGGGGCCTCCGAACCCAGCAAACTACCCAGGGGTCCAGCTCTCTCCCTGGACTTGCAATGGAGGCCCCAGGGAGCCCTCTTGCCCTCCACCCAAGGGCTACTGACCCCAGCAAGCTACCCAGGGCTCCACCTCTCTCCCTGGACTTGTAGTAGAGGCCCTAGGCTGCCCTCTGGCCCTCCACCTAGGGGCCTCTGACCCCAGCAAGCTACCGAGGGGTCCATCTCTCTTCCTGGACTTGCAATAGAGGCCCCAGGGTGCCCCCTGACCCTCCACCTAGGGGCCTCTGACCCCAGCAAGCTACCCAGGGGTCCACATCTCTACCTGGACTTGCAGTAGACGCCCCTGGGTGCCCCCTGGCCCTCCACCTAGGGGCCTCTGATCCCAGCAAGCTACCCAGGGCTCCACCTCTCTCCCTGGACTTATAGTAGAGGCCCCAGGGTGCCCTCTGGCCCTCCACCTAGGGGCCTCTGACCCCAGCGAACTACCCAGGGGTCCACCTCTCTTCCTGGACTTGCAGTAGAGTCCCCAGGGTGCCCCAAGGCCCTCCACCTAGGGCCCTCTGACCCCAGCAAGCTACCCAGGGCTCCAACTCTCTCCCTGGACTTGCAGTATAGGCCCCAGGGTGCCCCCTGGTCCTCCACCTAGGGGCCTCTGACCCTAGCAAACTAACCAGGGGTCCACCTCTCTCCCTGGACTTGCAGTAGAGGCCCCAGGGTGCCCCATGGCCCTCCCCCTAGGGGCCTCTGACACCAGCAAGATTCCCAGTGGTCCACCTCTCTCCCTAGACTTGCAGTAGAGGCCCCAGGGTGACCCTTGGCCCTCCACCTAGGGGTCTCTGACCCCAGCAAGCTACCCAGGGCTCCAACTCTCTCCCTGGACTTGCAGTATAGGCCTCAGGGTGCCCCCTTGTCCTCCACCTAAGGGCCCCTGACCCAAGCAAGCTGCCCAGGGGTCCACCTCTCTCCCTGGAAGTGCAATAGAGGCCCCAGGGTGCCCCAAGGCCCTCCACCTAGGGCCCTCTGACCCCAGCAAGCTACCCAGGGCTCCAACTCTCTCCCTGGACTTGCAGTATAGGCCCCAGGGTGCCCCCTGGTCCTCCACCTAGGGGCCTCTGACCCTAGCAAACTACCCAGGGGTCCAGCTCCTCTCTCCCTGGACTTGCAGAAGAGGCCCCAGGGTGCCCCATGGCCCTCCCCCTAGGGGCTACTGACCCCAGCAAGCTACCCAGGGCTCCACCTCTCTCCCTGGACTTGTAGTAGAGGCCCTAAGCTGCCCTCTGGCCCTCCACCTAGGGGCCTCTGACCCCAGCAAGCTACCGAGGGGTCCATCTCTCTTCCTGGACTTGCAATAGAGGCCCCAGGGTGCCCCCTGACCCTCCACCTAGGGGCCTCTGACCCCAGCAAGCTACCCAGGGGTCCACATCTCTACCTGGACTTGCAGTAGACGCCCCTGGGTGCCCCCTGGCCCTCCACCTAGGGGCCTCTGATCCCAGCAAGCTACCCAGGGCTCCACCTCTCTCCCTGGACTTATAGTAGAGGCCCCAGGGTGCCCCCTGGCCCTCCACCTAGGGGCCTCTGACCCCAGCGAAGTACCCAGGGGTCCACCTCTCTTCCTGGACTTGCAGTAGAGTCCCCAGGGTGCCCCAAGGCCCTCCACCTAGGGCCCTCTGACCCCAGCAAGCTACCCAGGGCTCCAACTCTCTCCCTGGACTTGCAGTATAGGCCCCAGGGTGCCCCCTGGTCCTCCACCTAGGGGCCTCTGACCCTAGCAAACTACCCAGGGGTCCACCTCTCTCCCTGGACTTGCAGTAGAGGCCCCAGGGTGCCCCATGGCCCTCCCCCTAGGGGCCTCTGACACCAGCAAGATTCCCAGTGGTCCACCTCTCTCCCTAGACTTGCAGTAGAGGCCCCAGGGTGACCCTTGGCCCTCCACCTAGGGGTCTCTGACCCCAGCAAGCTACCCAGGGCTCCAACTCTCTCCCTGGACTTGCAGTATAGGCCTCAGGGTGCCCCCTTGTCCTCCACCTAGGGGCCCCTGACCCAAGCAAGCTGCCCAGGGGTCCACCTCTCTCCCTGGAAGTGCAATAGAGGCCCCAGGGTGCCCCTTGGTCCTCCACCTAGGGGCCTCTGACCCTAGCAAACTACCCAGGGGTCCACCTCTCTCCCTGGACTTGAAGTAGAGGCCCCAGGGTGCCCCTTGGCCCTCCACCTAGGGGCCTCTGTCCCCAGAAAGCTACCCAGGGGTCCACCTCTCTCCCTAGACTTGCAGACTAGGCCCCAGGGTGACCCTTGGCCCTCCACCTAGGGGTTTCTGAACCCAGCAAGCTGCCCAGGTGCCTGCCTATATCCCTGGACTTGCAGTAGAGTCCCCAGGGTGCCCCATGGCCCTCCACCTAGGGCCCTCTGACCCCAGCAAGCTACCCAGGGGTCCACATCTCTCCCTGGACTTGCAGTATAGGCCACAGGGTGCCCCCTTGCCCTCCACCTAGGGGCCTCTGACCCCAGCAAGCTACCCAGGGCTCCACTTCTCTCCCTCGACTTGCAGTAGAGGCCCCAGGGTGCCCCCTTGCCCTCCACCTAGGGGCCTCCGAACGCAGCAAACTACCCAGGGGACCAGCTCTCTCCCTGGACTTGCAATAGAGGCCCCAGGGTGCCCTCTTGCCCTCCACCCAAGGGCTACTGACCCCAGCAAGCTACCCAGGGCTCCACCTCTCTCCCTGGACTTGTAGTAGAGGCCCTAGGCTGCCCTCTGGCCCTCCACCTAGGGGCCTCTGACCCCAGCAAGCTACCCAGGGCTCCACCTCTCTCCCTGGACTTGCAGTAGAGGCCCCAGGGTGCCTATTGGCCCTCCACCTAGGGGTCTCTGACCCCAGCAAGCTACCGAGGGGTCCACCTCTCTCCTTGGACTTGCAATAGAGGCCCCAGGGTGCCCCGTGACCCTCCACCTAGGGGCCTCTGACCCCAGCAAGCTACCCAGGGGTCCACCTCTCTCCCTGGACTTGCAGTATAGGCCCCAGGGTGCCCTCTGGCCCTCCAACTAGGGGCCTCTGACCCCTGCAAGCTACCCAGGGGTCCACCTCTCTCCTTGGACTTGCAGTATAGGCCCCAGGGTGCCCCCTGACCCTCCACCTAGGGGCCTCTGACCCCAGCAAGCTACCCTGGAGTCCACCTCTCTTCCTGGACTTGCAGTAGAGGCCCCAGGGTGCCCCTTGGCCCTCCATCTAGGGGCCTCTGACCCCAGCAAGCTACCGAGGGGTCCATCTCTCTCCCTGGACATGCAGTAGAGGCCCCAGGGTGCCCCGTGGCCCTCCACCTAGGGGCTTCTGACCCCAGCAAGCTACCCAGGGGTCCACATCTCTCTTTGGACTTGCAGTGGAGGCCCCTGGGTGTCCCCTGGCCCTCCACCTAGGGGCCTCTGACCCTAGCAAGCTACCCGGGGGTCCATCTCACTCCCTGGACTTGCAATAGAGGCCCCAGTGTGCCCCCTTGCCCTCCACCCAGGGGCTACTGACCCCAGCAAGCTACTCAGGGCTCCAACTCTCTCCCTGGACTTGTAGTAGAGGCCCTAGGCTGCCCTCTGGCCCTCCACCTAGGGGCCTCTGACCCCAGCAAGCTACCCAAGGCTTCACCTCTCTCCCTGGACTTGCAGAAGAGGCCCCAGGGTGCCCTTTGGCCCTCCACCTAGGGGCCTCTGACCCCAGCAAGCTACCAAGGGGTCCACCTCTCTCCCTGGACTTGCAGTAGAGGCCCCAGGGTGCCTCTTGGCCCTCCACCTAGGGGCCTCTGACCCCAGCAAGCTACCCAGAGGTCCACATCTCTCCCTGGACTTGCAGTAGAGGCCCCAGGGTACCCCATGGCCCTCCACCTAGGGGCCTCTGAACCCAGCAAGCTACCCAGGGGTCCAGCTCTCTCCCTGGACTTGCAATAGAGGCGCCAGTGTGCCCCCTTGCCCTCCACCCAGGGGCTACTGACCCCAGCAAGCTACCCAGGGCTCCACCTCTCTCCCTGGACTTGTAGTAGAGGCCCTAGGCTGCCCTCTGGCCCTCCACCTAGGGGCCTCTGACCCCAGAAAGCTACCCAGAGGTCCACCTCTCTCCCTAGACTTGCAGACTAGGCCCCAGGGTGCCCCTTGGCCCTCCACCTAGGGGCTTCTGACCCCAGCAAGCTGCCCAGGGGCCTGCCTATCTCCCTGGACTTGCAGTAGAGTCCCCAGAGTGCCCCCTGACCCTCCACCTAGGGGCCTCTGACCCCAGCAAGCTACCCTGGAGTCCACCTCTCTTCCTGGACTTGCAGTAGAGGCCCCAGGGTGCCCCTTGGCCCTCCATCTAGGGGCCTCTGACCCCAGCAAGCTACCGAGGGGTCCACCTCTCTCACTGGACATGCAGTAGAGGCCCCAGGGTGCCCCGTGGCCCTCCACCTAGGGGCTTCTGACCCCAGCAAGCTACCCAGGGGTCCACATCTCTCTTTGGACTTGCAGTGGAGGCCCCTGGGTGTCCCCTGGCCCTCCACCTAGGGGCCTCTGACCCTAGCAAGCTACCCGGGGGTCCAGCTCACTCCCTGGACTTGCAATAGAGGCCCCAGTGTGCCCCCTTGCCCTCCACCCAGGGGCTACTGACCCCAGCAAGCTACTCAGGGCTCCAACTCTCTCCCTGGACTTGTAGTAGAGGCCCTAGGCTGCCCTCTGGCCCTCCACCTAGGGGCCTCTGACCCCAGCAAGCTACCCAAGGCTTCACCTCTCTCCCTGGACTTGCAGAAGAGGCCCCAGGGTGCCCTTTGGCCCTCCACCTAGGGGCCTCTGACCCCAGCAAGCTACCAAGGGGTCCACCTCTCTCCCTGGACTTGCAGTAGAGGCCCCAGGGTGCCTCTTGGCCCTCCACCTAGGGGCCTCTGACCCCAGCAAGCTACCCAGAGGTCCACATCTCTCCCTGGACTTGCAGTAGAGGCCCCAGGGTACCCCATGGCCCTCCACCTAGGGGCCTCTGAACCCAGCAAGCTACCCAGGGGTCCAGCTCTCTCCCTGGACTTGCAATAGAGGCGCCAGGGTGCCCCCTTGCCCTCCACCCAGGGGCTACTGACCCCAGCAAGCTACCCAGGGCTCCACCTCTCTCCCTGGACTTGTAGTAGAGGCCCTAGGCTGCCCTCTGGCCCTCCACCTAGGGGCCTCTGACCCCAGAAAGCTACCCAGGGGTCCACCTCTCTCCCTAGACTTGCAGATTAGGCCCCAGGGTGCCCCTTGGCCCTCCACCTAGGGGCTTCTGACCCCAGCAAGCTGCCCAGGGGCCTGCCTATCTCCCTGGACTTGCAGTAGAGTCCCCAGAGTGCCCCATGGCGCTCCACCTTGGGCCCTCTGACCCCAGCAAGCTACCCAGGGCTCCAACTCTCTCCCTGGACTTGCAGTATAGGCCCCAGGGTGCCCCCTGGTCCTTCACCTAGGGGCCCCTGACCCAAGCAAGCTGCCCAGAGGTCCACCTCTCTCCCTGGACTTGCAATAGAGGCCCCAGGGTGCCCCCTGGCCCTCCCCCTAGGGGCCTCTGACACCAGCAAGCTACCCAGGGGCCTAACTATCTCCCTGGACTTGCAGTAGAGTCCCCAGGGTGCCCCATGGCCCTCCACCTTGGGCCCTCTGACCCCAGCAAGCTACCCAGGGCTCCAACTCTCTCCCTGGACTTGCAGTATAGGCCCCAGGGTGCCCCCTGGTCCTCCACCTAGGAGCCCCTGACCCCAGCAAGCTACCCAGGGCTCCACCTTTCTCCCTGGACTTGCAGTAGAGACCCCAGGGTGCCCCCTTGCCCTCCACCCAGGGGCTACTGGCCCCAGCAAGCTACCCAGGGCTCCACCTCTCTCCCTGGACTTGCAGTAGAGGCCCCAGGGTACCCCGTGGCCCTCCACCTAGGGGCCTCTGACCCCAGCAAGCTACCCAGGGGTCCAGCTTTCTCCCTGGAGTTGCAATAGAGGCCCCAGGGTGCCCCCTGGCCCTCCACCTAGGGGCCTCTGAGTCCAGCAAGCTACCCAGGGGTCCACCTCTCTCCCTGGACTTGCAATAGAGGCCCCAGGGTGCCCCTTGGCCCTCCACCTAGGGGCCTCTGACCCCAGAAAGCTACCCAGGGGTCCACCTCTCTCCCTGGACTTGCAGTAGAGTCCCCAGGGTGCCCCATGGCCCTCCACCTAGGGCCCTCTGACCCCAGCAAGCTACCCAGGGGTCCACATATTTCCATGGACTTGCAGTATAGGCCTGGGGTGCCCCCTTGCCCTAAACCTAAGGGCCTCTGACACCAGCAAGCTACCCAGGGCTCCACTTCTCTCCCTGGACTTGCAGTAGAGGCCCCAGGGTGCTCCCTTGCCCTCCACCCAGGGGCTACTGACCCCAGCAAGCTACCTAGGGCTCCACCTCTCTCCCTGGACTTGCAGTAGAGGCCCCAGGGTACCCCTTGGCCCTCCACCTAGGGACTTCTGACCCCAGCAAGCTACCCAGGGGCCTACCTATCTCCCTGGACTTGCAGTAGAGTCCCCAGGGTGCCCCATGGCCCTCAACCTTGGGCCCTCTGACCCCAGCAAGCTACCCAGGGCTCCAACTCTCTCACTGGACTTGCAGTATAGGCCCCAGGGTGCCCCCTGGTCCTCCACCTAGGAGCCCCTGACCCAAGCAAGCTGCCCAGGGGTCCACCTCTCTCCCTGGACTTGCAATAGAGGCCCCAGGGTGCCCCTTGGCCCTCCACCTAGGGGCCTCTGACCCCAGAAAGCTACCCAGGGGTCCACCTCTCTCCCTAGACTTGCAGACTAGGCCCCAGGGTGACCCTTGGCCCTCCACCTAGGGGCCTCTGACCCCAGCAAGCTACCCAGGGCTCCACCTCTCTCCCTGGACTTGTAGTAGAGGCCCTAGGCTGCCCTCTGGCCCTCCACCTAGGGGCCTCTGACCCCAGCAAGCTACCCAGGGCTCCACCTCTCTCCCTGGACTTGCAGTCGAGGCCCCAGGTTGACCCTTGCCCTTCACCTAGGGCCCTTTGACCCCAGCAAGCTACCCAGGGGTCCACCTCTCTCCCTGGACTTGCATTATAGGCCACAGGGTGCCCCCTTGCCCTCCACCTAGGGGCCTCTGACCCCAGCAAGCTACCCAGGGCTCCACCTCTCTCCCTGGACTTGCAGTAGAGACCCCAGGGTGCCCCCTTGCCCTCCACCCAGGGGCTACTGGCCCCAGAAAGCTACCCAGGGCTCCGCCTCTCTCCCTGGACTTGCAGTAGAGGCCCCAGGGTACCCCGTGGCCCTCCACCTAGGGCCCTTTGACCCCAGCAAGCTACCCAGGGGTCCACCTCTCTCCCTGGACTTGCAGTATAGGCCACAGGGTGCCCCCTTGCCCTCCACCTAGGGGCCTCTGACCCCAGCAAGCTACCCAGGGCTCCACCTCTCTCCCTGGACTTGCAGTAGAGACCCCAGGGTGCCCCCTTGCCCTCCACCCAGGGGCTACTGGCCCCAGCAAGCTACCCAGGGCTCCACCTCTCTCCCTGGACATGCAGTAGAGGCCCCAGGGTACCCCGTGGCCCTCCACCTAGGGGCCTCTGACCCCAGCAAGCTACCCAGGGGTCCAGCTTTCTCCCTGGACTTGCAATAGAGGCCCCAGGGTGCCCCATGACCCTCAACCCAGGGCCCTCTGACCCCAGCAAGCTACCCTGGGCTCCAACTCTCTCCCTGGACTTGCAGTATAGGCCCCAGGGTGCCCCCTGGTCCTCCACCTAGGGGCCCCTGACCCAAGCAAGCTGCCCAGGGGTCCACCTCTCTCCCTGGACTTGCAATAGAGGCCCCTGGGTGCCCCCTGGCCCTCCCCCTAGGGGCCTCTGACACCAGCAAGCTTCCCAGTGGTCCACATCTCTCCCTGAACTTGCAGTAGAGGCCCCATGGTGACCCTTGGCCCTCCACCTAGGGGCCTCTGACCCCAGCAAGTTACCCAGGGGCCTACCTATCTCCCTGGACTTGCAGTAGAGTTCCCAGGGTGCCCAATGGCCCTCCAACTAGGGCCCTCTGACCCTAGCAAGCTACCCAGGGCTCCAACTCTCTCCCTGGACTTGCAGTATAGGCCCCAGGGTGCCCCTGGTCCTCCACCTAGGGGCCCCTGACCCAAGCAAGCTGCCCAGGGGTCCACCTCTCTCCCTGGACTTGCAAGAGAGGCCCCAGGGTGGCCCTTGGCCCTCCACCTAGGGGCCTCTGACCCCAGAAAGCTACCCAGGGGTCCACCTCTCTCCCTAGACTTGCAGACTAGGCCCCAGGGTGACCCTTGGCCCTCCACCTAGGGGCCTCTGACCCCAGCAAGCTTCCCAGGGGCCTGCCTATCTCCCTGAACTTGCAGAAGAGTCCCCAGGGTGCCCCATGGCCTTCCACGTAGGGCCCTCTGACCCCAGCAAGCTACCCAGGGGTCCACCTCTCTCCCTGGACTTGCAGTATAGGCCACAGGGTGCCCCCTTGCCCTCCACCTAGGGGCCTCTGACCCCAGCAAGCTACCCAGGGCTCCACTTCTCTCCCTGGACTTGCAGTAGAGGCCGAAGGGTGCCCCCTTGGTCCTCCACCTAGGGGCCTCTGACCCTAGCAAACTACCCAGGGGTCCACCTCTCTCCCTGGACTTGAAGTAGAGGCCCCAGGGTGCCCCTTGGCCCTCCACCTAGGGGCCTCTGTCCCCAGAAAGCTACCCAGGGGTCCACCTCTCTCCCTAGACTTGCAGACTAGGCCCCAGGGTGACCCTTGGCCCTCCACCTAGGGGTTTCTGAACCCAGCAAGCTGCCCAGGGCTCCACCTCTCTCCCTGGACTTGCAGTAGAGACCCCAGGGTGCCCCCTTGCCCTCCACCCAGGGGGTACTGGCCCCAGCAAGCTACCCAGGGCTCCACCTCTCTCCCTGGACTTGCAGTAGAGGCCCCAGGGTACCCCGTGGCCCTCCACCTAGGGCCCTTTGACCCCAGCAAGCTACCCAGGGGTCCACCTCTCTCCCTGGACTTGCAGTATAGGCCACAGGGTGCCCCCTTGCCCTCCACCTAGGGGCCTCTGACCCCAGCAAGCTACCCAGGGCTCCACCTCTCTCCCTGGACTTGCAGTAGAGACCCCAGGGTGCCCCCTTGCCCTCCACCCAGGGGCTACTGGCCCCAGCAAGCTACCCAGGGCTCCACCTCTCTCCCTGGACATGCAGTAGAGGCCCCAGGGTACCCCGTGGCCCTCCACCTAGGGGCCTCTGACCCCAGCAAGCTACCCAGGGGTCCAGCTTTCTCCCTGGACTTGCAATAGAGGCCCCAGGGTGCCCCATGACCCTCAACCCAGGACCCTCTGACCCCAGCAAGCTACCCTGGGCTCCAACTCTCTCCCTGGACTTGCAGTATAGGCCCCAGGGTGCCCCCTGGTCCTCCATCTAGGGGCCCCTGACCCAAGCAAGCTGCCCAGGGGTCCACCTCTCTCCCTGGACTTGCAATAGAGGCCCCTGGGTGCCCCCTGGCCCTCCCCCTAGGGGCCTCTGACACCAGCAAGCTTCCCAGTGGTCCACATCTCTCCCTAGACTTGCAGTAGAGGCCCCATGGTGACCCTTGGCCCTCCACCTAGGGGCCTCTGACCCCAGCAAGTTACCCAGGGGCCTACCTATCTCCCTGGACTTGCAGTAGAGTTCCCAGGGTGCCCAATGGCCCTCCAACTAGGGCCCTCTGACCCTAGCAAGCTACCCAGGGCTCCAACTCTCTCCCTGGACTTGCAGTATAGGCCCCAGGGTGCCCCTGGTCCTCCACCTAGGGGCCCCTGACCCAAGCAAGCTGCCCAGGGGTCCACCTCTCTCCCTGGACTTGCAAGAGAGGCCCCAGGGTGGCCCTTGGCCCTCCACCTAGGGGCCTCTGACCCCAGAAAGCTACCCAGGGGTCCACCTCTCTACCTAGACTTGCAGACTAGGCCCCAGGGTGACCCTTGGCCCTCCACCTAGGGGCCTCTGACCCCAGCAAGCTGCCCAGGGGCCTGCCTATCTCCCTGAACTTGCAGAAGAGTCCCCAGGGTGCCCCATGGCCTTCCACGTAGGGCCCTCTGACCCCAGCAAGCTACCCAGGGGTCCACCTCTCTCCCTGGACTTGCAGTATAGGCCACAGGGTGCCCCCTTGCCCTCCACCTAGGGGCCTCTGACCCCAGCAAGCTACCCAGGGCTCCACTTCTCTCCCTGGACTTGCAGTAGAGGCCGAAGGGTGCCCCCTTGGTCCTCCACCTAGGGGCCTCTGACCCTAGCAAACTACCCAGGGGTCCACCTCTCTCCCTGGACTTGAAGTAGAGGCCCCAGGGTGCCCCTTGGCCCTCCACCTAGGGGCCTCTGTCCCCAGAAAGCTACCCAGGGGTCCACCTCTCTCCCTAGACTTGCAGACTAGGCCCCAGGGTGACCCTTGGCCCTCCACCTAGGGGTTTCTGAACCCAGCAAGCTGCCCAGGTGCCTGCCTATATCCCTGGACTTGCAGTAGAGTCCCCAAGGTGCCCCATGGCCCTCCACCTAGGGCCCTCTGACCCCAGCAAGCTACCCAGGGGTCCACATCTCTCCCTGGACTTGCAGTATAGGCCACAGGGTGCCCCCTTGCCCTCCACCTAGGGGCCTCTGACCCCAGCAAGCTACCCAGGGCTCCACTTCTCTCCCTCGACTTGCAGTAGAGGCCCCAGGGTGCCCCCTTGCCCTCCACCTAGGGGCCTCCGAACGCAGCAAACTACCCAGGGGACCAGCTCTCTCCCTGGACTTGCAATAGAGGCCCCAGGGTGCCCTCTTGCCCTCCACCCAAGGGCTACTGACCCCAACAAGCTACCCAGGGCTCCACCTCTCTCCCTGGACTTGTAGTATAGGCCCTAGGCTGCCCTCTGTCCCTCCACCTAGGGGCCTCTGACCCCAGCAAGCTACCCAGGGCTCCACCTCTCTCCCTGGACTTGCAGTAGAGGCCCCAGGGTGCCCATTGGCCCTCCACCTAAGGGTCTCTGACCCCAGCAAGCTACCGAGGGGTCCACCTCTCTCCCTGGACTTGCAATAGAGGCCCCAGGGTGCCCCGTGACCCTCTACCTAGGGGCCTCTGACCCCAGCAAGCTACCCAGGGGTCCACCTTTCTCCCTGGACTTGCAGTATAGGCCCCAGGGTGCCCTCTGGCCCTCCAACTAGGGGCCTCTGACCCCAGCAAGCTACCCAGGGGTCCACCTCTCTCCTTGGACTTGCAGTATAGGCCCCAGGGTGCCCCCTGACCCTCCACCTAGGGGCCTCTGACCCCAGCAAGCTACCCTGGAGTCCACCTCTCTTCCTGGACTTGCAGTAGAGGCCCCAGGGTGCCCCTTGGCCCTCCATCTAGGGGCCTCTGACCCCAGCAAGCTACCGAGGGGTCCACCTCTTTCCCTGGACATGCAGTAGAGGCCCCAGGGTGCCCCGTGGCCCTCCACCTAGGGGCTTCTGACCCCAGCAAACTACCCAGGGGTCCACATCTCTCTTTGGACTTGCAGTGGAGGCCCCTGGGTGTCCCCTGGCCCTCCACCTAGGGGCCTCTGACCCTAGCAAGCTACCCGGGGGTCCAGCTCACTCCCTGGACTTGCAATAGAGGCCCCAGTGTGCCCCCTTGCCCTCCACCCAGGGGCTACTGACCCCAGCAAGCTACTCAGGGCTCCAACTCTCTCCCTGGACTTGTAGTAGAGGCCCTAGGCTGCCCTCTGGCCCTCCACCTAGGGGCCTCTGACCCCAGCAAGCTACCCAAGGCTTCACCTCTCTCCCTGGACTTGCAGAAGAGGCCCCAGGGTGCCCTTTGGCCCTCCACCTAGGGGCCTCTGACCCCAGCAAGCTACCAAGGGGTCCACCTCTCTCCCTGGACTTGCAGTAGAGGCCCCAGGGTGCCTCTTGGCCCTCCACCTAGGGGCCTCTGACCCCAGCAAGCTACCCAGAGGTCCACATCTCTCCCTGGACTTGCAGTAGAGGCCCCAGGGTACCCCATGGCCCTCCACCTAGGGGCCTCTGAACCCAGCAAGCTACCCAGGGGTCCAGCTCTCTCCCTGGACTTGCAATAGAGGTGCCAGGGTGCCCCCTTGCCCTCCACCCAGAGGCTACTGACCCCAGCAAGCTACCCAGGGCTCCACCTCTCTTCCTGGACTTGTAGTAGAGGCCCTAGGCTGCCCTCTGGCTCTCCACCTTGGGGCCTCTGACCCCAGAAAGCTACCCAGGGGTCCACCTCTCTCCCTAGACTTGCAGACTAGGCCCCAGGGTGCCCCTTGGCCCTCCACCTAGGGGCTTCTGACCCCAGCAAGCTGCCCAGGGGCCTGCCTATCTCCCTGGACTTGCAGTAGAGTCCCCAGAGTGCCCCATGGCGCTCCACCTTGGGCCCTCTGACCCCAGCAAGCTACCCAGGGCTCCAACTCTCTCCCTGGACTTGCAGTATAGGCCCCAGGGTGCCCCCTGGTCCTTCACCTAGGGGCCCCTGACCCAAGCAAGCTGCCCAGAGGTCCACCTCTCTCCCTGGACTTGCAATAGAGGCCCCAGGGTGCCCCCTGGCCCTCCCCCTAGGGGCCTCTGACACCAGCAAGCTTCCTAGGGCTCCAACTCTCTCCCTGGACTTGCAGTATAGGCCCCAGGGTGCCCCCTGGTCCTCCACCTAGGGGCCCCTGACCCAAGCAAGCTGCCCAGGGGTCCACCTCTCTCCCTGGACTTGCAATAGAGGCCCCAGGGTGCCCCTTGGCCCTCCACCTAGGGGCCTCTGACCCCAGCAAGCTACCCAGGGGTCCACCTCTCTCCCTAGACTTGCAGACTAGGCCCCAGGGTGACCCTTGGCCCTCCACCTAGGGGCCTCTGACCCCAGCAAGCTACCCAGGGGCCTACCTATCTCCCTGATCTTGCAGTAGAGTCCCCATGGTGCCCCATGGCCCTCCACCTAGGGCCCTCTGACCCCAGCAAGCTACCCAGGGCTCCAACTCTCTCCCTGGACTAGCATTATAGGCCCCAGGGCGCCCCCTGGTCCTTCACCTAGGTTCCCCTGACCCAAGCAAGCTGCCCAGATGTCCACCTCTCTCCCTGGACTTGCAATAGAGGCCCCAGGGTGCCCCCTGGCCCTCCCCCTAGGGGCCTCTGACCCCAGCAAGCTACCCAGGGGTCTACCTCTCTCCCTGGACTTTTAGTAGAGGCCCCGGGGTGCCCCCTGGCCCTCCACCTAGGGGCCTTTGACCCCAGCAAACTACCCAGGGGTCCACCTCTCTTCCTTGACTTGCAGTAGAGGCCCTACGGTGCCCCCTGGCCCTCCCCCTAGGGGCCTCTGACACCAGCAAGCTTCCCAGTGGTCCACCTCTCTCTCTGGACTTGCAATAGAGGCCCCAGGGTGCCCCCTGGCCCTCCCCCTAGGGGCCTCTGACACCAGCAAGCTTCCCAGTGGTCCACCTCACTCCCTGGACTTGCAGTAGAGGCCCCAGGGTGACCCTTGGCCCTCCACCTAGGGACCTCTGACCCCAGCAAGCTACCCAGGGGCCTACCTATCTCCCTGGACTTGCAGTAGAGTCCCCAGGGTGCCCCATGGCCCTCCACCGTGGGCCCTCTGACCCCAGCAAGCTACCCAGGGCTCCAACTCTCTCCCTGGACTTGCAGTATAGGCCCCAGGGTGCCCCCTGGTCCTCCACCTAGGAGCCCCTGACCCAAGCAAGCTGCCCAGGGGTCCACCTCTCTCCCTGGACTTGCAATAGAGGCCCCAGGGTGCCCCTTGGCCCTCCACCTAGGGGCCTCTGACCCCAGAAAGCTACCCAGGGGTCCACCTCTCTCCCTAGACTTGCAGACTAGGCCCCAGGGTGACCCTTGGCCCTCCACCTAGGGGCCTCTGACCCCAGCAAGCTACCCAAGGCTCCACCTCTCTCCCTGGACTTGTAGTAGAGGCCCTAGGCTGCCCTCTGGCCCTCCACCTAGGGGCCTCTGACCCCAGCAAGCTACCCAGGGCTCCACCTCTCTCCCTGGACTTGCAGTCGAGGCCCCAGATTGACACTTGGCCCTTCACCTAGGGCCCTTTGACCCCAGCAAGCTACCCAGGGGTCCACCTCTCTCCCTGGACTTGCAGTATAGGCCACAGGGTGCCCCCTTGCCCTCCACCTATGGGCCTCTGACCCCAGCAAGCTACCCAGGGCTCCACCTATCTCCCTGGACTTGCAGTAGAGACCCCAGGGTGCCCCCTTGCCCTCCACCCAGGGGCTACTGGCCCCATCAAGCTACCCAGGGCTCCACCTCTCTCCCTGGACTTGCAGTAGAGGCCCCAGGGTACCCCGTGGCCCTCCACCTAGGGCCCTTTGACCCCAGCAAGCTACCCAGGGGTCCACCTCTCTCCCTGGACTTGCAGTATAGGCCACAGGGTGCCCCCTTGCCCTCCACCTAGGGGCCTCTGACCCCAGCAAGCTAACCAGGGCTCCACCTCTCTCCCTGGACTTGCAGTAGAGACCCCAGGGTGCCCCCTTGCCCTCCACCCAGGGGCTACTGGCCCCAGCAAGCTACCCAGGGCTCCACCTCTCTCCCTGGACTTGCAGTAGAGGCCCCAGGGTACCCCGTGGCCCTCCACCTAGGGGCCTCTTACCCCAGCAAGCTACCCAGGGGTCCAGCTTTCTCCCTGGACTTGCAATAGAGGCCCCAGGGTGCCCCCTGGCCCTCCACCTAGTGGCCTCTGAGTCCAGCAAGCTAACCAGGGGTCCACATCTCTCCCTGGACTTGCAGTAGAGGCCCCAGGGTACCACGTGGCCCTCCACCTAGGGGCCTCTGAACCCAGCAAGCTACCCAGGGGTCCACATATTTCCCTGGACTAGCAGTATAGGCCACAGGGTGCCCCCTGGTCCTCCACCTAGGGGCTCCTGACCCAAGCAAGCTGCCCAGAGGTCCACCTCTCTCCCTGGACTTTCAATAGAGGCCCCAGGGTGCCCCCTGGCCCTCCACCTAGGGGCCTCTGAGTCCAGCAAGCTACCCAGGGGTCCACATCTCTCCCTGGACTTGCAGTAGAGGCCCCAGGGTACCCCCTGGCCCTCCAACTAGGGGCCTCTGACCCCAGCAAGCTACCCAGGGGTCCACCTCTCTCTTTGGACTTGCAGTATAGGCCCCAGGGTGCCCCCTGGCCCTCCAACTAGGGGCCTCTGACCCCAGCAAGCTACCCAGGGGTCCACCTCTCTCTTTGGACTTGCAGTATAGGCCCCAGGGTGCCCCCTGGCCCTCCACCTAGGGGCATCTGACCCCAGCAAGCTACCCAGGGGTCCACCTCTCTCCCTGGACTTGCAGTATAGGACCCAGGTTGCCTTCTGGCCCTCCAACTAGGGGCATCTAACACCAGCAAGCTACCCAGGGGTCCACCTCTCTCCCTGGACTTGCAGTATAGGCCCCAGGGTGCCCTCTGGCCCTCCACCTAGGGGCATCTGACACCAGCAAGCTACCCAGGGGTCCACCTCTCTCCCTGGACTTGCAGTATAGGCCCCAGTGTGCCCTCTGGCCCTCCACCTAGGGGCCTCTGACCCCAGCAAGCTACCCTGGAGTCCACCTCTCTTCCTGGACTTGCAGTAGAGGCCCCAGGGTGCCCCTTGGCCCTCCATCTAGGGGCCTCTGACCCCAGCAAGCTACCGAGGGGTCCACCTCTCTCCCTGGACATGCAGTAGAGGCCCCAGGGTGCCCCGTGGCCCTCCACCTAGGGGCTTCTGACCCCAGCAAGCTACCCAGGGGTCCACATCTCTCTTTGGACTTGCAGTGGAGGCCCCTGGGTGTCCCCTGGCCCTCCACCTAGGGGCCTCTGACCCTAGCAAGCTACCCGGGGGTCCAGCTCACTCCCTGGACTTGCAATAGAGGCCCCAGGGTGCCCCCTTGCCCTCCACCCAGGGGCTACTGACCCCAGCAAGCTACTAAGGGCTCCAACTCTCTCCCTGGACTTGTAGTAGAGGCCCTAGGCTGCCCTCTGGCCCTCCACCTAGGGGCCTCTGACCCCAGCAAGCTACCCAAGGCTTCACCTCTCTCCCTGGACTTGCAGAAGAGGCCCCAGGGTGCCCTTTGGCCCTCCACCTAGGGGCCTCTGACCCCAGCAAGCTACCGAGGGGTCCACCTCTCTCCCTGGACTTGCAGTAGAGGCCCCAGGGTGCCTCTTTGCCCTCCACCTAGGGGCCTCTGACCCCAGCAAGCTACCCAGAGGTCCACATCTCTCCCTGGACTTGCAGTAGAGGCCCCAGGGTACCCCATGGCCCTCCACCTAGGGGCCTCTGAACCCAGCAAGCTACCCAGGGGTCCAGCTCTCTCCCTGGACTTGCAATAGAGGCGCCAGGGTGCCCCCTTGCCCTCCACCCAGGGGCTACTGACCCCAGCAAGCTACCCAGGGGTCCACCTCTCTCCCTGGACTTGTAGTAGAGGCCCTAGGCTGCCCTCTTGCCCTCCACCTAGGGGCCTCTGACCCCAGAAAGCTACCCAGGGGTCCACCTCTCTCCCTAGACTTGCAGACTAGTCCCAGGGTGACCCTTGGCCCTACACCTAGGGACCTCTGACCCCAGCAAGCTACCCAGGGGCCTTCCTATCTCCCTGGACTTGCAGTAGAGTCCCCAGGGTGCCCCATGGCCCTCCACCTTGGGCCCTCTGACCCCAGCAAGCTACCCAGGGCTCCAACTCTCTCCCTGGACTTGCAGTATAGGCCCCAGGGTGCCCCCTGGTCCTCCACCTAGGAGCCCCTGACCCAAGCAAGCTGCCCAGGGGTCCACCTCTCTCCCTGGACTTGCAATAGAGGCCCCAGGGTGCCCCTTGGCCCTCCACCTAGGGGCCTCTGACCCCAGAAAGCTACCCAGGGGTCCACCTCTCTCCCTAGACTTGCAGACTAGACCCCAGGGTGACCCTTGGCCCTCCACCTAGGGGCCTCTGACCCCAGCAAGCTACCCAGGGCTCCACCTCTCTCCCTGGACTTGTAGTAGAGGCCCTAGGCTGCCCTCTGGCCCTCCACCTAGGGGCCTCTGACCCCAGCAAGCTACCCAGGGCTCCACCTCTCTCCCTGGACTTGCAGTCGAGGCCCCAGGTTGACCCTTGGCCCTTCACCAAGGGCCCTTTGACCCCAGCAAGCTACCCAGGGGTCCACCTCCATCTCCAGCCCCCTGGCCCTCCACCTAGGGGCCTCTGAGTCCAGCAAGCTACCCAGGGGTCCACATCTCTCCCTGGACTTGCAGTAGAGGCCCTAGGGTACCCCCTGGCCCTCCTACTAGGGGCCTCTGACCCCAGCAAGCTACCCAGGGGTCCACCTCTCTCTTTGGACTTGCAGTATAGGCCCCAGGGTGCCCCTTGGCCCTCCACCTAGGGGCATCTGACCCCAGCAAGCTACCCAGGGGTCAACCTCTCTCCCTGGACTTGCAGTATAGGACCCAGGGTGCCCCCTGGCCCTCCAACTAGGGGCATCTAACACCAGCAAGCTACCCAGGGGTCCACCTCTCTCCCTGGACTTGCAGTATAGGCCCCAGGGTGCCCTCTGGCCCTCCACCTAGGGGCATCTGACACCAGCAAGCTACCCAGGGGTCCACCTCTCTCCCTGGACTTGCAGTATAGGCCCCAGTGTGCCCTCTGGCCCTCCACCAAGAGGCCTCTGACCCCAGCAAGCTACCCAGAGGTCCACATCTCTCCCTGGACTTGCAGTAGAGGCCCCAGGGTACCCCATGGCTCTCCACCTAGGGGCCTCTGAACCCAGCAAGCTACCCAGGGGTCCAGCTCTCTCCCAGGACTTGCAATAGAGGCCCCAGGGTGGCCCCTTGCCCTCCACCCAGGGGCTACTGACCCCAGCAAGCTACCCAGGGCTCCACCTCTCTCCCATGACTTGTAGTAGAGGCCCTAGGCTGCCCTCTGGCCCTCCACCTAGGGGCCTCTGACCCCAGAAAGCTACCCAGGGGTCCACCTCTCTCCCTAGACTTGCAGACTAGGCCCCAGGGTGACCCTTGGCCCTCCACCTAGGGGCCTCTGACCCCAGCAAGCTACCCAGGGCTCCACCTCTCTCCCTGGACTTGTAGTAGAGGCCCTAGGCTGCCCTCTGGCCCTCCACCTAGGGGCCTCTGACCCCAGCAAGCTACCCAGGGCTCCACCTCTCTCCCTGGACTTGTAGTAGAGGCCCTAGGCTGCCCTCTGGCCCTCCACCTAGGGACCTCTGACCCTAGCAAGCTACCCAGGGCTCCACCTCTCTCCCTGGACTTGCAGTAGAGGCCCCAGGGTGCCCATTTGCCCTCCACCTAGGGGTCTCTGACCCCAGCAAGTTACCGAGGGGTCCACCTCTCTCCCTGGACTTGCATTAGAGGCCCCAGGGTGCCCCGTAAACCTCCACCTAGGGGCCTCTGACCCCAGCAAGCTACCCAGGGGTCCACATCTCTCCCTTGTCTTGCAGTAGACGCCGCTGAATGCCCCCTGGCCCTCCACCTAGGGGCCTCTGACCCCAGCAAGCTAACCAGGGGTCCACCTCTCTTCCTGGACTTTTAGTAGAGGCCCCAGGGTGCCCCTGGCCCTCCACCTAGGGGCCTCTGACCCCAGCACCTTGTAGTAGAGGCTCTAGGCTGCCCTCTGGCCCTCCACCTAGGGGCCTCTGACCCCAGCAAGCTACCGAGAGGTCCACCTGTCTCCCTGGACTTGCAGTAGACGCCCCTGGGTGCCCCCTGGCCCTCCACCTAGGGGCCTCTGATCCCAGCAAGCTACCCAGGGCTCCACCTCTCTCCCTGGACTTATAGTAGAGGCCCCAGGGTGCCCCCTGGCCCTCCACCTAGGGGCCTCAGACCCCAGCAAACTACCCAGGGGTCCACCTCTCTTCCTGGACTTGCAGTAGAGTCCCCAGGGTGACCCTTGGCCCTCCACCTAGGGGTCTCTGACCCCAGCAAGCTACCCAGGGGTCCACATCTCTCCCTGGACTTGCAGTAGAGGCCCCAGGGTACCCCCTGGCCCTCCAACTAGGGGCCTCTGACCCCAGCAAGCTACCCAGGGGTCCACCTCTCTCTTTGGACTTGCAGTATAGGCCCCAGGGTGCCCCCTGGCCCTCCACCTAGGGGCATCTGACCCCAGCAAGCTACCCAGGGGTCCACCTCTCTCCCTGGACTTGCAGTATAGGACCCAGGGTGCCCCCTGGCCCTCCAACTAGGGGCATCTAACACCAGCAAGCTACCCAGGGGTCCACCTCTCTCCCTGGACTTGCAGTATAGGCCCCAGGGTGCCCTCTGGCCCTCCACCTAGGGGCCTCTGACACCAGCAAGCTACCCAGGGGTCCACCTCTCTCCCTGGACTTGCAGTATAGGCCCCAGTGTGCCCTCTGGCCCTCCACCTAGGGGCCTCTGACCCCAGCAAGCTACCCAGGGGTCCAGCTCTCTCCCTGGACTTGCAATAGAGGCCCCAGGGTGCCCCCTTGCCCTCCACCCAGGGGCTACTGACCCCAGCAAGCTACCCAGGGCTCCACCTCTCTCCCTGGACGTGTAGTAGAGGCCCTAGGCTGCCCTCTGGCCCTCCACCTAGGGACCTCTGACCCTAGCAAGCTACCCAGGGCTCCACCTCTCTCCCTGGACTTGCAGTAGAGGCCCCAGGGTGCCCATTTGCCCTCCACCTAGGGGTCTCTGACCCCAGCAAGTTACCGAGGGGTCCACCTCTCTCCCTGGACTTGCATTAGAGGCCCCAGGGTGCCCCGTAAACCTCCACCTAGGGGCCTCTGACCCCAGCAAGCTACCCAGGGGTCCACATCTCTCCCTTGTCTTGCAGTAGACGCCGCTGAATGCCCCCTGGCCCTCCACCTAGGGGCCTCTGACCCCAGCAAGCTACCCAGGGGTCCACCTCTCTCCCTGGACTTTTAGTAGAGGCCCCAGGGTGCCCCTGGCCCTCCACCTAGGGGCCTCTGACCCCAGCAAACTACCCAGGGGTCCACCTCTCTTCCTGGACTTGCAGTAGAGGCCCTACGGTGCCCCCAGGCCCTCCCCCTAGGGGCCTCTGACACCAGCAAGCTTCCCAGTGGTCCACCTCTCTCCCTAGACTTTCAGTAGAGGCCCCAGGGTGACCCTTGGCCCTCCACCTAGGGGCCTCTGACCCCAGCAAGCTACCCAGGGGCCTACCTATCTCCCTGGACTTGCAGTTGAGTCCCCAGGGTGCCCCATGACCCTCCACCCAGGGCCCTCTGACCCCAGCAAGCTACCCTGGGCTCCAACTCTCTCCCTGGACTTGCAGTATAGGCCCCAGGGTGCCCCCTGGTCCTCCACCTAGGGGCCCCTGACCCAAGCAAGCTGCCCAGGGGTCCACCTCTCTCCCTGGACTTGCAATAGAGGCCCCTGGGTGCCCCCTGGCCCTCCCCCTAGGGGCCTCTGACACCAGCAAGCTACCCAGGGGTCCAGCTCTCTCCCTGGACTTGCAATAGAGGCCCCAGGGTGCCCCCTTGCCCTCCACCCAGGGGCCTTTGACACCAGCAAGCTACCCAGGGGTCCAGCTCTCTCCCTGGACTTGCAATAGAGGCCCCAGGGTGCCCCCTTGCCCTCCACCCAGGGGCTACTGACCCCAGCAAGCTACCCAGGGCTCCACCTCTCTCCCTGGACGTGTAGTAGAGGCCCTAGGCTGCCCTCTGGCCCTCCACCTAGGGACCTCTGACCCTAGCAAGCTACCCAGGGCTCCACCTCTCTCCCTGGACTTGCAGTAGAGGCCCCAGGGTGCCCATTTGCCCTCCACCTAGGGGTCTCTGACCCCAGCAAGTTACCGAGGGGTCCACCTCTCTCCCTGGACTTGCATTAGAGGCCCCAGGGTGCCCCCTAAACCTCCACCTAGGGGCCTCTGACCCCAGCAAGCTACCCAGGGGTCCACATCTCTCCCTTGTCTTGCAGTAGACGCCGCTGAATGCCCCCTGGCCCTCCACCTAGGGGCCTCTGACCCCAGCAAGCTACCCAGGGGTCCACCTCTCTCCCTGGACTTTTAGTAGAGGCCCCAGGGTGCCCCTGGCCCTCCACCTAGGGGCCTCTGACCCCAGCAAACTACCCAGGGGTCCACCTCTCTTCCTGGACTTGCAGTAGAGGCCCTACGGTGCCCCCAGGCCCTCCCCCTAGGGGCCTCTGACACCAGCAAGCTTCCCAGTGGTCCACCTCTCTCCCTAGACTTTCAGTAGAGGCCCCAGGGTGACCCTTGGCCCTCCACCTAGGGGCCTCTGACCCCAGCAAGCTACCCAGGGGCCTACCTATCTCCCTGGACTTGCAGTTGAGTCCCCAGGGTGCCCCATGACCCTCCACCCAGGGCCCTCTGACCCCAGCAAGCTACCCTGGGCTCCAACTCTCTCCCTGGACTTGCAGTATAGGCCCCAGGGTGCCCCCTGGTCCTCCACCTAGGGGCCCCTGACCCAAGCAAGCTGCCCAGGGGTCCACCTCTCTCCCTGGACTTGCAATAGAGGCCCCTGGGTGCCCCCTGGCCCTCCCCCTAGGGGCCTCTGACACCAGCAAGCTTCCCAGTGGTCCACATCTCTCCCTAGACTTGCAGTAGAGGCCCCAGGGTGACCCTTGGCCCTCCACCTAGGGGCCTCTGACCCCAGCAAGCTACCCAGGGGCCTACCTATCTCCCTGGACTTGCAGTAGAGTTCCCAGGGTGCCCAATGGCCCTCCAACTAGGGCCCTCTGACCCAAGCAAGCTGCCCAGGGGTCCACCTCTCTCCCTGGACTTGCAAGAGAGGCCCCAGGGTGGCCCTTGGCCCTCCACCTAGGGGCCTCTGACCCCAGAAAGCTACCCAGGGGTCCACCTCTCTCCCTAGACTTGCAGACTAGGCCCCAGGGTGACCCTTGGCCCTCCACCTAGGGGCCCCTGACCCCAGCAAGCTGCCCAGGGGCCTGCCTATCTCCCTGGACTTGCAGTAGAGTCCCCAGGGTGCCCCATGGCCCTCCACGTAGGGCCCTCTGACCCCAGCAAGCTACCCAGGGGTCCACCTCTCTCCCTGGACTTGCAGTATAGGCCACAGGGTGCCCCCTTGCCCTCCACCTACGGGCCTCTGACCCCAGCAAGCTACCCAGGGCTCAACTTCTCTCCCTGGACTTGCAGTAGAGGCCGAAGGGTGCCCCCTTGCCCTCCACCCAGGGACTACTGACCCCAGCAAGCTACCCAGGGCTCCACCTCTCTCCCTGGACTTGCAGTAGAGGCCCCAGGGTACCCCGTGGCCCTCCACCTAGGGGCCTCTGAGTCCAGCAAGCTACCCAGGGGTCCACCTCTCTCCATGGACTTGCAGTAGAGGCGCGAGGGTACCCCGTGGCCCTCCACCTAGGGGCCTCTGAACCCAGCAAGCTACCCAGGGGTCCAGCTCTCTCCCTGGACTTGCAGTATAGACCCCAGGGTGCCCCCTGGTCCTCCACCTAGGGGCCCCTGACCCAAGAAAGCTGCCCAGGGGTCCACCTCTCTCCCTGGACTTGTAGTAGAGGCCCTAGGCTGCCCTCTGGCCCTCCACCTAGGGGCCTCTGACCCCAGCAAGCTACCGAGAGGTCCACCTGTCTCCCTGGACTTGCAATAGAGGCCCCAGGGTGCCCCCTGACCCTCCACCTAGGGGCCTCTGACCCCAGCAAGCTACCCAGGGGTCCACATCTCTACCTGGACTTGCAGTAGACGCCCCTGGGTGCCCCCTGGCCCTCCACATAGGGGCCTCTGATCCCAGCAAGCTACCCAGGGCTCCACCTCTCTCCCTGGACTTATAGTAGAGGCCCCAGGGTGCCCCCTGGCCCTCCACCTAGGGGCCTCAGACCCCAGCAAACTACCCAGGGGTCCACCTCTCTTCCTGGACTTGCAGTAGAGTCCCCAGGGTGACCCTTGGCCCTCCACCTAGGGGTCTCTGACCCCAGCAAGCTACCCAGGGTCCTACCTAACTCCCTGGACTTGCAGTAGAGTCCCAAGGGTGCCCCATGGCCCTCCACCTAGGGGCCTCTGACCCCAGCAAGCTACCCAGGGCTCCAACTCTCTCCCTGGACTTGCAGTATAGGCCTCAGGGTGCCCCCTTGTCCTCCACCTAGGGGCCCCTTACCCAAGCAAGCTGCCCAGGGGTCCACCTCTCTCCCTGGCCTTGCAATAGAGGCCCCAGGGTGCCCCTTGGCCCTCCACCTAGGGGCCTCTGACCCCAGAAAGCTACCCAGGGGTCCACCTCTCTCCCTGGACTTGCAGTAGAGTCCCCAGGGTGCCCCATGGCCCTCCACCTAGGGCCCTCTGACCCCAGCAAGCTACCCAGGGGTCCACATATTTCCCTGGACTTGCAGTATAGGCCTGGGGTGCCCCCTTGCCCTCCACCTAGGGGCCTCTGACACCAGCAAGCTACCCAGGGCTCCACTTCTCTCCCTGGACTTGCAGTAGAGGCCCCAGGGTGCCCCCTTGCCCTCCACCCAGGGGCTACTGACCCCAGCAAGCTACCTAGGGCTCCACCTCTCTCCCTGGACTTGCAGTAGAGGCCCCAGGGTACCCCTTGGCCCTCCACCTAGGGACCTCTGACCCCAGCAAGCTACCCAGGGCCCTACCTATCTCCCTGGACTTGCAGTAGAGTCCCCAGGGTGCCCCATGGCCCTCAACCTTGGGCCCTCTGACTCCAGCAAGCTACCCAGGGCTCCAACTCTCTCCCTGGACTTGCAGTATAGGCCCCAGGGTGCCCACTGGTCCTCCACTTAGGAGCCCCTGACCCAAGCAAGCTGCCCAGGGGTCCACCTCTCTCCCTAGACTTGCAGACTAGGCCCCAGGGTGCCCCCTGGCCCTCCACCTAGTGGCCTCTGAGTCCAGCAAGCTACCCAGGGGTCCACATCTCTCCCTGGACTTGCAGTAGAGGCCCCAGGGTACCACGTGGCCCTCCACCTAGGGGCCTCTGAACCCAGCAAGCTACCCAGGGGTCCAACTCTCTCCCTGGACTAGCAGTATAGGCCACAGGGTGCCCCCTGGTCCTCCACCTAGGGGCCCCTGACCCAAGCAAGCTGCCCAGAGGTCCACCTCTCTCCCTGGACTTGCAATAGAGGCCCCAGGGTGCCCCCTGGCCCTCCACCTAGGGGCCTCTGAGTCCAGCAAGCTACCCAGGGGTCCACATCTCTCCCTGGACTTGCAGTAGAGGCCCCAGGGTACCCCCTGGCCCTCCAACTAGGGGCCTCTGACCCCAGCAAGCTACCCAGGGGTCCACCTCTCTCTTTGGACTTGCAGTATAGGCCCCAGGGTGCCCCCTGGCCCTCCAACTAGGGGCCTCTGACCCCAGCAAGCTACCCAGGGGTCCACCTCTCTCTTTGGACTTGCAGTATAGGCCCCAGGGTGCCCCCTGGCCCTCCACCTAGGGGCATCTGACCCCAGCAAGCTACCCAGGGGTCCACCTCTCTCCCTGGACTTGCAGTATAGGACCCAGGTTGCCTTCTGGCCCTCCAACTAGGGGCATCTAACACCAGCAAGCTACCCAGGGGTCCACCTCTCTCCCTGGACTTGCAGTATAGGCCCCAGGGTGCCCTCTGGCCCTCCACCTACGGGCATCTGACACCAGCAAGCTACCCAGGGGTCCACCTCTCTCCCTGGACTTGCAGTATAGGCCCCAGTGTGCCCTCTGGCCCTCCACCTAGGGGCCTCTGACCCCAGCAAGCTACCCTGGAGTCCACCTCTCTTCCTGGACTTGCAGTAGAGGCCCCAGGGTGCCCCTTGGCCCTCCATCTAGGGGCCTCTGACCCCAGCAAGCTACCGAGGGGTCCACCTCTCTCCCTGGACATGCAGTAGAGGGCCCAGGGTGCCCCGTGGCCCTCCACCTAGGGGCTTCTGACCCCAGCAAGCTACCCAGGGGTCCACATCTCTCTTTGGACTTGCAGTGGAGGCCCCTGGGTGTCCCCTGGCCCTCCACCTAGGGGCCTCTGACCCTAGCAAGCTACCCGGGGGTCCAGCTCACTCCCTGGACTTGCAATAGAGGCCCCAGGGTGCCCCCTTGCCCTCCACCCAGGGGCTACTGACCCCAGCAAGCTACTAAGGGCTCCAACTCTCTCCCTGGACTTGTAGTAGAGGCCCTAGGCTGCCCTCTGGCCCTCCACCTAGGGGCCTCTGACCCCAGCAAGCTACCCAAGGCTTCACCTCTCTCCCTGGACTTGCAGAAGAGGCCCCAGGGTGCCCTTTGGCCCTCCACCTAGGGGCCTCTGACCCCTGCAAGCTACCGAGGGGTCCACCTCTCTCCCTGGACTTGCAGTAGAGGCCCCAGGGTGCCTCTTTGCCCTCCACCTAGGGGCCTCTGACCCCAGCAAGCTACCCAGAGGTCCACATCTCTCCCTGGACTTGCAGTAGAGGCCCCAGGGTACCCCATGGCCCTCCACCTAGGGGCCTCTGAACCCAGCAAGCTACCCAGGGGTCCAGCTCTCTCCCTGGACTTGCAATAGAGGCGCCAGGGTGCCCCCTTGCCCTCCACCCAGGGGCTACTGACCCCAGCAAGCTACCCAGGGGTCCACCTCTCTCCCTTGACTTGTAGTAGAGGCCCTAGGCTGCCCTCTGGCCCTCCACCTAGGGGCCTCTGACCCCAGAAAGCTACCCAGGGGTCCACCTCTCTCCCTAGACTTGCAGACTAGTCCCAGGGTGACCCTTGGCCCTCCACCTAGGGACCTCTGACCCCAGCAAGCTACCCAGGGGCCTACCTATCTCCCTGGACTTGCAGTAGAGTCCCCAGGGTGCCCCATGGCCCTCCACCTTGGGCCCTCTGACCCCAGCAAGCTACCCAGGGCTCCAACTCTCTCCCTGGACTTGCAGTATAGGCCCCAGGGTGCCCCCTGGTCCTCCACCTAGGAGCCCCTGACCCAAGCAAGCTGCCCAGGGGTCCACCTCTCTCCCTGGACTTGCAATAGAGGCCCCAGGGTGCCCCTTGGCCCTCCACCTAGGGGCCTCTGACCCCAGAAAGCTACCCAGGGGTCCACCTCTCTCCCTAGACTTGCAGACTAGGCCCCAGGGTGACCCTTGGCCCTCCACCTAGGGGCCTCTGACCCCAGCAAGCTACCCAGGGCTCCACCTCTCTCCCTGGACTTGTAGTAGAGGCCCTAGGCTGCCCTCTGGCCCTCCACCTAGGGGCCTCTGACCCCAGCAAGCTACCCAGGGCTCCACCTCTCTCCCTGGACTTGCAGTCGAGGCCCCAGGTTGACCCTTGGCCCTTCACCTAGGGCCCTTTGACCCCAGCAAGCTACCCAGGGGTCCACCTCCATCTCCAGCCCGCTGGCCCTCCACCTAGGGGCCTCTGAGTCCAGCAAGCTACCCAGGGGTCCACATCTCTCCCTGGACTTGCAGTAGAGGCCCCAGGGTACCCCCTGGCCCTCCAACTAGGGGCCTCTGACCCCAGCAAGCTACCCAGGGGTCCACCTCTCTCTTTGGACTTGCAGTATAGGCCCCAGGGTGCCCCTTGGCCCTCCACCTAGGGGCATCTGACCCCAGCAAGCTACCCAGGGGTCAACCTCTCTCCCTGGACTTGCAGTATAGGACCCAGGGTGCCCCCTGGCCCTCCAACTAGGGGCATCTAACACCAGCAAGCTACCCAGGGGTCCACCTCTCTCCCTGGACTTGCAGTATAGGCCCCAGGGTGCCCTCTGGCCCTCCACCTAGGGGCATCTGACACTAGCAAGCTACCCAGGGGTCCACCTCTCTCCCTGGACTTGCAGTATAGGCCCCAGTGTGCCCTCTGGTCCTCCACCAAGGGGCCTCTGACCCCAGCAAGCTACCCAGAGGTCCACATCTCTCCCTGGACTTGCAGTAGAGGCCCCAGGGTACCCCATGGCTCTCCACCTAGGGGCCTCTGAACCCAGCAAGCTACCCAGGGGTCCAGCTCTCTCCCTGGACTTGCAATAGAGGCCCCAGGGTGGCCCCTTGCCCTCCACCCAGGGGCTACTGACCCCAGCAAGCTACCCAGGGCTCCACCTCTCTCCCATGACTTGTAGTAGAGGCCCTAGGCTGCCCTCTGGCCCTCCACCTAGGGGCCTCTGACCCCAGAAAGCTACCCAGGGGTCCACCTCTCTCCCTAGACTTGCAGACTAGGCCCCAGGGTGACCCTTGGCCCTCCACCTAGGGGCCTCTGACCCCAGCAAGCTACCCAGGGCTCCACCTCTCTCCCTGGACTTGTAGTAGAGGCCCTAGGCTGCCCTCTGGCCCTCCACCTAGGGGCCTCTGACCCCAGCAAGCTACCCAGGGCTCCACCTCTCTCCCTGGACTTGTAGTAGAGGCCCTAGGCTGCCCTCTGGCCCTCCACCTAGGGACCTCTGACCCTAGCAAGCTACCCAGGGCTCCACCTCTCTCCCTGGACTTGCAGTAGAGGCCCCAGGGTGCCCATTTGCCCTCCACCTAGGGGTCTCTGACCCCAGCAAGTTACCGAGGGGTCCACCTCTCTCCCTGGACTTGCATTAGAGGCCCCAGGGTGCCCCGTAAACCTCCACCTAGGGGCCTCTGACCCCAGCAAGCTACCCAGGGGTCCACATCTCTCCCTTGTCTTGCAGTAGACGCCGCTGAATGCCCCCTGGCCCTCCACCTAGGGGCCTCTGACCCCAGCAAGCTAACCAGGGGTCCACCTCTCTTCCTGGACTTTTAGTAGAGGCCCCAGGGTGCCCCTGGCCCTCCACCTAGGGGCCTCTGACCCCAGCACCTTGTAGTAGAGGCCCTAGGCTGCCCTCTGGCCCTCCACCAAGGGGCCTCTGACCCCAGCAAGCTACCGAGAGGTCCACCTGTCTCCCTGGACTTGCAGTAGACGCCCCTGGGTGCCCCCTGGCCCTCCACCTAGGGGCCTCTGATCTCAGCAAGCTACCCAGGGCTCCACCTCTCTCCCTGGACTTATAGTAGAGGCCCCAGGGTGCCCCCTGGCCCTCCACCTAGGGGCCTCAGACCCCAGCAAACTACCCAGGGGTCCACCTCTCTTCCTGGACTTGCAGTAGAGTCCCCAGGGTGACCCTTGGCCCTCCACCTAGGGGTCTCTGACCCCAGCAAGCTACCCAGGGGTCCACCTCTCTCTTTGGACTTGCAGTATAGGCCCCAGGGTGCCCCCTGGCCCTCCACCTAGGGGCATCTGATCCCAGCAAGCTACCCAGGGGTCCACCTCTCTCCCTGGACTTGCAGTATAGGACCCAGGGTGCCCCCTGGCCCTCCAACTAGGGGCATCTAACACCAGCAAGCTACCCAGGGGTCCACCTCTCTCCCTGGACTTGCAGTATAGGCCCCAGGGTGCCCTCTGGCCCTCCACCTAGGGGCCTCTGACACCAGCAAGCTACCCAGGGGTCCACCTCTCTCCCTGGACTTGCAGTATAGGCCCCAGTGTGCCCTCTGGCCCTCCACCTAGGGGCCTCTGACCCCAGCAAGCTACCCAGGGGTCCAGCTCTCTCCCTGGACTTGCAATAGAGGCCCCAGGGTGCCCCCTTGCCCTCCACCCAGGGGCTACTGACCCCAGCAAGCTACCCAGGGCTCCACCTCTCTCCCTGGACGTGTAGTAGAGGCCCTAGGCTGCCCTCTGGCCCTCCACCTAGGGACCTCTGACCCTAGCAAGCTACCCAGGGCTCCACCTCTCTCCCTGGACTTGCAGTAGAGGCCCCAGGGTGCCCATTTGCCCTCCACCTAGGGGTCTCTGACCCCAGCAAGTTACCGAGGGGTCCACCTCTCTCCCTGGACTTGCATTAGAGGCCCCAGGGTGCCCCGTAAACCTCCACCTAGGGGCCTCTGACCCCAGCAAGCTACCCAGGGGTCCACATCTCTCCCTTGTCTTGCAGTAGACGCCGCTGAATGCCCCCTGGCCCTCCACCTAGGGGCCTCTGACCCCAGCAAGCTACCCAGGGGTCCACCTCTCTCCCTGGACTTTTAGTAGAGGCCCCAGGGTGCCCCTGGCCCTCCACCTAGGGGCCTCTGACCCCAGCAAACTACCCAGGGGTCCACCTCTCTTCCTGGACTTGCAGTAGAGGCCCTACGGTGCCCCCAGGCCCTCCCCCTAGGGGCCTCTGACACCAGCAAGCTTCCCATTGGTCCACCTCTCTCCCTAGACTTTCAGTAGAGGCCCCAGGGTGACCCTTGGCCCTCCACCTAGGGGCCTCTGACCCCAGCAAGCTACCCAGGGGCCTACCTATCTCCCTGGACTTGCAGTTGAGTCCCCAGGGTGCCCCATGACCCTCCACCCAGGGCCCTCTGACCCCAGCAAGCTACCCTGGGCTCCAACTCTCTCCCTGGACTTGCAGTATAGGCCCCAGGGTGCCCCCTGGTCCTCCACCTAGGGGCCCCTGACCCAAGCAAGCTGCCCAGGGGTCCACCTCTCTCCCTGGACTTGCAATAGAGGCCCCTGGGTGCCCCCTGGCCCTCCCCCTAGGGGCCTCTGACACCAGCAAGCTACCCAGGGGTCCAGCTCTCTCCCTGGACTTGCAAGAGAGGCCCCAGGGTGCCCCCTTGCCCTCCACCCAGGGGCCTTTGACACCAGCAAGCTACCCAGGGGTCCAGCTCTCTCCCTGGACTTGCAATAGAGGCCCCAGGGTGCCCCCTTGCCCTCCACCCAGGGGCTACTGACCCCAGCAAGCTACCCAGGGCTCCACCTCTCTCCCTGGACGTGTAGTAGAGGCCCTAGGCTGCCCTCTGGCCCTCCACCTAGGGACCTCTAACCCTAGCAAGCTACCCAGGGCTCCACCTCTCTCCCTGGACTTGCAGTAGAGGCCCCAGGGTGCCCATTTGCCCTCCACCTAGGGGTCTCTGACCATAGCAAGTTACCGAGGGGTCCACCTCTCTCCCTGGACTTGCATTAGAGGCCCCAGGGTGCCCCCTAAACCTCCACCTAGGGGCCTCTGACCCCAGCAAGCTACCCAGGGGTCCACATCTCTCCCTTGTCTTGCAGTAGACGCCGCTGAATGCCCCCTGGCCCTCCACCTAGGGGCCTCTGACCCCAGCAAGCTACCCAGGGGTCCACCTCTCTCCCTGGACTTTTAGTAGAGGCCCCAGGGTGCCCCTGGCCCTCCACCTAGGGGCCTCTGACCCCAGCAAACTACCCAGGGGTCCACCTCTCTTCCTGGACTTGCAGTAGAGGCCCTACGGTGCCCCCAGGCCCTCCCCCTAGGGGCCTCTGACACCAGCAAGCTTCCCAGTGGTCCACCTCTCTCCCTAGACTTTCAGTAGAGGCCCCAGGGTGACCCTTGGCCCTCCACCTAGGGGCCTCAGACCCCAGCAAGCTACCCAGGGGCCTACCTATCTCCCTGGACTTGCAGTTGAGTCCCCAGGGTGCCCCATGACCCTCCACCCAGGGCCCTCTGACCCCAGCAAGCTACCCTGGGCTCCAACTCTCTCCCTGGACTTGCAGTATAGGCCCCAGGGTGCCCCCTGGTCCTCCACCTAGGGGCCCCTGACCCAAGCAAGCTGCCCAGGGGTCCACCTCTCTCCCTGGACTTGCAATAGAGGCCCCTGGGTGCCCCCTGGCCCTCCCCCTAGGGGCCTCTGACACCAGCAAGCTTCCCAGTGGTCCACATCTTTCCCTAGACTTGCAGTAGAGGCCCCAGGGTGACCCTTGGCCCTCCACCTAGGGGCCTCTGACCCCAGCAAGCTACCCAGGGGCCTACCTATCTCCCTGGACTTGCAGTAGAGTTCCCAGGGTGCCCAATGGCCCTCCAACTAGGGCCCTCTAACCCAAGCAAGCTGCCCAGGGGTCCACCTCTCTCCCTGGACTTGCAAGAGAGGCCCCAGGGTGGCCCTTGGCCCTCCACCTAGGGGCCTCTGACCCCAGAAAGCTACCCAGGGGTCCACCTCTCTCCCTAGACTTGCAGACTAGGCCCCAGGGTGACCCTTGGCCCTCCACCTAGGGGCCCCTGACCCCAGCAAGCTGCCCAGGGGCCTGCCTATCTCCCTGGACTTGCAGTAGAGTCCCCAGGGTGCCCCATGGCCCTCCACGTAGGGCCCTCTGACCACAGCAAGCTACCCAGGGGTCCACCTCTCTCCCTGGACTTGCAGTATAGGCCACAGGGTGCCCCCTTGCCCTCCACCTAGGGGCCTCTGACCCCAGCAAGCTACCCAGGGCTCAACTTCTCTCCCTGGACTTGCAGTAGAGGCCCCAGGGTACCCCGTGGCCCTCCACCTAGGGGCCTCTGAGTCCAGCAAGCTACCCAGGGGTCCACCTCTCTCCATGGACTTGCAGTAGAGGCGCGAGGGTACCCCGTGGCCCTCCACCTAGGGGCCTCTGAACCCAGCAAGCTACCCAGGGGTCCAGCTCTCTCCCTGGACTTGCAGTATAGACCCCAGGGTGCCCCCTGGTCCTCCACCTAGGGGCCCCTGACCCAAGAAAGCTGCCCAGGGGTCCACCTCTCTCCCTGGACTTGTAGTAGAGGCCCTAGGCTGCCCTCTGGCCCTCCACCTAGGGGCCTCTGACCCCAGCAAGCTACCCAGGGGTCCACATCTCTACCTGGACTTGCAGTAGACGCCCCTGGGTGCCCCCTGGCCCTCCACATAGGGGCCTCTGATCCCAGCAAGCTACCCAGGGCTCCACCTCTCTCCCTGGACTTATAGTAGAGGCCCCAGGGTGCCCCCTGGCCCTCCACCTAGGGGCCTCAGACCCCAGCAATTACCCAGGGGTCCACCTCTCTTCCTGGACTTGCAGTAGAGTCCCCAGGGTGCCCCTTGGCCCTCCACCTAGGGGTCTCTGTCCCCAGCAAGCTACCCAGGGTCCTACCTAACTCCCTGGACTTGCAGTAGAGTCCCAAGGGTGCCCCATGGCCCTCCACCTAGGGGCCTCTGACCCCAGCAAGCTACCCAGGGCTCCAACTCTCTCCCTGGACTTGCAGTATAGGCCTCAGGGTGCCCCCTTGTCCTCCACCTAGGGGCCCCTGACCCAAGCAAGCTGCCCAGGGGTCCACCTCTCTCCCTGGACTTGCAATAGAGGCCCCAGGGTGCCCCTTGGCCCTCCACCTAGGGGCCTCTGACCCCAGAAAGCTACCCAGGGGTCCACCTCTCTCCCTGGACTTGCAGTAGAGTCCCCAGGGTGCCCCATGGCCCTCCACCTAGGGCCCTCTGACCCCAGCAAGCTACCCAGGGGTCCACATATTTCCCTGGACTTGCAGTATAGGCCTGGGGTGCCCCCTTGCCCTCCACCTAGGGGCCTCTGACACCAGCAAGCTACCCAGGGCTCCACTTCTCTCCCTGGACTTGCAGTAGAGGCCCCAGGGTGCCCCCTTGCCCTCCACCCAGGGGCTACTGACCCCAGCAAGCTACCTAGGGCTCCACCTCTCTCCCTGGACTTGCAGTAGAGGCCCCAGGGTACCCCTTGGCCCTCCACCTAGGGACCTCTGACCCCAGCAAGCTACCCAGGGCCCTACCTATCTCCCTGGACTTGCAGTAGAGTCCCCAGGGTGCCCCATGGCCCTCAACCTTGGGCCCTCTGACTCCAGCAAGCTACCCAGGGCTCCAACTCTCTCCCTGGACTTGCAGTATAGGCCCCAGGGTGCCCACTGGTCCTCCACTTAGGAGCCCCTGACCCAAGCAAGCTGCCCAGGGGTCCACCTCTCTCCCTGGACTTGCAATAGAGGCCCCAGGGTGCCCCTTGGCCCTCCACCTAGGGGCCTCTGACCCCAGAAAGCTACCCAGGGGTCCACCTCTCTCCCTAGACTTGCAGACTAGGCCCCAGGGTGACCCTTGGCCCTCCACCTAGGGGCCTCTGACCCCAGCAAGCTACCCAGGGCTCCACCTCTCTACCTGGACTTGTAGTAGAGGCCCTAGGCTGCCCTCTGGCCCTCCACCTAGGGGCCTCTGACCCCAGCAAGCTACCCAGGGCTCCACCTCTCTCCCTGGACTTGCAGTCGAGGCCCCAGGTTGACCCTTGCCCTTCACCTAGGGCCCTTTGACCCCAGCAAGCTACCCAGGGGTCCACCTCTCTCCCTGGACTTGCATTATAGGCCACAGGGTGCCCCCTTGCCCTCCACCTAGGGGCCTCTGACCCCAGCAAGCTACCCAGGGCTCCACCTCTCTCCCTGGACTTGCAGTAGAGACCCCAGGGTGCCACCTTGCCCTCCACCCAGGGGCTACTGGCCCCAGCAAGCTACCCAGGGCTCCACCTCTCTCCCTGGACTTGCAATAGAGGCCCCAGGGTACCCCGTGGCCCTCCACCTAGGGCCCTTTGACCCCAGCAAGCTACCCAGGGGTCCACCTCTCTCCCTGGACTTGCAGTATAGGCCACAGGGTGCCCCCTTGCCCTCCACCTAGGGGCCTCTGACCCCAGCAAGCTACCCAGGGCTCCACCTCTCTCCCTGGACTTGCAGTAGAGACCCCAGGGTGCCCCCTTGCCCTCCACCCAGGGGCTACTGGCCCCAGCAAGCTACCCAGGGCTCCACCTCTCTCCCTGGACATGCAGTAGAGGCCCCAGGGTACCCCGTGGCCCTCCACCTAGGGGCCTCTGACCCCAGCAAGCTACCCAGGGGTCCAGCTTTCTCCCTGGACTTGCAATAGAGGCCCCAGGGTGCCCCCTGGCCCTCCACCTAGGGGCCTCTGAGTCCAGCAAGCTACCCAGGGGTCCACATCTCTCCCTGGACTTGCAGTAGAGGCCCCAGGGTACCACGTGGCCCTCCACCTAGGGGCCTCTGAACCCAGCAAGCTACCCAGGGGTCCAACTCTCTCCCTGGACTAGTAGTATAGGCCCCAGGGTGCCCCCTGGTCCTCCACCTAGGGGCCCCTGACCCAAGCAAGCTGCCCAGAGGTCCACCTCTCTCCCTGGACTTGCAATAGAGGCCCCAGGGTGCCCCCTGGCCCTCCACCTAGGGGCCTCTGACCCCAGCAAGCTACCCAGGGGTCCACCTCTCTCCCTGGACTTATAGTAGAGTTTCCAGGGTGCCCCCTGGCCCTCCACCTAGGGGCCTCTGAGTCCAGCAAGCTACCCAGGTGTCCACATCTCTCCCTGGACTTGCAGTAGAGGCCCCAGGGTACCCCCTGGCCCTCCAACTAGGGGCCTCTGACCCCAGCAAGCTACCCAGGGGTCCACCTCTCTCTTTGGACTTGCAGTATAGGCCCCAGGGTGCCCCCTGGCCCTCCACCTAGGGGCATCTGACTCCAGCAAGCTACCCAGGGGTCCACCTCTCTCCCTGGACTTGCAGTATAGGACCCAGGGTGCCCCCTGGCCCTCCAACTAGGGGCATCTAACACCAGCAAGCTACCCAGGGGTCCACCTCTCTCCCTGGACTTGCAGTATAGGCCCCAGGGTGCCCTCTGGCCCTCCACCTAGGGGCATCTGACACCAGCAAGCTACCCAGGGGTCCACCTCTCTCCATGGACTTGCAGTATAGGCCCCAGTGTGCCCTCTGGCCCTCCACCTAGGGGCCTCTGACCCCAGCAAGCTACCCAGAGGTCCACATCTCTCCCTGGACTTGCAGTAGAGGCCCCAGGGTACCCCATGGCTCTCCACCTAGGGGCCTCTTAACCCAGCAAGCTAAACAGGGGTCCAGCTCTCTCCCTGGACTTGCAATAGAGGCCCCAGGGTGCCCCCTTGCCCTCCACCCAGGGGCTACTGACCCCAGAAAGCTACCCAGGGGTCCACCTCTCTCCCTAGACTTGCAGACTAGGCCCCAGGGTGACCCTTGGCCCTCCACCTAGGGGCCTCTGACCCCAGCAAGCTGCCCAGGGGCCTGCCTATCTCCCTGAACTTGCAGTAGTGTCCCCAGGGTGCCCCATGGCCCTCCACGTAGGGCCCTCTGACCCCAGCAAGCTACCCAGGGGTACAACTCTCTCCCTGGACTTGCAGTAGAGGCCCCAGGGTACCCCGTGGCCCTCCACCTAGGGGCCTCTGACCCCAGCAAGCTACCCAGGGGTCCACATCTCTCCCTGGACTTGCAGTAGAGGCCCCTGGGTACCCTGTGGCCCTCCACCTAGGGGCCTCTGAACCCAGCAAGCTACCCAGGGGTCCAGCTCTCTCCCTGGAATTGCAATATAGGCCCCACGGTGCCCCCTTGCCCTCCACCCAGGGGCTACTGACCCCAGCAAGCTACCCAGGGCTCCACCTCTCTCCCTGGACTTGTAGTAGAGGCCCTAGGCTGCCCTCTGGCCCTCCACTTAGGGGCCTCTGACCCCAGCAAGCTACCCAGGGCTCCACCTCTCTCCCTGGACTTGCAGTAGAGGCCGCAGGGTGCCCATTGGCCCTCCACCCAGGGGGTCTCTGACCCCAGCAAGCTACCGAGGGGTCCACCTCTCTCCCTGGACTTGCAATAGAGGCCCCAGGGTGCCCCGTGACCCTCCAACTAGGGGCCTCTCACCTCAGCAAGCTACCCAGGGGTCCACATCTCTCCGTGGACTTGCAGTAGACGCCGCTGGGTGCCCCCTGGCCCTCCACCTAGGGGCCTCTGACCCCAGCAAGCTACCCAGGGGTCCACCTCTCTCCCTAGACTTGCAGAAAAGGCCCCAGGGTGACCCTTGACCCTCCACCTAGGGACCTCTGACCCCAGCAAGCTACGCAGGGGACTACCTATCTCCCTGGACTTGCAGTAGAGTCCCCAGGGTGCCCCATGGCCCTCCACCTTGGGCCCTCTGACCCCAGCAAGCTACCCAGGGCTCCAACTCTCTCCCTGGACTTATAGTAGAGGCCCTACGTTGTCCCCTGGCCCTCCCCTTAGGGGCTACTGACCCCAGCAAGCTTCCCAGTGATTCACCTCTCTCGCTGGACTTGCAGTAGAGGCACCAGGGTGCCCCCTTGCCCTCCACCTAGGGGCCTCCGAACCCAGCAAACTACCCAGGGGTCCAGCTCTCTCCCTGGACTTGCAATGGAGGCCCCAGGGAGCCCTCTTGCCCTCCACCCAAGGGCTACTGACCCCAGCAAGCTACCCAGGGCTCCACCTCTCTCCCTGGACTTGTAGTAGAGGCCCTAGGCTGCCCTCTGGCCCTCCACCTAGGGGCCTCTGACCCCAGCAAGCTACCGAGGGGTCCATCTCTCTTCCTGGACTTGCAATAGAGGCCCCAGGGTGCCCCCTGACCCTCCACCTAGGGGCCTCTGACCCCAGCAAGCTACCCAGGGGTCCACATCTCTACCTGGACTTGCAGTAGACGCCCCTGGGTGCCCCCTGGCCCTCCACCTAGGGGCCTCTGATCCCAGCAAGCTACCCAGGGCTCCACCTCTCTCCCTGGACTTATAGTAGAGGCCCCAGGGTGCCCTCTGGCCCTCCACCTAGGGGCCTCTGACCCCAGCGAACTACCCAGGGGTCCACCTCTCTTCCTGGACTTGCAGTAGAGTCCCCAGGGTGCCCCAAGGCCCTCCACCTAGGGCCCTCTGACCCCAGCAAGCTACCCAGGGCTCCAACTCTCTCCCTGGACTTGCAGTATAGGCCCCAGGGTGCCCCCTGGTCCTCCACCTAGGGGCCTCTGACCCTAGCAAACTAACCAGGGGTCCACCTCTCTCCCTGGACTTGCAGTAGAGGCCCCAGGGTGCCCCATGGCCCTCCCCCTAGGGGCCTCTGACACCAGCAAGATTCCCAGTGGTCCACCTCTCTCCCTAGACTTGCAGTAGAGGCCCCAGGGTGACCCTTGGCCCTCCACCTAGGGGTCTCTGACCCCAGCAAGCTACCCAGGGCTCCAACTCTCTCCCTGGACTTGCAGTATAGGCCTCAGGGTGCCCCCTTGTCCTCCACCTAAGGGCCCCTGACCCAAGCAAGCTGCCCAGGGGTCCACCTCTCTCCCTGGAAGTGCAATAGAGGCCCCAGGGTGCCCCAAGGCCCTCCACCTAGGGCCCTCTGACCCCAGCAAGCTACCCAGGGCTCCAACTCTCTCCCTGGACTTGCAGTATAGGCCCCAGGGTGCCCCCTGGTCCTCCACCTAGGGGCCTCTGACCCTAGCAAACTACCCAGGGGTCCAGCTCCTCTCTCCCTGGACTTGCAGAAGAGGCCCCAGGGTGCCCCATGGCCCTCCCCCTAGGGGCTACTGACCCCAGCAAGCTACCCAGGGCTCCACCTCTCTCCCTGGACTTGTAGTAGAGGCCCTAAGCTGCCCTCTGGCCCTCCACCTAGGGGCCTCTGACCCCAGCAAGCTACCGAGGGGTCCATCTCTCTTCCTGGACTTGCAATAGAGGCCCCAGGGTGCCCCCTGACCCTCCACCTAGGGGCCTCTGACCCCAGCAAGCTACCCAGGGGTCCACATCTCTACCTGGACTTGCAGTAGACGCCCCTGGGTGCCCCCTGGCCCTCCACCTAGGGGCCTCTGATCCCAGCAAGCTACCCAGGGCTCCACCTCTCTCCCTGGACTTATAGTAGAGGCCCCAGGGTGCCCCCTGGCCCTCCACCTAGGGGCCTCTGACCCCAGCGAACTACCCAGGGGTCCACCTCTCTTCCTGGACTTGCAGTAGAGTCCCCAGGGTGCCCCAAGGCCCTCCACCTAGGGCCCTCTGACCCCAGCAAGCTACCCAGGGCTCCAACTCTCTCCCTGGACTTGCAGTATAGGCCCCAGGGTGCCCCCTGGTCCTCCACCTAGGGGCCTCTGACCCTAGCAAACTACCCAGGGGTCCACCTCTCTCCCTGGACTTGCAGTAGAGGCCCCAGGGTGCCCCATGGCCCTCCCCCTAGGGGCCTCTGACACCAGCAAGATTCCCAGTGGTCCACCTCTCTCCCTAGACTTGCAGTAGAGGCCCCAGGGTGACCCTTGGCCCTCCACCTAGGGGTCTCTGACCCCAGCAAGCTACCCAGGGCTCCAACTCTCTCCCTGGACTTGCAGTATAGGCCTCAGGGTGCCCCCTTGTCCTCCACCTAGGGGCCCCTGACCCAAGCAAGCTGCCCAGGGGTCCACCTCTCTCCCTGGAAGTGCAATAGAGGCCCCAGGGTGCCCCTTGGTCCTCCACCTAGGGGCCTCTGACCCTAGCAAACTACCCAGGGGTCCACCTCTCTCCCTGGACTTGAAGTAGAGGCCCCAGGGTGCCCCCTTGCCCTCCACCTAGGGGCCTCCGAACCCAGCAAACTACCCAGGGGTCCAGCTCTCTCCCTGGACTTGCAATGGAGGCCCCAGGGAGCCCTCTTGCCCTCCACCCAAGGGCTACTGACCCCAGCAAGCTACCCAGGGCTCCACCTCTCTCCCTGGACTTGTAGTAGAGGCCCTAGGCTGCCCTCTGGCCCTCCACCTAGGGGCCTCTGACCCCAGCAAGCTACCGAGGGGTCCATCTCTCTTCCTGGACTTGCAATAGAGGCCCCAGGGTGCCCCCTGACCCTCCACCTAGGGGCCTCTGACCCCAGCAAGCTACCCAGGGGTCCACATCTCTACCTGGACTTGCAGTAGACGCCCCTGGGTGCCCCCTGGCCCTCCACCTAGGGGCCTCTGATCCCAGCAAGCTACCCAGGGCTCCACCTCTCTCCCTGGACTTATAGTAGAGGCCCCAGGGTGCCCTCTGGCCCTCCACCTAGGGGCCTCTGACCCCAGCGAACTACCCAGGGGTCCACCTCTCTTCCTGGACTTGCAGTAGAGTCCCCAGGGTGCCCCAAGGCCCTCCACCTAGGGCCCTCTGACCCCAGCAAGCTACCCAGGGCTCCAACTCTCTCCCTGGACTTGCAGTATGGGCCCCAGGGTGCCCCCTGGTCCTCCACCTAGGGGCCTCTGACCCTAGCAAACTAACCAGGGGTCCACCTCTCTCCCTGGACTTGCAGTAGAGGCCCCAGGGTGCCCCATGGCCCTCCCCCTAGGGGCCTCTGACACCAGCAAGATTCCCAGTGGTCCACCTCTCTCCCTAGACTTGCAGTAGAGGCCCCAGGGTGACCCTTGGCCCTCCACCTAGGGGTCTCTGACCCCAGCAAGCTACCCAGGGCTCCAACTCTCTCCCTGGACTTGCAGTATAGGCCTCAGGGTGCCCCCTTGTCCTCCACCTAAGGGCCCCTGACCCAAGCAAGCTGCCCAGGGGTCCACCTCTCTCCCTGGAAGTGCAATAGAGGCCCCAGGGTGCCCCAAGGCCCTCCACCTAGGGCCCTCTGACCCCAGCAAGCTACCCAGGGCTCCAACTCTCTCCCTGGACTTGCAGTATAGGCCCCAGGGTGCCCCCTGGTCCTCCACCTAGGGGCCTCTGACCCTAGCAAACTACCCAGGGGTCCAGCTCCTCTCTCCCTGGACTTGCAGAAGAGGCCCCAGGGTGCCCCATGGCCCTCCCCCTAGGGGCTACTGACCCCAGCAAGCTACCCAGGGCTCCACCTCTCTCCCTGGACTTGTAGTAGAGGCCCTAAGCTGCCCTCTGGCCCTCCACCTAGGGGCCTCTGACCCCAGCAAGCTACCGAGGGGTCCATCTCTCTTCCTGGACTTGCAATAGAGGCCCCAGGGTGCCCCCTGACCCTCCACCTAGGGGCCTCTGACCCCAGCAAGCTACCCAGGGGTCCACATCTCTACCTGGACTTGCAGTAGACGCCCCTGGGTGCCCCCTGGCCCTCCACCTAGGGGCCTCTGATCCCAGCAAGCTACCCAGGGCTCCACCTCTCTCCCTGGACTTATAGTAGAGGCCCCAGGGTGCCCCCTGGCCCTCCACCTAGGGGCCTCTGACCCCAGCGAAGTACCCAGGGGTCCACCTCTCTTCCTGGACTTGCAGTAGAGTCCCCAGGGTGCCCCAAGGCCCTCCACCTAGGGCCCTCTGACCCCAGCAAGCTACCCAGGGCTCCAACTCTCTCCCTGGACTTGCAGTATAGGCCCCAGGGTGCCCCCTGGTCCTCCACCTAGGGGCCTCTGACCCTAGCAAACTACCCAGGGGTCCACCTCTCTCCCTGGACTTGCAGTAGAGGCCCCAGGGTGCCCCATGGCCCTCCCCCTAGGGGCCTCTGACACCAGCAAGATTCCCAGTGGTCCACCTCTCTCCCTAGACTTGCAGTAGAGGCCCCAGGGTGACCCTTGGCCCTCCACCTAGGGGTCTCTGACCCCAGCAAGCTACCCAGGGCTCCAACTCTCTCCCTGGACTTGCAGTATAGGCCTCAGGGTGCCCCCTTGTCCTCCACCTAGAGGCCCCTGACCCAAGCAAGCTGCCCAGGGGTCCACCTCTCTCCCTGGAAGTGCAATAGAGGCCCCAGGGTGCCCCTTGGTCCTCCACCTAGGGGCCTCTGACCCTAGCAAACTACCCAGGGGTCCACCTCTCTCCCTGGACTTGAAGTAGAGGCCCCAGGGTGCCCCTTGGCCCTCCACCTAGGGGCCTCTGTCCCCAGAAAGCTACCCAGGGGTCCACCTCTCTCCCTAGACTTGCAGACTAGGCCCCAGGGTGACCCTTGGCCCTCCACCTAGGGGTTTCTGAACCCAGCAAGCTGCCCAGGTGCCTGCCTATATCCCTGGACTTGCAGTAGAGTCCCCAGGGTGCCCCATGGCCCTCCACCTAGGGCCCTCTGACCCCAGCAAGCTACCCAGGGGTCCACATCTCTCCCTGGACTTGCAGTATAGGCCACAGGGTGCCCCCTTGCCCTCCACCTAGGGGCCTCTGACCCCAGCAAGCTACCCAGGGCTCCACTTCTCTCCCTCGACTTGCAGTAGAGGCCCCAGGGTGCCCCCTTGCCCTCCACCTAGGGGCCTCCGAACGCAGCAAACTACCCAGGGGACCAGCTCTCTCCCTGGACTTGCAATAGAGGCCCCAGGGTGCCCTCTTGCCCTCCACCCAAGGGCTACTGACCCCAGCAAGCTACCCAGGGCTCCACCTCTCTCCCTGGACTTGTAGTAGAGGCCCTAGGCTGCCCTCTGGCCCTCCACCTAGGGGCCTCTGACCCCAGCAAGCTACCCAGGGCTCCACCTCTCTCCCTGGACTTGCAGTAGAGGCCCCAGGGTGCCTATTGGCCCTCCACCTAGGGGTCTCTGACCCCAGCAAGCTACCGAGGGGTCCACCTCTCTCCTTGGACTTGCAATAGAGGCCCCAGGGTGCCCCGTGACCCTCCACCTAGGGGCCTCTGACCCCAGCAAGCTACCCAGGGGTCCACCTCTCTCCCTGGACTTGCAGTATAGGCCCCAGGGTGCCCTCTGGCCCTCCAACTAGGGGCCTCTGACCCCTGCAAGCTACCCAGGGGTCCACCTCTCTCCTTGGACTTGCAGTATAGGCCCCAGGGTGCCCCCTGACCCTCCACCTAGGGGCCTCTGACCCCAGCAAGCTACCCTGGAGTCCACCTCTCTTCCTGGACTTGCAGTAGAGGCCCCAGGGTGCCCCTTGGCCCTCCATCTAGGGGCCTCTGACCCCAGCAAGCTACCGAGGGGTCCACCTCTCTCCCTGGACATGCAGTAGAGGCCCCAGGGTGCCCCGTGGCCCTCCACCTAGGGGCTTCTGACCCCAGCAAGCTACCCAGGGGTCCACATCTCTCTTTGGACTTGCAGTGGAGGCCCCTGGGTGTCCCCTGGCCCTCCACCTAGGGGCCTCTGACCCTAGCAAGCTACCCGGGGGTCCATCTCACTCCCTGGACTTGCAATAGAGGCCCCAGTGTGCCCCCTTGCCCTCCACCCAGGGGCTACTGACCCCAGCAAGCTACTCAGGGCTCCAACTCTCTCCCTGGACTTGTAGTAGAGGCCCTAGGCTGCCCTCTGGCCCTCCACCTAGGGGCCTCTGACCCCAGCAAGCTACCCAAGGCTTCACCTCTCTCCCTGGACTTGCAGAAGAGGCCCCAGGGTGCCCTTTGGCCCTCCACCTAGGGGCCTCTGACCCCAGCAAGCTACCAAGGGGTCCACCTCTCTCCCTGGACTTGCAGTAGAGGCCCCAGGGTGCCTCTTGGCCCTCCACCTAGGGGCCTCTGACCCCAGCAAGCTACCCAGAGGTCCACATCTCTCCCTGGACTTGCAGTAGAGGCCCCAGGGTACCCCATGGCCCTCCACCTAGGGGCCTCTGAACCCAGCAAGCTACCCAGGGGTCCAGCTCTCTCCCTGGACTTGCAATAGAGGCGCCAGTGTGCCCCCTTGCCCTCCACCCAGGGGCTACTGACCCCAGCAAGCTACCCAGGGCTCCACCTCTCTCCCTGGACTTGTAGTAGAGGCCCTAGGCTGCCCTCTGGCCCTCCACCTAGGGGCCTCTGACCCCAGAAAGCTACCCAGAGGTCCACCTCTCTCCCTAGACTTGCAGACTAGGCCCCAGGGTGCCCCTTGGCCCTCCACCTAGGGGCTTCTGACCCCAGCAAGCTGCCCAGGGGCCTGCCTATCTCCCTGGACTTGCAGTAGAGTCCCCAGAGTGCCCCCTGACCCTCCACCTAGGGGCCTCTGACCCCAGCAAGCTACCCTGGAGTCCACCTCTCTTCCTGGACTTGCAGTAGAGGCCCCAGGGTGCCCCTTGGCCCTCCATCTAGGGGCCTCTGACCCCAGCAAGCTACCGAGGGGTCCACCTCTCTCACTGGACATGCAGTAGAGGCCCCAGGGTGCCCCGTGGCCCTCCACCTAGGGGCTTCTGACCCCAGCAAGCTACCCAGGGGTCCACATCTCTCTTTGGACTTGCAGTGGAGGCCCCTGGGTGTCCCCTGGCCCTCCACCTAGGGGCCTCTGACCCTAGCAAGCTACCCGGGGGTCCAGCTCACTCCCTGGACTTGCAATAGAGGCCCCAGTGTGCCCCCTTGCCCTCCACCCAGGGGCTACTGACCCCAGCAAGCTACTCAGGGCTCCAACTCTCTCCCTGGACTTGTAGTAGAGGCCCTAGGCTGCCCTCTGGCCCTCCACCTAGGGGCCTCTGACCCCAGCAAGCTACCCAAGGCTTCACCTCTCTCCCTGGACTTGCAGAAGAGGCCCCAGGGTGCCCTTTGGCCCTCCACCTAGGGGCCTCTGACCCCAGCAAGCTACCAAGGGGTCCACCTCTCTCCCTGGACTTGCAGTAGAGGCCCCAGGGTGCCTCTTGGCCCTCCACCTAGGGGCCTCTGACCCCAGCAAGCTACCCAGAGGTCCACATCTCTCCCTGGACTTGCAGTAGAGGCCCCAGGGTACCCCATGGCCCTCCACCTAGGGGCCTCTGAACCCAGCAAGCTACCCAGGGGTCCAGCTCTCTCCCTGGACTTGCAATAGAGGCGCCAGGGTGCCCCCTTGCCCTCCACCCAGGGGCTACTGACCCCAGCAAGCTACCCAGGGCTCCACCTCTCTCCCTGGACTTGTAGTAGAGGCCCTAGGCTGCCCTCTGGCCCTCCACCTAGGGGCCTCTGACCCCAGAAAGCTACCCAGGGGTCCACCTCTCTCCCTAGACTTGCAGATTAGGCCCCAGGGTGCCCCTTGGCCCTCCACCTAGGGGCTTCTGACCCCAGCAAGCTGCCCAGGGGCCTGCCTATCTCCCTGGACTTGCAGTTGAGTCCCCAGAGTGCCCCATGGCGCTCCACCTTGGGCCCTCTGACCCCAGCAAGCTACCCAGGGCTCCAACTCTCTCCCTGGACTTGCAGTATAGGCCCCAGGGTGCCCCCTGGTCCTTCACCTAGGGGCCCCTGACCCAAGCAAGCTGCCCAGAGGTCCACCTCTCTCCCTGGACTTGCAATAGAGGCCCCAGGGTGCCCCCTGGCCCTCCCCCTAGGGGCCTCTGACACCAGCAAGCTACCCAGGGGCCTAACTATCTCCCTGGACTTGCAGTAGAGTCCCCAGGGTGCCCCATGGCCCTCCACCTTGGGCCCTCTGACCCCAGCAAGCTACCCAGGGCTCCAACTCTCTCCCTGGACTTGCAGTATAGGCCCCAGGGTGCCCCCTGGTCCTCCACCTAGGAGCCCCTGACCCCAGCAAGCTACCCAGGGCTCCACCTTTCTCCCTGGACTTGCAGTAGAGACCCCAGGGTGCCCCCTTGCCCTCCACCCAGGGGCTACTGGCCCCAGCAAGCTACCCAGGGCTCCACCTCTCTCCCTGGACTTGCAGTAGAGGCCCCAGGGTACCCCGTGGCCCTCCACCTAGGGGCCTCTGACCCCAGCAAGCTACCCAGGGGTCCAGCTTTCTCCCTGGAGTTGCAATAGAGGCCCCAGGGTGCCCCCTGGCCCTCCACCTAGGGGCCTCTGAGTCCAGCAAGCTACCCAGGGGTCCACCTCTCTCCCTGGACTTGCAATAGAGGCCCCAGGGTGCCCCTTGGCCCTCCACCTAGGGGCCTCTGACCCCAGAAAGCTACCCAGGGGTCCACCTCTCTCCCTGGACTTGCAGTAGAGTCCCCAGGGTGCCCCATGGCCCTCCACCTAGGGCCCTCTGACCCCAGCAAGCTACCCAGGGGTCCACATATTTCCATGGACTTGCAGTATAGGCCTGGGGTGCCCCCTTGCCCTAAACCTAAGGGCCTCTGACACCAGCAAGCTACCCAGGGCTCCACTTCTCTCCCTGGACTTGCAGTAGAGGCCCCAGGGTGCTCCCTTGCCCTCCACCCAGGGGCTACTGACCCCAGCAAGCTACCTAGGGCTCCACCTCTCTCCCTGGACTTGCAGTAGAGGCCCCAGGGTACCCCTTGGCCCTCCACCTAGGGACTTCTGACCCCAGCAAGCTACCCAGGGGCCTACCTATCTCCCTGGACTTGCAGTAGAGTCCCCAGGGTGCCCCATGGCCCTCAACCTTGGGCCCTCTGACCCCAGCAAGCTACCCAGGGCTCCAACTCTCTCACTGGACTTGCAGTATAGGCCCCAGGGTGCCCCCTGGTCCTCCACCTAGGAGCCCCTGACCCAAGCAAGCTGCCCAGGGGTCCACCTCTCTCCCTGGACTTGCAATAGAGGCCCCAGGGTGCCCCTTGGCCCTCCACCTAGGGGCCTCTGACCCCAGAAAGCTACCCAGGGGTCCACCTCTCTCCCTAGACTTGCAGACTAGGCCCCAGGGTGACCCTTGGCCCTCCACCTAGGGGCCTCTGACCCCAGCAAGCTACCCAGGGCTCCACCTCTCTCCCTGGACTTGTAGTAGAGGCCCTAGGCTGCCCTCTGGCCCTCCACCTAGGGGCCTCTGACCCCAGCAAGCTACCCAGGGCTCCACCTCTCTCCCTGGACTTGCAGTCGAGGCCCCAGGTTGACCCTTGCCCTTCACCTAGGGCCCTTTGACCCCAGCAAGCTACCCAGGGGTCCACCTCTCTCCCTGGACTTGCATTATAGGCCACAGGGTGCCCCCTTGCCCTCCACCTAGGGGCCTCTGACCCCAGCAAGCTACCCAGGGCTCCACCTCTCTCCCTGGACTTGCAGTAGAGACCCCAGGGTGCCCCCTTGCCCTCCACCCAGGGGCTACTGGCCCCAGAAAGCTACCCAGGGCTCCACCTCTCTCCCTGGACTTGCAGTAGAGGCCCCAGGGTACCCCGTGGCCCTCCACCTAGGGCCCTTTGACCCCAGCAAGCTACCCAGGGGTCCACCTCTCTCCCTGGACTTGCAGTATAGGCCACAGGGTGCCCCCTTGCCCTCCACCTAGGGGCCTCTGACCCCAGCAAGCTACCCAGGGCTCCACCTCTCTCCCTGGACTTGCAGTAGAGACCCCAGGGTGCCCCCTTGCCCTCCACCCAGGGGCTACTGGCCCCAGCAAGCTACCCAGGGCTCCACCTCTCTCCCTGGACATGCAGTAGAGGCCCCAGGGTACCCCGTGGCCCTCCACCTAGGGGCCTCTGACCCCAGCAAGCTACCCAGGGGTCCAGCTTTCTCCCTGGACTTGCAATAGAGGCCCCAGGGTGCCCCATGACCCTCAACCCAGGGCCCTCTGACCCCAGCAAGCTACCCTGGGCTCCAACTCTCTCCCTGGACTTGCAGTATAGGCCCCAGGGTGCCCCCTGGTCCTCCACCTAGGGGCCCCTGACCCAAGCAAGCTGCCCAGGGGTCCACCTCTCTCCCTGGACTTGCAATAGAGGCCCCTGGGTGCCCCCTGGCCCTCCCCCTAGGGGCCTCTGACACCAGCAAGCTTCCCAGTGGTCCACATCTCTCCCTGAACTTGCAGTAGAGGCCCCATGGTGACCCTTGGCCCTCCACCTAGGGGCCTCTGACCCCAGCAAGTTACCCAGGGGCCTACCTATCTCCCTGGACTTGCAGTAGAGTTCCCAGGGTGCCCAATGGCCCTCCAACTAGGGCCCTCTGACCCTAGCAAGCTACCCAGGGCTCCAACTCTCTCCCTGGACTTGCAGTATAGGCCCCAGGGTGCCCCTGGTCCTCCACCTAGGGGCCCCTGACCCAAGCAAGCTGCCCAGGGGTCCACCTCTCTCCCTGGACTTGCAAGAGAGGCCCCAGGGTGGCCCTTGGCCCTCCACCTAGGGGCCTCTGACCCCAGAAAGCTACCCAGGGGTCCACCTCTCTCCCTAGACTTGCAGACTAGGCCCCAGGGTGACCCTTGGCCCTCCACCTAGGGGCCTCTGACCCCAGCAAGCTTCCCAGGGGCCTGCCTATCTCCCTGAACTTGCAGAAGAGTCCCCAGGGTGCCCCATGGCCTTCCACGTAGGGCCCTCTGACCCCAGCAAGCTACCCAGGGGTCCACCTCTCTCCCTGGACTTGCAGTATAGGCCACAGGGTGCCCCCTTGCCCTCCACCTAGGGGCCTCTGACCCCAGCAAGCTACCCAGGGCTCCACTTCTCTCCCTGGACTTGCAGTAGAGGCCGAAGGGTGCCCCCTTGGTCCTCCACCTAGGGGCCTCTGACCCTAGCAAACTACCCAGGGGTCCACCTCTCTCCCTGGACTTGAAGTAGAGGCCCCAGGGTGCCCCTTGGCCCTCCACCTAGGGGCCTCTGTCCCCAGAAAGCTACCCAGGGGTCCACCTCTCTCCCTAGACTTGCAGACTAGGCCCCAGGGTGACCCTTGGCCCTCCACCTAGGGGTTTCTGAACCCAGCAAGCTGCCCAGGGCTCCACCTCTCTCCCTGGACTTGCAGTAGAGACCCCAGGGTGCCCCCTTGCCCTCCACCCAGGGGGTACTGGCCCCAGCAAGCTACCCAGGGCTCCACCTCTCTCCCTGGACTTGCAGTAGAGGCCCCAGGGTACCCCGTGGCCCTCCACCTAGGGCCCTTTGACCCCAGCAAGCTACCCAGGGGTCCACCTCTCTCCCTGGACTTGCAGTATAGGCCACAGGGTGCCCCCTTGCCCTCCACCTAGGGGCCTCTGACCCCAGCAAGCTACCCAGGGCTCCACCTCTCTCCCTGGACTTGCAGTAGAGACCCCAGGGTGCCCCCTTGCCCTCCACCCAGGGGCTACTGGCCCCAGCAAGCTACCCAGGGCTCCACCTCTCTCCCTGGACATGCAGTAGAGGCCCCAGGGTACCCCGTGGCCCTCCACCTAGGGGCCTCTGACCCCAGCAAGCTACCCAGGGGTCCAGCTTTCTCCCTGGACTTGCAATAGAGGCCCCAGGGTGCCCCATGACCCTCAACCCAGGACCCTCTGACCCCAGCAAGCTACCCTGGGCTCCAACTCTCTCCCTGGACTTGCAGTATAGGCCCCAGGGTGCCCCCTGGTCCTCCATCTAGGGGCCCCTGACCCAAGCAAGCTGCCCAGGGGTCCACCTCTCTCCCTGGACTTGCAATAGAGGCCCCTGGGTGCCCCCTGGCCCTCCCCCTAGGGGCCTCTGACACCAGCAAGCTTCCCAGTGGTCCACATCTCTCCCTAGACTTGCAGTAGAGGCCCCATGGTGACCCTTGGCCCTCCACCTAGGGGCCTCTGACCCCAGCAAGTTACCCAGGGGCCTACCTATCTCCCTGGACTTGCAGTAGAGTTCCCAGGGTGCCCAATGGCCCTCCAACTAGGGCCCTCTGACCCTAGCAAGCTACCCAGGGCTCCAACTCTCTCCCTGGACTTGCAGTATAGGCCCCAGGGTGCCCCTGGTCCTCCACCTAGGGGCCCCTGACCCAAGCAAGCTGCCCAGGGGTCCACCTCTCTCCCTGGACTTGCAAGAGAGGCCCCAGGGTGGCCCTTGGCCCTCCACCTAGGGGCCTCTGACCCCAGAAAGCTACCCAGGGGTCCACCTCTCTACCTAGACTTGCAGACTAGGCCCCAGGGTGACCCTTGGCCCTCCACCTAGGGGCCTCTGACCCCAGCAAGCTGCCCAGGGGCCTGCCTATCTCCCTGAACTTGCAGAAGAGTCCCCAGGGTGCCCCATGGCCTTCCACGTAGGGCCCTCTGACCCCAGCAAGCTACCCAGGGGTCCACCTCTCTCCCTGGACTTGCAGTATAGGCCACAGGGTGCCCCCTTGCCCTCCACCTAGGGGCCTCTGACCCCAGCAAGCTACCCAGGGCTCCACTTCTCTCCCTGGACTTGCAGTAGAGGCCGAAGGGTGCCCCCTTGGTCCTCCACCTAGGGGCCTCTGACCCTAGCAAACTACCCAGGGGTCCACCTCTCTCCCTGGACTTGAAGTAGAGGCCCCAGGGTGCCCCTTGGCCCTCCACCTAGGGGCCTCTGTCCCCAGAAAGCTACCCAGGGGTCCACCTCTCTCCCTAGACTTGCAGACTAGGCCCCAGGGTGACCCTTGGCCCTCCACCTAGGGGTTTCTGAACCCAGCAAGCTGCCCAGGTGCCTGCCTATATCCCTGGACTTGCAGTAGAGTCCCCAAGGTGCCCCATGGCCCTCCACCTAGGGCCCTCTGACCCCAGCAAGCTACCCAGGGGTCCACATCTCTCCCTGGACTTGCAGTATAGGCCACAGGGTGCCCCCTTGCCCTCCACCTAGGGGCCTCTGACCCCAGCAAGCTACCCAGGGCTCCACTTCTCTCCCTCGACTTGCAGTAGAGGCCCCAGGGTGCCCCCTTGCCCTCCACCTAGGGGCCTCCGAACGCAGCAAACTACCCAGGGGACCAGCTCTCTCCCTGGACTTGCAATAGAGGCCCCAGGGTGCCCTCTTGCCCTCCACCCAAGGGCTACTGACCCCAACAAGCTACCCAGGGCTCCACCTCTCTCCCTGGACTTGTAGTATAGGCCCTAGGCTGCCCTCTGTCCCTCCACCTAGGGGCCTCTGACCCCAGCAAGCTACCCAGGGCTCCACCTCTCTCCCTGGACTTGCAGTAGAGGCCCCAGGGTGCCCATTGGCCCTCCACCTAAGGGTCTCTGACCCCAGCAAGCTACCGAGGGGTCCACCTCTCTCCCTGGACTTGCAATAGAGGCCCCAGGGTGCCCCGTGACCCTCTACCTAGGGGCCTCTGACCCCAGCAAGCTACCCAGGGGTCCACCTTTCTCCCTGGACTTGCAGTATAGGCCCCAGGGTGCCCTCTGGCCCTCCAACTAGGGGCCTCTGACCCCAGCAAGCTACCCAGGGGTCCACCTCTCTCCTTGGACTTGCAGTATAGGCCCCAGGGTGCCCCCTGACCCTCCACCTAGGGGCCTCTGACCCCAGCAAGCTACCCTGGAGTCCACCTCTCTTCCTGGACTTGCAGTAGAGGCCCCAGGGTGCCCCTTGGCCCTCCATCTAGGGGCCTCTGACCCCAGCAAGCTACCGAGGGGTCCACCTCTTTCCCTGGACATGCAGTAGAGGCCCCAGGGTGCCCCGTGGCCCTCCACCTAGGGGCTTCTGACCCCAGCAAACTACCCAGGGGTCCACATCTCTCTTTGGACTTGCAGTGGAGGCCCCTGGGTGTCCCCTGGCCCTCCACCTAGGGGCCTCTGACCCTAGCAAGCTACCCGGGGGTCCAGCTCACTCCCTGGACTTGCAATAGAGGCCCCAGTGTGCCCCCTTGCCCTCCACCCAGGGGCTACTGACCCCAGCAAGCTACTCAGGGCTCCAACTCTCTCCCTGGACTTGTAGTAGAGGCCCTAGGCTGCCCTCTGGCCCTCCACCTAGGGGCCTCTGACCCCAGCAAGCTACCCAAGGCTTCACCTCTCTCCCTGGACTTGCAGAAGAGGCCCCAGGGTGCCCTTTGGCCCTCCACCTAGGGGCCTCTGACCCCAGCAAGCTACCAAGGGGTCCACCTCTCTCCCTGGACTTGCAGTAGAGGCCCCAGGGTGCCTCTTGGCCCTCCACCTAGGGGCCTCTGACCCCAGCAAGCTACCCAGAGGTCCACATCTCTCCCTGGACTTGCAGTAGAGGCCCCAGGGTACCCCATGGCCCTCCACCTAGGGGCCTCTGAACCCAGCAAGCTACCCAGGGGTCCAGCTCTCTCCCTGGACTTGCAATAGAGGTGCCAGGGTGCCCCCTTGCCCTCCACCCAGAGGCTACTGACCCCAGCAAGCTACCCAGGGCTCCACCTCTCTTCCTGGACTTGTAGTAGAGGCCCTAGGCTGCCCTCTGGCTCTCCACCTTGGGGCCTCTGACCCCAGAAAGCTACCCAGGGGTCCACCTCTCTCCCTAGACTTGCAGACTAGGCCCCAGGGTGCCCCTTGGCCCTCCACCTAGGGGCTTCTGACCCCAGCAAGCTGCCCAGGGGCCTGCCTATCTCCCTGGACTTGCAGTAGAGTCCCCAGAGTGCCCCATGGCGCTCCACCTTGGGCCCTCTGACCCCAGCAAGCTACCCAGGGCTCCAACTCTCTCCCTGGACTTGCAGTATAGGCCCCAGGGTGCCCCCTGGTCCTTCACCTAGGGGCCCCTGACCCAAGCAAGCTGCCCAGAGGTCCACCTCTCTCCCTGGACTTGCAATAGAGGCCCCAGGGTGCCCCCTGGCCCTCCCCCTAGGGGCCTCTGACACCAGCAAGCTTCCTAGGGCTCCAACTCTCTCCCTGGACTTGCAGTATAGGCCCCAGGGTGCCCCCTGGTCCTCCACCTAGGGGCCCCTGACCCAAGCAAGCTGCCCAGGGGTCCACCTCTCTCCCTGGACTTGCAATAGAGGCCCCAGGGTGCCCCTTGGCCCTCCACCTAGGGGCCTCTGACCCCAGCAAGCTACCCAGGGGTCCACCTCTCTCCCTAGACTTGCAGACTAGGCCCCAGGGTGACCCTTGGCCCTCCACCTAGGGGCCTCTGACCCCAGCAAGCTACCCAGGGGCCTACCTATCTCCCTGATCTTGCAGTAGAGTCCCCATGGTGCCCCATGGCCCTCCACCTAGGGCCCTCTGACCCCAGCAAGCTACCCAGGGCTCCAACTCTCTCCCTGGACTAGCATTATAGGCCCCAGGGCGCCCCCTGGTCCTTCACCTAGGTTCCCCTGACCCAAGCAAGCTGCCCAGATGTCCACCTCTCTCCCTGGACTTGCAATAGAGGCCCCAGGGTGCCCCCTGGCCCTCCCCCTAGGGGCCTCTGACCCCAGCAAGCTACCCAGGGGTCTACCTCTCTCCCTGGACTTTTAGTAGAGGCCCCGGGGTGCCCCCTGGCCCTCCACCTAGGGGCCTTTGACCCCAGCAAACTACCCAGGGGTCCACCTCTCTTCCTTGACTTGCAGTAGAGGCCCTACGGTGCCCCCTGGCCCTCCCCCTAGGGGCCTCTGACACCAGCAAGCTTCCCAGTGGTCCACCTCTCTCTCTGGACTTGCAATAGAGGCCCCAGGGTGCCCCCTGGCCCTCCCCCTAGGGGCCTCTGACACCAGCAAGCTTCCCAGTGGTCCACCTCACTCCCTGGACTTGCAGTAGAGGCCCCAGGGTGACCCTTGGCCCTCCACCTAGGGACCTCTGACCCCAGCAAGCTACCCAGGGGCCTACCTATCTCCCTGGACTTGCAGTAGAGTCCCCAGGGTGCCCCATGGCCCTCCACCGTGGGCCCTCTGACCCCAGCAAGCTACCCAGGGCTCCAACTCTCTCCCTGGACTTGCAGTATAGGCCCCAGGGTGCCCCCTGGTCCTCCACCTAGGAGCCCCTGACCCAAGCAAGCTGCCCAGGGGTCCACCTCTCTCCCTGGACTTGCAATAGAGGCCCCAGGGTGCCCCTTGGCCCTCCACCTAGGGGCCTCTGACCCCAGAAAGCTACCCAGGGGTCCACCTCTCTCCCTAGACTTGCAGACTAGGCCCCAGGGTGACCCTTGGCCCTCCACCTAGGGGCCTCTGACCCCAGCAAGCTACCCAAGGCTCCACCTCTCTCCCTGGACTTGTAGTAGAGGCCCTAGGCTGCCCTCTGGCCCTCCACCTAGGGGCCTCTGACCCCAGCAAGCTACCCAGGGCTCCACCTCTCTCCCTGGACTTGCAGTCGAGGCCCCAGATTGACACTTGGCCCTTCACCTAGGGCCCTTTGACCCCAGCAAGCTACCCAGGGGTCCACCTCTCTCCCTGGACTTGCAGTATAGGCCACAGGGTGCCCCCTTGCCCTCCACCTATGGGCCTCTGACCCCAGCAAGCTACCCAGGGCTCCACCTATCTCCCTGGACTTGCAGTAGAGACCCCAGGGTGCCCCCTTGCCCTCCACCCAGGGGCTACTGGCCCCATCAAGCTACCCAGGGCTCCACCTCTCTCCCTGGACTTGCAGTAGAGGCCCCAGGGTACCCCGTGGCCCTCCACCTAGGGCCCTTTGACCCCAGCAAGCTACCCAGGGGTCCACCTCTCTCCCTGGACTTGCAGTATAGGCCACAGGGTGCCCCCTTGCCCTCCACCTAGGGGCCTCTGACCCCAGCAAGCTAACCAGGGCTCCACCTCTCTCCCTGGACTTGCAGTAGAGACCCCAGGGTGCCCCCTTGCCCTCCACCCAGGGGCTACTGGCCCCAGCAAGCTACCCAGGGCTCCACCTCTCTCCCTGGACTTGCAGTAGAGGCCCCAGGGTACCCCGTGGCCCTCCACCTAGGGGCCTCTTACCCCAGCAAGCTACCCAGGGGTCCAGCTTTCTCCCTGGACTTGCAATAGAGGCCCCAGGGTGCCCCCTGGCCCTCCACCTAGTGGCCTCTGAGTCCAGCAAGCTAACCAGGGGTCCACATCTCTCCCTGGACTTGCAGTAGAGGCCCCAGGGTACCACGTGGCCCTCCACCTAGGGGCCTCTGAACCCAGCAAGCTACCCAGGGGTCCACATATTTCCCTGGACTAGCAGTATAGGCCACAGGGTGCCCCCTGGTCCTCCACCTAGGGGCTCCTGACCCAAGCAAGCTGCCCAGAGGTCCACCTCTCTCCCTGGACTTTCAATAGAGGCCCCAGGGTGCCCCCTGGCCCTCCACCTAGGGGCCTCTGAGTCCAGCAAGCTACCCAGGGGTCCACATCTCTCCCTGGACTTGCAGTAGAGGCCCCAGGGTACCCCCTGGCCCTCCAACTAGGGGCCTCTGACCCCAGCAAGCTACCCAGGGGTCCACCTCTCTCTTTGGACTTGCAGTATAGGCCCCAGGGTGCCCCCTGGCCCTCCAACTAGGGGCCTCTGACCCCAGCAAGCTACCCAGGGGTCCACCTCTCTCTTTGGACTTGCAGTATAGGCCCCAGGGTGCCCCCTGGCCCTCCACCTAGGGGCATCTGACCCCAGCAAGCTACCCAGGGGTCCACCTCTCTCCCTGGACTTGCAGTATAGGACCCAGGTTGCCTTCTGGCCCTCCAACTAGGGGCATCTAACACCAGCAAGCTACCCAGGGGTCCACCTCTCTCCCTGGACTTGCAGTATAGGCCCCAGGGTGCCCTCTGGCCCTCCACCTAGGGGCATCTGACACCAGCAAGCTACCCAGGGGTCCACCTCTCTCCCTGGACTTGCAGTATAGGCCCCAGTGTGCCCTCTGGCCCTCCACCTAGGGGCCTCTGACCCCAGCAAGCTACCCTGGAGTCCACCTCTCTTCCTGGACTTGCAGTAGAGGCCCCAGGGTGCCCCTTGGCCCTCCATCTAGGGGCCTCTGACCCCAGCAAGCTACCGAGGGGTCCACCTCTCTCCCTGGACATGCAGTAGAGGCCCCAGGGTGCCCCGTGGCCCTCCACCTAGGGGCTTCTGACCCCAGCAAGCTACCCAGGGGTCCACATCTCTCTTTGGACTTGCAGTGGAGGCCCCTGGGTGTCCCCTGGCCCTCCACCTAGGGGCCTCTGACCCTAGCAAGCTACCCGGGGGTCCAGCTCACTCCCTGGACTTGCAATAGAGGCCCCAGGGTGCCCCCTTGCCCTCCACCCAGGGGCTACTGACCCCAGCAAGCTACTAAGGGCTCCAACTCTCTCCCTGGACTTGTAGTAGAGGCCCTAGGCTGCCCTCTGGCCCTCCACCTAGGGGCCTCTGACCCCAGCAAGCTACCCAAGGCTTCACCTCTCTCCCTGGACTTGCAGAAGAGGCCCCAGGGTGCCCTTTGGCCCTCCACCTAGGGGCCTCTGACCCCAGCAAGCTACCGAGGGGTCCACCTCTCTCCCTGGACTTGCAGTAGAGGCCCCAGGGTGCCTCTTTGCCCTCCACCTAGGGGCCTCTGACCCCAGCAAGCTACCCAGAGGTCCACATCTCTCCCTGGACTTGCAGTAGAGGCCCCAGGGTACCCCATGGCCCTCCACCTAGGGGCCTCTGAACCCAGCAAGCTACCCAGGGGTCCAGCTCTCTCCCTGGACTTGCAATAGAGGCGCCAGGGTGCCCCCTTGCCCTCCACCCAGGGGCTACTGACCCCAGCAAGCTACCCAGGGGTCCACCTCTCTCCCTGGACTTGTAGTAGAGGCCCTAGGCTGCCCTCTTGCCCTCCACCTAGGGGCCTCTGACCCCAGAAAGCTACCCAGGGGTCCACCTCTCTCCCTAGACTTGCAGACTAGTCCCAGGGTGACCCTTGGCCCTCCACCTAGGGACCTCTGACCCCAGCAAGCTACCCAGGGGCCTTCCTATCTCCCTGGACTTGCAGTAGAGTCCCCAGGGTGCCCCATGGCCCTCCACCTTGGGCCCTCTGACCCCAGCAAGCTACCCAGGGCTCCAACTCTCTCCCTGGACTTGCAGTATAGGCCCCAGGGTGCCCCCTGGTCCTCCACCTAGGAGCCCCTGACCCAAGCAAGCTGCCCAGGGGTCCACCTCTCTCCCTGGACTTGCAATAGAGGCCCCAGGGTGCCCCTTGGCCCTCCACCTAGGGGCCTCTGACCCCAGAAAGCTACCCAGGGGTCCACCTCTCTCCCTAGACTTGCAGACTAGGCCCCAGGGTGACCCTTGGCCCTCCACCTAGGGGCCTCTGACCCCAGCAAGCTACCCAGGGCTCCACCTCTCTCCCTGGACTTGTAGTAGAGGCCCTAGGCTGCCCTCTGGCCCTCCACCTAGGGGCCTCTGACCCCAGCAAGCTACCCAGGGCTCCACCTCTCTCCCTGGACTTGCAGTCGAGGCCCCAGGTTGACCCTTGGCCCTTCACCAAGGGCCCTTTGACCCCAGCAAGCTACCCAGGGGTCCACCTCCATCTCCAGCCCCCTGGCCCTCCACCTAGGGGCCTCTGAGTCCAGCAAGCTACCCAGGGGTCCACATCTCTCCCTGGACTTGCAGTAGAGGCCCTAGGGTACCCCCTGGCCCTCCTACTAGGGGCCTCTGACCCCAGCAAGCTACCCAGGGGTCCACCTCTCTCTTTGGACTTGCAGTATAGGCCCCAGGGTGCCCCTTGGCCCTCCACCTAGGGGCATCTGACCCCAGCAAGCTACCCAGGGGTCAACCTCTCTCCCTGGACTTGCAGTATAGGACCCAGGGTGCCCCCTGGCCCTCCAACTAGGGGCATCTAACACCAGCAAGCTACCCAGGGGTCCACCTCTCTCCCTGGACTTGCAGTATAGGCCCCAGGGTGCCCTCTGGCCCTCCACCTAGGGGCATCTGACACCAGCAAGCTACCCAGGGGTCCACCTCTCTCCCTGGACTTGCAGTATAGGCCCCAGTGTGCCCTCTGGCCCTCCACCAAGAGGCCTCTGACCCCAGCAAGCTACCCAGAGGTCCACATCTCTCCCTGGACTTGCAGTAGAGGCCCCAGGGTACCCCATGGCTCTCCACCTAGGGGCCTCTGAACCCAGCAAGCTACCCAGGGGTCCAGCTCTCTCCCAGGACTTGCAATAGAGGCCCCAGGGTGGCCCCTTGCCCTCCACCCAGGGGCTACTGACCCCAGCAAGCTACCCAGGGCTCCACCTCTCTCCCATGACTTGTAGTAGAGGCCCTAGGCTGCCCTCTGGCCCTCCACCTAGGGGCCTCTGACCCCAGAAAGCTACCCAGGGGTCCACCTCTCTCCCTAGACTTGCAGACTAGGCCCCAGGGTGACCCTTGGCCCTCCACCTAGGGGCCTCTGACCCCAGCAAGCTACCCAGGGCTCCACCTCTCTCCCTGGACTTGTAGTAGAGGCCCTAGGCTGCCCTCTGGCCCTCCACCTAGGGGCCTCTGACCCCAGCAAGCTACCCAGGGCTCCACCTCTCTCCCTGGACTTGTAGTAGAGGCCCTAGGCTGCCCTCTGGCCCTCCACCTAGGGACCTCTGACCCTAGCAAGCTACCCAGGGCTCCACCTCTCTCCCTGGACTTGCAGTAGAGGCCCCAGGGTGCCCATTTGCCCTCCACCTAGGGGTCTCTGACCCCAGCAAGTTACCGAGGGGTCCACCTCTCTCCCTGGACTTGCATTAGAGGCCCCAGGGTGCCCCGTAAACCTCCACCTAGGGGCCTCTGACCCCAGCAAGCTACCCAGGGGTCCACATCTCTCCCTTGTCTTGCAGTAGACGCCGCTGAATGCCCCCTGGCCCTCCACCTAGGGGCCTCTGACCCCAGCAAGCTAACCAGGGGTCCACCTCTCTTCCTGGACTTTTAGTAGAGGCCCCAGGGTGCCCCTGGCCCTCCACCTAGGGGCCTCTGACCCCAGCACCTTGTAGTAGAGGCTCTAGGCTGCCCTCTGGCCCTCCACCTAGGGGCCTCTGACCCCAGCAAGCTACCGAGAGGTCCACCTGTCTCCCTGGACTTGCAGTAGACGCCCCTGGGTGCCCCCTGGCCCTCCACCTAGGGGCCTCTGATCCCAGCAAGCTACCCAGGGCTCCACCTCTCTCCCTGGACTTATAGTAGAGGCCCCAGGGTGCCCCCTGGCCCTCCACCTAGGGGCCTCAGACCCCAGCAAACTACCCAGGGGTCCACCTCTCTTCCTGGACTTGCAGTAGAGTCCCCAGGGTGACCCTTGGCCCTCCACCTAGGGGTCTCTGACCCCAGCAAGCTACCCAGGGGTCCACATCTCTCCCTGGACTTGCAGTAGAGGCCCCAGGGTACCCCCTGGCCCTCCAACTAGGGGCCTCTGACCCCAGCAAGCTACCCAGGGGTCCACCTCTCTCTTTGGACTTGCAGTATAGGCCCCAGGGTGCCCCCTGGCCCTCCACCTAGGGGCATCTGACCCCAGCAAGCTACCCAGGGGTCCACCTCTCTCCCTGGACTTGCAGTATAGGACCCAGGGTGCCCCCTGGCCCTCCAACTAGGGGCATCTAACACCAGCAAGCTACCCAGGGGTCCACCTCTCTCCCTGGACTTGCAGTATAGGCCCCAGGGTGCCCTCTGGCCCTCCACCTAGGGGCCTCTGACACCAGCAAGCTACCCAGGGGTCCACCTCTCTCCCTGGACTTGCAGTATAGGCCCCAGTGTGCCCTCTGGCCCTCCACCTAGGGGCCTCTGACCCCAGCAAGCTACCCAGGGGTCCAGCTCTCTCCCTGGACTTGCAATAGAGGCCCCAGGGTGCCCCCTTGCCCTCCACCCAGGGGCTACTGACCCCAGCAAGCTACCCAGGGCTCCACCTCTCTCCCTGGACGTGTAGTAGAGGCCCTAGGCTGCCCTCTGGCCCTCCACCTAGGGACCTCTGACCCTAGCAAGCTACCCAGGGCTCCACCTCTCTCCCTGGACTTGCAGTAGAGGCCCCAGGGTGCCCATTTGCCCTCCACCTAGGGGTCTCTGACCCCAGCAAGTTACCGAGGGGTCCACCTCTCTCCCTGGACTTGCATTAGAGGCCCCAGGGTGCCCCGTAAACCTCCACCTAGGGGCCTCTGACCCCAGCAAGCTACCCAGGGGTCCACATCTCTCCCTTGTCTTGCAGTAGACGCCGCTGAATGCCCCCTGGCCCTCCACCTAGGGGCCTCTGACCCCAGCAAGCTACCCAGGGGTCCACCTCTCTCCCTGGACTTTTAGTAGAGGCCCCAGGGTGCCCCTGGCCCTCCACCTAGGGGCCTCTGACCCCAGCAAACTACCCAGGGGTCCACCTCTCTTCCTGGACTTGCAGTAGAGGCCCTACGGTGCCCCCAGGCCCTCCCCCTAGGGGCCTCTGACACCAGCAAGCTTCCCAGTGGTCCACCTCTCTCCCTAGACTTTCAGTAGAGGCCCCAGGGTGACCCTTGGCCCTCCACCTAGGGGCCTCTGACCCCAGCAAGCTACCCAGGGGCCTACCTATCTCCCTGGACTTGCAGTTGAGTCCCCAGGGTGCCCCATGACCCTCCACCCAGGGCCCTCTGACCCCAGCAAGCTACCCTGGGCTCCAACTCTCTCCCTGGACTTGCAGTATAGGCCCCAGGGTGCCCCCTGGTCCTCCACCTAGGGGCCCCTGACCCAAGCAAGCTGCCCAGGGGTCCACCTCTCTCCCTGGACTTGCAATAGAGGCCCCTGGGTGCCCCCTGGCCCTCCCCCTAGGGGCCTCTGACACCAGCAAGCTACCCAGGGGTCCAGCTCTCTCCCTGGACTTGCAATAGAGGCCCCAGGGTGCCCCCTTGCCCTCCACCCAGGGGCCTTTGACACCAGCAAGCTACCCAGGGGTCCAGCTCTCTCCCTGGACTTGCAATAGAGGCCCCAGGGTGCCCCCTTGCCCTCCACCCAGGGGCTACTGACCCCAGCAAGCTACCCAGGGCTCCACCTCTCTCCCTGGACGTGTAGTAGAGGCCCTAGGCTGCCCTCTGGCCCTCCACCTAGGGACCTCTGACCCTAGCAAGCTACCCAGGGCTCCACCTCTCTCCCTGGACTTGCAGTAGAGGCCCCAGGGTGCCCATTTGCCCTCCACCTAGGGGTCTCTGACCCCAGCAAGTTACCGAGGGGTCCACCTCTCTCCCTGGACTTGCATTAGAGGCCCCAGGGTGCCCCCTAAACCTCCACCTAGGGGCCTCTGACCCCAGCAAGCTACCCAGGGGTCCACATCTCTCCCTTGTCTTGCAGTAGACGCCGCTGAATGCCCCCTGGCCCTCCACCTAGGGGCCTCTGACCCCAGCAAGCTACCCAGGGGTCCACCTCTCTCCCTGGACTTTTAGTAGAGGCCCCAGGGTGCCCCTGGCCCTCCACCTAGGGGCCTCTGACCCCAGCAAACTACCCAGGGGTCCACCTCTCTTCCTGGACTTGCAGTAGAGGCCCTACGGTGCCCCCAGGCCCTCCCCCTAGGGGCCTCTGACACCAGCAAGCTTCCCAGTGGTCCACCTCTCTCCCTAGACTTTCAGTAGAGGCCCCAGGGTGACCCTTGGCCCTCCACCTAGGGGCCTCTGACCCCAGCAAGCTACCCAGGGGCCTACCTATCTCCCTGGACTTGCAGTTGAGTCCCCAGGGTGCCCCATGACCCTCCACCCAGGGCCCTCTGACCCCAGCAAGCTACCCTGGGCTCCAACTCTCTCCCTGGACTTGCAGTATAGGCCCCAGGGTGCCCCCTGGTCCTCCACCTAGGGGCCCCTGACCCAAGCAAGCTGCCCAGGGGTCCACCTCTCTCCCTGGACTTGCAATAGAGGCCCCTGGGTGCCCCCTGGCCCTCCCCCTAGGGGCCTCTGACACCAGCAAGCTTCCCAGTGGTCCACATCTCTCCCTAGACTTGCAGTAGAGGCCCCAGGGTGACCCTTGGCCCTCCACCTAGGGGCCTCTGACCCCAGCAAGCTACCCAGGGGCCTACCTATCTCCCTGGACTTGCAGTAGAGTTCCCAGGGTGCCCAATGGCCCTCCAACTAGGGCCCTCTGACCCAAGCAAGCTGCCCAGGGGTCCACCTCTCTCCCTGGACTTGCAAGAGAGGCCCCAGGGTGGCCCTTGGCCCTCCACCTAGGGGCCTCTGACCCCAGAAAGCTACCCAGGGGTCCACCTCTCTCCCTAGACTTGCAGACTAGGCCCCAGGGTGACCCTTGGCCCTCCACCTAGGGGCCCCTGACCCCAGCAAGCTGCCCAGGGGCCTGCCTATCTCCCTGGACTTGCAGTAGAGTCCCCAGGGTGCCCCATGGCCCTCCACGTAGGGCCCTCTGACCCCAGCAAGCTACCCAGGGGTCCACCTCTCTCCCTGGACTTGCAGTATAGGCCACAGGGTGCCCCCTTGCCCTCCACCTACGGGCCTCTGACCCCAGCAAGCTACCCAGGGCTCAACTTCTCTCCCTGGACTTGCAGTAGAGGCCGAAGGGTGCCCCCTTGCCCTCCACCCAGGGACTACTGACCCCAGCAAGCTACCCAGGGCTCCACCTCTCTCCCTGGACTTGCAGTAGAGGCCCCAGGGTACCCCGTGGCCCTCCACCTAGGGGCCTCTGAGTCCAGCAAGCTACCCAGGGGTCCACCTCTCTCCATGGACTTGCAGTAGAGGCGCGAGGGTACCCCGTGGCCCTCCACCTAGGGGCCTCTGAACCCAGCAAGCTACCCAGGGGTCCAGCTCTCTCCCTGGACTTGCAGTATAGACCCCAGGGTGCCCCCTGGTCCTCCACCTAGGGGCCCCTGACCCAAGAAAGCTGCCCAGGGGTCCACCTCTCTCCCTGGACTTGTAGTAGAGGCCCTAGGCTGCCCTCTGGCCCTCCACCTAGGGGCCTCTGACCCCAGCAAGCTACCGAGAGGTCCACCTGTCTCCCTGGACTTGCAATAGAGGCCCCAGGGTGCCCCCTGACCCTCCACCTAGGGGCCTCTGACCCCAGCAAGCTACCCAGGGGTCCACATCTCTACCTGGACTTGCAGTAGACGCCCCTGGGTGCCCCCTGGCCCTCCACATAGGGGCCTCTGATCCCAGCAAGCTACCCAGGGCTCCACCTCTCTCCCTGGACTTATAGTAGAGGCCCCAGGGTGCCCCCTGGCCCTCCACCTAGGGGCCTCAGACCCCAGCAAACTACCCAGGGGTCCACCTCTCTTCCTGGACTTGCAGTAGAGTCCCCAGGGTGACCCTTGGCCCTCCACCTAGGGGTCTCTGACCCCAGCAAGCTACCCAGGGTCCTACCTAACTCCCTGGACTTGCAGTAGAGTCCCAAGGGTGCCCCATGGCCCTCCACCTAGGGGCCTCTGACCCCAGCAAGCTACCCAGGGCTCCAACTCTCTCCCTGGACTTGCAGTATAGGCCTCAGGGTGCCCCCTTGTCCTCCACCTAGGGGCCCCTTACCCAAGCAAGCTGCCCAGGGGTCCACCTCTCTCCCTGGCCTTGCAATAGAGGCCCCAGGGTGCCCCTTGGCCCTCCACCTAGGGGCCTCTGACCCCAGAAAGCTACCCAGGGGTCCACCTCTCTCCCTGGACTTGCAGTAGAGTCCCCAGGGTGCCCCATGGCCCTCCACCTAGGGCCCTCTGACCCCAGCAAGCTACCCAGGGGTCCACATATTTCCCTGGACTTGCAGTATAGGCCTGGGGTGCCCCCTTGCCCTCCACCTAGGGGCCTCTGACACCAGCAAGCTACCCAGGGCTCCACTTCTCTCCCTGGACTTGCAGTAGAGGCCCCAGGGTGCCCCCTTGCCCTCCACCCAGGGGCTACTGACCCCAGCAAGCTACCTAGGGCTCCACCTCTCTCCCTGGACTTGCAGTAGAGGCCCCAGGGTACCCCTTGGCCCTCCACCTAGGGACCTCTGACCCCAGCAAGCTACCCAGGGCCCTACCTATCTCCCTGGACTTGCAGTAGAGTCCCCAGGGTGCCCCATGGCCCTCAACCTTGGGCCCTCTGACTCCAGCAAGCTACCCAGGGCTCCAACTCTCTCCCTGGACTTGCAGTATAGGCCCCAGGGTGCCCACTGGTCCTCCACTTAGGAGCCCCTGACCCAAGCAAGCTGCCCAGGGGTCCACCTCTCTCCCTAGACTTGCAGACTAGGCCCCAGGGTGCCCCCTGGCCCTCCACCTAGTGGCCTCTGAGTCCAGCAAGCTACCCAGGGGTCCACATCTCTCCCTGGACTTGCAGTAGAGGCCCCAGGGTACCACGTGGCCCTCCACCTAGGGGCCTCTGAACCCAGCAAGCTACCCAGGGGTCCAACTCTCTCCCTGGACTAGCAGTATAGGCCACAGGGTGCCCCCTGGTCCTCCACCTAGGGGCCCCTGACCCAAGCAAGCTGCCCAGAGGTCCACCTCTCTCCCTGGACTTGCAATAGAGGCCCCAGGGTGCCCCCTGGCCCTCCACCTAGGGGCCTCTGAGTCCAGCAAGCTACCCAGGGGTCCACATCTCTCCCTGGACTTGCAGTAGAGGCCCCAGGGTACCCCCTGGCCCTCCAACTAGGGGCCTCTGACCCCAGCAAGCTACCCAGGGGTCCACCTCTCTCTTTGGACTTGCAGTATAGGCCCCAGGGTGCCCCCTGGCCCTCCAACTAGGGGCCTCTGACCCCAGCAAGCTACCCAGGGGTCCACCTCTCTCTTTGGACTTGCAGTATAGGCCCCAGGGTGCCCCCTGGCCCTCCACCTAGGGGCATCTGACCCCAGCAAGCTACCCAGGGGTCCACCTCTCTCCCTGGACTTGCAGTATAGGACCCAGGTTGCCTTCTGGCCCTCCAACTAGGGGCATCTAACACCAGCAAGCTACCCAGGGGTCCACCTCTCTCCCTGGACTTGCAGTATAGGCCCCAGGGTGCCCTCTGGCCCTCCACCTACGGGCATCTGACACCAGCAAGCTACCCAGGGGTCCACCTCTCTCCCTGGACTTGCAGTATAGGCCCCAGTGTGCCCTCTGGCCCTCCACCTAGGGGCCTCTGACCCCAGCAAGCTACCCTGGAGTCCACCTCTCTTCCTGGACTTGCAGTAGAGGCCCCAGGGTGCCCCTTGGCCCTCCATCTAGGGGCCTCTGACCCCAGCAAGCTACCGAGGGGTCCACCTCTCTCCCTGGACATGCAGTAGAGGGCCCAGGGTGCCCCGTGGCCCTCCACCTAGGGGCTTCTGACCCCAGCAAGCTACCCAGGGGTCCACATCTCTCTTTGGACTTGCAGTGGAGGCCCCTGGGTGTCCCCTGGCCCTCCACCTAGGGGCCTCTGACCCTAGCAAGCTACCCGGGGGTCCAGCTCACTCCCTGGACTTGCAATAGAGGCCCCAGGGTGCCCCCTTGCCCTCCACCCAGGGGCTACTGACCCCAGCAAGCTACTAAGGGCTCCAACTCTCTCCCTGGACTTGTAGTAGAGGCCCTAGGCTGCCCTCTGGCCCTCCACCTAGGGGCCTCTGACCCCAGCAAGCTACCCAAGGCTTCACCTCTCTCCCTGGACTTGCAGAAGAGGCCCCAGGGTGCCCTTTGGCCCTCCACCTAGGGGCCTCTGACCCCTGCAAGCTACCGAGGGGTCCACCTCTCTCCCTGGACTTGCAGTAGAGGCCCCAGGGTGCCTCTTTGCCCTCCACCTAGGGGCCTCTGACCCCAGCAAGCTACCCAGAGGTCCACATCTCTCCCTGGACTTGCAGTAGAGGCCCCAGGGTACCCCATGGCCCTCCACCTAGGGGCCTCTGAACCCAGCAAGCTACCCAGGGGTCCAGCTCTCTCCCTGGACTTGCAATAGAGGCGCCAGGGTGCCCCCTTGCCCTCCACCCAGGGGCTACTGACCCCAGCAAGCTACCCAGGGGTCCACCTCTCTCCCTTGACTTGTAGTAGAGGCCCTAGGCTGCCCTCTGGCCCTCCACCTAGGGGCCTCTGACCCCAGAAAGCTACCCAGGGGTCCACCTCTCTCCCTAGACTTGCAGACTAGTCCCAGGGTGACCCTTGGCCCTCCACCTAGGGACCTCTGACCCCAGCAAGCTACCCAGGGGCCTACCTATCTCCCTGGACTTGCAGTAGAGTCCCCAGGGTGCCCCATGGCCCTCCACCTTGGGCCCTCTGACCCCAGCAAGCTACCCAGGGCTCCAACTCTCTCCCTGGACTTGCAGTATAGGCCCCAGGGTGCCCCCTGGTCCTCCACCTAGGAGCCCCTGACCCAAGCAAGCTGCCCAGGGGTCCACCTCTCTCCCTGGACTTGCAATAGAGGCCCCAGGGTGCCCCTTGGCCCTCCACCTAGGGGCCTCTGACCCCAGAAAGCTACCCAGGGGTCCACCTCTCTCCCTAGACTTGCAGACTAGGCCCCAGGGTGACCCTTGGCCCTCCACCTAGGGGCCTCTGACCCCAGCAAGCTACCCAGGGCTCCACCTCTCTCCCTGGACTTGTAGTAGAGGCCCTAGGCTGCCCTCTGGCCCTCCACCTAGGGGCCTCTGACCCCAGCAAGCTACCCAGGGCTCCACCTCTCTCCCTGGACTTGCAGTCGAGGCCCCAGGTTGACCCTTGGCCCTTCACCTAGGGCCCTTTGACCCCAGCAAGCTACCCAGGGGTCCACCTCCATCTCCAGCCCGCTGGCCCTCCACCTAGGGGCCTCTGAGTCCAGCAAGCTACCCAGGGGTCCACATCTCTCCCTGGACTTGCAGTAGAGGCCCCAGGGTACCCCCTGGCCCTCCAACTAGGGGCCTCTGACCCCAGCAAGCTACCCAGGGGTCCACCTCTCTCTTTGGACTTGCAGTATAGGCCCCAGGGTGCCCCTTGGCCCTCCACCTAGGGGCATCTGACCCCAGCAAGCTACCCAGGGGTCAACCTCTCTCCCTGGACTTGCAGTATAGGACCCAGGGTGCCCCCTGGCCCTCCAACTAGGGGCATCTAACACCAGCAAGCTACCCAGGGGTCCACCTCTCTCCCTGGACTTGCAGTATAGGCCCCAGGGTGCCCTCTGGCCCTCCACCTAGGGGCATCTGACACTAGCAAGCTACCCAGGGGTCCACCTCTCTCCCTGGACTTGCAGTATAGGCCCCAGTGTGCCCTCTGGTCCTCCACCAAGGGGCCTCTGACCCCAGCAAGCTACCCAGAGGTCCACATCTCTCCCTGGACTTGCAGTAGAGGCCCCAGGGTACCCCATGGCTCTCCACCTAGGGGCCTCTGAACCCAGCAAGCTACCCAGGGGTCCAGCTCTCTCCCTGGACTTGCAATAGAGGCCCCAGGGTGGCCCCTTGCCCTCCACCCAGGGGCTACTGACCCCAGCAAGCTACCCAGGGCTCCACCTCTCTCCCATGACTTGTAGTAGAGGCCCTAGGCTGCCCTCTGGCCCTCCACCTAGGGGCCTCTGACCCCAGAAAGCTACCCAGGGGTCCACCTCTCTCCCTAGACTTGCAGACTAGGCCCCAGGGTGACCCTTGGCCCTCCACCTAGGGGCCTCTGACCCCAGCAAGCTACCCAGGGCTCCACCTCTCTCCCTGGACTTGTAGTAGAGGCCCTAGGCTGCCCTCTGGCCCTCCACCTAGGGGCCTCTGACCCCAGCAAGCTACCCAGGGCTCCACCTCTCTCCCTGGACTTGTAGTAGAGGCCCTAGGCTGCCCTCTGGCCCTCCACCTAGGGACCTCTGACCCTAGCAAGCTACCCAGGGCTCCACCTCTCTCCCTGGACTTGCAGTAGAGGCCCCAGGGTGCCCATTTGCCCTCCACCTAGGGGTCTCTGACCCCAGCAAGTTACCGAGGGGTCCACCTCTCTCCCTGGACTTGCATTAGAGGCCCCAGGGTGCCCCGTAAACCTCCACCTAGGGGCCTCTGACCCCAGCAAGCTACCCAGGGGTCCACATCTCTCCCTTGTCTTGCAGTAGACGCCGCTGAATGCCCCCTGGCCCTCCACCTAGGGGCCTCTGACCCCAGCAAGCTAACCAGGGGTCCACCTCTCTTCCTGGACTTTTAGTAGAGGCCCCAGGGTGCCCCTGGCCCTCCACCTAGGGGCCTCTGACCCCAGCACCTTGTAGTAGAGGCCCTAGGCTGCCCTCTGGCCCTCCACCAAGGGGCCTCTGACCCCAGCAAGCTACCGAGAGGTCCACCTGTCTCCCTGGACTTGCAGTAGACGCCCCTGGGTGCCCCCTGGCCCTCCACCTAGGGGCCTCTGATCTCAGCAAGCTACCCAGGGCTCCACCTCTCTCCCTGGACTTATAGTAGAGGCCCCAGGGTGCCCCCTGGCCCTCCACCTAGGGGCCTCAGACCCCAGCAAACTACCCAGGGGTCCACCTCTCTTCCTGGACTTGCAGTAGAGTCCCCAGGGTGACCCTTGGCCCTCCACCTAGGGGTCTCTGACCCCAGCAAGCTACCCAGGGGTCCACCTCTCTCTTTGGACTTGCAGTATAGGCCCCAGGGTGCCCCCTGGCCCTCCACCTAGGGGCATCTGATCCCAGCAAGCTACCCAGGGGTCCACCTCTCTCCCTGGACTTGCAGTATAGGACCCAGGGTGCCCCCTGGCCCTCCAACTAGGGGCATCTAACACCAGCAAGCTACCCAGGGGTCCACCTCTCTCCCTGGACTTGCAGTATAGGCCCCAGGGTGCCCTCTGGCCCTCCACCTAGGGGCCTCTGACACCAGCAAGCTACCCAGGGGTCCACCTCTCTCCCTGGACTTGCAGTATAGGCCCCAGTGTGCCCTCTGGCCCTCCACCTAGGGGCCTCTGACCCCAGCAAGCTACCCAGGGGTCCAGCTCTCTCCCTGGACTTGCAATAGAGGCCCCAGGGTGCCCCCTTGCCCTCCACCCAGGGGCTACTGACCCCAGCAAGCTACCCAGGGCTCCACCTCTCTCCCTGGACGTGTAGTAGAGGCCCTAGGCTGCCCTCTGGCCCTCCACCTAGGGACCTCTGACCCTAGCAAGCTACCCAGGGCTCCACCTCTCTCCCTGGACTTGCAGTAGAGGCCCCAGGGTGCCCATTTGCCCTCCACCTAGGGGTCTCTGACCCCAGCAAGTTACCGAGGGGTCCACCTCTCTCCCTGGACTTGCATTAGAGGCCCCAGGGTGCCCCGTAAACCTCCACCTAGGGGCCTCTGACCCCAGCAAGCTACCCAGGGGTCCACATCTCTCCCTTGTCTTGCAGTAGACGCCGCTGAATGCCCCCTGGCCCTCCACCTAGGGGCCTCTGACCCCAGCAAGCTACCCAGGGGTCCACCTCTCTCCCTGGACTTTTAGTAGAGGCCCCAGGGTGCCCCTGGCCCTCCACCTAGGGGCCTCTGACCCCAGCAAACTACCCAGGGGTCCACCTCTCTTCCTGGACTTGCAGTAGAGGCCCTACGGTGCCCCCAGGCCCTCCCCCTAGGGGCCTCTGACACCAGCAAGCTTCCCATTGGTCCACCTCTCTCCCTAGACTTTCAGTAGAGGCCCCAGGGTGACCCTTGGCCCTCCACCTAGGGGCCTCTGACCCCAGCAAGCTACCCAGGGGCCTACCTATCTCCCTGGACTTGCAGTTGAGTCCCCAGGGTGCCCCATGACCCTCCACCCAGGGCCCTCTGACCCCAGCAAGCTACCCTGGGCTCCAACTCTCTCCCTGGACTTGCAGTATAGGCCCCAGGGTGCCCCCTGGTCCTCCACCTAGGGGCCCCTGACCCAAGCAAGCTGCCCAGGGGTCCACCTCTCTCCCTGGACTTGCAATAGAGGCCCCTGGGTGCCCCCTGGCCCTCCCCCTAGGGGCCTCTGACACCAGCAAGCTACCCAGGGGTCCAGCTCTCTCCCTGGACTTGCAAGAGAGGCCCCAGGGTGCCCCCTTGCCCTCCACCCAGGGGCCTTTGACACCAGCAAGCTACCCAGGGGTCCAGCTCTCTCCCTGGACTTGCAATAGAGGCCCCAGGGTGCCCCCTTGCCCTCCACCCAGGGGCTACTGACCCCAGCAAGCTACCCAGGGCTCCACCTCTCTCCCTGGACGTGTAGTAGAGGCCCTAGGCTGCCCTCTGGCCCTCCACCTAGGGACCTCTAACCCTAGCAAGCTACCCAGGGCTCCACCTCTCTCCCTGGACTTGCAGTAGAGGCCCCAGGGTGCCCATTTGCCCTCCACCTAGGGGTCTCTGACCATAGCAAGTTACCGAGGGGTCCACCTCTCTCCCTGGACTTGCATTAGAGGCCCCAGGGTGCCCCCTAAACCTCCACCTAGGGGCCTCTGACCCCAGCAAGCTACCCAGGGGTCCACATCTCTCCCTTGTCTTGCAGTAGACGCCGCTGAATGCCCCCTGGCCCTCCACCTAGGGGCCTCTGACCCCAGCAAGCTACCCAGGGGTCCACCTCTCTCCCTGGACTTTTAGTAGAGGCCCCAGGGTGCCCCTGGCCCTCCACCTAGGGGCCTCTGACCCCAGCAAACTACCCAGGGGTCCACCTCTCTTCCTGGACTTGCAGTAGAGGCCCTACGGTGCCCCCAGGCCCTCCCCCTAGGGGCCTCTGACACCAGCAAGCTTCCCAGTGGTCCACCTCTCTCCCTAGACTTTCAGTAGAGGCCCCAGGGTGACCCTTGGCCCTCCACCTAGGGGCCTCAGACCCCAGCAAGCTACCCAGGGGCCTACCTATCTCCCTGGACTTGCAGTTGAGTCCCCAGGGTGCCCCATGACCCTCCACCCAGGGCCCTCTGACCCCAGCAAGCTACCCTGGGCTCCAACTCTCTCCCTGGACTTGCAGTATAGGCCCCAGGGTGCCCCCTGGTCCTCCACCTAGGGGCCCCTGACCCAAGCAAGCTGCCCAGGGGTCCACCTCTCTCCCTGGACTTGCAATAGAGGCCCCTGGGTGCCCCCTGGCCCTCCCCCTAGGGGCCTCTGACACCAGCAAGCTTCCCAGTGGTCCACATCTTTCCCTAGACTTGCAGTAGAGGCCCCAGGGTGACCCTTGGCCCTCCACCTAGGGGCCTCTGACCCCAGCAAGCTACCCAGGGGCCTACCTATCTCCCTGGACTTGCAGTAGAGTTCCCAGGGTGCCCAATGGCCCTCCAACTAGGGCCCTCTAACCCAAGCAAGCTGCCCAGGGGTCCACCTCTCTCCCTGGACTTGCAAGAGAGGCCCCAGGGTGGCCCTTGGCCCTCCACCTAGGGGCCTCTGACCCCAGAAAGCTACCCAGGGGTCCACCTCTCTCCCTAGACTTGCAGACTAGGCCCCAGGGTGACCCTTGGCCCTCCACCTAGGGGCCCCTGACCCCAGCAAGCTGCCCAGGGGCCTGCCTATCTCCCTGGACTTGCAGTAGAGTCCCCAGGGTGCCCCATGGCCCTCCACGTAGGGCCCTCTGACCACAGCAAGCTACCCAGGGGTCCACCTCTCTCCCTGGACTTGCAGTATAGGCCACAGGGTGCCCCCTTGCCCTCCACCTAGGGGCCTCTGACCCCAGCAAGCTACCCAGGGCTCAACTTCTCTCCCTGGACTTGCAGTAGAGGCCCCAGGGTACCCCGTGGCCCTCCACCTAGGGGCCTCTGAGTCCAGCAAGCTACCCAGGGGTCCACCTCTCTCCATGGACTTGCAGTAGAGGCGCGAGGGTACCCCGTGGCCCTCCACCTAGGGGCCTCTGAACCCAGCAAGCTACCCAGGGGTCCAGCTCTCTCCCTGGACTTGCAGTATAGATCCCAGGGTGCCCCCTGGTCCTCCACCTAGGGGCCCCTGACCCAAGAAAGCTGCCCAGGGGTCCACCTCTCTCCCTGGACTTGAAGTAGAGGCCCTAGGCTGCCCTCTGGCCCTCCACCTAGGGGCCTCTGACCCCAGCAAGCTACCGAGAGGTCCACCTGTCTCCCTGGACTTGCAATAGAGGCCCCAGGGTGCCCCCTGACCCTCCACCTAGGGGCCTCTGACCCCAGCAAGCTACCCAGGGGTCCACATCTCTACCTGGACTTGCAGTAGACGCCCCTGGGTGCCCCCTGGCCCTCCACATAGGGGCCTCTGATCCCAGCAAGCTACCCAGGGCTCCACCTCTCTCCCTGGAATTATAGTAGAGGCCCCAGGGTGCCCCCTGGCCCTCCACCTAGGGGCCTCAGACCCCAGCAAACTACCCAGGGGTCCACCTCTCTTCCTGGACTTGCAGTAGAGTCCCCAGGGTGACCCTTGGCCCTCCACCTAGGGGTCTCTGACCCCAGCAAGCTACCCAGGGTCCTACCTCACTCCCTGGACTTGCAGTAGAGTCCCAAGGGTGCCCCATGGCCCTCCACCTAGGGGCCTCTGACCCCAGCAAGCTACCCAGGGCTCCAACTCTCTCCCTGGACTTGCAGTATAGGCCTCAGGGTGCACCCTTGTCCTCCACCTAGGGGCCCCTGACCCAAGCAAGCTGCCCAGGGGTCCACCTCTCTCCCTGGCCTTGCAATAGAGGCCCCAGGGTGCCCCTTGGCCCTCCACCTAGGGGCCTCTGACCCCAGAAAGCTACCCAGGGGTCCACCTCTCTCCCTGGACTTGCAGTAGAGTCCCCAGGGTGCCCCATGGCCCTCCACCTAGGGCCCTCTGACCCCAGCAAGCTACCCAGGGGTCCACATATTTCCCTGGACTTGCAGTATAGGCCTGGGGTGCCCCCTTGCCCTCCACCTAGGGGCCTCTGACACCAGCAAGCTACCCAGGGCTCCACTTCTCTCCCTGGACTTGCAGTAGAGGCCCCAGGGTGCCCCCTTGCCCTCCACCCAGGGGCTACTGACCCCAGCAAGCTACCTAGGGCTCCACCTCTCTCCCTGGACTTGCAGTAGAGGCCCCAGGGTACCCCTTGGCCCTCCACCTAGGGACCTCTGACCCCAGCAAGCTACCCAGGGCCCTACCTATCTCCCTGGACTTGCAGTAGAGTCCCCAGGGTGACCCATGGCCCTCAACCTTGGGCCCTCTGACTCCAGCAAGCTACCCAGGGCTCCAACTCTCTCCCTGGACTTGCAGTATAGGCCCCAGGGTGCCCACTGGTCCTCCACTTAGGAGCCCCTGACCCAAGCAAGCTGCCCAGGGGTCAACCTCTCTCCCTAGACTTGCAGACTAGGCCCCAGGGTGCCCCCTGGCCCTCCACCTAGTGGCCTCTGAGTCCAGCAAGCTACCCAGGGGTCCACATCTCTCTTTGGACTTGCAGTATAGGCCCCAGGGTGCCCCCTGGCCCTCCAACTAGGGGCCTCTGACCCCAGCAAGCTACCCAGGGGTCCACCTCTCTTTTTGGACTTGCAGTATAGGCCCCAGGGTGCCCCCTGGCCCTCCACCTAGGGGCATCTGACCCCAGCAAGCTACCCAGGGGTCCACCTCTCTCCCTGGACTTGCAGTATAGGACCCAGGTTGCCTTCTGGCCCTCCAACTAGGGGCATCTAACACCAGCAAGCTACCCAGGAGTCCACCTCTCTCCCTGGACTTGCAGTATAGGCCCCAGGGTGCCCTCTGGCCCTCCACCTAGGGGCATCTGACACCAGCAAGCTACCCAGGGGTCCACCTCTCTCCCTGGACTTGCAGTATAGGCCCCAGTGTGCCCTCTGGCCCTCCACCTAGGGGCCTCTGACCCCAGCAAGCTACCCTGGAGTCCACCTCTCTTCCTGGACTTGCAGTAGAGGCCCCAGGGTGCCCCTTGGCCCTCCATCTAGGGGCCTCTGACCCCAGCAAGCTACCGAGGGGTCCACCTCTCTCCCTGGACATGCAGTAGAGGCCCCAGGGTGCCCCGTGGCCCTCCACCTAGGGGCTTCTGACCCCAGCAAGCTACCCAGGGGTCCACATCTCTCTTTGGACTTGCAGTGGAGGCCCCTGGGTGTCCCCTGGCCCTCCACCTAGGGGCCTCTGACCCTAGCAAGCTACCCGGGGGTCCAGCTCACTCCCTGGACTTGCAATAGAGGCCCCAGGGTGCCCCCTTGCCCTCCACCCAGGGGCTACTGACCCCAGCAAGCTACTAAGGGCTCCAACTCTCTCCCTGGACTTGTAGTAGAGGCCCTAGGCTGCCCTCTGGCCCTCCACCTAGGGGCCTCTGACCCCAGCAAGCTACCCAAGGCTTCACCTCTCTCCCTGGACTTGCAGAAGAGGCCCCAGGGTGCCCTTTGGCCCTCCACCTAGGGGCCTCTGACCCCAGCAAGCTACCGAGGGGTCCACCTCTCTCCCTGGACTTGCAGTAGAGGCCCCAGGGTGCCTCTTTGCCCTCCACCTAGGGGCCTCTGACCCCAGCAAGCTACCCAGAGGTCCACATCTCTCCCTGGACTTGCAGTAGAGGCCCCAGGGTACCCCATGGCCCTCCACCTAGGGGCCTCTGAACCCAGCAAGCTACCCAGGGGTCCAGCTCTCTCCCTGGACTTGCAATAGAGGCGCCAGGGTGCCCCCTTGCCCTCCACCCAGGGGCTACTGACCCCAGCAAGCTACCCAGGGGTCCACCTCTCTCCCTAGACTTGTAGTAGAGGCCCTAGGCTGCCCTCTGGCCCTCCACCTAGGGGCCTCTGACCCGAGAAAGCTACCCAGGGGTCCACCTCTCTCCCTAGACTTGCAGACTAGTCCCAGGGTGACCCTTGGCCCTCCACCTAGGGACCTCTGACCCCAGCAAGCTACCCAGGGGCCTACCTATCTCCCTGGACTTGCAGTAGAGTCCCCAGGGTGCCCCATGGCCCTCCACCTTGGGCCCTCTGACCCCAGCAAGCTACCCAGGGCTCCAACTCTCTCCCTGGACTAGCAGTATAGGCCCCAGGGTGCCCCCTGGTCCTCCACCTAGGAGCCCCTGACCCAAGCAAGCTGCCCAGGGGTCCACCTCTCTCCCTGGACTTGCAATAGAGGCCCCAGGGTGCCCCTTGGCCCTCCACCTAGGGGCCTCTGACCCCAGAAAGCTACCCAGGGGTCCACCTCTCTCCCTAGACTTGCAGACTAGGCCCCAGGGTGACCCTTGGCCCTCCACCTAGGGGCCTCTGACCCCAGCAAGCTACCCAGGGCTTCACCTCTCTCCCTGGACTTGTAGTAGAGGCCCTAGGCTGCCCTCTGGCCCTCCACCTAGGGGCCTCTGACCCCAGCAAGCTACCCAGGGCTCCACCTCTCTCCCTGGACTTGCAGTCGAGGCCCCAGGTTGACCCTTGGCCCTTCACCTAGGGCCCTTTGACCCCAGCAAGCTACCCAGGGGTCCACCTCCACCTCCAGCCCCCTGGCCCTCCACCTAGGGGCCTCTGAGTCCAGCAAGCTACCCAGGGGTTCAAATCTCTCCCTGGACTTGCAGTAGAGGCCCCAGGGTACCCCCTGGCCCTCCAACTAGGGGCCTCTGACCCCAGCAAGCTACCCAGGGGTCCACCTCTCTCTTTGGACTTGCAGTATAGGCCCCAGGGTGCCCCTTGGCCCTCCACCTAGGGGCATCTGACCCCAGCAAGCTACCCAGGGGTCCACCTCTCTCCCTGGACTTGCAGTATAGGACCCAGGGTGCCCCCTGGCCCTCCAACTAGGGGCATCTAACACCAGCAAGCTACCCAGGGGTCCACCTCTCTCCCTGGACTTGCAGTATAGGCCCCAGGGTGCCCTCTGGCCCTCCACCTAGGGGCATCTGACACCAGCAAGCTACCCAGGGGTCCACCTCTCTCCCTGGACTTGCAGTATAGGCCCCAGTGTGCACTCTGGCCCTCCACCAAGGGGCCTCTGACCCCAGCAAGCTACCCAGAGGTCCACATCTCTCCCTGGACTTGCAGTAGAGGCCCCAGGGTACCCCATGGCTCTCCACCTAGGGGCCTCTGAACCCAGCAAGCTACCCAGGGGTCCAGCTCTCTCCCTGGACTTGCAATAGAGGCCCCAGGGTGGCCCCTTGCCCTCCACCCAGGGGCTACTGACCCCAGCAAGCTACCCAGGGCTCCACCTCTCTCCCATGACTTGTAGTAGAGGCCCTAGGCTGCCCTCTGGCCCTCCACCTAGGGGCCTCTGACCCCAGAAAGCTACCCAGGGGTCCACCTCTCTCCCTAGACTTGCAGACTAGGCCCCAGGGTGACCCTTGGCCCTCCACCTAGGGGCCTCTGACCCCAGCAAGCTACCCAGGGCTCCACCTCTCTCCCTGGACTTGTAGTAGAGGCCCTAGGCTGCCCTCTGGCCCTCCACCTAGGGGCCTCTGACCCCAGCAAGCTACCCAGGGCTCCACCTCTCTCCCTGGACTTGTAGTAGAGGCCCTAGGCTGCCCTCTGGCCCTCCACCTAGGGACCTCTGACCCTAGCAAGCTACCCAGGGCTCCACCTCTCTCCCTGGAACTGCAGTAGAGGCCCCAGGGTGCCCATTTGCCCTCCACCTAGGGGTCTCTGACCCCAGCAAGCTACCCAGGGCTCCACCTCTCTCCCTGGACTTGTAGTAGAGGCCCTAGGCTGCCCTCTGGCCCTCCACCTAGGGACCTCTGACCCTAGCAAGCTACCCAGGGCTCCACCTCTCTCCCTGGACTTGCATTAGAGGCCCCAGGGTGCCCCGTAAACCTCCACCTAGGGGCCTCTGACCCCAGCAAGCTATCCAGGGGTCCACATCTCTCCCTTGTCTTGCAGTAGACGCCGCTGAATGCCCCCTGGCCCTCCACCTAGGGGCCTCTGACCCCAGCAAGCTACCCAGGGGTCCACCTCTCTTCCTGGACTTTTAGTAGAGGCCCCAGGGTGCCCCTGGCCCTCCACCTAGGGGCCTCTGACCCCAGCACCTTGTAGTAGAGGCCCTAGGCTGCCCTCTGGCCCTCCACCTAGGGGCCTCTGACCCCAGCAAGCTACCGAGAGGTCCACCTGTCTCCCTGGACTTGCAGTAGACGCCCCTGGGTGCCCCCTGGCCCTCCACCTAGGGGCCTCTGATCCCAGCAAGCTACCCAGGGCTCCACCTCTCTCCCTGGACTTATAGTAGAGGCCCCAGGGTGCCCCCTGGCCCTCCACCTAGGGGCCTCAGACCCCAGCAAACTACCCAGGGGTCCACCTCTCTTCCTGGACTTGCAGTAGAGTCCCCAGGGTGACCCTTGGCCCTCCACCTAGGGGTCTCTGACCCCAGCAAGCTACCCAGGGGTCCACATCTCTCCCTGGACTTGCAGTAGAGGCCCCAGGGTACCCCCTGGCCCTCCAACTAGGGGCCTCTGACCCCAGCAAGCTACCCAGGGGTCCACCTCTCTCTTTGGACTTGCAGTATAGGCCCCAGGGTGCCCCCTGGCCCTCCACCTAGGGGCATCTGACCCCAGCAAGCTACCCAGGGGTCCACCTCTCTCCCTGGACTTGCAGTATAGGACCCAGGGTGCCCCCTGGCCCTCCAACTAGGGGCATCTAACACCAGCAAGCTACCCAGGGGTCCACCTCTCTCCCTGGACTTGCAGTATAGGCCCCAGGGTGCCCTCTGGCCCTCCACCTAGGGGCCTCTGACACCAGCAAGCTACCCAGGGGTCCACCTCTCTCCCTGGACTTGCAGTATAGGCCCCAGTGTGCCCTCTGGCCCTCCACCTAGGGGCCTCTGACCCCAGCAAGCTACCCAGGGGTCCAGCTCTCTCCCTGGACTTGCAATAGAGGCCCCAGGGTGCCCCCTTGCCCTCCACCCAGGGGCTACTGACCCCAGCAAGCTACCCAGGGCTCCACCTCTCTCCCTGGAGGTGTAGTAGAGGCCCTAGGCTGCCCTCTGGCCCTCCACCTAGGGACCTCTGACCCTAGCAAGCTACCCAGGGCTCCACCTCTCTCCCTGGACTTGCAGTAGAGGCCCCAGGGTGCCCATTTGCCCTCCACCTAGGGGTCTCTGACCCCAGCAAGTTACCGAGGGGTCCACCTCTCTCCCTGGACTTGCATTAGAGGCCCCAGGGTGCCCCGTAAACCTCCACCTAGGGGCCTCTGACCCCAGCAAGCTACCCAGGGGTCCACATCTCTCCCTTGTCTTGCAGTAGACGCCGCTGAATGCCCCCTGGCCCTCCACCTAGGGGCCTCTGACCCCAGCAAGCTACCCAGGGGTCCACCTCTCTCCCTGGACTTTTAGTAGAGGCCCCAGGGTGCCCCTGGCCCTCCACCTAGGGGCCTCTGACCCCAGCAAACTACCCAGGGGTCCACCTCTCTTCCTGGACTTGCAGTAGAGGCCCTACGGTGCCCCCAGGCCCTCCCCCTAGGGGCCTCTGACACCAGCAAGCTTCCCAGTGGTCCACCTCTCTCCCTAGACTTTCAGTAGAGGCCCCAGGGTGACCCTTGGCCCTCCACCTAGGGGCCTCTGACCCCAGCAAGCTACCCAGGGGCCTACCTATCTCCCTGGACTTGCAGTTGAGTCCCCAGGGTGCCCCATGACCCTCCACCCAGGGCCCTCTGACCCCAGCAAGCTACCCTGGGCTCCAACTCTCTCCCTGGACTTGCAGTATAGGCCCCAGGGTGCCCCCTGGTCCTCCACCTAGGGGCCCCTGACCCAAGCAAGCTGCCCAGGGGTCCACCTCTCTCCCTGGACTTGCAATAGAGGCCCCTGGGTGCCCCCTGGCCCTCCCCCTAGGGGCCTCTGACACCAGCAAGCTACCCAGGGGTCCAGCTCTCTCCCTGGACTTGCAATAGAGGCCCCAGGGTGCCCCCTTGCCCTCCACCCAGGGGCCTCTGACACCAGCAAGCTACCCAGGGGTCCAGCTCTCTCCCTGGACTTGCAATAGAGGCCCCAGGGTGCCCCCTTACCCTCCACCCAGGGGCTACTGACCCCAGCAAGCTACCCAGGGCTCCACCTCTCTCCCTGGACGTGTAGTAGAGGCCCTAGGCTGCCCTCTGGCCCTCCACCTAGGGACCTCTGACCCTAGCAAGCTACCAGGGGCTCCACCTCTCTCCCTGGACTTGCAGTAGAGGCCCCAGGGTGCCCATTTGCCCTCCACCTAGGGATCTCTGACCCCAGCAAGTTACCGAGGGGTCCACCTCTCTCCCTGGACTTGCATTAGAGGCCCCAGGGTGCCCCCTAAACCTCCACCTAGGGGCCTCTGACCCCAGCAAGCTACCCAGGGGTCCACATCTCTCCCTTGTCTTGCAGTAGACGCCGCTGAATGCCCCCTGGCCCTCCACCTAGGGGCCTCTGACCCCAGCAAGCTACCCAAGGGTCCACCTCTCTCCCTGGACTTTTAGTAGAGGCCCCAGGGTGCCCCTGGCCCTCCACCTAGGGGCCTCTGACCCCAGCAAACTACCCAGGGGTCCACCTCTCTTCCTGGACTTGCAGTAGAGGCCCTACGGTGCCCCCAGGCCCTCCCCCTAGGGGCCTCTGACACCAGCAAGCTTCCCAGTGGTCCACCTCTCTCCCTAGACTTTCAGTAGAGGCCCCAGGGTGACCCTTGGCCCTCCACCTAGGGGCCTCTGACCCCAGCAAGCTACCCAGGGGCCTACCTATCTCCCTGGACTTGCAGTTGAGTCCCCAGGGTGCCCCATGACCCTCCACCCAGGGCCCTCTGACCCCAGCAAGCTACCCTGGGCTCCAACTCTCTCCCTGGACTTGCAGTATAGGCCCCAGGGTGCCCCCTGGTCCTCCACCTAGGGGCCCCTGACCCAAGCAAGCTGCCCAGGGGTCCACCTCTCTCCCTGGACGTGTAGTAGAGGCCCTAGGCTGCCCTCTGGCCCTCCACCTAGGGACCTCTGACCCTAGCAAGCTACCCAGGGCTCCACCTCTCTCCCTGGACTTGCAGTAGAGGCCCCAGGGTGCCCATTTGCCCTCCACCTAGGGGTCTCTGACCCCAGCAAGTTACCGAGGGGTCCACCTCTCTCCCTGGACTTGCATTAGAGGCCCCAGGGTGCCCCCTAAACCTCCACCTAGGGGCCTCTGACCCCAGCAAGCTACCCAGGGGTCCACATCTCTCCCTTGTCTTGCAGTAGATGCCGCTGAATGCCCCCTGGCCCTCCACCTAGGGGCCTCTGACCCCAGCAAGCTACCCAGGGGTCCACCTCTCTCCCTGGACTTTTAGTAGAGGCCCCAGGGTGCCCCTGGCCCTCCACCTAGGGGCCTCTGACCCCAGCAAACTACCCAGGGGTCCACCTCTCTTCCTGGACTTGCAGTAGAGGCCCTAAGGTGCCCCCAGGCCCTCCCCCTAGGGGCCTCTGAAACCAGCAAGCTTCCCAGTGGTCCACCTCTCTCCCTAGACTTTCAGTAGAGGCCCCAGGGTGACCCTTGGCCCTCCACCTAGGGGCCTCTGACCCCAGCAAGCTACCCAGGGGCCTACCTATCTCCCTGGACTTGCAGTTGAGTCCCCAGGGTGCCCCATGACCCTCCACCCAGGGCCCTCTGACCCCAGCAAGCTACCCTGGGCTCCAACTCTCTCCCTGGACTTGCAGTATAGGCCCCAGGGTGCCCCCTGGTCCTCCACCTAGGGGCCCCTGACCCAAGCAAGCTGCCCAGGGGTCCACCTCTCTCCCTGGACTTGCAATAGAGGCCCCTGGGTGCCCCCTGGCCCTCCCCCTAGGGGCCTCTGACACCAGCAAGCTTCCCAGTGGTCCACATCTCTCCCTAGACTTGCAGTAGAGGCCCCAGGGTGACCCTTGGCCCTCCACCTAGGGGCCTCTGACCCCAGCAAGCTACCCAGGGGCCTACCTATCTCCCTGGACTTGCAGTAGAGTTCCCAGGGTGCCCAATGGCCCTCCAACTAGGGCCCTCTGACCCAAGCAAGCTGCCCAGGGGTCCACCTCTCTCCCTGGACTTGCAAGAGAGGCCCCAGGGTGGCCCTTGGCCCTCCACCTAGGGGCCTCTGACCCCAGAAAGCTACCCAGGGGTCCACCTCTCTCCCTAGACTTGCAGACTAGGCCCCAGGGTGACCCTTGGCCCTCCACCTAGGGGCCCCTGACCCCAGCAAGCTGCCCAGGGGCCTGCCTATCTCCCTGGACTTGCAGTAGAGTCCCCAGGGTGCCCCATGGCCCTCCACGTAGGGCCCTCTGACCCCAGCAAGCTACCCAGGGGTCCACCTCTCTCCCTGGACTTGCAGTATAGGCCACAGGGTGCCCCCTTGCCCTCCACCTAGGGGCCTCTGACCCCAGCAAGCTACCCAGGGCTCAACTTCTCTCTCTGGACTTGCAGTAGAGGCCGAAGGGTGCCCCCTTGCCCTCCACCCAGGGACTACTGACCCCAGCAAGCTACCCAGGGCTCCACCTCTCTCCCTGGACTTGCAGTAGAGGCCCCAGGGTACCCCGTGGCCCTCCACCTAGGGGCCTCTGAGTCCAGCAAGCTACCCAGGGGTCCACCTCTCTCCATGGACTTGCAGTAGAGGCGCGAGGGTACCCCGTGGCCCTCCACCTAGGGGCCTCTGAACCCAGCAAGCTACCCAGGGGTCCAGCTCTCTCCCTGGACTTGCAGTATAGACCCCAGGGTGCCCCCTGGTCCTCCACCTAGGGGCCCCTGACCCAAGAAAGCTGCCCAGGGGTCCACCTCTCTCCCTGGACTTGTAGTAGAGGCCCTAGGCTGCCCTCTGGCCCTCCACCTAGGGGCCTCTGACCCCAGCAAGCTACCGAGAGGTCCACCTGTCTCCCTGGACTTGCAATAGAGGCCCCAGGGTGCCCCCTGACCCTCCACCTAGGGGCCTCTGACCCCAGCAAGCTACCCAGGGGTCCACATCTCTACCTGGACTTGCAGTAGACGCCCCTGGGTGCCCCCTGGCCCTCCACATAGGGGCCTCTGATCCCAGCAAGCTACCCAGGGCTCCACCTCTCTCCCTGGACTTATAGTAGAGGCCCCAGGGTGCCCCCTGGCCCTCCACCTAGGGGCCTCAGACCCCAGCAAACTACCCAGGGGTCCACCTCTCTTCCTGGACTTGCAGTAGAGTCCCCAGGGTGACCCTTGGCCCTCCACCTAGGGGTCTCTGACCCCAGCAAGCTACCCAGGGTCCTACCTAACTCCCTGGACTTGCAGTAGAGTCCCAAGGGTGCCCCATGGCCCTCCACCTAGGGGCCTCTGACCCCAGCAAGCTACCCAGGGCTCCAACTCTCTCCCTGGACTTGCAGTATAGGCCTCAGGGTGCCCCCTTGTCCTCCACCTAGGGGCCCCTGACCCAAGCAAACTGCCCAGGGGTCCACCTCTCTCCCTGGACTTGCAATAGAGGCCCCAGGGTGCCCCTTGGCCCTCCACCTAGGGGCCTCTGACCCCAGAAAGCTACCCAGGGGTCCACCTCTCTCCCTGGACTTGCAGTAGAGTCCCCAGGGTGCCCCATGGCCCTCCACCTAGGGCCCTCTGACCCCAGCAAGCTACCCAGGGGTCCACATATTTCCCTGGACTTGCAGTATAGGCCTGGGGTGCCCCCTTGCCCTCCACCTAGGGGCCTCTGACACCAGCAAGCTACCCAGGGCTCCACTTCTCTCCCTGGACTTGCAGTAGAGGCCCCAGGGTGCCCCCTTGCCCTCCACCCAGGGGCTACTGACCCCAGCAAGCTACCTAGGGCTCCACCTCTCTCCCTGGACTTGCAGTAGAGGCCCCAGGGTACCCCTTGGCCCTCCACCTAGGGACCTCTGACCCCAGCAAGCTACCCAGGGCCCTACCTATCTCCCTAGACTTGCAGTAGAGTCCCCAGGGTGCCCCATGGCCCTCAACCTTGGGCCCTCTGACTCCAGCAAGCTACCCAGGGCTCCAACTCTCTCCCTGGACTTGCAGTATAGGCCCCAGGGTGCCCACTGGTCCTCCACTTAGGAGCCCCTGACCCAAGCAAGCTGCCCAGGGGTCCACCTCTCTCCCTGGACTTGCAATAGAGGCCCCAGGGTGCCCCTTGGCCCTCCACCTAGGGGCCTCTGACCCCAGAAAGCTACCCAGGGGTCCACCTCTCTCCCTAGACTTGCAGACTAGGCCCCAGGGTGACCCTTGGCCCTCCACCTAGGGGCCTCTGACCCCAGCAAGCTACCCAGGGCTCCACCTCTCTCCCTGGACTTGTAGTAGAGGCCCTAGGCTGCCCTCTGGCCCTCCACCTAGGGGCCTCTGACCCCAGCAAGCTACCCAGGGCTCCACCTCTCTCCCTGGACTTGCAGTCGAGGCCCCAGGTTGACAATTGCCCTTCACCTAGGGCCCTTTGACCCCAGCAAGCTACCCAGGGGTCCACCTCTCTCCCTGGACTTGCATTATAGGCCACAGGGTGCCCCCTTGCCCTCCACCTAGGGGCCTCTGACCCCAGCAAGCTACCCAGGGCTCCACCTCTCTCCCTGGACTTGCAGTAGAGACCCCAGGGTGCCACCTTGCCCTCCACCCAGGGGCTACTGGCCCCAGCAAGCTACCCAGGGCTCCACCTCTCTCCCTGGACTTGCAGTAGAGGCCCCAGGGTACCCCGTGGCCCTCCACCTAGGGGCCTCTGACCCCAGCAAGCTACCCAGGGCTCCACCTCTCTCCCTGGACTTGCAGTAGAGACCCCAGGGTGCCCCCTTGCCCTCCACCCAGGGGCTACTGGCCCCAGCAAGCTACCCAGGGCTCCACCTCTCTCCCTGGACATGCAGTAGAGGCCCCAGGGTACCCCGTGGCCCTCCACCTAGGGGCCTCTGACCCCAGCAAGCTACCCAGGGGTCCAGCTTTCTCCCTGGACTTGCAATAGAGGCCCCAGGGTGCCCCCTGGCCCTCCACCTAGGGGCCTCTGAGTCCAGCAAGCTACCCAGGGGTCCACATCTCTCCCTGGACTTGCAGTAGAGGCCCCAGGGTACCACGTGGCCCTCCACCTAGGGGCCTCTGAACCCAGCAAGCTACCCAGGGGTCCAACTCTCTCCCTGGACTAGTAGTATAGGCCCCAGAGTGCCCCCTGGTCCTCCACCTAGGGGCCCCTGACCCAAGCAAGCTGCCCAGAGGTCCACCTCTCTCCCTGGACTTGCAATAGAGGCCCCAGGGTGCCCCCTGGCCCTCCACCTTGGGGCCTCTGACCCCAGCAAGCTACCCAGGGGTCCACCTTTCTCCCTGGACTTATAGTAGAGTTTCCAGGGTGCCCCCTGGCCCTCCACCTAGGGGCCTCTGAGTCCAGCAAGCTACCCAGGTGTCCACATCTCTCCCTGGACTTGCAGTAGAGGCCCCAGGGTACCCCCTGGCCCTCCAACTAGGGGCCTCTGACCCAAGCAAGCTACCCAGGGGTCCACCTCTCTCTTTGGACTTGCAGTATAGGCCCCAGGGTGCCCCCTGGCCCTCCACCTAGGGGCATCTGACTCCAGCAAGCTACCCAGGGGTCCACCTCTCTCCCTGGACTTGCAGTATAGGACCCAGGGTGCCCCCTGGCCCTCCAACTAGGGGCATCTAACACCAGCAAGCTACCCAGGGGTCCACCTCTCTCCCTGGACTTGCAGTATAGGCCCCAGGGTGCCCTCTGGCCCTCCACCTAGGGGCATCTGACACCAGCAAGCTACCCAGGGGTCCACCTCTCTCCATGGACTTGCAGTATAGGCCCCAGTGTGCCCTCTGGCCCTCCACCTAGGGGCCTCTGACCCCAGCAAGCTACCCAGAGGTCCACATCTCTCCCTGGACTTGCAGTAGAGGCCCCAGGGTACCCCATGGCTCTCCACCTAGGGGCCTCTTAACCCAGCAAGCTAAACAGGGGTCCAGCTCTCTCCCTGGACTTGCAATAGAGGCCCCAGGGTGCCCCCTTGCCCTCCACCCAGGGGCTACTGACCCCAGAAAGCTACCCAGGGGTCCACCTCTCTCCCTAGACTTGCAGACTAGGCCCCAGGGTGACCCTTGGCCCTCCACCTAGGGGCCTCTGACCCCAGCAAGCTGCCCAGGGGCCTGCCTATCTCCCTGAACTTGCAGTAGTGTCCCCAGGGTGCCCCATGGCCCTCCACGTAGGGCCCTCTGACCCCAGCAAGCTACCCAGGGGTACAACTCTCTCCCTGGACTTGCAGTAGAGGCCCCAGGGTACCCCGTGGCAATCCACCTAGGGGCCTCTGACCCCAGCAAGCTACCCAGGGGTCCACATCTCTCCCTGGACTTGCAGTAGAGGCCCCTGGGTACCCTGTGGCCCTCCACCTAGGGGCCTCTGAACCCAGCAAGCTACCCAGGGGTCCAGCTCTCTCCCTGGAATTGCAATATAGGCCCCAGGGTGCCCCCTTGCCCTCCACCCAGGGGCTACTGACCCCAGCAAGCTACCCAGGGCTCCACCTCTCTCCCTGGACTTGTAGTAGAGGCCCTAGGCTGCCCTCTGGCCCTCCACTTAGGGGCCTCTGACCCCAGCAAGCTACCCAGGGCTCCACCTCTCTCCCTGGACTTGCAGTAGAGGCCGCAGGGTGCCCATTGGCCCTCCACCCAGGGGGTCTCTGACGCCAGCAAGCTACCGAGGGGTCCACCTCTCTCCCTGGACTTGCAATAGAGGCCCCAGGGTGCCCCGTGACCCTCCACCTAGGGGCCTCTCACCTCAGCAAGCTACCCAGGGGTCCACATCTCTCCGTGGACTTGCAGTAGACGCCGCTGGGTGCCCCCTGGCCCTCCACCTAGGGGCCTCTGACCCCAGCAAGCTACCCAGGGGTCCACCTCTCTCCCTAGACTTGCAGAAAAGGCCCCAGGGTGACCCTTGACCCTCCACCTAGGGACCTCTGACCCCAGCAAGCTATGCAGGGGACTACCTATCTCCCTGGACTTGCAGTAGAGTCCCCAGGGTGCCCCATGGCCCTCCACCTTGGGCCCTCTGAACCCAGCAAGCTACCCAGGGCTCCAACTCTCTCCCTGGACTTATAGTAGAGGCCCTACGTTGTCCCCTGGCCCTCCCCTTAGGGGCTACTGACCCCAGCAAGCTTCCCAGTGATTCACCTCTCTCCCTGGACTTGCAGTAGAGGCCCCAGGGTGCCCCCTTGCCCTCCACCTAGGGGCCTCCGAACCCAGCAAACTACCCAGGGGTCCAGCTCTCTCCCTGGACTTGCAATGGAGGCCCCAGGGAGCCCTCTTGCCCTCCACCCAAGGGCTACTGACCCCAGCAAGCTACCCAGGGCTCCACCTCTCTCCCTGGACTTGTAGTAGAGGCCCTAGGCTGCCCTCTGGCCCTCCACCTAGGGGCCTCTGACCCCAGCAAGCTACCGAGGGGTCCATCTCTCTTCCTGGACTTGCAATAGAGGCCCCAGGGTGCCCCCTGACCCTCCACCTAGGGGCCTCTGACCCCAGCAAGCTACCCAGGGGTCCACATCTCTCCCTGGACTTGCAGTAGACGCCCCTGGGTGCCCCCTGGCCCTCCACCTAGGGGCCTCTGATCCCAGCAAGCTACCCAGGGCTCCACCTCTCTCCCTGGACTTATAGTAGAGGCCCCAGGGTGCCCTCTGGCCCTCCACCTAGGGGCCTCTGACCCCAGCGAACTACCCAGGGGTCCACCTCTCTTCCTGGACTTGCAGTAGAGTCCCCAGGGTGCCCCAAGGCCCTCCACCTAGGGCCCTCTGACCCCAGCAAGCTACCCAGGGCTCCAACTCTCTCCCTGGACTTGCAGTATAGGCCCCAGGGTGCCCCCTGGTCCTCCACCTAGGGGCCTCTGACCCTAGCAAACTAACCAGGGGTCCACCTCTCTCCCTGGACTTGCAGTAGAGGCCCCAGGGTGCCCCATGGCCCTCCCCCTAGGGGCCTCTGACACCAGCAAGATTCCCAGTGGTCCACCTCTCTCCCTAGACTTGCAGTAGAGGCCCCAGGGTGACCCTTGGCCCTCCACCTAGGGGTCTCTGACCCCAGCAAGCTACCCAGGGCTCCAACTCTCTCCCTGGACTTGCAGTATAGGCCTCAGGGTGCCCCCTTGTCCTCCACCTAGGGGCCCCTGACCCAAGCAAGCTGCCCAGGGGTCCACCTCTCTCCCTGGAAGTGCAATAGAGGCCCCAGGGTGCCCCAAGGCCCTCCACCTAGGGCCCTCTGACCCCAGCAAGCTACCCAGGGCTCCAACTCTCTCCCTGGACTTGCAGTATAGGCCCCAGGGTGCCCCCTGGTCCTCCACCTAGGGGCCTCTGACCCTAGCAAACTACCCAGGGGTCCACCTCTCTCCCTGGACTTGGGGTAGAGGCCCCAGGGTGCCCCATGGCCCTCCCCCTAGGGGCTACTGACCCCAGCAAGCTACCCAGGGCTCCACCTCTCTGCCTGGACTTGTAGTAGAGGCCCTAGGCTGCCCTCTGGCCCTCCACCTAGGGGCCTCTGACCCCAGCAAGCTACCGAGGGGTCCATCTCTCTTCCTGGACTTGCAATAGAGGCCCCAGGGTGCCCCCTGACCCTCCACCTAGGGGCCTCTGACCCCAGCAAGCTACCCAGGGGTCCACATCTCTACCTGGACTTGCAGTAGACGCCCCTGGGTGCCCCCTGGCCCTCCACCTAGGGGCCTCTGATCCCAGCAAGCTACCCAGGGCTCCACCTCTCTCCCTGGACTTATAGTAGAGGCCCCAGGGTGCCCCCTGGCCCTCCACCTAGGGGCCTCTGACCCCAGCGAACTACCCAGGGGTCCACCTCTCTTCCTGGACTTGCAGTAGAGTCCCCAGGGTGCCCCAAGGCCCTCCACCTAGGGCCCTCTGACCCCAGCAAGCTACCCAGGGCTCCAACTCTCTCCCTGGACTTGCAGTATAGGCCCCAGGGTGGCCCCTGGTCCTCCACCTAGGGGCCTCTGACCCTAGCAAACTACCCAGGGGTCCACCTCTCTCCCTGGACTTGCAGTAGAGGCCCCAGGGTGCCCCATGGCCCTCCCCCTAGGGGCCTCTGACACCAGCAAGATTCCCAGTGGTCCACCTCTCTCCCTAGACTTGCAGTAGAGGCCCCAGGGTGACCCTTGGCCCTCCACCTAGGGGTCTCTGACCCCAGCAAGCTACCCAGGGCTCCAACTCTCTCCCTGGACTTGCAGTATAGGCCTCAGGGTGCCCCCTTGTCCTCCACCTAGGGGCCCCTGACCCAAGCAAGCTGCCCAGGGGTCCACCTCTCTCCCTGGAAGTGCAATAGAGGCCCCAGGGTGCCCCTTGGTCCTCCACCTAGGGGCCACTGACCCTAGCAAACTACCCAGGGGTCCACCTCTCTCCCTGGACTTGAAGTAGAGGCCCCAGGGTGCCCCTTGGCCCTCCACCTAGGGGCCTCTGTCCCCAGAAAGCTACCCAGGGGTCCACCTCTCTCCCTAGACTTGCAGACTAGGCCCCAGGGTGACCCTTGGCCCTCCACCTAGGGGTTTCTGAACCCAGCAAGCTGCCCAGGTGCCTGCCTATATCCCTGGACTTGCAGTAGAGTCCCCAGGGTGCCCCATGGCCCTCCACCTAGGGCCCTCTGACCCCAGCAAGCTACCCAGGGGTCCACATCTCTCCCTGGACTTGCAGTATAGGCCACAGGGTGCCCCCTTGCCCTCCACCTAGGGGCCTCTGACCCCAGCAAGCTACCCAGGGCTCCACTTCTCTCCCTCGACTTGCAGTAGAGGCCCCAGGGTGGCCCCTTGCCCTCCACCTAGGGGCCTCCGAACGCAGCAAACTACCCAGGGGTCCAGCTCTCTCCCTGGACTTGCAATAGAGGCCCCAGGGTGCCCTCTTGCCCTCCACCCAAGGGCTACTGACCCCAGCAAGCTACCCAGGGCTCCACCTCTCTCCCTGGACTTGTAGTAGAGGCCCTAGGCTGCCCTCTGGCCCTCCACCTAGGGGCCTCTGACCCCAGCAAGCTACCCAGGGCTCCACCTCTCTCCCTGGACTTGCAGTAGAGGCCCCAGGGTGCCAATTGGCCCTCCACCTAGGGGTCTCTGACCCCAGCAAGCTACTGAGGGGTCCACCTCTCTCCTTGGACTTGCAATAGAGGCCCCAGGGTGCCCCGTGACCCTCCACCTAGGGGCCTCTGACCCCAGCAAGCTACCCAGGGGTCCACCTCTCTCCCTGGACTTGCAGTATAGGCCCCAGGGTGCCCTCTGGCCCTCCAACTAGGGGCCTCTGACCCCAGCAAGCTACCCAGGGGTCCACCTCTCTCCTTGGACTTGCAGTATAGGCCCCAGGGTGCCCCCTGACCCTCCACCTAGGGGCCTCTGACCCCAGCAAGCTACCCTGGAGTCCACCTCTCTTCCTGGACTTGCAGTAGAGGCCCCAGGGTGCCCCTTGGCCCTCCATCTAGGGGCCTCTGACCCCAGCAAGCTACCGAGGGGTCCACCTCTCTCCCTGGACATGCAGTAGAGGCCCCAGGGTGCCCCGTGGCCCTCCACCTAGGGGCTTCTGACCCCAGCAAGCTACCCAGGGGTCCAGCTCACTCCCTGGACATGCAGTGGAGGCCCCTGGGTGTCCCCTGGCCCTCCACCTAGGGGCCTCTGACCCTAGCAAGCTACCCGGGGGTCCAGCTCACTCCCTGGACTTGCAATAGAGGCCCCAGTGTGCCCCCTTGCCCTCCACCCAGGGGCTACTGACCCCAGCAAGCTACTCAGGGCTCCAACTCTCTCCCTGGACTTGTAGTAGAGGCCCTAGGCTGCCCTCTGGCCCTCCACCTAGGGACCTCTGACCCTAGCAAGCTACCCAGGGCTCCACCTCTCTCCCTGGACTTGCAGTAGAGGCCCCAGGGTGCCCATTTGCCCTCCACCTAGGGGCCTCTGACCCCAGCAAGTTACCGAGGGGTCCACCTCTCTCCCTGGACTTGCATTAGAGGCCCCAGGGTGCCCCGTAAACCTCCACCTAGGGGCCTCTGACCCCAGCAAGCTACCCAGGGGTCCACATCTCTCCCTTGTCTTGCAGAAGACGCCGCTGAGTGCCCCCTGGCCCTCCACCTAGGGGCCTCTGACCCCAGCAAGCTACCCAGGGGTCCACCTCTCTCCCTGGACTTTTAGTAGAGGCCCCAGGGTGCCCCTGGCCCTCCACCTAGGGGCCTCTGACCCCAGCAAACTACCCAGGGGTCCACATCTCTTCCTGGACTTGCAGTAGAAGCCCTACGGTGCCCCAAGGCCCTCCCCCTAGGGGCCTCTGACACCAGCAAGCTTCCCAGTGGTCCACCTCTCTCCCTAGACTTTCAGTAGAGGCCCCAGGGTGACCCTTGGCCCTCCACCTAGGGGCCTCTGACCCCAGCAAGCTACCCAGGGGCCTACCTATCTCCCTGGACTTGCAATTGAAACCCCAGGGTGCCCCATGACCCTCCACCCAGGGCCCTCTGACCCCAGCAAGCTACCCTGGGCTCCAACTCTCTCCCTGGACTTGCAGTATAGGCCACAGGGTGCCCCCTTGCCCTCCACCCAGGGACTACTGACCCCAGCAAGCTACCCAGGGCTCCACCTCTCTCCCTGGACTTGCAGTAGAGGCCCCAGGGTACCCCGTGGCCCTCCACCTAGGGGCCTCTGAGTCCAGCAAGCTACCCAGGGGTCCACCTCTCTCCCTGGACTTGCAGTAGAGGCCCGAGGGTACCCCGTGGCCCTCCACCTAGGGGCCTCTGAACCCAGCAAGCTACCCAGGGGTCCAGCTCTCTCCCTGGACTTGCAGTATAGGCCCCATGGTGCCCCCTTGTCCTCCACCTAGAGGCCCCTGACCCAAGCAAGCTGCCCAGGGGTCCACCTCTCTCCCTGGACTTGTAGTAGAGGCCCTAGGCTGCCCTCTGGCCCTCCACCTAGGGGCCTCTGACCCCAGCAAGCTACCGAGAGGTCCACCTGTCTCCCTGGACTTGCAATAGAGGCCCCAGGGTGCCCCCTGACCCTCCACCTAAGGGCCTCTGACCCCAGCAAGCTACCCAGGGGTCCACATCTCTACCTGGACTTGCAGTAGACGCCCCTGGGTGCCCCCTGGCCCTCCACCTAGGGGCCTCTGATCCCAGCAAGCTACCCAGGGCTCCACCTCTCTCCCTGGACTTATAGTAGAGGCCCCAGGGTGCCCCCTGGCCCTCCACCTAGGGGCCTCAGACCCCAGCAAACTACCCAGGGGTCCACCTCTCTTCCTGGACTTGCAGTAGAGTCCCCAGGGTGACCCTTGGCCCTCCACCTAGGGGTCTCTGACCCCAGCAAGCTACCCAGGGTCCTACCTAACTCCCTGGACTTGCAGTAGAGTCCCCAGGGTGCCCCATGGCCCTCCACCTAGGGGCCTCTGACCCCAGCAAGCTACCCAGGGCTCCAACTCTCTCCCTGGACTTGCAGTATAGGCCTCAGGGTGCCCCCTTGTCCTCCACCTAGGGGCCCCTGACCCAAGCAAGCTGCCCAGGGGTCCACCTCTCTCCCTGGACTTGCAATAGAGGCCCCAGGGTGCCCCTTGGCCCTCCACCTAGGGGCCTCTGACCCCAGAAAGCTACCCAGGGGTCCACCTCTCTCCCTGGACTTGCAGTAGAGTCCCCAGGGTGCCCCATGGCCCTCCACCTAGGGGCCTCTGACACCAGCAAGCTACCCAGGGCTCCACTTCTCTCCCTGGACTTGCAGTAGAGGCCCCAGGGTGCCCCCTTGCCCTCCACCCAGGGGCTACTGACCCCAGCAAGCTACCTAGGGCTCCACCTCTCTCCCTGGACTTGCAGTAGAGGCCCCAGGGTACCCCGTGGCTCTCCACCTAGGGGCCTCTGAGTCCAGCAAGCTACCCAGGGGTCCACATCTCTCCCTGGACTTGCAGTAGAGGCCCCAGGGTGACCCTTGGCCCTCCACCTAGGGACCTCTGACCCCAGCAAGCTACCCAGGGGCCTACCTATCTCCCTGGACTTGCAGTAGAGTCCCCAGGGTGCCCCATGGCCCTCCACCTTGGGCCCTCTGACCCCAGCAAGCTACCCAGGGCTCCAACTCTCTCCCTGGACTTGCAGTATAGGCCCCAGGGTGCCCCCTGGTCCTCCACCTAGGAGCCCCTGACCCCAGCAAGCTACCCAGGGCTCCACCTCTCTCCCTGGACTTGCAGTAGAGGCCCCAGGGTACCCCGTGGCCCTCCACCTAGGGGCCTCTGACCCCAGCAAGCTACCCAGGGGTCCAGCTTTCTCCCTGGAGTTGCAATAGAGGCCCCAGGGTGCCCCCTGGCCCTCCACCTAGGGGCCTCTGAGTCCAGCAAGCTACCCAGGGGTCCACCTCTCTCCCTGGACTTGCAATAGAGGCCCCAGGGTGCCCCTTGGCCCTCCACCTAGGGGCCTCTGACCCCAGAAAGCTACCCAGGGGTCCACCTCTCTCCCTGGACTTGCAGTAGAGTCCCCAGGGTGCCCCATGGCCCTCCACCTAGGGCCCTCTGACCCCAGCAAGCTACCCAGGGGTCCACATATTTCCCTGGACTTGCAGTATAGGCCTGGGGTGCCCCCTTGCCCTCCAACTAGGGGCCTCTGACACCAGCAAGCTACCCAGGGCTCCACTTCTCTCCCTGGACTTGCAGTAGAGGCCCCAGGGTTCCCCCTTGCCCTCCACCCAGGGGCTACTGACCCCAGCAAGCTACCTAGGGCTCCACCTCTCTCCCTGGACTTGCAGTAGAGGCCCCAGGGTACCCCTTGGCCCTCCACCTAGGGACCTCTGACCCCAGCAAGCTACCCAGGGGCCTACCTATCTCCCTGGACTTGCAGTAGAGTCCCCAGGGTGCCCCATGGCCCTCAACCTTGGGCCCTCTGACCCCAGCAAGCTACCCAGGGCTCCAACTCTCTCCCTGGACTTGCAGTATAGGCCCCAGGGTGCCCCCTGGTCCTCCACCTAGGAGCCCCTGACCCAAGCAAGCTGCCCAGGGGTCCACCTCTCTCCCTGGACTTGCAATAGAGGCCCCAGGGTGCCCCTTGGCCCTCCACCTAGGGGCCTCTGACCCCAGAAAGCTACCCAGGGGTCCACCTCTCTCCCTAGACTTGCAGACTAGGCCCCAGGGTGACCCTTGGCCCTCCACCTAGGGGCCTCTGACCCCAGCAAGCTACCCAGGGCTCCACCTCTCTCCCTGGACTTGTAGTAGAGGCCCTAGGCTGCCCTCTGGCCCTCCACCTAGGGGCCTCTGACCCCAGCAAGCTACCCAGGGCTCCACCTCTCTCCCTGGACTTGCAGTCGAGGCCCCAGGTTGACCCTTGCCCTTCACCTAGGGCCCTTTGACCCCAGCAAGCTACCCAGGGGTCCACCTCTCTCCCTGGACTTGCATTATAGGCCACAGGGTGCCCAATTGCCCTCCACCTAGGGGCCTCTGACCCCAGCAAGCTACCCAGGGCTCCACCTCTCTCCCTGGACTTGCAGTAGAGACCCCAGGGTGCCCCCTTGCCCTCCACCCAGGGGCTACTGGCCCCAGCAAGCTACCCAGGGCTCCACCTCTCTCCCTGGACTTGCAGTAGAGGCCCCAGGGTACCCCGTGGCCCTCCACCTAGGGCCCTTTGACCCCAGCAAGCTACCCAGGGGTCCACCTCTCTCCCTGGACTTGCAGTATAGGCCACAGGGTGCCCCCTTGCCCTCCACCTAGGGGCCTCTGACCCCAGCAAGCTACCCAGGGCTCCACCTCTCTCCCTGGACTTGCAGTAGAGACCCCAGGGTGCCCCCTTGCCCTCCACCCAGGGGCTACTGGCCCCAGCAAGCTACCCAGGGCTCCACCTCTCTCCCTGGACATGCAGTAGAGGCCCCAGGGTACCCCGTGGCCCTCCACCTAGGGGCCTCTGACCCCAGCAAGCTACCCAGGGGTCCAGCTTTCTCCCTGGACTTGCAATAGAGGCCCCAGGGTGCCCCATGACCCTCCACCCAGGGCCCTCTGACCCCAGCAAGCTACCCTGGGCTCCAACTCTCTCCCTGGACTTGCAGTATAGGCCCCAGGGTGCCCCCTGGTCCTCCACCTAGGGGCCCCTGACCCAAGCAAGCTGCCCAGGGGTCCACCTCTCTCCCTGGACTTGCAATAGAGGCCCCTGGGTGCCCCCTGGCCCTCCCCCTAGAGGCCTCTGACACCAGCAAGCTTCCCAGTGGTCCACATCTCTCCCTAGACTTGCAGTAGAGGCCCCATGGTGACCCTTGGCCCTCCACCTAGGGGCCTCTGACCCCAGCAAGTCACCCAGGGGCCTACCTATCTCCCTGGACTTGCAGTAGAGTTCCCAGGGTGCCCAATGGCCCTCCAACTAGGGCCCTCTGACCCTAGCAAGCTACCCAGGGCTCCAACTCTCTCCCTGGACTTGCAGTATAGGCCCCAGGGTGCCCCTGGTCCTCCACCTAGCTGCCCCTGACCCAAGCAAGCTGCCCAGGGGTCCACCTCTCTCCCTAGACTTGCAGTAGAGGCCCCAGGGTGACCCTTGGCCCTCCACCTAGGGGTCTCTGACCCCAGCAAGCTACCCAGGGCTCCAACTCTCTCCCTGGACTTGCAGTATAGGCCTCAGGGTGCCCCCTTGTCCTCCACCTAGGGGCCCCTGACCCAAGCAAGCTGCCCAGGGGTCCACCTCTCTCCCTGGAAGTGCAATAGAGGCCCCAGGGTGCCCCAAGGCCCTCCACCTAGGGGCCTCTGACCCCAGAAAGCTACCCAGGGGTCCACCTCTCTCCCTAGACTTGCAGACTAGGCCCCAGGGTGACCCTTGGCCCTCCACCTAGGGGCCCCTGACCCCAGCAAGCTGCCCAGGGGCCTGCCTATCTCCCTGGACTTGCAGTAGAGTCCCCAGGGTGCCCCATGGCCCTCCACGTAGGGCCCTCTGACCCCAGCAAGCTACCCAGGGGTCCACCTCTCTCCCTGGACTTGCAGTATAGGCCACAGGGTGCCCCCTTGCCCTCCACCTAGGGGCCTCTGACCCCAGCAAGCTACCCAGGGCTCAACTTCTCTCTCTGGACTTGCAGTAGAGGCCGAAGGGTGCCCCCTTGCCCTCCACCCAGGGACTACTGACCCCAGCAAGCTACCCAGGGCTCCACCTCTCTCCCTGGACTTGCAGTAGAGGCCCCAGGGTACCCCGTGGCCCTCCACCTAGGGGCCTCTGAGTCCAGCAAGCTACCCAGGGGTCCACCTCTCTCCATGGACTTGCAGTAGAGGCGCGAGGGTACCCCGTGGCCCTCCACCTAGGGGCCTCTGAACCCAGCAAGCTACCCAGGGGTCCAGCTCTCTCCCTGGACTTGCAGTATAGACCCCAGGGTGCCCCCTGGTCCTCCACCTAGGGGCCCCTGACCCAAGAAAGCTGCCCAGGGGTCCACCTCTCTCCCTGGACTTGTAGTAGAGGCCCTAGGCTGCCCTCTGGCCCTCCACCTAGGGGCCTCTGACCCCAGCAAGCTACCGAGAGGTCCACCTGTCTCCCTGGACTTGCAATAGAGGCCCCAGGGTGCCCCCTGACCCTCCACCTAGGGGCCTCTGACCCCAGCAAGCTACCCAGGGGTCCACATCTCTACCTGGACTTGCAGTAGACGCCCCTGGGTGCCCCCTGGCCCTCCACATAGGGGCCTCTGATCCCAGCAAGCTACCCAGGGCTCCACCTCTCTCCCTGGACTTATAGTAGAGGCCCCAGGGTGCCCCCTGGCCCTCCAACTAGGGGCCTCAGACCCCAGCAAACTACCCAGGGGTCCACCTCTCTTCCTGGACTTGCAGTAGAGTCCCCAGGGTGACCCTTGGCCCTCCACCTAGGGGTCTCTGACCCCAGCAAGCTACCCAGGGTCCTACCTAACTCCCTGGACTTGCAGTAGAGTCCCAAGGGTGCCCCATGGCCCTCCACCTAGGGGCCTCTGACCCCAGCAAGCTACCCAGGGCTCCAACTCTCTCCCTGGACTTGCAGTATAGGCCTCAGGGTGCCCCCTTGTCCTCCACCTAGGGGCCCCTGACCCAAGCAAACTGCCCAGGGGTCCACCTCTCTCCCTGGACTTGCAATAGAGGCCCCAGGGTGCCCCTTGGCCCTCCACCTAGGGGCCTCTGACCCCAGAAAGCTACCCAGGGGTCCACCTCTCTCCCTGGACTTGCAGTAGAGTCCCCAGGGTGCCCCATGGCCCTCCACCTAGGGCCCTCTGACCCCAGCAAGCTACCCAGGGGTCCACATATTTCCCTGGACTTGCAGTATAGGCCTGGGGTGCCCCCTTGCCCTCCACCTAGGGGCCTCTGACACCAGCAAGCTACCCAGGGCTCCACTTCTCTCCCTGGACTTGCAGTAGAGGCCCCAGGGTGCCCCCTTGCCCTCCACCCAGGGGCTACTGACCCCAGCAAGCTACCTAGGGCTCCACCTCTCTCCCTGGACTTGCAGTAGAGGCCCCAGGGTACCCCTTGGCCCTCCACCTAGGGACCTCTGACCCCAGCAAGCTACCCAGGGCCCTACCTATCTCCCTAGACTTGCAGTAGAGTCCCCAGGGTGCCCCATGGCCCTCAACCTTGGGCCCTCTGACTCCAGCAAGCTACCCAGGGCTCCAACTCTCTCCCTGGACTTGCAGTATAGGCCCCAGGGTGCCCACTGGTCCTCCACTTAGGAGCCCCTGACCCAAGCAAGCTGCCCAGGGGTCCACCTCTCTCCCTGGACTTGCAATAGAGGCCCCAGGGTGCCCCTTGGCCCTCCACCTAGGGGCCTCTGACCCCAGAAAGCTACCCAGGGGTCCACCTCTCTCCCTAGACTTGCAGACTAGGCCCCAGGGTGACCCTTGGCCCTCCACCTAGGGGCCTCTGACCCCAGCAAGCTACCCAGGGCTCCACCTCTCTCCCTGGACTTGTAGTAGAGGCCCTAGGCTGCCCTCTGGCCCTCCACCTAGGGGCCTCTGACCCCAGCAAGCTACCCAGGGCTCCACCTCTCTCCCTGGACTTGCAGTCGAGGCCCCAGGTTGACAATTGCCCTTCACCTAGGGCCCTTTGACCCCAGCAAGCTACCCAGGGGTCCACCTCTCTCCCTGGACTTGCATTATAGGCCACAGGGTGCCCCCTTGCCCTCCACCTAGGGGCCTCTGACCCCAGCAAGCTACCCAGGGCTCCACCTCTCTCCCTGGACTTGCAGTAGAGACCCCAGGGTGCCACCTTGCCCTCCACCCAGGGGCTACTGGCCCCAGCAAGCTACCCAGGGCTCCACCTCTCTCCCTGGACTTGCAGTAGAGGCCCCAGGGTACCCCGTGGCCCTCCACCTAGGGGCCTCTGACCCCAGCAAGCTACCCAGGGCTCCACCTCTCTCCCTGGACTTGCAGTAGAGACCCCAGGGTGCCCCCTTGCCCTCCACCCAGGGGCTACTGGCCCCAGCAAGCTACCCAGGGCTCCACCTCTCTCCCTGGACATGCAGTAGAGGCCCCAGGGTACCCCGTGGCCCTCCACCTAGGGGCCTCTGACCCCAGCAAGCTACCCAGGGGTCCAGCTTTCTCCCTGGACTTGCAATAGAGGCCCCAGGGTGCCCCCTGGCCCTCCACCTAGGGGCCTCTGAGTCCAGCAAGCTACCCAGGGGTCCACATCTCTCCCTGGACTTGCAGTAGAGGCCCCAGGGTACCACGTGGCCCTCCACCTAGGGGCCTCTGAACCCAGCAAGCTACCCAGGGGTCCAACTCTCTCCCTGGACTAGTAGTATAGGCCCCAGAGTGCCCCCTGGTCCTCCACCTAGGGGCCCCTGACCCAAGCAAGCTGCCCAGAGGTCCACCTCTCTCCCTGGACTTGCAATAGAGGCCCCAGGGTGCCCCCTGGCCCTCCACCTTGGGGCCTCTGACCCCAGCAAGCTACCCAGGGGTCCACCTTTCTCCCTGGACTTATAGTAGAGTTTCCAGGGTGCCCCCTGGCCCTCCACCTAGGGGCCTCTGAGTCCAGCAAGCTACCCAGGTGTCCACATCTCTCCCTGGACTTGCAGTAGAGGCCCCAGGGTACCCCCTGGCCCTCCAACTAGGGGCCTCTGACCCAAGCAAGCTACCCAGGGGTCCACCTCTCTCTTTGGACTTGCAGTATAGGCCCCAGGGTGCCCCCTGGCCCTCCACCTAGGGGCATCTGACTCCAGCAAGCTACCCAGGGGTCCACCTCTCTCCCTGGACTTGCAGTATAGGACCCAGGGTGCCCCCTGGCCCTCCAACTAGGGGCATCTAACACCAGCAAGCTACCCAGGGGTCCACCTCTCTCCCTGGACTTGCAGTATAGGCCCCAGGGTGCCCTCTGGCCCTCCACCTAGGGGCATCTGACACCAGCAAGCTACCCAGGGGTCCACCTCTCTCCATGGACTTGCAGTATAGGCCCCAGTGTGCCCTCTGGCCCTCCACCTAGGGGCCTCTGACCCCAGCAAGCTACCCAGAGGTCCACATCTCTCCCTGGACTTGCAGTAGAGGCCCCAGGGTACCCCATGGCTCTCCACCTAGGGGCCTCTTAACCCAGCAAGCTAAACAGGGGTCCAGCTCTCTCCCTGGACTTGCAATAGAGGCCCCAGGGTGCCCCCTTGCCCTCCACCCAGGGGCTACTGACCCCAGAAAGCTACCCAGGGGTCCACCTCTCTCCCTAGACTTGCAGACTAGGCCCCAGGGTGACCCTTGGCCCTCCACCTAGGGGCCTCTGACCCCAGCAAGCTGCCCAGGGGCCTGCCTATCTCCCTGAACTTGCAGTAGTGTCCCCAGGGTGCCCCATGGCCCTCCACGTAGGGCCCTCTGACCCCAGCAAGCTACCCAGGGGTACAACTCTCTCCCTGGACTTGCAGTAGAGGCCCCAGGGTACCCCGTGGCAATCCACCTAGGGGCCTCTGACCCCAGCAAGCTACCCAGGGGTCCACATCTCTCCCTGGACTTGCAGTAGAGGCCCCTGGGTACCCTGTGGCCCTCCACCTAGGGGCCTCTGAACCCAGCAAGCTACCCAGGGGTCCAGCTCTCTCCCTGGAATTGCAATATAGGCCCCAGGGTGCCCCCTTGCCCTCCACCCAGGGGCTACTGACCCCAGCAAGCTACCCAGGGCTCCACCTCTCTCCCTGGACTTGTAGTAGAGGCCCTAGGCTGCCCTCTGGCCCTCCACTTAGGGGCCTCTGACCCCAGCAAGCTACCCAGGGCTCCACCTCTCTCCCTGGACTTGCAGTAGAGGCCGCAGGGTGCCCATTGGCCCTCCACCCAGGGGGTCTCTGACGCCAGCAAGCTACCGAGGGGTCCACCTCTCTCCCTGGACTTGCAATAGAGGCCCCAGGGTGCCCCGTGACCCTCCACCTAGGGGCCTCTCACCTCAGCAAGCTACCCAGGGGTCCACATCTCTCCGTGGACTTGCAGTAGACGCCGCTGGGTGCCCCCTGGCCCTCCACCTAGGGGCCTCTGACCCCAGCAAGCTACCCAGGGGTCCACCTCTCTCCCTAGACTTGCAGAAAAGGCCCCAGGGTGACCCTTGACCCTCCACCTAGGGACCTCTGACCCCAGCAAGCTATGCAGGGGACTACCTATCTCCCTGGACTTGCAGTAGAGTCCCCAGGGTGCCCCATGGCCCTCCACCTTGGGCCCTCTGAACCCAGCAAGCTACCCAGGGCTCCAACTCTCTCCCTGGACTTATAGTAGAGGCCCTACGTTGTCCCCTGGCCCTCCCCTTAGGGGCTACTGACCCCAGCAAGCTTCCCAGTGATTCACCTCTCTCCCTGGACTTGCAGTAGAGGCCCCAGGGTGCCCCCTTGCCCTCCACCTAGGGGCCTCCGAACCCAGCAAACTACCCAGGGGTCCAGCTCTCTCCCTGGACTTGCAATGGAGGCCCCAGGGAGCCCTCTTGCCCTCCACCCAAGGGCTACTGACCCCAGCAAGCTACCCAGGGCTCCACCTCTCTCCCTGGACTTGTAGTAGAGGCCCTAGGCTGCCCTCTGGCCCTCCACCTAGGGGCCTCTGACCCCAGCAAGCTACCGAGGGGTCCATCTCTCTTCCTGGACTTGCAATAGAGGCCCCAGGGTGCCCCCTGACCCTCCACCTAGGGGCCTCTGACCCCAGCAAGCTACCCAGGGGTCCACATCTCTCCCTGGACTTGCAGTAGACGCCCCTGGGTGCCCCCTGGCCCTCCACCTAGGGGCCTCTGATCCCAGCAAGCTACCCAGGGCTCCACCTCTCTCCCTGGACTTATAGTAGAGGCCCCAGGGTGCCCTCTGGCCCTCCACCTAGGGGCCTCTGACCCCAGCGAACTACCCAGGGGTCCACCTCTCTTCCTGGACTTGCAGTAGAGTCCCCAGGGTGCCCCAAGGCCCTCCACCTAGGGCCCTCTGACCCCAGCAAGCTACCCAGGGCTCCAACTCTCTCCCTGGACTTGCAGTATAGGCCCCAGGGTGCCCCCTGGTCCTCCACCTAGGGGCCTCTGACCCTAGCAAACTAACCAGGGGTCCACCTCTCTCCCTGGACTTGCAGTAGAGGCCCCAGGGTGCCCCATGGCCCTCCCCCTAGGGGCCTCTGACACCAGCAAGATTCCCAGTGGTCCACCTCTCTCCCTAGACTTGCAGTAGAGGCCCCAGGGTGACCCTTGGCCCTCCACCTAGGGGTCTCTGACCCCAGCAAGCTACCCAGGGCTCCAACTCTCTCCCTGGACTTGCAGTATAGGCCTCAGGGTGCCCCCTTGTCCTCCACCTAGGGGCCCCTGACCCAAGCAAGCTGCCCAGGGGTCCACCTCTCTCCCTGGAAGTGCAATAGAGGCCCCAGGGTGCCCCAAGGCCCTCCACCTAGGGCCCTCTGACCCCAGCAAGCTACCCAGGGCTCCAACTCTCTCCCTGGACTTGCAGTATAGGCCCCAGGGTGCCCCCTGGTCCTCCACCTAGGGGCCTCTGACCCTAGCAAACTACCCAGGGGTCCACCTCTCTCCCTGGACTTGGGGTAGAGGCCCCAGGGTGCCCCATGGCCCTCCCCCTAGGGGCTACTGACCCCAGCAAGCTACCCAGGGCTCCACCTCTCTGCCTGGACTTGTAGTAGAGGCCCTAGGCTGCCCTCTGGCCCTCCACCTAGGGGCCTCTGACCCCAGCAAGCTACCGAGGGGTCCATCTCTCTTCCTGGACTTGCAATAGAGGCCCCAGGGTGCCCCCTGACCCTCCACCTAGGGGCCTCTGACCCCAGCAAGCTACCCAGGGGTCCACATCTCTACCTGGACTTGCAGTAGACGCCCCTGGGTGCCCCCTGGCCCTCCACCTAGGGGCCTCTGATCCCAGCAAGCTACCCAGGGCTCCACCTCTCTCCCTGGACTTATAGTAGAGGCCCCAGGGTGCCCCCTGGCCCTCCACCTAGGGGCCTCTGACCCCAGCGAACTACCCAGGGGTCCACCTCTCTTCCTGGACTTGCAGTAGAGTCCCCAGGGTGCCCCAAGGCCCTCCACCTAGGGCCCTCTGACCCCAGCAAGCTACCCAGGGCTCCAACTCTCTCCCTGGACTTGCAGTATAGGCCCCAGGGTGGCCCCTGGTCCTCCACCTAGGGGCCTCTGACCCTAGCAAACTACCCAGGGGTCCACCTCTCTCCCTGGACTTGCAGTAGAGGCCCCAGGGTGCCCCATGGCCCTCCCCCTAGGGGCCTCTGACACCAGCAAGATTCCCAGTGGTCCACCTCTCTCCCTAGACTTGCAGTAGAGGCCCCAGGGTGACCCTTGGCCCTCCACCTAGGGGTCTCTGACCCCAGCAAGCTACCCAGGGCTCCAACTCTCTCCCTGGACTTGCAGTATAGGCCTCAGGGTGCCCCCTTGTCCTCCACCTAGGGGCCCCTGACCCAAGCAAGCTGCCCAGGGGTCCACCTCTCTCCCTGGAAGTGCAATAGAGGCCCCAGGGTGCCCCTTGGTCCTCCACCTAGGGGCCACTGACCCTAGCAAACTACCCAGGGGTCCACCTCTCTCCCTGGACTTGAAGTAGAGGCCCCAGGGTGCCCCTTGGCCCTCCACCTAGGGGCCTCTGTCCCCAGAAAGCTACCCAGGGGTCCACCTCTCTCCCTAGACTTGCAGACTAGGCCCCAGGGTGACCCTTGGCCCTCCACCTAGGGGTTTCTGAACCCAGCAAGCTGCCCAGGTGCCTGCCTATATCCCTGGACTTGCAGTAGAGTCCCCAGGGTGCCCCATGGCCCTCCACCTAGGGCCCTCTGACCCCAGCAAGCTACCCAGGGGTCCACATCTCTCCCTGGACTTGCAGTATAGGCCACAGGGTGCCCCCTTGCCCTCCACCTAGGGGCCTCTGACCCCAGCAAGCTACCCAGGGCTCCACTTCTCTCCCTCGACTTGCAGTAGAGGCCCCAGGGTGGCCCCTTGCCCTCCACCTAGGGGCCTCCGAACGCAGCAAACTACCCAGGGGTCCAGCTCTCTCCCTGGACTTGCAATAGAGGCCCCAGGGTGCCCTCTTGCCCTCCACCCAAGGGCTACTGACCCCAGCAAGCTACCCAGGGCTCCACCTCTCTCCCTGGACTTGTAGTAGAGGCCCTAGGCTGCCCTCTGGCCCTCCACCTAGGGGCCTCTGACCCCAGCAAGCTACCCAGGGCTCCACCTCTCTCCCTGGACTTGCAGTAGAGGCCCCAGGGTGCCAATTGGCCCTCCACCTAGGGGTCTCTGACCCCAGCAAGCTACTGAGGGGTCCACCTCTCTCCTTGGACTTGCAATAGAGGCCCCAGGGTGCCCCGTGACCCTCCACCTAGGGGCCTCTGACCCCAGCAAGCTACCCAGGGGTCCACCTCTCTCCCTGGACTTGCAGTATAGGCCCCAGGGTGCCCTCTGGCCCTCCAACTAGGGGCCTCTGACCCCAGCAAGCTACCCAGGGGTCCACCTCTCTCCTTGGACTTGCAGTATAGGCCCCAGGGTGCCCCCTGACCCTCCACCTAGGGGCCTCTGACCCCAGCAAGCTACCCTGGAGTCCACCTCTCTTCCTGGACTTGCAGTAGAGGCCCCAGGGTGCCCCTTGGCCCTCCATCTAGGGGCCTCTGACCCCAGCAAGCTACCGAGGGGTCCACCTCTCTCCCTGGACATGCAGTAGAGGCCCCAGGGTGCCCCGTGGCCCTCCACCTAGGGGCTTCTGACCCCAGCAAGCTACCCAGGGGTCCAGCTCACTCCCTGGACATGCAGTGGAGGCCCCTGGGTGTCCCCTGGCCCTCCACCTAGGGGCCTCTGACCCTAGCAAGCTACCCGGGGGTCCAGCTCACTCCCTGGACTTGCAATAGAGGCCCCAGTGTGCCCCCTTGCCCTCCACCCAGGGGCTACTGACCCCAGCAAGCTACTCAGGGCTCCAACTCTCTCCCTGGACTTGTAGTAGAGGCCCTAGGCTGCCCTCTGGCCCTCCACCTAGGGACCTCTGACCCTAGCAAGCTACCCAGGGCTCCACCTCTCTCCCTGGACTTGCAGTAGAGGCCCCAGGGTGCCCATTTGCCCTCCACCTAGGGGCCTCTGACCCCAGCAAGTTACCGAGGGGTCCACCTCTCTCCCTGGACTTGCATTAGAGGCCCCAGGGTGCCCCGTAAACCTCCACCTAGGGGCCTCTGACCCCAGCAAGCTACCCAGGGGTCCACATCTCTCCCTTGTCTTGCAGAAGACGCCGCTGAGTGCCCCCTGGCCCTCCACCTAGGGGCCTCTGACCCCAGCAAGCTACCCAGGGGTCCACCTCTCTCCCTGGACTTTTAGTAGAGGCCCCAGGGTGCCCCTGGCCCTCCACCTAGGGGCCTCTGACCCCAGCAAACTACCCAGGGGTCCACATCTCTTCCTGGACTTGCAGTAGAAGCCCTACGGTGCCCCAAGGCCCTCCCCCTAGGGGCCTCTGACACCAGCAAGCTTCCCAGTGGTCCACCTCTCTCCCTAGACTTTCAGTAGAGGCCCCAGGGTGACCCTTGGCCCTCCACCTAGGGGCCTCTGACCCCAGCAAGCTACCCAGGGGCCTACCTATCTCCCTGGACTTGCAATTGAAACCCCAGGGTGCCCCATGACCCTCCACCCAGGGCCCTCTGACCCCAGCAAGCTACCCTGGGCTCCAACTCTCTCCCTGGACTTGCAGTATAGGCCACAGGGTGCCCCCTTGCCCTCCACCCAGGGACTACTGACCCCAGCAAGCTACCCAGGGCTCCACCTCTCTCCCTGGACTTGCAGTAGAGGCCCCAGGGTACCCCGTGGCCCTCCACCTAGGGGCCTCTGAGTCCAGCAAGCTACCCAGGGGTCCACCTCTCTCCCTGGACTTGCAGTAGAGGCCCGAGGGTACCCCGTGGCCCTCCACCTAGGGGCCTCTGAACCCAGCAAGCTACCCAGGGGTCCAGCTCTCTCCCTGGACTTGCAGTATAGGCCCCATGGTGCCCCCTTGTCCTCCACCTAGAGGCCCCTGACCCAAGCAAGCTGCCCAGGGGTCCACCTCTCTCCCTGGACTTGTAGTAGAGGCCCTAGGCTGCCCTCTGGCCCTCCACCTAGGGGCCTCTGACCCCAGCAAGCTACCGAGAGGTCCACCTGTCTCCCTGGACTTGCAATAGAGGCCCCAGGGTGCCCCCTGACCCTCCACCTAAGGGCCTCTGACCCCAGCAAGCTACCCAGGGGTCCACATCTCTACCTGGACTTGCAGTAGACGCCCCTGGGTGCCCCCTGGCCCTCCACCTAGGGGCCTCTGATCCCAGCAAGCTACCCAGGGCTCCACCTCTCTCCCTGGACTTATAGTAGAGGCCCCAGGGTGCCCCCTGGCCCTCCACCTAGGGGCCTCAGACCCCAGCAAACTACCCAGGGGTCCACCTCTCTTCCTGGACTTGCAGTAGAGTCCCCAGGGTGACCCTTGGCCCTCCACCTAGGGGTCTCTGACCCCAGCAAGCTACCCAGGGTCCTACCTAACTCCCTGGACTTGCAGTAGAGTCCCCAGGGTGCCCCATGGCCCTCCACCTAGGGGCCTCTGACCCCAGCAAGCTACCCAGGGCTCCAACTCTCTCCCTGGACTTGCAGTATAGGCCTCAGGGTGCCCCCTTGTCCTCCACCTAGGGGCCCCTGACCCAAGCAAGCTGCCCAGGGGTCCACCTCTCTCCCTGGACTTGCAATAGAGGCCCCAGGGTGCCCCTTGGCCCTCCACCTAGGGGCCTCTGACCCCAGAAAGCTACCCAGGGGTCCACCTCTCTCCCTGGACTTGCAGTAGAGTCCCCAGGGTGCCCCATGGCCCTCCACCTAGGGGCCTCTGACACCAGCAAGCTACCCAGGGCTCCACTTCTCTCCCTGGACTTGCAGTAGAGGCCCCAGGGTGCCCCCTTGCCCTCCACCCAGGGGCTACTGACCCCAGCAAGCTACCTAGGGCTCCACCTCTCTCCCTGGACTTGCAGTAGAGGCCCCAGGGTACCCCGTGGCTCTCCACCTAGGGGCCTCTGAGTCCAGCAAGCTACCCAGGGGTCCACATCTCTCCCTGGACTTGCAGTAGAGGCCCCAGGGTGACCCTTGGCCCTCCACCTAGGGACCTCTGACCCCAGCAAGCTACCCAGGGGCCTACCTATCTCCCTGGACTTGCAGTAGAGTCCCCAGGGTGCCCCATGGCCCTCCACCTTGGGCCCTCTGACCCCAGCAAGCTACCCAGGGCTCCAACTCTCTCCCTGGACTTGCAGTATAGGCCCCAGGGTGCCCCCTGGTCCTCCACCTAGGAGCCCCTGACCCCAGCAAGCTACCCAGGGCTCCACCTCTCTCCCTGGACTTGCAGTAGAGGCCCCAGGGTACCCCGTGGCCCTCCACCTAGGGGCCTCTGACCCCAGCAAGCTACCCAGGGGTCCAGCTTTCTCCCTGGAGTTGCAATAGAGGCCCCAGGGTGCCCCCTGGCCCTCCACCTAGGGGCCTCTTAGTCCAGCAAGCTACCCAGGGGTCCACCTCTCTCCCTGGACTTGCAATAGAGGCCCCAGGGTGCCCCTTGGCCCTCCACCTAGGGGCCTCTGACCCCAGAAAGCTACCCAGGGGTCCACCTCTCTCCCTGGACTTGCAGTAGAGTCCCCAGGGTGCCCCATGGCCCTCCACCTAGGGCCCTCTGACCCCAGCAAGCTACCCAGGGGTCCACATATTTCCCTGGACTTGCAGTATAGGCCTGGGGTGCCCCCTTGCCCTCCAACTAGGGGCCTCTGACACCAGCAAGCTACCCAGGGCTCCACTTCTCTCCCTGGACTTGCAGTAGAGGCCCCAGGGTTCCCCCTTGCCCTCCACCCAGGGGCTACTGACCCCAGCAAGCTACCTAGGGCTCCACCTCTCTCCCTGGACTTGCAGTAGAGGCCCCAGGGTACCCCTTGGCCCTCCACCTAGGGACCTCTGACCCCAGCAAGCTACCCAGGGGCCTACCTATCTCCCTGGACTTGCAGTAGAGTCCCCAGGGTGCCCCATGGCCCTCAACCTTGGGCCCTCTGACCCCAGCAAGCTACCCAGGGCTCCAACTCTCTCCCTGGACTTGCAGTATAGGCCCCAGGGTGCCCCCTGGTCCTCCACCTAGGAGCCCCTGACCCAAGCAAGCTGCCCAGGGGTCCACCTCTCTCCCTGGACTTGCAATAGAGGCCCCAGGGTGCCCCTTGGCCCTCCACCTAGGGGCCTCTGACCCCAGAAAGCTACCCAGGGGTCCACCTCTCTCCCTAGACTTGCAGACTAGGCCCCAGGGTGACCCTTGGCCCTCCACCTAGGGGCCTCTGACCCCAGCAAGCTACCCAGGGCTCCACCTCTCTCCCTGGACTTGTAGTAGAGGCCCTAGGCTGCCCTCTGGCCCTCCACCTAGGGGCCTCTGACCCCAGCAAGCTACCCAGGGCTCCACCTCTCTCCCTGGACTTGCAGTCGAGGCCCCAGGTTGACCCTTGCCCTTCACCTAGGGCCCTTTGACCCCAGCAAGCTACCCAGGGGTCCACCTCTCTCCCTGGACTTGCATTATAGGCCACAGGGTGCCCAATTGCCCTCCACCTAGGGGCCTCTGACCCCAGCAAGCTACCCAGGGCTCCACCTCTCTCCCTGGACTTGCAGTAGAGACCCCAGGGTGCCCCCTTGCCCTCCACCCAGGGGCTACTGGCCCCAGCAAGCTACCCAGGGCTCCACCTCTCTCCCTGGACTTGCAGTAGAGGCCCCAGGGTACCCCGTGGCCCTCCACCTAGGGCCCTTTGACCCCAGCAAGCTACCCAGGGGTCCACCTCTCTCCCTGGACTTGCAGTATAGGCCACAGGGTGCCCCCTTGCCCTCCACCTAGGGGCCTCTGACCCCAGCAAGCTACCCAGGGCTCCACCTCTCTCCCTGGACTTGCAGTAGAGACCCCAGGGTGCCCCCTTGCCCTCCACCCAGGGGCTACTGGCCCCAGCAAGCTACCCAGGGCTCCACCTCTCTCCCTGGACATGCAGTAGAGGCCCCAGGGTACCCCGTGGCCCTCCACCTAGGGGCCTCTGACCCCAGCAAGCTACCCAGGGGTCCAGCTTTCTCCCTGGACTTGCAATAGAGGCCCCAGGGTGCCCCATGACCCTCCACCCAGGGCCCTCTGACCCCAGCAAGCTACCCTGGGCTCCAACTCTCTCCCTGGACTTGCAGTATAGGCCCCAGGGTGCCCCCTGGTCCTCCACCTAGGGGCCCCTGACCCAAGCAAGCTGCCCAGGGGTCCACCTCTCTCCCTGGACTTGCAATAGAGGCCCCTGGGTGCCCCCTGGCCCTCCCCCTAGAGGCCTCTGACACCAGCAAGCTTCCCAGTGGTCCACATCTCTCCCTAGACTTGCAGTAGAGGCCCCATGGTGACCCTTGGCCCTCCACCTAGGGGCCTCTGACCCCAGCAAGTCACCCAGGGGCCTACCTATCTCCCTGGACTTGCAGTAGAGTTCCCAGGGTGCCCAATGGCCCTCCAACTAGGGCCCTCTGACCCTAGCAAGCTACCCAGGGCTCCAACTCTCTCCCTGGACTTGCAGTATAGGCCCCAGGGTGCCCCTGGTCCTCCACCTAGCTGCCCCTGACCCAAGCAAGCTGCCCAGGGGTCCACCTCTCTCCCTAGACTTGCAGTAGAGGCCCCAGGGTGACCCTTGGCCCTCCACCTAGGGGTCTCTGACCCCAGCAAGCTACCCAGGGCTCCAACTCTCTCCCTGGACTTGCAGTATAGGCCTCAGGGTGCCCCCTTGTCCTCCACCTAGGGGCCCCTGACCCAAGCAAGCTGCCCAGGGGTCCACCTCTCTCCCTGGAAGTGCAATAGAGGCCCCAGGGTGCCCCAAGGCCCTCCACCTAGGGGCCTCTGACCCCAGAAAGCTACCCAGGGGTCCACCTCTCTCCCTAGACTTGCAGACTAGGCCCCAGGGTGACCCTTGGCCCTCCACCTAGGGGCCCCTGACCCCAGCAAGCTGCCCAGGGGCCTGCCTATCTCCCTGGACTTGCAGTAGAGTCCCCAGGGTGCCCCATGGCCCTCCACGTAGGGCCCTCTGACCCCAGCAAGCTACCCAGGGGTCCACCTCTCTCCCTGGACTTGCAGTATAGGCCACAGGGTGCCCCCTTGCCCTCCACCTAGGGGCCTCTGACCCCAGCAAGCTACCCAGGGCTCAACTTCTCTCTCTGGACTTGCAGTAGAGGCCGAAGGGTGCCCCCTTGCCCTCCACCCAGGGACTACTGACCCCAGCAAGCTACCCAGGGCTCCACCTCTCTCCCTGGACTTGCAGTAGAGGCCCCAGGGTACCCCGTGGCCCTCCACCTAGGGGCCTCTGAGTCCAGCAAGCTACCCAGGGGTCCACCTCTCTCCATGGACTTGCAGTAGAGGCGCGAGGGTACCCCGTGGCCCTCCACCTAGGGGCCTCTGAACCCAGCAAGCTACCCAGGGGTCCAGCTCTCTCCCTGGACTTGCAGTATAGACCCCAGGGTGCCCCCTGGTCCTCCACCTAGGGGCCCCTGACCCAAGAAAGCTGCCCAGGGGTCCACCTCTCTCCCTGGACTTGTAGTAGAGGCCCTAGGCTGCCCTCTGGCCCTCCACCTAGGGGCCTCTGACCCCAGCAAGCTACCGAGAGGTCCACCTGTCTCCCTGGACTTGCAATAGAGGCCCCAGGGTGCCCCCTGACCCTCCACCTAGGGGCCTCTGACCCCAGCAAGCTACCCAGGGGTCCACATCTCTACCTGGACTTGCAGTAGACGCCCCTGGGTGCCCCCTGGCCCTCCACATAGGGGCCTCTGATCCCAGCAAGCTACCCAGGGCTCCACCTCTCTCCCTGGACTTATAGTAGAGGCCCCAGGGTGCCCCCTGGCCCTCCACCTAGGGGCCTCAGACCCCAGCAAACTACCCAGGGGTCCACCTCTCTTCCTGGACTTGCAGTAGAGTCCCCAGGGTGACCCTTGGCCCTCCACCTAGGGGTCTCTGACCCCAGCAAGCTACCCAGGGTCCTACCTAACTCCCTGGACTTGCAGTAGAGTCCCAAGGGTGCCCCATGGCCCTCCACCTAGGGGCCTCTGACCCCAGCAAGCTACCCAGGGCTCCAACTCTCTCCCTGGACTTGCAGTATAGGCCTCAGGGTGCCCCCTTGTCCTCCACCTAGGGGCCCCTGACCCAAGCAAACTGCCCAGGGGTCCACCTCTCTCCCTGGACTTGCAATAGAGGCCCCAGGGTGCCCCTTGGCCCTCCACCTAGGGGCCTCTGACCCCAGAAAGCTACCCAGGGGTCCACCTCTCTCCCTGGACTTGCAGTAGAGTCCCCAGGGTGCCCCATGGCCCTCCACCTAGGGCCCTCTGACCCCAGCAAGCTACCCAGGGGTCCACATATTTCCCTGGACTTGCAGTATAGGCCTGGGGTGCCCCCTTGCCCTCCACCTAGGGGCCTCTGACACCAGCAAGCTACCCAGGGCTCCACTTCTCTCCCTGGACTTGCAGTAGAGGCCCCAGGGTGCCCCCTTGCCCTCCACCCAGGGGCTACTGACCCCAGCAAGCTACCTAGGGCTCCACCTCTCTCCCTGGACTTGCAGTAGAGGCCCCAGGGTACCCCTTGGCCCTCCACCTAGGGACCTCTGACCCCAGCAAGCTACCCAGGGCCCTACCTATCTCCCTAGACTTGCAGTAGAGTCCCCAGGGTGCCCCATGGCCCTCAACCTTGGGCCCTCTGACTCCAGCAAGCTACCCAGGGCTCCAACTCTCTCCCTGGACTTGCAGTATAGGCCCCAGGGTGCCCACTGGTCCTCCACTTAGGAGCCCCTGACCCAAGCAAGCTGCCCAGGGGTCCACCTCTCTCCCTGGACTTGCAATAGAGGCCCCAGGGTGCCCCTTGGCCCTCCACCTAGGGGCCTCTGACCCCAGAAAGCTACCCAGGGGTCCACCTCTCTCCCTAGACTTGCAGACTAGGCCCCAGGGTGACCCTTGGCCCTCCACCTAGGGGCCTCTGACCCCAGCAAGCTACCCAGGGCTCCACCTCTCTCCCTGGACTTGTAGTAGAGGCCCTAGGCTGCCCTCTGGCCCTACACCTAGGGGCCTCTGACCCCAGCAAGCTACCCAGGGCTCCACCTCTCTCCCTGGACTTGCAGTCGAGGCCCCAGGTTGACAATTGCCCTTCACCTAGGGCCCTTTGACCCCAGCAAGCTACCCAGGGGTCCACACCTCTCCCTGGACTTGCATTATAGGCCACAGGGTGCCCCCTTGCCCTCCACCTAGGGGCCTCTGACCCCAGCAAGCTACCCAGGGCTCCACCTCTCTCCCTGGACTTGCAGTAGAGACCCCAGGGTGCCACCTTGCCCTCCACCCAGGGGCTACTGGCCCCAGCAAGCTACCCAGGGCTCCACCTCTCTCCCTGGACTTGCAGTAGAGGCCCCAGGGTACCCCGTGGCCCTCCACCTAGGGGCCTCTGACCCCAGCAAGCTACCCAGGGCTCCACCTCTCTCCCTGGACTTGCAGTAGAGACCCCAGGGTGCCCCCTTGCCCTCCACCCAGGGGCTACTGGCCCCAGCAAGCTACCCAGGGCTCCACCTCTCTCCCTGGACATGCAGTAGAGGCCCCAGGGTACCCCGTGGCCCTCCACCTAGGGGCCTCTGACCCCAGCAAGCTACCCAGGGGTCCAGCTTTCTCCCTGGACTTGCAATAGAGGCCCCAGGGTGCCCCCTGGCCCTCCACCTAGGGGCCTCTGAGTCCAGCAAGCTACCCAGGGGTCCACATCTCTCCCTGGACTTGCAGTAGAGGCCCCAGGGTACCACGTGGCCCTCCACCTAGGGGCCTCTGAACCCAGCAAGCTACCCAGGGGTCCAACTCTCTCCCTGGACTAGTAGTATAGGCCCCAGAGTGCCCCCTGGTCCTCCACCTAGGGGCCCCTGACCCAAGCAAGCTGCCCAGAGGTCCACCTCTCTCCCTGGACTTGCAATAGAGGCCCCAGGGTGCCCCCTGGCCCTCCACCTTGGGGCCTCTGACCCCAGCAAGCTACCCAGGGGTCCACCTTTCTCCCTGGACTTATAGTAGAGTTTCCAGGGTGCCCCCTGGCCCTCCACCTAGGGGCCTCTGAGTCCAGCAAGCTACCCAGGTGTCCACATCTCTCCCTGGACTTGCAGTAGAGGCCCCAGGGTACCCCCTGGCCCTCCAACTAGGGGCCTCTGACCCAAGCAAGCTACCCAGGGGTCCACCTCTCTCTTTGGACTTGCAGTATAGGCCCCAGGGTGCCCCCTGGCCCTCCACCTAGGGGCATCTGACTCCAGCAAGCTACCCAGGGGTCCACCTCTCTCCCTGGACTTGCAGTATAGGACCCAGGGTGCCCCCTGGCCCTCCAACTAGGGGCATCTAACACCAGCAAGCTACCCAGGGGTCCACCTCTCTCCCTGGACTTGCAGTATAGGCCCCAGGGTGCCCTCTGGCCCTCCACCTAGGGGCATCTGACACCAGCAAGCTACCCAGGGGTCCACCTCTCTCCATGGACTTGCAGTATAGGCCCCAGTGTGCCCTCTGGCCCTCCACCTAGGGGCCTCTGACCCCAGCAAGCTACCCAGAGGTCCACATCTCTCCCTGGACTTGCAGTAGAGGCCCCAGGGTACCCCATGGCTCTCCACCTAGGGGCCTCTTAACCCAGCAAGCTAAACAGGGGTCCAGCTCTCTCCCTGGACTTGCAATAGAGGCCCCAGGGTGCCCCCTTGCCCTCCACCCAGGGGCTACTGACCCCAGAAAGCTACCCAGGGGTCCACCTCTCTCCCTAGACTTGCAGACTAGGCCCCAGGGTGACCCTTGGCCCTCCACCTAGGGGCCTCTGACCCCAGCAAGCTGCCCAGGGGCCTGCCTATCTCCCTGAACTTGCAGTAGTGTCCCCAGGGTGCCCCATGGCCCTCCACGTAGGGCCCTCTGACCCCAGCAAGCTACCCAGGGGTACAACTCTCTCCCTGGACTTGCAGTAGAGGCCCCAGGGTACCCCGTGGCAATCCACCTAGGGGCCTCTGACCCCAGCAAGCTACCCAGGGGTCCACATCTCTCCCTGGACTTGCAGTAGAGGCCCCTGGGTACCCTGTGGCCCTCCACCTAGGGGCCTCTGAACCCAGCAAGCTACCCAGGGGTCCAGCTCTCTCCCTGGAATTGCAATATAGGCCCCAGGGTGCCCCCTTGCCCTCCACCCAGGGGCTACTGACCCCAGCAAGCTACCCAGGGCTCCACCTCTCTCCCTGGACTTGTAGTAGAGGCCCTAGGCTGCCCTCTGGCCCTCCACTTAGGGGCCTCTGACCCCAGCAAGCTACCCAGGGCTCCACCTCTCTCCCTGGACTTGCAGTAGAGGCCGCAGGGTGCCCATTGGCCCTCCACCCAGGGGGTCTCTGACGCCAGCAAGCTACCGAGGGGTCCACCTCTCTCCCTGGACTTGCAATAGAGGCCCCAGGGTGCCCCGTGACCCTCCACCTAGGGGCCTCTCACCTCAGCAAGCTACCCAGGGGTCCACATCTCTCCGTGGACTTGCAGTAGACGCCGCTGGGTGCCCCCTGGCCCTCCACCTAGGGGCCTCTGACCCCAGCAAGCTACCCAGGGGTCCACCTCTCTCCCTAGACTTGCAGAAAAGGCCCCAGGGTGACCCTTGACCCTCCACCTAGGGACCTCTGACCCCAGCAAGCTATGCAGGGGACTACCTATCTCCCTGGACTTGCAGTAGAGTCCCCAGGGTGCCCCATGGCCCTCCACCTTGGGCCCTCTGAACCCAGCAAGCTACCCAGGGCTCCAACTCTCTCCCTGGACTTATAGTAGAGGCCCTACGTTGTCCCCTGGCCCTCCCCTTAGGGGCTACTGACCCCAGCAAGCTTCCCAGTGATTCACCTCTCTCCCTGGACTTGCAGTAGAGGCCCCAGGGTGCCCCCTTGCCCTCCACCTAGGGGCCTCCGAACCCAGCAAACTACCCAGGGGTCCAGCTCTCTCCCTGGACTTGCAATGGAGGCCCCAGGGAGCCCTCTTGCCCTCCACCCAAGGGCTACTGACCCCAGCAAGCTACCCAGGGCTCCACCTCTCTCCCTGGACTTGTAGTAGAGGCCCTAGGCTGCCCTCTGGCCCTCCACCTAGGGGCCTCTGACCCCAGCAAGCTACCGAGGGGTCCATCTCTCTTCCTGGACTTGCAATAGAGGCCCCAGGGTGCCCCCTGACCCTCCACCTAGGGGCCTCTGACCCCAGCAAGCTACCCAGGGGTCCACATCTCTCCCTGGACTTGCAGTAGACGCCCCTGGGTGCCCCCTGGCCCTCCACCTAGGGGCCTCTGATCCCAGCAAGCTACCCAGGGCTCCACCTCTCTCCCTGGACTTATAGTAGAGGCCCCAGGGTGCCCTCTGGCCCTCCACCTAGGGGCCTCTGACCCCAGCGAACTACCCAGGGGTCCACCTCTCTTCCTGGACTTGCAGTAGAGTCCCCAGGGTGCCCCAAGGCCCTCCACCTAGGGCCCTCTGACCCCAGCAAGCTACCCAGGGCTCCAACTCTCTCCCTGGACTTGCAGTATAGGCCCCAGGGTGCCCCCTGGTCCTCCACCTAGGGGCCTCTGACCCTAGCAAACTAACCAGGGGTCCACCTCTCTCCCTGGACTTGCAGTAGAGGCCCCAGGGTGCCCCATGGCCCTCCCCCTAGGGGCCTCTGACACCAGCAAGATTCCCAGTGGTCCACCTCTCTCCCTAGACTTGCAGTAGAGGCCCCAGGGTGACCCTTGGCCCTCCACCTAGGGGTCTCTGACCCCAGCAAGCTACCCAGGGCTCCAACTCTCTCCCTGGACTTGCAGTATAGGCCTCAGGGTGCCCCCTTGTCCTCCACCTAGGGGCCCCTGACCCAAGCAAGCTGCCCAGGGGTCCACCTCTCTCCCTGGAAGTGCAATAGAGGCCCCAGGGTGCCCCAAGGCCCTCCACCTAGGGCCCTCTGACCCCAGCAAGCTACCCAGGGCTCCAACTCTCTCCCTGGACTTGCAGTATAGGCCCCAGGGTGCCCCCTGGTCCTCCACCTAGGGGCCTCTGACCCTAGCAAACTACCCAGGGGTCCACCTCTCTCCCTGGACTTGGGGTAGAGGCCCCAGGGTGCCCCATGGCCCTCCCCCTAGGGGCTACTGACCCCAGCAAGCTACCCAGGGCTCCACCTCTCTGCCTGGACTTGTAGTAGAGGCCCTAGGCTGCCCTCTGGCCCTCCACCTAGGGGCCTCTGACCCCAGCAAGCTACCGAGGGGTCCATCTCTCTTCCTGGACTTGCAATAGAGGCCCCAGGGTGCCCCCTGACCCTCCACCTAGGGGCCTCTGACCCCAGCAAGCTACCCAGGGGTCCACATCTCTACCTGGACTTGCAGTAGACGCCCCTGGGTGCCCCCTGGCCCTCCACCTAGGGGCCTCTGATCCCAGCAAGCTACCCAGGGCTCCACCTCTCTCCCTGGACTTATAGTAGAGGCCCCAGGGTGCCCCCTGGCCCTCCACCTAGGGGCCTCTGACCCCAGCGAACTACCCAGGGGTCCACCTCTCTTCCTGGACTTGCAGTAGAGTCCCCAGGGTGCCCCAAGGCCCTCCACCTAGGGCCCTCTGACCCCAGCAAGCTACCCAGGGCTCCAACTCTCTCCCTGGACTTGCAGTATAGGCCCCAGGGTGGCCCCTGGTCCTCCACCTAGGGGCCTCTGACCCTAGCAAACTACCCAGGGGTCCACCTCTCTCCCTGGACTTGCAGTAGAGGCCCCAGGGTGCCCCATGGCCCTCCCCCTAGGGGCCTCTGACACCAGCAAGATTCCCAGTGGTCCACCTCTCTCCCTAGACTTGCAGTAGAGGCCCCAGGGTGACCCTTGGCCCTCCACCTAGGGGTCTCTGACCCCAGCAAGCTACCCAGGGCTCCAACTCTCTCCCTGGACTTGCAGTATAGGCCTCAGGGTGCCCCCTTGTCCTCCACCTAGGGGCCCCTGACCCAAGCAAGCTGCCCAGGGGTCCACCTCTCTCCCTGGAAGTGCAATAGAGGCCCCAGGGTGCCCCTTGGTCCTCCACCTAGGGGCCACTGACCCTAGCAAACTACCCAGGGGTCCACCTCTCTCCCTGGACTTGAAGTAGAGGCCCCAGGGTGCCCCTTGGCCCTCCACCTAGGGGCCTCTGTCCCCAGAAAGCTACCCAGGGGTCCACCTCTCTCCCTAGACTTGCAGACTAGGCCCCAGGGTGACCCTTGGCCCTCCACCTAGGGGTTTCTGAACCCAGCAAGCTGCCCAGGTGCCTGCCTATATCCCTGGACTTGCAGTAGAGTCCCCAGGGTGCCCCATGGCCCTCCACCTAGGGCCCTCTGACCCCAGCAAGCTACCCAGGGGTCCACATCTCTCCCTGGACTTGCAGTATAGGCCACAGGGTGCCCCCTTGCCCTCCACCTAGGGGCCTCTGACCCCAGCAAGCTACCCAGGGCTCCACTTCTCTCCCTCGACTTGCAGTAGAGGCCCCAGGGTGGCCCCTTGCCCTCCACCTAGGGGCCTCCGAACGCAGCAAACTACCCAGGGGTCCAGCTCTCTCCCTGGACTTGCAATAGAGGCCCCAGGGTGCCCTCTTGCCCTCCACCCAAGGGCTACTGACCCCAGCAAGCTACCCAGGGCTCCACCTCTCTCCCTGGACTTGTAGTAGAGGCCCTAGGCTGCCCTCTGGCCCTCCACCTAGGGGCCTCTGACCCCAGCAAGCTACCCAGGGCTCCACCTCTCTCCCTGGACTTGCAGTAGAGGCCCCAGGGTGCCAATTGGCCCTCCACCTAGGGGTCTCTGACCCCAGCAAGCTACTGAGGGGTCCACCTCTCTCCTTGGACTTGCAATAGAGGCCCCAGGGTGCCCCGTGACCCTCCACCTAGGGGCCTCTGACCCCAGCAAGCTACCCAGGGGTCCACCTCTCTCCCTGGACTTGCAGTATAGGCCCCAGGGTGCCCTCTGGCCCTCCAACTAGGGGCCTCTGACCCCAGCAAGCTACCCAGGGGTCCACCTCTCTCCTTGGACTTGCAGTATAGGCCCCAGGGTGCCCCCTGACCCTCCACCTAGGGGCCTCTGACCCCAGCAAGCTACCCTGGAGTCCACCTCTCTTCCTGGACTTGCAGTAGAGGCCCCAGGGTGCCCCTTGGCCCTCCATCTAGGGGCCTCTGACCCCAGCAAGCTACCGAGGGGTCCACCTCTCTCCCTGGACATGCAGTAGAGGCCCCAGGGTGCCCCGTGGCCCTCCACCTAGGGGCTTCTGACCCCAGCAAGCTACCCAGGGGTCCAGCTCACTCCCTGGACATGCAGTGGAGGCCCCTGGGTGTCCCCTGGCCCTCCACCTAGGGGCCTCTGACCCTAGCAAGCTACCCGGGGGTCCAGCTCACTCCCTGGACTTGCAATAGAGGCCCCAGTGTGCCCCCTTGCCCTCCACCCAGGGGCTACTGACCCCAGCAAGCTACTCAGGGCTCCAACTCTCTCCCTGGACTTGTAGTAGAGGCCCTAGGCTGCCCTCTGGCCCTCCACCTAGGGACCTCTGACCCTAGCAAGCTACCCAGGGCTCCACCTCTCTCCCTGGACTTGCAGTAGAGGCCCCAGGGTGCCCATTTGCCCTCCACCTAGGGGCCTCTGACCCCAGCAAGTTACCGAGGGGTCCACCTCTCTCCCTGGACTTGCATTAGAGGCCCCAGGGTGCCCCGTAAACCTCCACCTAGGGGCCTCTGACCCCAGCAAGCTACCCAGGGGTCCACATCTCTCCCTTGTCTTGCAGAAGACGCCGCTGAGTGCCCCCTGGCCCTCCACCTAGGGGCCTCTGACCCCAGCAAGCTACCCAGGGGTCCACCTCTCTCCCTGGACTTTTAGTAGAGGCCCCAGGGTGCCCCTGGCCCTCCACCTAGGGGCCTCTGACCCCAGCAAACTACCCAGGGGTCCACATCTCTTCCTGGACTTGCAGTAGAAGCCCTACGGTGCCCCAAGGCCCTCCCCCTAGGGGCCTCTGACACCAGCAAGCTTCCCAGTGGTCCACCTCTCTCCCTAGACTTTCAGTAGAGGCCCCAGGGTGACCCTTGGCCCTCCACCTAGGGGCCTCTGACCCCAGCAAGCTACCCAGGGGCCTACCTATCTCCCTGGACTTGCAATTGAAACCCCAGGGTGCCCCATGACCCTCCACCCAGGGCCCTCTGACCCCAGCAAGCTACCCTGGGCTCCAACTCTCTCCCTGGACTTGCAGTATAGGCCACAGGGTGCCCCCTTGCCCTCCACCCAGGGACTACTGACCCCAGCAAGCTACCCAGGGCTCCACCTCTCTCCCTGGACTTGCAGTAGAGGCCCCAGGGTACCCCGTGGCCCTCCACCTAGGGGCCTCTGAGTCCAGCAAGCTACCCAGGGGTCCACCTCTCTCCCTGGACTTGCAGTAGAGGCCCGAGGGTACCCCGTGGCCCTCCACCTAGGGGCCTCTGAACCCAGCAAGCTACCCAGGGGTCCAGCTCTCTCCCTGGACTTGCAGTATAGGCCCCATGGTGCCCCCTTGTCCTCCACCTAGAGGCCCCTGACCCAAGCAAGCTGCCCAGGGGTCCACCTCTCTCCCTGGACTTGTAGTAGAGGCCCTAGGCTGCCCTCTGGCCCTCCACCTAGGGGCCTCTGACCCCAGCAAGCTACCGAGAGGTCCACCTGTCTCCCTGGACTTGCAATAGAGGCCCCAGGGTGCCCCCTGACCCTCCACCTAAGGGCCTCTGACCCCAGCAAGCTACCCAGGGGTCCACATCTCTACCTGGACTTGCAGTAGACGCCCCTGGGTGCCCCCTGGCCCTCCACCTAGGGGCCTCTGATCCCAGCAAGCTACCCAGGGCTCCACCTCTCTCCCTGGACTTATAGTAGAGGCCCCAGGGTGCCCCCTGGCCCTCCACCTAGGGGCCTCAGACCCCAGCAAACTACCCAGGGGTCCACCTCTCTTCCTGGACTTGCAGTAGAGTCCCCAGGGTGACCCTTGGCCCTCCACCTAGGGGTCTCTGACCCCAGCAAGCTACCCAGGGTCCTACCTAACTCCCTGGACTTGCAGTAGAGTCCCCAGGGTGCCCCATGGCCCTCCACCTAGGGGCCTCTGACCCCAGCAAGCTACCCAGGGCTCCAACTCTCTCCCTGGACTTGCAGTATAGGCCTCAGGGTGCCCCCTTGTCCTCCACCTAGGGGCCCCTGACCCAAGCAAGCTGCCCAGGGGTCCACCTCTCTCCCTGGACTTGCAATAGAGGCCCCAGGGTGCCCCTTGGCCCTCCACCTAGGGGCCTCTGACCCCAGAAAGCTACCCAGGGGTCCACCTCTCTCCCTGGACTTGCAGTAGAGTCCCCAGGGTGCCCCATGGCCCTCCACCTAGGGGCCTCTGACACCAGCAAGCTACCCAGGGCTCCACTTCTCTCCCTGGACTTGCAGTAGAGGCCCCAGGGTGCCCCCTTGCCCTCCACCCAGGGGCTACTGACCCCAGCAAGCTACCTAGGGCTCCACCTCTCTCCCTGGACTTGCAGTAGAGGCCCCAGGGTACCCCGTGGCTCTCCACCTAGGGGCCTCTGAGTCCAGCAAGCTACCCAGGGGTCCACATCTCTCCCTGGACTTGCAGTAGAGGCCCCAGGGTGACCCTTGGCCCTCCACCTAGGGACCTCTGACCCCAGCAAGCTACCCAGGGGCCTACCTATCTCCCTGGACTTGCAGTAGAGTCCCCAGGGTGCCCCATGGCCCTCCACCTTGGGCCCTCTGACCCCAGCAAGCTACCCAGGGCTCCAACTCTCTCCCTGGACTTGCAGTATAGGCCCCAGGGTGCCCCCTGGTCCTCCACCTAGGAGCCCCTGACCCCAGCAAGCTACCCAGGGCTCCACCTCTCTCCCTGGACTTGCAGTAGAGGCCCCAGGGTACCCCGTGGCCCTCCACCTAGGGGCCTCTGACCCCAGCAAGCTACCCAGGGGTCCAGCTTTCTCCCTGGAGTTGCAATAGAGGCCCCAGGGTGCCCCCTGGCCCTCCACCTAGGGGCCTCTTAGTCCAGCAAGCTACCCAGGGGTCCACCTCTCTCCCTGGACTTGCAATAGAGGCCCCAGGGTGCCCCTTGGCCCTCCACCTAGGGGCCTCTGACCCCAGAAAGCTACCCAGGGGTCCACCTCTCTCCCTGGACTTGCAGTAGAGTCCCCAGGGTGCCCCATGGCCCTCCACCTAGGGCCCTCTGACCCCAGCAAGCTACCCAGGGGTCCACATATTTCCCTGGACTTGCAGTATAGGCCTGGGGTGCCCCCTTGCCCTCCAACTAGGGGCCTCTGACACCAGCAAGCTACCCAGGGCTCCACTTCTCTCCCTGGACTTGCAGTAGAGGCCCCAGGGTTCCCCCTTGCCCTCCACCCAGGGGCTACTGACCCCAGCAAGCTACCTAGGGCTCCACCTCTCTCCCTGGACTTGCAGTAGAGGCCCCAGGGTACCCCTTGGCCCTCCACCTAGGGACCTCTGACCCCAGCAAGCTACCCAGGGGCCTACCTATCTCCCTGGACTTGCAGTATAGTCCCCAGGGTGCCCCATGGCCCTCAACCTTGGGCCCTCTGACCCCAGCAAGCTACCCAGGGCTCCAACTCTCTCCCTGGACTTGCAGTATAGGCCCCAGGGTGCCCCCTGGTCCTCCACCTAGGAGCCCCTGACCCAAGCAAGCTGCCCAGGCGTCCACCTCTCTCCCTGGACTTGCAATAGAGGCCCCAGGGTGCCCCTTGGCCCTCCACCTAGGGGCCTCTGACCCCAGAAAGCTACCCAGGGGTCCACCTCTCTCCCTAGACTTGCAGACTAGGCCCCAGGGTGACCCTTGGCCCTCCACCTAGGGGCCTCTGACCCCAGCAAGCTACCCAGGGCTCCACCTCTCTCCCTGGACTTGTAGTAGAGGCCCTAGGCTGCCCTCTGGCCCTCCACCTAGGGGCCTCTGACCCCAGCAAGCTACCCAGGGCTCCACCTCTCTCCCTGGACTTGCAGTCGAGGCCCCAGGTTGACCCTTGCCCTTCACCTAGGGCCCTTTGACCCCAGCAAGCTACCCAGGGGTCCACCTCTCTCCCTGGACTTGCATTATAGGCCACAGGGTGCCCAATTGCCCTCCACCTAGGGGCCTCTGACCCCAGCAAGCTACCCAGGGCTCCACCTCTCTCCCTGGACTTGCAGTAGAGACCCCAGGGTGCCCCCTTGCCCTCCACCCAGGGGCTACTGGCCCCAGCAAGCTACCCAGGGCTCCACCTCTCTCCCTGGACTTGCAGTAGAGGCCCCAGGGTACCCCGTGGCCCTCCACCTAGGGCCCTTTGACCCCAGCAAGCTACCCAGGGGTCCACCTCTCTCCCTGGACTTGCAGTATAGGCCACAGGGTGCCCCCTTGCCCTCCACCTAGGGGCCTCTGACCCCAGCAAGCTACCCAGGGCTCCACCTCTCTCCCTGGACTTGCAGTAGAGACCCCAGGGTGCCCCCTTGCCCTCCACCCAGGGGCTACTGGCCCCAGCAAGCTACCCAGGGCTCCACCTCTCTCCCTGGACATGCAGTAGAGGCCCCAGGGTACCCCGTGGCCCTCCACCTAGGGGCCTCTGACCCCAGCAAGCTACCCAGGGGTCCAGCTTTCTCCCTGGACTTGCAATAGAGGCCCCAGGGTGCCCCATGACCCTCCACCCAGGGCCCTCTGACCCCAGCAAGCTACCCTGGGCTCCAACTCTCTCCCTGGACTTGCAGTATAGGCCCCAGGGTGCCCCCTGGTCCTCCACCTAGGGGCCCCTGACCCAAGCAAGCTGCCCAGGGGTCCACCTCTCTCCCTGGACTTGCAATAGAGGCCCCTGGGTGCCCCCTGGCCCTCCCCCTAGAGGCCTCTGACACCAGCAAGCTTCCCAGTGGTCCACATCTCTCCCTAGACTTGCAGTAGAGGCCCCATGGTGACCCTTGGCCCTCCACCTAGGGGCCTCTGACCCCAGCAAGTCACCCAGGGGCCTACCTATCTCCCTGGACTTGCAGTAGAGTTCCCAGGGTGCCCAATGGCCCTCCAACTAGGGCCCTCTGACCCTAGCAAGCTACCCAGGGCTCCAACTCTCTCCCTGGACTTGCAGTATAGGCCCCAGGGTGCCCCTGGTCCTCCACCTAGCTGCCCCTGACCCAAGCAAGCTGCCCAGGGGTCCACCTCTCTCCCTAGACTTGCAGTAGAGGCCCCAGGGTGACCCTTGGCCCTCCACCTAGGGGTCTCTGACCCCAGCAAGCTACCCAGGGCTCCAACTCTCTCCCTGGACTTGCAGTATAGGCCTCAGGGTGCCCCCTTGTCCTCCACCTAGGGGCCCCTGACCCAAGCAAGCTGCCCAGGGGTCCACCTCTCTCCCTGGAAGTGCAATAGAGGCCCCAGGGTGCCCCAAGGCCCTCCACCTAGGGCCCTCTGACCCCAGCAAGCTACCCAGGGCTCCAACTCTCTCCCTGGACTTGCAGTATAGGCCCCAGGGTGCCCCCTGGTCCTCCACCTAGGGGCCTCTGACCCTAGCAAACTACCCAGGGGTCCACCTCTCTCCCTGGACTTGCAGTAGAGGCCCCAGGGTGCCCCATGGCCCTCCCCCTAGGGGCTACTGACCCCAGCAAGCTACCCAGGGCTCCACCTCTCTCCCTGGACTTGTAGTAGAGGCCCTAGGCTGCCCTCTGGCCCTCCACCTAGGGGCCTCTGACCCAAGCAAGCTACCGTGGGGTCCATCTCTCTTCCTGGACTTGCAGACTAGGCCCCAGGGTGACCCTTGGCCCTCCACCTAGGGGCCTCTGACCCCAGCAAGCTGCCCAGGGGCCTGCCTATCTCCCTGAACTTGCAGAAGAGTCCCCAGGGTGCCCCATGGCCTTCCACGTAGGGCCCTCTGACCCCAGCAAGCTACCCAGGGGTCCACCTCTCTCCCTGGACTTGCAGTATAGGCCACAGGGTGCCCCCTTGCCCTCCACCTAGGGGCCTCTGACCCCAGCAAGCTACCCAGGGCTCCACTTCTCTCCCTGGACTTGCAGTAGAGGCCGAAGGGTGCCCCCTTGGTCCTCCACCTAGGGGCCTCTGACCCTAGCAAACTACCCAGGGGTCCACCTCTCTCCCTGGACTTGAAGTAGAGGCCCCAGGGTGCCCCTTGGCCCTCCACCTAGGGGCCTCTGTCCCCAGAAAGCTACCCAGGGGTCCACCTCTCTCCCTAGACTTGCAGACTAGGCCCCAGGGTGACCCTTGGCCCTCCACCTAGGGGTTTCTGAACCCAGCAAGCTGCCCAGGTGCCTGCCTATATCCCTGGACTTGCAGTAGAGTCCCCAGGGTGCCCCATGGCCCTCCACCTAGGGCCCTCTGACCCCAGCAAGCTACCCAGGGGTCCACTTCTCTCCCTCGACTTGCAGTAGAGGCCCCAGGGTGCCCCCTTGCCCTCCACCTAGGGGCCTCCGAACGCAGCAAACTACCCAGGGGACCAGCTCTCTCCCTGGACTTGCAATAGAGGCCCCAGGGTGCCCTCTTGCCCTCCACCCAAGGGCTACTGACCCCAGCAAGCTACCCAGGGCTCCACCTCTCTCCCTGGACTTGTAGTATAGGCCCTAGGCTGCCCTCTGGCCCTCCACCTAGGGGCCTCTGACCCCAGCAAGCTACCCAGGGCTCCACCTCTCTCCCTGGACTTGCAGTAGAGGCCCCAGGGTGCCCATTGGCCCTCCACCTAGGGGTCTCTGACCCCAGCAAGCTACCGAGGGGTCCACCTCTCTCCCTGGACTTGCAATAGAGGCCCCAGGGTGCCCCGTGACCCTCCACCTAGGGGCCTCTGACCCCAGCAAGCTACCCAGGGGTCCACCTTTCTCCCTGGACTTGCAGTATAGGCCCCAGGGTGCCCTCTGGCCCTCCAACTAGGGGCCTCTGACCCCAGCAAGCTACCCAGGGGTCCACCTCTCTCCTTGGACTTGCAGTATAGGCCCCAGGGTGCCCCCTGACCCTCCACCTAGGGGCCTCTGACCCCAGCAAGCTACCCTGGAGTCCACCTCTCTTCCTGGACTTGCAGTAGAGGCCCCAGGGTGCCCCTTGGCCCTCCATCTAGGGGCCTCTGACCCCAGCAAGCTACCGAGGGGTCCACCTCTCTCCCTGGACATGCAGTAGAGGCCCCAGGGTGCCCCGTGGCCCTCCACCTAGGGGCTTCTGACCCCAGCAAGCTACCCAGGGGTCCACATCTCTCTTTGGACTTGCAGTGGAGGCCCCTGGGTGTCCCCTGGCCCTCCACCTAGGGGCCTCTGACCCCAGCAAGCTACCCAGAGGTCCACATCTCTCCCTGGACTTGCAGTAGAGGCCCCAGGGTACCCCGTGGCCCTCCACCTAGGGGCCTCTGAACCCAGCAAGCTACCCAGGGGTCCAGCTCTCTCCCTGGACTTGCAAAAGAGGCGCCAGGGTGCCCCCTTGCCCTCCACCCAGGGGCTACTGACCCCCGCAAGCTACCCAGGGCTCCACCTCTCTCCCTGGACTTGTAGTAGAGGCCCTAGGCTGCCCTCTGGCTCTCCACCTTGGGGCCTCTGACCCCAGAAAGCTACCCAGGGGTCCACCTCTCTCCCTAGACTTGCAGACTAGGCCCCAGGGTGCCCCCTTGGCCCTCCACCTAGGGGCTTCTGACCCCAGCAAGCTGCCCAGGGGCCTGCCTATCTCCCTGGACTTGCAGTAGAGTCCCCAGAGTGCCCCATGGCGCTCCACCTTGGGCCCTCTGACCCCAGCAAGCTACCCAGGGCTCCAACTCTCTCCCTGGACTTGCAGTATAGGCCCCAGGGTGCCCCCTGGTCCTTCACCTAGGGGCCCCTGACCCAAGCAAGCTGCCCAGAGGTCCTCCTCTCTCCCTGGACTTGCAATAGAGGCCCCAGGGTGCCCCCTTGCCCTCCCCCTAGGGGCCTCTGACACCAGCAAGCTTCCTAGGGCTCCAACTCTCTCCCTGGACTTGCAGTATAGGCCCCAGGGTGCCCCCTGGTCCTCCACCTAGGGGCCCCTGACCCAAGCAAGCTGCCCAGGGGTCCACCTCTCTCCCTGGACTTGCAATAGAGGCCCCAGGGTGCCCCTTGGCCCTCCACCTAGGGGCCTCTGACCCCAGCAAGCTACCCAGGGGTCCACCTCTCTCCCTAGACTTGCAGACTAGGCCCCAGGGTGACCCTTGGCCCTCCACCTAGGGGCCTCTGACCCCAGCAAGCTACCCAGGGGCCTACCTATCTCCCTGATCTTGCAGTAGAGTCCCCATGGTGCCCCATGGCCCTCCACCTAGGGCCCTCTGACCCCAGCAAGCTACCCAGGGCTCCAACTCTCTCCCTGGACTAGCAGTAGAGGCCGAAGGGTGCCCCCTTGCCCTCCACGCAGGGACTACTGACCCCAGCAAGCTACCCAGGGCTCCACCTCTCTCCCTGGACTTGCAGTAGAGGCCCCAGGGTACCCCGTGGCCCTCCACCTAGGGGCCTCTGAGTCCAGCAAGCTACCCAGGGGTCCACCTCTCTCCCTGGACTTGCAGTAGAGGCGCGAGGGTACCCCGTGGCCCTCCACCTAGGGGCCTCTGAACCCAGCAAGCTACCCAGGGGTCCAGCTCTCTCCCTGGACTTGCAGTATAGACCCCAGGGTGCCCCCTGGTCCTCCACCTAGGGGCCCCTGACCCAAGAAAGCTGCCCAGGGGTCCACCTCTCTCCCTGGACTTGTAGTAGAGGCCCTAGGCTGCCCTCTGGCCCTCCACCTAGGGGCCTCTGACCCCAGCAAGCTACCGAGAGGTCCACCTGTCTCCCTGGACTTGCAATAGAGGCCCCAGGGTGCCCCCTGACCCTCCACCTAGGGGCCTCTGACCCCAGCAAGCTACCCAGGGGTCCACATCTCTACCTGGACTTGCAGTAGACGCCCCTGGGTGCCCCCTGGCCCTCCACATAGGGGCCTCTGATCCCAGCAAGCTACCCAGGGCTCCACCTCTCTCCCTGGACTTATAGTAGAGGCCCCAGGGTGCCCCCTGGCCCTCCACCTAGGGGCCTCAGACCCCAGCAAACTACCCAGGGGTCCACCTCTCTTCCTGGACTTGCAGTAGAGTCCCCAGGGTGACCCTTGGCCCTACACCTAGGGGTCTCTGACCCCAGCAAGCTACCCAGGGTCCTACTTAACTCCCTGGACTTGCAGTAGAGTCCCCAGGGTGCCCCATGGCCCTCCACCTAGGGGCCTCTGACCCCAGCAAGCTACCCAGGGCTCCAACTCTCTCCCTGGACTTGCAGTATAGGCCTCAGGGTGCCCCCTTGTCCTCCACCTAGGGGCCCCTGACCCAAGCAAGCTGCCCAGGGGTCCACCTCTCTCCCTGGACTTGCAATAGAGGCCCCAGGGTGCCCCTTGGCCCTCCACCTAGGGGCCTCTGACCCCAGAAAGCTACCCAGGGGTCCACCTCTCTCCCTGGACTTGCAGTAGAGTCCCCAGGGTGCCCCATGGCCCTCCACCTAGGGCCCTCTGACCCCAGCAAGCTACCCAGGGGTCCACATCTCTCCCTGGACTTGCAGTATAGGCCTGGGGTGCCCCCTTGCCCTCCACCTAGGGGCCTCTGACACCAGCAAGCTACCCAGGGCTCCACTTCTCTCCCTGGACTTGCAGTAGAGGCCCCAGGGTGCCCCCTTGCCCTCCACCCAGGGGCTACTGACCCCAGCAAGCTACCTAGGGCTCCACCTCTCTCCCTGGACTTGCAGTAGAGGCCCCAGGGTACCCCGTGGCTCTCCACCTAGGGGCCTCTGAGTCCAGCAAGCTACCCAGGGGTCCACATCTCTCCCTGGACTTGCAGTAGAGGCCCCAGGGTGACCCTTGGCCCTCCACCTAGGGACCTCTGACCCCAGCAAGCTACCCAGGGGCCTACCTATCTCCCTGGACTTGCAGTAGAGTCCCCAGGGTGCCCCATGGCCCTCCACCTTGGGCCCTCTGACCCCAGCAAGCTACCCAGGGCTCCAACTCTCTCCCTGGACTTGCAGTATAGGCCCCAGGGTGCCCCCTGGTCCTCCACCTAGGAGCCCCTGACCCAAGCAAGCTGCCCAGGGGTCCACCTCTCTCCCTGGACTTGCAATAGAGGCCCCAGGGTCCCCCTTGGCCCTCCACCTAGGGGCCTCTGACCCCAGAAAGCTACCCAGGGGTCCACCTCTCTCCCTAGACTTGCAGACTAGGCCCCAGGGTGACCCTTGGCCCTCCACCTAGGGGCCTCTGACCCCAGCAAGCTACCCAGGGGTCCACCTCTCTCCCTGGACTTGCAGTAGAGTCCCCAGGGTGCCCCATGGCCCTCCACCTAGGGCCCTCTGACCCCAGCAAGCTACCCAGGGGTCCACATATTTCCCTGGACTTGCAGTATAGGCCTGGGGTGCCCCCTTGCCCTCCACCTAGGGGCCTCTGACACCAGCAAGCTACCCAGGGCTCCACTTCTCTCCCTGGACTTGCAGTAGAGGCCCCAGGGTGCCCCTTTGCCCTCCACCCAGGGGCTACTGACCCCAGCAAGCTACCTAGGGCTCCACCTCTCTCCCTGGACTTGCAGTAGAGGCCCCAGGGTACCCCGTGGCTCTCCACCTAGGGGCCTCTGAGTCCAGCAAGCTACCCAGGGGTCCACCTCTCTCCCTGGACTTGCAGTAGAGGCCCCAGGGTGACCCTTGGCCCTCCACCTAGGGACCTCTGACCCCAGCAAGCTACCCAGGGGCCTACCTATCTCCCTGGACTTGCAGTAGAGTCCCCAGGGTGCCCCATGGCCCTCAACCTTGGGCCCTCTGACCCCAGCAAGCTACCCAGGGCTCCAACTCTCTCCCTGGACTTGCAGTATAGGCCCCAGGGTGCCCCCTGGTCCTCCACCTAGGGGCCCCTGACCCAAGCATGCTGCCCAGGGGTCCACCTCTCTCCCTGGACTTGCAATAGAGGCCCCAGGGTGCCCCTTGGCCCTCCACCTAGGGGCCTCTGACCCCAGAAAGCTACCCAGGGGTCCACCTCTCTCCCTAGACTTGCAGACTAGGCCCCAGGGTGACCCTTGGCCCTCCACCTAGGGGCCTCTGACCCCAGCAAGCTACCCAGGGCTCCACCTCTCTCCCTGGACTTGTAGTAGAGGCCCTAGGCTGCCCTCTGGCCCTCCACCTAGGGGCCTCTGACCCCAGCAAGCTACCCAGGGCTCCACCTCTCTCCCTGGACTTGCAGTCGAGGCCCCAGGTTGACCCTTGGCCCTTCACCTAGGGCCCTTTGACCCCAGCAAGCTACCCAGGGGTCCACCTCTCTCCCTGGACTTGCAGAATAGGCCACAGGGTGCCCCCTTGCCCTCCACCTAGGGGCCTCTGACCCCAGCAAGCTACCCAGGGCTCCACCTCTCTCCCTGGACTTGCAGTAGAGACCCCAGGGTGCCCCCTTGCCCTCCACCCAGGGGCTACTGGCCCCAGCAAGCTACCCAGGGCTCCACCTCTCTCAATGGACTTGCTGTAGAGGCCCCAGGGTACCCCGTGGCCCTCCACCTAGGGCCCTTTGACCCCAGCAAGCTACCCAGGGGTCCACCTCTTTCCCTGGACTTGCAGTATAGGCCACAGGGTGCCCCCTTGCCCTCCACCTAGGGGCCTCTGACCCCAGCAAGCTACCCAGGGCTCCACCTCTCTCCCTGGACTTGCAGTAGAGAACCCAGGGTGCCCCCTTGCCCTCCACCCAGGGGCTACTGGCCCCAGCAAGCTACCCAGGGCTCCACTTCTCTCCCTGGACTTGCAGTAGAGGCCCCAGGGTACCCCGTGGCCCTCCACCTAGGGGCCTCTGACCCCAGCAAGCTACCCAGGGGTCCAGCTTTCTCCCTGGAGTTGCAATAGAGGCCCCAGGGTGCCCCCTGGCCCTCCACCTAGGGGCCTCTGAGTCCAGCAAGCTACCCAGGGGTCCACATCTCTCCCTGGACTTGCAGTAGAGGCCCCAGGGTACCACGTGGCCCTCCACCTAGGGGCCTCTGACCCCAGCAAGCTACCCAGGGGTCCAACTCTCTCCCTGGACTAGCAGTATAGGCCCCAGGGTGCCCTCTGGTCCTCCACCTAGCGGCCCCTGACCCAAGCAAGCTGCCCAGAGTTCCACCTCTCTCCCTGGACTTGCAATAGAGGCCCCAGAGTGCCCCCTGGCCCTCCACCTAGGGGCCTCTGACCCCAGCAAGCTACCCAGGGGTCCACCTCTCTCCCTGGACTTATAGTAGAGTTTCCAGGGTGCCCCCTGGCCCTCCACCTAGGGGCCTCTGAGTCCAGCAAGCTACCCAGGGGTCCACCTCTCTCCCTGGACTTGCAGTATAGGACCCAGGGTGCCCCCTGGCCCTCCAACTAGGGGCATCTAACACCAGCAAGCTACCCAGGGGTCCACCTCTCTCCCTGGACTTGCAGTATAGGCCCCAGGGTGCCCTCTGGCCCTCCACCTAGGGGCATCTGACACCAGCAAGCTACCCAGGGGTCCACCTCTCTCCCTGGACTTGCAGTATAGGCCCCAGTGTGCCCTCTGGCCCTCCACCTAGGGGCCTCTGACCCCAGCAAGCTACCCAGAGGTCCACATCTCTCCCTGGACTTGCAGTAGAGGCCCCAGGGTACCCCATGGCTCTCCACCTAGGGGCCTCTTAACCCAGCAAGCTAAACAGGGGTCCAGCTCTCTCCCTGGACTTGCAATAGAGGCCCCAGGGTGCCCCCTTGCCCTCCACCCAGGGGCTACTGACCCCAGAAAGCTACCCAGGGGTCCACCTCTCTCCCTAGACTTGTGAACTAGGCCCCAGGGTGACCCTTGGCCCTCCACCTAGGGGCCTCTGACCCCAGCAAGCTGCCCAGGGGCCTGCCTATCTCCCTGAACTTGCAGTAGTGTCCCCAGGGTGCCCCATGGCCCTCCACGTAGGGCCCTCTGACCCCAGCAAGCTACCCAGGGGTACAACTCTCTCCCTGGACTTGCAGTAGAGGCCCCAGGGTACCCCGTGGCCCTCCACCTAGGGGCCTCTGACCCCAGCAAGCAACCCAGGGGTCCACATCTCTCCCTGGACTTGCAGTAGAGGCCCCTGGGTACCCTGTGGCCCTCCACCTAGGGGCCTCTGAACCCAGCAAGCTACCCAGGGGTCCAGCTCTCTCCCTGGAATTGCAATATAGGCCCCAGGGTGCCCCCTTGCCCTCCACCCAGGGGCTACTGACCCTAGCAAGCTACCCAGGGCTCCACCTCTCTCCCTGGACTTGTAGTAGAGGCCCTAGGCTGCCCTCTGGCCCTCCACTTAGGGGCCTCTGACCCCAGCAAGCTACCCAGGGCTCCACCTCTCTCCCTGGACTTGCAGTAGAGGCCGCAGGGTGCCCATTGGCCCTCCACTCAGGGGGTCTCTGACCCCAGCAAGCTACCGAGGGGTCCACCTCTGTCCCTGGACTTGCAATAGAGGCCCCAGGGTGCCCCGTGACCCTCCACCTAGGGGCCTCTCACCTCAGCAAGCTACCCAGGGGTCCACATCTCTCCGTGGACTTGCAGTAGACGCTGCTGGGTGCCCCCTGGCCCTCCACCTAGGGGCCTCTGACCCCAGCAAGCTACCCAGGGGTCCACCTCTCTCCCTAGACTTGCAGAAAAGGCCCCAGGGTGACCCTTGACCCTCCACCTAGGGACCTCAGACCCCATCAAGCTACGCAGGGGACTACCTATCTCCCTGGACTTGCAGTAGAGTCCCCAGGGTGCCCCATGGCCCTCCACCTTGGGCCCCCTGACCCCAGCAAGCTACCCAGGGCTCCAACTCTCTCCCTGGACTTATAGTAGAGGCCCTACGTTGTCCCCTGGCCCTCCCCTTAGGGGATACTGACCCCAGCAAGCTTCCCAGTGATTCACCTCTCTCCCTGGACTTGCAGTAGAGGCCCCAGGGTGCCCCCTTGCCCTCCACCTAGGGGCCTCCGAACCCAGCAAACTACCCAGGGGTCCAGCTCTCTCCCTGGACTTGCAATAGAGGCCCCAGAGAGCCCTCTTGCCCTCCACCCAAGGGCTACTGACCCCAGCAAGCTACCCAGGGCTCCACCTCTCTCCCTGGACTTGTAGTAGAGGCCCTAGGCTGCCCTCTGGCCCTCCACCTAGGGGCCTCTGACCCCAGCAAGCTACCGAGGGGTCCATCTCTCTTCCTGGACTTGCAATAGAGGCCCCAGGGTGCCCCCTGACCCTCCATCTAGGGGCCTCTGACCCCAGCAAGCTACCCAGGGGTCCACATCTCTACCTGGACTTGCAGTAGACGCCCCTGGGTGCCCCCTGGCCCTCCACCTAGGGGCCTCTGATCCCAGCAAGCTACCCAGGGCTCCACCTCTCTCCCTGGACTTATAGTAGAGGCCCCAGGGTGCCCCCTGGCCCTCCACCTAGGGGCCTCTGACCCCAGCGAACTACCCAGGGGTCCACCTCTCTTCCTGGACTTGCAGTAGAGTCGCCAGGGTGCCCCATGGCCCTCCACCTAGGGCCCTCTGACTCCAGCAAGCTACCCAGGGCTCCAACTCTCTCCCTGGACTTGCAGTATAGGCCCCAGGGTGCCCCCTGGTCCTCCACCTAGGGGCCTCTGACCCTAGCAAACTACCCAGGGGTCCACCTCTCTCCCTGGACTTGCAGTAGAGGCCCCAGGGTGCCCCATGGCCCTCCCCCTAGGGGCCTCTGACACCAGCAAGATTCCCAGTGCTCCACCTCTCTCCCTAGACTTGCAGTAGAGGCCCCAGGGTGACCCTTGGCCCTCCACCTAGGGGTCTCTGACCCCAGCAAGCTACCCAGGGCTCCAACTCTCTCCCTGGACTTGCGGTATAGGCCTCAGGGTGCCCCCTTGTCCTCCACCTAGGGGCCCCTGACCCAAGCAAGCTGCCCAGGGGTCCACCTCTCTCCCTGGAAGTGCAATAGAGGCCCCAGGGTGCCCCTTGGTCCTCCACCTAGGGGCCTCTGACCCTAGCAAACTACCCAGGGGTCCACCTCTCTCCCTAGACTTGAAGTAGAGGCCCCAGGGTGCCCCTTGGCCCTCCACCTAGGGGCCTCTGTCCCCAGAAAGCTACCCAGGGGTCCACCTCTCTCCCTAGACTTGCAGACTAGGCCCCAGGGTGACCCTTGGCCCTCCACCTAGGGGTTTCTGAACCCAGCAAGCTGCCCAGGTGCCTGCCTATATCCTTGGACTTGCAGTAGAGTCCCCAGGGTGCCCCATGGCCCTCCACCTAGGGCCCTCTGACCCCAGCAAGCTACCCAGGGGTCCACATCTCTCCCTGGACTTGCAGTATAGGCCACAGGGTGCCCCCTTGCCCTCCACCTAGGGGCCACTGACCCCAGCAAGCTACCCAGGGCTCCACTTCTCTCCCTCGACTTGCAGTAGAGGCCCCAGGGTGCCCCCTTGCCCTCCACCTAGGGGCCTCCGAACGCAGCAAACTACCCAGGGGACCAGCTCTCTCCCTGGACTTGCAATAGAGGCCCCAGGGTGCCCTCTTGCCCTCCACCCAAGGGCTACTGACCCCAGCAAGCTACCCAGGGCTCCACCTCTCTCCCTGGACTTGTAGTAGAGGCCCTAGGCTGCCCTCTGGCCCTCCACCTAGGGGTCTCTGACCCCAGCAAGCTACCGAGGGTTCCACCTCTCTCCTTGGACTTGCAATAGAGGCCCCAGGGTGCCCCGTGACCCTCCACCTAGGGGCCTCTGACCCCAGCAAGCTACCCAGGGGTCCACCTCTCTCCCTGGACTTGCAGTATAGGCCCCAGGGTGCCCTCTGGCCCTCCAACTAGGGGCCTCTGACCCCTGCAAGCTACCCAGGGGTCCACCTCTCTCCTTGGACTTGCAGTATAAGCCCCAGGGTGCCCCCTGACCCTCCACCTAGGGGCCTCTGACCCCAGCAAGCTACCCTGGAGTCCACCTCTCTTCCTGGACTTGCAGTAGAGGCCCCAGGGTGCCCCTTGGCCCTCCATCTAGGGGCCTCTGACCCCAGCAAGCTACCGAGGGGTCCACCTCTCTCCCTGGACATGCAGTAGAGGCCCCAGGGTGCCCCGTGGCCCTCCACCTAGGGGCTTCTGACCCCAGCAAGCTACCCAGGGGTCCACATCTCTCTTTGGACTTGCAGTGGAGGCCCCTGGGTGTCCCCTGGCCCTCCACCTAGGGGCCTCTGACCCTAGCAAGCTACCCGGGGGTCCAGCTCACTCCCTGGACTTGCAATAGAGGCCCCAGTGTGCCCCCTTGCCCTCCACCCAGGGGCTACTGACCCCAGCAAGCTACTCAGGGCTCCAACTCTCTCCCTGGACTTGTAGTAGAGGCCCTAGGCTGCCCTCTGGCCCTCCACCTAGGGGCCTCTGACCCCAGCAAGCTACCCAAGGCTTCACCTCTCTCCCTGGACTTGCAGAAGAGGCCCCAGGGTGCCCTTTGGCCCTCCACCTAGGGGCCTCTGACCCCAGCAAGCTACCAAGGGGTCCACCTCTCTCCCTGGACTTGCAGTAGAGGCCCCAGGGTGCCTCTTGGCCCTCCACCTAGGGGCCTCTGACCCCAGCAAGCTACCCAGAGGTCCACATCTCTCCCTGGACTTGCAGTAGAGGCCCCAGGGTACCCCATGGCCCTCCACCTAGGGGCCTCTGAACCCAGCAAGCTACCCAGGGGTCCAGCTCTCTCCCTGGACTTGCAATAGAGGCGCCAGGGTGCCCCCTTGCCCTCCACCCAGGGGCTACTGACCCCAGCAAGCTACCCAGGGCTCCACCTCTCTCCCTGGACTTGTAGTAGAGGCCCTAGGCTGCCCTCTGGCCCTCCACCTAGGGGCCTCTGACCCCAGAAAGCTACCCAGGGGTCCACCTCTCTCCCTAGACTTGCAGATTAGGCCCCAGGGTGCCCCTTGGCCCTCCACCTAGGGGCTTCTGACCCTAGCAAGCTGCCCAGGGGCCTGCCTATCTCCCTGGACTTGCAGTAGAGTCCCCAGAGTGCCCCATGGCGCTCCACCTTGGGCCCTCTGACCCCAGCAAGCTACCCAGGGCTCCAACTCTCTCCCTGGACTTGCAGTATAGGCCCCAGGGTGCCCCCTGGTCCTTCACCTAGGGGCCCCTGACCCAAGCAAGCTGCCCAGAGGTCCACCTCTCTCCCTGGACTTGCAATAGAGGCCCCAGGGTGCCCCCTGGCCCTCCCCCTAGGGGCCTCTGACACCAGCAAGCTTCCTAGGGCTCCAACTCTCTCCCTGGACTTGCAGTATAGGCCCCAGGGTGCCCCCTGGTCCTCCACCTAGGGGCCCCTGACCCAAGCAAGCTGCCCAGGGGTCCACCTCTCTCCCTGGACTTGCAGTAGAGTCCCCATGGTGCCCCATGGCCCTCCACCTAGGGCCCTCTGACCCCGGCAAGCTACCCAGGGCTCCAACTCTCTCCCTGGACTAGCAGTATAGGCCCCAGGGTGCCCCCTGGTCCTCCACCTAGGGGCCTCTGACACCAGCAAGATTCCCAGTGGTCCACCTCTCTCCCTAGACTTGCAGTAGAGGCCCCAGGGTGACCCTTGGCCCTCCACCTAGGGGTCTCTGACCCCAGCAAGCTACCCAGGGCTCCAACTCTCTCCCTGGACTTGCAGTATAGGCCTCAGGGTGCCCCCTTGTCCTCCACCTAGCGGCCCCTGACCCAAGCAAGCTGCCCAGGGGTCCACCTCTCTCCCTGGAAGTGCAATAGAGGCCCCAGGGTGCCCCTTGGTCCTCCACCTAGGGGCCTCTGACCCTAGCAAACTACCCAGGGGTCCACCTCTCTCCCTAGACTTGAAGTAGAGGCCCCAGGGTGCCCCTTGGCCCTCCACCTAGGGGCCTCTGTCCCCAGAAAGCTACCCAGGGGTCCACCTCTCTCCCTAGACTTGCAGACTAGGCCCCAGGGTGACCCTTGGCCCTCCACCTAGGGGTTTCTGAACCCAGCAAGCTGCCCAGGTGCCTGCCTATATCCTTGGACTTGCAGTAGAGTCCCCAGGGTGCCCCATGGCCCTCCACCTAGGGCCCTCTGACCCCAGCAAGCTACCCAGGGGTCCACATCTCTCCCTGGACTTGCAGTATAGGCCACAGGGTGCCCCCTTGCCCTCCACCTAGGGGCCTCTGACCCCAGCAAGCTACCCAGGGCTCCACTTCTCTCCCTCGACTTGCAGTAGAGGCCCCAGGGAGCCCCCTTGCCCTCCACCTAGGGGCCTCCGAACGCAGCAAACTACCCAGGGGATCAGCTCTCTCCCTGGACTTGCAATAGAGGCCCCAGGGTGCCCTCTTGCACTCCACCCAAGGGCTACTGACCCCAGCAAGCTACCCAGGGCTCCACCTCTCTCCCTGGACTTGTAGTAGAGGCCCTAGGCTGCCCACTGGCCCTCCACCTAGGGGCCTCTGACCCCAGCAAGCTACCCAGGGCTCCACCTCTCTCCCTGGACTTGCAGTAGAGGCCCCAGGGTGCCCATTGGCCCTCCACCTAGGGGTCTCTGACCCCAGCAAGCTACCGAGGGGTCCACCTCTCTCCTTGGACTTGCAATAGAGGCCCCAGGGTGCCCCGTGACCCTCCACCTAGGGGCCTCTGACCCCAGCAAGCTACCCAGGGGTCCACCTCTCTCCCTGGACTTGCAGTATAGGCCCCAGGGTGCCCTCTGGCCCTCCAACTAGGGGCCTCTGACCCCTGCAAGCTACCCAGGGGTCCACCTCTCTCCTTGGACTTGCAGTATAGGCCCCAGGGTGCCCCCTGACCCTCCACCTAGGGGCCTCTGACCCCAGCAAGCTACCCTGGAGTCCACCTCTCTTCCTGGACTTGCAGTAGAGGCCCCAGGGTGCCCCTTGGCCCTCCATCTAGGGGCCTCTGACCCCAGCAAGCTACCGAGGGGTCCACCTCTCTCCCTGGACATGCAGTAGAGGCCCCAGGGTGCCCCCTGGCCCTCCACCTAGGGGCCTCTGACCCTAGCAAGCTACCCGGGGGTCCAGCTCACTCCCTGGACTTGCAATAGAGGCCCCAGTGTGCCCCCTTGCCCTCCACCCAGGGGCTACTGACCCCAGCAAGCTACTCAGGGCTCCAACTCTCTCCCTGGACTTGTAGTAGAGGCCCTAGGCTGCCCTCTGGCCCTCCACCTAGGGGCCTCTGACCCCAGCAAGCTACCCAAGGCTTCACCTCTCTCCCTGGACTTGCAGAAGAGGCCCCAGGGAGCCCTTTGGCCCTCCACCTAGGGGCCTCTGACCCCAGCAAGCTACCAAGGGGTCCACCTCTCTCCCTGGACTTGCAGTAGAGGCCCCAGGGTGCCTCTTGGCCCTCCACCTAGGGGCCTCTGACCCCAGCAAGCTACCCAGAGGTCCACATCTCTCCCTGGACTTGCAGTAGAGGCCCCAGGGTACCCCATGGCCCTCCACCTAGGGGCCTCTGAACCCAGCAAGCTACCCAGGGGTCCAGCTCTCTCCCTGGACTTGCAATAGAGGCGCCAGGGTGCCCCCTTGCCCTCCACCCAGGGGCTACTGACCCCAGCAAGCTACCCAGGGCTCCACCTCTCTCCCTGGACTTGTAGTAGAGGCCCTAGGCTGCCCTCTGGCCCTCCACCTAGGGGCCTCTGACCCCAGAAAGCTACCCAGGGGTCCACCTCTCTCCCTAGACTTGCAGACTAGGCCCCAGGGTGCCCCTTGGCCCTCCACCTAGGGGCTTCTGACCCCAGCAAGCTGCCCAGGGGCCTGCCTATCTCCCTGGACTTGCAGTAGAGTCCCCAGAGTGCCCCCTGACCCTCCACCTAGGGGCCTCTGACCCCAGCAAGCTACCCTGGAGTCCACCTCTCTTCCTGGACTTGCAGTAGAGGCCCCAGAGTGCCCCTTGGCCCTCCATCTAGGGGCCTCTGACCCCAGCAAGCTACCGAGGGGTCCACCTCTCTCCCTGGACATGCAGTAGAGGCCCCAGGGTGCCCCGTGGCCCTCCACCTAGGGGCTTCTGACCCCAGCAAGCTACCCAGGGGTCCACATCTCTCTTTGGACTTGCAGTGGAGGCCCCTGGGTGTCCCCTGGCCCTCCACCTAGGGGCCTCTGACCCTAGCAAGCTACCCAGTTGTCCAGCTCACTCCCTGGACTTGCAATAGAGGCCCCAGTGTGCCCCCTTGCCCTCCACCCAGGGGCTACTGACCCCAGCAAGCTACTCAGGGCTCCAACTCTCTCCCTGGACTTGTAGTAGAGGCCCTAGGCTGCCCTCTGGCCCTCCACCTAGGGGCCTCTGACCCCAGCAAGCTACCAAGGGGTCCACCTCTCTCCCTGGACTTGCAGTAGAGGCCCCAGGGTGCCTCTTGGCCCTCCACCTAGGGGCCTCTGACCCCAGCAAGCTACCCAGAGGTCCACATCTCTCCCTGGACTTGCAGTAGAGGCCCCAGGGTACCCCATGGCCCTCCACCTAGGGGCCTCTGAACCCAGCAAGCTACCCAGGGGTCCAGCTCTCTCCCCTGACTTGCAATAGAGGCGCCAGGGTGCCCCCTTGCCCTCCACCCAGGGGCTACTGACCCCAGCAAGCTACCCAGGGCTCCACCTCTCTCCCTGGACTTGTAGTAGAGGCCCTAGGCTGCCCTCTGGCCCTCCACCTAGGGGCCTCTGACCCCAGAAAGCTACCCAGGGGTCCACCTCTCTCCCTAGACTTGCAGATTAGGCCCCAGGGTGCCCCTTGGCCCTCCACCTAGGGGCTTCTGACCCCAGCAAGCTGCCCAGGGGCCTGCCTATCTCCCTGGACTTGCAGTAGAGTCCCCAGAGTGCCCCATGGCGCTCCACCTTGGGCCCTCTGACCCCAGCAAGCTACCCAGGGCTCCAACTCTCTCCCTGGACTTGCAGTATAGGCCCCAGGGTGCCCCCTGGTCCTTCACCTAGGGGCCCCTGACCCAAGCAAGCTGCCCAGAGGTCCACCTCTCTCCCTGGACTTGCAATAGAGGCCCCAGGGTGCCCCCTGGCCCTCCCCCTAGGGGCCTCTGACACCAGCAAGCTTCCTAGGGCTCCAACTCTCTCCCTGGACTTGCAGTATAGGCCCCAGGGTGCCCCCTGGTCCTCCACCTAGGGGCCCCTGACCCAAGCAAGCTGCCCAGGGGTCCACCTCTCTCCCTGGACTTGCAATAGAGGCCCCAGGGTGCCCCTTGGCCCTCCACCTAGGGGCCTCTGACCCCAGCAAGCTACCCAGGGGTCCACCTCTCTCCCTAGACTTGCAGACTAGGCCCCAGGGTGACCCTTGGCCCTCCACCTAGGGGCCTCTGACCCCAGCAAGCTACCCAGGGGCCTACCTATCTCCCTGATCTTGCAGTAGAGTCCCCATGGTGCCCCATGGCCCTCCACCTAGGGCCCTCTGACCCCAGCAAGCTACCCAGGGCTCCAACTCTCTCCCTGGACTAGCAGTATAGGCCCCAGGGCGCCCCCTGGTCCTTCACCTAGGGGCCCCTGACCCAAGCAAGCTGCCCAGATGTCCACCTCTCTCCCTGGACTTGCAATAGAGGCCCCAGGGTGCCCCCTGGCCCTCCCCCTAGGGGCTTCTGACCCCAGCAAGCTACCCAGGGGTCCACCTCTCTCCCTGGACTTTTAGTAGAGGCCCCGGGGTGCCCCCTGGCCCTCCACCTAGGGGCCTCTGACCCCAGCAAACTACCCAGGGGTCCACCTCTCTTCCTTGACTTGCAGTAGAGGCCCTACGGTGCCCCCTGGCCCTCCCCCTAGGGGCCTCTGACACCAGCAAGCTTCCCAGTGGTCCACCTCTCTCTCTGGACTTGCAATAGAGGCCCCAGGGTGCCCCCTGGCCCTCCCCCTAGGGGCCTCTGACACCAGCAAGCTTCCCAGTGGTCCACCTCACTCCCTGGACTTGCAGTAGAGGCCCCAGGGTGACCCTTGGCCCTCCACCTAGGGACCTCTGACCCCAGCAAGCTACCCAGGGGCCTACCTATCTCCCTGGACTTGCAGTAGAGTCCCCAGGGTGCCCCATGGCCCTCCACCTTGGGCCCTCTGACCCCAGCAAGCTACCCAGGGCTCCAACTCTCTCCCTGGACTTGCAGTATAGGCCCCAGGGTGCCCCCTGGTCCTCCACCTAGGAGCCCCTGACCCAAGCAAGCTGCCCAGGGGTCCACCTCTCTCCCTGGACTTGCAGTAGAGGCCCAAGGGTGCCCCTTGGCCCTCCACCTAGGGGCCTCTGACCCCAGAAAGCTACCCAGGGGTCCACCTCTCTCCCTAGACTTGCAGACTAGGCCCCAGGGTGACCCTTGGCCCTCCACCTAGGGGCCTCTGACCCCAGTAAGCTACCCAGGGCTCCACCTCTCTCTCTGGACTTGCAGTAGAGACCCCAGGGTGCCCCCTTGCCCTCCACCCAGGGGCTACTGGCCCCAGCAAGCTACCCAGGGCTCCACCTCTCTTCCTGGACTTGCAGTAGAGGCCCCAGGGTACCCCGTGGCCCTCCACCTAGGGGCCTCTGACCCCAGCAAGCTACCCAGGGGTCCAGCTTTCTCCCTGGACTTGCAATAGAGGCCCCAGGGTGCCCCCTGGCCCTCCACCTAGGGGCCTCTGAGTCCAGCAAGCTACCCAGGGGTCCACATCTCTCCCTGGACTTGCAGTAGAGGCCCCAGGGTACCACGTGGCCCTCCACCTAGGGGCCTCTGAACCCAGCAAGCTACCCAGGGGTCCAACTCTCTCCCTGGACTAGCAGTATAGGCCACAGGGTGCCCCCTGGTCCTCCACCTAGGGGCCCCTGACCCAAGCAAGCTGCCCAGAGGTCCACCTCTCTCCCTGGACTTGCAATAGAGGCCCCAGGGTGCCCCCTGGCCCTCCACCTAGGGGCCTCTGACCCCAGCAAGCTACCCAGGGGTCCACCTCTCTCCCTGGACTTATAGTAGAGTTTCCAGGGTGCCCCCTGGCCCTCCACCTAGGGGCGTCTGAGTCCAGCAAGCTACCCAGGGGTCCACATCTCTCTTTGGACTTGCAGTGGAGGCCCCTGGGTGTCCCCTGGCCCTCCACCTAGGGGCCTCTGACCCTAGCAAGCTACCCGGGGGTCCAGCTCACTCCCTGGACTTGCAATAGAGGCCCCAGGGTGCCCCCTTGCAATCCACCCAGGGGCTACTGACCCCAGCAAGCTACTCAGGGCTCCAACTCTCTCCCTGGACTTGTAGTAGAGGCACTAGGCTGCCCTCTGGCCCTCCACCTAGGGGCCTCTGACCCCAGCAAGCTACCCAAGGCTTCATCTCTCTCCCTGGACTTGCAGAAGAGGCCCCAGGGTGCCCTTTGGCCCTCCACCTAGGGGCCTCTGACCCCAGCAAGCTACCGAGGGGTCCACCTCTCTCCCTGGACTTGCAGTAGAGGCCCCAGGGTGCCTCTTTGCCCTCCACCTAGGGGCCTCTGACCCCAGCAAGCTACCCAGAGGTCCACATCTCTCCCTGGACTTGCAGTAGAGGCCCCAGAGTACCCCATGGCCCTCCACCTAGGGGCCTCTGAACCCAGCAAGCTACCCAGGGGTCCAGCTCTCTCCCTGGACTTGCAATAGAGGCGCCAGGGTGCCCGCTTGCCCTCCACCCAGGGGCTACTGACCCCAGCAAGCTACCCAGGGCTCCACCTCTCTCCCTGGACTTGTAGTAGAGGCCCTAGGCTGCCCTCTGGCCCTCCACCTAGGGGCCTCTGACCCCAGAAAGCTACCCAGGGGTCCACCTACTCCCTAGACTTGCAGACTAGGCCCCAGGGTGCCCCTTGGCCCTCCACCTAGGGGCTTCTGACCCCAGCAAGCTGCCCAGGGGCCTGCCTATCTCCCTGGACTTGCAGTAGAGTCCCCAGGGTGCCGCATGGCCCTCCACCTTGGGCCCTCTGACCCCAGCAAGCTACCCAGGGCTCCAACTCTCTCCCTGGACTTGCAATAGAGGCCCCAGGGTGCCCCCTGGCCCTCCCCCTAGGGGCCTCTGACACCAGCAAGCTTCCTAGTGCTCCAACTCTCTCCCTGGACTTGCAGTATAGGCCCCAGGGTGCCCCCTGGTCCTCCACCTAGGGGCCCCTGACCCAAGCAAGCTGCCCAGGGGTCCACCTCTCTCCCTGGACTTGCAATAGAGGCCCCAGGGTGCCCCTTGGCCCTCCACCTAGGGGCCTCTGACCCCAGCAAGCTACCCAGGGGTCCACCTCTCTCCCTAGACTTGCAGACTAGGCCCCAGGGTGACCCTTGGCCCTCCACCTAGGGGCCTCTGACCCCAGCAAGCTACCCAGGGGCCTACCTATCTCCCTGATCTTGCAGTAGAGTCCCCATGGTGCCCCATGGCCCTCCACCTAGGGCCCTCTGACCCCAGCAAGCTACCCAGGGCTCCAACTCTCTCCCTGGACTAGCAGTATAGGCCCCAGGGCGCCCCCTGGTCCTTCACCTAGGGGCCCCTGACCCAAGCAAGCTGCCCAGATGTCCACCTCTCTCCCTGGACTTGCAATAGAGGCCCCAGGGTGCCCCCTGGCCCTCCCCCTAGGGGCCTCTGACCCCAGCAAGCTACCCAGGGGTCCACCTCTCTCCCTGGACTTTTAGTAGAGGCCCCGGGGTGCCCCCTGGCCCTCCACCTAGGGGCCTCTGACCCCAGCAAACTACCCAGGGGTCCACCTCTCTTCCTTGACTTGCAGTAGAGGCCCTACGGTGCCCCCTGGCCCTCCCCCTAGGGGCCTCTGACACCAGCAAGCTTCCCAGTGGTCCACCTCTCTCTCTGGACTTGCAATAGAGGCCCCAGGGTGCCCCCTGGCCCTCCCCCTAGGGGCCTCTGACACCAGCAAGCTTCCCAGTGGTCCACCTCACTCCCTGGACTTGCAGTAGAGGCCCCAGGGTGACCCTTGGCCCTCCACCTAGGGACCTCTGACCCCAGCAAGCTACCCAGGGGCCTACCTATCTCCCTGGACTTGCAGTAGAGTCCCCAGGGTGCCCCATGGCCCTCCACCTTGGGCCCTCTGACCCCAGCAAGCTACCCAGGGCTCCAACTCTCTCCCTGGACTTGCAGTATAGGCCCCAGGGTGCCCCCTGGTCCTCCACCTAGGAGCCCCTGACCCAAGCAAGCTGCCCAGGGGTCCACCTCTCTCCCTGGACTTGCAATAGAGGCCCCAGGGTGCCCCTTGGCCCTCCACCTAGGGGCCTCTGACCCCAGAAAGCTACCCAGGGGTCCACCTCTCTCCCTAGACTTGCAGACTAGGCCCCAGGGTGACCCTTGGCCCTCCACCTAGGGGCCTCTGACCCCAGCAAGCTACCCAGGGCTCCACCTCTCTCCCTGGACTTGTAGTAGAGGCCCTAGGCTGCCCTCCGGCCCTCCACCTAGGGGCCTCTGACCCCAGCAAGCTACCCAGGGCTCCACCTCTCTCCCTGGACTTGCAGTAGAGGCCCCAGGGTACCCCGTGGCCCTCCACCTAGGGCCCTTTGACCCCAGCAAGCTACACAGGGGTCCACCTCTCTCCCTGGACTTGCAGTATAGGCCACAGGGTGCCCCCTTGCCCTCCACCTAGGGGCCTCTGACCCCAGCAAGCTACCCAGGGCTCCACCTCTCTCTCTGGACTTGCAGTAGAGACCCCAGGGTGCCCCCTTGCCCTCCACCCAGGGGCTACTGGCCCCAGCAAGCTACCCAGGGCTCCACCTCTCTTCCTGGACTTGCAGTAGAGGCCCCAGGGTACCCCGTGGCCCTCCACCTAGGGGCCTCTGACCCCAGCAAGCTACCCAGGGGTCCAGCTTTCTCCCTGGACTTGCAATAGAGGCCCCAGGGTGCCCCCTGGCCCTCCACCTAGGGGCCTCTGAGTCCAGCAAGCTACCCAGGGGTCCACATCTCTCCCTGGACTTGCAGTAGAGGCCCCAGGGTACCACGTGGCCCTCCACCTAGGGGCCTCTGAACCCAGCAAGCTACCCAGGGGTCCAACTCTCTCCCTGGACTAGCAGTATAGGCCACAGGGTGCCCCCTGGTCCTCCACCTAGGGGCCCCTGACCCAAGCAAGCTGCCCAGAGGTCCACCTCTCTCCCTGGACTTGCAATAGAGGCCCCAGGGTGCCCCCTGGCCCTCCACCTAGGGGCCTCTGACCCCAGCAAGCTACCGAGGGGTCCACCTCTCTCCCTGGACATGCAGTAGAGGCCCAAGGGTGCCCCGTGGCCCTCCACCTAGGGGCTTCTGACCCCAGCAAGCTACCCAGGGGTCCACATCTCTCTTTGGACTTGCAGTGGAGGCCCCTGGGTGTCCCCTGGCCCTCCACCTAGGGGCCTCTGACCCTAGCAAGCTACCCGGGGGTCCAGCTCACTCCCTGGACTTGCAATAGAGGCCCCAGGGTGCCCCCTTGCAATCCACCCAGGGGCTACTGACCCCAGCAAGCTACTCAGGGCTCCAACTCTCTCCCTGGACTTGTAGTAGAGGCCCTAGGCTGCCCTCTGGCCCTCCACCTAGGGGCCTCTGACCCCAGCAAGCTACCCAAGGCTTCACCTCTCTCCCTGGACTTGCAGAAGAGGCCCCAGGGTGCCCTTTGGCCCTCCACCTAGGGGCCTCTGACCCCAGCAAGCTACCGAGGGGTCCACCTCTCTCCCTGGACTTGCAGTAGAGGCCCCAGGGTGCCTCTTTGCCCTCCACCTAGGGGCCTCTGACCCCAGCAAGCTACCCAGAGGTCCACATCTCTCCCTGGACTTGCAGTAGAGGCCCCAGGGTACCCCAAGGCCCTCCACCTAGGGGCCTCTGAACCCAGCAAGCTACCCAGGGGTCCAGCTCTCTCCCTGGACTTGCAATAGAGGCGCCAGGGTGCCCGCTTGCCCTCCACCCAGGGGCTACTGACCCCAGCAAGCTACCCAGGGCTCCACCTCTCTCCCTGGACTTGTAGTAGAGGCCCTAGGCTGCCCTCTGGCCCTCCACCTAGGGGCCTCTGACCCCAGAAAGCTACCCAGGGGTCCACCTACTCCCTAGACTTGCAGACTAGGCCCCAGGGTGCCCCTTGGCCCTCCACCTAGGGGCTTCTGACCCCAGCAAGCTACCCAGGGGTCCACATCTCTCTTTGGACTTGCAGTATAGGCCTGGGGTGCCCCCTTGCCCTCCAACTAGGGGCCTCTGACACCAGCAAGCTACCCAGGGCTCCACTTCTCTCCCTGGACTTGCAGTAGAGGCCCCAGGGTTCCCCCTTGCCCTCCACCCAGGGGCTACTGACCCCAGCAAGCTACCTAGGGCTCCACCTCTCTCCCTGGACTTGCATTAGAGGCCCCAGGGTACCCCTTGGCCCTCCACCTAGGGACCTCTGACCCCAGCAAGCTACCCAGGGGCCTACCTATCTCCCTGGACTTGCAGTAGAGTCCCCAGGGTGCCCCATGGCCCTCAACCTTGGGCCCTCTGACCCCAGCAAGCTACCCAGGGCTCCAACTCTCTCCCTGGACTTGCAGTATAGGCCCCAGGGTGCCCCCTGGTCCTCCACCTAGGAGCCCCTGACCCAAGCAAGCTGCCCAGGGGTCCACCTCTCTCCCTGGACTTGCAATAGAGGCCCCAGGGTGCCCCTTGGCCCTCCACCTAGGGGCCTCTGACCCCAGAAAGCTACCCAGGGGTCCACCTCTCTCCCTAGACTTGCAGACTAGGCCCCAGGGTGACCCTTGGCCCTCCACCTAGGGGCCTCTGACCCCAGCAAGCTACCCAGGGCTCCACCTCTCTCCCTGGACTTGTAGTAGAGGCCCTAGGCTGCCCTCTGGCCCTCCACCTAGGGGCCTCTGACCCCAGCAAGCTACCCAGGGCTCCACCTCTCTCCCTGGACTTGCAGTCGAGGCCCCAGGTTGACCCTTGCCCTTCACCTAGGGCCCTTTGACCCCAGCAAGCTACCCAGGGGTCCACCTCTCTCCCTGGACTTGCATTATAGGCCACAGGGTGCCCCCTTGCCCTCCACCTAGGGGCCTCTGACCCCAGCAAGCTACCCAGGGCTCCACCTCTCTCCCTGGACTTGCAGTAGAGACCCCAGGGTGCCCCCTTGCCCTCCACCCAGGGGCTACTGGCCCCAGCAAGCTACCCAGGGCTCCACCTCTCTCCCTGGACTTGCAGTAGAGGCCCCAGGGTACCCCGTGGCCCTCCACCTAGGGCCCTTTGACCCCAGCAAGCTACCCAGGGGTCCACCTCTCTCCCTGGACTTGCAGTATAGGCCACAGGGTGCCCCCTTGCCCTCCACCTAGGGGCCTCTGACCCCAGCAAGCTACCCAGGGCTCCACCTCTCTCCCTGGACTTGCAGTAGAGACCCCAGGGTGCCCCCTTGCCCTCCACCCAGGGGCTACTGGCCCCAGCAAGCTACCCAGGGCTCCACCTCTCTCCCTGGACATGCAGTAGAGGCCCCAGGGTACCCCGTGGCCCTCCACTTAGGGGCCTCTGACCCCAGCAAGCTACCCAGGGGTCCAGCTTTCTCCCTGGACTTGCAATAGAGGCCCCAGGGTGCCCCATGACCCTCCACCCAGGGCCCTCTGACCCCAGCAAGCTACCCTGGGCTCCAACTCTCTCCCTGGACTTGCAGTATAGGCCCCAGGGTGCCCCCTGGTCCTCCACCTAGGGGCCCCTGACCCAAGCAAGCTGCCCAGGGGTCCACCTCTCTCCCTGGACTTGCAATAGAGGCCCCTGGGTGCCCCCTGGCCCTCCCCCTAGAGGCCTCTGACACCAGCAAGCTTCCCAGTGGTCCACATCTCTCCCTAGACTTGCAGTAGAGGCCCCATGGTGACCCTTGGCCCTCCACCTAGGGGCCTCTGACCCCAGCAAGTCACCCAGGGGCCTACCTATCTCCCTGGACTTGCAGTAGAGTTCCCAGGGTGCCCAATGGCCCTCCAACTAGGGCCCTCTGACCCTAGCAAGCTACCCAGGGCTCCAACTCTCTCCCTGGACTTGCAGTATAGGCCCCAGGGTGCCCCTGGTCCTCCACCTAGGGGCCCCTGACCCAAGCAAGCTGCCCAGGGGTCCACCTCTCTCCCTAGACTTGCAGTAGAGGCCCCAGGGTGACCCTTGGCCCTCCACCTAGGGGTCTCTGACCCCAGCAAGCTACCCAGGGCTCCAACTCTCTCCCTGGACTTGCAGTATAGGCCTCAGGGTGCCCCCTTGTCCTCCACCTAGGGGCCCCTGACCCAAGCAAGCTGCCCAGGGGTCCACCTCTCTCCCTGGAAGTGCAATAGAGGCCCCAGGGTGCCCCAAGGCCCTCCACCTAGGGCCCTCTGACCCCAGCAAGCTACCCAGGGCTCCAACTCTCTCCCTGGACTTGCAGTATAGGCCCCAGGGTGCCCCCTGGTCCTCCACCTAGGGGCCTCTGACCCTAGCAAACTACCCAGGGGTCCACCTCTCTCCCTGGACTTGCAGTAGAGGCCCCAGGGTGCCCCATGGCCCTCCCCCTAGGGGCTACTGACCCCAGCAAGCTACCCAGGGCTCCACCTCTCTCCCTGGACTTGTAGTAGAGGCCCTAGGCTGCCCTCTGGCCCTCCACCTAGGGGCCTCTGACCCAAGCAAGCTACCGAGGGGTCCATCTCTCTTCCTGGACTTGCAGACTAGGCCCCAGGGTGACCCTTGGCCCTCCACCTAGGGGCCTCTGACCCCAGCAAGCTGCCCAGGGGCCTGCCTATCTCCCTGAACTTGCAGAAGAGTCCCCAGGGTGCCCCATGGCCTTCCACGTAGGGCCCTCTGACCCCAGCAAGCTACCCAGGGGTCCACCTCTCTCCCTGGACTTGCAGTATAGGCCACAGGGTGCCCCCTTGCCCTCCACCTAGGGGCCTCTGACCCCAGCAAGCTACCCAGGGCTCCACTTCTCTCCCTGGACTTGCAGTAGAGGCCGAAGGGTGCCCCCTTGGTCCTCCACCTAGGGGCCTCTGACCCTAGCAAACTACCCAGGGGTCCACCTCTCTCCCTGGACTTGAAGTAGAGGCCCCAGGGTGCCCCTTGGCCCTCCACCTAGGGGCCTCTGTCCCCAGAAAGCTACCCAGGGGTCCACCTCTCTCCCTAGACTTGCAGACTAGGCCCCAGGGTGACCCTTGGCCCTCCACCTAGGGGTTTCTGAACCCAGCAAGCTGCCCAGGTGCCTGCCTATATCCCTGGACTTGCAGTAGAGTCCCCAGGGTGCCCCATGGCCCTCCACCTAGGGCCCTCTGACCCCAGCAAGCTACCCAGGGGTCCACTTCTCTCCCTCGACTTGCAGTAGAGGCCCCAGGGTGCCCCCTTGCCCTCCACCTAGGGGCCTCCGAACGCAGCAAACTACCCAGGGGACCAGCTCTCTCCCTGGACTTGCAATAGAGGCCCCAGGGTGCCCTCTTGCCCTCCACCCAAGGGCTACTGACCCCAGCAAGCTACCCAGGGCTCCACCTCTCTCCCTGGACTTGTAGTATAGGCCCTAGGCTGCCCTCTGGCCCTCCACCTAGGGGCCTCTGACCCCAGCAAGCTACCCAGGGCTCCACCTCTCTCCCTGGACTTGCAGTAGAGGCCCCAGGGTGCCCATTGGCCCTCCACCTAGGGGTCTCTGACCCCAGCAAGCTACCGAGGGGTCCACCTCTCTCCCTGGACTTGCAATAGAGGCCCCAGGGTGCCCCGTGACCCTCCACCTAGGGGCCTCTGACCCCAGCAAGCTACCCAGGGGTCCACCTTTCTCCCTGGACTTGCAGTATAGGCCCCAGGGTGCCCTCTGGCCCTCCAACTAGGGGCCTCTGACCCCAGCAAGCTACCCAGGGGTCCACCTCTCTCCTTGGACTTGCAGTATAGGCCCCAGGGTGCCCCCTGACCCTCCACCTAGGGGCCTCTGACCCCAGCAAGCTACCCTGGAGTCCACCTCTCTTCCTGGACTTGCAGTAGAGGCCCCAGGGTGCCCCTTGGCCCTCCATCTAGGGGCCTCTGACCCCAGCAAGCTACCGAGGGGTCCACCTCTCTCCCTGGACATGCAGTAGAGGCCCCAGGGTGCCCCGTGGCCCTCCACCTAGGGGCTTCTGACCCCAGCAAGCTAGCCAGGGGTCCACATCTCTCTTTGGACTTGCAGTGGAGGCCCCTGGGTGTCCCCTGGCCCTCCACCTAGGGGCCTCTGACCCCAGCAAGCTACCCAGAGGTCCACATCTCTCCCTGGACTTGCAGTAGAGGCCCCAGGGTACCCCGTGGCCCTCCACCTAGGGGCCTCTGAACCCAGCAAGCTACCCAGGGGTCCAGCTCTCTCCCTGGACTTGCAATAGAGGCGCCAGGGTGCCCCCTTGCCCTCCACCCAGGGGCTACTGACCCCCGCAAGCTACCCAGGGCTCCACCTCTCTCCCTGGACTTGTAGTAGAGGCCCTAGGCTGCCCTCTGGCTCTCCACCTTGGGGCCTCTGACCCCAGAAAGCTACCCAGGGGTCCACCTCTCTCCCTAGACTTGCAGACTAGGCCCCAGGGTGCCCCCTTGGCCCTCCACCTAGGGGCTTCTGACCCCAGCAAGCTGCCCAGGGGCCTGCCTATCTCCCTGGACTTGCAGTAGAGTCCCCAGAGTGCCCCATGGCGCTCCACCTTGGGCCCTCTGACCCCAGCAAGCTACCCAGGGCTCCAACTCTCTCCCTGGACTTGCAGTATAGGCCCCAGGGTGCCCCCTGGTCCTTCACCTAGGGGCCCCTGACCCAAGCAAGCTGCCCAGAGGTCCACCTCTCTCCCTGGACTTGCAATAGAGGCCCCAGGGTGCCCCCTTGCCCTCCCCCTAGGGGCCTCTGACACCAGCAAGCTTCCTAGGGCTCCAACTCTCTCCCTGGACTTGCAGTATAGGCCCCAGGGTGCCCCCTGGTCCTCCACCTAGGGGCCCCTGACCCAAGCAAGCTGCCCAGGGGTCCACCTCTCTCCCTGGACTTGCAATAGAGGCCCCAGGGTGCCCCTTGGCCCTCCACCTAGGGGCCTCTGACCCCAGCAAGCTACCCAGGGGTCCACCTCTCTCCCTAGACTTGCAGACTAGGCCCCAGGGTGACCCTTGGCCCTCCACCTAGGGGCCTCTGACCCCAGCAAGCTACCCAGGGGCCTACCTATCTCCCTGATCTTGCAGTAGAGTCCCCATGGTGCCCCATGGCCCTCCACCTAGGGCCCTCTGACCCCAGCAAGCTACCCAGGGCTCCAACTCTCTCCCTGGACTAGCAGTAGAGGCCGAAGGGTGCCCCCTTGCCCTCCACGCAGGGACTACTGACCCCAGCAAGCTACCCAGGGCTCCACCTCTCTCCCTGGACTTGCAGTAGAGGCCCCAGGGTACCCCGTGGCCCTCCACCTAGGGGCCTCTGAGTCCATCAAGCTACCCAGGGGTCCACCTCTCTCCCTGGACTTGCAGTAGAGGCGCGAGGGTACCCCGTGGCCCTCCACCTAGGGGCCTCTGAACCCAGCAAGCTACCCAGGGGTCCAGCTCTCTCCCTGGACTTGCAGTATAGACCCCAGGGTGCCCCCTGGTCCTCCACCTAGGGGCCCCTGACCCAAGAAAGCTGCCCAGGGGTCCACCTCTCTCCCTGGACTTGTAGTAGAGGCCCTAGGCTGCCCTCTGGCCCTCCACCTAGGGGCCTCTGACCCCAGCAAGCTACCGAGAGGTCCACCTGTCTCCCTGGACTTGCAATAGAGGCCCCAGGGTGCCCCCTGACCCTCCACCTAGGGGCCTCTGACCCCAGCAAGCTACCCAGGGGTCCACATCTCTACCTGGACTTGCAGTAGACGCCCCTGGGTGCCCCCTGGCCCTCCACATAGGGGCCTCTGATCCCAGCAAGCTACCCAGGGCTCCACCTCTCTCCCTGGACTTATAGTAGAGGCCCCAGGGTGCCCCCTGGCCCTCCACCTAGGGGCCTCAGACCCCAGCAAACTACCCAGGGGTCCACCTCTCTTCCTGGACTTGCAGTAGAGTCCCCAGGGTGACCCTTGGCCCTACACCTAGGGGTCTCTGACCCCAGCAAGCTACCCAGGGTCCTACCTAACTCCCTGGACTTGCAGTAGAGTCCCCAGGGTGCCCCATGGCCCTCCACCTAGGGGCCTCTGACCCCAGCAAGCTACCCAGGGCTCCAACTCTCTCCCTGGACTTGCAGTATAGGCCTCAGGGTGCCCCCTTGTCCTCCACCTAGGGGCCCCTGACCCAAGCAAGCTGCCCAGGGGTCCACCTCTCTCCCTGGACTTGCAATAGAGGCCCCAGGGTGCCCCTTGGCCCTCCACCTAGGGGCCTCTGACCCCAGAAAGCTACCCAGGGGTCCACCTCTCTCCCTGGACTTGCAGTAGAGTCCCCAGGGTGCCCCATGGCCCTCCACCTAGGGCCCTCTGACCCCAGCAAGCTACCCAGGGGTCCACATCTCTCCCTGGACTTGCAGTATAGGCCTGGGGTGCCCCCTTGCCCTCCACCTAGGGGCCTCTGACACCAGCAAGCTACCCAGGGCTCCACTTCTCTCCCTGGACTTGCAGTAGAGGCCCCAGGGTGCCCCCTTGCCCTCCACCCAGGGGCTACTGACCCCAGCAAGCTACCTAGGGCTCCACCTCTCTCCCTGGACTTGCAGTAGAGGCCCCAGGGTACCCCGTGGCTCTCCACCTAGGGGCCTCTGAGTCCAGCAAGCTACCCAGGGGTCCACATCTCTCCCTGGACTTGCAGTAGAGGCCCCAGGGTGACCCTTGGCCCTCCACCTAGGGACCTCTGACCCCAGCAAGCTACCCAGGGGCCTACCTATCTCCCTGGACTTGCAGTAGAGTCCCCAGGGTGCCCCATGGCCCTCCACCTTGGGCCCTCTGACCCCAGCAAGCTACCCAGGGCTCCAACTCTCTCCCTGGACTTGCAGTATAGGCCCCAGGGTGCCCCCTGGTCCTCCACCTAGGAGCCCCTGACCCAAGCAAGCTGCCCAGGGGTCCACCTCTCTCCCTGGACTTGCAATAGAGGCCCCAGGGTGCCCCTTGGCCCTCCACCTAGGGGCCTCTGACCCCAGAAAGCTACCCAGGGGTCCACCTCTCTCCCTAGACTTGCAGACTAGGCCCCAGGGTGACCCTTGGCCCTCCACCTAGGGGCCTCTGACCCCAGCAAGCTACCCAGGGGTCCACCTCTCTCCCTGGACTTGCAGTAGAGTCCCCAGGGTGCCCCATGGCCCTCCACCTAGGGCCCTCTGACCCCAGCAAGCTACCCAGGGGTCCACATATTTCCCTGGACTTGCAGTATAGGCCTGGGGTGCCCCCTTGCCCTCCACCTAGGGGCCTCTGACACCAGCAAGCTACCCAGGGCTCCACTTCTCTCCCTGGACTTGCAGTAGAGGCCCCAGGGTGCCCCCTTGCCCTCCACCCAGGGGCTACTGACCCCAGCAAGCTACCTAGGGCTCCACCTCTCTCCCTGGACTTGCAGTAGAGGCCCCAGGGTACCCCGTGGCTCTCCACCTAGGGGCCTCTGAGTCCAGCAAGCTACCCAGGGGTCCACCTCTCTCCCTGGACTTGCAGTAGAGGCCCCAGGGTGACCCTTGGCCCTCCACCTAGGGACCTCTGACCCCAGCAAGCTACCCAGGGGCCTACCTATCTCCCTGGACTTGCAGTAGAGTCCCCAGGGTGCCCCATGGCCCTCAACCTTGGGCCCTCTGACCCCAGCAAGCTACCCAGGGCTCCAACTCTCTCCCTGGACTTGCAGTATAGGCCCCAGGGTGCCCCCTGGTCCTCCACCTAGGAGCCCCTGACCCAAGCATGCTGCCCAGGGGTCCACCTCTCTCCCTGGACTTGCAATAGAGGCCCCAGGGTGCCCCTTGGCCCTCCACCTAGGGGCCTCTGACCCCAGAAAGCTACCCAGGGGTCCACCTCTCTCCCTAGACTTGCAGACTAGGCCCCAGGGTGACCCTTGGCCCTCCACCTAGGGGCCTCTGACCCCAGCAAGCTACCCAGGGCTCCACCTCTCTCCCTGGACTTGTAGTAGAGGCCCTAGGCTGCCCTCTGGCCCTCCACCTAGGGGCCTCTGACCCCAGCAAGCTACCCAGGGCTCCACCTCTCTCCCTGGACTTGCAGTCGAGGCCCCAGGTTGACCCTTGGCCCTTCACCTAGGGCCCTTTGACCCCAGCAAGCTACCCAGGGGTCCACCTCTCTCCCTGGACTTGCAGAATAGGCCACAGGGTGCCCCCTTGCCCTCCACCTAGGGGCCTCTGACCCCAGCAAGCTACCCAGGGCTCCACCTCTCTCCCTGGACTTGCAGTAGAGACCCCAGGGTGCCCCCTTGCCCTCCACCCAGGGGCTACTGGCCCCAGCAAGCTACCCAGGGCTCCACCTCTCTCAATGGACTTGCTGTAGAGGCCCCAGGGTACCCCGTGGCCCTCCACCTAGGGCCCTTTGACCCCAGCAAGCTACCCAGGGGTCCACCTCTTTCCCTGGACTTGCAGTATAGGCCACAGGGTGCCCCCTTGCCCTCCACCTAGGGGCCTCTGACCCCAGCAAGCTACCCAGGGCTCCACCTCTCTCCCTGGACTTGCAGTAGAGAACCCAGGGTGCCCCCTTGCCCTCCACCCAGGGGCTACTGGCCCCAGCAAGCTACCCAGGGCTCCACTTCTCTCCCTGGACTTGCAGTAGAGGCCCCAGGGTACCCCGTGGCCCTCCACCTAGGGGCCTCTGACCCCAGCAAGCTACCCAGGGGTCCAGCTTTCTCCCTGGAGTTGCAATAGAGGCCCCAGGGTGCCCCCTGGCCCTCCACCTAGGGGCCTCTGAGTCCAGCAAGCTACCCAGGGGTCCACATCTCTCCCTGGACTTGCAGTAGAGGCCCCAGGGTACCACGTGGCCCTCCACCTAGGGGCCTCTGACCCCAGCAAGCTACCCAGGGGTCCAACTCTCTCCCTGGACTAGCAGTATAGGCCCCAGGGTGCCCTCTGGTCCTCCACCTAGCGGCCCCTGACCCAAGCAAGCTGCCCAGAGTTCCACCTCTCTCCCTGGACTTGCAATAGAGGCCCCAGAGTGCCCCCTGGCCCTCCACCTAGGGGCCTCTGACCCCAGCAAGCTACCCAGGGGTCCACCTCTCTCCCTGGACTTATAGTAGAGTTTCCAGGGTGCCCCCTGGCCCTCCACCTAGGGGCCTCTGAGTCCAGCAAGCTACCCAGGGGTCCACCTCTCTCCCTGGACTTGCAGTATAGGACCCAGGGTGCCCCCTGGCCCTCCAACTAGGGGCATCTAACACCAGCAAGCTACCCAGGGGTCCACCTCTCTCCCTGGACTTGCAGTATAGGCCCCAGGGTGCCCTCTGGCCCTCCACCTAGGGGCATCTGACACCAGCAAGCTACCCAGGGGTCCACCTCTCTCCCTGGACTTGCAGTATAGGCCCCAGTGTGCCCTCTGGCCCTCCACCTAGGGGCCTCTGACCCCAGCAAGCTACCCAGAGGTCCACATCTCTCCCTGGACTTGCAGTAGAGGCCCCAGGGTACCCCATGGCTCTCCACCTAGGGGCCTCTTAACCCAGCAAGCTAAACAGGGGTCCAGCTCTCTCCCTGGACTTGCAATAGAGGCCCCAGGGTGCCCCCTTGCCCTCCACCCAGGGGCTACTGACCCCAGAAAGCTACCCAGGGGTCCACCTCTCTCCCTAGACTTGTGAACTAGGCCCCAGGGTGACCCTTGGCCCTCCACCTAGGGGCCTCTGACCCCAGCAAGCTGCCCAGGGGCCTGCCTATCTCCCTGAACTTGCAGTAGTGTCCCCAGGGTGCCCCATGGCCCTCCACGTAGGGCCCTCTGACCCCAGCAAGCTACCCAGGGGTACAACTCTCTCCCTGGACTTGCAGTAGAGGCCCCAGGGTACCCCGTGGCCCTCCACCTAGGGGCCTCTGACCCCAGCAAGCAACCCAGGGGTCCACATCTCTCCCTGGACTTGCAGTAGAGGCCCCTGGGTACCCTGTGGCCCTCCACCTAGGGGCCTCTGAACCCAGCAAGCTACCCAGGGGTCCAGCTCTCTCCCTGGAATTGCAATATAGGCCCCAGGGTGCCCCCTTGCCCTCCACCCAGGGGCTACTGACCCTAGCAAGCTTCCCAGGGCTCCACCTCTCTCCCTGGACTTGTAGTAGAGGCCCTAGGCTGCCCTCTGGCCCTCCACTTAGGGGCCTCTGACCCCAGCAAGCTACCCAGGGCTCCACCTCTCTCCCTGGACTTGCAGTAGAGGCCGCAGGGTGCCCATTGGCCCTCCACTCAGGGGGTCTCTGACCCCAGCAAGCTACCGAGGGGTCCACCTCTGTCCCTGGACTTGCAATAGAGGCCCCAGGGTGCCCCGTGACCCTCCACCTAGGGGCCTCTCACCTCAGCAAGCTACCCAGGGGTCCACATCTCTCCGTGGACTTGCAGTAGACGCCGCTGGGTGCCCCCTGGCCCTCCACCTAGGGGCCTCTGACCCCAGCAAGCTACCCAGGGGTCCACCTCTCTCCCTAGACTTGCAGAAAAGGCCCCAGGGTGACCCTTGACCCTCCACCTAGGGACCTCAGACCCCAGCAAGCTACGCAGGGGACTACCTATCTCCCTGGACTTGCAGTAGAGTCCCCAGGGTGCCCCATGGCCCTCCACCTTGGGCCCTCTGACCCCAGCAAGCTACCCAGGGCTCCAACTCTCTCCCTGGACTTATAGTAGAGGCCCTACGTTGTCCCCTGGCCCTCCCCTTAGGGGATACTGACCCCAGCAAGCTTCCCAGTGATTCACCTCTCTCCCTGGACTTGCAGTAGAGGCCCCAGGGTGCCCCCTTGCCCTCCACCTAGGGGCCTCCGAACCCAGCAAACTACCCAGGGGTCCAGCTCTCTCCCTGGACTTGCAATAGAGGCCCCAGAGAGCCCTCTTGCCCTCCACCCAAGGGCTACTGACCCCAGCAAGCTACCCAGGGCTCCACCTCTCTCCCTGGACTTGTAGTAGAGGCCCTAGGCTGCCCTCTGGCCCTCCACCTAGGGGCTTCTGACCCCAGCAAGCTACCGAGGGGTCCATCTCTCTTCCTGGACTTGCAATAGAGGCCCCAGGGTGCCCCCTGACCCTCCATCTAGGGGCCTCTGACCCCAGCAAGCTACCCAGGGGTCCACATCTCTACCTGGACTTGCAGTAGACGCCCCTGGGTGCCCCCTGGCCCTCCACCTAGGGGCCTCTGATCCCAGCAAGCTACCCAGGGCTCCACCTCTCTCCCTGGACTTATAGTAGAGGCCCCAGGGTGCCCCCTGGCCCTCCACCTAGGGGCCTCTGACCCCAGCGAACTACCCAGGGGTCCACCTCTCTTCCTGGACTTGCAGTAGAGTCGCCAGGGTGCCCCATGGCCCTCCACCTAGGGCCCTCTGACTCCAGCAAGCTACCCAGGGCTCCAACTCTCTCCCTGGACTTGCAGTATAGGCCCCAGGGTGCCCCCTGGTCCTCCACCTAGGGGCCTCTGACCCTAGCAAACTACCCAGGGGTCCACCTCTCTCCCTGGACTTGCAGTAGAGGCCCCAGGGTGCCCCATGGCCCTCCCCCTAGGGGCCTCTGACACCAGCAAGATTCCCAGTGGTCCACCTCTCTCCCTAGACTTGAAGTAGAGGCCCCAGGGTGACCCTTGGCCCTCCACCTAGGGGTCTCTGACCCCAGCAAGCTACCCAGGGCTCCAACTCTCTCCCTGGACTTGCGGTATAGGCCTCAGGGTGCCCCCTTGTCCTCCACCTAGGGGCCCCTGACCCAAGCAAGCTGCCCAGGGGTCCACCTCTCTCCCTGGAAGTGCAATAGAGGCCCCAGGGTGCCCCTTGGTCCTCCACCTAGGGGCCTCTGACCCTAGCAAACTACCCAGGGGTCCACCTCTCTCCCTAGACTTGAAGTAGAGGCCCCAGGGTGCCCCTTGGCCCTCCACCTAGGGGCCTCTGTCCCCAGAAAGCTACCCAGGGGTCCACCTCTCTCCCTAGACTTGCAGACTAGGCCCCAGGGTGACCCTTGGCCCTCCACCTAGGGGTTTCTGAACCCAGCAAGCTGCCCAGGTGCCTGCCTATATCCTTGGACTTGCAGTAGAGTCCCCAGGGTGCCCCATGGCCCTCCACCTAGGGCCCTCTGACCCCAGCAAGCTACCCAGGGGTCCACATCTCTCCCTGGACTTGCAGTATAGGCCACAGGGTGCCCCCTTGCCCTCCACCTAGGGGCCACTGACCCCAGCAAGCTACCCAGGGCTCCACTTCTCTCCCTCGACTTGCAGTAGAGGCCCCAGGGTGCCCCCTTGCCCTCCACCTAGGGGCCTCCGAACGCAGCAAACTACCCAGGGGACCAGCTCTCTCCCTGGACTTGCAATAGAGGCCCCAGGGTGCCCTCTTGCCCTCCACCCAAGGGCTACTGACCCCAGCAAGCTACCCAGGGCTCCACCTCTCTCCCTGGACTTGTAGTAGAGGCCCTAGGCTGCCCTCTGGCCCTCCACCTAGGGGTCTCTGACCCCAGCAAGCTACCGAGGGTTCCACCTCTCTCCTTGGACTTGCAATAGAGGCCCCAGGGTGCCCCGTGACCCTCCACCTAGGGGCCTCTGACCCCAGCAAGCTACCCAGGGGTCCACCTCTCTCCCTGGACTTGCAGTATAGGCCCCAGGGTGCCCTCTGGCCCTCCAACTAGGGGCCTCTGACCCCTGCAAGCTACCCAGGGGTCCACCTCTCTCCTTGGACTTGCAGTATAAGCCCCAGGGTGCCCCCTGACCCTCCACCTAGGGGCCTCTGACCCCAGCAAGCTACCCTGGAGTCCACCTCTCTTCCTGGACTTGCAGTAGAGGCCCCAGGGTGCCCCTTGGCCCTCCATCTAGGGGCCTCTGACCCCAGCAAGCTACCGAGGGGTCCACCTCTCTCCCTGGACATGCAGTAGAGGCCCCAGGGTGCCCCGTGGCCCTCCACCTAGGGGCTTCTGACCCCAGCAAGCTACCCAGGGGTCCACATCTCTCTTTGGACTTGCAGTGGAGGCCCCTGGGTGTCCCCTGGCCCTCCACCTAGGGGCCTCTGACCCTAGCAAGCTACCCGGGGGTCCAGCTCACTCCCTGGACTTGCAATAGAGGCCCCAGTGTGCCCCCTTGCCCTCCACCCAGGGGCTACTGACCCCAGCAAGCTACTCAGGGCTCCAACTCTCTCCCTGGACTTGTAGTAGAGGCCCTAGGCTGCCCTCTGGCCCTCCACCTAGGGGCCTCTGACCCCAGCAAGCTACCCAAGGCTTCACCTCTCTCCCTGGACTTGCAGAAGAGGCCCCAGGGTGCCCTTTGGCCCTCCACCTAGGGGCCTCTGACCCCAGCAAGCTACCAAGGGGTCCACCTCTCTACCTGGACTTGCAGTAGAGGCCCCAGGGTGCCTCTTGGCCCTCCACCTAGGGGCCTCTGACCCCAGCAAGCTACCCAGAGGTCCACATCTCTCCCTGGACTTGCAGTAGAGGCCCCAGGGTACCCCATGGCCCTCCACCTAGGGGCCTCTGAACCCAGCAAGCTACCCAGGGGTCCAGCTCTCTCCCTGGACTTGCAATAGAGGCGCCAGGGTGCCCCCTTGCCCTCCACCCAGGGGCTACTGACCCCAGCAAGCTACCCAGGGCTCCACCTCTCTCCCTGGACTTGTAGTAGAGGCCCTAGGCTGCCCTCTGGCCCTCCACCTAGGGGCCTCTGACCCCAGAAAGCTACCCAGGGGTCCACCTCTCTCCCTAGACTTGCAGATTAGGCCCCAGGGTGCCCCTTGGCCCTCCACCTAGGGGCTTCTGACCCCAGCAAGCTGCCCAGGGGCCTGCCTATCTCCCTGGACTTGCAGTAGAGTCCCCAGAGTGCCCCATGGCGCTCCACCTTGGGCCCTCTGACCCCAGCAAGCTACCCAGGGCTCCAACTCTCTCCCTGGACTTGCAGTATAGGCCCCAGGGTGCCCCCTGGTCCTTCACCTAGGGGCCCCTGACCCAAGCAAGCTGCCCAGAGGTCCACCTCTCTCCCTGGACTTGCAATAGAGGCCCCAGGGTGCCCCCTGGCCCTCCCCCTAGGGGCCTCTGACACCAGCAAGCTTCCTAGGGCTCCAACTCTCTCCCTGGACTTGCAGTATAGGCCCCAGGGTGCCCCCTGGTCCTCCACCTAGGGGCCCCTGACCCAAGCAAGCTGCCCAGGGGTCCACCTCTCTCCCTGGACTTGCAGTAGAGTCCCCATGGTGCCCCATGGCCCTCCACCCAGGGCCCTCTGACCCCGGCAAGCTACCCAGGGCTCCAACTCTCTCCCTGGACTAGCAGTATAGGCCCCAGGGTGCCCCCTGGTCCTCCACCTAGGGGCCTCTGACACCAGCAAGATTCCCAGTGGTCCACCTCTCTCCCTAGACTTGCAGTAGAGGCCCCAGGGTGACCCTTGGCCCTCCACCTAGGGGTCTCTGACCCCAGCAAGCTACCCAGGGCTCCAACTCTCTCCCTGGACTTGCAGTATAGGCCTCAGGGTGCCCCCTTGTCCTCCACCTAGCGGCCCCTGACCCAAGCAAGCTGCCCAGGGGTCCACCTCTCTCCCTGGAAGTGCAATAGAGGCCCCAGGGTGCCCCTTGGTCCTCCACCTAGGGGCCTCTGACCCTAGCAAACTACCCAGGGGTCCACCTCTCTCCCTAGACTTGAAGTAGAGGCCCCAGGGTGCCCCTTGGCCCTCCACCTAGGGGCCTCTGTCCCCAGAAAGCTACCCAGGGGTCCACCTCTCTCCCTAGACTTGCAGACTAGGCCCCAGGGTGACCCTTGGCCCTCCACCTAGGGGTTTCTGAACCCAGCAAGCTGCCCAGGTGCCTGCCTATATCCTTGGACTTGCAGTAGAGTCCCCAGGGTGCCCCATGGCCCTCCACCTAGGGCCCTCTGACCCCAGCAAGCTACCCAGGGGTCCACATCTCTCCCTGGACTTGCAGTATAGGCCACAGGGTGCCCCCTTGCCCTCCACCTAGGGGCCTCTGACCCCAGCAAGCTACCCAGGGCTCCACTTCTCTCCCTCGAATTGCAGTAGAGGCCCCAGGGTGCCCCCTTGCCCTCCACCTAGGGGCCTCCGAACGCAGCAAACTACCCAGGGGATCAGCTCTCTCCCTGGACTTGCAATAGAGGCCCCAGGGTGCCCTCTTGCACTCCACCCAAGGGCTACTGACCCCAGCAAGCTACCCAGGGCTCCACCTCTCTCCCTGGACTTGTAGTAGAGGCCCTAGGCTGCCCTCTGGCCCTCCACCTAGGGGCCTCTGACCCCAGCAAGCTACCCAGGGCTCCACCTCTCTCCCTGGACTTGCAGTAGAGGCCCCAGGGTGCCCATTGGCCCTCCACCTAGGGGTCTCTGACCCCAGCAAGCTACCCAGGGGTCCACCTCTCTCCCTGGACTTGCAGTATAGGCCCCAGGGTGCCCTCTGGCCCTCCAACTAGGGGCCTCTGACCCCTGCAAGCTACCCAGGGGTCCATCTCTCTCCTTGGACTTGCAGTATAGGCCCCAGGGTGCCCCCTGACCCTCCACCTAGGGGCCTCTGACCCCAGCAAGCTACCCTGGAGTCCACCTCTCTTCCTGGACTTGCAGTAGAGGCCCCAGGGTGCCCCTTGGCCCTCCATCTAGGGGCCTCTGACCCCAGCAAGCTACCGAGGGGTCCACCTCTCTCCCTGGACATGCAGTAGAGGCCCCAGGGTGCCCCCTGGCCCTCCACCTAGGGGCCTCTGACCCTAGCAAGCTACCCGGGGGTCCAGCTCACTCCCTGGACTTGCAATAGAGGCCCCAGTGTGCCCCCTTGCCCTCCACCCAGGGGCTACTGACCCCAGCAAGCTACTCAGGGCTCCAACTCTCTCCCTGGACTTGTAGTAGAGGCCCTAGGCTGCCCTCTGGCCCTCCACCTAGGGGCCTCTGACCCCAGCAAGCTACCCAAGGCTTCACCTCTCTCCCTGGACTTGCAGAAGAGGCCCCAGGGAGCCCTTTGGCCCTCCACCTAGGGGCCTCTGACCCCAGCAAGCTACCAAGGGGTCCACCTCTCTCCCTGGACTTGCAGTAGAGGCCCCAGGGTGCCTCTTGGCCCTCCACCTAGGGGCCTCTGACCCCAGCAAGCTACCCAGAGGTCCACATCTCTCCCTGGACTTGCAGTAGAGGCCCCAGGGTACCCCATGGCCCTCCACCTAGGGGCCTCTGAACCCAGCAAGCTACCCAGGGGTCCAGCTCTCTCCCTGGACTTGCAATAGAGGCGCCAGGGTGCCCCCTTGCCCTCCACCCAGGGGCTACTGACCCCAGCAAGCTACCCAGGGCTCCACCTCTCTCCCTGGACTTGTAGTAGAGGCCCTAGGCTGCCCTCTGGCCCTCCACCTAGGGGCCTCTGACCCCAGAAAGCTACCCAGGGGTCCACCTCTCTCCCTAGACTTGCAGACTAGGCCCCAGGGTGCCCCTTGGCCCTCCACCTAGGGGCTTCTGACCCCAGCAAGCTGCCCAGGGGCCTGCCTATCTCCCTGGACTTGCAGTAGAGTCCCCAGAGTGCCCCCTGACCCTCCACCTAGGGGCCTCTGACCCCAGCAAGCTACCCTGGAGTCCACCTCTCTTCCTGGACTTGCAGTAGAGGCCCCAGAGTGCCCCTTGGCCCTCCATCTAGGGGCCTCTGACCCCAGCAAGCTACCGAGGGGTCCACCTCTCTCCCTGGACATGCAGTAGAGGCCCCAGGGTGCCCCGTGGCCCTCCACCTAGGGGCTTCTGACCCCAGCAAGCTACCCAGGGGTCCACATCTCTCTTTGGACTTGCAGTGGAGGCCCCTGGGTGTCCCCTGGCCCTCCACCTAGGGGCCTCTGACCCTAGCAAGCTACCCGGTTGTCCAGCTCACTCCCTGGACTTGCAATAGAGGCCCCAGTGTGCCCCCTTGCCCTCCACCCAGGGGCTACTGACCCCAGCAAGCTACTCAGGGCTCCAACTCTCTCCCTGGACTTGTAGTAGAGGCCCTAGGCTGCCCTCTGGCCCTCCACCTAGGGGCCTCTGACCCCAGCAAGCTACCAAGGGGTCCACCTCTCTCCCTGGACTTGCAGTAGAGGCCCCAGGGTGCCTCTTGGCCCTCCACCTAGGGGCCTCTGACCCCAGCAAGCTACCCAGAGGTCCACATCTCTCCCTGGACTTGCAGTAGAGGCCCCAGGGTACCCCATGGCCCTCCACCTAGGGGCCTCTGAACCCAGCAAGCTACCCAGGGGTCCAGCTCTCTCCCCTGACTTGCAATAGAGGCGCCAGGGTGCCCCCTTGCCCTCCACCCAGGGGCTACTGACCCCAGCAAGCTACCCAGGGCTCCACCTCTCTCCCTGGACTTGTAGTAGAGGCCCTAGGCTGCCCTCTGGCCCTCCACCTAGGGGCCTCTGACCCCAGAAAGCTACCCAGGGGTCCACCTCTCTCCCTAGACTTGCAGATTAGGCCCCAGGGTGCCCCTTGGCCCTCCACCTAGGGGCTTCTGACCCCAGCAAGCTGCCCAGGGGCCTGCCTATCTCCCTGGACTTGCAGTAGAGTCCCCAGAGTGCCCCATGGCGCTCCACCTTGGGCCCTCTGACCCCAGCAAGCTACCCAGGGCTCCAACTCTCTCCCTGGACTTGCAGTATAGGCCCCAGGGTGCCCCCTGGTCCTTCACCTAGGGCCCCCTGACCCAAGCAAGCTGCCCAGAGGTCCACCTCTCTCCCTGGACTTGCAATAGAGGCCCCAGGGTGCCCCCTGGCCCTCCCCCTAGGGGCCTCTGACACCAGCAAGCTTCCTAGGGCTCCAACTCTCTCCCTGGACTTGCAGTATAGGCCCCAGGGTGCCCCCTGGTCCTCCACCTAGGGGCCCCTGACCCAAGCAAGCTGCCCAGGGGTCCACCTCTCTCCCTGGACTTGCAATAGAGGCCCCAGGGTGCCCCTTGGCCCTCCACCTAGGGGCCTCTGACCCCAGCAAGCTACCCAGGGGTCCACCTCTCTCCCTAGACTTGCAGACTAGGCCCCAGGGTGACCCTTGGCCCTCCACCTAGGGGCCTCTGACCCCAGCAAGCTACCCAGGGGCCTACCTATCTCCCTGATCTTGCAGTAGAGTCCCCATGGTGCCCCATGGCCCTCCACCTAGGGCCCTCTGACCCCAGCAAGCTACCCAGGGCTCCAACTCTCTCCCTGGACTAGCAGTATAGGCCCCAGGGCGCCCCCTGGTCCTTCACCTAGGGGCCCCTGACCCAAGCAAGCTGCCCAGATGTCCACCTCTCTCCCTGGACTTGCAATAGAGGCCCCAGGGTGCCCCCTGGCCCTCCCCCTAGGGGCTTCTGACCCCAGCAAGCTACCCAGGGGTCGAGCTCTCCCTGGACTTTTAGTAGAGGCCCCGGGGTGCCCCCTGGCCCTCCACCTAGGGGCCTCTGACCCCAGCAAACTACCCAGGGGTCCACCTCTCTTCCTTGACTTGCAGTAGAGGCCCTACGGTGCCCCCTGGCCCTCCCCCTAGGGGCCTCTGACACCAGCAAGCTTCCCAGTGGTCCACCTCTCTCTCTGGACTTGCAATAGAGGCCCCAGGGTGCCCCCTGGCCCTCCCCCTAGGGGCCTCTGACACCAGCAAGCTTCCCAGTGGTCCACCTCACTCCCTGGACTTGCAGTAGAGGCCCCAGGGTGACCCTTGGCCCTCCACCTAGGGACCTCTGACCCCAGCAAGCTACCCAGGGGCCTACCTATCTCCCTGGACTTGCAGTAGAGTCCCCAGGGTGCCCCATGGCCCTCCACCTTGGGCCCTCTGACCCCAGCAAGCTACCCAGGGCTCCAACTCTCTCCCTGGACTTGCAGTATAGGCCCCAGGGTGCCCCCTGGTCCTCCACCTAGGAGCCCCTGACCCAAGCAAGCTGCCCAGGGGTCCACCTCTCTCCCTGGACTTGCAGTAGAGGCCCAAGGGTGCCCCTTGGCCCTCCACCTAGGGGCCTCTGACCCCAGAAAGCTACCCAGGGGTCCACCTCTCTCCCTAGACTTGCAGACTAGGCCCCAGGGTGACCCTTGGCCCTCCACCTAGGGGCCTCTGACCCCAGTAAGCTACCCAGGGCTCCACCTCTCTCTGGACTTGCAGTAGAGACCCCAGGGTGCCCCCTTGCCCTCCACCCAGGGGCTACTGGCCCCAGCAAGCTACCCAGGGCTCCACCTCTCTTCCTGGACTTGCAGTAGAGGCCCCAGGGTACCCCGTGGCCCTCCACCTAGGGGCCTCTGACCCCAGCAAGCTACCCAGGGGTCCACCTCTCTCCCTGGACTTGCAATAGAGGCCCCAGGGTGCCCCCTGGCCCTCCACCTAGGGGCCTCTGACCCCAGCAAGCTACCCAGGGGTCCACCTCTCTCCCTGGACTTATAGTAGAGTTTCCAGGGTGCCCCCTGGCCCTCCACCTAGGGGCGTCTGAGTCCAGCAAGCTACCCAGGGGTCCACATCTCTCTTTGGACTTGCAGTGGAGGCCCCTGGGTGTCCCCTGGCCCTCCACCTAGGGGCCTCTGACCCTAGCAAGCTACCCGGGGGTCCAGCTCACTCCCTGGACTTGCAATAGAGGCCCCAGGGTGCCCCCTTGCAATCCACCCAGGGGCTACTGACCCCAGCAAGCTACTCAGGGCTCCAACTCTCTCCCTGGACTTGTAGTAGAGGCCCTAGGCTGCCCTCTGGCCCTCCACCTAGGGGCCTCTGACCCCAGCAAGCTACCCAAGGCTTCATCTCTCTCCCTGGACTTGCAGAAGAGGCCCCAGGGTGCCCTTTGGCCCTCCACCTAGGGGCCTCTGACCCCAGCAAGCTACCGAGGGGTCCACCTCTCTCCCTGGACTTGCAGTAGAGGCCCCAGGGTGCCTCTTTGCCCTCCACCTAGGGGCCTCTGACCCCAGCAAGCTACCCAGAGGTCCACATCTCTCCCTGGACTTGCAGTAGAGGCCCCAGAGTACCCCATGGCCCTCCACCTAGGGGCCTCTGAACCCAGCAAGCTACCCAGGGGTCCAGCTCTCTCCCTGGACTTGCAATAGAGGCGCCAGGGTGCCCGCTTGCCCTCCACCCAGGGGCTACTGACCCCAGCAAGCTACCCAGGGCTCCACCTCTCTCCCTGGACTTGTAGTAGAGGCCCTAGGCTGCCCTCTGGCCCTCCACCTAGGGGCCTCTGACCCCAGAAAGCTACCCAGGGGTCCACCTACTCCCTAGACTTGCAGACTAGGCCCCAGGGTGCCCCTTGGCCCTCCACCTAGGGGCTTCTGACCCCAGCAAGCTGCCCAGGGGCCTGCCTATCTCCCTGGACTTGCAGTAGAGTCCCCAAGGTGCCGCATGGCCCTCCACCTTGGGCCCTCTGACCCCAGCAAGCTACCCAGGGCTCCAACTCTCTCCCTGGACTTGCAATAGAGGCCCCAGGGTGCCCCTGGCCCTCCCCCTAGGGGCCTCTGACACCAGCAAGCTTCCTAGTGCTCCAACTCTCTCCCTGGACTTGCAGTATAGGCCCCAGGGTGCCCCCTGGTCCTCCACCTAGGGGCCCCTGACCCAAGCAAGCTGCCCAGGGGTCCACCTCTCTCCCTGGACTTGCAATAGAGGCCCCAGGGTGCCCCTTGGCCCTCCACCTAGGGGCCTCTGACCCCAGCAAGCTACCCAGGGGTCCACCTCTCTCCCTAGACTTGCAGACTAGGCCCCAGGGTGACCCTTGGCCCTCCACCTAGGGGCCTCTGACCCCAGCAAGCTACCCAGGGGCCTACCTATCTCCCTGATCTTGCAGTAGAGTCCCCATGGTGCCCCATGGCCCTCCACCTAGGGCCCTCTGACCCCAGCAAGCTACCCAGGGCTCCAACTCTCTCCCTGGACTAGCAGTATAGGCCCCAGGGCGCCCCCTGGTCCTTCACCTAGGGGCCCCTGACCCAAGCAAGCTGCCCAGATGTCCACCTCTCTCCCTGGACTTGCAATAGAGGCCCCAGGGTGCCCCCTGGCCCTCCCCCTAGGGGCCTCTGACCCCAGCAAGCTACCCAGGGGTCCACCTCTCTCCCTGGACTTTTAGTAGAGGCCCCGGGGTGCCCCCTGGCCCTCCACCTAGGGGCCTCTGACCCCAGCAAACTACCCAGGGGTCCACCTCTCTTCCTTGACTTGCATTAGAGGCCCTACGGTGCCCCCTGGCCCTCCCCCTAGGGGCCTCTGACACCAGCAAGCTTCCCAGTGGTCCACCTCTCTCTCTGGACTTGCAATAGAGGCCCCAGGGTGGCCCCTGGCCCTCCCCCTAGGGGCCTCTGACACCAGCAAGCTTCCCAGTGGTCCACCTCACTCCCTGGACTTGCAGTAGAGGCCCCAGGGTGACCCTTGGCCCTCCACCTAGGGACCTCTGACCCCAGCAAGCTACCCAGGGGCCTACCTATCTCCCTGGACTTGCAGTAGAGTCCCCAGGGTGCCCCATGGCCCTCCACCTTGGGCCCTCTGACCCCAGCAAGCTACCCAGGGCTCCAACTCTCTCCCTGGACTTGCAGTATAGGCCCCAGGGTGCCCCCTGATCCTCCACCTAGGAGCCCCTGACCCAAGCAAGCTGCCCAGGGGTCCACCTCTCTCCCTGGACTTGCAATAGAGGCCCAAGGGTGCCCCTTGGCCCTCCACCTAGGGGCCTCTGACCCCAGAAAGCTACCCAGGGGTCCACCTCTCTCCCTAGACTTGCAGACTAGACCCCAGGGTGACCCTTGGCCCTCCACCTAGGGGCCTCTGACCCCAGCAAGCTACCCAGGGCTCCACCTCTCTCCCTGGACTTGTAGTAGAGGCCCTAGGCTGCCCTCTGACCCTCCACCTAGGGGCCTCTGACCCCAGCAAGCTACCCAGGGCTCCACCTCTCTCCCTGGACTTGCAGTAGAGGCCCCAGGGTACCCCGTGGCCCTCCACCTAGGGCCCTTTGACCCCAGCAAGCTACACAGGGGTCCACCTCTCTCCCTGGACTTGCAGTATAGGCCACAGGGTGCCCCCTTGCCCTCCACCTAGGGGCCTCTGACCCCAGTAAGCTACCCAGGGCTCCACCTCTCTCTCTGGACTTGCAGTAGAGACCCCAGGGTGCCCCCTTGCCCTCCACCCAGGGGCTACTGGCCCCAGCAAGCTACCCAGGGCTCCACCTCTCTTCCTGGACTTGCAGTAGAGGCCCCAGGGTACCCCGTGGCCCTCCACCTAGGGGCCTCTGACCCCAGCAAGCTACCCAGGGGTCCAGCTTTCTCCCTGGACTTGCAATAGAGGCCCCAGGGTGCCCCCTGGCCCTCCACCTAGGGGCCTCTGAGTCCAGCAAGCTACCCAGGGGTCCACATCTCTCCCTGGACTTGCAGTAGAGGCCCCAGGGTACCACGTGGCCCTCCACCTAGGGGCCTCTGAACCCAGCAAGCTACCCAGGGGTCCAACTCTCTCCCTGGACTAGCAGTATAGGCCACAGGGTGCCCCCTGGTCCTCCACCTAGGGGCCCCTGACCCAAGCAAGCTGCCCAGAGGTCCACCTCTCTCCCTGGACTTGCAATAGAGGCCCCAGGGTGCCCCCTGGCCCTCCACCTAGGGGCCTCTGACCCCAGCAAGCTACCCAGGGGTCCACCTCTCTCCCTGGACTTATAGTAGAGTTTCCAGGGTGCCCCCTGGCCCTCCACCTAGGGGCGTCTGAGTCCAGCAAGCTACCCAGGGGTCCACATCTCTCTTTGGACTTGCAGTGGAGGCCCCTGGGTGTCCCCTGGCCCTCCACCTAGGGGCCTCTGACCCTAGCAAGCTACCCGGGGGTCCAGCTCACTCCCTGGACTTGCAATAGAGGCCCCAGGGTGCCCCCTTGCAATCCACCCAGGGGCTACTGACCCCAGCAAGCTACCCAGGGCTCCAACTCTCTCCCTGGACTTGTAGTAGAGGCCCTAGGCTGCCCTCTGGCCCTCCACCTTGGGGCCTCTGACCCCAGCAAGCTACCCAAGGCTTCACCTCTCTCCCTGGACTTGCAGAAGAGGCCCCAGGGTGCCCTTTGGCCCTCCACCTAGGGGCCTCTGACCCCAGCAAGCTACCGAGGGGTCCACCTCTCTCCCTGGACTTGCAGTAGAGGCCCCAGGGTGCCTCTTTGCCCTCCACCTAGGGGCCTCTGACCCCAGCAAGCTACCCAGAGGTCCACATCTCTCCCTGGACTTGCAGTAGAGGCCCCAGAGTACACCATGGCCCTCCACCTAGGGGCCTCTGAACCCAGCAAGCTACCCAGGGGTCCAGCTCTCTCCCTGGACTTGCAATAGAGGCGCCAGGGTGCCCGCTTGCCCTCCACCCAGGGGCTACTGACCCCAGCAAGCTACCCAGGGCTCCACCTCTCTCCCTGGACTTGTAGTAGAGGCCCTAGGCTGCCCTCTGGCCCTCCACCTAGGGGCCTCTGACCCCAGAAAGCTACCCAGGGGTAAACCTACTCCCTAGACTTGCAGACTAGGCCCCAGGGTGCCCCTTGGCCCTCCACCTAGGGGCTTCTGACCCCAGCAAGCTGCCCAGGGGCCTGCCTATCTCCCTGGACTTGCAGTAGAGTCCCCAGGGTGCCGCATGGCCCTCCACCTTGGGCCCTCTGACCCCAGCAAGCTACCCAGGGCTCCAACTCTCTCCCTGGACTTGCAGTATAGGCCCCAGGGTGCCCCCTGGTCCTTCACCTAGGGGCCCCTGACCCAAGCAAGCTGCCCAGAGGTCCACCTCTCTCCCTGGACTTGCAATAGAGGCCCCAGGGTGCCCCCTGGCCCTCCCCCTAGGGGCCTCTGACACCAGCAAGCTTCCTAGGGCCCCATCTCTCTCCCTGGACTTGCAGTATAGGCCCCAGGGTGCCCCCTGGTCCTCCACCTAGGGGCCCCTGACACAAGCAAGCTGCCCAGGGGTCCACCTCTCTCCCTGGACTTGCAATAGAGGCCCCAGGGTGCCCCTTGGCCCTCCACCTAGGGGCCTCTGACCCCAGAAAGCTACCCAGGGGTCCACCTCTCTCCCTAGACTTGCAGACTAGTCCCAGGGTGACCCTTGGCCCTCCACCTAGGGGCCTCTGACCCCAGCAAGCTACCCAGGGGCCTACCTATCTCCCTGATCTTGCAGTAGAGTCCCCATGGTGCCCCATGGCCCTCCACCTAGGGCCCTCTGACCCCAGCAAGCTACCCAGGGCTCCAACTCTCTCCCTGGACTAGCAGTATAGGCCCCAGGGTGCCCCCTGGTCCTCCACCTAGGGCCCCCTGACCCAACCAAGCTGCCCAGATGTCCACCTCTCTCCCTGGACTTGCAATAGAGGCCCCAGGGTGCCCCCTGGCCCTCCCCCTAGGGGCCTCTGACCCCAGCAAGCTACCCAGGGGTCCACCTCTCTCCCTGGACTTTTAGTAGAGGCCCCGGGGTGCCCCCTGGCCCTCCACCTAGGGGCCTCTGACCCCAGCAAACTACCCAGGGGTCCACCTCTCTTCCTTGACTTGCAGTAGAGGCCCTACGGTGCCCCCTGGCCCTCCCCCTAGGGGCCTCTGACACCAGCAAGCTTCCCAGTGGTCCACCTCTCTCTCTGGACTTGCAATAGAGGCCCCAGGGTGCCCCCTGGCCCTCCACCTAGGGGCCTCTGACACCAGCAAGCTTCCCAGTGGTCCACCTCTCTCCCTGGACTTGCAGTAGAGGCCCCAGGGTGACCCTTGGCCCTCCACCTAGGGACCTCTGACCCCAGCAAGCTACCCAGGGGCCTACCTATCTCCCTGGACTTGCAGTAGAGTCCCCAGGGTGCCCCATGGCCCTCCACCTTGGGCCCTTTGACCCCAGCAAGCTACCCAGGGCTCCAACTCTCTCCCTGGACTTGCAGTATAGGCCCCAGGGTGCCCCCTGGTCCTCCACCTAGGAGCCCCTGACCCAAGCAAGCTGCCCAGGGGTCCACCTCTCTCCCTGGACTTGCAATAGAGGCCCCAGGGTGCCCCTTGGCCCTCCACCTAGGGGCCTCTGACCCCAGAAAGCTACCCAGGGGTCCACCTCTCTCCCTAGACTTGCAGACTAGGCCCCAGGGTGACCCTTGGCCCTCCACCTAGGGGCCTCTGACCCCAGCAAGCTACCCAGGGCTCCACCTCTCTCCCTGGACTTGTAGTAGAGGCCCTAGGCTGCCCTCTGGCCCTCCACCTAGGGGCCTCTGACCCCAGCAAGCTACCCAGGGCTCCACCTCTCTCCCTGGACTTGCAGTCGAGGCCCCAGGTTGACCCTTGGCCCTTCACCTAGGGCCCTTTGACCCCAGCAAGCTACCCAGGGGTCCACCTCTCTCCCTGGACTTGCAGTATAGGCCCCAGGGTGCCCCCTTGCCCTCCACCTAGGGGCCTCTGACCCCAGCAAGCTACCCAGGGCTCCACCTCTCTCCCTGGACTTGCAGTAGAGACCCCAGGGTGCCCCCTTGCCCTCCACCCAGGGGCTACTGGCCCCAGCAAGCTACCCAGGGCTCCACCTCTCTCCCTGGACTTGCAGTAGAGGCCCCAGGGTACCCCGTGGCCCTCCACCTAGGGCCCTTTGACCCCAGCAAGCTACCCAGGGGTCCACCTCTCTCCCTGGACTTGCAGTATAGGCCACAGGGTGCCCCCTTGCCCTCCACCTAGGGGCCTCTGACCCCAGCAAGCTACCCAGGGGTCCACCTCTCTCCCTGGACTTGCAGTAGAGACCCCAGTGTGCCCCCTTGCCCTCCACCCAGGGGCTACTGGCCCCAGCAAGCTACCCAGGGCTCCACCTCTCTCCCTGGACTTGCAGTAGAGGCCCCAGGGTACCCCGTGGCCCTCCACCTAGGGGCCTCTGACCCCAGCAAGCTACCCAGGGGTCCAGCTTTCTCCCTGGAGTTGCAATAGAGGCCCCAGGGTGCCCCCTGGCCCTCCACCTAGGGGCCTCTGAGTCCAGCAAGCTACCCAGGGGTCCACATCTCTCCCTGGACTTGCAGTAGAGGCCCCAGGGTACCACGTGGCCCTCCACCTAGGGGCCTCTGACCCCAGCAAGCTACCCAGGGGTCCAACTCTCTCCCTGGACTAGCAGTATAGGCCCCAGGGTGCCCCCTGGTCCTCCACCTAGGGGCCCCTGACCCAAGCAAGCTGCCCAGAGGTCCACCTCTCTCCCTGGACTTGCAATAGAGGCCCCAGGGTGCCCCCTGGCCCTCCACCTAGGGGCCTCTGACCCCAGCAAGCTACCCAGGGGTCCACCTCTCTCCCTGGACTTATAGTAGAGTTTCCAGGGTGCCCCCTGGCCCTCCACCTAGGGGCCTCTGAGTCCAGCAAGCTACCCAGGGGTCCACATCTCTCCCTGGACTTGCAGTAGAGGCCCCAGGGTACCCCCTGGCCCTCCAACTAGGGGCCTCTGACCCCAGCAAGCTACCCAGGGGTCCACCTCTCTCTTTGGACTTGCAGTATAGGCCCCAGGGTGCCCCTTGGCCCTCCACCTAGGGGCATCTGACCCCAGCAAGCTACCCAGGGGTCCACCTCTCTCCCTGGACTTGCAGTATAGGACCCAGGGTGCCCCCTGGCCCTCCAACTAGGGGCATCTAACACCAGCAAGCTATCCAGGGGTCCACCTCTCTCCCTGGACTTGCAGTATAGGCCCCAGGGTGCCCTCTGGCCCTCCACCTAGGGGCATCTGACACCAGCAAGCTACCCAGGGGTCCACCTCTCTCCCTGGACTTGCAGTATAGGCCCCAGTGTGCCCTCTGGCCCTCCACCAAGGGGCCTCTGACCCCAGCAAGCTACCCAGAGGTCCACATCTCTCCCTGGACTTGCAGTAGAGGCCCCAGGGTACCCCATGGCTCTCCACCTAGGGGCCTCTGAACCCAGCAAGCTACCCAGGGGTCCAGCTCTCTCCCTGGACTTGCAATAGAGGCCCCAGGGTGCCCCCTTGCCCTCCACCCAGGGGCTACTGACCCCAGCAAGCTACCCAGGGCTCCACCTCTCTCCCATGACTTGTAGTAGAGGCCCTAGGCTGCCCTCTGGCCCTCCACCTAGGGGCCTCTGACCCCAGAAAGCTACCCAGGGGTCCACCTCTCTCCCTAGACTTGCAGACTAGGCCCCAGGGTGACCCTTGGCCCTCCACCTAGGGGCCTCTGACCCCAGCAAGCTACCCAGGGCTCCACCTCTCTCCCTGGACTTGTAGTAGAGGCCCTAGGCTGCCCTCTGGCCCTCCACCTAGGGGCCTCTGACACCAGCAAGCTACCCAGGGCTCCACCTCTCTCCCTGGACTTGTAGTAGAGGCCCTAGGTTGCCCTCTGGCCCTCCACCTAGGGACCTCTGACCCTAGCAAGCTACCCAGGGCTCCACCTCTCTCCCTGGACTTGCAGTAGAGGCCCAAGGGTGCCTATTTGCCCTCCACCCAGGGGTCTCTGACCCCAGCAAGTTACCGAGGGGTCCACCTCTCTCCCTGGACTTGCATTAGAGGCCCCAGGGTGCCCCGTAAACCTCCACCTAGGGGCCTCTGACCCCAGCAAGCTACCCAGGGGTCCACATCTCTCCCTTGTCTTGCAGTAGACGCCGCTGAATGCCCCCTGGCCCTCCACCTAGGGGCCTCTGACCCCAGCAAGCTACCCAGGGGTCCACCTCTCTCCCTAGACTTTTAGTAGAGGCCCCAGGGTGCCCCTGGCCCTCCACCTAGGGGCCTCTGACCCCAGCACCTTGTAGTAGAGGCCCTAGGCTGCCCTCTGGCCCTCCACCTAGGGGCCTCTGACCCCAGCAAGCTACCGAGAGGTCCACCTGACTCCCTGGACTTGCAGTAGACGCCCCTGGGTGCCCCCTGGCCCTCCACCTAGGGGCCTCTGATCCCAGCAAGCTACCCAGGGCTCCACCTCTCTCCCTGGACTTATAGTAGAGGCCCCAGGGTGCCCCCTGGCCCTCCACCTAGGGGCCTCAGACCCCAGCAAACTACCCAGGGGTCCACCTCTCTTCCTGGACTTGCAGTAGAGTCCCCAGGGTGACCCTTGGCCCTCCACCTAGGGGTCTCTGACCCCAGCAAGCTACCCAGGGGTGCACATCTCTCCCTGGACTTGCAGTAGAGGCCCCAGGGTACCCCCTGGCCCTCCAACTAGGGGCCTCTGACCCCAGCAAGCTACCCAGGGGTCCACCTCTCTCTTTGGACTTGCAGTATAGGCCCCAGGGTGCCCCCTGGCCCTCCACCTAGGGGCCTCTGACACCAGCAAGCTTCCCAGTGGTCCACCTCTCTCCCTGGACTTGCAGTAGAGGCCCCAGGGTGACCCTTGGCCCTCCACCTAGGGACCTCTGACCCCAGCAAGCTACCCAGGGGCCTACCTATCTCCCTGGACTTGCAGTAGAGTCCCCAGGGTGCCCCATGGCCCTCCACCTTGGGCCCTTTGACCCCAGCAAGCTACCCAGGGCTCCAACTCTCTCCCTGGACTTGCAGTATAGGCCCCAGGGTGCCCCCTGGTCCTCCACCTAGGAGCCCCTGACCCAAGCAAGCTGCCCAGGGGTCCACCTCTCTCCCTGGACTTGCAATAGAGGCCCCAGGGTGCCCCTTGGCCCTCCACCTAGGGGCCTCTGACCCCAGAAAGCTACCCAGGGGTCCACCTCTCTCCCTAGACTTGCAGACTAGGCCCCAGGGTGACCCTTGGCCCTCCACCTAGGGGCCTCTGACCCCAGCAAGCTACCCAGGGCTCCACCTCTCTCCCTGGACTTGTAGTAGAGGCCCTAGGCTGCCCTCTGGCCCTCCACCTAGGGGCCTCTGACCCCAGCAAGCTACCCAGGGCTCCACCTCTCTCCCTGGACTTGCAGTCGAGGCCCCAGGTTGACCCTTGGCCCTTCACCTAGGGCCCTTTGACCCCAGCAAGCTACCCAGGGGTCCACCTCTCTCCCTGGACTTGCAGTATAGGCCCCAGGGTGCCCCCTTGCCCTCCACCTAGGGGCCTCTGACCCCAGCAAGCTACCCAGGGCTCCACCTCTCTCCCTGGACTTGCAGTAGAGACCCCAGGGTGCCCCCTTGCCCTCCACCCAGATGCTACTGGCCCCAGCAAGCTACCCAGGGCTCCACCTCTCTCCCTGGACTTGCAGTAGAGGCCCCAGGGTACCCCGTGGCCCTCCACCTAGGGCCCTTTGACCCCAGCAAGCTACCCAGGGGTCCACCTCTCTCCCTGGACTTGCAGTATAGGCCACAGGGTGCCCCCTTGCCCTCCACCTAGGGGCCTCTGACCCCAGCAAGCTACCCAGGGGTCCACCTCTCTCCCTGGACTTGCAGTAGAGACCCCAGTGTGCCCCCTTGCCCTCCACCCAGGGGCTACTGGCCCCAGCAAGCTACCCAGGGCTCCACCTCTCTCCCTGGACTTGCAGTAGAGGCCCCAGGGTACCCCGTGGCCCTCCACCTAGGGGCCTCTGACCCCAGCAAGCTACCCAGGGGTCCAGCTTTCTCCCTGGAGTTGCAATAGAGGCCCCAGGGTGCCCCCTGGCCCTCCACCTAGGGGCCTCTGAGTCCAGCAAGCTACCCAGGGGTCCACATCTCTCCCTGGACTTGCAGTAGAGGCCCCAGGGTACCACGTGGCCCTCCACCTAGGGGCCTCTGACCCCAGCAAGCTACCCAGGGGTCCAACTCTCTCCCTGGACTAGCAGTATAGGCCCCAGGGTGCCCCCTGGTCCTCCACCTAGGGGCCCCTGACCCAAGCAAGCTGCCCAGAGGTCCACCTCTCTCCCTGGACTTGCAATAGAGGCCCCAGGGTGCCCCCTGGCCCTCCACCTAGGGGCCTCTGAGTCCAGCAAGCTACCCAGGGGTCCACCTCTCTCCCTGGACCTATAGTAGAGTTTCCAGGGTGCCCCCTGGCCCTCCACCTAGGGGCCTCTGAGTCCAGCAAGCTACCCAGGGGTCCACATCTCTCCCTGGACTTGCAGTAGAGGCCCCAGGGTACCCCCTGGCCCTCCAACTAGGGGCCTCTGACCCCAGCAAGCTACCCAGGGGTCCACCTCTCTCCCTGGACTTGCAGTATAGGACCCAGGGTGCCCCCTGGCCCTCCAACTAGGGGCATCTAACACCAGCAAGCTATCCAGGGGTCCACCTCTCTCCCTGGACTTGCAGTATAGGCCCCAGGGTGCCCTCTGGCCCTCCACCTAGGGGCATCTGACACCAGCAAGCTACCCAGGGGTCCACCTCTCTCCCTGGACTTGCAGTATAGGCCCCAGTGTGCCCTCTGGCCCTCCACCAAGGGGCCTCTGACCCCAGCAAGCTACCCAGAGGTCCACATCTCTCCCTGGACTTGCAGTAGAGGCCCCAGGGTACCCCATGGCTCTCCACCTAGGGGCCTCTGAACCCAGCAAGCTACCCAGGGGTCCAGCTCTCTCCCTGGACTTGCAATAGAGGCCCCAGGGTGCCCCCTTGCCCTCCACCCAGGGGCTACTGACCCCAGCAAGCTACCCAGGGCTCCACCTCTCTCCCATGACTTGTAGTAGAGGCCCTAGGCTGCCCTCTGGCCCTCCACCTAGGGGCCTCTGACCCCAGAAAGCTACCCAGGGGTCCACCTCTCTCCCTAGACTTGCAGACTAGGCCCCAGGGTGACCCTTGGCCCTCCACCTAGGGGCCTCTGACCCCAGCAAGCTACCCAGGGCTCCACCTCTCTCCCTGGACTTGTAGTAGAGGCCCTAGGCTGCCCTCTGGCCCTCCACCTAGGGGCCTCTGACACCAGCAAGCTACCCAGGGCTCCACCTCTCTCCCTGGACTTGTAGTTGAGGCCCTAGGTTGCCCTCTGGCCCTCCACCTAGGGACCTCTGACCCTAGCAAGCTACCCAGGGCTCCACCTCTCTCCCTGGACTTGCAGTAGAGGCCCCAGGGTGCCCATTTGCCCTCCACCCAGGGGTCTCTGACCCCAGCAAGTTACCGAGGGGTCCACCTCTCTCCCTGGACTTGCATTAGAGGCCCCAGGGTGCCCCGTAAACCTCCACCTAGGGGCCTCTGACCCCAGCAAGCTACCCAGGGGTCCACATCTCTCCCTTGTCTTGCAGTAGACGCCGCTGAATGCCCCCTGGCCCTCCACCTAGGGGCCTCTGACCCCAGCAAGCTACCCAGGGGTCCACCTCTCTCCCTGGACTTTTAGTAGAGGCCCCAGGGTGCCCCTGGCCCTCCACCTAGGGGCCTCTGACACCAGCACCTTGTAGTAGAGGCCCTAGGCTGCCCTCTGGCCCTCCTCCTAGGGGCCTCTGACCCCAGCAAGCTACCGAGAGGTCCACCTGTCTCCCTGGACTTGCAGTAGACGCCCCTGGGTGCCCCCTGGCCCTCCACCTAGGGGCCTCTGATCCCAGCAAGCTACCCAGGGCTCCACCTCTCTCCCTGGACTTGCAGACTAGGCCCCAGGGTGACCCTTGGCCCTCCACCTAGGGGCCTCTGACCCCAGCAAGCTGCCCAGGGGCCTGCCTATCTCCCTGGACTTGCAGTAGAGTCCCCAGGGTGCCCCATGGCCCTCCACGTAGGGCCCTCTGACCCCAGCAAGCTACCCAGGGGTCCACCTCTCTCCCTGGACTTGCAGTATAGGCCACAGGGTGCCCCCTTGCCCTCCACCTAGGGGCCTCTGACCCCAGCAAGCTACCCAGGGCTCAACTTCTCTCCCTGGACTTGCAGTAGAGGCCGAAGGGTGCCCCCTTGCCCTCCACCCAGGGACTACTGACCCCAGCAAGCTACCAGGGGCTCCAACTCTCTCCCTGGACTTGCAGTAGAGGCCCCAGGGTACCCCGTGGCCCTCCACCTAGGGGCCTCTGAGTCCAGCAAGCTACCCAGGGGTCCACCTCTCTCCCTGGACTTGCAGTAGAGGCCCGAGGGTACCCCGTGGCCCTCCACCTAGGGGCCTCTGAACCCAGCAAGCTACCCAGGGGTCCAGCTCTCTCCCTGGACTTGCAGTATAGACCCCAGGGTGCCCCCTGGTCCTCCACCTAGGGGCCCCTGACCCAAGAAAGCTGCTCAGGGGTCCACCTCTCTCCCTGGACTTGTAGTAGAGGCCCTAGGCTGCCCTCTGGCCCTCCACCTAGGGGCCTCTGACCCCAGCAAGCTACCGAGAGGTCCACCTGTCTCCCTGGACTTGCAGTAGACGCCCCTGGGTGCCCCCTGGCCCTCCACCTAGGGGCCTCTGATCCCAGCAAGCTACCCAGGGCTCCACCTCTCTCCCTGGACTTATAGTAGAGGCCCCAGGGTGCCCCCTGGCCCTCCACCTAGGGGCCTCAGACCCCAGCAAACTACCCAGGGGTCCGCCTCTCTTCCTGGACTTGCAGTAGAGTCCCCAGGGTGACCCTTTGCCCTCCACCTAGGGGTCTCTGACCCCAGCAAGCTACCCAGGGGTCCACATCTCTCCCTGGACTTGCAGTAGAGGCCCCAGGGTACCCCCCTGGCCCTCCAACTAGGGGCCTCTGACCCCAGCAAGCTACCCAGGGGTCCACCTCTCTCCCTGGACTTGCAATAGAGGCCCCAGGGTGCCCCTTGGCCCTCCACCTAGGGGCTTCTGACCCCAGCAAGCTGCCCAGGGGCCTGCCTATCTCCCTGGACTTGCAGTAGAGTCCCCAGAGTGCCCCATGGCGCTCCACCTTGGGCCCTCTGACCCCAGCAAGCTACCCAGGGCTCCAACTCTCTCCCTGGACTTGCAGTATAGGCCCCAGGGTGCCCCCTGGTCCTTCACCTAGGGGCCCCTGACCCAAGCAAGCTGCCCAGAGGTCCACCTCTCTCCCTGGACTTGCAATAGAGGCCCCAGGGTGCCCCCTGGCCCTCCCCCTAGGGGCCTCTGACACCAGCAAGCTTCCTAGGGCTCCAACTCTCTCCCTGGACTTGCAGTATAGGCCCCAGGGTGCCCCCTGGTCCTCCACCTAGGGGCCCCTGACCCAAGCAAGCTGCCCAGGGGTCCACCTCTCTCCCTGGACTTGCAATAGAGGCCCCAGGGTGCCCCTTGGCCCTCCACCTAGGGGCCTCTGACCCCAGCAAGCTACCCAGGGGTCCACCTCTCTCCCTAGACTTGCAGACTAGGCCCCAGGGTGACCCTTGGCCCTCCACCTAGGGGCCTCTGACCCCAGCAAGCTACCCAGGGGCCTACCTATCTCCCTGATCTTGCAGTAGAGTCCCCATGGTGCCCCATGGCCCTCCACCTAGGGCCCTCTGACCCCAGCAAGCTACCCAGGGCTCCAACTCTCTCCCTGGACTAGCAGTATAGGCCCCAGGGCGCCCCCTGGTCCTTCACCTAGGGGCCCCTGACCCAAGCAAGCTGCCCAGATGTCCACCTCTCTCCCTGGACTTGCAATAGAGGCCCCAGGGTGCCCCCTGGCCCTCCCCCTAGGGGCCTCTGACCCCAGCAAGCTACCCAGGGGTCCACCTCTCTCCCTGGACTTTTAGTAGAGGCCCCGGGGTGCCCCCTGGCCCTCCACCTAGGGGCCTCTGACCCCAGCAAACTACCCAGGGGTCCACCTCTCTTCCTTGACTTGCAGTAGAGGCCCTACGGTGCCCCCTGGCCCTCCCCCTAGGGGCCTCTGACACCAGCAAGCTTCCCAGTGGTCCACCTCTCTCTCTGGACTTGCAATAGAGGCCCCAGGGTGCCCCCTGGCCCTCCCCCTAGGGGCCTCTGACACCAGCAAGCTTCCCAGTGGTCCACCTCACTCCCTGGACTTGCAGTAGAGGCCCCAGGGTGACCCTTGGCCCTCCACCTAGGGACCTCTGACCCCAGCAAGCTACCCAGGGGCCTACCTATCTCCCTGGACTTGCAGTAGAGTCCCCAGGGTGCCCCATGGCCCTCCACCTTGGGCCCTCTGACCCCAGCAAGCTACCCAGGGCTCCAACTCTCTCCCTGGACTTGCAGTATAGGCCCCAGGGTGCCCCCTGGTCCTCCACCTAGGAGCCCCTGACCCAAGCAAGCTGCCCAGGGGTCCACCTCTCTCCCTGGACTTGCAATAGAGGCCCCAGGGTGCCCCTTGGCCCTCCACCTAGGGGCCTCTGACCCCAGAAAGCTACCCAGGGGTCCACCTCTCTCCCTAGACTTGCAGACTAGGCCCCAGGGTGACCCTTGGCCCTCCACCTAGGGGCCTCTGACCCCAGCAAGCTACCCAGGGCTCCACCTCTCTCCCTGGACTTGTAGTAGAGGCCCTAGGCTGCCCTCCGGCCCTCCACCTAGGGGCCTCTGACCCCAGCAAGCTACCCAGGGCTCCACCTCTCTCCCTGGACTTGCAGTAGAGGCCCCAGGGTACCCCGTGGCCCTCCACCTAGGGCCCTTTGACCCCAGCAAGCTACACAGGGGTCCACCTCTCTCCCTGGACTTGCAGTATAGGCCACAGGGTGCCCCCTTGCCCTCCACCTAGGGGCCTCTGACCCCAGCAAGCTACCCAGGGCTCCACCTCTCTCTCTGGACTTGCAGTAGAGACCCCAGGGTGCCCCCTTGCCCTCCACCCAGGGGCTACTGGCCCCAGCAAGCTACCCAGGGCTCCACCTCTCTTCCTGGACTTGCAGTAGAGGCCCCAGGGTACCCCGTGGCCCTCCACCTAGGGGCCTCTGACCCCAGCAAGCTACCCAGGGGTCCAGCTTTCTCCCTGGACTTGCAATAGAGGCCCCAGGGTGCCCCCTGGCCCTCCACCTAGGGGCCTCTGAGTCCAGCAAGCTACCCAGGGGTCCACATCTCTCCCTGGACTTGCAGTAGAGGCCCCAGGGTACCACGTGGCCCTCCACCTAGGGGCCTCTGAACCCAGCAAGCTACCCAGGGGTCCAACTCTCTCCCTGGACTAGCAGTATAGGCCACAGCAGAGGTGTGGACTCGAGTCATGTGACTTGGACTCGAGTCAGACTCGAGTCATGAATTTGATGACTTTAGACTCGACTTGACAAAATATAAAAAGACTTGCAACTCGACTTGGACTTGAACATAAATGACTTGGACTTTGACTAGGACTTGCCCCTATTGACTTGTAAAGACTTGCTGCTTCCCATGAAAAGCCCAACGATAAAAAAGTATGTTGACATGGACCGCTCTCTCTCTCTCCCCGTTTATGTGTGCGTGTGTGTGACAGCATGCGCGCGCGTGTGTGTGAGCATGCGCGCTTTCGGCATGACGTCCAATCGAAGCACGGTAGATTGTTTTGATTCGACAGTATCCAACGTGACTACTATGAGGCGCCGGAGTGGACAAAAGTCAAGCGAACGCAGAGAGAATTTGAATTTGAACTTGAGATCGAGCCAATACTCGCGTGCCAATACTCGTTCTCTCTCTCTCTCTCTCTCTCTCTCTCTCTCTCTCTCTCTCTCTCTCTCACACATACAACATACACCTCTCTCTCTCTCTCTCTCTCTCTCTCTCTCTCTCTCTCGTGCATTCAGTCTCTTTGCGTTCGCTTGACTTTTGTTTACGATGGCGTCTCATACCTTTAGTGCTTTTGCTCTCACGGGATCCTCCTTTTAAACTGACCCTTCGCTAAGCCACGCCCAAAAACCGCCACCCACCAATCGCGGCTTACCAATCGTAGCTACGGGCAGAGGCTCTGTCAAGCTTTCGAGCGAGGGAAACAAGCCAAATCGTTGCGCAATTGGATTGTGAAAATCTGACACCCGCTATCCTAAAAGTTTGGACTGGGTGGTGGGATTTTTTCCCTTTTCAAAACCAAAGCCCAAGAGGAGAAATGCCAGCGTGGATCAAGCTGTGTGAGGGGCGGTAAAGGAGTTAAGCTAAGTTGGTTTTGTTTTCGATATTCACATTCAATGATAGGTGGCAATAACTCACACTCCTCTTATCCTAAACAGATCTAAACTGTGTTTCTTTTAAAAAAATAAATAAAAAAAACAAAGCAGGTTATGCTTCCCAGCGGTCTTTTTCTTTTTTTCCACTCGATATTATGAGCCAGGGCTCGACAATAAGGACTGCCCGATGGCCCGGGGCCAGCGTGCGAGACACTCGGGCCAGTGTACAAAATGTTACTGGCTCGATCGGGCCAGCTGCTGCCTTTTTGCCTGCCAGATCGAGCCAGAGCTGCGTGCTGCGACTGTCTGTCAATTGTGTGCAAATACAATCTTACGGTGCTTTCACACATAGACGTTTGTTTTGGAATCTGTCTCGTTTCACCCGTTAGCGCGTTTTTTAGCATATATCCAGCAGTTGCGCTCGCTTCCGCGCCAAATCAATCAGTCCAAGATCGCCTGAATGAGACGCGGTCTCTGTCCTATTGAGCGTATCGATTGTAGCGAGAAAACAAAACAATGCAACGAACTAACGACCCAGGCTATATCACAGTGTATTATGATCGTGTAATAGCCATATATACGGCTATATGAAGAGGGAATGATGAGCAGGGCGAGATGTCATTCTTACCGGTAAATGCGAAAGTGAAAGCATCCTGAAATATTACCGAGAGCTGTTTATCCAGCCTGATCTCGGTTTATCCGTCTGGAAAATTGACCGAAATTACTATCTGTTAATTTTTCCATATTTTAATCGTATAATAGGCCTATGTTGTATTAGGCCTGTTGTTTTGTTCATTTCCGCACTGACAGCTCGAAAGAAAGATTTACATTGATCTGATGCAGTCTCGGTTCATCTGCTATGTCTCTTTATAATTAAGCCTAAAATACAGAATTATAGTCAACGTTTCTTTAATAGATTGATTAATTCAATTGATCGATTTCTACAAAACCTGACAATTGAAATGAGGCTCTGTATATATGAGAAAGTCTGACCTCGATTTGTATTTGGTGACGATGTCAGTGGGTTGTTAAAATTAAAGTGCACATTTTCACTTATAAAATATTCTATACACAATGCACAAAAGTTTGGGGTCAGTGTGATTAAATATGTTAAAACAAGCTTCTTCTGCTCACCAGGGCTGCAATTATTTCATCATAAATACAAATTGTGAAATGTTGCACTATAAAATAACTGTTCAAAAGTAGTTTATCATTTAATTTATTCATTTATTCCAGTGATTTTAAAGATGAGATTTCAGCTTCATTACTCCAGTCACATGATCATTCAGAAATCACTAATATTAATTATTATTATATTTATAAATGGTAATAGTTATAAAATCAATAATGTCTGGAGTAATTATTTTATTTGAAACTAAATACAATAACAAAGCAGTTATTTAAAATTTTTATAAATATTTAACAATTACACCTTTTTTACATTTATAAATATAGCCTTGATGAACTGAATAGTTTTCCTTAAACATTTTAAAAATTACCGTAAATATATATACAGATTTATTAGCCCCCTTTTGTTTTTTGTTTTTTCTTTTTAAAACATTTCCTAAATGATGTTTAACAAAGCAAAGAAATGTTGATATTTTGTCTGATAATAATCTTATTTGTTTTATTTTGGCTAGAATAAAAACATTTTTTTTAACCATTTTAAGGTAAAATTTATTAGCCTCTTAAGCTAATTGTTTTTCAGACTGTCTACAGAACAAACCATCATTATACAATAACTAGCCTAATTACCCTAACCTGCCTAGTTAACCTAATTACCCTAGTTAAGCCTTTAAATGTCACTTTAAGCTGTATAGAAGTGTCTTGAAGAATATCTAGTCTAATATTATTTACAGTCATCATGACAAAGATAAAATAAATCAGTTATTAGAGATGAGTTATTAAAACTATTATGTTTAGAAATGTGCTGAGAAAATCTGTTCTCTGTTAAATAGAAATTGGGGAAAAAAATAAACAGGGGTGCTAATAATTTAGGGGGACTAATAATTCTGAAATCAACTGTGTGTGTGTGTGTGTGTGTGTGTGTATACACACACACACACACACACACACACACGCACATTCAAATAGCGATTAACTTCTTTTTTTTTTTTGGTGGGGCCAGTGAAAATTTGGGCTGGGCAAGTAAAAATCAGAACCACTGGCCCGATCGGGCCAGTAGAAAAAATCCTTAGCGTTGAACCCTGTGAGCACTGCTTAGTTTAAACCCTCGCTATTGTAACGCATATAAATACATACACTAATATTTGCTGGTAGGAAAAATCTATTTGTTCACTTCTGTTATTTATACTTTAATGTGCATTTCAATTTTTTTCTTCCACTTAACTGCAAATTTGAATAAAAACTGGATAAAGAGCACACAAACATGCTAACAGTAATAGGTACTGTACACTGTTATGGGTCAATGATGCTAATATTCGGCACAAATCCATCAGTTTCTTAGGTTATTAGATTATTTTATAATTTCACCTGTCCTGCTGTGCATGAACTATGCTGTTGAATGTTCAGCGTATGAGGTGGCTAGGCTAACCTTGCTTCAATTTTGATAAAATTATTTTCTAATCAGTTGCTATTATGTTGTGAATATACCCCTGTAATGTATACTGCAGTCCTCTTTTGTCTGGCTTTCTCAGATATCTCACCTGTTTGCCAAAAATGACTAATTAAATCCTTGGGAATGTCTGACACCAGCGCATACACACTGTAATAGATGTGCCAGGCATGAAAGCTTGACAGGCGTAGCAACAGTAACTAAGGAGGGCAAGGCTTAGCGAAGGGTTATTCCAAGAATGTTGATATGGTTTCTTTCTTGCTTTACTATTTATTAACAATACACAAAAAACTAAAAGGTTAAGGTAAATTCTTTAATAAATTCTAGTGTTTTTGAGTATTATACTTGTTGTATACTTGTATTATACTTATGTTTTAGGCTAGTATTATTTACGACTTGTTAATTAATGCTTCATAATACAGTAGTATTACCAATAGTGAACAGATAAAATAATACAAAGTGTAGTTTTACTACAGTAAAGTGTAGTGATTTGTAGTATAAAATACCCTATATTGTAAAATAATACAGCACTGGGTAATTTGTTTATATTACACTTGTGTTACCATAGCAACTATAGTATTACCACAACTGATCAATTGAAGTTCTTTACTGTAGTAGGCTACTGTTCAAAACACAGTACATGCCAATATACGTGTTCAGGGGCCCTGTGGCACAGCTTTCCTCAAAATGAAGAGGATGACATGGAAAATGTCCTCCACAATCTCATCAGCAAAGTGGAAGCCAGCAGACACTAGTTTACTTTATTTTAGCTGCCATGATAAAATGAGATTGATAGTGAGATTTATTTGAAGAGTGAATAGTACAGTAGGCTATAATACCTTATCAAGTGTTTCCTTATTTTTATCACAGTTACATTTCTGCTTGCATTAGTTTTTGTTTAAATGCTTTTAAAATAAAATGTATTCTTTACATCCAACATCTATTCCAGAGGTGCCTTATAGTGGTGTAAACCCCTTTACAAGGGGTGTTACCCCTGTGTAAACTCTAACCACCCCTGTGGCCAACCCGATATGATTTTCCTGTTGACATTATTTATTTAAATCTACTTACATAAATGCAATACAATGCAATATTTCAATAAATAAATAGCAGCCACTAAATTATTGTGGATTGATTGGTGCCACTGACGTAGCTGGCCTCTTCTGGCCCCCCTTAAGCAAATTTTCAGGGGGGCACCACTGGTCTATTCTCTGTCTTTAAGTGTTTGAAACTGAAAATATCTCATCATATAAAACAACCAAAAATGTTATGGTTTATTAGATTAAACATTTAATATGTAAGTCTATTTTAGTATTTTGGTTATTGTTATTAAACAGTGCAGCAATATGAATCATATCAAAAAGCATGAAAGGAAGAGGTAACACGACACAAATTGTGAGTTTGCATATAATCTCTGAGAGCGCTCAAGAAAATTTGTGTGTGAGCAGTGCATATTTGAGAGCGAGAGAAAATTTGAGAAGTCGCAATCAGTTTTGTCCACAAACAGAGGAAATCCGTGCACGAGCATCACACAAGGTAGAGAGCAAAGCTCTTCAACGTTATGTGAAGAAAACAACTTTATTGTTTGTATGAAGTAGCCTACTTCATTAACAATATGTGCTACCATTTTACATTGCTGCTAGACGGATTTGCAACTCCATCTCTTTAGGACACACGAGATTCAATTGACAAAATTCCAATTTCACTCAATTTAACTTTGCAGCATATACAGGAGTTGGTCTACTGCTACCACATTGAGGTTATGTAATTTTGGTTAATCACAAGTTGATCACCGAAGACATAACATAGCACAACTAAACTTAATGAATTAGACAGCAGTAGACCTGCAATTTCTGTGTGATGTGAGGCAAAATGGAGTCTTTTTTTGGTGGAACTCGTTCTTGTGCATTATGCTGTGGAGACGAGACGCAGCACTGTTCAGTACTTTTTCAGAAAATTGCATTTGTATTTTTATATATCTAAGCAATGTTCTTTAATAAAAAAAGGTTTGTTTAATCAATACAGATCTTACAACCATACCTAATCTGTATATATTTTATTTTTCTGTTAAAAAGACTCGAAAAGACTCGAAAATCAAACTGCAGGACTTTGGACTTGACTTGAGACTTGTTGCCTTTGACTCGGGACTTGACTCGGGACTTGCCTGTCTTGACTCGGGACTTGACTCGGGACTTGAGGGCAATGAATTGAGACTTACTTGTGACTTGCCAAACAATGACTTGGTCCCACCTCTGGGCCACAGGGTGCCCCCTGGTCCTCCACCTAGGGGCCCCTGACCCAAGCAAGCTGCCCAGAGGTCCACCTCTCTCCCTGGACTTGCAATAGAGGCCCCAGGGTGCCCCCTGGCCCTCCACCTAGGGGCCTCTGACCCCAGCAAGCTACCGAGGGGTCCACCTCTCTCCCTGGACATGCAGTAGAGGCCCAAGGGTGCCCCGTGGCCCTCCACCTAGGGGCTTCTGACCCCAGCAAGCTACCCAGGGGTCCACATCTCTCTTTGGACTTGCAGTGGAGGCCCCTGGGTGTCCCCTGGCCCTCCACCTAGGGGCCTCTGACCCTAGCAAGCTACCCGGGGGTCCAGCTCACTCCCTGGACTTGCAATAGAGGCCCCAGGGTGCCCCCTTGCAATCCACCCAGGGGCTACTGACCCCAGCAAGCTACTCAGGGCTCCAACTCTCTCCCTGGACTTGTAGTAGAGGCCCTAGGCTGCCCTCTGGCCCTCCACCTAGGGGCCTCTGACCCCAGCAAGCTACCCAAGGCTTCACCTCTCTCCCTGGACTTGCAGAAGAGGCCCCAGGGGGCCCTTTGGCCCTCCACCTAGGGGCCTCTGACCCCAGCAAGCTACCGAGGGGTCCACCTCTCTCCCTGGACTTGCAGTAGAGGCCCCAGGGTGCCTCTTTGCCCTCCACCTAGGGGCCTCTGACCCCAGCAAGCTACCCAGAGGTCCACATCTCTCCCTGGACTTGCAGTAGAGGCCCCAGGGTACCCCAAGGCCCTCCACCTAGGGGCCTCTGAACCCAGCAAGCTACCCAGGGGTCCAGCTCTCTCCCTGGACTTGCAATAGAGGCGCCAGGGTGCCCGCTTGCCCTCCACCCAGGGGCTACTGACCCCAGCAAGCTACCCAGGGCTCCACCTCTCTCCCTGGACTTGTAGTAGAGGCCCTAGGCTGCCCTCTGGCCCTCCACCTAGGGGCCTCTGACCCCAGAAAGCTACCCAGGGGTCCACCTCTCTCCCTAGACTTGCAGACTAGTCCCAGGGTGACCCTTGGCCCTCCACCTAGGGGCCTCTGACCCCAGCAAGCTACTCAGGGGCCTACCTATCTCCCTGATCTTGCAGTAGAGTCCCCATGGTGCCCCATGGCCCTCCACCTAGGGCCCTCTGACCCCAGCAAGCTACCCAGGGCTCCAACTCTCTCCCTGGACTAGCAGTATAGGCCCCAGGGTGCCCCCTGGTCCTCCACCTAGGGCCCCCTGACCCAACCAAGCTGCCCAGATGTCCACCTCTCTCCCTGGACTTGCAATAGAGGCCCCAGGGTGCCCCCTGGCCCTCCCCCTAGGGGCCTCTGACCCCAGCAAGCTACCCAGGGGTCCACCTCTCTCCCTGGACTTTTAGTAGAGGCCCCGGGGTGCCCCCTGGCCCTCCACCTAGGGGCCTCTGACCCCAGCAAACTACCCAGGGGTCCACCTCTCTTCCTTGACTTGCAGTAGAGGCCCTACGGTGCCCCCTGGCCCTCCCCCTAGGGGCCTCTGACACCAGCAAGCTTCCCAGTGGTCCACCTCTCTCTCTGGACTTGCAATAGAGGCCCCAGGGTGCCCCCTGGCCCTCCACCTAGGGGCCTCTGACACCAGCAAGCTTCCCAGTGGTCCACCTCTCTCCCTGGACTTGCAGTAGAGGCCCCAGGGTGACCCTTGGCCCTCCACCTAGGGACCTCTGACCCCAGCAAGCTACCCAGGGGCCTACCTATCTCCCTGGACTTGCAGTAGAGTCCCCAGGGTGCCCCATGGCCCTCCACCTTGGGCCCTTTGACCCCAGCAAGCTACCCAGGGCTCCAACTCTCTCCCTGGACTTGCAGTATAGGCCCCAGGGTGCCCCCTGGTCCTCCACCTAGGAGCCCCTGACCCAAGCAAGCTGCCCAGGGGTCCACCTCTCTCCCTGGACTTGCAATAGAGGCCCCAGGGTGCCCCTTGGCCCTCCACCTAGGGGCCTCTGACCCCAGAAAGCTACCCAGGGGTCCACCTCTCTCCCTAGACTTGCAGACTAGGCCCCAGGGTGACCCTTGGCCCTCCACCTAGGGGCCTCTGACCCCAGCAAGCTACCCAGGGCTCCACCTCTCTCCCTGGACTTGCAGTCGAGGCCCCAGGTTGACCCTTGGCCCTTCACCTAGGGCCCTTTGACCCCAGCAAGCTACCCAGGGGTCCACCTCTCTCCCTGGACTTGCAGTATAGGCCCCAGGGTGCCCCCTTGCCCTCCACCTAGGGGCCTCTGACCCCAGCAAGCTACCCAGGGCTCCACCTCTCTCCCTGGACTTGCAGTAGAGACCCCAGGGTGCCCCCTTGCCCTCCACCCAGGGGCTACTGGCCCCAGCAAGCTACCCAGGGCTCCACCTCTCTCCCTGGACTTGCAGTAGAGGCCCCAGGGTACCCCGTGGCCCTCCACCTAGGGCCCTTTGACCCCAGCAAGCTACCCAGGGGTCCACCTCTCTCCCTGGACTTGCAGTATAGGCCACAGGGTGCCCCCTTGCCCTCCACCTAGGGGCCTCTGACCCCAGAAAGCTACCCAGGGGTCCACCTCTCTCCCTGGACTTGCAGTAGAGACCCCAGTGTGCCCCCTTGCCCTCCACCCAGGGGCTACTGGCCCCAGCAAGCTACCCAGGGCTCCACCTCTCTCCCTGGACTTGCAGTAGAGGCCCCAGGGTACCCCGTGGCCCTCCACCTAGGGGCCTCTGACCCCAGCAAGCTACCCAGGGGTCCAGCTTTCTCCCTGGAGTTGCAATAGAGGCCCCAGGGTGCCCCCTGGCCCTCCACCTAGGGGCCTCTGAGTCCAGCAAGCTACCCAGGGGTCCACATCTCTCCCTGGACTTGCAGTAGAGGCCCCAGGGTACCACGTGGCCCTCCACCTAGGGGCCTCTGACCCCAGCAAGCTACCCAGGGGTCCAACTCTCTCCCTGGACTAGCAGTATAGGCCCCAGGGTGCCCCCTGGTCCTCCACCTAGGGGCCCCTGACCCAAGCAAGCTGCCCAGAGGTCCACCTCTCTCCCTGGACTTGCAATAGAGGCCCCAGGGTGTCCCCTGGCCCTCCACCTAGGGGCCTCTGACCCCAGCAAGCTACCCAGGGGTCCACCTCTCTCCCTGGACTTATAGTAGAGTTTCCAGGGTGCCCCCTGGCCCTCCACCTAGGGGCCTCTGAGTCCAGCAAGCTACCCAGGGGTCCACATCTCTCCCTGGACTTGCAGTAGAGGCCCCAGGGTACCCCCTGGCCCTCCAACTAGGGGCCTCTGACCCCAGCAAGCTACCCAGGGGTCCACCTCTCTCTTTGGACTTGCAGTATAGGCCCCAGGGTGCCCCTTGGCCCTCCACCTAGGGGCATCTGACCCCAGCAAGCTACCCAGGGGTCCACCTCTCTCCCTGGACTTGCAGTATAGGACCCAGGGTGCCCCCTGGCCCTCCAACTAGGGGCATCTAACACCAGCAAGCTATCCAGGGGTCCACCTCTCTCCCTGGACTTGCAGTATAGGCCCCAGGGTGCCCTCTGGCCCTCCACCTAGGGGCATCTGACACCAGCAAGCTACCCAGGGGTCCACCTCTCTCCCTGGACTTGCAGTATAGGCCCCAGTGTGCCCTCTGGCCCTCCACCAAGGGGCCTCTGACCCCAGCAAGCTACCCAGAGGTCCACATCTCTCCCTGGACTTGCAGTAGAGGCCCCAGGGTACCCCATGGCTCTCCACCTAGGGGCCTCTGAACCCAGCAAGCTACCCAGGGGTCCAGCTCTCTCCCTGGACTTGCAATAGAGGCCCCAGGGTGCCCCCTTGCCCTCCACCCAGGGGCTACTGACCCCAGCAAGCTACCCAGGGCTCCACCTCTCTCCCATGACTTGTAGTAGAGGCCCTAGGCTGCCCTCTGGCCCTCCACCTAGGGGCCTCTGACCCCAGAAAGCTACCCAGGGGTCCACCTCTCTCCCTAGACTTGCAGACTAGGCCCCAGGGTGACCCTTGGCCCTCCACCTAGGGGCCTCTGACCCCAGCAAGCTACCCAGGGCTCCACCTCTCTCCCTGGACTTGTAGTAGAGGCCCTAGGCTGCCCTCTGGCCCTCCACCTAGGGGCCTCTGACACCAGCAAGCTACCCAGGGCTCCACCTCTCTCCCTGGACTTGTAGTAGAGGCCCTAGGTTGCCCTCTGGCCCTCCACCTAGGGACCTCTGACCCTAGCAAGCTACCCAGGGCTCCACCTCTCTCCCTGGACTTGCAGTAGAGGCCCAAGGGTGCCTATTTGCCCTCCACCCAGGGGTCTCTGACCCCAGCAAGTTACCGAGGGGTCCACCTCTCTCCCTGGACTTGCATTAGAGGCCCCAGGGTGCCCCGTAAACCTCCACCCAGGGGCCTCTGACCCCAGCAAGCTACCCAGGGGTCCACATCTCTCCCTTGTCTTGCAGTAGACGCCGCTGAATGCCCCCTGGCCCTCCACCTAGGGGCCTCTGACCCCAGCAAGCTACCCAGGGGTCCACCTCTCTCCCTGGACTTTTAGTAGAGGCCCCAGGGTGCCCCTGGCCCTCCACCTAGGGGCCTCTGACCCCAGCACCTTGTAGTAGAGGCCCTAGGCTGCCCTCTGGCCCTCCACCTAGGGGCCTCTGACCCCAGCAAGCTACCGAGAGGTCCACCTGACTCCCTGGACTTGCAGTAGACGCCCCTGGGTGCCCCCTGGCCCTCCACCTAGGGGCCTCTGATCCCAGCAAGCTACCCAGGGGTCCACCTCTCTCCCTGGACTTGCAGTATAGGACCCAGGGTGCCCCCTGGCCCTCCAACTAGGGGCATCTAACACCAGCAAGCTATCCAGGGGTCCACCTCTCTCCCTGGACTTGCAGTATAGGCCCCAGGGTGCCCTCTGGCCCTCCACCTAGGGGCATCTGACACCAGCAAGCTACCCAGGGGTCCACCTCTCTCCCTGGACTTGCAGTATAGGCCCCAGTGTGCCCTCTGGCCCTCCACCAAGGGGCCTCTGACCCCAGCAAGCTACCCAGAGGTCCACATCTCTCCCTGGACTTGCAGTAGAGGCCCCAGGGTACCCCATGGCTCTCCACCTAGGGGCCTCTGAACCCAGCAAGCTACCCAGGGGTCCAGCTCTCTCCCTGGACTTGCAATAGAGGCCCCAGGGTGCCCCCTTGCCCTCCACCCAGGGGCTACTGACCCCAGCAAGCTACCCAGGGCTCCACCTCTCTCCCATGACTTGTAGTAGAGGCCCTAGGCTGCCCTCTGGCCCTCCACCTAGGGGCCTCTGACCCCAGAAAGCTACCCAGGGGTCCACCTCTCTCCCTAGACTTGCAGACTAGGCCCCAGGGTGACCCTTGGCCCTCCACCTAGGGGCCTCTGACCCCAGCAAGCTACCCAGGGCTCCACCTCTCTCCCTGGACTTGTAGTAGAGGCCCTAGGCTGCCCTCTGGCCCTCCACCTAGGGGCCTCTGACACCAGCAAGCTACCCAGGGCTCCACCTCTCTCCCTGGACTTGTAGTAGAGGCCCTAGGTTGCCCTCTGGCCCTCCACCTAGGGACCTCTGACCCTAGCAAGCTACCCAGGGCTCCACCTCTCTCCCTGGACTTGCAGTAGAGGCCCCAGGGTGCCCATTTGCCCTCCACCCAGGGGTCTCTGACCCCAGCAAGTTACCGAGGGGTCCACCTCTCTCCCTGGACTTGCATTAGAGGCCCCAGGGTGCCCCGTAAACCTCCACCTAGGGGCCTCTGACCCCAGCAAGCTACCCAGGGGTCCACATCTCTCCCTTGTCTTGCAGTAGACGCCGCTGAATGCCCCCTGGCCCTCCACCTAGGGGCCTCTGACCCCAGCAAGCTACCCAGGGGTCCACCTCTCTCCCTGGACTTTTAGTAGAGGCCCCAGGGTGCCCCTGGCCCTCCACCTAGGGGCCTCTGACACCAGCACCTTGTAGTAGAGGCCCTAGGCTGCCCTCTGGCCCTCCACCTAGGGGCCTCTGACCCCAGCAAGCTACCGAGAGGTCCACCTGTCTCCCTGGACTTGCAGTAGACGCCCCTGGGTGCCCCCTGGCCCTCCACCTAGGGGCCTCTGATCCCAGCAAGCTACCCAGGGCTCCACCTCTCTCCCTGGACTTATAGTAGAGGCCCCAGGGTGCCCCCTGGCCCACCACCTAGGGGCCTCAGACCCCAGCAAACTACCCAGGGGTCCACCTCTCTTCCTGGACTTGCAGTAGAGTCCCCAGGGTGACCCTTGGCCCTCCACCTAGGGGTCTCTGACCCCAGCAAGCTACCCAGGGGTCCACCTCTCTCTTTGGACTTGCAGTATAGGCCCCAGGGTGCCCCCTGGCCCTCCACCTAGGGGCATCTGACCCCAGCAAGCTACCCAGGGGTCCACCTCTCTCCCTGGACTTGCAGTATAGGACCCAGGGTGCCCCCTGGCCCTCCAACTAGGGGCATCTAACACCAGCAAGCTACCCAGGGGTCCACCTCTCACCCTGGACTTGCAGTATAGGCCCCAGGGTGCCCTCTGGCCCTCCACCTAGGGGCATCTGACACCAGCAAGCTACCCAGGGGTCCACCTCTCTCCCTGGACTTGCAGTATAGGCCCCAGTGTGCCCTCTGGCCCTCCACCTAGGGGCCTCTTACCCCAGCAAGCTACCCAGAGGTCCACATCTCTCCCTGGACTTGCAGTAGAGGCCCCAGGGTGCCCCCTTGCCCTCCACCCAGGGGCCTCTGAACCCAGCAAGCTACCCAGGGGTCCAGCTCTCTCCCTGGACTTGCAGTTGAGTCCCCAGGGTGCCCCATGACCCTCCACCCAGGGCCCTCTGACCACAGCAAGCTACCCTGGGCTCCAACTCTCTCCCTGGACTTGCAGTATAGGCCCCAGGGTGCCCCCTGGTCCTCCACCTAGGGGCCCCTGACCCAAGCAAGCTGCCCAGGGGTCCACCTCTCTCCCTGGACTTGCAATAGAGGCCCCTGGGTGCCCCCTGGCCCTCCCCCTAGGGGCCTCTGACACCAGCAAGCTTCCCAGTGGTCCACATCTCTCCCTAGACTTGCAGTAGAGGCCCCAGGGTGACCCTTGGCCCTCCACCTAGGGGCCTCTGACCCCAGCAAGCTACCCAGGGGCCTACCTATCTCCCTGGACTTGCAGTAGAGTTCCCAGGGTGCCCAATGGCCCTCCAACTAGGGCCCTCTGACCCAAGCAAGCTGCCCAGGGGTCCACCTCTCTCCCTGGACTTGCAAGAGAGGCCCCAGGGTGGCCCTTGGCCCTCCACCTAGGGGCCTCTGACCCCAGAAAGCTACCCAGGGGTCCACCTCTCTCCCTAGACTTGCAGACTAGGCCCCAGGGTGACCCTTGGCCCTCCACCTAGGGGCCTCTGACCCCAGCAAGCTGCCCAGGGGCCTGCCTATCTCCCTGGACTTGCAGTAGAGTCCCCAGGGTGCCCCATGGCCCTCCACGTAGGGCCCTCTGACCCCAGCAAGCTACCCAGGGGTCCACCTCTCTCCCTGGACTTGCAGTATAGGCCACAGGGTGCCCCCTTGCCCTCCACCTAGGGGCCTCTGGCCCCAGCAAGCTACCCAGGGCTCAACTTCTCTCCCTGGACTTGCAGTAGAGGCCGAAGGGTGCCCCCTTGCCCTCCACCCAGGGACTACTGACCCCAGCAAGCTACCAGGGGCTCCAACTCTCTCACTGGACTTGCAGTAGAGGCCCCAGGGTACCCCGTGGCCCTCCACCTAGGGGCCTCTGAGTCCAGCAAGCTACCCAGGGGTCCACCTCTCTCCCTGGACTTGCAGTAGAGGCCCGAGGGTACCCCGTGGCCCTCCACCTAGGGGCCTCTGAACCCAGCAAGCTACCCAGGGGTCCAGCTCTCTCCCTGGACTTGCAGTATAGACCCCAGGGTGCCCCCTGGTCCTCCACCTAGGGGCCCCTGACCCAAGAAAGCTGCTCAGGGGTCCACCTCTCTCCCTGGACTTGTAGTAGAGGCCCTAGGCTGCCCTCTGGCCCTCCACCTAGGGGCCTCTGACCCCAGCAAGCTACCGAGAGGTCCACCTGTCTCCCTGGACTTGCAGTAGACGCCCCTGGGTGCCCCCTGGCCCTCCACCTAGGGGCCTCTGATCCCAGCAAGCTACCCAGGGCTCCACCTCTCTCCCTGGACTTATAGTAGAGGCCCCAGGGTGCCCCCTGGCCCTCCACCTAGGGGCCTCAGACCCCAGCAAACTACCCAGGGGTCCGCCTCTCTTCCTGGACTTGCAGTAGAGTCCCCAGGGTGACCCTTTGCCCTCCACCTAGGGGTCTCTGACCCCAGCAAGCTACCCAGGGGTCCACATCTCTCCCTGGACTTGCAGTAGAGGCCCCAGGGTACCCCCCTGGCCCTCCAACTAGGGGCCTCTGACCCCAGCAAGCTACCCAGGGGTCCACCTCTCTCCCTAGACTTGCAATAGAGGCCCCAGGGTGCCCCTTGGCCCTCCACCTAGGGGCTTCTGACCCCAGCAAGCTGCCCAGGGGCCTGCCTATCTCCCTGGACTTGCAGTAGAGTCCCCAGAGTGCCCCATGGCGCTCCACCTTGGGCCCTCTGACCCCAGCAAGCTACCCAGGGCTCCAACTCTCTCCCTGGACTTGCAGTATAGGCCCCAGGGTGCCCCCTGGTCCTTCACCTAGGGGCCCCTGACCCAAGCAAGCTGCCCAGAGGTCCACCTCTCTCCCTGGACTTGCAATAGAGGCCCCAGGGTGCCCCCTGGCCCTCCCCCTAGGGGCCTCTGACACCAGCAAGCTTCCTAGGGCTCCAACTCTCTCCCTGGACTTGCAGTATAGGCCCCAGGGTGCCCCCTGGTCCTCCACCTAGGGGCCCCTGACCCAAGCAAGCTGCCCAGGGGTCCACCTCTCTCCCTGGACTTGCAATAGAGGCCCCAGGGTGCCCCTTGGCCCTCCACCTAGGGGCCTCTGACCCCAGCAAGCTACCCAGGGGTCCACCTCTCTCCCTAGACTTGCAGACTAGGCCCCAGGGTGACCCTTGGCCCTCCACCTAGGGGCCTCTGACCCCAGCAAGCTACCCAGGGGCCTACCTATCTCCCTGATCTTGCAGTAGAGTCCCCATGGTGCCCCATGGCCCTCCACCTAGGGCCCTCTGACCCCAGCAAGCTACCCAGGGCTCCAACTCTCTCCCTGGACTAGCAGTATAGGCCCCAGGGCGCCCCCTGGTCCTTCACCTAGGGGCCCCTGACCCAAGCAAGCTGCCCAGATGTCCACCTCTCTCCCTGGACTTGCAATAGAGGCCCCAGGGTGCCCCCTGGCCCTCCCCCTAGGGGCCTCTGACCCCAGCAAGCTACCCAGGGGTCCACCTCTCTCCCTGGACTTTTAGTAGAGGCCCCGGGGTGCCCCCTGGCCCTCCACCTAGGGGCCTCTGACCCCAGCAAACTACCCAGGGGTCCACCTCTCTTCCTTGACTTGCAGTAGAGGCCCTACGGTGCCCCCTGGCCCTCCCCCTAGGGGCCTCTGACACCAGCAAGCTTCCCAGTGGTCCACCTCTCTCTCTGGACTTGCAATAGAGGCCCCAGTGTGCCCCCTGGCCCTCCCCCTAGGGGCCTCTGACACCAGCAAGCTTCCCAGTGGTCCACCTCACTCCCTGGACTTGCAGTAGAGGCCCCAGGGTGACCCTTGGCCCTCCACCTAGGGACCTCTGACCCCAGCAAGCTACCCAGGGGCCTACCTATCTCCCTGGACTTGCAGTAGAGTCCCCAGGGTGCCCCATGGCCCTCCACCTTGGGCCCTCTGACCCCAGCAAGCTACCCAGGGCTCCAACTCTCTCCCTGGACTTGCAGTATAGGCCCCAGGGTGCCCCCTGGTCCTCCACCTAGGAGCCCCTGACCCAAGCAAGCTGCCCAGGGGTCCACCTCTCTCCCTGGACTTGCAATAGAGGCCCCAGGGTGCCCCTTGGCCCTCCACCTAGGGGCCTCTGACCCCAGAAAGCTACCCAGGGGTCCACCTCTCTCCCTAGACTTGCAGACTAGGCCCCAGGGTGACCCTTGGCCCTCCACCTAGGGGCCTCTGACCCCAGCAAGCTACCCAGGGCTCCACCTCTCTCCCTGGACTTGTAGTAGAGGCCCTAGGCTGCCCTCCGGCCCTCCACCTAGGGGCCTCTGACCCCAGCAAGCTACCCAGGGCTCCACCTCTCTCCCTGGACTTGCAGTAGAGGCCCCAGGGTACCCCGTGGCCCTCCACCTAGGGCCCTTTGACCCCAGCAAGCTACACAGGGGTCCACCTCTCTCCCTGGACTTGCAGTATAGGCCACAGGGTGCCCCCTTGCCCTCCACCTAGGGGCCTCTGACCCCAGCAAGCTACCCAGGGCTCCACCTCTCTCTCTGGACTTGCAGTAGAGACCCCAGGGTGCCCCCTTGCCCTCCACCCAGGGGCTACTGGCCCCAGCAAGCTACCCAGGGCTCCACCTCTCTTCCTGGACTTGCAGTAGAGGCCCCAGGGTACCCCGTGGCCCTCCACCTAGGGGCCTCTGACCCCAGCAAGCTACCCAGGGGTCCAGCTTTCTCCCTGGACTTGCAATAGAGGCCCCAGGGTGCCCCCTGGCCCTCCACCTAGGGGCCTCTGAGTCCAGCAAGCTACCCAGGGGTCCACATCTCTCCCTGGACTTGCAGTAGAGGCCCCAGGGTACCACGTGGCCCTCCACCTAGGGGCCTCTGAACCCAGCAAGCTACCCAGGGGTCCAACTCTCTCCCTGGACTAGCAGTATAGGCCACAGGGTGCCCCCTGGTCCTCCACCTAGGGGCCCCTGACCCAAGCAAGCTGCCCAGAGGTCCACCTCTCTCCCTGGACTTGCAATAGAGGCCCCAGGGTGCCCCCTGGCCCTCCACCTAGGGGCCTCTGACCCCAGCAAGCTACCGAGGGGTCCACCTCTCTCCCTGGACATGCAGTAGAGGCCCAAGGGTGCCCCGTGGCCCTCCACCTAGGGGCTTCTGACCCCAGCAAGCTACCCAGGGGTCCACATCTCTCTTTGGACTTGCAGTGGAGGCCCCTGGGTGTCCCCTGGCCCTCCACCTAGGGGCCTCTGACCCTAGCAAGCTACCCGGGGGTCCAGCTCACTCCCTGGACTTGCAATAGAGGCCCCAGGGTGCCCCCTTGCAATCCACCCAGGGGCTACTGACCCCAGCAAGCTACTCAGGGCTCCAACTCTCTCCCTGGACTTGTAGTAGAGGCCCTAGGCTGCCCTCTGGCCCTCCACCTAGGGGCCTCTGACCCCAGCAAGCTACCCAAGGCTTCACCTCTCTCCCTGGACTTGCAGAAGAGGCCCCAGGGTGCCCTTTGGCCCTCCACCTAGGGGCCTCTGACCCCAGCAAGCTACCGAGGGGTCCACCTCTCTCCCTGGACTTGCAGTAGAGGCCCCAGGGTGCCTCTTTGCCCTCCACCTAGGGGCCTCTGACCCCAGCAAGCTACCCAGAGGTCCACATCTCTCCCTGGACTTGCAGTAGAGGCCCCAGGGTACCCCAAGGCCCTCCACCTAGGGGCCTCTGAACCCAGCAAGCTACCCAGGGGTCCAGCTCTCTCCCTGGACTTGCAATAGAGGCGCCAGGGTGCCCGCTTGCCCTCCACCCAGGGGCTACTGACCCCAGCAAGCTACCCAGGGCTCCACCTCTCTCCCTGGACTTGTAGTAGAGGCCCTAGGCTGCCATCTGGCCCTCCACATAGGGGCCTCTGACCCCAGAAAGCTACCCAGGGGTCCACCTACTCCCTAGACTTGCAGACTAGGCCCCAGGGTGCCCCTTGGCCCTCCACCTAGGGGCTTCTGACCCCAGCAAGCTGCCCAGGGGCCTGCCTATCTCCCTGGACTTGCAGTAGAGTCCCCAGGGTGCCGCATGGCCCTCCACCTTGGGCCCTCTGACCCCAGCAAGCTACCCAGGGCTCCAACTCTCTCCCTGGACTTGCAGTATAGGCCCCAGGGTGCCCCCTGGTCCTTCACCTAGGGGCCCCTGACCCAAGCAAGCTGCCCAGAGGTCCACCTCTCTCCCTGGACTTGCAATAGAGGCCCCAGGGTGCCCCCTGGCCCTCCCCCTAGGGGCCTCTGACACCAGCAAGCTTCCTAGGGCCCCAACTCTCTCCCTGGACTTGCAGTATAGGCCCCAGGGTGCCCCCTGGTCCTCCACCTAGGGGCCCCTGACACAAGCAAGCTGCCCAGGGGTCCACCTCTCTCCCTGGACTTGCAATAGAGGCCCCAGGGTGCCCCTTGGCCCTCCACCTAGGGGCCTCTGACCCCAGAAAGCTACCCAGGGGTCCACCTCTCTCCCTAGACTTGCAGACTAGTCCCAGGGTGACCCTTGGCCCTCCACCTAGGGGCCTCTGACCCCAGCAAGCTACTCAGGGGCCTACCTATCTCCCTGATCTTGCAGTAGAGTGCCCATGGTGCCCCATGGCCCTCCACCTAGGGCCCTCTGACCCCAGCAAGCTACCCAGGGCTCCAACTCTCTCCCTGGACTAGCAGTATAGGCCCCAGGGTGCCCCCTGGTCCTCCACCTAGGGCCCCCTGACCCAACCAAGCTGCCCAGATGTCCACCTCTCTCCCTGGACTTGCAATAGAGGCCCCAGGGTGCCCCCTGGCCCTCCCCCTAGGGGCCTCTGACCCCAGCAAGCTACCCAGGGGTCCACCTCTCTCCCTGGACTTTTAGTAGAGGCCCCGGGGTGCCCCCTGGCCCTCCACCTAGGGGCCTCTGACCCCAGCAAACTACCCAGGGGTCCACCTCTCTTCCTTGACTTGCAGTAGAGGCCCTACGGTGCCCCCTGGCCCTCCCCCTAGGGGCCTCTGACACCAGCAAGCTTCCCAGTGGTCCACCTCTCTCTCTGGACTTGCAATAGAGGCCCCAGGGTGCCCCCTGGCCCTCCACCTAGGGGCCTCTGACACCAGCAAGCTTCCCAGTGGTCCACCTCTCTCCCTGGACTTGCAGTAGAGGCCCCAGGGTGACCCTTGGCCCTCCACCTAGGGACCTCTGACCCCAGCAAGCTACCCAGGGGCCTACCTATCTCCCTGGACTTGCAGTAGAGTCCCCAGGGTGCCCCATGGCCCTCCACCTTGGGCCCTTTGACCCCAGCAAGCTACCCAGGGCTCCAACTCTCTCCCTGGACTTGCAGTATAGGCCCCAGGGTGCCCCCTGGTCCTCCACCTAGGAGCCCCTGACCCAAGCAAGCTGCCCAGGGGTCCACCTCTCTCCCTGGACTTGCAATAGAGGCCCCAGGGTGCCCCTTGGCCCTCCACCTAGGGGCCTCTGACCCCAGAAAGCTACCCAGGGGTCCACCTCTCTCCCTAGACTTGCAGACTAGGCCCCAGGGTGACCCTTGGCCCTCCACCTAGGGGCCTCTGACCCCAGCAAGCTACCCAGGGCTCCACCTCTCTCCCTGGACTTGCAGTCGAGGCCCCAGGTTGACCCTTGGCCCTTCACCTAGGGCCCTTTGACCCCAGCAAGCTACCCAGGGGTCCACCTCTCTCCCTGGACTTGCAGTATAGGCCCCAGGGTGCCCCCTTGCCCTCCACCTAGGGGCCTCTGACCCCAGCAAGCTACCCAGGGCTCCACCTCTCTCCCTGGACTTGCAGTAGAGACCCCAGGGTGCCCCCTTGCCCTCCACCCAGGGGCTACTGGCCCCAGCAAGCTACCCAGGGCTCCACCTCTCTCCCTGGACTTGCAGTAGAGGCCCCAGGGTACCCCGTGGCCCTCCACCTACGGCCCTTTGACCCCAGCAAGCTACCCAGGGGTCCACCTCTCTCCCTGGACTTGCAGTATAGGCCACAGGGTGCCCCCTTGCCCTCCACCTAGGGGCCTCTGACCCCAGCAAGCTACCCAGGGCTCCACCTCTCTCCCTGGACTTGCAGTAGAGACCCCAGGGTGCCCCCTTGCCCTCCACCCAGGGGCTACTGGCCCCAGCAAGCTACCCAGGGCTCCACCTCTCTCCCTGGACTTGCAGTAGAGGCCCCAGGGTACCCCGTGGCCCTCCACCTAGGGGCCTCTGACCCCAGCAAGCTACCCAGGGGTCCAGCTTTCTATCTGGAGTTGCAATAGAGGCCCCAGGGTGCCCCCTGGCCCTCCACCTAGGGGCCTCTGAGTCCAGCAAGCTACCCAGGGGTCCACATCTCTCCCTGGACTTGCAGTAGAGGCCCCAGGGTACCACGTGGCCCTCCACCTAGGGGCCTCTGACCCCAGCAAGCTACCAAGGGGTCCAACTCTCTCCCTGGACTAGCAGTATAGGCCCCAGGGTGCCCCCTGGTCCTCCACCTAGCGGCCCCTGACCCAAGCAAGCTGCCCAGAGGTCCACCTCTCTCCCTGGACTTGCAATAGAGGCCCCAGGGTGCCCCCTGGCCCTCCACCTAGGGGCCTCTGACCCCAGCAAGCTACCCAGGGGTCCACCTCTCTCCCTGGACTTATAGTAGAGTTTCCAGGGTGCCCCCTGGCCCTCCACCTAGGGGCCTCTGAGTCCAGCAAGCTACCCAGGGGTCCACATCTCTCCCTGGACTTGCAGTAGAGGCCCCAGGGTACCCCCTGGCCCTCCAACTAGGGGCCTCTGACCCCAGCAAGCTACCCAGGGGTCCACCTCTCTCTTTGGACTTGCAGTATAGGCCCCAGGGTGCCCCTTGGCCCTCCACCTAGGGGCATCTGACCCCAGCAAGCTACCCAGGGGTCCACCTCTCTCCCTGGACTTGCAGTATAGGACCCAGGGTGCCCCCTGGCCCTCCAACTAGGGGCATCTAACACCAGCAAGCTACCCAGGGGTCCACCTCTCTCCCTGGACTTGCAGTATAGGTCCCAGGGTGCCCTCTGGCCCTCCACCTAGGGGCATCTGACACCAGCAAGCTACCCAGGGGTCCACCTCTCTCCCTGGACTTGCAGTATAGGCCCCAGTGTGCCCTCTGGCCCTCCACCAAGGGGCCTCTGACCCCAGCAAGCTACCCAGAGGTCCACATCTCTCCCTGGACTTGCAGTAGAGGCCCCAGGGTACCCCATGGCTCTCCACCTAGGGGCCTCTGAACCCAGCAAGCTACCCAGGGGTCCAGCTCTCTCCCTGGACTTGCAATAGAGGCCCCAGGGTGCCCCCTTGCCCTCCACCCAGGGGCTACTGACCCCAGCAAGCTACCCAGGGCTCCACCTCTCTCCCATGACTTGTAGTAGAGGCCCTAGGCTGCCCTCTGGCCCTCCACCTAGGGGCCTCTGACCCCAGAAAGCTACCCAGGGGTCCACCTCTCTCCCTAGACTTGCAGACTAGGCCCCAGGGTGACCCTTGGCCCTCCACCTAGGGGCCTCTGACCCCAGCAAGCTACCCAGGGCTCCACCTCTCTCCCTGGACTTGTAGTAGAGGCCCTAGGCTGCCCTCTGGCCCTCCACCTAGGGGCCTCTGACCCCAGCAAGCTACCCAGGGCTCCACCTCTCTCCCTGGACTTGTAGTAGAGGCCCTAGGCTGCCCTCTGGCCCTCCACCTAGGGACCTCTGACCCTAGCAAGCTACCCAGGGCTCCACCTCTCTCCCTGGACTTGCAGTAGAGGCCCCAGGGTGCCCATTTGCCCTCCACCTAGGGGTCTCTGACCCCAGCAAGTTACCGAGGGGTCCACCTCTCTCCCTGGACTTGCATTAGAGGCCCCAGGGTGCCCCGTAAACCTCCACCTAGGGGCCTCTGACCCCAGCAAGCTACCCAGGGGTCCACATCTCTCCCTTGTCTTGCAGTAGACGCCGCTGAGTGCCCCCTGGCCCTCCACCTAGGGGCCTCTGACCCCAGCAAGCTACCCAGGGGTCCACCTCTCTCCCTGGACTTTTAGTAGAGGCCCCAGGGTGCCCCTGGCCCTCCACCTAGGGGCCTCTGACCCCAGCAAACTACCCAGGGGTCCACCTCTCTTCCTGGACTTGCAGTAGAGGCCCTACGGTGCCCCCAGGCCCTCCCCCTAGGGGCCTCTGACACCAGCAAGCTTCCCAGTGGTCCACCTCTCTCCCTAGACTTTCAGTAGAGGCCCCAGGGTGACCCTTGGCCCTCCACCTAGGGGCCTCTGACCCCAGCAAGCTACCCAGGGGCCTACCTATCTCCCTGGACTTGCAGTTGAGTCCCCAGGGTGCCCCATGACCCTCCACCCAGGGCCCTCTGACCCCAGCAAGCTACCCTGGGCTCCAACTCTCTCCCTGGACTTGCAGTATAGGCCCCAGGGTGCCCCCTGGTCCTCCACCTAGGGGCCCCTGACCCAAGCAAGCTGCCCAGGGGTCCACCTCTCTCCCTGGACTTGCAATAGAGGCCCCTGGGTGCCCCCTGGCCCTCCCCCTAGGGGCCTCTGACACCAGCAAGCTTCCCAGTGGTCCACATCTCTCCCTAGACTTGCAGTAGAGGCCCCAGGGTGACCCTTGGCCCTCCACCTAGGGGCCTCTGACCCCAGCAAGTTACCCAGGGGCCTACCTATCTCCCTGGACTTGCAGTAGAGTTCCCAGGGTGCCCAATGGCCCTCCAACTAGGGCCCTCTGACCCTAGCAAGCTACCCAGGGCTCCAACTCTCTCCCTGGACTTGCAGTATAGGCCCCAGGGTGCCCCTGGTCCTCCACCTAGGGGCCCCTGACCCAAGCAAGCTGCCCAGGGGTCCACCTCTCTCCCTGGACTTGCAAGAGAGGCCCCAGGGTGGCCCTTGGCCCTCCACCTAGGGGCCTCTGACCCCAGAAAGCTACCCAGGGGTCCACCTCTCTCCCTGGACTTGTAGTAGAGGCCCTAGGCTGCCCTCTGGCCCTCCACCTAGGGACCTCTGACCCTAGCAAGCTACCCAGGGCTCCACCTCTCTCCCTGGACTTGCAGTAAAGGCCCCAGGGTGCCCATTTGCCCTCCACCTAGGGGTCTCTGACCCCAGCAAGTTACCGAGGGGTCCACCTCTCTCCCTGGACTTGCATTAGAGGCCCCAGGGTGCCCCGTAAACCTCCACCTAGGGTTCTCTGACCCCAGCAAGCTACCCAGGGGTCCACATCTCTTCTTTGTCTTGCAGTAGACGCCGCTGAGTGCCCCCTGGCCCTCCACCTAGGGGCCTCTGACCCCAGCAAGCTACCCACCTCTCTTCCTGGACTTGCAGTAGAGGCCCTACGGTGCCCCCAGGCCCTCCCCCTAGGGGCCTCTGACACCAGCAAGCTACCCAGGGCTCCAATTCTCTCCCTGGACTTGCAGTAGAGGCCGAAGGGTGCCCCCTTGCCCTCCACCCAGGGACTACTGACCCCAGCAAGCTACCCAGGGCTCCACCTCTCTCCCTGGACTTGCAGTAGAGGCCCCAGGGTACCCCGTGGCCCTCCACCTAGGGGCCTCTGAGTCCAGCAAGCTACCCAGGGGTCCACCTCTCTCCCTGGACTTGCAGTAGAGGCCCGAGGGTACCCCGTGGCCCTCCACCTAGGGGCCTCTGAACCCAGCAAGCTACCCAGGGGTCCAGCTCTCTCCCTGGACTTGCAGTATAGGCCCCATGGTGCCCCCTGGTCCTCCACCTAGGGGCCCCTGACCCAAGCAAGCTGCCCAGGGGTCCACCTCTCTCCCTGGACTTGTAGTAGAGGCCCTAGGCTGCCCTCTGCCCCTCCACCTAGGGGCCTCTGACCCCAGCAAGCTACCGAGAGGTCCACCTGTCTCCCTGAACTTGCAATAGAGGCCCCAGGGTGCCCCCTGACCCTCCACCTAAGGGCTTCTGACCCCAGCAAGCTACCCAGGGGTCCACATCTCTACCTGGACTTGCAGTAGACGCCCCTGGGTGCCCCCTGGCCCTCCACCTAGGGGCCTCTGATCCCAGCAAGCTACCCAGGGCTCCACCTCTCTCCCTGGACTTATAGTAGAGGCCCCAGGGTGCCCCCTGGCCCTCCACCTAGGGGCCTCAGACCCCAGCAAACTACCCAGGGGTCCACCTCTCTTCCTGGACTTGCAGTAGAGTCCCCAGGGTGACCCTTGGCCCTTCACCTAGGGGTCTCTGACCCCAGCAAGCTACCCAGGGTCCTACCTAACTCCCTGGACTTGCAGTAGAGTCCCCAGGGTGCCCCATGGCCCTCCACCTAGGGGCCTCTGACCCCAGCAAGCTACCCAGGGCTCCAACTCTCTCCCTGGACTTGCAGTATAGGCCTCAGGGTGCCCCCTTGTCCTCCACCTAGGGGCCCCTGACCCAAGCAAGCTGCCCAGGGGTCCACCTCTCTCCCTGGACTTGCAATAGAGGCCCCAGGGTGCCCCTTGGCCCTCCACCTAGGGGCCTCTGACCCCAGAAAGCTACCCAGGGGTCCACCTCTCTCCCTGGACTTGCAGTAGAGTCCCCAGGGTGCCCCATGGCCCTCCACCTAGGGCCCTCTGACCCCAGCAAGCTACCCAGGGGTCCACATCTCTCCCTGGACTTGCAGTATAGGCCTGGGGTGCCCCCTTGCCCTCCACCTAGGGGCCTCTGACACCAGCAAGCTACCCAGGGCTCCACTTCTCTCCCTGGACTTGCAGTAGAGGCCCCAGGGTGCCCCCTTGCCCTCCACCCAGGGGCTACTGACCCCAGCAAGCTACCTAGGGCTCCACCTCTCTCCCTGGACTTGCAGTAGAGGCCCCAGGTTACCCCGTGGCTCTCCACCTAGGGGCCTCTGAGTCCAGCAAGCTACCCAGGGGTCCACATCTCTCCCTGGACTTGCAGTAGAGGCCCCAGGGTGACCCTTGGCCCTCCACCTAGGGACCTCTGACCCCAGCAAGCTACCCAGGGGTCCACATCTGTCCCTGGACTTGCAGTAGAGGCCCCAGGGTGCCCATTGGTCCTCCACCTAGGGGTCTCTGACCCCAGCAAGCTACCGAGGGCTCCACCTCTCTCCCTGGACTTGTAGTAGAGGCCCCAGGGTGCCCCCTGACCCTCCACCTAGGGGCCTCTGACCCCAGCAAGCTACCCAGGGGTCCACATCTGTCCCTGGACTTGCAGTAGAGGCCCCAGGGTGCCCATTGGTCCTCCACCTAGGGGTCTCTGACCCCAGCAAGCTACCGAGGGCTCCACCTCTCTCCTTGGACTTGTAGTAGAGGCCCTAGGCTGCCCTCTGGCCCTCCACCTAGGGGCCTCTGACCCCAGCAAGCTACCCAGGGCTCCACCTCTCTCCCTGGACTTGCAGTAGAGGCCCCAGGGTGCCCATTGGCCCTCCACCTAGGGGTCTCTGACCCCAGCAAGCTACCGAGGGGTCCACCTATCTCCCTGGACTTGCAATAGAGGCCCCAGGGTGCCCCCTGACCCTCCACCTAGGGGCCTCTGACCCCAGCAAGCTACCCAGGGGTCCACATCTGTCCCTGGACTTGCAGTAGAGGCCCCAGGGTGCCCATTGGTCCTCCACCTAGGGGTCTCTGACCCCAGCAAGCTACCGAGGGGTCCACCTCTCTCCCTGGACTTGCAATAGAGGCCCCAGGGTGCCCCGTGACCCTCCAACTAGGGGCCTCTGACCCCAGCAAGCTACCCAGGGGTCCACCTCTCTTCCTGAACTTGCAGTATAGGCCCCAGGGTGCCCCCTGGCCCTCCAACTAGGGGCCTCTGACCCCAGCAAGCTACCCAGGGGTCCACCTCTCTCCTTGGACTTGCACTATAGGCCCCAGGGTGCCCCCTGGCCCTCCACCCAGGGGCTACTGACCCTAGCAAGCTACCCAGGGCTCCACCTCTCTCCCTGGACTTGCAGTAGAGGCCCCAGGGTACCCCGTGGCCCTCCACCTAGGGGCCTTTGACCCCAGCAAGCTACCCAGGGGTCCATATCTCTCCCTGGACTTGCAGTAGAGGCCCCAGGGTGCCCATTGGCCCTCCACCTAGGGGTCTCTGATCCCAGCAAGCTACCGAGGGGTCCAGCTCCCTCCGTGGACTTGCAATAGAGGCCCCAGGGTGCCCCCTTGCCATCCACCCAGGGGCTACTTACCCCAGCAAGCTGCCCAGGGCTCCACCTCTCTCCCTGGACTTGTAGTAGAGGCCCTAGGCTGCCCCTCTGGCCCTCCACCTAGGGGCCTTTGACCCCAGCAAGCTACCCAGGGTTCCACCTCTCTCCCTGGACTTGCAGTAGAGGCCCCAGGGTGCCCATTGTCCCTCCACCTAGGGGCCTTTGACCCCAGCAAGCTACCCAGGGTTCCACCTCTCTCCCTGGACTTGCAGTATAGGCCCCAGTGTGCCCTCTGGCCCTCCACCAAGGGGCCTCTGACCCCAGCAAGCTACCCAGAGGTCCACATCTCTCCCTGGACTTGCAGTAGAGGCCCCAGGGTACCCCGTGGCCCTCCACCTTTGGGCCTTTGACCCCAGCAAGCTACCCAGGGGTCCATATCTCTCCCTGGACTTGCAGTAGAGGCCCCAGGGTGCCCATTGGCCCTCCACCTAGGGGTCTCTGACCCCAGCAAGCTACCGAGGGGTCCACCTCTCTCCCTGGACTTGCAATAGACGCGCCTGGGTGACCCCTGGCTCTCCACCTAGGGGCCTCTGACCCCAGAAAGCTACCCAGGGGTCCACCTCTCTCCCTGGACTTATAGTAGAGTTTCCAGGGTGCCCCCTTGCCCTCCACCTAGGGGCCTCTGAGTCCAGCAAGCTACCCAGGGGTCCACATCTCTCCCTGGACTTGCAGTAGAGGCCCCAGGGTACCCCCTGGCCCTCCAACTAGGGGCCTCTGACCCCAGCAAGCTACCCAGGGGTCCACCTCTCTCCTTGGACTTGCAGTATAGGCCCCAGGGTGCCCCTAGGCCCTACACCTAGGGGCTACTGACCCCAGCAAGCTACCCAGGGGTCCACCTCTCTCCCTGGACTTGCAGTATAGGACCCAGGGTGCCCCCTGGCCCTCCAACTAGGGGCATCTAACACGAGCAAGCTACCCAGGGGTCCACCTCTCTCCCTGGACTTGCAGTATAGGCCCCAGGGTGCCCTCTGGCCCTCCACCTAGGGGCATCTGACACCAGCAAGCTACCCAGGGGTCCACCTCTCTCCCTGGACTTGCAGTATAGGCCCCAGTGTGCCCACTGGCCCTCCACCTAGGGGCCTCTGACCCCAGCAAGCTACCCAGGGGTCCACATCTCTCCCTGGACTTGCAGTAGAGGCCCCAGGGTGCCCCATGGCCCTCCACCTTGGGCCCTCTGACCCCAGCAAGCTACCCAGGGCTCCAACTCTCTCCCTGGACTTGCAGTATAGGCCCCAGGGTGCCCCCTGGTCCTCCACCTAGGGGCCCCTGACCCAAGCAAGCTGCCCAGGGGTCCACCTCTCTCACTGGAATTGCAATAGAGGCCCCAGGGTGCCCCTTGGCCCTCCAACTAGGGCCCTCTGACCCCAGAAAGCTACCCAGGGGTCCACCTCTCTCCCTAGACTTGCAGACTATGCCCCAGGGTGACCCTTGGCCCTCCACCTAGGGGCCTCTGACCCCAGCAAGCTACCCAGGGGCCTACCTATCTCCCTGGACTTGCAGTAGAGTCCCCAGGATGCCCCATGGCCCTCCACCTAGGGCCCTCTGACCCCAGCAAGCTACCCAGGGCTCCAACTCTCTCCCTGGACTAGCAGTATAGGCCCCAGAGTGCCCCCTGGTCCTCCACCTAGGGGCCCCTGACCCAAGCAAGCTGCCCAGAGGTCCACCTCTCTCCCTGGACTTGCAATAGAGGCCCCAGGGTGCCCCCTGGCCCTCCCCCTAGGGGCCTCTTACACCAGCAAGCTTCCCAGTGGTCCACCTCTCTCCCTAGACTTGCAGTAGAGGCCCCAGGGTGACCCTTGGCCCTCCACCTAGGGACCTCTGACCCCAGCAAGCTACCCAGGGGCCTACCTATCTCCCTGGACTTGCAGTAGAGTCCCCAGGGTGCCCCATGGCCCTCCACCTTGGACCCTCTGACCCCAGCAAGCTACCCAGGGCTCCAACTCTCTCCCTGGACTTGCAGTATAGGCCCCAGAGTGCCCCTTGGTCCTCCACCTAGGGGCCCCTGACCCAAGCTAGCTGCCCAGGGGTCCACCTCTCTCCCTGGACTTGCAATAGAGGCCCCAGGGTGCCCCTTGGCCCTCCACCTAGGGGCCTCTGACAATAGGAAGCTACCCAGGGGTCCATCTCTCTCTCTAGACTTGCAGACTAGGCCCCAGGGTGACCCTTGGCCCTCCACCTAGGGGCCTCTGACCCCAGCAAGCTGCCCAGGGGCCTGCCTATCTCCCTGGACTTGCAGTAGTGTCCCCAGGGTGCCCCATGGCCCTCCACGTAGGGCCCTCTGACCCCAGCAAGCTACCCAGGGGTCCAACTCTCTCCCTGGACTTGCAGTAGAGGCCCCAGGGTACCCCGTGGCCCTCCACCTAGGGGCCTCTGAACCCAGCAAGCTACCCAGGGGTCCACCTCTCTCCCTGGACTTATAGTAGAGGCCCTACGGTGCCCCCTGGCCCTCCCCTTAGGGGCTACTGACCCCAGCAAGCTTCCCAGTGATTCACCTCTCTCCCTGGACTTGCAGTAGAGGCCCTAGGCTGCCCTCTGGCCCTCCACCTATTGGCCTCTGACCCCAGCAAGCTACCCAAGGCTTCACCTCTCTCCCTGGACTTGCAGTAGAGGCCCCAGGGTGCCCATTGGCCCTCCACCTAGGGGCCTCTGACCCCAGCAAGCTACCGAGGGGTCCACCTCTTTCCCTGGACTTGCAGTAGAGGCCCCAGGGTGCCACTTGGCCCTCCACCTAGGGGCCTCTGACCCCAGCAAGCTACCCAGGGGTCCACCTCTCTCCCTAGACTTGCATACTAGGCCCCAGGGTGACCCTTGGCCCTCCACCTAGGGGCCTCTGACCCCAGCAAGCTGCCCAGGGGCCTGCCTATCTCCCTGGACTTGCAGTAGAGTCCCCAGGGTGCCCCATGGCCCTCCACGTAGGGCCCTCTGACCCCAGCAAGCTACCCAGGGGTCCACCTCTCTCCCTGGACTTGCAGTATAGGCCACAGGGTGCCCCCTTGCCCTCCACCTAGGGGCCTCTGACCCCAGCAAGCTACCCAGGGCTCCACTTCTCTCCCTGGACTTGCAGTAGAGGCTGAAGGGTGCCCCCATGCCCTCCACCCAGCTACTACTGACCCCAGCAAGCTACCCAGGGCTCCACCTCTCTCCCTGGACTTGCAGTAGAGGCCCCAGGGTACCCCGTGGCCCTCCACCTAGGGGCCTCTAAGTCCAGCAAGCTACCCAGGGGTCCACCTCTCTCCCTGGACTTGCAGTAGAGGCCCGAGGGTACCCCGTGGCCCTCCACCTAGGGGCCTCTGAACCCAGCAAGCTACCCAGGGGTCCAGCTCTCTCCCTGGACTTGCAGTATAGACCCCAGGGTGCCCCCTGGTCCTCCACCTAGGGGCCCCTGACCCAAGAAAGCTGCCCAGGGGTCCACCTCTCTCCCTGGACTTGTAGTAGAGGCCCTAGGCTGCCCCCTGGCCCTCCACCTAGGGGCCTCTGACCCCAGCAAGCTACCGAGAGGTCCACCTGTCTCCCTGGACTTGCAATAGAGGCCCCAGGGTGCCCCCTGACCCTCCACCTAGGGGCCTCTGACCCCAGCAAGCTACCCAGGGGTCCACATCTCTACCTGGACTTGCAGTAGACGCCCCTGGGTGCCCCCTGGCCCTCCACATAGGGGCCTCTGATCCCAGCAAGCTACCCAGGGCTCCACCTCCCTCCCTGGACTTATAGTAGAGGCCCCAGGGTGCCCCCTGGCCCTCCACCTAGGGGCCTCAGACCCCAGCAAACTACCCAGGGGTCCACCTCTCTTCCTGGACTTGCAGTAGAGTCCCCAGGGTGACCCTTGGCCCTCCACCTAGGGGTCTCTGACCCCAGCAAGCTACCCAGGGTCCTACCTAACTCCCTGGACTTGCAGTAGAGTCCCAAGGGTGCCCCATGGCCCTCCACCTAGGGCCCTCTGACCCCAGCAAGCTACCCAGGGGTCCACATCTCTCCCTGGACTTGCAGTATAGGCCACAGGGTGCCCCCTTGCCCTCCACCTAGGGGCCTCTGACCCCAGCAAGCTACCCAGGGCTCCACTTCTCTCCCTCGACTTGCAGTAGAGGCCCCAGGGTGCCCCCTTGCCCTCCACCTAGGGGCCTCCGAACGCAGCAAACTACCCAGGGGATCAGCTCTCTCCCTGGACTTGCAATAGAGGCCCCAGGGTGCCCTCTTGCACTCCACCCAAGGGCTACTGACCCCAGCAAGCTACCCAGGGCTCCACCTCTCTCCCTGGACTTGTAGTAGAGGCCCTAGGCTGCCCTCTGGCCCTCCACCTAGGGGCCTCTGACCCCAGCAAGCTACCCAGGGCTCCACCTCTCTCCCTGGACTTGCAGTAGAGGCCCCAGGGTGCCCATTGGCCCTCCACCTAGGGGTCTCTGACCCCAGCAAGCTACCGAGGGGTCCACCTCTCTCCTTGGACTTGCAATAGAGGCCCCAGGGTGCCCCGTGACCCTCCACCTAGGGGCCTCTGACCCCAGCAAGCTACCCAGGGGTCCACCTCTCTCCCTGGACTTGCAGTATAGGCCCCAGGGTGCCCTCTGGCCCTCCAACTAGGGGCCTCTGACCCCTGCAAGCTACCCAGGGGTCCACCTCTCTCCTTGGACTTGCAGTATAGGCCCCAGGGTGCCCCCTGACCCTCCACCTAGGGGCCTCTGACCCCAGCAAGCTACCCTGGAGTCCACCTCTCTTCCTGGACTTGCAGTAGAGGCCCCAGGGTGCCCCTTGGCCCTCCATCTAGGGCCTCTGACCCCAGCAAGCTACCGAGGGGTCCACCTCTCTCCCTGGACATGCAGTAGAGGCCCCAGGGTGCCCCCTGGCCCTCCACCTAGGGGCCTCTGACCCTAGCAAGCTACCCGGGGGTCCAGCTCACTCCCTGGACTTGCAATAGAGGCCCCAGTGTGCCCCCTTGCCCTCCACCCAGGGGCTACTGACCCCAGCAAGCTACTCAGGGCTCCAACTCTCTCCCTGGACTTGTAGTAGAGGCCCTAGGCTGCCCTCTGGCCCTCCACCTAGGGGCCTCTGACCCCAGCAAGCTACCCAAGGCTTCACCTCTCTCCCTGGACTTGCAGAAGAGGCCCCAGGGAGCCCTTTGGCCCTCCACCTAGGGGCCTCTGACCCCAGCAAGCTACCAAGGGGTCCACCTCTCTCCCTGGACTTGCAGTAGAGGCCCCAGGGTGCCTCTTGGCCCTCCACCTAGGGGCCTCTGACCCCAGCAAGCTACCCAGAGGTCCACATCTCTCCCTGGACTTGCAGTAGAGGCCCCAGGGTACCCCATGGCCCTCCACCTAGGGGCCTCTGAACCCAGCAAGCTACCCAGGGGTCCAGCTCTCTCCCTGGACTTGCAATAGAGGCGCCAGGGTGCCCCCTTGCCCTCCACCCAGGGGCTACTGACCCCAGCAAGCTACCCAGGGCTCCACCTCTCTCCCTGGACTTGTAGTAGAGGCCCTAGGCTGCCCTCTGGCCCTCCACCTAGGGGCCTCTGACCCCAGAAAGCTACCCAGGGGTCCACCTCTCTCCCTAGACTTGCAGACTAGGCCCCAGGGTGCCCCTTGGCCCTCCACCTAGGGGCTTCTGACCCCAGCAAGCTGCCCAGGGGCCTGCCTATCTCCCTGGACTTGCAGTAGAGTCCCCAGAGTGCCCCCTGACCCTCCACCTAGGGGCCTCTGACCCCAGCAAGCTACCCTGGAGTCCACCTCTCTTCCTGGACTTGCAGTAGAGGCCCCAGAGTGCCCCTTGGCCCACCATCTAGGGGCCTCTGACCCCAGCAAGCTACCGAGGGGTCCACCTCTCTCCCTGGACATGCAGTAGAGGCCCCAGGGTGCCCCGTGGCCCTCCACCTAGGGGCTTCTGACCCCAGCAAGCTACCCAGGGGTCCACATCTCTCTTTGGACTTGCAGTGGAGGCCCCTGGGTGTCCCCTGGCCCTCCACCTAGGGGCCTCTGACCCTAGCAAGCTACCCGGTTGTCCAGCTCACTCCCTGGACTTGCAATAGAGGCCCCAGTGTGCCCCCTTGCCCTCCACCCAGGGGCTACTGACCCCAGCAAGCTACTCAGGGCTCCAACTCTCTCCCTGGACTTGTAGTAGAGGCCCTAGGCTGCCCTCTGGCCCTCCACCTAGGGGCCTCTGACCCCAGCAAGCTACCAAGGGGTCCACCTCTCTCCCTGGACTTGCAGTAGAGGCCCCAGGGTGCCTCTTGGCCCTCCACCTAGGGGCCTCTGACCCCAGCAAGCTACCCAGAGGTCCACATCTCTCCCTGGACTTGCAGTAGAGGCCCCAGGGTACCCCATGGCCCTCCCACCTAGGGGCCTCTGAACCCAGCAAGCTACCCAGGGGTCCAGCTCTCTCCCCTGACTTGCAATAGAGGCGCCAGGGTGCCCCCTTGCCCTCCACCCAGGGGCTACTGACCCCAGCAAGCTACCCAGGGCTCCACCTCTCTCCCTGGACTTGTAGTAGAGGCCCTAGGCTGCCCTCTGGCCCTCCACCTAGGGGCCTCTGACCCCAGAAAGCTACCCAGGGGTCCACCTCTCTCCCTAGACTTGCAGATTAGGCCCCAGGGTGCCCCTTGGCCCTCCACCTAGGGGCTTCTGACCCCAGCAAGCTGCCCAGGGGCCTGCCTATCTCCCTGGACTTGCAGTAGAGTCCCCAGAGTGCCCCATGGCGCTCCACCTTGGGCCCTCTGACCCCAGCAAGCTACCCAGGGCTCCAACTCTCTCCCTGGACTTGCAGTATAGGCCCCAGGGTGCCCCCTGGTCCTTCACCTAGGGGCCCCTGACCCAAGCAAGCTGCCCAGAGGTCCACCTCTCTCCCTGGACTTGCAATAGAGGCCCCAGGGTGCCCCCTGGCCCTCCCCCTAGGGGCCTCTGACACCAGCAAGCTTCCTAGGGCTCCAACTCTCTCCCTGGACTTGCAGTATAGGCCCCAGGGTGCCCCCTGGTCCTCCACCTAGGGGCCCCTGACCCAAGCAAGCTGCCCAGGGGTCCACCTCTCTCCCTGGACTTGCAATAGAGGCCCCAGGGTGCCCCTTGGCCCTCCACCTAGGGGCCTCTGACCCCAGCAAGCTACCCAGGGGTCCACCTCTCTCCCTAGACTTGCAGACTAGGCCCCAGGGTGACCCTTGGCCCTCCACCTAGGGGCCTCTGACCCCAGCAAGCTACCCAGGGGCCTACCTATCTCCCTGATCTTGCAGTAGAGTCCCCATGGTGCCCCATGGCCCTCCACCTAGGGCCCTCTGACCCCAGCAAGCTACCCAGGGCTCCAACTCTCTCCCTGGACTAGCAGTATAGGCCCCAGGGCGCCCCCTGGTCCTTCACCTAGGGGCCCCTGACCCAAGCAAGCTGCCCAGATGTCCACCTCTCTCCCTGGACTTGCAATAGAGGCCCCAGGGTGCCCCCTGGCCCTCCCCCTAGGGGCTTCTGACCCCAGCAAGCTACCCAGGGGTCCACCTCTCTCCCTGGACTTTTAGTAGAGGCCCCGGGGTGCCCCCTGGCCCTCCACCTAGGGGCCTCTGACCCCAGCAAACTACCCAGGGGTCCACCTCTCTTCCTTGACTTGCAGTAGAGGCCCTACGGTGCCCCCTGGCCCTCCCCCTAGGGGCCTCTGACACCAGCAAGCTTCCCAGTGGTCCACCTCTCTCTCTGGACTTGCAATAGAGGCCCCAGGGTGCCCCCTGGCCCTCCCCCTAGGGGCCTCTGACACCAGCAAGCTTCCCAGTGGTCCACCTCACTCCCTGGACTTGCAGTAGAGGCCCCAGGGTGACCCTTGGCCCTCCACCTAGGGACCTCTGACCCCAGCAAGCTACCCAGGGGCCTACCTATCTCCCTGGACTTGCAGTAGAGTCCCCAGGGTGCCCCATGGCCCTCCACCTTGGGCCCTCTGACCCCAGCAAGCTACCCAGGGCTCCAACTCTCTCCCTGGACTTGCAGTATAGGCCCCAGGGTGCCCCCTGGTCCTCCACCTAGGAGCCCCTGACCCAAGCAAGCTGCCCAGGGGTCCACCTCTCTCCCTGGACTTGCAGTAGAGGCCCAAGGGTGCCCCTTGGCCCTCCACCTAGGGGCCTCTGACCCCAGAAAGCTACCCAGGGGTCCACCTCTCTCCCTAGACTTGCAGACTAGGCCCCAGGGTGACCCTTGGCCCTCCACCTAGGGGCCTCTGACCCCAGTAAGCTACCCAGGGCTCCACCTCTCTCTCTGGACTTGCAGTAGAGACCCCAGGGTGCCCCCTTGCCCTCCACCCAGGGGCTACTGGCCCCAGCAAGCTACCCAGGGCTCCACCTCTCTTCCTGGACTTGCAGTAGAGGCCCCAGGGTACCCCATGGCCCTCCACCTAGGGGCCTCTGAACCCAGCAAGCTACCCAGGGGTCCAGCTCTCTCCCTGGACTTGCAATAGAGGCGCCAGGGTGCCCCCTTGCCCTCCACCCAGGGGCTACTGACCCCAGCAAGCTACCCAGGGCTCCACCTCTCTCCCTGGACTTGTAGTAGAGGCCCTAGGCTGCCCTCTGGCCCTCCACCTAGGGGCCTCTGACCCCAGAAAGCTACCCAGGGGTCCACCTCTCTCCCTAGACTTGCAGACTAGGCCCCAGGGTGCCCCTTGGCCCTCCACCTAGGGGCTTCTGACCCCAGCAAGCTGCCCAGGGGCCTGCCTATCTCCCTGGACTTGCAGTAGAGTCCCCAGAGTGCCCCCTGACCCTCCACCTAGGGGCCTCTGACCCCAGCAAGCTACCCTGGAGTCCACCTCTCTTCCTGGACTTGCAGTAGAGGCCCCAGAGTGCCCCTTGGCCCTCCATCTAGGGGCCTCTGACCCCAGCAAGCTACCGAGGGGTCCACCTCTCTCCCTGGACATGCAGTAGAGGCCCCAGGGTGCCCCGTGGCCCTCCACCTAGGGGCTTCTGACCCCAGCAAGCTACCCAGGGGTCCACATCTCTCTTTGGACTTGCAGTGGAGGCCCCTGGGTGTCCCCTGGCCCTCCACCTAGGGGCCTCTGACCCTAGCAAGCTACCCGGTTGTCCAGCTCACTCCCTGGACTTGCAATAGAGGCCCCAGTGTGCCCCCTTGCCCTCCACCCAGGGGCTACTGACCCCAGCAAGCTACTCAGGGCTCCAACTCTCTCCCTGGACTTGTAGTAGAGGCCCTAGGCTGCCCTCTGGCCCTCCACCTAGGGGCCTCTGACCCCAGCAAGCTACCAAGGGGTCCACCTCTCTCCCTGGACTTGCAGTAGAGGCCCCAGGGTGCCTCTTGGCCCTCCACCTAGGGGCCTCTGACCCCAGCAAGCTACCCAGAGGTCCACATCTCTCCCTGGACTTGCAGTAGAGGCCCCAGGGTACCCCATGGCCCTCCACCTAGGGGCCTCTGAACCCAGCAAGCTACCCAGGGGTCCAGCTCTCTCCCCTGACTTGCAATAGAGGCGCCAGGGTGCCCCCTTGCCCTCCACCCAGGGGCTACTGACCCCAGCAAGCTACCCAGGGCTCCACCTCTCTCCCTGGACTTGTAGTAGAGGCCCTAGGCTGCCCTCTGGCCCTCCACCTAGGGGCCTCTGACCCCAGAAAGCTACCCAGGGGTCCACCTCTCTCCCTAGACTTGCAGATTAGGCCCCAGGGTGCCCCTTGGCCCTCCACCTAGGGGCTTCTGACCCCAGCAAGCTGCCCAGGGGCCTGCCTATCTCCCTGGACTTGCAGTAGAGTCCCCAGAGTGCCCCATGGCGCTCCACCTTGGGCCCTCTGACCCCAGCAAGCTACCCAGGGCTCCAACTCTCTCCCTGGACTTGCAGTATAGGCCCCAGGGTGCCCCCTGGTCCTTCACCTAGGGGCCCCTGACCCAAGCAAGCTGCCCAGAGGTCCACCTCTCTCCCTGGACTTGCAATAGAGGCCCCAGGGTGCCCCCTGGCCCTCCCCCTAGGGGCCTCTGACACCAGCAAGCTTCCTAGGGCTCCAACTCTCTCCCTGGACTTGCAGTATAGGCCCCAGGGTGCCCCCTGGTCCTCCACCTAGGGGCCCCTGACCCAAGCAAGCTGCCCAGGGGTCCACCTCTCTCCCTGGACTTGCAATAGAGGCCCCAGGGTGCCCCTTGGCCCTCCACCTAGGGGCCTCTGACCCCAGCAAGCTACCCAGGGGTCCACCTCTCTCCCTAGACTTGCAGACTAGGCCCCAGGGTGACCCTTGGCCCTCCACCTAGGGGCCTCTGACCCCAGCAAGCTACCCAGGGGCCTACCTATCTCCCTGATCTTGCAGTAGAGTCCCCATGGTGCCCCATGGCCCTCCACCTAGGGCCCTCTGACCCCAGCAAGCTACCCAGGGCTCCAACTCTCTCCCTGGACTAGCAGTATAGGCCCCAGGGCGCCCCCTGGTCCTTCACCTAGGGGCCCCTGACCCAAGCAAGCTGCCCAGATGTCCACCTCTCTCCCTGGACTTGCAATAGAGGCCCCAGGGTGCCCCCTGGCCCTCCCCCTAGGGGCTTCTGACCCCAGCAAGCTACCCAGGGGTCCACCTCTCTCCCTGGACTTTTAGTAGAGGCCCCGGGGTGCCCCCTGGCCCTCCACCTAGGGGCCTCTGACCCCAGCAAACTACCCAGGGGTCCACCTCTCTTCCTTGACTTGCAGTAGAGGCCCTACGGTGCCCCCTGGCCCTCCCCCTAGGGGCCTCTGACACCAGCAAGCTTCCCAGTGGTCCACCTCTCTCTCTGGACTTGCAATAGAGGCCCCAGGGTGCCCCCTGGCCCTCCCCCTAGGGGCCTCTGACACCAGCAAGCTTCCCAGTGGTCCACCTCACTCCCTGGACTTGCAGTAGAGGCCCCAGGGTGACCCTTGGCCCTCCACCTAGGGACCTCTGACCCCAGCAAGCTACCCAGGGGCCTACCTATCTCCCTGGACTTGCAGTAGAGTCCCCAGGGTGCCCCATGGCCCTCCACCTTGGGCCCTCTGACCCCAGCAAGCTACCCAGGGCTCCAACTCTCTCCCTGGACTTGCAGTATAGGCCCCAGGGTGCCCCCTGGTCCTCCACCTAGGAGCCCCTGACCCAAGCAAGCTGCCCAGGGGTCCACCTCTCTCCCTGGACTTGCAGTAGAGGCCCAAGGGTGCCCCTTGGCCCTCCACCTAGGGGCCTCTGACCCCAGAAAGCTACCCAGGGGTCCACCTCTCTCCCTAGACTTGCAGACTAGGCCCCAGGGTGACCCTTGGCCCTCCACCTAGGGGCCTCTGACCCCAGTAAGCTACCCAGGGCTCCACCTCTCTCTCTGGACTTGCAGTAGAGACCCCAGGGTGCCCCCTTGCCCTCCACCCAGGGGCTACTGGCCCCAGCAAGCTACCCAGGGCTCCACCTCTCTTCCTGGACTTGCAGTAGAGGCCCCAGGGTACCCCGTGGCCCTCCACCTAGGGGCCTCTGACCCCAGCAAGCTACCCAGGGGTCCAGCTTTCTCCCTGGACTTGCAATAGAGGCCCCAGGGTGCCCCCTGGCCCTCCACCTAGGGGCCTCTGAGTCCAGCAAGCTACCCAGGGGTCCACATCTCTCCCTGGACTTGCAGTAGAGGCCCCAGGGTACCACGTGGCCCTCCACCTAGGGGCCTCTGAACCCAGCAAGCTACCCAGGGGTCCAACTCTCTCCCTGGACTAGCAGTATAGGCCACAGGGTGCCCCCTGGTCCTCCACCTAGGGGCCCCTGACCCAAGCAAGCTGCCCAGAGGTCCACCTCTCTCCCTGGACTTGCAATAGAGGCCCCAGGGTGCCCCCTGGCCCTCCACCTAGGGGCCTCTGACCCCAGCAAGCTACCCAGGGGTCCACCTCTCTCCCTGGACTTATAGTAGAGTTTCCAGGGTGCCCCCTGGCCCTCCACCTAGGGGCGTCTGAGTCCAGCAAGCTACCCAGGGGTCCACATCTCTCTTTGGACTTGCAGTGGAGGCCCCTGGGTGTCCCCTGGCCCTCCACCTAGGGGCCTCTGACCCTAGCAAGCTACCCGGGGGTCCAGCTCACTCCCTGGACTTGCAATAGAGGCCCCAGGGTGCCCCCTTGCAATCCACCCAGGGGCTACTGACCCCAGCAAGCTACTCAGGGCTCCAACTCTCTCCCTGGACTTGTAGTAGAGGCCCTAGGCTGCCCTCTGGCCCTCCACCTAGGGGCCTCTGACCCCAGCAAGCTACCCAAGGCTTCATCTCTCTCCCTGGACTTGCAGAAGAGGCCCCAGGGTGCCCTTTGGCCCTCCACCTAGGGGCCTCTGACCCCAGCAAGCTACCGAGGGGTCCACCTCTCTCCCTGGACTTGCAGTAGAGGCCCCAGGGTGCCTCTTTGCCCTCCACCTAGGGGCCTCTGACCCCAGCAAGCTACCCAGAGGTCCACATCTCTCCCTGGACTTGCAGTAGAGGCCCCAGAGTACCCCATGGCCCTCCACCTAGGGGCCTCTGAACCCAGCAAGCTAACCAGGGGTCCAGCTCTCTCCCTGGACTTGCAATAGAGGCGCCAGGGTGCCCGCTTGCCCTCCACCCAGGGGCTACTGACCCCAGCAAGCTACCCAGGGCTCCACCTCTCTCCCTGGACTTGTAGTAGAGGCCCTAGGCTGCCCTCTGGCCCTCCACCTAGGGGCCTCTGACCCCAGAAAGCTACCCAGGGGTCCACCTACTCCCTAGACTTGCAGACTAGGCCCCAGGGTGCCCCTTGGCCCTCCACCTAGGGGCTTCTGACCCCAGCAAGCTGCCCAGGGGCCTGCCTATCTCCCTGGACTTGCAGTAGAGTCCCCAGGGTGCCGCATGGCCCTCCACCTTGGGCCCTCTGACCCCAGCAAGCTACCCAGGGCTCCAACTCTCTCCCTGGACTTGCAATAGAGGCCCCAGGGTGCCCCCTGGCCCTCCCCCTAGGGGCCTCTGACACCAGCAAGCTTCCTAGTGCTCCAACTCTCTCCCTGGACTTGCAGTATAGGCCCCAGGGTGCCCCCTGGTCCTCCACCTAGGGGCCCCTGACCCAAGCAAGCTGCCCAGGGGTCCACCTCTCTCCCTGGACTTGCAATAGAGGCCCCAGGGTGCCCCTTGGCCCTCCACCTAGGGGCCTCTGACCCCAGCAAGCTACCCAGGGGTCCACCTCTCTCCCTAGACTTGCAGACTAGGCCCCAGGGTGACCCTTGGCCCTCCACCTAGGGGCCTCTGACCCCAGCAAGCTACCCAGGGGCCTACCTATCTCCCTGATCTTGCAGTAGAGTCCCCATGGTGCCCCATGGCCCTCCACCTAGGGCCCTCTGACCCCAGCAAGCTACCCAGGGCTCCAACTCTCTCCCTGGACTAGCAGTATAGGCCCCAGGGCGCCCCCTGGTCCTTCACCTAGGGGCCCCTGACCCAAGCAAGCTGCCCAGATGTCCACCTCTCTCCCTGGACTTGCAATAGAGGCCCCAGGGTGCCCCCTGGCCCTCCCCCTAGGGGCCTCTGACCCCAGCAAGCTACCCAGGGGTCCACCTCTCTCCCTGGACTTTTAGTAGAGGCCCCGGGGTGCCCCCTGGCCCTCCACCTAGGGGCCTCTGACCCCAGCAAACTACCCAGGGGTCCACCTCTCTTCCTTGACTTGCAGTAGAGGCCCTACGGTGCCCCCTGGCCCTCCCCCTAGGGGCCTCTGACACCAGCAAGCTTCCCAGTGGTCCACCTCTCTCTCTGGACTTGCAATAGAGGCCCCAGGGTGCCCCCTGGCCCTCCCCCTAGGGGCCTCTGACACCAGCAAGCTTCCCAGTGGTCCACCTCACTCCCTGGACTTGCAGTAGAGGCCCCAGGGTGACCCTTGGCCCTCCACCTAGGGACCTCTGACCCCAGCAAGCTACCCAGGGGCCTACCTATCTCCCTGGACTTGCAGTAGAGTCCCCAGGGTGCCCCATGGCCCTCCACCTTGGGCCCTCTGACCCCAGCAAGCTACCCAGGGCTCCAACTCTCTCCCTGGACTTGCAGTATAGGCCCCAGGGTGCCCCCTGGTCCTCCACCTAGGAGCCCCTGACCCAAGCAAGCTGCCCAGGGGTCCACCTCTCTCCCTGGACTTGCAATAGAGGCCCCAGGGTGCCCCTTGGCCCTCCACCTAGGGGCCTCTGACCCCAGAAAGCTACCCAGGGGTCCACCTCTCTCCCTAGACTTGCAGACTAGGCCCCAGGGTGACCCTTGGCCCTCCACCTAGGGGCCTCTGACCCCAGCAAGCTACCCAGGGCTCCACCTCTCTCCCTGGACTTGTAGTAGAGGCCCTAGGCTGCCCTCCGGCCCTCCACCTAGGGGCCTCTGACCCCAGCAAGCTACCCAGGGCTCCACCTCTCTCCCTGGACTTGCAGTAGAGGCCCCAGGGTACCCCGTGGCCCTCCACCTAGGGCCCTTTGACCCCAGCAAGCTACACAGGGGTCCACCTCTCTCCCTGGACTTGCAGTATAGGCCACAGGGTGCCCCCTTGCCCTCCACCTAGGGGCCTCTGACCCCAGCAAGCTACCCAGGGCTCCACCTCTCTCTCTGGACTTGCAGTAGAGACCCCAGGGTGCCCCCTTGCCCTCCACCCAGGGGCTACTGGCCCCAGCAAGCTACCCAGGGCTCCACCTCTCTTCCTGGACTTGCAGTAGAGGCCCCAGGGTACCCCGTGGCCCTCCACCTAGGGGCCTCTGACCCCAGCAAGCTACCCAGGGGTCCAGCTTTCTCCCTGGACTTGCAATAGAGGCCCCAGGGTGCCCCCTGGCCCTCCACCTAGGGGCCTCTGAGTCCAGCAAGCTACCCAGGGGTCCACATCTCTCCCTGGACTTGCAGTAGAGGCCCCAGGGTACCACGTGGCCCTCCACCTAGGGGCCTCTGAACCCAGCAAGCTACCCAGGGGTCCAACTCTCTCCCTGGACTAGCAGTATAGGCCACAGGGTGCCCCCTGGTCCTCCACCTAGGGGCCCCTGACCCAAGCAAGCTGCCCAGAGGTCCACCTCTCTCCCTGGACTTGCAATAGAGGCCCCAGGGTGCCCCCTGGCCCTCCACCTAGGGGCCTCTGACCCCAGCAAGCTACCGAGGGGTCCACCTCTCTCCCTGGACATGCAGTAGAGGCCCAAGGGTGCCCCGTGGCCCTCCACCTAGGGGCTTCTGACCCCAGCAAGCTACCCAGGGGTCCACATCTCTCTTTGGACTTGCAGTGGAGGCCCCTGGGTGTCCCCTGGCCCTCCACCTAGGGGCCTCTGACCCTAGCAAGCTACCCGGGGGTCCAGCTCACTCCCTGGACTTGCAATAGAGGCCCCAGGGTGCCCCCTTGCAATCCACCCAGGGGCTACTGACCCCAGCAAGCTACTCAGGGCTCCAACTCTCTCCCTGGACTTGTAGTAGAGGCCCTAGGCTGCCCTCTGGCCCTCCACCTAGGGGCCTCTGACCCCAGCAAGCTACCCAAGGCTTCACCTCTCTCCCTGGACTTGCAGAAGAGGCCCCAGGGTGCCCTTTGGCCCTCCACCTAGGGGCCTCTGACCCCAGCAAGCTACCGAGGGGTCCACCTCTCTCCCTGGACTTGCAGTAGAGGCCCCAGGGTGCCTCTTTGCCCTCCACCTAGGGGCCTCTGACCCCAGCAAGCTACCCAGGGCTCCACCTCTCTCCCTGGACTTGTAGTAGAGGCCCTAGGCTGCCCTCTGGCCCTCCACCTAGGGGCCTCTGACCCCAGAAAGCTACCCAGGGGTCCACCTACTCCCTAGACTTGCAGACTAGGCCCCAGGGTGCCCCTTGGCCCTCCACCTAGGGGCTTCTGACCCCAGCAAGCTACCCAGGGGTCCACATCTCTCTTTGGACTTGCAGTATAGGCCTGGGGTGCCCCCTTGCCCTCCAACTAGGGGCCTCTGACCCCAGCAAGCTACCCAGGGGTCCAGCTTTCTCCCTGGACTTGCAATAGAGGCCCCAGGGTGCCCCATGACCCTCCACCCAGGGCCCTCTGACCCCAGCAAGCTACCCTGGGCTCCAACTCTCTCCCTGGACTTGCAGTATAGGCCCCAGGGTGCCCCCTGGTCCTCCACCTAGGGGCCCCTGACCCAAGCAAGCTGCCCAGGGGTCCACCTCTCTCCCTGGACTTGCAATAGAGGCCCCTGGGTGCCCCCTGGCCCTCCCCCTAGAGGCCTCTGACACCAGCAAGCTTCCCAGTGGTCCACATCTCTCCCTAGACTTGCAGTAGAGGCCCCATGGTGACCCTTGGCCCTCCACCTAGGGGCCTCTGACCCCAGCAAGTCACCCAGGGGCCTACCTATCTCCCTGGACTTGCAGTAGAGTTCCCAGGGTGCCCAATGGCCCTCCAACTAGGGCCCTCTGACCCTAGCAAGCTACCCAGGGCTCCAACTCTCTCCCTGGACTTGCAGTATAGGCCCCAGGGTGCCCCTGGTCCTCCACCTAGGGGCCCCTGACCCAAGCAAGCTGCCCAGGGGTCCACCTCTCTCCCTAGACTTGCAGTAGAGGCCCCAGGGTGACCCTTGGCCCTCCACCTAGGGGTCTCTGACCCCAGCAAGCTACCCAGGGCTCCAACTCTCTCCCTGGACTTGCAGTATAGGCCTCAGGGTGCCCCCTTGTCCTCCACCTAGGGGCCCCTGACCCAAGCAAGCTGCCCAGGGGTCCACCTCTCTCCCTGGAAGTGCAATAGAGGCCCCAGGGTGCCCCAAGGCCCTCCACCTAGGGCCCTCTGACCCCAGCAAGCTACCCAGGGCTCCAACTCTCTCCCTGGACTTGCAGTATAGGCCCCAGGGTGCCCCCTGGTCCTCCACCTAGGGGCCTCTGACCCTAGCAAACTACCCAGGGGTCCACCTCTCTCCCTGGACTTGCAGTAGAGGCCCCAGGGTGCCCCATGGCCCTCCCCCTAGGGGCTACTGACCCCAGCAAGCTACCCAGGGCTCCACCTCTCTCCCTGGACTTGTAGTAGAGGCCCTAGGCTGCCCTCTGGCCCTCCACCTAGGGGCCTCTGACCCAAGCAAGCTACCGAGGGGTCCATCTCTCTTCCTGGACTTGCAGACTAGGCCCCAGGGTGACCCTTGGCCCTCCACCTAGGGGCCTCTGACCCCAGCAAGCTGCCCAGGGGCCTGCCTATCTCCCTGAACTTGCAGAAGAGTCCCCAGGGTGCCCCATGGCCTTCCACGTAGGGCCCTCTGACCCCAGCAAGCTACCCAGGGGTCCACCTCTCTCCCTGGACTTGCAGTATAGGCCACAGGGTGCCCCCTTGCCCTCCACCTAGGGGCCTCTGACCCCAGCAAGCTACCCAGGGCTCCACTTCTCTCCCTGGACTTGCAGTAGAGGCCGAAGGGTGCCCCCTTGGTCCTCCACCTAGGGCCCTCTGACCCTAGCAAACTACCCAGGGGTCCACCTCTCTCCCTGGACTTGAAGTAGAGGCCCCAGGGTGCCCCTTGGCCCTCCACCTAGGGGCCTCTGTCCCCAGAAAGCTACCCAGGGGTCCACCTCTCTCCCTAGACTTGCAGACTAGGCCCCAGGGTGACCCTTGGCCCTCCACCTAGGGGTTTCTGAACCCAGCAAGCTGCCCAGGTGCCTGCCTATATCCCTGGACTTGCAGTAGAGTCCCCAGGGTGCCCCATGGCCCTCCACCTAGGGCCCTCTGACCCCAGCAAGCTACCCAGGGGTCCACTTCTCTCCCTCGACTTGCAGTAGAGGCCCCAGGGTGCCCCCTTGCCCTCCACCTAGGGGCCTCCGAACGCAGCAAACTACCCAGGGGACCAGCTCTCTCCCTGGACTTGCAATAGAGGCCCCAGGGTGCCCTCTTGCCCTCCACCCAAGGGCTACTGACCCCAGCAAGCTACCCAGGGCTCCACCTCTCTCCCTGGACTTGTAGTATAGGCCCTAGGCTGCCCTCTGGCCCTCCACCTAGGGGCCTCTGACCCCAGCAAGCTACCCAGGGCTCCACCTCTCTCCCTGGACTTGCAGTAGAGGCCCCAGGGTGCCCATTGGCCCTCCACCTAGGGGTCTCTGACCCCAGCAAGCTACCGAGGGGTCCACCTCTCTCCCTGGACTTGCAATAGAGGCCCCAGGGTGCCCCGTGACCCTCCACCTAGGGGCCTCTGACCCCAGCAAGCTACCCAGGGGTCCACCTTTCTCCCTGGACTTGCAGTATAGGCCCCAGGGTGCCCTCTGGCCCTCCAACTAGGGGCCTCTGACCCCAGCAAGCTACCCAGGGGTCCACCTCTCTCCTTGGACTTGCAGTATAGGCCCCAGGGTGCCCCCTGACCCTCCACCTAGGGGCCTCTGACCCCAGCAAGCTACCCTGGAGTCCACCTCTCTTCCTGGACTTGCAGTAGAGGCCCCAGGGTGCCCCTTGGCCCTCCATCTAGGGGCCTCTGACCCCAGCAAGCTACCGAGGGGTCCACCTCTCTCCCTGGACATGCAGTAGAGGCCCCAGGGTGCCCCGTGGCCCTCCACCTAGGGGCTTCTGACCCCAGCAAGCTACCCAGGGGTCCACATCTCTCTTTGGACTTGCAGTGGAGGCCCCTGGGTGTCCCCTGGCCCTCCACCTAGGGGCCTCTGACCCCAGCAAGCTACCCAGAGGTCCACATCTCTCCCTGGACTTGCAGTAGAGGCCCCAGGGTACCCCGTGGCCCTCCACCTAGGGGCCTCTGAACCCAGCAAGCTACCCAGGGGTCCAGCTCTCTCCCTGGACTTGCAATAGAGGCGCCAGGGTGCCCCCTTGCCCTCCACCCAGGGGCTACTGACCCCCGCAAGCTACCCAGGGCTCCACCTCTCTCCCTGGACTTGTAGTAGAGGCCCTAGGCTGCCCTCTGGCTCTCCACCTTGGGGCCTCTGACCCCAGAAAGCTACCCAGGGGTCCACCTCTCTCCCTAGACTTGCAGACTAGGCCCCAGGGTGCCCCCTTGGCCCTCCACCTAGGGGCTTCTGACCCCAGCAAGCTGCCCAGGGGCCTGCCTATCTCCCTGGACTTGCAGTAGAGTCCCCAGAGTGCCCCATGGCGCTCCACCTTGGGCCCTCTGACCCCAGCAAGCTACCCAGGGCTCCAACTCTCTCCCTGGACTTGCAGTATAGGCCCCAGGGTGCCCCCTGGTCCTTCACCTAGGGGCCCCTGACCCAAGCAAGCTGCCCAGAGGTCCACCTCTCTCCCTGGACTTGCAATAGAGGCCCCAGGGTGCCCCCTTGCCCTCCCCCTAGGGGCCTCTGACACCAGCAAGCTTCCTAGGGCTCCAACTCTCTCCCTGGACTTGCAGTATAGGCCCCAGGGTGCCCCCTGGTCCTCCACCTAGGGGCCCCTGACCCAAGCAAGCTGCCCAGGGGTCCACCTCTCTCCCTGGACTTGCAATAGAGGCCCCAGGGTGCCCCTTGGCCCTCCACCTAGGGGCCTCTGACCCCAGCAAGCTACCCAGGGGTCCACCTCTCTCCCTAGACTTGCAGACTAGGCCCCAGGGTGACCCTTGGCCCTCCACCTAGGGGCCTCTGACCCCAGCAAGCTACCCAGGGGCCTACCTATCTCCCTGATCTTGCAGTAGAGTCCCCATGGTGCCCCATGGCCCTCCACCTAGGGCCCTCTGACCCCAGCAAGCTACCCAGGGCTCCAACTCTCTCCCTGGACTAGCAGTAGAGGCCGAAGGGTGCCCCCTTGCCCTCCACGCAGGGACTACTGACCCCAGCAAGCTACCCAGGGCTCCACCTCTCTCCCTGGACTTGCAGTAGAGGCCCCAGGGTACCCCGTGGCCCTCCACCTAGGGGCCTCTGAGTCCAGCAAGCTACCCAGGGGTCCACCTCTCTCCCTGGACTTGCAGTAGAGGCGCGAGGGTACCCCGTGGCCCTCCACCTAGGGGCCTCTGAACCCAGCAAGCTACCCAGGGGTCCAGCTCTCTCCCTGGACTTGCAGTATAGACCCCAGGGTGCCCCCTGGTCCTCCACCTAGGGGCCCCTGACCCAAGAAAGCTGCCCAGGGGTCCACCTCTCTCCCTGGACTTGTAGTAGAGGCCCTAGGCTGCCCTCTGGCCCTCCACCTAGGGGCCTCTGACCCCAGCAAGCTACCGAGAGGTCCACCTGTCTCCCTGGACTTGCAATAGAGGCCCCAGGGTGCCCCCTGACCCTCCACCTAGGGGCCTCTGACCCCAGCAAGCTACCCAGGGGTCCACATCTCTACCTGGACTTGCAGTAGACGCCCCTGGGTGCCCCCTGGCCCTCCACATAGGGGCCTCTGATCCCAGCAAGCTACCCAGGGCTCCACCTCTCTCCCTGGACTTATAGTAGAGGCCCCAGGGTGCCCCCTGGCCCTCCACCTAGGGGCCTCAGACCCCAGCAAACTACCCAGGGGTCCACCTCTCTTCCTGGACTTGCAGTAGAGTCCCCAGGGTGACCCTTGGCCCTACACCTAGGGGTCTCTGACCCCAGCAAGCTACCCAGGGTCCTACCTAACTCCCTGGACTTGCAGTAGAGTCCCCAGGGTGCCCCATGGCCCTCCACCTAGGGGCCTCTGACCCCAGCAAGCTACCCAGGGCTCCAACTCTCTCCCTGGACTTGCAGTATAGGCCTCAGGGTGCCCCCTTGTCCTCCACCTAGGGGCCCCTGACCCAAGCAAGCTGCCCAGGGGTCCACCTCTCTCCCTGGACTTGCAATAGAGGCCCCAGGGTGCCCCTTGGCCCTCCACCTAGGGGCCTCTGACCCCAGAAAGCTACCCAGGGGTCCACCTCTCTCCCTGGACTTGCAGTAGAGTCCCCAGGGTGCCCCATGGCCCTCCACCTAGGGCCCTCTGACCCCAGCAAGCTACCCAGGGGTCCACATCTCTCCCTGGACTTGCAGTATAGGCCTGGGGTGCCCCCTTGCCCTCCACCTAGGGGCCTCTGACACCAGCAAGCTACCCAGGGCTCCACTTCTCTCCCTGGACTTGCAGTAGAGGCCCCAGGGTGCCCCCTTGCCCTCCACCCAGGGGCTACTGACCCCAGCAAGCTACCTAGGGCTCCACCTCTCTCCCTGGACTTGCAGTAGAGGCCCCAGGGTACCCCGTGGCTCTCCACCTAGGGGCCTCTGAGTCCAGCAAGCTACCCAGGGGTCCACATCTCTCCCTGGACTTGCAGTAGAGGCCCCAGGGTGACCCTTGGCCCTCCACCTAGGGACCTCTGACCCCAGCAAGCTACCCAGGGGCCTACCTATCTCCCTGGACTTGCAGTAGAGTCCCCAGGGTGCCCCATGGCCCTCCACCTTGGGCCCTCTGACCCCAGCAAGCTACCCAGGGCTCCAACTCTCTCCCTGGACTTGCAGTATAGGCCCCAGGGTGCCCCCTGGTCCTCCACCTAGGAGCCCCTGACCCAAGCAAGCTGCCCAGGGGTCCACCTCTCTCCCTGGACTTGCAATAGAGGCCCCAGGGTGCCCCTTGGCCCTCCACCTAGGGGCCTCTGACCCCAGAAAGCTACCCAGGGGTCCACCTCTCTCCCTAGACTTGCAGACTAGGCCCCAGGGTGACCCTTGGCCCTCCACCTAGGGGCCTCTGACCCCAGCAAGCTACCCAGGGGTCCACCTCTCTCCCTGGACTTGCAGTAGAGTCCCCAGGGTGCCCCATGGCCCTCCACCTAGGGCCCTCTGACCCCAGCAAGCTACCCAGGGGTCCACATATTTCCCTGGACTTGCAGTATAGGCCTGGGGTGCCCCCTTGCCCTCCACCTAGGGGCCTCTGACACCAGCAAGCTACCCAGGGCTCCACTTCTCTCCCTGGACTTGCAGTAGAGGCCCCAGGGTGCCCCCTTGCCCTCCACCCAGGGGCTACTGACCCCAGCAAGCTACCTAGGGCTCCACCTCTCTCCCTGGACTTGCAGTAGAGGCCCCAGGGTACCCCGTGGCTCTCCACCTAGGGGCCTCTGAGTCCAGCAAGCTACCCAGGGGTCCACCTCTCTCCCTGGACTTGCAGTAGAGGCCCCAGGGTGACCCTTGGCCCTCCACCTAGGGACCTCTGACCCCAGCAAGCTACCCAGGGGCCTACCTATCTCCCTGGACTTGCAGTAGAGTCCCCAGGGTGCCCCATGGCCCTCAACCTTGGGCCCTCTGACCCCAGCAAGCTACCCAGGGCTCCAACTCTCTCCCTGGACTTGCAGTATAGGCCCCAGGGTGCCCCCTGGTCCTCCACCTAGGAGCCCCTGACCCAAGCATGCTGCCCAGGGGTCCACCTCTCTCCCTGGACTTGCAATAGAGGCCCCAGGGTGCCCCTTGGCCCTCCACCTAGGGGCCTCTGACCCCAGAAAGCTACCCAGGGGTCCACCTCTCTCCCTAGACTTGCAGACTAGGCCCCAGGGTGACCCTTGGCCCTCCACCTAGGGGCCTCTGACCCCAGCAAGCTACCCAGGGCTCCACCTCTCTCCCTGGACTTGTAGTAGAGGCCCTAGGCTGCCCTCTGGCCCTCCACCTAGGGGCCTCTGACCCCAGCAAGCTACCCAGGGCTCCACCTCTCTCCCTGGACTTGCAGTCGAGGCCCCAGGTTGACCCTTGGCCCTTCACCTAGGGCCCTTTGACCCCAGCAAGCTACCCAGGGGTCCACCTCTCTCCCTGGACTTGCAGAATAGGCCACAGGGTGCCCCCTTGCCCTCCACCTAGGGGCCTCTGACCCCAGCAAGCTACCCAGGGCTCCACCTCTCTCCCTGGACTTGCAGTAGAGACCCCAGGGTGCCCCCTTGCCCTCCACCCAGGGGCTACTGGCCCCAGCAAGCTACCCAGGGCTCCACCTCTCTCAATGGACTTGCTGTAGAGGCCCCAGGGTACCCCGTGGCCCTCCACCTAGGGCCCTTTGACCCCAGCAAGCTACCCAGGGGTCCACCTCTTTCCCTGGACTTGCAGTATAGGCCACAGGGTGCCCCCTTGCCCTCCACCTAGGGGCCTCTGACCCCAGCAAGCTACCCAGGGCTCCACCTCTCTCCCTGGACTTGCAGTAGAGAACCCAGGGTGCCCCCTTGCCCTCCACCCAGGGGCTACTGGCCCCAGCAAGCTACCCAGGGCTCCACTTCTCTCCCTGGACTTGCAGTAGAGGCCCCAGGGTACCCCGTGGCCCTCCACCTAGGGGCCTCTGACCCCAGCAAGCTACCCAGGGGTCCAGCTTTCTCCCTGGAGTTGCAATAGAGGCCCCAGGGTGCCCCCTGGCCCTCCACCTAGGGGCCTCTGAGTCCAGCAAGCTACCCAGGGGTCCACATCTCTCCCTGGACTTGCAGTAGAGGCCCCAGGGTACCACGTGGCCCTCCACCTAGGGGCCTCTGACCCCAGCAAGCTACCCAGGGGTCCAACTCTCTCCCTGGACTAGCAGTATAGGCCCCAGGGTGCCCTCTGGTCCTCCACCTAGCGGCCCCTGACCCAAGCAAGCTGCCCAGAGTTCCACCTCTCTCCCTGGACTTGCAATAGAGGCCCCAGAGTGCCCCCTGGCCCTCCACCTAGGGGCCTCTGACCCCAGCAAGCTACCCAGGGGTCCACCTCTCTCCCTGGACTTATAGTAGAGTTTCCAGGGTGCCCCCTGGCCCTCCACCTAGGGGCCTCTGAGTCCAGCAAGCTACCCAGGGGTCCACCTCTCTCCCTGGACTTGCAGTATAGGACCCAGGGTGCCCCCTGGCCCTCCAACTAGGGGCATCTAACACCAGCAAGCTACCCAGGGGTCCACCTCTCTCCCTGGACTTGCAGTATAGGCCCCAGGGTGCCCTCTGGCCCTCCACCTAGGGGCATCTGACACCAGCAAGCTACCCAGGGGTCCACCTCTCTCCCTGGACTTGCAGTATAGGCCCCAGTGTGCCCTCTGGCCCTCCACCTAGGGGCCTCTGACCCCAGCAAGCTACCCAGAGGTCCACATCTCTCCCTGGACTTGCAGTAGAGGCCCCAGGGTACCCCATGGCTCTCCACCTAGGGGCCTCTTAACCCAGCAAGCTAAACAGGGGTCCAGCTCTCTCCCTGGACTTGCAATAGAGGCCCCAGGGTGCCCCCTTGCCCTCCACCCAGGGGCTACTGACCCCAGAAAGCTACCCAGGGGTCCACCTCTCTCCCTAGACTTGTGAACTAGGCCCCAGGGTGACCCTTGGCCCTCCACCTAGGGGCCTCTGACCCCAGCAAGCTGCCCAGGGGCCTGCCTATCTCCCTGAACTTGCAGTAGTGTCCCCAGGGTGCCCCATGGCCCTCCACGTAGGGCCCTCTGACCCCAGCAAGCTACCCAGGGGTACAACTCTCTCCCTGGACTTGCAGTAGAGGCCCCAGGGTACCCCGTGGCCCTCCACCTAGGGGCCTCTGACCCCAGCAAGCAACCCAGGGGTCCACATCTCTCCCTGGACTTGCAGTAGAGGCCCCTGGGTACCCTGTGGCCCTCCACCTAGGGGCCTCTGAACCCAGCAAGCTACCCAGGGGTCCAGCTCTCTCCCTGGAATTGCAATATAGGCCCCAGGGTGCCCCCTTGCCCTCCACCCAGGGGCTACTGACCCTAGCAAGCTTCCCAGGGCTCCACCTCTCTCCCTGGACTTGTAGTAGAGGCCCTAGGCTGCCCTCTGGCCCTCCACTTAGGGGCCTCTGACCCCAGCAAGCTACCCAGGGCTCCACCTCTCTCCCTGGACTTGCAGCAGAGGCCGCAGGGTGCCCATTGGCCCTCCACTCAGGGGGTCTCTGACCCCAGCAAGCTACCGAGGGGTCCACCTCTGTCCCTGGACTTGCAATAGAGGCCCCAGGGTGCCCCGTGACCCTCCACCTAGGGGCCTCTCACCTCAGCAAGCTACCCAGGGGTCCACATCTCTCCGTGGACTTGCGGTAGACGCCGCTGGGTGCCCCCTGGCCCTCCACCTAGGGGCCTCTGACCCCAGCAAGCTACCCAGGGGTCCACCTCTCTCCCTAGACTTGCAGAAAAGGCCCCAGGGTGACCCTTGACCCTCCACCTAGGGACCTCAGACCCCAGCAAGCTACGCAGGGGACTACCTATCTCCCTGGACTTGCAGTAGAGTCCCCAGGGTGCCCCATGGCCCTCCACCTTGGGCCCTCTGACCCCAGCAAGCTACCCAGGGCTCCAACTCTCTCCCTGGACTTATAGTAGAGGCCCTACGTTGTCCCCTGGCCCTCCCCTTAGGGGATACTGACCCCAGCAAGCTTCCCAGTGATTCACCTCTCTCCCTGGACTTGCAGTAGAGGCCCCAGGGTGCCCCCTTGCCCTCCACCTAGGGGCCTCCGAACCCAGCAAACTACCCAGGGGTCCAGCTCTCTCCCTGGACTTGCAATAGAGGCCCCAGAGAGCCCTCTTGCCCTCCACCCAAGGGCTACTGACCCCAGCAAGCTACCCAGGGCTCCACCTCTCTCCCTGGACTTGTAGTAGAGGCCCTAGGCTGCCCTCTGGCCCTCCACCTAGGGGCCTCTGACCCCAGCAAGCTACCGAGGGGTCCATCTCTCTTCCTGGACTTGCAATAGAGGCCCCAGGGTGCCCCCTGACCCTCCATCTAGGGGCCTCTGACCCCAGCAAGCTACCCAGGGGTCCACATCTCTACCTGGACTTGCAGTAGACGCCCCTGGGTGCCCCCTGGCCCTCCACCTAGGGGCCTCTGATCCCAGCAAGCTACCCAGGGCTCCACCTCTCTCCCTGGACTTATAGTAGAGGCCCCAGGGTGCCCCCTGGCCCTCCACCTAGGGGCCTCTGACCCCAGCGAACTACCCAGGGGTCCACCTCTCTTCCTGGACTTGCAGTAGAGTCGCCAGGGTGCCCCATGGCCCTCCACCTAGGGCCCTCTGACTCCAGCAAGCTACCCAGGGCTCCAACTCTCTCCCTGGACTTGCAGCATAGGCCCCAGGGTGCCCCCTGGTCCTCCACCTAGGGGCCTCTGACCCTAGCAAACTACCCAGGGGTCCACCTCTCTCCCTGGACTTGCAGTAGAGGCCCCAGGGTGCCCCATGGCCCTCCCCTAGGGGCCTCTGACACCAGCAAGATTCCCAGTGGTCCACCTCTCTCCCTAGACTTGCAGTAGAGGCCCCAGGGTGACCCTTGGCCCTCCACCTAGGGGTCTCTGACCCCAGCAAGCTACCCAGGGCTCCAACTCTCTCCCTGGACTTGCGGTATAGGCCTCAGGGTGCCCCCTTGTCCTCCACCTAGGGGCCCCTGACCCAAGCAAGCTGCCCAGGGGTCCACCTCTCTCCCTGGAAGTGCAATAGAGGCCCCAGGGTGCCCCTTGGTCCTCCACCTAGGGGCCTCTGACCCTAGCAAACTACCCAGGGGTCCACCTCTCTCCCTAGACTTGAAGTAGAGGCCCCAGGGTGCCCCTTGGCCCTCCACCTAGGGGCCTCTGTCCCCAGAAAGCTACCCAGGGGTCCACCTCTCTCCCTAGACTTGCAGACTAGGCCCCAGGGTGACCCTTGGCCCTCCACCTAGGGGTTTCTGAACCCAGCAAGCTGCCCAGGTGCCTGCCTATATCCTTGGACTTGCAGTAGAGTCCCCAGGGTGCCCCATGGCCCTCCACCTAGGGCCCTCTGACCCCAGCAAGCTACCCAGGGGTCCACATCTCTCCCTGGACTTGCAGTATAGGCCACAGGGTGCCCCCTTGCCCTCCACCTAGGGGCCACTGACCCCAGCAAGCTACCCAGGGCTCCACTTCTCTCCCTCGACTTGCAGTAGAGGCCCCAGGGTGCCCCCTTGCCCTCCACCTAGGGGCCTCCGAACGCAGCAAACTACCCAGGGGACCAGCTCTCTCCCTGGACTTGCAATAGAGGCCCCAGGGTGCCCTCTTGCCCTCCACCCAAGGGCTACTGACCCCAGCAAGCTACCCAGGGCTCCACCTCTCTCCCTGGACTTGTAGTAGAGGCCCTAGGCTGCCCTCTGGCCCTCCACCTAGGGGTCTCTGACCCCAGCAAGCTACCGAGGGTTCCACCTCTCTCCTTGGACTTGCAATAGAGGCCCCAGGGTGCCCCGTGACCCTCCACCTAGGGGCCTCTGACCCCAGCAAGCTACCCAGGGGTCCACCTCTCTCCCTGGACTTGCAGTATAGGCCCCAGGGTGCCCTCTGGCCCTCCAACTAGGGGCCTCTGACCCCTGCAAGCTACCCAGGGGTCCACCTCTCTCCTTGGACTTGCAGTATAAGCCCCAGGGTGCCCCCTGACCCTCCACCTAGGGGCCTCTGACCCCAGCAAGCTACCCTGGAGTCCACCTCTCTTCCTGGACTTGCAGTAGAGGCCCCAGGGTGCCCCTTGGCCCTCCATCTAGGGGCCTCTGACCCCAGCAAGCTACCGAGGGGTCCACCTCTCTCCCTGGACATGCAGTAGAGGCCCCAGGGTGCCCCGTGGCCCTCCACCTAGGGGCTTCTGACCCCAGCAAGCTACCCAGGGGTCCACATCTCTCTTTGGACTTGCAGTGGAGGCCCCTGGGTGTCCCCTGGCCCTCCACCTAGGGGCCTCTGACCCTAGCAAGCTACCCGGGGGTCCAGCTCACTCCCTGGACTTGCAATAGAGGCCCCAGTGTGCCCCCTTGCCCTCCACCCAGGGGCTACTGACCCCAGCAAGCTACTCAGGGCTCCAACTCTCTCCCTGGACTTGTAGTAGAGGCCCTAGGCTGCCCTCTGGCCCTCCACCTAGGGGCCTCTGACCCCAGCAAGCTACCCAAGGCTTCACCTCTCTCCCTGGACTTGCAGAAGAGGCCCCAGGGTGCCCTTTGGCCCTCCACCTAGGGGCCTCTGACCCCAGCAAGCTACCAAGGGGTCCACCTCTCTCCCTGGACTTGCAGTAGAGGCCCCAGGGTGCCTCTTGGCCCTCCACCTAGGGGCCTCTGACCCCAGCAAGCTACCCAGAGGTCCACATCTCTCCCTGGACTTGCAGTAGAGGCCCCAGGGTACCCCATGGCCCTCCACCTAGGGGCCTCTGAACCCAGCAAGCTACCCAGGGGTCCAGCTCTCTCCCTGGACTTGCAATAGAGGCGCCAGGGTGCCCCCTTGCCCTCCACCCAGGGGCTACTGACCCCAGCAAGCTACCCAGGGCTCCACCTCTCTCCCTGGACTTGTAGTAGAGGCCCTAGGCTGCCCTCTGGCCCTCCACCTAGGGGCCTCTGACCCCGGCAAGCTACCCAGGGCTCCAACTCTCTCCCTGGACTAGCAGTATAGGCCCCAGGGTGCCCCCTGGTCCTCCACCTAGGGGCCTCTGACACCAGCAAGATTCCCAGTGGTCCACCTCTCTCCCTAGACTTGCAGTAGAGGCCCCAGGGTGACCCTTGGCCCTCCACCTAGGGGTCTCTGACCCCAGCAAGCTACCCAGGGCTCCAACTCTCTCCCTGGACTTGCAGTATAGGCCTCAGGGTGCCCCCTTGTCCTCCACCTAGCGGCCCCTGACCCAAGCAAGCTGCCCAGGGGTCCACCTCTCTCCCTGGAAGTGCAATAGAGGCCCCAGGGTGCCCCTTGGTCCTCCACCTAGGGGCCTCTGACCCTAGCAAACTACCCAGGGGTCCACCTCTCTCCCTAGACTTGAAGTAGAGGCCCCAGGGTGCCCCTTGGCCCTCCACCTAGGGGCCTCTGTCCCCAGAAAGCTACCCAGGGGTCCACCTCTCTCCCTAGACTTGCAGACTAGGCCCCAGGGTGACCCTTGGCCCTCCACCTAGGGGTTTCTGAACCCAGCAAGCTGCCCAGGTGCCTGCCTATATCCTTGGACTTGCAGTAGAGTCCCCAGGGTGCCCCATGGCCCTCCACCTAGGGCCCTCTGACCCCAGCAAGCTACCCAGGGGTCCACATCTCTCCCTGGACTTGCAGTATAGGCCACAGGGTGCCCCCTTGCCCTCCACCTAGGGGCCTCTGACCCCAGCAAGCTACCCAGGGCTCCACTTCTCTCCCTCGACTTGCAGTAGAGGCCCCAGGGTGCCCCCTTGCCCTCCACCTAGGGGCCTCCGAACGCAGCAAACTACCCAGGGGATCAGCTCTCTCCCTGGACTTGCAATAGAGGCCCCAGGGTGCCCTCTTGCACTCCACCCAAGGGCTACTGACCCCAGCAAGCTACCCAGGGCTCCACCTCTCTCCCTGGACTTGTAGTAGAGGCCCTAGGCTGCCCTCTGGCCCTCCACCTAGGGGCCTCTGACCCCAGCAAGCTACCCAGGGCTCCACCTCTCTCCCTGGACTTGCAGTAGAGGCCCCAGGGTGCCCATTGGCCCTCCACCTAGGGGTCTCTGACCCCAGCAAGCTACCGAGGGGTCCACCTCTCTCCTTGGACTTGCAATAGAGGCCCCAGGGTGCCCCGTGACCCTCCACCTAGGGGCCTCTGACCCCAGCAAGCTACCCAGGGGTCCACCTCTCTCCCTGGACTTGCAGTATAGGCCCCAGGGTGCCCTCTGGCCCTCCAACTAGGGGCCTCTGACCCCTGCAAGCTACCCAGGGGTCCACCTCTCTCCTTGGACTTGCAGTATAGGCCCCAGGGTGCCCCCTGACCCTCCACCTAGGGGCCTCTGACCCCAGCAAGCTACCCTGGAGTCCACCTCTCTTCCTGGACTTGCAGTAGAGGCCCCAGGGTGCCCCTTGGCCCTCCATCTAGGGGCCTCTGACCCCAGCAAGCTACCGAGGGGTCCACCTCTCTCCCTGGACATGCAGTAGAGGCCCCAGGGTGCCCCCTGGCCCTCCACCTAGGGGCCTCTGACCCTAGCAAGCTACCCGGGGGTCCAGCTCACTCCCTGGACTTGCAATAGAGGCCCCAGTGTGCCCCCTTGCCCTCCACCCAGGGGCTACTGACCCCAGCAAGCTACTCAGGGCTCCAACTCTCTCCCTGGACTTGTAGTAGAGGCCCTAGGCTGCCCTCTGGCCCTCCACCTAGGGGCCTCTGACCCCAGCAAGCTACCCAAGGCTTCACCTCTCTCCCTGGACTTGCAGAAGAGGCCCCAGGGAGCCCTTTGGCCCTCCACCTAGGGGCCTCTGACCCCAGCAAGCTACCAAGGGGTCCACCTCTCTCCCTGGACTTGCAGTAGAGGCCCCAGGGTGCCTCTTGGCCCTCCACCTAGGGGCCTCTGACCCCAGCAAGCTACCCAGAGGTCCACATCTCTCCCTGGACTTGCAGTAGAGGCCCCAGGGTACCCCATGGCCCTCCACCTAGGGGCCTCTGAACCCAGCAAGCTACCCAGGGGTCCAGCTCTCTCCCTGGACTTGCAATAGAGGCGCCAGGGTGCCCCCTTGCCCTCCACCCAGGGGCTACTGACCCCAGCAAGCTACCCAGGGCTCCACCTCTCTCCCTGGACTTGTAGTAGAGGCCCTAGGCTGCCCTCTGGCCCTCCACCTAGGGGCCTCTGACCCCAGAAAGCTACCCAGGGGTCCACCTCTCTCCCTAGACTTGCAGACTAGGCCCCAGGGTGCCCCTTGGCCCTCCACCTAGGGGCTTCTGACCCCAGCAAGCTGCCCAGGGGCCTGCCTATCTCCCTGGACTTGCAGTAGAGTCCCCAGAGTGCCCCCTGACCCTCCACCTAGGGGCCTCTGACCCCAGCAAGCTACCCTGGAGTCCACCTCTCTTCCTGGACTTGCAGTAGAGGCCCCAGAGTGCCCCTTGGCCCTCCATCTAGGGGCCTCTGACCCCAGCAAGCTACCGAGGGGTCCACCTCTCTCCCTGGACATGCAGTAGAGGCCCCAGGGTGCCCCGTGGCCCTCCACCTAGGGGCTTCTGACCCCAGCAAGCTACCCAGGGGTCCACATCTCTCTTTGGACTTGCAGTGGAGGCCCCTGGGTGTCCCCTGGCCCTCCACCTAGGGGCCTCTGACCCTAGCAAGCTACCCGGTTGTCCAGCTCACTCCCTGGACTTGCAATAGAGGCCCCAGTGTGCCCCCTTGCCCTCCACCCAGGGGCTACTGACCCCAGCAAGCTACTCAGGGCTCCAACTCTCTCCCTGGACTTGTAGTAGAGGCCCTAGGCTGCCCTCTGGCCCTCCACCTAGGGGCCTCTGACCCCAGCAAGCTACCAAGGGGTCCACCTCTCTCCCTGGACTTGCAGTAGAGGCCCCAGGGTGCCTCTTGGCCCTCCACCTAGGGGCCTCTGACCCCAGCAAGCTACCCAGAGGTCCACATCTCTCCCTGGACTTGCAGTAGAGGCCCCAGGGTACCCCATGGCCCTCCACCTAGGGGCCTCTGAACCCAGCAAGCTACCCAGGGGTCCAGCTCTCTCCCCTGACTTGCAATAGAGGCGCCAGGGTGCCCCCTTGCCCTCCACCCAGGGGCTACTGACCCCAGCAAGCTACCCAGGGCTCCACCTCTCTCCCTGGACTTGTAGTAGAGGCCCTAGGCTGCCCTCTGGCCCTCCACCTAGGGGCCTCTGACCCCAGAAAGCTACCCAGGGGTCCACCTCTCTCCCTAGACTTGCAGATTAGGCCCCAGGGTGCCCCTTGGCCCTCCACCTAGGGGCTTCTGACCCCAGCAAGCTGCCCAGGGGCCTGCCTATCTCCCTGGACTTGCAGTAGAGTCCCCAGAGTGCCCCATGGCGCTCCACCTTGGGCCCTCTGACCCCAGCAAGCTACCCAGGGCTCCAACTCTCTCCCTGGACTTGCAGTATAGGCCCCAGGGTGCCCCCTGGTCCTTCACCTAGGGGCCCCTGACCCAAGCAAGCTGCCCAGAGGTCCACCTCTCTCCCTGGACTTGCAATAGAGGCCCCAGGGTGCCCCCTGGCCCTCCCCCTAGGGGCCTCTGACACCAGCAAGCTTCCTAGGGCTCCAACTCTCTCCCTGGACTTGCAGTATAGGCCCCAGGGTGCCCCCTGGTCCTCCACCTAGGGGCCCCTGACCCAAGCAAGCTGCCCAGGGGTCCACCTCTCTCCCTGGACTTGCAATAGAGGCCCCAGGGTGCCCCTTGGCCCTCCACCTAGGGGCCTCTGACCCCAGCAAGCTACCCAGGGGTCCACCTCTCTCCCTAGACTTGCAGACTAGGCCCCAGGGTGACCCTTGGCCCTCCACCTAGGGGCCTCTGACCCCAGCAAGCTACCCAGGGGCCTACCTATCTCCCTGATCTTGCAGTAGAGTCCCCATGGTGCCCCATGGCCCTCCACCTAGGGCCCTCTGACCCCAGCAAGCTACCCAGGGCTCCAACTCTCTCCCTGGACTAGCAGTATAGGCCCCAGGGCGCCCCCTGGTCCTTCACCTAGGGGCCCCTGACCCAAGCAAGCTGCCCAGATGTCCACCTCTCTCCCTGGACTTGCAATAGAGGCCCCAGGGTGCCCCCTGGCCCTCCCCCTAGGGGCTTCTGACCCCAGCAAGCTACCCAGGGGTCCACCTCTCTCCCTGGACTTTTAGTAGAGGCCCCGGGGTGCCCCCTGGCCCTCCACCTAGGGGCCTCTGACCCCAGCAAACTACCCAGGGGTCCACCTCTCTTCCTTGACTTGCAGTAGAGGCCCTACGGTGCCCCCTGGCCCTCCCCCTAGGGGCCTCTGACACCAGCAAGCTTCCCAGTGGTCCACCTCTCTCTCTGGACTTGCAATAGAGGCCCCAGGGTGCCCCCTGGCCCTCCCCCTAGGGGCCTCTGACACCAGCAAGCTTCCCAGTGGTCCACCTCACTCCCTGGACTTGCAGTAGAGGCCCCAGGGTGACCCTTGGCCCTCCACCTAGGGACCTCTGACCCCAGCAAGCTACCCAGGGGCCTACCTATCTCCCTGGACTTGCAGTAGAGTCCCCAGGGTGCCCCATGGCCCTCCACCTTGGGCCCTCTGACCCCAGCAAGCTACCCAGGGCTCCAACTCTCTCCCTGGACTTGCAGTATAGGCCCCAGGGTGCCCCCTGGTCCTCCACCTAGGAGCCCCTGACCCAAGCAAGCTGCCCAGGGGTCCACCTCTCTCCCTGGACTTGCAGTAGAGGCCCAAGGGTGCCCCTTGGCCCTCCACCTAGGGGCCTCTGACCCCAGAAAGCTACCCAGGGGTCCACCTCTCTCCCTAGACTTGCAGACTAGGCCCCAGGGTGACCCTTGGCCCTCCACCTAGGGGCCTCTGACCCCAGTAAGCTACCCAGGGCTCCACCTCTCTCTGGACTTGCAGTAGAGACCCCAGGGTGCCCCCTTGCCCTCCACCCAGGGGCTACTGGCCCCAGCAAGCTACCCAGGGCTCCACCTCTCTTCCTGGACTTGCAGTAGAGGCCCCAGGGTACCCCGTGGCCCTCCACCTAGGGGCCTCTGACCCCAGCAAGCTACCCAGGGGTCCAGCTTTCTCCCTGGACTTGCAATAGAGGCCCCAGGGTGCCCCCTGGCCCTCCACCTAGGGGCCTCTGAGTCCAGCAAGCTACCCAGGGGTCCACATCTCTCCCTGGACTTGCAGTAGAGGCCCCAGGGTACCACGTGGCCCTCCACCTAGGGGCCTCTGAACCCAGCAAGCTACCCAGGGGTCCAACTCTCTCCCTGGACTAGCAGTATAGGCCACAGGGTGCCCCCTGGTCCTCCACCTAGGGGCCCCTGACCCAAGCAAGCTGCCCAGAGGTCCACCTCTCTCCCTGGACTTGCAATAGAGGCCCCAGGGTGCCCCCTGGCCCTCCACCTAGGGGCCTCTGACCCCAGCAAGCTACCCAGGGGTCCACCTCTCTCCCTGGACTTATAGTAGAGTTTCCAGGGTGCCCCCTGGCCCTCCACCTAGGGGCGTCTGAGTCCAGCAAGCTACCCAGGGGTCCACATCTCTCTTTGGACTTGCAGTGGAGGCCCCTGGGTGTCCCCTGGCCCTCCACCTAGGGGCCTCTGACCCTAGCAAGCTACCCGGGGGTCCAGCTCACTCCCTGGACTTGCAATAGAGGCCCCAGGGTGCCCCCTTGCAATCCACCCAGGGGCTACTGACCCCAGCAAGCTACTCAGGGCTCCAACTCTCTCCCTGGACTTGTAGTAGAGGCCCTAGGCTGCCCTCTGGCCCTCCACCTAGGGGCCTCTGACCCCAGCAAGCTACCCAAGGCTTCATCTCTCTCCCTGGACTTGCAGAAGAGGCCCCAGGGTGCCCTTTGGCCCTCCACCTAGGGGCCTCTGACCCCAGCAAGCTACCGAGGGGTCCACCTCTCTCCCTGGACTTGCAGTAGAGGCCCCAGGGTGCCTCTTTGCCCTCCACCTAGGGGCCTCTGACCCCAGCAAGCTACCCAGAGGTCCACATCTCTCCCTGGACTTGCAGTAGAGGCCCCAGAGTACCCCATGGCCCTCCACCTAGGGGCCTCTGAACCCAGCAAGCTACCCAGGGGTCCAGCTCTCTCCCTGGACTTGCAATAGAGGCGCCAGGGTGCCCGCTTGCCCTCCACCCAGGGGCTACTGACCCCAGCAAGCTACCCAGGGCTCCACCTCTCTCCCTGGACTTGTAGTAGAGGCCCTAGGCTGCCCTCTGGCCCTCCACCTAGGGGCCTCTGACCCCAGAAAGCTACCCAGGGGTCCACCTACTCCCTAGACTTGCAGACTAGGCCCCAGGGTGCCCCTTGGCCCTCCACCTAGGGGCTTCTGACCCCAGCAAGCTGCCCAGGGGCCTGCCTATCTCCCTGGACTTGCAGTAGAGTCCCCAGGGTGCCGCATGGCCCTCCACCTTGGGCCCTCTGACCCCAGCAAGCTACCCAGGGCTCCAACTCTCTCCCTGGACTTGCAATAGAGGCCCCAGGGTGCCCCCTGGCCCTCCCCCTAGGGGCCTCTGACACCAGCAAGCTTCCTAGTGCTCCAACTCTCTCCCTGGACTTGCAGTATAGGCCCCAGGGTGCCCCCTGGTCCTCCACCTAGGGGCCCCTGACCCAAGCAAGCTGCCCAGGGGTCCACCTCTCTCCCTGGACTTGCAATAGAGGCCCCAGGGTGCCCCTTGGCCCTCCACCTAGGGGCCTCTGACCCCAGCAAGCTACCCAGGGGTCCACCTCTCTCCCTAGACTTGCAGACTAGGCCCCAGGGGGACCCTTGGCCCTCCACCTAGGGGCCTCTGACCCCAGCAAGCTACCCAGGGGCCTACCTATCTCCCTGATCTTGCAGTAGAGTCCCCATGGTGCCCCATGGCCCTCCACCTAGGGCCCTCTGACCCCAGCAAGCTACCCAGGGCTCCAACTCTCTCCCTGGACTAGCAGTATAGGCCCCAGGGCGCCCCCTGGTCCTTCACCTAGGGGCCCCTGACCCAAGCAAGCTGCCCAGATGTCCACCTCTCTCCCTGGACTTGCAATAGAGGCCCCAGGGTGCCCCCTGGCCCTCCCCCTAGGGGCCTCTGACCCCAGCAAGCTACCCAGGGGTCCACCTCTCTCCCTGGACTTTTAGTAGAGGCCCCGGGGTGCCCCCTGGCCCTCCACCTAGGGGCCTCTGACCCCAGCAAACTACCCAGGGGTCCACCTCTCTTCCTTGACTTGCAGTAGAGGCCCTACGGTGCCCCCTGGCCCTCCCCCTAGGGGCCTCTGACACCAGCAAGCTTCCCAGTGGTCCACCTCTCTCTCTGGACTTGCAATAGAGGCCCCAGGGTGCCCCCTGGCCCTCCCCCTAGGGGCCTCTGACACCAGCAAGCTTCCCAGTGGTCCACCTCACTCCCTGGACTTGCAGTAGAGGCCCCAGGGTGACCCTTGGCCCTCCACCTAGGGACCTCTGACCCCAGCAAGCTACCCAGGGGCCTACCTATCTCCCTGGACTTGCAGTAGAGTCCCCAGGGTGCCCCATGGCCCTCCACCTTGGGCCCTCTGACCCCAGCAAGCTACCCAGGGCTCCAACTCTCTCCCTGGACTTGCAGTATAGGCCCCAGGGTGCCCCCTGATCCTCCACCTAGGAGCCCCTGACCCAAGCAAGCTGCCCAGGGGTCCACCTCTCTCCCTGGACTTGCAATAGAGGCCCAAGGGTGCCCCTTGGCCCTCCACCTAGGGGCCTCTGACCCCAGAAAGCTACCCAGGGGTCCACCTCTCTCCCTAGACTTGCAGACTAGGCCCCAGGGTGACCCTTGGCCCTCCACCTAGGGGCCTCTGACCCCAGCAAGCTACCCAGGGCTCCACCTCTCTCCCTGGACTTGTAGTAGAGGCCCTAGGCTGCCCTCTGACCCTCCACCTAGGGGCCTCTGACCCCAGCAAGCTACCCAGGGCTCCACCTCTCTCCCTGGACTTGCAGTAGAGGCCCCAGGGTACCCCGTGGCCCTCCACCTAGGGCCCTTTGACCCCAGCAAGCTACACAGGGGTCCACCTCTCTCCCTGGACTTGCAGTATAGGCCACAGGGTGCCCCCTTGCCCTCCACCTAGGGGCCTCTGACCCCAGTAAGCTACCCAGGGCTCCACCTCTCTCTCTGGACTTGCAGTAGAGACCCCAGGGTGCCCCCTTGCCCTCCACCCAGGGGCTACTGGCCCCAGCAAGCTACCCAGGGCTCCACCTCTCTTCCTGGACTTGCAGTAGAGGCCCCAGGGTACCCCGTGGCCCTCCACCTAGGGGCCTCTGACCCCAGCAAGCTACCCAGGGGTCCAGCTTTCTCCCTGGACTTGCAATAGAGGCCCCAGGGTGCCCCCTGGCCCTCCACCTAGGGGCCTCTGAGTCCAGCAAGCTACCCAGGGGTCCACATCTCTCCCTGGACTTGCAGTAGAGGCCCCAGGGTACCACGTGGCCCTCCACCTAGGGGCCTCTGAACCCAGCAAGCTACCCAGGGGTCCAACTCTCTCCCTGGACTAGCAGTATAGGCCACAGGGTGCCCCCTGGTCCTCCACCTAGGGGCCCCTGACCCAAGCAAGCTGCCCAGAGGTCCACCTCTCTCCCTGGACTTGCAATAGAGGCCCCAGGGTGCCCCCTGGCCCTCCACCTAGGGGCCTCTGACCCCAGCAAGCTACCCAGGGGTCCACCTCTCTCCCTGGACTTATAGTAGAGTTTCCAGGGTGCCCCCTGGCCCTCCACCTAGGGGCGTCTGAGTCCAGCAAGCTACCCAGGGGTCCACATCTCTCTTTGGACTTGCAGTGGAGGCCCCTGGGTGTCCCCTGGCCCTCCACCTAGGGGCCTCTGACCCTAGCAAGCTACCCGGGGGTCCAGCTCACTCCCTGGACTTGCAATAGAGGCCCCAGGGTGCCCCCTTGCAATCCACCCAGGGGCTACTGACCCCAGCAAGCTACCCAGGGCTCCAACTCTCTCCCTGGACTTGTAGTAGAGGCCCTAGGCTGCCCTCTGGCCCTCCACCTTGGGGCCTCTGACCCCAGCAAGCTACCCAAGGCTTCACCTCTCTCCCTGGACTTGCAGAAGAGGCCCCAGGGTGCCCTTTGGCCCTCCACCTAGGGGCCTCTGACCCCAGCAAGCTACCGAGGGGTCCACCTCTCTCCCTGGACTTGCAGTAGAGGCCCCAGGGTGCCTCTTTGCCCTCCACCTAGGGGCCTCTGACCCCAGCAAGCTACCCAGAGGTCCACATCTCTCCCTGGACTTGCAGTAGAGGCCCCAGAGTACACCATGGCCCTCCACCTAGGGGCCTCTGAACCCAGCAAGCTACCCAGGGGTCCAGCTCTCTCCCTGGACTTGCAATAGAGGCGCCAGGGTGCCCGCTTGCCCTCCACCCAGGGGCTACTGACCCCAGCAAGCTACCCAGGGCTCCACCTCTCTCCCTGGACTTGTAGTAGAGGCCCTAGGCTGCCCTCTGGCCCTCCACCTAGGGGCCTCTGACCCCAGAAAGCTACCCAGGGGTAAACCTACTCCCTAGACTTGCAGACTAGGCCCCAGGGTGCCCCTTGGCCCTCCACCTAGGGGCTTCTGACCCCAGCAAGCTGCCCAGGGGCCTGCCTATCTCCCTGGACTTGCAGTAGAGTCCCCAGGGTGCCGCATGGCCCTCCACCTTGGGCCCTCTGACCCCAGCAAGCTACCCAGGGCTCCAACTCTCTCCCTGGACTTGCAGTATAGGCCCCAGGGTGCCCCCTGGTCCTTCACCTAGGGGCCCCTGACCCAAGCAAGCTGCCCAGAGGTCCACCTCTCTCCCTGGACTTGCAATAGAGGCCCCAGGGTGCCCCCTGGCCCTCCCCCTAGGGGCCTCTGACACCAGCAAGCTTCCTAGGGCCCCATCTCTCTCCCTGGACTTGCAGTATAGGCCCCAGGGTGCCCCCTGGTCCTCCACCTAGGGGCCCCTGACACAAGCAAGCTGCCCAGGGGTCCACCTCTCTCCCTGGACTTGCAATAGAGGCCCCAGGGTGCCCCTTGGCCCTCCACCTAGGGGCCTCTGACCCCAGAAAGCTACCCAGGGGTCCACCTCTCTCCCTAGACTTGCAGACTAGTCCCAGGGTGACCCTTGGCCCTCCACCTAGGGGCCTCTGACCCCAGCAAGCTACCCAGGGGCCTACCTATCTCCCTGATCTTGCAGTAGAGTCCCCATGGTGCCCCATGGCCCTCCACCTAGGGCCCTCTGACCCCAGCAAGCTACCCAGGGCTCCAACTCTCTCCCTGGACTAGCAGTATAGGCCCCAGGGTGCCCCCTGGTCCTCCACCTAGGGCCCCCTGACCCAACCAAGCTGCCCAGATGTCAACCTCTCTCCCTGGACTTGCAATAGAGGCCCCAGGGTGCCCCCTGGCCCTCCCCCTAGGGGCCTCTGACCCCAGCAAGCTACCCAGGGGTCCACCTCTCTCCCTGGACTTTTAGTAGAGGCCCCGGGGTGCCCCCTGGCCCTCCACCTAGGGGCCTCTGACCCCAGCAAACTACCCAGGGGTCCACCTCTCTTCCTTGACTTGCAGTAGAGGCCCTACGGTGCCCCCTGGCCCTCCCCCTAGGGGCCTCTGACACCAGCAAGCTTCCCAGTGGTCCACCTCTCTCTCTGGACTTGCAATAGAGGCCCCAGGGTGCCCCCTGGCCCTCCACCTAGGGGCCTCTGACACCAGCAAGCTTCCCAGTGGTCCACCTCTCTCCCTGGACTTGCAGTAGAGGCCCCAGGGTGACCCTTGGCCCTCCACCTAGGGACCTCTGACCCCAGCAAGCTACCCAGGGGCCTACCTATCTCCCTGGACTTGCAGTAGAGTCCCCAGGGTGCCCCATGGCCCTCCACCTTGGGCCCTTTGACCCCAGCAAGCTACCCAGGGCTCCAACTCTCTCCCTGGACTTGCAGTATAGGCCCCAGGGTGCCCCCTGGTCCTCCACCTAGGAGCCCCTGACCCAAGCAAGCTGCCCAGGGGTCCACCTCTCTCCCTGGACTTGCAATAGAGGCCCCAGGGTGCCCCTTGGCCCTCCACCTAGGGGCCTCTGACCCCAGAAAGCTACCCAGGGGTCCACCTCTCTCCCTAGACTTGCAGACTAGGCCCCAGGGTGACCCTTGGCCCTCCACCTAGGGGCCTCTGACCCCAGCAAGCTACCCAGGGCTCCACCTCTCTCCCTGGACTTGTAGTAGAGGCCCTAGGCTGCCCTCTGGCCCTCCACCTAGGGGCCTCTGACCCCAGCAAGCTACCCAGGGCTCCACCTCTCTCCCTGGACTTGCAGTCGAGGCCCCAGGTTGACCCTTGGCCCTTCACCTAGGGCCCTTTGACCCCAGCAAACTACCCAGGGGTCCACCTCTCTCCCTGGACTTGCAGTATAGGCCCCAGGGTGCCCCCTTGCCCTCCACCTAGGGGCCTCTGACCCCAGCAAGCTACCCAGGGCTCCACCTCTCTCCCTGGACTTGCAGTAGAGACCCCAGGGTGCCCCCTTGCCCTCCACCCAGGGGCTACTGGCCCCAGCAAGCTACCCAGGGCTCCACCTCTCTCCCTGGACTTGCAGTAGAGGCCCCAGGGTACCCCGTGGCCCTCCACCTAGGGCCCTTTGACCCCAGCAAGCTACCCAGGGGTCCACCTCTCTCCCTGGACTTGCAGTATAGGCCACAGGGTGCCCCCTTGCCCTCCACCTAGGGGCCTCTGACCCCAGCAAGCTACCCAGGGGTCCACCTCTCTCCCTGGACTTGCAGTAGAGACCCCAGTGTGCCCCCTTGCCCTCCACCCAGGGGCTACTGGCCCCAGCAAGCTACCCAGGGCTCCACCTCTCTCCCTGGACTTGCAGTAGAGGCCCCAGGGTACCCCGTGGCCCTCCACCTAGGGGCCTCTGACCCCAGCAAGCTACCCAGGGGTCCAGCTTTCTCCCTGGAGTTGCAATAGAGGCCCCAGGGTGCCCCCTGGCCCTCCACCTAGGGGCCTCTGAGTCCAGCAAGCTACCCAGGGGTCCACATCTCTCCCTGGACTTGCAGTAGAGGCCCCAGGGTACCACGTGGCCCTCCACCTAGGGGCCTCTGACCCCAGCAAGCTACCCAGGGGTCCAACTCTCTCCCTGGACTAGCAGTATAGGCCCCAGGGTGCCCCCTGGTCCTCCACCTAGGGGCCCCTGACCCAAGCAAGCTGCCCAGAGGTCCACCTCTCTCCCTGGACTTGCAATAGAGGCCCCAGGGTGCCCCCTGGCCCTCCACCTAGGGGCCTCTGACCCCAGCAAGCTACCCAGGGGTCCACCTCTCTCCCTGGACTTATAGTAGAGTTTCCAGGGTGCCCCCTGGCCCTCCACCTAGGGGCCTCTGAGTCCAGCAAGCTACCCAGGGGTCCACATCTCTCCCTGGACTTGCAGTAGAGGCCCCAGGGTACCCCCTGGCCCTCCAACTAGGGGCCTCTGACCCCAGCAAGCTACCCAGGGGTCCACCTCTCTCTTTGGACTTGCAGTATAGGCCCCAGGGTGCCCCTTGGCCCTCCACCTAGGGGCATCTGACCCCAGCAAGCTACCCAGGGGTCCACCTCTCTCCCTGGACTTGCAGTATAGGACCCAGGGTGCCCCCTGGCCCTCCAACTAGGGGCATCTAACACCAGCAAGCTATCCAGGGGTCCACCTCTCTCCCTGGACTTGCAGTATAGGCCCCAGGGTGCCCTCTGGCCCTCCACCTAGGGGCATCTGACACCAGCAAGCTACCCAGGGGTCCACCTCTCTCCCTGGACTTGCAGTATAGGCCCCAGTGTGCCCTCTGGCCCTCCACCAAGGGGCCTCTGACCCCAGCAAGCTACCCAGAGGTCCACATCTCTCCCTGGACTTGCAGTAGAGGCCCCAGGGTACCCCATGGCTCTCCACCTAGGGGCCTCTGAACCCAGCAAGCTACCCAGGGGTCCAGCTCTCTCCCTGGACTTGCAATAGAGGCCCCAGGGTGCCCCCTTGCCCTCCACCCAGGGGCTACTGACCCCAGCAAGCTACCCAGGGCTCCACCTCTCTCCCATGACTTGTAGTAGAGGCCCTAGGCTGCCCTCTGGCCCTCCACCTAGGGGCCTCTGACCCCAGAAAGCTACCCAGGGGTCCACCTCTCTCCCTAGACTTGCAGACTAGGCCCCAGGGTGACCCTTGGCCCTCCACCTAGGGGCCTCTGACCCCAGCAAGCTACCCAGGGCTCCACCTCTCTCCCTGGACTTGTAGTAGAGGCCCTAGGCTGCCCTCTGGCCCTCCACCTAGGGGCCTCTGACACCAGCAAGCTACCCAGGGCTCCACCTCTCTCCCTGGACTTGTAGTAGAGGCCCTAGGTTGCCCTCTGGCCCTCCACCTAGGGACCTCTGACCCTAGCAAGCTACCCAGGGCTCCACCTCTCTCCCTGGACTTGCAGTAGAGGCCCAAGGGTGCCTATTTGCCCTCCACCCAGGGGTCTCTGACCCCAGCAAGTTACCGAGGGGTCCACCTCTCTCCCTGGACTTGCATTAGAGGCCCCAGGGTGCCCCGTAAACCTCCACCTAGGGGCCTCTGACCCCAGCAAGCTACCCAGGGGTCCACATCTCTCCCTTGTCTTGCAGTAGACGCCGCTGAATGCCCCCTGGCCCTCCACCTAGGGGCCTCTGACCCCAGCAAGCTACCCAGGGGTCCACCTCTCTCCCTGGACTTTTAGTAGAGGCCCCAGGGTGCCCCTGGCCCTCCACCTAGGGGCCTCTGACCCCAGCACCTTGTAGTAGAGGCCCTAGGCTGCCCTCTGGCCCTCCACCTAGGGGCCTCTGACCCCAGCAAGCTACCGAGAGGTCCACCTGACTCCCTGGACTTGCAGTAGACGCCCCTGGGTGCCCCCTGGCCCTCCACCTAGGGGCCTCTGATCCCAGCAAGCTACCCAGGGCTCCACCTCTCTCCCTGGACTTATAGTAGAGGCCCCAGGGTGCCCCCTGGCCCTCCACCTAGGGGCCTCAGACCCCAGCAAACTACCCAGGGGTCCACCTCTCTTCCTGGACTTGCAGTAGAGTCCCCAGGGTGACCCTTGGCCCTCCACCTAGGGGTCTCTGACCCCAGCAAGCTACCCAGGGGTGCACATCTCTCCCTGGACTTGCAGTAGAGGCCCCAGGGTACCCCCTGGCCCTCCAACTAGGGGCCTCTGACCCCAGCAAGCTACCCAGGGGTCCACCTCTCTCTTTGGACTTGCAGTATAGGCCCCAGGGTGCCCCCTGGCCCTCCACCTAGGGGCCTCTGACACCAGCAAGCTTCCCAGTGGTCCACCTCTCTCCCTGGACTTGCAGTAGAGGCCCCAGGGTGACCCTTGGCCCTCCACCTAGGGACCTCTGACCCCAGCAAGCTACCCAGGGGCCTACCTATCTCCCTGGACTTGCAGTAGAGTCCCCAGGGTGCCCCATGGCCCTCCACCTTGGGCCCTTTGACCCCAGCAAGCTACCCAGGGCTCCAACTCTCTCCCTGGACTTGCAGTATAGGCCCCAGGGTGCCCCCTGGTCCTCCACCTAGGAGCCCCTGACCCAAGCAAGCTGCCCAGGGGTCCACCTCTCTCCCTGGACTTGCAATAGAGGCCCCAGGGTGCCCCTTGGCCCTCCACCTAGGGGCCTCTGACCCCAGAAAGCTACCCAGGGGTCCACCTCTCTCCCTAGACTTGCAGACTAGGCCCCAGGGTGACCCTTGGCCCTCCACCTAGGGGCCTCTGACCCCAGCAAGCTACCCAGGGCTCCACCTCTCTCCCTGGACTTGTAGTAGAGGCCCTAGGCTGCCCTCTGGCCCTCCACCTAGGGGCCTCTGACCCCAGCAAGCTACCCAGGGCTCCACCTCTCTCCCTGGACTTGCAGTCGAGGCCCCAGGTTGACCCTTGGCCCTTCACCTAGGGCCCTTTGACCCCAGCAAGCTACCCAGGGGTCCACCTCTCTCCCTGGACTTGCAGTATAGGCCCCAGGGTGCCCCCTTGCCCTCCACCTAGGGGCCTCTGACCCCAGCAAGCTACCCAGGGCTCCACCTCTCTCCCTGGACTTGCAGTAGAGACCCCAGGGTGCCCCCTTGCCCTCCACCCAGATGCTACTGGCCCCAGCAAGCTACCCAGGGCTCCACCTCTCTCCCTGGACTTGCAGTAGAGGCCCCAGGGCACCCCGTGGCCCTCCACCTAGGGCCCTTTTACCCCAGCAAGCTACCCAGGGGTCCACCTCTCTCCCTGGACTTGCAGTATAGGCCACAGGGTGCCCCCTTGCCCTCCACCTAGGGGCCTCTGACCCCAGCAAGCTACCCAGGGGTCCACCTCTCTCCCTGGACTTGCAGTAGAGACCCCAGTGTGCCCCCTTGCCCTCCACCCAGGGGCTACTGGCCCCAGCAAGCTACCCAGGGCTCCACCTCTCTCCCTGGACTTGCAGTAGAGGCCCCAGGGTACCCCGTGGCCCTCCACCTAGGGGCCTCTGACCCCAGCAAGCTACCCAGGGGTCCAGCTTTCTCCCTGGAGTTGCAATAGAGGCCCCAGGGTGCCCCCTGGCCCTCCACCTAGGGGCCTCTGAGTCCAGCAAGCTACCCAGGGGTCCACATCTCTCCCTGGACTTGCAGTAGAGGCCCCAGGGTACCACGTGGCCCTCCACCTAGGGGCCTCTGACCCCAGCAAGCTACCCAGGGGTCCAACTCTCTCCCTGGACTAGCAGTATAGGCCCCAGGGTGCCCCCTGGTCCTCCACCTAGGGGCCCCTGACCCAAGCAAGCTGCCCAGAGGTCCACCTCTCTCCCTGGACTTGCAATAGAGGCCCCAGGGTGCCCCCTGGCCCTCCACCTAGGGGCCTCTGAGTCCAGCAAGCTACCCAGGGGTCCACCTCTCTCCCTGGACCTATAGTAGAGTTTCCAGGGTGCCCCCTGGCCCTCCACCTAGGGGCCTCTGAGTCCAGCAAGCTACCCAGGGGTCCACATCTCTCCCTGGACTTGCAGTAGAGGCCCCAGGGTACCCCCTGGCCCTCCAACTAGGGGCCTCTGACCCCAGCAAGCTACCCAGGGGTCCACCTCTCTCCCTGGACTTGCAGTATAGGACCCAGGGTGCCCCCTGGCCCTCCAACTAGGGGCATCTAACACCAGCAAGCTATCCAGGGGTCCACCTCTCTCCCTGGACTTGCAGTATAGGCCCCAGGGTGCCCTCTGGCCCTCCACCTAGGGGCATCTGACACCAGCAAGCTACCCAGGGGTCCACCTCTCTCCCTGGACTTGCAGTATAGGCCCCAGTGTGCCCTCTGGCCCTCCACCAAGGGGCCTCTGACCCCAGCAAGCTACCCAGAGGTCCACATCTCTCCCTGGACTTGCAGTAGAGGCCCCAGGGTACCCCATGGCTCTCCACCTAGGGGCCTCTGAACCCAGCAAGCTACCCAGGGGTCCAGCTCTGTCCCTGGACTTGCAATAGAGGCCCCAGGGTGCCCCCTTGCCCTCCACCCAGGGGCTACTGACCCCAGCAAGCTACCCAGGGCTCCACCTCTCTCCCATGACTTGTAGTAGAGGCCCTAGGCTGCCCTCTGGCCCTCCACCTAGGGGCCTCTGACCCCAGAAAGCTACCCAGGGGTCCACCTCTCTCCCTAGACTTGCAGACTAGGCCCCAGGGTGACCCTTGGCCCTCCACCTAGGGGCCTCTGACCCCAGCAAGCTACCCAGGGCTCCACCTCTCTCCCTGGACTTGTAGTAGAGGCCCTAGGCTGCCCTCTGGCCCTCCACCTAGGGGCCTCTGACACCAGCAAGCTACCCAGGGCTCCACCTCTCTCCCTGGACTTGTAGTTGAGGCCCTAGGTTGCCCTCTGGCCCTCCACCTAGGGACCTCTGACCCTAGCAAGCTACCCAGGGCTCCACCTCTCTCCCTGGACTTGCAGTAGAGGCCCCAGGGTGCCCATTTGCCCTCCACCCAGGGGTCTCTGACCCCAGCAAGTTACCGAGGGGTCCACCTCTCTCCCTGGACTTGCATTAGAGGCCCCAGGGTGCCCCGTAAACCTCCACCTAGGGGCCTCTGACCCCAGCAAGCTACCCAGGGGTCCACATCTCTCCCTTGTCTTGCAGTAGACGCCGCTGAATGCCCCCTGGCCCTCCACCTAGGGGCCTCTGACCCCAGCAAGCTACCCAGGGGTCCACCTCTCTCCCTGGACTTTTAGTAGAGGCCCCAGGGTGCCCCTGGCCCTCCACCTAGGGGCCTCTGACACCAGCACCTTGTAGTAGAGGCCCTAGGCTGCCCTCTGGCCCTCCTCCTAGGGGCCTCTGACCCCAGCAAGCTACCGAGAGGTCCACCTGTCTCCCTGGACTTGCAGTAGACGCCCCTGGGTGCCCCCTGGCCCTCCACCTAGGGGCCTCTGATCCCAGCAAGCTACCCAGGGCTCCACCTCTCTCCCTGGACTTATAGTAGAGGCCCCAGGGTGCCCCCTGGCCCTCCACCTAGGGGCCTCAGACCCCAGCAAACTACCCAGGGGTCCACCTCTCTTCCTGGACTTGCAGTAGAGTCCCCAGGGTGACCCTTGGCCCTCCACCTAGGGGTCTCTGACCCCAGCAAGCTACCCAGGGGTGCACATCTCTCCCTGGACTTGCAGTAGAGGCCCCAGGGTACCCCCTGGCCCTCCAACTAGGGGCCTCTGACCCCAGCAAGCTACCCAGGGGTCCACCTCTCTCTTTGGAATTGCAGTATAGGCCCCAGGGTGCCCCCTGGCCCTCCACCTAGGGGCATCTGACCCCAGCAAGCTACCCAGGGGTCCACCTCTCTCCCTGGACTTGCAGTATAGGACCCAGGGTGCCCCCTGGCCCTCCAACTAGGGGCATCTAACACCAGCAAGCTACCCAGGGGTCCACCTCTCACCCTGGACTTGCAGTATAGGCCCCAGGGTGCCCTCTGGCCCTCCACCTAGGGGCATCTGACACCAGCAAGCTACCCAGGGGTCCACCTCTCTCCCTGGACTTGCAGTATAGGCCCCAGTGTGCCCTCTGGCCCTCCACCTAGGGGCCTCTTACCCCAGCAAGCTACCCAGAGGTCCACATCTCTCCCTGGACTTGCAGTAGAGGCCCCAGGGTACCCCATGGCTCTCCACCTAGGGGCCTCTGAACCCAGCAAGCTACCCAGGGGTCCAGCTCTCTCCCTGGACTTGCAATAGAGGCCCCAGGGTGCCCCCTTGCCCTCCACCCAGGGGCTACTGACCCCAGCAAGCTACCCAGGGGCCTACCTATCTCCCTGGACTTGCAGTTGAGTCCCCAGGGTGCCCCATGACCCTCCACCCAGGGCCCTCTGACCACAGCAAGCTACCCTGGGCTCCAACTCTCTCCCTGGACTTGCAGTATAGGCCCCAGGGTGCCCCCTGGTCCTCCACCTAGGGGCCCCTGACCCAAGCAAGCTGCCCAGGGGTCCACCTCTCTCCCTGGACTTGCAATAGAGGCCCCTGGGTGCCCCCTGGCCCTCCCCCTAGGGGCCTCTGACACCAGCAAGCTTCCCAGTGGTCCACATCTCTCCCTAGACTTGCAGTAGAGGCCCCAGGGTGACCCTTGGCCCTCAACCTAGGGGCCTCTGACCCCAGCAAGCTACCCAGGGGCCTACCTATCTCCCTGGACTTGCAGTAGAGTTCCCAGGGTGCCCAATGGCCCTCCAACTAGGGCCCTCTGACCCAAGCAAGCTGCCCAGGGGTCCACCTCTCTCCCTGGACTTGCAAGAGAGGCCCCAGGGTGGCCCTTGGCCCTCCACCTAGGGGCCTCTGACCCCAGAAAGCTACCCAGGGGTCCACCTCTCTCCCTAGACTTGCAGACTAGGCCCCAGGGTGACCCTTGGCCCTCCACCTAGGGGCCTCTGACCCCAGCAAGCTGCCCAGGGGCCTGCCTATCTCCCTGGACTTGCAGTAGAGTCCCCAGGGTGCCCCATGGCCCTCCACGTAGGGCCCTCTGACCCCAGCAAGCTACCCAGGGGTCCACCTCTCTCCCTGGACTTGCAGTATAGGCCACAGGGTGCCCCCTTGCCCTCCACCTAGGGGCCTCTGACCCCAGCAAGCTACCCAGGGCTCAACTTCTCTCCCTGGACTTGCAGTAGAGGCCGAAGGGTGCCCCCTTGCCCTCCACCCAGGGACTACTGACCCCAGCAAGCTACCAGGGGCTCCAACTCTCTCCCTGGACTTGCAGTAGAGGCCCCAGGGTACCCCGTGGCCCTCCACCTAGGGGCCTCTGAGTCCAGCAAGCTACCCAGGGGTCCACCTCTCTCCCTGGACTTGCAGTAGAGGCCCGAGGGTACCCCGTGGCCCTCCACCTAGGGGCCTCTGAACCCAGCAAGCTACCCAGGGGTCCAGCTCTCTCCCTGGACTTGCAGTATAGACCCCAGGGTGCCCCCTGGTCCTCCACCTAGGGGCCCCTGACCCAAGAAAGCTGCTCAGGGGTCCACCTCTCTCCCTGGACTTGTAGTAGAGGCCCTAGGCTGCCCTCTGGCCCTCCACCTAGGGGCCTCTGACCCCAGCAAGCTACCGAGAGGTCCACCTGTCTCCCTGGACTTGCAGTAGACGCCCCTGGGTGCCCCCTGGCCCTCCACCTAGGGGCCTCTGATCCCAGCAAGCTACCCAGGGCTCCACCTCTCTCCCTGGACTTATAGTAGAGGCCCCAGGGTGCCCCCTGGCCCTCCACCTAGGGGCCTCAGACCCCAGCAAACTACCCAGGGGTCCGCCTCTCTTCCTGGACTTGCAGTAGAGTCCCCAGGGTGACCCTTTGCCCTCCACCTAGGGGTCTCTGACCCCAGCAAGCTACCCAGGGGTCCACATCTCTCCCTGGACTTGCAGTAGAGGCCCCAGGGTACCCCCCTGGCCCTCCAACTAGGGGCCTCTGACCCCAGCAAGCTACCCAGGGGTCCACCTCTCTCCCTGGACTTGCAATAGAGGCCCCAGGGTGCCCCTTGGCCCTCCACCTAGGGGCTTCTGACCCCAGCAAGCTGCCCAGGGGCCTGCCTATCTCCCTGGACTTGCAGTAGAGTCCCCAGAGTGCCCCATGGCGCTCCACCTTGGGCCCTCTGACCCCAGCAAGCTACCCAGGGCTCCAACTCTCTCCCTGGACTTGCAGTATAGGCCCCAGGGTGCCCCCTGGTCCTTCACCTAGGGGCCCCTGACCCAAGCAAGCTGCCCAGAGGTCCACCTCTCTCCCTGGACTTGCAATAGAGGCCCCAGGGTGCCCCCTGGCCCTCCCCCTAGGGGCCTCTGACACCAGCAAGCTTCCTAGGGCTCCAACTCTCTCCCTGGACTTGCAGTATAGGCCCCAGGGTGCCCCCTGGTCCTCCACCTAGGGGCCCCTGACCCAAGCAAGCTGCCCAGGGGTCCACCTCTCTCCCTGGACTTGCAATAGAGGCCCCAGGGTGCCCCTTGGCCCTCCACCTAGGGGCCTCTGACCCCAGCAAGCTACCCAGGGGTCCACCTCTCTCCCTAGACTTGCAGACTAGGCCCCAGGGTGACCCTTGGCCCTCCACCTAGGGGCCTCTGACCCCAGCAAGCTACCCAGGGGCCTACCTATCTCCCTGATCTTGCAGTAGAGTCCCCATGGTGCCCCATGGCCCTCCACCTAGGGCCCTCTGACCCCAGCAAGCTACCCAGGGCTCCAACTCTCTCCCTGGACTAGCAGTATAGGCCCCAGGGCGCCCCCTGGTCCTTCACCTAGGGGCCCCTGACCCAAGCAAGCTGCCCAGATGTCCACCTCTCTCCCTGGACTTGCAATAGAGGCCCCAGGGTGCCCCCTGGCCCTCCCCCTAGGGGCCTCTGACCCCAGCAAGCTACCCAGGGGTCCACCTCTCTCCCTGGACTTTTAGTAGAGGCCCCGGGGTGCCCCCTGGCCCTCCACCTAGGGGCCTCTGACCCCAGCAAACTACCCAGGGGTCCACCTCTCTTCCTTGACTTGCAGTAGAGGCCCTACGGTGCCCCCTGGCCCTCCCCCTAGGGGCCTCTGACACCAGCAAGCTTCCCAGTGGTCCACCTCTCTCTCTGGACTTGCAATAGAGGCCCCAGGGTGCCCCCTGGCCCTCCCCCTAGGGGCCTCTGACACCAGCAAGCTTCCCAGTGGTCCACCTCACTCCCTGGACTTGCAGTAGAGGCCCCAGGGTGACCCTTGGCCCTCCACCTAGGGACCTCTGACCCCAGCAAGCTACCCAGGGGCCTACCTATCTCCCTGGACTTGCAGTAGAGTCCCCAGGGTGCCCCATGGCCCTCCACCTTGGGCCCTCTGACCCCAGCAAGCTACCCAGGGCTCCAACTCTCTCCCTGGACTTGCAGTATAGGCCCCAGGGTGCCCCCTGGTCCTCCACCTAGGAGCCCCTGACCCAAGCAAGCTGCCCAGGGGTCCACCTCTCTCCCTGGACTTGCAATAGAGGCCCCAGGGTGCCCCTTGGCCCTCCACCTAGGGGCCTCTGACCCCAGAAAGCTACCCAGGGGTCCACCTCTCTCCCTAGACTTGCAGACTAGGCCCCAGGGTGACCCTTGGCCCTCCACCTAGGGGCCTCTGACCCCAGCAAGCTACCCAGGGCTCCACCTCTCTCCCTGGACTTGTAGTAGAGGCCCTAGGCTGCCCTCCGGCCCTCCACCTAGGGGCCTCTGACCCCAGCAAGCTACCCAGGGCTCCACCTCTCTCCCTGGACTTGCAGTAGAGGCCCCAGGGTACCCCGTGGCCCTCCACCTAGGGCCCTTTGACCCCAGCAAGCTACACAGGGGTCCACCTCTCTCCCTGGACTTGCAGTATAGGCCACAGGGTGCCCCCTTGCCCTCCACCTAGGGGCCTCTGACCCCAGCAAGCTACCCAGGGCTCCACCTCTCTCTCTGGACTTGCAGTAGAGACCCCAGGGTGCCCCCTTGCCCTCCACCCAGGGGCTACTGGCCCCAGCAAGCTACCCAGGGCTCCACCTCTCTTCCTGGACTTGCAGTAGAGGCCCCAGGGTACCCCGTGGCCCTCCACCTAGGGGCCTCTGACCCCAGCAAGCTACCCAGGGGTCCAGCTTTCTCCCTGGACTTGCAATAGAGGCCCCAGGGTGCCCCCTGGCCCTCCACCTAGGGGCCTCTGAGTCCAGCAAGCTACCCAGGGGTCCACATCTCTCCCTGGACTTGCAGTAGAGGCCCCAGGGTACCACGTGGCCCTCCACCTAGGGGCCTCTGAACCCAGCAAGCTACCCAGGGGTCCAACTCTCTCCCTGGACTAGCAGTATAGGCCACAGGGTGCCCCCTGGTCCTCCACCTAGGGGCCCCTGACCCAAGCAAGCTGCCCAGAGGTCCACCTCTCTCCCTGGACTTGCAATAGAGGCCCCAGGGTGCCCCCTGGCCCTCCACCTAGGGGCCTCTGACCCCAGCAAGCTACCGAAGGGTCCACCTCTCTCCCTGGACATGCAGTAGAGGCCCAAGGGTGCCCCGTGGCCCTCCACCTAGGGGCTTCTGACCCCAGCAAGCTACCCAGGGGTCCACATCTCTCTTTGGACTTGCAGTGGAGGCCCCTGGGTGTCCCCTGGCCCTCCACCTAGGGGCCTCTGACCCTAGCAAGCTACCCGGGGGTCCAGCTCACTCCCTGGACTTGCAATAGAGGCCCCAGGGTGCCCCCTTGCAATCCACCCAGGGGCTACTGACCCCAGCAAGCTACTCAGGGCTCCAACTCTCTCCCTGGACTTGTAGTAGAGGCCCTAGGCTGCCCTCTGGCCCTCCACCTAGGGGCCTCTGACCCCAGCAAGCTACCCAAGGCTTCACCTCTCTCCCTGGACTTGCAGAAGAGGCCCCAGGGTGCCCTTTGGCCCTCCACCTAGGGGCCTCTGACCCCAGCAAGCTACCGAGGGGTCCACCTCTCTCCCTGGACTTGCAGTAGAGGCCCCAGGGTGCCTCTTTGCCCTCCACCTAGGGGCCTCTGACCCCAGCAAGCTACCCAGAGGTCCACATCTCTCCCTGGACTTGCAGTAGAGGCCCCAGGGTACCCCAAGGCCCTCCACCTAGGGGCCTCTGAACCCAGCAAGCTACCCAGGGGTCCAGCTCTCTCCCTGGACTTGCAATAGAGGCGCCAGGGTGCCCGCTTGCCCTCCACCCAGGGGCTACTGACCCCAGCAAGCTACCCAGGGCTCCACCTCTCTCCCTGGACTTGTAGTAGAGGCCCTAGGCTGCCCTCTGGCCCTCCACCTAGGGGCCTCTGACCCCAGAAAGCTACCCAGGGGTCCACCTACTCCCTAGACTTGCAGACTAGGCCCCAGGGTGCCCCTTGGCCCTCCACCTAGGGGCTTCTGACCCCAGCAAGCTGCCCAGGGGCCTGCCTATCTCCCTGGACTTGCAGTAGAGTCCCCAGGGTGCCGCATGGCCCTCCACCTTGGGCCCTCTGACCCCAGCAAGCTACCCAGGGCTCCAACTCTCTCCCTGGACTTGCAGTATAGGCCCCAGGGTGCCCCCTGGTCCTTCACCTAGGGGCCCCTGACCCAAGCAAGCTGCCCAGAGGTCCACCTCTCTCCCTGGACTTGCAATAGAGGCCCCAGGGTGCCCCCTGGCCCTCCCCCTAGGGGCCTCTGACACCAGCAAGCTTCCTAGGGCCCCAACTCTCTCCCTGGACTTGCAGTATAGGCCCCAGGGTGCCCCCTGGTCCTCCACCTAGGGGCCCCTGACACAAGCAAGCTGCCCAGGGGTCCACCTCTCTCCCTGGACTTGCAATAGAGGCCCCAGGGTGCCCCTTGGCCCTCCACCTAGGGGCCTCTGACCCCAGAAAGCTACCCAGGGGTCCACCTCTCTCCCTAGACTTGCAGACTAGTCCCAGGGTGACCCTTGGCCCTCCACCTAGGGGCCTCTGACCCCAGCAAGCTACTCAGGGGCCTACCTATCTCCCTGATCTTGCAGTAGAGTCCCCATGGTGCCCCATGGCCCTCCACCTAGGGCCCTCTGACCCCAGCAAGCTACCCAGGGCTCCAACTCTCTCCCTGGACTAGCAGTATAGGCCCCAGGGTGCCCCCTGGTCCTCCACCTAGGGCCCCCTGACCCAACCAAGCTGCCCAGATGTCCACCTCTCTCCCTGGACTTGCAATAGAGGCCCCAGGGTGCCCCCTGGCCCTCCCCCTAGGGGCCTCTGACCCCAGCAAGCTACCCAGGGGTCCACCTCTCTCCCTGGACTTTTAGTAGAGGCCCCGGGGTGCCCCCTGGCCCTCCACCTAGGGGCCTCTGACCCCAGCAAACTACCCAGGGGTCCACCTCTCTTCCTTGACTTGCAGTAGAGGCCCTACGGTGCCCCCTGGCCCTCCCCCTAGGGGCCTCTGACACCAGCAAGCTTCCCAGTGGTCCACCTCTCTCTCTGGACTTGCAATAGAGGCCCCAGGGTGCCCCCTGGCCCTCCACCTAGGGGCCTCTGACACCAGCAAGCTTCCCAGTGGTCCACCTCTCTCCCTGGACTTGCAGTAGAGGCCCCAGGGTGACCCTTGGCCCTCCACCTAGGGACCTCTGACCCCAGCAAGCTACCCAGGGGCCTACCTATCTCCCTGGACTTGCAGTAGAGTCCCCAGGGTGCCCCATGGCCCTCCACCTTGGGCCCTTTGACCCCAGCAAGCTACCCAGGGCTCCAACTCTCTCCCTGGACTTGCAGTATAGGCCCCAGGGTGCCCCCTGGTCCTCCACCTAGGAGCCCCTGACCCAAGCAAGCTGCCCAGGGGTCCACCTCTCTCCCTGGACTTGCAATAGAGGCCCCAGGGTGCCCCTTGGCCCTCCACCTAGGGGCCTCTGACCCCAGAAAGCTACCCAGGGGTCCACCTCTCTCCCTAGACTTGCAGACTAGGCCCCAGGGTGACCCTTGGCCCTCCACCTAGGGGCCTCTGACCCCAGCAAGCTACCCAGGGCTCCACCTCTCTCCCTGGACTTGCAGTCGAGGCCCCAGGTTGACCCTTGGCCCTTCACCTAGGGCCCTTTGACCCCAGCAAGCTACCCAGGGGTCCACCTCTCTCCCTGGACTTGCAGTATAGGCCCCAGGGTGCCCCCTTGCCCTCCACCTAGGGGCCTCTGACCCCAGCAAGCTACCCAGGGCTCCACCTCTCTCCCTGGACTTGCAGTAGAGACCCCAGGGTGCCCCCTTGCCCTCCACCCAGGGGCTACTGGCCCCAGCAAGCTACCCAGGGCTCCACCTCTCTCCCTGGACTTGCAGTAGAGGCCCCAGGGTACCCCGTGGCCCTCCACCTACGGCCCTTTGACCCCAGCAAGCTACCCAGGGCTCCACCTCTCTCCCTGGACTTGCAGTAGAGACCCCAGGGTGCCCCCTTGCCCTCCACCCAGGGGCTACTGGCCCCAGCAAGCTACCCAGGGCTCCACCTCTCTCCCTGGACTTGCAGTAGAGGCCCCAGGGTACCCCGTGGCCCTCCACCTAGGGGCCTCTGACCCCAGCAAGCTACCCAGGGGTCCAGCTTTCTATCTGGAGTTGCAATAGAGGCCCCAGGGTGCCCCCTGGCCCTCCACCTAGGGGCCTCTGAGTCCAGCAAGCTACCCAGGGGTCCACATCTCTCCCTGGACTTGCAGTAGAGGCCCCAGGGTACCACGTGGCCCTCCACCTAGGGGCCTCTGACCCCAGCAAGCTACCAAGGGGTCCAACTCTCTCCCTGGACTAGCAGTATAGGCCCCAGGGTGCCCCCTGGTCCTCCACCTAGCGGCCCCTGACCCAAGCAAGCTGCCCAGAGGTCCACCTCTCTCCCTGGACTTGCAATAGAGGCCCCAGGGTGCCCCCTGGCCCTCCACCTAGGGGCCTCTGACCCCAGCAAGCTACCCTATGGGTCCACCTCTCTCCCTGGACTTATAGTAGAGTTTCCAGGGTGCCCCCTGGCCCTCCACCTAGGGGCCTCTGAGTCCAGCAAGCTACCCAGGGGTCCACATCTCTCCCTGGACTTGCAGTAGAGGCCCCAGGGTACCCCCTGGCGTTCCAACTAGGGGCCTCTGACCCCAGCAAGCTACCCAGGGGTCCACCTCTCTCTTTGGACTTGCAGTATAGGCCCCAGGGTGCCCCTTGGCCCTCCACCTAGGGGCATCTGACCCCAGCAAGCTACCCAGGGTTCCACCTCTCTCCCTGGACTTGCAGTATAGGACCCAGGGTGCCCCCTGGCCCTCCAACTAGGGGCATCTAACACCAGCAAGCTACCCAGGGGTCCACCTCTCTCCCTGGACTTGCAGTATAGGTCCCAGGGTGCCCTCTGGCCCTCCACCTAGGGGCATCTGACACCAGCAAGCTACCCAGGGGTCCACCTCTCTCCCTGGACTTGCAGTATAGGCCCCAGTGTGCCCTCTGGCCCTCCACCAAGGGGCCTCTGACCCCAGCAAGCTACCCAGAGGTCCACATCTCTCCCTGGACTTGCAGTAGAGGCCCCAGGGTACCCCATGGCTCTCCACCTAGGGGCCTCTGAACCCAGCAAGCTACCCAGGGGTCCAGCTCTCTCCCTGGACTTGCAATAGAGGCCCCAGGGTGCCCCCTTGCCCTCCACCCAGGGGCTACTGACCCCAGCAAGCTACCCAGGGCTCCACCTCTCTCCCATGACTTGTAGTAGAGGCCCTAGGCTGCCCTCTGGCCCTCCACCTAGGGGCCTCTGACCCCAGAAAGCTACCCAGGGGTCCACCTCTCTCCCTAGACTTGCAGACTAGGCCCCAGGGTGACCCTTGGCCCTCCACCTAGGGGCCTCTGACCCCAGCAAGCTACCCAGGGCTCCACCTCTCTCCCTGGACTTGTAGTAGAGGCCCTAGGCTGCCCTCTGGCCCTCCACCTAGGGGCCTCTGACCCCAGCAAGCTACCCAGGGCTCCACCTCTCTCCCTGGACTTTTAGTAGAGGCCCTAGGCTGCCCTCTGGCCCTCCACCTAGGGACCTCTGACCCTAGCAAGCTACCCAGGGCTCCACCTCTCTCCCTGGACTTGCAGTAGAGGCCCCAGGGTGCCCATTTGCCCTCCACCTAGGGGTCTCTGACCCCAGCAAGTTACCGAGGGGTCCACCTCTCTCCCTGGACTTGCATTAGAGGCCCCAGGGTGCCCCGTAAACCTCCACCTAGGGGCCTCTGACCCCAGCAAGCTACCCAGGGGTCCACATCTCTCCCTTGTCTTGCAGTAGACGCCGCTGAGTGCCCCCTGGCCCTCCACCTAGGGGCCTCTGACCCCAGGAAGCTACCCAGGGGTCCACCTCTCTCCCTGGACTTTTAGTAGAGGCCCCAGGGTGCCCCTGGCCCTCCACCTAGGGGCCTCTGACCCCAGCAAACTACCCAGGGGTCCACCTCTCTTCCTGGACTTGCAGTAGAGGCCCTACGGTGCCCCCAGGCCCTCCCCCTAGGGGCCTCTGACACCAGCAAGCTTCCCAGTGGTCCACCTCTCTCCCTAGACTTTCAGTAGAGGCCCCAGGGTGACCCTTGGCCCTCCACCTAGGGGCCTCTGACCCCAGCAAGCTACCCAGGGGCCTACCTATCTCCCTGGACTTGCAGTTGAGTCCCCAGGGTGCCCCATGACCCTCCACCCAGGGCCCTCTGACCCCAGCAAGCTACCCTGGGCTCCAACTCTCTCCCTGGACTTGCAGTATAGGCCCCAGGGTGCCCCCTGGTCCTCCACCTAGGGGCCCCTGACCCAAGCAAGCTGCCCAGGGGTCCACCTCTCTCCCTGGACTTGCAATAGAGGCCCCTGGGTGCCCCCTGGCCCTCCCCCTAGGGGCCTCTGACACCAGCAAGCTTCCCAGTGGTCCACATCTCTCCCTAGACTTGCAGTAGAGGCCCCAGGGTGACCCTTGGCCCTCCACCTAGGGGCCTCTGACCCCAGCAAGTTACCCAGGGGCCTACCTATCTCCCTGGACTTGCAGTAGAGTTCCCAGGGTGCCCAATGGCCCTCCAACTAGGGCCCTCTGACCCTAGCAAGCTACCCAGGGCTCCAACTCTCTCCCTGGACTTGCAGTATAGGCCCCAGGGTGCCCCTGGTCCTCCACCTAGGGGCCCCTGACCCAAGCAAGCTGCCCAGGGGTCCACCTCTCTCCCTGGACTTGCAAGAGAGGCCCCAGGGTGGCCCTTGGCCCTCCACCTAGGGGCCTCTGACCCCAGAAAGCTACCCAGGGGTCCACCTCTCTCCCTGGACTTGTAGTAGAGGCCCTAGGCTGCCCTCTGGCCCTCCACCTAGGGACCTCTGACCCTAGCAAGCTACCCAGGGCTCCACCTCTCTCCCTGGACTTGCAGTAAAGGCCCCAGGGTGCCCATTTGCCCTCCACCTAGGGGTCTCTGACCCCAGCAAGTTACCGAGGGGTCCACCTCTCTCCCTGGACTTGCATTAGAGGCCCCAGGGTGCCCCGTAAACCTCCACCTAGGGTTCTCTGACCCCAGCAAGCTACCCAGGGGTCCACATCTCTTCTTTGTCTTGCAGTAGACGCCGCTGAGTGCCCCCTGGCCCTCCACCTAGGGGCCTCTGACCCCAGCAAGCTACCCACCTCTCTTCCTGGACTTGCAGTAGAGGCCCTACGGTGCCCCCAGGCCCTCCCCCTAGGGGCCTCTGACACCAGCAAGCTACCCAGGGCTCCAATTCTCTCCCTGGACTTGCAGTAGAGGCCGAAGGGTGCCCCCTTGCCCTCCACCCAGGGACTACTGACCCCAGCAAGCTACCCAGGGCTCCACCTCTCTCCCTGGACTTGCAGTAGAGGCCCCAGGGTACCCCGTGGCCCTCCACCTAGGGGCCTCTGAGTCCAGCAAGCTACCCAGGGGTCCACCTCTCTCCCTGGACTTGCAGTAGAGGCCCGAGGGTACCCCGTGGCCCTCCACCTAGGGGCCTCTGAACCCAGCAAGCTACCCAGGGGTCCAGCTCTCTCCCTGGACTTGCAGTATAGGCCCCATGGTGCCCCCTGGTCCTCCACCTAGGGGCCCCTGACCCAAGCAAGCTGCCCAGGGGTCCACCTCTCTCCCTGGACTTGTAGTAGAGGCCCTAGGCTGCCCTCTGCCCCTCCACCTAGGGGCCTCTGACCCCAGCAAGCTACCGAGAGGTCCACCTGTCTCCCTGAACTTGCAATAGAGGCCCCAGGGTGCCCCCTGACCCTCCACCTAAGGGCTTCTGACCCCAGCAAGCTACCCAGGGGTCCACATCTCTACCTGGACTTGCAGTAGACGCCCCTGGGTGCCCCCTGGCCCTCCACCTAGGGGCCTCTGATCCCAGCAAGCTACCCAGGGCTCCACCTCTCTCCCTGGACTTATAGTAGAGGCCCCAGGGTGCCCCCTGGCCCTCCACCTAGGGGCCTCAGACCCCAGCAAACTACCCAGGGGTCCACCTCTCTTCCTGGACTTGCAGTAGAGTCCCCAGGGTGACCCTTGGCCCTTCACCTAGGGGTCTCTGACCCCAGCAAGCTACCCAGGGTCCTACCTAACTCCCTGGACTTGCAGTAGAGTCCCCAGGGTGCCCCATGGCCCTCCACCTAGGGGCCTCTGACCCCAGCAAGCTACCCAGGGCTCCAACTCTCTCCCTGGACTTGCAGTATAGGCCTCAGGGTGCCCCCTTGTCCTCCACCTAGGGGCCCCTGACCCAAGCAAGCTGCCCAGGGGTCCACCTCTCTCCCTGGACTTGCAATAGAGGCCCCAGGGTGCCCCTTGGCCCTCCACCTAGGGGCCTCTGACCCAGGAAAGCTACCCAGGGGTCCACCTCTCTCCCTGGACTTGCAGTAGAGTCCCCAGGGTGCCCCATGGCCCTCCACCTAGGGCCCTCTGACCCCAGCAAGCTACCCAGGGGTCCACATCTCTCCCTGGACTTGCAGTATAGGCCTGGGGTGCCCCCTTGCCCTCCACCTAGGGGCCTCTGACACCAGCAAGCTACCCAGGGCTCCACTTCTCTCCCTGGACTTGCAGTAGAGGCCCCAGGGTGCCCCCTTGCCCTCCACCCAGGGGCTACTGACCCCAGCAAGCTACCTAGGGCTCCACCTCTCTCCCTGGACTTGCAGTAGAGGCCCCAGGTTACCCCGTGGCTCTCCACCTAGGGGCCTCTGAGTCCAGCAAGCTACCCAGGGGTCCACATCTCTCCCTGGACTTGCAGTAGAGGCCCCAGGGTGACCCTTGGCCCTCCACCTAGGGACCTCTGACCCCAGCAAGCTACCCAGGGGTCCACATCTGTCCCTGGACTTGCAGTAGAGGCCCCAGGGTGCCCATTGGTCCTCCACCTAGGGGTCTCTGACCCCAGCAAGCTACCGAGGGCTCCACCTCTCTCCCTGGACTTGTAGTAGAGGCCCCAGGGTGCCCCCTGACCCTCCACCTAGGGGCCTCTGACCCCAGCAAGCTACCCAGGGGTCCACATCTGTCCCTGGACTTGCAGTAGAGGCCCCAGGGTGCCCATTGGTCCTCCACCTAGGGGTCTCTGACCCCAGCAAGCTACCGAGGGCTCCACCTCTCTCCTTGGACTTGTAGTAGAGGCCCTAGGCTGCCCTCTGGCCCTCCACCTAGGGGCCTCTGACCCCAGCAAGCTACCCAGGGCTCCACCTCTCTCCCTGGACTTGCAGTAGAGGCCCCAGGGTGCCCATTGGCCCTCCACCTAGGGGTCTCTGACCCCAGCAAGCTACCGAGGGGTCCACCTATCTCCCTGGACTTGCAATAGAGGCCCCAGGGTGCCCCCTGACCCTCCACCTAGGGGCCTCTGACCCCAGCAAGCTACCCAGGGGTCCACATCTGTCCCTGGACTTGCAGTAGAGGCCCCAGGGTGCCCATTGGTCCTCCACCTAGGGGTCTCTGACCCCAGCAAGCTACCGAGGGGTCCACCTCTCTCCCTGGACTTGCAATAGAGGCCCCAGGGTGCCCCGTGACCCTCCAACTAGGGGCCTCTGACCCCAGCAAGCTACCCAGGGGTCCACCTCTCTTCCTGAACTTGCAGTATAGGCCCCAGGGTGCCCCCTGGCCCTCCAACTAGGGGCCTCTGACCCCAGCAAGCTACCCAGGGGTCCACCTCTCTCCTTGGACTTGCACTATAGGCCCCAGGGTGCCCCCTGGCCCTCCACCCAGGGGCTACTGACCCTAGCAAGCTACCCAGGGCTCCACCTCTCTCCCTGGACTTGCAGTAGAGGCCCCAGGGTACCCCGTGGCCCTCCACCTAGGGGCCTTTGACCCCAGCAAGCTACCCAGGGGTCCATATCTCTCCCTGGACTTGCAGTAGAGGCCCCAGGGTGCCCATTGGCCCTCCACCTAGGGGTCTCTGATCCCAGCAAGCTACCGAGGGGTCCAGCTCCCTCCGTGGACTTGCAATAGAGGCCCCAGGGTGCCCCCTTGCCATCCACCCAGGGGCTACTTACCCCAGCAAGCTGCCCAGGGCTCCACCTCTCTCCCTGGACTTGTAGTAGAGGCCCTAGGCTGCCCCTCTGGCCCTCCACCTAGGGGCCTTTGACCCCAGCAAGCTACCCAGGGTTCCACCTCTCTCCCTGGACTTGCAGTAGAGGCCCCAGGGTGCCCATTGTCCCTCCACCTAGGGGCCTTTGACCCCAGCAAGCTACCCATGGTTCCACCTCTCTCCCTGGACTTTCAGTATAGGCCCCAGTGTGCCCTCTGGCCCTCCACCAAGGGGCCTCTGACCCCAGCAAGCTACCCAGAGGTCCACATCTCTCCCTGGACTTGCAGTAGAGGCCCCAGGGTACCCCGTGGCCCTCCACCTTTGGGCCTTTGACCCCAGCAAGCTACCCAGGGGTCCATATCTCTCCCTGGACTTGCAGTAGAGGCCCCAGGGTGCCCATTGGCCCTCCACCTAGGGGTCTCTGACCCCAGCAAGCTACCGAGGGGTCCACCTCTCTCCCTGGACTTGCAATAGACGCGCCTGGGTGACCCCTGGCTCTCCACCTAGGGGCCTCTGACCCCAGAAAGCTACCCAGGGGTCCACCTCTCTCCCTGGACTTATAGTAGAGTTTCCAGGGTGCCCCCTTGCCCTCCACCTAGGGGCCTCTGAGTCCAGCAAGCTACCCAGGGGTCCACATCTCTCCCTGGACTTGCAGTAGAGGCCCCAGGGTACCCCCTGGCCCTCCAACTAGGGGCCTCTGACCCCAGCAAGCTACCCAGGGGTCCACCTCTCTCCTTGGACTTGCAGTATAGGCCCCAGGGTGCCCCTAGGCCCTACACCTAGGGGCTACTGACCCCAGCAAGCTACCCAGGGGTCCACCTCTCTCCCTGGACTTGCAGTATAGGACCCAGGGTGCCCCCTGGCCCTCCAACTAGGGGCATCTAACACGAGCAAGCTACCCAGGGGTCCACCTCTCTCCCTGGACTTGCAGTATAGGCCCCAGGGTGCCCTCTGGCCCTCCACCTAGGGGCATCTGACACCAGCAAGCTACCCAGGGGTCCACCTCTCTCCCTGGACTTGCAGTATAGGCCCCAGTGTGCCCACTGGCCCTCCACCTAGGGGCCTCTGACCCCAGCAAGCTACCCAGGGGTCCACATCTCTCCCTGGACTTGCAGTAGAGGCCCCAGGGTGCCCCATGGCCCTCCACCTTGGGCCCTCTGACCCCAGCAAGCTACCCAGGGCTCCAACTCTCTCCCTGGACTTGCAGTATAGGCCCCAGGGTGCCCCCTGGTCCTCCACCTAGGGGCCCCTGACCCAAGCAAGCTGCCCAGGGGTCCACCTCTCTCACTGGAATTGCAATAGAGGCCCCAGGGTGCCCCTTGGCCCTCCAACTAGGGCCCTCTGACCCCAGAAAGCTACCCAGGGGTCCACCTCTCTCCCTAGACTTGCAGACTATGCCCCAGGGTGACCCTTGGCCCTCCACCTAGGGGCCTCTGACCCCAGCAAGCTACCCAGGGGCCTACCTATCTCCCTGGACTTGCAGTAGAGTCCCCAGGGTGCCCCATGGCCCTCCACCTAGGGCCCTCTGACCCCAGCAAGCTACCCAGGGCTCCAACTCTCTCCCTGGACTAGCAGTATAGGCCCCAGAGTGCCCCCTGGTCCTCCACCTAGGGGCCCCTGACCCAAGCAAGCTGCCCAGAGGTCCACCTCTCTCCCTGGACTTGCAATAGAGGCCCCAGGGTGCCCCCTGGCCCTCCCCCTAGGGGCCTCTTACACCAGCAAGCTTCCCAGTGGTCCACCTCTCTCCCTAGACTTGCAGTAGAGGCCCCAGGGTGACCCTTGGCCCTCCACCTAGGGACCTCTGACCCCAGCAAGCTACCCAGGGGCCTACCTATCTCCCTGGACTTGCAGTAGAGTCCCCAGGGTGCCCCATGGCCCTCCACCTTGGACCCTCTGACCCCAGCAAGCTACCCAGGGCTCCAACTCTCTCCCTGGACTTGCAGTATAGGCCCCAGAGTGCCCCTTGGTCCTCCACCTAGGGGCCCCTGACCCAAGCTAGCTGCCCAGGGGTCCACCTCTCTCCCTGGACTTGCAATAGAGGCCCCAGGGTGCCCCTTGGCCCTCCACCTAGGGGCCTCTGACAATAGGAAGCTACCCAGGGGTCCATCTCTCTCTCTAGACCTGCAGACTAGGCCCCAGGGTGACCCTTGGCCCTCCACCTAGGGGCCTCTGACCCCAGCAAGCTGCCCAGGGGCCTGCCTATCTCCCTGGACTTGCAGTAGTGTCCCCAGGGTGCCCCATGGCCCTCCACGTAGGGCCCTCTGACCCCAGCAAGCTACCCAGGGGTCCAACTCTCTCCCTGAACTTGCAGTAGAGGCCCCAGGGTACCCCGTGGCCCTCCACCTAGGGGCCTCTGAACCCAGCAAGCTACCCAGGGGTCCACCTCTCTCCCTGGACTTATAGTAGAGGCCCTACGGTGCCCCCTGGCCCTCCCCTTAGGGGCTACTGACCCCAGCAAGCTTCCCAGTGATTCACCTCTCTCCCTGGACTTGCAGTAGAGGCCCTAGGCTGCCCTCTGGCCCTCCACCTATTGGCCTCTGACCCCAGCAAGCTACCCAAGGCTTCACCTCTCTCCCTGGACTTGCAGTAGAGGCCCCAGGGTGCCCATTGGCCCTCCACCTAGGGGCCTCTGACCCCAGAAAGCTACCGAGGGGTCCACCTCTTTCCCTGGACTTGCAGTAGAGGCCCCAGGGTGCCACTTGGCCCTCCACCTAGGGGCCTCTGACCCCAGCAAGCTACCCAGGGGTCCACCTCTCTCCCTAGACTTGCATACTAGGCCCCAGGGTGACCCTTGGCCCTCCACCTAGGGGCCTCTGACCCCAGCAAGCTGCCCAGGGGCCTGCCTATCTCCCTGGACTTGCAGTAGAGTCCCCAGGGTGCCCCATGGCCCTCAACGTAGGGCCCTCTGACCCCAGCAAGCTACCCAGGGGTCCACCTCTCTCCCTGGACTTGCAGTATAGGCCACAGGGTGCCCCCTTGCCCTCCACCTAGGGGCCTCTGACCCCAGCAAGCTACCCAGGGCTCCACTTCTCTCCCTGGACTTGCAGTAGAGGCCGAAGGGTGCCCCCATGCCCTCCACCCAGCTACTACTGACCCCAGCAAGCTACCCAGGGCTCCACCTCTCTCCCTGGACTTGCAGTAGAGGCCCCAGGGTACCCCGTGGCCCTCCACCTAGGGGCCTCTAAGTCCAGCAAGCTACCCAGGGGTCCACCTCTCTCCCTGGACTTGCAGTAGAGGCCCGAGGGTACCCCGTGGCCCTCCACCTAGGGGCCTCTGAACCCAGCAAGCTACCCAGGGGTCCAGCTCTCTCCCTGGACTTGCAGTATAGACCCCAGGGTGCCCCCTGGTCCTCCACCTAGGGGCCCCTGACCCAAGAAAGCTGCCCAGGGGTCCACCTCTCTCCCTGGACTTGTAGTAGAGGCCCTAGGCTGCCCCCTGGCCCTCCACCTAGGGGCCTCTGACCCCAGCAAGCTACCGAGAGGTCCACCTGTCTCCCTGGACTTGCAATAGAGGCCCCAGGGTGCCCCCTGACCCTCCACCTAGGGGCCTCTGACCCCAGCAAGCTACCCAGGGGTCCACATCTCTACCTGGACTTGCAGTAGACGCCCCTGGGTGCCCCCTGGCCCTCCACATAGGGGCCTCTGATCCCAGCAAGCTACCCAGGGCTCCACCTCCCTCCCTGGACTTATAGTAGAGGCCCCAGGGTGCCCCCTGGCCCTCCACCTAGGGGCCTCAGACCCCAGCAAACTACCCAGGGGTCCACCTCTCTTCCTGGACTTGCAGTAGAGTCCCCAGGGTGACCCTTGGCCCTCCACCTAGGGGTCTCTGACCCCAGCAAGCTACCCAGGGTCCTACCTAACTCCCTGGACTTGCAGTAGAGTCCCAAGGGTGCCCCATGGCCCTCCACCTAGGGGCCTCTGACCCCAGCAAGCTACCCAGGGCTCCAACTCTCTCCCTGGACTTGCAGTATATTCCTCAGGGTGCCCCCTTGGCCCTCCACCTAGGGGTCTCTGACCCCAGCAAGCTACCCAGGGTCCTACCTAACTCCCTGGACTTGCAGTAGAGTCCCAAGGGTGCCCCATGGCCCTCCACCTAGGGGCCTCTGACCCCAGCAAGCTACCCAGGGCTCCAACTCTCTCCCTGGACTTGCAGTATATTCCTCAGGGTGCCCCCTGGCCCTCCCCCTAGGGGCCTCTGACACCAGCAAGCTTCCCAGTGGTCCACATCTCTCCCTAGACTTGCAGTAGAGGCCCCAGGGTGACCCTTGGCCCTCCACCTAGGGGCCTCTGACCCCAACAAGCTACCCAGGGGCCTACCTATCTCCCTGGACTTGCAGTAGAGGCCCCAGGGTGCCCAATGGCCCTCCAACTAGGGCCCTCTGACCCAAGCAAGCTGCCCAGGGGTCCACCTCTCTCCCTGGACTTGCAAGAGAGGCCCCAGGGTGGCCCTTGGCCCTCCACCTAGGGGCCTCTGACCCCAGAAAGCTACCCAGGGGTCCACCTCTCTCCCTAGACTTGCAGACTAGGCCCCAGGGTGACCCTTGGCCCTCCACCTAGGGGCCTCTGACCCCAGCAAGCTGCCCAGGGGCCTGCCTATCTCCCTGGACTTGCAGTAGAGTCCCCAGGGTGCCCCATGGCCCTCCACGTAGGGCCCTCTGACCCCAGCAAGCTACCCAGGGGTCCACCTCTCTCCCTGGACTTGCAGTATAGGCCACAGGGTGCCCCCTTGCCCTCCACCTAGGGGCCTCTGACCCCAGCAAGCTACCCAGGCCTCAACTTCTCTCCCTGGACTTGCAGTAGAGGCCGAAGGGTGCCCCCTTGCCCTCCACCCAGGGACTACTGACCCCAGCAAGCTACCCAGGGCTCCAACTCTCTCCCTGGACTTGCAGTAGAGGCCCCAGGGTACCCCGTGGCCCTCCACCTAGGGGCCTCTGAGTCCAGCAAGCTACCCAGGGGTCCACCTCTCTCCCTGGACTTGCAGTAGAGGCCCGAGGGTACCCCGTGGCCCTCCACCTAGGGGCCTCTGAACCCAGCAAGCTACCCAGGGGTCCAGCTCTCTCCCTGGACTTGCAGTATAGACCCCAGGGTGCCCCCTGGTCCTCCACCTAGGGGCCCCTGACCCAAGAAAGCTGCCCAGGGGTCCACCTCTCTCCCTGGACTTGTAGTAGAGGCCCTAGGCTGCCCTTGGCCCTCCACCTAGGGGCCTCTGACCCCAGAAAGCTACCCAGGGGTCCACCTCTCTCCCTAGACTTGCAGACTAGGCCCCAGGGTGACCCTTGGCCCTCCACCTAGGGGCCTCTGACCCCAGCAAGCTGCCCAGGGGCCTGCCTATCTCCCTGGACTTGCAGTAGAGTCCCCAGGGTGCCCCATGGCCCTCCACGTAGGGCCCTCTGACCCCAGCAAGCTACCCAGGGGTCCACCTCTCTCCCTGGACTTGCAGTATAGGCCACAGGGTGCCCCCTTGCCCTCCACCTAGGGGCCTCTGACCCCAGCAAGCTACCCAGGCCTCAACTTCTCTCCCTGGACTTGCAGTAGAGGCCGAAGGGTGCCCCCTTGCCCTCCACCCAGGGACTACTGACCCCAGCAAGCTACCCAGGGCTCCAACTCTCTCCCTGGACTTGCAGTAGAGGCCCCAGGGTACCCCGTGGCCCTCCACCTAGGGGCCTCTGAGTCCAGCAAGCTACCCAGGGGTCCACCTCTCTCCCTGGACTTGCAGTAGAGGCCCGAGGGTACCCCGTGGCCCTCCACCTAGGGGCCTCTGAACCCAGCAAGCTACCCAGGGGTCCAGCTCTCTCCCTGGACTTGCAGTATAGACCCCAGGGTGCCCCCTGGTCCTCCACCTAGGGGCCCCTGACCCAAGAAAGCTGCCCAGGGGTCCACCTCTCTCCCTGGACTTGTAGTAGAGGCCCTAGGCTGCCCTCTGGCCCTCCACCTAGGGGCCTCTGACCCCAGCAAGCTACCGAGAGGTCCACCTGTCTCCCTGGACTTGCAGTAGACGCCCCTGGGTGCCCCCTGGCCCTCCACCTAGGGGCCTCTGATCCCAGCAAGCTAACCAGGGCTCCACCTCTCTCCCTGGACTTATAGTAGAGGCCCCAGGGTGCCCCCTGGCCCTCCACCTAGGGGCCTCAGACCCCAGCAAACTACCCAGGGGTCCACCTCTCTTCCTGGACTTGCAGTAGAGTCCCCAGGGTGACCCTTGGCCCTCCACCTAGGGGTCTCTGACCCCAGCAAGCTACCCAGGGGTCCACATCTCTCCCTGGACTTGCAGTAGAGGCCCCAGGGTACCCCCCTGGCCCTCCAACTAGGGGCCTCTGACCCCAGCAAGCTACCCAGGGGTCCACCTCTCTCTTTGGACTTGCAGTATAGTCCCCAGGGTGCCCCCTGGCCCTCCACCTAGGGGCATCTGACCCCAGCAAGCTACTCAGGGGTCCACCTCTCTCCCTGGACTTGCAGTATAGGACCCAGGGTGCCCCCTGGCCCTCCAACTAGGGGCATCTAACACCAGCAAGCTACCCAGGGGTCCACCTCTCTCCCTGGACTTGCAGTATAGGCCCCAGGGTGCCCTCTGGCCCTCCACCTAGGGGCCTCTGACACCAGCAAGCTACCCAGGGGTCCACCTCTCTCCCTGTACTTGCAGTATAGGCCCCAGTGTGCCATCTGGCCCTCCACCTAGGGGCCTCTGACCCCAGCAAGCTACCCAGAGGTCCACATCTCTACCTGGACTTGCAGTAGAGGCCCCAGGGTACCCCATGGCTCTCCACCTAGGGGCCTCTGAACCCAGCAAGCTACCCAGGGGTCCAGCTCTCTCCCTGGACTTGCAATAGAGGCCCCAGGGTGCCCCCTTGCCCTCCACCCAGGGGCTACTGACCCCAGCAAGCTACCCAGGGCTCCACCTCTCTCCCTGGACTTGTAGTAGAGGCCCTAGGCTGCCCTCTGGCCCTCCACCTAGGGACCTCTGACCCTAGCAAGCTACCCAGGGCTTAACCTCTCTCCCTGGACTTGCAGTAGAGGCCCCAGGGTGCCCATTTGCTCTCCACCTAGGGGTCTCTGACCCCAGCAAGTTACCGAGGGGTCCACCTCTCTCCCTGGACTTGCATTACAGGCCCCAGGGTGCCCCGTAAACCTCCACCTAGGGGCCTCTGACCCCAGCAAGCTACCCAGGGGTCCACATCTCTCCCTTGTCTTGCAGTAGACGCCGCTGAATGCCCCCTGGCCCTCCACCTAGGGGCCTCTGACCCCAGCAAGCTACCCAGGGGTCCACCTCTCTCCCTGGACTTTTAGTAGAGGCCCCAGGGTGCCCCTGGCCCTCCACCTAGGGGCCTCTGACCCCAGCAAACTACCCAGGGGTCCACCTCTCTTCCTGGACTTGCAGTAGAGGCCCTACGGTGCCCCCAGGCCCTCCCCCTAGGGGCCTCTGACACCAGCAAGCTTCCCAGTGGTCCACCTCTCTCCCTAGACTTTCAGTAGAGGCCCCAGGGTGACCCTTGGCCCTCCACCTAGGGGCCTCTGACCCCAGCAAGCTACCCAGGGGCCTACCTATCTCCCTGGACTTGCAGTTGAGTCCCCAGGGTGCCCCATGACCCTCCACCCAGGGCCCTCTGACCCCAGCAAGCTACCCTGGGCTCCAACTCTCTCCCTGGACTTGCAGTATAGGCCCCAGGGTGCCCCCTGGTCCTCCACCTAGGGGCCCCTGACCCAAGCAAGCTGCCCAGGGGTCCACCTCTCTCCCTGGACTTGCAATAGAGGCCCCTGGGTGCCCCCTGGCCCTCCCCCTAGGGGCCTCTGACACCTGCAAGCTTCCCAGTGGTCCACATCTCTCCCTAGACTTGCAGTAGAGGCCCCAGGGTGACCCTTGGCCCTCCACCTATGGGCCTCTGACCCCAGCAAGCTACCCAGGGGCCTACCTATCTCCCTGGACTTGCAGTAGAGTTCCCAGGGTGCCCAATGGCTCTCCAACTAGGGCCCTCTGACCCAAGCAAGCTGCCCAGGGGTCCACCTCTCTCCCTGGACTTGCAAGAGAGGCCACAGGGTGGCCCTTGGCCCTCCACCTAGGGGCCTCTGACCCCAGAAAGCTACCCAGGGGTCCTCCTCTCTCCCTAGACTTGCAGACTAGGCCCCAGGGTGACCCTTGGCCCTCCACCTAGGGGCCTCTGACCCCAGCAAGCTGCCCAGGGGCCTGCCTATCTCCCTGGACTTGCAGTAGAGGCCCGAGGGTGCCCCATGGCCCTCCACGTAGGGCCTCTGACCCCAGCAAGCTACCCAGGGGTCCACCTCTCTCCCTGGACTTGCAGTATAGGCCACAGGGTGCCCCCTTGCCCTCCACCTAGGGGCCTCTGACCCCAGCAAGCTACCCACGGCTCAACTTCTCTCCCTGGACTTGCAGTAGAGGCCGAAGGGTGCCCCCTTGCCCTCCACGCAGGGACTACTGACCCCAGCAAGCTACCCAGGGCTCCACCTCTCTCCCTGGACTTGCAGTAGAGGCCCCAGGGTACCCCGTGGCCCTCCATCTAGGGGCCTCTGAGTCCAGCAAGCTACCCAGGGGTCCACCTCTCTCCCTGGACTTGCAGTAGAGGCGCGAGGGTACCCCGTGGCCCTCCACCTAGGGGCCTCTGAACCCAGCAAGCTACCCAGGGGTCCAGCTCTCTCCCTGGACTTGCAGTATAGACCCCAGGGTGCCCCCTGGTCCTCCACCTAGGGGCCCCTGACCCAAGAAAGCTGCCCAGGGGTCCACATCTCTCCCTGGACTTGTAGTAGAGGCCCTAGGCTGCCCTCTGGCCCTCCACCTAGGGGCCTCTGACCCCAGCAAGCTACCGAGAGGTCCACCTGTCTCCCTGGACTTGCAATAGAGGCCCCAGGGTGCCCCCTGACCCTCCACCTAGGGGCCTCTGACCCCAGCAAGCTACCCAGGGGTCCACATCTCTACCTGGACTTGCAGTAGACGCCCCTGGGTGCCCCCTGGCCCTCCACATAGGGGCCTCTGATCCCAGCAAGCTACCCAGGGCTCCACCTCTCTCCCTGGACTTATAGTAGAGGCCCCAGGGTGCCCCCTGGCCCTCCACCTAGGGGCCTCAGACCCCAGCAAACTACCCAGGGGTCCACCTCTCTTCCTGGACTTGCAGTAGAGTCCCCAGGGTGACCCTTGGCCTCCACCTAGGGGTCTCTGACCCCAGCAAGCTACCCAGGGTCCTACCTAACTCCCTGGACTTGCAGTAGATTCCCAAGGGTGCCCCATGGCCCTCCACCTAGGGGCCTCTGACCCCAGCAAGCTACCCAGGGCTCCAACTCTCTCCCTGGACTTGCAGTATAGGCCTCAGGGTGCCCCCTTGTCCTCCACCTAGGGGCCCCTGACCCAAGCAAGCTGCCCAGGGGTCCACCTCTCTCCCTGGACTTGCAATAGAGGCCCCAGGGTGCCCCTTGGCCCTCCACCTAGGGGCCTCTGACCCCAGAAAGCTACCCAGGGGTCCACCTCTCTCCCTGGACTTGCAGTAGAGTCCCCAGGGTGCCCCATGGCCCTCCACCTAGGGCCCTCTGACTCCAGCAAGCTACCCAGGGGTCCACATATTTCCCTGGACTTGCAGTATAGGCCTGGGGTGCCCCCTTGCCCTCCACCTAGGGGCCTCTGACACCAGCAAGCTACCCAGGGCTCCACTTCTCTCCCTGGACGTGCAGTAGAGGCCCCAGGGTGCCCCCTTGCCCTCCACCCAGGGGCTACTGACCCCAGCAAGCTACCTAGGGCTCCACCTCTCTCCCTGGACTTGCAGTAGAGGCCCCAGGGTACCCCGTGGCTCTCCACCTAGGGGCCTCTGAGTCCAGCAAGCTACACAGGGGTCCACCTCTCTCCCTGGACTTGCAGTATAGGCCACAGGGTGCCCCCTTGCCCTCCACCTAGGGGCCTCTGACCCCAGCAAGCTACCCAGGGCTCCACCTCTCTCCCTGGACTTGCAGTAGAGACCCCAGGGTGCCCCCTTGCCCTCCACCCAGGGGCTACTGGCCCCAGCAAGCTACCCAGGGCTCCACCTCTCTCCCTGGACTTGCAGTAGAGGCCCCAGGGTGCCCCCTGGCCCTCCACCTAGGGGCCTCTGAGTCCAGCAAGCTACCCAGGGGTCCACATCTCTCCCTGGACTTGCAGTAGAGGCCCCAGGGTACCACGTGGCCCTCCACCTAGGGGCCTCTGAACCCAGCAAGCTACCCAGGGGTCCAAATCTCTCCCTGGACTAGCAGTATAGGCCACAGGGTGCCCCCTGGTCCTCCACCTAGGGGCCCCTGACCCAAGCAAGCTGCACAGAGGTCCACCTCTCTCCCTGGACTTGCAATAGAGGCCCCAGGGTGCCCCCTGGCCCTCCACCTAGGGGCCTCTGACCCCAGCAAGCTACCCAGGGGTCCACCTCTCTCCCTGGACTTATAGTAGAGTTTCCAGGGTGCCCCCTGGCCCTCCACCTAGGGGCGTCTGAGTCCAGCAAGCTACCCAGGGGTCCACATCTCTCCCTGGACTTGCAGTAGAGGCCCCAGGGTACCCCCTGGCCCTCCAACTAGGGGCCTCTGACCCCAGCAAGCTACCCAGGGGTCCACCTCTCTCTTTGGACTTGCAGTATAGGCCCCAGGGTGCCCCCTGGCCCTCCACCTAGGGGCATCTGACCCCAGCAAGCTACCCAGGGGTCCACCTCTCTCCCTGGACTTGCAGTATAGGACCCAGGGTGCCTTCTGGCCCTCCAACTAGGGGCATTTAACACCAGCAAGCTACCCAGGGGTCCACCTCTCTCCCTGGACTTGCAGTATAGGCCCCAGGGTGCCCTCTGGCCCTCCACCTAGGGGCATCTGACACCAGCAAGCTACCCAGGGGTCCACCTCTCTCCCTGGACTTGCAGTATAGGCCCCAGTGTGCCCTCTGGCCCTCCACCTAGGGGCCTCTGACCCCAGCAAGCTACCCTGGAGTCCACCTCTCTTCCTGGACTTGCAGTAGAGGCCCCAGGGTGCCCCTTGGCCCTCCATCTAGGGGCCTCTGACCCCAGCAAGCTACCGAGGGGTCCACCTCTCTCCCTGGACATGCAGTAGAGGCCCAAGGGTGCCCCGTGGCCCTCCACCTAGGGGCTTCTGACCCCAGCAAGCTACCCAGGGGTCCACATCTCTCTTTGGACTTGCAGTGGAGGCCCCTGGGTGTCCCCTGGCCCTCCACCTAGGGGCCTCTGACCCTAGCAAGCTACCCGGGGGTCCAGCTCACTCCCTGGACTTGCAATAGAGGCCCCAGGGTGCCCCCTTGCCCTCCACCCAGGGGCTACTGACCCCAGCAAGCTACTCAGGGCTCCAACTCTCTCCCTGGACTTGTAGTAGAGGCCCTAGGCTGCCCTCTGGCCCTCCACCTAGGGGCCTCTGACCCCAGCAAGCTACCCAAGGCTTCACCTCTCTCCCTGGACTTGCAGAAGAGGCCCCAGGGTGCCCTTTGGCCCTCCACCTAGGGGCCTCTGACCCCAGCAAGCTACCGAGGGGTCCACCTCTCTCCCTGGACTTGCAGTAGAGGCCCCAGGGTGCCTCTTTGCCCTCCACCTAGGGGCCTCTGACCCCAGCAAGCTACCCAGAGGTCCACATCTCTCCCTGGACTTGCAGTAGAGGCCCCAGGGTACCCCATGGCCCTCCACCTAGGGGCCTCTGAACCCAGCAAGCTACCCAGGGGTCCAGCTCTCTCCCTGGACTTGCAATAGAGGCGCCAGGGTGCCCGCTTGCCCTCCACCCAGGGGCTACTGACCCCAGCAAGCTACCCAGGGCTCCACCTCTCTCCCTGGACTTGTAGTAGAGGCCCTAGGCTGCCCTCTGGCCCTCCACCTAGGGGCCTCTGACCCCAGAAAGCTACCCAGGGGTCCACCTACTCCCTAGACTTGCAGACTAGGCCCCAGGGTGCCCCTTGGCCCTCCACCTAGGGGCTTCTGACCCCAGCAAGCTGCCCAGGGGCCTGCCTATCTCCCTGGACTTGCAGTAGAGTCCCCAGGGTGCCCCATGGCCCTCCACCTTGGCCCCTCTGACCCCAGCAAGCTACCCAGGGCTCCAACTCTCTCCCTGGACTTGCAGTATAGGCCCCAGGGTGCCCCCTGGTCCTTCACCTAGGTGCCCCTGACCCAAGCAAGCTGCCCAAAGGTCCACCTCTCTCCCTGGACTTGCAATAGAGGCCCCAGGGTGCCCCCTGGCCCTCCCCCTAGGGGCCTCTGACCCCAGCAAGCTACCCAGGGGTCCACCTCTCTCCCTGGACTTTTAGTAGAGGCCCCGGGGTGCCCCCTGGCCCTCCACCTAGGGGCCTCTGACCCCAGCAAACTACCCAGGGGTCCACCTCTCTTCCTTGACTTGCAGTAGAGGCCCTACGGTGCCCCCTGGCCCTCCCCCTAGGGGCCTCTGACACCAGCAAGCTTCCCAGTGGTCCACCTCTCTCTCTTGACTTGCAATAGAGGCCCCAGGGTGCCCCCTGGCCCTCCCCCTAGGGGCCTCTGACACCAGCAAGCTTCCCAGTGGTCCACCTCTCTCCCTGGACTTGCAGTAGAGGCCCCAGGGTGACCCTTGGCCCTCCACCTAGGGACCTCTGACCCCAGCAAGCTACCCAGGGGCCTACCTATCTCCCTGGACTTGCAGTAGAGTCCCCAGGGTGCCCCATGGCCCTCCACCTTGGGCCCTCTGACCCCAGCAAGCTACCCAGGGCTCCAACTCTCTCCCTGGACTTGCAGTATAGGCCCCAGGGTGCCCCCTGGTCCTCCACCTAGGAGCCCCTGACCCAAGCAAGCTGCCCAGGGGTCCACCTCTCTCCCTGGACTTGCAATAGAGGCCCCAGGGTGCCCCTTGGCCCTCCACCTAGGGGCCTCTGACCCCAAAAAGCTACCCAGGGGTCCACCTCTCTCCCTAGACTTGCAGACTAGGCCCCAGGGTGACCCTTGGCCCTCCACCTAGGGGCCTCTGACCCCAGCAAGCTACCCAGGGCTCCACCTCTCTCCCTGGACTTGTAGTAGAGGCCCTAGGCTGCCCTCTGGCCCTCCACCTAGGGGCCTCTGACCCCAGCAAGCTACCCAGGGCTCCACCTCTCTCCCTGGACTTGCAGTCGAGGCCCCAGGTTGACCCTTGGCCCTTCACCTAGGGCCCTTTGACCCCAGCAAGATACCCAGGGGTCCACCTCTCTCCCTGGACTTGCAGTATAGGCCCCAGGGTGCCCCCTTGCCCTCCACCTAGGGGCCTCTGACCCCAGCAAGCTACCCAGGGCTCCACCTCTCTCCCTGGACTTGCAGTAGAGACCCCAGGGTGCCCCCTTGCCCTCCACCCAGGGGCTACTGGCCCCAGCAAGCTACCCAGGGCTCCACCTTTCTCCCTGGACTTGCAGTAGAGGCCCCAGGGTACCCCGTGGCCCTCCACCTAGGGCCCTTTGACCCCAGCAAGCTACCCAGGGGTCCACCTCTCTCCCTGGACTTGCAGTATAGGCCACAGGGTGCCCCCTTGCCCTCCACCTAGGGGCCTCTGACCCCAGCAAGCTACCCAGGGGTCCACCTCTCTCCCTGGACTTGCAGTAGAGACCCCAGTGTGCCCCCTTGCCCTCCACCCAGGGGCTACTGGCCCCAGCAAGCTACCCAGGGCTCCACCTCTCTCCCTGGACTTGCAGTAGAGGCCCCAGGGTACCCCGTGGCCCTCCACCTAGGGGCCTCTGACCCCAGCAAGCTACCCAGGGGTCCAGCTTTCTCCCTGGAGTTGCAATAGAGGCCCCAGGGTGCCCCCTGGCCCTCCACCTAGGTGCCTCTGAGTCCAGCAAGCTACCCAGGGGTCCACATCTCTCCCTGGACTTGCAGTAGAGGCCCCAGGGTACCACGTGGCCCTCCACCTAGGGGCCTCTGACCCCAGCAAGCTACCCAGGGCTCCACCTCTCTCCCTGGACTTGCAGTATAGGCCCCAGTGTGCCCTCTGGCCCTCCACCTAGGGGCCTCTGACCCCAGCAAGCTACCCTGGAGTCCACCTCTCTTCCTGGACTTGCAGTAGAGGCCCCAGGGTGCCCCTTGGCCCTCCATCTAGGGGCCTCTGACCCCAGCAAGCTACCGAGGGGTCCACCTCTCTCCCTGGACATGCAGTAGAGGCCCAAGGGTGCCCCGTGGCCCTCCACCTAGGGGCTTCTGACCCCAGCAAGCTACCCAGGGGTCCACATCTCTCTTTGGACTTGCAGTGGAGGCCCCTGGGTGTCCCCTGGCCCTCCACCTAGGGGCCTCTGACCCTAGCAAGCTACCCGGGGGTCCAGCTCACTCCCTGGACTTGCAATAGAGGCCCCAGGGTGCCCCCTTGCAATCCACCCAGGGGCTACTGACCCCAGCAAGCTACTCAGGGCTCCAACTCTCTCCCTGGACTTGTAGTAGAGGCCCTAGGCTGCCCTCTGGCCCTCCACCTAGGGGCCTCTGACCCCAGCAAGCTACCCAAGGCTTCACCTCTCTCCCTGGACTTGCAGAAGAGGCCCCAGGGTGCCCTTTGGCCCTCCACCTAGGGGCCTCTGACCCCAGCAAGCTACCGAGGGGTCCACCTCTATCCCTGGACTTGCAGTAGAGGCCCCAGGGTGCCTCTTTGCCCTCCACCTAGGGGCCTCTGACCCCAGCAAGCTACCCAGAGGTCCACATCTCTCCCTGGACTTGCAGTAGAGGCCCCAGGGTACCCCATGGCCCTCCACCTAGGGGCCTCTGAACCCAGCAAGCTACCCAGGGGTCCAGCTCTCTCCCTGGACTTGCAATAGAGGCGCCAGGGTGCCCGCTTGCCCTCCACCCAGGGGCTACTGACCCCAGCAAGCTACCCAGGGCTCCACCTCTCTCCCTGGACTTGTAGTAGAGGCCCTAGGCTGCCCTCTGGCCCTCCACCTAGGGGCCTCTGACCCCAGAAAGCTACCCAGGGGTCCACCTACTCCCTAGACTTGCAGACTAGGCCCCAGGGTGCCCCTTGGCCCTCCACCTAGGGGCTTCTGACCCCAGCAAGCTGCCCAGGGGCCTGCCTATCTCCCTGGACTTGCAGTAGAGTCCCCAGGGTGCCGCATGGCCCTCCACCTTGGGCCCTCTGACCCCAGCAAGCTACCCAGGGCTCCAACTCTCTCCCTGGACTTGCAGTATAGGCCCCAGGGTGCCCCCTGGTCCTTCACCTAGGGGCCCCTGACCCAAGCAAGCTGCCCAGAGGTCCACCTCTCTCCCTGGACTTGCAATAGAGGCCCCAGGGTGCCCCCTGGCCCTCCCCCTAGGGGCCTCTGACACCAGCAAGCTTCCTAGGGCCCCAACTCTCTCCCTGGACTTGCAGTATAGGCCCCAGGGTGCCCCCTGGTCCTCCACCTAGGGGCCCCTGACACAAGCAAGCTGCCCAGGGGTCCACCTCTCTCCCTGGACTTGCAATAGAGGCCCCAGGGTGCCCCTTGGCCCTCCACCTAGGGGCCTCTGACCCCAGAAAGCTACCCAGGGGTCCACCTCTCTCCCTAGACTTGCAGACTAGTCCCAGGGTGACCCTTGGCCCTCCACCTAGGGGCCTCTGACCCCAGCAAGCTACTCAGGGGCCTACCTATCTCCCTGATCTTGCAGTAGAGTCCCCATGGTGCCCCATGGCCCTCCACCTAGGGCCCTCTGACCCCAGCAAGCTACCCAGGGCTCCAACTCTCTCCCTGGACTAGCAGTATAGGCCCCAGGGTGCCCCCTGGTCCTCCACCTAGGGCCCCCTGACCCAACCAAGCTGCCCAGATGTCCACCTCTCTCCCTGGACTTGCAATAGAGGCCCCAGGGTGCCCCCTGGCCCTCCCCCTAGGGGCCTCTGACCCCAGCAAGCTACCCAGGGGTCCACCTCTCTCCCTGGACTTTTAGTAGAGGCCCCGGGGTGCCCCCTGGCCCTCCACCTAGGGGCCTCTGACCCCAGCAAACTACCCAGGGGTCCACCTCTCTTCCTTGACTTGCAGTAGAGGCCCTACGGTGCCCCCTGGCCCTCCCCCTAGGGGCCTCTGACACCAGCAAGCTTCCCAGTGGTCCACCTCTCTCTCTGGACTTGCAATAGAGGCCCCAGGGTGCCCCCTGGCCCTCCACCTAGGGGCCTCTGACACCAGCAAGCTTCCCAGTGGTCCACCTCTCTCCCTGGACTTGCAGTAGAGGCCCCAGGGTGACCCTTGGCCCTCCACCTAGGGACCTCTGACCCCAGCAAGCTACCCAGGGGCCTACCTATCTCCCTGGACTTGCAGTAGAGTCCCCAGGGTGCCCCATGGCCCTCCACCTTGGGCCCTTTGACCCCAGCAAGCTACCCAGGGCTCCAACTCTCTCCCTGGACTTGCAGTATAGGCCCCAGGGTGCCCCCTGGTCCTCCACCTAGGAGCCCCTGACCCAAGCAAGCTGCCCAGGGGTCCACCTCTCTCCCTGGACTTGCAATAGAGGCCCCAGGGTGCCCCTTGGCCCTCCACCTAGGGGCCTCTGACCCCAGAAAGCTACCCAGGGGTCCACCTCTCTCCCTAGACTTGCAGACTAGGCCCCAGGGTGACCCTTGGCCCTCCACCTAGGGGCCTCTGACCCCAGCAAGCTACCCAGGGCTCCACCTCTCTCCCTGGACTTGTAGTAGAGGCCCTAGGCTGCCCTCTGGCCCTCCACCTAGGGGCCTCTGACCCCAGCAAGCTACCCAGGGCTCCACCTCTCTCCCTGGACTTGCAGTCGAGGCCCCAGGTTGACCCTTGGCCCTTCACCTAGGGCCCTTTGACCCCAGCAAGCTACCCAGGGGTCCACCTCTCTCCCTGGACTTGCAGTATAGGCCCCAGGGTGCCCCCTTGCCCTCCACCTAGGGGCCTCTGACCCCAGCAAGCTACCCAGGGCTCCACCTCTCTCCCTGGACTTGCAGTAGAGACCCCAGGGTGCCCCCTTGCCCTCCACCCAGGGGCTACTGGCCCCAGCAAGCTACCCAGGGCTCCACCTCTCTCCCTGGACTTGCAGTAGAGGCCCCAGGGTACCCCGTGGCCCTCCACCTACGGCCCTTTGACCCCAGCAAGCTACCCAGGGGTCCACCTCTCTCCCTGGACTTGCAGTATAGGCCACAGGGTGCCCCCTTGCCCTCCACCTAGGGGCCTCTGACCCCAGCAAGCTACCCAGGGCTCCACCTCTCTCCCTGGACTTGCAGTAGAGACCCCAGGGTGCCCCCTTGCCCTCCACCCAGGGGCTACTGGCCCCAGCAAGCTACCCAGGGCTCCACCTCTCTCCCTGGACTTGCAGTAGAGGCCCCAGGGTACCCCGTGGCCCTCCACCTAGGGGCCTCTGACCCCAGCAAGCTACCCAGGGGTCCAGCTTTCTATCTGGAGTTGCAATAGAGGCCCCAGGGTGCCCCCTGGCCCTCCACCTAGGGGCCTCTGAGTCCAGCAAGCTACCCAGGGGTCCACATCTCTCCCTGGACTTGCAGTAGAGGCCCCAGGGTACCACGTGGCCCTCCACCTAGGGGCCTCTGACCCCAGCAAGCTACCAAGGGGTCCAACTGTCTCCCTGGACTAGCAGTATAGGCCCCAGGGTGCCCCCTGGTCCTCCACCTAGCGGCCCCTGACCCAAGCAAGCTGCCCAGAGGTCCACCTCTCTCCCTGGACTTGCAATAGAGGCCCCAGGGTGCCCCCTGGCCCTCCACCTAGGGGCCTCTGACCCCAGCAAGCTACCCAGGGGTCCACCTCTCTCCCTGGACTTATAGTAGAGTTTCCAGGGTGCCCCCTGGCCCTCCACCTAGGGGCCTCTGAGTCCAGCAAGCTACCCAGGGGTCCACATCTCTCCCTGGACTTGCAGTAGAGGCCCCAGGGTACCCCCTGGCCCTCCAACTAGGGGCCTCTGACCCCAGCAAGCTACCCAGGGGTCCACCTCTCTCTTTGGACTTGCAGTATAGGCCCCAGGGTGCCCCTTGGCCCTCCACCTAGGGGCATCTGACCCCAGCAAGCTACCCAGGGGTCCACCTCTCTCCCTGGACTTGCAGTATAGGCCCCAGGGTGACCCTTGGCCCTCCACCTAGGGGCCTCTGACCCCAGCAAGCTACCCAGGGCTCCACCTCTCTCCCTGGACTTGTAGTAGAGGCCCTAGGCTGCCCTCTGGCCCTCCACCTAGGGGCCTCTGACCCCAGCAAGCTACCCAGGGCTCCACCTCTCTCCCTGGACTTGTAGTAGAGGCCCCAGTCTGCCCTCTGGCCCTCCACCTAGGGACCTCTGACCCTAGCAAGCTACCCAGGGCTCCACCTCTCTCCCTGGACTTGCAGTAGAGGCCCCAGGGTGCCCATTTGCCCTCCACCTAGGGGTCTCTGACCCCAGCAAGTTACCGAGGGGTCCACCTCTCTCCCTGGACTTGCATTAGAGGCCCCAGGGTGCCCCGTAAACCTCCACCTAGGGGCCTCTGACCCCAGCAAGCTACCCAGGGGTCCACATCTCTCCCTTGTCTTGCAGTAGACGCCGCTGAGTGCCCCCTGGCCCTCCACCTAGGGGCCTCTGACCCCAGCAAGCTACCCAGGGGTCCACCTCTCTCCCTGGACTTTTAGTAGAGGCCCCAGGGTGCCCCTGGCCCTCCACCTAGGGGCCTCTGACCCCAGCAAACTACCCAGGGGTCCACCTCTCTTCCTGGACTTGCAGTAGAGGCCCTACGGTGCCCCCAGGCCCTCCCCCTAGGGGCTTCTGACACCAGCAAGCTTCCCAGTGGTCCACCTCTCTCCCTAGACTTTCAGTAGAGGCCCCAGGGTGACCCTTGGCCCTCCACCTAGGGGCCTCTGACCCCAGCAAGCTACCCAGGGGCCTACCTATCTCCCTGGACTTGCAGTTGAGTCCCCAGGGTGCCCCATGACCCTCCACCCAGGGCCCTCTAACCCCAGCAAGCTACCCTGGGCTCCAACTCTCTCCCTGGACTTGCAGTATAGGCCCCAGGGTGCCCCCTGGTCCTCCACCTAGGGGCCCCTGACCCAAGCAAGCTGCCCAGGGGTCCACCTCTCTCCCTGGACTTGCAATAGAGGCCCCTGGGTGCCCCCTGGCCCTCCCCCTAGGGGCCTCTGACACCAGCAAGCTTCCCAGTGGTCCACATCTCTCCCTAGACTTGCAGTAGAGGCCCCAGGGTGACCCTTGGCCCTCCACCTAGGGGCCTCTGACCCCAGCAAGTTACCCAGGGGCCTACCTATCTCCCTGGACTTGCAGTAGAGTTCCCAGGGTGCCCAATGGCCCTCCAACTAGGGCCCTCTGACCCTAGCAAGCTACCCAGGGCTCCAACTCTCTCCCTGGACTTGCAGTATAGGCCCCAGGGTGCCCTTGGTCCTCCACCTAGGGGCCCCTGACCCAAGCAAGCTGCCCCGGGGGTCCACCTCTCTCCCTGGACTTGCAAGAGAGGCCCCAGGGTGGCCCTTGGCCCTCCACCTAGGGGCCTCTGACCCCAGAAAGCTACCCAGGGGTCCACCTCTCTCCCTGGACTTGTAGTAGAGGCCCTAGGCAGCCCTCTGGCCCTCCACCTAGGGACCTCTGACCCTAGCAAGCTACCCAGGGCTCCACCTCTCTCCCTGGACTTGCAGTAAAGGCCCCAGGGTGCCCATTTGCCCTCCACCTAGGGGTCTCTGACCCCAGCAAGTTACCGAGGGGTCCACCTCTCTCCCTGGACTTGCATTAGAGGCCCCAGGGTGCCCCGTAAACCTCCACCTAGGGTTCTCTGACCCCAGCAAGCTACCCAGGGGTCCACATCTCTTCCTTGTCTTGCAGTAGACGCCGCTGAGTGCCCCCTGGCCCTCCACCTAGGGGCCTCTGACCCCAGCAAGCTACCCACCTCTCTTCCTGGACTTGCAGTAGAGGCCCTACGGTGCCCCCAGGCCCTCCCCCTAGGGGCCTCTGACACCAGCAAGCTACCCAGGGCTCCAATTCTCTCCCTGGACTTGCAGTAGAGGCCGAAGGGTGCCCCCTTGCCCTCCACCCAGGGACTACTGACCCCAGCAAGCTACCCAGGGCTCCACCTCTCTCCCTGGACTTGCAGTAGAGGCCCCAGGGTACCCCGTGGCCCTCCACCTAGGGGCCTCTGAGTCCAGCAAGCTACCCAGGGGTCCACCTCTCTCCCTGGACTTGCAGTAGAGGCCCGAGGGTACCCCGTGGCCCTCCACCTAGGGGCCTCTGAACCCAGCAAGCTACCCAGGGGTCCAGCTCTCTCCCTGGACTTGCAGTATAGGCCCCATGGTGCCCCCTGGTCCTCCACCTAGGGGCCCCTGACCCAAGCAAGCTGCCCAGGGGTCCACCTCTCTCCCTGGACTTGTAGTAGAGGCCCTAGGCTGCCCTCTGCCCCTCCACCTAGGGGCCTCTGACCCCAGCAAGCTACCGAGAGGTCCACCTGTCTCCCTGGACTTGCAATAGAGGCCCCAGGATGCCCCCTGACCCTCCACCTAAGGGCTTCTGACCCCAGCAAGCTACCCAGGGGTCCACATCTCTACCTGGACTTGCAGTAGACGCCCCTGGGTGCCCCCTGGCCCTCCACCTAGGGGCCTCTGATCCCAGCAAGCTACCCAGGGCTCCACCTCTCTCCCTGGACTTATAGTAGAGGCCCCAGGGTGCCCCCTGGCCCTCCACCTAGGGGCCTCAGACCCCAGCAAACTACCCAGGGGTCCACCTCTCTTCCTGGACTTGCAGTAGAGTCCCCAGGGTGACCCTTGGCCCTCCACCTAGGGGTCTCTGACCCCAGCAAGCTACCCAGGGTCCTACCTAACTCCTTGGACTTGCAGTAGAGTCCCCAGGGTGCCCCATGGCCCTCCACCTAGGGGCCTCTGACCCCAGCAAGCTACCCAGGGCTCCAACTCTCTCCATGGACTTGCAGTATAGGCCTCAGGGTGCCCCCTTGTCCTCCACCTAGGGGCCCCTGACCCAAGCAAGCTGCCCAGGGGTCCACCTCTCTCCCTGGACTTGCAATAGAGGCCCCAGGGTGCCCCTTGGCCCTCCACCTAGGGGCCTCTGACCCCAGAAAGCTACCCAGGGGTCCACCTCTCTCCCTGGACTTGCAGTAGAGTCCCCAGGGTGCCCCATGGCCCTCCACCTAGGGCCCTCTGACCCCAGCAAGCTACCCAGGGGTCCACATCTCTCCCTGGACTTGCAGTATAGGCCTGGGGTGCCCCCTTGCCCTCCACCTAGGGGCCTCTGACACCAGCAAGCTACCCAGGGCTCCACTTCTCTCCCTGGACTTGCAGTAGAGGCCCCAGGGTGCCCCCTTGCCCTCCACCCAGGGGCTACTGACCCCAGCAAGCTACCTAGGGCTCCACCTCTCTCCCTGGACTTGCAGTAGAGGCCCCAGGGTACCCCGTGGCTCTCCACCGAGGGGCCTCTGAGTCCAGCAAGCTACCCAGGGGTCCACATCTCTCCCTGGACTTGCAGTAGAGGCCCCAGGGTGACCCTTGGCCCTCCACCTAGGGACCTCTGACCCCAGCAAGCTACCCAGGGGTCCACATCTGTCCCTGGACTTGCAGTAGAGGCCCCAGGGTGCCCATTGGTCCTCCACCTAGGGGTCTCTGACCCCAGCAAGCTACCGAGGGCTCCACCTCTCTCCCTGGACTTGTAGTAGAGGCCCCAGGGTGCCCCCTGACCCTCCACCTAGGGGCCTCTGACCCCAGCAAGCTACCCAGGGGTCCACATCTGTCCCTGGACTTGCAGTAGAGGCCCCAGGGTGCCCATTGGTCCTCCACCTAGGGGTCTCTGACCCCAGCAAGCTACCGAGGGCTCCACCTCTCTCCCTGGACTTGTAGTAGAGGCCCTAGGCTGCCCTCTGGCCCTCCACCTAGGGGCCTCTGACCCCAGCAAGCTACCCAGGGCTCCACCTCTCTCCCTGGACTTATAGTAGAGGCCCTACGGTGCCCCCTGGCCCTCCCCTTAGGGGCTACTGACCCCAGCAAGCTTCCCAGTGATTCACCTCTCTCCCTGGACTTGCAGTAGAGGCCCTAGGCTGCCCTCTGGCCCTCCACCTATTGGCCTCTGACCCCAGCAAGCTACCCAAGGCTTCACCTCTCTCCCTGGACTTGCAGTAGAGGCCCCAGGGTGCCCATTGGCCCTCCACCTAGGGGCCTCTGACCCCAGCAAGCTACCGAGGGGTCCACCTCTTTCCCTGGACTTGCAGTAGAGGCCCCAGGGTGCCACTTGGCCCTCCACCTAGGGGCCTCTGACCCCAGCAAGCTACCCAGGGGTCCACCTCTCTCCCTAGACTTGCATACTAGGCCCCAGGGTGACCCTTGGCCCTCCACCTAGGGGCCTCTGACCCCAGCAAGCTGCCCAGGGGCCTGCCTATCTCCCTGGACTTGCAGTAGAGTCCCCAGGGTGCCCCATGGCCCTCCACGTAGGGCCCCTGACCCCAGCAAGCTACCCAGGGGTCCACCTCTCTCCCTGGACTTGCAGTATAGGCCACAGGGTGCCCCCTTGCCCTCCACCTAGGGGCCTCTGACCCCAGCAAGCTACCCAGGGCTCCACTTCTCTCCCTGGACTTGCAGTAGAGGCCGAAGGGTGCCCCCATGCCCTCCACCCAGCTACTACTGACCCCAGCAAGCTACCCAGGGCTCCACCTCTCTCCCTGGACTTGCAGTAGAGGCCCCAGGGTACCCCGTGGCCCTCCACCTAGGGGCCTCTAAGTCCAGCAAGCTACCCAGGGGTCCACCTCTCTCCCTGGACTTGCAGTAGAGGCCCGAGGGTACCCCGTGGCCCTCCACCTAGGGGCCTCTGAACCCAGCAAGCTACCCAGGGGTCCAGCTCTCTCCCTGGACTTGCAGTATAGACCCCAGGGTGCCCCCTGGTCCTCCACCTAGGGGCCCCTGACCCAAGAAAGCTGCCCAGGGGTCCACCTCTCTCCCTGGACTTGTAGTAGAGGCCCTAGGCTGCCCCCTGGCCCTCCACCTAGGGGCCTCTGACCCCAGCAAGCTACCGAGAGGTCCACCTGTCTCCCTGGACTTGCAATAGAGGCCCCAGGGTGCCCCCTGACCCTCCACCTAGGGGCCTCTGACCCCAGCAAGCTACCCAGGGGTCCACATCTCTACCTGGACTTGCAGTAGACGCCCCTGGGTGCCCCCTGGCCCTCCACATAGGGGCCTCTGATCCCAGCAAGCTACCCAGGGCTCCACCTCCCTCCCTGGACTTATAGTAGAGGCCCCAGGGTGCCCCCTGGCCCTCCACCTAGGGGCCTCAGACCCCAGCAAACTACCCAGGGGTCCACCTCTCTTCCTGGACTTGCAGTAGAGTCCCCAGGGTGACCCTTGGCCCTCCACCTAGGGGTCTCTGACCCCAGCAAGCTACCCAGGGTCCTACCTAACTCCCTGGACTTGCAGTAGAGTCCCAAGGGTGCCCCATGGCCCTCCACCTAGGGGCCTCTGACCCCAGCAAGCTACCCAGGGCTCCAACTCTCTCCCTGGACTTGCAGTATATTCCTCAGGGTGCCCCCTTGGCCCTCCACCTAGGGGTCTCTGACCCCAGCAAGCTACCCAGGGTCCTACCTAACTCCCTGGACTTGCAGTAGAGTCCCAAGGGTGCCCCATGGCCCTCCACCTAGGGGCCTCTGACCCCAGCAAGCTACCCAGGGCTCCAACTCTCTCCCTGGACTTGCAGTATATTCCTCAGGGTGCCCCCTGGCCCTCCCCCTAGGGGCCTCTGACACCAGCAAGCTTCCCAGTGGTCCACATCTCTCCCTAGACTTGCAGTAGAGGCCCCAGGGTGACCCTTGGCCCTCCACCTAGGGGCCTCTGACCCCAGCAAGCTACCCAGGGGCCTACCTATCTCCCTGGACTTGCAGTAGAGGCCCCAGGGTGCCCAATGGCCCTCCAACTAGGGCCCTCTGACCCAAGCAAGCTGCCCAGGGGTCCACCTCTCTCCCTGGACTTGCAAGAGAGGCCCCAGGGTGGCCCTTGGCCCTCCACCTAGGGGCCTCTGACCCCAGAAAGCTACCCAGGGGTCCACCTCTCTCCCTAGACTTGCAGACTAGGCCCCAGGGTGACCCTTGGCCCTCCACCTAGGGGCCTCTGACCCCAGCAAGCTGCCCAGGGGCCTGCCTATCTCCCTGGACTTGCAGTAGAGTCCCCAGGGTGCCCCATGGCCCTCCACGTAGGGCCCTCTGACCCCAGCAAGCTACCCAGGGGTCCACCTCTCTCCCTGGACTTGCAGTATAGGCCACAGGGTGCCCCCTTGCCCTCCACCTAGGGGCCTCTGACCCCAGCAAGCTACCCAGGCCTCAACTTCTCTCCCTGGACTTGCAGTAGAGGCCGAAGGGTGCCCCCTTGCCCTCCACCCAGGGACTACTGACCCCAGCAAGCTACCCAGGGCTCCAACTCTCTCCCTGGACTTGCAGTAGAGGCCCCAGGGTACCCCGTGGCCCTCCACCTAGGGGCCTCTGAGTCCAGCAAGCTACCCAGGGGTCCACCTCTCTCCCTGGACTTGCAGTAGAGGCCCGAGGGTACCCCGTGGCCCTCCACCTAGGGGCCTCTGAACCCAGCAAGCTACCCAGGGGTCCAGCTCTCTCCCTGGACTTGCAGTATAGACCCCAGGGTGCCCCCTGGTCCTCCACCTAGGGGCCCCTGACCCAAGAAAGCTGCCCAGGGGTCCACCTCTCTCCCTGGACTTGTAGTAGAGGCCCTAGGCTGCCCTTGGCCCTCCACCTAGGGGCCTCTGACCCCAGAAAGCTACCCAGGGGTCCACCTCTCTCCCTAGACTTGCAGACTAGGCCCCAGGGTGACCCTTGGCCCTCCACCTAGGGGCCTCTGACCCCAGCAAGCTGCCCAGGGGCCTGCCTATCTCCCTGGACTTGCAGTAGAGTCCCCAGGGTGCCCCATGGCCCTCCACGTAGGGCCCTCTGACCCCAGCAAGCTACCCAGGGGTCCACCTCTCTCCCTGGACTTGCAGTATAGGCCACAGGGTGCCCCCATGCCCTCCACCTAGGGGCCTCTGACCCCAGCAAGCTACCCAGGCCTCAACTTCTCTCCCTGGACTTGCAGTAGAGGCCGAAGGGTGCCCCCTTGCCCTCCACCCAGGGACTACTGACCCCAGCAAGCTACCCAGGGCTCCAACTCTCTCCCTGGACTTGCAGTAGAGGCCCCAGGGTACCCCGTGGCCCTCCACCTAGGGGCCTCTGAGTCCAGCAAGCTACCCAGGGGTCCACCTCTCTCCCTGGACTTGCAGTAGAGGCCCGAGGGTACCCCGTGGCCCTCCACCTAGGGGCCTCTGAACCCAGCAAGCTACCCAGGGGTCCAGCTCTCTCCCTGGACTTGCAGTATAGACCCCAGGGTGCCCCCTGGTCCTCCACCTAGGGGCCCCTGACCCAAGAAAGCTGCCCAGGGGTCCACCTCTCTCCCTGGACTTGTAGTAGAGGCCCTAGGCTGCCCTCTGGCCCTCCACCTAGGGGCCTCTGACCCCAGCAAGCTACCGAGAGGTCCACCTGTCTCCCTGGACTTGCAGTAGACGCCCCTGGGTGCCCCCTGGCCCTCCACCTAGGGGCCTCTGATCCCAGCAAGCTAACCAGGGCTCCACCTCTCTCCCTGGACTTATAGTAGAGGCCCCAGGGTGCCCCCTGGCCCTCCACCTAGGGGCCTCAGACCCCAGCAAACTACCCAGGGGTCCACCTCTCTTCCTGGACTTGCAGTAGAGTCCCCAGGGTGACCCTTGGCCCTCCACCTAGGGGTCTCTGACCCCAGCAAGCTACCCAGGGGTCCACATCTCTCCCTGGACTTGCAGTAGAGGCCCCAGGGTACCCCCCTGGCCCTCCAACTAGGGGCCTCTGACCCCAGCAAGCTACCCAGGGGTCCACCTCTCTCTTTGGACTTGCAGTATAGTCCCCAGGGTGCCCCCTGGCCCTCCACCTAGGGGCATCTGACCCCAGCAAGCTACTCAGGGGTCCACCTCTCTCCCTGGACTTGCAGTATAGGACCCAGGGTGCCCCCTGGCCCTCCAACTAGGGGCATCTAACACCAGCAAGCTACCCAGGGGTCCACCTCTCTCCCTGGACTTGCAGTATAGGCCCCAGGGTGCCCTCTGGCCCTCCACCTAGGGGCCTCTGACACCAGCAAGCTACCCAGGGGTCCACCTCTCTCCCTGTACTTGCAGTATAGGCCCCAGTGTGCCATCTGGCCCTCCACCTAGGGGCCTCTGACCCCAGCAAGCTACCCAGAGGTCCACATCTCTACCTGGACTTGCAGTAGAGGCCCCAGGGTACCCCATGGCTCTCCACCTAGGGGCCTCTGAACCCAGCAAGCTACCCAGGGGTCCAGCTCTCTCCCTGGACTTGCAATAGAGGCCCCAGGGTGCCCCCTTGCCCTCCACCCATGGGCTACTGACCCCAGCAAGCTACCCAGGGCTCCACCTCTCTCCCTGGACTTGTAGTAGAGGCCCTAGGCTGCCCTCTGGCCCTCCACCTAGGGACCTCTGACCCTAGCAAGCTACCCAGGGCTTAACCTCTCTCCCTGGACTTGCAGTAGAGGCCCCAGGGTGCCCATTTGCTCTCCACCTAGGGGTCTCTGACCCCAGCAAGTTACCGAGGGGTCCACCTCTCTCCCTGGACTTGCATTAGAGGCCCCAGGGTGCCCCGTAAACCTCCACCTAGGGGCCTCTGACCCCAGCAAGCTACCCAGGGGTCCACATCTCTCCCTTGTCTTGCAGTAGACGCCGCTGAATGCCCCCTGGCCCTCCACCTAGGGGCCTCTGACCCCAGCAAGCTACCCAGGGGTCCACCTCTCTCCCTGGACTTTTAGTAGAGGCCCCAGGGTGCCCCTGGCCCTCCACCTAGGGGCCTCTGACCCCAGCAAACTACCCAGGGGTCCACCTCTCTTCCTGGACTTGCAGTAGAGGCCCTACGGTGCCCCCAGGCCCTCCCCCTAGGGGCCTCTGACACCAGCAAGCTTCCCAGTGGTCCACCTCTCTCCCTAGACTTTCAGTAGAGGCCCCAGGGTGACCCTTGGCCCTCCACCTAGGGGCCTCTGACCCCAGCAAGCTACCCAGGGGCCTACCTATCTCCCTGGACTTGCAGTTGAGTCCCCAGGGTGCCCCATGACCCTCCACCCAGGGCCCTCTGACCCCAGCAAGCTACCCTGGGCTCCAACTCTCTCCCTGGACTTGCAGTATAGGCCCCAGGGTGCCCCCTGGTCCTCCACCTAGGGGCCCCTGACCCAAGCAAGCTGCCCAGGGGTCCACCTCTCTCCCTGGACTTGCAATAGAGGCCCCTGGGTGCCCCCTGGCCCTCCCCCTAGGGGCCTCTGACACCTGCAAGCTTCCCAGTGGTCCACATCTCTCCCTAGACTTGCAGTAGAGGCCCCAGGGTGACCCTTGGCCCTCCACCTATGGGCCTCTGACCCCAGCAAGCTACCCAGGGGCCTACCTATCTCCCTGGACTTGCAGTAGAGTTCCCAGGGTGCCCAATGGCCCTCCAACTAGGGCCCTCTGACCCAAGCAAGCTGCCCAGGGGTCCACCTCTCTCCCTGGACTTGCAAGAGAGGCCACAGGGTGGCCCTTGGCCCTCCACCTAGGGGCCTCTGACCCCAGAAAGCTACCCAGGGGTCCTCCTCTCTCCCTAGACTTGCAGACTAGGCCCCAGGGTGACCCTTGGCCATCCACCTAGGGGCCTCTGACCCCAGCAAGCTGCCCAGGGGCCTGCCTATCTCCCTGGACTTGCAGTAGAGGCCCGAGGGTGCCCCATGGCCCTCCACGTAGGGCCTCTGACCCCAGCAAGCTACCCAGGGGTCCACCTCTCTCCCTGGACTTGCAGTATAGGCCACAGGGTGCCCCCTTGCCCTCCACCTAGGGGCCTCTGACCCCAGCAAGCTACCCAGGGCTCAACTTCTCTCCCTGGACTTGCAGTAGAGGCCGAAGGGTGCCCCCTTGCCCTCCACGCAGGGACTACTGACCCCAGCAAGCTACCCAGGGCTCCACCTCTCTCCCTGGACTTGCAGTAGAGGCCCCAGGGTACCCCGTGGCCCTCCATCTAGGGGCCTCTGAGTCCAGCAAGCTACCCAGGGGTCCACCTCTCTCCCTGGACTTGCAGTAGAGGCGCGAGGGTACCCCGTGGCCCTCCACCTAGGGGCCTCTGAACCCAGCAAGCTACCCAGGGGTCCAGCTCTCTCCCTGGACTTGCAGTATAGACCCCAGGGTGCCCCCTGGTCCTCCACCTAGGGGCCCCTGACCCAAGAAAGCTGCCCAGGGGTCCACCTCTCTCCCTGGACTTGTAGTAGAGGCCCTAGGCTGCCCTCTGGCCCTCCACCTAGGGGCCTCTGACCCCAGCAAGCTACCGAGAGGTCCACCTGTCTCCCTGGACTTGCAATAGAGGCCCCAGGGTGCCCCCTGACCCTCCACCTAGGGGCCTCTGACCCCAGCAAGCTACCCAGGGGTCCACATCTCTACCTGGACTTGCAGTAGACGCCCCTGGGTGCCCCCTGGCCCTCCACATAGGGGCCTCTGATCCCAGCAAGCTACCCAGGGCTCCACCTCTCTCCCTGGACTTATAGTAGAGGCCCCAGGGTGCCCCCTGGCCCTCCACCTAGGGGCCTCAGACCCCAGCAAACTACCCAGGGGTCCACCTCTCTTCCTGGACTTGCAGTAGAGTCCCCAGGGTGACCCTTGGCCTCCACCTAGGGGTCTCTGACCCCAGCAAGCTACCCAGGGTCCTACCTAACTCCCTGGACTTGCAGTAGATTCCCAAGGGTGCCCCATGGCCCTCCACCTAGGGGCCTCTGACCCCAGCAAGCTACCCAGGGCTCCAACTCTCTCCCTGGACTTGCAGTATAGGCCTCAGGGTGCCCCCTTGTCCTCCACCTAGGGGCCCCTGACCCAAGCAAGCTGCCCAGGGGTCCACCTCTCTCCCTGGACTTGCAATAGAGGCCCCAGGGTGCCCCTTGGCCCTCCACCTAGGGGCCTCTGACCCCAGAAAGCTACCCAGGGGTCCACCTCTCTCCCTGGACTTGCAGTAGAGTCCCCAGGGTGCCCCATGGCCCTCCACCTAGGGCCCTCTGACTCCAGCAAGCTACCCAGGGGTCCACATATTTCCCTGGACTTGCAGTATAGGCCTGGGGTGCCCCCTTGCCCTCCACCTAGGGGCCTCTGACACCAGCAAGCTACCCAGGGCTCCACTTCTCTCCCTGGACGTGCAGTAGAGGCCCCAGGGTGCCCCCTTGCCCTCCACCCAGGGGCTACTGACCCCAGCAAGCTACCTAGGGCTCCACCTCTCTCCCTGGACTTGCAGTAGAGGCCCCAGGGTACCCCGTGGCTCTCCACCTAGGGGCCTCTGAGTCCAGCAAGCTACACAGGGGTCCACCTCTCTCCCTGGACTTGCAGTATAGGCCACAGGGTGCCCCCTTGCCCTCCACCTAGGGGCCTCTGACCCCAGCAAGCTACCCAGGGCTCCACCTCTCTCCCTGGACTTGCAGTAGAGACCCCAGGGTGCCCCCTTGCCCTCCACCCAGGGGCTACTGGCCCCAGCAAGCTACCCAGGGCTCCACCTCTCTCCCTGGACTTGCAGTAGAGGCCCCAGGGTGCCCCCTGGCCCTCCACCTAGGGGCCTCTGAGTCCAGCAAGCTACCCAGGGGTCCACATCTCTCCCTGGACTTGCAGTAGAGGCCCCAGGGTACCACGTGGCCCTCCACCTAGGGGCCTCTGAACCCAGCAAGCTACCCAGGGGTCCAACTCTCTCCCTGGACTAGCAGTATAGGCCACAGGGTGCCCCCTGGTCCTCCACCTAGGGGCCCCTGACCCAAGCAAGCTGCACAGAGGTCCACCTCTCTCCCTGGACTTGCAATAGAGGCCCCAGGGTGCCCCCTGGCCCTCCACCTAGGGGCCTCTGACCCCAGCAAGCTACCCAGGGGTCCACCTCTCTCCCTGGACTTATAGTAGAGTTTCCAGGGTGCCCCCTGGCCCTCCACCTAGGGGCGTCTGAGTCCAGCAAGCTACCCAGGGGTCCACATCTCTCCCTGGACTTGCAGTAGAGGCCCCAGGGTACCCCCTGGCCCTCCAACTAGGGGCCTCTGACCCCAGCAAGCTACCCAGGGGTCCACCTCTCTCTTTGGACTTGCAGTATAGGCCCCAGGGTGCCCCCTGGCCCTCCACCTAGGGGCATCTGACCCCAGCAAGCTACCCAGGGGTCCACCTCTCTCCCTGGACTTGCAGTATAGGACCCAGGGTGCCTTCTGGCCCTCCAACTAGGGGCATTTAACACCAGCAAGCTACCCAGGGGTCCACCTCTCTCCCTGGACTTGCAGTATAGGCCCCAGGGTGCCCTCTGGCCCTCCACCTAGGGGCATCTGACACCAGCAAGCTACCCAGGGGTCCACCTCTCTCCCTGGACTTGCAGTATAGGCCCCAGTGTGCCCTCTGGCCCTCCACCTAGGGGCCTCTGACCCCAGCAAGCTAACCTGGAGTCCACCTCTCTTCCTGGACTTGCAGTAGAGGCCCCAGGGTGCCCCTTGGCCCTCCATCTAGGGGCCTCTGACCCCAGCAAGCTACCGAGGGGTCCACCTCTCTCCCTGGACATGCAGTAGAGGCCCAAGGGTGCCCCGTGGCCCTCCACCTAGGGGCTTCTGACCCCAGCAAGCTACCCAGGGGTCCACATCTCTCTTTGGACTTGCAGTGGAGGCCCCTGGGTGTCCCCTGGCCCTCCACCTAGGGGCCTCTGACCCTAGCAAGCTACCCGGGGGTCCAGCTCACTCCCTGGACTTGCAATAGAGGCCCCAGGGTGCCCCCTTGCCCTCCACCCAGGGGCTACTGACCCCAGCAAGCTACTCAGGGCTCCAACTCTCTCCCTGGACTTGTAGTAGAGGCCCTAGGCTGCCCTCTGGCCCTCCACCTAGGGGCCTCTGACCCCAGCAAGCTACCCAAGGCTTCACCTCTCTCCCTGGACTTGCAGAAGAGGCCCCAGGGTGCCCTTTGGCCCTCCACCTAGGGGCCTCTGACCCCAGCAAGCTACCGAGGGGTCCACCTCTCTCCCTGGACTTGCAGTAGAGGCCCCAGGGTGCCTCTTTGCCCTCCACCTAGGGGCCTCTGACCCCAGCAAGCTACCCAGAGGTCCACATCTCTCCCTGGACTTGCAGTAGAGGCCCCAGGGTACCCCATGGCCCTCCACCTAGGGGCCTCTGAACCCAGCAAGCTACCCAGGGGTCCAGCTCTCTCCCTGGACTTGCAATAGAGGCGCCAGGGTGCCCGCTTGCCCTCCACCCAGGGGCTACTGACCCCAGCAAGCTACCCAGGGCTCCACCTCTCTCCCTGGACTTGTAGTAGAGGCCCTAGGCTGCCCTCTGGCCCTCCACCTAGGGGCCTCTGACCCCAGAAAGCTACCCAGGGGTCCACCTACTCCCTAGACTTGCAGACTAGGCCCCAGGGTGCCCCTTGGCCCTCCACCTAGGGGCTTCTGACCCCAGCAAGCTGCCCAGGGGCCTGCCTATCTCCCTGGACTTGCAGTAGAGTCCCCAGGGTGCCCCATGGCCCTCCACCTTGGGCCCTCTGACCCCAGCAAGCTACCCAGGGCTCCAACTCTCTCCCTGGACTTGCAGTATAGGCCCCAGGGTGCCCCCTGGTCCTTCACCTAGGTGCCCCTGACCCAAGCAAGCTGCCCAAAGGTCCACCTCTCTCCCTGGACTTGCAATAGAGGCCCCAGGGTGCCCCCTGGCCCTCCCCCTAGGGGCCTCTGACACCAGCAAGCTTCCTAGGGCCCCAACTCTCTCCCTGGACTTGCAGTATAGGCCCCAGGGTGCCCCCTGGTCCTCCACCTAGGGGCCCCTGACACAAGCAAGCTGCCCAGGGGTCCACCTCTCTCCCTGGACTTGCAATAGAGGCCCCAGGGTGCCCCTTGGCCCTCCACCTAGGGGCCTCTGACCCCAGAAAGCTACCCAGGGGTCCACCTCTCTCCCTAGACTTGCAGACTAGTCCCAGGGTGACCCTTGGCCCTCCACCTAGGGGCCTCTGACCCCAGCAAGCTACCCAGGGGCCTACCTATCTCCCTGATCTTGCAGTAGAGTCCCCATGGTGCCCCATGGCCCTCCACCTAGGGCCCTCTGACCCCAGCAAGCTACCCAGGGCTCCAACTCTCTCCCTGGACTAGCAGTATAGGCCCCAGGGTGCCCCCTGGTCCTCCACCTAGGGGCCCCTGACCCAACCAAGCTGCCCAGATGTCCACCTCTCTCCCTGGACTTGCAATAGAGGCCCCAGGGTGCCCCCTGGCCCTCCCCCTAGGGGCCTCTGACCCCAGCAAGCTACCCAGGGGTCCACCTCTCTCCCTGGACTTTTAGTAGAGGCCCCGGGGTGCCCCCTGGCCCTCCACCTAGGGGCCTCTGACCCCAGCAAACTACCCAGGGGTCCACCTCTCTTCCTTGACTTGCAGTAGAGGCCCTACGGTGCCCCCTGGCCCTCCCCCTAGGGGCCTCTGACACCAGCAAGCTTCCCAGTGGTCCACCTCTCTCTCTTGACTTGCAATAGAGGCCCCAGGGTGCCCCCTGGCCCTCCCCCTAGGGGCCTCTGACACCAGCAAGCTTCCCAGTGGTCCACCTCTCTCCCTGGACTTGCAGTAGAGGCCCCAGGGTGACCCTTGGCCCTCCACCTAGGGACCTCTGACCCCAGCAAGCTACCCAGGGGCCTACCTATCTCCCTGGACTTGCAGTAGAGTCCCCAGGGTGCCCCATGGCCCTCCACCTTGGGCCCTCTGACCCCAGCAAGCTACCCAGGGCTCCAACTCTCTCCCTGGACTTGCAGTATAGGCCCCAGGGTGCCCCCTGGTCCTCCACCTAGGAGCCCCTGACCCAAGCAAGCTGCCCAGGGGTCCACCTCTCTCCCTGGACTTGCAATAGAGGCCCCAGGGTGCCCCTTGGCCCTCCACCTAGGGGCCTCTGACCCCAGAAAGCTACCCAGGGGTCCACCTCTCTCCCTAGACTTGCAGACTAGGCCCCAGGGTGACCCTTGGCCCTCCACCTAGGGGCCTCTGACCCCAGCAAGCTACCCAGGGCTCCACCTCTCTCCCTGGACTTGTAGTAGAGGCCCTAGGCTGCCCTCTGGCCCTCCACCTAGGGGCCTCTGACCCCAGCAAGCTACCCAGGGCTCCACCTCTCTCCCTGGACTTGCAGTCGAGGCCCCAGGTTGACCCTTGGCCCTTCACCTAGGGCCCTTTGACCCCAGCAAGATACCCAGGGGTCCACCTCTCTCCCTGGACTTGCAGTATAGGCCCCAGGGTGCCCCCTTGCCCTCCACCTAGGGGCCTCTGACCCCAGCAAGCTACCCAGGGCTCCACCTCTCTCCCTGGACTTGCAGTAGAGACCCCAGAGTGCCCCCTTGCCCTCCACCCAGGGGCTACTGGCCCCAGCAAGCTACCCAGGGCTCCACCTTTCTCCCTGGACTTGCAGTAGAGGCCCCAGGGTACCCCGTGGCCCTCCACCTAGGGCCCTTTGACCCCAGCAAGCTACCCAGGGGTCCACCTCTCTCCCTGGACTTGCAGTATAGGCCACAGGGTGCCCCCTTGCCCTCCACCTAGGGGCCTCTGACCCCAGCAAGCTACCCAGGGGTCCACCTCTCTCCCTGGACTTGCAGTAGAGACCCCAGTGTGCCCCCTTGCCCTCCACCCAGGGGCTACTGGCCCCAGCAAGCTACCCAGGGCTCCACCTCTCTCCCTGGACTTGCAGTAGAGGCCCCAGGGTACCCCGTGGCCCTCCACCTAGGGGCCTCTGACCCCAGCAAGCTACCCCGGGGTCCAGCTTTCTCCCTGGAGTTGCAATAGAGGCCCCAGGGTGCCCCCTGGCCCTCCACCTAGGTGCCTCTGAGTCCAGCAAGCTACCCAGGGGTCCACATCTCTCCCTGGACTTGCAGTAGAGGCCCCAGGGTACCACGTGGCCCTCCACCTAGGGGCCTCTGACCCCAGCAAGCTACCCAGGGCTCCACCTCTCTCCCTGGACTTGCAGTATAGGCCCCAGTGTGCCCTCTGGCCCTCCACCTAGGGGCCTCTGACCCCAGCAAGCTACCCTGGAGTCCACCTCTCTTCCTGGACTTGCAGTAGAGGCCCCAGGGTGCCCCTTGGCCCTCCATCTAGGGGCCTCTGACCCCAGCAAGCTACCGAGGGGTCCACCTCTCTCCCTGGACATGCAGTAGAGGCCCAAGGGTGCCCCGTGGCCCTCCACCTAGGGGCTTCTGACCCCAGCAAGCTACCCAGGGGTCCACATCTCTCTTTGGACTTGCAGTGGAGGCCCCTGGGTGTCCCCTGGCCCTCCACCTAGGGGCCTCTGACCCTAGCAAGCTACCCGGGGGTCCAGCTCACTCCCTGGACTTGCAATAGAGGCCCCAGGGTGCCCCCTTGCAATCCACCCAGGGGCTACTGACCCCAGCAAGCTACTCAGGGCTCCAACTCTCTCCCTGGACTTGTAGTAGAGGCCCTAGGCTGCCCTCTGGCCCTCCACCTAGGGGCCTCTGACCCCAGCAAGCTACCCAAGGCTTCACCTCTCTCCCTGGACTTGCAGAAGAGGCCCCAGGGTGCCCTTTGGCCCTCCACCTAGGGGCCTCTGACCCCAGCAAGCTACCGAGGGGTCCACCTCTCTCCCTGGACTTGCAGTAGAGGCCCCAGGGTGCCTCTTTGCCCTCCACCTAGGGGCCTCTGACCCCAGCAAGCTACCCAGAGGTCCACATCTCTCCCTGGACTTGCAGTAGAGGCCCCAGGGTACCCCATGGCCCTCCACCTAGGGGCCTCTGAACCCAGCAAGCTACCCAGGGGTCCAGCTCTCTCCCTGGACTTGCAATAGAGGCGCCAGGGTGCCCGCTTGCCCTCCACCCAGGGGCTACTGACCCCAGCAAGCTACCCAGGGCTCCACCTCTCTCCCTGGACTTGTAGTAGAGGCCCTAGGCTGCCCTCTGGCCCTCCACCTAGGGGCCTCTGACCCCAGAAAGCTACCCAGGGGTCCACCTACTCCCTAGACTTGCAGACTAGGCCCCAGGGTGCCCCTTGGCCCTCCACCTAGGGGCTTCTGACCCCAGCAAGCTGCCCAGGGGCCTGCCTATCTCCCTGGACTTGCAGTAGAGTCCCCAGGGTGCCGCATGGCCCTCCACCTTGGGCCCTCTGACCCCAGCAAGCTACCCAGGGCTCCAACTCTCTCCCTGGACTTGCAGTATAGGCCCCAGGGTGCCCCCTGGTCCTTCACCTAGGGGCCCCTGACCCAAGCAAGCTGCCCAGATATCCACCTCTCTCCCTGGACTTGCAATAGAGGCCCCAGGGTGCCCCCTGGCCCTCCCCCTAGGGGCCTCTGACACCAGCAAGCTTCCTAGGGCCCCAACTCTCTCCCTGGACTTGCAGTATAGGCCCCAGGGTGCCCCCTGGTCCTCCACCTAGGGGCCCCTGACACAAGCAAGCTGCCCAGGGGTCCACCTCTCTCCCTGGACTTGCAATAGAGGCCCCAGGGTGCCCCTTGGCCCTCCACCTAGGGGCCTCTGACCCCAGAAAGCTACCCAGGGGTCCACCTCTCTCCCTAGACTTGCAGACTAGTCCCAGGGTGACCCTTGGCCCTCCACCTAGGGGCCTCTGACCCCAGCAAGCTACTCAGGGGCCTACCTATCTCCCTGATCTTGCAGTAGAGTCCCCATGGTGCCCCATGGCCCTCCACCTAGGGCCCTCTGACCCCAGCAAGCTACCCAGGGCTCCAACTCTCTCCCTGGACTAGCAGTATAGGCCCCAGGGTGCCCCCTGGTCCTCCACCTAGGGCCCCCTGACCCAACCAAGCTGCCCAGATGTCCACCTCTCTCCCTGGACTTGCAATAGAGGCCCCAGGGTGCCCCCTGGCCCTCCCCCTAGGGGCCTCTGACCCCAGCAAGCTACCCAGGGGTCCACCTCTCTCCCTGGACTTTTAGTAGAGGCCCCGGGGTGCCCCCTGGCCCTCCACCTAGGGGCCTCTGACCCCAGCAAACTACCCAGGGGTCCACCTCTCTTCCTTGACTTGCAGTAGAGGCCCTACGGTGCCCCCTGGCCCTCCCCCTAGGGGCCTCTGACACCAGCAAGCTTCCCAGTGGTCCACCTCTCTCTCTGGGCTTGCAATAGAGGCCCCAGGGTGCCCCCTGGCCCTCCACCTAGGGGCCTCTGACACCAGCAAGCTTCCCAGTGGTCCACCTCTCTCCCTGGACTTGCAGTAGAGGCCCCAGGGTGACCCTTGGCCCTCCACCTAGGGACCTCTGACCCCAGCAAGCTACCCAGGGGCCTACCTATCTCCCTGGACTTGCAGTAGAGTCCCCAGGGTGCCCCATGGCCCTCCACCTTGGGCCCTTTGACCCCAGCAAGCTACCCAGGGCTCCAACTCTCTCCCTGGACTTGCAGTATAGGCCCCAGGGTGCCCCCTGGTCCTCCACCTAGGAGCCCCTGACCCAAGCAAGCTGCCCAGGGGTCCACCTCTCTCCCTGGACTTGCAATAGAGGCCCCAGGGTGCCCCTTGGCCCTCCACCTAGGGGCCTCTGACCCCAGAAAGCTACCCAGGGGTCCACCTCTCTCCCTAGACTTGCAGACTAGGCCCCAGGGTGACCCTTGGCCCTCCACCTAGGGGCCTCTGACCCCAGCAAGCTACCCAGGGCTCCACCTCTCTCCCTGGACTTGTAGTAGAGGCCCTAGGCTGCCCTCTGGCCCTCCACCTAGGGGCCTCTGACCCCAGCAAGCTACCCAGGGCTCCACCTCTCTCCCTGGACTTGCAGTCGAGGCCCCAGGTTGACCCTTGGCCCTTCACCTAGGGCCCTTTGACCCCAGCAAGCTACCCAGGGGTCCACCTCTCTCCCTGGACTTGCAGTATAGGCCCCAGGGTGCCCCCTTGCCCTCCACCTAGGGGCCTCTGACCCCAGCAAGCTACCCAGGGCTCCACCTCTCTCCCTGGACTTGCAGTAGAGACCCCAGGGTGCCCCCTTGCCCTCCACCCAGGGGCTACTGGCCCCAGCAAGCTACCCATGGCTCCACCTCTCTCCCTGGACTTGCAGTAGAGGCCCCAGGGTACCCCGTGGCCCTCCACCTACGGCCCTTTGACCCCAGCAAGCTACCCAGGGGTCCACCTCTCTCCCTGGACTTGCAGTATAGGCCACAGGGTGCCCCCTTGCCCTCCACCTAGGGGCCTCTGACCCCAGCAAGCTACCCAGGGCTCCACCTCTCTCCCTGGACTTGCAGTAGAGACCCCAGGGTGCCCCCTTGCCCTCCACCCAGGGGCTACTGGCCCCAGCAAGCTACCCAGGGCTCCACCTCTCTCCCTGGACTTGCAGTAGAGGCCCCAGGGTACCCCGTGGCCCTCCACCTAGGGGCCTCTGACCCCAGCAAGCTACCAAGGGGTCCAATTGTCTCCCTGGACTAGCAGTATAGGCCCCAGGGTGCCCCCTGGTCCTCCACCTAGCGGCCCCTGACCCAAGCAAGCTGCCCAGAGGTCCACCTCTCTCCCTGGACTTGCAATAGAGGCCCCAGGGTGCCCCCTGGCCCTCCACCTAGGGGCCTCTGACCCCAGCAAGCTACCCAGGGGTCCACCTCTCTCCCTGGACTTATAGTAGAGTTTCCAGGGTGCCCCCTGGCCCTCCACCTAGGGGCCTCTGAGTCCAGCAAGCTACCCAGGGGTCCACATCTCTCCCTGGACTTGCAGTAGAGGCCCCAGGGTACCCCCTGGCCCTCCAACTAGGAGCCTCTGACCCCAGCAAGCTACCCAGGGGTCCACCTCTCTCTTTGGACTTGCAGTATAGGCCCCAGGGTGCCCCTTGGCCCTCCACCTAGGGGCATCTGACCCCAGCAAGCTACCCAGGGGTCCACCTCTCTCCCTGGACTTGCAGTATAGGCCCCAGGGTGACCCTTGGCCCTCCACCTAGGGGCCTCTGACCCCAGCAAGCTACCCAGGGCTCCACCTCTCTCCCTGGACTTGTAGTAGAGGCCCTAGGCTGCCCTCTGGCCCTCCACCTAGGGGCCTCTGACCCCAGCAAGCTACCCAGGGCTCCACCTCTCTCCCTGGACTTGTAGTAGAGGCCCTAGTCTGCCCTCTGGCCCTCCACCTAGGGACCTCTGACCCTAGCAAGCTACCCAGGGCTCCACCTCTCTCCCTGGACTTGCAGTAGAGGCCCCAGGGTGCCCATTTGCCCTCCACCTAGGGGTCTCTGACCCCAGCAAGTTACCGAGGGGTCCACCTCTCTCCCTGGACTTGCATTAGAGGCCCCAGGGTGCCCCGTAAACCTCCACCTAGGGGCCTCTGACCCCAGCAAGCTACCCAGGGGTCCACATCTCTCCCTTGTCTTGCAGTAGACGCCGCTGAGTGCCCCCTGGCCCTCCACCTAGGGGCCTCTGACCCCAGCAAGCTACCCAGGGGTCCACCTCTCTCCCTGGACTTTTAGTAGAGGCCCCAGGGTGCCCCTGGCCCTCCACCTAGGGGCCTCTGACCCCAGCAAACTACCCAGGGGTCCACCTCTCTTCCTGGACTTGCAGTAGAGGCCCTACGGTGCCCCCAGGCCCTCCCCCTAGGGGCCTCTGACACCAGCAAGCTTCCCAGTGGTCCACCTCTCTCCCTAGACTTTCAGTAGAGGCCCCAGGGTGACCCTTGGCCCTCCACCTAGGGGCCTCTGACCCCAGCAAGCTACCCAGGGGCCTACCTATCTCCCTGGACTTGCAGTTGAGTCCCCAGGGTGCCCCATGACCCTCCACCCAGGGCCCTCTGACCCCAGCAAGCTACCCTGGGCTCCAACTCTCTCCCTGGACTTGCAGTATAGGCCCCAGGGTGCCCCCTGGTCCTCCACCTAGGGGCCCCTGACCCAAGCAAGCTGCCCAGGGGTCCACCTCTCTCCCTGGACTTGCAATAGAGGCCCCTGGGTGCCCCCTGGCCCTCCCCCTAGGGGCCTCTGACACCAGCAAGCTTCCCAGTGGTCCACATCTCTCCCTAGACTTGCAGTAGAGGCCCCAGGGTGACCCTTGGCCCTCCACCTAGGGGCCTCTGACCCCAGCAAGTTACCCAGGGGCCTACCTATCTCCCTGGACTTGCAGTAGAGTTCCCAGGGTGCCCAATGGCCCTCCAACTAGGGCCCTCTGACCCTAGCAAGCTACCCAGGGCTCCAACTCTCTCCCTGGACTTGCAGTATAGGCCCCAGGGTGCCCCTGGTCCTCCACCTAGGGGCCCCTGACCCAAGCAAGCTGCCCCGGGGGTCCACCTCTCTCCCTGGACTTGCAAGAGAGGCCCCAGGGTGGCCCTTGGCCCTCCACCTAGGGGCCTCTGACCCCAGAAAGCTACCCAGGGGTCCACCTCTCTCCCTGGACTTGTAGTAGAGGCCCTAGGCTGCCCTCTGGCCCTCCACCTAGGGACCTCTGACCCTAGCAAGCTACCCAGGGCTCCACCTCTCTCCCTGGACTTGCAGTAAAGGCCCCAGGGTGCCCATTTGCCCTCCACCTAGGGGTCTCTGACCCCAGCAAGTTACCGAGGGGTCCACCTCTCTCCCTGGACTTGCATTAGAGGCCCCAGGGTGCCCCGTAAACCTCCACCTAGGGTTCTCTGACCCCAGCAAGCTACCCAGGGGTCCACATCTCTTCCTTGTCTTGCAGTAGACGCCGCTGAGTGCCCCCTGGCCCTCCACCTAGGGGCCTCTGACCCCAGCAAGCTACCCACCTCTCTTCCTGGACTTGCAGTAGAGGCCCTACGGTGCCCCCAGGCCCTCCCCCTAGGGGCCTCTGACACCAGCAAGCTACCCAGGGCTCCAATTCTCTCCCTGGACTTGCAGTAGAGGCCGAAGGGTGGCCCCTTGCCCTCCACCCAGGGACTACTGACCCCAGCAAGCTACCCAGGGCTCCACCTCTCTCCCTGGACTTGCAGTAGAGGCCCCAGGGTACCCCGTGGCCCTCCACCTAGGGGCCTCTGAGTCCAGCAAGCTACCCAGGGGTCCACCTCTCTCCCTGGACTTGCAGTAGAGGCCCGAGGGTACCCCGTGGCCCTCCACCTAGGGGCCTCTGAACCCAGCAAGCTACCCAGGGGTCCAGCTCTCTCCCTGGACTTGCAGTATAGGCCCCATGGTGCCCCCTGGTCCTCCACCTAGGGGCCCCTGACCCAAGCAAGCTGCCCAGGGGTCCACCTCTCTCCCTGGACTTGTAGTAGAGGCCCTAGGCTGCCCTCTGCCCCTCCACCTAGGGGCCTCTGACCCCAGCAAGCTACCGAGAGGTCCACCTGTCTCCCTGGACTTGCAATAGAGGCCCCAGGATGCCCCCTGACCCTCCACCTAAGGGCTTCTGACCCCAGCAAGCTACCCAGGGGTCCACATCTCTACCTGGACTTGCAGTAGACGCCCCTGGGTGCCCCCTGGCCCTCCACCTAGGGGCCTCTGATCCCAGCAAGCTACCCAGGGCTCCACCTCTCTCCCTGGACTTATAGTAGAGGCCCCAGGGTGCCCCCTGGCCCTCCACCTAGGGGCCTCAGACCCCAGCAAACTACCCAGGGGTCCACCTCTCTTCCTGGACTTGCAGTAGAGTCCCCAGGGTGACCCTTGGCCCTCCACCTAGGGGTCTCTGACCCCAGCAAGCTACCCAGGGTCCTACCTAACTCCCTGGACTTGCAGTAGAGTCCCCAGGGTGCCCCATGGCCCTCCACCTAGGGGCCTCTGACCCCAGCAAGCTACCCAGGGCTCCAACTCTCTCCATGGACTTGCAGTATAGGCCTCAGGGTGCCCCCTTGTCCTCCACCTAGGGGCCCCTGACCCAAGCAAGCTGCCCAGGGGTCCACCTCTCTCCCTGGACTTGCAATAGAGGCCCCAGGGTGCCCCTTGGCCCTCCACCTAGGGGCCTCTGACCCCAGAAAGCTACCCAGGGGTCCACCTCTCTCCCTGGACTTGCAGTAGAGTCCCCAGGGTGCCCCATGGCCCTCCACCTAGGGCCCTCTGACCCCAGCAAGCTACCCAGGGGTCCACATCTCTCCCTGGACTTGCAGTATAGGCCTGGGGTGCCCCCTTGCCCTCCACCTAGGGGCCTCTGACACCAGCAAGCTACCCAGGGCTCCACTTCTCTCCCTGGACTTGCAGTAGAGGCCCCAGGGTGCCCCCTTGCCCTCCACCCAGGGGCTACTGACCCCAGCAAGCTACCTAGGGCTCCACCTCTCTCCCTGGACTTGCAGTAGAGGCCCCAGGGTACCCCGTGGCTCTCCACCGAGGGGCCTCTGAGTCCAGCAAGCTACCCAGGGGTCCACATCTCTCCCTGGACTTGCAGTAGAGGCCCCAGGGTGACCCTTGGCCCTCCACCTAGGGACCTCTGACCCAAGCAAGCTACCCAGGGGTCCACATCTGTCCCTGGACTTGCAGTAGAGGCCCCAGGGTGCCCATTGGTCCTCCACCTAGGGGTCTCTGACCCCAGCAAGCTACCGAGGGCTCCACCTCTCTCCCTGGACTTGTAGTAGAGGCCCCAGGGTGCCCCCTGACCCTCCACCTAGGGGCCTCTGACCCCAGCAAGCTACCCAGGGGTCCACATCTGTCCCTGGACTTGCAGTAGAGGCCCCAGGGTGCCCATTGGTCCTCCACCTAGGGGTCTCTGACCCCAGCAAGCTACCGAGGGCTCCACCTCTCTCCCTGGACTTGTAGTAGAGGCCCTAGGCTGCCCTCTGGCCCTCCACCTAGGGGCCTCTGACCCCAGCAAGCTACCCAGGGCTCCACCTCTCTCCCTGGACTTGCAGTAGAGGCCCCAGGGTGCCCATTGGCCCTCCACCTAGGGGTCTCTGACCCCAGCAAGCTACCGAGGGGTCCACCTATCTCCCTGGACTTGCAATAGAGGCCCCAGGGTGCCCCCTGACCCTCCACCTAGGGGCCTCTGACCCCAGCAAGCTACCCAGGGGTCCACATCTGTCCCTGGACTTGCAGTAGAGGCCCCAGGGTGCCCATTGGTCCTCCACCTAGGGGTCTCTGACCCCAGCAAGCTACCGAGGGGTCCACCTCTCTTCCTGGACTTGCAATAGAGGCCCCAGGGTGCCCCGTGACCCTCCAACTAGGGGCCTCTGACCCCAGCAAGCTACCCAGGGGTCCACCTCTCTTCCTGAACTTGCAGTATAGGCCCCAGGGTGCCCCCTGGCCCTCCAACTAGGGGCCTCTGACCCCAGCAAGCTACCCAGGGGTCCACCTCTCTCCTTGGACTTGCACTATAGGCCCCAGGGTGCCCCCTGGCCCTCCACCCAGGGGCTACTGACCCTAGCAAGCTACCCAGGGCTCCACCTCTCTCCCTGGACTTGCAGTAGAGGCCCCAGGGTACCCCGTGGCCCTCCACCTAGGGGCCTTTGACCCCAGCAAGCTACCCAGGGGTCCATATCTCTCCCTGGACTTGCAGTAGAGGCCCCAGGGTGCCCATTGGCCCTCCACCTAGGGGTCTCTGATCCCAGCAAGCTACCGAGGGGTCCAGCTCCCTCCGTGGACTTGCAATAGAGGCCCCAGGGTGCCCCCTTGCCATCCACCCAGGGGCTACTTACCCCAGCAAGCTGCCCAGGGCTCCACCTCTCTCCCTGGACTTGTAGTAGAGGCCCTAGGCTGCCCCTCTGGCCCTCCACCTAGGGGCCTTTGACCCCAGCAAGCTACCCAGGGTTCCACCTCTCTCCCTGGACTTGCAGTAGAGGCCCCAGGGTGCCCATTGTCCCTCCACCTAGGGGCCTTTGACCCCAGCAAGCTACCCAGGGTTCCACCTCTCTCCCTGGACTTGCAGTAGAGGCCCCAGGGTGCCCATTGGCCCTCCACCTAGGGGTCTCTGACCCCAGCAAGCTACCCAGGGGTCCACCTCTCTCCCTGGACTTATAGTAGAGTTTCCAGGGTGCCCCCTGGCCCTCCAACTAGGGGCCTCGGAGTCCAGCAAGCTACCCAGGGGTCCACATCTCTCCCTGGACTTGCAGTAGAGGCCCCAGGGTACCCCCTGGCCCTCCAACTAGGGGCCTCTGACCCCAGCAAGCTACCCAGGGGTCCACCTCTCTCCTTGGACTTGCAGTATAGGCCCCAGGGTGCCCCCTGGCCCTCCACCCAGGGGCTACTGACCCCAGCAAGCTACCCAGTTCTCCACCTCTCTCCCTGGACTTGCAGTAGAGGCCCCAGGGTACCCCGTGGCCCTCCACCTTTGGGCCTTTGACCCCAGCAAGCTACCCAGGGGTCCATATCTCTCCCTGGACTTGCAGTAGAGGCCCCAGGGTGCCCATTGGCCCTCCACCTAGGGGTCTCTGACCCCAGCAAGCTACCGAGGGGTCCACCTCTCTCCCTGGACTTGCAATAGACGCGCCTGGGTGACCCCTGGCTCTCCACCTAGGGGCCTCTGACCCCAGAAAGCTACCCAGGGGTCCACCTCTCTCCCTGGACTTATAGTAGAGTTTCCAGGGTGCCCCCTGGCCCTCCACCTAGGGGCCTCTGAGTCCAGCAAGCTACCCAGGGGTCCACATCTCTCCCTGGACTTGCAGTAGAGGCCCCAGGGTACCCCCTGGCCCTCCAACTAGGGGCCTCTGACCCCAGCAAGCTACCCAGGGGTCCACCTCTCTCCTTGGACTTGCAGTATAGGCCCCAGGGTGCCCCTAGGCCCTACACCTAGGGGCTACTGACCCCAGCAAGCTACCCAGGGGTCCACCTCTCTCCCTGGACTTGCAGTATAGGACCCAGGGTGCCCCCTGGCCGTCCAACTAGGGGCATCTAACACGAGCAAGCTACCCAGGGGTCCACCTCTCTCCCTGGACTTGCAGTATAGGCCCCAGGGTGCCCTCTGGCCCTCCACCTAGGGGCATCTGACACCAGCAAGCTACCCAGGGGTCCACCTCTCTCCCTGGACTTGCAGTATAGGCCCCAGTGTGCCCACTGGCCCTCCACCTAGGGGCCTCTGACCCCAGCAAGCTACCCAGGGGTCCACATCTCTCCCTGGACTTGCAGTAGAGGCCCCAGGGTGCCCCATGGCCCTCCACCTTGGGCCCTCTGACCCCAGCAAGCTACCCAGGGCTCCAACTCTCTCCCTGGACTTGCAGTATAGGCCCCAGGGTGCCCCCTGGTCCTCCACCTAGGGGCCCCTGACCCAAGCAAGCTGCCCAGGGGTCCACCTCTCTCACTGGAATTGCAATAGAGGCCCCAGGGTGCCCCTTGGCCCTCCAACTAGGGCCCTCTGACCCCAGAAAGCTACCCAGGCGTCCACCTCTCTCCCTAGACTTGCAGACTATGCCCCAGGGTGACCCTTGGCCCTCCACCTAGGGGCCTCTGACCCCAGCAAGCTACCCAGGGGCCTACCTATCTCCCTGGACTTGCAGTAGAGTCCCCAGGGTGCCCCATGGCCCTCCACCTAGGGCCCTCTGACACCAGCAAGCTACCCAGGGCTCCAACTCTCTCCCTGGACTAGCAGTATAGGCCCCAGAGTGCCCCCTGGTCCTCCACCTAGGGGCCCCTGACCCAAGCAAGCTGCCCAGAGGTCCACCTCTCTCCCTGGACTTGCAATAGAGGCCCCAAGGTGCCCCCTGGCCCTCCCCCTAGGGGCCTCTTACACCAGCAAGCTTCCCAGTGGTCCACCTCTCTCCCTAGACTTGCAGTAGAGGCCCCAGGGTGACCCTTGGCCCTCCACCTAGGGACCTCTGACCCCAGCAAGCTACCCAGGGGCCTACCTATCTCCCTGGACTTGCAGTAGAGTCCCCAGGGTGCCCCATGGCCCTCCACCTTGGACCCTCTGACCCCAGCAAGCTACCCAGGGCTCCAACTCTCTCCCTGGACTTGCAGTATAGGCCCCAGAGTGCCCCTTGGTCCTCCACCTAGGGGCCCCTGACCCAAGCTAGCTGCCCAGGGGTCCACCTCTCTCCCTGGACTTGCAATAGAGGCCCCAGGGTGCCCCTTGGCCCTCCACCTAGGGGCCTCTGACAATAGGAAGCTACCCAGGGGTCCATCTCTCTCTCTAGACTTGCAGACTAGGCCCCAGGGTGACCCTTGGCCCTCCACCTAGGGGCCTCTGACCCCAGCAAGCTGCCCAGGGGCCTGCCTATCTCCCTGGACTTGCAGTAGTGTCCCCAGGGTGCCCCATGGCCCTCCACGTAGGGCCCTCTGACCCCAGCAAGCTACCCAGGGGTCCAACTCTCTCCCTGGACTTGCAGTAGAAGCCCCAGGGTACCCCGTGGCCCTCCACCTAGGGGCCTCTGAACCCAGCAAGCTACCCAGGGGTCCACCTCTCTCCCTGGACTTATAGTAGAGGCCCTACGGTGCCCCCTGGCCCTCCCCTTAGGGGCTACTGACCCCAGCAAGCTTCCCAGTGATTCACCTCTCTCCCTGGACTTGCAGTAGAGGCCCTAGGCTGCCCTCTGGCCCTCCACCTATTGGCCTCTGACCCCAGCAAGCTACCCAAGGCTTCACCTCTCTCCCTGGACTTGCAGTAGAGGCCCCAGGGTGCCCATTGGCCCTCCACCTAGGGGCCTCTGACCCCAGCAAGCTACCGAGGGGTCCACCTCTTTCCCTGGACTTGCAGTAGAGGCCCCAGGGTGCCCCTTGGCCCTCCACCTAGGGGCCTCTGACCCCAGCAAGCTACCCAGGGGTCCACCTCTCTCCCTAGACTTGCATACTAGGCCCCAGGGTGACCCTTGGCCCTCCACCTAGGGGCCTCTGACCCCAGCAAGCTGCCCAGGGGCCTGCCTATCTACCTGGACTTGCAGTAGAGTCCCCAGGGTGCCCCATGGCCCTCCACGTAGGGCCCTCTGACCCCAGCAAGCTACCCAGGGGTCCACTTCTCTCCCTGGACTTGCAGTAGAGGCCGAAGGGTGCCCCCATGCCCTCCACCCAGCTACTACTGACCCCAGCAAGCTACCCAGGGCTCCACCTCTCTCCCTGGACTTGCAGTAGAGGCCCCAGGGTACCCCGTGGCCCTCCACCTAGGGGCCTCTAAGTCCAGCAAGCTACCCAGGGGTCCACCTGTCTCCCTGGACTTGCAATAGAGGCCCCAGGGTGCCCCCTGACCCTCCACCTAGGGGCCTCTGACCCCAGCAAGCTACCCAGGGGTCCACATCTCTACCTGGACTTGCAGTAGACGCCCCTGGGTGCCCCCTGGCCCTCCACATAGGGGCCTCTGATCCCAGCAAGCTACCCAGGGCTCCACCTCCCTCCCTGGACTTATAGTAGAGGCCCCAGGGTGCCCCCTGGCCCTCCACCTAGGGGCCTCAGACCCCAGCAAACTACCCAGGGGTCCACCTCTCTTCCTGGACTTGCAGTAGAGTCCCCAGGGTGACCCTTGGCCCTCCACCTAGGGGTCTCTGACCCCAGCAAGCTACCCAGGGTCCTACCTAACTCCCTGGACTTGCAGTAGAGTCCCAAGGGTGCCCCATGGCCCTCCACCTAGGGGCCTCTGACCCCAGCAAGCTACCCAGGGCTCCAACTCTCTCCCTGGACTTGCAGTATAGGCCTCAGGGTGCCCCCTTGTCCTTCACCTAGGGGCCCCTGACCCAAGCAAGCTGCCCAGGGGTCCACCTCTCTCCCTGGACTTGCAATAGAGGCCCCTGGGTGCCCCCTGGCCCTCCCCCTAGGGGCCTCTGACACCAGCAAGCTTCCCAGTGGTCCACATCTCTCCCTAGACTTGCAGTAGAGGCCCCAGGGTGACCCTTGGCCCTCCACCTAGGGGCCTCTGACCCCAGCAAGCTACCCAGGGGCCTACCTATCTCCCTGGACTTGCAGTAGAGTTCCCAGGGTGCCCAATGGCCCTCCAACTAGGGCCCTCTGACCCAAGCAAGCTGCCCAGGGGTCCACCTCTCTCCCTGGACTTGCAAGAGAGGCCCCAGGGTGGCCCTTGGCCCTCCACCTAGGGGCCTCTGACCCCAGCAAGCTAACCAGGGCTCCACCTCTCTCCCTGGACTTATAGTAGAGGCCCCAGGGTGCCCCCTGGCCCTCCACCTAGGGGCCTCAGACCCCAGCAAACTACCCAGGGGTCCACCTCTCTTCCTGGACTTGCAGTAGAGTCCCCAGGGTGACCCTTGGCCCTCCACCTAGGGGTCTCTGACCCCAGCAAGCTACCCAGGGGTCCACATCTCTCCCTGGACTTGCAGTAGAGGCCCCAGGGTACCCCCCTGGCCCTCCAACTAGGGGCCTCTGACCCCAGCAAGCTACCCAGGGGTCCACCTCTCTCTTTGGACTTGCAGTATAGTCCCCAGGGTGCCCCCTGGCCCTCCACCTAGGGGCATCTGACCCCAGCAAGCTACTCAGGGGTCCACCTCTCTCCCTGGACTTGCAGTATAGGACCCAGGGTGCCCCCTGGCCCTCCAACTAGGGGCATCTAACACCAGCAAGCTACCCAGGGGTCCACCTCTCTCCCTGGACTTGCAGTATAGGCCCCAGGGTGCCCTCTGGCCCTCCACCTAGGGGCCTCTGACACCAGCAAGCTACCCAGGGGTCCACCTCTCTCCCTGTACTTGCAGTATAGGCCCCAGTGTGCCATCTGGCCCTCCACCTAGGGGCCTCTGACCCCAGCAAGCTACCCAGAGGTCCACATCTCTACCTGGACTTGCAGTAGAGGCCCCAGGGTACCCCATGGCTCTCCACCTAGGGGCCTCTGAACCCAGCAAGCTACCCAGGGGTCCAGCTCTCTCCCTGGACTTGCAATAGAGGCCCCAGGGTGCCCCCTTGCCCTCCACCCATGGGCTACTGACCCCAGCAAGCTACCCAGGGCTCCACCTCTCTCCCTGGACTTGTAGTAGAGGCCCTAGGCTGCCCTCTGGCCCTCCACCTAGGGACCTCTGACCCTAGCAAGCTACCCAGGGCTTAACCTCTCTCCCTGGACTTGCAGTAGAGGCCCCAGGGTGCCCATTTGCTCTCCACCTAGGGGTCTCTGACCCCAGCAAGTTACCGAGGGGTCCACCTCTCTCCCTGGACTTGCATTAGAGGCCCCAGGGTGCCCCGTAAACCTCCACCTAGGGGCCTCTGACCCCAGCAAGCTACCCAGGGGTCCACATCTCTCCCTTGTCTTGCAGTAGACGCCGCTGAATGCCCCCTGGCCCTCCACCTAGGGGCCTCTGACCCCAGCAAGCTACCCAGGGGTCCACCTCTCTCCCTGGACTTTTAGTAGAGGCCCCAGGGTGCCCCTGGCCCTCCACCTAGGGGCCTCTGACCCCAGCAAACTACCCAGGGGTCCACCTCTCTTCCTGGACTTGCAGTAGAGGCCCTACGGTGCCCCCAGGCCCTCCCCCTAGGGGCCTCTGACACCAGCAAGCTTCCCAGTGGTCCACCTCTCTCCCTAGACTTTCAGTAGAGGCCCCAGGGTGACCCTTGGCCCTCCACCTAGGGGCCTCTGACCCCAGCAAGCTACCCAGGGGCCTACCTATCTCCCTGGACTTGCAGTTGAGTCCCCAGGGTGCCCCATGACCCTCCACCCAGGGCCCTCTGACCCCAGCAAGCTACCCTGGGCTCCAACTCTCTCCCTGGACTTGCAGTATAGGCCCCAGGGTGCCCCCTGGTCCTCCACCTAGGGGCCCCTGACCCAAGCAAGCTGCCCAGGGGTCCACCTCTCTCCCTGGACTTGCAATAGAGGCCCCTGGGTGCCCCCTGGCCCTCCCCCTAGGGGCCTCTGACACCTGCAAGCTTCCCAGTGGTCCACATCTCTCCCTAGACTTGCAGTAGAGGCCCCAGGGTGACCCTTGGCCCTCCACCTATGGGCCTCTGACCCCAGCAAGCTACCCAGGGGCCTACCTATCTCCCTGGACTTGCAGTAGAGTTCCCAGGGTGCCCAATGGCCCTCCAACTAGGGCCCTCTGACCCAAGCAAGCTGCCCAGGGGTCCACCTCTCTCCCTGGACTTGCAAGAGAGGCCACAGGGTGGCCCTTGGCCCTCCACCTAGGGGCCTCTGACCCCAGAAAGCTACCCAGGGGTCCTCCTCTCTCCCTAGACTTGCAGACTAGGCCCCAGGGTGACCCTTGGCCATCCACCTAGGGGCCTCTGACCCCAGCAAGCTGCCCAGGGGCCTGCCTATCTCCCTGGACTTGCAGTAGAGGCCCGAGGGTGCCCCATGGCCCTCCACGTAGGGCCTCTGACCCCAGCAAGCTACCCAGGGGTCCACCTCTCTCCCTGGACTTGCAGTATAGGCCACAGGGTGCCCCCTTGCCCTCCACCTAGGGGCCTCTGACCCCAGCAAGCTACCCAGGGCTCAACTTCTCTCCCTGGACTTGCAGTAGAGGCCGAAGGGTGCCCCCTTGCCCTCCACGCAGGGACTACTGACCCCAGCAAGCTACCCAGGGCTCCACCTCTCTCCCTGGACTTGCAGTAGAGGCCCCAGGGTACCCCGTGGCCCTCCATCTAGGGGCCTCTGAGTCCAGCAAGCTACCCAGGGGTCCACCTCTCTCCCTGGACTTGCAGTAGAGGCGCGAGGGTACCCCGTGGCCCTCCACCTAGGGGCCTCTGAACCCAGCAAGCTACCCAGGGGTCCAGCTCTCTCCCTGGACTTGCAGTATAGACCCCAGGGTGCCCCCTGGTCCTCCACCTAGGGGCCCCTGACCCAAGAAAGCTGCCCAGGGGTCCACCTCTCTCCCTGGACTTGTAGTAGAGGCCCTAGGCTGCCCTCTGGCCCTCCACCTAGGGGCCTCTGACCCCAGCAAGCTACCGAGAGGTCCACCTGTCTCCCTGGACTTGCAATAGAGGCCCCAGGGTGCCCCCTGACCCTCCACCTAGGGGCCTCTGACCCCAGCAAGCTACCCAGGGGTCCACATCTCTACCTGGACTTGCAGTAGACGCCCCTGGGTGCCCCCTGGCCCTCCACATAGGGGCCTCTGATCCCAGCAAGCTACCCAGGGCTCCACCTCTCTCCCTGGACTTATAGTAGAGGCCCCAGGGTGCCCCCTGGCCCTCCACCTAGGGGCCTCAGACCCCAGCAAACTACCCAGGGGTCCACCTCTCTTCCTGGACTTGCAGTAGAGTCCCCAGGGTGACCCTTGGCCTCCACCTAGGGGTCTCTGACCCCAGCAAGCTACCCAGGGTCCTACCTAACTCCCTGGACTTGCAGTAGATTCCCAAGGGTGCCCCATGGCCCTCCACCTAGGGGCCTCTGACCCCAGCAAGCTACCCAGGGCTCCAACTCTCTCCCTGGACTTGCAGTATAGGCCTCAGGGTGCCCCCTTGTCCTCCACCTAGGGGCCCCTGACCCAAGCAAGCTGCCCAGGGATCCACCTCTCTCCCTGGACTTGCAATAGAGGCCCCAGGGTGCCCCTTGGCCCTCCACCTAGGGGCCTCTGACCCCAGAAAGCTACCCAGGGGTCCACCTCTCTCCCTGGACTTGCAGTAGAGTCCCCAGGGTGCCCCATGGCCCTCCACCTAGGGCCCTCTGACCCCAGCAAGCTACCCAGGGGTCCACATATTTCCCTGGACTTGCAGTATAGGCCTGGGGTGCCCCCTTGCCCTCCACCTAGGGGCCTCTGACACCAGCAAGCTACCCAGGGCTCCACTTCTCTCCCTGGACGTGCAGTAGAGGCCCCAGGGTGCCCCCTTGCCCTCCACCCAGGGGCTACTGACCCCAGCAAGCTACCTAGGGCTCCACCTCTCTCCCTGGACTTGCAGTAGAGGCCCCAGGGTACCCCGTGGCTCTCCACCTAGGGGCCTCTGAGTCCAGCAAGCTACACAGGGGTCCACCTCTCTCCCTGGACTTGCAGTATAGGCCACAGGGTGCCCCCTTGCCCTCCACCTAGGGGCCTCTGACCCCAGCAAGCTACCCAGGGCTCCACCTCTCTCCCTGGACTTGCAGTAGAGACCCCAGGGTGCCCCCTTGCCCTCCACCCAGGGGCTACTGGCCCCAGCAAGCTACCCAGGGCTCCACCTCTCTCCCTGGACTTGCAGTAGAGGCCCCAGGGTGCCCCCTGGCCCTCCACCTAGGGGCCTCTGAGTCCAGCAAGCTACCCAGGGGTCCACATCTCTCCCTGGACTTGCAGTAGAGGCCCCAGGGTACCACGTGGCCCTCCACCTAGGGGCCTCTGAACCCAGCAAGCTACCCAGGGGTCCAACTCTCTCCCTGGACTAGCAGTATAGGCCACAGGGTGCCCCCTGGTCCTCCACCTAGGGGCCCCTGACCCAAGCAAGCTGCACAGAGGTCCACCTCTCTCCCTGGACTTGCAATAGAGGCCCCAGGGTGCCCCCTGGCCCTCCACCTAGGGGCCTCTGACCCCAGCAAGCTACCCAGGGGTCCACCTCTCTCCCTGGACTTATAGTAGAGTTTCCAGGGTGCCCCCTGGCCCTCCACCTAGGGGCGTCTGAGTCCAGCAAGCTACCCAGGGGTCCACATCTCTCCCTGGACTTGCAGTAGAGGCCCCAGGGTGCCCCCTGGCCCTCCACCTAGGGGCATCTGACCCCAGCAAGCTACCCAGGGGTCCACCTCTCTCCCTGGACTTGCAGTATAGGACCCAGGGTGCCTTCTGGCCCTCCAACTAGGGGCATTTAACACCAGCAAGCTACCCAGGGGTCCACCTCTCTCCCTGGACTTGCAGTATAGGCCCCAGGGTGCCCTCTGGCCCTCCACCTAGGGGCATCTGACACCAGCAAGCTACCCAGGGGTCCACCTCTATCCCTGGACTTGCAGTATAGGCCCCAGTGTGCCCTCTGGCCCTCCACCTAGGGGCCTCTGACCCCAGCAAGCTACCCTGGAGTCCACCTCTCTTCCTGGACTTGCAGTAGAGGCCCCAGGGTGCCCCTTGGCCCTCCATCTAGGGGCCTCTGACCCCAGCAAGCTACCGAGGGGTCCACCTCTCTCCCTGGACATGCAGTAGAGGCCCAAGGGTGCCCCGTGGCCCTCCACCTAGGGGCTTCTGACCCCAGCAAGCTACCCAGGGGTCCACATCTCTCTTTGGACTTGCAGTGGAGGCCCCTGGGTGTCCCCTGGCCCTCCACCTAGGGGCCTCTGACCCTAGCAAGCTACCCGGGGGTCCAGCTCACTCCCTGGACTTGCAATAGAGGCCCCAGGGTGCCCCCTTGCCCTCCACCCAGGGGCTACTGACCCCAGCAAGCTACTCAGGGCTCCAACTCTCTCCCTGGACTTGTAGTAGAGGCCCTAGGCTGCCCTCTGGCCCTCCACCTAGGGGCCTCTGACCCCAGCAAGCTACCCAAGGCTTCACCTCTCTCCCTGGACTTGCAGAAGAGGCCCCAGGGTGCCCTTTGGCCCTCCACCTAGGGGCCTCTGACCCCAGCAAGCTACCGAGGGGTCCACCTCTCTCCCTGGACTTGCAGTAGAGGCCCCAGGGTGCCTCTTTGCCCTCCACCTAGGGGCCTCTGACCCCAGCAAGCTACCCAGAGGTCCACATCTCTCCCTGGACTTGCAGTAGAGGCCCCAGGGTACCCCATGGCCCTCCACCTAGGGGCCTCTGAACCCAGCAAGCTACCCAGGGGTCCAGCTCTCTCCCTGGACTTGCAATAGAGGCGCCAGGGTGCCCGCTTGCCCTCCACCCAGGTGCTACTGACCCCAGCAAGCTACCCAGGGCTCCACCTCTCTCCCTGGACTTGTAGTAGAGGCCCTAGGCTGCCCTCTGGCCCTCCACCTAGGGGCCTCTGACCCCAGAAAGCTACCCAGGGGTCCACCTCTCTCCCTAGACTTGCAGACTAGTCCCAGGGTGACCCTTGGCCCTCCACCTAGGGGCCTCTGACCCCAGCAAGCTACCCAGGGGCCTACCTATCTCCCTGATCTTGCAGTAGAGTCCCCATGGTGCCCCATGGCCCTCCACCTAGGGCCCTCTGACCCCAGCAAGCTACCCAGGGCTCCAACTCTCTCCCTGGACTAGCAGTATAGGCCCCAGGGTGCCCCCTGGTCCTCCACCTAGGGGCCCCTGACCCAACCAAGCTGCCCAGATGTCCACCTCTCTCCCTGGACTTGCAATAGAGGCCCCAGGGTGCCCCCTGGCCCTCCCCCTAGGGGCCTCTGACCCCAGCAAGCTACCCAGGGGTCCACCTCTCTCCCTGGACTTTTAGTAGAGGCCCCGGGGTGCCCCCTGGCCCTCCACCTAGGGGCCTCTGACCCCAGCAAACTACCCAGGGGTCCACCTCTCTTCCTTGACTTGCAGTAGAGGCCCTACGGTGCCCCCTGGCCCTCCCCCTAGGAGCCTCTGACACCAGCAAGCTTCCCAGTGGTCCACCTCTCTCTCTTGACTTGCAATAGAGGCCCCAGGGTGCCCCCTGGCCCTCCCCCTAGGGGCCTCTGACACCAGCAAGCTTCCCAGTGGTCCACCTCTCTCCCTGGACTTGCAGTAGAGGCCCCAGGGTGACCCTTGGCCCTCCACCTAGGGACCTCTGACCCCAGCAAGCTACCCAGGGGCCTACCTATCTCCCTGGACTTGCAGTAGAGTCCCCAGGGTGCCCCATGGCCCTCCACCTTGGGCCCTCTGACCCCAGCAAGCTACCCAGGGCTCCAACTCTCTCCCTGGACTTGCAGTATAGGCCCCAGGGTGCCCCCTGGTCCTCCACCTAGGAGCCCCTGACCCAAGCAAGCTGCCCAGGGGTCCACCTCTCTCCCTGGACTTGCAGTCGAGGCCCCAGGTTGACCCTTGGCCCTTCACCTAGGGCCCTTTGACCCCAGCAAGATACCCAGGGGTCCACCTCTCTCCCTGGACTTGCAGTATAGGCCCCAGGGTGCCCCCTTGCCCTCCACCTAGGGGCCTCTGACCCCAGCAAGCTACCCAGGGCTCCACCTCTCTCCCTGGACTTGCAGTAGAGACCCCAGGGTGCCCCCTTGCCCTCCACCCAGGGGCTACTGGCCCCAGCAAGCTACCCAGGGCTCCACCTTTCTCCCTGGACTTGCAGTAGAGGCCCCAGGGTACCCCGTGGCCCTCCACCTAGGGCCCTTTGACCCCAGCAAGCTACCCAGGGGTCCACCTCTCTACCTGGACTTGCAATATAGGCCACAGGGTGCCCCCTTGCCCTCCACCTAGGGGCCTCTGACCCCAGCAAGCTACCCAGGGGTCCACCTCTCTCCCTGGACTTGCAGTAGAGACCCCAGTGTGCCCCCTTGCCCTCCACCCAGGGGCTATTGGCCCCAGCAAGCTACCCAGGGCTCCACCTCTCTCCCTGGACTTGCAGTAGAGGCCCCAGGGTACCCCGTGGCCCTCCACCTAGGGGCCTCTGACCCCAGCAAGCTACCCAGGGGTCCAGCTTTCTCCCTGGAGTTGCAATAGAGGCCCCAGGGTGCCCCCTGGCCCTCCACCTAGGTGCCTCTGAGTCCAGCAAGCTACCCAGGGGTCCACATCTCTCCCTGGACTTGCAGTAGAGGCCCCAGGGTACCACGTGGCCCTCCACCTAGGGGCCTCTGACCCCAGCAAGCTACCCAGGGGTCCAACTCTCTCCCTGGACTAGCAGTATAGGCCCCAGGGTGCCCCCTGGTCCTCCACCTAGGGGCCCCTGACCCAAGCAAGCTGCCCAGAGGTCCACCTCTCTCCCTGGACTTGCAATAGAGGCCCCAGGGTGCCCCCTGGCCCTCCACCTAGGGGCCTCTGACCCCAGCAAGCTACCCAGGGGTCCACCTCTCTCCCTGGACTTATAGTAGAGTTTCCAGGGTGCCCCCTGGCCCTCCACCTAGGGGCCTCTGAGTCCAGCAAGCTACCCAGGGGTCCACATCTCTCCCTGGACTTGCAGTAGAGGCCCCAGGGTACCCCCTGGCCCTCCAACTAGGGGCCTCTGACCCCAGCAAGCTACCCAGGGGTCCACCTCTCTCTTTGGACTTGCAGTATAGGCCCCAGGGTGCCCCTTGGCCCTCCACCTAGGGGCATCTGACCCCAGCAAGCTACCCAGGGGTCCACCTCTCTCCCTGGACTTGCAGTATAGGACCCAGGGTGCCCCCTGGCCCCCCAACTAGGGGCATCTAACACCAGCAAGCTACCCAGGGGTCCACCTCTCTCCCTGGACTTGCAGTATAGGCCCCAGGGTGCCCTCTGGCCCTCCACCTAGGGGCATCTGACACCAGCAAGCTACCCAGGGGTCCACCTCTCTCCCTGGACTTGCAGTATAGGCCCCAGTGTGCCCTCTGGCCCTCCACCAAGGGGCCTCTGACCCCAGCAAGCTACCCAGAGGTCCACATCTCTCCCTGGACTTGCAGTAGAGGCCCCAGGGTACCCCATGGCTCTCCACCTAGGGGCCTCTGAACCCAGCAAGCTACCCAGGGGTCCAGCTCTCTCCCTGGACTTGCAATAGAGGCCCCAGGGTGCCCCCTTGCCCTCCACCCAGGGGCTACTGACCCCAGCAAGCTACCCAGGGCTCCACCTCTCTCCCATGACTTGTAGTAGAGGCCCTAGGCTGCCCTCTGGCCCTCCACCTAGGGGCCTCTGACCCCAGAAAGCTACCCAGGGGTCCACCTCTCTCCCTAGATTTGCAGACTAGGCCCCAGGGTGACCCTTGGCCCTCCACCTAGGGGCCTCTGACCCCAGCAAGCTACCCAGGGCTCCACCTCTCTCCCTGGACTTGTAGTAGAGGCCCTAGGCTGCCCTCTGGCCCTCCACCTAGGGGCCTCTGACCCCAGCAAGCTACCCAGGGCTCCACCTCTCTCCCTGGACTTGTAGTAGAGGCCCTAGGCTGCCCTCTGGCCCTCCACCTAGGGACCTCTGACCCTAGCAAGCTACCCAGGGCTCCACCTCTCTCCCTGGACTTGAAGTAGAGGCCCCAGGGTGCCCATTTGCCCTCCACCCAGGGGTCTCTGACCCCAGCAAGTTACCGAGGGGTCCACCTCTCTCCCTGGACTTGCATTAGAGGCCCCAGGGTGCCCCGTAAACCTCCACCTAGGGGCCTCTGACCCCAGCAAGCTACCCAGGGGTCCACATCTCTCCCTTGTCTTGCAGTAGACGCCGCTGAATGCCCCCTGGCCCTCCACCTAGGGGCCTCTGACCCCAGCAAGCTACCCAGGGGTCCACCTCTCTCCCTGGACTTTTAGTAGAGGCCCCAGGGTGCCCCTGGCCTTCCACCTAGGGGCCTCTGACCCCAGCACCTTGTAGTAGAGGCCCTAGGCTGCCCTCTGGCCCTCCACCTAGGGGCCTCTGACCCCAGCAAGCTACCGAGAGGTCCACCTGTCTCCCTGGACTTGCAGTAGACGCCCCTGGGTGCCCCGTGGCCCTCCACCTAGGGGCCTCTGACCCCAGCAAGCTACCCAGGGGTCCAGCTTTCTCCCTGGACTTGCAATAGAGGCCCCAGGGTGCCCCATGACCCTCCACCCAGGGCCCTCTGACCCCAGCAAGCTACCCTGGGCTCCAACTCTCTCCCTGGACTTGCAGTATAGGCCCCAGGGTGCCCCCTGGTCCTCCACCTAGGGGCCCCTGACCCAAGCAAGCTGCCCAGGGGTCCACCTCTCTCCCTGGACTTGCAATAGAGGCCCCTGGGTGCCCCCTGGCCCTCCCCCTAGGGGCCTCTGACACCAGCAAGCTTCCCAGTGGTCCACATCTCTCCCTAGACTTGCAGTAGAGTCCCCAGGGTGACCCTTGGCCCTCCACCTAGGGGCCTCTGACCCCAGCAAGCTGCCCAGGGGCCTGCCTATCTCCCTGAACTTGCAGAAGAGTCCCCAGGGTGCCCCATGGCCTTCCACGTAGGGCCCTCTGACCCCAGCAAGCTACCCAGGGGTCCACCTCTCTCCCTGGACTTGCAGTATAGGCCACAGGGTGCCCCCTTGCCCTCCACCTAGGGGCCTCTGACCCCAGCAAGCTACCCAGGGCTCCACTTCTCTCCCTGGACTTGCAGTAGAGGCCGAAGGGTGCCCCCTTGGTCCTCCACCTAGGGGCCTCTGACCCTAGCAAACTACCCAGGGGTCCACCTCTCTCCCTGGACTTGAAGTAGAGGCCCCAGGGTGCCCCTTGGCCCTCCACCTAGGGGCCTCTGTCCCCAGAAAGCTACCCAGGGGTCCACCTCTCTCCCTAGACTTGCAGACTAGGCCCCAGGGTGACCCTTGGCCCTCCACCTAGGGGTTTCTGAACCCAGCAAGCTGCCCAGGTGCCTGCCTATATCCCTGGACTTGCAGTAGAGTCCCCAGGGTGCCCCATGGCCCTCCACCTAGGGCCCTCTGACCCCAGCAAGCTACCCAGGGGTCCACATCTCTCCCTGGACTTGCAGTATAGGCCACAGGGTGCCCCCTTGCCCTCCACCTAGGGGCCTCTGACCCCAGCAAGCTACCCAGGGCTCCACTTCTCTCCCTCGACTTGCAGTAGAGGCCCCAGGGTGCCCCCTTGCCCTCCACCTAGGGGCCTCCGAACGCAGCAAACTACCCAGGGAACCAGCTCTCTCCCTGGACTTGCAATAGAGGCCCCAGGATGCCCTCTTGCCCTCCACCCAAGGGCTACTGACCCCAGCAAGCTACCCAGGGCTCCACCTCTCTCCCTGGACTTGTAGTAGAGGCCCTAGGCTGCCCTCTGGCCCTCCACCTAGGGGCCTCTGACCCCAGCAAGCTACCCAGGGCTCCACCTCTCTCCCTGGACTTGCAGTAGAGGCCCCAGGGTGCCCATTGGCCCTCCACCTAGGGGTCTCTGACCCCAGCAAGCTACCGAGGGGTCCACCTCTCTCCCTGGACTTGCAATAGAGGCCCCAGGGTACCCGTGACCCTCCACCTAGGGGCCTCTGACCCCAGCAAGCTACCCAGGGGTCCACCTTTCTCCCTGGTTTTGCAGTATAGGCCCCAGGGTGCCCTCTGGCCCTCCAACTAGGGGCCTCTGACCCCAGCAAGCTACCCAGGGGTCCACCTCTCTCCTTGGACTTGCAGTATAGGCCCCAGGGTGCCCCCTGACCCTCCACCTAGGGGCCTCTGACCCCAGCAAGCTACCCTGGAGTCCACCTCTCTTCCTGGACTTGCAGTAGAGGCCCCAGGGTGCCCCTTGGCCCTCCATCTAGGGGCCTCTGACCCCAGCAAGCTACCGAGGGTTCCACCTCTCTCCCTGGACATGCAGTAGAGGCCCCAGGGTGCCCCGTGGCCCTCCACCTAGGGGCTTCTGACCCCAGCAAGCTACCCAGGGGTCCACATCTCTCTTTGGACTTGCAGTGGAGGCCCCTGGGTGTCCCCTGGCCCTCCACCTAGGGGCCTCTGACAATAGCAAGCTACCCGGGGGTCCAGCTCACTCCCTGGACTTGCAATAGAGGCCCCAGTGTGCCCCCTTGACCTCCACCCAGGGGCTACTGACCCCAGCAAGCTACTCAGGGCTCCAACTCTCTCCCTGGACTTGTAGTAGAGGCCCTAGGCTGCCCTCTGGCTATCCACCTAGGGGCCTCTCACCCCAGCAAGCTACCCAAGGCTTCACCTCTCTCCCTGGACTTGCAGAAGAGGCCCCAGGGTGCCCTTTGGCCCTCCACCTTGGGCCCTCTGACCCCAGCAAGCTACCCAGGGCTCCAACTCTCTCCCTGGACTTGCAGTATAGGCCCCAGGGTGCCCCCTGTTCCTCCACCTAGGAGCCCCTGACCCAAGCAAGCTGCCCAGGGGTCCACCTCTCTCCCTGGACTTGCAATAGAGGCCCCAGGGTGCCCCTTGGCCCTCCACCTAGGGGCCTCTGACCCCAGCAAACTACCCAGGGGTCCACCTCTCTTCCTGGACTTGCAGTAGAGTCCCCAGGGTGACCCTTGGCCCTCCACCTAGGGGCCTCTGACCCCAGCAAGCTACCCAGGGCTCCACCTCTCTCCCTGGACTTGTAGTAGAGGCCCTAGGCTGCCCTCTGGCCCTCCACCTAGGGGCCTCTGACCCCAGCAAGCTACCCAGAGCTCCACCTCTCTCCCTGGACTTGCAGTCGAGGCCCCAGGTTGACCCTTGCCCTTCACCTAGGGCCCTTTGACCCCAGCAAGCTACCCAGGGGTCCACCTCTCTCCCTGGACTTGCAGTATAGGCCACAGGGTGCCCCCTTGCCCTCCACCTAGGGGCCACTGACCCCAGCAAGCTACCCAGGGCTCCACCTCTCTCCCTGGACTTGCAGTAGAGACCCCAGGGTGCCCCCTTGCCCTCCACCCAGGGGCTACTGGCCCCAGCAAGCTACCCAGGGCTCCACCTCTCTCCATGGACTTGCAGTAGAGGCCCCAGGGTACCCCGTGGCCCTCCACCTAGGGCCCTTTGACCCCAGCAAGCTACCCAGGGGTCCACCTCTCTCCCTGGACTTGCAGTATAGGCCACAGGGTGCCCCCTTGCCCTCCACCTAGGGGCCTCTGACCCCAGCAAGCTACCCAGGGCTCCACCTCTCTCCCTGGACTTGCAGTAGAGACCCCAGGGTGCCCCCTTGCCCTCCACCCAGGGGCTACTGGCCCCAGCAAGCTACCCAGGGCTCCACCTCTCTCCCTGGACTTGCAGTAGAGGCCCCAGGGTACCCCGTGGCCCTCCACCTAGGGGCCTCTGACCCCAGCAAGCTACCCAGGGGTCCAGCTTTCTTCTGGACTTGCAATAGAGGCCCCAGGGTGCCCCCTGGCCCTCCACCTAGGGGCCTCTGAGTCCAGCAAGCTACCCAGGGGTCCACATCTCTCCCTGGACTTGCAGTAGAGGCCCCAGGGTACCACGTGGCCCTCCACCTAGGGGCCTCTGAACCCAGCAAGCTACCCAGGGGTCCAACTCTCTCCCTGGACTAGCAGTATAGGCCCCAGGGTGCCCCCTGGTCCTCCACCTAGGGGCCCCTGACCCAAGCAAGCTGCCCAGAGGTCCACCTCTCTCCCTGGACTTGCAGTAGAGGCCCCAGGGTACCCCGTGGCTCTCCACCTAGGGGCCTCTGAGTCCAGCAAGCTACCCAGGGGTCCACCTCTCTCCCTGGACTTGCAGTAGAGGCCCCAGGGTGACCCTTGGCCCTCCACCTAGGGACTTCTGACCCCAGCAAGCTACCCAGGGGCCTACCTATCTCCCTGGACTTGCAGTAGAGTCCCCAGGGTGCCCCATGGCCCTCAACCTTGGACCCTCTGACCCCAGCAAGCTACCCAGGGCTCCACCTCTCTCCCTGGACTTATAGTAGAGCCCCCAGGGTGTCCCCTAGCCCTCCACCTAGGGGCCTCTGAACCCTGCAAACTACCCAGGGGTCCACCTCTCTTCCTGGACTTGCAATAGAGTCCCCAGGGTGACCCATGGCCCTCCACCTAGGGCCCTCTGATCCCAGCTAGCTACCCAGGGCTCCAACTCTCTCCCTGGACTTGCAGTATAGGCCCCAGGGTGCTCCCTGGTCCTCCATCTAGGGGCCTCTGACCCTAGCAAACTACCCAAGGGTCCACTTCTCTCCCTGGACTTGCTGTAGAGGCCCCAGGGTGCCTCGTGGCCCTCCACCTAGGGGCCTCTGACCCCAGCAAGCTACCCTGGGGTCCACCTCTCTCCCTGGACTTGCAGTCGAGGCCCCAGGGTGCCCCTTGGCCCTCCACCAAGGGGCCTCTGACCCCAGCAAGCTACTTAGGGGTCCACATCTCTCCCTGGACTTGCAGTAGACGCCCCTGGGTGCCCCTGGCCCTCCACCTAGGGGCCTCTGACCCCAGCAAGCTACCCAGGGGTCCACCTCTCTCCCTGGACTTATAGTAGAGGCCCCAGGGTGCCCCCTGGCCCTCCACCTAGGGGCCTCTGACCCCTGCAAGCTACCCAGGGGTCCAACTCTCTTCCTGGACTTGCAATAGAGTCCCCAGGGTGCCCCATGGCCCTCCACCTAGGGCCCTCTGATCCCAGCAAGCTACCCAGGGCTCCAACTCTCTCCCTGGACTTGCAGTATAGGCCCCTGGGTGCCCCCTGGTCCTCCACCTAGGGGCCTCTGACCCTAGCAAACTACCCAGGGGTCCACCTCTCTCCCTGGACTTGCTGTAGAGGCCCCAGGGTGCCCATTGGCCCTCCACCTAGGGGCCTCTGACCCCAGCAAGCTACCCTGGGGTCCACCTCTCTCCCTGGACTTGCAGTTGAGGCCCCAGGGTGCCCCTTGGCCCTCCACCTAGGGGCCTCTGACCCCAGCAAGCTACCGAGGGGTCCACCTCTCTCCCTGGACTTGAAGTAGAGGCCCCAGGGTGCCCAGTGGCCCTCCACCTAGGAGCCTCTGACACCAGCAAGCTTCCCAGTGGTCCACCTCTCTCCCTTGACTTGCAGTAGAGGCCCCAGGGTGACCCTTGGCCCTCCACCTAGGGGCCTCTGACCCCAGCAAGCTACCCAGGGGCCTACCTATTTCCCTGGACTTGCAGTAGAGTCCCCAGGGTGCCCCATGGCCCTCCATCTAGGACCCTCTGACCCCAGCAAGCTACCCAGGGCTCCAACTCTCTCCCTGGACTTGCAGTATAGGCCCCAGAGTGCCCCCTGGTCCTCCACCTAGGGGCCCTTGACCCAAGCAAGCTGCCCAGGGGTCCACCTCTCTCCCTGGACTTACAGTAGAGGCCCCAGGGTGCCCCTTGGCCCTCCACCTAGGGGCCTCTGACCCCAGAAAGCTTCCCTGGGGTCCACCTCTCTTCCTAGACTTGCAGAGTAGGCCCCAGGGTGACCCTTGGCCCTCCACCTAGGGGCCTCTGACCCCAGCAAGCTGCCCAGGAGCCTGCCTATATCCCTGGACTTGCAGTAGAGTCCCCAGGGTGCCCCATGACCCTCCACCTAGGGCCCTCTGACCCCAGCAAGCTTCCCAGGGGTCCACATCTCTCCCTGGACTTGCAGTATAGGCCACAGGGTGCCCCATTGCCCTCCACCTAGGCGCCTCTGACCCCAGCAAGCTACCCAGGGCTCCACTTCTCTCCCTGGACTTGCAGTAGAGGCCCCAGGGTGCCCCCTTGCCCTCCACCCAGGGGCTACTGACCCCAGCAAGCTACCCAGGGCCACACCTCTCTCCCTCGACTTGCAGTAAAGTCCCCAGGGTACCCCATTGCCCTCCACCTAGGGCCCTCCGACACCAGCAAGCTACCCAGGGCTCCAACTCTTTCCCTGGACTTGCAGTATAGGCCCCAGGGTGCCCCCTGGTCCTCCACCTAGGGGCCCTTGACCCAAGCAAGCTGCCCAGGGGTCCACCTCTCTCCCTGGACTTGCAGTAGAGGCCCCAGGGTGCCCCTTGGCCCTCCACCTAGGGGCCTCTGACCCCAGAAAGCTTCCCAGGAGCCTGCCTATAACCCTGGACTTGCAGTAGAGTCCCTAGAGTGCCCCATGGCCCTCCACCTAGGCCCCTCTGACCCCACCAAGCTACCCAGGGGTCCACATCTCTCCCTGGACTTGCAGTATAGGCCACAGGGTGCCCCATTGCCCTCCACCTAGGGGCCTCTGACCCCAGCAAGCTACCCAGGGCTCCACTTCTCTCCCTGGACTTGCAGTAGAGGCCCAAGGGTGCCCCCTTGCCCTCCACCCAGGGGCTACTGACCCCAGCAAGCTACCCAGGGGTCCACCTCTCTCCCTGGACTTGCAGTAGAGGCCCCAGGGTACCCCTTAGCCCTCCACCTAGGGGCCACTGAGTCCAGCCAGCTACCCAGGGGTCCACATCTCTCCCTGGACTTGCAGTAGAGGCCCCAGGGTACCCCGTGGCCCTCCACCTAGGGGCCTCTGAACCCAGCAAGCTACCCAGGGGTCCAGCTCTCTCCCTGGACTTGCAATAGAGGCCCCAGGGTGCCCCCTTGCCCTCCACCCAAGGGCGACTGACCCCAGCAATCTACCCAGGGCTCCACCTCTCTCCCTGGACTTGTAGTAGAGGCCCTAGGCTGCCCTCTGGCCCTCGACCTAGGGGCCTCTGACCCCAGCAAGCTACCCAGGGCTCATCCTCTCTCCCTGGACTTGCAGTAGAGGCCCCAGGGTGCCCATTGGCCCTCCACCTAGGGGTCTCTGACCCCAGCAAGCTACCGAGGGTCCACCTCTCTCCCTGGACTTGCAGTAGAGGCCCCAGGGTGCCCCGTGGCCCTCCACCTAGGGGCCTCTGACCCCAGCAAGCTGCCCAGGGGTCCACATCTCTCCTTGGACTTGCAGTGGATGCCCCTTGGAGCCCCCTGGCCCTTCACCTAGGGGCCTATGATCCCAGCAAGCTACCCGGGGGTCCAGCTCTCTCCCTGGACTTGCAATAGAGGCCCCAGGGTGCCCTCTTGCCCTCCACCCAGGGGCTACTGACCCCAGCAAGCTACCCAGGGCTCCACCTCTCTCCCTGGACTTGTAGTAGAGGCCCTAGGCTGCCCTCTGGCCCTCCACCTAGGGGCCTCTGACCCCAGCAAGCTACCCAGGGCTTCACCTCTCTCCCTGGACTTGCAGTAGACGCCCCTGGGTTCCCCCTGGCCCTCCACCTAGGGGCCTCTGACCCCAGCAAATAACCCAAGGGTCCACCTCTCTCCCTGTACTTATATTAAAGGCCCTACGGTGCCCCCTGGCCCTCCCCCTAGGGGCCTCTGACACCAGCAGGCTACCCAGGGCTCCACTTCTCTCCCTGGACTTGCAGTATAGGAGCCAGGGTGCCCCATGGCCCTCCACCTAGGGCCCGTTGACCCCAGCAAGCCACCCAGGGGTCCACCTCTCTCCCTGGACTTGCAGTAGAGTCCCCAGGGTGCACCATGGCCCTCCACCTAGGGCCCTTTACCCCAGCAAGCTACCCAGGGGTCCACCTCTCTCTCTGGACTTGCAGTATAGGCCACAGGGTGCCTCCTTGCCCTCCACCTAGGGGCCTCTGACCCCAGCAAGCTACCCAGGGGTCCACATCTCTCCCTGGACTTGTAATAGAGGCCAAAGGGTGCCCCCTTGCCCTCCACCAGGGGCTACTGACCCCAGCAAGCTACCCAGGGCTCCACCTCTATTCTCTGGACTTGCAGTAGAGGCCCCAGGGTACCCCGTGGCCCTCCACCTCTGTTCCTCTGACCCCAGCAAGCTACCCAGGGGTCCACATCTCTCCCTGGACTTGCAGTAGAGGCCCCAGGGTGCCCCCTTGCCCTCCACCTAGGGGTCTCTGACCCCAGCAAGCTACCCAGGGGTCCACCTCTCTCCCTGGACTTGCAATATAGGCCCCAGGGTGCCCCGTGACCCTCCACTTAGGGGCTTCTGACCCCAGCAAGCTACCCAGGGGTCCACCTCTCTCCCTGGACTTGCAGTATAGGCCCCTGGGTGCCCCCTGGCCCTCCATCTAGGGGTCTCTGACCCCAGCAAGCTACCCGGGGGTCCAGCTCTCTCCCTGGACTTGCAATAGAGGCCCCAGGGTGCCCTCTTGCCCTCCACCCAGGGGCTACTGACCCCAGCAAGCTACACAGGGCTCCACCTCTCTCCCTGGACTTGTAGTAGAGGCCCTAGGCTGCCCTCTGGCCCTCCACCTAGGGGCCTCTTACCCCAGCAAGCTACCCAGGGCTACACCTCTCTCTCTGGACTTGCAGTAGAGGCCCCAGGGTGCCCATTGGCCCTCCAACTAGGGGCCTCTGACCCCAGCAAGCTACCGAGGGGTCCACCTCTCTCCCTGGACTTGCAGTAGAGGCCCCAGGGTGGCCCGTGCCCTCCACCTAGGGACCTCTGACCCCAGCAAGCTACCCAAGGGTCCACATCTCTCCCTGGACTTGCAGTAGACGCCCCTGGGTTGCCCCCTGGCCCTCCACCTAGGGGCCTCTGACCCCAGCAAGCTACCCAGGGGTCCACCTCTCTCCCTGGACTTATAGTAGAGGCCCTACGGTGCCCCCTGGACCTCCCCCTAGGGGCCTTCCACACCAGCAAGCTACCCAGGGCTCCACCTCTCTCCCTGGACTTGCAGTAGAGTTTCCTTGGTGCCCCATGGCCCTCCACCTAGGGCCCTTTGACCCCAGCAAGCTACCCAGGGGTCCACCTCTCTCCCTGGACTTGCAGTAGAGTCCCCAGGGTGCCCCATGGCCCTCCACCTAGGGCCCTTTACCCCAGCAAGCTACCCAGGGGTCCACCTCTCTCCCTGGACTTGCAGTATAGGCCACAGGGTGCCCCCTTGCCCTCCACCTAGGGGCCTCTGACCCAAGCAAGCTACCCAGGGGTCTACATCTCTCCCTGGACTTGCAATAGAGGCCCCAGGGTGCCCCCTTGCCCTCCACCCAGGGGCTACTGACCCCAGCAAGCTACCCAGGGCTCCACCTCTCTCCCTGGACTTGCAGTAGAGGCCCCAGGGTACCCAGTGGCCCTCCACTTAGGGGCCTCTGACCCCAGCAAGCTACCCAGGGTTCCACATCTCTCCCTGGACTTGCAGTAGAGGACCCAGGGTGCCCATTGGCCCTCCACCTAGGGGTCCCTGACCCCAGCAAGCTACCGAGGGGTCTACCTCTCTCCCTGGAGTTGCAATAGAAGCCCCAGGGTGCCCTGTGACCCTCCACCTAGGGGCCTCTGACCCCAGCAAGCTACCCAGGGGTCCACCTCTTTCCCTGGACTTGCAGTATAGGCCACAGGGTGCTTCCTTGCCCCCCACCTAGGGGCCTCTGACCCCAGCAAGCTACCCAGGGCTCCACTTCTCTCCCTGGACTTGCAGTAGAGGCCTCAGGGTGCCCACTTGCCCTCCACCCAGGGGCTACTGACCCCAGCAAGCTACCCAGGGCTCAACCTCTCTCCCTGGACTTGTAGTAGAGGCCCTAGGCTGCCCTCTGGCCCTCCACCTAGGGGCCTCTGACCCTAGCAAACTACCCAGGGGTCCAAATCTCTTCCTGGACTTGCAATAGAGTCCCCAGGGTGCCCCATGGCCCTCCACCTAGGGCCCTCTGATCCCAGCAAGCTACCCAGGGCTCCAACTCTCTCCCTGGACTTGCAGTATAGGCCCCAGGGTGCCCCCTGGTCCTCCACCTAGGGGCCTCTGACCCTAGCAAACTACCCAGGGGTCCACCTCTCTCCCTGGACTTGCTGTAGAGGCCCCAGGGTGCCCCTTGGCCCTCCACCTAGGAGCCTCTGACCCCAGCAAGCTACCCTGGGGTCCACCTCTCTCCCTGGACTTGCAGTAGAGGCCCCAGGGTGCCCCTTGGCCCTCCACCTAGGGGCCTCTGACCTCAGCAAGCTACCGAGGGGTCCACCTCTCTCCCTGGACTTGAAGTAGAGGCCCCAGGGTGCCCCATGGCCTTCCACCTAGGAGCCTCTGACACCAGCAAGCTTCCCAGTCGTCCACCTCTCTCCCTAGACTTGCAGTAGAGGCCCCAGAGTGACCCTTGGCCCTCCACCTAGGGGCCTCTGACCCCAGCAAGCTACCCAGGGGCCTACCTATCTCCCTGGACTTGCAGTAGAGTCCCCAGGGTGCCCCATTGCCCTCCACCTAGGGCCCTCCGACACCAGCAAGCTACCCAGGGCTCCATCTCTCTCCCTGGACTTGCAGTATAGGCCCCAGGGTGCCCCCTGGTCCTCCACCTAGGTGCCCTTGACCCAAGCAAGCTGCCCAGGGGTCCACCTCTCTCCCTGGACTTGCAGTAGAGGCCCCAGGGTGCCCCTTGGCCCTCCACCTAGGGGCCTTTGACCCCAGAAAGCTTCCCTGGGGTCCACCTCTCTCCCTAGACTTGCAGAGTAGGCCCCAGGGTGACCCTTGGCCCTCCACCTAGGGGCCTCTGACCCCAGCAATCTGCCCAGGAGCCTGCCTATATCCCTGGACTTGCAGTAGAGTCCCCAGGGTGCCCCATGGCCCTCCACCTAGGCCCCTCTGACCCCAGCAAGCTGCCCAGGGGTCCACATCTCTCCCTGGACTTGCAGTATAGGCCACAGGGTGCCCCATTGCCCTCCACCTAGGGGCCTCTGAACCCAGCAAGCTACCCAGGGCTCCACTTCTCTCCCTGGACTTGCAGTAGAGGCCCAAGGGTACCCCTTAGCCCTCCACCTAGGGGCCACTGAGTCCAGCCAGCTACCCAGGGGTCCACATCTCTCCCTGGACTTGCAGTAGAGGCCCAAGGGTACCCCGTGGCCCTCCACCTAGGGGCCTCTGAACCCAGCAAGCTACCCAGGGGTCCAGCTCTCTCCCTGGACTTGCAATAGAGGCCCCAGGGTGCCCCCTTGCCCTCCACCCAAGGGCTACTGACCCCAGCAATCTACCCAGGGCTCCACCTCTCTCCCTGGACTTGTAGTAGAGGCCCTAGGCTGCCCTCTGGCCCTCGACCTAGGGGCCTCTGACCCCAGCAAGCTACCCACGGCTCCACCTCTCTCCCTGGACTTGCAGTAGAGGCCCCAGGGTGCCCCCTTGCCCTCCACCCAAGGGCTACTGACCCCAGCAATCTACCCAGGGCTCCACCTCTCTCCCTGGACTTGTAGTAGAGGCCCTAGGCTGCCCTCTGGCCCTCGACCTAGGGGCCTCTGACCCCAGCAAGCTACCCAGGGCTCCACCTCTCTCCCTGGACTTGCAGTAGAGGCCCCAGGGTGCCCATTGGCCCTCCACCTAGGGGTCTCTGACCCCAGCAAGCTACCGAGGGGTCCACCTCTCTCCCTGGACTTGCAGTAGAGGCCCCAGGGTGCCCCGTGGCCCTCCACCTAGGGACCTCTGACCCCAGCAAGCTGCCCAGGGGTCCACATCTCTCCTTGGAATTGCAGTGGAGGCCCCTTGGAGCCCCCTGGCCCTCCACCTAGGGGCCTATGACCCCAGCAAGCTACCCGGGGGTCCAGCTCTCTCCCTGGACTTGCAATAGAGGCCCCAGGGTGCCCCCTTGCCCTCCACCCAGGGGCTACTGACCCCAGCAAGCTACCCAGGGCTCCACCTCTCTCCCTGGACTTGTAGTAGAGGCCCTAGGCTGCCCTCTGGCCCTCCACCTAGGGGCCTCTGACCCCAGCAAGCTACCCAGGGCTTCACCTCTCTCCCTGGACTTGCAGTAGACGCCCCTGGGTGCCCCCAGGCCCTCCACCTAGGGGCCTCTGACCCCAGCAAGCTACCCAAGGGTCCACCTCTCTCCCTGTACTTATAGTAGAGGCCCTACGGTGCCCCCTGGCCCTCCCCCTAGGGGCCTCTGACACCAGCAGGTTACCCAGGGCTCCACTTCTCTCCCTGGACTTGCAGTAGAGGCCCCAGGGTGCCCCCTGGTACTCCACCTAGGGGCCTCTGACTCAGCAAACTACCCAGGGGTCCACCTCTCTCCCTGGATTTGCTGTATAGGCCCCAGGGTGCCCCGTGGCCCTCCACCTAGGGGCCTCTGACCCCAGCAAGCTACCCTGGGGTCCACCTCTCTCCCTGGACTTGCAGTAGAGGCCCCAGGGTGCCCCTTGGCCCTCCACCTAGGGGCCTCTGACCCCAGCAAAATACCGAGGGGTCCACCTCTCTCCCTAGACTTGCAGTAGAGGCCCCAGGGTGACCCTTGGCCCTCCACCTGGGGGCTTCTGACCCCAGCAAGCTACCCAGGGGCCTACCAATCTCCCTGGACTTGCAGTAGAGTCCCCAGGGTGCCCCATGGCCCTCCACCTAGGGCCCTCTAACCCCAGCAAGCTACCCAGGGCTCCAACTCTCTCCCTGGACTTGCAGTATAGGCCCCAGGGTGCCCCCTGGTCCTCCACCTAGGGGCCCTTGACCTAAGCAAGCTGCCCAGGGGTCCACCTCTCTCCCTGGACTTGCAAAAGAGGCCCCAGGGTGACCCTTGGCCCTCCACCTAGGGGCCTCTGACCCCAGCAAGCTGCCCAGGGGCCTGCCTATCTCCCTGGACTTGCAGTAGAGTCCCCAGGGTGCCCCATGGCCCTCCAACTAGGGCCCTCTGACCCCAGCAAGCTACCCAGGGCTCCACATCTCTCCCTGGACTTGCAGTAGAGGCCCAAGGGTGCCCCCTTGCCCTCCACCCAGGGGCTACTGACCCCAGCAAGCTACCCAGGTTCCACCTCTCTCCCTGGACTTGCAGTAGAGGCCCCAGGGTACCCCGTGGCCCTCCACCTAGGGGCCTCTGAGTCCAGCAAGCTACCCAGGGGTCCACATCTCTTCCTGGACTTGCAGTAGAGGCCCCAGGGTACCCCGTTGCCCTCCACCTAGGGGCCTCTGAACCCAGCAAGCTACCCAGGGGTCCAGCTCTCTCAGTGGACTTGCAATAGAGGCCCCAGGGTGCCCACTTGCCCTCCACCCAAGGGCTAATGACCCCAGCAAGCTACTCAGGGCTCCACCTCTCTCCCTGGACTTGTAGTAGAGGCCCTAGGCTGCCCTCTGGCCCTCCACCTAGGGGCCTCTGACCCCAGCAAGCTACCCAAGGCTTCACCTCTCTCCCTGGACTTGCAGTAGAGGCCCCAGGGTGCCCATTGGCCCTCCACCTAGGGGCCTCTGACCCCAGCAAGCTACCGATAGGTCCACCTCTCTCCCTGGACTTGCAGTAGAGGCCCTACGGTGCCCCCTGGCCCTCCCCTTAGGGGCCTCTGACACCAGCAAGCTTCCCAGTGATTCACCTCTCTCCCTAGACTTGCAGTAGAGGCCCCAGGTTGACCCTTGGCTCTCCACCTAGGGGCCTCTGAACCCAGCAAGCTACCCAGGGGTCCACCTCTCTCCCCGGACTTATAGTAGAGGCCCCAGGGTGCCCCCTGGCCCTCCACCCAGGGGCCTCTGACCCCAGCAAACTACCCAGGGGTCCACCTCTCTTCCTGGACTTGCAGTAGAGGCCCTATGGTTCCCCCTGGCCCTCCCCTTAGGGGCCTCTGACACCAGCAAGCTTTCCAGTGGTCCACCTCTCTCCCTAGACTTGCAGTAGAGACCCCAGGGTGACCCTTGGCCCTCCACCTAGGGGCCTCTGACCCTAGCAATCTACCCAGGGGTCCACCTCTCTCCCTGGACTTGCTGTATAGGCCACAGGGTGCCCCCTTGCCCTCCACCTAGGGGCCTCTGACACCAGCAAGCTACCCAGGGCTCCACCTCTCTCCCTGGACTTGCTGTAGAGGCCCCAGGGTGCCCCCTTGCCCTCCACCCAGGGGCTACTGACCCCAGCAAGCTACCCAGGGCTCCACCTCTCTTCCTGGACTTGCAGTAGAGGCCCCAGGGTACCCCGTGGCCCTCCACCTAGGGGCCTCTGACCCCAGCAAGCTACCCAGGGGTCCACATCTCTCCCTGGACTTGCAGTAGAGGCCCCAGGGTACCCCGTTGCCCTCCACCTAGGGGCCTCTGAACCCAGCAAGCTACCCATGTGTCCAGCTCTCTCCCTGGACTTGCAATAGAGGCCCCAGGGTGCCCCCTTGCCCTCCACCCAGGGGCTACTGACCCCAGCAAGCTACCCAGGGCTCCACCTCTCTAACTGGACTTGTAGTAGAGGCCCTAGGCTGCCCTCTGGCCCTCCACCTAGGGGCCTTTGACCCCAGCAAGCTGCCCAGGGGCCTGCCTATCTCCCTGGACTTGCAGTAGAGTCCCCAGGGTGCCCCATGGCCCTCCACCTAGGGCCCTCTAACCCCAGCAAGCTACCCAGGGCTCCAACTCTCTCCCTGGACTTGCAGTATAGGCCCCAGGGTGCCCCCTGGTCCTCCACCTAGGGGCCCTTGACCTAAGCAAGCTGCCCAGGGGTCCACCTCTCTCCCTGGACTTGCAAAAGAGGCCCCAGGGTGACCCTTGGCCCTCCACCTAGGGGCCTCTGACCCCAGCAAGCTGCCCAGGGGCCTGCCTATCTCCCTGGACTTGCAGTAGAGTCCCCAGGGTGCCCCATGGCCCTCCAACTACTGCCCTCTGACCCCAGCAAGCTACCCAGGGCTCCAACTCTCTCCCTGGACTTGCAGTATAGGCCCCAGGGTGCCCCCTGGCCCTCCAACTAGGGGCCTCTGACCCCAGCAAGCTACCCTGGGGTCCACCTCTCTCTTTGGACTTGCAGTAGAGGCCCCAGGTTGACTCTTGGCCCTCCAACTAGGGGCCTCTGACCCCAGCAAGCTTCCCAGGGGTCCACCTCTCTCCCTGGACTTTTAGTAGAGGCCACAGGGTGACCCGTGGCCCTCCACCTAGGGGCCTCTGACCCCAGCAAGGTACCGAGGGGTCCACATCTCTCCTTGGACTTGCAGTGGAGGCCCCTGGGTGCCCCCTGGCCCTTCACCTAGGGGCCTCTGACCCCACCAAGCTCCCCGGGGGTCCAGCTCTCTCCCTGACCTTGCAATAGAGGCCCCAGGGTGCCCCCTGACCCTCCACCTAGGGGCCTCTGACCCCAGCAAGCTACCCAGGGGTCCACATCTCTCCCTGGACTTGCACTAGACGCCCATGGGTGCCCCCTGGCCCTCCACCTATGGGCCTCTGACCCCAGCAAACTACCAAGGGGTCCACCTCTCTTCCTGGACTTGCAGTAGAGTCCCCAGGGTGCCCCCTGGTCCTCCACCTAGAGGCCTCTGACTCAGCAAACTACCCAGGGGTCCACCTCTCTCCCTGGACTTGCTGTATAGGCCCCAGGGTGCCCCGTGGCCCTCCACCTAGGGGCCTCTGACCCCAGCAAGCTACCCTGGGGTCCACCTCTCTCCCTGGACTTGCAGTAGAGGCCCCAGGGTGCCCCTTGGCCCTCCACCTAGGGGCCTCTGACCCCAGCAAAATACCGAGGGGTCCACCTCTCTCCCTAGACTTGCAGTAGAGGCCCCAGGGTGCCCCCTGGTCCTCCACCTAGGGGCCCTTGACCTAAGCAAGCTGCCCAGGGGTCCACCTCTCTCCCTGGACTTGCAAAAGGGGCCCCAGGGTGCCCCTTGGCCCTCCTCCTAGGGGCCTCTGACCCCAGAAAGCTACCCAGAGGTCCAGCTCTCTCCCTAGACTTGCAGACTAGGCCCCAGGGTGACCCTTGGCCCTCCACCTAGGGGCCTCTGACCCCAGCAAGCTGCCCAGGGGCCTGCCTATCTCCCTGGACTTGCAGTAGAGTCCCCAGGGTGCCCCATGGCCCTCCAACTAGGACCCTCTGACGCCAGCAAGCTACCCAGGGGTCCACATCTCTCCCTGGACTTGCAGTAGAGGCCCAAGGGTGCCCCCTTGCCCTCCACCCAGGGGCTACTGACCCCAGCAAGCTACCCAGGTTCCACCTCTCTCCCTGGACTTGCAGTAGAGGCCCCAGGGTACCCCGTGGCCCTCCACCTAGGGGCCTCTGAGTCCAGCAAGCTACCCAGGGGTCCACATCTCTCCCTGGACTTGCAGTAGAGGCTCCATGGTACCCCTTGGCCCTCCACCTAGGGGCCTCTGAACCCAGCAAGCTACCCAGGGGTCCAGCTCTCTCCCTGGACTTGCAATAGAGGCCCCAGGGTGCCCGCTTGCCCTCCACCCAAGGGCTAATGACCCCAGCAAGCTACCCAGGGCTCCACCTCTCTCCCTGGACTTGTAGTAGAGGCCCCAGGGTGCCCATTGGCCCTCCACCTAGGGGCCTCTGAACCCAGCAAGCTACCCAGGGGTCCAGCTCTCTCCCTGGACTTGCAATAGAGGCCCCAGGGTGCCCCCTTGCCCTCCACCCAATAGCTACTGACCATAGCAATCTACCCAGGGCTCCACCTCTCTCCCTGGACTTGTAGTAGAGGCCCTAGGCTGCCCTCTGGCCCTCGACCTAGGGGCCTCTGACCCCAGCAAGCTACCCAGGGCTCCACCTCTCTCCCTGGACTTGCAGTAGAGGCCCCAGGGTGCCCATTGGCCCTCCACCTAGGGGTCTCTGACCCCAGCAAGCTACCGAGGGGTCCACCTCTCTCCCTGGACTTGCAGTAGAGGCCCCAGGGTGCCCCGTGGCCCTCCACCTAGGGGCCTCTGACCCCAGCAAGCTGCCCAGGGGTCCACATCTCTCCTTGGACTTGCAGTGGAGGCCCCTTGGAGCCCCCTGGCCCTCCACCTAGGGGCCTATGACCCCAGCAAGCTACCCGGGGGTCCAGCTCTCTCCTTGGACTTGCAATAGAGGCCCCAGGGTGCCCCCTTGCTCTCCACCCAGGGGCTACTGACCCCAGCAAGCTACCCAGGGCTCCACCTCTCTCCCTGGACTTGTAGTAGAGGCCCTAGGCTGCCCTCTGGCCCTCCACCTAGGGGCCTCTGACCCCAGCAAGCTGCCCAGGGGCCTGCCAATCTCCCTGGACTTGCAGTAGAGTCCCCAGGGTGCCCCCTGGCCCTCCACCTAGGGGCCTCTGACCCCAGCAAGCTCCCCGGGGGTCCAGCTCTCTCCCTGGACTTGCAATAGAGGCCCCAGGGTGCCCTCTTGCCCTCCACCCAGGGGCTACTGACCCCATCAAGCTACCCAGGGCTCCACCTCTCTCCCTGGACTTGTAGTAGAGGCCCTAGGCTGCCCTCAGGCCCTCCACCTAGGGGCCTCTTACCCCAGCAAGCTACCCAGGGCTACACCTCTCTCTCTGGACTTGCAGTAGAGGCCCCAGGGTGCCCATTTGCCCTCCAACTAGGGGCCTCTGACCCCAGCAAGCTACCGAGGGGTCCACCTCTCTCCCTGGACTTGCAGTAGAGGCTCCAGGGTGGCCCGTGCCCTCCACCTAGGGACCTCTGACCCCAGCAAGCTACCCAAGGATCCATATCTCTCCCTGGACTTGCAGTAGACGCCCCTGGGTTGCCCCCTGGCCCTCCACCTAGGGGCCTCTGACCCCAGCAAGCTACCCAGGGGTCCACCTCTCTCCCTGGACTTATAGTAGAGGCCCTACGGTGCCCCCTGGCCCTCCCCCTAGGGGCCTCTGACACCAGCAAGCTACCCAGGGCTCCACCTCTCTCCCTGGACTTGCAGTAGAGTTTCCAGGGTGCCCCATGGCCCTCCACCTAGGGCCCTTTGACCCCAGCAAGCTAGCCAGGGGTCCACATCTCTCCCTGGACTTGCAATAGAGGCCCCAGGGTGCCCCCTTGCCCTCCACCCAGGGGCTACTGACCCCAGCAAGCTACCCAGGGCTCCACCTCTCTCCCTGGACTTGCAGTAGAGGCCCCAGGGTACCCCTTGGCCCTCCACCTAGGGGCCTCTGACCCCAGCAAGCTACCCAGGGGTCCACATCTCTCCCTGGACTTGCAGTAGAGGCCCCAGGGTGCCCATTGGCCCTCCACCTAGGGGTCCCTGACACCAGCAAGCTACCGAGGGGTCTACCTCTCTCCCTGGAGTTGCAATAGAGGCCTCAGGGTGCCCTGTGACCCTCCACCTAGGGGCCTCTGACCCCAGCAAGCTACCCAGGGGTCCACCTCTTTCCCTGGACTTGCAGTATAGGCCACAAGGTGCCCCCTTGCCCTACACCTAGGGGTCTCTGACCCCAGCAAGCTACCCAGGGCTCCACTTCTCTCCCTGGACTTGCAGTAGAGGCCCCAGGGTGCCCACTTGCCCTCCACCCAGGGGCTACTGACCCCAGCAAGCTACCCAGGGCTCAACCTCTCTCCCTGGACTTGTAGTAGAGGCCCTAGGCTGCCCTCTGGCCCTCCACCTAGGGGCCTCTGACCCCAGCAAACTACCCAGGGGTCCACATCTCTTCCTGGACTTGCAATAGAGTCCCCAGGGTGCCCCATGGCCCTCCACCTAGGGCCCTCTGATCCCAGCAAGCTACCCAGGGCTCCAACTCTCTCCCTGGACTTGCAGTATAGGCCCCAGGGTGCCCCCTGGTCCTCCACCTAGGGGCCTCTGACCCTAGCAAACTACCCAGGGGTCCACCTCTCTCCCTGGACTTGCTGTAGAGGCCCCAGGGTGCCCCTTGGCCCTCCACCTAGGGGCCTTTGACCTCAGCAAGCTACCGAGGGGTCCACCTCTCTCCCTGGACTTGAAGTAGAGGCCCCAGGGTGCCCCCTGGTCCTCCACCTAGGGGCCTCTGACCCTAGCAAACTACCCAGGGGTCCACCCCTCTCCCTGGACTTGCTGTAGAGGCCCCAGGGTGCCCCTTGGCCCTCCACCTAGGAGCCTCTGACACCAGCAAGCTTCCCAGTCGTCCACCTCTCTCCCTAGACTTGCAGTAGAGGCCCCAGAGTGACCCTTGGCCCTCCACCTAGGGGCCTCTGACACCAGCAAGCTACACAGGGGCCTACCTATCTCCCTGGACTTGCAGTAGAGTCCCCAGGGTGCCCCATTGCCCTCCACCTAGGGCCCTCCGACACCAGCAAGCTACCCAGGGCTCCAACTCTCTCCCTGGACTTGCAGTATAGGCCCCAGGGTGCCCCCTGGTCCTCCACCTAGGGGCCCTTGACCCAAGCAAGCTGCCCAGGGGTCCACCTCTCTCCCTGGACTTGCAGTAGAGGCCCCAGGGTGCCCCTTGGCCCTCCACCTAGGGGCCTCTGACCCCAGAAAGCTTCCCTGGGGTCCACCTCTCTCCCTAGACTTGCAGAGTAGGCCCCAGTGTGACCCTTGGCCCTCCACCTAGGGGCCTCTGACCCCAGCAAGCTGCCCAGGAGCCTGCCTATATCCCTGGACTTGCAGTAGAGTCCCCAAGATGCCCCAGGGCCCTCCACCTAGGCCCCTCTGACCCCAGCAAGCTACCCAGGGGTCCACATCTCTCCCTGGACTTGCAGTATAGGCCACAGGGTGCCCCATTGCCCTCCACCTAGGGGCCTCTGACCCCAGCAAGCTACCCAGGGCTCCACTTCTCTCCCTGGACTTGCAGTAGAGGCCCAAGGGTGCCCCCTTGCCCTCCACCCAGGGGCTACTGACCCCAGCAAGCTACCCAGGGCTCCACCTCTCTCCCTGGACTTGCAGTAGAGGCCCCAGGGTACCCCTTAGCCCTCCACCTAGGGGCCACTGAGTCCAGCCAGCTACCCAGCGGTCCACATCTTTCCCTGGACTTGCAGTAGAGGCCCCAGGGTACCCCGTGGCCCTCCACCTAGGGGCCTCTGAACCCAGCAAGCTACCCAGGGGTCCAGCTCTCTCCCTGGACTTGCAATAGAGGCCCCAGGGTGCCCCCTTGCCCTCCACCCAAGGGCTACTGACCCCAGCAATCTACCCAGGGCTCCACCTCTCTCCCTGGACTTGTAGTAGAGGCCCTAGGCTGCCCTCTGGCCCTCGACCTAGGGGCCTCTGACCCCAGCAAGCTACCCACGGCTCCACCTCTCTCCCTGGACTTGCAGTAGAGGCCCCAGCGTGCCCATTGGCCCTCCACCTAGGGGTCTCTGACCCCAGAAAGCTACCGAGGGGTCCACCTCTCTCCCTGGACTTGCAGTAGAGGCCCCAGGGTTTCCCGTGGCCCTCCACCTAGGGGCCTCTGACCCCAGCAAGCTGCCCAGGTGTCCACATCTCTCCTTGGACTTGCAGTAGAGGCCCCTTGGAGCCCCCTGGCCCTCCACCTAGGGGCCTATGACCCCAGCAAGCTACCCGGGGGTCCAGCTCTCTCCCTGGACTTGCAATAGAGGCCCCAGGGTGCCCCCTTGCCATCCACCCAGGGGCTACTGACCCCAGCAAGCTACCCAGGGCTCCACCTCTCTCCCTGGACTTGTAGTAGAGGCCCTAGGCTGCCATCTGGCCCTCCACCTAGGGGCCTCTGACCCCAGCAAGCTACCCAGGGCTTAACCTCTCTCCCTGGACTTGCAGTAGACGCCCCTGGGTGCCCCCTGGCCCTCCACCTAGGGGCCTCTGACCCCAGCAAGCTACCCAAGGGTCCACCTCTCTCCCTGGACTTATAGTAGAGGCCCTACGGTGCCCCCTGGCCCTCCCCCTAGGGGCCTCTGACACCAGCAGGCTACCCAGGGCTCCACTTCTCTCCCTTGACTTGCAGTAGAGTCCCCAGTGTGCCCCATGGCCCTCCACCTAGGGCCCTTTGACCCCAGCAAGCCACCCAGGGGTCCACCTCTCTCCCTGGACTTGCAGTAGAGTCCCCAGGGTGCACCATGGCCCTCCACCTAGGGCCCTTTACCCCAGCAAGCTACCCAGGGGTCCACATCTCTCCCTGGACTTGCAGTAGAGGCCCCAGGGTGCCCCCTTGCCCTCCACCTAGGGGTCTCTGACCCCAGCAAGCTACCCAGGGGTCCACCTCTCTCCCTGGACTTGCAGTAGAGGCCCCAGGGTGCCCCGTGACCCTCCACTTAGGGGCTTTTGACCCCAGCAAGCTACCCAGGGGTCCACCTCTCTCCCTGGACTTGCAGTATAGGCCCCTGGGTGCCCCCTGGCCCTCCATCTAGGGGCCTCTGACCCCAGCAAGCTACCCGGGGGTCCAGCTCTCTCCCTGGACTTGCAATAGAGGCCCCAGGGTGCCCTCTTGCCCTCCACCCAGGGGCTACTGACCCCAGCAAGCTACCCAGGGCTCCACCTCTCTCCCTGGACTTGTAGTAGAGGCCCTAGGCTGCCCTCTGGCCCTCCACCTAGGGGCCTCTTACCCCAGCCAGCTACCCAGGGCTACACCTCTCTTTCTGGACTTGCAGTAGAGGCCCCAGGGTGCCCATTGGCCCTCCAACTAGGGGCCTCTGACCCCAGCAAGCTACCGAGGGGTCCACCTCTCTCCCTGGACTTGCAGTAGACGCCCCTGGGTTGCCCCCTGGCCCTCCACCTAGGGGCCTCTAACCCCAGCAAGCTACCCAGGGGTCCACCTCTCTCCCTGGACTTATAGTAGAGGCCCTACGGTGCCCCCTGGCCCTCCCCCTACGGGCCTCTGACACCAGCAAGCTTCTCAGTGATTCACCTTTCTCCCTGGACTTGCAGTGGAGGCCCCAGATTGACCCTTGGCCCTCCACCTAGGGGCCTCTGACCCCAGCAAGCTGCCCAGGGGCCTGCCTATCTCCCTGGACTTGCAGTAGAGTCCCCAGGATGCCCCATGGCCCTCCACCTAGGGCCCTTTGACCCCAGCAAGCTACCCAGGGGTCCACCTCTCTCCCTGGACTTGCTGTATAGGCCACAGGGTGCCCCCTTGCCCTCCACCTAGGGGCCTCTGACCCCAGCAAGCTACCCAGGGCTCCACCTCTCTCCCTGGACTTGCAGTAGAGGCCCCAGGGTACCCCGTGGCCCTCCACCTAGGGGCCTCTGACCCCAGCAAGCTACCCAGGGGTCCACATCTCTCCCTGGACTTGCAGTAGAGGCCCCAGGGTACCCCGTGGTCCTCCACCTAGGGGCCTCTGAACCCTGCAAGCTACACAGGGGTCCAGCTCTCTCCCTGGACTTGCAATAGAGGCCCCAGGGTGCCCCCTTGCCCTCCACCCAGGTGCTACTAACCTCAGCAAGCTACCCAGGGCTCCACCTCTTTCCCTGGACTTGTAGTAGAGGCCCTAGGCTGCCCTCTGGCCCTCCACCTAGGGGCCTTTGACCCCAGCAAGCTACCCAGGGCTCCACCTCTTTCCCTGGACTTGCAGTACAGGCCCCAGGGTGCCCATTGGCCCTCCACCTAGGGGTCTCTGACCCCAGCAAGCTACCGAGGGGTCCACCTCTCTCCCTGGACTTGCAATAGAGGCCCCAGGGTGCCCCGTGACCCTCCACCTAGGGGTCTCTGACCCCAGCAAGCTACCTAGGGGTCTACCTCACTCCCTGGACTTGCAGTAGAGGCCCCAGGGTGCCCCCTGGCCCTCCAACTAGGGTCCTCTGACCCCAGCAAGCTACCCAGGATTCCACCTCTCTCCTTGGACTTGCAGTAGAGGCCCCGGGTTGACCCTTGGCCCTCCACCTAGGGGCCTCTGACCCCAGCAAGCTACCCAGGGGTCCACCTCTCTCCCTGGTATTTTAGTAGAGGCCCCAGGGTGCCCCGTGACCCTCCACCTAGGGGTCTCTGACCCCAGCAAGCTACCTAGGGGTCTACCTCACTCCCTGGACTTGCAGTAGAGTCCCCAGGGTGCCCCATGGCCCTCCACCTAGGGCCCTTTGACCCCAGCAAGCTACCCAGGGGTCCACCTCTCTCCCTGGACTTGCAATATAGGCCACAGGTTGCCCCCTTGCCTTCCACCTAGGGGCCTCTGACCCCAGCAAGCTACCCAGGGCTCCACCTCTCTCCCTGGACTTGCAGTAGAGGCCCCAGGGTGCCCCCTTGCCCTCCACCCAGGGGCTACTGACCCCAGCAAGCTACCCAGGGCTCCACCTCTCTCCCTGGACTTGCAGTAGAGGCCCCAGGGTACACCGTGGCCCTCCACCTAGGGGCCTCTGACCCCAGCAAGCTACCCAAGGGTCCAGCTCTCTCCCTGGACTTGCAATAGAGGCCCCAGGGTGCCCCCTGGCACTCCACCTAGGGGCCTCTGAGTCCAGCAAGCTACCCAGGGGTCCACCTCTCTCCCTGGACTTGCAGTAGAGGCCCCAGGGTGCCCATTGGCCCTCCACCTAGGGGCCTCTGACCCCAGCAAGCTACCGAGAGGTCCACCTCTCTCCCTGGACTTGCGGTAGAGGTTCCAAGGTGCCTTGTGGCCCTCCACCTAGGGGCCTCTGAGCCCAGCAAGCTTCCCAGTGGTCCACCTCTCTCCCTAGACTTGCAGTAGAAGCCCCAGGGTAACCCTTGGCCCTCCACCTAGGGGCCTCTGACCCCAGCAAGCTACCCAGGGTCCTACCTATCTCCCTGGACTTGCAGTAGAGTCCCCAGGGTGTCCCATGGCCCTCCACCTAGGGCCCTCTGACCCCAGCAAGCTACCCAGGGCTCCAACTTTCTCCCTGGACTTGCAGTATAGGCCTCAGGGTGCCCCCTGGTCCTCCACCCAGGGGCCCCTGACCCAAGCAAGCTGCCCAGGGGTCCACCTCTCTCCCTGGACTTGCAATAGAGGCCCCAGGGTGCCCCGTGACCCTCCACCTAGGGGCCTCTGACCCCAGCAAGCTACCCAAGGGTCCACATCTTTCCCTGGACTTGCAGTAGACGCCCCTGGGTGCCCCTGGCCCTCCACCTAGGGGCCTCTGACCCCAGCAAGCTACCCAGGGGTCCACCTCTCTACCTGTACTTATAGTAGAGGCCCCAGGGTGCCCCATGGCCCTCCACCTAGGGGCCTCTGAGTCCAGCAAGCTACCCAGGAATTCACCTCTCTCCCTGGACTTGCAGTAGGGGCCCCAGAGTGCCCATTGGCCCTCCACCTAGGGGCCTCTGACAATAGCAAACTACCCAGGGGTCCACCTCTTTCCCTGGACTTGCTGTAGAGGCCCCAGGGTGCCCCTTGCCCTCCACCTAAGAGCCTCTGACCCCAGCAAGCTACCCTGGAGTCCACCTCTCTCCCTGGACTTGCAGTAGAGGCCTCAGGGTGCCCCCTGGTCCTCCACCTAGGGGCCTCTGACCCAAACAAGCTGCCCAGGGGTCCACCTCTCTCCCTGGACTTGCAATAGAGGACCCTGGGTGCCCCTTGGCCCTCCACCTAAGGGCCTCTGACCCCAGAAAGCTACTCAGGGGTCCACCTCTCTCCCTAGACTTGCAGACTAGGCCCCAGGGTGACCCTTGGCCCTCCACCTAGGGGGTTCTGACCCCAGCAAGCTGCCCAGGGGCCTGCCTATCTCCCTGGACTTGCAATAGAGTCCCCAGGGTGCCCCATGGCCCTCCACCTAGGGCCTTCTGACCCCAGCAAGCTGCCCAGGGGCCTGCCTATCTCCCTGGACTTGCAGTAGAGTCCTCAGGGTGCCCCATGGCCCTCCACCTAGGGCCCATTGACCCCAGCAAGCTACCCAGGGCTCTACTTCTCTCCCTGAACTTGCAGTAGAGGCCCCAGGGTGCCCCCTTGCCCTCCACCCAGGGGATACTGACCCCAGCAAGCTACCCTGGGCTCCACCTCTCTCCCTGGACTTGCAATAGAGGCCCCAGGGTGCCCTCTTGCCCTCCACCCAGGGGCTACTGACCCCAGCAAGCTACACAGGGCTCCACCTCTCTCCCTGGACTTGTAGTAGAGGCCCTAGGCTGCCCTCTGGCCCTCCACCTAGGGGCCTCTTACCCCAGCAAGCTACCCAGGGCTACACCTCTCTCTCTGGACTTGCAGTAGAGGCCCCAGGGTGCCCATTGGCCCTCCAACTAGGGGCCTCTGACCCCAGCAAGCTACCGAGGGGTCCACCTCTCTCCCTGGACTTGCAGTAGAGGCCCCAGGGTGGCCCGTGCCCTCCACCTAGGGACCTCTGACCCCAGCAAGCTACCCAAGGGTCCACATCTCTCCCTGGACTTGCAGTAGACGCCCCTGGGTTGCCCCCTGGCCCTCCACCTAGGGGCCTCTGACCCCAGCAAGCTACCCAGGGGTCCACCTCTCTCCCTGGACTTATAGTAGAGGCCCTACGGTGCCCCCTGGACCTCCCCCTAGGGGCCTTCCACACCAGCAAGCTACCCAGGGCTCCACCTCTCTCCCTGGACTTGCAGTAGAGTTTCCTTGGTGCCCCATGGCCCTCCACCTAGGGCCCTTTGACCCCAGCAAGCTACCCAGGGGTCCACCTCTCTCCCTGGACTTGCAGTAGAGTCCCCAGGGTGCCCCATGGCCCTCCACCTAGGGCCCTTTACCCCAGCAAGCTACCCAGGGGTCCACCTCTCTCCCTGGACTTGCAGTATAGGCCACAGGGTGCCCCCTTGCCCTCCACCTAGGGGCCTCTGACCCAAGCAAGCTACCCAGGGGTCTACATCTCTCCCTGGACTTGCAATAGAGGCCCCAGGGTGCCCCCTTGCCCTCCACCCAGGGGCTACTGACCCCAGCAAGCTACCCAGGGCTCCACCTCTCTCCCTGGACTTGCAGTAGAGGCCCCAGGGTACCCAGTGGCCCTCCACTTAGGGGCCTCTGACCCCAGCAAGCTACCCAGGGTTCCACATCTCTCCCTGGACTTGCAGTAGAGGACCCAGGGTGCCCATTGGCCCTCCACCTAGGGGTCCCTGACCCCAGCAAGCTACCGAGGGGTCTACCTCTCTCCCTGGAGTTGCAATAGAAGCCCCAGGGTGCCCTGTGACCCTCCACCTAGGGGCCTCTGACCCCAGCAAGCTACCCAGGGGTCCACCTCTTTCCCTGGACTTGCAGTATAGGCCACAGGGTGCTTCCTTGCCCCCCACCTAGGGGCCTCTGACCCCAGCAAGCTACCCAGGGCTCCACTTCTCTCCCTGGACTTGCAGTAGAGGCCTCAGGGTGCCCACTTGCCCTCCACCCAGGGGCTACTGACCCCAGCAAGCTACCCAGGGCTCAACCTCTCTCCCTGGACTTGTAGTAGAGGCCCTAGGCTGCCCTCTGGCCCTCCACCTAGGGGCCTCTGACCCTAGCAAACTACCCAGGGGTCCAAATCTCTTCCTGGACTTGCAATAGAGTCCCCAGGGTGCCCCATGGCCCTCCACCTAGGGCCCTCTGATCCCAGCAAGCTACCCAGGGCTCCAACTCTCTCCCTGGACTTGCAGTATAGGCCCCAGGGTGCCCCCTGGTCCTCCACCTAGGGGCCTCTGACCCTAGCAAACTACCCAGGGGTCCACCTCTCTCCCTGGACTTGCTGTAGAGGCCCCAGGGTGCCCCTTGGAACTCCACCTAGGAGCCTCTGACCCCAGCAAGCTACCCTGGGGTCCACCTCTCTCCCTGGACTTGCAGTAGAGGCCCCAGGGTGCCCCTTGGCCCTCCACCTAGGGGCCTCTGACCTCAGCAAGCTACCGAGGGGTCCACCTCTCTCCCTGGACTTGAAGTAGAGGCCCCAGGGTGCCCCATGGCCTTCCACCTAGGAGCCTCTGACACCAGCAAGCTTCCCAGTCGTCCACCTCTCTCCCTAGACTTGCAGTAGAGGCCCCAGAGTGACCCTTGGCCCTCCACCTAGGGGCCTCTGACCCCAGCAAGCTACCCAGGGGCCTACCTATCTCCCTGGACTTGCAGTAGAGTCCCCAGGGTGCCCCATTGCCCTCCACCTAGGGCCCTCCGACACCAGCAAGCTACCCAGGGCTCCATCTCTCTCCCTGGACTTGCAGTATAGGCCCCAGGGTGCCCCCTGGTCCTCCACCTAGGTGCCCTTGACCCAAGCAAGCTGCCCAGGGGTCCACCTCTCTCCCTGGACTTGCAGTAGAGGCCCCAGGGTGCCCCTTGGCCCTCCACCTAGGGGCCTTTGACCCCAGAAAGCTTCCCTGGGGTCCACCTCTCTCCCTAGACTTGCAGAGTAGGCCCCAGGGTGACCCTTGGCCCTCCACCTAGGGGCCTCTGACCCCAGCAAGCTGCCCAGGAGCCTGCCTATATCCCTGGACTTGCAGTAGAGTCCCCAGGGTGCCCCATGGCCCTCCACCTAGGCCCCTCTGACCCCAGCAAGCTGCCCAGGGGTCCACATCTCTCCCTGGACTTGCAGTATAGGCCACAGGTTACCCCATTGCCCTCCACCTAGGGGCCTCTGAACCCAGCAAGCTACCCGGGGCTCCACTTCTCTCCCTGGACTTGCAGTAGAGGCCCAAGGGTGCCCCCTTGCCCTCCACCCAGGGGCTACTGACCCCAGCAAGCTACCCAGGGGTCCACCTCTCTCCCTGGACTTGCAGTAGAGGCCCCAGGGTACCCCTTAGCCCTCCACCTAGGGGCCACTGAGTCCAGCCAGCTACCCAGGGGTCCACATCTCTCCCTGGACTTGCAGTAGAGGCCCAAGGGTACCCCGTGGCCCTCCACCTAGGGGCCTCTGAACCCAGCAAGCTACCCAGGGGTCCAGCTCTCTCCCTGGACTTGCAATAGAGGCCCCAGGGTGCCCCCTTGCCCTCCACCCAAGGGCTACTGACCCCAGCAATCTACCCAGGGCTCCACCTCTCTCCCTGGACTTGTAGTAGAGGCAATAGGCTGCCCTCTGGCCCTCGACCTAGGGGCCTCTGACCCCAGCAAGCTACCCACGGCTCCACCTCTCTCCCTGGACTTGCAGTAGAGGCCCCAGGGTGCCCCCTTGCCCTCCACCCAAGGGCTACTGACCCCAGCAATCTACCCAGGGCTCCACCTCTCTCCCTGGACTTGTAGTAGAGGCCCTAGGCTGCCCTCTGGCCCTCGACCTAGGGGCCTCTGACCCCAGCAAGCTACCCAGGGCTCCACCTCTCTCCCTGGACTTGCAGTAGAGGCCCCAGGGTGCCCATTGGCCCTCCACCTAGGGGTCTCTGACCCCAGCAAGCTACCGAGGGGTCCACCTCTCTCCCTGGACTTGCAGTAGAGGCCCCAGGGTGCCCCGTGGCCCTCCACCTAGGGACCTCTGACCCCAGCAAGCTGCCCAGGGGTCCACATCTCTCCTTGGACTTGCAGTGGAGGCCCCTTGGAGCCCCCTGGCCCTCCACCTAGGGGCCTATGACCCCAGCAAGCTACCCGGGGGTCCAGCTCTCTCCCTGGACTTGCAATAGAGGCCCCAGGGTGCCCCCTTGCCCTCCACCCAGGGGCTACTGACCCCAGCAAGCTACCCAGGGCTCCACCTCTCTCCCTGGACTTGTAGTAGAGGCCCTAGGCTGCCCTCTGGCCCTCCACCTAGGGGCCTCTGACCCCAGCAAGCTACCCAGGGCTTCACCTCTCTCCCTGGACTTGCAGTAGACGCCCCTGGGTGCCCCCTGGCCCTCCACCTAGGGGCCTCTGACCCCAGCAAGCTACCCAAGGGTCCACCTCTCTCCCTGTACTTATAGTAGAGGCCCTACGGTGCCCCCTGGCCCTCCCCCTAGGGGCCTCTGACACCAGCAGGTTACCCAGGGCTCCACTTCTCTCCCTGGACTTGCAGTAGAGGCCCCAGGGTGCCCCCTGGTACTCCACCTAGGGGCCTCTGACTCAGCAAACTACCCAGGGGTCCACCTCTCTCCCTGGATTTGCTGTATAGGCCCCAGGGTGCCCCGTGGCCCTCCACCTAGGGGCCTCTGACCCCAGCAAGCTACCCTGGGGTCCACCTCTCTCCCTGGACTTGCAGTAGAGGCCCCAGGGTGCCCCTTGGCCCTCCACCTAGGGGCCTCTGACCCCAGCAAAATACCGAGGGGTCCACCTCTCTCCCTAGACTTGCAGTAGAGGCCCCAGGGTGACCCTTGGCCCTCCACCTGGGGGCTTCTGACCCCAGCAAGCTACCCAGGGGCCTACCAATCTCCCTGGACTTGCAGTAGAGTCCCCAGGGTGCCCCATGGCCCTCCACCTAGGGCCCTCTAACCCCAGCAAGCTACCCAGGGCTCCAACTCTCTCCCTGGACTTGCAGTATAGGCCCCAGGGTGCCCCCTGGTCCTCCACCTAGGGGCCCTTGACCTAAGCAAGCTGCCCAGGGGTCCACCTCTCTCCCTGGACTTGCAAAAGAGGCCCCAGGGTGACCCTTGGCCCTCCACCTAGGGGCCTCTGACCCCAGCAAGCTGCCCAGGGGCCTGCCTATCTCCCTGGACTTGCAGTAGAGTCCCCAGGGTGCCCCATGGCCCTCCAACTAGGGCCCTCTGACCCCAGCAAGCTACCCAGGGCTCCACATCTCTCCCTGGACTTGCAGTAGAGGCCCAAGGGTGCCCCCTTGCCCTCCACCCAGGGGCTACTGACCCCAGCAAGCTACCCAGGTTCCACCTCTCTCCCTGGACTTGCAGTAGAGGCCCCAGGGTACCCCGTGGCCCTCCACCTAGGGGCCTCTGAGTCCAGCAAGCTACCCAGGGGTCCACATCTCTTCCTGGACTTGCAGTAGAGGCCCCAGGGTACCCCGTTGCCCTCCACCTAGGGGCCTCTGAACCCAGCAAGCTACCCAGGGGTCCAGCTCTCTCAGTGGACTTGCAATAGAGGCCCCAGGGTGCCCACTTGCCCTCCACCCAAGGGCTAATGACCCCAGCAAGCTACTTAGGGCTCCACCTCTCTCCCTGGACTTGTAGTAGAGGCCCTAGGCTGCCCTCTGGCCCTCCACCTAGGGGCCTCTGACCCCAGCAAGCTACCCAAGGCTTCACCTCTCTCCCTGGACTTGCAGTAGAGGCCCCAGGGTGCCCATTGGCCCTCCACCTAGGGGCCTCTGACCCCAGCAAGCTACCGATAGGTCCACCTCTCTCCCTGGACTTGCAGTAGAGGCCCTACGGTGCCCCCTGGCCCTCCCCTTAGGGGCCTCTGACACCAGCAAGCTTCCCAGTGATTCACCTCTCTCCCTAGACTTGCAGTAGAGGCCCCAGGTTGACCCTTGGCTCTCCACCTAGGGGCCTCTGAACCCAGCAAGCTACCCAGGGGTCCACCTCTCTCCCCGGACTTATAGTAGAGGCCCCAGGGTGCCCCCTGGCCCTCCACCCAGGGGCCTCTGACCCCAGCAAACTACCCAGGGGTCCACCTCTCTTCCTGGACTTGCAGTAGAGGCCCTATGGTTCCCCCTGGCCCTCCCCTTAGGGGCCTCTGACACCAGCAAGCTTTCCAGTGGTCCACCTCTCTCCCTAGACTTGCAGTAGAGGCCCCAGGGTGACCCTTGGCCCTCCACCTAGGGGCCTCTGACCCTAGCAATCTACCCAGGGGTCCACCTCTCTCCCTGGACTTGCTGTATAGGCCACAGGGTGCCCCCTTGCCCTCCACCTAGGGGCCTCTGACACCAGCAAGCTACCCAGGGCTCCACCTCTCTCCCTGGACTTGCTGTAGAGGCCCCAGGGTGCCCCCTTGCCCTCCACCCAGGGGCTACTGACCCCAGCAAGCTACCCAGGGCTCCACCTCTCTCCCTGGACTTGCAGTAGAGGCCCCAGGGTACCCCGTGGCCCTCCACCTAGGGGCCTCTGACCCCAGCAAGCTACCCAGGGGTCCACATCTCTCCCTGGACTTGCAGTAGAGGCCCCAGGGTACCCCGTTGCCCTCCACCTAGGGGCCTCTGAACCCAGCAAGCTACCCAGGTGTCCAGCTCTCTCCCTGGACTTGCAATAGAGGCCCCAGGGTGCCCCCTTGCCCTCCACCCAGGGGCTACTGACCCCAGCAAGCTACCCAGGGCTCCACCTCTCTAACTGGACTTGTAGTAGAGGCCCTAGGCTGCCCTCTGGCCCTCCACCTAGGGGCCTTTGACCCCAGCAAGCTGCCCAGGGGCCTGCCTATCTCCCTGGACTTGCAGTAGAGTCCCCAGGGTGCCCCATGGCCCTCCACCTAGGGCCCTCTAACCCCAGCAAGCTACCCAGGGCTCCAACTCTCTCCCTGGACTTGCAGTATAGGCCCCAGGGTGCCCCCTGGTCCTCCACCTAGGGGCCCTTGACCTAAGCAAGCTGCCCAGGGGTCCACCTCTCTCCCTGGACTTGCAAAAGAGGCCCCAGGGTGACCCTTGGCCCTCCACCTAGGGGCCTCTGACCCCAGCAAGCTGCCCAGGGGCCTGCCTATCTCCCTGGACTTGCAGTAGAGTCCCCAGGGTGCCCCATGGCCCTCCAACTACTGCCCTCTGACCCCAGCAAGCTACCCAGGGCTCCACATCTCTCCCTGGACTTGCAGTAGAGGCCCAAGGGTGCCCCCTTGCCCTCCACCCAGGGGCTACTGACCCCAGCAAGCTACCCAGGTTCCACCTCTCTCCCTGGACTTGCAGTAGAGGCCCCAGGGTACCCCGTGGCCCTCCACCTAGGGGCCTCTGAGTCCAGCAAGCTACCCAGGGGTCCACATCTCTTCCTGGACTTGCAGTAGAGGCCCCAGGGTACCCCGTGGCCCTCCACCCAAGGGCTAATGACCCCAGTAAGCTACTCAGGGCTCCACCTCTCTCCCTGGACTTGTAGTAGAGGCCCTAGGCTGCCCTCTGGCCATCCACCTAGGGGCCTTTAACCCCAGCAAACTACCCAGGGCTCCACCTCTTTCCCTGGACTTGCAGTACAGGCCCCAGGGTGCCCATTGGCCCTCCACCTAAGGGTCTCTGACCCCAGCAAGCTACCGAGGGGTCCACCTCTCTCCCTGGACTTGCAATAGAGGCCCCAGGGTGCCCCGTGACCCTCCACCTAGGGGCCTCTGACCCCTGCAAGCTACCTAGGGGTCCACCTCACTCCCTGGACTTGCAGTATAGGCCCCAGGGTGCCCCCTGGCCCTCCAACTAGGGGCCTCTGACCCCAGCAAGCTACCCAGGATTCCACCTCTCTCCTTGGACTTGCAGTAGAGGCCCCAGGTTGACCCTTGGCCCTCCACCTAGGGGCCTCTGACCCCAGCAAGCTTCCCAGGGGTCCACCTCTCTCCCTGGACTTTTAGTAGAGGCCCCAGGGTGACCCGTGGCCCTCCACCTAGGGGCCTCTGACCCCAGCAAGTTACCGAGGGGTCCACATCTCTCCTTGGACTTGCAGTGGAGGCCCCTGGGTGCCCCTTGGCCCTCCACCTAGGGGCCTCTGACCCCACCAAGCTTCCCGGGGGTCCAGCTCTCTCCCTGACCTTGCAATAGAGGCCCCAGGGTGCCCCCTGACCCTCCACCTAGGGGCCTCTGACCCCAGCAAGCTACCCAGGGGTCCACCTCTCTTCCTGGACTTGCAGTAGAGTCACCAGGTTGCCCCCTGGTCCTCCACCTAGGGGCCTCTGACTCAGCAAACTACCCAGGGGTCCACCTCTCTCCCTGGACTTGCTGTATAGAACCCAGGGTGCCCCGTGGCCCTCCACCTAGGGGCCTCTGACCCCAGCAAGCTACCCTAGGGTCCACCTCTCTCCCTGGACTTGCAGTAGAGGCCCCAGGGTGCCCCTTGGCCCTCCACCTAGGGGCCTCTGACCCCAGCAAAATACCGAGGGGTCCACCTCTCTCCCTAGACTTGCAGTAGAGGCCCCAGGGTGACCCTTGGCCCTCCACCTGGGGGCCTCTGACCCCAGCAAGCTACCCAGGGGCCTACCAATCTCCCTGGACTTGCAGTAGAGTCCCCAGGGTGCCCCATGGCCCTCCGCCTAGGGCCCTCTGACCCCAGCAAGCTACCCAGGGCTCCAACTCTCTCCCTGGACTTGCAGTATAGGCCCCAGGGTGCCCCCTGGTCCTCCACCTAGGGGCCCTTGACCTAAGCTAGCTGCCCAGGGGTCCACCTCTCTCCCTGGACTTGCAAAAGAGGCCCCAGGGTGCCCCTTGGCCCTCCTCCTAGGGGCCTCTGACCCCAGAAAGCTACCCAGGGGTCCACCTCTCTCCCTAGACTTGCAGACTAGGCCCCAGGGTGACCCTTGGCCCTCCACCTAGGGGCCTCTGACCCCAGCAAGCTGCCCAGGGGCCTGCCTATCTCCCTGGACTTGCAGTAGAGTCCCCAGGGTGCCCCATGGCCCTCCAACTAGGGCCCTCTGACCCCAACAAGCTACCCAGGGCTCCACATCTCTCCCTGGACTTGCAGTAGAGGCCCAAGGGTGCCCCCTTGCCCTCCACCCAGGGGCGACTGACCCCAGCAAGCTACCCAGGTTCCACCTCTCTCCCTGGACTTGCAGTAGAGGCCCCAGGGTACCCCGTGGCCCTCCACCTAAGGGCCTCTGAGTCCAGCAAGCTACCCAGGGGTCCATATCTCTCCCTGGACTTGCAATAGAGGCCCCAGGGTACCCCGTGGCCCTCCATCTAGGGGCCTCTGAACCCAGCAAGCTACCCAGGGGTCCAGCTCTCTCCCTGGACTTGCAATAGAGGCCCCAGGGTGCCCCCTTGCCCTCCACCCAAGGGCTAATGACCCCAGCAAGCTACCCAGGGCTCCACTTCTCTCCCTGGACTTGTAGTAGAGGCACTAGGCTGCCCTCTGGCCCTCCACCTAATGGCCTCTGACCCCAGCAAGCTACCCAAGGCTTCACCTCTCTCCCTGGACTTGCAGTAGAGGCCCCAGGGTGCCCATTGGCCCTCCACCTAAGGGCCTCTGACCCCAGCAAGCTACCGATAGGTCCACCTCTCTCCCTGGACTTGCAGTAGAGGCCCTACGGTGCCCCCTGGCCCTGCCCCTAGGGGCCTCTGACACCAGCAAGCTTCCCAGTGATTCACCTCTCTCCCTAGACTTGCAGTAGAGGCCCCAGGTTGACCCTTGGCTCTCCACCTAGGGGCCTCTGAACCCAGCAAGCTACCCAGGGGTCCACCTCTCTCCCCGGACTTATAGTAGAGGCCCCAGGGTGCCCCCTGGCCCTCCACCTAGGGGCCTCTGACCCCAGCAAACTACCCAGGGGTCCACCTCTCTTCCTGGACTTGCAGTAGAGGCCCTATGGTTCCCCCTGGCCCTCCCCTTAGGGGCCTCTGACACCAGCAAGCTTTGCATTGGTCCACCTCTCTCCCTAGACTTGCAGTAGAGGCCCCAGGGTGACCCTTGGCCCTCCACCTAGGGGCCTCTGACCCTAGCTAGCTACCCAGCGGTCCACCTCTCTCCCTGGAATTGCTGTATAGGCCACAGGGTGCCCCCTTGCCCTCCACCTAGGGGCCTCTGACCCCAGCAAGCTACCCAGGGCTCCACCTCTCTCCCTGGACTTGCAGTAGAGGACCCAGGGTGCCCCCTTGCCCTCCACCCAGGGGCTACTGACCCCAGCAAGCTACCCAGGGCTCCACCTCTCTCCCTGGACTTGCAGTAGAGGCCCCAGGGTACCCCGTGGCCCTCCACCTAGGGGCCTCTGACCCCAGCAAGCTACCCAGGGGTCCACATCTCTCCCTGGACTTGCAGTAGAGGCCCCAGGGTACCCCGTTGCCCTCCACCTAGGAGCCTCTGAACCCAGCAAGCTACCCAGGGGTCCAGCTCTCTCCCTGGACTTGCAATAGAGGCCCCAGGGTGCCCCCTTGCCCTCCACCCAGGGGCTACTGACCCCAGCAAGCTACCCAGGGCTCCACCTCTCTAACTGGACTTGTAGTAGAGGCCCTAGGCTGCCCTCTAGCCCTCCACCTAGGGGCCTTTGACCCCAGCAAGCTACCCAGGGCTCCACCTCTTTCCCTGGAATTGCAGTACAGGCCCCAGGGTGCCCATTGGCCCTCCACCTAAGGGTCTCTGACCCCAGCGAGCTACCGAGGGGTCCACCTCTCTCCCTGGACTTGCAATAGAGGCCCCAGGGTGCCCCGTGACCCTCCACCTAGGGGCCTCTGACCCCTGCAAGCTACCTAGTGGTCCACCTCACTCCCTGGACTTGCAGTATAGGCCCCAGGGTGCCCCCTGGCCCTCCAACTAGGGGCCTCTGACCCCAGCAAGCTACCCAGGATTCCACCTCTCTCCTTGGACTTTCAGTAGAGGCCCCAGGTTGACCCTTGGCCCTCCACCTAGGGGCCTCTGACCCCAGCAAGCTACCCAGGGGTCCACGTCTCTCCCTGGACTTTAAGTAGAGGCCCCAGGGTTACCCGTGGCCCTCCACCTAGGGGCCTCTGACCCCAGCAAGGTACCCAGGGGTCCACATCTCTCCTTGGACTTGCCGTGGAGGCCCCTGGGTGCCCCCTGGCCCTCCACCTAGGGGCCTCTGACCCCAGCAAGCTCCCCGGGGGTCCAGCTCTCTCCCTGACCTTGCAATAGAGGCCCCAGGGTGTCCCCTGACCCTCCAGCTAGGGGCCTCTGACCCCAGCAAGCTACCCAGGGGTCCACATCTCTCCCTGGACTTGCACTAGACGCCCCTGGGTGCCCCCTGGCCCTCCACCTAGGGGCCTCTGACCCCAGCAAACTACCAAGGGGTCCACCTCTCTTCCTGGACTTGCAGTAGAGTCCCCAGGGTGCCCCATGGCCCTCCAACTAGGGCCCTCTGACCCCAGCAAGCTACTCAGGGCTCCAACTCTCTCCCTGGACTTGCAGTATAGGCCCCAGGGTGCCCCCTGGTCCTCCACCTAGGGGCCTCTGACTCAGCAAACTACCCAGGGGTCCACCTCTCTCCCTGGACTTGCTGTTTAGGCCCCAGGTTGCCCCGTGGCCCTCCACCTAGGGGCCTCTGACCCCAGCAAGCTACCCTAGGGTCCACCTCTCTCCCTGGACTTGCAGTAGAGGCCCCAGGGTGCCCCTTGGCCCTACACCTAGGGGCCTCTGACCCCAGCAAAATACCGAGGGGTCCACCTCTCTCCCTAGACTTGCAGTAGAGGCACCAGGGTGACCCTTGGCCCTCCACCTGGGGGCCTCTGACCCCAGCAAGCTACCTAGGGGCCTACAAATCTCCCTGGACTTGCAGTAGAGTCCCCAGGGTGCCCCATGGCCCTCCACCTAGGGCCCTCTAACCCCAGCAAGCTACCCAGGGCTCCAACTCTCTCCCTGGACTTGCAGTATAGGCCCCAGGGTGCCCCCTGGTCCTCCACCTAGGGGCCCTTGACCTAAACAAGCTGCCCAGGGGTCCACTTCTCTCCCTGGACTTGCAAAAGAGGCCCCAGGGTGCCCCTTTGCCCTCCTCCTAGGGGCCTCTGACCCCAGAAAGCTACCCAGGGGTCAACCTCTCTCCCTAGACTTGCAGACTAGGCCCCAGGGTGACCCTTGGCCCTCCACCTAGGGGCCTCTGACCCCAGCAAGCTGCCCAGGGGCCTGCCAATCTCCCTGGACTTGCAGTAGAGTCCCCAGGGTGCCCCATGGCCCTCCAACTAGGGCCCTCTGACCCCAGCAAGCTACCCAGGAATCCACATCTCTCCCTGGACTTGCAGTAGAGGCCCAAGGGTGCCCCCTTGCCCTCCACCCAGGGGCTACTGAACCCAGCAAGCTACCCAGGTTCCACCTCTCTCCCTAGACTTGCAGTAGAGGCCCCAGGGTACCCCGTGGCCCTCCACCCAGGGGCTACTGAACCCAGCAAGCTACCCAGGTTCCACCTCTCTCCCTAGACTTGCAGTAGAGGCCCCAGGGTGCCCATTGGCCCTCCACCTAGGGGCCTCTGACCCCAGCAAGCTACCGATAGGTCCACCTCTCTCCCTGGACTTGCAGTAGAGGCCCTACGGTGCCCCCTGGCCCTCCCCTTAGGGGCCTCTGACACCAGCAAGCTTCCCAGTGATTCACCTCTCTCCCTAGACTTGCAGTAGAGGCCCCAGGTTGACCCTTGGCTCTCCACCTAGGGGCCTCTGAACCCAGCAAGCTACCCAGGGGTCCACCTCTCTCCCCGGACTTATAGTAGAGGCCCCAGGGTGCCCCCTGGCCCTCCACCCAGGGGCCTCTGACCCCAGCAAACTACCCAGGGGTCCACCTCTCTTCCTGGACTTGCAGTAGAGGCCCTATGGTTCCCCCTGGCCCTCCCCTTAGGGGCCTCTGACACCAGCAAGCTTTCCAGTGGTCCACCTCTCTCCCTAGACTTGCAGTAGAGGCCCCAGGGTGACCCTTGGCCCTCCACCTAGGGGCCTCTGACCCTAGCAATCTACCCAGGGGTCCACCTCTCTCCCTGGACTTGCTGTATAGGCCACAGGGTGCCCCCTTGCCCTCCACCTAGGGGCCTCTGACACCAGCAAGCTACCCAGGGCTCCACCTCTCTCCCTGGACTTGCTGTAGAGGCCCCAGGGTGCCCCCTTGCCCTCCACCCAGGGGCTACTGACCCCAGCAAGCTACCCAGGGCTCCACCTCTCTCCCTGGACTTGCAGTAGAGGCCCCAGGGTACCCCGTGGCCCTCCACCTAGGGGCCTCTGACCCCAGCAAGCTACCCAGGGGTCCACATCTCTCCCTGGACTTGCAGTAGAGGCCCCAGGGTACCCCGTTGCCCTCCACCTAGGGGCCTCTGAACCCAGCAAGCTACCCAGGTGTCCAGCTCTCTCCCTGGACTTGCAATAGAGGCCCCAGGGTGCCCCCTTGCCCTCCACCCAGGGGCTACTGACCCCAGCAAGCTACCCAGGGCTCCACCTCTCTAACTGGACTTGTAGTAGAGGCCCTAGGCTGCCCTCTGGCCCTCCACCTAGGGGCCTTTGACCCCAGCAAGCTGCCCAGGGGCCTGCCTATCTCCCTGGACTTGCAGTAGAGTCCCCAGGGTGCCCCATGGCCCTCCACCTAGGGCCCTCTAACCCCAGCAAGCTACCCAGGGCTCCAACTCTCTCCCTGGACTTGCAGTATAGGCCCCAGGGTGCCCCCTGGTCCTCCACCTAGGGGCCCTTGACCTAAGCAAGCTGCCCAGGGGTCCACCTCTCTCCCTGGACTTGCAAAAGAGGCCCCAGGGTGACCCTTGGCCCTCCACCTAGGGGCCTCTGACCCCAGCAAGCTGCCCAGGGGCCTGCCTATCTCCCTGGACTTGCAGTAGAGTCCCCAGGGTGCCCCATGGCCCTCCAACTACTGCCCTCTGACCCCAGCAAGCTACCCAGGGCTCCACATCTCTCCCTGGACTTGCAGTAGAGGCCCAAGGGTGCCCCCTTGCCCTCCACCCAGGGGCTACTGACCCCAGCAAGCTACCCAGGTTCCACCTCTCTCCCTGGACTTGCAGTAGAGGCCCCAGGGTACCCCGTGGCCCTCCACCTAGGGGCCTCTGAGTCCAGCAAGCTACCCAGGGGTCCACATCTCTTCCTGGACTTGCAGTAGAGGCCCCAGGGTACCCCGTGGCCCTCCACCCAAGGGCTAATGACCCCAGTAAGCTACTCAGGGCTCCACCTCTCTCCCTGGACTTGTAGTAGAGGCCCTAGGCTGCCCTCTGGCCATCCACCTAGGGGCCTTTAACCCCAGCAAACTACCCAGGGCTCCACCTCTTTCCCTGGACTTGCAGTACAGGCCCCAGGGTGCCCATTGGCCCTCCACCTAAGGGTCTCTGACCCCAGCAAGCTACCGAGGGGTCCACCTCTCTCCCTGGACTTGCAATAGAGGCCCCAGGGTGCCCCGTGACCCTCCACCTAGGGGCCTCTGACCCCTGCAAGCTACCTAGGGGTCCACCTCACTCCCTGGACTTGCAGTATAGGCCCCAGGGTGCCCCCTGGCCCTCCAACTAGGGGCCTCTGACCCCAGCAAGCTACCCAGGATTCCACCTCTCTCCTTGGACTTGCAGTAGAGGCCCCAGGTTGACCCTTGGCCCTCCACCTAGGGGCCTCTGACCCCAGCAAGCTTCCCAGGGGTCCACCTCTCTCCCTGGACTTTTAGTAGAGGCCCCAGGGTGACCCGTGGCCCTCCACCTAGGGGCCTCTGACCCCAGCAAGTTACCGAGGGGTCCACATCTCTCCTTGGACTTGCAGTGGAGGCCCCTGGGTGCCCCTTGGCCCTCCACCTAGGGGCCTCTGACCCCACCAAGCTTCCCGGGGGTCCAGCTCTCTCCCTGACCTTGCAATAGAGGCCCCAGGGTGCCCCCTGACCCTCCACCTAGGGGCCTCTGACCCCAGCAAGCTACCCAGGGGTCCACCTCTCTTCCTGGACTTGCAGTAGAGTCACCAGGTTGCCCCCTGGTCCTCCACCTAGGGGCCTCTGACTCAGCAAACTACCCAGGGGTCCACCTCTCTCCCTGGACTTGCTGTATAGAACCCAGGGTGCCCCGTGGCCCTCCACCTAGGGGCCTCTGACCCCAGCAAGCTACCCTAGGGTCCACCTCTCTCCCTGGACTTGCAGTAGAGGCCCCAGGGTGCCCCTTGGCCCTCCACCTAGGGGCCTCTGACCCCAGCAAAATACCGAGGGGTCCACCTCTCTCCCTAGACTTGCAGTAGAGGCCCCAGGGTGACCCTTGGCCCTCCACCTGGGGGCCTCTGACCCCAGCAAGCTACCCAGGGGCCTACCAATCTCCCTGGACTTGCAGTAGAGTCCCCAGGGTGCCCCATGGCCCTCCGCCTAGGGCCCTCTGACCCCAGCAAGCTACCCAGGGCTCCAACTCTCTCCCTGGACTTGCAGTATAGGCCCCAGGGTGCCCCCTGGTCCTCCACCTAGGGGCCCTTGACCTAAGCTAGCTGCCCAGGGGTCCACCTCTCTCCCTGGACTTGCAAAAGAGGCCCCAGGGTGCCCCTTGGCCCTCCTCCTAGGGGCCTCTGACCCCAGAAAGCTACCCAGGGGTCCACCTCTCTCCCTAGACTTGCAGACTAGGCCCCAGGGTGACCCTTGGCCCTCCACCTAGGGGCCTCTGACCCCAGCAAGCTGCCCAGGGGCCTGCCTATCTCCCTGGACTTGCAGTAGAGTCCCCAGGGTGCCCCATGGCCCTCCAACTAGGGCCCTCTGACCCCAACAAGCTACCCAGGGCTCCACATCTCTCCCTGGACTTGCAGTAGAGGCCCAAGGGTGCCCCCTTGCCCTCCACCCAGGGGCTACTGACCCAAGCAAGCTACCCAGGTTCCACCTCTCTCCCTGGACTTGCAGTAGAGGCCCCAGGGTACCCCGTGGCCCTCCACCTAAGGGCCTCTGAGTCTAGCAAGCTACCCAGGGGTCCATATCTCTCCCTGGACTTGCAATAGAGGCCCCAGGGTACCCCGTGGCCCTCCACCTAGGGGCCTCTGAACCCAGCAAGCTACCCAGGGGTCCAGCTCTCTCCCTGGACTTGCAATAGAGGCCCCAGGGTGCCCCCTTGCCCTCCACCCAAGGGCTAATGACCCCAGCAAGCTACCCAGGGCTCCACCTCTCTCCCTGGACTTGTAGTAGAGGCACTAGGCTGCCCTCTGGCCCTCCACCTAATGGCCTCTGACCCCAGCAAGCTACCCAAGGCTTCACCTCTCTCCCTGGACTTGCAGTAGAGGCCCCAGGGTGCCCATTGGCCCTCCACCTAGGGGCCTCTGACCCCAGCAAGCTACCGATAGGTCCACCTCTCTCCCTGGACTTGCAGTAGAGGCCCTACGGTGCCCCCTGGCCCTGCCCCTAGGGGCCTCTGACACCAGCAAGCTTCCCAGTGATTCACCTCTCTCCCTAGACTTGCAGTAGAGGCCCCAGGTTGACCCTTGGCTCTCCACCTAGGGGCCTCTGAACCCAGCAAGCTACCCAGGGGTCCACCTCTCTCCCCGGACTTATAGTAGAGGCCCCAGGGTGCCCCCTGGCCCTCCACCTAGGGGCCTCTGACCCCAGCAAACTACCCAGGGGTCCACCTCTCTTCCTGGACTTGCAGTAGAGGCCCTATGGTTCCCCCTGGCCCTCCCCTTAGGGGCCTCTGACACCAGCAAGCTTTGCAGTGGTCCACCTCTCTCCCTAGACTTGCAGTAGAGGCCCCAGGGTGACCCTTGGCCCTCCACCTAGGGGCCTCTGACCCTAGCTAGCTACCCAGCGGTCCACCTCTCTCCCTGGAATTGCTGTATAGGCCACAGGGTGCCCCCTTGCCCTCCACCTAGGGGCCTCTGACCCCAGCAAGCTACCCAGGGCTCCACCTCTCTCCCTGGACGTGCAGTAGAGGACCCAGGGTGCCCCCTTGCCCTCCACCCAGGGGCTACTGACCCCAGCAAGCTACCCAGGGCTCCACCTCTCTCCCTGGACTTGCAGTAGAGGCCCCAGGGTACCCCGTGGCCCTCCACCTAGGGGCCTCTGACCCCAGCAAGCTACCCAGGGGTCCACATCTCTCCCTGGACTTGCAGTAGAGGCCCCAGGGTACCCCGTTGCCCTCCACCTAGGAGCCTCTGAACCCAGCAAGCTACCCAGGGGTCCAGCTCTCTCCCTGGACTTGCAATAGAGGCCCCAGGGTGCCCCCTTGCCCTCCACCCAGGGGCTACTGACCCCAGCAAGCTACCCAGGGCTCCACCTCTCTAACTGGACTTGTAGTAGAGGCCCTAGGCTGCCCTCTAGCCCTCCACCTAGGGGCCTTTGACCCCAGCAAGCTACCCAGGGCTCCACCTCTTTCCCTGGAATTGCAGTACAGGCCCCAGGGTGCCCATTGGCCCTCCACCTAAGGGTCTCTGACCCCAGCGAGCTACCGAGGGGTCCACCTCTCTCCCAGGACTTGCAATAGAGGCCCCAGGGTGCCCCGTGACCCTCCACCTAGGGGCCTCTGACCCCTGCAAGCTACCTAGTGGTCCACCTCACTCCCTGGACTTGCAGTATAGGCCCCAGGGTGCCCCCTGGCCCTCCAACTAGGGGCCTCTGACCCCAGCAAGCTACCCAGGATTCCACCTCTCTCCTTGGACTTTCAGTAGAGGCCCCAGGTTGACCCTTGGCCCTCCACCTAGGGGCCTCTGACCCCAGCAAGCTACCCAGGGGTCCACGTCTCTCCCTGGACTTTTAGTAGAGGCCCCAGGGTGCCCTCTTGCCCTCCACCCAGGGACTACTGACCCCAGCAAGCTACCCAGGGCTCCACCTCTCTAACTGGACTTGTAGTAGAGGCCCTAGGCTGCCCTCTGGCCCTCCACCTAGGGGCCTTTGACCCCAGCAAGCTACCCAGGGCTCCACCTCTTTCCCTGGACTTGCAGTACAGGCCCCAGGGTGCCCATTGGCCCTCCACCTAAGGGTCTCTGACCCCAGCAAGCTACCGAGGGGTCCACCTCTCTCCCTGGACTTGCAATAGAGGCCCCAGGGTGCCCCGTGACCCTCCACCTAGGGGCCTCTGACCCCTGCAAGCTACCTAGGGGTCCACCTCACTCCCTGGACTTGAAGTATAGGCCCCAGGGTGCCCCCTGGACCTCCAACTAGGGGCCTCTGACCCCAGCAAGCTACCCTGGGGTCCACCTCTCTCTTTGGACTTGCAGTAGAGGCCCCAGGTTGACTCTTGGCCCTCCAACTAGGGGCCTCTGACCCCAGCAAGCTTCCCAGGGGTCCACCTCTCTCCCTGGACTTTTAGTAGAGGCCACAGGGTGACCCGTGGCCCTCCACCTAGGGGCCTCTGACCCCAGCAAGGTACCGAGGGGTCCACATCTCTCCTTGGACTTGCAGTGGAGGCCCCTGGGTGCCCCCTGGCCCTTCACCTAGGGGCCTCTGACCCAACCAAGCTCCCCGGGGGTCCAGCTCTCTCCCTGACCTTGCAATAGAGGCCCCAGGGTGCCCCCTGACCCTCCACCTAGGGGCCTCTGACCCCAGCAAGCTACCCAGGAGTCCACATCTCTCCCTGGACTTGCACTAGACGCCCATGGGTGCCCCCTGGCCCTCCACCTATGGGCCTCTGACCCCAGCAAACTACCAAGGGGTCCACCTCTCTTCCTGGACTTGCAGTAGAGTCCCCAGGGTGCCCCCTGGTCCTCCACCTAGAGGCCTCTGACTCAGCAAACTACCCAGGGGTCCACCTCTCTCCCTGGACTTGCTGTATAGGCCCCAGGGTGCCCCGTGGCCCTCCACCTAGGGGCCTCTGACCCCAGCAAGCTACCCTGGGGTCCACCTCTCTCCCTGGACTTGCAGTAGAGGCCCCAGGGTGCCCCTTGGCCCTCCACCTAGGGGCCTCTGACCCCAGCAAAATACCGAGGGGTCCACCTCTCTCCCTAGACTTGCAGTAGAGGCCCCAGGGTGCCCCCTGGTCCTCCACCTAGGGGCCCTTGACCTAAGCAAGCTGCCCAGGGGTCCACCTCTCTCCCTGGACTTGCAAAAGGGGCCCCAGGGTGCCCCTTGGCCCTCCTCCTAGGGGCCTCTGACCCCAGAAAGCTACCCAGAGGTCCAGCTCTCTCCCTAGACTTGCAGACTAGGCCCCAGGGTGACCCTTGGCCCTCCACCTAGGGGCCTCTGACCCCAGCAAGCTGCCCAGGGGCCTGCCTATCTCCCTGGACTTGCAGTAGAGTCCCCAGGGTGCCCCATGGCCCTCCAACTAGGACCCTCTGACGCCAGCAAGCTACCCAGGGGTCCACATCTCTCCCTGGACTTGCAGTAGAGGCCCAAGGGTGCCCCCTTGCCCTCCACCCAGGGGCTACTGACCCCAGCAAGCTACCCAGGTTCCACCTCTCTCCCTGGACTTGCAGTAGAGGCCCCAGGGTACCCCGTGGCCCTCCACCTAGGGGCCTCTGAGTCCAGCAAGCTACCCAGGGGTCCACATCTCTCCCTGGACTTGCAGTAGAGGCTCCAGGGTACCCCTTGGCCCTCCACCTAGGGGCCTCTGAACCCAGCAAGCTACCCAGGGGTCCAGCTCTCTCCCTGGACTTGCAATAGAGGCCCCAGGGTGCCCCCTTGCCCTCCACCCAAGGGCTAATGACCCCAGCAAGCTACCCAGGGCTCCACCTCTCTCCCTGGACTTGTAGTAGAGGCCCCAGGGTGCCCATTGGCCCTCCACCTAGGGGCCTCTGAACCCAGCAAGCTACCCAGGTGTCCAGCTCTCTCCCTGGACTTGCAATAGAGGCCCCAGGGTGCCCCCTTGCCCTCCACCCAAGGGCTACTGACCATAGCAATCTACCCAGGGCTCCACCTCTCTCCCTGGACTTGTAGTAGAGGCCCTAGGCTGCCCTCTGGCCCTCGACCTAGGGGCCTCTGACCCCAGCAAGCTACCCAGGGCTCCACCTCTCTCCCTGGACTTGCAGTAGAGGCCCCAGGGTGCCCATTGGCCCTCCACCTAGGGGTCTCTGACCCCAGCAAGCTACCGAGGGGTCCACCTCTCTCCCTGGACTTGCAGTAGAGGCCCCAGGGTGCCCCGTGGCCCTCCACCTAGGGGCCTCTGACCCCAGCAAGCTTCCCAGGGGTCCACATCTCTCCTTGGACTTGCAGTGGAGGCCCCTTGGAGCCCCCTGGCCCTCCACCTAGGGGCCTATGACCCCAGCAAGCTACCCGGGGGTCCAGCTCTCTCCTTGGACTTGCAATAGAGGCCCCAGGGTGCCCCCTTGCTCTCCACCCAGGGGCTACTGACCCCAGCAAGCTACCCAGGGCTCCACCTCTCTCCCTGGACTTGTAGTAGAGGCCCTAGGCTGCCCTCTGGCCCTCCACCTAGGGGCCTCTGACCCCAGCAAGCTGCCCAGGGGCCTGCCAATCTCCCTGGACTTGCAGTAGAGTCCCCAGGGTGCCCCCTGGCCCTCCACCTAGGGGCCTCTGACCCCAGCAAGCTCCCCGGGGGTCCAGCTCTCTCCCTGGACTTGCAATAGAGGCCCCAGAGTGCCCTCTTGCCCTCCACCCAGGGGCTACTGACCCCATCAAGCTACCCAGGGCTCCACCTCTCTCCCTGGACCTGTAGTAGAGGCCCTAGGCTGCCCTCAGGCCCTCAACCTAGGGGCCTCTTACCCCAGCAAGCTACCCAGGGCTACACCTCTCTCTCTGGACTTGCAGTAGAGGCCCAAGGGTGCCCATTTGCCCTCCAACTAGGGGCCTCTGACCCCAGCAAGCTACCGAGGGGTCCACCTCTCTCTCTGGACTTGCAGTAGAGGCTCCAGGGTGGCCCGTGCCCTCCACCTAGGGACCTCTGACCCCAGCAAGCTACCCAAGGATCCATATCTCTCCCTGGACTTGCAGTAGACGCCCCTGGGTTGCCCCCTGGCCCTCCACCTAGGGGCCTCTGACCCCAGCAAGCTACCCAGGGGTCCACCTCTCTCCCTGGACTTATAGTAGAGGCCCTACGGTGCCCCCTGGCCCTCCCCCTAGGGGCCTCTGACACCAGCAAGCTACCCAGGGCTCCACCTCTCTCCCTGGACTTGCAGTAGAGTTTCCAGGGTGCCCCATGGCCCTCCACCTAGGGCCCTTTGACCCCAGCAAGCTAGCCAGGGGTCCACATCTCTCCCTGGACTTGCAATAGAGGCCCCAGGGTGCCCCCTTGCCCTCCACCCAGGTGCTACTGACCCCAGCAAGCTACCCAGGGCTCCACCTCTCTCCCTGGACTTGCAGTAGAGGCCCCAGGGTACCCCTTGGCCCTCCACCTAGGGGCCTCTGACCCCAGCAAGCTACCCAGGGGTCCACATCTCTCCCTGGACTTGCAGTAGAGGCCCCAGGGTGCCCATTGGCCCTCCACCTAGGGGTCCCTGACACCAGCAAGCTACCGAGGGGTCTACCTCTCTCCCTGGAGTTGCAATAGAGGCCCCAGGGTGCCCTGTGACCCTCCACCTAGGGGCCTCTGACCCCAGCAAGCTACCCAGGGGTCCACCTCTTTCCCTGGACTTGCAGTATAGGCCACAGGGTGCCCCCTTGCCCTACACCTAGGGGTCTCTGACCCCAGCAAGCTACCCAGGGCTCCACTTCTCTCCCTGGACTTGCAGTAGAGGCCCCAGGGTGCCCACTTGCCCTCCACCCAGGGGCTACTGACCCCAGCAAGCTACCCAGGGCTCAACCTCTCTCCCTGGACTTGTAGTAGAGGCCCTAGGCTGCCCTCTGGCCCTCCACCTAGGGGCCTCTGACCCCAGCAAACTACCCAGGGGTCCACATCTCTTCCTGGACTTGCAATAGAGTCCCCAGGGTGCCCCATGGCCCTCCACCTAGGGCCCTCTGATCCCAGCAAGCTACCCAGGGCTTTAACTCTCTCCCTGGACTTGCAGTATAGGCCCCAGGGTGCCCCCTGGTCCTCCACCTAGGGGCCTCTGACCCTAGCAAACTCCCCAGGGGTCCACCTCTCTCCCTGGACTTGCTGTAGAGGCCCCAGGGTGCCCCTTGGCCCTCCACCTAGGGGCCTTTGACCTCAGCAAGCTACCGAGGGGTCCACCTCTCTCCCTGGACTTGAAGTAGAGGCCCCAGGGTGCCCCGTGGCCCTCCACCTAGGAGCCTCTGACACCAGCAAGCTTCCCAGTCGTCCACCTCTCTCCCTAGACTTGCAGTAGAGGCCCCAGAGTGACCCTTGGCCCTCCACCTAGGGGCCTCTGACACCAGCAAGCTACACAGGGGCCTACCTATCTCCCTGGACTTGCAGTAGAGTCCCCAGGGTGCCCCATTGCCCTCCACCTAGGGCCCTCCGACACCAGCAAGCTACCCAGGGCTCCAACTCTCTCCCTGGACTTGCAGTATAGGCCCCAGGGTGCCCCCTGGTCCTCCACCTAGGGGCCCTTGACCCAAGCAAGCTGCCCAGGGGTCCACCTCTCTCCCTGGACTTGCAGTAGAGGCCCCAGGGTGCCCCTTGGCCCTCCACCTAGGGGCCTCTGACCCCAGAAAGCTTCCCTGGGGTCCACCTCTCTTCCTAGACTTGCAGAGTAGGCCCCAGTGTGACCCTTGGCCCTCCACCTAGGGGCCTCTGACCCCAGCAAGCTGCCCAGGAGCCTGCCTATATCCCTGGACTTGCAGTAGAGTCCCCAAGATGCCCCAGGGCCCTCCACCTAGGCCCCTCTGACCCCAGCAAGCTACCCAGGGGTCCACATCTCTCCCTGGACTTGCAGTATAGGCCACAGGGTGCCCCATTGCCCTCCACCTAGGGGCCTCTGACCCCAGCAAGCTACCCAGGGCTCCACTTCTCTCCCTGGACTTGCAGTAGAGGCCCAAGGGTGCCCCCTTGCGCTCCACCCAGGGGCTACTGACCCCAGCAAGCTACCCAGGGCTCCACCTCTCTACCTGGACTTGCAGTAGAGGCCCCAGGGTACCCCTTAGCCCTCCACCTAGGGGCCACTGAGTCCAGCCAGCTACCCAGCGGTCCACATCTTTCCCTGGACTTGCAGTAGAGGCCCCAGGGTACCCCGTGGCCCTCCACCTAGGGGCCTCTGAACCCAGCAAGCTACCCAGGGGTCCAGCTCTCTCCCTGGACTTGCAATAGAGGCCCCAGGGTGCCCCCTTGCCCTCCACCCAAGGGCTACTAACCCCAGCAATCTACCCAGGGCTCCACCTCTCTCCCTGGACTTGTAGTAGAGGCCCTAGGCTGCCCTCTGGCCCTCGACCTAGGGGCCTCTGACCCCAGCAAGCTACCCACGGCTCCACCTCTCTCCCTGGACTTGCAGTAGAGGCCCCAGGGTGCCCATTGGCCCTCCACCTAGGGGTCTCTGACCCCAGAAAGCTACCGAGGGGTCCACTTCTCTCCCTGGACTTGCAGTAGAGGCCCCAGGGTTTCCCGTGGCCCTCCACCTAGGGGCCTCTGACCCCAGCAAGCTGCCCAGGTGTCCACATCTCTCCTTGGACTTGCAGTAGAGGCCCCTTGGAGCCCCCTGGCCCTCCACCTAGGGGCCTATGACCCTAGCAAGCTACCCGGGGGTCCAGCTCTCTCCCTGGACTTGCAATAGAGGCCCCAGGGTGCCCCCTTGCCATCCACCCAGGGGCTACTGACCCCAGCAAGCTACCCAGGGCTCCACCTCTCTCCCTGGACTTGTAGTAGAGGCCCTAGGCTGCCCTCTGGCCCTCCACCTAGGGGCCTCTGACCCCAGCAAGCTACCCAGGGCTTAACCTCTCTCCCTGGACTTGCAGTAGACGCCCCTGGGTGCCCCCTGGCCCTCCACCTAGGGGCCTCTGACCCCAGCAAGCTACCCAAGGGTCCACCTCTCTCCCTGGACTTATAGTAGAGGCCCTACGGTGCCCCCTGGCCCTCCCCCTAGGGGCCTCTGACACCAGCAGGCTACCCAGGGCTCCACTTCTCTCCCTTGACTTGCAGTAGAGTCCCCAGTGTGCCCCATGGCCCTCCACCTAGGGCCCTTTGACCCCAGCAAGCCACCCAGGGGTCCACCTCTCTCCCTGGACTTGCAGTAGAGTCCCCAGGGTGCACCATGGCCCTCCACCTAGGGCCCTTTACCCCAGCAAGCTACCCAGGGGTCCACATCTCTCCCTGGACTTGCAGTAGAGGCCCCAGGGTGCCCCCTTGCCCTCCACCTAGGGGTCTCTGACCCCAGCAAGCTACCCAGGGGTCCACCTCTCTCCCTGGACTTGCAGTAGAGGCCCCAGGGTGCCCCGTGACCCTCCACTTAGGGGCTTTTGACCCCAGCAAGCTACCCAGGGGTCCACCTCTCTCCCTGGACTTGCAGTATAGGCCCCTGGGTGCCCCCTGGCCCTCCATCTAGGGGCCTCTGACCCCAGCAAGCTACCCGGGGGTCCAGCTCTCTCCCTGGACTTGCAATAGAGGCCCCAGGGTGCCCTCTTGCCCTCCACCCAGGGGCTACTGACCCCAGCAAGCTACCCAGGGCTCCACCTCTCTCCCTGGACTTGTAGTAGAGGCCCTAGGCTGCCCTCTGGCCCTCCACCTAGGGGCCTCTTACCCCAGCCAGCTACCCAGGGCTACACCTCTCTCTCTGGACTTGCAGTAGAGGCCCCAGGGTGCCCATTGGCCCTCCAACTAGGGGCCTCTGACCCCAGCAAGCTACCGAGGGGTCCACCTCTCTCCCTGGACTTGCAGTAGACGCCCCTGGGTTGCCCCCTGGCCCTCCACCTAGGGGCCTCTAACCCCAGCAAGCTACCCAGGGGTCCACCTCTCTCCCTGGACTTATAGTTGAGGCCCTACGGTGCCCCCTGGCCCTCCCCCTACGGGCCTCTGACACCAGCAAGCTTCTCAGTGATTCACCTTTCTCCCTGGACTTGCAGTGGAGGCCCCAGATTGACCCTTGGCCCTCCACCTAGGGGCCTCTGACCCCAGCAAGCTGCCCAGGGGCCTGCCTATCTCCCTGGACTTGCAGTAGAGTCCCCAGGATGCCCCATGGCCCTCCACCTAGGGCCCTTTGACCCCAGCAAGCTACCCAGGGGTCCACCTCTCTCCCTGGACTTGCTGTATAGGCCACAGGGTGCCCCCTTGCCCTCCACCTAGGGGCCTCTGACCCCAGCAAGCTACCCAGGGCTCCACCTCTCTCCCTGGACTTGCAGTAGAGGCCCCAGGGTACCCCGTGGCCCTCCACCTAGGGGCCTCTGACCCCAGCAAGCTACCCAGGGGTCCACATCTCTCCCTGGACTTGCAGTAGAGGCCCCAGGGTACCCCGTGGTCCTCCACCTAGGGGCCTCTGAACCCTGCAAGCTACACAGGGGTCCAGCTCTCTCCCTGGACTTGCAATAGAGGCCCCAGGGTGCCCCCTTGCCCTCCACCCAGTCCTACTAACCCCAGCAAGCTACCCAGGGCTCCACCTCTTTCCCTGGACTTGTAGTAGAGGCCCTAGGCTGCCCTCTGGCCCTCCACCTAGGGGCCTTTGACCCCAGCAAGCTACCCAGGGCTCCACCTCTTTCCCTGGACTTGCAGTACAGGCCCCAGGGTGCCCATTGGCCCTCCACCTAGGGGTCTCTGACCCCAGCAAGCTACCGAGGGGTCCACCTCTCTCCCTGGACTTGCAATAGAGGCCCCAGGGTGCCCCGTGACCCTCCACCTAGGGGTCTCTGACCCCAGCAAGCTACCTAGGGGTCTACCTCACTCCCTGGACTTGCAGTAGAGGCCCCAGGGTGCCCCCTGGCCCTCCAACTAGGGTCCTCTGACCCCAGCAAGCTACCCAGGATTCCACCTCTCTCCTTGGACTTGCAGTAGAGGCCCCAGGTTGACCCTTGGCCCTCCACCTAGGGGCCTCTGACCCCAGCAAGCTACCCAGGGGTCCACCTCTCTCCCTGGTATTTTAGTAGAGGCCCCAGGGTGACCCGTGGCCCTCCACCTAGGGGCCTCTGACCCCAGCAAGGTACCCAGGGGTCCACATCTCTCTTTGGACTTGCAGTAGAGTCCCCAGGGTGCCCCATGGCCCTCCACCTAGGCCCCTTTGACCCCAGCAAGCTACCCAGGGGTCCACCTCTCTCCCTGGACTTGCAATATAGGCCACAGGTTGCCCCCTTGCCTTCCACCTAGGGGCCTCTGACCCCAGCAAGCTACCCAGGGCTCCACCTCTCTCCCTGGACTTGCAGTAGAGGCCCCAGGGTGCCCCCTTGCCCTCCACCCAGGGGCTACTGACCCCAGCAAGCTACCCAGGGCTCCACCTCTCTCCCTGGACTTGCAGTAGAGGCCCCAGGGTACACCGTGGCCCTCCACCTAGGGGCCTCTGACCCCAGCAAGCTACCCAAGGGTCCAGCTCTCTCCCTGGACTTGCAATAGAGGCCCCAGGGTGCCCCCTGGCACTCCACCTAGGGGCCTCTGAGTCCAGCAAGCTACCCAGGGGTCCACCTCTCTCCCTGGACTTGCAGTAGAGGCCCCAGGGTGCCCATTGGCCCTCCACCTAGGGGCCTCTGACCCCAGCAAGCTACCGAGAGGTCCACCTCTCTCCCTGGACTTGCGGTAGAGGTTCCAAGGTGCCTTGTGGCCCTCCACCTAGGGGCCTCTGAGCCCAGCAAGCTTCCCAGTGGTCCACCTCTCTCCCTAGACTTGCAGTAGAAGCCCCAGGGTAACCCTTGGCCCTCCACCTAGGGGCCTCTGACCCCAGCAAGCTACCCAGGGTCCTACCTATCTCCCTGGACTTGCAGTAGAGTCCCCAGGGTGCCCCATGGCCCTCCACCTAGGGCCCTCTGACCCCAGCAAGCTACCCAGGGCTCCAACTTTCTCCCTGGACTTGCAGTATAGGCCTCAGGGTGCCCCCTGGTCCTCCACCCAGGGGCCCCTGACCCAAGCAAGCTGCCCAGGGGTCCACCTCTCTCCCTGGACTTGCAATAGAGGCCCCAGGGTGCCCCGTGACCCTCCACCTAGGGGCCTCTGACCCCAGCAAGCTACCCAAGGGTCCACATCTTTCCCTGGACTTGCAGTAGACGCCCCTGGGTGCCCCTGGCCCTCCACCTAGGGGCCTCTGACCCCAGCAAGCTACCCAGGGGTCCACCTCTCTCCCTGTACTTATAGTAGAGGCCCCAGGGTGCCCCATGGCCCTCCACCTAGGGGCCTCTGAGTCCAGCAAGCTACCCAGGAATTCACCTCTCTCCCTGGACTTGCAGTAGGGGCCCCAGAGTGCCCATTGGCCCTCCACCTAGGGGCCTCTGACAATAGCAAACTACCCAGGGGTCCACCTCTTTCCCTGGACTTGCTGTAGAGGCCCCAGGGTGCCCCTTGCCCATCACCTAAGAGCCTCTGACCCCAGCAAGCTACCCTGGAGTCCACCTCTCTCCCTGGACTTGCAGTAGAGGCCTCAGGGTGCCCCCTGGTCCTCCACCTAGGGGCCCCTGACCCAAACAAGCTGCCCAGGGGTCCACCTCTCTCCCTGGACTTGCAATAGAGGACCCTGGGTGCCCCTTGGCCCTCCACCTAAGGGCCTCTGACCCCAGAAAGCTACTCAGGGGTCCACCTCTCTCCCTAGACTTGCAGACTAGGCCCCAGGGTGACCCTTGGCCCTCCACCTAGGGGGTTCTGACCCCAGCAAGCTGCCCAGGGGCCTGCCTATCTCCCTGGACTTGCAATAGAGTCCCCAGGGTGCCCCATGGCCCTCCACCTAGGGCCTTCTGACCCCAGCAAGCTGCCCAGGGGCCTGCCTATCTCCCTGGACTTGCAGTAGAGTCCTCAGGGTGCCCCATGGCCCTCCACCTAGGGCCCATTGACCCCAGCAAGCTACCCAGGGCTCTACTTCTCTCCCTGAACTTGCAGTAGAGGCCCCAGGGTGCCCCCTTGCCCTCCACCCAGGGGATACTGACCCCAGCAAGCTACCCAGGGCTCCACCTCTCTCCCTGGACATGCAGTAGATGCCCCAGGGTACCCCCTGGCCCTCCACCTAGGGGCCTCTGAGTCCAGCAAGCTACCCAGGGCTTCACCTCTCTCCCTGGACTTGCAGTAGAGGCCCCAAGGTGCCCATTGGCCCTCCACCTAGGGGCCTCTGACCCCAGCAAGCTACCGAGGGGTCCACCTCTCTCCCTGGACTTGCAGTAGAGGCCCCAGGGTGCCCCGTGGCCCTCCACCTAGGGGCCTCTGACCCCAGCAAGTTTCCTAGTGGTCCACCTCTCTCCCTAGACTTGCAGTAGAGACCCCAGGGTGACACTTGGCCCTCCACCAGGGGCCTCTGACCCCAGCAAGCTACCCAGGGTTCCACCTATCTCCCTGGACTTATAGTAGAGTCCCCAGGGTGCCCCATGGCCCTCCATCTAGGGCCCTCTGACCCCAGCAAGCTACCCAGGGCTCCAGCTCTCTCCCTGGACTTGCAGTATAGGCCTCAGGGTGCCCCCTGGTCCTCCACCTAGGGGCCCCTGACCCAAGCAAGCTGCCCAGGGGTCCACCTCTCTCCCTGGACTTGCAATAGAGGCCCCAGGGTGCCCCTTGGCCCTCCACCTAGGGGCCTCTGACCCCAGAAAGCTACCCAGGGGTCCACCTCTCTCCCTAGACTTGCAGACTAGGCCCCAGGTTGACCCTTGGCCCTCCACCTTGGGGCTTCTGACCCCAGCAAGCTGCCCAGGGGCCTGCCTATCTCCCTGGACTTGCAGTAGAGTCCCCAGGGTGCCCCATGGCCCTCCACCTAGGGCCCTCTGACCCCAGCAAGCTACCCAGGGGTCCACATCTCTCCCTGGACTTGCAGTATAGGCCACAGGGTGCCCCTTTGCCCTCCACCTAGGGGCCTCTGACCCCAGCAAGCTACCCAGGGGTCCACCTCTCTCCTTGGACTTGCAGTATAGGCCCCAGGGTGCCCTCTGGCCCTCCACCTAGGGGCATCTGACCCCAGCAAGCTACCCAGGGGTCCACCTCTCTCCCTGGACTTTCAGTATAGGACCCAGGGTGCCCCCTGGCCCTCCACCTAGGGGCATCTGACACCAGCAAGCTACCCAGGGGTCCACCTCTCTCCCTGGACTTGCAGTATAGGCCCCAGGGTGCCCTCTGGCCCTCCACCTAGGGGCCTCTGACCCTAGCAAACTACCCAGGGGTCCACCTCTTTCTCTGGACTTGCTGTAGAGGCCCCAGGGTGCCCCTTGCCCTCCACCTAGGGGCCTCTGACCCCAGCAAGCTACCCTGGAGTCCACCTCTCTCCCTGGACTTGCGGTAGAGGCCTCAGGGTGCCCCCTGGTCCTCCACCTAGGGGCCCCTGACCCAAGCAAGCTGCCCAGGGGTCCATCTCTCTCCCTGGACTTGCAATAAAGGCCCCTGGGTGCCCCTTGGCCCTCCACCTAGGGGCCTCTGACCCCAGCAAGCTACCCAGGGGCCTGCCTATCTCCCTGGACTTGCAATAGAGTCCCCAGGGTGCCCCCTTGCCCTCCACCCAGGGGATACTGACCCCAGCAAGCTGCCAAGGGGTCCACCTCTCTCCCTGGACTTGCAATAGAGGCCCCAGGGTGCCCCGTGACCCTCCACCTAGGGGCCTCTGACCCCAGCAAGCTACCCAGGGGTCCACCTCTCTCCCTGGACTTGCAGTATAGGCCCCTGGGTGCCCTCTGGCCCTCCACCTAGGGGCCTCTGACCCCAGCAAGCTACCCGGGGGTCCAGCTCTCTCCCTGGACTTGCAATAGAGGCCCCAGGGTGCCCCCTTGCCCTCCACCCAGGTGCTACTAACCCCAGCAAGCTACCCAGGGCTCCACCTCTTTCCCTGGACTTGTAGTAGAGGCCCTAGGCTGCCCTCTGGCCCTCCACCTAGGGGCCTTTGACCCCAGCAAGCTACCCAGGGCTCCACCTCTTTCCCTGGACTTGCAGTACAGGCCCCAGGGTGCCCATTGGCCCTCCACCTAGGGGTCTCTGACCCCAGCAAGCTACCGAGGGGTCCACCTCTCTCCCTGGACTTGCAATAGAGGCCTTACAGTGCCCCGTGACCCTCCACCTAGGGGCCGCTGACCCCAGCAAGCTACCTAGGGGTCCACCTCACTCCCTGGACTTGCAGTAGAGGCCCCAGGGTGCCCCATGGCCCTCCAACTAGGGTCCTCTGACCCCAGCAAGCTACCCAGGATTCCACATCTCTCCTTGGACTTGCAGTAGAGGCCCCAGGTTGACTTTTGGCCCTCCACCTAGGGGCCTCTGACCCCAGCAAGCTACCCAGGGGTCCACCTCTCTCCCTGGTCTTTTAGAAGAGGCCCCAGGGTGACCCGTGGCCCTCCACCTAGGGGCCTCTGACCCCAGCAAGGTACCCAGGGGTCCACATCTCTCTTTGGACTTGCAGTGGAGGCCCCTGCGTGCCCCCTGGCCCTCCAGCTAGGGGCCTCTGACCCCAGCAAGCTCCCCGGGGGTCCAGCTCTCTCCCTGACCTTGCAATAGAGGCCCCAGGGTGCCCCCTGTCCCTCCACCTAGGGGCCTCTGACCCCAGCAAGCTACCCAGGGGTCCACATCTCTCCCTGGACTTGCACTACACGCCCCTGGGTGCCCCCTGGCCCTCCACCTAGGGGCCTCTGACCCCAGCAAACTACCAAGGGGTCCACCTCTCTTCCTGGACTTGCAGTAGAGTCCCCAGGGTGCCCCATGGCCCTCCACCTAGGGCCTTCTGACCCCAGCAAGCTACCCAGGGCTCCAACTCTCTCCCTGGACTTGCAGTAGAGGCCCCAGGGTGCCCCCTGGTCCTCCACCTAGGGGCCCTTGAAATAAGCAAGCTGCCCAGGGGTCCACCTCTCTCCCTGGACTTGCAAAAGAGGCCCCAGGGGGCCCCTTGGCCCTCCTCCTAGGGGCCTCTGACCCCAGAAAGCTACCCAGGGGTCCACCTCTCTCCCTAGACTTGCAGACTAGGCCCCAGGGTGACCCTTGGCCCTCCACCTAGGGGCCTCTGACCCCAGCAAGCTACCCAGGGGTTCACATCTCTCCCTGGACTTGCAGTAGAGGCCCAAGGGTGCCCCCTTGCCCTCCACCCAGGGGCTACTGACCCCAGCAAGCTACCCAGGTTCCACCTCTCTCCCTGGACTTGCAGTAGAGGCCCCAGGGTACCCCGTGGCGCTCCACCTAGGGGCCTCTGAGTCCAGTAAGCTACCCAGGGGTCCACATCTCTCCCTGGACTTGCAGTATAGGCCCCAGGGTGCCCCCTTGCCCTCCACCCAAGGGCTAATGACCCCAACAAGCTACCCAGGGCTCAACCTCTCTCCCTGGACTTGTAGTAGAGGCCCTAGGCTGCCCTCTGGCCCTCCACCTAGGGGCCTCTGACCCCAGCAAGCTACCCAAGGCATCACCTCTCTCCCTGGACTTGCAGTAGAGGCCCCAGGGTGCCCATTGGCCCTCCAACTATGGGCCTCTGACCCCAGCAAGCTACCGAGGGGTCCACCTCTCTCAATGGACTTGCAGTAGAGGCCCTACGGTGCCCCTGGCCCTCCCCCTAGGGGCCTCTGACACCAGCAAGCTTCCCAGTGATTCACCTCTCTCCCTAGACTTGCAGTAGAGGCCCCAGGTAGACCATTGGCTCTCCACCTAGGGGCCTCTGAACCCAGCAAGCTACCCAGGGGTCCACCTCTCTCCCCGGACTTATAGTAGAGGCCCCAGGGTGCCCCCTGGCCCTCCACCTAGGGGCCTCTGACCCCAGCAAACTACCCAGGGGTCCACCTCTCTTCCTGGAGTTGCAGTAGAGGCGCTATGGTTCCCCCTGGCCCTCCCCTTAGGGGCCTCTGACACCAGCAAGCTTTCCAGTGGTCCACCTCTCTCCCTAGACTTGCAGTAGAGGCCCCAGGGTGACCCTTGGCCCTCCACCTAGGGGCCTCTGACCCTAGCAAGCTACCCAGGGGTCCACCTCTCTCCCTGGACTTGCTGTATAGGCCACAGGGTGCCCCCTTGCCCTCCACCTAGGGGCCTCTGACCCCAGCAAGCTACCCAGGGCTCCACCTCTCTCCCTGGACTAGCAGTAGAGGCCCCAGGGTGCTCCCTTGCCCTCCACCCAGGGGCTACTGACCCCAGCAAGCTACCCAGGGCTCCACCTCTCTCCCTGGACTTGCAGTAGAGGCCCCAGGGTACGCCGTGGACCTCCACCTAGGGGCCTCTGACCCCAGCAAGCTACCCAGGGGTCCACATCTCTCCCTGGACTTGCAGTAGAGGCCCCAGGGTACCCCGTTGCCCTCCACCTAGGGGCCTCTGAACCCAGCAAGCCACCGAGGGGTCCACCTCTCTCCCTGGACTTGCAATAGGGGCCCCAGGGTTTCCCGTGGCCCTCCACCTAGGGGCCTCTGACCCCAGCAAGCTACCCGGGGGTCCAGCTCTCTCCCTGGACTTGCAATAGAGGCACCAGGGTGCCCCCTTGCCCTCCACCCAGGGGCTACTGACCCCAGCAAGCTACCCAGGGCTCCACCTCTCTCCCTGGACTTGTATTAAAGGCCCTAGGCTGCCCTCTGGCCCTCCACCTAGGGGCCTCTGACCCCAGCAAGCTACCCAGGGCTTCACCTCTCTCCCTGGACTTGCAGTAGACGCCCCTGGGTGCCCCCTGGCCCTCCACCTAGGGGCCTCTGACCCCAGCAAGCTACCCAAGGGTCCACCTCTCTCCCTGTACTTATAGTAGAGGCCCTACGGTGCCCCCAGGCCCTCCCCCTAGGGGCCTCTGACACCAGCAGGCTACCCAGGGCTCCACTTCTCTCCCTGGACTTGCCGTAGAGTCCCCAGTGTGCCCCATGGCCCTCCACCTAGGGCCCTTTGACCCCAGCATGCCACCCAGGGGTCCACCTCTCTCCCTGGACTTGCAGTAGAGTCCCCAGGGTGCACCATGGCCCTCCACCTAGGGCCCTTTACCCCAGCAAGCTACCCAGGGGTCCACCTCTCTCCCTGGACTTGCAGTATAGGCCACAGGGTGCCTCCTTGCCCTCCACCTAGGGGCCTCTGACCCCAGCAAGCTACCCAGGGGTCCACATCTCTCCCTGGACTTGCAATAGAGGCCCCAGGGTGCCCCCTTGCCCTCCACCCAGGGGTTACTGACCCCAGCAAGCTACCCAGGGCTCCACCTCTATTCCCTGGACTTGCAGTAGAGGCCCCAGGGTACAGCGTGGCCCTCCACCTATGGGCCTCTGACCCTAGCAAGCTACCCAAGGGTCCACATCTCTCCCTGGACTTGCAGTAGAGGCCCCAGGGTGCCCCCTTGCCCTCCACCTAGGGGTCTCTGACCCCAGCAAGCTACCCAGGGGTCCACCTCTCTCCCTGGACTTGCAATAGAGGCCCCAGGGTGCCCCGTGACCCTCCACTTAGGGGCTTCTGACCCCAGCAAGCTACCCAGGGGTCCACCTCTCTCCCTGGACTTGCAGTATAGGCCCCTGGGTGCCCCCTGGCCCTCCATCTAGGGGCCTCTGACCCCAGCAAGCTACCCGGGGGTCCAGCTCTCTCCCTGGACTTGCAATAGAGGCCCCAGGGTGCCCTCTTGCCCTCCACCCGGGGGCTACGGACCCCAGCAAGCTACCCAGGGCTCCACCTCTCTCCCTGGACTTGTAGTAGAGGCCCTAGGCTGCCCTCTGGTCCTCCACCTAGGGGCCTCTTACCCCAGCAAGCTACCCAGGGCTACACCTCTCTCTCTGGACTTGCAGTAGAGGCCCCAGGGTGCCCATTGGCCCAACAACTAGGAGCCTCTGACCCCAGAAAGCTACCGAGGGGTCCACCTCTCTCCCTGGACTTGCAGTAGACGCCCCTGGGTTGCCTCCTGGCCTTCCACCTAGGGGCCTCTAACCCCAGCAAGCTACCCAGGGGTCCACCTCTCTCCCTGGACTTATAGTAGAGGCCCTACGGTGCCCCCTGGCCCTCCCCCTACGGGCCTCTGACACCAGCAAGCTTCTCAGTGATTCATCTTTCTCCCTGGACTTGCAGTAGAGGCCCCAGGGTACCCCGTGGCCCTCCACCTAGGGGCCTCTGACCCCAGCAAGCTACCCAGGGGTCCACATCTCTCCCTGGACTTGCAGTAGAGGCCCCAGGGTACCCCTGGGTCCTCCACCTAGGGGCCTCTGAACCCTGCAAGCTACACAGGGGTCCAGCTCTCTCCCTGGACTTGCAATAGAGGCCCCAGGGTGCCCCCTTGCCCTCCACCCAGGGGCTACTGACCCCAGCAAGCTACCCAGGGCTCCACCTCTCTAACTGGACTTGTAGTAGAGGCCCTAGGCTGCCCTCTGGCCCTCCACCTAGGGGCCTTTGACCCCAGCAAGCTACCCAGGGCTCCACCTCTTTCCCTGGACTTGCAGTACAGGCCCCAGGGTGCCCATTGGCCCTCCACCTAGGGGCCTCTGACCCCAGCAAGCTACCGAGGGGTCCACCTCTCTCCCTGGACTTGCAATAGAGGCCCCAGGGTGCCCCGTGACCCTGCACCTAGGGGCCTCTGACCCCAGCAAGCTACCTAAGGGTCCACCTCACTCCCTGGACTTGCAGTATAGGCCCCAGGGTGCCCCCTGGCCCTCCAACTAGGGTCCTCTGACCCCAGCAAGCTACCCAGGATTCCACCTCTCCCCTTGGACTTGCAGTAGAGGCCCCAGGTTGACCCTTGGCCCTCCACCTAGGGGCCTCTGACCCCAGCAAGCTACCCAGGGGTCCACCTCTCTCCCTGGTCTTTTAGTAGAGGCCCCAGGGTGACCCGTGGCCCTCCACCTAGGGGCCTCTGACCCCAGCAAGGTACCCAGGGGTCCACATCTCTCTTTGGACTTGCAGTGGAGGACCCTGGGTGCCCCCTGGCCCTCCACCTAGGGGCCTCTGACCCCAGCAAGCTCCCCGGGGGTCCAGCTCTCTCCCTGACCTTGCAATAGAGGCCCCAGGGTGCCCCCTGACCCTCCACCTAGGGGCCTCTGACCCCAGCAAGCTACCCAGGGGTCCACATCTCTCCCTGGACTTGCACTAGACGCCCCTGGGTGCCCCCTGGCCCTCCACCTAGGGGCCTCTGACCCCAGCAAACTACCAAGGGGTCCACCTCTCTTCCTGGACTTGCAGTAGAGTCCCCAGGGTGCCCCATGGCCTTCCACCTAGGGCCCTCTGACCCCAGCAAGCTACCCAGGGCTCCAACTCTCTCCCTGGACTTGCAGTATAGGCCCCAGGGTGCCCCCTGGTCCTCCACCTAGGGGCCTCTGACTCAGCAAACTACCCAGGGGTCCACCTCTCTCCCTGGACTTGCTGTATAGGCCCCAGGGTGCCCCCGTTTCCCTCCACCTAGGGGCCTCTGACCCCAGCAAGCTACCCTGGGGTCCACCTCTCTCCCTGGACTTGCAGTAGAGGCCCCAGGGTGCCCCTTGGCCCTCCACCTGGGGGCCTCTGACCCCAGCAAGCTACCCAGGGGCCTACCAATCTCCCTGGACTTGCAGTAGAGTCCCCAGGGTGCCCCATGGCCCTCCACCTAGGGCCCTCTAACCCCAGCAAGCTACCCAGGGCTCCAACTCTCTCCCTGGACTTGCAGTATAGGCCCCAGGGTGCCCCCTGGTCCTCCACCTAGGGGCCCTTGACCTAAGCAAGCTGCCCAGGGGTCCACCTCTCTCCCTGGACTTGCAAAAGAGGCCCCAGGGTGCCCCTTGGCCCTCCTCCTAGGGGCCTCTGACCCCAGAAAGCTACCCAGGGGTCCACCTCTCTCCCTAGACTTGCAGACTAGGCCCCAGGGTGACCCTTGGCCCTCCACCTAGAGGCCTCTGACCCCAGCAAGCTGCCCAGAGGCCTGCCTATCTCCCTGGACTTGCAGTAGAGTCCCCAGGGTGCCCCATGGCCCTCCAACTAGGGACCTCTGACCCCAGCAAGCTACCCAGGGGTTCACATCTCTCCCTGGACTTGCAGTAGAGGCCCAAGGGTGCCCCCTTGCCCTCCAACCAGGGGCTACTGACCCCAGCAAGCTACCCAGGTTCCACCTCTCTCCCTGGACTTGCAGTAGAGGCCCCAGGGTGCCCCCTTGCCCTCCACCCAAGGGCTAATGACCCCAGCAAGCTACCCAGGGCTCCACCTCTCTCCCTGGACTTGTAGTAGAGGCCCTAGGCTGCCCTCTGGCCCTCCACCTAGGGGCCTCTGACCCCAGCAAGCTACCCAAGGCATCACCTCTCTTCCTGGACTTGCAGCAGAGGCCCCAGGGTGCCCATTGGCCCTCCAACTAGGGGCCTCTGTCCCCAGCAAGCTACCGAGGGGTCCACCTCTCTCAATGGACTTGCAGTAGAGGCCCTACGGTGCCCCCTGGCCCTCCCCCTAGGGGCCTCTGACACCAGCAAGCTTCCCAGTGATTCACCTCTCTCCCTAGACTTGCAGTAGAGGCCCCAGGTAGACCATTGGCTCTCCACCTAGGGGCCTCTGAACCCAGCAAGCTACCCAGGGGTCCACCTCTCTACCCGGACTTATAGTAGAGGCCCCAGGGTGCCCCCTGGCCCTCCACCTAGGGGCCTCTGACCCCAGCAAACTACCCAGGGGTCCACCTCTCTTCCTGGACTTGCAGTAGAGGCCCTATGGTTCCCCTTGGCCCTCCCCTTAGGGGCCTCTGACACCAGCAAGCTTTCCAGTGGTCCACCTCTCTCCCTAGACTTGCAGTAGAGGCCCCAGGGTGACCCTTGGCCCTCCACCTAGGGGCCTCTGACCCTAGCAAGCTACCCAGGGGTCCACCTCTCTCCCTGGACTTGCTGTATAGGCCACAGGGTGCCCCCTTGCCCTCCACCTAGAGGCCTCTGACCCCAGCAAGCTACCCAGGGCTCCACCTCTCTCCCTGGACTTGCAGTAGAGGCCCCAGGGTGCCCCCTTGCCCTCCACCCAGGGGCTACTGAACCCAGCAAGCTACCCAGGGCTCCACCTCTCTCCCTGGACTTGCAGTAGAGGCCCCAGGGTACGCCGTGGCCCTCCACCTAGGGGCCTCTGACCCCAGCAAGCTACCCAGGGGTCCACATCTCTCCCTGGACTTGCAGTAGAGGCCCCAGGGTACCCCGTTGCCCTCCACCTAGGGGCCTCTGAACCCAGCAAGCTACCCAGGGGTCCAGCTCTCTCCCTGGACTTTCAATAGAGGCCCCAGGGTGCCCCCTTGCCCTCCACCCAGGGGCTACTGACCCCAGCAAGCTACCCAGGGCTCCACCTCTCTAACTGGACTTGTAGTAGAGGCCCTAGGCTGCCCTCTGGCCCTCCACCTAGGGGCCTTTGACCCCAGCAAGCTACCCAGGGCTCCACCTCTTTCCCTGGACTTGCAGTACAGGCCCCAGGGTGCCCATTGGCCCTCCACCTAGGGGTCTCTGACCCCAGCAAGCTACCGAGGGGTCCACCTCTCTCCCTGGACTTGCAATAGAGGCCCCAGGGTGCCCCGTGACCCTCCACCTAGGGGCCTCTGATCCCAGCAAGCTACCTAGGGGTCCACCTCACTCCCTGGACTTGCAGTATAGGCCCCAGGGTGCCCCCTGGCCCTCCAACTAGGGTCCTCTGACCCCAGCAAGCTACCCAGGATTCCACCTCTCTCCTTGGACTTGCAGTAGAGGCCCCAGGTTGACCCTTGGCCCTCCACCTAGGGGCCTCTGACCCCAGCAAGCTACCCAGGGGTCCACCTCTCTCCCTGGTCTTTTAGTAGAGGCCCCAGGGTGACCCGTGGCCCTCCACCTAGGGGCCTCTGACCCCAGCAAGGTACCCAGGGGTCCACATCTCTCTTTGGACTTGCAGTGGAGGCCCCTTGGTGCCCCCTGGCCCTCCACCTAGGGGCCTCTGACCCCAGCAAGCTCCCCGGGGGTCCAGCTCTCTCATTGACCTTGCAATAGAGGCCCCAGGGTGCCCCCTGACCCTCCACCTAGGGACCTCTGACCCCAGCAAGCTACCCAGGGGTCCACATCTCTCCCTGGACTTGCACTAGACGCCCCTGGGTGCCCCCTGGCCCTCCACCTAGGGGCCTCTGACCCCAGCAAACTACCAAGGGGTCCACCTCTCTTCCTGGACTTGCAGTAGAGTCCCCAGGGTGCCCCATGGCCCTCCACCTAGGGCCCTCTGACCCCAGCAAGCTACCCAGGGCTCCAACTCTCTCCCTGGACTTGCAGTATAGGCCCCAGGGTGCCCCCTGGTCCTCCACCTAGGGGCCTCTGACTCAGCAAACTACCCAGGGGTCCACCTCTCTCTCTGGACTTGCTGTATAGGCCCCAGGGTGCCCCGTGGCCCTCCACCTAGGGGCCTCTGACCCCAGCAAGCTACCCTGGGGTCCACCTCTCTCCCTGGACTTGCAGTAGAGGCCCCAGGTTGCCCCTTGGCCCTCCACCTAGGGGTCTCTGACCCCAGCAAAATACAGAGGGGTCCACCTCTCTCCCTAGACTTGCAGTAGAGGCCCCAGGGTGACCCTTGGCCCTCCACCTGCGGGCCTCTGACAACAGCAAGCTGCCCAGGGGCCTGCCTATCTCCCTGGACTTGCAGTAAAGTCCCCAGGGTGCCCTTGGGCCCTTTACCTAGGGGCCTCTGACCACAGCAAGCTACCCAGGGGTCCACCTCTCTCCCTGGACTTGTAGTAGACGCCCCTGGGTGCCCCCTGGCCCTCCACCTAGGAGCCTCTGACCCCAGCAAGCTACCCGGGGGTCCACCTCTTTCCCTTGACCTATAGTAGAGGCCCTACGGTGCCCCCTGGCCCTCCCCCTAAGGGCCTCTGACACCAGCAAGCTGCTCAGTGATTCACCTCTCTCCCTGGACTTGCAGTAGAGGCCCCAGGTTGACCCTTGGCCCTCCACCTAGGGGCCTCTGACCCCAGCAAGCTGCCCAGGGGCCTGCCTATCTCCCTGGACTTGCAGTAGAGTCCCGAGGGTGCCCCATGGCCCTCCACCTAGGGCCCTTTGACCCCAGCAAGCTACCCAGTGGTCCACCTCTCTCCCTGGACTTGCAGTACAGGCCACAGGTTGCCCCCTTGCCTTCCACCTAGGGGCCTCTGACCCCAGCAAGCTACCCAGGGCTCCACCTCTTTCCGTGGACTTGTAGTAGAGGCCCTAGGCTGCCCTCTGGCCCTCCACCTAGGGGCCTCTGACCCCAGCAAGCTACCCAGGGCTCCACCTCTCTCCCTGGACTTGCAGTAGATTCCCCAGGGTGCCCTTGGGCCCTTTACCTAAGGGCCTCTGACCCCAGCAAGCTACCCAGGGGTCCACTTCTCTCCCTGGACTTGTAGTAGAGGCCCCAGGGTGGCCCGTGGCCCTCCACCTAGGGTTTTCTGACCCCAGCAAACTACCCGGGGTCCACATCTCTCCCTGGACTTGCAGTAGACGCCCCTGGGTGCCCCCTGGCCCTCCACCTAGGAGCCTCTGACCCCAGCAAGCTACCCGGGGGTCCACCTCTTTCCCTTGACCTATAGTAGAGGCCCTACGGTGCCCCCTGGCCCTCCCCCTAAGGGCCTCTGACACCAGCAAGCTGCTCAGTGATTCACCTCTCTCCCTGGACTTGCAGTAGAGGCCCCAGGTTGACCCTTGGCCCTCCACCTAGGGGCCTCTGACCCCAGCAAGCTACCCAGTGGTCCACCTCTCTCCCTGGACTTGCAGTACAGGCCACAGGGTGCCCCCTTGCCTTCCACCTAGGGGCCTCTGACCCCAGCAAGCTACCCAGGGCTCCACCTCTCTCCCTGGACTTGCAGTAGAGGCCCCAGGGTGCCCCCTGGCCCTCCACCCAGGGGTTACTGACCCCAGCAAGCTACCCAGGCCTCCACCTCTCTCCCTGGACTTGCAGTAGAGGCCCCAGGGTACCCCGTGGCCCTCCACCTAGGGGCTTCTGACCCCAGCAAGCTACCCAGGGGTCCAGCTCTCTCCCTGGACTTGCAATGGAGGCCCCAGGGTGCCCCCCTGGCCCTCCACCTAGGGGCCTCTGAGTCCAGCAAGCTACCCAGGGGTCCACATCTCTCCCTGGACTTGCAGTAGAGGCCCCAGGGTACCCCATGACCCTCCACCTAGGGGCCTCTGAACCCAGCAAGCTACCCAGGGGTCCAGCTCTCTCCCTGGACTTGCAATAGAGGCCCCAGGGTGCCCCCTTGCCCTCCACCCAAGGGCTACTGACCCCAGCAAGCTACCCAGGGCTCCACCTCTCTCCCTGGACTTGCAGTAGAGGCCCCATGGTGCCCATTGGCCCTCCACCTAAGGGTCTCTGACCCCAGCAAGCTACCGAGGGTTCCACCTCTCTCCCTGGACTTGCAATAGAGGCCCCAGGGTGCCCCCTGGCCCTCCACCTAGGGGCCTCTGAGTCCAGCAAGCTACCCAGGTGTCCACATCTCTCCCTGGACTTGCAATAGAGGCCCCAGGCTGCCCCCTTGCCCTCCACCCAGGGGCTACTGACCCCAGCAAGCTACCCAGGGCTCCACCTCTCTCCCTGGACTTGCAGTAGAGGCCCCAGGGTACCCCGTGGCCCTCCACCTAGGGGCCTCTGACCCCAGCAAGCTACCCAGGGGTCCACATCTCTCCCTGGACTTGCAGTAGAGGCCGCAGGGTGCCCATTGGCCCTCAACCTAGGGGTCTCTGACCCCAGCCAGCTACCGAGGGGTCCACCTCTCTCCCTGGACTTGCAATAGAGGCCCCAGGGTGCCCCGTGACCCTCCACCTAGGGGCCTCTGACCCCAGCAAGCTACCCAGGGGTCCACCTCTCTCCCTGGACTTGCAGTATAGGCCCCAGGGTGCCCTCTGGCCCTCCACCTAGGGGCCTCTGACCCCAGCAAGCTACCCGGGGGTCCAGCTCTCTCCCTGGACTTGCAATAGAGGCCCCAGGGTGCCCCCTTGCCCTCCACCCAGGTGCTACTAACCCCAGCAAGCTACCCAGGGCTCCACCTCTTTCCCTGGACTTGTAGTAGAGGCCCTAGGCTGCCCTCTGGACCTCCACCTAGGGGCCTCTGACCCCAGCAAGCTACCCAGGGCTCCACCTCTCTCCCTGGACTTGCAGTAGATTCCCCAGGGTGCCCTTGGGCCCTTTACCTAGGGGCCTCTGACCCCAGCAAGCTACCCAGTGGTCCACCTCTCTCCCTGGACTTGCAGTACAGGCCACAGGGTGCCCCCTTGCCTTCCACCTAGGGGCCTCTGACCCCAGCAAGCTACCCAGGGCTGCACCTCTCTCCCTGGACTTGTAGTAGAGGCCCCAGGGTACACCGTGGCCCTCCACCTAGGGGCCTCTGACCCCAGCAAGCTACCCAGGGGTCCAGCTCTCTCCCTGGACTTGGAATAGAGGCCCCAGGATGCCCCCTGGCCCTCCACCTAGGGGCCTCTGAGTCCAGCAAGCTACCCAGGGGTCCACATCTCTCCCTGGACTTGCAGTAGAGGCCCCAGGGTACCCCATGACCCTCCACCTAGGGGCCTCTGAACCCAGCAAGCTACCCAGGGGTCCAGCTCTCTCCCTGGACTTGCAATAGAGGCCCCAGGGTGCCCCCTTGCCCTCCACTCAAGGGCTACTGAACCCAGCAAGCTACCCAGGGCTCCACCTCTCTCCCTGGACTTGCAGTAGAGGCCCCATGGTGCCCATTGGCCCTCCACCTAGGGGTCTCTGACCCCAGCAAGCTACCGAGGGGTCCACCTCTCTCCCTGGATTTGCATTAGAGGCCCCAGGGTGCCCCCTGGCCCTCCACCTAGGGGCCTCTTAGTCCAGCAAGCTACCCAGGGGTCCACATCTCTCCCTGGACTTGCAGTAGACGCCCCTGGGTGCCCCCTGGCCCTCCACCTAGGGGCCTCTGACCCCAGCAAGCTACCCAGGGGTCCACCTCTCTCCCTGGACTTATAGTAGAGGCCCCAGTGTGCCCCCTGGACCTCCAACTAGGGGCCTCTGAGTCCAGCAAGCTACCCAGGGGTCCACATCTCTCCCTGGACTTGCGTATGGGCCCCAGGGTGCCCCCTGGCCCTCCAACTAAGGGCCTCTTACCCCAGCAAGCTACCCAGGGGTCCAGCTCTCTCCCTGGACTTGCAATAGAGGCCCCAGAGTGCCCCCTTGCCCTCCACCCAAGGGCTACTGACCCCAGCAAGCTACCCAGGGCTCCACCTCTCTCCCTGGACTTGCAGTATGGGCCCCAGGGTGCCCCCTAACCCTCCAACTAAGGGCATCTGACCCAAGCAAGCTACCCAGGGGTCCACCTCTCTCCCTGGACTTGCAGTATAGGACTCAGGGTGCCCCTTGGCCCTCCACCTAAGGGCATCTGACACCAGCAAGCTACCCAGGGGTCCACCTCTCTCCCTGGACTTGCAGTATAGGCCCCAGGGTGCCCTCTGGCCCTCCACCTAGGGGCCTCTGACCCTAGCAAACTACCCAGGGGTCCACCTCTCTCCCTGGACTTGCTGTAGTTTCCCCAGGGTGCCACGTGGCCCTCCACCTAGGGGCCTCTGACCCCAGCAAGCTACCCAGGGGTCCACATCTCTCCTTGGACTTGCAGTGGAGACCCCTGGGTGCCCCCCCCTGGCCCTCCACCTAGGGGCCTCTGACCCCAGCAAGCTACCCGGGGGTCCAGCTCTCTCCCTGGTCCTGCAATAGAGGCCCCAGGGTGCCCCCTTGCCCTCCACCCAGCGGCTACTGACCCCAGCAAGCTACCCAGGGCTCCACCTCTCTCCCTGGACTTGTAGTAGAGGCCCTAGGCTGCCCTCTGGCCCTCCACCTAGGGGCCTCTGACCCCAGCAAGATATCCAGGGCTCCACCTCTCTCCCTGGACTTGCAGTAGAGGCCCCAGGGTGCCCATTGGCCCTTCACCTAGGGGCCTCTGACCCCAGCAAGCTACCGAGGGGTCCACCTCTCTCCCTGGACTTGCAGTAGAGGCCCCAAGGTGCCCTGTGGCCCTCCACCTAGGGGCCTCTAACCCCAGCAAGCTACCCAGGGGTCCACAACTCTCCCTGTACTTGCAGTAGATGCCCCTGGGTGCCCCCTGGCCCTCCACTTAGGGGCCTCTGACCCCAGCAAGCTACCCAGGGGTCCACCTCTCTCCCTGGACTTATAGTAGAGGCCCTACGGTGCCCCCTGGCCCTCCCCCTAGGGGCCTCTGACACCAGCAAGCTTCCCAGTGATTCACCTCTCTCGCTGGACTTGCAGTAGAGGCCCCAGGTTGACCCTTGGCCCTCCACCTAGGGGCCTCTGACCCCAGCAAGCTACCCAGGGGTCCACATCTCTCCCTGGACTTGCAGTAGAGTCCCCAGGGTGCCCCATTGCCCTCCACCCAAGGGCTACTGACCCCAGCAAGCTACCCATGGCTCCACCTCTCTCCCTGGACTTTCAGTAGAGGCCCCATGGTGCCCATTGGCCCTCCACCTAGGGGTTTCTAACCCCAGCAAGCTACCGAGGGGTCCACCTCTCTCCCTGGACTTGCAATAGAGGCCCCAGAGTGCCCCTTGGCCCTCCCCCTAGGGGCCTATGACACCAGCAATCTTCCCAGTGGTCCACCTCTCTCCCTAGGCTAGCAGTAGAGGCCCCAGGGTGACCCTTGGCCTTCCACCTAGGGGCCTCTGACCCCAGCAAGCTACCCAGGGTTCTACCTATCTCCCTGGACTTGCAGTAGAGTCCCCAGGTTGCCTCTTGGCCCTCCACCTAGGGCCCTCTGACCCCAGCAAGCTACCCAGGGCTCCAACTCTCTCCCTGGACTTGCAGTATGGGCCCCAGGGTGCCCCCTGGTCCTCCACCTAGGGGCCCCCTACACTTGCAAGCTGCCCAGGGGTCCACCTCTGTCCCTGGACTTGCAAAAGAGGCCCCAGGGTGCCCCTTGGCCCTCCACCTAGGGGCCTCTGACCCCAGAAAGCTACCCAGGGGTCCACCTCTCTCCCTAGACTTGCAGACTAGGCCCCAGGGTGACCCTTGGCCCTCCACCTAGGGGCCTCTAAGTCCAGCAAGCTACCCAGGGGTCCACATCTCTCCCTGGACTTGCAGTAGAGGCCCTAGGGTACCCCGTGACCCTCCACCTAGAGGCCTCTGAACCCAGCAAGCTACCCAGGGGTCCAGCTCTCTCCCTGGACTTGGAATAGAGGCCCCAGGGTGCCCCCTGGCCCTCCACCTAGGGGCCTCTGAGTCCAGCAAGCTACCCAGGGGTCCACATCTCTCCCTGGACTTGCAGTAGAGGCCCCAGGGTACCCCATGACCCTCCACCTAGGGGCCTCTGAACCCAGCAAGCTACCCAGGGGTCCAGCTCTCTCCCTGGACTTGCAATAGAGGCCCCAGGGTGCCCCCTTGCCCTCCACTCAAGGGCTACTGACCCCAGCAAGCTACCCAGGGCTCCACCTCTCTCCCTGGACTTGCAGTAGAGGCCCCATGGTGCCCATTGGCCCTCCACCTAGGGGTCTCTGACCCCAGCAAGCTACCGAGGGGTCCACCTCTCTCCCTGGATTTGCATTAGAGGCCCCAGGGTGCCCCCTGGCCCTCCACCTAGGGGCCTCTGAGTCCAGCAAGCTACCCAGGGGTCCACATCTCTCCCTGGACTTGCAGTAGACGCCCCTGGGTGCCCCCTGGCCCTCCACCTAGGGGCCTCTGACCCCAGCAAGCTACCCAGGGGTCCACCTCTCTCCCTGGACTTATAGTAGAGGCCCCAGTGTGCCCCCTGGACCTCCAACTAGGGGCCTCTGAGTCCAGCAAGCTACCCAGGGGTCCACATCTCTCCCTGGACTTGCGTATGGGCCCCAGGGTGCCCCCTGGCCCTCCAACTAAGGGCCTCTTACCCCAGCAAGCTACCCAGGGGTCCAGCTCTCTCCCTGGACTTGCAATAGAGGCCCCAGAGTGCCCCCTTGCCCTCCACCCAAGGGCTACTGACCCCAGCAAGCTACCCAGGGCTCCACCTCTCTCCCTGGACTTGCAGTATGGGCCCCAGGGTGCCCCCTGGCCCTCCAACTAAGGGCATCTGACCCAAGCAAGCTACCCAGGGGTCCACCTCTCTCCCTGGACTTGCAGTATAGGACTCAGGGTGCCCCTTGGCCCTCCACCTAAGGGCATCTGACACCAGCAAGCTACCCAGGGGTCCACCTCTCTCCCTGGACTTGCAGTATAGGCCCCAGGCTGCCCTCTGGCCCTCCACCTAGGGGCCTCTGACCCCAGCAAGATATCCAGGGCTCCACCTCTCTCCCTGGACTTGCAGTAGAGGCCCCAGGGTGCCCATTGGCCATTCACCTAGGGGCCTCTGACCCCAGCAAGCTACCGAGGGGTCCACCTCTCTCCCTGGACTTGCAGTAGAGGCCCCAAGGTGCCCTGTGGCCCTCCACCTAGGGGCCTCTGACCCCAGCAAGCTACCCAGGGGTCCACATCTCTCCTTGGACTTGCAGTGGAGACCCCTGGGTGCCCCCCCCTGGCCCTCCACCTAGGGGCCTCTGACCCCAGAGAGATATCCAGGGCTCCACCTCTCTCCCTGGACTTGCAGTAGAGGCCCCAGGGTGCCCATTGGCCCTTCACCTAGGGGGCTCTGACCCCAGCAAGCTACCGAGGGGTCCACCTCTCTCCCTGGACTTGCAGTAGAGGCCCCAAGGTGCCCTGTGGCCCTCCACCTAGGGGCCTCTAACCCCAGCAAGCTACCCAGGGGTCCACAACTCTCCCTGTACTTGCAGTAGACGCCCCTGGGTGCCCCCTGGCCCTCCACTTAGGGGCCTCTGACCCCAGCAAGCTACCCAGGGGTCCACCTCTCTCCCTGGACTTATAGTAGAGGCCCTACGGTGCCCCCTGGCCCTCCCCCTAGGGGCCTCTGACACCAGCAAGCTTCCCAGTGATTCACCTCTCTCGCTGGACTTGCAGTAGAGGCCCCAGGTTGACCCTTGGCCCTCCACCTAGGGGCCTCTGACCCCAGCAAGCTGCCCAGGGGTCCACATCTCTCCCTGGACTTGCAGTAGAGTCCCCAGGGTGCCCCATTGCCCTCCACCCAAGGGCTACTAACCCCAGCAAGCTACCCATGGCTCCACCTCTCTCCCTGGACTTTCAGTAGAGGCCCCATGGTGCCCATTGGCCCTCCACCTAGGGGTTTCTAACCCCAGCAAGCTACCGAGGGGTCCACCTCTCTCGCTGGACTTGCAATAGAGGCCCCAGAGTGCCCCTTGGCCCTCCCCCTAGGGGCCTATGACACCAGCAATCTTCCCAGTGGTCCACCTCTCTCCCAAAGCTAGCAGTAGAGGCCCCAGGGTGACCCTTGGCCTTCCACCTAGGGGCCTCTGACCCCAGCAAGCTACCCAGGGTTCTACCTATCTCCCTGGACTTGCAGTAGAGTCCCCAGGTTGCCTCTTGGCCCTCCACCTAGGGCCCTCTGACCCCAGCAAGCTACCAAGGGCTCCAACTCTCTCCCTGGACTTGCAGTATGGGCCCCAGGGTGCCCACTGGTCCTCCACCTAGGGGCCCCCTACACTTGCAAGCTGCCCAGGGGTCCACCTCTCTCCCTAGACTTGCAGACTAGGCCCCAGGGTGACCCTTGGCCCTCCACCTAGGGGCCTCTGAGTCCAGCAAGCTACCCAGGGGTCCACATCTCTCCCTGGACTTGCAGTAGAGGCCCTAGGGTACCCCGTGACCCTCCACCTAGAGGCCTCTGAACCCAGCAAGCTACCCAGGGGTCCAGCTCTCTCCCTGGACTTGCAATAGAGGCCCCAGGGTGCCCCCTTGCCCTCCACCCAAGGGCTACTGACCCCAGCAAGCTACCCAGGGCTCCACCTCTCTCCCTGGACTTGTAGTAGAGGCCCTAGGCTGCCCTCTGGCCCTCCACCTAGGGGCCTCTGACCCCAGCAAGCTACCCAGGGCATCACCTCTCTCCCTGGACTTGCAGTAGAGTCCCCAGGGTACCCCGTGACCCTCCACCTAGGGGCCTCTAAACCCAGCAAGCTACCCAGGGGTCCAGCTCTCTCCCTGGACTTGCAATAGAGGCCCCAGGGTGCCCCCTTGCCCTCCACCCAAGGGCTACTGACCCCAGCAAGCTACCCAGGGCTCCACCTCTCTCCCTGGACTTGCAGTATAGGCCCCAGGGTGCCCCCTGGCCCTCCAACTAGGGGATTTTGACCCCAGCAAGCTACCCTAGGGTCCACCTCTCTCCCTGGACTTTCAGTAAAGGCCCCAGGGTGCCCCGTGGCCCTCCACCTAGGGGCCTCTGACCCCAGCAAGCTACCGAGGGGTCCACCTCTCTCCCTGGACTTGCAATAGAGGCCCCAGGGTGCCCCGTGACCCTCCACCTAGGGGCCTCTGACCCCAGCAAGCTACCCAGGGGTCCACCTCTCTCCCTGGACTTGCAGTATAGGCCCCAGGGTGCCCTCTGGCCCTCCACCTAGGGGCCTCTGACCCCAGCAAGCTACCCGGGGGTCCAGCTCTCTCCCTGGACTTGCAATAGAGGCCCCAGGGTGCCCCCTTGCCCTCCACCCAGGTGCTACTAACCCCAGCAAGCTACCCAGGGCTCCACCTCTTTCCCTGGACTTGTAGTAGAGGCCCTAGGCTGCCCTCTGGACCTCCACCTAGGGGCCTCTGACCCCAGCAAGCTACCCAGGGCTCCACCTCTCTCCCTGGACTTGCAGTAGATTCCCCAGGGTGCCCTTGGGCCCTTTACCTAGGGGCCTCTGACCCCAGCAAGCTACCCAGGGGTCCACCTCTCTCCCTGGACTTGTAGTAGAGGCCCCAGGGTGGCCCGTGGCCCTCCACCTAGGGGCTTCTGACCCCAGCAAACTACCCGGGGTCCACATCTCTCCCTGGACTTGCAGTAGACCCCCTGGGTGCCCCCTGGCCCTCCACCTAGGAGCCTCTGACCCCAGCAAGCTACCTTGGGGTCCACCTCTTTCCCTTGACCTATAGTAGAGGCCTTACGGTGCCCCCTGGCCCTCCCCCTAAGGGGCCTCTGACACCAGCAAGCTGCTCAGTGATTCACCTCTCTCCCTGGACTTGCAGTAGGGGCCCCAGGTTGACCCTTGGCCCTCCACCTAGGGGCCTCTGACCCCAGCAAGCTGACCAGGGGCCTGCCTATCTCCCTGGACTTGCAGTAGAGTCCCGAGGGTGCCCCATGGCCCTCCACCTAGGGCCCTTTGACCCCAGCAAGCTACCCAGTGGTCCACCTCTCTCCCTGGACTTGCAGTACAGGCCACAGGGTGCCCCCTTGCCTTCCACCTAGGGGCCTCTGACCCCAGCAAGCTACCCAGGGCTCCACCTCTCTCCCTGGACTTGCAGTAGAGGCCCCAGGGTGCCCCCTGGCCCTCCACCTAGGGGCCTCTGACCCCAGCAAGCTACCGAGGGATCCACCTCTTTCCCTGGACTAGCAGTAGATGCCCCAGGGTGCCCCGTGGCCCTCCACCTAGGGGCCTCTAACCCCAGCAAGCTACCCAGGGCTCCACATCTCTCCCTGGACTTGCAGTAGACGCCCCTGGGTGCCCCCTGGCCCTCCACCTAGGGGCCTCTGACCCCAGCAAGCTACCCAGGGGTCCACCTCTCTCCCTGGACTTGTAGTAGAGGCCCTAGGCTGCCCTCTGGCCCTCCACCTAGGAGCCTATGACCCCAGCAAGCTACCCAGCGCTCCACCTCTCTCCCTGGACTTGCAGTAGAGGCCCCAGGGTGCCCATTGGCCCTCCACCTAGGGGTCTCTGACCCCAGCAAGCTTCCCAGTGATTCACCTCTCTCCCTGGACTTGCAGTAGAGGCCCCAGGTTGACCCTTGGCCCTCCACTTAGGGGCCTCTGACCCCAGCAAGCTGCCCATGGGCCTGCCTATCTCCCTGCACTTGCAGTAGAGTCCCCAGGGTGCCCCATGGCCATCCACCTAGGGCCCTTTGACCCCAGCAAGCTACCCAGGGGTCCACCTCTCTCCCTGGACTTGCAGTATAGGCCACAGGGTGCCCCCTTGCCCTCCACCTAGGGGCCTCTGACCCCAGCAAGCTACCGAGGGGTCCACCTCTCTCCCTGGACTTGCAGTAGAGGCCCCAGGGTGCCCCGTGGCCCTCCACCTAGGGGCCTCTGACCCCAGCAAGCTACCCAGGGGTCCACATCTCTCCCTGGACTTGCAGTAGACGCCCCTGGGTGCCCCCTGGCCCTCCACCTATGGGCCTCTGACCCCAGCAAGCTACCAAGGGGTCCACCTCTCTCCCTGGACTTATAGTAGAGGCCCTACGGTGCCCCCTGGCCCTCCCCCTAGGGGCCTCTGACACCAGTAAGCTACCCAGGGCTCCACCTCTCTCCCTGGACTTGTTGTAGAGGCCCCAGGGTACCCCGTGGCCCTCCACCTAGGGGCCTTTGACCCCAGCAAGCTACCCAGGGGTCCACATCTCTCCCTGGACTTGCAGTAGAGGCCCCAGGGTGCCCATTGGCCCTCCACCTAGGGGTCTCTGACCCCAGCAAGCTACCGAGGGGTCCACTTCTCTCCCTGGACTTGCAATAGAGGCCCCAGGGTGCCCCGTGACCCTCCACCTAGGGGCCTCTGACCCCAGCAAGCTACCCAGGGGTCCACCTCTCTCCCTGGACTTGAAGTATAGGCAAGGCAAGGCAAGTTTATTTATATAGCACATTTCATACACAGTGGCAATTCAAAGTGCTTTACATAAACAGGAATAAAATAGACAAGTTTAGGAACATAAAATGCAGACAATAAAAATTATTAAAAACAGATAAAAACAAATAAAATGAGTTAAAATAGGTTATAAAAGAATGAAAAAGAAAACGAAAAACATAATAGTGCGATCTGTCGGACGCAGCACAGTGCTCATTCAGTAAAGGCACAGCTAAACAGATGTGTTTTCAGTCTTGATTTGAATGTGCCTAATGTTGGAGCACATCTGATCATTTCTGGAAGCTGATTCCAGCAGCGAGGGGCATAGTGGCTGAAGGCAGATTCACTCTGCTTTGACTGAACTCTTGGAACTTCTAGTTTATATGATCCTAAAGATCTGAGTGATCTGTTAGGTTTGTATTCAGTGAGCATATCTGTAATGTATTGAGGTCCTTGGCCATTTAGTGATTTATAGACCAGTAATAATACTTTAAAATCTATTCTGAATGTAACTGGCAGCCAGTGTAGAGACCTACGGACAGGTGTGATGTGCTCTGATTTCCTGCTTCTGGTCAGAATTCTGGCTGCAGCATTCTGGATGAGCTGCAAGTGTTAGACTGTCTTTTTGGGAAGGCCAGTGAGGAGTCCATTACAGTAATCCACCCTGCTGCTGATAAAAGCATGAATAAGTTTCTCTCTGGAAACAAAGCATCTGATTCTTGCAATATTTTTGAGATGATAGTATGCTGATTTACTGACTGCTTTGACATGACTGTTGAAACTCAGATCTGACTCCAGAGTCACACCAAGATTCTTGACCTTATTTTTTGTCGTTTGACCTTTAGAGCCAAGGTACGCATTCACCTTGAGAACCTCATCTCTGTTCCCAAACGCAATGACTTCAGTTTTCTCTTTGTTTAACTGAAGAAAATTTTTGCACATCCAATTTTTAATTTCATCAATGCATTGGCAGAGGGTGTCAATGGGGCTGTAGTCATTAGGCAGTAAGGCTAGGTAGATCTGAGTGTCATCAGCATAGCTGTGGTAGGAGATTTGATTCTTTCTCATTATTTGGCTCAGAGGGAGCATGTAAAGGTTGAACAGGAGAGGTGCCAGAATCGAGCCTTGAGGGACTCCACATGTCATGGGTGTCCACCTCGACCTATGATCACCTAAACTGACATAGTAACCTCTCCCTTCAAGGTAAGATCTGAACCATTTGAGGACTGTCCCAGACAGCCCAACCCAGTTTTCCAGCCTATCCAGAAGTATGCTGTGATCGACAGTGTCAAATGCAACACTGAGATCGAGCAATACCAACACTGTTATTTTACCTGAATCTGTGTTTAGACGTATATCATTGATTATCTTTATAAGAGCGCTCTCTGTACTGTGATGTGCTACTTGCAATAGAGACCCCAGGGTACCCCGTGGCCCTCCACCTAGGGGCCTCTGAAACCAGCAAGCTACCCAGGGGTCCAGATCTCTCCCTGGACTTGCAGTATAGGACCCAGGGTGCCCCCTGGCCCTCCACCTAGGGGCATCTAACACCAGCAAGCTACCCAGGGGTCCACCTCTCTCCCTGGACTTGCAGTATTGGCCCCAGGGTGCCCATTGGCCCTCCACCTGGGGGCCTCTGAACCCAGTAAGCTACCCAGGGCTCCACTTCTCTCCCTGGACTTGCAGTAGAGGCCCCAGGGTGCCCATTGGCCCTCCACCTAGGGGCCTCTGACCCCAGCAAGCTACCCAGGGCTCCACCTCTCTCCCTGGACTTGCAGTAGAGGCCCCAGGGTACCCCGTGGCCCTCCACCTAGGGGCCTCTGACCCCAGCAAGCTACCCAGGGGTCCAGCTCTCTCCCTGGACTTGCAATAGAGGCCCCAGGGTGCCCCCTTGCCCTCCACCCAGGGGCTACTGACCCCAGCAAGCTACCCAGGGCTCCACCTCTCTCCCTGGACTTGTAGTAGAGGCCCTAGGCTGCCCTCTGGCCCTCCACCTAGGGGCCTTTGACCCCAGCAAGCTACCCAGGGCTCCACCTCTCTCCCTGGACTTGCAGTAGAGGCCCCAGGGTGCCCATTGGCCCTCCACCTAGGGGTCTCTGACCCCAGCAAGCTACCGAGGGGTAAACCTCTCTCCCTGGACTTGCAATAGAGGCCCCAGGGTGCCCCGTGACCCTCCACCTAGGGGCCTCTGACCCTAGCAAGCTACCCAAGGGTCCACATCTCTCCCTGGACTTGCAGTAGACGCCCCAGGGTGCCCCCTGGCCCACCATCTAGAGGCCTCTGACCCCAGCAAGCTACCCAGGGGTCCACATCTCTCCCTGGACTTGCAGTAGAGTCCCCAGGGTGCCCCATGGCCCTCCACCTAGGGCCCTTTGACCCCAGCAAGCTACCCAGGGGTCCACCTCTCCCTGGACTTGCAGTAGAGTCCCCAGGGTGCCCCATGGCCCTCCACCTAGGGCCCTTTGACCCCAGCAAGCTACCCAGGGGTCCACCTCTCTCCCTGGACTTGCAGTAGAGTCCCCAGGGTTCCCCATGGCCCTCCACCTAGGGCTCTTAGACCCCAGCAAGCTACCCAGGGGTCCACCTCTCTCCCTGGACCTGCAGTATAGGCCACAGGGTGCCCCCTTGCCCTCCACCTAGGGGCCTCTGACCCCAGCAAGCTACCCAGGGGTCCACATCTCTCCCTGGACTTGCAATAAAGGCCCCAGGGTGCCCCCTTGCCCTCCACCCAGGGGCTACTGACCCCAGCAACTTACCCAGGGCTCCACCTCTCTCCCTGGACTTGTAGTAGAGGCCCCAGGGTACCCCGTGGCCCTCCACCTAGGGGCCTCTGACCCCAGCAAGCTACCGAGGGGTCCACCTCTCTCCCTGGACTTGCAGTAGAGGCCCCAGGGTGGCCGTTGGCCCTCCACCTAGGGGCCTCTGACCCCAGCAAGCTTCCCAGGGGTCCACCTCTCTCCCTGGACTTATAGTAGAGGCCCTAGGGTGCCCCCTGGCCCTCCCCCTAGGGGCCTCTGACACCAGCAAGCTTCCCATTGATTCACCTCTCTCCCTGGACTTGCAGTAGATGCAGCTGGGTGCCCCCTGGCCCTCCACCTAGGGGTCTCTGACCCCAGCAAGCTACCCAGGGGTCCACCTCTCTCCCTGGACTTATTGTAGAGGCCCCAGGGTGCCCCCTGGCCCTCCACCTCGTTGCCTCTGACCCCAGCAAACTACCCAGGGGTCCACCTCTCTTCCTGGACTTGCAATAGAGGCCCTACGGTGCCCCCTGGCCCTCCCCCTACGGGCCTCTGACACCAGCAAGCTTCCCAGTGGTCCACCTCTCTCCCTAGACTTGCAGTAGAGGCCCCAGGGTGACCCTTGGCCCTCCACCTAGGGGCCTCTGACCCCAGCAAGCTACCCGGGGGTCCAGCTCTCTCCCTGGACTTGCAATAGAGTACCCAGGGTGCCCCCTTGCCCTCCACCCAGGGGCTACTGAGCCCAGCAAGCTACCCAGGGCTCCACCTCTCTCCCTGGATTTGTAGTAGAGGCCCTAGGCTGCCCTCTGGCCCTCCACCTAGGGGCCTCTTACCCCAGCAAGCTACCTAGGGCTCCACCTCTCTCCCTGGACTTGCAGTAGAGGCCCCAGGGTGCCCATTGGCCCTCCACCTAGGGGCCTCTGACCCCAGCAAGCTACCGAGGGGTCCACCTCTCTCCCTGGACTTGCAGTAGAGGCCCCAGGGTGGCCATTGGCCCTCCACCTAGGGGCCTCTGACCCCAGCAAGCTACCCAGAGGTCCACATCTCTCCCTGGACTTGCAGTAGACGCCCCTGGGTGCCCCCTGGCCCTCCACCTAGGGGCCTCTGACCCCAGCAAGCTACTGAGGGGTCCACCTCTCTCCCTGGACTTGCAGTAAAGGCCCCAGAGTGCCCCGTGGCCCTCCACCTAGGGGCCTCTGACCCCAGCAAGCTACCCAGGGGTCCACATCTCTCCTTGGACCTGCAGTGGAGGCCCCTGGGTGCCCCCTGGCCCTCCACTTACGGGCCTCTGACCCCAGCAAGCTACCCGGGGGTCCAGCTCTCTCCCTGGACTTGCAATAGAGGCCCCAGGGTGCCCACTTGCCCTCCACCCAGGGGCTACTGACCCCAGCAAGCTACCCAGGGCTCCACCTCTCTCCCTGGACTTGCAGTAGAGGCCCCAGGGTGCCCCCTTGCCCTCAACCGAGGGGCCTCTGAGTCCAGCAAGCTACCCAGGGGTTCACATCTCTCCCTGGACTTGTAGTAGAGGCCCTAGGCTGCCCTCTGGCCCTCCACCTAGGGGCCTCTGACCCCAGCAAGCTACCCAGGGCTCCACCTCTCTCCCTGGACTTGCAGTAGAGTCCCCAGGGTGCCCATTGGCCCTCCACCAAGGGGATTCTGACCCCAGCAAGCTACCGAGGGGTCCACCTCTCTCCCTGGACTTGCAATAGAGGCCCCAGGGTGCCCCGTGACCCTCCACCTAGGGGCCTCTGACCCCAGCAAGCTACCCGGGGGTCCAGCTCTCTCCCTGGACTTGCAATAGAGGCCCCAGGGTGCCCCCTTGCCCTCCACCCAGGGGCTACTGACCCCAGCAAGCTACCCAGGGCTCCACCTCTCTCCCTGGACTTGTAGTAGAGGGCCTAGGCTGCCCTCTGGCCCTCCACCTAGGGGCCTCTGACCCCAGCAAGCTACCCAGGGCTCCACCTCTCTCCCTGAACTTGCAGTAGAGGCCCCAGGGTGCCCATTGGCCCTCCACCTAGGGGCCTCTGACCCAAGCAAGCTATTGAGGGGTCCACCTCTCTCCCTGGACTTTCAGTAGAGTCCCCAGGGTGCCCCATGGCCCTCCACCTAGGGCCCTCTGACCCCAGCAAGCTACCCAGGGGTCCACCTCTCTCCCTGGACTTGCAGTAGAGGCCCCAGGTTACCCCGTGGCCCTCCACATAGGGGCCTCTGACCCCAGCAAGCTACCCAGGGGTCCACATCTCTCCCTGGACTTGCAGTAGAGGCCCCAGTGTACCTCGTGGCCCTCCTCCTAGGGGCCTCTGAACCCAGCAAGCTACCCAGGGGTCCAGCTCTCTCCCTGGACTTGCAATAGAGGCCCCAGGGTGCCCCCTTACCCTCCACCCAGGGGCTACTGACCCCAGCAAGCTATCCAGGGCTCCACCTCTCTCCCTGGACTTGTAGTAGAGGCCCTAGGCTGCCCTCTGGCCCTCCACCTAGGGGCCTCTGACCCCAGCAAGCTACCCAGGGCTCCACTTCTCTCCCTGGACATGCAGTAGAGGCCCCAGGGTGCCCATTGGCCCTCCACCTAGGGGTCTCTGACCCCAGCAAGCTACCGAGGGGTCCACCTCTCTCCCTGGACTTGCAATAGAGGCCCCAGGGTGCCCCGTGACCCTCCACCTAGGGGCCTCTGACCCCAGCAAGCTACCCAGGGGTCCACATCTCTCCCTGGACTTGCAGTAGACGCCGCTGGGTGCCCCCTTGCCCTCCACCTAGGGGCCTCTGACCCCAGCAAGCTACCCAGGGGTCCACCTCTCTCCCTGGACTTATAGTAGAGGCCCCAGGGTGCCCCCTGGCCCTCCACCTAGGGGCCTCTGACCCCAGCAAACTACCCAGGGGTCCACCTTTCTTCCTGGACTTGCAGTAGAGGCCCTACGGTGCCCCCTGGCCCTCCCCCTAGGGGCCTCTGACACCAGCAAGCTTCCCAGTGGTCCACCTCTCTCCCTAGACTTGCAGTAGAGGCCCCAGGGTGACCCTTGGCCCTCCACCTATGGAACTCTGACCCCAGCAAGCTACCCAGGGGCCTACCTATCTCCCTGGACTTGCAGTAGAGTCCCCAGGGTGCCCAATGGCCCTCCACCTAGGGCCCTCTGACCCCAGCAAGCTACCCAGGGCTCTAACTCTCACACTGGACTTGCAGTATAGGCCCCAGGGTGCCCCTTGGTCCTCCACCTAGGGGCCCCTGACCCAAGCAAGCTGCCCAGGGGTCCACCTCTCTCCCTGGACTTGCAATAGAGGCCCCAGGGTGCCCCTTGGCCCTTCACCTAGGGGCCTCTGACCCCAGAAAGCTACCCAGGGGTCCACCTCTCTCCCTAGACTTGCAGACTAGGCCCCAGGGTGACCCTTGGCCCTCCACCTTAGGGCCTCAGATCCCAGCAAGGTCCACCTTTCTCCCTGGACTTGCAGTATAGGCCCCAGGGTGCCCTCTGGCCCTCCACCTAGGGGCCTCTGACCCTAGCAAACTACCCAGGGGTCCACCTCTCTCCCTGGACTTGCTGTAGAGGGCCCAAGGTGCCCCGTGGCCCTCCACCTAGGGGCCTCTGACCCCAGCAAGCTACCCTGGGGTCCACCTCTCTCCCTGGACTTGCTGTAGAGGCCCCAGGGTGCCCCTTGGCCCTCCACCTAGGGGCCTCTTACCCCAGCAAGCTACTGAGGGGTCCACCTCTCTCCCTGGACTTGCAGTAGAGGCCCCAGGGTGCCCCTTGGCCCTCCACCTAGAGGCCTCTGACCCCAGCAAGCTACCCGGGGGTCCAGCTCTCTCCCTGGACTTGCAATAGAGGCCCCAGGGTGCCCCCTTGCCCTCCACCCCGGGGCTACTGACCCCAGCAAGCTACCCAGGGCTCCACTTCTCTCCCTGGACTTGTAGTAGAGGCCCTAGGCTGCCCTCTGGCCTTCCACCTAGGGGCCTCTGACCCCAGCAAGCTACCGAGGGGTCCACCTCTCTCCCTGGACTTGCAGTAGAGTCCCCAGGGTGCCCATTGGCCCTCCACCTAGGGCCCTTTGACCCCCATCAAGCTACCCAGGGGTCCTCTTCTCTCCGTGGACTTGCAGTAGAGGCCCCAGGGTGCCCTCTGGCCCTCCACCTAGGGGCCTCTGACCCCAACAAGCTAACCAGGGGTCCACCTCTCTCCCTGGACTTGTAGGATAGGCCCAAGGGTGCCCCCTGGCCCTCCAGCCAAGGGCCTGTGACCCCAACAAGCTAACCAGGGGTCCACCTCTCTCCCTGGACTTGCAGGATAGGCCCCAGGATGTCCCTTGGCCCTCCACCCAGTGGTCTGTAACCCCAGCAAGCTACCCAGGTGTCCACCTCTCACTCTGGACTTGCAGTAGAGGCCCCAGGGTGCCCCTTGGCCCTCCACCTAGGAGCCTCTGACCCCAGCAAGCTACCCAGGGATTCACCTCTGTCCCTGGTCTTGCAGTAGAGGCCCCAGGGTGCCCCTTGGCCCTCCACCTAGGGGCCTTTCACATCAGCAAGCTACCCAGGGGTCTACATCTCTCCCTGGACTTGCAGTATAGGCTCCAGAGTTTCCCCTTGCCCTCCACACAGGGGCCTCTGACCCCAGTAAGCTACGCAGGGGTCCACCTCTCTCCCTGGGCTTGCAGTAGAGGCCTCAGGGTGCCCCCTGGCCATCCACCTAGGGGTCCCTGACCCCAGCAAGCTACCTAGGGGTCCACCTCTCTCCCTGGACTTGCAGTAGAGGCCCTAGGGTGCCCCCTTGCCCTCCACCCAGGGGCTACTGACCCCAGCAAGCTACCCAGGGCCCCACCTCTGTCCCTGGTCTTGCATTATAGGCCCCAGGGTGCCCCCTGGCCCTCCACCTAGGGGCCTCTGACCCTAGCAAGCTACCCAGGGATCCAGCTCTCTCTCTGGACTTGCAGGATAGGCCCCAGGGTGCCCCTTGGCCCTCCACCTAGGGGCCTCTGACCCAAGCAAGCTACCAAGGGGTCCACCTCTCTCCCTGGACTTGCAGTAGAGGCCCCAGGGTGCCCCTTGGCTCTCCACCTAGGGTCTTTTGACCACAGCAAGCTACCCAGGGGTTCACCTCTTTCCTTGGACTTGCAGGATAGGCCCCAGGGTGCCCCCTGGCCCTCCGCCTAGGGGCCTCTGACCCCAACATGCTAACCAGGGGTCTACCTCTCTCCCTGGACTTGCAGGATAGGCCCAAGGATGCCCCCTGGCCCTCCACATAGAGGCCTCTAACCCCAGCAAGCTACCTAGGGGTCCACCTCTCTCCCTGGACTTGCAGTATAAGCCCTAGGGTGCCCCCTGGCCCTCCACCCAGGGGCCTCTGACCCCAGCAAGCTACACAGAGGTCCACCTCTCTCCCTGGACTTGCAGTATAGGCCCCAGGGTTGCCCCATGGCCCTCCACCTAGGGGCCTCTGACCCCAGCAAACTACAATGGGTTCAACAGCTCTCCCTAGACTTGCAGTAGAGGCCCCAGGGTGCCCCATGCCCCTCCAATTAGGGGCCTCTGACCCCAGCAAGCTTCCCAGGGGTCCACCTCTCTCCCTGGACTCGCACTATAGGCCACAGGTTGCCCCAATGCCCTCCACCTAGGGGCCTCTGACCCCAGCAAGCTACCCAGGGCTCCACCTCTGTCCCTGGTCTTGCAGTATAGGCCCCAGGGTGACCCCTTGCCCTCCACCTAGGGATCTCTGACCCCAGCAAGCTACCCAGGGATCCAGCTCTCTCTCTCTGGACTTGCAGTAGAGGACCCAGGGTGCCCCGTTGTCCTCCACCTAGGGGCCTCTTACACAAGCAAGCTACTAAGGGGTCCACCTCTCTCCCTGGGCTTGCAGTAGAGGCCTTAGGGTGCCCCTTGGCCCTCCACCTAGTGGCCTTTGACCACAGCAAGCTACCCAGGGGTTCACCTCTCTCCTTGGATTTGCAGTAGAGGACCCAGGGTGCCCCATGGCCCTCCACCTAGGGGCCTCTGACCCCAGCAAGTTACCCAGGTGTCCACCTCTCTCCCTGGACTTGCAGTATAGGCTCAAGGGTGCCCCCTGGCCAACCACGTAGGGGCCTCACCGCAGCAAACTACAATGGGTTCAACAGCTCTCCCTGGACTTGCAGTAGAGGCCCCAGGGTGCCCCATGCCCCTCCAATTAGGGGCCTCTGACCCCAGCAAGCTTCCCAGGGGTCCACCTCTCTCCCTGGACTTGCACTATAGGCCACAAGGTGCCCCAATGCCCTCCACCTAGGGGCCTCTGACCCCAGCAAGCTACCCAGGGGTCCACCTCTCTCCCTGGTCTTGCAGTATAGGCCCCAGGGTGCCCCCTTGCCCTCCACCTAGGGATCTCTGACCCCAGCAAGCTACCCAGGGATCCAGCTCTCTCTCTGGACTTGCAGTAGAGGCCCCAGGATTCCCCACTGGCCATCCACCTAGAGGCCTGTAACCCCAGCAACCTTCCCAGGGGTCCACTTCTCGCTCTGGACTTGCAGTAGAGGCCTCAGGGTGCCCCTTGGCCCTCCACCTAGGGGCCTCTGACCCAGCAAGCTACCCAGGGGTCCACCTCTCTTCCTTGGCTTGCAGTAGAGAGCCCAGTGTGCCCTCTGGCCCTCCACCTAGGGGCCTCTGACCCTGGCAAACTACCTAGGGGTCCACCTCTCTACCTGGACTTAAGTATAAGCCCCAGGGTGCCCCCTTGCCCTCCACCTAGAGGCCTCTGACCCCAGCAAGCTACCCAGGAGTCCACCTCTCTCCCTGGACTTGCAGGATAGGCCCCGGGATGATCCCTGGCCCTCTAGCTAGAGGCCTCTAACCCCAGCAAGCTACCCAGGGGTCCACCTCTCTCCCTGGACTCGCAGTATAGGCCACAGGGTGCCCCCTTGACCTAAACCCAAGGGCTACTGGCCCCAGCAAGCTACCCTGGGGTCCAACTCTCTCCCTGGACTTTAAGTAAAGGCCCCAGGGTGTCCCTTTGCCTTCCAGCTAGGGGCCTAAGACCCCAGCAAGCTACCCAGGGGTCCAACTCTCTCCCTGGACTTGCAGTACAGGCCCCAGGGTGTCCCTTTGCCCTCCACCTATGGGCCTCTGACCACAGCAAGCTACCCAGGTGTCCACCTACATCCCTGGACTTGCAGTATAGGCCTTAGAGATACCCCTTGCCCTCCACCTAGGGGCCTTTGACCCCAGCAAGCTACCCAGGGGTCCATCTCTCTCTCTCTGGACTTGCAGTATAGGCCCCAGAGTGCCCCTTTACCCTCCACCTAGGGGCCTCTGACCCCAACAAGTTACCCAGGGGTCCAGCTTTCTCCCTGGACTTGCAGTATAGGCCCCAGGGTGACCCCTTGCCCTCCACCTAGAGGTCTCTGACCTCAGCAAGCTACCCAAGGGTCCACCTCTCTCCCTGGACTTGCAGTATAGGCCCCAGGGTGCCCCTTTGCCCTCCACCTAGGGGCCTCTGACCCCAGCAAGCTACCCAGGAGTCCAGCTCTCTCCCTGGACTTGCAGTATAGGCCGCATGGTGACCCCTTGCCGTCCACCTAGGGCCCTCTGACCCCAGCAAGCTACCCAGGGGTCCACCTCTTTGGACTTGCAGTATAGGCCCCAGGGTGCCCCCTGGCCCTCCACCTAGGGTCCCCGGACCCAAGCAAGCTACCTTGGGGTCCACCTCTCTCCCTGGACTTGCAGTAGAGGCCCCAGGGTGCCCCCTGGCCCTCCACCCATGGGCTACTGACCCCAGCAAGCTACCATGGGGTCCACTTCTCTCCCTGGACTTGCAGTAGAGGCCCCAGGGTGCCCCCTGGCCCTCCACCTAGGGGCCTCTAACCCCAGCAAGCTACCTAGGGTTCCACTTCTCTCCTTGGACATATAGTAGAGGCCCAAGGGTGCCCACTGGCCCTCCACCTAGGGGACTCTGACCCCAGCAGGCTACCCAGGGGTCCACCTCTCTTCCTGGACTTGCAGTAGAGGCCCCAGGGTGCCCCATGGCCCTCCACCTAGGGGGCTCTGACCCCAGCAAGCTACCCAGGGGTCCACATCTCTCCTTGGACTTGCAGTAGAGGCCCCAGGGTGAACCCTGGCCCTCCAGCTAGGGGCTTCTGACCCCAGCAAGCTACCCAGGGGTCCACCTCTCTCCCTGGACTTATAGTAGAGGAACCAAGGTGCCCCCTGGCAATCACCCTAGGGGCCTCTGACCCCAGCAATTTATCCAGGGGTCCACCTCTCTTCCTGGACTTGCAGTAGAGGCCCTAGGGTGCCAACTGAAGCTCCACCTAGGGGCCTCTGACACCAGCGAGCTTCCCAGTGGTCCAACTCTCTCCCTGGACTTGCAGTAGAGGCCCTTGGCTGCCCTCTGGCCCTCCACCTAGGGGCCTCTGATCCCAGCAAGCTACCCAGGGGTCCACCCCTGTCCCTGGACTTGCAGTAGAGTTCCCAGGGTGCCCCGTGGCCCTCCACATAGGGGCCTCTGACCCCAGCAAGCTACCCAGGGGTCCACATCTCTCCTTGGACTTGCAGTAGAGGCCCCAGGGTGAACCCTGGCCCTCCACCTAGGGGCTTCTGACCCCAGCAAGCTACCCAGGGGTCCACCTCTCTCCCTGGACTTATAGTAGAGGAACCAAGGTGCCCCCTGGCAATCACCCTAGGGGCCTCTGACCCCAGCAATTTACCCAGGGGTCCACCTCTCTTCCTGGACTTGCAGTAGAGGCCCTAGGGTGCCAAGTGAAGCTCCACCTAGGGGCCTCTGACACCAGCGAGCTTCCCAGTGGTCCAACTCTCTCCCTGGACTTGCAGTAGAGGCCCTTGGCTGCCCTCTGGCCCTCCACCTAGGGGCCTCTGATCCCAGCAAGCTACCCAGGGGTCCACCCCTCTCCCTGGACTTGCAGTAGAGTTCCCAGGGTGCCCCCTGGCCCTCCACCCATGGGCTACTGACCCCAGCAAGCTACCATGGGGTCCACATCTCTAACTGGACTTGCAGTAGAGGCCCTAGGGTTCCCCCTGGCCCTCCACCTAGGGGCCTCTGACCCCAGCAAGCTATCCAGGGTTCCACCTCTCTCCCTGGACATATAGTAGAGGCCCCAGGGTGCTCCATGCCCTTCACCTAGGGGATTCTGACCCCAGCAGGCTACCCAGGGGTCCACCTCTCTTCCTGAACTTGCAGTAGAGCCCCCACGGTGCCTCGTGGCCCTCCACCTAGGGGCCTCTGACCCCAGCAAGCTACCCAGGGGTCCACCCCTCTTCCTGGACTTGCAGTAGAGGCCCTAGGGTGCCCCCTGAAGCTCCACCTAGGGGCCTCTGACACCAGCAAGCTTCCCAGTGGTCCACCTCTCTCCCTGGACTTGCAGTAGAGGCCCCAGGGTGACCCCTTGCCCTCCACCTAAGGGCTTCTGATCCCAGCAAGCAACCCAGGGGTCCACCTCTCTCCCTGGACTTGCAGTAGAGTTCCCAGGGTGCCCCATGGCCCTCCACCTAGGAGCCTCTGACCCCAGCAAGCTACCCAGGGGTCCACCTCTCTCCCTGGACTTGCAGTATAGGCCGCAGGGTGCCCCTTTGCCCTCCACATAGGGCCCTCTGACCCCAGCAAGCTAACCAGGGGTCCACCTCTGTCCCTGGACTTGCAGTATAGTCCCCAGGGTGCCCCCTTGCCCTCCACCTAGGGGGCGTCTGACCCAAGCAAGCTACCCAGGGGTCCACCTCTCTCCCTGGGCTTGAGGTAGAGGCCCTAGTGTGCCCTCTGGCCCTCCACCTAGGGGCCTCTGACCCTTGCAAACTACCTAGGGGTCCACCTCTCTACCTGGACATAAGTATAAGCCCCAGGGTGCCCCCTTGCCCTCCACCTAGGGGCCTCTGACCCCAGCAAGCTACCCAGGAGTCCACCTCTCTCCCTGGACTTGCAGGATAGGCCCCTGGATGATCCCTGGCCCTCTAGCTAGAGGCCTCTAAACCCAGCAAGCTACCCAGGGGTCCACCTCTCTCCCTGGACTAGCAGTATAGGCTCCAGGGTGCCCCCTTGCCCTCCACCCAGGGGCCACTGACCCCAGCAAGCTACCCAGGGGTCCACCTCTCTCCCTGGACTCACAATATAGGTCACATGGTGCCCCTTGGCCCTCCACCTAGGGGCCTCTGACCCCAGCAAGCTACCGAGGGGTCCACCTCTCTCCCTTGACTTGCAGTATAGGCCCCAGGGTGCCCCCTTGCCCTAAACCCAGGGGCTACTGGCCCCAGCAAGCTACCCTGGGGTTCAACTCTCTCCCTGGACTTTAAGTAAATGCCCCAGGGTGTCCCTTTGCTCTCCAGCTAGGGGCCTAAGACCCCAGCAAGCTACCCAGGGGTCCAACTCTCTCCCTGGACTTGCAGTATAGGCCGCAGGGAGACCCCTTGCCCTCCACTTAGGGCCCTCTGATCCCAGCAAGCTACCCAGGGGTTCACATCTCACCCTGGACTTGCAGTATAGTCCCCAGGGTGCCCCATGGCCCTCCACCTAGGGGCCTCTGACAACAGCAAGCTACCCACGGCTCCTTCTCTCTCCCTGGACTAGCAGTATAGGCCCCAGGATTCCCCCTCTCTCCCTGGACTTGATGTATAGGCCTTAGAGTGACCCCTTGCCCTCCAACTAGGGCCCTCTGACCCCAGCAAGCTACCCAGGGGTCCACCTCTCTCCCTGGACTTGCAGTATAGGCCCCAAGTTGCCCCCTGGCCCTCCACCTAGGGGCCTTTCACCCCAGCAAGCTACCCAGGGGTCCACCTCTCTACCTGGACTTGCAGTAGAGGCCCCAGGGTGCCCTCCACCCATGGTTTACTGACTCCAGCAAGCTACCCAGGGGTTCACATCTCTCCCTGGACTTGCAGTATAGTCCCCAGGGTGCCCCATGGCCCTCCACCTAGGGGCCTCTGACCCCAGCAAGCTATTCAGGGGTCCACCTCTCTCCCTGGACTTGCAGTATAGGCCGCAGGGAGACCCCTTGCTCTCCACCTAGGGCCCTCTGACCCCAGCAAGCTACCCACGGCTCCTTCTCTCCCCCTGGACTTGCAGTATAGGCCCCAGGGTGCCCCCTTGCCCTAAACCCAGGGGCTACTTGCCCCAGCAAGCTACCCTGGGGTCCAACTCTCTCCCTGGACTTTAAGCAAATGCCCCAGGGTGTCCCTTTGCTCTCCAGCTAGGGGCCTAAGACCCCAGCAAGCTACCCAGGGGTCCAACTCTCTCCCTGGACTTGCAGTATAGGCCCCAGGGTGCCCCCTGGCCCTCCACCCACGGTTTACTGACTCCAGCAAGCTACCCAGGGGTTCACATCTCTCCCTGGACTTGCAGTATAGTCCCCAGGGTGCCCCATGGCCCTCCACCTAGGGGCCTCTGACCCCAGCAAGCTATTCAGGGGTCCACCTCTCTCCCTGGACTTGCAGTATAGGCCGCAGGGAGACCCCTTGCTCTCCACCTAGGGCCCTCTGACCCCAGCAAGCTACCCACGGCTCCTTCTCTCCCCCTGGACTTGCAGTATAGGCCCCAGGGTGCCCCCTGTCCCTCCACCCAGGGGCCTCTGACCCCAGCAAACAACCCAGGGGTCCACCTCTCTTTCTGTGTTTGCAGTAGAGGCCCCCAGGGTGCACCTTGGCCCTCCACCTAGGGGCCTTTGACCCCAGCAAGCTACCCAGGGGTTCACATCTCTCTATTGGACTTGCAGTAGATGCACCAGGGTGTCCACATGCCCTCCACCTAGGGGCCTCTGACCCTAGCAAACTACCCAGGGGTCCACCTCTCTCCCTGGACTTGCAGTAGAGGCCCCAGGGTGCCCCCTGGCCCTCCACCTAGGGGCCTCTGACCCCAGCTCGCTACCCAGGGGTCCACCTCTCTCCCTGGACTTGCAGTATAGTCCCCAGGGTGCCCACTGGCCCTCCACTCAGGGGCCTCTGACCCCTAGTTTGCTAGGGGTCTCTGACCCTCGAAAACTACCAAGGGGTCCACCTCTCTCCCTGGACTTGCAGTATATGCCCCAGGGTGCCCCCTGGCCCTCCACCTAGGGGCCTTTCACCTTAGCAAGCTACCCAGGGGTCCACCTCTCTCCCTGGACTTGCAGTATATGCCCCCGGATGCCCCCTGGCCCATCAGCTAGAGGCCTCTAACCCCAGCAAGCTACCCAGGGGTCCACCTCTCTCCCTGGACTTGCAGTATATGCCCCAGGGTGCCCCCTTGCCCTCCACCCAGGGGCCACTGACACCAGCAAGCTACCCAGGGGTCCACCTCTCTCCCTGGACTTGCAGTATAGGCCACAGGGTGCCCCCTGGTCCTCCACCTAGGGGCCTCTGACCCCAGCAAGCTACCTTGGGGTCCACCTCTCTCCCTAGACTTGCAGTATAGGCCCCAGGGTTCCCCCTTTCCCTAAACCCAGGGGCTACTGACCCCAGCAAGCTACCAAGGGGTCCAACTCTCTCCCTGGTGTTTCAGTAAGGCCCCAGGGTGTCCCTTGGCCCTAGACCTAGGGGCCTCTGACCCCAGCAAGCTACCCAGGGGTCCACCTCTCTCCCTGGACTTGTAGTAGAGGCCCCAGGGTGCCCCGTGGCCCTCCACCTAGGGGCCTCTGACCCCAGCAAGCTACCCAGGGGTCCACCTCTCTCCCTGGACTTGCAGTAGAGGCCCCAGGGTGTCCCCTTGCCCTCCACCCAGGGGCTACTGACCCCAGCAAGCTACCCAGGGGTCCACCTCACTCCCTGGACTTGCAGTAGAGGCCCCAGGGTGCCCCTTGGCCCTCCACCTAGGGGCCTCTGACGCCAGCAAGCTAACGAGGGGTCCACTCTCTCCCTGGACCTGCAGTAGAGGCCCCAGGGTGCCCATGGCCCTCCACCTAGAGGCCTTTGACCCCAATAGGCTAACCAGGGATCAACCTCTCTCCCTGGACTTGCAGGATAGGCCCCAGGGTGCCCCCTTGCCATCCACCCAGGGGCCTCTGACCCCAGCAAACAACCCAGGGGTCCACCTCTCTTTCTGTGTTTGCAGTAGAGGCCCCCAGGGTGCACCTTGGCCCTCCACCTAGGGGCCTTTGACCCCAGCAAGCTACCCAGGGGTTCACATCTCTCTATTGGACTTGCAGTAGATGCACCAGGGTGTCCACATGCCCTCCACCTAGGGGCCTCTGACCCTAGCAAACTACCCAGGGGTCCACCTCTCTCCCTGGACTTGCAGTAGAGGCCCCAGGGTGCCCCGTGGCCCTCCACCTAGGGGCCTCTGACCCCAGCTCGCTACCCATTGGTCCACCTCTCTCCCTGGACTTGCAGTATTGTCCCCAGGGTGCCCACTGGCCCTCCACTCAGGGGCCTCTGACCCCTAGTTTGCTAGGGGTCTCTGACCCTCGAAAACTACCAAGGGGTCCACCTCTCTCCCTGAACTTGCAATAGAGGACCCAGGGTGCCCCTTGGCCCTCCACCTAGGGGCCTCTGACCCCAACAAGCTAACCAGGGATCAACCTCTCTCCCTGGACTTGCAGGATAGGCCCCAGGATGCCCCCTGGCCCTCCACCTAGAGGCCTCTGACCCCAGCAAGCTACCTAGGGGTACACCTCTCTCCCTGGGCTTGCAGTACATGCCCCAGGGTGCCCCCTTGCCCTCCACCTAGGGGCCTCTGACCCCAGCAAGCTACCCAGGGGTCCACCTCTCTCCCTGGGCTTGCAGTATAGGCCCCAGGGTGACCTTCGGCCCTCCACCTAGGGGGCGTCTGACCCCAGCAAGCTACCCAGGGTTCCACCTCTCTCCCTGGACTTGCAGTATAGGCCCCAGGGTGCCCCTGGCCCTCCACCTAGGGGCCTCTGACCCCAGCAAGTTACCCAGGGGTCCACCTCTCTCCCTGAACTTGCAGTATAGGACTGGACATTGGTTTAAACCGGGAATGCACATATGCTTCCTGCATGACATATTTATGGGCCAAGTGGGCATGGTTTTGGACTGGGAATGCACATATGGGTCCTGCAAGGCATATTTATGGGCCAAGTAGACATGGCTTTAAACTGGGAATGCACATATGGGTCCTGCATGACATATTTATGGGCCAAGTGGGTATGGGTTTGAGCTGGGAATGCACATATGGGTCCTGCATGAAATATTTATAGGTCAAGTGAGCTTGGGTTTGAGCTGGGAATGCACATATGAGTCCTGCATGAGATATTTATAGGTCAAGTGAGCATGGGTTTGAACTGGGAATGCACATATGGGTCCTGCATGGCATATTTATGGGCCCAGTGGACATGGGTTTAAACTAGGAATGCACATATGGGTCCTGCATGACATATTTATAGGTCAAGTGAGCATGGGTTTGAACTGGGAATGCACATATGGGTCCTGATAGCATATTTATGGGCCAAGTGGGCATGGGCTTGAATTGGTAATGCATATATGGGTCCTGCATGGCATAATTATGGGCAAAGTGGCTTTGGGTTTGAACTGGGAATGCACTAGGGGAAGGGCTGCTCTTGGGCCCTTAAGTCCCTGGGCTCCACGCCCTGCCTGTCCCAGGTGGCTGGCTGAGTGGTGGGGTCAGCGGTTGCCATTCTCGTCCCGATGGGGCCTGCCCTCCGCAGCTGTGGGGGGCTCTGATGGGGGCTTTGTCTTCCACCATCTGGGCTGTCCACAGTATCTTCTCATTGTCTGTGTTTGTTTATATTACAGATTGTGCAGTGTGACAACAATAAAAACAATATTATGGTGCCACCAGAAATCTCCGCCTGTTCTGTGTGTGCAACATACGGTTACGCTTGCACTCTCACACATAACCGAACATGCTATACCCCTCATATTCTGCATGGTGACACTATCACTCTGTCCCCTGGTAAACATGTTAAGGCAAGGCAAGTTTTTTTTTTTTTATAACAATTCATGTTACAAAACAATTCAAAGTGCTTCACTTACAATATAAGCATTAAAGTGCAGAAAAAGCATTACAAAGTAACATTGATGGCTACTGTTTTTTAGCTTTTCTTTTGTGTGTGTGTGTGTGTGTGTGTGTGTGTGTGTGTTATTGTCATGATCACTAGCAATCTAGTAGCTGCAGATCACATAGGACTACAAAACTGCTTTTAAATGGACTACAAGAACCAGTCATGCTCCACACACACAACCGGTTCCAGATCCTGATAATTGCATACACACAGCTGAAGTCACTCAAGTCCTGATTACACACACATATATACAGCTCACTTTGAGACACTCATTGTTGAGTCTTGTTGTCTGTTTTGTGACTCTACAGTGCAGTTTCCTTTGTCTTGTTTTTACGTGTTTTTGATCCTCGCCTTGTTTTTTTGTTAAATTGTGTTTTCTGCAAGCCTTGTGACCATCTGCCTGTTATTTTGACTACTATTTAACTATTTACCACTGCTTGCCTGACCATGCTAATAAATCTGCAAGTGAAACCGCATCTTTGTTGTCAGTGTCACAGGTTACAGATATACTGTAACAAAGGTTCTTTCTGTGGGAAGAAGAAGACAGGGTCGGCGTTGGGGTAAGTAACAATCTTTTTATGTTTTTTAGGTGCAACAAATGACAGCTCCCACTGTGTGGTCGTCGCTCAGCTCTCTCTCCCGACTGTTCCTCCCGTTCTCCTTAAGACGGGTGTCTCTCCGGCCCAATCACTAGAATAAACAGGTGTTGCTTATTATTTCTGATTGGCCTGCTGATTAGCCGCCGGGCTCTGAGCATGCTGTCCCCCTTTATTGGGTGTTCGATCATGCTTACCTCTCCACATACCCCCACCGCCCGCCTCAGGCCAGATCACTGACTTGTCTTGTGACCACAAACGGCCCTTGCCACTTGGCGAGTAATTTAGAGCTGGAAGTGGGTAGCAGTACAAGTACTTTATCTCCCTGTGAATATTTACGGAGTTTAGTGCCCTTATCATATCGCCGGCGTTGGTCATCCTGAGCCTTAAGCAAATTCTTTGTAGAGAGCCGCACCAGTGTGTGGAGTTTTGCTCTAAGGTCCAGGATCTATTGAATTTCATTTTTACTTTTAGAAGGCTCATCCTTCCAAGCCTCTCTAACGACATCCAAAACCCCTCTGGGCTGTCTGCCGTAGAAAAGCTCAAAGGGGGGAAAACCCGTGGAGGCTTGGGGAACCTCCCGCACAGCAAATAATAAAGGCTCTAACTACGTATCCCAATTTTTCGCGTCCTCGTGAACGAATTTACGGATCATTGATTTAAGCGTGCGATTAAACCTTTCCACCAGCCCGTCTGTTTGTGGGTGATAGACGCTGGTGCGAATAGATTTAATGCCCAATAATCCGTAAAGCTTGCGTATCGTGCGTGACATGAATGCGGTGCCTTGATCAGTGAGAATCTCCTTGGGGATTCCCACTCTGGAGATTATCAGAAACAGCGCCTCCGCAATGCTCTTTGCCGAGATGTTACGGAGCGTGACTGCTTCCGGGTATCGGGTTGCATAATCCACCAGAACTAATGCAAACCGGTGCCCGTGTGTGGATCGCTCTAATGGCCCAATGAGATCCATACCAATTCTCTCGAAGGGGATCTCCATAATTGGTAATGGGCTCAACGACGCTTTTGGGGTGGCCGGTGGATTTACCAGCTGACATTCATGGCACGCCGCGCACCATCTGCTGACATAACCGTGAATGCCCGGCCAAAAGAATCGGATCATGAGGCGATTTATTGTGGCCGCCTGAGCTAAATGTCCAGCCATAGGATTAGAATGAGCCGCCTGAAAAAGCATTTCCCGGCGGCTCTTTGGTACTAAATACTGGGTTGTATTTTCTTTTGTTTGAGTGTCTTGGGTCACTCGATACACCCTATCATTAATAACCGCAAAATACGGGTAGGAGAGGGGTCAATCAGGCTGGAGGATTTTCCCGTCAATACCCTGAACTCTTTCGAGTGCATGTTTTAGTGTATCATCACGCGACTGCTCCAGGGGAAAGTCTTTATACTGGGAAATTCCCAGCCCTTCCCCTGAGTCAGCGCATGATGTCACCGCCTGGGATTTCCCCAGCTGAGCGACACGCCCCCTATCCGGCGATTTCTTCTTCCAAGAAACACCCACACATAAAACTCCCAATAATCTATTAAATCCAGGCCAATTAGTTCCCAGAATTAGCGGGTGTTTGAGGTGCGGGTTAACCGCTACCTCTACTCTATGCTTTTTCCCCCGAAATTGAATGTCTATTGCCGTTAGCGGGTAGTGAATTACATCCCCGTGTACACCCCTTACCCTTACCGTGCAGCTCGTTTTCAAAGCCGGGTATTGAAGCAAGCTTTGGTGGATGGAGGTCTGATTACACCCCGAATCCACCAAAGCTTGATATGTACCCCCTTTTATACTCACAGGTATCCGGTATAGCCCGTCGCGACCGGGGGCGACTGCTGGCACATCGGGCAGGCGGACCAATGCACCCACCTCTATCACGGAGCAGTTCTCTGGTGCATGATACTCCCCCCCCGCAATGCCAACATGCCGGCCCAGACCTTCCCGTCATACCCCCAGGGGAAGCAGGACCAACTGATTGGGCTGGAGAGAGACCCGTCATTGCTGTAGGCCCGCCCATGGCACGTGCCTCCCCGTCTCTATCCTGATAGGTGCCCCAGCGATGCATGATGCGCTGGGGCTCCGGACCTGGGATCCGCCTCCTGGGAGTCAGGATGGGCGGTCCCCTCGATCTGGGCCTGGGGATAGGAGGAGAGAGAGAAAGAGGAAAGACAGGGGGAGAGAGAGAGAGGTTACTTCGCCGACCCTGGACCTCGCTACCAGGTGATCCTCCGCCAGCTGGATGGCCGTTTCCAGATCGTCTGGTCGGTGGCACTGGACCCACTCCGATGTTCGGGAGGGAAGGCAGGTGATGAACTGTTCTTGTACCACAGCGTCGACGATCTGATCGATGGTCCGGTCATCCTGCACCAGCCATCTGCGGCAGGCGTCACGGAGCTGCTGGGCGAATATGAAGGGCCGGCCGCTTTTTCTCCAGCTTCAGCGACCGGAAGCTCTGGCGTTGTTCCTCCGGATTGTGGCCGGCCCGCTGAAGTATGGCTCGTTTCAGGTGCACATAATTCAGGAGATCCTCGGCCGGTAGTTGCTGTGCGGTGGTTTAGGCTTCGCTCGACAGCTGCGGGATGACTCTCACCAGCCAATCGGCCCGCGGCCACCCACACGCTCCTGCCATTTTCTCAAACAAGTCCAAGAAGACTTCCGGGTCATCAAGCGGCCCCATTTTGTGTAGTGTGATGGGAGGGTGGGTGGCTGATGTTGCTGCGGGCTGGATCCTCTGCTTCAGCATGCTCCGAACGAGCTCGCGGTCCTCACGCTGGGCCTCCACCAGGACTTTGAACCGCTCCTTCTGCTCGGCCCGGATGTCCAGGATCTCCTGGTGCTGTTCACGGTGGAGGACCACGAGCACCTGGATCACTTCCGCAAATAGACTGGTTGACGGAGTGGTCATCTTAGCGGCGAGGTCGCTTCTTCTTCCCGGGTTTTGGCACCACTGTAACAAAGGTTTTTTGTGTGGGAAGAAGAAGACAGGGTCAGCGTTGAGGTAAGTAACAATCTTTTTATTTTTTTGAGGTGCAACAAATGATAGCTCCCACTGTGTGGTCGTCGCTCAGCTCTCTCTCCAGACTGTTCCTCCTGTTCTCCTTAGGACGGGTGTCTCTCCGGCCCAATCACAGGAATAAACAGGTGTTGCTTATTATTTCTGATTGGCCTGCTGATTAGCCGCCAGGCTCTGAGCATGCTCTCCCCCTTTATTGGGTGTTTGATCATGCTTACCTTTCCACATATACATTTGTGGATTAATGCATGAGTGTACTAACTTTTTAAAATTTGTTCAGTTTAATATATTTCTTGCAGATCAATGCATCAAGTTTCTTGTATTTATCTTCCTTTTACATTTTTCTTAGATTGTTTCCTTAAACCATTTGGCATGGTTGAACTTAAATAAGTCTTTCATGAATTGCCCAGTTAGGACCAGCATAAGATGCTTACAGAGCCTACTTTAAGCCCATATGAGCATTTATGGTTGAATCCTGGTGCAAGCCCACTTTAAACCCCTTTGAGCAGGTGGGGCCCAAATGGGTCTGACATGAATTACCCAGTTAAGACTCACATAAGACCCTTACAGAACCCACTTAAAATCCATCTGGGCATCCAAGGCTGGCCCCCGTGTGAATCCCAAATACAAGCCCATTTTAAACCCTTTAAGCAGGTGGGGCCCAACTGGGTCTTTCATGAATTGCCCGGTTAAGACCCACATAAGACCCTCACAGATCCCACTTAAAACCCATCTGGGCATCCAAGGCTGGCCCCTATGTGGATCCCGGGTGCAAAACCACTTTAAACCCCTTTGGGCAGGTGGGGCCCAAATGGATTTGGCATGAATTGCCCAGTTAGGACCCATGCAGTACCATTACAGGTCCTACTTTTAGTACGTCTGGGCTTCCACGACTGGCCCCAATGTGGATCCCGGGTGCAAGCCCATAATGGGGCCCACATTTGACGCCCATGAAGGCCTCATCTGGGCCCCACATGTCATTGCTGGCTGGGGAGTGGTAGTTCTATGAGGTGCCGTGTAGGATTTAAATCAAACTTTGCTTATCAACACATCCATAAAACACATGCATTTACACTTATAAATTACTTGCATATACACCTATACTATCAGATGTTCGAAAAAATTTTCATATAAACTTGATGCATGCATACACCCACATACACACGCACATACATATAAACTTTAACTTTGCATATGTGCCCATAAACTCTCACATAAGAAAATGAACTTGATGCATAAACACTCACATAACACATCATGTAAAAAAATTTTTTTTTAAATTTTCACAAACATATATACAATTAATTGTGTATACAGTATACATATATGCAAGTGATTTCATGTGTATGTGCATGAATTCTCCGTTTAAAAGGAAGTAATTTCAGTTAAAAAGGAAGTAATTTAATTTCAGTTCAATTTTAAGCGCAATTGAACGAGATCTTTATTTATTATGAATATTACAGTGGTGTGAGAGCTAGAAAATATCTTCACCAGTTTGACAGCAGACGTGCTGCAAATCGTCACAACGCAAACACAATTTTTTTTTAAATGTGCTGCATTTTCACACAATGCGAACAGTTAATAAGGGCGTACTTACACCATGTACAGTTGCCTTGAACCGGGCCAAAGCATACTTGTCCCCCACTCCCGTCTCCCCCGACGGCCTGCATTCACATTACATTCGGTCCTGGGCACGCTTACGTCATCGATGATGCACTGTTCAGTGAGCGCTCTCACTCAGCACAGTTAAGATTTCTTTAGTTATATCGTTTTAGTCATTTGATATGCAGTGACATGCAGTCAAATATTTAGCCGAACAGATCAGCCACTTTTGACGCTCATAAACAATCATAAAGTCCTCGTGCTGCAGGTATTAGAAGGTTTTCTAAAGTTGCAGCTGTCGTGCAGTGAGGAGTTTGCATCTTTAATAAACGTTGACATTTTGTGTTCATTGAACAGTTAGAATGATTATTAAATCCATATGAAAGTCACGTCTTGCTTTAAGTTTTAACCTCAGGCAGGTTTTGCACTCACACACAAGTATACCGCACCAAAGCCCAAGTGAACCGCACTCTGGCACACCTCTTCCAACCAGGCCAGGGCCGACCAAGTGAACTGTGCTTGAGCCCGATTCAGAGTACTCACACTTCTCAAATGATCCGGTAAACAGGCTTGGGCATGGTTCGGATAGCATAGTTTGAGTATGCCCTAAAACATGCTGCACTTTCTCACAATGCAAACATTTAACGAAATCTGCTGTAATTTCTCACAACACACCGAATTGTGCTACAGTGAGGAAAGAAGAGTTGCTTAAGATGGCAAAGATTTGGACATTTCTGTTTTTTAAAGGTTCTGTTTAATGTTTTAAACGTTTTCAAGGTCATTTTTAAAAACTAACAAATAGCATTAAAAATTAACACTTTTGTATCAGCATACTGAGTAAAACAAATGACAAAAATATCAAGATAAGAAATTTAAGTAATTCAAATTTCCTAAATCAAATAATATGTTGTTTTATTTGTCTTTTGTAACGTTTATCATTAGTACAGAAACATATTTAGCTAAAGTATTAATAAAACAAATTCATCAGACACAAACATTTCTTTCAGTGTAAAATGCCATATAAAGTGGCAGAGGAAAAAACAAAACCAATAATATTCCAGAGGAAAATGCAAAACTCAACCAAAAAAAAAAAAATCCCAAAGATTTCAGAAACAATGTCTCTCCTTTTTTTGGCTATATATTGGTTTAGTTTGTATGCTTTTTTATGGCTGGTATTCACAAGTGCATTTAAAGTCAACTTAACTTTGTGCATGAAATCAAAATGATATGTAACCACAGCAGTTCAGATTTTTTGTTTTATTTTAATAGACACCAGTCACTCCTGCAGCTTTCAACACTTCTCTGGCTGTTTCAGCAAGATCCTGAACTCCTGTACGCAGAAGTTTCAGTGTTGTAGAGTAAGACATTTGTGCTGTTTTTTTACTCCCTACAACAGGAACCATGCTCCATGCAAACTTAACAGCTGCCTCTTTGCTAGTCAGTGCCGACAGCTCCTTATTGGTGAGTTTCTTTTGCCCAATAGCGACCACTAGAGGTGACCTTCTTATAGCTTTCAGAGATGGGTTGTTGACCCTCACAGACAGCTTATCTATTGATTTTTCGTCCAGACCAAATGCATAGTAACACTTGATGAAGAAACCCAGCAAAATGGCAGCATCACAGGCCATGGAAAGACCAGGCACTGGAACCACAGCCACAGAGCCAGAAGCAACAGCTGCCGACCAGGTTTGCTTCATAAATATTTCAATTTTCTCTTCCAAAATCTTTGAGGAGTATATTGGCAAGGACAAAATCAAAGCATCTCTCTTGTGATCAGGCAGCTGCTTCTCCAATGTGTCGACAAATGTCTGAAAATCATATTTGTGCAGTTCAAAGGAACATATTAGGAAAACATGTGGGTCATCCATGTCCTTCAGATTCCTGTGACAGTCCTCACGAATGTGTGAGAGCACTTTCTGCTCATCAAAGTCTTTCCTATGAGATTCAGCATGAATGTCATTGTCGATCTTTGAGCGGAGGAAATAAAACAGCTTCTTCCTCTCTTTAATCGCATTAGCCAGCATGATGTCGTTTTCCTTGAATCTTTCTGAGGAAATGATGATAAAGAAGTCGAAGGTCTCAAGTTTCACCTCTTTTAGGTATTTCTTGGCTTTAAATTTAGGACTTCCAGTCCCTGGCAGATCCCACAATTCAACATTTGGCATTGTAGGATGTTTGTACATCATTGGCACCAACGTCGTCTCAGTCACACCTGTAGGAGCTGCATTTTCATCATCAGATGTAAGACCTCTTACTGCATTGATGAAGCTGGATTTTCCTGCTCCAGTTGAACCTGTTACAGCAACATGAAGCGTGACGTTGCCCAGTTGCTTGTTTTGCTCAATCACACATTCCATTTCATTAATGTATTCAGCAGAACTATTGAGATGAACATCAGGCATTTCATATATATGCTCAACTTGTACAGTGCTTGCTGATTTTAAACTCACATTTTCTTTAGCAGTACTGTGAGAATGTGTATCTTGTGGTTTTCTGGAATTGGACAGTTCCTGCTTCTGCATCTTCATCAATTCACCATAATTCTCTTTAAGCTTTATCGGTTCACTAGAGTTAGATTGAGTTGGTTCTTCTGTCAAAACATCTTTATCCATTATAGCATCATACAGGTGTTGTAAATGACCTTTTCCATTACCTTCAGGCTTTGTTTTAAGGATCTCTGTTGCTTTTTCACCCTTTTGTCTAATCAATCTATTTTCATCATCATTAGTTATTTGAATTGGAATATTAATTTTTTCTCCTTCTTCCTCTTTTTTAGCAGCCTTGTGTTTATGTTTTGTGTTTACATCAGATGAATCTCCAGCTTTGAATTGCTTGTTTAGTTTCTCAATATATTTTTCCTTTTGTATCATGTCAACATTACATTCTTGTATTTGCATATTCATTAATTTGTTGTTTTTCTTTATGAGTTTCATTTCATTAATTGGATAACTAGAGTAATATTTAGTCGGTTCTTTAGTTTGCTTATTTTGCTCCTCAAGACATTTTTTTTTGTGTTTCATGTCAACATTGGATACTTTAGCATCTTCTGATCGTTCTTTTTCATTTGCTACATTTATCGTTTCTTTTTCTGGTTGCTTTTCTTTATTGTTCTCATTCATTTCTCTCTGTCTCTCTCTTTTCTTAAGCTCATCAAGCTTTGATTCCAGCACTAAACTACTCTGTTTGGCTTTCTGTTGTGGATTTTCCATAGTTTCTCTCTTGTTTAACTGGACGACTTCTAGTGTCTTCTGTTTTAGTTCTGAGTTTCTCCGTTTCTCTCTCAGCACATTGTCTTCATGAAAGGATTCAGTTTGTTCTTACTATCTGATAAGGATTTGTGTCGAGTTTGAGTAAAAGGTCCCACAAGACACTGACTTCATCGGACATGATGATTAGTCTGAAAAAGCAAAAAGCAAAGCAACTCTGTAAATGTCACCAAAAAATCATGACTAACATTTATTCAGATCTTATAAAGTTTTTATTTTTACAGTTTTGTTCTAGACTTCCACAGTTAAAAGATGAAGATATTTAAGTGGAATATATAAAGTTGCGGCAAATTAAAGAGCTTTCAGAACATATATAAACAAATCAAGACACATTTTCTTGCAATGCAAAATGAGCACTCAAAAATAAAGGTTTCCAAGGGTTTTATGCTCATGCAGATAACAAAATTATTTTGGGTTCTTTACAGACTTTTTCAGTGATCAATTAAAACAGAAAAACACTTTTTGTTTTCTACTTTTAAGAACTACTCGTACAAGTTTGTAATGCAGCCATATCAGTAAAGGGAGGAAGTCTTGTTTTCTGAGAAATCTAGCTAAATCAAATCATTAATTAGATTTTCTTTATTTAGTCTTAAAAGGCTTATAAAAGCTCTTACATACAATCTAGTTTCTAGCAAAATGTATTTATTTATTTATTCATTAATTCATTTATTTGTTCAACTAAATCTACAATTAATATTATAAATAGTCATTGATCTTTTGACATTTTGCTGGAATAAAACATCTGCTAACACTAGAGGTCACTATCTACTCACATGTTAGCAGTTAAAAACCAAATATATAATCGTAAATATTTAAATAGGCCCAATATATTTTTCTAACCGTTTTAACATAGGTTCAACTTTTCCCTTAATTTTACATCAATTTATTTCAGCCATTCATAGAGAGATAGATTTAAAAGACATTAAAAAAACGCACTAATTTTTTAAATGTTTCAAAAATATCTAGCAGCGAGTGATAAAGAGAGTGAAGCAAATTCACCTGCGAAACGTGAACCCACAACATGCATAAAAGCACTTTTTTTTAAACGGATATAAGGCTCGTGTGCATTTATTTAATGTATTTAGCATTTTTCTAGGATACTATTTACTTTCATAAACACTAAAACCGCGGTTCTCAAACATTTTTCATCGAGTAGCCTACCTCAGAAGAAAATGGTCTCTTCAAGTACCACCATAATGACCAGAATTGAAACACAGTAGTAGGTCTAATTTAGTTGCTATACAGCTCTGCATAGTTCAAAAACCAGGCAGATTCATTCCTATAAGAATATTATTGTCGGCCGCTTTAAACATTATAAAAGGTTTGAACATTAACACTGTACTGTGCTTGCAGGTAAAAAACAAACAAAATAAAACGTCAACGATTGACTTAAAATGTGCTTTTAAAAGTGAACAAAAAAATGGTACACTACTGTTCTTAAAAAGTAAAAAAAAAACTACTGAACTCCAAAATCAAAAGTATTAACATATCATATCAACTATTTATCAAAACCTGGAAATATTGCTTGGACCACATAAGTATAGGCTATGTGTCATAATATTCATACATAATTCATTCGTGATTAATTTTAAAATATATTTTGCATGTATATGACATTAATTCATCCACCTACCACTAGAAGGAAGCCCACGTACACGTACCACAGTTTGAGAACCACTGCATTAAAATAAACATCAATCATGTACACTAAAAATAGTCTTTGTAGTACTTTGCTTTGCTTATATTTCTTCAATGTTGCACAATTTAATACTATATCTGATTTAAAAAAAACGAACATTTTTTTTCTCTTTTTGCATTACCAATAAAAAAGCTCACCTTGTCTGTACAGAGATGTTTGTGATATCGGTTTGTCGTTGTCTAAAGATGATTTGGGAGAAGAGGGTTTAATGAAAAGTAGGTGTGCTATAGGGTGTGGTTTGGAAAACATCTGAAGGCTACAGCTCTTAAAAACTAACTTTCCTTAATTTAATAGTTCAAAAGTAAATCGTCAATGTATTCTCTCTGGTTTTGAGTTTCTTTCTTTTGTTAAACACAAACTAAGATATCTTTAAAAATGCTTGTTGCTACCTACCATAAACTTCCCATTAAAATAAGAAAAACTCATTGGGAAGCCAGCAACCAGCATTTTACCATTCTTTGTGTTCAACAGAAGAAGAAACTTCTGTTTGAACAAGTGAAATGTGAGTAAATAATGACAGAATTTTCTTTTCTTTTTTTTTCTTTTCTTTTTTTTGCAAAAATAAAAAATTATTTACTGTTTAGGCACCCTCAAGTGATTTCAAATCTTTATGTGTCTCAGTTTTCTCTTGAACACAAAATAAGAGATTTTGAAGAAAGCTGAAAACCTGTAACCATTGAGATATATCTTACACTGTTGCTGTTGAAGCCAATAGTTACAGGTTTCAGCTTTTTTCAAAAGCTCTTATTTTGTGTTCAACAGAAGAACAAAACTCATCAAGGTTGACAGAATTTGATGACAGAATTTTCATTTTGGGTGAACTATCCCTTTAAGTATGAATTAAATGGGATGCTGTTAAGTATAAAAGAATTTGTGATTTTATAAAACAAAGCAGATACTAATACACCTGTAATTTTCTATTGATTATAAACATGTCTTATTTAAATCTGTTTTTAAAACAATATCTAATTATTTCTAACCTAAACACAGGAATTTCAAGCATGCACAGATGCACATGAATGCTGTTTAGCAGGAAGTATTTACTTGAAGCTGTACTTTTGAAGCTTGATGTAGAAAAAATGGCATGCATAAGAAAAAGAATGTTTTTGCATTCTAGAAGAACACATCATTCAAAAAAGCTCATCTGTCATTCATGCATGCATAATATATTATAATATTATAGAGGCATAAACACATATTTTAAATATGTATTTGGTTGAAGTAAGATTTTTTTCCAAGCTTTAGCCCATTCAGTTTTCAGTGCTCGAATTAAAATGTGCTCGATTGTTCTCAAAACTAAATTAAGTAATTCTGCTGATACTTCAGCCCTGAAATCAAGAAAAAATGCATTTTAAAATGTATTCACATAAAATAGGGGTTTTGAAACCATAAATGCAGTATCAATAATGCAAAGGACACACACACACAAAAGAACATAAATAGGTCTAAAATAATGTTGGGGGAAATTCAGTTTAATTAAGTTAAATTATTACATTTTATTTCTTCTCATTATAGGAATGTACGTCTTTCTTTGTTTCTTTTCTTTATACGCATTTAATCTCATTCATTCATTCATTCATTCATTTTCTTGTTGGCTTAGTCCCTTTATTAATCTGGGGTTGCCACAGCGGAATAGACCGCCACGCGTACGCAAGAAGAACATGCATACTCCACACAGAATTGCCAACTGACCCAGGCGAGGCTTAAACCAGCTGTCATGTTTACCAGCGAACAACCACCAGATGTCGCTGGCAAACACACACACTTAGAACTACACTTTTCCTGGACTACAACTTCATACATGCTCTTCGCCCACACACCTGCTTTCTCATTTAGCTTGATTTACATTCACACCTGAGGACTTTCAGAGACTGATTACACACAGTATTTAAGCCACACATTCACCCCTTCAGTTTGCCTAGTCTTGTTTACTGTTTGGTGACATTACAACGCGTTATCCTGGTCTTGTTTTCCCGTGTTTTGGTTCTTAGCCCTGTTTATCCTTGTCATCCTGTTTAGCCGCCTGCCTTACGACCTATTGCCTGTTTATTGACTTCGACTCTGGATTTGCCCAAACATACCTGTTCATTCCTGTATTGACCACTGCTTGCCTGACTAAAGAATAAACCTGCATATTGGATCCTACCTTCTGTTGTGGTGTCACTCCTCGGCGTTACAGAAGACTCGGCCTCAAAATGGATCCAGCAGGAATTCAACTCATGCGTCTTCGTCAGGGAGATCGCCCCATCGAAGAATACGTGGAGGACTTTATTCAGGTAGCCCACCTTACAGCTTTGGACAATTTGTGCCAGATGATATTTTTCCATGGCGGGTTATCTGAACCTCTGTATTCATGTATACCACTGTACGAACCCCACTGGACATTGGAAAAATACATTGATCTTGCACTGCAAATGAGTGGGTCTCCCTTCACTGTTGGCAAGGTGGAGGACACCCCTAAATATTTTTTGGGGGGGGGCAAAGGACAGCAAGACCCGCTGGCAACGGGGCTTGCTGCTCATTCCACTACCACACACCCAGCTCACAAAATGGCCGCCTCCAGTCCTCCAGCTTACAAGATGGCTGCTCCTCCAGCTCACAAGATGGCCGACTCCAGTCCTTCAGCTCACAAGATGGCCGACTCCAGTCCTCCAGCTCACAAGATGGCCGACTCCAGTCCTCCAGCTCACAAGATGGCCGACTCCAGTCCTCCAGCTCACAAGATGGCCGACTCCAGTCCTCCAGCTCACAAGATGGCCGACTCCAGTCCTCCAGCTCACAAGATGGCCGACTCCAGTCCTCCAGCTCACAAGATGGCCGACTCCAGTCCTCCAGCTCACAAGATGGCCGACTCCAGTCCTCCAGCTCACAAGATGGCCGACTCCAGTCCTCCAGCTCACAAGATGGCCGACTCCAGTCCTCCAGCTCACAATGTGGTCACAACCAGCCCTCCAACTCACAATGTGGTAAACGCCAATCTGCCACTAGCTCACAAGATGGTTTCCTGTTCCTTGTCCGTTCCTGCCATAGTTCCTGTTCTAGTTCCTGAAACGCCATCAACTGAGCCCCTAGAATGGCCTCCACCACCTGAGTTACCAGAGCTGCCAGACCCTCCAGAGCTGCCAGACCCTCCAGAGCTGCCAGACCCTCCAGAGCTGCCAGACCCTCCAGAGCTGCCAGACCCTCCAGAGCTGCCAGACCCTCCAGAGCTGCCAGACCCTCCAGTGCTGCCAGACCCTCCAGAGCTGCCAGATCCTCCAGAACTGCCAGTGCCGCTGCCGCCAGAGCTGCCAGAGCCACCGCCACCTGAACCTCCTGAATGGCCGCCGCCTCCTGAGCTTCCTGAATGGCCTCCTGAGCTTCCTGAATGGCCGCCGCTTCCTGAATGGCCGCCGCCGCCTGAACTTCCTGAATGGCCACCTCCTGAGCTTCCTGAATGGCCACCTCCTGAGCTTCCTGAATGGCCGCCTCCTGAGCTTCCTGAATGGCCTCCTCCTGAGCTCCCTGAATGGCCGCCGCCTGAGCTCCCTGAATGGCCGCCGCCTGAGCTCCCTGAATGGCCGCCGCCTGAGCTCCCTGAATGGCCGCCGCCTGAGCTCCCTGAATGGCCGCCGCCTGAGCTCCCTGAATGGCCGCCGCCTGAGCTCCCTGAATGGCCGCCGCCTGAGCTCCCTGAATGGCCGCCGCCTGAACTTCCTGAATGGCCGCTGCCACCTAAGCTTCCCCAATGGTCGCAGCCTCTTGATCCAGGCCCTCCGCAGCTCCACGCTCCAGGCCCTCCGCAGCTCCACGCTCCAGGCCCTCCGCAGCTCCACTCTCCAGGCCCTCCGCAGCTCCACGCTCCAGGCCCTCCGCAGCTCCACGCTCCAGGCCCTCCGCAGCTCCATGCTCCAGTCCTGCCCCCGCTGCATGGTCCTGGCCCTCCATCCCTCCCCCAGTTCGGCCTCCGCTCCACCTCCCGCCTGAACAGTATTAGGAGTGTCTGGAAGCCACTCCTTAGAGGGGGGGCTCTGTCATGTTTACCAGCGAACAACCACCAGATGTCGCTGGCAAACACACACACTTAGAACTACACTTTTCCTGGACTACAACTTCATACATGCTCTTCGCCCACACACCTGCTTTCTCATTTAGCTTGATTTACATTCACACCTGAGGACTTTCAGAGACTGATTACACACAGTATTTAAGCCACACATTCACCCCTTCAGTTTGCCTAGTCTTGTTTACTGTTTGGTGACATTACAACGCGTTATCCTGGTCTTGTTTTCCCGTGTTTTGGTTCTTAGCCCTGTTTATCCTTGTCATCCTGTTTAGCCGCCTGCCTTACGACCTATTGCCTGTTTATTGACTTCGACTCTGGATTTGCCCAAACATACCTGTTCATTCCTGTATTGACCACTGCTTGCCTGACTAAAGAATAAACCTGCATATTGGATCCTACCTTCTGTTGTGGTGTCACTCCTCGGCGTTACACCAGCGACCTTCTTGCTGTGAGGCGACTGCACTACCTACTGCGCCACCTGCATTAAATCTGTTTTAATAATATTTGAATCAAATTTATATATTTTAATTACAGTTTTATTTAATTATATATTTTGTGTTAATTTAAAAATGCTTCATCAGCAGTATACAAATAGAAATAGCTGACCTAATATTAAAATAATCATCAATACATATAATTGTCACGTTACAGTAAAGGGAAAAAGGAGCGAGCACCCAAGCGCAGAGTGAAGTAGGATTTATTATTAATAAAATAAAATAAAAGGCAAAAAAAAAACAACCCCGGGGGGAAAACACTACTACAACAAACAATAAATCAAACAAACAAACAAACAAACAAACTTGACTGGGCAGGCAGGACAAGGCAGGACAGGTAAACATCGACAACATATGTCGCAGCGCAGCGCGCAGCTGACAGAACAAACACAAACACTAGTACAAGAGCGCACACGTCTGACGGACGCAGTGCGTGCGCGGCCACATCAAGCGGCAGCACGCACACTCTGCGTACACCCTTGACGGCGCGCGCGCACACAGAGACAGAAACAGGACCGGACATGGGTAGTGTCAGAGCTCTGCTACCAAAACAAGAATTTACAAAGACCAGAGTGGCAGAACCCTGACACTAGCCCCCCCCCAAAAGTGACGCCACCTGGCGTCCTTAAAGGGTACATCCAACAAGGTACACGACAGACAAGAAACACTACAAGACAACAAAACAGGCAACATCAGACACAAGACAGGGAGGTGAACAGGCAAGACGACATGAAGGGGGGGAGGGAGGGAAGCCAAGCCAGACCCAACAAGACAAACAAGGGAGGGATGGGAGGGCAAGACCAGGGAAGATCAGGAGGGACAGTCCAGGGTGGATTTAGTGGGTCGGGGGCCCCAGCAGGGAGCCAGGGTGGAGCCGGAGGATCCGTCCAGGGTGGAAGAGAGGAACACCAGGGAGGAGCAGGAGGGACGACCCAGGGAGGGTCTATGAGGGGAAACAAGACCAGAGGTCTGTGGGGGGCCGGCAGGGCAAGGAGCAGGGCTGGGGCCGGCAGGGCTAGACGTCTGGTAGGTGCCGGCAGGGCAAGGGGCCGGGCTGGAGCCGGCTGGGCAAGACATCTGGGTGGTGCCGGCAGGGCAAGGAGCCAGGCTAGGGCCGGCAGGGCAAGACGTCTGGTTGGGATCGGCAGGGAAAAGAGCCGGGCTGGGGCCGGCAGGGCAAGACGTCTGGTTGGGGCCGGCAGGGCTAAACATCTGGTAGGTGCCGGCAGGGCAAGGAGCCGGGCTGGGGCCGGCAGGGCTAGACGTCTGGTTGGGGCCGGCAGGGCAAGGAGCCGGGCTGGGGCCGGCAGGGCAAGACGTCTGGTTGGGGCCAGCAGGGCAAGACGTCTGGGTGGTGCCGGCAAGGAAAGACGTCTGGGTGGTGCCGGCAGGGCAAGGAGCCGGGCTGGGGCCGGCAGGGCAAGACGTCTGGTTGGGGCCGGCAGAGCTAGACGTCTGGGTGGTGCCAGCAGGGAAAGACGTCTGGGTGGTGCCGGCAGGGCAAGGAGCCGGGCTGGGGCCGGCAGGGCAAGACGTCTGGTTGGGGCCAGCAGGGCAAGGAGTCGGGCTGGGGCCGGCAGGGCAAGACGTCTGGTTGGGGCCGGCAGGGCTAGACGTCTGGGTGGTGCCGGCAGGGCAAGACGTCTGGTTGGGGCCGGCAGGGCTAGACGTCTGGTTGGTGCCGGCAGGGCAAGGAGCCGGGCTGGGGCCGGCAGGGCAAGACGTCTGGTTGGGGCCGGCAGGGCTAGACGTCTGGGTGGTGCCGGCAGGGAAAGACGTCTGGGTGGTGCCGGCAGGGCAAGGAGCCGGGCTGGGGCCGGCAGGGCAAGACGTCTGGTTGGGGCCGGCAGGGCTAGACGTCTGGGTGGTGCCTGCAGGGCAAGGAGCCGGGCTGGGGCCGGCAGGGCTAGACGTCTGGGTGGGGCCGGCAGGGCTAGACGTCTGGGTGGGGCCGGCAGGGCAAGGAGCTGGGCTGGGGCCGGCAGGGCTAGACGTCTGGGTGGTGCCGGCAGGGCAAGGAGCCGGGCTGGGGCCGGCAGGGCTAGACGTCTGGGTGGGGCCGGCAGGGCTAGACGTCTGGGTGGTGCCGGCAGGGAAAGACGTCTGGGTGGTGCCGGCAGGGAAAGACGTCTGGGTGGGGCCGGCAGGGCAAGGAGCCGGGCTGGGGCCGGCAGGGCAAGACGTCTGGTTGGGGCCGGCAGGGCTAGACGTCTGGGTGGGGCCGGCAGGGCAAGGAGCCGGGCTGGGGCCGGCAGGGCTAGACGTCTGGGTGGGGCCGGCAGGGCTAGACGTCTGGGTGGTGCCGGCAGGGAAAGACGTCTGGGTGGGGCCGGCAGGGCAAGGAGCCGGGCTGGGGCCGGCAGGGCAAGACGTCTGGTTGGGGCCGGCAGGGCTAGACGTCTGGGTGGGGCCGGCAGAGCTAGACGTCTGGGTGGTGCCGGCAGGGAAAGACGTCTGGGTGGTGCCGGCAGGGCAAGGAGCCGGGCTGGGGCCGGCAGGGCAAGACGTCTGGTTGGGGCCAGCAGGGCAAGGAGCCGGGCTGGGGCCGGCAGGGCAAGACGTCTGGTTGGGGCCGGCAGAGCTAGACGTCTGGGTGGTGCCGGCAGGGAAAGACGTCTGGGTGGTGCCGGCAGGGCAAGGAGCCGGGCTGGGGCCGGCAGGGCAAGACGTCTGGTTGGGGCCAGCAGGGCAAGGAGCCGGGCTGGGGCCGGCAGGGCAAGACGTCTGGTTGGGGCCGGCAGGGCAAGACGTCTGGGTGGTGCCGGCAAGGAAAGACGTCTGGGTGGTGCCGGCAGGGCAAGGAGCCGGGCTGGGGCCGGCAGGGCAAGACGTCTGGTTGGGGCCGGCAGAGCTAGACGTCTGGGTGGTGCCGGCAGGGAAAGACGTCTGGGTGGTGCCGGCAGGGCAAGGAGCCGGGCTGGGGCCGGCAGGGCAAGACGTCTGGTTGGGGCCAGCAGGGCAAGGAGTCGGGCTGGGGCCGGCAGGGCAAGACGTCTGGTTGGGGCCGGCAGGGCTAGACGTCTGGGTGGTGCCGGCAGGGCAAGACGTCTGGTTGGGGCCGGCAGGGCTAGACGTCTGGTTGGGGCCGGCAGGGCAAGGAGCCGGGCTGGGGCCGGCAGGGCAAGACGTCTGGTTGGGGCCGGCAGGGCTAGACGTCTGGGTGGTGCCGGCAGGGCAAGGAGCCGGGCTGGGGCCGGCAGGGCAAGACGTCTGGTTGGGGCCGGCAGGGCTAGACGTCTGGGTGGTGCCGGCAGGGCAAGGAGCCGGGCTGGGGCCGGCAGGGCTAGACGTCTGGGTGGGGCCGGCAGGGCTAGACGTCTGGGTGGGGCCGGCAGGGCAAGGAGCTGGGCTGGGGCCGGCAGGGCTAGACGTCTGGGTGGTGCCGGCAGGGCAAGGAGCTGGGCTGGGGCCGGCAGGGCTAGACGTCTGGGTGGGGCCGGCAGGGCTAGACGTCTGGGTGGGGCCGGCAGGGAAAGACGTCTGGGTGGGGCCGGCAGGGCAAGGAGCCGGGCTGGGGCCGGCAGGGCAAGACGTCTGGTTGGGGCCGGCAGGGCTAGACGTCTGGGTGGGGCCGGCAGGGCAAGGAGCCGGGCTGGGGCCGGCAGGGCTAGACGTCTGGGTGGGGCCGGCAGGGCTAGACGTCTGGGTGGTGCCGGCAGGGAAAGACGTCTGGGTGGGGCCGGCAGGGCAAGACGTCTGGTTGGGGCCGGCAGGGCTAGACGTCTGGGTGGGGCCGGCAGGGCAAGGAGCCGGGCTGGGGCCGGCAGGGCAAGACGTCTGGTTGGGGCCGGCAGAGCTAGACGTCTGGGTGGTGCCGGCAGGGAAAGACGTCTGGGTGGTGCCGGCAGGGAAAGGAGCCGGGCTGGGGCCGGCAGGGCAAGACGTCTGGTTGGGGCCAGCAGGGCAAGGAGTCGGGCTGGGGCCGGCAGGGCAAGACGTCTGGTTGGGGCCGGCAGGGCTAGACGTCTGGGTGGTGCCGGCAGGGCAAGACATCTGGTTGGGGCCGGCAGGGCTAGACGTCTGGTTGGGGCCGGCAGGGAAAGACGTCTGGGTTGTGCCGGCAGGGCAAGGAGCCGGGCTGGGGCCGGCAGGGCAAGACGTCTGGTTGGGGCCGGCAGGGCTAGACGTCTGGGTGGTGCCGGCAGGGCTAGACGTCTGGGTGGTGCCGGCAGGGCAAGGAGCCGGGCTGGGGCCGGCAGGGCAAGACGTCTGGTTGGGGCCGGCAGGGCTAGACGTCTGGGTGGTGCCGGTAGGGAAAGACGTCTGGTTGGGGCCGGAAGGGCTAGACGTCTGGGTGGTGCCGGCAGGGCAAGGAGCCGGGCTGGGGCCGGCAGGGCTAGACGTCTGGGTGGGGCCGGCAGGGCAAGGAGCCGGGCTGGGGCCGGCAGGGCTAGACGTCTGGGTGGGGCCGGCAGGGCTAGACGTCTGGGTGGTGCCGGCAGGGAAAGACGTCTGGGTGGTGCCGGCAGGGCAAGACGTCTGGTTGGGGCCGGCAGGGCTAGACGTCTGGGTGGTGCCGGCAGGGCAAGGAGCTGGGCTGGAGGGCGCTCTGGGGCTGGAGCCGACACTGGAGGGCGCTCTGGGGCTGGAGCCGACACTGGAGGGCGCTCTGGGGCTGGAGCCGACACTGGAGGGCGCTCTGGGGCTGGAGCCGACACTGGAGGGCGCTCTGGGGCTGGAGCCGACACTGGAGGGCGCTCTGGGGCTGGAGCCGACACTGGAGGGCGCTCTGGGGCTGGAGCCGACACTGGAGGGCGCTCTGGGGCTGGAGCCGACACTGGAGGGCGCTCTGGGGCTGGAGCCGACACTGGAGGGCGCTCTGAAGAGGAGAAAGACGCCAGTGTCGGCTCCAGCCCCAGTCTCCTCGGGCAAGCAGACACAGGGCTAGACTCAACCATAATTTGAGCACGAACTTCACCCAACTCTGGGAGTGCTGCTGTAGCAGGCTTGCTCGTGACTGGGTGGACGGCTGTTGTGGTTGATGGCCTCTTTACTCGCTGTTTCGGAGAAGAGGACAGCAGAAAGCTGGGGTCAGGATGTTCACCAACAGCCTGATGAACCAGATGCTCCACGAACTGGTGGTAAGATAGCCCTCCCAACTCAAGCATCTGCTGGAAATTGAGGGGCTTGTCGAGGGCATAGTTGAGGTTTACCAGGGCTTGATCATTAAACCCCAGCCCCTCTGCTGCCACACAAAATTTAGCCGCAAAACTTTCCACCTTCATGCCACGTTGCCGCAGCGACTGCAGACTGATGAGCTGCAGTATGCGGCTGGAGAAGGGGCTGTCTTCACTCTGCTGGATCCTCATTTTTGGCGAGTTCGTACTGTCACGTTCCGGTAAAGGGAAAAAGGAGCGAGGACCCAAGCGCAGAGTGAAGTAGGATTTATTATTAATAAAATAAAATAAAAGGCAAAAATAAACAACCCCGAGGGGGAAAACACTACTACAACAAACAATAAATCAAACAAACAAACAAACAAACAAACAAACAAACAAACAAACTTGACTGGGCAGGCAGGACTGGACACAGCAGGACAGGTAAACATCGACAACATATGATGACGAACTCGCACAGGACAGCAGACATAAGGGGTTTATAAACTGTAGGAAATTAACAAAAAACAGATGAACATAATTAACTAATAATGGGTTAACAAGGAGGGTGGGACTAGACAATAGACGGGAGAGCGCATGATACAGAGAGTCAACACAAGCCATGCGCTCACATGACAAGAACATGCGGCCAATGAGAGAACCAGGGGCGCCCCCAAGGGGTGGCCAGGGGTGGCCACGGCCACCCCTCGGTAAACTCTGGCCACCCCTGTGGCCACCCCTTTGGCCACCCCAATATAATTTTGCTGTTGACATTATGTACTTATAAATCCACAACGTTTAAATAAATAAAATGGAGCCACTAAATTATTGTTGGTGTTACTGATGTAGCTGATTCATTGTCTCTCCCCCTTAGTGCTGGTTCAATGCTGAATGCTGGTGAAAGCAAACTGACGCATGCGCGCAGAAAACCATTCCCGCGCGCCTCACGCACTCCTGTGTGAATCCCGGTTGGTTGTTTGCATGCACGCCGACAAAATACAGTACGCGCCGCTCATGCGCCGTGAAACGGAGTAACAGCCTTTTGTGCAGAGGTGAAAGTCGACTAAAGTTTATATAATATGATGATGATGATGATGTTACTTTCACTAAGCATGCCTTTAAAGCAGAAAGGAGGGATAATGAGTCAGGGAGGTAAGACTTCATAACATGATTTCTCAGATCTGGTCTAAGACCACAGATAATTCTATAATACATTTTTTGTATTCTTTAGAATTGTCATAATTAATTTTCATGCAAAAGGTTTCTTAAGTGACCTTGGCATATCACTCCAGTTGTTCTTTTCCAGTAATATTTAGGATTGATTTCTGTTATTTATTCAGAATAATAATTGTATAATAATATTAATTGTATTTATTTAAAATAAATATAAATAAATTTTTATATTTATTGAATAACAAATCTAACAATTCAAGGGAGGTGGGGTGTATAGGGTGGCTCGCCCAGGGTGTCATTTAAACTAGAACCACCACTACCCTTCCCGATCGTCGTTGACAGCACGCACACACCTTCAATAGACAGCAATGGCAAATTAATATTTACCTTAAGGTACAGTATATCAATAGAAGAAGCTGCATTAATAAAATGGCTCAAAAAGTAATATGGATAAATGATATTATTTGGTATAGTGAGTGTGTATAGTAATGCCTTTTTGTTTCAGTTTGATCATTTGTTTGGGTTATTAATAAACTCATTATTCTTTCATTCATTTTCTTTTCGGCTTAGTCCCTTTATTAATCCAGGGTCGCCACAGTGGAATGAACCGCCAACTTATCCAGCACATTTTTACACAGTGGATGCCCTTCCAGCAGCAACCCATCTCTGGGAATAATAAACTCATTAATCTTCATTAATTTTAGACATGGCATATACCGTATGATGTACAATAAAAGCCGTATATATATATGAAAAGTGTTTTTAAACTAAACATAGATTTTTATTTGGTTTGCACATGTACTTCTTGAATTACTTCAAGGAATAAATAGCAATATTTCAAGAAGAATTAATTAAATGAATAAAAACTACATTATTACATTTACCAAACACAAAAATATAACATTACACTGAATTTATAATTTTTTTTTTTTTGTGTGCCACCCCAAGATTTGGTGCGGCCTCTTCTGGCCACCCCTAAGAAAATTTTCTGGGGGCGCCACTGGAGAGAACTCATCAACCGCATGTTCATGACAAGACGAGCACAACACTGAAGCACACGACAAAAAGCACATGACCACAATGTAAACATCGGGCCACGTGCTTTGACAAAAGACGCAAGACACGAGCACACGATAGATGAACACCTTACCGTGCGCTCACACATAAGCAACGCGCATGCTTCATCTCAGCGCCAACCAAAACTGAAACAAACTAGACGGAGGCGCCGAGAATAAAGCAGCGCGCTGCTGACAGAACAAACACAAACACTAGTACAAGAGCGCGCACGTCTGATGGACGCAGTGCGTGCGCGGCCACATCAAGCGGCAGCGCGCACACTCTGCGTACACCCTTGACGGCGCGCACGCACACAGAGACAGAAACAGGACCGGACATGGGTAGTGTCAGAGCTCTGCTACCAAAACAAGAATTTACAAAGACCAGAGTGGCAGAACCCTGACAATAATGTGGAGTTGCGTAAATTATTTAATTTGCTAAACAGGTTTTGATGTTTATCATGAATCAGTTTAATAGGATTAAATAGTGTGAATACTTTTTTACATAGTCTTAATATGGTCTACACAGCAGACATATGTACAGTAACAAGACATCATATGCAGATATGGCAGCTCTCTCATTTCCATTTTTTAATAATTCAAATACTTCCAAAACACACAAAATTGAACATGGATGATTTTACTTTGTTTGGATTAACAAAGTTTGTGTGTGTGTGTGTGTGTGTGTGTGTGTGTGTGTGTGTGTGTGTGTGTGTGTGTTTGTGTGTTTACTCTGTTGTGATGACAGCTTGACAACACTTCTTTGATGAAGATTTTTCACAATGCACTGCTTAAAATGACTTCTATAGAGAAGTGAGATGCTTAGTCAGTCCATAAATTGCATATACCCATGAAAAAAATATGACATATAGTTATAAATAGCATTTTATTAAGTTATATTATTTGCAAACATATATTTTTATGATTTGCTTTTTGACCCTCGCTGGGGTCCTGTATAGTTTTGAAGCTGAGTTTCACAAGATTCTTATACAAGTTTCAAATTGTACAAGTTTTCAAGTTTCTTGCATGGCTTTTATCCTTTAAATTGACCAGAAGATTTGCTGCGTTTGGACTTTGTTTGGAGGAGTGGTCTTTAATTATTTCTTTTTAGACGTATCTATGGTTTTTATTAAGTTATTTGATAAAGTTGGAAAAGTGTAAAGAATGAAGTCTTCTAATTAGCCGAATCACAGGGAAAGAAATTCAGTACTTTAACCTCCTAGGGCTTAGTGGCCACATACGTGCACAGCATATTTTAGTTGTTATTTAAAATACTTTGAATGTTTTATATTTTGATACAGACATACAGTGTCATCCTGCAACTGTTTTGCAGCATTTGAAATGTTCCAAACACTATTTTAAACTGTCCAAAATGGGCAAAAAAAAATGTTTTCACTCTCTGATGGTCAAAACATGTTCAAAAATATGTATGTGTTATTAATGCATTAAAAACAGTCAAACGTGTTTTATGTAAATTCGGACCCTGAGTCCACATATATGGACATAATGTTTCTCTAAAAGTACATCTTATCAAATGATGATACTTAGGTTTTTATTCTAATTAGGTTCCAATAAGCCCAAATAAGCAATAACCAATAACCAATAAGCAAAGATAAATAAAAAATGGCCTTAAGAGGTTAAACAACTAGAAGTTTATTTCAAATTATTACAAATCCAGCATATTCAGCATACAGTCCATATGGTTTAATGTAAACAGAAATGAAATAAACTGACAAAATCCTAGAGAATGTAGTCTGAAACTGATGTTTACACTGGGAAAACAAACACAGTATTTTGTGTTCAAATGATTTATATTAAAACAAAACTAAAAAGACATTGATAATTAGATTTTTCTAAATTTATTTTCAAAAACAACATATTTTCATGACTGACAAAATCAAAACCACACAAATCTGTTAATCGCTTTCCAGTTTGGAAATTTAGTAGGCTGAGTCAGAGGGTGTTTATAGGGTCAGTGTTACGAGAGAAATTGAGATTCTTTTTTTTGCATTTTATTAGGCAAGTTGTGAGATGGCAAGAACTTTCCTTGTGTCATCTGCCATCTCCCTGAGTCCTACATTCAGCAAGTAGTGCACAGTTGCGACAGCCGTGCCTCCTGCGGGCAGAGCTCCTCCGGGCAGCAGAGCCATTATGGTTCCCAGAGTTACGGCAATAGCAATGACTGGATTAGATATCATGTCCATCAGAATATGCTCAGTGATTCCATCTTTGAAGCGTGATGTCTTGGCGGCTTTCAGAACCTTCACAGGTTTGTTCACTCGTCCTGAGAGTACCTCCAGTGCCTGATTTGATAGTCCAAATGCCATGAAGACTTGCTTAAAGAACTTCTTCATGATGACATACTCAACGGCCAGTGACACTCCTGGGATTGGAGCAATTGCACCTACTCCGGCCCCAACAGCATTCAGCCAAATGAGTTTCTTGAAGTAGGTTATCTTCTTTGTGAGGGCCTCGAGGGAATAAACAGGCAAAGACTGTATGAGAGCAAATCTCTTGTTTTTGGGAAGTTCCTCCTCAAGGGTGTTGACCAGCTTCTGAAAGTCATATCTCTCCAAATGAAATGAAGATATTAGGAATATTTTGGAAATACGCACTTTCAGTAGGTTCACCTTACAGTCTTCTCGGATTTTATCAAGCAGCATAGGCTCATCGAAGTTTCTTTTGTAGGACTCAGCACGAACGTCATTGTCAATTTTAGTGCGTATGAAATAAAACAGCTTGTTGCTCTTCTTGATGGCTTTGGCCAACTCAATGTCGTTCTCTCTAAACCTTTCTGAGGTCACTATGAAAAAAAAGTCATACATGTGGAAATTGACATCTTTTAGGTATTTCTTTGCTCTGAATTTTGGACTTCCGATTCCAGGCAGGTCCCAGATCTTCACGTTGGGCATAAAGGGATGCTCATACATGTTTGGCTTCATGGTGGTCTCAGTTGTTCCTGTGAAAGCTGCATCTTTATCATCATCACGAAGGCCTCGCAGGGCATTGACAAATGAAGACTTTCCTACTCCTGTCATGCCAGTTATAGCCATGTTAAGAGTAACATTCTCCAACTCTGTCAGTTTATCTTTTAGTTTTGTTGTTTTTTCATTAGGCTTAGCGTCAATTACTTCCTTCATATCTACACTGATTGAGTCTGGATCATCTGTGGCATTCGACATTATGTTTATGAATTCACTAGAAACTATATAAAGATTTTCATTTTCATCCTCCTCCTCCTTCTCCTCTTCTTCAGGCTTTTTGTCTTTAAGGTCATTTTCACTGAGCTTCTCATTATGGTCAGTTTGTGCATATTTATCAGCTAATTGCAGTTTTAACAGCAACTTTCTTGGACTGATTGCTGAACGTTTGGTAAATGATGAAGGATCACTTTTGTCTTCAGTCTCTTTTTGAGTAGATGTTTGTGAGGATTTTGGAAGTGTAGTTTCTTTACTGTTTTTGTTGCTGAATGTCTGTGATGTGTTTGATGACCCAGAAGATTGGCTGGAGCCATCGTCATCATTAGAGGTGTTTACCAACTCTGACATGGCGGTTCTGTAATGAAGAATTTTTATGAATTTGAATGATGCATGTTATACAATTTAATCTGAAGATTGCAGAAAATATAATAACGATAATAATAATAATAATAATAATAATAATAATAATAATAATAAGCATGTGTAAAATTAAAAAAAAAAAAAAAAAAAAGGTTTAGCCAACCGCTTTAAATCCAGAATTTTTTCTTCAGCTTCAGGAAGCTTCAAAATAGTCCACTGCAACATATGAGACTAAAAACACAAACATGTGACACATATGATCACTTCGAATTTATTATTTTTCTCCATAAAACAAAAAAAAAGATTTTGTTTTAAAACATTATTATTTTTGAATAGATAAATACCAAAAATATACCATTAATAGATTTTTTTGCTATTATGATTTTTTTGGTCACACTTTACAATGAGTTTTTATTAGTTCATGGTAGTTAATATATTTATTAGCATGACGTGTGAACAACACTTATACAGAATTTATTAATACTGTGGACCTTTAAGTTTATTTGCAAAACATACAGCACGGGTTTTACAACATCTGGTAATACAGCCCATATTTTTGAAAACGTATTTTAAAAAAAATAAAACAGTCATAATCATCTTTATGTGAACGTAAAATTAATAATATATCATGCAACACAATCCAGTCTTACCTTAGTAAGTGCAAGAGTGGAGTAAACAGTATCATTGCATGAGCAAATCTGCAGTATGAGCTGCTTTGATTGTAATAAATGAGTTTCAAAGACTTCAGGGCGTGCCTTTAATCAAACACTTCCTCTTGACAGAAAGTGCTTGAAGACAAAAACTTTTAAGAACTTTTTTTTAAGAACAAGAACGAAAACAACAAAAAGAACTCTCCTCTGTATTTTACATTAACATCACATCTCTCTCTCTCTTTCTCACACACACACACACACACACACACACACACACACACACACACACACACAGTGTGTTGTACTCTAAAATAAATGCATGCAAAACAATCATACTTTATCAAAAAAATGTAACATATTTAGTAGACTCCTTGTTAAATCTTTTCAAATGAAGTGTTTATTTTATCTAGAACTAGCTATCTTTAAGCCACCAGAGTAACCTTTGTTGCAGTTGTATGTGGATGAACTAATCAAAAATATACTTGACAAAAGGTAAATGTGCATTAAACACATACTCAGCAGTGAAAAATGTTGCCTCATTAAGCTGCAAATTTCACCAACTTGGATAAACTTAAAAATAAGGGAAAAACTATCATTGTTGTAATCTCACTTGTAAATGTTGTGACCAATCAAACGCATAAGCCCATGTGCAATGAAACAGTCTTTGTTATGTTCTAATTGGCCTATTTTTAACTAAGATTTTACAGGATTTACATTAGAACAGGGAAACAATTGCGTTTGGGGATAATGGTATGCCTTTTTCTTGTACTGAACTCTTATTAATCAGCTATGAACATACAGATTTTCATCATAATGTACATTTACAGTTTTTTACAATTGCTATGACATTTTTATCAATACATTTAACAAGTTTCCTAAACTCTTAACACAGTTAGCACAACATCCGTCTTCGTGCATGGCTATACAATTAACACATTTCTTGTTGTTTTGACAGAAAATGCATCCAGTTAACACAAATTTAAAATGCTTTAACTTCTTTTACACACAAGCACAACCAAGAACAAAACAATGTAATTTTACAGTAGGAAAACACTAAGCGCAAGTCCCCTAGCCCCCTTTTCATAGACGACACACACCACCCAATAACATGTTTTGGTTCCAAAAACACTTTAAAGTCATAAGACTATTCAGGCTTTCCATCAGATTCATAATCCAGTCACTCATTCAGAATTGGAACCGCCACCACAGCAGCACACAAGGGCTATCGCAACAACACATACAAACACTAGGAAGGTGGTCTCCCGACGCCTTCAAATCTTATATCTGACTCAGCCACAGCCATCTCAGGGAAGCTCAGAGGACCCTCACCAACAGACACAGTAATCCCAGTGGCCAAGGGCATGGGCCTAGTCCAGGGAGAGAATACGACCCAACCATACCAGCTTCCCGAGGGCAGAGGAACTACCCAGTCTCCCAAGGGCGCGGGCACGACCCAGCCATCTAACTTCCTTTTTTCCTTCCAGCTGATTTGCACTCAACCTTCTCCCCCTTTTCACTCACCTAACTCCAGCAGGAGTTCTTTCCCTGCCCTGTCATTACCTGTCATTTATATATAGTGCTGCCACCCTCACGCTCTGTTCCCGCAGGAACACACCCAGAGCACTTATGTCGCCCGTCACCCTCCAGTAGGAGTCTTCATTTCCCCCTCATCTCTCCCGGCTCCTACCGGAGCCAGTACCGGTGAGGATGTGAGGGCCGTCTTCAGGGCTCGGAACGCGTCGTCTGCTTCCTTGGTCCATCTTATCCTCTCCGGCTGCCCCTTTCTGGTCAGGTCTGTCAGAGGGCTGGCTATGGATGAGAAGTTAGGTATGAAGCATCTATAGTAGCCCGCTAACCCCAGAAATGCACGTACCTGGGTCTTTGTGGTGGGTTGTGGAGTTTCTTGTAGTGCTTTGACCTTGTTTTGTTGTGGCTGTATGAGACCTCTTCCAATGTGGAACCCGAGGTATCTGGCTTCGGCTAGCCCCAGGTGGCATTTCTTGGGATTAGCTGTGAGCCCAGCCCATCGAAGATCTAAGAGCACCCTCCGTAACCGGGATAGGTGTTCCTCCCATGACTCTGAGTGGACGATGAGGTCGTCCAGGTATGCTGCTGCATATGGCTGGTGGGGCCTCAGCAGGATGTCCATCATTCTTTGGAATGTGGCTGGGGCCCCGTGGAGCCCGAAGGGAAGAACCCGGTATTGCCAGTGCCCACCGGATGTGGAGAAGGCGGTTTTCTCCTTGGCGTCTTCACTTAGTGGTAACTGCCAGTAGCCTTTGGTGAGGTCAATGGTGGAGATAAATCGGGCTCCACCCAGCCTATCCAGCAGCTCGTCCACCCGAGGCATGGGGTATCCGTCGAACTTGGAGATCTCGTTGAGTTTCCTGAAGTCGTTGCAGAAACGGAGGGTGCCATCGGGTTTGGGGACCATCACTATTGGGCTGGACCACGGGCTACGGGATGGTTCGATGATACCTAACCTCCTCATCTTCTGGATCTCCTCGTCGATAGCCAGCCGGCGAGCCTCTGGAACTCGATAAGTCCTTTGCCGGATGATGGTGCCAGGTGGAGTGATGATGTTGTGCTGGATGATGGTGGTTCGGCCCGGTTTCTCCGAGAACACATCCTTGAACTGACCAACCAAGGCTTGCAGCTCCGCCTTCTGGTTTGGTGAGAGTTGCTCACCTATGTGGACAACGGGAAGAGTTTCTTCAGTGAAGGCAACGAGATGACGTGGAGCTGCAACCCACTTCTTCATGAGATTTATGTGGTATTGCTGTTCTTCCCGTCTTCGTCCCGGCTGACGGACTTTCTACCACCGTGTATGGTCCTTTCCAGGACGCGAGGAACTTCGAGGTTGTGGTGGGTATCAGGATCATCAACTTGTCCCCTGGGTGGAATTCTCTGGGTTGGGCGGGCCGGTTATACAATCTCTGCTGGGCGCGCTGGGCTTCGGTCAGGTGTTGTTTGACGATGGGCATGACTTTCTCAATGCGTTCTCTCATGTCCCATACGTGTTCAATCACCGACCGCTGGGGGGCTGGCTCCTGTTCCCAGGCTTGACGAGCCACATCCAATAGCCCTCGGGGTTGGCGGCCAAACAGCAGTTCGAAGGGGGTAAAACCTGTGGAGGCCTGAGGAACTTCCCTGATTCCAAACAACACGTACGGGATCATGAGGTCCCAGTCGCGCCCGTCCTCTGCCACCACCCGTTGGAGCATCTGTTTCAGAGTCTTGTTAAACCTCTCAACAAGGCCGTCAGTCTGTGGATGGTATACTGAGGTTTTTATTTGTTTTACCTTGAGGAGGTGACAGAGGTCTGCCATCAACCGGGACATGAAGGGGGTGCCCTGGTCGGTCAGTATCTCTGCTGGAATTCCCACTCTACTGCATAGCAGAAACAGCTCCTTCGCGATGGCCGATGACGTGGCTTTTCTCAGGGGAATCGCTTCAGGGTATCTGGTGGCATAATCGAGGATAACAAGGATGTGTTCATGTCCCCGGGCCGACTTCGGCAAAGGCCCTACCAAGTCCATACCAATGCGGGTGAAGGGCACATCAATGATGGGTAGTGTTATTAGAGGGCTGGGGGGTGGTCGTTGGGGAGACATTCTCTGGCAGATGTCACATGCCTGGCAATACCTCTTCACTTCCCCGTCTAGCCCCGGCCAATGGAAACGGTCGCGGATCCTTTTTACCGTGTTGGCCGCTCCCAGATGTCCAGCCATCGGGTGGGTATTCTTTTCCCCCCGCCTCTCTGCAACACAGTACAGCAGACCATTTTCCACAATAAAGTGTGGGAGGGGGTGAGGGCTGGGAAGTCGCTCATTACCGTCAATGATCCTTACTTGCGGCCAGCAGTGTTTGAGCGTCTCATCTTCCCTTTGTGCTCTGCCAAAATCGCCTCCTGCGGTTATCTGTTGAAACAGGTCAAAGTTTAAATTAGCGGATATGGATGACTCACCCCCTCTGTCGCTCTCGGTGGTCATCAGCGCTGGTTTGCGGTCCTGATGAGCCTGTGACTTGTTCTTCTTCTTTGAACGAGCCGATGAGGCGTGGTGGTGAGTCAGGAGTTCGTCGAACCCCGGCCAGTCTCTGCCCAGTATGAGGGGCACAGGAAGATCCGGAACAACCCCGACATCGATGCGCCAGCTGCCTGGTTTCGCCGCGATGGTCACTCTTCGGGCGGGTACGTGGCGGGTATCACCGTGCACACACGTGATCGGAATTCGCCCTTTGCTTTCATGGTGGTATTTCAAAGTCTTCGGGTGAACCAGAGTGATGGCGCTTCCTGTGTCTAACGTGGCCGTTTGTGTTTTTCCCTCTAACAGGATTTTATGGGTGGGAGCTTCGGGAGGGATGTTGCGGTGTACCGCGCACCCTGCTTTCCAGGCCGGGGTCGAGTGCGTCGTCGGCTCGGTGGGCATCGGCTCGTCCATCGGGCTGGGGACCGCTGGTCTGCCGCCTGGTCGTGCTGTACCGTCCACCGGTCGCCATGGTGCACTTACCCTCCGGGGTGGCAGAGCCGCTCTCTCCCCATTGTCTCTGGCGATGTGAGCTTCAGCCAGCTCGATCGCCTCCACCAGGGTGGCCAGTGACTCAGGATTTCGCATGCTGGTGAGTGTTCGCAAATGTCGGGGTAACGCTCGCATCATCTTCTCGATAATCACCTTCTCAGCGACCTGGACTGCCGAAGGATCTCCTCCTAATAACCATAGTCTTCCTAGGCGAGAAAGTTGAGCTGCTTGAGTCCGCACTGGCTGTTTCTCATCATAAGCCCACTGGGAAAACTGTTGTGCTGCGCTGATTGTGGAGAGCCCCATTCTGGCTAATATCTCCTTTTTTAACGCTTTGTAATCTTCATTTTTAGGTGTCTCTAGTGAAAAATATGCTCTTTGTGCTTCTCCTGTGAGAAACGGAGCCAACATTCTCGCCCAGTTTTCCTTCGGCCAGCCTTCTCTCTCGGCAATAACTTCAAAAGTATGTAAGTAAGCGTCAATATCATCCAGGTCGCTGAGTTTAGTGAGATGATGATGCCCACTCACTTCGGGAGTCGGATGGTGTCTGGCCGCCTGGCGGAGCTGTTGTTCCAGTCGATCCTGTCTGGCTGTAAGTTGCTCAGAGATGGAATTCTGTTTACTGGAGATCTCCGCTAGGTGGAGCAGTACCTCTTCCAGAGACATGGCGACGGGATGTTGACAGCCGAGTAAGAGGAAGTGTGGGAGAGAGAGAGAGCGGATGCCTGTCTGTAACAAACACAAAGAAAAATTCAGCGGTTATTTCTTCTTACTGGTAAGTGTTTCTTCTGAAATTTTCCCTCTGCAATGCCCGCATTCTCCACCAGTTGTAGCGAGGCAGAGGGAAAACACAAACACAGTTCGATGGTGTTACAAACAATGCCCCGGAGGGTGCTTTATTTACAAGTGTAAAAGGGGTGAATGAGTGCTCTTCTTAAGGGTGCGTGCTCAAGTGCTCCGGGGAGATGGTGAAGACTGGTGAGAGTTCTGGTGTTGGATCGGTCACGAGCTGGATTCGGCTGTGGGAGAGACAGAGAGAGACAAGCGTTAGCGCAGGGAGTCATGTGGAAATGAAGCTCAGTTTCCTCCTGTGTGGGGCTGGCTTATATCTCTCCCTGGCTGATGAGGTCCAGCTGTGAGAGATCCGGTGTTGATGAGTGTTCCAGCTGGGGTGGATTTGTGACCAGGGCGACGTGGTATCAGCAGACTCGCTACAATATATAGTGCTGTCACCCTCAAGCTCCAACTCCCGCGGAGTTGATCCCGAGCACCGGACTGCCCAACTGCCATTCACCCTCCAGCTGGGGCTTCACCGACCCTTCCTTTTTCCGACTCCAGCTGGAGACGCCACATACAGCTCTCTCTCCCGCAGGAGTGCCAAGAGCTTCGACTCTCGCAAGAGTCAGTAAAAAATTCCCTTCCAAGGCCCTAGATTAACCCATTGTATATTTATATATCTATATGTTTCATATAAATATATAATTATATATTGTGCTGACACCTCCCAGTAGAGGTCTGCATTAATAAATTTCCGAATAAATCGCGGGAGCGGTCGGTAACGGGCTTAATTTGGGACGGGCTGTCTAGCAATATCGTGGATACTGCTATGCTAATGAGAGAGAGAGAGAGAGAGAGAGGGAGAGCGAGCTTTGCCTGTGTGTGTGCTTGGTGCTTGTGTGTGTGTATGTTAGTGCGCACGCGCGCGAATGAGAGAAAGAGAGAGCTTTCCCAGATAGCAAAATGCACTCGGGCCAGTTCCGGCTAGATTCTCGCCTGCCGGAGACTTACCACTCAGCCCGGCTCCGGCTGCCGGACTCCGGATGCTTGGGGACTCACTGCCCGATTCCGGACCGAATCAATCAGGCCAGACGCGGTGGCCGTAAGCGAGCCGACGCTGCCGCATCCGCGCCGGAATCAGCCCGAGAGTAATGTGCGCTTCGGCCCGGAGCTGGCGCGACTCAGTATTTATATACCTTTATATAAAACCTTTTGGTATTACATTGGTACTTGATACATGGTATTACAAGCCTTTGAGTTGATATAACAGCAAACGCCTGTGTGTCTGCTTGGTGCTTGTGTGTGTGTTAGTGCGCGCGCGCGTATGAGAGAGAGAGATTTGTCTGTGTGTGTGTGCTTGGTGCTGTGTGTGTGTGTGTGTGTGTGTGTGTGTGTGTGTGTGTTTATACAGACAGCTTGGCTGTCTGGACTGTATAGCTGGGGGATTTTCGGTTTTGTTCTCCCCCGCTCTTTAGTGGGATCGGGCATGGCGGCCAGAAAATGGGGCGGGTCGGGCAGCGGGACAATAAATTCTTAATATAAGCGGGAGCGGTCGGGTTCGGGTAAAACCTGGCGGGTGCGGGCGGGAGCGGGATTCAAAATTTAGTCCCGCGCAGATCTCTACCTCCCAGCTCTATCTCCGCAAGGAGTGTTCCTTGAGCAAATTACTCCTTCGGAGTCCCTGCCCCCCCTGCCCCCCTTCACCCCCCTCTCCAGCTGGACTCCTTCCTTCCCCTTCCCTTATAATAGCTCTAGCAGGATTCCCGCCCACCCCATGGCTCTGACCCCCGCAGGGGTCTCCCCGAGTCTCTACTCCCTCAGGTGTATTCACAGCCCACGCCAACTCTGCTCGGGTTCCCGCAGGAACCTGTTTCACCCTTTGCTCCAAAGGAGCCCCTTTACCTTTTCTTTTTCAAATAACTATATCCAGCAGCCGGATATAGCATTTCAAGCCTTTTGGGGAGTTTCTTCGAATACAAGGCTGTTGTCCAGAGCTTCATGCATTTGGGGAGCTCTCAAGAACCACTTGATCTCGTACTCCCCTCACATGCCTTATGGACCTGGCAGAAGCCCTGGGCTCAACTATCTCCGAGCTCAGGGTTCTCTCCCGGGACAGCATGCCAAACCTGCTAACAATTGTCAAGCAATATCTAAGTGTGAACTCTTGAAATTAAGTTTTTAAACTAATTTCGAGAGGAGCACATGATATAATTGACTGCTGCTGGCCACCTATCTACACTCATTAGTTAGCCAATCAGATCTATTCTAACTCACTATAAGTAGCTTAGCTAGATATTACTCCCTTATCTTCGTTTTCCGAAGAAACCCACCATCCACCCCCTTTTCTCCTCCTTTTCTCCTTTGCAAAAAAGGAGACAGCATTCTCTCCCGGGACAGCATGCCAAACCTGCTAACAGTTGTCAAGCAATATCTAAGTGTGAACTCTTGAAATACAGTTTTAAATTTGCTAGGGGTTGGTGGTAGCATTTCACTGATGTTACTGACCAAAAGTTTTGTTGTTACAACTGACCTGGGAGTGTAGCAATAAATTTGCTCTCAGATTTTTAAATAGTTCCTGGTTACAATATTCCTGGTCTCCCTATACTTATAATAACTGCATAAATGGGTTCAAGAGTTCACACTTAGATATTGCTTGACAGCTGTAAGCAGGTTTGGCATGCTGTCCCGGGAGAGAACCCTGAGCTCGGAGATAGTTGAGCCCAGGGCTCCCGCCAGGTCCATAGAGCATGTGAGGGGAGTACGAGATCAGGTGGTTCTCGAGAGCTCCCCTTTTTGTAAAGGAGAAAAGGAGGAGAAAGGGGTGGATGGGGGGTTTCTTCGGAAAACGAAGATAAGGGAGTAATGTCTAGCTAGGCTACTTATAGTGGGTTAGGATAGATCTGATTGGCTAACTAAAGAGTGTAGATAGGTGGCCAGCTGCTGTCAATTATATCACGTGCTCCTCTCGAAATTAGTTTAAAAACTTCACTTCAAGAGTTCACACTTAGATATTGCTTGACAGCTGTAAGCAGGTTTGGCATGCTGTCCCGGGAGAGAACCCTGAGCTCGGAGATAGTTGAGCCCAGGGCTCCCGCCAGGTCCATAGAGCATGTGAGGGGAGTACGAGATCAGGTGGTTCTCGAGAGCTCCCCAAATGCATGAAGCTCGGGACAGCAGCCGTGTATTCGAAGAAACTCCCCAAAAGGCTTGAAATGCTATATCCGGCTGCTGGATATAGTTATTTGAAAAAGAAAAGGTAAAGAGGGCTCCTTTGGAGCAAAGGGTGAAACAGGTTCCTGCGGGAACCCGAGCAGAGTTGGCTTGGGCTGTGAATACTCCTGCTGGAGTAGAGACTCGGGGAGACTCCTGCGGGGGTCAGAGCCATGGGGTGGGCGGGAATCCTGCTGGAGTCATTACAAGGGAAGGGGAGTGAAGGACTCCGGCTGGAGAGGGGGGTGAAGGGGGGCAGGGGGGGCGGGGACTCCAAAGGAGTAATTTGCTCGAGGAACACTCCTTGCGGAGATTGAGCTGGGAGGTGGCAGCACTATATATAATTATATATTTATATGAAACATATAGATATATAAATATATAATGGGGTAATCTAGGGCCTTGGGGTGGCGTTTTTACTGACTCTTGCGAGAGTCGAAGCTCTTGGCTCTCCTGCGGGAGAGAGAGCTGTATGTGCCATCTCCAGCTGGAGTCGGGAAAAGGAATGGTCGGTGAAGCCCCAGCTGAAGGGGGAAATGGCAGTTGGGCGATGACCCCTGCGGGGGTCCGGTGCTCGGGATTAACTCCGCGGGAGTTAGAGCTTGAGGGTGACAGCACTATATATAAATATATATTTATATGCGTGGGTGCATATATATATACATATATATAAATAAATTTAAAAAATAAAAGATAAGTGTGAGAAATAAACAAAAATAAACATAAATAAAAGCTAGGGCCGGGGAGGGTCGGTGACATGACTCGTGTCACAGCTCGGGGTTGGGTGAGCTATTTAGCTGCTCCAGTAGGAGTCGGGAAAGATGAGGGGGAGGTGAAGACTTCTTACTGGAGGGTGACGGGCGGTATAGGTGCTCTGGGGGTGTTCCTGCGGGAACAGAGCGTGAGGGTGACAGCACTATATATAAATTCATATTTATATGCGTGGGTGCATATAGATATAAATTTATATAAATAAAATCAAACAGAGAGAAAAATAAATAGTGCTATACTATATGTCATTATGGAATGACATAATATAAAAAGCTAAGGCCAGGGCAGTGAGATGATTCCTGCGAGAATCGAAGCTCGGGGTAACGCCCCTGCGGGGGCCAGAGCCATGGGGGGGGGGGGGGCGGGGTCCTACAGAAGTTAGAAAAGTTGGGGGGCAGTGAAAACTTCTGTGGCAGCGGCCGGGGGGGCGGGGGTGACAAGGGGGCCTGGGCAGGGAGAGAACTCCTACTGGAGTTAGGTGAGTGAAAAGGGGGAGAAGGCTGAGTGCAAATCAGCTGGAAGGAAGAAAGGAAGCTAGATGGCTGGGTCATGCCCGCGCCCTTGGGAGACTGGGTAGTTCCTCTGCCCTCGGGAAGCTGGTATGGTTGGGTCGTATTCTCTCCCTGGACTAGGCCCATGCCCTTGGCCGCTGGGATTACTGCGTCTGCTGGTGAGGGTCCTCTGAGCTTCCCTGAGATGGCTGTGGCTGAGTCAGATATAAGATTTGAAGGCGTCGGGAGACTACTTTCCTAGTGTTTGTATGTGTTGTTATGATAGCCCTTGTGTGCTGCTGTGGTGGTGGCTCCAATTCTGAATGAGTGACTGGATTATGAATCTGGTGGGAAGCCTGAATGGTCCTATGATTTTAAGGTGTTATGAAACCAAAAATGTTATTGAACGGAATGTGTGGATGTGTTGAGCAGTGAGAAACTGATGAGGTGTTCTGGGGTAACTTAAAATGTATAAATGAATGCTGACGCAAATTGTGTATGCTGTGGTTATGGGATTATCATCTTAAAAGGAGAGATGGAGTCAGCTGCGGCTCTGCTTCTGATACCAGTTTCTGAAAATAAAGCAAAAGAGAGTCAGCGATTTCCTATGCAACTAGGAACATGTACAGCAGAAATTTTTAATTTTTTTTTTTTTTTTTTTTTTCAGAATGTATTGACTATATTGCCCGTTAGAAGCGCATTGGCGGCCCCGATAATATACCCACGAAGGGGGCAGCATCTGTGTAAAAAGGATATACTGAGGATGAAATTGGATAGCTAATAAATGAATGGCTTCTATTCCAGCGCTTAAGGAAGGAAGCATAAGCAGGTCGCATGCTTTAAGCGCTACCTGATGGTTACGAACCTTTATGAATTTCATTTCTGTTAAACCAGGAGTCACCAAATATGGTACCGATGGGCACCAGATAGCTCACGAGGCTCTCGTGTGTTGCTCACAGGCCTGTTCTAAAATAGCTCACCATAACACCACTTACAAGTAAGCTTTCTCTAAAATAGAAGTAATCATTTAAAAATGTAAATATTTGCAAAGATAAATAAAATAGTGTTGCACGTTGATATATTAATTACGGGGTATTTCCTACCCTGTTAAATCATTGTTGGTAACTTTAAGAGAATCATAACATGATCAGTGACTACACCTGGATGAATATTATTCATTATTAAAAAATAACCAAAAACTTAAATTATAATTATAAGTAAATTGAGCAATTTGTTATTTGAGAAGTGTTTATCCAACTGGTAGCCCTCCACGTTAATCGGTGCCCGAAAGTAGCTCTTAGTTTCAGAGGTTGGTGACTCCCGTGTTAAACGCTAAAGACAACATTTTGAAGAAAGCTGAAAACCTGTAACCATTGACTTTCACAGGAAGGAAATAAATAATAAGGAAGTCAATGCGGCTGTCCGTAGTGCCCAGCCACAATTCATGACACTTCGTATTCTGCCGCGCCGCGGAGCGCTATTTGTATAATTGATTAGTTTATTTGATAAAGTATGAATGCGTGAGTCTGGTGTGCATTAATCTACTATTCTCTGTCGTAAGTGCGTCGCGTCACCGCGCCGTCGGCGCCTCTAGTGCGCGACGCCCTTCAGGCAGAGTTTGTTACGGCCAAGATCGGATTTAGATCATTTCTCTTCTATTCCGGAGATTGCTGCTGCGAGATGAAATAGGTGAGTGACGAAAAGGCATCCCTGCGGGATAATGCGCATGTGTGTTTGATGTTCTAGATGGAGAGCAGTTTATGCTTAGCGTGATATTTTTCTTCCAGAATATAAAAGGGGACTGATTGTCGATTTATTCAAGTAGCTTATTAATGCTTGAAATTCTATCACTCCAAATTGATGCTTAAGAATTCTATAGAAGTGCTTAAGCCGGAGGTTCTTCCGCAATGAGAATGCAAATATTAGAAAACCGGTCACTAGTTTAGCTGGGGGATATTAGGGAGAGAGAAACGGGAACTTGTAGGTGAATTACGTGCAAACACCGTAGTTATTGGCGAAATCCAGCGGATCGTTTTTAAGCATAAATGTGTGGGCTACTTTTGCATCCGAATGTTAAACGGACTACGAAATGTAATTGTGACCTCTGATGGGCTATATGCACGCATTACTTCCGCGTTTTGTCTAAGGCCGCGGTCCAGCTTCCGGTCTGGGTGATTTTAAGCGGAGGTGAACAGTATTATGGCAGAGTCGTCAATATTTACTCGCTGTTTGCGAGTAAATTATGGTCAACGATGTGCAAATGATTGTCCGGATGTGCTCTACAACACCGCTGAGCAAAGCTTGAGAAGGGTTTCAAGTTGTATGCATCTTCCTACCTGTGCAATTATGAAGGTAAGTTCAGCTAGCCTGAAGGCTAACTTTAGCGTTAATACTCTTACGATCCGTCCATCTGCAGCTTTATCACGTAAGTAAAAATAATCATATGTGTACGTAATTCTGTCTCAAAGTGTCAGGTAAAAACAGGGCAGGAATAAGATCTCAGTGAGAGCTCATTACTACCGATAGATCTATGAAGAAATCGGAGTCTCCTCACCAGCTGAGAGTAGGACAGCATACATATGAAATTCTGTCCCATTCATACTTTTACTGTTCTAAAGTGACCACCACTGTTCAGTTCGGATAATTACAGAAACACAGATGCTGTCATAGCTTGTAAGCATGATTATTGAGCAAGATATATTAGGAATAAAATAATACAATGCCGTTCCATCCACAACAGACAAATAGCACTGTGTCAATGCTGATATTTATTGCTGAAACAGTGGAGATGACAGATGCAGTGTAACAGTGTAGATAGCATGCTTTCTATTTAGTCGATAACATTGTAATTAAATGGGAGGGTGACCCAAAACAATAAGGTGTCATTAGTTAATTTCACATCAACAATTTGTCTATTTCAATATTTATTAGTTTTTTTACGTTTTTGAACAAATGCTTATTCATTGTGCTTGTTAACTCACGATGTAATAGCTAATGTTAACAAGCATGACTTTGGATTTTTATTCATTAGTAAATTAGTTTAACAATGTTAAATATAAAATAGTTATTTAAATAGTGAGCAAATACATTAATTAATGAAACATTATTTTAAAGTGTGACTAAAGGGAGCTACTTTTAAATAATTTAAATTAATGATTTACTGTGTAGTTTAATCTGATGATATTGCTGCAGATGCCTTTAAAAAGAAGATATTTTGAAGAAAGCTGAAAACCTGTAACCATTGACTTCCATAGTATGAAAAAGAACTACTATGAATATCAGTGGTTGCAAGTTTCCTGCTTTCTTCAAAGTATTTTTGTTTGTGTTAAACATCAGAAAGAAACTCAAAACAGGTTTGGAACAAGTGAAGGATGAGGAAATAGAATTTTCAGTTTTGAGTGAACTGCCTTTGATGACTCTCTTTAAAAACCTATTAATATTCTTGTTTCTGTTTTCTAGGTAACATTATGAGATTCAGAGCTAGAAAATTTTATGTGTTACTTCATCCTGGAGCGGACATCCGTCAGAAGATCCATGCCATCGTCTGCTAGTTAATAGCTCCTGTTCTTGTGTGGCTGAGAGTGGGATATGCAAACATTTGGTTGCTTTGCTTTTCCAGACAGCCCATTACTCTGAAATGTGTAATGTGAGTTGTCACATGAACAATTGTTTGGAATGGATCAATTATGTGTTAAGTTCCATGAAACAGATGGGTGATTTATTTATTTATTTATTTAATACGTATAAGCCTAAATACCTCTCTATGCACAAGTTACAGAAGAAGCACCTGATTCAAGAAAACAACTGATTCAATGTCATTTTTTCTGTTCATCTGAATAAAATATTTTTTTCAAAATGTTACATTTTTTTGACAATTTTTATTTCAAATTACATACAGTGAATTATATTTTATATGTACAGTGAATAAAATAAAGGTCTTTATTCTGAATTAAAAAATTGCACTTAGTAGCTTAAGAAATGTTTATGTATATTAATGTTCAGTGTTTTTTTACTTCAAAGGCAATGAAAACAAACTATTATTTGCCATAAAAGCTCCTTTCTTTAAATGTCTGCATCCGGTTGGCACTCGAGCCTCGATCAGTTTGCTAGACTGAAATTATCAGCTACACTCTTGTTTTTTTCTGTTTCTGTAAAATTCTCACGTTTAATATCAACAACCCACCTCTTCTGCACGACTTTCTTTTGGAAACGTGTGGAAACTAAGGTAAGAGTTCAATTTTTGACGCTGTGCATTGCTGAACACAGCAGTGGTATCTACAAGTACTGTTCTCACGTCTTTGAAATGACACTTTTAAACGTTTAGATGTCATATTTATGTAGCTGACATAAACATATATAAGTGGGCTATAATGGCATAAAACATTAAGACAACTGTCCAAAACATTACTCGTTTTTATCAGTAGCGCTCCTGTTGTAGCACTGTACTGTACGATCGGCGGAAGTAGACTCGGGGTCTTAAATTTTACCGGAAATGCGTCACGCGCCGCCGTGCATAGAGCCCATTGCCAGAAATCGGATGGCGGGTGTAATGTTGATTGCAACCGAGCGCTGCAGCCGTCTAGATTAGAGAGATTGCTTGGTTTATAACGTGATAATTTAAGCATATTCATCAGGTAGAATCATGCTGTTAAAGCTGAAAAAGGCAGAATTATGAGGAGATGAAAGAGCCGTTATTAGACGTTTTTAGAAACGTTCTAATGTCCATTTCAGTAGGGCTGGTATGGATGTGCTTAACAGGGAATTGCTCTGTGATTTCTGGTGTAGTGTTGGTGGACGGCTAGTGAGGTTGTGGGAAGGGAGCGCCGAGATCGGCTGTGCTTCAGTAGACGAAACCTGGAATGAGAAATTCAGAAATTAGGTCAGTTACAAACGTAATTCAGTAAAAGCATAAACATATTGACAAAAGTCGACAAGTAATTTCTATTTTATAATAGAAAATAATCAGCAATAGCTGCGAGCTTGTAAAAATGAGAGGGGGAAAAAGCAATGATACGCAAGGTAGAGGGGCGGGGTGCGTAGGTGGTAAGGATCGCTGAAAGAGGAGGACTGGAGTGTGCACTGGAATCGGGAGCTGCAGGATGGAAGAGGTGAGGTGGGATTCCCAAGAGTTGCTTTATTGTCCGGGAGATAGGTTTTATCCGTGTTTAGAATTATGATTGCTGCAATATGTCCAAATCCAATATTGCTTTTTAATCCTTTCCTTGATTCTCCGGGGAGGCGGAGAGATTGCGGGTTTAATGTCTGTTTAGGATAGGGGGTGTGGCAGGAGCGTGTTATGTCCTGGGGGTGGCGGTGAAGACGTGGATTCGCAAGTGTTTTGGGTTTAATGCAGCGGCTTTGAATTATGGTCCCGGCGTCTAGGAGTTTGGAGGAGTTCAGTGACAGTCGTTGTTGGATATGAGAGACGCATGATGATGCTGGAGAAGGTACGTAGCGGAGCTGGGGATTGCATTGTGATCTGGCTGGAGTGGATAGGCCTACGGCCTCTCGTTGGAGCCTCGGTCTCGAGCTGACTTTCATGCTGGGCTGGTTGTTGTTAAGACGGGGCTGGTGTTTCAGGGAGCCCGGAGCTTTCTTTCTTGTATGTAGCTGCGCTGATGCTGTTGTGATCTCAGCCGCCGTCGCTGTTGTTGTTGTTTTTGTCATTTTTTTGTAGTTGCTGACGATGGTATTAAAGGTGGTGTGGTATTGTAGTTGAAGAATAGTAACAGTTAGGAGATGTGGAGGATCCGTTTTGTCCGTGAGTAACTTTTGGAGGAACTAGAGCGGACCTGTCGTTTGTTTCTTCGGAAAACGAAGATAAGGGAGTAATGTCTAGCTAGGCTACTTATAGTGGGTTAGGATAGATCTGATTGGCTAACTAAAGAGTGTAGATAGGTGGCCAGCTGCTGTCAATTATATCACGTGCTCCTCTCGAAATTAGTTTAAAAACTTCACTTAATAACTTGGTATTATCACCAAACCCAATCTTAACCCATGTTATCTTATAAAACCAAGTACTTGTTAAGTACACATACATAAAATGAAACACTCTTTGGATGAACTTGAACTGTGACTGAATAAATGTAAAAGTTAGCACGTCATGATTTTGCCAACTACAATGTGATCCTGGATTAATATCTATGTTGATCCTGAAGCATCATTTTTGTTCAAAAACGTAATCCATACCTATTCTCTACCCCAAACCCAACCCTACAGTAGATTATTCCCAAAATCAGAAGGGAATAATAGTTGGATACCAATCATGTGGAAGTGCATTAACCTAACTGTAATCCTAAACTTAACATACACTGTAAATGTATCCCTTATTTGGCTAATTAGAATGTTTAGAATGATTGGCTAATTAGAATGTTAAGATCAACATATAGATGTTAATCCAGGAACATGTCCTACTTGGTGAAATCAGGTTGGCGTAAAAGTTATGTGTTTGGCTGTTATGATTGTGTCATGTTTTTCTAAAAGCAGCCAAGTATTTGAGGTGTTTTTTACTGTCAACACAGTACTAGTTCAAGAGGGGTTACATGCTCATTTTCCTAAAAATGAAAACAAATAAAACCTAGAAGCAGGAAATGGTTCGACAAAATATTCAGTCACAGAATAAACGGAATACTTTAAACAATACCTCTTTGTCAGAGGTTGACTTCACAGAAAAGGTTACGCAGTATTCCAACAATGCATACTAAATCCAGCCCCTTGAATGACAGAAAGTTGAATGACATTTGGATCACTTACGGTTAACGTGCATCCTGAAAATATTCCAATGATGCATTAGCATACAATCAACTGACAGGAGAAATAAATCAGTGTCAAAACAGTACAAAACACAATCATCAAGCTTCTTTTTAAATTGTTCAGGTATGCTAGCAACACAAAGGTATTTAACTCCCAGGGAAAACAAACCCTTTTATCCAATGTATAGCTTGTATGTGGGGTCACAATTGCAAAAAAAGAAGTGTCATTTCAGATGTGAATCTTCGGTCTTTTGTATAACGTTAATTTGTAAAGCACAAAAAAAGAGGATTTGTGAAAGATTTGTTTGTATGTATGTGATATTCTGTGTTTTATGAAGAGACATTGCCAACAGCCATTACAGCATTTTAGTTCTTTTCACAAATCCATGGGAAAAGGATTTATCATTTTGACAATGTTGTCAATATGTAAAACCTTTGTGAAAACATCACAAAAAAATCTGTGTTTGAATTTAAGTAAGGGCGAGGCAGTGGTGCAGTAGGTAGTGCAGTCGCCTCACAGCAAGAAGTTCGCTGGCTCAGTTTGGCTTCGCTGGCTCAGTTGGCGTTTCTGTGTGGAGTTTGCATGTTCTCCCTGCCTTCGCGTGGGTTTCCTCCGGGTGCTCCGGTTTCCCCCACAGTCCAAAGACATGTGGTACAGGTGAATTGGGTGAACTAAATTGTCCGTAGTGTATGAGTGTGTGTGTGCGAATGTGTGTGGATGTTTGTGAGATGTGAGATGGGTTGCAGCTGGAAGGGCATCCACTGCGTAAAAACTTGCTGGATAAGTTGGTGGTTCATTCCGCTGTGGTGACCCCAGATTAATAAAGGGACTAAGCTGACAAGAAAATGAATGAATGAATGAATTAAAATAAAGGAATGCATAAAGAGCCCTTATTGCAGTCATTAATTTGTTTCTGCAGAATTATATGTTTTCCATGTATTATTTTGATTCTAACTGATGTAGTGTGGGACTTTTTATTTCTTACAGTAACAGCCTTGTCGGTTATGGCCATCAAGTTTTAACTGTAAAAGAAAGCTTCATTTTCACACATGAATTATGCAGTTAAAGAATTGACATGTTTCATTGTATTTCTGCAATATGACAATGCGATTTGTCTTCTAACATGTTTGTTTAAGTTAGGGATTGTTGACAATTCAGAAATGCATTAATCACTGCCATGACATATTCTTATGTGTTTTCTTACTTCAATCTAAACGGCGACTTTTAATCTCCAAAAGTACAAATACTTTATAATATTGAGTTTTTTTTCAAGTTGCTCTCAGTGACAGAGCCATTTCACTCACCAAAATGAAAAAGTTTCAATGAAAAACAACAACAAAACAAAACTTCCACTGATTGCAGAAATGGCCAACAAATAGCTTACATTTCATAATGATTAACTGTTGAGTTGGCTTCATTATGAAGTACATCACATACATAAGCATGTCATACAGACTGACAGTTGTTAAAGCAGTTTCACAAACCGCGTTAAAACCTGGCGGCAATTTGGAGTATGGTAAAATGTCACTGCTTCGGGAAATTCTCACAGCATGTTTCTGTTCAGGTTTTTCTTGTAGCTATTTTTGCAGCCAAATACCAAGTCCTTAGTTCATATAAGCCTATTGTTAAATCATACTTCACTTCACTTGTTAAGATCATAAATTTTTTTTTTAATTTTTTTTTTAATATATATTTTTGTCTCATCAACAGAAAAAAAGATGTTGAAAACTGCTTCTTCCACAAATATATATTTTTGGAAGGCAATAAGACACATTCGAATCTTTTGGTCATATCACATCTTATCTAGAGAGATACTGGCATAATTGTCAGCTGGAGTGCCCACAGCTACACACATCACCTCTGCCACTCACCTGGACTACACTGACCATAATGATTTGCATCTACACTTCTGAGACAGTTTACCCAACCGGACAGTGATCACACTGACAGCTGCAGGACAAGCATTTTCTTGTTTCTGGGGGGTATTCCAGATAGTTGGTTATCTGACACAGCATGCCCAGATAACTTTAAGAGTAAGCAAGTGGATAACCTCATCTTTTGGTTCCAAAAACAGAGGTAACTTTTGGTATATGTAAGTAACTTTCTCTCTGAAGAAAACCTGCATCAGAGCATGTTATGCTTCAGAGTTAGTCCTTTTCAAAGAGGTTACTTAGCATTATTACATGCTATTTTGATGATGGACATGGAAGTACAGATTATATCCAAATTATTATTTGAAGGAGAGTTATCAGATTTCAAAACAATGATTAATTTATCTAACAAACCTTTTAAAACTTCTTGTCACAAACTGTGGGCCTGTGCTTGAAATAGAGGGCAGGGCACGTGGGGAATGGCATCAGTGTATAGAGTTTTACATACTTTTGTACAGTTCCCTGGTCATCTAAGTGTTAAAATAATTATAGTTATTTTAATACTTTTTTTTACTGTATTTGTGCACTTCAATCATTACTGTACACAATTTACTTGCTGGAGGATATCCTTGTCTGTCCTATATGATGAAATACTACCCTGAACCTGGACTACAGAAATGATACAAAAGGAACCCTCAAATAACCAATCAGACAAAAAAAAAGAGTAAAGATTGCTAAGAAACATCACTTGTCAAAAAAATTCAATTGTTTGCAATTAAAAAATAAGCACTGTTCATTTCTTTATTTCCTAAAATAAAATTGTCTTTTGTTTTGTTGTTTTAAAAGCACACACAAAAGAAGCAGCCAATGTAAATGTCAGCCACAAGCCAATGGCTGTTGTTTTTCTTCAGCATTCTCCAGTATATATCCTTTTATGTTAAACATAAGAACGAAACTCAGACAGGTTTGGAACAAGTGTAGAGTAAATGATGACAGAATTTAAAATTTTGGGTAAACTATCCCTTTAAAAGTTGCAAAACAATGACTGCAAAATCATGCATTATTGAGGCAACAAATATTCTATTTCTTTTCCATTCTCACTCTATAAAGACGGTTCTTTAGACGTTGTAATAGTTTTGTTTGAAACAATTTCACCCTGAAGTGTTTTGGGTGAAAGTTTAGAGTTTCACTCCTAAAAAAATTAAATCTAAAAATCTGTCAAACTTTAATTTTCCACTTTTCACGTTTTGAAGGGATATTTTACCCAAAAAAGAAAATGTACTCATTGTTTACTTACCCTAAGGAGGTTCCAAACCTTTAGGAATTTTTTTGTTCTGTTGAACATAAAAGAAAATATTTTGAAAAAAGCTGAAAACTTGTAACTTCCATATTAGGAAAAACAAATATATGAAAGTCATCAGTAACAGGTTTTCAGCACACTTCAAGATATCTTCTTTTGTGTTAAACAGAAGAAAGAGACTCATGAAGGTTTGAAACAAATGAAGGATGAGTTAATGATGACAGAATTTTCACTTTTGGGTGAACGGACCTTTTAATTGGTTTCTTACTCATCAGGTCTTTTTCTCTTTTTTTAGTTTACAGAATATAAGGGTGACCATGCATTGTTCAGCTGAGGATACATCTTCTGAGGATACATAAATCTTAGGGGTATGTTTAATTTACCATATCATGTACAGTTGAAGTCAGAATTATTAGCCCCCTTTGAGTTTTTTTTTCTTCTGTATTATATATTTCTGAAATAATGTTTAACAAAGCAAAAAAAAAAAAAAAAAAAAAAAAATTCACAGTATGTCTGATAATATTTTTTCTTCTGGAAAAAGTTAAAATTTGTTTTATTTTGGCTACAATAAAAGCAGTTAAAATTTTTTAAAACACAATTTTTGGGCAAAATTATTATCCCCTTTAAGTTATATTTTTTCTCTATTGTCTACAGAACAAACCATCATTACACAACAACTTGCCTTATTACCCTAACCTGCCTAGTTAACCTAATTAACCTAATTAAGCATTTAAATGTCACTTTAAGCCGTATAGAAGTGTTTTGAAAAATATCTAGTAAAATATTATTTACTGTCATCATGGCAATCATAAAATAAATCAGTTATTAGAGATGAGTTATTAAAACTATTATGTTTAGAATGTGTAGAAAAAATCCGCTCTCCGTTAAACAGAAATTGGGGAAAAAATAAACAAGCAGTCTAATAATTCAGGGGGGCTAATAATTCTGACTTTAACTGTAAGCAGTGGTTTATAATATGGGTGGGTCTATCATGTTGGTTTTTTATTTTATTTTATTTATATTTTACTTCTATAATTTTATTCCATTCTGAGCAATTGTAAATCCTTTTCAAATTTTTGTTTTTGATAACTTATCAAACAACAACAAAAAACATAACCATGCAATGCATACAGCCTTAAAAATCACTTTTTATCTCAACTCTGAAATGGCTCACATACTATGTTTTTTTCTATACGTTTGGCCTTTATAAACATAACTGTTTTCACATAGTCACATGCCAAAACATTGTCAACCACAGAGAGAAACTAACACTCATTTACACATTTACAAATAAACACACATGAACTTAAGTCATCATAGGAAATTAGAAATTAGTCTTCATTACATCTGTTTAAAGCCATAAAAAACTAATTATTAAAATTATATCTAAAATCATAAATTGTTTTAACAATTTTATGAATAATGTAAATACAGTATACTAATAGTTATATTCAAAAGCTTGTGCTTCATTCCACGCCATTTCTGACAATGTTAAAATGTATTGTATGATAAATTTAAATGTATGATATTTTTGTTCAAAAATAAATAAATCAAAATCAAATCAAAGCCTTTTTTTGTAACTGTGTTATTACAGTTTTTATTAGTGTTCTACAGCTAAAATGTGTAGTAATTTACATTTCTTAATTTAGCTAACGTTTGACTATATTTGACTTGACCGATGAATATACAGTACTGTATGTATCACCAAAGTTTATTCTGTTATGCAAAAGGAAATGTCGGCTTTATTTAGTCAATGACAACAGAGATGGTATGTTTTTTCCTTGTAACAAGTATATCTATTTTACAGATCCGACCAAAAATTTTTTGGCCTAAAACCATATTATATCTTATCTTTTTTAATGAAATGCATTTGAAATATGTAATTAATTCCTTGTTATTTGTATTTAAATTCTTTTTGACTCTTTGAGACTTTTTTGTATTTAAGATACTATATAATTACATTACATTAATCATCTAATTTTATTTGCAAATAATAGAATAACTTTGATCGCTGCACCCAATTTGAATCTTATCACTAAATTGAATGTGTATTATCAGTGATTATCAGCTGATATGAGCCAGATACTAGTAGGCTCAGAAGCCTGTTATCATCCATCCACATGGTTAATCAGCTATACTAATGGAGAAGACTCCAGATCCAGTTCTGTTTTACACTACTGTGACTGTTGGGTTTAGGGTTGCAGTAGGGGTAGATGTTAATAAAATACAATTAATGGGAAATTTAATAAATAATGCAAATAATTCTCCTTAACTTCCGGCCGCAGTCAAATGTGATCTATAGCTGATTAATTATGTGGATTATATCTGCAGTTATTTTACTACCTTCAGGCCATGAAAGAAAGTTAAAGAATATTTATAACTGATCTATGGTGATTCATAATGCAAATCAACATTGCTTTGAAGTCATAATATACAAACAAAACAACAACAACATATATCTATATACTACATGTGGAATTAACTGCATTTAGAAAGTAAATTGTTTAGTCTGTGCATGAAACTGAACATTTTTTACTACATATTAGCTTTAATATTAAACATTATTATTAGCTTTAATATCGGATATCCTGAAGGTAAATAAATGAACAGCCAATTTTGCACAGCACATGTTTTTACCAGTACTTTGTATTTGAATAAATTTAATTGAATAAACATTTGTAGCAATTCATTTATGATTATCTCTGCTAATGAATGAATGAGAAACTATTTCACAATTTTGCAAGTTATTATCTTTTAACTATAGTTTTATATGACTATACTGTGATTTTATTAGATTTATTTATTTATTTTTTACAATCATTTGATTCTATAATTGCTCAGCGATAGTTTGCTGCTAGAAGGGCATCCGCTGCGTAAAACATATGCTGGATAAATTGGCAGTTCATTCCGCTGTGGCGACCCCAGATTAATAAAGGGATCAAGCCGAAAAGAAAATTAATTAATTAATTCACTACACTATTCACATTTGCACAACAGTTAATGCATTTCTCAAAACAATTAGTGCAAACTGCAAAACCTAGCTGATAACCTGCAAAAGCACGTCACATGCTCAAAATGGATAGTTCATTCCTCAAAAGCAAGTATTCATGTCAATCAAACTGTCAGTATCGTCAAAATGAAAAGTCCTGACACCATTGTTTATGAACAAGAAAGTCAAATGGCTTAGTCATGTTTTCATTTTGACAGTGTACTCTGTACATTTTTTCAATGCAAAAAAGTCAGATTTTGGTGACCCTTCCTGTAAATGCTCAAGACAGCACTATAGACTCTTTGCACAGCCATTTGAAAACTACAGTAAAGTGAGACATGTCAGGGTTTTGCCCTTTGTCATTTTAGCTTTTCCTGTAATGCTTTTTTTTGTCCACTAGATGTCGTCATTTAGTAGTTTTCTATTTGGTATCCGTAATCATTGTCATTGATTTCACATGTGCCTTGTTTAGTTTCTTGTATTTAAGTAGCCTCAGTTTCATCTGTACTTTGCTCAGTTATTGTGGATTCAAGCCTGTCAACCACTGTGAGTTACTTTTTGTAAAGCCTCTTAATTATAACTCTAAGCTCTTTAATGACTTATATCTTTTGTGTTTGTTGAGTTCAACTGTTCAGGTGTTTTTTGCCTACTTTTTGAGTTTTGTATTTTTGGATATTGGAGGACTATGTTTTTTGCCTCTCTTTACTTTTATCACTTATTGAAGATTTTTTTGTCAATAATAAATTTCCACTGAGAAGCAAGTTGCCTTTCTTCGTCTGGGTTCTTCATCTCCCAGTAACTCAGTAGGGAAGTCATTCACCTCTCATGCCAGAGACCCGGGTTCTATCCCCGATCCTGACAGAATAACTGAGCCAACAACATGGAGCCAGAATGCCCCAGTTCTCAGGAGCTACTTGCCACAGTGGCTCAACATGGGTCAACCGTCCAACGCCATGAGAATGTCCTAGTACAGCAAGAGGCCCTGATGGCCAAACACTCTCAGGTACTTTCTGAACTAATGACTACTGTTCGCCAACTTTTTGACAGATTGCCAACCTGCACAACTCCAGCCTCCATTACCACCCCAGCACCTATGTCAGAATCTCGAGCACCCTCTCCCATGATGGAACCTCGTCTACCTCCACCACGACACTTTTCAGGTGATCCTAGTGCGTGTGATGGTTTCCTAACCCAATGTTCTCTCACCTTTGAATTGCAGCCTTCATCTTTTCCATCAGATCGGGCCCAAATTGCCTATGTGATCACACTGTTGTCCGGTAAGGCCCTTTCCTGGGCCACTGCAGTATGGAAGGCTAAATCACCCTTTTGCTCAAGCTACATGGCGTTTGAACAGGAGTTTAAGCGAGTCTTTGACCATCCCCTTAGTGACCGGCAAGCCTCTAAAAAACTCCTCACCCTTCGACAAGGGACTGGCAGTGTGGCAGAATATGCTATTCAATTTCGAACAGTGGCTGCAGGGAGTGGCTGGAATGATGAAGCTCTTATGGTCTGCTTTCAGAACGGGTTATCTGAGATTATTCAAGATGATTTGGCTACCAGGGAACCTGCCCTAGATCTCGAGTCCCTAATAGACCAAGCAATTAAACTGGATAATCGACTGAGGGAGAGACATCTTTATCGCGCCACTGTTTCCACCGAAGGGTTCACTCCAACCTCCTCTTCCCCAGTACTGTTACACCAAGACAATCCCGAGCCAATGCAGTTGGGCAGAACTCGCCTTTCTCCTACGGAGAGGGACCGCCGCATGAGAGAGCGGTGTTGCCTCTATTGTGGTCTGTCTGATCATTTTCGCTCCACCTGTCCCCAGCTTTCGGGAAACGCTCAGTCCCGTACAGGCAGGGAAGGACTGTAACGGGAGTTACCTACAGCACCTCACCTTCCAAATGTGGTTTGTTCCTCCCCATCACCCTCACTTGGGCAGACCAAAGATCCCAACTTCAAGCCTTTATTGACTCTGGTGCTGCAGGAAACTTCATGGACATCACCCTGGCAAAAGACCTCAATATTCCCATTGACTCTCTTCCAGAACCACTGTCAGTCACAGCACTGGATGGCAGACCATTAGCTCCAGGAGAGGTTACTCACCTTACTTCTCACTTGTCTCTTTCCATCTACCAACATGAAGAGAAGCTCTGTTTCCACCTCATACAGTCACCTGAGTTTCCAGTTATCCTCGGACATCCCTGGCTTTTGCAGCATAACCCCCACATTGACTGGGTAAGTGGAACCCTTCTGGACTGGAGTCCTACCTGTCAAAACACCTGTTTGAATCTGAAACCTCTGAACCCCATTTTCGAGTCTCGAGAACCCGTGGATCTGTCCCAAGTTCCAGCCCAGTACCACCACCTCAAAGCTGTCTTTAGCAAGAAGAGAGCTACCTCCTTACCGCCCCACCGTCCATATGATTGCGCCATCGAGCTACTTCCAGACTCCTGCCCCCCAAGAGGCAGTATTTTTTCCTTGTCCCTTCCTGAGCGTACTGCCATGGAAAGTTATATCGAGGAATCCCTCGCAGCAGGAATCATCCGACAATCCACCTCTCCTGCAGGCGCAGGGTTTTTCTTTGTTGGAAAAAAGGATGGTGGTCTGCGCCCATGCATAGATTACAGGGGGCTTAATAAAATCACCATCCGCAACCGCTATCCCTTGCCACTCATGTCCACTGCTTTTGAGATCCTACAAGAGGCTTCTATTTTCACTAAACTTGATCTGCGCAATGCTTACCACCTTGTGCGCATCAAACAGGGAGATGAGTGGAAGACCGCTTTCAACACGCCCACAGGGCACTATGAATATCTAGTGATGCCCTTTGGTCTTACCAATGCTCCTGCAGTGTTTCAAGCCCTCATCAATGATGTTCTTCGAGACATGCTGAATAAGTTTGTATTTGTCTACCTAGATGACATCCTTATTTTCTCAAGCTCCCTCCAAGAACATATATTTCACGTCCGCAAGGTCCTCCAACGTCTTCTTAACAACCACCTATATGTTAAACCCGAGAAATGCCAGTTCCATGTAACCCAAGTCAAATTCCTTGGATTTATCATCAAGCCCGGACAAATCCAGATGGATCCGCAAAAGATCCAAGCTATGGTGGACTGGCCTTCCCCCTCATCGGTCAAAGAGGTGCAACGATTCCTTGGTTTTGCCAATTTTTATAGGAAATTCATTCTGAATTTCAGTACTGTGGCAGCCCCATTATCCGCCCTCACCAAGGAGAATGGTGCTGGGTTTCATTGGGGACCCGAAGCTGAAGAGGCTTTTATCAAGCTAAAAAAGCGCTTCACATCAGCCCCTATCCTCCTCATTCCGAACCCTGACAAACCTTTCATGGTGGAGGTTGATGCTTCCGATGTGGGCATTGGAGCAGTGTTGTCTCAGAGAGGTGAGGATAACAAACTTCACCCATGCGCATTCCTCTCTCATCGTTTAACTCCCACTGAGAGAAACTACCACGTGGGTGATAGGGAGTTACTGGCAGTGAAGCTAGCTCTCGAGGAATGGAGACACTGGCTTGAGGGAGCCAAACACCCCTTTCAAGTTCTCACTGACCATAAAAATCTTGAATATGTTCAGCAGGCGAAGCGACTCAACCCCCGACAAGCCAGGTGGTCCTTATTTTTCAACCGTTTTCATTTTACTCTCACCTACCGCCCTGGTTCAAAAAACCTAAAACCAGACGCCTTGTCCCGAGCATATGCAAAATCCATTATTGAAGACTGCAAGAAATCTATTGTCCCCAGCTCTAAGATCATTGCCCCCATTAGGTGGGATCTGGAGGGTCTTGTAAGGAAAGCCCAAACTAAAGATCCCGACCCAGGTGGAGGTCCTACTGACAGTCTGTATGTCCCCAAAGTTGTTCGCTCTAAAGTCCTCCAATGGGGACATTCATCACAACTTACTTGCCACCCAGGGTCTGTCCGCACTCTCGAGTTTCTGCAGAGACGGTTCTGGTGGCCAACCATTAAAAGAGATGTCACCATGTACGTCAAAGCATGCCCCACCTGCAACCAGAACAAAAGTTCCCATTGTGCACCTCAGGGACTTCTGCATCCACTTTCCATACCCCACAGGCCCTGGTCACATATATCCATGGACTTTATCACAGGACTTCCTTCATCCCAGGGAAACACCACTATATTAGTCATCGTGGACAGATTTTCCAAAGCTGCAAGATTCATTCCCCTGTCCAAACTCCCCACTGCTAAAGAGACAGCTGAATTAGTCATCAACCATGTGTTTCGAGTCTTTGGTATTCCCCTGGATGTTGTCTCTGATCGAGGACCTCAATTCTCCTCCAGATTCTGGCAAGCCTTTTGTCAATCCATAGGGGCCACTGCAAGTCTATCTTCAGGTTTCCACCCTGAGTCGAATGGTCAAACTGAGAGACTTAATCAGGACCTTGAGACCACACTGAGATGTATGGCTGCTAATAACCCTACTGCATGGTCTCGCTTCATCATATGGGCCGAATATGCGCATAACACCCTCCGTTCTTCGGCAACTGGTATGTCCCCTTTCGAGTGCCAATTTGGTTTTCCCCCGCCACTATTTCCTGAACAGGAAGTTGAAGTTGCAGTTCCCTCAGCTCTCCAGTTCGTTAGACGCTGTCGTCAAACCTGGAGAAAGGCCCGTCTTAAGCTCCTCAAGGTTTCTCAACAATACAAACATCAGGCTAACCGCAGACGCAGGCCAGCTCCAACTCTTCGTCCTGGCCAAAGAGTTTGGCTGTCAACCAGGAATATTCCCCTTCGAGTGGATTCAAGAAAACTTTCCCAAAAGTTCATCGGCCCTTTTAAAATTGCCAGGAAAGTAAACCCAGTCACTTATAAACTATACTTACCCAAATCCTTAAAAATAAACCCTACCTTTCATGTTTCATTACTTAAACCAGTTCTTTCTTCTCCTTTCTCTGTGACAGAAAAACCTCCCCCTCCTCGTTCTTTTGGAGGCCAACCAGTCTACACAGTCCGCCGGATTCTGGATGTACGCCAAGTTCTAAGAACCCGGCAGTATCTTGTAGACTGGGAAGGTTACGGCCCTGAGGAGCGTTCCTGGGTTCCTGCCAAGGACATTTTGGACCCTAAGTTAATTCAAGACTTTCACAAGTCCCACAAGTCAAGTCCCTAGGCAAGAACGTCAGGAGCCGTTCCTAGAGGGGGGGGCCCTGTCAGGGTTTTGCCCTTTGTCATTTTAGCTTTTCCTGTAATGCTTTTTTTTGTCCACTAGATGTCGTCATTTAGTAGTTTTCTATTTGGTATCCGTAATCATTGTCATTGATTTCACATGTGCCTTGTTTAGTTTCTTGTATTTAAGTAGCCTCAGTTTCATCTGTACTTTGCTCAGTTATTGTGGATTCAAGCCTGTCAACCACTGTGAGTTACTTTTTGTAAAGCCTCTTAATTATAACTCTAAGCTCTTTAATGACTTATATCTTTTGTGTTTGTTGAGTTCAACTGTTCAGGTGTTTTTTGCCTACTTTTTGAGTTTTGTATTTTTGGATATTGGAGGACTATGTTTTTTGCCTCTCTTTACTTTTATCACTTATTGAAGATTTTTTTGTCAATAATAAATTTCCACTGAGAAGCAAGTTGCCTTTCTTCGTCTGGGTTCTTCATCTCCCAGTAGCTCAGTAGGGAAGTCATTCACCTCTCATGCCAGAGACCCGGGTTCTATCCCCGATCCTGACAAGACATCACTGCATTGAGTAAGTTATCTGGGTACAAGACACTAAAAGTGTATGTTTCACATTTTTACTGCATTTGCTCTTTGCAATTCTAATTTACTCACAGCATTGTGCAAAAGAAAAGAATAAATACACCCTTGTTTACAACAAACATAAACTCCCTTTAGGTAGAGCTGTGCACAACTGTACACAATATTGCAGTACATATTGGAACTGAGCCTACAACATACACAGGTCTATAAATCATTCATCAAATTGTTGAATTTTAAAGACATTTTCAGGAAAATAAAGATTAAAATTTCTTTTATAAAATTTGTTTGACAGATTTTGACAACTAGTTCACCATTTTTGTATGTAATGACTCAAGTAATGAAATGAGGACTATTAGTTTTATATAGAATGACTATTCAGCATTTACAAGTTTAGTTCATTTTGACTGACATGACATAAGCAAATGTTAATGTTATAAATAGCAGAGAGTTGTATGAAAGCAATTGATGCTTGTCCAAAAGCATTCACAATTTGTTGAAAAGAATGAGAAACTGCTACTAGGATGTGCACAAATGACTAATTGTTTTGAGAAATGCATTAACTGTTGTGCAAATGTAAATAGTGTAGTGAGAAATGCACCAAAGCGACTGAGAAAAACTGTAATATAATTTCCCAGTGATGGGTTGCAGCTGGAAGGGCATTCCATATTTAAAACATAAGTTGGATAAGTTGGCGGTTCATCCCGCTGTGGCGAATGAATGAATGAATGAATGAAGGATTATATAATTAAACAAAATTCATGCAATCTGGGAATTGTAAAGTTAATTTATTAACTTCATACATTATCTTTGACAACTGTGTTGCATGCATACTGTACATGCACTAGTGTATCAATTTTTATAGGGTTTCGTTTCTTAAAAATGTCTTATGTTTCTTTCCTGACATCTTCAGCATGTACACTGTACTACATGCACTTTACCTTTACGTGACCAAAACAGCTGTGGAAATATGTGCTCTAATAAACATCTATAAATAACTGGTATTTGACACAAAACAAATGTTCTACTGGAAAGTAAATCATACAGCAAATCAAAAGCATTTATAAATAAAAGGTTGTAAAAACATGCTCCATGCTAACAACCTGCTTTGAGGTGGGTAATTAAATACCAGCACAGAGTTTTTGGCAGTCATAATAATTGTAAAATAATCTGTAAAAAAAAATTAGATTTATCATAAGAATCATATTTGAAACATTGTTTGAGAGATACAGACTGAAGAACATTTGCTTTTATCATTTTTACTTATGTATTATTATTATTATTATTATTTTGTAAATTAGTCTAATCTAAGTACTTTTTAGAAAGTAGAATGTGCAGATTAACCCACATTTTAGGTCAACTGCTGCCTGAGGTCTAAGGAGAGTCTCATCAGAGAGTAAAACTAATGCCAAAATAAAAATAGAAATGCTATTCTGAAGGATTGTCCCTGGAAACTAAAGAACAGCAAGTCAAAACCAGCGAGGACTGAATTTTTGGTTCAGTTGCTAGTATTAAAAGCAGAGAGTTGACTGAATCCTGTCTTCCATTGCAGAGCAGCTTTTACTAAAATAAATAACCCACTATGAATGAAGATAACAGAAATATAGAGAGCGTGCTTTTCACACAAAAAATCACACTGTCCTTGGATTTGTCCTCTGACCCAAAAAACAGCACCTGGGTGTTTCCCTGCTTACAAGACAAAATTGGATGCAAATGTTGATAGAGTTTGTGCTATTATACTTTATATTGCTTTTATGAGTATAATTATTTTAAAAGTGGAGGGAGAGTAAATGATGACAGAATTTTCATATTTCTTTGGGTGACCGTTCCCTTTATCTCCTTAAAAAATGGATCTCATTTGTTTACAACAGCTTTAAGAGATTAAAATTGGTTTCTCTGGATAATTTTCTTTGAACTGGTCCAGACTGAGGAGCTGAAATCCTCGTTATTATGAGCTCCACATCACTAAAAAAGTTGAAAATCAAACTTGACCATATTGTATCCTCAGACATTATTATAAGTTATAAGTTACAACAACAACTGGGAAGTAACGCTGTTTCATATATCTGACCAATGTTGAATATTTTGAATTTGGTAGTTGGTAGTTTGCCTTATTTGGTTTTGGCTTTATGATTAGCTTTTTTTATGTCTTGCCTTGTAATGTAATGCCAAAGAAGAACATCCTGGTTATAGACGAAACCCTCATTCCCCCAAAGGGAACAAAAATGCTGTGTCGGTACGACACTTTAGGGGAATCACTATGAGCACAATTCTGAAGAGTAAACCTGCGGTCACACTGGAATTTTCTCCCCATAGACTTCCATTAACACGCACGCGAACGTGCCAGACCGGAAGTGCAAGGTCATGCTTCAAGTTTTGCAGGTTGCTGAGGTGCAAAGTTCAAGCATGGTAAACTCTGACCTGCGAAATCGCATCACTTGACTGCGTGAGACGAATCGAGGATCAAAACATGACCTCTCTGGACAGAAATGTAAAATATGGACCGATCGCTCACCTTTTTTAATATCTATTCATCCTGTTTAATCCCGCCCATTTCCACAGCACCGTACTGCAAAATTTAACACACACAAACTCTAGTGTGACCACAGCTTTAGAAAATGGGTTCCACAGGTACTGCTGATCACAATTACTTGAGTATTTAGTCAACACCTGTAGGAGAGCATGGCAGGGTTTTATTGTTAAAGAAACCAAACATACAGCTGGAGGACCAGCTGCTGTAGCCTCAAGACACTGCATTTCCTTTCCCTTTTTTGGGGGAACCAGTGTTACACCTGTAACCAGAACTTTCCTTTCAGGTCGGGAACTCCAATGCTGTGTCTGTTTGACATTATTGGGAAGTGTATGGAAAGCGCTACAGCAGTTGGACCTTGCTTCGTCTTTAGCACAACCCTCCAACGCCCCCGGCCCTTGCTTAACAGAATATGGAATTTTTATATTAAAATTCATAGGGGGTCATATGAGTCTTTTACCTAGCTAAATACAGACTAGGGATTCAGAAATAGGACAGTATGTTGAAAAGTGTGCTAGTCGTGAAAAGGAAGGATACTGCGGAAGCCAACTGCTACCCAACTAGGGAGACCTGGTGACAATATGAACATATGGGTTAACCACTAGGGGGAACACTACATATGATAAGCTGGTTAGTGGGTAGGGAAGACACTATGGTCTGTATGAGAAAAGGGGAACTGTACCTTGGCTCAATAAAGCATGTGGGATAGCCAATCAGGATCACGCATAACATAACCCATACGCCTTGGAGGGGGGACACGGCTTACGCCCATAGGTGGTGGCACCTACTATCTGGAGAATAGCTTTGTACCTGCTTGCCACCCTGCCATCGAGGGAGGTAAGGGCGGAAGCGCATAAAGAACGGAAAGAGAAAAGCACCCTCCATACCAGTGTGAGCTCGCTGTGTAAAAGCACAGCCATCATGACTGACTCCAGATTCATGACAACACTTTGCACCTCAGACAGTGGTAGCTGGCCCGGTCTGTCCTCTGAACATGACAGCTTGCCCTTCGATGCTGTTACAGGCATCTGATCTCCAGTGTAATTGTGCGGAAGCACAGCCATCATGACTGACTCCAGATTCATGACAACACTTTGCACCTCAGACAGTGGTAGCTGGCCCGGTCTGTCCTCTGAACATGACAGCTTGCCCTTCGATGCTGTTACAGGCATCTGATCTCCAGTGTAATTGTGCGGAAGCACAACCATCCCGCAGAATGAACCACCACACCCGCTTGAAGCTTGGATAGGGCACACTGTGGGATGTCTGTGGGCCAGGAGGCAACAGATAAGTTCCCATTGTGAACCTCAGACCTGCCCAATGCTCAACAATTTACCAGGAACAATAGGGGTGGCTCGCACCTTTGCAAGTGTGATCCATGATCTCAGCTGTCTAATCAACATGTCCTCACAATGAAGGCATGAGCTGTCTGCAAGCACTGCATCGACATGCTGGACCCCCAGACATGTGATGCAGTACTCGTGCCAGTCATCCGGAGATAGGAACCACCACATTCAGAAAAGCACCATCGGAATAACATCTTTAAAAAGACATGTTGTCTGACCTTGTTGCTCTCTTAGAGAAATCTGTTCTTTGTACTGGACTGCTCTTTTAGAAGTACGCAGTGAAATGGCCAAGGATGGGAGAATCACTCAGCTTGATTGTTGCTGTCTGCGTTGTCACCCACACAGGGTACATAAAGCTTGATCTCTCTGGATTTAGCTAAGCAGATCTAGTAGTTTCCAGTCGCGTAAGGCTTCTGAAGTGAAAAGTCTGGCTTGCTCTCGTACAGGTGCTGGCTATGACCTTGAATAGTACATTCCCACCACCTACTGAATAGGACTGTGGAGCTCATAATGGTTAAAATAGTTTAAAAAAAAAAACAAATGGCAATAGTGAAAACATCACCCCATCATCATCACCTGATTCCTAATCACTTTTACCTGGACTCCATCATAAGCACAGCACTCACCTCACACCAGTGCCTGGTTTCAAGGTTATTATGTGACTTTACCTGACTCCTTCTTGTTATCTATATTACCTCATCTTTATTAGCTGCAACTATTCAAACTGGATTACTCAAGAGACTTGTCTGCTGCATGCTTTCATAATTCCTGGCAATAAACCAGTGCGAAACATTACTTACCTGTGTCTTGTCTTTATGTGTGCTAACTATACGAAAATGTTTTCAAAATTATACTAAACTCCAAATGGGGAATTACACTGGATATTTTGTATAACCCATAGAAAACATCTTTCAGGCATTTAGAATATTTGTACATGTTGTTTACTGTACAGATGCAGTTTGCCAAAGTCGTACCACTTTATAAAGTAAGACTGCCTACAGAAGTTAAGCAGGGTTAAGCCTGGTCAGTACCTGGAGGAAAGATGTGATGGCCTGCATACCTGTTTTTGATGAGGTTTGTGTTTCAGTGAGATTAGGCTGAAGTCCAAGTCCTGAAAATCTGTATTGTTTGTTATATCATTTGTCTCATAGACTGTGACAAAAAAGTAAGAAATTTAAACAAAATATAAAATTTTTTAACAAACAAAAATGTTAAAGCAACACAAATGCATAAAGGATAATAATGGGTTGATATGCAGGAGTGAACACATGCACACACCAAAGGACGGAGACTCCAGGCCAAGGTGTCTGAATTCTAACTGCAGCCTCACTCCAATGAAACACAAACATCAATAGAAAGTGGCAGGTGTGCAGGCCATAACTGAGACCACCTGAAAAAAAAAATAGATTGCTGCTGTGATTTCTTCTACTGAAAATGTGAAGTTAAAGCAGGTACATTAACAGGTATCGACAACATACTCTAAAAGAGTGCATTTTACAGGTAACGATTATCTCAATGGCAGAAGATAACTCTCCAGTAAAACAAAATTGCCCAAAACATCTCTAAAATACGATTACATGCTTGGTAAATATACTTCACTTGCAATTAAATTAATACCATACTTACAACAGTGCAGGCAAAAGGTTCTGATTCCTCACTATAATTTTTATAAATTTTGAGTCAGTGAGGAAGTTCAAATGCAAAACCAGGGTGAGAAGATGGACAGCTGTTGAAAAGATCAGTTTCAGACTGGAAAACTACAGTCAAGGCTGAAGTGCCTAAAATTATACATATTCAACAAGATATGCAGCTGCTGAATCTCACTAGCTGAATCTTGTCATACTGTTTCATGCACAAACTGTCAAGTCATTAACTACTTCATTAAAAATATAATTTGATTCTTAGAAAATAGTATTTTCTGTTACATGTTGCTTTTTACTCTTAGGTTTTATGCATTATTTATCTTTGTGTTTGAGAAAATAAATGTATTTTACAATATACAGTGTAGACTGGGTGGCATTAGATAGGCAATTCAGCCTTAACACAGTGTACCAACATTCAAGTAATTAAGGTTATGTTAATGCGGTAAATTACCTTAATGCCATATGGTTAAGTTGATTAAAGTTAATGAAAACATTGTACTGACTTATCAGACTTCAGATTGATCTTCCGGCGCTGACTGGTCAATGGTTGGCCACTGGGGCGTGGATTAATGGACTGACAGCAATATAAATACATGGAGTGATAAACGAGAGCTTTACCGAACAGGTTCAATCAGCAGTCATGAGGTCTTTGGTGTTCCTGGTGCTCCTTGGAGCTGCCTGTGAGAAGAAACTCCATTCACTAATAATAAAATGATATATAATATTCAAAAAGGTGATCATGTATTAATGATTCTTTCACATTTGATGCAGTTGCTCTGGATGATGACAAGATTGTTGGTGGATATGAGTGTCAGCCTAATTCCCAGCCCTGGCAGGCATCTCTGAACTCTGGCTACCACTTCTGCGGTGGCTCTCTGGTCAGCGAATACTGGGTTGTGTCTGCTGCTCACTGCTACAAGTCGTAAGTAAAGTCTTCATTAACAAGTTTGTATACAGTATCTGAGTCTCTACAGCTCTGACCATCTTCTGATTTGGTCTTTCAGACGTGTGGAGGTCCGTTTGGGCGAACACAACATCGTCATTAATGAGGGTACTGAGCAGTTCATCACCTCCGAGAAGGTCATCCGCAACCCCAACTATGACTCGTGGGATCTTGACAGTGACATCATGCTGATCAAGCTGAGCAAGCCTGCCACCCTCAACAAGTATGTGCAGCCTGTGGCCCTGCCCAACGGCTGTGCTGCTGACGGCACCATGTGCAGAGTCTCTGGCTGGGGAAACACCATGAGCTCCAGTGAGTGACAGGCTTTATGATATTACTTTCTGCAGACATCGTGATCATAGCACTACAGTTTACTGCATTGGGTTCTTTTCTTTGTAGCTGCTGATTCCAACAAGCTTCAGTGTTTGGAGATCCCCATCCTGTCTGACCGCGACTGTAACAACTCCTACCCCGGCATGATTACCGACACCATGTTCTGCGCTGGATACCTGGAGGGAGGAAAAGACTCTTGTCAGGTAAAGAACAGCATGAAATGCTGCTGAAATACAAATATCAACTGAGCTTTTGGTAATAAACAAGTGTTATGTTTGTCCTGCTCAGGGTGACTCTGGTGGTCCAGTGGTGTGCAACGGTGAGCTTCATGGTATTGTGTCCTGGGGTTATGGCTGTGCTGAGAAGAATCATCCTGGTGTTTACGGCAAGGTAATGCAGATTATTAGTAGTTAAAAAAAACTAATAATGCTGTAAGATAAAACATTTGATTTATGAATCATGATTTCTTTTCTTCAAGGTCTGCATGTTCAGCCAGTGGATCGCCGACACCATGAGAAACAACTAAATCTGATCTGAAGTCACATACAGCCTCCAAATATGCAATACATCCATTTTCTTTGTTTTGGAGATAACACTTGTGAAAATAAAGTCATTTCAAAATATTTTGCTTTATTCATGTTTTTCAGTTACAGTAACACTTTTAAATACTTTAACAGGCCTACATTACTTTAAAAAACTCATAAACACACAACAAAGTGTTACAAATCTGTCATGAAGCAAATATTACAGCTTCAGTTTAAGTTTGTAATATTTTTAAAAAAGAACATCAATGAATAATCATGAAATCATTTGGTGTCATTGGGAAAATGAAATACTAAAAATTAAGTTCCTAGTAAGTTCTCTGTCATCAGTTGTCATTTGAAAAAAAATGGGGAAAATGCTACATCATACAAAATAATATTTACATTTTAAGGCACTTAAAGCCATGACCACACACAGAGAAAAGTTCAAGTAGCAATTTAGAAGAGAAGGGTTCTGGATGCAGACCTGGTGCAGATGCAATCTGAGCTGCATGCAATGATTTTTAATGTGTTCATCTAACCCCACCTCTAACCCTACTCGTCACAGTGACGTCACTAGCTCCATTGAGTGCATTGTGTCTGACATTGCATCTTTGAAAAACGCAATCTCAGCTTGCATTTTAAAGGCTGCATCCAGATACTATTGATTCAGAAAGCAGTCTTACCAGGGCCAAGCATCTCTGCAAATTCAGAGAAAATAATCCAATCCATGGGTTTTTATTTACAGTGGCTAGATTGACAAACAAACATCACCAGAACTGAATATTCCAACACAGTTTAGTTGTAAAACAGTTGATGAATTTCTACCTAAGAAAAATGAAAGCATACAATTATGTACAGTTAGAAATATAAACCTTTTCACAGCGTCTTATGATTCAGCTCCAATTATCACCACTACGTAATTATTGCAGAACGTCACAGCTCAAGGACAGGAAAAGCTGAATTAGCAGCACTGCTTCTACATCAACAACATGTTTAATAGATCCCACACCCACTACTTTACTGAAAGAGCGAATACCTATTCTTGATATTTTTTCTAGGTCATGTCTCAAGATTCTTCAAGTCTGGTAGTTATTTTAAAGCTTCCTTTTATGTTTAACTTTTCCCAAAAGTCACAGACTTCTAATAGTTCTCTTCCTCACAAAATATTAAGAAATTCTGCAAAGGTACATGACACAATGACAAATGACCTCCATTTGTCCACTGCTGCATCTCACTATAGTCTAGTTTTACTGTAGTTGATCTTATTGCTGAATTCAACATTACAGATAAATGACACTCAGGGGTGGATGACAAAGTGTACTGGATTTCATGGACAGGCATTAGAAGGGTTTTAATCTTACTGTACATCATTGTTACCATTTAAACAGGGAATTCTAGAAGTTAATTTCATTCATTACTTTTCAGCTTAGTCCCTTTATTAATCAGGGGTCGCCACATCGGAATGAATCGCCAACTTATCCAGCTTATGTTTCAAATAGCAGATGCCCTTCCAGCCGCAACCCAACACTGGGAAACACCCATTCTTGCATTCACACACATACACTACAGCCAATTTAGCTTATTCAATTTACCTATATAGCATGTCTTTGGACTGTGGGTGAAATCGGAGCACTGGGAGGAAACCCACACTGACATTGGGAGAACATGCAAAATCCACACAGAAATGACAACTGATCCAGCCAGGGCTTGAATCAGCAACCTTCTTGCTGTGAGGCGATCATGCTACACACTGTGCCACCATGACGCCCAATTGTAGAAGTTAACTTCAGTAAAAAAGGGATTGCTGCAGTGCTTTGTCTTAGGCCCTCTGCTAATAATAAAGTCCACTAAAGTATATTCATATACAGGTACTTAGCCCTACTCTGGAATAGCCTTCCTTAATGTTCAGAGTTAAGACACACTCTTCGAATTTAGATTTTTAAATATATGTGTTTAGCCAAGCATTGAAACAATGCATAACTTTACCTTTTAATGCAGTTATATAATAACCAAATGTTTATCATGCTTGCAATCAGATGATTTGCTGCTACTCTAATTATTCACATTAATTGTTTGTGGTTAAATGTAATTAACTGTGTGATTTATATTATCTCAGAACTGTACCTTTCTGCCATGTGGACATTGCTCTGACACAGTATATACAGTATGTACAAGTACAGGCGCAAACACACATGTGAGAATATGGACAGCTGCTGGTATTTTTTTTTTCGGTGTGGAACCTGCTGTCAAGGTTGCAGTCTAAAATGAACATATTCAATAGCACAGCTGCTGCATTTCCCTGCTTGTTCTGGAAAACTGCATATTGTTTAATTTACTGATTTAATCTAAAAATGTAATACTATGGTCTACTTTGATCCTCAGATTATCAGTACCTATTTATTGCAGGTGGATTTTTACTGTTAGGGCAAAGCAAGTCTCCAAATCTGCAACACATCACTTTTTCTTTGGTTTGTTGCTTCAATGAAAATGTAAGCAAATGCATGCATAAATAAATGTACAATGCTTTTAGCATAACATTACTTACCAAAGCAACACAAAAATGTTAGTGGATTTTACTACAAAATTTTACTGCTTTTAAATTAACTGTAAAATATAAGAAAAAAGTAGATATTGTAGAAACAAGTTATTATAGTAAACCTTTTGGCAATTTCTGAAAAAGGGAAACAGTTCAAGACATTGACTATGATGACAAATGTAGGAGCAACTAAATCTCTTCATTGCCCTTATTAAAACAAATTTTCACGGCTTGCTTAAAAATGCATTTTATGCTCTTCATTGATTCTCATTATATTATTATTTCTTTTTTATTGCAGGTGGATTTTCAATGGTAGACTATGGAAGCTTTGGCTTTATGTTTTGAAAAATGTATAACAAAATGTTCACTTTTTAGAAATACACTATACCGGTCAAATGTTTTGGGTCAGTGGGATTTTTAAATGTTTTAAAATAAGCTTCTCCTGCTTACCAAGGCTGTATTTATTTAATTAAAAATACAGTATAAATTGTAAAGTTGTGAAATGTTGTTGCTCTATAAAATAACTTTCCAAACGTAGTTTATAATTTAACTTAATAATTTATTCCAGTGATTTTAAAGATGAATTTTCAGCTTCATTACTACAGTCTTCAGAGTCGCATGATCCTTTAGAAATCACTTTAATTTGAATCATTATTATTATTAGTGGTAATAGAAGCAATAATGACTGGAGTAATCATTTCATTTGAAACTACATACAATAAGAAAGTAGTTTTTTTAAATTGTAATAAACATTGAACAATTTAACATTTTTTTGCATTTAATAAATTTTGCCTTGATGAACAAAATAATTTTCTTTAAAAAATACATGAAAAAAGCCCCTAAACTTTTGACCAGTAGAGTAAATTAAGCAACAATTAAATACAATATATCTTAATCCATATTGTAAATCTAAGCTGATATTAAAGTAATCAGGACATAATAATGTACCTTTTCAGAGAAACACAATGAAAGCAGAAACTTATCAGACTTCAGATACACCTTTGCAGCTTATTGGTCAATGACAAGCCACAGGGGCGTGGATCAATAGGCTGACAGTCTTATATATACGCAAAATGAGATGCGAGTCTATCAACGAACAGGTTCAATCAGCAGTCATGAGGTCTTTGGTGTTCCTGGTGCTCCTTGGAGCTGCCTGTGAGTAGCAACTCATTCATCAATTCACAACAAATACAAATTTCACTCGACTCATTTTGCAGGTAATTGTAGTTTGTATACTAATTATACTTTCACATTTGATGCAGTTGCTCTGGATGATGACAAGATTGTTGGTGGATATGAGTGCCAGCCTAATTCCCAGCCCTGGCAGGCGTCTCTGAACTCTGGCTACCACTTCTGCGGTGGCTCTCTGGTCAGCGAATACTGGGTTGTGTCTGCTGCTCACTGCTACAAGTCGTAAGTAAAGTCTTCATTAACAAGTTTGTACAGTATCTGAGTCTCTACAGCTCTGACCATTTTCTGATTTGGTCTGTCAGACGTTTGGAGGTCCGTTTGGGCGAGCACAACATCGTCATTAATGAGGGTACTGAGCAGTTCATCACCTCCGAGAAGGTCATCCGCAACCCCAACTATGACTCCTGGACCATTGACAGTGACATCATGCTGATCAAGCTGAGCAAGCCTGCCACCCTCAACAAGTATGTGCAGCCTGTGGCCCTGCCCAACGGCTGTGCTGCTGACGGCACCATGTGCAGAGTCTCTGGCTGGGGAAACACCATGAGCTCCAGTAAGTGACAGGCTTTATGATGTTACTTTCTGCAGACATCGTGATCATAGCACTACAGTTTACTGCATTGAATTATTTTCTTTGTAGCTGCTGATTCCAACAAGCTTCAGTGTCTGGAGATCCCCATCCTTTCTGACCGCGACTGTAAAAACTCCTACCCCGGCATGATTACCGACACAATGTTCTGCGCTGGATACCTGGAGGGAGGAAAAGACTCTTGCCAGGTAAAGAACAGCATGAAATGCTGCTGAAATACAAATATCAACTGAGCTTTTAGTAATAAGCAGCTGTTATGTTTGTCCTGCTCAGGGTGACTCTGGTGGTCCAGTGGTGTGCAACGGTGAGCTTCAGGGTATTGTGTCCTGGGGTTACGGCTGCGCTCAGAAGGATAATCCTGGTGTTTACGGCAAGGTAAGGCAGTAGTAGATGTTAACAACTTTTACAAAACATAATGTTTTATATAATATGAAGAAGTTATATGACTTTTATGAATTCTCTTTTCTTCAAGGTCTGTATGTTCAGCCAGTGGATCGCTGACACCATGAGAAACAACTAAAACCGATTCTTGATCACATACAGCTTTATAGATCTGCAATTCATCTGCAATGTCTGTCTTTGGTTTGTAGATAAAAACCTGTGTAAAAATAAAAACTTTCAAAAACATCCTTCTTTCTCCAAGTGCATCAATCCAGTTCATTAGGTAGTACCGTGAGGCTCAGTACTTGTACCACTACTTTTCAGCCTGTACTTGATAACCCTGGGAGATATTATTAGAAAACATAACGATAGTTTTCACATTTATGCTGATGATTCAGTTAACATAACTCACATAATGCATAGCTGCTATAAAAGACTGGATGGTTAGTGACTCATTACAGTTAAATTAACCAAAAAGCAGAGGTTTCAATTATTCATTCAAAATCTTTCTTGTGGAAAATCCAGATGACAAATGTTCCCATTGCTGAACCTGACTTGTCCTAGGGTTTTATTTTTCTGCATTTCTGTCAGCTGTTGTAGTTTGTGTTCAGTGCCACTGTTCGAGTACATTCCACTTTGCTGGGGTCAGTATAGTTGCCATACTGTTGAATCACGTCCTACACTGACACTGGCATTGAACTGAACTGAATCAACATTGACCTCATCTAAAAAAAAAAAAAAAAGAAAAAAAAACATTACAGTTTTTTGTGATTAGTTTAAATTGAACTTCACACTACTAATAATAAAGCTAATATTAAATCTGCTATTTGACCAGTTTTTCAATCTGGGTGCATTTACATTACATAGTATATGTAGCCTATTCTATTTTGAACCTACTTAATAAGCTGGTTCCTCTCTCTTCTATATGCTTCACACTTTATTAACATATGCTCAACTGTTTCTGTTTTTCTGCAATGACTGCTGCAATAGCATTTTCCTTTCATGTGCAGCAAACTCATTAGATAAAAGTGAACTATACGGAGCCTAGTGTCTTCCTTCCTGTTCCCATAATGTCCTTTCTTTCCCCACTTTATGTTGGATGTTATAGAGATGTCTTCCCCTTAATTCTGAATACCGGTCCTCTTGCCAAAGATTGATAATTATTAATAATATATTTTATTTCAGTTTACTTAGTGGGATCTCTATTTCCACCTACTCTTTTCCCAATGCTTTTTTTTTTTTTTTCTAACTTATCGTCCTCTTCATTCCATTTTATTTTTACATGGGCAGGAATCCATTAAAAAATCTACCCTTATTCCCCTGTGATTTGTTTCATAAATGTTCTGTAAGATGTCATATAGTATTTCCTGTCTTTATGAAGTCCTGCTATTTAGACCATTTAAGGCTGAATATGAATCAGAGCATACCACCACACTTATGGGCCGATTTTCCTTTACCCACTGCATACCCATTAAAACTGTCATCATTTCTGTTTTGAACACTGATATAACTGCATATATTATTGCTTAACCTCTTTGAAACACTATGTTTATGATTTGGAATGTAGCTGCTTCTGTATACCATGTGTCTGTGTTTTTAGACCCATCATCTGTATTTGATTAAAATATTTTAGTTTCAAGTATTGTTTTACTAGTTCCTCTTTAGACATACACCTGCTCTAATCATTGATTTTACTATGAAACTCAGCTAGTGGCATTTGAAACAATCAAGTTGGTATTACTAATGTAGGTCCTATTTTTATATGATCTATTCCTAGTTTCCTGACATCCAATTCTCCATTCCACCCTAAGCTCCTGTTCTTGATATATTCCCAACATTTGTTAAATACTGCTTTTACTGGATGAGTATCCGCAAGCCCTTTTACAGAGCTCCAATATGCCATTTTTAACTTGAGCTTCCTATACTTTAATGTCAGCTCTGTCATTTCCACCTGAATCAATGAAACGGGCGATGTTCGAAATGCCCCACTTCCTACCCTTAATGCTTGTGATTGAATAACACATTTTTTTTTTTTTTTTTTGTAACAGAGATGTAGATGCTGAACTGTAAACTATACTGCCGTAATCTAAAACTGGCCTTATCAAAGCACAATATACTCTTTGCAATGCATGTTGGGTTGCTCCCCACTCTACTCCTGCCAAACATCTTAGAATATCTATTGCTTTTTTGCATTTATCTTGAATTTTAAGAAGTTAAGCTAACTATAACCTAATGGCTGCACACCAATGTGTTTTAGTTTTTTTTTTTTTTTTTACTTTTAAAATTTTACGCTTTCATTTTTAGGTTATGGTTTTAAAAATATTATTATCCCAGATATAGTAAAAAAAAAAAAAAGTTATCATAAGCGTGAAATTACCATCTGTGTTTTTGGCAATATTCAAATGCGGAACCATTCTCAAATCTTGTTTTTCATTCCGGACCCGTCAGACTGTCGCACACGCCTTTCAGTGCTGCTTGCTGTCACCTGAAAGATCATCTTATTTTCTACATGAAGTAAAACAGCGTGTTTATTTCAAGTGGATGCAAATGATGAACATATCAGTACTCTTTTGAGTTTGACTTATTTATCCAGAATATATAGCTTTGTGTGATAGAGGGCTTTTATTTTCGGAACTGGTGTCCTTCATCGCATCTTGAAATGCGGCTCACGCTCCGGGCGTTGATTTCTCATGGCCGAGTGGCCCGTAAAATGGGACTCGGACCGGAGTCCAGAATTAACATTCTGCGAAATTTACTGACTGGTCTTGTGCGACATGAGAGGATAGAGACAGGCAAAGCTCGAGCGGATGAAGTTCGCTTTTACGCCGAGAAGGCAAGTAACGTTGCACAAGCCTGCTTTAAGTTCAGTACTTGGTTTATAAGCAATACAGTAACTTAAATACTAAAATATTTGTATGTTTAAATGTCCAGAAATTGTGGTATATTGGACATTTTAAAGAATATTAAAAATGAAAATCTGTTTAATGTTTATGATTTCCTTTTTAGTTGATTGATTATGCTAAAAAGGGAGATACTGATGAAAAAGCAATGAAAATGGCTGATTTCTGGCTCACAGTAAGTTTTTATTATATATTTACATTTCAGTTTACACGCTTTTTTTTAATCTACATCTACATTTACATTGTTTGATATGTTTTCCCTTTAAGGAAAAAGATTTGATTCCCAAACTTTTTAAAGTGCTGGCGGTAAGGTTTGAGAATCAGACGGCAGGATACACAAACATGGCTCGTCTTCCTAACAGAGAGAATCTGGACCGAGCAGCCATGGCTGTGCTGGAGTATAAAGGCAACCCTTTCCCACCGCTGAACCCTGTCAAACGTGTTAGTGAACTGAACCTGGTCAACCAACTTCTGAAAGGATACCGAGAAGAAAAAGCTCAAATGGCCACTGAGAAACAGGACTAATATTGCACTGTATTTGTACATTTCATATAATAATCCAGTATTGATTTAATTAAAATATCTGTTTTGTGTGAATGGCTCTATGATGCTGATGTAAATTTGCACATACAGTAACAGCAGTGTGTCCAGAGCACATATATAATAATAATATTTGCTGTAAATGGCCCTACATGTTTAGTAAAACCATCAAACTATAAGGAAGATGTCATATTGTGGGAATGTAAACACTTCATTTTAGTATTTAACTGACAATTAATTGTGACCACAAAACCATATACATACCATACAAAAGCTGCATACATTTGCTATATATGTATTTTGTTAAGAGAGGACAATATTTGACAGATACAGCTATTCGAAAATTTAATTTGAAAAAAAAAATAATTAAACAATTGTTTTTAAAGTTGTAAAATTGAGCTTAGCAATGTACATTAATCCCAAATTGAGTTGTGATATGTTTAAAAAAGGATATTTACAAAATGTACTCATGAAATATCTTAATATTCTATTTATAAAATCAATATCAATAATATTGAATATTTTAATATAAAAAATGACCCATATAATGTATTTGTTTATTTTTTAAACCAGTGTAACACTGTTGGACTAGTTGGCAAAACTTTATAATAACTACACACTGAATCATTTATTAAGCATTAGCAAATATAGTGAATTCATCATTTGTTAAGTATTAACCCTAACAGATGTTAGTAAGCATTTAATAACTGCAGATACAAATGCTTTATTCTTGACATAAGAACATATATAATGTGCTTGACTGTGTTCATACTTTGTTAATCATCATTTTTTTTATTTAAGATAAGTTGCTGGTTTTTAAAATTTATTCAGAATGTGTAAGTAAATGCTTAATACACATTCAGATTAACATTTATATATCTGATTATTGAGGCATATACTAAAAGTTAATTTGCATGTTAATAAATGCTGTATTAACTTCATCCAGTTTTGTGACCTTAAGTAAGGACTATATGCTTTATAAATGACAATTAAAGGTTTAGTTATATTCTAAACAAGAAAAAAAGAAAATAAGCAACTTTATTCGTTTCTATTTGTTTGAAGAACTAATGAAATACTGTACAGTTAAAACATTGCTAAATTACATTGAAATGTTTCATGAAATATTGTTAAATTATTTTATTGTTGTTTTATCCAGTTTTATGTTGTATTCTGAATCCTGTTATTTGCCAATGATTAAACTTTAGTCATTTTCCTTTTATATAAGATTGCAAAGATGCAGTGTTCATTTGATGCTGAGTCTTTAATTGTCATTCATTAGGAATTTATAAAGAATAAATAGTCTCACTTTAGATTAGGTCACAAAACTAGATGTTTTTAGTTGAGTTACTAAAAAATGTATTACACAAATACTGAACTATTAGTATATGCCTGAATAATAGTATATAAATGTTGATTTGAATAGTTTATCAATAATTTACTAACTCATTCTGAATAATCTTTAAAAAAAAAAAACAATCGAAAAATTTGTAAATTTTGTATTGTATTTGTAAATAATGCAATACTTAATTTAGTCAAAAAATAATAAGTATGAAAGTACATTTAATAAGTACATTTTAAATGTGCTTTTAAGTCAAGAACACAGCATTTATGTCTGCAGTTATGAACTGCTCACTAACGTCTATTAATGTAGAGTTATTGCTTAACAGATAACGAATTCACTATTTGCTAATGCTTAATAGATGATTCATCATGCGTAGTTACTATAAAGTGTTACCGACTAGTTTTGTGGTTCAGGGTTACATTTGTCAAAAAGGAAACTACAAATTGTTTTTTTTAATTCATTACCAATAAATATTGCAGGAAAATTTATCAAACCAGTAAAAAATATTAATCTGATCAAAATTAGAACTTTGCTTGTGTTTGGATAAAAACACCCCGCTTTTCTGTCTTTATTGGCTGAAATAATTAGTTGAAAATGCCTTATAAATACTGGAAAATGTAGGATTTTTGAAAACTAAAGACCCCAATGATAGCAGTTGATAGTACAGATAATAGAATGACAAACTAGTCAAGTATAGATTATACATATTGAAAAGACTAGGATTTACTTTGATCAATGAAGGAATGCGAGAATACATGCTTTTAAATGGATTTAAGTATTATGATAGTGGTTACAATTCCCTTCATTGCTCAATAAAACAAACAAGCCAGTGTAGTAAAACAGACCATTTTAATTTGGCAAAAAAGTATGCACTGCAAGTCATTTGACACTATTAAAATGCATTCAGTATGAACAGTGCAACAGAGATGTGCTTAAACTAAATCTTTCTGTGCTCCCCAATGTGATGTGCTAATATCTATCATACATTCATAAAGTTTGCTCTCTCTGCTATGTGCACACACTCACTTAAAGGGATAGACCACACCAAGAAAGCTAATTATCATTTACTCAGACTGAATGGTTCTAAACTTTTACAAACTTCTTTCTTCTGCTGAACACAAAACAAGATACTCTGAAACTGCATCGACATCCATATCCAACCCTTGGCAAAAAGTATGGAATGGGCCCTCTTGGAAGATGTTCATTCAAATGTTTAATTGTGTAGAAGAAAAAGCGAACACATACATGCCACAAAACTAGTTTCATTCAACGATCCAACCTTCCTGACATACAAATCCGTATCATTAATGATTGTGACAATTTGCTTGTTTTCTTCAGGGGTTTGTCTTCATAAACTTCATTGGAAGGGCACCAAACAAAAGTTTCAACATCATCACCCTGCCTAATGCAGTTTCGTGATTTATCACTGAATATCACTCATATCCAGTCATCAACAGTTCAAGACTGTCTTTCTTTAGTCCACTGAAATCTTGTTCTTTTCTGTTTAGATGGTAATGATAGTTTTCGCTTTTAGGCAATTTCTTACAGTCTGATCCCAGACATTAACTCCACTTTCTGCCCATTTGTTCCTCATTTGCTCATTTTCTGTTTTAATGGCATATTGTTTTTCTTTCTTGACACTTTGACGTCTTCCTTGGTCTACCAGCACGCTGCACTTCTACAACCTTCTACAAGGATTTAACTTCTTTGAGAAGTTTGATAATCCTCTCCTTTATTTCATCTGACCTATCTAGTATTGGAGCCATGAGTTATGTCAATCAGCTTGGTTCAACACCTCACAAAGGTGTACAAGCACTCTTTTTTTTTAACTGCAGACCAATTAGTTGTAATCAGATACAGTTATTTGTTTTCAAACTGCTAAGTACGTGGCGATTCCATATAATTTTTCTCAGATTTGTGTGATTCCATGTTTTTTTCCTCTATTTGATCTGTGAAAACAGTTGTAATTGACTATAGTGTTCTTTCTGTACTTTTTTCAAGTGTTTCATACAGCCAGAAGGTTGGATTGTTGAATGAAAATAGTTTTGTGGCATGTACACGTTTGCTTTTTTTTCTTCACCATTAACTTTAATGAACATCTTCCAAGAGTGGCAATTCCATACTTCTTGCCAGGGGTTGTGGTAACAAAAAAGAAAATCAACAATTTTTTTTTTCCAGCAGTTTTCAGTATATCTTCCTTTGTGTTCAACAAAGGAACTCCAACAATTTTGTAGCAAGTGGAGGATGAGTAAACGATGAGAGAAGTTTCATTTTTGTGTGAACTATCCTTTTAAGAGATGGAAAAACCATGGCAAAGCCTTTTCTGGTGGCTTCCAGACAGATCAAGTTCAGCATTTCTAATATCCAGTGACTTAATGACCAAAGCTGTCAATACAAAAAATGGGAACTTAGCTTTGATGATTCTTCAAGTATGGTTCTTCTCATTAAAAAAAAAAACAGTAACTTTTGAATATAAATGTCATTATGTACATTACATATAGGATTATATTTAAAGCAGGTCAATCAAGATTATATAGGATATGTTTATATATAACAAATGTGAACTACAACTGGTTATTGAAAAAAAAAGAAAAGAAAAGCAGTGAATTTCACAGACAAAATCTTTACATTTTATCTGTACTGTAAATCACTGTATTGCATTATGGTTACATTTTCAAGGGTCTCCAATGATAATAAGGGCTTATAAACTATAAAGTGCTCCATGCAGTCAATACAAAGTGTTTCTGTAAGAGCAGAGCTATAATTTCATCAGACACTCAAGTAAACAAACCCTACGACAAACTCTACGACAACCCCAGTGGACTGAATAAGGCGATTTCTACTCGCTGACAGAATAAAAGATTTCCATATCCACTGTGAGTGTTATTAAGTGTACAAATATGTAACAAAGTCTGCTGAAATTGAATCTCAACTCAACTGTTAAATGAGTTTTTGTACTCCACACACCCCTGCTCTGCATTTTCCCAACTAAACCTCTATTATGGAATGAAAAATACAGAAAGAACGGCATGTCAAGTCTTCGTTCATCATCCGCTTGAGTTAAATATCGTCTACATACAGTGCTGTAGCTATAAACAGTGTTTACTGCATACAAAATTAGAATGCTAGTTGGGAGAACTAGACACACCCAAAATTACATTGAATATATCGGAATGTAGACAAAGCACAAACATGCATGGTTTACAAATACTGCCTAGTACTTCCAGTTTAACATCAGTCTCTAACTGTTTTCACTGTGAATGGGAATAAAAATATAACAAAAACTAAATTATCTCTACTGTACAGACAATTATAGTAAATTAAATCTCATAAACATAAAAACGTGAGGGAGATGAATACTTGGTTCTGTTGCATTAAAATGGCATGGCAATACAAATATTAACGGCACCACTTAAAAATGAACAAAGCATTAAAAAATATGTTGAGCTCACTGTACTTTTACTGTACACATCGCTATCCTACTTTCACATTAAGATTGAAGTATCTATACTGGTCTCCTGTCACTCTATTGCACCGGCTGTATATTATCTCTCTCCTGTCGCTGAAATATTTATTGCTTCTTATTTTTTAGGAGCAGGTTACATCCCACTCTCTCCACGTCCTGCAGCTCTCGTGTCTTATTACGAATTCAACAATACAGATGTTTTGGTAACTTTTTTTTTTAAATGGCTCCACTTTTTCACGCTTGCCTTCATATAATCTATTGAAATATTGAACTCTTTTCCACCTTGCAGATGTTTGAAAGTAGTTTCCGCATGTCCTGTTCCTCCACGGGCCGCTCTAGGCATTGGAACCCATCCCTGTGGCCCCTTGCATACTAAAATACTCGGTGAAGTGGGACGTTAATCTAGGAGGAGGAGGAGGAGAGTGCGCAGAGCTGCGTGGTGGTATTGGTGGAGGTAGAGAGGAGAATGTAGATGACAGGTCTGCGGTTGTGGTGATGATCTTCTGCTCGCTGTTTTTTGGCACTTCCTGTCCCTTCCGAGTCACCGCCTCATCTATTGTCTTCACAGGGTCCTTAAAAGGGAAATATGATATGGAATATATGCCATAAAAATATTAAAAATACATTTTTAGCATCTATTGTTCCATGAAAAAACCTCAACACCCATTAAAAAACTTTCTATTCCTTTAAATATTCTTTAGGGTGTTAGAGAGCTGAAAACTACACTCTTCTGAAAATGCCTGTAGGTGCTTTAGAGCCTTAGGGTGTTTGATAAAGAATTGCTTTGAAAGTTTCACAAATATCGGTCATTAAAGCAGCTAGAACTTTGCAGGTCTCACGTACTGAATTCAGGCATTTTTGTGACTGGTCAATACTTGGATGGAAGACCTGGAAAAATTGGTTAGCTGGGGTGCATTCCACTGAATGATATGACTCGGTTTAGCCATACCCCAGCAAGCATTTTTTGTTTTTATAAGATGTCCAATTGATGTCTAATAGATGTCTAAACATAGTCGTCTTGGCTAAAACAAGGCTAAATTTAGGCTGTCACAGAAAATCTAATGGATGTCTAAAAATAGGCCAAACTAGACTATTCATCAAATAAACAGAAATGAAAGACTAATACATATAAAGTCTGCCTAATCTGTCTATTTGACGACTTGTCTAGTGACAGCCCAAGTTTAGCCTTGTTTTAGTCAATTAGTCTACATTAAGGTGTCTATTAGACGTCTATTAAACACAAAATTGTTTGACCTGTCAACCCTCCTGTTTTGCTAGGATTCTCCTGCATTTTACCATTCTATCCAGCTATCTTCCAATTTAAGTAATTTCCCATATTTCTACCATAGTCTTTCTATAAAAAGTGAAAGTACCATCAACACAGAGCCGATCTCAAATGTAATTTACTGTAATTGCAAGAGCTGTTCAAGAAAATTGTGCTTTTGCTTTTTTTTATCTAGAAAGCACGTTGAAATTAATATAAAATCGTCTGCATTCACTTTCCATTGATAATCGCCCTTCCTATGCAACCACTGAATCAGCTGACTGATAGACGCGCTCCATATGATAACCTGTTCCCAGATCAGCTTACACGCCATTTAAAGAGGATCAAAAGTGATACATTGGGATTTGGGTGCGTTTAAACAGACAAATACACTTAATAATATGTAAACATGTCTGTCCTGCGTGTTTTATTTTAAACAACAAATTATCTCTTAAATGAGCATAAATGGTTACTAAAATAATCAAATGCTTTTTTTAGCCTAAATCTGTGCATTTTTACAGTGACACCTCTGTTATCAAACAAAATTAAATGAGAGATTCATTTACTGCTCTTCACTAAATAACTATAATAACTTTAATCAAAATTTAATTACAGCGAACAAAAAGTGAAGATTATATAACTTGATTTAATTTCTATTTAATTAAATAGGAACCTTTTATTTTATTGTCAATATTTTCTAATATTTGCTATTTATTTTATCAATTGAAGGCGGTTCATTCTGCTGTGGCGACCCCAGATTAATGAAGGGACTAAGCCGAAAAGAAAATGAATGAACGAATGAATGAATGTATCCTTTGAAGCTAATTATTGTCCCGTATTTTTACATCCCAATGTTGACAGGTATGGGCTTAGCACAGTTTGGAACAGCTTGGCTTGCTTCGCTGCAGTTTAGAACTGCTTCATAATGGGTGGGATTAGCAGTATTGGGGAAGCGACTCTGAAGCTGTAGCTTGATAAAGTACAAGCTATTCATCAAAGAAATGTAGCTAAGCTACTGCTAAACTACACTTCTAAAAAAAGTAGCTAGCTACACAAGCTAGCTACACAAGTTACTTCCAAAAATAAGCTAATTACATTGAAGCTACTTTTTTCACAGTCATTATCGCTTTTATCACTATTAACATTAATATTAATAATAATAATTACCATTTGAGTAATTTCTGAAGGATCATGTGACTCTGAAGACTAGAGTAATAAAGCTGAAATTCATCTTTAAAATTCCTGTATTAAATAATTAAATTAAATGTTAAACTACTTTTGAACAGTTATTTTATAGTGCAATAACATTTCACAATTTTACAATTTGTACTGTATTTTTGATTAAATAAATGCAGCCTTGGTGAGTAGGAAAAGCTTATTTTAAAACATTTAAAAATCCTACTGACCCCAAACTTTTGACCGGTAGTGTATATATGAATGAACCAACTTATATATATATATATATATATATATATATATATATATATATATATATATATATATATATATATATACATATATATACATATATATATATATATATATATACATATATATATATATATATATATATATATATATATATATATATATATATATATATATATATATATATATTTTTTTTTTTTTTTTTTTTTTTTATGATAGGACACTGTTTAGCCAAGATACAACTATGTGAAAATCTGTAATCTGAGGGTTCATTCGCCTTTAAAATTGTTAAAACTAAGTTCTCAACAATGCATATATCAGATATGAGTCTAACTAGAGGGCATCGTGTGAAACACATCAAACAAACTAGCATGACAGACACTCACTGACAGTCTGGCGCTGTCCACAGCAAAGAGCTTTACTGCCTAAATTTAGTCATGTAGGGATGATTAACGGCAATACATAAATCCCCCCCAAAAATTTGGGCAATCAAAAATGATTCTTTCTTTGGGGAAACTTAATTAGCAAAAATAAAAGTGAAAATTCTGAATTTATTATTGTACAAAGTGTAGTCATATATCATTTAAAAAGTGGCTCAGTGTGATTATACATTTTTACATTCTAATTCATTTATATTCATAACACATAACGACAAAATATAACTCCTATCTTTACTCTACAACATAATACTCACTGAGTGGATGGAGAAGAGCTCTGTGAAGTTTGGCTGAGAGTCTCCCAGGAAGGAGCTATTCCCATAAGCATGATGAGGGAAGTTTTCTGCCCCCATGCCTTTAGGACTGGAGAGAAGAATTCCTATCTGTGATGTACGCACATGGTAGGGGAAGTTTTTATTTGCTGCTGAAGGTCGTGTAATGGCCTGGAATCACAGGATACAATCAGGGTTATTTTATCATTTTACTAGCTTAAATAAATAATGTACTTACTAAGCCTTTATCAGGCAAGTATAAGACAAATTCATTGACCTTGATTACCAAATAATCTTTTTCATACAAGTCCTTTAAGTTCAAAACACTCTAATAAGTGCCCCATAAAAGGTTAAACAACATCAACAATCATACCAGGAAGACGACATGAGCATAGAGATGAATGCCAAGTTGGATTCCGTTCACTATCTTTTCCCTGGCCCAGCGAGAGATGCCAAAGTTGGCAATTAGAGCCATGACTGGCACAGCAAAAAACCTGTGGTGAAACATTAATGGGTGAAAAGAGAAACAGCAGCTTTGTACTGTCAATCTTCTTTACAGCTTTACAAAGGCTGTGGGAAGTTACAAAATCATCTTGAGTGAAAGTAGAGAAAAACAGTTTCAGTATGTTACCATGAAAAGACGAACATTGCTGTGTCCATTTCCCAAAAGTTCATGTGCTACATTTTACTGCAGTTTACATGTCAAATGTCCACCGGGTGGCGACACATTTTTATTTTTATTTTTCAAACCAATCCTATTAGGACAAACACACACTCAAGAGGTGTGTCCCATTTTGCATACTTGTGAACTATTCTGAGCCACTCTGTAGTATAAATAGTGTGAGAAGTGTGTCCACTTTAAAAATCCAAACAAGAAAATAAGCACTTCAAATACCTATGATGCACTTAATTAACCAAAGTGGGAAATACAACGGTCAGATGCAGGATGACATAATATCCTTAGAAAAATCTCGATTACAATTATACAGAGTTTATTATACAGAGTTTAGTATAAATCTAGGCACACAAACTAGACATTTAAGAAAGGCAATAAGCAATGTAAAATAATATAGAAGTTCAAGCCAAAGCCAATAAATGCATTTGCTTAGGTTTTGTAGATGTTTTTAAAGCAATTGGTGCAATAAGTAGGGGTGAGTAAACACAGTTACTTTCTTTCATATTAATGCATCTGAGTAGAACACATAAAGGCTGGACAAAGTCATTGGTTTGTAAGCAAGTTTTACGTTTTTGCATATAGGTTCCAAAACTAGTCTTGAGTCTTTGCTGTCTTTAAATTTCAAGTCCTAAATCAAGAAGGGGAAGTACAGGTTACTTTTCAAGTGCTGAAAAAGGAATAATTCACCCAAAACTAACAATTTAAAAACAAATACTGTGGATGTCATTGGTTACAAGTTTTCAGCTTTCTTCAAAATTTCTTTTTTTGTGTGTAACAGGAGAAAGAATCTCATAAAGGTTTGAAACAATGAGTAAATGATAACAGACTTTTCATTTTTGGGTGAACTTTGCTTTTAAATCTCCCAGTTTAGAGTCATTATTTCCCAAACTAGCAAGATGTCCTTGATGCAGTCTGTAACCACAATGATGTATTGGATCAGGTCATTTGGAGTTGTTTGTTGTTATCATGAATATGAACATCAGTCTAGAATAGGGGTCACCAGACCTGGGGCCTCATGTATCAGCGCTGCGTACGCACAAAAACTTTGCGTACGCCAGGTTTCACGCTCAGAATCGCTCACGTTTGGATTTACTAACAATGAACTGAACGTGGGAATGTGCGCAGCTCCAAGCCAGCTTTATGGTTGGCGTACGCACATTTTTTGTGCGTGTCTGTTTTATTTCTATTGGCGACTCCTAGAGGCAGTTGTGTTAAATTGCACTCTACAAAGTGTCTTCTCAGCTGTATGAGACGGGTTCATCTGCATGTCTAGTATATAAGGTTTCCGTACCATACAGGTGACCATCCAAACATTAAAGCGCAATTTGTAGCAGTCGCCGGTTTTCCCAATGTAATCGGAGCGATCTACTGCACGCACATTTCTATAAAGGCACCATTCAAGGATGAACTGGCATACCTGAATCAGAAACATTTCCATTCAATAAATATGCAAATTAAATTTGATGCACAGACTTATTAATGATTCATACTTGTCTTTCTCATGATAAAGAGTATATAGGCAAAATCTGATATGTAGCGGGGAAAATAAAGAGTAAGTTCATCAGCCGCTGGATTCGAACCGAGTTCATGCTTGAACGTGTCAAAACATGTTGCCATGGGTTTAACGAGCTGCGCCACTTAGGATGTTAAAAACGCTACAAAATTTTACACCTATAGATCTCACTATTTCTTTTTTAATCTACTCAGTGCGATGTTCAGACCCAACTGTGTTAACCGCATCAGCTAAACTCTCCCCACTATAAAAAAAAAAACTCTCCCCACTCTATTTTTTCTTTTGTTATTAATTCCAGAGGACAAATTTGCAAATAAAACAGTTTTTCTCCGGTCTACCTCCGAAAGCAGTACCTTTAATTCACATTCTGTTCAAAGTTTCTCTTTTTGCTTAATTTTGTCATTGTTTTTTCGTTGGGTTTTGCCAAAGAAGAGTCATTAGCATGTTCATATGGGGGCGGAGGCAGGGAGGGGTTTTGTACTTGTGCATGTTGCGCTCAGTTTCACGTTCATGCAGATGTACAAACAGAATATGCGTGAGATTCGGCGTACACAGTGTTTCATACATCTGAATTTTTTTCTGCGTACGCACATTTACAGCTTTGTGCGTATGCAATGTTTTAGTATGATTTCCACGCAAGTCTTCGTACATGAGGCCCCTGGTCTGGGTGGGCCTGTGTCCTGCAGAGTTTAGCTTCAACTTGCCTCAACATACCTGCCTAAAACCTTCAAGTATACCTATTGAAACCTTGATAAGCTTTCTCAGTTGTGTTTGATTAGGAATGGAGCTAAAGTCTGCTGGATACCAAGAGTAAAACAAGAATAAAAGAAACAAGTAAAAAAATAAATAAATAAAAACAAATAATAAAAATGATTTAAAAACATAAAAACAGGTAAAGTGTGATATAAAAGAATGAAGAAGAAGAGAAAAACATAATAGTGCAATCTGTCGGACGCAGCAAAGTGCTCATTCAGTAAAGGCACAGCTAAACAGATGTGTTTTTAGTCTGGATTTGAATGTGCCTAATGTTAGAGCACATCTGATCATTTCTGGAAGCTGATTCCAGCAGCGGGGGGCATAGTGGCTGAAAGCTGATTCACCCTGCTTTGACCGAACCCTTGAAACTTCTAGTTTATATGATCCTGGGTTTGTATTCAGTGAGCATATCTGTAATGTATTTAGGTCCTAGGCCATTTAGTGATTTATAGACAAGTAATAATACTTTAAAATCTATTCTGAATGTAACTGGGAGCCAGTGTAGAGACCTGAGTACAGGTGTGATGTGCTCTGATTTTCTGGTTCTGGTCAGAATTCTGGCTGCAGCATTCTGGATGAGCTGTAACTGTCTGACTGTCTTTTTAGGAAGGCCAGTGAGGAGGCCGTTACAGTAATCCACCCTGCTGCTGATAAAAGCATGAACAAGTTTCTCTAAGTCTTCACTGGAAACAAAGCACCTGATTCTTGCTATGTTTTTGAGATGATAGTATGCTGATTTACTGACTGCTTTGACATGACTATTGAAACTCAGATCTGACTCCAGAGTCACACCAAGATTCTTGACCTTATTTTTTGTTGTTTGACCTTTAGTAACCAGGTACGCATTTACCTTGAGAACCTCATCTCTGTTCCCAAACGCAAATGCAAATGCAGCACTGAGATCGAGCAATACCAGCACTGTTAGCTTGCCTGAATCTGTATTTAGGCGTATATCATTGATTATCTTTATAAGAGCGCTCTCTGTACTGTGATGTGCTCTGAACCCAGATTGAAAATTATCTAAATACCCCTTTAAGTTTAAAAACTTGTTAACCTGGTTAAAAACAACTGTTTCAATGACTTTGCCAATGAAAGGGAGATTTGAGATTGGCTTGTAATTGCTCAATAGGGTGTTATCCAGGTTGCTCTTCTTCAAGAGGGGTTTAACAACTGCGGTTTTAAGTGAGTTTGGAAAAATCCCTGAAAGAAGTGAAGCATTTACCACTTTTAGAAGATCTGTTTCTAAACAGGTAAACACTGCTTTGAAGAATGATGTGGGGAGCGTGTCAAGACTGCAGGTTGATGTTTTCATAGCTTGCACAGTCTCTTCTAAGATTTTACCATTAATTGCCATGAAATCAGACATAATGTCTGATTTCTTAAGTTGTGGTTGAGCTTGTTTGATATTGACACAACTTGGCTGATTGGATGAACTGATTGCCTTTCTGATATTATTGATCTTATCAGTAAAGAAATGAGCAAACTCATTACATTTGCTTTTAGACAGTAGTTCACCTGGAATCCGACTGGGGGGGTTTGTGAGTCTCTCTATCGTTGCAAAGAGTGTGCGAGCATTATTAAGTTGTTGTTTATAAGGCTTGAAAAGAAAGTCTGTCTAGCAGTGTTTAGTTCCATATTAAAAGCATGAAGACTGTCTTTATAGATATTATAATGGACCACTAGTTTCGTCTTTCTCCACATACGCTCAGATTTTCTGTCTTTTCATCATTTGTACTCTTGGTGACCTTGTCCAAGATCCCTTTTGCCTGCCAGTCTTCTTCTTGACTTTAACAGGAGCGACGTCATCTATAATCTTAATTTTAGAGTTAAACAAATCAAGGAGAAAATCAACAGAATCTGCAGATATACTTGGTGCTAGCGATATGGCCTTCATAAACTGCTCACTAGTGTTCTCATTTATGCATCTCTTTCTGATAGAGACAGATCTGTCTTTAATAGCTGGAGTGATTAATATATCAAAGAAGATACAGAAATGATCAGATAGTGCCACATCCTTAACAACAGTCGATGAAATGTGTAAACCCTTAGTTATAAGTAGATCAAGAGTGTGTCCACGATTGTGTGTGGGTCCTTGAACATGCTGAGTCAGATCAAAAGTGTTAAAAACAGTCATCAGTTCTTTTACAGCATTGATTTCTGGATTATCTATATGAATATTAAAATCCCCAGCAATACTAAAATAATCAAATTCAGAGGTTACTATTGATAACAGCTCTGTAAAATCATCAATTAAAGCTGGAGAATATTTTGGAGGTCTGTAGATAATGATCAGTAAGATGCGTGGAGACCCTTTAAGTGCTATACTCAGATATTCAAAGGACAAATAGTCACCAAATGACACTTGTTTACACTCATATACATTTTTAAACAGGGCAGCGATGCCTCCACCCCTCCTATTAGCTCTGCAAACACTCAAAAAATCAAAGTTTAAAGGAGCTGCTTCATTCAGAACTGCTGCGCTACAACTGTCATCTAGCCAAGTTTCATTTAAAAGCATAAAATCAAGGCAATTTGTGTTGATGAAATCATTGACTAAAAGTGACTTATTATTGAGTGATCTGATGTTTAAAAGTGCTAACTTAACAGTTTTAGCCGTTTTCACTACAGAAGTCTCAGATCTACATTTAATAGACACTAGATTTGAATTATTTGCTTTACAGCCAAAAGAAGTCTTTGGTTTTCTGTCACTTAACAAAACACATATCTGCTTAGAGAAAGCTACAGACACACTGGGTTCCTGCTTGTTCTGAAAACATTTGATAAAGACACTGTTATCTAAGCAGGCCCCCGACACACATCAGTGAGAGCTGTTGTGTTCACCAGCTGAAGATGGGGCGTTGTTGTTTGGGCCCTGGCGGTGTGGCAAAATCGGAGGGCTCTTCCAGGTGGGCTCCTAGGTGGTTGTGGAGCAGGCCGCTTTTTGGTTGATAACTGGGGGCTTGCGGCAATGGAGTGTGAAAGTTTAGTTCCAGCATACACCAGTTCCTCCATCTTTTTTGAAAATCCCAAGAGTGGTGAACATTGTGACAATGAGAACGTGTCCGGTGACAGAGGCTGTGCATCTGGAGATTCTGTCTGCAGAAATATGTTTTCCTGAGGATTATTTTTGAGTGACGAGACTTGATGCTGTTCTGATGCTTCACAGTCTGCCTGTGTTGAGCAGAGGGCAAGTGATAGTGTCTCTATCAACATTGGGTGTTTTGGCTGCGTGGCATTATCACTGTCCTTGGGTGATTCGTCAGCCACAAGTCCACTCAGGAGCTGATTTGAAGTCCTGTGGTCATCCGGACATTTGCTAGGTGTGTGTGTGCAATTCAGTTCAGTGGCATACACAGCTCATGGATGATGGAGGGAGAAAAAAATATTGTCCTTTAGCACCTTTGCACCAAGTTTGTTTGGATGAAGGCTGTCTGATGTAAACAGTTGTCTTCGGTTCCAGAAGAGATTGAAGTTGTCAATGAAATTCAGTCCTTTCTTGTTACATGTTTTCTGTAGCCATACATTTAGACAGAGAAGCCGTGAAAACATATTTGTCCCTCTTGCAGGGAGTGGTCCACTTATGAACGGCTGAACCTTCAATCTTTCAACTGTTTCCAAGAGCTCACAGAAATCTTTCTTGAGCAGTTCTGACTGTTCCTTCCGAATATCATTCTTCCCCACATGGATGATAATCTGTTTTGCAGTCTTGTGCTTTTTCAGAATTTCCTCAAGTTCTTTATTTACATCAGAAACTGTTGCATGAGGAAAGCAGTATGTCATTGTAGATCTGCTCCTGAAATTCTTGATTATTGAATCTCCTACGACTAGTGTTCTTATCTCAGGTGTGATCGGAGCAGAATGCCGCTGTCTAGTTGGCCTTGAGCCTCTGTTCCATGCTGAATTAGTTGCTGAAACATGCGATCTCTGTCTGACTGCATTTGGGGATTCTTCACCCATATTACTCAAAACTTCATATCTGTTCTGAAGCTGTATTTGAGTACGAGCTGTATTTGGGGTAGAAGCAGTGGCGTAGCGGACGGGCCCGCATCGCGGGGGGCCCCCGCGTGATTAAGGGGCCCCGCGTCGTCGCGATTTTCAATAATTGAAAATCCACCGGCAACCGCAATAATCTAACTCTTGGGAACAACTGTGGTCGGAACCAAAGTTCACAGGTCTGTGTTCTCTAAACACTGCTCAAGTGGTGGACTACTTCATTCTGATTGCTTGCCGCCAATGTTGCCAACTTAGCGACTTTGTCACTAGATTTAGCGACTTTCAGACCCCCCAAGCGACAAATCTAGCAACTTTTTTTGTGTGTTAATGAAAATTTTTTTAGACTGTCATTTGTCCATACTGTACCGTCCCTACTCTTCTCAACGAGCTGCGTGTGATGCCGCCGGCCCCTCCCCCGCCTCACAGCACTGACAGGCGGCCCAGTCAGTCCTCGTACAGCAGCCTCTCCCACCTGCAGCCCGAGAGCAGATCACCCCTCTGCGTACCGACGACAAATGATTTAGCACAGGCAGTGTGAAGGTATTTCCCTTGTACAGTCAAACCGATCTACTTCTACTTTATTTTAACAATTTAATTGGGCCGTTTATTCTTTTCTTGTTCACAATCACAGATATTTTAGTGACAGTTTCTGAACTTTTCTGAGTTTATTACATATAAGAGATTACTGCACGTTCACTACACATCTATAATGACATACTGTATTCAAACAGCAATAAATTTAGTTAAATAAACATGCTTATATAAAGTGAAGTGCAATTATAAATACCCCTTTATTAACCATAGGCTGTTAAACAAACAGAAACTGTAAAACGTGATGACGTCAGTGTTATGCAAATTGACATATGACGTATCCCCCCCCCTCTTCATCAGGGGGCCCCGTCAGCGATCCCTGCAGGGGGGCCTCCGCATTTTGCGCTACGCCACTGGGTAGAAGACGCTAATGCGGCAGCGTATGATCTGACCCCGCGAGTACCCTTTGGTCTCGCACCTTGTTTATGCCAATGCCCATTTTCAACAGTTTTATTCTGTTTTTTTTTGTGCTCAAAACAGTAGCAGGAACAGATTTATGGGACTCACCAGCTGTGTGCTGAGAGGATCCACAATGAAGCTAAAGTTCTGGTCGGATCGCAAGCAACTTCGTTTCAAGAACTGCAATCCTTTGTAGAAGTTTGTGGCAGTTTGTACAGCAGTGAGAATCTGAATTAATCCGATCCAGAGGCATTTTCACAGCCGTGTTTTCCCGTCTCCGGAATGTAAGCAGCTGGTAGCTGGTAGCAGGAGGATTGTTTAGACGGTAATTCCCCTCTTGTTAGTAAAGCTATATTCCAGAATGTTTGTAGAATCGATGCTGATCTTCAAGCCATGTTTTTTGAGCACTGTGCTGATAGGCTCAAGTTAAAATTAGGGTACAAGATATAAAAAGCAAGAGTGCAAAGAGCGGAGCAGTAGGCAAAGATGTCCGAACAGTAGCAAAGCAGGAAGTGTAAATAGTGTGATTTATAAGTGTAAAATGTTGCAGCACCTTTAACAGTCTCTGTGGCGAAGCTCGTAAGACGCACGTCAACATGTTTTGACACGTTCGAGCATGAACTCGGTTCGAAACCAGCGTCTGATGAACTCATTTTTCTTTTTTCCCCCACTACATATCAGATTTTGCCAATTATTTATCACGAGAAAGACAAGTAGGAATCATTAATAAGTCTGTGCATCATACTTTATTTGCACATTTAATGAATGGAAATGTTTCTGATTCAGGCATGCAAATTCTTCAGATAGTGTCTTTATAGCAATGTGCGTGCAATAGATAGCTCAGATTACATTGGGAAAACAGGCGACCGCTGCAAATTGTGCTTTAATGTTTGGCTGGTCAACTGTATAGTATGGAAACCTTATATACCTGCTAGATCAACCAGTCTCATACAGCTGCTATTGCTAGGCTCAAAGAGCAATTTAACACAACTGCCTCTGGGAGTCGCCAATGGAAATAAAACAGACACGCACAAAAAATGTGCGTACGCCAGCCATAAAGCTGGCGTGGAGCTGCGCACATTCCCACGTAAATTTCATCGTTAGTGAATCCAAACGTGAGTGATTATGAGCGTGAAACCTGGCGTACGCAAAGTTTTTGTGCGTATGCAGCGTTGATACATGAGGCCCCAGGCCTCCAGTACTGAGTTTGGTGACCCCTGGTCTAGATTATCACAACTTTGACATTTGGTAAAGTCTTCAAATGGAGGGCTAAAATCAAAGTCAAGTTTCAGGTATTCTTTGTGTCAAGTCACAAGTCATCATATTTGCGACTGGAGTAAAATCTAAGACTCATATCCACCACACAATAGAGTCAATGACATTTGACAACATGCTGACTTTAAAAAGCCCTTATTACACTATTTATGAAGGTTCCTGATTTTATTTTGGAGATCACTAGCAATACATTTACATCCATAAGAGCACCCATCCCCCCCCCCCACTTCTACCCCCCACCAACAGTGTGACCTCTATTCTCTCTAAGAGTGTAACCTGCTCTGATTGGTCGAATGATAAAATCTATATTATTTGTGATTGGTCAATGGCTTGAAACACTATTACCATATTGTATTTTCACTTCAAGAGTGTTCCTTAGCACTTTTAAACACAGTGACACAATGTTTTTTATGAGTTACAGGTCTTCTTTTGTTTGGGAGAAAACGGGTCCATTTATCATGCACTTTGACCTTTGCAAACCTTTTACATGCATAAAATGCTACATTAAAGTGTAATATTTGAAAGAGCATGATAAAGGTACTTATAATTTTGAAATGGAAATAAGTTTGCTTTTAGCGCCAGAGAAAACATTACATGGAAAATTGTTAAATCCATCAAACGGTACTTTTTTAACCATTAATATTTCCCTCTGACTCTGCAATAACAATATATGTTGAATAAATTAAACAGAGTGCAGAAAAAATAAAGTGTAGCATCTGATTTTGTATGCATATTAAATTCTGCATGTTAATAGTATCATCCCTTCAGAACTCACCAAAGAGTGTACGCCGTGAAGAAGGGGATGTAGAAAGGCTGTTTTTCAGGGTAGTGTTTGAGGGACACCAGCACAGCATAGCAGAACCAGACATACGCCAGCAGCTGCAGACCCATTAGACCGTACCCTGCAGGGCTGTCATAAGCATACAGCACCTCGCCTGGATCAAAGAACTACAACACACACACGCAGTGGGAGTGGGAATGGGGAAATCACCGCCCTTGGCATCCCATCTGTATGACTGATGGTTTTAAATCCGACCGTGGCACAATCTGTTAGGCTGCATAAGTGGAAAGTGGCGGAACATTCCTCAAATCCAAACATCTGAAGCTGCATTAGAGTAAAGGGTGACACTGACACCAGACGCAACAGGAGCTCTTCAATGATACCGCGTGAGCTTATCTGGGTCACTCTCTGAACCTGTCTTTCCCCTCTCTCTATCTGTCTGTCTATCTGCCGGCTTCCATTACACTACGCTACAGCAGTACGACATGCTCATGCTGAGTAACTTCATCTTGCAGCATTACATTATGTACGGAGTGGAGTAGCTCTCGGGTGCTGCAGAGGAAACGGCAGTTGATAGTGTTCAATGATAATGAAAAGTCCCTGTTTGATAATATGGAAATTAATAGACGTTTTGAATATTAGGTACTTTTTCCACATTCATTGCATATATTTTTTTGCTCTCTTGCAGGTGAAGGCAGGTGAGGGTAATTAGGCAAGTTATTGTATAATGATGATTTGTTCTGTAGACAATCAAAAAAAAAAAAACAGCTTATGGGGCTAATAATTTTTACTTTAAAATGGTTTTTAATTAAAAATTACTTTTATTTTAGCTTAAATAAAACAAATAAGACTTTTCTAGAAGAAAATATATTCTAGAAAATACTGAAAATTTCCTTGCTCTGTTAAACATAATTTGGGGAATATTTAAAAGAGAGAAAAACAATTCAAAGAGGGCCAATAATTCTGAATTCAACTGTGTGTGTATATTGTTACTGATTGCAGTTCATGTATTCTGCTAATCTATAGATTTGTATTGCAAATACAAACAATACAGTACATTATTTGGCTGTAACTGCAAAAATGTATCTTGATAAACCTCAATAAACTTCCAATTTAATTATTTATTTCATTATTGAAAATATGAATCTTAAAATACATGTGTAAGTCAAAGTTGAAAAAGGGTTTACAAGTATCAAAATTATAAACATTTACTGTAACCCCTTAATTGTCACCACATGTTTGTAGTTCAAACAAATTTTATGCCATATGATATATACATATTATAAATATTTTGTCAAAAAGTTCAGATTTAGCAAAAATAATAATAATAAAACAAAATACTGAAAAACCTGAACTTTGACAAAATATCTGTAAATTTTAGTTTTCATTCAGTGTAACAATAGTTTATATGCCAAATATCTTGTTAGACTTATTTAGAACAAAAGTAATGGCTAATACTTTCGTTTAAGTAAACATACACACCATTTGTCTCTGGTTTACCATCTGCCTATTATTCAGATAACTGTTTATTAGTACTTATAAAGTAGGACCTCATTTTACATCCCTCCTTAATCCTAAATACCCAAACCCAATTATAACCGTACACTCTCAGAAATAAAGGTACAAAATTTGTCACTGGGGCGTTACCTTTTCAAAAGGTACACTTTCGTTTCTAACATGTCCTTAAAGGTATATAATAATACCTAAAAACTAATGTGTACCTCACAGTAACTTAAATATACAAAATTAGTACCCTAAAGGTACTAATGTCAACATGTACTGTAAAAAAAATTACCATTTGAAAAGGTATCACCCCAGTGACAGATTTTGTACCTTTATATCTGAGCATGTAAGGTACTGTAATAGTTGGGTTTAGGTATTGGGTAGGATTAGGGAAGTATGTAATATAAGATCATACTTTATAAGTGCTAATAAACAGTAAATATCTCATCAATAGGCAGGTATTAAAAAAATAAATAAATGGTGTGTATGATTACTTAAAATAAAATGTTAGCCAATACTCTTGTTGACTGACAAGCCTGAGATTTTTGGCATATAAACTACTGTTACACTCTCAGAAATAAAGGTACGCGAGCTGTCACTGGGGTGGTACCTTTTTAAAAGGTACAAAATTTGTACCCATGAGGTCTATATTATTACCTCAAGGGTACATATTAAAAAGTACAAAAGTGTTCCTCTTACATTTTTTAGGTACTAATATATTCTTTTGAGGTACCAATATGGACCCTTTAAGTACACCCCAGTGATAGCTCATGTACTTTTATTTATGAGAGTGTAGACAGGATGAAAATAATTTTTTAAAGTTCAGGTTTTTGAATATATATGTTATATATATATATATATATATATATATATATATATATATATATATATATATATATATATATATATATATATATATATAAATATAATATACTTATACTTATATACTTATATACTTAAATAGTGCACATAATATATATATATATATATATATATATATATATATATATATATATATATATATATATATATATATATATATATATATATATATATATATATATATACACACACACACACACACATATATATATATATATATATATATATATATATATACACACACACATATATATACACACACATATATATATATATATATATATATATATATATATATATATATATATATATATATATACATATATATATATATATATATATATATATATATATATATATATATATATATATATATATATATATATATATATTATGTGCACTATTTAAGCATCCAAGTGCAGCCACACAATATTAATTAATTGTCATTAAGTCATACTAATTTGCTTTGTTACTATTGTTCAAACCATCAGGATTTGATGCAGCATTTATTTGTCTAATTAGTCACTTTATTAAACTATATTCTAAGTGTTTAGAACAGAAACTAATGGTTTATGCCCTTTTTTCAAAACATGATATAGTATTACTTTTATTTACATGTATCTCTGTAATTCAATGGCAAAAAAAAAACATTAGTTTTGGTATAAGTGAGTTTGTTTCTTATGTTCATGTATTTGATTAATAATACTTTTAGAAATGTATTAAATTAATACAGATAATTATAATTTTTTTATTTGAATATATACTTGAAAAAAAATTCTGTCATGTCAAAGTTAAATTTTAGCATTAATTGTCACATGTTCCCTCAGAAATCTTTCTAATATGTGACCTGCTGGTCAAAACACATTTTATCATTATAATTTATGAAAACAATCAAGCTGCTTAATATTCTTATATAAACCATGATTTACTCACACATGATACACATGATACACCATGAGACAGCAGCATTTATTTGAAATAATAATGTTTTTACCTTCACATTAATATAATAACTATCAATCACAAACATTCAGCATATTTTTCTCCATCTCTGATTATGATAAATAGGTAAAAGCATCTTACCTCTGCTTCATATATGAAGAGTATGATGTAGGTGATGGTGTACACTGTCATATAAATGGACAGTTTTACAGAGCCACTGTGACTTATTCTTGCCCTGGGAGAAATATTAAAAACATTATCACTACTGTCTGCTGGTCTCTAAAACACTGGACAAAGGGCAATCAGCAGATCCACTGAAAGTAAGGGAATTTGAATGCAGGACAGTCTTGACATCTGGGTCACATTAACATGATTAGCGATGTAAGTCATTAGCCACATTATGTAGGCAGTAAGGCCTTCTACCTGGTGACTGTGAATCCTTTTCCCAGGAGGATCAGCATGAGCAGGAAAATCAGGAAGCTCACAGAGAAGAGTAATTTCCCTGGTGAGACGAAGAGAGTTGCACACAGGTGAACACAAGTAGGCTATAAATCAGGTCAGCATTTAAGAATGAATCCAGTCATAAGAACACAAATGTGCTGTGCAGTGCTGAAACTCAAAGTAGAGCCTAAAAGAGGATTTTTAGAAGTCATAAACACAAAAAAGGTTAATGGAAGCACTTTTTGCAGGAAAATACTAGTTCAAAATGTAAATCAGTGCTGTGCTTGCTTTCTTTGTTATTGCTTCTAAAAAGAATCAACTGATTGTTTAACACGTTCACTTCTGTGGTTATTTTTATGGCTAAAATAATTTATGAAAACTATTTAGCCTACGGGCCTCACGTTGGCTCAGTGGTTAGCACTCAAGAAGATCGCTGGTTCTAGTCCCAGTTGGGTCAGTTCTCCACGTGTTGGCGTGGGTTTCCTCTGGGTGCTCCAGTTTTCCCCACAGTCCAAATACTTGTGGTACAGGTGAATTAAATAAACTAAATTGTGCCTAGTGTGTTGTACTGGGTGTTTCCCAGTACTGGTTTACAGCTGGAAGGGCATCCGCTGTGTAAAACATTTGCTGGATAATTGTCGGTTCATTCTGCTGTGGTGACCCCTGATGAATAAACAGACTAAGCTGAAGAAAATGAATTTTAGCCTACTTATTTATGATTCACACTATTAACTGGCTCATTGCCAGTCTATTATTAAATCATTATTAGGCTATATTTATCTGTAAAAGTACATATTCTGCATGATCTTATTCTACATTCAACTCAACTACTACCTTAATAACTATTCATAAGCAGCAAATTAGTAAAAGTCATAGTTACTGGTTTATTAATAGCGAGAATTGTACATTAAAATAAAGTGACAAATGCTTTCTGTATAATTTTTTTTCTTTGGAACACTGATTTTGATATTAAATTTACATATAAAAGGAAAATTTGAGTTGTGATGTTCACCAAAGCAATTTTCATGTCAGTGCTCAATTTATATGTATAGAAGTTGTTTTAAACAGCAAGATAATGTTTTTCAGTTGGTTATGATAAGGGCCTGACAGAATCCACTAATATTTTTTGTTATTACTGCAAATAATTTTGTCCGAAATCTGCGGATTTATGTGGAATGATTTTGGGAGTGAAAACCTAATATATGAAATTAAAATAATACCTTTTTAACTTTTATGTAATGTTTACAGTGCAAATCCACTTATTTAGTAAACAAAGCAAGTTATAATACACTCAACCAGCCACTTTATTAGGTACACCTGTCTAACTGCTCGTTATCGCAAATTTCTAATCAGCCAATCACATGGAAGAAACTCAATGCATTTAGGCTTGTAGACATGAGCTGCATCCCAAATGGCACACTATACACTATGCACTCATGCACTATGTGCTTATGCACTTACACACTCAACAGGATCGTATATGTATGTAGTGGCGTCCCAAATGGCACACTAATGTTTTTTTACTAAGCGGAAATTTAAACAGTTTCCCTGATGACGTTTGACGGTTGCCAAATCAGTGAAAAAAACGACCGAATTATCAAATAATACCTGCCATGAGTATTGTCGCATTCACCATTGGGAGGCGCTATAATCACTCTTGTAGGAGAATTTTGCTTTCACCATCCAAAATAAATAAAGTTATTCAACATGTGCGTCCGATAGCTCCACCCCTTCCGCTATGTAAGCAAACCTGCGGTCGTTGAGTGCGTGAAGTGTCCATCATTACACTCTTCATTTTAGTGGCTGAATGAGTGCATCATCCGGGTAATTAAAGTGCACTTATTATTTTTAGAGTTTTCAGTGTGAACACACTACTTACACTATTTATACTACAAAATGGCGTAGAATAGTGCATAAGTATGCAATTTGGGACGCAGCTATGGTCTAGAACAGGGGTGTTCAAACTCGGTCCTGGAAGTCCTGTGTCCTGCAAATTTTAGCTCCAACTCACCTCAACACACCTGCAAGGATGTTTCTAGAAAGCCTAGTAAGAGCTTGATTAGCTAGCCCAGGTGTGTCTGATTGGGGTTGGAATTAAACTTTGCAGGACACCGGCCCTTCCGGACCGAGTTAATACATGCCTGGTCTAGACGATCTGTTGCAGTTAAAACCAAGCATCAGAAAGGGGCAGAAAGGCCATTTAAGTGATTTGGCATGGTTGTTGTTGCCAGACGGGCTGGTCTGAGTATTTCAGAAACTGCTGATCTACTATTTTCAAGCACAACCATCTCCAGGGTTTACAGAGAATGGTCTGAAAAAGAAAAAATGTGCAGTGAGTGGCAGTTCTTTGGGGTCAAATGCCTTGTTGATGCCAGAGGTCAGAGGAGAATGGCCAGACTGGTTCGAGCTGATAGAAAGGCAATATTTCTGAAAATATTTCCAGTACCTGGTTGAATCTATGCCACGAAGGCTTACGGCAGTTCTGAAGGCAAAAGTGGGTCCAACCTGGAAATAGTAAGGTGTACCTAATAAAGTGGCCGGTAAGTGTATATCTACTAAAAGACAAAAAAAATATTACTTTACAAACTGTATTGTAAATAAATCAAATAAAGATTTTCATATTAATCAATCATATTACTGAAATTACTTTAAAACTGAATTAATATAAATTTACAAACATTTACACAAGTAAATAGACAATGATGGGCTAAAAATCTGCGGAAATCTGTGGATTTCTGTTTGTGGTTTCCGTGTGAGCCTAGATATGATCAAATAAAAAAAATTAAGACAAGACAATCAAATTAGGGTTTATTTAGGGAAAATGTGTGAATTTAGAGTGTCTTCCACAAAACTAAAATTTTATTTGTTTACTTGAGGAAAAAAATATATAAACGATTAAGCACCAATAATAATATATTATACTATCATAGCATAAGATTTTTGAGGAATCATGTGACACTAAAGACTGAAATTACAATTCTGAAAATTAAGCTTTGCCGTCACAAAAGTAAATTACATTTTAAAAAAGGTGAGACTTTATTTTAGGTCACAATTCACAGTATTCACAAACCATTAACTAACACTATTAGTTTATCAAACAACTAATTAACTGTTTATTAATAGTAAGGTAGTAGTTGGGTTTGGGTTTTGGCCAGAATTAGGGATGCAGAATAAGATCCTACTTTATAACAATCTAAATAATAGCTAGTAGGTAATAGCATGAATTGTGACCTGAACTGAAGTGTTACCATAAAAACATATATATTCAAAACTTTAAATGAGGCTTCACGATATTACAGTTTTACTCATTTTTGATCAAATATTAGCAACCTTAATGGGAAAAGATTTATCAAAAACTTCTGCACACTAGTGTTGTTTCTCAGAGATTCAAAAATAACAGCATTCTTCTCACCTAATATCTTGAGACTGCCATTCCCGACGCCATCCCTAGCATAAAGACCCCAGTAAATGCAGAAGAAGAGCAGGCTTAATACTGACAGAGAGGAATCAGAAAGTGAAAGAAAGGATGCCAGGGATAAGAGAGAAGAGAGAAAGATAAGTCACAGCAGCAGCGGTGAGAGCGCAGAGCAGGGAAGTGAATGTGGGAAGAAGATAAGGATGAAAGAAAGAAAGGATGACAAGAGATATTGTTATGCATCCAGTGTTGCAAAACCCGGCATCATAAAAAGTTGCTTGTGTTTATCTCTCTGAGTGTGTGCAGTGGCCTTTCTCACCCTCCACTCCAGCCGCAGTCATAAACATCTTATAGGTCGTATGGAGCAGCTGCCTTGCCTTTAAATTATCTAAGAGAATCACACAGAAGGAAAAAGATTTAGTGAACATTAATAACTAATTCAAAGAGACCAAGAAAAGTGAAGATCCATAGAATTAGTGGTTGGCTAACAATATCTGTAATTTAACACTGGATAATAAGACTTGCAAATTATGCACTGAGACCAGTGCGTCTGAGGTCTTTGATACCTCCAGGACATGGAAACTCACAAGCAAAATAACAAGACAGTGTAAACACGGTGGCAAATATAACCAAGAACGTGATGTCTGTCTCCAGGATGCCTGAAACAGAGAGAACAAAACAAGAAGAGCACTGAGTGTATGTGTGACTAATGTCTTATCATCATTAATCGCTTTCATTCTAAACAAATTATCTTCAATGGAACGCAAAAAAAAGACGATTTGCAGAATGTTCATACTGCTTTTTTCCCATACAATGGGCTCTATTTTAATGATCTAGGTGCAAAGTCTAAAGTGCAGGGCGCAAAAGTATTTAGCTATTTTAAGGATGGAAAAACACAGTTTGTCCCGACGCATGGTTTAACTGGGTTTTGCTTATTCTCGTACTGAGTTATGGGTGTGTTTTGAGCATATTGTGCATTAAACCAATCAGTCTTTTAGCCTACATTTTTAACTTAGTTGTGCGCAAAGATTTAATTTAAAACTATTTCTTAATTTCCAGCAAACAAATAAATGAACAATGATAATAAAGTTTCGTCAAAAAAGCTATAGAGTTATATCTAAACACACATCTTAATATATATTTATACCCCCATATGGTGATGCATACGTCTCCAAAACCTGACAGGTGGACAAATCTAAACTTGTGTTTATTAAAACAAATATAAATATGCATATAATAAATAAAACTGCTAATAATGATAATATTTTATTTTAAAGTGCACAACTAACTCCTCTGTGCTAGATTTTAGACTTGTTTTCAGCTGGTCGATTGTGCAGTCTATTTTAGTTTCTCAAAATAGCAACGCGCCAACAATGCGCCCTAACACACCTTCTTTCTAGACTAGAACACTCATGAGTGCACAAAGCAGTGCAAATGGATTTGCCATTTAAACAACGTGGCACAAATTGGGTAAAATTAGGATTGCATTGATCTAAAAATAGCAACAAAATCGCGCCAAACACATCTTGGGCCTTATTGTGCTATGGTGTATGATAGGGCCCGATGACTGTAACTGGCGACAAGGAAATAAAATCTATTACTATAGTTCTTTCTCTGTGATTTGTGTTGTACACAGAATAATTCACACCAAGAATGGTCAGCATAACTGTATTAGTATCCACATTAACGTGTAATAACATTCAGTTTTATATTTTAACAGAAGCTTCTTTTCATTATCATCCTTGGCTTGAAAAGGCTATATATTTTGTTTGTATGTACTGAGACCTTATTTAAGAGTACCTGACCATGAACAAGAACTATTAGATTTAGTTTGAATCAGTTCAATGCAACATAGGGTCATTCCCTGTCAACTCTCCCAGAGGCCCCAGCTCAAATTTGAGATTTTTATGCAGGTGAAATACAATAATTAATGAAAAAGACAAAATACTAAATGTCATAGATGCATATTTACAGAGTATTCTATGAGTTTTTTTAGAGAGAGGTCAAAATGGCAATATTCATGGATTCTGATTCTTACACTTTTCCTTTGGTCTCTACATTATTAAGTTGTCTATTTCTAGAGATATTGAGATCTTAGTATGGCTCCCTGAAAAAATACATGTTGCAAAATGTACACATTTACAGTGGTAAAAAAACAAATGTGAGTCAATTCGCATAAAGCTGATACTTAAAATGAATGCTGGAACAACAAACAGTGATAATACTAGATGTATCTTGTTTCATTTAAGAAAAAAAGTTATTGCATATAACATACAGTACTTGCCCAAGTGTTGAAAACATTATCCAAAGTTTTTGTGGCAGTAACTCAAAGAATATTAAAAATATATAAAAATAAGTTTTTGATTCTGGGTTTAAACAAGCTTTTCCTAAATTGTTTAACTTTATTAAATAACTATATGGTTCATATCCAGACATTGATTAATTGATTGATTGAGTTTTAATTTTTACTAATGTATTATATAACTTACGATGATTTGAACTGTTGATTCATTACAATGCAGCTCTTTGTTTGCTGCTAGGATCACAAAGGTTTAGAAATGACATTTCTTATGGTGTATATTAGTGGTCTATTGACGATGGCCGATCAAATCAGTTATGGGTTTACTGGGCACAGAAGCCAAGTGCAGTTTTACAAATAAAAGTGGATCTGTACATTTCTAAAACTTCAGTTTGCAAAACAAGACCAAACCCAAACATACATTTACAGTCCAAACCATTCACTATGATGAAACCTCTGAGAATGAAGTAATAATGGCCTTATTTTTTATGACATAATAAGAAAAAAATATCTGTATAATTACTCATGTTTTAATGTTATATTTAAAAAAATCACATCTGCAAAAATTTTATTTTCCTAAACATCAATGTGTGAGGGCAATCACAAATGTGATATTGATTTTCATACATCAGTTCAACTAACAAAAGTTTAATACTGAGTTACGGCTTTAAATGATATTTTATTGACTGTCGATACAGGCAAGGCTGCTGTCTTACTGCTGTAATATTTGAGTGCAGTGTTGGACACAGTTGACCATGCTGTTCTCATTTCACGCTTTGAGCACTGTGTTGGTATTCGGGTGAATGCTCTTAAAAGGTTTCAGTCTTATTTTACACTACTAATAGAAGATTTTCTGTCAGTATTTTTTAATTTATGTCAGATACTGCTCTGTTTACTTATGGTGTCCCGCGGGGCTCTATTCTTGCTCTGATTTATGGTCTTTGTACAGTACAGTATATACTTTCTTTGGGTTGTTTTTTTAATGAAACATTGGCATTTCTTTCCACTATCTATCTGGCCTTGGAATCTGGCAACTTCGACTTTGACACTCTTCATTTTATTAGGAATTGTGGTTGATTTTGAAATTCCTAAATGGTTTAGCTAGCACCTTTATACCTGTACATGTCTGTGTGTTCATAAAGGTCTCTTAGGTCAACCAACCAGGTACTGCTAAATGTTCCTCAAGCAAGACTCTGGCCTACCAGTTTTTATTAGCTATGCTCCATACGCTTTATGATTTAAATATTTTTATTTTTTTGTGCGATTTTTTTTTTTATTCTTTGAAAGTTTGGCGTATATTTTACAGCACCTTCAACTCTTGATTTAATGATGCTATAGTAGTAAAGTTGATATACATAGCTTTTTTTCACACATAAAGCTGGAGCAGATCTTTTGCACCCCACAGGGCAACTGGAATGATTCAATTAATTTCTTTTGAAATAATCGTTTAAGTCAGGCTGTCCTTACTTTAAATATTGTCTCCTGGTTTAACTACCTCTCTGTTAAAAGCAAAAACAGACTTTTAAGAGTAAAAAAATTGGTGAGAGACAAACAACACTCATTGATCTCTTTAGCGTTGCTTTAAAAAGGATAGCCATTGGAGACTCTTCCTCTGTATAGATCTTTTCAGTTTCATCCATCTTACTAAATAAAGTGTCTTTGGTGAAACGGTTCAAGAATAAGATGTTTTTCACAACAATAATTGGTTTTTCTAGTAGGATCTCAAATTGATTTTTTTATGCATTGTCATTGTCAGTTGGGTTTTCATACTTTACAACAGTGGTGCTCAACCCTGCTCCTGGAGATCGACCTTCCTACAAAGTTCAGCTCAAACCCTGATCAAACACAACTTAATCAATTAATTAGGACCTGAACAGCACTTGATAATTATAGGCAGGTGTGTTTGATATAGGTTGCAACTGAAATCTGCAGGAAGGTCGATCGCCAGGAACAGGGTTGGTCACGTCTGCTGTACACTATAAAAAGCAATAGCTGTTCTCGCTAATAAAAATCAATTGCAGTTAACTTTTTATGATTACGTTTGTTCACCTTACAATATTTTAACATGTAACCCCAACTTTTTAGCACATTAAGTTGTTAAACTGAATAGAATCAAGTAAACAGTCTGTAAAGGGAGCCAAACTGTGGAATGATTTAACTGTTAGGCTACAATCAGAAAGTAATATGAATATTTTTAGTAGTGTTTTTAAAAAGTGTTTAAAAACAAAACAGCAGTGTTTGCACAAATAGTCTACTGTTAGTTTGTTGGATCATGTTGCCATTGCTTTTGCTTTTTTATGTAATGAATTATAAAGTTGTGTATATGTTTTTTTTTATTATATTTCCATTTTGTCAATTTTTTCAAGCCTCATGGACAGTTGTTGAGAATTAGCAAGTTTGCTAGAACACTTAAACAAATGCATCTGGTTGTCCAGTGTAATTGTGATGTCCATGTCAAATAATAAAATAAAAATAAAAAAATAAATAAAATCTAAATTAACAATATGTATTCACAACTGTTGAGTGGTCATGTGTCAAAAGCATGTTAATAATAGAGAATGGTGATGAGGGAACTGGGGAAACAGGTGGAAGAATTCAAACGTGAGCACAATCAGACATTCTGTCGTTTTCTCTCCAGCTTATTCCCTTTATTATTCTGGGGTTGCCACAGTTAAATGAACTGCTAGCTTATCCAGCATATGTTTTACGTAGCGGATACCCATCCAGCTGCAGCCCATCACAGGGAAAGATCTATACACACTCATTCACACTTACACACTACGAACAATTTTAGCTTACCCAATTCACCAATAGCGCATGTCTTTGCACTGTGGGGGAAACCGGAGCACCCGGAGAAAACCCACGCGAACACGGGGAGAACATGCAAACTCCACACAGAAATGCCAACTGACCCAGTCAAGGCTTGAACCAGCGACCTTCTTGCTTTGAGACGACAGCGCTACCCACTGTGCCACCGGGTCACATAATCAGACATAAGCATAATAAATCAGAGAGCTTTTTCAATTCTTTGATGTTCAAAATTGATAAACATTTATAAAAATTAACATATAATATATTAATAAATGTCATAATATTTAAATGACTATTAAAATCTATTATTATTATTATTATTATTATTATTATTATTATTATTATTATTATTACTACTACTACAATAAACCTTGGTTAAAAATTACTTGTTATATTGCTTTTTTGAAGTGTATGTATTGTTTTTTTTAGAGTGGCACGGTGGCACAGTGGGTAGCACTTTCACCTCACAGCAAGAAGGTCACTGGTTTGAGCCCCGGCTAGGTCAGTTGGCATTTCTATGTGGAGTTTGCATATTCTCCCCGTGTTCACGTGGGTTTCCTCCGGGTGCTCCGGTTTCCCCCACAGGTCCAAAGACATGTGCTATAGGTAAATTGAGTAACTAAAATTGTCTACAGGGTATGTGTGTGAATGAGTGTGTGTGGGTTTTGCCCAGTGATGGGTTGCAGCTGGAAGGAACATATGCTGGATAAATTGACGGTTTATTCTGCTGTGGCAACCCCATATTAATAAAGGGACTAAGCCGAAAAGAGAATGAATGAAAACAACATGGTGCAGCTAAATATCAACTTCAATTTACAACCCTGGGAGTAAGTAAGGTATTGGTTTTTGTCTTTACTTAAATGTTTTAGTTCAGCTAACTTGATAATTTTAAGGCAATCGGTTTCCTAATATTTTCCTAGTAATGTGTGTGAACACTAATGAGAAGTTAACACAACTAATTACTTTGAGTCTGAAGTTACCTTTATTAAGAACTTGTAAATACAAATAAGTTATGTTTACTTAAAATTAATACACTACTTTAATTAGAAATTTCAAGGCAATCAGTGGTTTTCTCAATTTTTCTAAGTAAGGTCAAGTTATTACATTTTACAGTGTATGTAATGTAAATAGTTTGTAAATAGTATAAATAGTACATTTTGCCTTCCCACTTAATAATAAAACATTTTAAACTTATAAACTGAACTGATTCAATTCACGGACAAAACGAATCAGTTGTTCAATTAAGCTGCTATGTCATTGACATAGCATTGAAATTGAATAGTCATTAATAAGCTTTAACACAATTCAAAACAAATTCCTTTCAGTTGTGTCTCACCAAATTCATCCGCAGAAAAATGCTGGGTCCAGAAGGACTGTCCATTGGTTAATGTCATTTCATATTCCAGCTGCAGTCCATCTCCCTGTGTTGCATAGTGAAAGAGAAAGAGAGAAATTAGAGGAGGTGTAAATGCGAGCGAGGAAGCTGCAGAGACCATACAAACACTGAGTGCACAAATAGATCTCTGGGCTATAAAAGACTTCAAAGCAGCACCGTTTCTAGCTGTAGAGAGGATTTCGGCCCGGCTTAATAAAAGAGAAACACTTTGATTTCACTTGGCAGGAAAAACCCATTCCCTCTCTCCAAAAAGGTGATGTGCATGAAGTATCACCAAATCAATGTGGCCAGAGAGGAAAGAGAGAGAAAGAGACGGACAAAGATATGGAGCTGGAGAACGACAGAGAAAAGACTGTTAGATACAAAGAGAATGAGCATGAAAGGATGAAGCGAGTAATCAAAGATTGTAACAGAAGTTATGAGGCATTCGTCTGGCCAGTGTAAGGAATAGGAGAAAAGAAATTGGCAGCAGGCACAGAGAAGCTCCCTCAGGGACTGTGCTTTGGAGACAATGCTTTACTTCAGTCCAACAGGATTTAGTATCGTGTCCATCAGCCTGCTTCCATCCATGAAACAGCCCTTTACATTTTGCTCCATTTGTCTGGCTAAAATCCCATCACATCTTGTACCTCTCCAATGCTACAGGCGCATCACTTCAAGCATCTACAACAAAAATCGCTCAGTGAGATTTGAAAAAGGTCCAGTTCAGCACTGAGACTCTTTATCTATCAAAATATACTTTGAATCACTTCTTATTTGCCCTGTATGAAAGCAGGACTCTGGATTATATGGTTAGAAAAATGGAAGAAAAAAAAAAACAGATTTTGCATGTGTCATTCAATGTATTCAGGTAAATATTTAAGAAGTGAAAGCTTTAAAAACATTTTTGGATAAAAGTTTGTTCCATTTATAGTTTTGACTTACCAAATGTGCCTTGAATAATTCATAAAATGATATAAAAAATCAAATTCACATTATTGTAGCATGCATTATTGTTTAACTCTCTGTTTTTATACTAACAATTTACAATTTTAAATTGTAATTTTATTAATTTTAGTAATATTTAATTGCATTTGTTATGCGTATTTAAATATAATGTATATTAATATATTATATTAAATCACATTCTATTAATTTTTAAAATTATTTTATGTTAGCAGTTTTTAAATATTACTATTCATTTTTAAATATGCTTTTAACTTTAGTACTTCTGTTGTAGTTTGTATGTGTATATGTATGTCAGACCTGTAGCCAGCCTGGTAAAGGGGGTAAATCTTTTTTATGTCAAAAACTGTACCTTTTTGCAGTTATTTGCCTCATTTCTTATTTAACTGTGAGGTTTAAATCCTGCATTTTACTGAAAACACAGTTTTTTTCTGGATTAGCTTGTCGGTTGGTCATCATAAACATACTTTTTAATGTACCAAAACTTTTCCTAAAGATTTTAAATATAAATACAAAATATAATTTTTTTATAAATAATATTTAAATATAACATTTATAAAAATATTTTTTAATGCATCACATCATATATAATTAGGGGGAAAAGGAATCTGTTAAAAGTTTAAATTAAAAACAGCCTGTTAAAGCTTAGTAACATTTTGTCATTTAATAGGCAATAAACTAGCCGGCACATTCAAGTTTACTCAGTCAGAATTTGTCCACTTGAATAATAAAAATTTTAATGTAATAATAAGTAAAAAGAACATTTGAAAACTCATGGATAACTACGATAGCATTATTAGTATTTAAATTAACTTTTATATGCTTCAAAATTAACTTTTGGCGCTTCATACCTTTTTCGCCTTTTTGTTTCTTTCAAGAATAAGGTCCAAGATTTCGAATAAAAGTTGTTGCTATTTACCAACATAACAGTAGGTAAGGAATGAAAGATAATGTCACTTACGCCAGATTCTTCCCAGTCTTAATGCCTTTTTTAATGGACTATTTTCACAATTTATGATAGCAGTTAAAATTGGACAAATGAGCTCATGTGGGAAAAATTCTGGACCTTTGTCAGTAAGGGGTGAGTCTCCCAAACCAACCGAACCCCCCTGGCTCTGAGCCTGCATGTGGGTGTAAATAAAAAAATAAATAAACATATATATATATATTTATATATATATATATATTTTTTTTTTTTTTTTTTTTTTTACTTATATAATTTTTCGATTTTTCTATTTTATTTTTAAAAAATAAAGAAAAATAAAGAAAGATTAATTGAATATCAAACATTTATATAATTGTTTCAATTAAATAGGTACTTAACATTTTTAGTTTATGTAACAACACTGCTTTTATACATTGACTTCACATCAACCGCACAAACACATCATCAAGTGAAATGCATATCCTTTTTTTTTACTATATTTTCTCAGATGTCCCAGACACCACCACATAAAATAAAACAAGACAAAAACATCCAATTTAAATAATGCCCCATTCACATTTTCCTTCCCAAGATAGCTCTTTAATCCAGGCTTCACTGAGTAACCATTATGTTGCTTGATATGTTCATTAAAAATATCACTTTACCATTGTACTTGATGCATAATCAATCTAGCGTATTATTTGGCAGAATTACACAGCTATTCATCCTGAAGTCATTAATTATACCTAAGGTACAATAAGCTAGACTGCTTTAGGCACCAGTGTATTGTTTACTGATTCACACTCACCCCGCACTTGCTGAGCGCGATGTACCACCATCTCTCTCTGACAGAACGAAAACTTCGACCTCCTACACAGCTCAGCATCTCTTCATTACCTTCGCCTTCCACCTGACAGAGGCAGATACAAAACATACGGTTGCACAAAAAAGCTGATTTTCTCTGCATATTGGTTAAGCACTGCTTCGCCAGAAAATGGTTAGAATTTACTGTTGATTAAATTTTGTTTTTTTATTCTATCCATGGTAATATGCACAAGCAATGATTTCATAAAAATAAAAAAGCACACATAAAAATATGTAAATACTATGTCAGGTTTAATTAATGCAAGTTTGATTTGACTCAACCGATGGGGAATATATTAGGGTAAACAGTTCAAGCCCTGATACTGTATATTCAAGGCAAATCATTCTTCATTCAACGGTACAAAAAATCTTCTTCTGTAAGTAAACAAGTCAAAGCCATCCACACTACTGTGATAAGTGTCTGGATGAATATGTAGATACGTTCAGTGAGCTTCCTCTCAGCAACAAAATAAACAGACAACTAAAATGACGGCAGTTAAAAAGCATCTGATCATAGTGATGTGGGTATGTTTGCTTGAGCTCTGCATTTCAGCACTCTACTCAAGTCACGTCATGTTTATTTATATAGCACTTTATGCAGTGCATTGCTTTAAAGCAGGCAGCTAACAAACAAAACAAGTGTTGCTTCAGTTAGAATAACATCCTTTTATTTTGCATTGATATTGTTTGAAATGGCATCACATCAGTTTGTTCTTCAGTTTCACTTGAAGTATATCAGGGCCTTTATTAGGGCTGTTCACACTTGACATAATTAACCCTGGATCATTACAAACCCTGGATAAAATGAATCCTGGATTATCTTGCTTCTATCTTCTAAACGCTCTTTCACAAAGGATGCAGCAGTCAAGAATGTCTGGTTTATTTATCAATGGTGGAGATTTGGAAAGCAGCCAAATACACAATCAGCCAAACAGAGGTAGTGCGCAGGGTCTGTGCAGTTGTAGAGAACCGAGTAAATCTTGTCGAAATTTAGTACAACAAACAACATTTCTTAAGAACAATTCTTGAAGGAGACAGAAAAAAATGGTTCCCTCATAAGTTAACCCCACCATTGCAACATCTACCATATTGCGGTAATTATGGAATGGGGTGCACGCTCTAATGATGGCGCTCAAAACTGCAAACTTTGACTACCATCTCCACCAGAGCAGATCTTGAAGTGAGTAGTTAAGTTTGGCCTCCTCTACACAAGGGGTGTAGATGCCCATGAACCCCCAAAATTACAATGCCAGTGACTCGCAACCACAAAAATCCTTTGAGGTGGTTATAAATATATAAACCTTGCACACAATGGTGCACACATACCAATAAGCTCAAGTCTATTCTTCATTTAATTTTGAAGAACTCCATTTAGAGACTAGTCTCCATGTTTAGTTGTGGCCTGTATTTTGTTTAATATGTGAGTGCTGTAAAGGTGTCAGAAATTTTAACCTGGTACCATAAAATTAAAGTGCTGTGTCTTTAATCTAACGTAATCAACCTATGGAGGTCGCAAAAAAAAATAAAAAATCTAAAGGCTGATAGCTTTTTATTTGCACATTGTTTTTTAATGTAATTATTAACAACTATTTTTTTCTTCTGTGGGTTATGGATATTTATCCTTCATTAATTTTCTTTTCGGCTTAGTGCCTTTATTAATCTGGGATCGCCACAGTGGAATAAACAGCTAACTTATCCAGCATTTGTTTAATGCAACGGATACCCTTTCAGCTTTAACCTATTACTGAAAAACAAACAAACACACTTATACACTACAGACAATTTAGCCTACTAAATTCAATAGGTTATGGATAAAATATGGTAGTTCTAACAGTTTAATAAAATTAATTTGTTTTTTGGAAGTCACCAAATGACTCCCCCCCCTCATTGTCTTGCAACCACTACTCTGGGAACCACTGCTCTACGCTATGTTTACGTAGAGGAAAATCTTTTTAATATTGAAAATAACTTTACAGTGTTATGTTTGCACCATGACAGTGCTTGTGTCTATTGTAAACATTACAATCCCTCAAGCAGGCAACGATATTAATGCAAACATAGCAGACTCATTGAAAAAAAAAACATTGTGCATAATCTGTATTAGAAAGCATTCACTTAACCCGATGTCTAAGTAAATAAAATAGCCTTGACAGCAGCATTACTGACTGAGGCTCCACATCTACACTGACTTTGTTATCTTTCACTATTACAGGACTCAGATGTGCAAAAGAGGAAAGCTGGCACTTTCAGTACTTACAGTATACAAAGTATTTTAGCAGTCGTATTGTTTTATCGCTTCGCTGCACAATTATTAAAAAAATAAAACATTAATTACAATTCAGGCGACGCGGTGGCACAGTGGGTAGCACGTTCGCCTCACACTCACAGCAAGAAGGTCGCTGGTTCGAGCCTCGGCTGTGTCAGTTGGCATTTCTGTGTGGAGTTTGCATGTTCTCCCCGTGTTCTTGTAGGTTTCCTCCGGGTGCTCCGATTTCCCCCACAGTCCAAAGACATGTGGTACAGGTGAACTGGGTGTGCTAAAATTGACCGTAGTGTATGAGTGTGTGTGTGTGAATGAATGTGTATGGATGTTTCCCAGTCATGGGTTGCGGCTTGAAGGGCATCAGCTGCTTAAAACATATGCTGAATAAGTTGGTGGTTCATTCCAATGTGGCGACCTCAGATTAACAAAGGGACTAAGCTGAAAATAAAATGAATGAATGAATAATTACAATTCACAGCATTTTTTATCAAGCTAGACATCCTTCATACAGAGGGTGCTCCTGTCCACCATGCGTGGAGTTACACCTATGATTGTAGTAGAATTTTGGTACATTTTACAGAAAGCTGTCTTGTTTATCAGGAGGCTTAAGATTTGATCTATAAACACCTCACATTACCAGATAATCTGGGCCAAACATCAGAACCGAGGTGCTGGACAAGATTTGCTCTCAGATTGTCAGGAAGATTGTCAACCTCCAGTAAGCTCGAGTCCAGCTTAACAGCGTGAAAGCAGCGCTAACTCTGAAGGGTTTCACAAAAATTGATGTTAACCCCACTTCTAAATGACAAGTCTGAAATGTTCCTTTACTCTGCATTAAAAGCGGTGTTTAGATAACCTGGCTGACAACTTAGGGTTAAGTGCACTTTGAAATGTCCAATTTTCACAATAGCTTTTGGTGGTGTTGTACATTTAAACTGCAATCGCTTGATTTCAAACACACAGACTTTAAAGACAAGTTTGTTTCTTACCATACATCCAGACCAAGTGTAGCGGGTGGTCAGGTTGATGACCTGGTTATTTTCAGGCCTCAGTACTGACTCTTTCTGGTAGCAATCCTGTTGAGTAAATGAACCCTTTATTAGCAAGCATGCTCTCCGCGGGATTTCAAACTCCCACTAACAACAACAAGAGCTAAAGCACTAAGTAGCAGATTAGGACTGAAGGAGTGTGATGAGGAGCAAGGGCTTCCTTCAGTATGAGCACTTTTGCATACAGTCCCGCAATGCAGATCCTGCCTCAGGGAGGAAGAAAATTTGCTGTGTTTAAATGTGCACATGCACTGACACTCGTGTCTTTCTGGAGACTGGATTTGGGCTCCTAATCCACAGAGCACTGCTGACATTTCTCCTTTAATCCTTATACTTTCTACTTTTGATGCACAACACACACATTCATGCTGCTGCTGTTTGTTCACCCACACATGCGGTCAGTCAGTGCACTCAATATTTTCACACACACAAACACAAAGTCTGTCAGTGTGTGTCTCACCTTGTCCGGCCTCTTGTACACAGCTGGCCACTGAGAGCTTTCATCAAAGTAGAGCAATATGTTCTGACAGCATCGGGACTTTCAGCAAAAAGCAGACAGAGAAAGAAAGAAATGGGGAGGAAGACAAGACAGATTAATATATAGATGGAGAGAGAGATTAATACTTGAAATTTCCATGCACAACCAAGTCATTTTGAAGATCTATTGAGTGTATCAACAGAAAATAATGACAAATGACAACAACTGATCAGAACAGTGTGACAACATCATTTAATGGTTACTTTTTAAAATATTTGATTATAACTTTACTGTAAACACTTTGTAACACTTTGCAAATGTTTGTTTGACAACATAAATTACCTAAATTAAATAAAAATTTCAGGAACATATTATATGGATATGACATTTGGTATAATTGATAAAGGGGTGGTCAGAGTGTATTTTTGAAACTTGGTTGTGTTTATAAGATGCAAATCAATGTGTGCTCATGCTTCATTTGTAAAGAATCATGTTATTTTTTCATTTATCTTACTTTGATTACAGCTATTCAGCTAACATGAAATCAAGAGGCCCTGATTGATCAGCTAACATAATGTGCTGTAATTCGCGGATTGGCCCCACTTTACTAGGAAAAGCCTCACGCACCTTCAAGCACACGCTTTTGCGCTGTGTAAACACTGTCAGTCAGAGAAGCTGTTAGCTGTTTCAGTTTGAGCCTGAATCAGACAGAAAATGACACAGAGGACACAGCTGAACCTCACGTCTGCTCTCTAAACTAAAATCTAACAAGTGTCTTTCACATATATTCAGGTTATAAGCAGGTGTAAGTAATATAAAACGTTCACATATCTTTTGCGAGTTTGTTATTTGAGATATAGAACGCACAGAAAGCGGCCGCATAGAGACACTGCAGCACTGCTGATGATTGTGTTTGCAGGGGCTTGACGGATAAATATGAATTTGTAGCTGAATTGTTAACGGTGCCAAACAGCATTTCCCATTGTTTACATGCTTGTTTACATCCACGCTACATCATACCTCTAATGATAGAAACTGTGCATGTAGTAGATCAATTTTAACAAATAAAAATACTTACAGGCTGTGGCTCACAATCTAATCTGTAGGGTTTGCCAATCTAAAAGCCAAAGTCTCCCTTTACATAGAACTTTGAGCGTATTACATTCAGAGATGTTGTTTATGTTCATTATGTACATTATACATGAGCTAAAGTTTAAAATATGACATCGTAGTGGACCACCCTTTCAACAATTCTCAACTTATAATATTTATATATTTTTTATAAATATAAAAAAATATTTTGTTTAGGTGCAATCCACCTATTAATTTTTATGTTGTTTTGCAAAAACCCTTTTGTGTCAGTTTGTGAAAATGAACATTTACTCACACTTCACCTTTTCCAAACCTAAACACATTTCTATATTCTGCAAAAACAATTAATTTCAAAGAAGATTGGTGACTAAACAATTGACAGAAGGAATTCCTTTGACAGTAGGACTCCTTTGGACTCTTATAGATTTTGTTTGTGAGTCAATGACTACTGAAAATCTCTCAGATTACCAACATTCTTCAAAATTTTTCCAGAAGAAACAAAATTGGGATTAGAACAAATGAAGAGTGATTTAAATATATGTTTTATTGTTATGCAAATCTTACCTTAACTTCGCAACATCCCAAAGCACAATGTCCTACTTTTTACTTTACTGCATTTCATAAGAACACATCGTTCCTTTTTATTTTGAACAGGAGAAATCACCACTCTCTCCACGATGCAGTGTCCAATTTGTGAATGAGCTCATTTTATTCAGCCCAACCTGTTTAAATCGGTTCACAAATTGCACTGAGCAGTTCATTCATAAATTTGACTGATCTAATTGCATCTGTTCTCGAGTCAACTCAGAAATTTAAATGATCCAGTTAGAGCAAGTCTGCAGTTAATCATTTACTGATTTAAATGATCCGGTCAGAGTGAGGAGGATTTATTATAGTAATTTATATGTAAAAACTAAACATAAACCTATAGTAATTCTAATTAATTTCTGTGCATCATCTTTGCTGCTGTGTGATGTTTTTTATATTACTTAGTTTTATATGCCAGGCTATATGACATATTTTATAATTTGCACTTGTTTGTATACTAATTAAGTAGTACAGCTGAATGATACTGGGAAAATAAGCAGTGAGTTATATGGTAATGAATTTCTTTGCGATATAACATTTCGCTAGAAAAACTAACTTTTTAAAAACATATTTATATAATGACTACACTGAAATAAACAGGTAAATCCTTTTCAGATCTAATTAATTCTAATTAAGGCTAAAAAACAGTGTCATGGTGCAAACATTTAGAATTTAAACACTATAAATGAGTGAAAACCTCTGCAGATATTCTTTTATTGGCTGTTGACATTTTCCTCTCTAGTCTTGACTCTCAACATTATTTATTTTCAGCTCTAGGTTCATCTGATTAAATTTGGTTAAACAAGCTTTGGACAAAATTGGCTAAACAAGAATGCAACTTACAAATGCTTAACACATAAACTAAACATTGATTATCACACCTATCTGTGATATGGGTATTGCATTTATTATTGATAAGATAAAAATACTTTTTCAATATATTGTGCATCTCTATTAAGTAGTAGTTATCAGTAAATGATTAGTTTTAGTCATAAAAAAGTGTTTAGTCATAAAATAAAACATCTTGTACATTTACTTCCGTAATTAACTACTATCATACTTGTACTAAAAAAAAAGTAAAAAGAAGTACTCCATAATTTTACTGCTTTTAAAAATATTTTATTAGGGTATCTATATTTTTAAAAGCAGTAAATCAAGTATTTTTTTATTTTACTTTGTTCATTAATGCAATGGCGATGACAAAAAAAAAAGAAAATATGGCAAAAAACAAAAAGTACAGCTTTAATTTCTGCTTCTTTATATGTACTTTTACAAAAAAAAAAATATTAAAAATAAAAAAAAACTGCTTATGAGTGCAAACTTTTTTCAAACCAGGCTCACTGGAGATGTGTGACCAGGGCTAGATTTTTGAGAACTGAGAAATATATAGCAGTGGCTATGTCTTCTTGCAGATTTTGTTTCCACAAATCCTCTTGAGGTCGTATACATTTCTGCCAATCTAAATGTCAATCTCACACATGTCCTTGAGATAGAAGCCAGTCAGCTTTTCATGCATAACATATCAGCTAGCTATCGCCTGACCCAACCTCCCCCTTTCCTAAACCCCAACCAATAGTGTTTTCAAAAGCAAACTAGAAGAAAAAAAACTGCGGTTCTGTGCTATTACCAAGATTTCAAACTGCTTTTTTGGGGTTCTGTTTTACCTGGTTTCTGAAACTGTCCTTTGTTGGACAGAGACACACAGAATGCAGCCATTATATGTACTTCAGGGCACATAATTCTCAGGCCCCGTTTACACTAGTGCGTTTTAGTTTTAAAACGGCGTTGTAGAATGAAAACGATCCACGTCCACACTTGCGTTTTACCCAGCGTTTCTGAACAGCTCTCCGTCCACACCAAAACGCTGAAAACGCACATCACGTGACCACACACACACTCTCGGGCAAGCGCTCCAGCATTTCTACCCAGATGAGAGCTCTGCTTGTCGGACTGCTCATCAAGCATCTCCCGCTGGATCTAATCTCACTATATTTGCTAAACGTGATATTTCATTCATGTTGTTGTCTTTATCTAACGACATAGGCCAATTCCCTGACTTTGGTCATTGGAATCTATTAAGTTACTTGTTTACGGGTAACATTGGTTAAGCGCAAAGATAAGTTAATGATTAATCCAGGTACATTGACTGATCGCTTACCTTTATTTCCTACAATGTATAAACTTATTGTATGTTATACTTTTATAATTATCGATTATTAAAACTAATATTCAGCAAAAGAGAGGGTGTGTTTCGTATTTTCACTGAAATTGAAAAGAGGCAGTTGTTATCGGCTCCGTTTTGTTATAAATATCCACACAGTGAAGATGACGCTCATATATGCAGCACGACGCCTCAACATTTCTGCTGTCTGTTTAGTTGCTAATATTAAAATGAAAATAGGCAGTTCCTTAAATCATGTTTACATTTTATTGTTGAGAAAGTGAAACAACGTAGCCAAGGTGATGTGAATGAAGTTATAAAGTACACTGTTCCCTTTGAAGATTTACCCGTGTCCTCGGTATGTTTTCCATATCAAACTGAAAAGGGGGAGACTGCAGCCTTGATCAAACTTGCAAAGTCTGAACTTACAAGAAGAGGATGTGAGACTGAACTGTGTGTGGGCTACTTAATATTGAGGAAAAGCCCCAATCAGATAGGCGAACGTTTGCAGCCCCGCCTCCGTTTTCAGATGTCTCCGTCTTTCCCCATCCACACTGAGACGGAGCAGCAGCGTTTTAGAATGAAAACGGCCTCTCCAGCGTTTTCAAAAAGCTCCGTTTTCGGCGCTCGAGAACTCCGGCGTAGTGTGGACGGATGGCATAACCGTAGCAAAACTTATGCGTTTTCAAACTAAAACGCACTAGTGTAAACGGGGCCTCAGTTCTCAAAAAAAATGCCTAGTATTCCCATATTCTGGACGCAAATAAATAAACACTAAACAATCAGCACTTTTACTTTTAAGAATTACTTGCGCAATCAACTACCTTCATACTTTTCCGAGAAAAAGTGAAAGGAAGTACTTAAGATTTTTTCTGCTCTTTAATATTTGATTAGGCCATCTATATTTTTATTTAAACCCTTCATCAATGTTCTTTGTCCAATAATGGAATCAAATAATTAATTTGCACATACATTAGTACCTTAAAAGTGTTGGGTTGTTTTTTAAACACAGTTTCAGGTAAAATATGGACAAAAATATGCTTAATTTTTAAATTACATTTTTATTCAAGCAGTTGGATTTGTTCATATTTTCCCAAATAATTTTGGGTTCAAACAACTCCACATTTTAATGAGCAATAGTTAAATATAATATAATATAATATAATATAATATAATATAATATAATATAATATAATATAATATAATATAATATAATAAAAGTTAACATAAAATAATATAATGTGGATCCAGATAAACAAGCAAGCAAACAAATAAATGAATACAATCACGTGCACCCATTAGATTATTAGATATTTAGTAAAACATTTGTAATCAGGTCATAGGCATTAATTCAAACTTTAATCTTTAATCTTACCTTGGGGTATCGGAATCTAAAGTTCAGTCGGCCAAAATCGGTCAGGAAGCAAAACCTTGTGAGGAAAACCCAGTCCTGTGAAGAGTGGAGGGGGGGGGGGGGTTGTTATATAGTGGCCGTGTCTGGATGTTAACCTTCATTCTGAGGAAAGACTCATGGGGTTCAAAAGAGACATTCATGCACTGCTTATCTGGAGACTCGCACAAACCATAGACATGCCCCTGCTAGCAGCAAACGCAACTGAGATTTGAGAGATTTTCAGCTCCAACACCCAGACATGACATCATTTAGCAGACAAAGCACCTTACAGCACATTTATAAGAAGGACGTTTTCCCTGGAGCTTGCTGAACAACACAATAGTGATGGCTCACAGCTTGCAGACATCGAACCAGCAGTCCTCTGCTTTCAAGCTCAAAACTCTACACCTGAAAATGCAGAAGTACAGTTTTATCTAATAGAAGTCTGACTTAACAGTTTGAATAGATAGTTTGGCCAGAAATGAAAATTCTGTCACCATTTACTCTCCCTCCACTAGTTTCTTTCTTCTGTTAGAACACAAAAGAAGTCATTTTGAAGAATGCTGAAAACCAGTTGCCATTCAACAGAGGACAGAAACCCATAATGGTTTGGAACCGCTTGGCGATGTGCAAACGGTGAATAAATGATAATTTTGGGGAGAACTATCCCTTTAACATCACATTCTCCTGTACAGTGGAGGGGTTAATGAAGTTCCTGCAGTGTTCAGTTAGGTCTCGTCTCTCAGACTCTCTTGAACTTGCGCCGACAGACACACATGCAGTCGGTGAAGTGTAAAATGGCAGTAAGTGCGCTCCAGCTTTCAGCCTCTCATCCAGATTAACTTCCCCCTCAGTGTCTACTGTTGGTGGTTTCCACAAGGACAGGTTTCCTTGACAATGCGGACATCAGCCTTAAGACTCTCTGAGGCAGAACTGAGGCCAAACAGCCATTAAGAGCCTGGCGTCACATGACCGAGCTGCTGAAAGACCACCTTGTCTCTCCAAAACAGAAGCACATGTAAAAAAGCACCTATGGTCAGTCAGGCAGTTAAACAAACACCCACTCATACAGGAGAAGAAAAAAATCCCTGGTGAAACTAAAATCTCAGGACTATTGTCATGGCAACGGACACTAAAGCACTTCACAGCTACTATAGAAACAGGCCCCCTGTATAAAACACCTTCTACGGCATATGACTGTCCATTAATCCTGGTTCATAAATAGAAGAATATAAATATAAACAAATTATTTCTGTTGAAACTATTTGCCCTGGAAAATAAATCTTAGTTTCTTATTTTTATGTTGATGTACTTTACCTTATTAAAACAAGGTATATGTGCATGCATATTTAAAACAAATGCAAAATAATTACAAGAAACACAAAATTACTGAAACTTTAACAAAAAATGGTCATTTATACAGAACTGAAAATGAAACATAAAAAGTTATCATTACTAGTAAAATACAATATAATGTATAATTACAGATCATATTTTAAAAAATCTGAGATGTGGTACTGGATATTTGCGTTAAGTAAAAGTTCAGTTTTACAAAATATACGCAATAATATTAAAAGTAATAGTCAAAGGATAGGAAACAGTAAGATCTGTTCATTTTTTTTAAAGAATTCTGCTCTCCAAGGCTGCATTTATTTGATCAAATTTACAGTAAAAATTATTACATTGTGATTTTTTTAGCCATTAACAATCACAATTATTAATTAATTCACAATTCATTACAATAGGATGTTTTTCTGCTCTATTATGATCAGTTATTATTGATACAAAATCACTAATAATGCTTCTTACAAATATTTGTGCTGAAAGTTTTTTTTTTTTTGCTTCATATTATTATGGAAACTGTGATACATTTCTGATACATTTTTTAGGATTCCTTGATAAAAAAAGAAAGTTAAAAATAATAGTATATGTATACATATTAGGGCTGCTCAATTTAGGGAAAAATCATAATCACGATTATTTAGTCATAATTGTAATCACAATTATTCAAAATGATTTGAAGTCAAAATTATTAGCGCTGCTGAGAATTTTTTTTTTAAAAATAAATATTTCCCAAATGATGTTTATCAGAGCAAGGAATTTTAACAGTATTTCCTATGATATTTTTTCTTCTGGAGAAAGTCTTATTTGTTTTATTTCAGCTAGAATAAAAGCAGTTTTAAATACTTTGAAACCTATTTTAAGGTCAATATTATTAGACAATATATATTTTTTATTGTCTGCAGAAGAAACTACTGTTATACAATGACTTGCTTAATTAAGCCTTTGAATCGCACTTTGAAACAGAAATTGGGGGAAAAGGGTTGCTAATATTCAGGAGAGCTAATAGTTCTGACTTCAACTGTATGCAGTTATTTTCCTCCCTGCAAAGGAAAGAGAAATAAATACAATAGAATAAAAATATGAAACAAACTGTGCTTTAAGCATCTTCACTGTAAGAAAAACACTTTAGCTACAAAAGTCCTTCAGTCAAGAGCAGCGAGGGATTATCTCCTTTTGTATTTGATTAATAATGATAAAAACAGGCGGCAGTCACTTTAATGGTTTCGCTTTCATGTTTCTTTTGATCCTCAACTTGTTTGTTTATTACTCAAATGAGGGTGAATATGAATTATCACTAAACACCGCGTTTTAACACCTATTTGACCATTAAAGCGCTCACATTAAGATGACTTTAGATGCTCTGATCGTCACAGTGTGCGAATGAGACCGAATGCTTCTGACTGTCCGTCACGCACACACACACAGGAGCATGCGGTTTAGTTCACGCTTTTAAGAGCAACAAATGTTTAGTGGATGTAATGTGATAATGGAATAATCCATGTAATAATGGAATAATCGTTTATCTCAATTAATAGTTTTTCATAATCCTCAGAAGCCAAAATCGAAAATGAAATCGGATTTTTGATTAATTGCACAGCCCTAATATATATATATATATATATATATATATATATATATATATATATATATATATATATATATATATATATATATGAGCAATATCACACAAGTAGCAGTGCGATATGACTGTGCCCCCCACCAGTGCTGATATACAGCCATATCGCACTGCTGCGATTGTGATATTGCGTTTATACAACAGTTTGATGGCATAATTGTGTATATAAAAACAAAATCAAACATGAAGAGTCTCAAAAAAAGAACTACTTTCTTCCCCTTTGGATTCAAATCATAAGCTGACAGTTAAACAGCTGAGCAAGCATCTTTTAAACTTGAGATCCGTAGTGTCTGCTTTTTGCTGGCTGTATGTGGGCGGGGTAATACACAAATGGTAAAAAGGCTGTACGGGTGCTGATATTACTTATATATATATATATATATATATATATATATATATATATATATATATATATATATATATATATATATATATATATATATATTAACAAAAAGGAGTTAATGATAGATGCGTTACTAAAATATGGCAGTAACCTAGTAATGTAGCAAATTTAAAGTTTCAAATTAAGATGGCAATGGCGAGGCAAGTAAAAATATGTATACCACAGCTTTACAGCCACTGGTATTGTTCCTTCCTCTTTCAAAGTTGCTGCTGTTCCTCCTATTTTAAAGAAACCTGGTTTAGATCCTTATAACCTCAAAAACTTTCGTCCTATTTCCAACCTTCTATTCATCTCCAAAATTCCTGAAAAAACTGTCGCTGCTCAACTTCACACTCATCTTTTCTGTAATAACTTATACAAACAATTCCAGTCTGGTTTTGGCCCACTCCATTGCACTGAAACAGCTCTCCTCAAAATGACCTTGCCCTAGCAGCTGACTCTGATTCACTATCCATTCTCCTTCTGCTTGATCTAAGTGCAGCTTTCGACACAATCTCAAAACATTCTTCTTGACAGGCATGCTTTAATTGGCATCGGTAACACACCTCTCAGGTTTCATTCATACCTCTCAGGTAGAGCTGCACAATTAATCAAAAAAAGATCGCGATCTCGATTCTAACCCCTAGGCATAGACAATCTTAATCCAGCATTTCTATGATTCTGACAATCATAATTTCAAGATCAGGAGAGAATCAAAGGCGGCTGCACGAGACTTTTTATTGTTTCACATACATTGCTCAGCAACATGGACACCTCTAAATGATGTTTAATAGGCACCTACTGTATTTATAAGGTATTATTCCCCCAAAAATCTCATTTTTGTCTTCATATAATGCTGTATTCGTGGCCGGGAAATCACACCTGATGTAAGCTGCTGACCATGAGTTGTTACCACATTTATCCACTATTATCTGTTTAATAACAGGTAATAAAGTTGTAAGTAATATTCAGTTTGTGGTACAGAGATCATTTGGGAGCCGCATGCGAAGTATGAACAGCACTTAGCAGTGAAAATGAAACCGAAAGCATGCACATCATTTACATAATCATATGGCAATTTAGAGTTGTGATTGCGACAAGCATTTGATGTTTTTTTCTTTCATAGCGAACACACAGTTGTGTATGAAAATACATGTTTAGTGTCAGTATAACTACTCTAGCCAATAAAAAGTTGATTTTAGCAGTGAATTAAATGGTCTAATAATGTTTGCAAGCATAGTTCTATATCTCAATCATAATTCAACATCAGAATTATTATAAGTAGAATAGAATTATTTATAGAAACCAGTAGACCTGCACATAATATTATTATTGTTGTTTTACCCTATGTTTGAGAAAAAAACAATAATAATTGCTGACTCATATTAAGCTTTATTTTACATCGACAGAATCGTGATCTTTATTTTAAGCAAAAAAAAATCACGATTTTCATTTTAGCCAGAATTGTGCAGCTCTACTCTCAGGTCGCACTCAGTTCATTCAATTAAAATATTTTACCTCGTCATCAGTCCCCGTCAATACCGGTGTGCCCTATGCAGGGTTCAGTTTTGGGTCCCCTGCTATTTATCATCTATCTTCTTTCACTTGGTTATATTTTCCGCAAACACCGAATCCATTTTCATTGGTACACAGATGACACCCAGCTCAACCTATCAACCAAACCCAACCTCAAACTCCCACCTTCATCCTTTACTGACTGCTTTGCAGACATCAAATCCTAGTTCACCCTAAACCTTTCTGAAATTAATTGACAATAAAACTGAACTTCTACTAATAGGTACACGATCCACTTTAAATAAATCACATAGCTTTTCCATTCCCACAGATGATTCAGTCAGTACCCCCTCCCCTCAAGTTAAAAGTATGGGGGTCATCTTCGACAGCACCCTTTCTTTCACTGCACATGATAATAATGTCACCCAGCCCACTTATTTCCACTTTCGAAAAGTAAATCGTTTACGTCCTTCCCTCACACCTCATTCAGTTGCCATTCTTGTTCATAGTTTAGTCACATCCCGTTTAGATTACTGTAACTCCCTTCTGTTTGGCCTTCCTAAAAAAAACTCTTCATAAATTACAACTGGTACAAAATGCTGCAGCCCGCATTATCACAAAAACCCCCTCTGTCTGTCACATCACACCCATTCTTCAACAGCTTCACTGGCTTCCCATCTTTTCAGAATTAATGATAAAATACTTCTTCTCACTTTTAAAGCCATCCACAATCTCGCTCCTTCATACCTTGCTAACCTTGTTCATATCGCCACACCTTCTCGAACACTCAGGTCTTCTTCTTCCATACACCTCACTGTTCCCTCTGTTCGCCTTGTCACTATGGGGAGTAGATCCTTCAGCCACTCTGCTCCTCAGCTTTGGAATTCACTTCCTCCTGATCTCCGTAATATAGACTCTCTTTCACAATTTAAATCCAAATTCAAAACACGTTTGTTTAGAACAGCTTATTCACTTTAACCTGACTGCATTTTTAAAGTTTGTTTGTATTGTTTTGTTTTTGCTATTGCTACTATTTTTATTGTGTTTTTCCTTGAACTGATTGTTATAGCTGTCCTGTACGGTGACCTTAAGTGTCATGAAAGGCGTCTTTAAATAAAATGCATTATTAGTATTATTATTATTTTTTAATTTCTGCTTCTTTATATGTACTTTTACTACCAAAAAAAAATACAACTACTCATGAGTACAAACTATTTTCAACCCAGGCTCATTGGAGATATGTGACCAGGGCTAGATTTTTGAGAACTGAGAAATACCGGGGACTATGTCTTCTTGCAGATTTCTATTTTATTTTCACATATGCTTTAGAGGTCATTGCACATTTCAGTCAATTTAAATGTCCTTTTCAAACATGTCCATGAGACATGTAGCCAGTCAGCTTGTCATGCATAATATACCAGCTTGCTATCGTCTGACACAAACCACCCCCTTTCCTAAACCCAACCAAGAGTGTTTTCAAAAACAAACTAGAAAAAAAAAAGACATCAGCTGTGTGCTGTTGTGCTATTATATGCACCTCAGAGCACATATTTCTCTGTTCTCAAAAATGTAGCCCTGGGCGCACATTCTCAGTGACCCTGTGTTGACTATTTTTGTGCTTAACATTATGGCTCAAATTATGTTGACTGTTTTTAATTTGTACATTTGACTATAAGGTTAAACTCATTCTCTGTGTTGTGGTGTGGAATGGGCCTTAAAGTGTCACTATTAATCCTTACCATCCACCTCACCCCCAACAGACACTGCGTTGTAATACAAAGTAACTGAATAAACCACAGGGAGATGAGAGACATGACACACACACACACACACACACACACACTACATTAATCAAGCTCTATACCCAAATGCAGGATCCGGTCACTTCAGCCTCTCACTGTCTTTCCAGATCTCTGTCCACTCGCTAAGCCTCATTAACAATTAATTACCAATCAACTAGTCATGTCACCCTAGGTCCAGTGGGCTTTTAAATGATTCATCACTTAAGTAACACAACGGAGCAACACATAAATACACACACACTCACTTGACACATGCATATATATACTCACACATGCACTGACCTGAGGGCCCCTAGAAAGAGTCTGTGGCAATGCCAGTTACCCACAGGCAGACCTGCACAACCCTCTGGCCAGACTCCAGAGATAAACTCAAGATCATGGGTTTACCTCAAAGACAGCACCACTGTATCTTGTACTATTTTTAAAATGCATTTCATAAATTTTTAAAGATATTAACAACACTGCTCTTGTCTTAATGTTGTATCATCTATTTAATTTTAATATACACAGTGTAAAAGTGTATGTGTGTGTGTGGTCCTGTTGCTTAAAAAAATGTATTACATATTAAATGGTTTCATATATTTATTTATTTTTTTTATAAACATACATACATACATACATACATACATACATACATACATACATACATACACACACACAAACATACAGACACACACACACACACACACACACACACACACACACATATATAATAATTATTTTTTTAAATATAAAAATAATAAATATATGAAACTATTTAATATGTAATTAAAAGTTTGAAAACAACAGGACCAAAACATACGTAACGCATATTCAATGCTCAGCATAAATGAGTACAATAACATATTTGTGCATATATTAGATTAGTACTCGAACTAAACAAAAACTGAACAAAAAACTTAAATTCAAAAATGTGTTCACTCAAATTAATACTTTACAAAAAAAAATCATATAATTGTAATAAACAGGATAATTAAAATCTAAATATCCATCTACCTATCCTTAAAAAATAAAATGTAAGTTTTAAAATAGAATATAACATTTAAATATATTTAGACATATCATCACCTTAGAATGATAAGCTTCTATCTGACATTGTCAAAATTAAGTCATTGACATATTCTTATTAAATGACAACTTATTTACATTATAGGATGTTTTTATAAGTTGTTCACATTTTAAGACTTTTTATTTACAAAACAAATGTTACACAAATACTGTTTGCTAAATGGAATGCAAAAACTTTGAAGCTCAATAACTCAAAATCATTCAGAAAGCAGATAGAACCTTATAATTCCAAGGTGACGATGTGTAAACACACACAGACACACACATTCATATTTAAAAATATTTCAAACAACGTTTCCAATGTTGTATCTTTAAAAAAAAATACAATTAATTTTTTGTAGCATACGGTTAAAAAAAAGCTATACATAGGCATGTAATAATTTAATATATTTAACAAATATACTTAGATTAAAGAGCCAAAATGCTCTTTCAATGCTTATTATAGCCTTTACCAGGATAAAACATGCCAACAATGTACAAAGTGTGTGTATGTGTAAGTGTGTGCTTGGCAGTATTAAAAAAACGACCTTGTTAGGAAATAAACAGAAGTGAGATTAATGGCCCTTTTAACCACCTCATACAGAGACCCAAAACAGAGCAGGATCAGACCTTGGATACAGGCAGGGACAGAACAGGTTGCTTGTACGCTGCCTACAGCAAACAGAGGACAGCATCATCCACGGATCCCAAATTTAATTGGAAGAGACAAAAATCTAATTCATTACTTTCATGGATTAACCTGCCGGAATTATTTGCATTGTGTACAAATCTACATGAATATATTAACAGATAAAACAGAAAATGAAAGAATGTAAGATAAAAATGTGTGTATAAAAGCTATTTAAAGAAGAAAATAGTTTACCCTTCATTTTTTCCTATAATCTTTGTTGTTTAAATCGATGAGATGAAATAAATGCTGCAATAACTTTTTTAAAGCACAGTCAGTCTCACTGTTTCCTCCAGGCCAATATTTACTTTTTGCACTAGATATGTCTATCAAATGAAATCCAGAGTGCTCTATACATTACACTTCAGTCATCTAATCCACACAACAGCTATTAGGAAATTAAAGAAATTAACGCAGGTCAAGTTAGCACACACTCTATCATCAATACATTAGGTTTGTGTGAATGCTTGAATTATGTCCAAGAAACACATCGATACACATTACACACTGTCGCACCTTTATAAGCACACAGCGAAGCGACCTTAAACCAGTTTAGACATCAGCATTCGATAAATGCACTGCCACCGTGCTGTATCGACACCATAATATGAGCATCTTTGTCGACACACACCTGTAAAAGCGGATAAGAGTGTGCAAGTTGCTTGTTGGCGGTATGCCCGTGCCTGGAGGACGAATTACGCGTCCATTGGCTCAATAGCGGGGTGTGTAATGATCTTGATACACAGCACATTAAAGCATTAGACGTCCAGAAGCGTGCGAATGCAGAGGCATGAATACACACTTGGCATTAGAGCTCAGTAATAACAGGCATGAAGAGATGCGCAGCTAAAAACCGCCGGAAAACTCCGAATCATTTTCAGCAGCATAACAGTGACCAAAGGTAAACACTTCACTCACCTCTTTTGTGTTGACGATTCCTTTGACGTATTTCCCCAACACCGAGCCGACACATAACATACTGGACACTACGGCGAGTCCTAATACTTTCTCCATCTTCACCTGTCCACCGTAACGTTTCTGCGCTCTTCTTCTGATGCTGTGCGAGCAGAGGAAGATCTGCCCACTGTGGCTGCCAGACGCGCGCCCTCGTTCTCGCATGTATCCCCAGAATTGACGCCGGGAGCGCGCCTAGTACCGCACGCGCTTCGCAAGCGTAAAACGCGCGCTGCCGATATTTTATTGCGACATAGCTAGTCGCTTTTTATCGGTTTAACCCCTTCCGATCGTTGGCCACATCTTCACATTTTCATCCAGCCACATCACACAAAGTTGATTCAGATAATTATATTTATTTAAATATAAATCAACACAGGGAAATACACAATGCAGAAAAATACTTTTTATAATGCAAGAATTCTACAGTTCTCAAAATATTGTTGAGAGAAAAAAAAGACAACTTAAGAATACAGTTATGGTCTCTCTATACAATATATGTCATCTATGAATATACAGTACATTCCAAATACACAGGTTTGCACTTATGGTGACTTTACATTAGGGATAGTAGTGATAGTAGTAGTGATACCAGTTATTATAATAATATTAGCATCAGTATCATTATGATTAAGAATCATATAGAAGTCATCTTTCAGTTTATGAATGGCTGTCGTCACCCAAAATATCCACCTGATATGCTGTTGCTGAAATATAAAGTGCTTATTTTGTGAGATTGTCCTGAACACATCAGGTCTGACGGAACATAAGGAAGTGTTCCTGCAATTTCAGAATTTCTAAAGTAAAAATGAGGAGAGAACAGACATCATCACCCTCACAAATGATACTGCAGTGGTCATTAGAGCTTGCGCTAAAAGTGCACAACATCACCCGTGCTGGACTTGAAGAGGCTAGCAGAAGCTCAGAAATACTTGCAGCCAATCTATTCTGAGACAACCAAACAACAGCAACCTACCGATTAAAACTCCAATTGAGTGACGGATTGACTATTAGTCTGGAGAACAGCTGTAAAATGCAATGACACGACTCAGCGGGCTTGTGCCTCTGAGAGAAGATGATGCAGCACAGTTTTGGCTGCTTGCGCCTCTGTAATAATAGTCGCAGGTATGGCTTTTTAAACAGAGGACTAAATTAATATGGTGTTTTATATAACACCCTTGAGATGAATGAGTAAAGTCTCTCCCAGGGAGGCAGTTTGAGAGTCATACACAAAAAAAGATGGGGGGGAAATGCTCAACAGTGCATTCAAGGTTACATCTTCCAACACAAAAAAGCTAACAGAGACAACTTGACAGGAATGGATAACCAGAGGGCATCAAGTGTCTTATGGTTCCTCTCCCTGTGCCGGTTGTTTCAGTCATGGTCACACACAATGGCTTTCACATCTATAAGAACAATAACACACTCTTTCCATACCCAACTATATCACAACTTTTTTTAAACACAACTTGCATATAAATGAGTTGTTAATATGAGGTAGAACATGAAAGAAAAATGAATGAATGGCAAAAATGTATAATATCATAATTTAAAATGCAGTAAGTGAAACATTTCTTTGTCTTCTGTGGACTATTATATATTAAATTAAAAAGAAAATCATAAAATTAATAATAAATATCTCAGACTTATTTTTAAGTATCTATTTTAGTAAATAGCATTTTTTTCATCCACGAATTTCTAAAAAAAACAAAGGAACTTGACACATTTTATCACTAAATAACATGTCCTCTGTTGTGACACTACATGCTTATTTTAAAGAGCCCCTATTAAGGGTTTTTGAAAATAAGCTTCCATACAGTGTGTAACACAGCAATAAGTAAATGAAAACATCCAGCTGAGGTTTAAATCTGAAAGTGCACCATGATTAAAACTATTGATTCTTTCGAATAAATGAATCTTGTTGGTCTCAGATCATTTGCTTGAATGCATCAACGTCGATACGGTTCATCACCAAATATGTAGTGCTGGATCCGGTAAAACGTGAACGCGCCTTTCCCTTCAGATACTAGCAAAGCTCAGGGGATCAAGGAACTGATTAAGACACGACGATGACAATCACTGAAAGATGAAGATTTTTGGCTGTGGGGAATAAAGGGTTCAAGTTGATTTTCACAACAATACCACAGTAAAGTGAACCTAGTGCTGTATTTGTTCCTGTAATTTTTCAGATTTTTGAAACAATAACCTATGCTGCAATGCGGGACTCATCAGCCATTTGCTATTAAAAGAAGGAGCAGCAGAGACTATTTTGTATGGTACGTTGAAAGGGACTTTGTCAGTAAATGTTACAGTTCATATGGATCAGTTTCTTCTTCCTCCAAATTATAACATGTAAGTGTAATTAAAATTGTTGCCTTGTTTTGTGTTGTTTGCAAAATATGTATTTAATTGTGTGTTGTAACGTCTCGCACTGAACCCAGTTAACCAATCACAACAGACTGGGTCATTGGACCAATCATGGCAGATTAGCCTCAAGCAAAGTAGGGGTTTGAGAACAAAGGAATCTGAACAAATCATATGAGAGTCATTGGGATTATTAGGTAAAAATAAATGCATGCTATAGGACAATGAAAATGTTTTTGAACTTGCATGCAATGCATATCAGCCTGTTGTTGTAGACCCCCAAAACTAAAATATAACCTTTTATAATGCAAAATAGGGACTTTTTTAAATCAGCAATTCCACTGAAAACGTAACCCCATTCAAGATCATGTGACTGAAGCCTAATTATATACATATTTAACTTTGTTCAAATCCCTATATAATTGTTTTGTTGTCCTTTGAAAATGTTCAACATATCTGACAAGTCATAAAGAAATATATATATTATTCTAAATTTCATAGAAAATAAATAGCGCTGTATAAAGATAAGGGCCCAACATTGTTGATAAAACCCTATTTGTATATTAGTAAGATTTGTTTTTCTTAATTTTTCCTATGTCACACCAGAGGACATTTTTACAGTATATCTGTACAGTAAAATGTCAATAAATAAAAAAAACGAAGGAATTGATAGTTAGTGACCTCCTATATTACCCAAACAGCAGTTTTCATATCTATTTTTTCTACAAATGTTTTTTTTACTGCCTATTTGTCTTCCACCCATAAACAGAACCAAACTGACACGTACACCAGGAACAGCGACTGTCAAGACACGTGAAACAAAAAGTGCAGACTATCCACGATTTGGCATTTCAAATCTGTCACCAGAATGGAGCAGCTTTTGACACAGAGGAAAGAGCGAGCAAGCAAATCTTTTTATATTGTGACACTCTCGTAAACTCTCTCGAATGCTGCAATCAGCACTAGATGGAGAATTGTTTTCTCTCAGCAGATAAAGCTCGACTTTAGCTCTGGCCTAATCCAATCATAGAAACGCCGATAAATCAGCCCTTTTCTCCAGAATATATACACAGCCCCGAAAGACACTGTGCTGCTGAACAGAGCGAGTTATAAAATGACAGCGAGTGGAGTTATAACCCATTGTTGTTTCGATAATAAGCCGGAGAGAGCTTTAAATAGGATGTGTGTGCTCTCTAAAGACATTACAGGAGGTCAGGCCACTGTAACTCTGCAGAAGACCAAACCTCCCACACGCCACTAATACATTTTATGGAGTGCCAAAATTTTGGGAGTCAAAGGAGTCAATTAGTGCCAGGGAAAGAGGCGACCTGATTGGAAATAGAGACATGCAGTCACAGCAGTGTGTATCACACATGTGCAGGCTGAAAGATTTCATTGGCTCAAGGTTGCTGAGTGTTGAGGGAGTCTGCTTAAAATACCTCTAGGACGGGCTGGGTGAGAATTGAAAAGTGTGCTTAAAATGGGTCAGCATGCACTGGGACACATGACACGGTTGTGAACAGAGGGAAACAAACTGAGTGAAGGAAAGGGAGATGGAGAAATAATGGAAATTTTGCAGTGACATGTCAAGGCTCAGATAGAGAGGTACAGCTGATTTTCTCTGCTCTCCAAGCTTGTCCAGTTTTCAAAATAGCACACTGTGTATATATATTCTTGTCTTTTTTTGACAAGTAGTCTAACTTAACAGATAAATGATGAGATTATAGCATGATTACAATAAACAAATCTTAATTATACCACTCCAACAGCACTTGTAACTTAAAGTGATAGTTCATCCAAAAATAAAAATTTACTCGTTTGCTCGCTCTCAAATTGTTCCAATGCTTTATGAGCTTCCTTTTTCTGTTGAACACAAAAGACGATATTATAAAAGAATAAAGAAAACCAGCATAAACAATAAATGGCTTTTTTTGAGAAACAGGAAAGAGAGTTTTGGTACAAGTGAAGGTAGAGAAAAATCTGAATTTGCGATTCAGGAAGAACTTACTCCTTAATGAGTAGTTCACCATAAATTAAAAATTAAACATTTATTTGTGACTAAAACTTGTGGTGTTCTCATATACACACACTACTTGACCAAAGTCTTTGTCACCTATCCAAGTTTTTGGAACAACAAATAATAACTTGACTTTTAGTTGATCATTTGGTATCAGAAGTGGCTTTTATGAAAGGCAAAGGCCTCTAGATTACGCTTATTTTAGCAAAATAAAATATGATCATGCCTGGATTTTTAATTAGGACAGTAAGGTCTGACTTTGATTAAACAAAAATCTTGTCTCGTAACAGAAATAATGTATAGTATAGAATATAAAGTCATGGTGCAGTGGGAAAATAATTAGTATTGTGTTTGACTCCCATGAGCTTGGAGGACTGCATTCACACATCTCTGTATTGACTCAAATATCTTATTAATAAAGTCATCTGCAATGGCAAAAAAAAGCGTTCTTGCAGGACTCCCAGAATTCAATAAAATTCTTTGGATTCATCTTCAATGCCTTCTCCTTCACCTTAACCCAGACATGCTCAATAATGTTTATGTCTGATGACTGGGCTGGCCAATTGTGGAGCACCTTGACCTTCTTTGCTTTTAGGATGTGGAGGCTGAAGTATGAGGGGTGTTGTCCTGCTGAAGAATTTGCCCTCTCCTGTAGTTTGTAATGTCATGGGTAGCACATTTGTCTTGATACCTCAAGCTGTTGAGGTTGCTATCCCCTCTGCAGATCTTTTGCATGCTCCATGCTGAATGTAACCCCAAACCATGATTTTTTTTCTTCACCAAACTTGACTAATTTCTGTTAAAAATATTGGGTCTATGTGGGTTCCAACAAGTCTTTTGCAGTATTTGTGATGATTGGGATGCAGTTCAACAGATGATTCATCTAAAAAAATCTACCTTCTGCCATTTTTCCAAATGATCAACTAGAAGTCAAGTTATTATTTGTTGCTCTTACAACTGGGATCAACGACAAGACTTTTGTCAGGTTGTGTGTGTGTGTGTGTGTGTGTGTGTGTGTGCGTGTGTGTGTGTGTGTGTGTGTGTGTGTGTGTGTGTGTGTGTGTGTGTGTGTGTGTGTGTGTGTGTGTGTGTGTGTGTGTGTGTGTGTGTGTGTGTGTTTGAATTCTGCATGTGTTCATGATACATCAATTATTATTCATCAACATTAATTTTAAAAGATGTTTTTTTTTTTCAACAAAAAGCTTATATTTATAAGCTTATATTTCTTCAAATTTCTCATATTGTAGTTTAATAAAAAATGACATATGGCATTAGAACACCACCATAATAAGTAAATGATCATTTATAACATTTTTGAGTGAGCTACTTAGGTTAAAAAGATAATTCACCCATGAACATTCTGTTACCATTTCTTCAACCTTGTCATCTCAAACCTGTATGACTTTTAGTGAAGTATTTATTTTAAGTAAATAAATAAATAAAATAAAAAAACACAAAGAACTTTCTTCAAAATATTTTTTTTTTCAATTTAGTAAGGAATGTCATTAGAGTCTCATGCTGGTTTATTTCAGACCCCAGTGGCTTTCATTGTCAAAAACAGCTGAAACAGTGTTCAGAAAATAAGTAAGAAAAAGTCATTCAGGCTTAAAATGACATAAGACAAAAAAAAAAAGATAAATTTCCATTTTTGGATGAAAATACATTTTCAAGTAAACATTTACAAACAACAAACAATTCTTCACTCCATTATAAAGCCGTTAAATACAGGACAATAGTGAAACAGACTTTGACTAGAACAAGACTGAACACCAAAGAACACGTAACCCTTTATCACAAACTCAGCAAAGCTTTGTGTAACTTAAGCTGTCCTTCCACAGAATGCTTGTGGGGATTTGATCACGATTAACATCATTTAACAACCAAAGAAGCGTACGAGGACAAAGCAGCATCCGAAATCCCATTCAAACGCTACTCACACAAGACATCCTCTGGAGCCAAGAGGCAGGCAAATTAATAAAGGGTGATTACCATACACAGAGTAACACCATATTATAATTTAGTTCCTGCTATAAAGAAAAGAACAAAAAAAAAAATCAACCATTAATAAATGCTTTCGTCAGTGAGCTCCAGGATGCCTAGCAGCAATGCATTCTACGGAGTATAAATTGTATCACACGGGTTTAATATTGAATCACAGCTTGTAGACTGAATTCATTAATGTATAAGAACAGTTAGTGCTATATAAGGTGTGAGGGTTGGGTTTGTACATCCATTTTTCATTTTATGATCATTTCAAGATTGTACAACAAGGCAGGATATTAGTTTTTGTGCTGGTATAATGCAACAAAAGGCAAAGTGGTAAGAGATGTAAAGGGAGTGCATAAATACACATTTGAATAATAAAGCTGGTGCTATATATATATATATTATATATTTTTGTTCTCCATTAATAAATAATTAAAGAGAAAGTTCACCCAATATTGAACATTTAATCACTCTCAAGTGGTTACTAATCTTTTTGAGTTTCTTTATTTTATTTGAACACAAAAGATGTTTTGAAGAATGTTTGTTTTTCACACTATGGAAGTCAATGGCTGCAGGTTTCCAACATTTTTCAGATCATCTTCTTTAGCGTTCAAGAGAAGAAAGAAACTTAAATAGGTTTAGAACAATGAAGAATGAATAAATTATAATTTTTTGTTCATTTTTGGATGAATTATCCCTTTAATACTGTCACATGTAAGTTATAATTAAATAACTAATTTCTAAGTTTTTCTTATAATCACAGTTTTATTCACATAACATGACCATACTCTGGTCCACTTTTTTTTTGGTATCATTCAATACTAATTCCTATGCTAAAATCTTTTCAGCTTCAGCATTAGTGGGAGTGTAAAAACCTGTAAGCCCCGCCTCTTCCACAACAGAAGCCCCGCCTGTGACAGAGAGCCCCTCCTCCTCCTCCAGCGCAGTCACTTCTGAAAGCCGAGTGTGGTCTCTTTTGGTAGCAGAAGGCTTTGGATTGGTCTGTTCCAGTTTTCGGTGCTTGCGCATCTCTGGAGGAGGGTCTTTCATGGTGAAGACATCTTTGATTCTCTCCATGCAGACGTTAGCAGCTTCTCGTGTCTCCCTTGAGAGCTGTGACAGACTGAGGAAGCCATGAGGAAGGTCATCCACAACACACAGGGTCACCGGCTGACCGATATTTTGCAGTCGTTTGGCAAACATCACAGAGTCGTCTAGCATGGGGTCCAGATGACAGGCCTAAGAAAGGGTGAGATAGATGGCATATGTGTCTAGGATAAAATAGGAACGAAACATTAGAAATTATTTGTCATACTGAAAATTAAGAACACACACACACATTTTCTTAAAGGGAACCGAAAAAGTTAAATTTACTCACAATTTACTCACCCGCAAATAGTTTAAAACTTTTTAAGTTTTGTATTTGAACACAAAAGAAGATATTTTTAAGAAAATTTGCTCAAAACCTGTAGTTTTCTGTAATTTCCATAGTAGAAAAAACAAACACTAAGGGCTCTATTTTAATGATCTAGGTGCAAAGTCTAAGGGTACAAGTGTCCGAATACACTTTTGCTATTTTAAAACAGAAAAATACACTCTGCACCCGGCGCATGGACTAACAGGGTTGTGCTTATTTTCTAAACGAGTTATGGGTAGGGCCAGACAGAATCTGGAGCCATTTTGCTATTTCTGCAAAAAATGTTGTAAAAAAACTGCGGATTTATGTGAAATGATTATAGAAGTATCGTAACTAAAAACTTTTTATAAGAAATAAAAAATAATACCTTTTTAACTGTTAATTAATGTTTACAATGCAAATCCAATTAGATCCACTTATTTGGTAAACAAAGAAAGTCTTTCATATAATAGATAGACAGAAAATATTACTTTATGAACTTCATTGTAAATAAATAATCTGACCTTTTTCATATTAGTCAATAATATTACTAGAATTATAAAAAAACTGAATAAATATAAATTTACAAACACTTACACAAGTAAATAAATAGATTCAGTGATGGGCTAAAGATCTGCAGAAATCTGCTGATTTCTGCGTGTGCAGATTCCGTGTGGGCCTAGTTATGGGTGTGTTTTGAGTATAATGTGCAATAAACCGATCAAAATCTCCTCTCCCATTCCCTTGAGGCATCAGTTGCATAGCACCATGGCACATTTGCTATTTACATGGCATGACATGACTTTGTAAGTGGAAAAAATGAATGCTACACTAGCGAGAAAACAGACCATCTGCAGCGTGAGGGTAAATAACGAGCCTTCTCTATTTGGCCTCTTTACTTTCTCTTTATTTTACTTTTACCTTTTACTTTACTCTGTTACTTTTAAGGATAAGAAAACTGTGTTGTGCGCACTCCACTGAAGACATTCATTAGCCTACATATTTAATTTTTTTTTGTCAAGTGCAAAGATTTGTTTCAAAACTATTTCTAAATTCAGTTCTAATTTCCAGCAAACAAATAAATTAACAATAATAATGAAGTGTGGTGAAAAAGGGGAGTTATATCCAAACACACATCCTATTCTTATGCCCCATATGGTGACGCATGTCTCCAAAACCTGACAGGTGGACAAATCTAAACTTGTTTTTATTAAAACAAACATAAATAAGCATATAATAAATAATACTAATAATAACATTATCCAAATGTAAGTTAGGGGTTGATTACGCTGTGGCGACCCCGGATTAATTTAGCGGACTAAGCCGAAAAGAAAATGACTGAATGAGAAATTGTCATGAATAACCTGAAAAAGCCCCCCGACATGAAGCCACGAAGGCAGTTGTTTTTATATTTATGTAGTAAATAAAAAATGCTGTAACATTTTAATCCTTTAATTCTTTTTTATTTGTAAAGATATTTGTGTATTGCTGTATATCCTGTATGTATTAAGCAATGTGTAAGCATTTTGTCAATGTTTTAAGTCAATGTTTTTTTACAGCTTCCTTCAAATTATATTTTGTTTAACAGAAACTCAAAGGTTTGAAACAAGTAAAGGGTGATTAAATTATTAAAGAATTTTCATTTTTGGGTGAACTGTCCTATTAGGCTGTCTCAAAAACTTTTTTTTCAAGCACCTGTCAATGGTAAAGTAATCATCCAAAATGCAATTTAGGCATTTCATTTGTCACACTTGAATAATTTGTATCTGTAGATTTATTTTACAATACATATTTTCAAAGACATTTCAAAGACTAGATGTATTTTATGAATTATGGATAAAAAAACTCCTCAGTTAAAACTGTTTTGTCTAATATAAAAAAAACAAAGAAGAATTTTGAACCTGATAACATTTAATGTACTAGATATGCATACAAATTAGTACATATTTAATAAAGCAATGCCTAATTTGCATATTTAAACAACCTTCTGAAAACCTGTAAGACAGAAATTGTCTTCGATTCTTAATGTAATCAATCAACAGTTGAAGTATGGTAATAACTATTAGGTCATTTTTAACACGTTCACCTGTAGCGTCTTGCCTTAAGCATATCAGTTGGTCATCAAATCTCTCATGAAGTCTTTTGATTGTCTTACCACTATGTGTACAGGAGGCAGTCCCTTTAGCATGTTGTCTGGAGCCAGAAGGGGGGACATGTAGGGGTTTCTGACGATGGGTGAACTCTGTACGTTCATCTCTGCTAACTGCTCGGAACGCAAAGGCTCAAAGCCCTCTGGAAACTCGCAGGGTCTCTCAGGGTCCTCCTCACCACCAGGGGGCGGAATGGCCACTGATGAAAAAATTTCTGACATGGAAGGATCCACTTCTTTGCAGAGGTAGAAACTCACATCCTCAGGCTAGGAGAGAGATAAAATATGACCACTGGGTCCATGAACAAAGTCAAACTATACAGTACTCAGCATAATGGAGTACACCCCAATTTGAAAATGAATATTTTTCTCCATTTCTCAGTGAACATAGGCAATGTATTTTGGTGCATTTAAACAAAACTGATTTATTAAACAGATATATTTATAAAAAATAATATTTTAGTCACTCAAACATATTTAGAATACAATTAAACTTAAGCAAAATTAAAAAATTAAAAATAAAAAAAAAAATAAAAATACAACATACTAAACTTCAACAAAATTTTTTTGCATTGTTTTGCTTCTCTTGATTTTTCCTGTTTTTAAATTTTCATTTAATGTTGTTCTATAACATATAAATTTGTGTGCACTAGTATCGCAAGTTATTTGCTAGATAAGCTGCAGATTTGGCTTCAGTACTGACTAATCTAATGTATATGCACAAAAATAATATTGTACATGCTGAACACTGTATGCTACACTGAAATGCAATATCGGTTTCTTAATAAGTATATGGCTCACCCTGGTGTTACCCTTTTCTATTAACTGTACATTTTATTTAGTGCATCCAATTAGCCTTACTTGTATGTTTTGAATCGGCGTATTGCAACCTTGCAAATAAAAGTATTAATTCTTTTAAACAAAATCTGATCTCAAACTCTACTATGTATATTAGGGCTGCACAATATTAGAAAAAAGTGACATTGCAATATTCTCTTAGTGCTATAGTTATATTGCGATATGAATACAGTTTTACGAATAGCTCCATTTGAAAAAGAACTCATAATTTTAGATTGATTAGGATTTTTTTGGGGGGAAGCGTAGCTGAAAAAGAAATAATAAAAACATGACAAGCATTGGTAATTACAACAGGGCAAATATACAAATTAATTAAAAAAATAAATACAATTAATTGTACAAACATTTAATTTATTGTGCCCAAATGGCTTATATTTGCTTAAAATGCTGACAGAGTCACAGGCCTTAAAACAAATGTGGATAACAAACTTTCACTTTAAGGTTAAAATTATTGACATTACAGATGTGATTTTATGTGTGTATTGTAGATTTACACATTGCGATATCAATGCTGCAACGATATATTGTGCAGCCCTAATGTATAGACAAACACAGATTTTCAAACATTAAAATAATAAAAGTTTTACTGTATTTATCTTAACTGTATTGCAATAGTTTATAGACAAAACCCAGTATAATGTTCTTCAGTGCAAAAATATTTTACATAACAATTAAAATCTTGAAAGGTATGACTATGAAACTAATATTTTACATTTTAATTGTCATTTTAACTTTGCCCAAAAAAATGAAATGTAGAATGATCAATCATTCTTTAGAGAGAGATGAAGTCAGCATTATTAGCCCCATTTGATATTTTTTTTTCTATTTCCCAAATAATGTCTTATTTGTTTTATTTTGGCTAAAATAAAAGCAGTTTTTAATGTTTTAAAAACCATTTTATGTTCAAAATATGTTAAAGCCCCTTTAAGCTATATATATTTTTTTTCGATTTACAGAACAAACCATCATTATACAATGACTTGCCTAATTACCCTAACCTGCCTAGGTAACCAAATTAAGCTAGTTAAGCCTTTAAAATGCCTTTTAAGCTGAATACTAGTGTCTTGAAAAATATCTAGTAAAATATTATTTACTGCCATCATGTCAAAGATCAAATAAATCAGTTATTAAAACTATTATGATTAGAAATGTGTTGAAAAAAAATCTTCTCTCTGTTAAACAGAAATTGGGGAAAAAATAAACAGTGAGGCTAATAATTCAGGGGGGCTAATAATTCTGACTTCAACTGTATATAGTGTATTACAATTGTATATTATTACACCCATATTTTTTTACATTTTGTTTTCACAGAAAATGTTATTTTAAACATGGAAGTATATACAGTTTAGTTGCGCGTAATATTTTTTTCCATGTATATAAATCAGAAAATCATATTCTGTGTGTATACTGTAAATAAATGTGTATAATTAAATATGTATGAATTCAACTGAAGACAGAAATATATAAATATATGTAAATAGTATTAGATGGGGCAGCACATATTTGTAAGGAACAAGAGGAAAGCAGATGGCAAAGGAGTTTAAGAGAGGTTAAAATGATTCATTTGAACCAGGCAGCAGAAATTACCGTTTCAAATCCTGGCTGCAATTATTCATCCATTTGACGTCATCTTATCATGGGATGCTCTGCTGGATTTTAACACATACTTGAACTAAATGGCATGCAAAATTCGAGCGCCATCACAGCAGAATCCTTCTCAGTTCCATAACTGCACTTAACTCACCGAGCACTACCCTTTCTTCCTTCGCCAAGTGTGACAGAGAGGGATACATTGAAATAATTGCACAGAATGCAAAAAAAGCAAATGAGTTTCATTTGCACACTCTGTACCCAACCAAAATAACCTGATCAACAATTTGCTGCAAGCTATTAAAAATAGGCAGTGTTAAGAGGCCAGTTAATTCTGTGCATTAGACAGTGTGTGTTTCTGCCACGGCTCTGACTCTGATGCTAATTATGGCATAACAAACTCCTGTTTTTCAGCCACCGATGGCAATTTGATACTCCCTACCAACATCTGTGCTGCACTCCAGCAAACATACCGGATAAACAACATAAACGTACTAACAATGAGGCTGTCTGTTATTTAAATGTTATGTTTAACTGTTATTCAAGCAACCGTGTTTAAGTGTTAATGGCTCGGTCATTCTCACTTTAGATTGCAAATTAATCAGCGCAAACATGGCATGTGTTTCACACACTTATAAAGCTTTGAAAAAAAGCTTGATGGATGCTGCATAGCTCAGATTGGCATCCTTGTAGAATGCAAATCAGCCTGATGATTAATATGACTGGCTGTTGCAATCTGTAAAAGAGAGACCTTCGACACTGTGGGAGCTTTAGGGAGATGCTGAAAGCAGGAATTTGATTAAACCTGTTTAAAGTGCAGGATGAGGAGCTGTACCTTGCTCTCAGGTGTCATGGTGATGTCAGGGATGGAGTTGTGGTTGGCAGTGGTGGTGCTAAGGTGGTTGGCATTTTTCTGAACGTTGCTGGCAGTGCTGTTAGTGTGGGTGCCCAGGTCCTGGCACGTCTGGCTCCTCAGAGTCCCCTTCTCCAGGGAGTATTCAGACCCTTCATGGGGCACTGGAGGGTCTACGTGAGGAGAGGTCAGAGACGCTTCTGAAACACTCTTTCTTACTGCGTCTGAAAACCGAGACATTGGAGAGAAAAAAGTCAGGATAAAGTCATTTCAAGGTCACTTTGGTCATGGAAATTATTTATATTAGTGCTGCATGGAAAAAAGTACAAGTGCGATATTTAATATTTGGTGTTAAATACTGTGATATACCAAAGCAATTTTATGGCCAATTGTAACTTTTTGATTTAATGACTAATTCGTAATGATCAGTGTGATCTCTTTTATATAATTAAGTATGATTTGCTCGTCTCCACTGAGGGGTAGGGTAAGGGGTGGGGGTTAGGGGCATTCCTCTTTAAAAAATAAATGCGTCTTCATCCAAATTAAATTGTATGAATTTGGATGAATTAATGCAGATTAATACTTCTATGTCAAGCGTACGCGTATGCTTCGGTGTGGAGGCATAGCTTTTGCCGCTGCAGTTGCCGACGCTAGCATGCACTTCTCAAAAAACTTTTACTACACGTCACAACGTTCTGTAGCGCAAGCACTGTGATTGGTTGGCTTAGTATCGCTGACAAGTGTGGGCGGGACCTGAGAGCTGCGCTTCTGCAGCTGGATTTTACTGCAGTGTTGGTTTTGAATTTGATTGTCAGGGTATAAATGGCATTGGCGGGCTGACAAAATTTGGGCGGTTTTAAAAAAGTAAATTTGATATGCAACTTATTTAACAAAACATAACTCAAAATGTGTGCTCCTACTTTATTCAATTAGTAGTGACCAGTGCATAGCGCAAACCGTGTGGGCCCATCCTCAAGAGCAGGTGAACGAAAGTTTTATTAAAATCTAATTTCTTGGACAAATACCTCAAAGTAAAACATACTCTAATAGGTAGTGTAATCTACACAACAATGATGATCCAGTTATATTGTGGTTCTGTGACTGCTGAATTGGTTGCTGTATGGCTAAATTATGACAGTTAAAATAACTAGGTTCATTATAATAAATGAAAATTAAATTAAATATTAATATAATATTTTGGGCGTTTTTTTGTGTGTGTTTAGGCGGGTTTTGGACAGCTTTTGGGTTGGAAAAAGTCAGCTGTATCTGGCAACACTGACTATTGTGCAAACCCGTTGGAGTGAGTATTTACAAGTGTCGAGTCCTGTGAAGGAAGTCCAGATGGAAGCTTTGTTTTATGTTTACCTTATGATTAAAGTTGATGCACCAAATGAGCGAGTTTGAGCTACTTCTAAGGTAGCGTTCAGAAAAAACAAAAGACATGCGAAGAAACTTGACACAGAGGAACATAAAAACCCACTGCCAGCTAGCGTCCTGGAAGTGTTATTGCACTATATTATAAACAAACAGCATGCAGAAATATAAATGCACAACAACAGGTCATGCCAATTACTCAGCGCAAAAATATAAACCAGGGTTTATCCACTTTTCTGACATTATGTAAAATAAATGTTACATTTCCACATAAAATCTGACTGATTTTACTCCATTATAAACAGTTTGGAATTCAATAATATTAGATTAAATGGGATGATTTTGTCTGGGAGTTTATCTACACCAGTCATGCTCAAAATTGGCCCATGGTTACCTGTCCTGCCATCCTATCTCAGAAGAAAGCAAGAATGATGGAGATGTCTCGATGTTGTATTGTTAAAAGCTAATTGAAATTAAATGTTTCAATTAAATGATGTAAATTAATCCGATTTTTTTTTTAATGTGCATACTGTCACCCGACAATGGATAATGAATGAGGTTGATGAAGAATGATGTTTAATGTATTCAGCATTGAACTCCACTGTGTTATAAATGTGATTGTTTGTTTTTATTGCAGTTATAATTTTAAAAAGTTAAACTGCATTATTTTATATGGTTTAAAGTAATGTTTTCTATTTATTTTAAAATATTATTTTTTTTAAAAATCAGGAAATTACCCATGGCAACATTAATTGAATATAGTTTGATATATTTACATTTGGCCCACAGCTCTCAATGATATTTGGTTTTGGCACCCCTGATCTACACATAAGGAAATCTGAAAAATGTAAAGATTTAAGTTAAGGATTTAACTATTTACATTTTTACTTAATTGATTTTGGGAATTTCCTAGAGATGAGTTGCGGCTGGAGGGGCATACGCTGCGTAAAAACGTGCTGGATAAGTTGGCAGTTCATTCCGCTGTGGCGACCCTGGATTAATAAAGGGACTAAGACGACAAGAAAATGAATGAATGAATGCTTTTGGGTAGTTATAAATCTAAACATGTATTACCCAAGTTAAACATATCACTAAAGTTAAAACACATCTCCATGTGTTGGTTTGCACCACTGTTGCACAATCTGCTGTTATATATTGCAGACTGTGCACCAGTGGCGCTAACCCATATGGTGAAATGTGTTTTGATTTTGATATATCACAGAGTCTTTTTTTGTAGTTGCATATTTGTATTGATGTTGCTCCAATGTTATTGGTTTGTTAATGTCTACATAAAATAATAAGAGGTCCAAATTGTCACGGTGGAAAAACAAAACTAAGGCAATCCTGAATTCCCAAAGCAATCAGGAAGAAAGAAAAAAGCGGGGACGCTTACAGTACAGAAACATCTCTTAATGCAAATATGCAGAAAGGCGAAATGAGAAAGTAACGAAAGATGTAAAAGGAGTACAAATGGGCAGAGGGCAAGAATTTTAAGTATAAGGGGTGGGGGTTTACAAAGACCCTCACACAGACATTGGCGGAGGCTGTTGGCCAGGAAACAGTTGCCAGGGAGAGGTAAGGCATGTGACTGGCTAATGTGAAGAGTGTGTGTGTTTATGTGTGTGGGGCTTTAAACAGATATCCAGGAAAATATTAGGGCCCCTCAAACCCCCATACAAACAGACATAAACAGACACAAAAAAAACAGCAGTCAAAACACAGCTGTGTAGCCCGTAGCCACAATCATTTTAAAAAAATATATTCTCTGCTATCCTGGTATAGTGAATAACGAATCCTTGGCCATCAAGAGGCAATTAGACTGTTTTGTGTTGTGTGTCACACCACTCTAATGATGCCTTTTAGCCACACTGCATTGACATCCCGTACAGCCCTACTCTTTCACTCACTGTGTGAGCTAATGAACTCAAACGATAAGGGATCTGGGGTTGATAGCAGCCCATTTAAATCAACAGACATGCGTTTGCTTTGTTTGAGATGGTTATTATCAGCTTTTCATTTCAGCTGCACGACTACACAATCAAAACCACAATAAAAACTGAACTGAGAAAGAATACTAATACAGAGATAGTCAGAAGTGTGCATTTGAGACATAATAGGATGTATATATTGGTACCATATTACTTATTGGTCTTCCGCAGTATGCATGTGTAAATATATTGAACGTTGTTTCAATGGGACAGTTCATGAGAAAAAAAAAGTAGTTTGTTCATCTTCCATTCCATCACTGTTTCAGTTTGTTTCTTTTGTCAAACACTAATAAAGATTTTGAAGACAGTTGATTCCATATAAATTTTTGTCCTAAGATGTCCACGGGTTATCAATATTCTTTAAAATACTTTTTGCAAATAATCTATTTTCTGCAGATCTCAGACATCATCTCAGATCTTTTGGAGCATCAAAACGTTTTCTTTTAATTCTCTCTGATTATGAGTGTTTTACAGTATTGCAATTCTGTTTGGCATTTAAATCTGTCTGTTAAGCTAAAGACAAGGTTGATGAACAAGATTAAAATCTGCTCAAAGAAAATAGGGCAGACACTTGACAATCTTGATGTGTTCTTTCTTATCAAAAGAACCTCACAAGGCTGGCTAAACAAATTGTTTCCAACCGCAACCCTGTGTTGAATCATGACTTTGTGCAATGATTTGAAAGTCATGACATTAAAACATTCATTTGTGCATCAGGCTGTCCTAAATCAAAATAAGGTCAGTGTGAAATTTAAACATATGTCTTGTCTGTTTGTAAGGAGTGTGTAGCATACTATAACGCATGACAAATTTCAGATCCAAGCCTGACAATTAAGTTAGAGCAACAAACACACAATAAAACTGGAACCATTCATTTAACCACTGATGTGCAGAATTTCTCTGTTTGGGATGCAATTTCATCACTAATTTCCTTGCTAGGATGTAATTTATGAATACAGTTTTATGTTGTGCACATCTAATTAAAATAAAATATTGAAGGATGAGCTTCTTGAACAGGACGTGCTTATATTAAGTGTTTCAAACTAAATTATAGACCTATGGATGTTTTCCTTAATGTGCAGCTTGCATGTTTGATTGTACACTTACCTGTAAATGTGACAAATTCTGCCAAGTACTTAGGCTTATGCTACAAATATATCTTTCTGGCAGACATGGTCACTGAATCCACAGCACCCTGTTTTTCCTTCAGAATAAGAAAATAAATAAATAAAATTTCACTCTTCAAATCCCTGCCCTTTTCTGCTCTTCTCTGGTGAAATGATCTGCCAACTCTCAACTACCTCTACCTCAACTGCTGAAACCATCACATATTTGAAAAAGGCCTCCCCACACACAATCAAATGCTTTGTTCCTTTTTTGTAAGTCGATTTGGATAAAAGCATCTGCTAAAGGTATAAATGTAATTATCCTGACACAAGAGACTCTATGTTCATCTTCACTGACTTTAATGAATGTGTCCCACTCTGCACATGTGCATCTAATAGATGGAGCAGATAAGAACAGGAGCATAACAATTAACCAAAACATTTTTCTTAAATATTCTGCATCCAAAATGGTTTGCACTTTAACTATTACAGCACCGTAAACAGCTGTTGTGTGTTGCTATTGGCTGCAGTAATAATGACGGGATATTTTACCTACAAATGTCAATTTACACATCCTCCAATTTGAACAAAATAATGTTTTCAATATATTTAATAATTTATTCTGTATCTATCAGAATGTCAATATAGTTGCATCCACAATTTTGTCTTAGCATTTATTTTCAGCTTAAAATCATTCGGTAGATATGTTTCCACACAAATTGCACATTGTATGCACTAAAGTATCTTTCCCCTCTCTTGTGTACCCTTAATTTTCTGGGAAACTAGCACAATAGATAAATAATAAAAAATTAACATTTATGCAATTTATGTCAGGAAACCACTTAAGTTCCACATCAATTCTGATCATTTGCATACTTTATTTTTTATTCACCTAATAAAATATTTGTTAAACAAATTGTAATTTAAAAAATATGTTTAAAAAAGCTTATAGATCTTAAATTTGTAACACTTTACAATACGATTGTATTAATTAATGTTAGTTAATATATTTACTAACAGGAAACAAACACTGAACAATACATTTATTACTGTATTTATTCATGTTGGTTAACATTATTAAATGAAAATATAATTGTTCATTGTTAGTTCGTGTAAACGCATGGTGCATTAACTAATGTTAGCAAACATGAATTTGTTTAAAAAAAAAAAAAACAATAAGACTTTCTTTTTAAATTTCCTGACGTTAAAATAGGACCCAAATCCCAGTGATTTTGAGGCCCACCAAAGTGTGATGTAGGAGTGTCTTTCCCCCTCCCACCGAAGTGATTGACAGGCACCATGTTTCTATAACAGCATGTTTACACATGTCCACAGAACAATTATTTGGCAAATAACCTGGGGTTAAAATATTTGTTACAACTCTCTGCAATTTTTATTTGTTTTAAAGGTTTAAAACGTTTTTAAAACATAGCATGTTCGTAATAAAGAGAGTAAAATCACCATGTAATTCTTAAATGTCATATCACCATGGCCCCATGGTGTCAGTAAATGCTAATATGCGTGTACTGCAAAGTGCATTTGTGTAAGACTCATCATTTCAGAAAGGCTTGAATAAACTCCACCACAAATACAACAAATAAAGTTACTTGGTATTTTTGACGAATGAGCTTTATTTCAGCTTCATTCGTGTCTGTCTCTATCACTGACTGCTGTTTTGTTTGATGTGACACATGAGTAGCAGACACGCATGTGAAAATGTTGGGCAGAGAGAAGCAGCTTTTCTGCAATTGAAGCCACAGGCTACAAAAACAGCTCCAATGTATTCAGACACCAAAAAGGGCAGATTCTGAAGGCTAGAATAAATAATCTGATGGGTATTTTGAGCTGAAACTTTAGACACATTCTGGAGACATCAAAGGCTTATTTTACATCTTGTAAAAGGTCTAAAATGAGTGCCCTTTAAAAAATCCTGTAAAAGTATTAATCATTATTAGTTCAAGTTAATAAATACATTAAATAACGTTAACTTAGTGTGTAAAGTGTGAATGTTAAAACTGTAAAACATAAAAGAAAGTCTATTGGCCTAGGTGTGGATAAAAGAAATTTAAAATAAAAGAAATCAATTTTATATAATACCATTAGCCAATGCATAAAGTAGCCTAATCAAAAATCATGTTTAATTGATCTGTTATCCTTTAATAAGATTTATGTATTTATAAAAAAAAAAAATGTGTCATTTTGCAGTGCTATGCTGAAAGATTAGAGAAAGTGAAAATACCCACATACAAAGCCTCCCTCACCAGAGGTAGAAAGCAGTCGGAAATGGACAAAAGAGACATATTTAGACATCATGTGTGAACAGTAATGCGTCTCCTTTGTCCACTTATATTATATTAATAGCAGGTGCAAACAGGGCCTAACTTGCACCTCAGAGTGGCATAGGACACAAGCAACAACAAACTCTCTCATAAAATCCTGTGTTTGGAAGCGGTGCCTGATTTTCAGGTAAATGACAGTGTGAGACAATTTTAGGAAATAACTTCACAAGATTATGTTGATGATGGAATTTAATGTTGCAAAACTATTAAAACGGCATTCGAGTTGGTGTGTGATGCTATTAAACACTGGTTAGTATAGTTATCCTTTTTTTTTTTTTTTTACAAAAATAAAATAAAATAAAATAAAAATCACAGAATTTATTTGGTAAAGGTTTTTTTTTTAATTGCAGTTTATACAAATTGTGCCATTTAAAATGTGCATAATAAAAATGTCACATAAAACATGTTTTATGATCTTTAATATTTTGCATATATATTTGTGAAACTATAAATAACATATAAACTATAAAAAATAGCATTTATGCAAGTCAGGAAACCACTTAAGATATTTTTTTTCATCCAAGTTCCACAAGAGATCACGAGAATCAATTTCTGATCCTTTGCATAATGTTTTTATTCACCTAACTTAAATTCTTTCAATGTTCTAAAATATTTGTTGCAAATTATATTCTAAACTTAACCGAACACCATTTTTAAGGGGCTTTCTTAGAATCTGAAAGGAAGTTTGTATGAAAAAATCTGTTTTTCATCCTAAAATGTGCATTAAAAACAGGAGTATGAAAAATAAAGCTAGTGACGACTAAAGGAAACAATGATGGAAGTAACTAAATGAAGCAGTGGCTAAACAAACGTAGATGAAATGCTATGAATAAGACCACTGAGGAGAAAGGTTGCAGAGTTAGAAATGTATAATAAAAAAGTGACTGTTGTCGAGAGAACAGGCACCGTAGGCAATTCCCCAGTCTGCATATATTAGCCTTCCAGGTATGATTCAGCAGCCTCCATAGATGATGGATACAGATTGAAACGAGGCCTCCATTCAGATGCATTCAGTCAGCGCGCGCTCAGAAAGAGCACTTTTCACAAAACCATCTGTGGGTCATGCACCACAAGCTGGAGAGCTACCACATATAGCTCGGAACAAATGGCTATTATCAGCATGGAGCCAATTATATCAAGCAAGGCAGAGCACTACGAGGGATCCATGTGTGTTAATTTAAACCCAATTAAAACAGATCAAATGATTAGCCAGCTGCACTATTACAACTGCATCATCGTCAGAGGGTGTAGGGATTAAAATCATAAAATGACATATTGATAAATGTTGTTTTAGATACACCGAGCGTAATGTTTTACTTAAATGCATGTACCTGCACTGCCTCTGTCCAGCAGAGAGTGGATCCAGTTGGAGGCTCCCTGTTTAAAGTCTCGGAGCAGCAGAGAAGCATCTCTCTTCACCATGCTCAAAGTGCTCACCTTCTCCACCTGCTTCTCCACCTGCGGATCTGTGCCTACACACAGCAAAGAAAGACAAAGCAAAAAACATACAAGAGGGGGTCAATAAAATTGAAACTGAAAGTAAAGGGATTAATCAATCGATAAAAAAAAATACTTAAAAGTACAACGAAAATATTTCTCGATTCATTTTATTTTATTTATACTCAATTTATTTTTATTGTATAGTCACACAGTGGAAATGACCAAATAAAAACAAAAGACACATTTTTTGTTACAAATTTAAAATCTTAAAAATAATGAAATCAAAATAAAAAAATTAATCAAAATGAAAAATGTAAAAGAAGTACTGTACTATTTAAAATGTATAGGATTTTTTTTACAATTCTGCTTAATTACTCCAAAAAATTAAGCAAATATAAGCAATGGCAGGCATATGAACTTGCCAGCACAAATGCAAACTTTAAATGCTAATTCTTGCATCGAAAGGTGACACTAGTGCTACTTCTGAGTCTAAACAGCTATTGAAAACATTTTTATTATTATATTTAAAATTATTTTTATTTTGGTTTACATCAATTCCATTCACAGTTTGAGCAATGCTACCATTAAAGCAAAAATAAAATGTGAAGTTCATGCAGCACTCACTTTAAGCTGCATGAACTTCACAAGTTTATGTAAATCCTGATGATTTCTAGTAGGATTCTTGTAAATCCAAAAGTAAAAGAAAGTCTGTTATTCAGTAGTGGACAGTATTTTTACTTCATTGCTGTATTTACAATACTCAAATGATCCGTTCAGATTGAGTCTCGAGATAATCATTAATTGATTCAAATAATCTGTTCAGAATGATCCACGGTCATATAAGAGTTTGAGCATGCAAAATGATGTTGTAAATTTTTTTTTAAATAATTTTAAAAAGCAAGCAATCCATATTTTAAATTTCTGTTCAGAGAGGTCATGTTTTGATCTTCTATTGGTCTCACGTGATGCGATTTCACAGGTCAGAGCTCATCAAGCTTGAACTTGAGCAAACAGTGAAACTTGTCGCACAAGTTTGCGTTTCCGGTTTGAGTCATTCGTGTAAATGGACGTTTATAGGGTGAAAAAGTCCAGTGTGACCACAGTTTGAGTCTCTGCCAACTGCCAATTAACTCACTAAATGGATCCATTCAGAGAGTATCCAACTGCTAATGCCTGGTCCAAATTATCTGTTCAGAGTGAAACTCCAGTTAATGATTAACTGATTTAAATAATCCTGTATAGTAGTGGCTTTTAGTGAAAAACAAGTTTTGGAAATAACATAAACCTATTAGCTGTCTGTATAATCTCAAATCTGTCTTAAAAACTAATGCCAGCTTTTGGACAATTCATAGTAATTTGTAAAAAAAAAAACAAGATGTTAAAGATAAGATGTAAAGATATACACTACTCCCCACACACTTTAGGGAGGTGGACATTAAAAAGCATCAAGAACTTTTGTACTTTTACAAATAAATGTAAAAATAATTAAGTATGTATACATACTTCTATTCAACTTGATTTATGTACTGTGTCCAGCAAAACTGTAAAAAATTGACATAAAATAAAATACAAAATTAAAGTATTTTAACTAAATTGCAGCTCTGTTCTCTGAGAAAACATCCAAACAGAAGAAAGATGGACTTATAATATCCAAAAGCACTAAATATAAAGTCTACTTTACTATAATTCACCTCCCAAGCAAAGAAAACACAAGCTGTGGGCCACCGGTTTGACTTTACCATCACTATGATTGAAAACACTACTAATCGAATAATTTATAACAAAACACAAACCTATTAATCTATTTCTGACGTGCGTGGCTTCACTTAACTTTACTTGTTGAATTCATTCATCATCATTAAAGTGTCAACACTCTTGAAATTGGGAATATGTTAAACTTTTTTACCAGCGATGAATTACGCATTGGACATGCCCGTTCCAGCTCGCTAACAACCTGAGTCGCAACACAGCACTATTTGTCATAAAGTCCTACTACGCTCCCAAACTGACCTGCGTAAGCACTGAGGCAGCGTGAGAGCACACTGAGGGGCAACAGAGGGTCCATGAGGCTGAGGAGACGGGATGGCGAGGCATACACTGTGAGCAGAGTGGCAGGATATGCAGCGACGATGCCATCCGGCATGCGCACACCATGAGCTGCGGCCCGCATTGACACAGTCACACACAGGTTTCCTCCAGCACTGTCGCCGGCCAAACACACACGCTCACCCGTCCAACCTGAAGAGGAGATGGGTCAATAAAGGTGATTTAGAAAGGGACTGAACAGGCATTTAATTGAGCAATAGGTCAAATACAAGCTTATTTAGAGCATTAAGAAGATACATTCACTCTATAATTCTCAACCTCAAATCGGGTCTCATTTTTATCTCTGATCTGATGTGGTTTTCGCACCAAAAAATGCCCAAAGAGAGTTATTAGTGTGCGTGATCCTGAGACAGATAGCAGAGGTGAGAGAACACTGAATGATGAATATGTTTACACCGCTGTAGTCAGACTGAGTGTGAGCTGAGTTTCAATAGGCATTTTTTGTTCCCTGTGGGATGTCGATACGAGCACATCACAACAGTATGACAGACTGTCAAGTCTGCCGATTTCACTTGTCTTGTACCTTAATCAGTTTTCTTAAGGTCTACTCAAGTGTCAGAATGAAACAAATATAAGAAAAATATCTGTAAAATAAATAATTTAAAAAGTAGTCTGGGCGATTTATGGTGCAATTATTGTAAATAATGTATTCAGTGTTTTATTAAAGTGGTAATAAAAGAAAATGAAAATAAAATATCTCTCCACAAAATGTATTCTGAAAGCCTGAAGGAAAGACATTTTATTCGGTGGCTTTAGAGTGCAGGTTTTGCACTCATAAAAGCTACAGTAAATGTACATATAAAAGCCATATGTTGTTCGATTGGTTTGCTTTGCTTTGATTGGTTAAAATTTTATTTGATGGTTGCTTCAAGCAGCCAAGCAAGAATCTTGTAAAAAATTAAAAACAAAATAAATAAATAAAAAGACCTAATCTCTGCCTTGTTTGATTTTTTTCTTATAATGCACCATACTTTCACTCAAACAAAAAAATTAAAAATAAGTTTAAATGGGAAATCTTGTTATTGAATCTCTTAAATTTATATTGTGTCTAAGCATGTCGTTCAGTCTTGTGTTGTAAAACAAACTTTAAACCTTTAAAATTTACAGTAAGCAAAGTAAGAGCAGGCAAAAGTGCAGAGGGTTGTTCTAATTTTGTCATCAATCTGAAATTTCAACATGTGAATATTTTCATGTTGACATGAGCTGTCAGGAATAAAAGTTCAACAAACTTCACCCAAAACTGAAAATTTTGTCATCATTTATTCACTCTTTATATTTTCCAAACCTGTAACCATTTACCTCTATATTAATTGTTTTCCTATTATAAATTAGGGACGGTTGATGAGAAACAAACATTTCGTGTCAAGATCCCGAAGCGAAAGTGTTTCGAAACGCTGTACCGAAGCATGATCCGAAACGCCCAGGTCATGTGACTAAGGTGATTCGAAATGCCCAGGTCATGTGACTAAAGTGATTTGAAACACCAGGTTCATGTGACTAAAGTGACTCGAAACACAAGGTCATGTGACTAAAACCATTCAAAGCATCTGTCATTTCATAAGCGTTTCGAGACCTGGCAAAATGCGTTTCACTTGACAGGGTCGGAAAAATTCGGAAAGTAACTGTGCTGCAAATATTTCGTGTTCAAATCCCGACTTGAGTTAATTATGACTTGATGTATTTTAATAATGTTATTTTTTTTACGACCAAACCAAGACATATTTACTCACAAAGTGTTAATTCCGATGTGAGACCAATGTTAAAACAAAACAAGTTACAAGAACAGAGCATTTAAAAAATACCATCCATAGCTGCATCACCTTGGATTCAAACCTATTATCTCTGAATTCTACTCAGGAATTCTCACCACTTCACTAAATCACTTGAAACTTCGACTCTACAATGTGGGGTTTAAAACCTTGTTCAACTGTTTCTTTGTTGAAGCTGTTCCAGAGCAATGCATAAAAAATAACAACTAGGTGTCACTGTAGAGACAAGCTTCGAAACTATTTGAAGCTTCGACATATTTGCTTCGACTGTTCAGTGTTTCATGAAGCCTTGCTTTGCCCACCACTACTATGGATATCAATGGTACAGGTTTTCTGGTTTCTTCAAAATATCTTCCTTAGTGTTAAATCATAGGTCTCAAACTAGATTCCTGGAGCATCGCAGCTCTGCACAGTTTTGCTCCAAGCCCAATCAAACACACCTGGTCCAACTAATCAAGATGTTCAAGACTATTAGAGACAAATAAGCATGTGCGAGTTGAAGGTGGTTGGAGCTAAACTCTGCAGAGCTGTGGCCCTCCAGGAATTGAGTTTGAGACCATTGTGTTAAACAGAGAAAAGAAAAGTTTGAAACCACAGAAAAGTTAGTAAATGGTGTATATTTATTTTTGAAATGACTTATCCCTTAAATTACATTTTTCTTTATATATATGTAGTCGTAACTACAATTTTCTTTTGCAGAAGATTTGATTTGTTGCTAGTTCCATTGCATTGTGACTTTGAGAACAAATAACATTAAATATAATCAGGAAGTAAAAAGAATCCGCTATTCCTCTTACCAAGAAGGTTGTGGTTCTTGATGGCCCAGCAGTAGGCATAGAAACATTCCTCCAAAGCCCGAGGAAAGGGAGCCTCAGGAGCCAAAGAATAATCCACTGAAAGGACAGGGGCATTCAGGTCATGAGACCAGCTCCTCAGATATGGCTGGAGAGAAGAAGGGAAATAAAGATAAAGAATTAAAATGGCTTCTTTCAATTAGAAATGTTGAAAATTCACACCAAGGTCTCCACTTTAAAGTCCTTTCTTTCTCTCTTTGTATTTACAGGGCTTGTAGATTGTTTAGTTTAATATAAAAATCTTTATATTAAACTAAACAAGCTTTTTTTTACAGCGGCATTTCTTCTGTGATGCTGGCCTGAGTGTTAGACAATGTAAGCGGAGAAAATATTATAAAATTTTCTTTCTATACTAATGAAGGACTACTGAGACATTCCAAGCATGGGATGGGTCTTCCTGGTGAGGCAGAGTTCCTCACAGCTCCGATACACATCTCTGCCATTTGCTTACAGTAACCATGTGCTCTTCACCATACACAATTCATCTGCTTTTGTTCTTCTTTCAGATAACTTTGTCATGTTTGGTGTCATTTGACAGTTTATGACTTCAGTGTTGTAGTGATGAAATCAACAGAGACATTGATTAATTGTATTTCAATCTACAACATATTTGCTGCGTCATGACCTGAGGAGAGTATGTTAATGTACTTCTCCCCCATTTCATCTCTTCAACTTTGCTCTCACGTTCAGCTGGTTTTGGGGGTTGGTTTTCACTCATGTTTGACAATGCTTTGCTCAGGGTATAATAGGGAAAGGTAACTGATCTGGGAGAATGGCTTTTACTCTGCATCTCCCGCACACCAGTGCGTAGCCTCATATGCTAACAAAGGCAGTTTAACTGTCTTTGTTGCTCGGCAGTGCATATGTTACAGCTAATTTCTTTATACAGTATGCTAGTTTGTTTCCTTCTACTGCCTGTATATTTAAACATGTAACTTAATAAACAACTTTGCCTGCTTTAAGACATTGAGATTCTTTCTCTTTATCAATGATGATAACAACTTTAATGGAGTCAGATTAATTAGAATGGAGTCAGATAAATAATGGGTTTAAACACGCCATCCTTCAACTGCTTTCTGTTTCCGATTATTGGTTCAGAATACCAGCGTAAGCTTCAAGCCTTACAACAATAAGACTGTCATTTCCTTCCCTCCTTCCTTCCTCCTGTCAATCCACAACTGACTGCACATTTGCTCACTGCTTGCCCAGCTCACATCCCTGCAGTAATTTCTCACTCAGTCCTGACATCCTGTACTTTCTAATGGTTTCGGTGTGACTGATCTGCTGAAAAGCCTGAATTACAGCCCTCAACTCCACAGTAAATGTTCATTTGAAGTAGAGTATGTCACTCTAAATATCCACCTGATTGCATATCGCCAAGCATTCATGTAAGAGAAAACATTTAGGAAACGAGCACACTTCTTCTCAGATATTTGAGTAGTTTTACTTCTTTTTGCTAGTTCTCCCTCTCTGTCTTTTGTAGTTTAAAGGCATGATGTGTGCTGACAGGCGTCACAACATGTTGTTCTAACTGCCTGTTACATTTGATATCACTTGTCCATTGCTGAGTGGCGCTCATTGAAGCAGTTAATGCATTGTGTCAAAAACTCAGGCTCCCGCTGTTGACTGTTTGTGTGATGTGAAGGTGAATTTTGCATGAGTATGGTGACAATGTGATACTTTAACTGAACAGCAGTGTCATACTTTGCACAAGACATGATCAAATGTGGATGATATCCAATATCTTTTTCTGTTTCGAAGAAGCTGTTTGGTACATTCAACAAAGGAAGCACTACTTGAAGTGAATAAATGATTAAACATAGAGATGGGGTCCACCTGTGACTGCAGTCAATTTCTGGAGACTATAACTATAAAATCTATAGACTATAAAATCTACACAATTCTGAAAAACATGCTTCAAACAAACAGCAGGGAAAACTGAAAGTCAAGAGATTATCAGTAGAACTGTCTAGAATAGCTCTACAACTATTTGTACATTTGATTCTGGCCACTTTCAAAAAATAGCAAACAAGTTTTTTAGATTATTAGGAAAATTGCATTGGATTGTCTCTTGTATGTCAAGCATTCACTCTGGATTATACTCTGTTATGAAGTAGAGGCTAGTTTAGTTTCCCAAATGGCGTTCATATAACTTAAAATGACTATGTTTACATGAACACCAGTAATCAAATTATTTGACTTAATCTGAATAAAATAATAATATGATTAAGGTGTTTACATATAAATGTTCCTGTCATGATATATTTACATGTTAAAACACATAATTTGATTAACGTCATTGCGTCAACACGCTATACACATTTCCTCCAGAATTTCATGTAATTACAGTTGTTTCATTTTACTTTGTCGACTGCAGTTTGGCACTTTCACTTTCATTTAGGAACATTTCTTGCATCTCCCCCGTAACAAACAAGATATTGGATGAGAGTATGAACTGCTGGAGTAGTGTTGCTTTAATGGAATTTGATAGCGCACACCACATGAAGAAAAATCCTCCACATTTTGCGATGCAGGTGTCTGTGGTCCTTTACTGACTTGGAGGTGCAGAGAAAAGTGTCAAACAGCCGTGTGTATACACTACCCTGTCGCAAAATGTGGCAAAAATCCTACACGATGGTAATAGTTTGATTAAGGTGTTTACACATGTCTATACTGCACTTTAATAATATGACTAAAATCGGCTTACTCCACATGTCTTAATCTGATTTCTGTTTAATTAGATAAACAAAGACCTTAATCTGATTAAATGAATCAAAAAATCGAGGTAGGCTCTTAATCAGAGTTTTGTCTTAATCATATTAAAATCAGATTATTGCTGCCAATGTAAACATACTCATTGTTAAATATTAAATGGTATAATTTCTTGAAACTGAAAAAGATCCTCTGGTTGATTTGCTCCTATTAAATGGATCATTGGGAGATACATCACATAAGGGTGGAAATAAAAGGGCGAGTAAATAGAGACTACATTTTTAATTTTGGTTGAAATATGACAACACCTAAAGTTATACCCATTCATAAAATGGGAGTTCGGCATCTTTTTCTAACTATAAACTAATCTCTCTTCTTTAACAATTTTCAACAATGTTCGAAATATTTGTGAAAAATTATTTGTTACCAGGGGTCCTTAAACTTGGTCCTGGAAGGCCGATGTCCTGCAGAGTTTAGTTCCAACTCCAATTAGACACGATTGAACAAGCTAATCAAGCTGTTTCTAGGTATACTAGAAACTTCCAGGCATGTATGTTAAAGGAAGTTGGAGCTAAAATATGGTGGACACCAGCCTTCCAGGACCAAGTTTAGGCACCCAGTTATGGACAAAAACTAATTTTTGTGTGATCACTATTGGGCTTCAGACCATCTCCATGGCAGTAATGAAAATAGTATAAGAAATCTCTCATTTAAAAGATAATAATGAATATGTAGTGGGAGTGTTTAAACAAAAACTTTTAATATTATTGACTATGCTTTATTAATTATAAAATTGGAAAGATAAAAAATGTGAAACAAAAATTTTTGATCTTTTAGTTCAAACTAGCAATGTTATTTCTGATTTAAAGAAAGTTGCTTGTGGCGTAACCTATAGTTTAGTGTTAGGCCCTTAATTATTTATATTGCAAAACAGGTTTGACGAAGGAAAAACAAAATTTATATTTTGTAATCATAAAAGGTACATTTAATTTAATTTAAGGATTATTAATAAGGAATAAAAAAAAGTGTACACAACTAGGCGATATTATCAATTATAAATTATTTGGGAAACTACATATTACTCAATGTCCAAATCAATTGTAATTTTCAGTAGAACAAAACATAACGAATGAAAATACTCTTTACACATTGCATTGTGATTGAACAATTTATTGAATTTTGTATTTCTGCATTCATGCACGTTTAGAATTATGTCTGTACATTTTGGAACATGTTTAATGTAATTTTATTTATTCAGTATCATCAAATTTTGCATCAAAGTTAATTATGGATAAAAAGATAAGCATAATAAGCTTTTGTAACTATGTTTAAATTTAATTAGTGAAATTATGGTAGTGAGAACCAAAGAAAAAGAACTGAATTAAAATTGATTTGAATTGGTTTCAAAAGTTGAGAAGAGAACAGGAAAATAGATACCTCATGTGATTTGGAAGTCTGTGCCACAAAGCCTCCTCCGTGGAAGTGCAACACCAGCCAGGGAGAAGGAGGACTGCGCTTCGTCTTCAGGCCCAAAGAAATAGTTATTGGGCCTCCCTCTGAGCGACATAGCGCTAGTAACTTCTCACTGTCCTGAAGACAATAAACAATATGAAAAAATGTGAAGATTTTTCCGTTAGAACTAGGGCTGTGAAATGTCAAAATATCTCAGATCATGATAGAAGTCATCTCATATTTTAATAATGATATAGATCACAATATCCTTACTATCATTTCCATTAATTCAAACAATTATTAGTTTATATACATTGAGCACATGCAAAAGACAATTTTTTTACATTTGAAAGTATATACTCAGAAATGTACTCATTCATATGTGAACATGTATCTTCCTTTACTTAGGGAGTAATGTTAAATTTTAAATGCAGAAATAGAAAAAGTAAAAAGAAAACACTTTTCAAAAATGAATGATTACAGCTACAACACAATATATATTTTATACATTGTTTGAATATTGTATATAATTATATATCAATAATATAAATAAATTTTTTCATGTTTTTATTGTTCAGCACATCTTGTTTTTTTCCCTTTTCACTTTCTCAGGTTGCTATTATTCATGTTTCTGTCTGCATACCCATTATAGCATGTATGTGGCGATCATATAAATTTTAGTATTTTGTGACACCGCAAAATAAGTAAAATGTTACACTTTTTCGTCCACAAGATATACATTAGTGTGTGTGTGTGTGTGTGTGTGTGTGTGTGTGTGTGTGTGTGTGTGTGTGTGTGTGTGTGTGTGTGTGTGTGTGTGTGTGTGTGTATGTATGTATAAAGTGTATTTATATGTACAGTTCTGTCTTGGGCAAGGCAGTGGCACAGTAGGTAGTGCTGACGCCTCACAGCAAGAAGGTTGCTGGGTCGCTGGTTCGAACCTCGGCTCAGTTGGTGTTTCTGTGTGAAGTTTGCATGTTCTCCCTGCCTTCGCATGAGTTTCCTCCGGCTGCTCATGTTTCCCCCACAGTCCAAAGACATGTGGTACAGATGAATTGGGTAGGCTAAATTGTCTGTTGTGTGTGAATGTGTGTGTGGATGTTTTCCAGAGATGGGTTGCAGCTGGAAGGGCATCCTTCCATCGTAAAAACTTGCTGGATAAGTTGGCGGTTCATTCTGCTGTAGCGACTCCAGATTAATAAAGGGACTAAGCCGACAAGAAAATGAATGAATGAGTTGTGTCTTGTTTTCTAATCTGATTGGCCATGCGATATTCTGGTATATCAGAACTTGTGCAACCTCCTCACCCTTCTGTATTACTCCGCCCACATAGAGTGACAGCAGATCAGTAAATTCACTGCAGTTTGACAAATATTGCAGCTGTTGGACAACATAATGCACTTTTGAGGCTTTTTTGTTTTTGTTTGTTTTTTGGTTTGAATGTAGTTGTTAAGATTGCATCTATGCAGTTTATTTATAAGGATAGTTTCAGAGGTCACTGAAAACATACTTATTTTCTTTAGCTTTTAATCATGTGTTGTGAGTTTAAGTACTTTGGTTCCTTGTATGTTTGCATGTATTATGTGTTTTTATGTATAGCACATTGGTACCCATTGTGGTTGGTTGAAAGTGCTCTAGAAATAAATTGAGTTGAGAGTTGAGGATAGTGCCTATTTTAAATATTTATAATTTTTGAGAAACTGTGTGTTGGCATCCATCAGCACAAGATGGAAACAGAGACAGCATAATAAGCCCTTAGCGGACAAAAGATCAGCGTATTTTCAAACTATAGCTGATCAAAACATTATAAAAATAGTGAGTGACATTCTAAGTCGATCTCTCTCTCTTTTGTATGTTGCAGTGCTGTATTTATACCATAGTAATTGTAGTGTATTGAGTGTGAGATGGAGCTCACATATCAGGATTGTGTGTATTTTGTGTTGGCCACTCTTTGTATAACCCGTCAGATGCAGATGTGAAGTAGTCCCTTTTACAAAAGGATTTTTAGACTCTCCGTGTTTGATTTTCTTTTTTATATACACAAATATGTTGTCGAAATGTTGTAAGTATTAAATGCAATATCAAACTCATAGCAGTGTGATATGGCTGTATATATTCACTGGTAAGACACTAAGGCACTTGGTCTGTGGCCTCGTGCCACGCACGCCTCCCACAGTTCCAGTATACAGCCATATCGCACTGCTACTTGTGTGATACTAACATTTCACAGCCCTAATTAGAACACAACCTCCTGAATCTCTGCACCACACACAAAGACAAATATCCTAATTTGGACAAGAGACGGGTAATTAAGCGCTACACACGTGTGGTTCTTAAGCACGTTTTTGCTTCAGCTTGGATCAATAGAGGTTCAAAGGCTGTGAATCAAGCTTTTTAAACACCATTAAGTCTGAATCAGCTATTCTGCAACCAGTTCAAGTCGTCCCATGACACAGAGAGGTATATCAGGATTTAAAGGGCTTTAAGTACAGCATGAAAAGAAGAAAGAGTCAAGCACCACCTCTTCATTTAGCTAAGCACACCTCATTATGACAAAACGAAGCATTTATTCATCCCTCTCTACACATGCAAACTTATTTACTTATATTCTGACAAGATGAGATCATGCAGAGAGGAATAGTTACTCTTTTTTTTTTTTTTTTTTTAAAAACAGAAAAGTGAAATTATGATTCAAATGCTCTAAGGAGCAGGAGAAATGTGATTATGATTGATGTGATTATAATTCAAGATTAATTTAAGGCTGTCGGTGGTGTCATGGTGAACTGTTGTACCTGTCCTTCTCTCAGCTCATGTGAGATCAGTCTCATCTGTACAGGTCCGGGCCCCAGATGAGCTGCTGGAGGACACAAAGTCACTGTACGTGTGGGATCCGCAGCCAACGGCAGGTCAAAGGCCACAGGGGGAACAGAGAGAGCTCGATTCACCTTCACTGTTGTGGCAGTCAATGACACCAGACTCTGAGATAAAGCACAGATTCAGTTCAATTTAGTGCTATGTATAAAAAAATAAAAAAATAAAAAAATAAAAATAAAAAAAAACCTTCAAAAATTCTGTGGTGTAAAGTAACAATTTACAAATACTGAAATCACAGTAAGCAAGTATTTTTTTCAGGATTTGTAATTTACAAAGTAGTTTTAAAAAATATGTACTTTTACTTTCCTTTGAGTACATTTATTTTGTGCTGTATTGGTACTTTTACTCCACTATTTTCCTTCAATCTGCAGTCACTACTTTAAAAAAAACTAAAGTAAAAAAATCAGTCATGTGATTCCTGTGCCATCAAATCACACAAAATTTAATCATACTAAACAACCTCAAGAGATGGACACTTCATAAATGCAGCTAACCATTTAGAAGCACTAAAAGTGTCCAAGAAGATAACACAAACTTTAATGACACAATGATTAAGAGACTGTTCAAACTGCATGTCACTGATGAGAAGATGGCGAATGTTTACTGTCGGATGACTGAAATGGCCTTAAAAAGTAACTAAATGAACTAAAGAATGTTACGTTTTCACACATATGCACAAATTGAACGCATCAGACTTTCCTAGCATAATACTCACTATTCACTACTCTTGAGCACTTTTAAAAGGGCTACTTGACTATTGATGAGTAATCGATGTTAAAGGTCGAGGCTATTATTTTATGTATTTGGCTATTGTTTTGAAATTTTGCAATGTAAACTGAGATGGAACAATTATAATCTCACATTTCTGCTGCTGATATATAAAGACCGTTTGTTCTGCTATATTCTTTAAAGGTTCAGGACACCCTGGAGAACTTTTTTTTTTATATTAACAGTTGTGTGTGTGTTGAGCATCAGTTTAGACGATGTTAGCACCTGTCAGCTTTAATTATGGGGAAAACTGGATAATTTTGAGCTTTTGTCAGCTAATTTCAGCTTTTGGGTTTAAAATGATTTTTGGGGTGGGATCAAAATCGGCGACGTAGCGCAGTACTGCAAGTGCAATGATGACGCGTCGGTTTCTCATTATTCATAGCGGAGTTTTCTTATCCTATGAGAAGAGCCGACTGCTTAATTATTCATGACAGCATGTGCTTTCCGAAGGCAAGGCAAACCTGCCAGTTTCAAGCAAGCTGTGAGACACGGACCCATGGCATGCAGTAGCCGTTTATGAAGGCTCGTATGTGTTTGTTTCCATGATCCACGGGGTTTGTGGCATGTTTTTTCCCCGCGATCTTGTCAAGGCTGATTATACAGCAAAGCTGTGTGTGTGCTGCTAGCATTTTTGTCAGGAGAGCAGTACAAGAATTGAAGAATGGCGGACGTTGACTTTTATCAGGAGTTCGTTCACATTCAGACACATCGCCGTGCTGCTGTGTTTGCCTAAATCCTATATATTACCAGCAGGGCTAATAGTTAAAATAGACAGGTCAGGAGACCTGCTGCACTGAGTCTGCATTTAGATCTATAATTTAGACACGGGGATAGAGGGAGAATCCTCATTTATAGTGTTTACATGAACACACTTATCTTTATAATGATATAAATTGTGGTTATGTGTATATGAAATTATGAATAACAAATGTAGCAGGGCATTAAATTACTGTTTATTTCTTTGCATTTTAACTTTGTGAACTATAAACTCATGCGTCTTCTCATGGTTTGTGTCTCATTTTGTGAGCTAACTGTCAACAACAATTGTTCGCTCCCCTTCTCCTCTGCTGGCCACGCCCACTCCTGCCCTGTGCTCTCGGAGCTCCACGCCCATTAATCATGCATCTTTTGAAAAAATTCTGAAGTAGACTTTAACCGAAAGTGGGGGGTGTCATGGCCCTTTAAATGTTCAAGCATTAGAAAAAAAAAACAGTTAGTTGTTAATAAACAAATAAAACAAAACATTTTTAAACACAATTTTTCCCTGAAGTTAAATTCTAAAGTAGGTTTTTTTCACTGATTAGTAAATTTTTTTTGGTTACACTTTACAATAAGGTCTCATTTATATTGTATAATGCATTAGTTAATATGAACTAACAAGAAGCAATATAGTATTAACCTATAATACTTTAGTCAATAGAAATATATTTGTGCACTGTTTGTTCATGTTCACAAAGCATTAATTCATGTAAAAAATACAACTTTGAATCTTAGCAATGTTAGTAAATGTAGAAATTAACTTTAATATTACTAAATGTTATAGAAGTGTTAATGGAAAAGATGGGCTATAAATTTCATTCTGTGCCTAAAACTGTTTGGAGTAAAGATCTTGATTGTACATTTAGCAATGAACATTGTAAGAAAATTTGCCAAAACTGTAATGTCAAGAAATTCAGGAGTACACTAAACACAATTTAACATTTTGAATTGTTTTTACTGGACTATGAGAAGGCTTTTCAAGCTTGGGTTGAAGGACCTAATGCTGAAGACGTGAGAGCGAAAAATGAGACTTGATGCATGCCATCTGCTTTTTGTTTTGTCCTGGAATATATGTACTGGGAGATCGTTCGGGTTGGGGTCTGGTGTGCAAATTTCTGAGTGGATTCAAATATGTATTATGATTGAAAGAATGGGTTGTGGAATTGGGGAAAGTGGCAGCATATGAGAAAAGGACATATATATTACTTGATAAATAGGATGCTTATCAGAGAAGTTGAAGAAATTATTTGGCATTTTTGAAGGATATATAAAGTCACTGTGGTGAGACGCATGATAGAAGTGTAATTATCTTATTTTATTTATTTATCTATGATTATTGTTATTGTTTTATTTTTTTACTATTAATATTTTCTGCATGTGTGCTTTTTATTTATTAAGTATATTATTGAACTGTTTTTACTTGATTTATGATAGCAACATCTAATTACTGTAACTGCCACTGTTGGGGAGGAGAGGGGAAAGGGGGTGTTAAAATGATGTATAAATGTGTAAACTGATAGTATTGTTAAATTTTTGAAAAAAAAAAGCCATAAAATCAATCATAAAAAATATAAATGCTGTAGAAGTAGTATTTATTATAGTAAACTCTTTTGGAAAACTTTTTGTAAAATATTTCCAGTTTTCATTTTAATTTCACATTTGACAATTCCTAGATAAAAAAACTGATTAAATAATAATATAATATAATATAATATAATATAATATAATATAATATAATATAATATAATATAATATAATATAATATAACATAATATAATATAATATAATATAATATAATATAATATAATATAATATAATATAATATAATATAATATAATATAAAATGACTTAATACACATAATTAAATTATAATATTATATTGTAATACAATATAATATAATACTGCCGTTAACACTAACTGAAAGGACTTCAGTCTCCGTAACATTCCAGAATGTCTTCCAGAAATGTACATCCAGATTCTGAGTGATGCGTTCATACTCCTGGCCTCTCAGTTCAGGGTCAATGGCGTACTTTCCAGAAGTAAGAAAAGAACTGGCTGCTACACCTGAGAAAAACACAAACAAACAGACAGTTAGATGAATGGCTATCAACGTAACTGGCACATCACACCAGCACATCATACTACAGATGGTAATACAGAGTGGAAAGAGATAAAAGTGGATTTTAAATCAAAAGAAACACACAGATAATAACAGTTGTCATCTGGAATTTGTATCATCTTACCTTGACAAACATGAATGAGCATTCTGTTTACCATTTATAAAATCAACAGACACAAACATAAGAAATGTTCTGTAACCAGTCTTGCCTTTCCTGTTCTAATGCTGAAGTAAGCATAGAATTTAGGGGTGGTGGAAAGAGAGAAGATTCTACAAAGTACTACAATTTTGTCTTCAACAATATACACAGACCAGACACTGTTTCACTTTCTACAAAATACACACAAAACCATGATATAAAACTTGCAAAAATTTCATGATTGAAGTGAATCAGTAGAGTAATCGTGGGCTTCATTTCACAGAATATGCATGCGTATTACAGATACAAGGTGACTTTTAAAGGTGCAGTATGTAAGTTTGTTACCCAGTGGTTGAACTAGGTATTGCATTCCTAGATCAAAACACACGCAAATGCAGGTTGCCAGATTGAGGACCAACGGGAGAGAGCATGACTATTGAGACTAAATGCTGATTTAAAGCTTATTTAAATTGCAACAACAAAATTACGAGCAAAGGATAGAATGATTTTTTTATATTAAATAGAGTTTTTGTCTTAACCAACACCTGGAATTTTTATTTTAGAAATGGCTTCTATTTTTTCTGTTTTCTACAGCTGAACAGAAAAGTTGATGACATGATCATTTTAGATACACCTCATGTGCTTCATTCAGTGTTAAATGCTATTAACGTGAGTTTAAATGCCATTTCACAGGACATTTATTGTCATACTACTGAAAGCAGCAGCAGATCTTAAAAATAAAATAAACTCTTTGAAATTGAACTTTAGAACTGTGACTCAGTGCAAACCAACACATATCAGTGATTCAGCATGTACATTTATTAATGTTAATAAGGTTTAATATGTATTATTTAGATTATAAACTTTACCATTTCATGAGTGAGTGCATATTCTGTGCTTCTAAATGGCTGTTTATAAATTTCTGTCATGTTTCGACTGGTGAAAACAGCTAAATTGTTTATCAAATCTAGTCACATAGCATTTTGTTAGGACACAGGGTTACAATGTAACCTGCTCACCTAATCTTTACGTTTATAATATTTACTTTGTATGCCAACTAATAACCTCATGTGGAACCTATAACCTCAGGAACGCATGCTTTGGGAGCCTTTCTGACTGAATGAATGAAATAGGCGGTTTTCAAACAAGGCAACTCTGGGCGCTGAAATATAATTGGCTAAACTGGCATTGGGCAGTAGGGCAGTGTGATTAATCAAAATTGAATAGCAATCACAATTTGAAACATTGCGATTAGTTAAATCGCAGAAGGCTGTGATATAATGTATATGAAATATATATGTATTATTTGATTTCCCACGCCTAAAGCAAATGAGTGACTGTCGTTTGTGTGTGATAGTCTTACAAGCCAATTGAATGAGCACACTTTCATTCAGCCAAAACAGAATTGCACAACCAAACTATGCGGAACGCAAAAAGAAAACAAACAGAAAAGCACAGACAATTGAAATGATGTAGTCTGCTGCTTTAGAAGCATTATTAGATGAATTTATATCAAAGAAAAACAGCATTAGTAATACGGAAATATTTTAGTTTCAAGGTTTCAGACACCAATCAAAAACAGGTCATTTTTACTGTCGCAGAACTGTTTCCATGACATGAATCTTGACTACAAAATCAAATTGCAAATCAAATGGCAATACCTGTCAAAATTAAATAAAATTAATTAATAAAATAAATAAATAAATAAATAAACAATTTTTAAAAACTCAATTAGATATTTGCCCCAAATCACACAGCCCTATCGGGCAGGTTAAAGAGACCAAAATAAAGACAGACGTTCCGGCACGAAACTCACATTTTCAAAGCAGAATATCTGACTTCAGCATTGTTTTTTCAGATAAAAAAAAGAATGTTCACTCAGCATGTTTTTTTTAAATAACTGCAAATATATTATGTTTTTTTTTTTTTTTTTTTAGAAGAGCTTTAGAAGAGTCAAAAACTTACATACAGCACCTTTAAATACTTGTGCGCACTTTGTTGTGTCCATTCTGAAAAGAAATTAGGTCATGACTCTTGCAACTCAAAATGCTATTATAATGCAACAATGTACACAATGCAAGTTATTTAGTAAGAGTGTCTACGTTAGTAATTATATTATTGTATATCACAAATATAAAACAAAAGTTTTAAAAAACAAGAGCAGCACATTTCTGTTAAGGGCCAGCGGAAATTACAGTAACACTTTAATTTAAATATACAATTTACACTATTTCCAACTATGACTATAAGGTCAATAAACTAATAACTAGCTACTTATTAACAGTTACTAAGGTAGAAGTCGGGCTAGGTGTTCAGGTAGTTTAGGTGTTGGATATGATTAGGGATCTAGAATAAGATCATATACAAATAATAGTCCTAATAACAATTAATATCTTAATAACAGGATACAAATCTAGTAGTTAATAGCCTGAATAGTTAATCAAGCAAATGTTTTACCAAAATTACAGCACGTTCGTCTGCTTCATGACAAAACAGTTACTACTACACGAATAAGAAATATTAGAATTTCACTAATTTATATGTTATTAAATAAAGGCTCACTTTTATGATTTGGTTCAGTGTGCACATCTGAAGTAAAAAATACAGGAGCTCACATGAACAGTACCCACATTATCCAAACAAATATCAGACATACCAGAGTGTGCACTAAAATTGAACGCCCCATCAGAGAATCACTGAGTAAATTGATTTTCTATAGAAAAATTACAGGGGTTGTGAGAGAAAACATTTTTACAATCTCTGTAAAATTCAAATTTCTCACAAAACCCCCCTCAAAAACTAGTCCCATCTGAATAGGGCTTATAGTTTTTCATGTATTATTACAAAAAATATTTAAAAGTACTATATATTTTTAAAAATACTCATTTAAAGATGTTTATAAATATGTAAACCAAAAATTTAAAGACAAAATAATAAAAAAATATATATTTTAAAAATAAAATAATTCTATATTTAAAAAAATTAATTTTGCATCAATTTCAAAACAGATTGTGATTCACTGAATTGGGATCAGATCATAAGGTGTCTAAAGATTCCCACCCCAAGTAAGAACAGACATTGGCCATCTATATAGAGGGAAATTAAAAATCTTGAATGACGAGTTTGGGAAGGACTCAAATTTTTCATCCATGCCACTTTCCATGAGAGCTACTCACCATATGGTGCAATATCTCCTGCCTCCACTAAGACGCAGCATTGAGCACAAGAGACAATATTAGAATGCCTCTGCAGGTCAGAGAGTGTATGAACAGCACTTTGGTGTCCTAACGCTAGAGGAAAACCTGCTGTGCAGACACTAAGATTGAGTAGTGTGAAATAGTGACCTGTACCCATAAAACAGGAGGCACATAAAAGAAGTGTTATCAGAACACGTCGAATGTGACAGCTTTACTGACCTATCCCTGACTGATGCTTCTTGTAGTTGTCTCCGAATGCAACCAGGCTGATAGCAATTGACTGCAGGCATGGACGAATGGCAGGGGTAAACTGAAAAGAAAAAAAAAATATATATTTATATTTTATTTTTTTTAAAGTAGACATTCTCTATATAATTGTATGTACTGTATATATATATATATATATATATATATATATATATATATATATATATATATATATATATATATATATATATATTTATATATATTTATATATATATATATATATATATATATATATATATATATATATATATATATATTTATATTTATATATATATATATATATATATATATATATATATATATATATATATATATATATAAGTAATTAATGCTTAGTAATTAAAAAGTACGTACTGCTTAATTATCATAAAGTGTAACAATCAAATCTTCTTGTCAAAGGTGATAAATTAAATATGAGATAAATACTTGCATATATACGCATGTGCGTACATACACACGTGTACTGTATGAGGCTTGATGTTTTACTGAAAGAACATTCAAACTACTAACTGTAGAAATGTGAGAATCTTGTCAACACAATCCTTTAAGCCACCATGTCCTCTTAAACACACCTGAAATCCGACACAGCGGCCGTAGAAGCAGCCCTTGTGCATGGAGGCATACTCTCTCAGGAAGCTCTGACTGAGGCCGCTTTCCTCCTGGAAGAAGAGGTTTCCATGACTGTTGTCGTGAAGGAGTCTCTGAGCGAGGTAGAGCAGTGCCCTGAGCTGACACAGAGCGCTACAGTACGCTTCCATCTCCGACGCATTGTGGCTTGCACGGAAAAAGATGCTACGCCTGTTCGATGAGATGTAGCGCCCTTTGTGGATGATGTGGAGAAGGCAACAGCGCACCACCTGAGGAAAACAATGAGTGAGATCAGAGTTTGAACCAAAAGTACTTCAAATTGAGCATTTACAATTGACACTGCATGTGTTTTCAAACATCTTTCAAATTGCAAAGTCCACGTTGTAAATACCCAAAAAAAAAAAAAAAAAAAAAACACAAAACAAAATAAATATTCATTCACAAACAAACATTAGGTGAATATCTTAGGCATAATACACAAAAACATTAAACTCTTCAGAGGTTTCCAACTCCTAATTCCATTGAGCTACACAGAGTTTCCAGTAGATCAATCCAACAATCCAACTGGACACAACGTCTTCATGATGGCAAACCTTTATTGTAGAAGGAAGCCATTACATTTGCAACTCCGACAATGAGTGCTTAGAAGGATCAACTAAACATTGCTGCTAATGTCCAGTACATCTGTCGGGGCAAGTACAACTGTGTGATCAGTATAAAATCTCTCCCGAAGGCCAAAGGGCACTCTTGTTTGGAAACTCCAAACCCCCATGAAGAAAACAAATCCAGAAAAACCCATATCATGTGCATTATAAACAGAAGATTGGACTGTTTTCAATGATTCAGCGTGACTGTTAATCACTTGACTACAGAATTAACTCCCAGAAGGATTCATTTCATATACTCCACTGAAGTTATAGATTTTGGAGTAAAAACGTGTCATTATATGCAGTGTTGTGGAAAGTTACTTTTGAAAATAATGCATTACAATATTGAGTTACTCTGTACTATTTGTGTTACTTGGTTACATTTTATGGTAAGTAATGCGTTACATAACTTTTGTATTACTTTTTCTAACCTGACTAAGGCTTGATCTCTTTCAGAACTTGTTTTTTTTTCTTTCGTTCTTTTTTCATAGAGAAGCTCTGCAATAAACAGCACATTGTATAACCCACACCCACCTTTAAAGACATTAAAAAAAATTATATTTTATGATAATGTTACCTGAGAACTTCCTGACCCCAGAGCTCTACATGTCGTATATACAGATTATTGAAAGCTTAAATCAATGCGTATGCTACTTTTGTACTATTTGTCCCAAGTAAAATCCCCGTCCATTGAGACAATCCCCTTTTCCTTTTCTTCCGTGCATTCAAAATAATGAACATTGACTGCATGATTCATTGTAACTACTCTCATTTTAACTACTTTCATTTTAAACCAGCAATTTATTTTTTAAAAGCCAATTAATTAAACTAAAAAGTAACTTGCATTACATTATCAAAAAATAACTCAAATATTATTTCTTATTTATTAAAAGTAATGCGTTAATTTACTCGATACTTAAATAAGCAATATTATTACGTAAACTTGAGTTATTTGTAATTCGTTACCTCAAAACTGATTATTTGTGGTAATTTTACATGCATTTATTGCACGGAGCATGGTACATATTTCATTGTGAAGCTACACAAGCTGCGCTCAATAAAACGTGCAGTACGATTAACCGTCACTAATGGCCAATTAAATCTTTTTCGGTTTTGAAAGCGATTTTGCTAAGCATGTTAGTTAAATATGGGTATGTGTAGTAAATGCTGCTTAATCTGAATGCATGTGCTGGAGGTTTACAGGAATCGGCTTTACTGACAATATGCAGATGAAAAATCACCCTAAATGCAACTTTACATTTTCAAACCCCTATACACAGGCCCAAATTGGCTAATCGGGAGGACCGGGAAAATTCTCGGTGGGCCGATCCATTTTTTTGGCCACGAGGGCCAGTGTCCCTAGCTGCTTGCACTCTCAGCAGTCGCACTTTTTTCATTTATTTATTTATTTGACCATAGCCTCACTCTTTTTATTCATTATTTGACGCATCTCCGCTCTTTTTAATTATTTTCTTGCTGCCCCATGAGAAAATAAAACAGCTGCAGGTTAATGTGGATGTAATGATGATAATGAATATGCGATTTCGAATAATTAATATTAATGAATATTACACCTGCTCAATGAAAATCAGATTACACTAATAAATCTAAGCCAAAACATTCCAAACCCACAAGCATAGCAGTGCCATTGTGGTCCAGTGGTCAGCACATTGCCTTACGACACCGCCGACCCGAGTTGAAACCTCAGCTGAGTAATTTATTTATTTATTTATTTTCATTTTTAGTGTTGTTAAAACATATAATACTGTTTGGGTTACTTATGTAGGTGTACATATTTTATTTTTATTTTTGTGTGACCACCGATACAAGGGACTTGATATCTATAGAGAATATTGCACAGAATATATTCAGATATTGCAGGAAAGGACATTGTGATGTTTTAAAGAATAGCGTTAAAGATTTAGCTACCCTTTAATATTCTCATTTTTATGAAAAACATTTGAAGTTCTAAAGCAGCTGTTTCCTTAAAAAAGACATGATAGTGTCATTAGAAACTGAATTGGAAATTATGTTATTTTATTATAGTCTGTCCTGAACTGAGATGGGCCGGTCTAAGGCTTGAAACTCCAGGGCTGAAAAGGAGTCCCACTCCGGCCCTGCCTAAACATGATACTGAACAGAACAAACCCTTGATGTTTTAATGTTGTAAAAAAAGTTTAGTTTTTTGTAGTTTCGCTTCTTAAGACCCCAGTTAATTTATAGGATCCAAGGGAATACATTTTGCATTGTCTGATATACTTTTTTTGACTTGTTTGCCATTGCATTGCATTACATGAATCACCAAGGCCCATAGTTTAAGCTAAACATGCTCTTGCTGAAAAAAAAATACACCTACATATTAAATGGCCTGAGGAAAAATAAATTAACAGCAAATTCTTGTTTTGGAATAAACTATCCCTTTAAAGCTGCCATCAGTCTGAAGGTCTTGCTATTTTAGACTAGTCATGAGGCAACAAAGCCCCGTTTACTAAAGTCACATGACTGTGAATCATAGGTTCAAAATAAATGATTTGCAAAGGCTTTAAAACTTCTCAAAGTACAGTTAAAGCCAAATAACTATAGGGGTGAGAGCATATTTTATTAGCAAACTGCTTCAAATACTGTACATTTTTGGCTTTACATTTTTAAGTTAAATACACAGTCACCTTCATTAAAAGGGGTACTAAGTTCTCTCACCAGTGCTGATCCTGCACTCTCTTATATTGTTTAGTACAAATAAATTCAAATTAAAATCTTCCAGTGAACCAAGTGCCGTAGAATATGTACATATTTATTGTGGAGGCAAAGTTGGAACCAAACTGCCTATTAACTGATGAGAGAAAACACATGAAGTGACAAATGTAAACAGCCGTAAAGTCATTAAAAACGGTATAACGGAGCCTGCCTTTGGCAAAATTGAGCTTCACTGCAAGAACTAACTACTGCAAATGAAGCACTAAGAAAAGCTATTTTCAGCAAGGAGAAATACAAAAGACAAGGACACACTAAAGACTTATTTTGCCTCAAGCATGCTAATTAAAATCATTAAAAACACAGTGAGAAACACACCTTAACAAGGGAGCGATATCCATTGGCAGGAACATGAGGGTCAAAGTCAAAATGGTGGTAGATGGCAGCAAATCCAGAAATGACAGGCTCCAGGCTTCTGGCGTGCTCCTGGATGATGGTCATTGCATCCACCAGGCGCTGAGCCGCGTCTCCGGATTGGCCTTTTGTGGCCCCAGAGAAAAAGGCAGCATTTTCTTCACACACATCGTACAAGGCTGTGAAGACTGCCTTGGTGTCCATCACTGCAGGAATTTAGATGGGTTGAGGAAAAAAAAGAGTTACTTCAGATTGACACTGACACACTTTAAAGCCCTTACAGAGTGATAAAACTCAGGTTAAAAGCCTAGCATTCTTGTAGGCTGTGCTTATGTACAGAACTATAAACATTTTATAGAGCAATCGACTGAAAATACTTCTGCCAAAGTATTTCATTTCAGAGAATCATTAAAGGATTTCTTCATGTTACACTAAAGTAATGGCTGCATAAAACAAATCTGATTTACTGTAAATGTATAAATAAAACTACCTTTGAAAATAAAATAAAAATAAAATTAGAAAATAGTCAATTAAATGGTAATAATATTTAGTATTTAAATATATAATTAAAATATTTATACATATATATATCCAAATAGTTTAACTGCAGTGTATCAATAAACTTTGTAATCCTTTAAGCAACTTTGTTCTATTACTGTTCAGTGTAAAACACAATTAGCTTACAGGTTGTACCACTTTCACGCATACAACTAGTGTGAAACACTACAAACTAAACATACACAGCCAATTAGTCTTTAACAGGACATATCACAAGACATCTTGAAGACGCTAACTGCGAAGCAAACTATTGCTGCTACAGTACATGAAGCTACAGTAGACAAAAGCTGCAGATGATTTCACATGACATAATACTTGAGTAACCGATGGGCATCAGTCGGCTACTGTACGGTCATTCACACACTCATGATCATTTAACTGATCAGGATTGACATGACAGATAAAGACACAACACATGTGAGTAAGGTTTCTCAGATGACAAGATTATGACAGGTGACTAGATAAATCAGCTGCACACAGACTGACCTCAGAGAATCAGCAGCAAATTCACAACACTAACACAGGAATTTCAGAGGTATTCACAGCATAAATGCAAGGCTGAAAAATAAAAATGTCAATTCATTGATTTAATTAAACTTTATAAGAGCAATTCCAGCGTTATGGATGTGACATTTAAAAACTCAAAACATAAATTCACAGAGAAAGTATATGTTAACATTATATTGAAACATCTGTTTATATTTTTTACAAAAGAACTAACCAGAGTTATGGGATCAGGAAAACATCAATCTGTAAAAACATTTTATATTTAATTGAGGGAAATAAACGTGCGTTATGAATGTGACAAAAAAAGTCTATGAGTTCATAGTATACAACATACTTATAGGAAATTCTGTGAATAAACTGCACAATTTAAAAGAAATAATAATTAAAATATTGAGAATTGGCTTACTATAAAACAAAAATGATTCATTTTATTTTACAATAAAAATTACCTTGTGTAATTTTGTTAAATCAAATATAATAGCTTAAAAACACTGACAGAGACATTTTTAAGTATTTCTAAAGTACCGTAAAATATTTGCTTACACAAAAAAAGCAGAAATGGTTTCTGTATTTTGGTGAAAACTTAATTTTTTTCATGGCAAGGTTGATATTTGCATGGAATTGCTCATAAGCTCTAAACATCATTGTTATGAGGTCACGTTTTAATAAGGTTAACATAACAGTGGTGATCATTAGTGATGTGTGGAGAAATTCAGTGTTAACTGATTTGTATTACTTAGTGTAATTACTTCATGAACTTCTATGATAACTTTAGAGCTTGTGCTAAAGATTTCCACTTTAAGAAAGTTATTTTATTTTTGGTTAGATATTTATTTATTTAATGTTATGCTTGACCTTTAATTAAGTTTCTGAGGAGCTTTTATGGTCACTACTGTGCTGACGATTAGACTGTAAAAAAGTCAACACTATGCCCTAATAGTTCCAGTAAAAAGTAAAGTTTACTTGGTCATAAAAGTTACATTAAGCATACGTTATGCTAGCTGATGATATTAGCTGAAAGAGATCAGATTAACTTAGAGGCCACAATACAGTTAGATGGTTTATGTAACAAATGATTAAGTTCGGCGTCACTTTGGCACAGTGGGTACTAGCACGATCACCTCGCAGCAAGAAGGTCACTGATCCGAGCCTCTGCTGGATCAGTTGGCATTTGTGTGGAGTTTGCATGTTCTCCACGCCTTTGCATGGGTTTCCTCCAGGTTCTCAAATTTCCCCCACAAGTCCAAAGACATGCCCTATAGTTGAATTGGGTTAGCTAAATTCGCCATAGAGATGTGCATTTCCCAATAATGGGTTGCAGTTGGAAGGGTATGCGCTGCGTAAAACATATAGTAAGCTGGATAAGTTGGCGGTTCATTCCGCTGTGGCGATGCCCAATTAATAAAGGGACTAAGGCAAAAAGAAAATAAATGAATGCATGATTCTTACTTCTTTTTTTGTCCAACTTCTTTTTTGACTCTAAAAACATTCATTGTTAATATTTTATTCAGTTTGCCATGAAACAAAGAGCTTCCACCTGGAATTAACATGCATTTAATAACATCTCGCAACTACTGTACGTTTGTTTAGACTGTAGATTGCAATCTCACCTAATTATATCATGCTCTTTCGATGACGCATAAGTATATTAAGCATAATATTCATGCCTTACTAACAAGCTGGAAAACAAGTGAATTGAAATGGTGGTAGACATCTAACATTTTGATCGTAATCTCTGTCTTTTGATATGAACCCATGAAGAACATGTTTTGGGTAATTTCTTACATAATGTAATAAGAGTCAACACATGGAGAGTCTGACAACATGAGCAATTACACATTAATATAATGCATTTTCAACTACACTGTAAAAAATCAACTCAACTAAACTCAAAACTGTAGGTCACTGTAGCAGAGCTTTTTCTAGCGCAGAACTTGGGTTGAAAGTTGAGTTGACTTAAAAATGCTCTGCAGCAAGATGCCTTACAATTTTGAGTTGAGTCAATTTTTTTACAGTGTACATCACAGAGCAGATGAAAAGGGTGGATGGAAATGGTCAAGCTTTAAACATTTAAAACTTAAACTTTTATGCAGTTTTATGAGATTGGACTGACAATAACTTATCTTTATACTAGACGTAAAGGGCTAAAAACTTTGACAGAAACATTTTTTTTTTCTTTTTGAGCCAAATATCTTTTTTTTACAAACATAATTGTTGACCCACAAGTAAAGATGGTCAGAACATAATCAGCACTTTTAGACTACAGAACATGCAGAAACTTACAGAGGCATCCATTGTAGCAGCAAGATGTTCTACGAACTGTAAAATGGTTTATGCTTCAAAAAGTTGGAAATAAAAGTAGTTTATTTTTCAAAACGGCATGCTTTTCTAACTAGCATTACATCTGGTGTTATTTAGAGCTGATTCCCAAGACACCTTCTTATCTGCGGCACACATGGGTTTTAACCAGAAGTACCCCTTTGCCTTCTGCCCTTTACCCCAGATAACTCCTCCCATTATGTGTCCAGTCATTCTCTTAGACTTTCCAAACTCTCCCCTGTTGCTTCTTCACCCATCAGTGAGATCTTCCTTCAGTGTGTCTTTTCTTCTCTTTCATTTCTGTCCCCTGTCCTTATACTAAAGGCTGTATCCAGAGCTCGAGAGATTAATGTCCTAATCTGAGCATGGGAACCCACGAGTGTAACTGTGCCACTGCCATCAACTCAAACTGCCTCAACTAGACAGTAATCCAACAATTATGTGGATTGAGAAATAACTTTCATTGCTGTGCTGCTGGGATGCAGTTCAGAGGCACATTTCAAAGCACTAACTACAGTGAATGACAGTCATGCTTGTTTATTTATCTAAATTGAATTTATTTAAAAGATAACCACCAAGAGAAATTAACACCTCTACTGAACACACGCACGCACGCACGCACGCACGCACGCACGCACGCACGCACGCACGCACGCACGCACGCACGCACGCACGCACGCACGCACGCACGCACGCACGCACGCACACACACACGCACACACACACACACACACACACACACACACACACACACACACACACACATAGCTAAAACAATATACAGTGAAATAATTTAAATGTGTATTATAGGTTAAATGCAAGTTAAGTCTAATTGCAAAATAAATAATTATTATGATTATAAATAAATAATCATAATCTAATTGACATAAAATCCCATTGATAAAACAAATAAACAAAATGTTAATATAAATCAGTTGAAAACTCTTAATTCTCTCAAAATTTATTGAAAAAAAAATGTATAAGTGCAATATGGGGTGTTTCATTGTAAGCTTGCTGTAGCCTGTGTAGAATGTTTTAATTTTATTGTAGTTGGCTATAAACATGTTACTTCATCCAGAAATCAAAACTGTAATTGATACTATAATTAACATAAATAAGCAATAAATTAATATTTGTAGAAATAAACAAATAAATAATAAATTATTACCCTAACAATGACATGTTTAATGTAACAAAATTTTTAAATGTTTATCACAGTAAAATATATTGTGTTCAAAGAGGGAGAAAGTGTTTTTTTATCCTTATATTTATCCAATATATTTTAGAGCAGTAATCACAATACCGTGAAATATTATACAAAGTTATACAGAATCTTACACTGACCCATGTTGGATGTAAAGTAAACCCCGTTCAGTTCCCTAGCAAGCTTGGATGTAGGTGCATAAGCGATTTGTTTTTCAGATGTTTGCTGAATCATGGGCTGACCAGTAGCTTTTGATGTGGATGGTCTTTTGCTGGTAGAGATACTGTATACTGTAAATAAATAAAAAATGTCTTTGACAAAATGTAAACAAAAACCTTACATTTACTGCAAAAAAAATTTTTTTTTGTTTTAAAACCGTCGCTTTTCCAAACCACGATAAACCCTGAGAATCCATCCCATGACTATACACAATTCGAGGTTCTTGCACTCCAAAACAAAATGTTTTTGCTGTTTGTTAAAACTACTTATTTGAGATAAGCTGAATCAAAAACTTTTTTGAGTTTTTTCAGGGTCAAATTTATTATGTTAAATCCACATAAATTTGTAAAAACAATTGAATTACAGTTCAGTTGAACAAAGTAATTGTGTGGAACTCAAAATTTTTTACAGTGTATATTTATAGGTTCATAAAATAGAAACAAACAATATAGACAAAGAATGATTCATTAATTAATTTCCTTTTTGGCTTAGTCCCTTTATTAATCTGGGCTCGCCACAGCTGAATGAACCGCCAACTTATGTTTAACGCAGAGGATGCCCTTTCAGCTGCAACCCGTCACTGGGAAACACCCACACACTCTCATTCACACACATACACCACAGACAATTTTAGCATACCCAATTCACCTGTACCGCATGTCTTTGGACTATTGGGGGGAAACCGGAGCACCCAGAGGAAACCCACGGGAACACAGAGAGAACACGCAAACTACGCACAGAAATGCCAACTGACTCAGCAAAGGCTTGAACCAGTGACCTTCTTGCTGTGGGGTGACAGCACCACCTACTACGCCACTGCGTCGCTGACATAAAGAAAAATAATGTAGCAAAAAAATAACACAACTCTTTTATATATTATTTATGCTACTAGATCTTTTTTAGTGTGAAAAGCAAAACAGACCGATTTGAAATAAATACATTTACTCGAATTTGGGAATGACACAAGGTCCATCTTGAAATCTTAACATTAACTTAATGTTTCATTTGTTGGACAGGACATGGCAAGTAGAACATACATTATAAATCAACACTGTTCATTAAAAATATACACACACATTCAAAAAGCATACCTAGTGCTGTAACAATGACTGATGTCAGCAAAACGGTGACCAGCTCAGTCTGTACAAACATAGTACAAACATCTACAGCCAAAGCTTGGCCTATCCAGCTTGGCTAAACTACTGCAAGGAGACATGTTTTTTTTCAATGACACTGCATTAAAACACATTAACATAACATACCAATAAAAGCATTGAGCACAAACCACAGAAGAGTAGAAACAAGACACTTTTAAGATACACAAAGGGTGAAGCGGAGCATAAGTGTGAGAATCTACAACCTAAAAACATGCAAAACAAACTACAGCACATACACACACAAACACAGGGAGTGAACCCTATACAATCTAAACGTTACCCTCTTCTGAACTCATGCTGGAGTCCTCATACGTCCTGTCTCCTCAATACCCGCACAGCCATGGAGCCAGAGAAATACAGACATGGAAAGGGGAGGTAAAACAAAAGGGGAAGACAGTAAGAAAGAGTGTTTGGATTGGACGCTCTCACTCGGCCTCCCTCCCACCCGTTCATGCCCTCAGATCACGCCGCGACATTCTGTCACTTTCTATTTCATCCACTCTTCTTTTTTTGCAAACTCCTCTTTCCATTATTCTCATTTGTCTCGGCCCCTGGAGAACACGGCTTTGTTATTTTCTCCCATATCAACTGTTCCTCTGTTGTGGCGAGATGACTTTTCACCCAGAGTACAATGAAAATAAATTACTCACTGCAACATGCACACATGTGCCACACACACATACACACGCACACAGCATGCTGTTTAAAGGATCCAGGCGAGCAGTGTCCTGAGTGCCTCTACCTCAAACCCACAATTGCCTAAATAACCTTTGTTTCTATTGGTTATATCAGCTGAAGGGTGACTTGTGGACAGTGACCTTCACTCTAACTGGACGATCCAAAACTAGCACCTCTCTTTGACACAAGAAAATCCAGACAGACACAAAACAATGACCTCTAGATGTCTTATGGTACAACAAAAGGGTGCATTACGCAGACGCTTCATCATTTAGGTCATTTGCTGATGGTTGTATTAAAGTCCTCTGGCATGCCACAGAGTATAATAAATCAGCTCTTAAAATATATTTTTCAAGCAAACAATGTTGGCATAAAAAGCTAGAACTGGTCGGTGCCAATAGCCTAGTAAATAAGTGCGCCAACATATAGCACCATCATGGTCACGGCGACCCGACTTCCATTCCCATTCTCGAGGTCCTTTGCCGACCCTTCCCCTGCTCCCAATACTTTCCTTTCTGTAACCTCTACTGTCCTTTCCAATTAAAGGTAAAAAAAACTATTAAAATTTTTTATATATATATATATATATATATATATATATAACTAAGATTACACATTTTAGCCCAATACTGATACAGTTTTTCATGTTGTAAATAATTCAAAATACAATGCTAAAATTATGAAATGCTGAAATTGGGCAACAGGTTATATACAAACAGTTCATTTAACAGTGTTGATTAATGTTAATTAAACTATCAGCATTTTTTAACAACTAAATGAGTGTTAAATACAACCTTTGTATAATTTAAAGTGCCATATTTTTATTATTTTTCCCAGCTAACCCAAAAAATCTCTGAAACAATATGCTACTGAATATTAATAATTCAAATGTATTAATGAACATTTTTGCAAACCATGAATGCACAACTGATTCAAGTGAATAATAAAAAACTGATCTAGGACTAATGCTGAACAGCCTAAAACAAATGTGTAACAAATTTGTAACAAATCAGCACAATGCCAGTCTGTAGTCTTTAGTAGCAGCTCACAAATGTTACCTTTGATGCTCAAACACTTCTGTAGCAGAGCCCTGAGGTCTGTTTTCTATACTTCACTACATCTGAGATGATTAGACCCTGGATTTTTAATCATGATACATGATCTATGGCTAATTTGTTTCTTTAAAGTAATTTTTTGAGCCTGTACAAAATATCTGGGTTATAATTAGTTTTTTTTTTTTTTTTTTTTTTTTAAGTTTATTGCCATTTTAGCATCTCTGGCTACTTCACAACAGGATTCAGAAGGATTCACATTAAAAGACTTTAAAGTCTCTCTAGATTAAAATAATTATCTGAAGACATTAATAATTGTACACTGCAAAAGTATGGTTGCTTTTGCAATATTGACATTTTGGAGCAACTTCTCCTTTGAGCTGTTAAGTCCATGACTCTAGTTTATCCAATACGGCATCTTACTACAGCAGAATAAACCGCCAACTTATTAGCCAGCATATGTTTAAGCAGCAGATGCCCTTCCAGCTGTAAACCATCACTGGAAAGCATCCACACAAACTCATACACTACGAACAATTTAATTTACCCAATTCACCTGTACCACATGTCTTTGGACTGTGGGGGAAACTGGAGCGCCCGAAGGAAATCCATGCAAACACGTGGAGAACAAGCAAACTCCTCTTAGAAATGCCAACTGACCTAGCTGAGGCTTGAACCAGTAACCTTCTTGCTGTGAGGCAATCAAGCTACCCACTGTGCCACCGTGACACCTAATCTCATCATGTCTTAGAAGAGTGTTTTGATTTTCTTCCAACTAAGGGCTGGATCTTGAAAGGTTGTTTGAGCAGTGAGCACTGAGAATATCTGGATTTAATCATCTGAGATTATATGTGTTCCTGTTCACTGAGAAGGGCAGATACATTAATCTGATTTAAATTTGCTATGTTACTTAAGTGTGACTGTAGTTAAATTATTAATTATTCCTTGACAAATAAATCTGTCATTGAGAAAATTTTCCGTGTCTACAATTATACATTCAAGCTGTCACTGGTGTGATACCCATTTTAAAAGCGTACCTTTTGAAAAGGTACCACCTCTGCAACAGTTTTAGTATCTTTATTTCAGTGTAAAGTACATAAGAGTTTACAATTTTTACATTGAAAAAAATTATGTCTGCAAAAAGGTTGTATTCAATTTATATGTGTTGATGTTAAATAAACAAATTAAATTTAGTAATGTTCAACTTCATTTGTTTAAATTCAACCCAAATAAACAGTTTTCAAACCATTTAACTTTAAAAATTGATCTTTGAATAATATTTTTCAGTGCAGAAATTATGATTGTATTACTATAATTACTATTATTGTTATGAATATCATTTTCCACAATTCAGTAGAATACTTTTGCATAAAAATATCAATTGGTTGGTATACACTTTCCTTATTAACTTTGTTTGAAATGATACAATCTGATCCAGTTTCCATTAAGTAAAAGTCAGTTTTTTACTGTTTAAATCACTGTGTGCCAAGGAATTCTCCAGTGCTTACATTCAGTGAGTGGTGTTCTGTTTTCAGCAAAAACTGAGAGTGACAAACCAGTGTCAATAAACTAGACCATTTTCACAATCAGAGCAGCATAGACTTTCGAAAAGGGGTTTAAAAAGCAGCTCTTTAATAAACATTATACACATTGAGAAAAGTGATGATAATGCAATTTAAATTAGAAAATAAAATATTAAAGTGTTTTTTCTATTTAACTTGGATGGATGTACACCTAGGGTAAGAAAATAATTAGACACTCAGCTCATTCATTCATTAATTTTTTTTTTGGCTTCTGGGGTCGCCACAGCGGTAAGAACCGTCAACTTATCCAGCACGTTTTTATGCAGCGGATGCCCTTCCAGCCACTCCCCATCTCTGGGAAACATCCACAGACACTCATTTACACTCATACACTACAGACGTTTTAGCCTACCCAATCTACCTGTACCGCATGCCTTTGGACTGGTGGGGGAAACCAGAGCACCAGGAGGAAAAAGACGCGAAGACAGAAAGAACATGCAAACTCCACACAGAAACGCCAACTGACCCAGCCGAGGCTTGAACCAGCGACATTCTTGCTGTGAGGCGACAGCACTACCTACTGCGCCACTGTAATCTGTAGCAATCACATGGGTTCAAGTGTAATCATACAATATTCCACTAGGAACATTTTTGTGTGGCAAAAAAACCCTTAAAAACAAATAATTTGTTTGATTGCATCTTCTCGCCCTTGTCATGGTGCATGTTGACTACTGGTAATTACTGAGCAGAACACATAGTCAGGCAAACCATTTTTTTTTTTGGTACATAAAAGTGTTCTCAGAGCTTTGTATGATTACAATTGAACCCCTGAAGTCAAATGGAATGTTTGGACAGTATTTTTGGTTCCTTTTCTGGACTTTCAGCATCTTAGGGCTGTTGCTGTCTATGGAGGATGAAGAAGGTCGCTGGTTCAAGCCTCGGCTGGGTCAGTTGGCATTTCTGTGTGGAGTTTGCATGTTCTCCCCGCATTCATGTGGGTTTCCTCCAGGTGCTCCGGTTTCCCCCACAAGTCCAAAGACATGTGGTACAGGTGAATTGTGTAAGCTAAAATTGTATGTAATGCGTGTGTGTGAATGAGTGTGTATGGGTGTTTCCCAGTGATGGGTTGCAGCTGGAAAAGCATCTGCTGTGTAAAACATATATAAGTTGGCGCTTCATTCCGCTGTCGCGACGCCAGATTAATAAGGGGGCTAAGGCAAAAAAAAAAAAATGAATGAATGAATGTTCTTAGGATAAACAAAAGTCTTGGGATTTGAAAAACACGAGGGTTAGTAATTAAAAACAGAATTTTCATTTTTGGGTAAACTAATCCTTTCATGTCTGAAAATCTGAATTTCTCAGATTTCCTTCATGGTGCAAACCCAGCTTATTTTTAGCATAAGCTACAAAGGGCTTTTAGAAAAGCCATGCATTTCCCAATATCCTCATTAGTCAAGGACCATGCATTTCCATCAAAAATGTTTTGTGGTGGAGACATTTCAACAGGAACAACACTAAACTTACTGACATGATATCTCTCTCTATGTTTTACAAATATCAAGCATTACATCCTTTATTCATCCGTCTGGCAGTCAGAAACAATAGAAGGCTCCGAGCAGACCTTTGTCCCATATTATTTCATAAATGTGGTAAAATCATCTCAACAGGAAAAGAAAAACAATGCCCTGATCCTGACATTAGTGAAGAGTTTCCTCTCCCTCTCATCCAAATATAACAGAAGCAAGTAAACAACCTACTACACACTACATAATGTGAACAATATATGAACATACTGCTGCTCTACAATTCTTCTCATACTGTTCTTCTGCATGTCTGAGAAGAGTGCTGAGTGAGGCGTTTAGATTTCAAATCCTCTCACTGATCCCTAGGACAAGGCAGGGGTCTTCAGAAAAAACCTGAAACCAAACAGTCAGCAGGGTTCTGGCCATTGCAACACAGAGAGCATGGAAACTCCTTGCACCAATTTAATAACAATGTGCTGAAATAATGCTACAGAGAAGCCCACATTGGTTTGATAGCAGTCAAAGCAGTTGCTTTAGCCTAACTAAGACATAATCATAATCTTAATCATCTTAATGGTATAGTCCCCCCACCCCCCCACCCCAAATGGAATAAATAAATCAGTCAAAATATTCCACTATTCCAATATTCCACTCCTCTTTATATTCCAAACCTGAATTTTTTGTAGATCATAAAAGGAGAATGTTGTGTCTCAAATTAAACATTATATCCCATACACATAAACGCCATAAACTTTTTTGTATGGAATATCGCACTTTTCACTTCATACATATAGTCTATAAATAGCCTACCTCATGCAAAATCTCTTTTCTAATGACATCTTGACCAGTGCAAAAACCTGTTATTTATAAAAGATCAACCAATCAACAAGCAGGAATGATCCAATTCACTCTCAATGGACAAAACTGAGTTGAATTAAAATGTACATGTATTTGTTTAGCAAGCAGACACCTTCATCCAAAGCAACTTGCAATGAAGATCTAAGAGTGATTCATCAGCACTAGTGATTTAAGGGAGGAATTAAAGAGAGCGAAAATAAACACAATTTTGAATATGATTAATTCAAGTGAGAATTCAACTGCTTTTTGAATATTATTAGGTTTTCAGCTTTTCAAATAGTGTTGGGTGGTAATTGCACAGGCATGGAACATTAAATGATAAGGTTCTGGAATTTGATTTCATGCTATGTATAATGCTACCATGAGAGGACATTCACATGCCAACCTCGGGCTCCTTGGAGGGGGGGTGTAAACTTATGAGAGAGAGCAGAGGTTGAAAGGTCCCCATGGATGTTCTGTGTGCAAGCTTAAATGTCTTGAACATGTCTTGCATGAGGAGTTGTTTCAACTGAACATACGTAACAACAGAGAAGAAATGAAAGGCTATTGCAAACTCCATTTTATAAGATAATATTGTCAAGCAGTATGCATGAACATTTTACTTTTTATACTTAATTTGATTTTTTTTATGTGGATACACATAATTTGGGCTTAGTGCACAAGTACACGATTTGGGAAACTCCTTATTTTTTTGATAAATATCTCAGAAAGTCGAAATAGACTATTTTGTGTTCCACAGAAAAGGTTAAGTTACATGGGTTTGGAAGACAAAAAGCCGAGTAACTGATGACAGAACTTTTATTAGTTTGGTGAATTACCCCTTTAAGAACATCAACACTTACAACACACGTTTTCTGTGGCTATAAGCTTAAAACAATACAGACAGGTACTAGTCTAGATTATTTCTTAGTGCTGCATCCCAAAGCATATTATAATGTATTATAGCAAAGTTCAGGCAAATAATCGCATGTCATTCAAACGAATAGCATCACTGATCCAAGAAAGCAACTAGTGCGTGCCATCATTGCTGTTTGGCGACGTACTAAAGTGTAATGCAATGTATTACAATGTCATTCACCTTCATCAATGAAACATTATACTACAAGAGTTACAGGTTCCGCCGACGTGTTACATAACAACAGAGTTCAAAGCCTGTTGGCTTATACATTTTACAGATACATTTAGAAACGTGCAGTATGTATACACATCAGAAAGAAGATACTACGCGGTGCTACATTATACCGGTACAGTAAAGCGCTCGGGTTTTAATCTTTTCTTTGACACTTCTCGAACTATCTAAGAGGGAGCGCGGGTGTCACACACCAGCGACAGCTCGCCTCCATAAAACGGTTATGTTTATTAAAAGAGATTATACCTATTGGGACTTCTTTGTGCTTTGACGACCGCCTCCTGCTTACTGCTTTTTCAAGAACACCGCTCCCAGACTTCTTCGCAGTCGCCATCTTCCTCAAACAGCAATGATTAACTCCCCTCTGCTGTGTCTGGACGTACCTTCCAAGCGGACACGCCCACACGAAATCCTACAGCCAATAACGCGGCGGATAATACTTAATACACCTATGAAACGGTTCTCACTTTATAGCACCGCCCATCTCTCTGCCCTTATTTAGTCAGGTGACGCTGCTCAGAAGTGTGTGACGTTAAAGATAAAATAAAGAATAATGATGAAAATAATAAAGTGTATAACGTATTGCAATTTCACTGTCACTTTGAGTATTAAATGAAGTAGAGTGGAGTTGAGTGGAGTCTTTCCGTCTGTCTGCCTGCCTGCCTGCCTTCCTTCCTGCTTATCGATCTATCTATCTATCTATCTATCTATCTATCTATCTATCTATCTATCTATCTATCTATCTATCTATCTGTCTATCTGTCTATCTGTCTATCTGTCTATCTGTCTGTCTGTCTGTCTGTCTGCCTGCCTGCCTGCCTGCCTGTCTGTCTGTCTGCCTGTCTGTCTGTCTGTCTGTCTACTCCTCACCTTTAAAATGTTGCATACAGAAAAAATCCACACAAAAATTATTTTTCTTAAATTTTATTTAAACCATTAGCAGACATATTCGATTTGTCTTTGCAAAGCATAAACAAGCTTTATTCAAGTTCTCAGACAAACATTATTCAAGCTATTTGACAGCAAAAAACACACTGACAATAAGCTTATGAAATGCTGAAATTTAACCATTTATCGGAGACAACACACTCTTCACTTGTGTGTTTGTCATTTCCCAGCTTTGTGATCTCCAGCTACGGCTTCTCCAGCTGAATGTCTTCCTCACAACAAGCCACATCCTCATAAGGGCCTTGCTGAATGGAGCGCTGAATCTGATGGTAAGCTGAGTTGCAGTCATCCAGATTAAGACCCTGTTGGCAGATATTTGAAGATCGTTCAGAAATAAAAGCTAATAAAAACATTTTTAAAAAGTAAACCACATTTGAAGATAAGGACGGGGTGGGATTATTTTCAAATTTTTTATTAGCTCCCCTGTGAATTTTTTTTCTTCTCTTTTTCAAAGATTTCACAAATGATGTTTAATAGAGCAAGAACTTTTCCATAGCATTTCATTTTTTTCTTCTGGAGAAAGTCGTATATATTTTTTTCTACAATAAAAGCAGCTTTTAATTTTTTTAACCATTTTAAGGTCAGTTTTTTTAGTCCACTTAAGCAATTTATTTTTTCGACAATGGCTTGACTAATCACCCCTACTTGCTTAGTTAATTTAATTAATCTAGTTAAGCCTTAACCTGAATACTAGTATCTTGAAAAATATCAAGTAAAATATTTTGTACCGTCAACATGGCACGGATAAAAGATATTAGTCATTAGAAATGAGTTATTAAAACTACTATATTTAGAAATGCGTTGAAATGTTTTATGTGCCTTTGCAGAGACTTTGTGAATATTAAGTCACCAATATTACTGATAGATGGTATGATGTTTACCTTTCTTCTAATTTTTTCCTTACCTCCATCTATCTGTTGATTTACCTATTTTCTCATTTTTAAGAATTATTATTTCTTTATGATTATATTGCCTTTTAAAAACTCTTGTTTTTATTGATTTGGTAAATATTTAGTGTACGTGTTTGCTGCTACTTTCTATGATATGCTTTTGTAGTACATTTAGACTATAACCCATTGCACAATTTTCGTAAAACTTTCCTCTAATTATATTTCTGAAGGTAAAATAAATAAATAAATAAATAAATAACAGATGAAATGAAAAATGTTCCCTTAAAACAGAAATTAAGGGAAAAAGTATACAGGGGGGCTAATTATTCAGGAGGGCTAATAATTCTGACTTTAACTGTACATACTCCTGTGCCTTAAGTCACATTATCAAAGCTGAATCAAAGTGTATGATGTAATATGTTAGGCAGATGGGTGATATTGGAAAAATCTGGAAATTTTCCAGAGGATCTCTGATCTCTAAATGCAACTTGCAGTTATATCAACATTTTTAAAAATGTCCTTCCAACAGTCAGTGTAGAAGGATTGGCATTTCTTTTAATAAATAGAGAAAATAATCAGCAATTTTGACTCACACTGACCAAATAATAATGTCTATAAAATTACCAACACCTTCACTCTTTTGTTTGTTTGTCTGTGTGCTTTGGTTTATTTAATTAATTCTCTAATTACAGATAATAAGATCATTTATATGTATTATTCAATATGACTTTATTACTTTAAACGTTTTGTTTGTTCATGTCCTGTTTCCTCTGTATTATTTGAAATAAGAAAATAAATATTTAAAATCGTTAAAAGAAGAAGAAACATACCTCATAGATATTCTCTTCCTCCCTTTCTGTCTTCCTGTCCAGTTTATTCACTTTCTTTGACTAAAGAAGCAGAATTAAACAATTGTTTATTTTGATTTCTCTTACGGTTCACAGATCAGTTCAAATACATGAAATTGTCATCATTAAACATGGCTCTGACCTTACAGAGGAGCATGGTGCCCGGAATCAGCACACACATCAGCAGCAACACTCCTTCAACTGTTATAATACTGTTTTTCACACCCTCGCTGAGGTTCAAAGTCTTCTCCAAAGGTACTAACGAAAGAGAATGTCTTAAAACAGGGAGATTTTTCAAGGATGCCACTTCAGTACAAGCATATCAGATTGACTGTATTTTTTTATTGAATGTCTGGAGGGGAAAAAATAAACATGAGCCAGAAAGCTGTTCCTTTATTTCATCTGACAATAAGTGTTCCCTGTGTATATGTAAGCAAGTTAAGTAAAACAAACTCAGCGTGAATGAGTGGAATTTGGGTTTATGTCATTGAATGGGTTATTTGTGTTTGCCTAATTCAGCCAATTGAATGATTTGTGGGGATTATTGCACAATGCAGCCTCTTACAGAGTGCTTGTATTGTTACGTTTATAGGCATTTATATTCATGTAATGATGACAAAATAGGGACTTTGCAGGTCTACAACATATTATGGGATAGTTCCCAAAAAAATGAAACTTAATATAAATTTGCTCACTCTCAGGCAACCCAAGATGTAGCTGTCATTTTATTTTCTCCAGCAAATAAAATGGCTTTGTCATGTTTTCATTATGACAGTTTACTTTGTAACTGTTTTCCAGTGCAAAAAACTTTTGTACATATTGGACCTGAACCTACAACATACAGGTCTGTAAATCATTCATTCATTCATTCATGTTCTTTTCGGCTTAGTCCTTTTACAAATCTGGGGTCGCCAAAGCGGAATGAACCGCCAACTTATCCAGCATATGTTTTACGCAGCAGATGCCCTTCCAGCTACAACCCATCACTGGGAAGCAGCTATACACACTCATACATCATGGACAATTTAGTTAACCCAATTCACCTGTACTGCATGTCTTTGGACTTGTGAGGGAAACCGGAGCTAGCACCCAGAGAAAACCCATGGGAACGCGGGGAGAACAAGCAAACTCCACTCAGAAATGCCAACTGACCCAGCTAAAGCTTGAACCAGTGACCTTCTTGCTCTGAGACAACAGCACTACCTACTGCGCCACCCATTAATTATTTGTGAAATCTTCATTTAAAAGACCTTTTCAGGGGAAAAAAGATTAAATTTTTTAAAGAAAATTAGCTCGTTTGATCATGCCCAAAACTTTTTTGAGGTCTGGAGGGAAATTTTCAACTTCTACTCTGAGGCTTATTCTTGTGACCTCGCCCCTGATCCAGCAATCACTGCTTTTGGTTGGTCTGACTCACATCGTGGGTTCAGTCAGTAATTTTAAAAAGCTGTTCAATATGGAATGGTGTTAGCAAAAAAAAAAAAAAAAGGGAAAAAGGCATCAAGACCACCTTTTAAATCATGGCTTCAGAATTCTCTACCACTTTACAATTAGAGAGACAAAGACACAATCTTTCTAATAACATTGCTGGATTCGAAGCCACCTGGAAACCCTTTTTTAATTATTTGTCAAATGCCCAGGATAACAGTTTAAATGTATAACCCTGTCATCGTCTGCAAGATCACCATATTTCCCACTGGCCAAGATATATATGTGTAACATTGCTAACCCATATATAATATTGGAAGATCTGATGTAATAATGGTTTTAAAATCTTCTTTTTTTCTGTCGTATTTCAAAATATAATATAAAAAAAAGAATAATTAGCAAGACAGATTTTGACTACTAGTTCAACATTTTTGTATGTACTGACTCAAGTAATGAAATGAGGACTATCACTTTTATATGGAATGACTATTCAGCATTCACAAGTTTAGTTCATTTACATGAGCAAATGATAATGTTATAAACAGCAGAGAGTTGTATGAAAGCAATTGATGCATGACCAAAAGCATTTGCAATTCGTTGATAGGAATGGGAAACTGCTATGATGTGCACAAATGACTAATTGTTTTGAGAAATGCATTAACTGTTTTGCAAATGTAAAGTGTTGTGAGAAATGCGTGAAATGTTGTGAGAAAAACTGTAAATGACACTTTAATCCTAAACGAGTGTCCATATTTGACCTAACATTGGGTTTATTTGTAAGTTGTTCATTTTTAAGAGTTTATAAACAAGTATGATCTTACTCACAGTATATTTGAAGGAAGGTGCCATGGGAAAAAAAGGTAAGTAAACCGTGCTTGAGTTTACACTGATACAGGCCCATATCATTGACACTGACGCTTTTGAAGACCAGCGAATGGCATATAACTCCATCTTTTTCACCCTCTGGTTTGTTCATCACATTCTTTGTAAAGTTTACCAAGTCAGGCATTGTGGTGCCATTGATGGCGGGAGTATTCTTGATCCAGCTGACTTCAGGGCTTTCTTTACAGCGGTAGCAGCAGCGCACTGTGGCTTCTTGAGAGACCTGCACACGCAGTAATGGCTCATCCGGCTCCAGTTGTAGATCTTCCAGTTTACCACTGAGAACAGCTTATACAGAAGACAAAAAAACAAACAAACAAAAGACCACAAAATATGCAGTTAAAATGATATTGTTAACTGTTCCGACAAATCAGAGCAGAGTGGGTGTCAGAGAGAAGACTTGACAGCTGAATGAGCCATATCAGACAATAGCCATGTTGACATGAACAGCTTTTTGTCATTCTGATTAAAATCATTCCTAATGAAAGATTAATGTGAGAAAAGAGGTAATAGTGTGTATTATAAGCAAAATTAAAGTCCTTTAAAACAGCACAACATGGGTACTTTAAACAGCCAGTTGCAAGTCTTTAACATTTGTGCACTGTTTAAATTTACTACCCTTTTGTTATGTTAGGGATGAAAACATCCACCGAATTAAACTGCTGGACTTTTTTTCCGCAGAAATGGAGGGGTCTGGCTGCAGGCTCGGTGCAGTGCAATCTGAGCTGCATCCAATGCTTTTTAATGCGCTCACCTAACCCCACCCCTAACCCTACCCATCACAGTGAGGTCACTTGCTCCATTGAGTCTGACATTGCATCGCTGAGTGATGCAATATCAGCCAGCATCATAAAGGCTGCATTCAGATACTATTGTAGAAATCAGTACTTCAGTCCTGATCAAAACTACTAAGTGTTTTTAAAAATGACAGGATTTTAACTCTTTAAGTGCCAAGTTGACAAATGATGTCACTGATTTGGTGAAAAAAAAAGCACACAAAATGACGTGTTTTCAATCTAAAAAGTAATTGTGGACTGGATTTTTTTTTTCATTTTTGTTTTGGACATGTGAACGATAAGTAACAATTTTCATTTTTTTTCTCCCTAATGTATAGTTGGTGGCTGTTTTTGCCCCAATGACTTCCATTTCAACCACATTTGATGGCGTCTAAATACAGACTTTGTTTTTATTTACTCCATGTAGTTCTGAGATGCAGATTTGATTTTCTCAGATGCATCAAGCTAAGTGCATAAAAGTCGCTCTCACACTTTCACACACTCACATACACGCTTTAATTTGATGCTATACTCCATATAAAATCCAGAAACTAAGCTTTTTTTTTTTTTTTTTTTTTTTTTTTGCACAGGCCTATTTAAAGGTTTAATGGTGCCAACTGATGATCAACAGTAAAAATGACAAATTTGACCTCTTCCCAACAGGGAAAACCACCAACAGTCAATAATGTATGAATATATGCTGTCATGCTCTTGTAATCAAAGAAGTTGTTATAATGGAAGTCAATGGGGGAAAAGCAGCCCCCAGCAGTAAATTAGGGGGAAAATGAATTAAATCAGAGACAATGCATCAAAAAGACTCATTTCACATGTCCAAGACTTTGATAAAAGATTAAAAAAAAAAAATAAATCCAGTCCACAATTACTTTTTTATATTGATAATACAAAATTTTGTGTTTTGTTTTCAGCATTTATGAATATGGCAATTAAAGAGTTAAAATGCTGAAATTTTTTAAACAATTTAGTAATTCTGATCAGGGTTGATTAACAGATTTAAGCAAAAAAAAAAAAAAAAAAAAAAAGAAAAAAAAGATGCATTTCTACAGCAGTTTAATTTAGTGGATGTTTTCATCCCTAACATAACAAAAGGGTAGAAAATTTGCCCAGAGTGTCTCTATGAAGTTTCAAATCAAAGCATTTTCTCAAAATATGTGTCAAAATAAGACAAAATAAGACTGTCACCAAAAATCATTCTCCTAGCGAAACACAGAAGTGTTGGCCAGACTCAAAATCACTCCAGAGTGGATGAAAACATCCCCAATAGCTTACAAGGGTTAAGATGAGTATACAGTAGACAACCTTTGAAGTGGATCAAAAAAGGCTTTCACAATTGTTCTAAAACAAGAATGGGTGTTGTTCAATAGTTTTAGGAAAACCGTTTTAATTCACTTGAATTGTTGACTACTGCATGCATGAATAAATACTTCAGCCATGACTTCACGCTAAGGTTCCATTAGCTGATGTGTTTACTACTATTAGCATCTATAGTTGTGCTTTAATAAATTAATGACTTTATTTCAATTAACTAACATCAACATAAATAAAAATATGCCATGAATGTGTAGTTCATTACTTGATCATGTTAGTAAACATCATCTACTGTAACTATATTGTAAAGTGTGACCAACATACTTTGTGTATTAAAGCAGCTTAACATTCAGCTTTATTCTTCACTCAGTGGCATTTAGTTTAGTCCACATGATATCAGCATGTTGAAATCTATTAGCTAAACCATACTCTTTCTACCCACAGAGTACTATATATACACACGGCTTGGCGTCATACATGGACAGTGAAAAATTTAATTATACCCTTAAAATTTGAAAGTCACACTGAAAAAAAGAATGTAAAAAAGGGGAAGATGGTAGTAGTAAGATGCAAACAGCTGCTCTGAGAGGAAATCGGCTTCAGTGAAGCAGAACACAGACGTGCAGATAGAAATTTGCTCTTCGGTAGTTTATTAAATACATCAATTTAGTACATCTACTGTTTAATCCACATCCAATTATTAAAAGGCAGCATTTTAATAATAAAATTCATCAAACCACTTGTATTCTTTTGATAGTTTTTTTATTTTTATAAATGCCACATGTAAAAAATAACTGTAAATCAACAGTCTCCTATATTTGGTGATTTGTGACTATCAAATTCATTGTAGACCCATAATCTCTGCTCTCATATTTTTTATGCTGAAAAGAAATTAAAAAAAAAAGAAAAAGGCAAAGAAAACGTGAATTTATATATTTTTTATTCTAAGTATTCGGAAATTCTCCATTATATAAAAGAATAAGCTGCCAGTAATTGTTTTGTACTGAATGATTTATAATAATGTAAAAGCCTACAGTTACATTTTCATGAAATTATCATGAGTTGTAAGAGCAGAGGTCAATCCTCATAATATAATTTGAAAGTGTAAATAAATGGTACACACACACACACACACACACACACACACACACACACACAAACACAAACACACACACACACACACACACACACACACACACACACACACACACACACACACACACACACACACACACACACACACACACACACACACACACACACACACACACACACACACACACACACACACACACAAAGTTAGCACTTTCCTGTAGAATCTTCAGTAACATATTGGCAGCAGTTCGCCAGTTACTTACTGTAATCCAAATACAGCAAAAATATTGTTTTCACATTTACTCATTGTATATTTTCAGAATTGTATGTATATTTTCACTGTAAAAATACAGCAATTTTCACAATGCAACTTTAAAACACAGTAACATACTGCAAAACTGCATACAGTTCATATTACAGTTAAATACTGTAATTTATAAAAATCATTAACAATTTTGTTTGCACTGTATGCTTTCTAAAAACTCTACATTTTTATTTCAATGTATTTTGTTTCTATATAAAAGCTTGGCTTACTTTAAAACCAAATTCTCAATGCTGAAAAGCATTACTTGAAATAATTTTCAATAATTTTTAGAATCTGCAAAATAAGCAATGTACAAGAACACAGAAGTAGCACAGTAAATTAAACTTCAAATTTAAATTTAAAAAAATGAAACAGTATTTGAGTATTATTTTTAACAGTGTCCACACCTACCTGCAAAGAAAGACAAGAAAAGCACCAGCCTGAACCCCATTTTCTCTGATAATCCAAATTAACTATTGAAAATCAACTGCTGCTAGGTATGAAATGAGCCGTTTGAGTGTTTGTCATTCTTTCCTGCATCATCTACACCCACCCATTCTGCTGTTTCACTTTGTGGTTCATACATGCAGATGAAAACACTCTGCTGAAAATAAGGACAACAACAGCTCAAGTCATTTTTAGATCATTTATTTAAAAAAAAGGAAAAGAAAATTATAATAAAAAAACGTACCTACATTTTTCTGATGTATCTTACATATTAAATCAAAGCCCAAATACACAAAATAGTCCTTGCATAATCATTTATATAGACAGACAGCAATAGAATGCCTGTATTGAGTGGACTCCTGTACAAGAAATGACATAAAAATACGGTCATGGATTGCAGAGAGTTTAAAAGATCTAACAAAGAGCACTCAGCATTAAGAGCTCAGGCATTTCGGAGAGCAAAAATGAGTGGAACTGCTAAAATTTGATGGGCATTGAGCCAAATATCAGATGAGCAATTAACACTGAAATGAGGAGAGGCCAGATAAGGCAGTGTCTGCCATCTGAACTAAAAGAAAATGAGATTATGAAAACTAACCCAATCTGCAAAAGGCACCCTATAAATAGATTTAAACATACAAGATATATCACTATATATACGTATATGTGACAGATACACAAGAAACTGTCAAGGAATGAGAGAGAATGCACCCAAAACTCTCTCTTATCAATTATTTAGAGCCCATAGGGATATCCATTGTTGAAAACAACTTTCAAATCAAGTTTAAAATGTGCACAAATCCACATAAAATAAAATAAAGGTCAGAAATTGAGTAATAGTTTGGATGGTTATGGGTGTACTTTGTCTCTCTCAGTCCTTACTTGATAATTGGCAATGCATAGTATTGTAATTACATAGTTCTCAAACAAAAAAAACTGAATAAAAAATGAATTATCGCTCATTTAAACAAATAAAAATGAAAATAAAAAGCCGGTAGGAGAAGAAGTTGGCACTTTAAACATCATCGCCTGGTAATTTTATAAAAAAAAAAAAAAAAGACTGATAAAAATTGACGTGTACCAAAACGTGGTTGGAAAACCAGACTTTTCTGGAAGCCATTTTAAATTAAGTCTGATGAAGATAAACAGTCGAGCGAAGAGCGGGAAAATAAAAACCAATTCTAAAATAAATCAAATTAAATCAGCAATTTCAACTTAAACATGAATATTAAAATCACACTACGTACAAAAAATAAGATAAAAAAACCTGCAGAAATTGGCATTTGGTGGAATGGTAGAAAAACCTGTCGCAGTAGCATTATGAAAACATTTACAGTACTGGTAAGAAAACTGATGGTCTGTGTTCCTGTCTCCAAACTCTGAGACAAAACCTGCAAGTGTCTGATTCTCTGTGGTATCCTAATAAAACAAGAGAGCGGGAGAGACAAGCTGGTCCCTTCCACAAATTGAAGCAATTTCAATTTCCTTCCGTCTCAAACAAAATAAGGCATCAAACTAACAAGCCAATCCATGCACTTTTTTTTTTTTTTTTGGTGACTTCCTAAACCCCTTTTCAGCTTTCAAGGTGTTTTCATATCTAAACATTGTTAGCGATTCGCGACTTCTTTGGTCCTGCTTTTATAGAAACTACTCCCCTGCCAATAAAATATACCAGAGAAACAATTAAACAACTAAAAGGAAAACTAAGAATATATATATATATACTTTATATATATATATATATATATATATATATATATATATATATATACTGTATATATATGTATATATACTGTATATAGATATAGATAGATCAGATGCATCTAATTTGTAATGTAACTGTACACAAAAGAGTTTCAAAAAATTAAATTGCTCATGTTTTTTTTTTTTTACAGTCACACCTCCTAAACTTGCATAGACACACACAAATAGGAAATGTATGATGATTATCCGTTTCAACGTACTATCTGCATAAGAGTACATGCTTCATATGTGTGGATGGGAGCTGCAAGCTGGGCTGTATGCGTTTGATACATTCAAGCTCCTTTGTAATATGCTCTGATTTTCTTGCACCCACTGTCAAACCTTGTTACCATCAAATTGCAAAATCAAATCTTTTTCTCTCTCAAAGCCTGCCTGATTTTACCTTCCCCAAATCCCTTTCTCTACTTCCTTTCAACCATGCAATGATCTATCCTACTTAGCATTTCTTTTCTCATTTGCAGAGCATCCATAAAGAAAAGACCTCCCCCACAAAAAAACTAATGAAAATCCAAACCAAACTGGTAAAACAAATAAACAAAACAGGGTTTTAAAAAAAGACATGCTTTAATTCTCCATCTTACTACAGTTTCATGCTATAACTATTTAGTTCTCTGCTTAAAAATATCAACAAATACATTTCAATATCTGTAATTTTTGAAAATACGTACAATTTCTGATAAATATTAGCATGAATGAACATGATCTTAAAATGTGGAGGGATGAGAAACGAAAAGAAAGAAAGGGCACATTTGTTTAGTTTGGATGAACCTGACTGAAATTCAGTCTGAGCTGCAGGCTTCATATGCGTCAGACTGCGTTCCCAAAGATGCAACTATACTTTTCTATGAATATAGATAGCCTTTTGATGCTAAATGACTTCTGACATGCTTAGGTTTATCTTTGTGTACAGTATGTGTGCGCATAATGCTTCCACATGCACATGTAGCATTTCACTCTGAGATCTCTCTAGGCTTTGCACATTTCTTTGGCATGTTTTGGTAAGACTGTCTCTCGCGGCTCTCAGCAGAAACACTCACACTCTTATTTATGCTCACGGATCACTATTATTTCAAAACACCCACTTCAGGTCATTTCTCAGTGGAATGGAAAGCACCAGAGGCCTGCTGTCAATCTTCTGAAAGGACAGTTTGGAAGAGAGAAGAGAGAGCAGAAACGTTCAGGCAGCAATAGTCAATCAGCAAATCCCCCCGAAAGCAAGTCTCGACTCCAGCACATACAGTGATCTGAGGACAGAAGATAAACAGATGGAATTTTTAAAAGAATTGCGCTAAATTAAAAGGGAATTGATGAATATAAAATGGTGTACTAAGTATGTGGTTGTACCTTGTAACAGCAGGTTGTGTTGTTTCTCAATTGTAATGGCCCCCCTGAAGTGTGTATTTAGCAAGAGCTTCTTGTAATTTATAATGGTCCTCCTCAACCAACTGAGAACAAACACAAAACAAGACAGATGTATTAATAAAAAAGATTGAGTCTGATTTTATGTCAGTACCTTGACTGGTTTAGGCATGTTGTTAATTAAATACAATTTGACAGTAAATGTGCCAGTAGGTTGCAGCAAAACAGCCCTAATGAGTTAAACATAAAATTCAATCGATTCATTAAAAAATGCGGATTCATTTAGAAACTAGCAACTAGCTAGCAAGCGACTGTCTGTAAAAATGAATAACTGAATAGTTGAGTCACTTATTTTGTTTTGAAATGAGTATTTCACACACACACACACACACACACAAACACACACACACACACACACACACACACACACACACACACACACACACACACACACACACACACACACACACACACACACACACACACACACACACACACACACACACACACACACACACACACACACACACACACACACACACAAAAAAAGTATTTCACAAAGTGTTTGTAGCGCTAAAATGTACCTACTACAGTATATCAGTGATAAGTTAGGAGTACTGAAGAGGATCAACAAACTATATTAAAATATATGTTGCTGGCAATATGCCTTGGAAAAAAAGATATTTTAAAAAAATTGACCAACATCAGTTTTTAATAAGACTTAGCCTTAATCGCTGAAGTATTTCCATGTGGTAAGAAATATGTTTGTGAATGTATTTTTGAAATTATTTTAAAATACATAAAAATAAAAAAAAATACATTCATGCAAATAAATGTTATACAAATACATATTTGGTTATTTTATTTGAATTGTTGTAAAATCAATTTGACTTTAAAAGACAAAGCTTTTTTTCCCATGAAGTGCTTTGAAATATGCATTTTAACTTTATGTTTTACTTAATCTCAAATGAAATAGGAAGAGAAGGTGGGTGAGTGTAGCTCCTCCCCTTTTTTAAAAACAAAAAAATAGTTTTGTAACAGCTCTGCCAGTGAGAGTGGTTGAGCTCAAGTGCATCAAATGAAAAGCAAATGAGGTGTGTCTTAGGCCGTACTCACACTAGGTACAGTTGTCTCGAACCGGGCCAAAGCACACTTGTCCCCCCTACCGTCTCCCCCGATGGCCCGCTCTCACACCACAAACGGGCTTCGGCACGCTTACGTCATCGCTGCTGGGCTGTTCAGTGAGAAGCACTCTCTCACTCAGCAGCACAGTGGAGATTTCTCTAGTTATATCGTTTCAGTCGTTTGATATGCCGTCAAATATTTTGCCAAACAGTCCTTAGGGATGCGGGGACACGCAGTCAGATATTTTACCGGACAGATCCGCCACTTTTGGCGTTCATAAACAATCATAAAAGCCCTCGTGCTGCAGGAATAAGGAGGTCTGCTGAAGGCGCGCAGCTGTCGTGAAGTGAGGAGTTTGCGCCTTTAATAAACTACGGCAGTTTTCGTTCACTGAACAGTAAGAATGATTAATAAATCCATATGAAACAGTCCCTTAAAAGTCACGTCTCGCTTTCAGTTTCGGGCTTTGGCGCATTTTGCACTCACACACAAGCGTACCGTGCCAAAGCCCAAGTGAACTGCGCTCAGGCACACCTCTTCCAACCGGGCCAGGGCCGACCAAGTGAACCGTGCTTGAGCCCAATTCAGCGCACTCACACTTCTCAAACGATCCGGGAAACAGGCCTGGGCACGGTACGGATGGCATAGTGTGAGTAGGCCCTTAAAGGGGGCGGGGCATGTCAGATACTAGAGAGCATTTGATTAGTTATCATTGATGAGAAACTGAAGTATGAGGTGACATGAATAAAACCGTGGATCCTTTCAGCCAGAAGTGACAAACTACAAGCTTTACGTGTTTATATCAGTGTTATATCTACTAAACGTGAATTTTGCCACTGTTTTGGAGCACAATAGCTAATAGATATCAAAAACAAATAATACTGATACTAACATCTAAGTTTTTTTTTTCATGGAACCTTTAAAAATTTCTAATAAAAAAATGTTGTTTATAGTTTATTTAATCTCTCTCTTACTTTTTTCAGCACATACATCACGTAGAATAGACAGCCAGCAAACATTTAAAAATTTGTTTGCTTGGGCATTGATTTACATTTTTAACCACGTTTCTGACAAATCACTTACTGTACCTTTAAGAACTGAAAAAAAATGTTCACAAATGCACCAGTTTGCTCCTCACCCTCAATCTCTTCAGCTGCTCCTCCAGAGCCTGCAGTCTCATCTGCACCTCCTCCATGCGCTCCTCAGACAGCACGAGAGGAGCACTGATACCTTTCTCCTCTTCTCCTTTATTCTCTACATCTTCCTCATGCTCTTCTACTTCAGGACCTGCTTCTGTGCTCGATTCCTCCACTGAGGGGAAAAAAACATTCAAAATCGGTATTGGAAGAAAAAACAACAAGGTCAACCTACAATGATATAGGTAAGTAATACATTGTATTACATATAGGGTGAGTAATAGTGAGCAAGTTTACATTTTTGAGTGAAGTATCTCTTAAAATGTGAGCCTGAATATCCCGAGTTTAAAACCTGATGCAAAATGTGCACAGTACCTGACAGTTGAGTTCCATCTGCATCCTGACTTTCAGGTGCCATCCCACCGTTTTCCCCAAGAGTCTGAGCATCATCTGACAGGCTAATACTCCCAACCAATAGCCTCTTCAAACACATGACTGAAAAAAAATACAAGCAAAAATGTTTCATTAAATTAAAATTCTAATTGTTCAATAAAATGTTTATATGAAATGACATTTCATAAATGCTGACCTTCATCCAAAGCAACAGTAGCAGATTTCTCCGGAGGTGTGTGGCTGTGGGTGAGCAGGTCAAAGCCGTTGGCTGCTAGATAGTCGATGAGTGGAGGATCACTTTCTCGAATCTTCTCACTAAATCGCCCTGGGGTGAAGTAAACCACAATTCAGAATAAAAACACAACACCGAAGCAACTTATAGATCAGTTTCCAAGAGGCAAATGTCTCACCGACGCGATTTTTCAGCAGTTCACCTCCATTTTCAGTGGGGCTAAGAGGAGGATGAGCTCTGGAGAAGCAAAAGGGAAAGAGTTTTGACAGAAGTTGGCTAACAGGAGGACATGAACTGACAAATCTAAATTCCCTTGATTTTTTGACACTCAAGAGGGTTCTTTAGTATCAGGGTTTCTGCAGGTTTCATCAAGTCCAATATACAGTAACCATTATAAATGAAATTTCAAACTAAAGCAAACTAAATATATTCACAACAGTCGGTCCAGATCTATAAATAAATGTATCGTTTAAAGTAATGTTTTGTAAGTAAGATAATTAAACCACATTGGTAAACAGAGTTATTTAATAAAACTTTAGTTAAATGTATTTTTATGGATTGATTAGCTTTACATAGACATAGGACAATTAAGACCTGTTTAAAATTATGAGGTTTAAAATACTCTCACCGGCCACTTCATTAGGTACACCTAACTAGTAAGGGGTTGGACCTCTTTTGCCTTTAGAACTGTCTTAAATCCTTCATTGCATAGATTCAACAAGGTACTGGAAATATTCTGCACAAATTCTGGTCCATATTGACAGGATAGAATCACACAGTTGCTGCAGATTTGTTGGATGAACATCCATGATGTGAATCTCCCATTCCGTCACATCCCGCTTTATTGATGCTTTATTGGATTGAAATCTGGTGAATGCGGAGGCCAGTACAGTGAACTCATTGTCATGTTCAAAAGGCCAGTGACATGGCACGTTATCCTGCTGGAAGTAGCCATCAGAAAACGGGTACACTGAATCAAGACTTATCAGACCAGGAAAAAATTTGTTCAATCTTCTATTGTCCCAATTTTGTTGAGCCTGTGTGAATTGTAGCCTCAGTTTCCTGTTCTTAGCTGACAGGAGTGGCACCTAGTGCAGTCTTCTGCTGCTGTAGCCCATCCGCCTCGAGTTTCGATGTGTTGTGCATTCAGAGATGCTCTTCTGCATACCTCGGTTGTAAGAGGTGGTTATTTGAGTTACTGTTGCCTTTCTATCAGCTCAAACCTGACTGGATATTCTCCTCTGACCTCTGGCATCAACAAGGCATTTAAGCCCACAGAACTGCTGCTCACTGAATATTTTCTCTTTTTCAGAAATCTACATGGCTAAATGCATTGAGTTGGTGCAATGTGATTGGCTGATTAGAAATTATCATTAATTATCACCTAATAAAGTGTCCGGTGAGTGTAGAAATGCACTTTAAGTTTCAGAACTCAAAACTTTAAGTTTAAAATCAGCTTATATTTAAGCCAAAATGATGGGTTGCGTCTGGAATGTACCTACGGCTTTTTTTATAGCCCTTCTCCCTGGTTAGGCTTCTGTTGAACATAAAACTAAATATTCTGAATAAAGTTGGGAGAAAAAAAACATAAACATCCATAGCCATAAACATCCATAGTAGTAACACAGAAATTATACGAAAGTCAAGAGCTGTTTTTTCCCAACATTCTTCAGTTTGTGTTCAACAGATGAAAGAAACTGTGGAACAAGTGTAGGATGAGTAGATAATGGCAGAATTGTCATTTTTGACTGAACTATCCCTTTAAATGAGAAAATGTTCAAATGAGCGGGGTCAAAACAGGACAGAAAAAAGCCTAGTACTTAAAGATGATCCAACTCGTATATAACATTATAAGTGGACCTCAGAGAACAGTAGAAAAAAATTTAAAAAGTGCTTAATCTCTTAAAAAAAGATGTTCAGATTGGTTTATATGAATCACACTCACGGGCCATATAGAGGTACAGCAATGTTGTTTGGCACACTGCCAGCCCTGCTATTCCTTTCCAGTTTGGTGTTGCTCTTTGATGCCTTCTTCAGCTCATCAACCGCAGACTTAATCGCCTCTGTCCAGCTGCAGAATTAAACAGACTTTGAGTGTCAGATCAAATGACACGCTCTGGATTTAAATTTATAAAAAGCAGTTCCATAACATCTTCCTGTCAGTCATTCATGCAAGCCTTTTAATTGAGTAGCTTTATCTGGTTCACACACTCACTTTTTCCTCTCCCCGACAGACTGAGCCACCAGTTCATAGATCTGTGCTCCACTGTCCCAGGTGAAGATAACATACAGGGCCTTCGGGTCTGATAAGAAAAAACAAAACAAAAACAAAAGTAGCTTCATATCACGCTTTATTCTTTGCAAAATAAACCTGGAAGAATGTTTTTTTTATTTAATAAAACTATTTTTAAAATGCCCTTGTTTTAATAGTAAATAAACATGTAATTTAATTTGTTATTTATGTACTGTTAAGATTTTAATTACTGAATTTACTTATAGGAATTTCATATTTAATTTTTATTTAGTCAAGAAAAAAAAAAAAAAAAACAGCTTACCAAAAACGTGACAATGTTGATTAAATATGATAAAACCAAAAAGAACAGTTGGACTAGACTAGCTCTAGTTACAAGGAGACATTTACAGGCAAATTGATAGGTAACATTTTACTTTAAGCACCAATTCTCACTAATAAATGGCCATGAAATCTCCCTCTTTCAGTTCAAGTCTACCTCAAAAAAAAAAAAAAAATGCTTCCTGATGGGCATGGAGCACTGTGAGCAGAGGGAGCAGCGGGCATGGCCAACAGAGCAGGGGAAAAAAAGGAGAACGAACAACTGTCAGTTAGTTTACAAAATCAGACAAAAATATATATATAAAAATTCAGACACAAAACGTTGGGAGAACTTAAAATGCAAAGAAATAAACAGTAAAGTAATTTAATGCCCTGCTACATATTATTCAGAATTTCATATATACAAGTAACCACAATTTGTTATATCATTATAAAGATAATAATTTATATAAACACTAAACAAGAAGGACTTCTCTTCTCCTGAATCCCTGGGCCTGAATGCAGACACAGTGGAGCAGTGCAACAGGTCTCTTTCTCTATCTATTTCAACCATTAGCCCTGCCGGTAATCCGAAGGATTTTAAACATAGGCAAACTGAAAAAAAAACTAAGTTCACCATTCTCCAACTGTCGTACAGCTCTCAGAACAAAAATGCTTGCTGCAAACCAACAGCTCTGCTGTATCGGCCCTGACAGCATTGCGGGGAAAAACATGCAACAAACTTCGTAGAAACAAGCACATACAACTCTTCATTAATGGCTAAATGATGCGTGCCGTGCTCGGAATCATATTTCACAGATTGGCAGGTCTGTCTTGCATTCGGAAAGCACTAATTATAATCAATAATTAAGCACTAATTATAATCAATAATTAAGAAACAGGGTCTTCTCATAGGATAAGAAAAACTCCGCCCTGAATAAGAATGAGAAACCGACACGTTGTGGACCGGCAGATAGACCGGCAGATACGCGCTACTTCACCAAATTTTATTCGCCCCAAAAATGATTTTAAAACAGGAACATGAAATTAGCTGACAAGTTGTCTTAATTGATGCTCAACACACACAAATCTGTTAAAAAATGTTTAAAAAGTGCTCGAGGGTTTCTTAAACCTTTTACTAGCGGCTTATTACCTGCCTATTAAAAAGATATTGTCAATTATTAAATACTAAATATCTACTTTGCGTATTCTACATATTATGTTAATTTAGTTATCATAGTTCATGATTTGTTAACAGAAAGAATAGTACCTTAATAAAGTAGGACTAATGACCTTTTTTATTAATGTGGCTAAAAACGTCAAATAGATTTTGTTGTTTTTGTTTGATTATTTAATTTTTTTTTATTTTTTTTGCTTCCAGAGCACAATCAAATTTAAGCCTGCTGTCTTTTAGATTGGACTTTTATCATCCGATCAAAAATCCATAATTAAAGATTTATATGGTAATTAGATCTGCCCATTATAATGCACAGTGAGTTTAGACATTAGATTTGTTTGTCTGTTATAATGAACTGTGAGTTTTAATAATGTGTCTAACAATCTGTATTATTTTATATTTAATTTCACAATGTTATATTGTTTGTGCAGTGCAATGTTTTGACCTGGTTGGCATTTATTAAAGTCTTAAGAACATAGTAAATGCACTTCTACAAATTCTGATAATAATTCAGGTCTGATGGGGTTAATTTGTGTATTGTAAGAAATTAAATGATTATATAATCTATAAAACGTAACATCACACCAGTAATAACCAGAAGAAAAGTTCTGCAAAGCTTGTTTTCGATTTTATGACACAAACAGGACCCTTTTCTAGAACTGTGATTAGCACCACTAGCTGATCGTTCATTAAGAAATGAATGTAAAACAGTATTCAGTGATTGTGTATATTCAAACCAGCACCACAAAGGACATCACACATAGGCTACTGCTTGTTCTATTTTCTTTTTCTCTCTGAAACTCACCAGTGGCCACCTCTCTGAGGAAAACAGACTCCAGCTTGATGATTGGACTCAGCATCTGCTTGCCTTCCTGAACGGCGATGTTGCTTTTGCTCTGACACTTCAAAAGCATCTTATCATCCTGCTTCTGAAACAAGACCAGCAGGTCTGACAGCAACACACAGTGCACATCTGAAAACACACACACGCAAACTGAATGAGTAACAGGCCCTGCATATGGACAAACATCTGTCAACGTGCGACAAACACTGAATTTGAGGTCTGCGTTGGGTATGTAGTTACCGATTGCTTTCTCTTTGGTCACCCTCCATGTCAGAGGTCCTTCAAACAGCATCGTTCGGTTGGTCAGATCAATGGTCTGATGAACAAAAAGCAAAAGAGTAGACGTCATATCAATGCTTCCAATAACAACATAACTGATATGGCAGTAAGATATATACTTTTTCCTCAATATCATAAGTCATCAAGACCTTTCTTACCTTGTACTCACTGTAGAGTTCATTGCTGGGTTTCAGTCCTGAGGTATCCAGTCGACGCTGGTAGTCTTTCAAAATCTGAGTTGAAATATGGGAAGGATTTTAGGGGAAACACAGATTAGTAGTTATGAATCAAGTTTCATTCAATAAAACTCAGCTATTTATGCAACATCAAAGCAAATAAAGCAAAAAAAAAAAAAAAAAAAGTGTCTACGTAGATTGGGTGGTATTACCAAAATCTTATAATCACAGTATTCATAATTTTAAATTACACTGAAGGCTTATGCTGCAATGCAGTAATGCCTGTACAATAACGCCAAACTGCATTATACAGTATCAAGTTTATTATTAGTAACATCCAACAAATGTTCTCACCAGCAGGTTCTCCATTTGTTTGACTTCTTCATTGACATGGTTGAGGATCTTACGGCAGGATTCTGCTGCTTGGTTAATTTTCTCTTTTTCTGTTGCATCCTCTGTGAGAAGCAGACATTAATCATACATCTATACAATCATACAACATTTTTTTAAGATTACAATAATAAAAAAAAATGTGTTTAGGAGTCTTTTATAAATAAACATTTCAAAATAATGAAATAGATGTGTTTTTGTAATAATATAACATAAAATAATATTTAAAATGAAAATAAAATTCACTAATCTTCAAAAATGAATAAGCTATTTTATAATCAGAAAAGTTAATATATGTGTTTTGTATGCTTTACAATTCAATTCCATTAGATTTCAAACACACATTTGTTTTTGTGAACTGTGGGAACATTCCATAGGTTACCATTGTTTAAATGTTGTGCAAACTAGGGCTGCACGATATTGGAAAAATTTGACATTGCAATATTTTTCTTTTCTGCGATATATATATATATATATATATATATTGCAATATAAATCCAATTTTACCAGATGACTTAAATAACTCTATTTGCCAAGTCATTACTTTAGATTGAAAGGGATGATTTTGTAGGGTGTGAAATGTAAATATATTTTAATGCTATTTATTATATACATATTATAAACAAGTCATAAATAAACACAATGGAGCAAATATTACAGTGAAATAAAGACATATTTCATGGTTTTCTGGTGAAAGTATAACAATATTTGGGATAATCAAATGTAAAATAACATTTTGTAGTCTTGATCATATAAACAAATAAATTAAAAGAATCTTTATTAAACCTCTTTATGCACTACTAAAATGCTTTAAACTCTTAAAATACTCACTGGTCTTAAAACCTCAAGTAGATGATAAATTTCACTGTATTATGCTTCAATTCGGCAATGTCTCCACAAATCTAATGTGTTTTGACCTGTGGTTTCTGGTCAACCATAATTTCAACTCAACATTGCCTAACTAGCAATGTGACTAAAGCGGAAGCACACATTTCGATATTGATGCTTAAACCATATATTGTGAAGCCCTAGTCCAAACTGTATTTTATATTGTCCTACCACAACCCTATGCCTAAACCCAACCCAAAAGGAAAACTGTGTATTTTTACTTAAAAAAATAAAAAAAATAAAACTAATTTTGTTTGATTTATGAGCCTTTTGAAAAATGGGCACATGGGGCAATGTCCTCAAAAGTCACCTTCTCCTTGTAATACCTGTGTCATAATGTCATTATATAAATTTCTGTCCTTATGTGTCAAAAAAACAGATAAGCATGCAGCACGCACACACACACGCACGCACGCACGCACGCACGCACGCACGCACGCACGCACGCACGCACACACACACACACACACACACACACACACACACACACACACACACACACCTGTGTTCTTAGCAATGTTTTCCAGCAGAAGAGGGTATTTTGTTAGTCTCTGCATCTCTATGGGTATGATATCCTTTAGCTGTAGCCTCCGACACTGTGGCTTACTCTCTGCTTCCTAAAAACAAACACAGAAAAACCAACTGATGCCAAGCTAATTCCCAAAAAAAATGTATCATGTTCCAATGTGCAACAGTACATTTATGTGACTGAGCAGTGTTTTAAATGGTTCACCAGTATAAAAGCATTGAATCGGGGGTCCTTCTTCTGCCTGCTCTTGATCTGCTCCAGAGCCCAGGACTGGTAGCTACAGAAGCGTGCTGTGAGCTTTTGAAACCATTCTCCTTCAGATCCACTGAACTACAAAAATCAAGACATGTCTTCATGTATAACACAGCAAAACAATTAAAGAGAATTTAAAAAGAACAGAAAAGTAGCGGTTAATGCACTCGAAGTCACTTACTCTGTTGAGAAGTGGTGTGCTGATAGTTTTGACAATGTATTCATCTTCTTCACGCAGTTTCTTCAGGTTCTCATAGAAAACATCTACAAAGTGGAAGAATGAATTTTAGAAATGATAAGTCTTGCAGTATTTTATAGAAGGCAACTAAAGTTTTTGTCAAATGAAACAAATGCAAAAGTATTTGGATTCATGTTGTATGTGAGAAATAAATATTTATACAGCAATACTGTCTATCATGCTGCTGGATTTAGGTTTTGCTTAAAGGTGCTGTTTGTTGTGTTGACCCCTAGTGGTTTGAACTACGTACTGCAGTCAAAATGTAAAATGTTTGTAAAGTGTTTTTTTTTTTTTTTTCCACCCGGCTCCTTTTCAGACTTGACATATGCAGGTTGCCAGATTAACAACTCTGTTGCGACTCCATTTCTGAATCAGTGTCTTATTCCTCCGGAAGTTGAATTTGTCAGCCGCATAAATTAAGGAGGCCCAGTTATAACAATGATCAAGTTGACTGTAATTCATTAAGAAGTGTAAACACTCAAAGTTTTTCAGGACATAACCTGTTTCAAGGTTTACAGTTGTTTGGAAAAGTCAAGGTATTAAAACCATTACATTTTTCTGTTATATCGTTCATACGGTATATGTAAGGTTTTTCATAAGGTATGTAAGGCAACAGTATCTCCAGCAGAAAAGGATCCTCCAGAGCAAAAGCTGCTGGTCAGCCCATTATTCGGGAAACATCTAAAAAACTAATCGCTTACAAACCAAAATACAAACATGCTAGGGACCTGAACAGTGCAGTGGCTTTCTTTATATCTAAAGAAAAGAAAGATATCCAAAACATTTTTTTAATTACTGAAGATGGCAGAAGTCAATGGTTTATTTTAATCATTTAGCTTGACATGTTTGAAATGTTTTTTTAAATAACATATATTGTGTTAACAGGGAAAAAGTTTTTTTTTTTTTACCCAGACATTTAAAAAGAACATTTAAGAGCAGTAATCGCAATACTGTGAAACAGTGATATTTAATCCAAGGTTTTCATACCATCAGAATTTTACACCGACCCATGCTTAATGTAGAATGCTGGATCTCTGACTCTAACCCCTTTTGTTTGACAGCTTCCATGATTAAAATAAAAAACGCTGTGTTGTGATCCTGGGACCAACAGTTGGATACAGAATTCATATACAGTGCATCCGGAAAGTATTTTAATAGCGCTTCACTTTTTCTACATTTTTTATGTTACAGTCTTTTTCCAGAATGCATTGAATTCATTTATTTGCTCAAAATTCTACACACAATATCCCATAATGACAATGTGAAAAAAAGATTTTTTGAAATTGTTGCAAATTTATAACAAATAAAAAACCTGAAAAATCTTATGTACATTAGTATTCACAGCTTTTGCTCAATACTTGTTGATGCACCTTTGGCAGCAATTACAGCCTCAAGTCTTTTTGAATATGATGCCACAAGCTTGGCAAACCTGTCTTTGGGAATTTCTGCCCATTCCTCTTTGCAGTACCTCTCAAGCTCTATCAGGTTGGATGGGAAGCAATGATTTACAGCCATTTTCAGATCTCTCCAAAGATGTTCAAAGAGGATTTAGGTCTGGGCTCTGGCTGGGTCACTCAAAGACATTTACAGAGTTGTTGAGAAGCCACAGCGTTGATATTTTGGTGGTGTGGTTTCGATCATTGTCCTGCTGGCAACCTTATTCCATCTGGCCACTCTCCTATATAGGCCTGATTGGTGAATTGCTGCATAGATGGTTGTCCTTCTGTAAGGTTCTCCTTTCTCCACAGAAAAACGCTGGAGCTCAGACAGAGTGATCATCGGGTTATTGATCACCTCACTGACTAAGTCCCTTCTCCCCCGATCACTCAGCTTAGATGGCTGGGCAGCTCTAGGAAGAGTCCTGGTGGTTCAAAACATCTTCTACATACAGATGATGGAGGCCACTGTGCTCATTAGAACTTTCAGAGCAGCAGAAAATTTTCTGTAACCTTCCCCAGCCTTGTGCCTCGAGACAATCCTGTCTCAAAAGTCTACAGACAATACCTTTGTCTTCATGCTTGGTTTGTGCTTTGACATGCACCGTCAACCCTGGGACCTTATATAAACAGGTGTATGCCTTTTCATGTCCAAATCACGTCCAATAGACTGAATTTACCACAGGTGAAATTCAATTAAGCTGCTGAAACATCTCAAGAATGATCAGTGGAAACAGAATATACCTGAGCTTAATTAAGTGCTTGGCAAAAGCTGTGAATACTAATGTACATGTGGTTTTTCAGGTTTTTTATTTTTTAAAAATTTGCAACAATTAAAAAAAAAAAACTTTTTCCTTTTGTCATTATGGGGTATTGTGTGTAGAATTATGAGGAAATACAATAATTTAATCTATTCTAGAATAAGGCTGTAACAAAACAAAAAAAATGTAGCAAAAGTGAAGCATTAAAATACTTTCTGGATGCACTGTATTTAAAGGAGAATAACTGACTCTAGCATTGTATTTTCTTTTAAAGATAAACATATGCACGTGTTAACTGGGCATGTTTCATAACTATCTGCAAACATATTATGGTATTGTTATGTTTTAAGAGTCAAAAACTTGCATATTGCACCATTAAATTAATTTATTTGGGTTTGAATTTTATAATAAATTTTTTTATAGTGATTGTTACTCTTTACATACTTGCATCGTTTATTTTGCACTCTATTGAATATTGCTCAATTTTAATGTTTGTTGTGGAAAGGAAAACTAATATACACGCTAGTGACCTATTTAACTTTATTCCTGAATGAAAATATAAAACATGACTTTCCCACCAACATGACTAATCTGGGCTTTCAGAAATCTTAATAAATGCAACTGACAAATTAGAAATAGAAAATATGCTATTTCTGTACACAAGAGATAAGAGGCAATCAAAATACTTTAAAATGAAGCAGAATGTAATGCGTTAACGCTTGAGGCAATTACTTACAGTGCATCTCTATGATGTCATCCAGGCTGGAGAAGATGGTGGCCACCTCATTTGCAGTCATATACTCTTGCTTCTCAAGTGGACGAGAAAACACTGTCTGCAATACACTCAGCATACGGACGTGTGCTTGTTCTGTCACAAACAGCTCTGGGAGAACGACAGGAAACAATTATTTCACCTTTCTACATGGCTGATTCAAAATATTAAGTCCGTTTTAAACAATTTCTTTCCCATTGCTTTTATTACCATTTATGACTTCTTGTCTTTTGGCTTCCTTCTTGCTCAGCTTATGCAGGCTTTCACTGGAAGCAAGTTCTCTCCAGTTGAGTGGGTCCTGCTCGAGCTCCAGGAGACGGGGCTCTATCTCTTCTTGCTGAGGGGCCGGGACAAAAGTGGGAGTGAGGAGAGCGATTTCCGGTGTTTTGTCACCTTCCACGCTGAGAGAGACAAATAGAGGAGCACAATTAAAAGGGTTCCATACATATTTAAGCATGGTAAAAGTAGATACAATTAGGAATAGTTCACCCAAAATATATTTCCTTATTGTTTATTCTTCCAAGAACAAAGGTGAAATGCAGAAAGAAATGTAGGTTTACAAGAAAAACAATCCAGGATCTAATGCAAGTAAACAGAACTCCATGTTGAGCACTTTTGATAGTCCAAAATCCATTTTTAGCCTCAAAGTAATCTACATGACACCAGCTGACAAATATATGTGCTCTAACACCACTGTAGGTAAGACTGTATGGTTTGTTTGTTTGATTGATTGATTGCTAATCCTTATGCCTTCTCCTGGTGGATTTTGTTCACATGATGGTTTTTAACCAGGTAGTAACGTTTATTATTTTCAAATGGTAACAACTTTGAAGGATGTAAAAGGAATGCTTCTTTGCTTGCCTCATTTTTGCACTTTAAAAGAATTTGCTTTGTTCCATTTCCAAAGCGCCAAAAAATGAGATCAACTTATATATTGTCAACACAGGCTCACTTTCATGATTTAGTATGATTACATTTATATCAGAAGTGACCTGTAGCAGAGTTCAAATGAACTAGAGATGCTCTGATCGATTGGCCGGAGATCGGCTGATAATCACATTTAATGACTTGATCGGTACTCAGTGATTTGGCTGATCTAATGAACCGATCACAAGCGTTTGTGTTAGTTTGAGATAACCAAAATAATTAAATGACCTTGCATGTATTTAGGCCTTTCATATAAAAACTAAACGTATTTCTGTGTTTTTGACAATATTGCAAATGCACTAAAACCTGGCTGGCAAATTACATAAATAAAACATAAAAATGATTATTTTTTAACATGAATATTTAAAATTATGACTTCTTGTACCATACTTTTGCTATAACTCATTGCAATAACATTAGTTTGTAGGTCTGTTCCTTTTAGTAAAGAAGTATTAGATTTATATGTGTACATTTTTTAAATAATTTTTTAATACTTTTATTAATACTGACTTTTTGTTTATTGAGACGTGTTATATTCTTTTTCCATCATTTCCAGCGTTTACAACTTGCACTGTTTGTCATTTTTCTTACAAATGTTTTTATTTGTTTTGTCTATTTTCTGTAAAGTTGATTCTGACCATAACATGTTAACAATCTAAATAGCTATAAGAGACACATTTAAGGTATTATATACAGCATACTTAATTTATCCACTTAGGGACTCTAAACTTAAGTTTCATACTAAGAGGGAATACATGATTTATGCATTATTAAGCTTGATGCATCAGAATCGATTGTTTTGGGGTCCCCGGAGATACTATTAGGCGAAAACACCCCCCACATATCACTTTCGTCCGCGACTTACCCACAACCTTGCCCCCCACTCTCATTCACGACACACTTAAAATGTTGTAATAGGGCCAGTAACGGCCAGTGGCACCCATGATTATTATTGCTAACCTTCTTTTGGTATTGGTTCAGAGGTGAGTTCAATTATCCATTCAGTAATCATTTTATGCAAAAAATCTAAATTTTGACATCAAATAAACCCAGACATGCTCTTGTTAAATAAGCCCTTTAAGGATCTTTACTAGCAAATGACTTTGAGAAAAACTAAACATTATTTCCTTGTTCTCATGTTTTGATGCATGATTATCCAAAAATCCTAAAATATTTTTCCCTAAAACCTACATTTCTCTTTGGCTTCACCTTGGATGGGAATATGCAAATAATCAGGCAATTTTCATACCATATTTGGGTGAACTAATCCATTCAGGTAGTGCCCATCATAATCGCTGACTTCTGTCAGCTACTAAAGAATCCCATTGTGCTGCTTTCTCCTGTCGATATTGAGTACATGATGGTTTTCTGAGTGCGTGATGGTTAGTCTTAAGATGGTTTTGCCTTACGAGACTGAATGCTGTGGGGAGGGTGAGAGGGGATGGGATGTGGAAGTTGACTGGAGGTCCACGTCGCTGCGGGAACGAGACTGCTTGGCCCGAGTAGAGCCACCACGACGAGAGTGACGCCGCTCCACACAAAGGCTTTCACTGCGACGCACATTCCTGAACACCCAAGAAAAAGAGGATGTGGTGGGGGGGGAGGATGATGAAGAGGAAGAAAGAAAGAAAGAAAGAAAGAAAGAAAGAAAGAAAGAAAGAAAGAAAGAAAGAAAGAAAGAAAGAAAGAAAGAAAATAGGAAAGTTAACGAGTATAAAAACATAAACAGGAAACAGAAGAGAAGGAAATAAAGTAGTAAGTAAAACAGAAGAGAAAGAAAGAATGAAAAGGTAAAGAAAGGAATGGGAAAAATAAAACGAGGAGAGGAAAGGAAAAATGAGTAGTGCATTAGAGTTAGAAAATAAAAATTGAAAGGATTGCACAAAATCATAAGTAAAGGAAAGAAATGCAAGAAAATTAAAGAATGAAAATGGGTAAGAGGAAATAAAATAAATGGAAAAAGAAAGATGATTAGGTAGAGGAAATGAATGCAAAGGAAAGCAAAGAAAGGGTAGGGAAGGAAGGAAAGAAAAAGAAGAAAACGAAAAGAAAGGGTAGGGAAGGAAGGAAAGAAAAAGAAGAAAACGAAAAGAAGGAAAGGAAATTAAAGGAAAGAAAAGAAAAGGAAAGAAAAGGAAAGGAAAAAAAAGGAAAAGTAAGTAAGGAAAGGGAAGGGAAGGGAAAGAAGGAAAGGAAATTAAAAAAAAGAAAAGAAAAAGAAAGGAAAGGAAAGGAAAGGAAGAGGAAGGGAAGGGAAAGGAAGGAAAGTAAAGGAAGAAAAGAAAAGGAAGGGAAGAAAAAGAAGGAAGAAAAGGAAAGGAAGAAAATGACAGGAAGGAGAGGAAGTAAAAAGAAGGAAGGAAAGGAATGAAGGAAGGAAGGAAGGAAGGGAAATGAAAAGAATAAAATGAAAGGAAAAAGAGAAGTAAAGGAAAGAAAAGGAAATTTATGGAGGAAAATGAAAGGAAGAAAAGGAAAGGAAATGAAATGAAAGGGAAGAAGGGAAGGAAAGGAAATGAAAGGACAGGAGAAATGAAAAGATAAAGGAAAGGTAATGAAAGGAAAGGGTAAGTAAAAAAGGTAAATGAAAGGAAATGAAAAGGAAACGGTTAATAAAGAAAAAAATAAAGGTTTTAATGCATGTAAATGTGTGAAAAAAAAAAATAAACAGAAACAAAAAACCAGTGGAAGGAACAGACAGATGACAATGAGGTTAGACCACAGAACAGGTCACATGAACAGATGTAAATTGAAGTAAAAAACAGAGAATGAAATGTGAAGACAAATGATGTCAAAACCACTACATAACATCTCAGCATTAGTTCAGCAGGGAGATTCATTCAGCCCCATCAGTTAAGACTCAAAGACCCTAGTGGGAACCACATTAACGAACATCTCCAGCTCTTTCCAATGCATCATTTACAGCATTGCAATGCAATTCAACACCTCAATTACGCAGGTATAAAACACTGTTGTCAGGCAATTGGGTTCTATGCGTGCAAAGCGTCCCAAATAAGCAAATACTTCTGCCCTTAATCCCTGCAGCCCAAAAAAACTGAGATGAAATATACTTAACCATGCAGTGGGTTTAAGGGTGTGTGAATCTAAAACTTAACCCATGCCACTCACTGTACAACATTTCCTACAATATGGATAATAATAAAAAATGTAATTTGTGTTTGGTAACAGAGCGTGTGTGGATCAGCAGAAGCTTGAGACTGGCAGAAAATCCAAGAGACAATCCTGCAGACCCACCTTGGCTTCTTTCTGTAACAACATAGGACAATGAACGGTTACGGCATAACTGCAAATTACAAACCGTTTATCAACATGAACCCAACCAAAACATCTAACCATGAAACAAGTAAACCTCAATGCTATCCTGAAGCCAACAACAAAGCAAGACAAGAGCGCAGAACAATGGACAACAGCAACAAACAATGCCTCCACATAAAAAAACAACTGCATGAGCAAAATAAAAATGCATAGCTAATGCTAGTTTTTAGGTCACATAAATAAAAAAGAGCTACAATACAGGGAATAGTTTCCTCAGATTTATTTAGAAAATTATGGAAATTTATTTTATAATTTACTCACACAAATTTACTCCCACGCCTCCTTTTTAAAATCGTCCATTTTCGTGCGTCTGAACTCGTACTAATTTGTACGAATTAGCCAGTAAACTGACAAAGCGTAAAATACTTACGTTTCCTCATGAGATCAGGCTGGATTAACTATGGCTGAGGCTATTAACTAAAGGCCGTTCATATGTCACGTCTTTTGAGCGTGAAGTTTTTTTATTTCTTTAGACAAATTTTCACATTAAACAAATACTTTTTTTATTTATTCTTATTTTTATATATTTATTTATTGTTCTGTCATTGTTAAAATGAAAAAAAAACTTTTTCACTTCTTTTTAAAAACAAATAGAAATAGACTATTGTGTATTTTTTAATTATAATTTTGTGATGTATTATTTAGTTACTAAGTAGCAATAAATAATACTTTAAACAATAAGGAGTTTTGACAAGATTTCCTAAACTAGTAGTGTTTTGAGATTAATGAATGCATAATAAATGTGATAGGAGTGAAACTGTGATTATTCCTCAGACCAGAATCGTACAATCAAAATCTATAGTCGTTGCAACCCTAGTTTTGATATCTATGTGGGTCTGTTTGTGCATTATACTGTCAGGGTTGGTGATGGGAAATGGGGAAAAAGGAGCGAGGACTCAAATGCAGGGAAATGGGATTTTATTAAATAATAAAAATAAAATAAAATGCAAAATAAACTACCCCGAGGGGGAAAACATTAACAAAACAAATACATACACATACAAACAGGACTGGGCAGACTGGCAAGGATGAGGACTGGAAACACAACAGGACTAGACTTCAAACGACGAAATGTGATGACGAACTGACACAGGACAGCAAAAGTGAGGGGTATATAAACTGTAGAAGATTAACACACAAACAGGTGAACACAATTAACTAATAATGGGTTAACAAGGAGGGTGGGACAAGACAATAGACGGGAGAGCGCATGACACAGAGAGACAATACAAGCCATGCGCTCACATAACACAACAAGAACATGCAGCCAATGAGAGAACTCATTAACCGCATGTTCATGACAACAAACACAACACTGAAGCACACGACAAAAGCACGTGACCACAATGTAAACACCGAGCCACGTGCTTTGACAAGAGACGCAAGACACGAGCACACGATGAATGAAAACTCACCATGCGCTCACATATGCAGCATGCATGCTTCATCCCAGCGCCGACCAAAACCGAAACCAACAAGACTGAGACGCTGGGAATGAAACACCATGCTGCTGACAGACGAAAACACAAACACGAGTACAAGAGCCCACGCGTCTGAGGGACGCAGAGCGCGCACGCGGCCACGTCAAGCAGGAGCGCGCACACTCTGCGTACACCCACGACGGCGCGCGCACAGAGACAGAAACAGGACCAGACATGAGTAGCGTCAAAGATCTGCCACCAAAACAAGAATTTACAAGATCAGAGTGGCAGAACCCTGACACTACCCCCCCCCAAAAGGGACGCCACCTGGCGTCCCTAAAGGGAACATCCAACAAGGTACAAGACAGACAAGAAACACCACAAGACAACAAAACAGGCAACATCAACAAACACAAGACAGGGAGGTGAACAGGCAAGACATGAAGGGGGGGAGGGAGGGGAGCCAAGTCAGACCCAACACGACAAACAAGGGAGGGATGGGAGGGCAAGACAAGAGAGGATCAGTCCAGGGTGGGACCGGAGGAACTGTCCAGGGTGGGTCCAGCGGGTCGAGAGCCCTAGCAGGGAACCAGGGTGGAGCCGGAGGGTCCGTCCAGGGTGGAGGAAAGGAACACCAGGGAGGGGCAGGAGGGACGACCCAGGGAGTGTCTATGAGGGGAAACAAGACCAGAGGTCTGTGGGGGGCCGGCAGGGCAAGGAGCCGGGCTGGGACCGGCAGGGCAAGGAGCCGGGCTGGGGACGGCAGGGCTAGACGTCTGGGTGGTGCCGGCAGGGAAAGACGTCTGGGTGGTGCCGGCAGGGCAAGGAGCCGGGCTGGGGCCGGCAGGGCAAGGAGCCGGGCTGGGGCCGGCAGGGCAAGGAGCCGGGCTGGGGCCGGCAGGGCAAGGAGCCGGGCTGGGGCCGGCAGGGCAAGGAGCCGGGCTGGGGCCGGCAGGGCAAGGAGCCGGGCTGGGGCCGGCAGGGCAAGGAGCCGGGCTGGGGCCGGCAGGGCAAGGAGCCGGGCTGGGGCCGGCAGGGCAAGGAGCCGGGCTGGGGCCGGCAGGGCAAGGAGCCGGGCTGGGGCCGGCAGGGCAAGGAGCCGGGCTGGGGCCGGCAGGGCAAGGAGCCGGGCTGGGGCCGGCAGGGCAAGGAGCCGGGCTGGGGCCGGCAGGGCAAAAAGCAGGGCTGGGGCCGGCAGGGCTAGACGTCTGGTAGGTGCCGGCAGGGAAAGGAGCCGGGCTGGGGCCGGCGGGGCTAGACGTCTGGGTGGTGCCGGCAGGGCAAGGAGCCGGGCTGGGGCCGGCAGGGCAAGGAGCCGGGCTGGGGCCGGCTGGGCAAGACGTCTGGGTGGTGCCGGCAGGGCAAGGAGCCGGACTGGGACCGGCACCGAGCGGCGCTCAGGGGCTGGAGCCGACACTGGAGGGCGCTCAGGGGCTGGAGCCGACACTGGAGGGCGCTCAGGGGCTGGAGCCGACACTGGAGGGCGCTCAGGGGCTGGAGCCGACACTGGAGGGCGCTCAGGGGCTGGAGCCGACACTGGAGGGCGCTCAGGGGCTGGAGCCGACACTGGAGGGCGCTCAGGGGCTGGAGCCGACACTGGAGGGCGCTCAGGGGCTGGAGCCGACACTGGAGGGCGCTCAGGGGCTGGAGCCGACACTGGAGGGCGCTCAGGGGCTGGAGCCGACACTGGAGGGCGCTCAGGGGCTGGAGCCGACACTGGAGGGCGCTCAGGGGCTGGAGCAACCCTCGCAGAAGAGGCCTTTCTCTTCCGCCTCCGCTTTTGGGTGCGGGTTAACCCTTGGGGGCTGGACATGGACCAGGAGATGGTGCTGGTGGTGGTGGTGAGAGGGGTCCATTCCCCCTCCAGGATCTCCCTCTCCATCCTCAGACAGGAATAGTCCACCACCTCCCAAAACGTCCATGTCCTGATATCACCCAGCTCCTCCCAATCGAATGGCTCATCCAATCCAGCCAGAAAGATGTGGATGAGGGTGGTCTCACTGAACCCAAGCCCCCGGACTGCCTCAAGAAGATCTTCGGCGTAGATGCCAAAGGGGCGATGGTTCTGCCTGTGAGACAGTCCTCTGGCTGGGGGTTGGTCGATGGGTCCTTCTTGCTGGGAGCAAGCTGGGCGCAGAAATAGTCCCATTTCCGCTGAGTCCTCTTTCTGGTCAGTTCGTACTGTCAGGGTTGGTGATGGGAAATGGGGAAAAAGGAGCGAGGACTCAAATGCAGGGAAATGGGATTTTATTAAATAATAAAAATAAAATAAAATGCAAAATAAACTACCCCGAGGGGGAAAACATTAACAAAACAAATACATACACATACAAACAGGACTGGGCAGACTGGCAAGGATGAGGACTGGAAACACAACAGGACTAGACTTCAAACGACGAAATGTGATGACGAACTGACACAGGACAGCAAAAGTGAGGGGTATATAAACTGTAGAAGATTAACACACAAACAGGTGAACACAATTAACTAATAATGGGTTAACAAGGAGGGTGGGACAAGACAATAGACGGGAGAGCGCATGACACAGAGAGACAATACAAGCCATGCGCTCACATAACACAACAAGAACATGCAGCCAATGAGAGAACTCATTAACCGCATGTTCATGACAACAAACACAACACTGAAGCACACGACAAAAGCACGTGACCACAATGTAAACACCGAGCCACGTGCTTTGACAAGAGACGCAAGACACGAGCACACGATGAATGAAAACTCACCATGCGCTCACATATGCAGCATGCATGCTTCATCCCAGCGCCGACCAAAACCGAAACCAACAAGACTGAGACGCTGGGAATGAAACACCATGCTGCTGACAGACGAAAACACAAACACGAGTACAAGAGCCCACGCGTCTGAGGGACGCAGAGCGCGCACGCGGCCACGTCAAGCAGGAGCGCGCACACTCTGCGTACACCCACGACGGCGCGCGCACAGAGACAGAAACAGGACCAGACATGAGTAGCGTCAAAGATCTGCCACCAAAACAAGAATTTACAAGATCAGAGTGGCAGAACCCTGACATATACATTATAAATCTTAAAAATGCACTACTTTGCAAAAAAAAAAAAGATTCACAGTTTGTCAAAATAGTAACATTTTTGATGAAACCTGAAATCTGCATTGAATTGGTGATAAAAAAAAAAAAACATATGAAAATAGAATAAAATCATCAAGGAATGCTGGTGGTGGTTGTCAAAAGAAAAAAAAATAGAACTAGCGTCGGGAAGAGTTAAATCTATTTGTCTATAAAATATTAATGAATTGCAGACTATTATTTTATAGATATTTTCAAATTCTGGCATTTTTAATCATTTATTGTGGATAAATAAGGTGGTCGAGAGAGTTTAATATGCTGTAATTTAAGAAAACACATGAAATGACAAAAAAACGGCAGCAAATTGAAAAAAGATCTTCATCAGTTTGACAGCACACGAGCTGCAAATCCTCACAACACAAACACATTTATTTTTTAAACGTGCTGCATTTTCTCACAACGCAAACAAACTAAAAAAACATGCAAAAAAAAAACAACGCAAACATTTTTACAAAAATGCTCTGCATTTTCTCACAACAAAACAGAAATGTTTCAAGGAGACCCTAAAATGTGACTTAAAGTAAAAAAATGTGACTTAAAAAAAACTATTTAGGTTATGGTTGTTTAGGCTAATGAATACTAAAGACACAGGAGTCAGAATGTTAAAATAAATAAAACAAAATAAAAAACTTTCAAAAATCACCAACAACTTCACCGAGCTACAGTCATGACACATCGGCGTCCGTCACGTTTTTGGGTCTCCTTGAAACATTTTTGCTGTGTTCCTTTCTTTTTGTGGTATGAGAAAATGCAGTGCGTTGTATTAATTTAAGTTGTAAGAAAATGCAGCGCGTTACATTTTATTTGCGTTGTGGGAAAATGTAGCACATTTTTTAATAAGTTGTGAGGATTTGCAGCAAGTGTGCTGTCAAATGGATGAAGATACTTTCTTAATTTGCTGCCGTTTTTTGTAATTGCATGTGTCTGTTTAAATTGCAGCACTTTAAGCTCTCTCGACCACCATAGATAAAAAAGAAAAAGCTTTTAAAAGAAAAGCCAATATGGACAAGGATTGATTTCATTTTAAAAAGATGTGCTAAAACAAAAATGTACAAGTGAAAATGCAGTCTTAGGGTGAGTAAATTATTCCTTTATCTGTTGCTTTAAGTTAACACTGGTGACCAGAAGGTGACCAGAAGGTTGTAGGCTCTAGCCATTGTACCGAACCCCATAACCAGAACAGCAGAATGTTCCATCAAATGCACACTGTAAAGTGTCTGAGAAATAACAAACAACTTTCTAGACCCAAAAATAAAACATTCCAAACATTTCAACAGTCATGTTATTAGCCCAAATTCAGACAGAATCTACTTACTAAGATTTTTGGATGCATTGGCACAATATAGCAAGACATGTAAACTGCAGGATGGATAAACCATGAACTGTAAGCTAACAAAAACTGACTCACAAAGATGGGACATCATATGGCACAAGGAACATGGGAACAAAACAAGAGAAGAGTAGGCCACAAAATGCAGAGGAGAAAAGAATGTAGGAAGTAAGGAGTGAGGACAGTGGGAGAGGGAGGGAGCCATGTAAAGGATGGTCTTGGTCTTTGTTGTCCACAAGGAGGGTAGCGTTTATTGCGGACGGGCAGCAGCAGGAGCAGCAGCACAGGAGGGACACAGCGAGCTCCCCGACACAAAGCACACAGGGAGTTTTACCAGCCTCCCTTACTCATGTAGTAACTATTTCTACACAATTCAAATGTATGCTAAATGTATGCAGCTATTTAGCCATTTTAATCAGTTGTCTTCTTATGCTGGTTTCTTACCTGCCGCTGTCCTGAATGTCTTCTGGAGGGACATCAATGACAGCGAGAGGTTCACAGATGGACACAGTCCCACCAGTGCTGACTGGAGACACTTCTCCACCCTCAGAGGCTGGTTTGGGGTCTGTGCGATTGTTGATGATACCTACTGCATAAGAGAAAAGATACATGACATTACATTGTATGTAAATTGTATTTTACATACATTATTACAATAAGCTTAAAAAAAACTGAAAAAAACAAAACAGTAAATAAATAAGGCCCTCTGAAATACTTAATTCTGATCGGTCATTTACAACATTAAAAAGCATGTTATACCTAGTTAACAAATGCTTAACTAATAACAAAGACTCATCTGGGTATTTAGAAACATCTCGACTGTCAGAGAACATGTTAAATTTTTTTTATTCATATACTTGTATGCCTCTGCTTTTGACTTTTTGGTGCCATCCTGTGACTGAATAATTTGTAGATTAGTATATGCTCCATTCAGCCGTTTTTCTGTCAACTTTGCCTTTAATTAAAGATTTAATAAACTTTTACGACTTAGAATAAGGTTTTATGTCTAGTTTTGTCTCACTTTTCACAGAGAGGTTATGTAGTTTTGTATTTTGTTTTCCTTTTATAATAAAAACCTTCATTACAAAACTGCAGGATGTGGTTACTTGTGTTATCTTTGACTAATATTTAAATTTTTGTTTGATGATCTTTAACATTAAAGCGTGACAAGCATGCAAAAAAAAAAAGAAATCAGTAAGGGGACATATGTACACTTTCGCACCACTGTATATACACACGTACCATCTCAAATTAATGTATATTGTGTAAGTTAATAAAATGGCACAACTGAAAAAGTAAACTAAATAATATATTTGTTTTAAATAATATAATAAAATTATAAAAATAAACAAACCAAAATTATTAAACAAATGAACTAAAATTAAGATTTAAAAGACAAATAAAAAAAATCTTAAGGCTCCTACACACCAGGACGCTTTTCGTTTGCAGCGTTTTACGAGAAGTTTTTCCGCTTTCAAACCCAATCGATTTTTACTGCCGTCAAGCAGAAGAGTATGCAAAATCACTCCTTGACGTTAGATGGCGCTACACAACTTTAAGCTTCCGATACCCGCTTGTAACACAAAAGAGGAGTAAGAGAGGAAGTTCACATGCTTGTTGTTAAAGTTACTGGTGACTCAACAAGCATAGATGGTTCAAGTAGCAGCTCCAGCTCTAGCAATGAAGAAATTATTATTGTTTACAGAGCAATAAGCAGCTCCACAATTATATCACCTCTGGGCATCTTCTTCAATGTGCGCTCGCATTGACAGTTTTGCGCTTGAACACCTCCAAGGGCTGTTTACTGTAACTTCAGCAACTCTGTGCACGTGAAGAAAAGTTCAAGCCTGATTGGTGGTTTTAATGTGGCGCGTCAAATCAAATAAAAAAACAAGCATGAGGCTTTTTTTTTTAAATGACGTATTTGCGTCTGGCGTTTTGCGCGTTGGTGTGCACAATCACATTGACGCTCTTTTTATAGTCACGAGGCGTTAAACGTCGATGGAAAACACGAGCATGTGTACGGGCCTTTAATATATTACAAAATAGTCCATAAATGTTAACATTTAAACATACTAACATACTAACCCTTTAATAACATTTAAACTAAATATTTAATTCTTAAAAGACTATTTTTTTTTTCTCGGTGCATTTAAATCAACAATACATGAGAAACTTTTTTTTTTTTTTTTTAATCCTCACCTGTATCAGTTTGAAAGTCAGGGCTGGGAGTCACACTCACACTGATGGGTAACTCTTCACTGCTCTCTGACCCATGAGTGCTCCCTGACACGGTAATACCAGTTTTTCGCCCTGGAGGGGTGACACTATCACTAACAGACACTCGATGAGGAGGTTGTTTGTTTTGCTTTGCTAGAAGAAGAAAAAGTAAAGAGGATAGAGAGAAAGATGAGAAGAAGGCTCAAAGGCAACACATCATTTATACATGATTATAAACAATAAATCAAGATGGACAGATGGTTGTGCGGTTCTAATAAGACAACATGACAGATGAAGGAGTTTAATCCAACAGTGTTAGTAATTCATTGGGAATTTAAAGAACCATCCAGCCCAAAATTTCAGGTAAAGGGAAAAGGAAACACCAAACAACACACAACATTAATCTAAAATACATTTAGTGAATAAGTCACCCTTAGTAACAATTAGATCATGTAAAGCAAGCATTAAAATAACTTTTTCATCATAATAAAGTCATTTCAAATCTACATTTTCCTAGACAGATGAATACAAAAGCTACAGACAGACCCTTGTGTTGGAAGTGGAACATGCAAACATGCATTAGATTTGATTAGAAAAGGAATGTACCATCTAAAAAAGGGGATCTACACAAAAAGAACAGACCATAATACCTTCAAAGTCCAATCTACTTTGCTTACCGTCATCTGCAAGAGGAAAACATAGCAACACAAACAAGGTATTTTAAATGCTACAACAATCTTTGATCTTGCAGGTATTTCAGTGAATATATGCAGCATGTTTCTCATAGTGGTCTGTAGTTTTATTGTGCACTGGTTTCAGCTATCTTCAGTTATCTATCTAGCAGGCATCAGGGATGTTATAGGTAATTTATCTAAGGTAAATGGTTGTATGCGAATCAATGCACGCAGTTAAATAGAACAAGTTTGGTCAATAAGCATGTGATGTAAGTAAAGCATGTGTTCTAGTCCAGAGAAATAAAGGGATTATGTTGAATACGTACAGCCGATTCCAGGCGGTTTGACTGGTTTAATCTGCTTGTTGACTGACCATGGCTGTCCAACAAAGAAAGAAGCATTGCTGTTAGAGATAAGATCAAACAAATCCCGGCCATTAAAGCAGAAGAATTATGGAATATTTTTATTGACCTTCAGCATAGATGGAACCGAGGGCCGCCATCCTGACTTGGACTTCTTGTTGTCAAAAGCTCTGGTCTTGACTCCAAGATACTTCATATAATAAGCCACTGCTCCAAAGATGGAGTTACTGATGGTGGAAAAGAACACAGATGTTTACAGGCCTAAATGTTTACACCTGGTATTAACGTTACACATTCACATTGTAAAAGTCCATATTTAAACAATTTTTTTGAACAAAACCCATAAACCTAAAAGAAATAGCAACAATTCTGCATTTATTTCATGCATTTTTTTCAGGTTTAGGTCAAAGGTTTGGCAACAGTACAATTAAATATTTTAAAACAAGCTATTTATTTTTAACTTATGTTTAAAGGATCATGTCACAATCTGAACTGGAATAATAATGCTGAAAATGCTTATTATATTTAAGACAGAAAGAAGTTAAGTAGAGTTGCAATCATATTTCACAGTTTAAAAGTTTTACTTTATTATTGATCATATAATTGCAGCTGTGGTAAACAGAATAATGTTTAATCAAAACGTTTCATTTATATGAAGAATAATATATGTTCATAATAATTTATTTGAATAGTTTCATTACAAACTATTTTATGGTCCCTTTTTTTAACCTTACTGCAGAGTTGTTGAATAAAAGTTTATTTATTTATTAGTACCATGTGCAAACATATGAATGTCTCTCAGAAGTCACTCTATAAAATGACTGTATGTATGTCATAGGTATGGACAACGCTGTTTTCTATATTCTATGTTGCTATATACTAAAAAGGGGTGCAGCTGAGAACATGTGATCTGCAAGCAGTCAGCGCAGTGTACAATAATCCTCATTAATGAAGATCCACATTAAAAAAGGGAGGAGATGTGGAAAGTGAGTAGGAGGAGAAAGAGGATAAAGGGATGAGGAGGAGAAAAAGTGAGGAGAGGAGGAGGAGAAAGAGTGAAGAGAGGAGGAGAAAGACTGAAGAGAGAAGGAGGGACAGAAGTCTGAAGGAGGGGCCTGTGCACATGTGCATGTCTATTTTCTCATAAACGCAGGAATTATGTGGCACAGCTGCAGAAAATGATCAACTGTAACAGCTGCAAGACTCCAGCAACTGAATCTCTAGCAAAGTTATTTTTTTATTAAATGCATTTATATCAACAATAAATAATTGTAAGTTTGCATTTAATAATTACACACTTTTATCCAAAGACAATAAAAGCAACTGAGGAGTAATAATTATAAAACATTCCCTTGAATTAACATTTTATTTTACATCTAAGTAAAACTTTCATGACTAAATGAAAAATGTTATAAACTGTGACAAAAAAAACTACATGACAATCTATAACACGAGAATAACATACAGAAAAGACATGCATTTTATTTGTGCATTGTGCATCTACATCTACAATGATAAGATAACTCACCTTTTGTCCTTGTCAGGAACAATTGAGGGGCTGCAAAAAAAGAAGCAGAAATAATTAGAGGGACATCAAAAGAAAACTGTAGCACAATGCCGGTCTAAAAGACGCACCGTTTACAATTATGTAACATTTTTTCTTCCTCGCTCTCGACCGGTTTTTAACTCTGTTTTAGGACGGTGGAACCTGAACTTTTCCTCACTCAAAATGACAGTAAGCGTTGTAATGTTTGTAGAATTCAAACAAATGAACATATTCTGTGTCACTTGAAAATAAGACGAAAACTAAAATAAAAAAAAAAAAAATCTAAGAAAAACCAGGGTGCATTAAAAATTGCACTCCTTACTAACTTTAAAACCTAAAAATAAGGCTTAGAGAAACAAACTTTTGCAAACCTAGATGTCTAAAAGACTGATCTACACTATTTTCCCAAACTCCAAACTCTACGATGGCTCTCTCCTAAGGCACTGAGGCTGTCTTATGGCGATGTCCAAAAGCAAACAAAGCAATTTTCCGGCAGAACTTCCTATTTAACTGTGTTTTTGTCTGATGCAACACACATGCAAGAACATTGAAATTAGATCCTTATGTTTTCCTATGGTAATATAATAGGAGGAGTGCGATAAGGAATCCCTGGTCTCTGGCCAATCAAAAACCTTAAACCGCCTCTTAGATTAAGACTGCAGCCAATCAGAGTGTCCCTAAGTGAGGTCATTACTGTAACACTGAGGGAGGAGAATGAATGAGAAAGTAAAAAAAAAAAAAATAGTGCAAGAGGAAGCAGACTGTTTAGGAAACAGAGGACGATTGTATGAGTGAATATAGAGACTGAATGCACATATTGAGACGAGACCCTCAGACATAAAAAGAATCTGTGTGAATTCTGAGGATGCATTGTGTCTCTAATAATATCTCTCAATGAGGAGAATCAGTGTTTTAAATGCACTTTTTCCTCATGCAGCCTCTAGATCACTTTACACTTTGTCATTTTATCCTGGCAAGAGTGGAATATATTAACTACGCTGCTTCACTGCAAACCAGCTTTTGTCACTTGTGTTTTTCTCCCTCTGCTGGCCTCAAATCTGACCCCTGCTTCATCCCCCTTCCCTTCATTCTCTCTGGCAGAAAGCCAAAGAGCAAAGACTTCCTGCCAGCGTGGCACTTTTGACTCTATCCTTGCAACACTTCCTCTTTGTTTGCTACCATGCCTCTTTATTACACTGCAGAGTTTACAGTAAGTTGTAACTGGTGTTATGATTAATATTATTCATAAAAATAAAGTGTGTTCCTAGAAAGAGCAACTATACAACACAGACTGCAGGATGACAACAGAACAGAAGATAAACTTTTATTTTTAACCAGAGTTGCAAGTTTAATATTCGAATGTTATATGCAATTTAATGTCCAGACAACTTGTCGTTCAGTAAACACTCACACTGTGAATAAAATAGTCTGATTCATTGACAAATGAGCCATTTCTTTTAACGAATCACCCAAAATAAATATATAAAATAATAAAGAAACACAAAATCATTTTGATAAATCCTTGGCTGGGCACACGGTTAGGGTTAATGCCATGCAAACTTCCTAAGCTGAGAAGATACAAGTGGAAACACTGCAAAAAATTCAGTTTTCAAAAACCAGAATAAGCTTTTTAAAAGCTCATGAAACACTTAAGTCACACCCCTCCCTCTAACCGTTAGTTTGCCATGAGCGAATGATATGAAAATGAAAGAATGAAAATGAAGGGCCTGCTCCCTAATAAATATTTACTTTGAGTTGGAAGTGAAACAAATACTGGAAAGTCTCAACTGCTTCCGGTTCATGCAGACTTACATACACATACAGTTACATTAAATTGTCTTGTAAGTTCTTTAATGAGCAATGTATATTAATAAGAAAAGTGTTGAACTCAAATACAATAAGGATATACATAACTAAAATATTACTCGTTGCTATAACTGAACAAAAGGCTGTTATAAACACCACAAAAGCCAGATTATTTCTACTGGTTTTCATTGTGCAGAAGTAATGAGCTAAAGTCAGATTGCCAGTGTGTGTTCAGCGGAGGAGAAAAACTCAGCAGGCTCCTCCTGTCTCACTTCCTACATAGGGGTCCTCACTTCCTGTGGGGTTTAATGGTAAATCTTACAGACCCACTCATCGACCTGTGATCCCCTTCCAATTAAAGACTTTCTTTGCTTAAAGGAGCAGTTCACCTAAATTTGAGGGCTATAGTTGTGTTCCAAATCGAGCACTTAAGTATTCTACACCATTTTGTAATATAAATAGTGTAAGTAGTGCATTCAAAATAATAATAATAATAATAATAAAAATAATAATAATATACATTTTAATTACCCTGATGATGTACTTACTCAACTGATAAAAAGAAGTGTGGAATTTTAAACACTTTATGAACTCAACAGTCAAAGTTTTGCTCATAGCAGAAGGGAAGGAGCTATTGGGTGCTACAGTTGGATTACTTTTTAATTTTGGATTTTGCAGGCATGTAAAAGATGTAAGCTTGTTCCCCATATAAGATAATATGCCACCTCCCAATGTTGAATGCTGTTGTGCTCATGACTGTAAAAACATTTACTGGAAAATAGTGTGAATTTAATTAGTAAAAAAAAAAAAAAAAATGAGCTTCATTTGGGATTACACATGGCTGAGTGTATAAGTGTAATGTTTATTATTTAAGACACAACTAGTTTCTTCTTACTTTCAATATCATCTGAGCAGTGTGGGGGGGTAATGCATTACAAGTAACGCGAGTTATGTAATAATATATCTTTAAAAAAACGAGTAAAGTAACGTATTACTTTTTAAAATAAAGTACTAATATTTGAGTTACTTTTTAAAAATTGTAATGCAAGTTACTTTTTAGTTGAACTAATTCGCAAAAAATACGTTGCAGAATGAAAATAAATGTAGTCACGTTGAATTGCGCACTCAATAAGAGAATGCAGGAACAGGCAAAAAAAATGGCAGGGTCTTACATTTCTGTGATGGAAAATTCTTATTATTTTGAACATGCAAGAAAATGAAAAGAGGATTATCTGAATGAACATTAATTTTATTTTACTCTCTATTAATCTGTATATATGATATGTAGAGCTCTGGGATCAGGACGTTTTCTGAATAAAACATTATCCTACATAATTTATTTATTTTATTTTTTTTTTAAGGGTAAATGAAGGTTGTACAGTGTGTTGTTATTTGCGGAGCTCCTTTATTAAAAAAATTTAAAAAACTAACAAACAAAACAGCAAGTTTAAAAGGAGATCAAGCCAGGTCAGAAAAAGTAAAGTAACACATTACTTTCCATAAAAAGCAACTAAGTAACGCAAATAATTACTTTTTTTGGGAAGTAACTCAATATTGTAATGCTTTGCTTTCTAAAGTAACTTTCCCAACACTGCATCTGAAAAAAAATATACATATTCAAAAAAAATCACATAAAAGTTTCCAATGAATTGTATCAATAAATTGGTCAAAAATCTGTAAACTCCACAAAAATAAAATATAATAATCAGACAGAGATGCTTTTGTTTGTAGTTGGTGAAGTGAGAATAAAATGAGATTTTAGAATTTAGTGAATGTATAATCAGAATGACAAATATTTTAGTAAACAACTTAAAGTCTACTAAAAATTTAGTTATGTTCAGTTTAAAGAAATAAATAGTATAATAATAAATATTTTAATATTAAAAATAATATTAACAAATAATAATATTTCATTTTTTAGAATAATCTTTAACATTTAAAGTAAATGTAGGAATCGATAATACTGTATGAAAACAATATACTGTACGCTTTAATACAATACACCAGTCATGCACTGGAGACTACACCTCAATTGGCCAATTTTATTCAGAAACGAGCAGCTTGGTCATGGAGATTAATACCTTTTTGTGTGTTTTCCACTGTTACACAGAAGACAAGACATCTCATCTCAGTTTTTAGAAATGTTAATTTTAGGTCACCTTAACCACATTTTCAAAAGATGACAATTCATTTTAAGCAGAGAACAATTTAAGAGCCAAGAATGAAACATGTATGAACACCTCAGCTGATCTCCAGTTCTGTTAACTGAACTGCATATGAAGCAGAGCAGCGAGAGGACTGAATTCTTACATGACTATTAGAGAATTAACAGCAAGAGGTCAAACAGCACAGCGGCAATAAGATCCTGTGCAATATGACACATTCAATAGACATCACTTAGCAGCCAGTGAGTGAATATCGACAGACTCGGGGCTTCTGATCCGCGCTGAATGCAGATTTTTACAATAGTCTGTTTGAGTGAATGGAGAAAAAGAGAAGTGCTTGCAGCAAACCATGTTCATCCCCTCTGCAATAGCTGGTGTTTGACCCAGCAGGGAAACACCAAAATCACACAGCACACAGTAAGAAATAACTCCTGGATTATAGGCTCGCCACTGCAGTGGGCAACAGAAAGTAAAGATCTGACTTTGTGTAACAGACATGACTAGAGCGACCTGCTGGTTCGCTCACAACCAAGATTCCAGTGTTCAAGGCTCAGTTTAAACCTGGTAATAAGATGTATAATTATGTGATTGGGAACCACCTACTATTTGTCTACTGACCTATCCTGAGATAAATATGGGATGTGTAGTGGTAATAAAACAAGGTTTTCATATGTTATTGCATTATACCAAAACAGATTACTAGTACAATTAAAATTTGTATGGTAGTTGGCATCCATAATTTCTTTTATTGTTCTCCAGGTTGTTTGCAAGTCCAATTCCACGGTTTCCCCTCATTCAATAGTACTCATACTAAGAGCTTTTTTGAATCTGATGTAAAGCATGACAAAAACAAACAACTGGCCAGAAGGTGGAACAATGTCCAAATATATAAAATGGAATATAACAAAATAATTATCAATACTACAGGCTCTATGCACAGCTAGAGTTTTAAAGCAATCGATAAACTTCCAGTGAAAGGTTAAGGTGACTATTTTCAATTTCACAAGCATCGATGTTGTAATGTAATTACAAAACATTCAGCTTGATAATCTTATGCATTCATTTAGTTGTTCAAGCATAAAACAGGATGAAAGACCATTGTAAACACTAGCGCCGTCAGTAGCAACAGAAATTCTATTGAAAGTAATGGGGTAAAATAAAGGCCCAATCCCAATTCTATTTTTGTACCCCTACCCCTTCCCCTTGGCCCTAACAACAGAGGGTAAAGGGGAAGGGAATTGGGACAGCACTACAGCACCTGCACACATCATCATATGTCATCGTGATCTCATGCTTCATATGAGATCAGACGATCGTGACTGCTGTGGTTATTCCAGCTGCTTTTTTTTTAGTGTTTATCTTCAAGAAATCCCTGAAGGCATATATTATGTTATCATAACAATCTAATGTGGCAATAAGATCGCAACTCTACTGCTTATTTACACATTGGCCATATTAATTTATGTAAACACATGATATAGCAGACACTGTAAAAAGCTCATTCTCAGCCACTAGACTTTCTGACAGGGTATTCTAGTTTCATCGAGTTTCAAAATGTCGTGGGACTGCTATACAGAAGTCATTAATAGGAATTATAGATCACAAAATTTAGCAATTTCCATTTTAGCTGTTTTTTAAAAGCATTACGGTAAAACACGAGCACAGTTATGAATATATTAAAACATGTGCTTGTTTGTCGTAAAAATTCATAATAATATTAAAAAAAATAGTAATTTGTGGATCTCCTGACTTCCGGGTGCAATGATTTTGCCGTTGTGGCTGGTGTATTCTGGGATATTTTCTTAACTCTTGGTTTCGAGCGTGGTCCTGAAAAATCTTTATTCGAAGGGGTTTCTAGCACTTCCCCTTAGCCCTATGCCTTCAAGCTAAAGAGAATTGGGACACCCCTACCCCTTGAAGTGAACACGCAAAACGAGAGGGAAGGGCTAAGGGGTAGAATTGGGATTGGCCAAACTGTCATATTTTAAAGACATGGCAGTGCTTCTTGTCCGATCTAAAACCCACTTCATATCGTATACGGACAGGCAGACAAGACCGATTAAACGTGACAGTTTTGTAATGGAAAGACAGTTCATCGGAAACTCTTGGGCTGCCTGGCTGAAAATTAAAAGTTTGTGTGCATATAGCCCATTAGAAATGCAAAATTAATGGAAATTTAAAGGCACAATATGCCATTTTTTCCACTAGTGGGCATGTGCTACTACAAAGGTGTAGTTTGGTTAATCATGTGAGTTGTCGTCTTTAACACATCCTATTGGTTTGTGCAAAAAAATTATTAAATTTGCAGCAATCATATTCATAGGTGTGTTAAAATATTTAAAACATATGTTGTTCGAAGCAGAGAAAGGCTGAAAATCATACACATTGTGCCTTTTTTGTGAAAAAAAAACTAAACATCTAAAAATGCCTCACTCATTCCCTAAAAAATATATTCCCTTTATCTGCTGTCATACAACTTTTTCAAACATTGCATCACATGTATTATATTTCAGCAACACTTTCTATTTATAATCCAATGTAGGGTTATTCTTAATGTATAAAAATACATGCATAATTCCTTATTAATAATGATATAATGTGTTGCATAAACATCATAACAGCAGTTATAATACTGAGCAAAATTTTGTTCTCTTTGGTTATAACAGATTATGCAAACCATAGGTTAAAACTTGGTTTCCTAATTTCATAAACTGACACTTCTATTCCCTCATTCTTGCATCTTATACAAGACAATAAATATTTTGTCTGTCTGAGCTATTGGCCATTGTTAATATTCTTAATCATGCCGCTCCATCTGTCAGTTTTGACAGTGCTATGACAACAAACAGAAATGATGAGGAGGTGTCTGTTAGGTTGCAATTACTCTCCCGACAGCCCTTTCCTGATTTTTCTGAATGAAATGCCTACTTTTCTACATCCAATAAGCTCACAAAAAAAAAACAAGCCACGCACATTGTTTTCTCATTTAATATAATGATCAGAGCTTCTGGTTCATGCAGACTTTAATCATAAACCATACCCAGGGTTTCTGCAGAACTTTTTAAAACCCCGCGGAAACCCTGATAACTTAACTTGAATGCTAAGCTAGCTATTGAGTGTTTAATCACTGTATTTATATGGACTTTATATGATTTATGCCAAAAAAAATGTTACTAAGAATTTTTGTCTTGTTTTTGGGCCAAAGATTATTTCACATACCCCACAGGCAGATAATTTCCTTAAAACAAGCTAAATCTATTAATTTTCACTTATTCCTTCTGACGGTGAAAATTAAACAATATTTTGACTTGGTCTAAAAATTGTTTTGATATTTGGATTAGAAACAAGACAAAAAAGAAGAAAAGCATTTTTTTTCCATTGTGATTTTTACCTGTATACTGTTAAGACTCCCCATAAAGCCATCTAATAGAGCTCAAACTCAAACCATCCTTTAAAACTGTATTTATATTGCAATATTTATTGCAGAAAAATAAAATCTCGCAATATCAGATTTTTCCAATATCATGCAGCCGTAATCAAAATAATTTAAATTGCTATTAAATTAAAAGATATTATTATTTTATAGCTCTTACTTGGCCTCAACCATCTTTTCCAGCAGGGATTCAGCGACAGCCTTCTCCTTCATGTCCATAGGGATGCGATCAGTGGGTCGATGGGATTCCACATCATTTAATTCCCGCTCATTAGGTGTCATTCCCATCATCCTCTTTTGCCTAACATGGAAAAAAGAAGTATGGCACTTGACACTATGGCACTGATGATTTAGAATTTCCAAGACTTATCAATAGAAAACTCTCACCTGAAGTCTTCCAGCTGTCGCAGTATCTCTGGACTCTGCGCAAACTGTATTTCATTAGCGTAACGTTTTTGCTGCTCTTCATTGATCAGTTCTGGACGCAAGCGATCTTAAAGACCAGATCGAGAGAGATGGGGAAGTGAATGAATATAATAAAATTACAGCATTAACACAATGTCAACACCAGGCCCAGAGTTCTTTTTATTTGAATGAATTCTAACTGGTAAAAGTCTTACCTATTTCAGGGGCGATGTTACTTGGTACAGATACTTTGAGAATCTGGATGAGAAAGATTAGAAAAAAGAGAAAATCTTCTCATCTGAATGTTTTTCTTCGAGTATTTTACATAAATACAGAGCCCTTCACTAATATTGGCAACTTTTCAATATGAGCAAAGACAGCTGTGAATAAATGTCTTTATTTAATTATATAAATATTTTTTGTGTTTTATTTTCTTATTGCAACTTCTCATTTTATGAAGTCCAATAACCTTTTTTCAATCACACAATCTGTTTTTTTGTTTTTACCACATATGTTTCCTCATATTTATAGTCCTGTAAAAAAAGGTTGCATTTTTCTGTTCTTAGTCACTCCTAAATATGTAAAATACCAATGACACTACTTCATAAACATTTTGCTCAAATAAATTTATAGGGTTGCCAATACATACTGTATGCCTCAAACATATTTGTTTTTGGTAAACCTTTGCTGTGTTTGCAATTGCTTGTGTTAAGCAATTATTGAGCAATATTGAGTTAATATTTTGCACAAAATAAATAAAAGGTGAAACAAAAATATTTTGTCACAGCATTCTCTACTTAGCAGAGAGCACTATATTTCTGCATTCAAAATTCAATTCCATAATTATTATTCAAATAAATATAAATATCATAGACTTAAAACATATTAAGACTTAAAACAAATCCACTTACTTAAAATAAGCAGAATCAACATAATTTCTGAGTTTTTTAGGGTCAGCTTAATTGTTTTATGTTCAATCTTGTTTTATGTACTTAAATTTGCAAAAATAATTTCAAAAACAATTAACAAGTTCACTTAATTGATTTGTGATGGGATATCATGAGGGAACACATTGTGTGGAACCCAGCATTTTTTACAGTGTAGACAAAATAAATATTAAATAAATTGGGAATTGTGGAGCTGCGCATCAATGAATCTGCTCTTCAGTGTTTGGACTTTCAACACTGATAATTAAACCACACTAAAGTGAACTAAACTGAACTTCAACTCTGAAAACTGGAGTGACAGTTTCAATTCGCTTGAACTTCTATGTTCAGCTGCTTTGACGCAATCTACATTGTAAAAGCGCTATAGAAATAAACATGAATTGAAATTATGCCATTTATTAGAAGTTTATACAAAATGCTGCTGTTTTATTCTTATTTATGCATTCCAACGTAGCATGTAATGCAGTGCAGCACCACCAGAGGTCACTACACTATAAATAACAACCATTTTCTCCCACTGAGTTTAGTTAGCAGTTAAATGTACTGATCTACAGTCAGCTTAAAGAAATGTCCAGTGCAAAATAAATAACCACGATAAAAAGAAAGACTCAACAAAAAAAACAAACAAACATGAAAAGCAGTAAAAAAAAAAAAACTAAAAAAAAAAACCTGCCATTTGTCAGGGGAGGTCATTCCCACGACCCAAAGCAGGAAGTTAGGGTCAGACAAACACCGATGAGAGACAGAGAAAGAAGACATGTCTAAAAGAAGAATGTATAAAAATGCTACGCTGGCAGAAAGGAGTGGGCTGACAGACTCAGGGGAAATGACAAAGACAAAAACTTCATACAGTAAAAGTGTAAACAAAATCAGATGTGATCTTATATGTCATGTGTTATAAGGAAATCGCTGGCTAAAATAGCTAATGTAGATCATGACCATATTAGATTTATATATAGTACAGCATCTAAAATTTGATTATATTATAGAGTATAATTTAGACTATATTAGATGTATTCAACATACAGCATCAAAAGCTTAATCATGCCGGCACGTCAATGAAAAATAAAATTCATTAAAAATAAATAAAATTACCTGAATGTAAATTACAACTACAATCCATCTGATGTTACAAATGTAATTCTCAAAAAAAAAAAAAAAAAAAAAAAAAAAAACAGCATTTTTGTTTTGTTTTTTTATTATAGATTTTATTCTCTTTTCTCTATCTATGTTAAGCTGCTTTGACACCCTACACAGTAAAAGTGCATTGTAAAAATCTATTCATTTGAACTTATTATTGTTACTATTATTATTGTTGTTGTTATGCACACACGCACAAACTAACTTCAGAAATAATCTTGTAACATTTTTTGTACAATTCTACATTGTGTACAAAATCCATCTTAACTAGTTGTTATAGTGATGAATTTAAAAGCATATGGGAATCTTCATTCAGCATGTATCCCAGTGGATGAAATCTCAGAGAATGATATACGTCTTCCACTTGACTTTAATGGTTGCCAGATCATTTCAGAAAAATATTAATAAAAAATAAGCCCATAAAAAAAGTTAATAAATAAGTCACTTAACCAAAAATATTGCAGTCTGCATCTGCCTACATAACCTCCATAAACTTGATCTCTTAACCATGCTTGATAAACACTGCTTATATGTGGATATGGCAACATTACAAGAGCGGGCTCTGCAAAGCATCCTTGCGAACATAAAATAAACATGACACCACTGTCAATGGTGGCTAAGTTGAAATTAACAACCATGACAATTCTTTCATTGCTGTAACATAAATGAAAAACAGTGATTTCAGGAGTGAGTGATGCAATACACACACAAAACAACAAATCCGCATTCGCTTCTGTACTGTCTGTAGATGCACTTGTTGCTCATTAAAACTTTACAGGGTGTACATAGAATATGCTCACATGTGGAACCATTGTACTTTTTACAAACATTTTTAAATGATAAACACATTTAAAAATATATATTATTAAAAAATGCTCAAGACATGATGTTAATTGCTTAAAAAAATCTCTTGTTTTTGTGTTTCTCCATGTATAATTCTTAATCTACCTCATTATTTCAGTAAACATTTAACTGCTATCTTCACTTTGACAGACAACAAGCTCAAGGACAAGACAGCAGATTACCTGTGTGATAAATAAAACACAGCTTCAAAAAAATTCCCCAACGAATCTAAATGGTTCTACCAAAAATGTAGACAATGAAACTAGGAGCATACTGAAAACTGTGACAGAACAAAGAGGCAGACTTGAAAAGCGATAAACAAACTTGACAGCCGAACGTCTAGAACTGTTCTTGTGTACATACCGCTCCTTTCTCCAGGAAAGTGTTGTAGAATTCCCCAAAGTGCTTCTTGGTGTCTTTGGTATTGAGGTTCTTCATGAGGTCAGCATGAAGGTAGCATAGCTAAAACAGGGGAAGAGAGAGAAAGAGAGAGGGAGAGAGAGATTGAGGGAAGGAGATCAAAGAAAAAGCAGCATAACACAATTGACAGATTTAGACATCAAGAATAGAGGGATGATGATACGTGCTGTGTTAACCTATATATGGTGTGGATGAGGAGGCAACTGAACATTTAAAAAATTTAGAGACTTTTAAAGCACATACTGACCAGTGAGAAAAAACACATCAAGAGGATGACAAGGACAAATTGATGGATCTAAAATTCATGAAAACAACACAGCAGCTTTTGTTTTTGAAAGCAAACAAAACCTGTCAAGCTTAATAATATATTATTACACCGGGTCTCTGGAATACTTGCTTCTCATTAGTCATTCATGACATTCCAAGGTATGATATTCCCTGATAACAACTAATTACAGAGGATCATCTGGGTTTTACAAATCTTCTTGACCATTAGTAAATACATTTATATTCTGATTTCAATGGACATCAGGTCAGAACTGTTGTACTTTCCGAACATCATACCAACATAAAATACAAAAAAATAGATGTTTGTTGGTATGATATTGAAATTTATTTTCTAAACCACGAACATTGTAGCATTTTTACTTTAATTTTGAAGTTTTTGTTGTATCGTTTGCACCTTGTTTATAACAAAATCTATCTTCATCCTTCCATCACTTCTTATAATTTCCATATATGACATATTTCTATCTGCTATGTTCAAGAACTGTATAATCTGCATATGAAATTGTTTCAGTGATGAATTAGAACACTAATATAGTTTTTTAAATATACAAATCAGCAGATTTCAATCAGCAGATTTACTTTTAGTAACAGATTTTGAACCCATTGCAAAACCCAATGTATTTGAAAAAAATCTAGATCTAAAGCTTGCAATGTTACAAAAGAATTTAAACTTTAACTAGTATGTGCAATTCCTCTTTTTTTTTACATACAATCTAAGAAAAATTGGCAAACATATCAATAAATCTGAATAAAAACATTGCAAATGTGTCTGGAGTTAAGTGATGCCATGCTGCTTTTCAGTGTAGTGGATTTTATTTAAATGACAAGCCGAGCCTTTTTGCCATTTGTTTAAATGACCATCGTCCACTCTCATGAACTGCAGGCTTTAAATTAGATGAAATGTTCAGGAATCACAAAAACATGGACTGGCAAGTGATGTCCAATCTAATGGACACGGGAATAAAAGTTTACTTTTGTAGAAAGTGTTCTTGTAATAGTTAGATAATGTACATCTCGCTGGTTGTATTCGCAGAATAAAGCCCTTCAGTCTAATACATAAGCCTGTCAGGTTTTATTCTTTGAGTAACCTAACAGATGTACATGATCCCTTACTTATAAAACATACACAAAAAAAGATAGGCTGGATTTACGTCAAAGGAGATTTAAGAACCAACTTTAGTATGGTGTCAACCAGGGCATCAAATTGACATTTTTAAGGCTTGATAAACAAGCCTTAAACAAGCCTTTCTTGATTATTGCATGTAATCATGTGTATATAAGATGATTATGTGGACTGTTTACTGGAGAAAATAAACAAAAATGTTTGTTACAAAAAAAAACAAAAAAAAAAATCAATGAGAGTTATGGAGCAGCTTCAGACTGTGATGTCCAGTGTTTGTTTCTAAAGTAGCTATAAGACCAAATTAATGTAGACTTCTAAACCAGCTTTTCCTAAAGACTGCTATGACGTCCCAGCCTATGGGCTGCGAGTGTGGTGTTTGCTATGTGTGTGTATGTGCACGTGCATATTTGTGACATTCCGGCCTATGGGCTGTGAGTAAGTGTGGCGCATTGGCTGTGTGTCCTGTCCCAGCCTATCAGCGGTGAGTGCATGTGTTTCAGTTACAGGTTGGAGATGATGTGATTGATACACAGGTGCTGCTCGTTGGGACGTGGATATAAACAGCGTTTGGTGTGCTCGTAACAAAGACAGAGATTCCGAATGATCGCCTTGCCATGGAGCTTGGTTAAGCTGCGTTGACCGTCCCATTTTGGCTCTGACTCTTCTTCTATTTGTTTACTTTATATTATCTATGTTATTGTTATGTTAAAATAAATGTTACTGCGATTGTTGCATCTGGTCCTCCTTTTTGGTGCAGCTTAAGAGCCGGCTGTAACACTGCATAAACCAGAAGTGGATTAACTTGCACAGATTAATTACTCACCTTAAGAATAACAATGTGTGCTAGCAAAATAAACACTGTTAAATTTCACAGTGACTTTAAATATTATAGAATAGCAACGGTAAATGCATTAGCTTTGAAATCTTACTCACTGCTTATTATTGCGTCCGTATTTTATCAGATAGGAAAGCGAGCATCACACACATACAGTATTCTATATATGTATCATATGCTATATTAACCCATCTCCTAGCTGTGTAAAGATGTTCAGGGGAAAAAAAAACATTCAATCAAAAGCAAAAATCCAACTTCAGTAAGTATATCGGGGCCTTGCATAAGGCCTACTAGTTCACCAAAACATGAAAAATCTGTCCTAAATATTTATTTCATTTTGTGTTTAGCAGAAGAGAAAAACCTTAAAATATATAAAATAAGTGAACAATGGCAATTTTCAGTTTTTGGTGAACTCCAACTTTAAAGTCTTACTCAAATTAACATTTCATCTAAACATCAACATTCACCCTATCTAAACAGCTTTGAGATCAAATGAAGAAAAGAAAATGAAGGATTTGGGATTGGGAGACGGTACCTGGGGTAGATCACATTGGCTGCATGCCAAATAAAGGAAGAAATACTCATGCTTTAAAAATCACATGAAAAGGGCTTTATAATACTGATACATACACAACACCCCCACACCCACTGAATACATGTAACATTCATAGCTGAACAGGAGGCAATGTAGGAAACACAGAGCCTCACATACTAAAGTAAACGCATGCATGCACACGCACAAAATAAACAGGCACAAATCCTGTATGTTCTTACCACAGGAGCACAGTCAAACTGTAGCATGACATGATGAAGGAACACCAGCAGGTGGGTGGGCCTGGACTTCAACAGCTCAATACTGTTAAAGTGAATGCACTGATCGTCCACCATCTGAGAATGACAAAAAGTAATAAATACATAATATACGTGACTGTTAAATGTTAAAGAAATACAGTAAAAACAACAACACTCTCAATTTTATAATATAATTTAATGACATCTGTTTGAATATTCATTCATTCATCCCTTTATTAATCTGGGGTCGTCCCAGCGAAAAGAACTGCCAACTTATCCAGCATATATTTTACGCAGCGGATGCCCTTCCAGTCGCAACCCATCTCTGTGAAACATTCACACACACACACTACTGAAAATTTAGCCAACCCAATTCACCTGTACCGCATGTCTTTGAACTGTGAGGGAAACCGGAGCACGCGGAGAAAACTCATGTGAACGCAAGGAGATGCAATGTAACTTAAATCCAACAAACGGACTATTAAAATAAAGTGTGACATGAAAATAATAGTAAAAAACACAAATAAATAAAAAACTGTGTAACTGAATATCTTCGGGCGGCCGTTAATATACCTGGGCGGCCCACACAAGTAAAGTCTATGTGTGGGAAGCACTGTTGTTACTTTGTTTGCTGAAATACATTAATATTAAAATAAACCAGTTTTGACTGAACTCTATATTAATCAAAAAGTATTTAGCATAAAATAAGAACAATTAGTGCTTTAGAAGTATTTTTCATTGTTAGCTCACGTTAACTTAAATGAAAACAGTATCACTAAAAGTTGTATCCGCTTGTTAAGTTGTGACATGAAATACTGTTTCCAGGTCCAAGTCGATACTCATTTGAATTGAGAAGATATTCGTTTATGGCCATTTTAGGTCATATCACACATTAAAGTGAATTTTACATAAAATCATGGTGTACACAAGAGTCTCTGGACTTGCTTTGTCAGACACCAATATTTTAACAATTTATAAAGAAAAAAGTAATCATTCTCTGGCCATCCGATATTAGGCATGGATATTTATATTGTGATCGTAACTTTTGAAAGCATTACATAGCTTTGTAAATGTTTATCATTACCATTTGTTGAGTCTCCCCATACAGTTTGACAGAGCGCTTGGACCTGCAAGCCGCTTCATGTGATGTCACGCTTAACAAGTGGACTGACATCATTTTAGACGCAAACTTTCAATATTACATGAATTCTGAAATATTCAAATATTCCTTTATTTCCTTGTGTTGTGTTAAATCTAAGATCCGTTTTGTTAATGAATACGTTACATATACATTTTATATACATAAAAAGTACAGTTTAATTTTAAACAGTTAATTTTTGCAAATTATTGCACTGCTACTATGGTTCACTATAAACTACATCAGGGGTTCCCAAACTTTTCAGCCCACGACCCCCAAAATAACAATCTCGCCACCTAACAGTCTAACATCCATAGGCTATAATTTATGTAGTCATTTATTACTTTATTTAATTTATTATTAACCTCACCTAATGAGACCGGTGGGCACAAAGTTTTCAGCACAAGTCTATTCATGGTTTAATTTCGGAGACCGCTAATCAGAGATCATTCTCAGTGTTCTGTTGTGGTTTTGTATTCATTTTTAATGCATTTGATTGCTACAAAGGTGTTAGAAAGTTTAACCTGATGCTATAAAACCAATCCACTGTAGCTGACGCTATTGCTGTGTTGTTAATCTAACGTTAACACAAAAATTAAAGAACTGATGGTTTATTATTTGCATGTTGTTGCCTTTTTAATGTAATCTGTAACTACTATTTTTATCTTATGTGGGTTATGGGTAAAATATGTTTTTTTATTAAAAAGTTCTTTATTTGACTTTTGGAAATCACCAAGCGACCTTCTGTCATTGTCAGTGGGTTCCGACCCCCACTTTGAGAACCACTGAAAAACACTATAAAATGTGTCAACACAGTTTTTTTTCCAAGAATTGCATTCAATTCTAATTCAGTAAGAACCTTTCAATCATTTCTTTCTCAAAGATACAAAAAGAATTGTCAAGACACTGAAATCTATACTATTGATAGCTCTGTTAGTTGAGAGCTAGTGTCACTCACAGGCTGCTCATCATTCTCAAAGTCTTCATCCTCTGCTCCGATTATGTTCATGACTGGATTTAAACCCTGAGCACCTGACAGCCCGCGCTGTGGAGAGACAAAGAGAAGGTCAAAAGAGCATTACCAGTACAAAATCTTAATAAAATAACAATATAATTATCATGCTTAAGGGACAATGACGTTTATAGGATTAGACTTTTAAATTGGCAGTCTGAGTGACAAAGAATAACTAAATAACTAAAGCATGGAAGCTTTCAATTCTGGACAAAAAGAAAATGTAAAATGACACTCAATAGAGGATGAAGTGTTGATAATGCCAGATTACATATCAGCAAGTAGGGCGTCAACGTGATCCGTAAATGACAGTAGGTGTTGGGAAGCAATAGTCAATCCTTTTATTTGTGTCATAGTGGACGATGACTAATGCACAAAATCTGGGAAACTTTAGAACTTCCTTTTAAAAGAACTAGCAAGTTTTGTTTTATTTCGTTGTTTGTGTTTCATTTCATCACAAAAGTGGTGAACACAAACTTTAATCATGGTGAAATAAGAAAATGATTTCAGGATGTTTGGTATTGGTATTGGTATCAGGATTAAGTAATGGAGTATCTGCTTTAGGTGTGTGTGCAATATTTATTGTGAATATTAATTACTTTGTTGTTTTTATTGGCTTTGTAATTATGTGCAAGCTAACATTACTGTGCATGCCACTCACTACAGAATAGCATATTCACTTGACTGTGATAAAACCTACATGAATGCAGAAAAATGTCATTACACATATACAGTGAGGTCAATAAATATTTGATCACCCAGTGATTTTTCATGATCTCATACTTAGAATTTTTAGCATAGGTGCATTTCCACTGTGAGAGACAGATCTAAAAATAAAAATCTGGAAATCACATTGTATGTTTTTTGGCTACTTATTTGTAAATAATTGCGTCAAATAAGCATTAGATCACTTTATGTGAATTTAATGCTTATTTAATATTTTGTACAGAAGCCTTTAGTTTGATGACCAATTACAGAGGTCAAACTCTTCCTGTAGTTCTTCACCAGGTTTGCACACATTGCAGGAGGGATTTTTGGTCCACTCCTCCATACAGATCTTCTCTAGATCTGTCAGGTTTCAGGGTAGTCCAAAGATTTTCTATTATATTTAGTTCTGGAGACCACTCCAGAACCTTGATATGCTTCTTAAGGAGCCACTCCTTGGTGTTCCTGGCTGTGTGCTTTGGGTCATTGTCATGTTGGAAGACCCAGCCATGACCCATCTTTATTGCTCTGACTAAGGGAGGGAGTTTTTGCCCAATACCTTACAATACATGGCCCCATTCATCCTCTCCAAAATACAGTGCAGTCGTCCTTTCCCCTGTGCAGAAAAATACCCCCAGAGCATGATGCTTCCAGTCCCATGCTTCACTGTAGGTTCTGTATTACTGGGAAGATACTCATCCTCCTTCTTCCTCCAAACATGACAAATGGAGTTCAAAAAGTTCTACTTTGGTCTCATCTGACCAAAGGACTTTCTACCATGACTCATCTGGATCATCCAGATGGTCCCTGGCAAACTTCAGATGGGGCTGGACATGGGCTGACTAAAGTAAGGGAACCTTCCATGCGATTCATGATTTTAAAGCATGACGTCTTAGTGTATTACTGATAGTAGCCTTGGAAACAGTGGTCCCAGCTCTCTTCATGGCATTGACCAGCTACTCCCGTGTAGTTCTGGCCTTATTCGTCACCATTCTTAGCATAATTGAAACCCCACAAAGAGAGATCTTCTATGGGGCCCCAGTCCGAGGGACATTGACAGTCAACATTAGCCTCTTTCATTTTCGGACAATTACTTCAACACTTGTTCTTTTTTCACCAAGCAGCTTGGCAACTGCCCTGTAGCCCTTTCCAGCTTTGTGAAGGTCTACAATTTTGTCTCTTGCGTCTCTTTTAACAGCTCTTTGATTTTGCCCATTTTTTACGTAGACTTTTGACTGATTGTGGGTTGCACAGGGTGCTACTACATTAGAATCATCAGTATTGCGTAGCTGGACTACTTTTTGATGGCCAGAAATCTGCCCGAAAAGCAAGTGATTGAATACTTATTTGACACAGTAATTTACTAATAAATTGTTTTAAAAAAAAATCGTACGTGATTTCCGGATTTTTATTTTTAGATTTTGTCTCACAGTAGAAATGGACCTATGCTGAAAGTTCTAGACCTCTCTGTGATTTCTAAGTAGGAGATCTTAAAAAATTACAGGGTGATTAAATACTTATTGACTGTGCTGTATGTTTACGCATTTACATGTTCATATTTATTGTGTTATTGGTAAAAAAAAAAAAAAAAAAAAAAAACAGAACTGTTTTACCAGAATAGTTATAAACAAAATTCAACACTCAAGCAAAGCATGATCTATTAATATTGAACGAGCTACATTTTGTACTATATATATATATATATATATATATATATATATATATATATATATCTGACATTTTTCTTGTTCACAACAAAATTAGTTAAGAGCCAAAAATCACATTATCTGACACTGTTACTAATATAACAAATAAAAAAAGTGGAAAAAATGTTGTTGCCATCTACATAACACTACACAAAAACGAATACTGAAGAAGAGTTTCATCACAATATGAAAATGACCACAGACTAAAAACAAAGTCCTTAACAAATGTTACATGGAGTGTGTAACATAAAACTGCCATTATGTGATTGTTTCTATATAAACGAGAACATTTGAAAGCATTGAGCAACTTCCAAAAACAATCTGACATGATGCTGAACTACAGCTCAGGGAGCCTAGAAGAGCATTTAAACAGAGGTGAATATTCATATGGCTCATTATTTCACACAAGGTCTAAACCGTGAACATATTTCTGTCCACCCATTGATAAGAAACCAGAGAAATATTCCATAACGCGGGCCAATGAATCTGGGTATTGGCTGTAAATGTAAGTGTTCTCTGTGAGAGCCTCTGAGAACAAATGTCCTCTGTCGCTGTTGTGCAATAATAATAATAACTCAGTGGAAAGAGGCTGAAAATCCCTGTACAAGTCAAACTCCAGCAATTCAACAGACTAACAGTGTTTGCTTGAGTAGAAACAAACAAGTGATTGTGATGAACACAAGCACAAATCAAGCTAGTGTTTCCTTGTGTGCAAACTTTTAATTCTCAAATAAAATGTGCCTGTGTTTACAAAATAATCAAAAGGATAGTTCACCAAAAAAAAAAAACAATTCATCATTTACTCTTCCTTATCTTATTACAAACCTGTAAAACCTGTATCAGAAGAAAATAAGTCATACAGGCTTGGAAAAACACAAGCTAAGCTGTAACTGATGATAGTATGCTCACTTTAGGGTGATCCATTTGTTTAATGAGATATAAGAAAAATAAATAAATAAATAAACAAATAAAGAAAAGTTAAGAGTCAAAGATTTCTTCTTAATCCAAACACAGCATGACAATGCAAAATACTAGTGTTAATAATGTAATTTAAATTTAAAATGTGTTGACAAATGCATTTAAATACCTAAAAAACACCATGTACTCTCAGCCTACTGACCAAAGATTATTATGGTACTTGTATGAAAATACATCTAGCCGGCAGCAAGCTCTCTACAACTCTCACATGGTTGCCTAGTGAAGCTAAGCAGGGCTGCGCCCAGTCAGTACCTGGATGGGAGACAACATGGTAAAGCTAGGTTGCTGCCCAAAGTGGTGTTAGTGAGGCCAGCAGGGGGCGCCCAACGTGCGGTCTGTGTGGGTCCTAATGCCCCAGTATACACTCTATATGCTCAGTAAGCGCCATCTTTTGGATGAGACGTTAAACCGAAGTCCTGACTCTCTGTTGTCGTTAAAAATCCTAGGATGTCCTTCAAAAAAAGAGTAGGGGTTTCACACCGGCATCCTGGCCAAATTTGTCAACTGGCCTCTGTCCATTATGTCCTCCTAACCCTCCCAATATCAGTACTGGTTTCATCACTGTGTAGTGCGCAAAATGGCTGCCGTCGCGTCATCGAGGTAGATGCTGCACACTGGTGGTGGATGAGGAGATTCCTCCCATTGTGTAAGACGCTTTGAAAAGTGCTATATAAAATGTAAGGAGTTATTATTATTACCACCAGAACAATGCATTTATTATAATTAGTGAAGCACTAAAATTAAATTTCTGTGACGTATTCAAAACCTAAAATTTTAGATGCACTTAGCTGCAAAACAAAAATGCTTTGTAATAATTAATTAAAATTTTATTAAATGATATAGTCGTTTTGTAAGACTTTTTTAAATTTAGCTAATTCTATTTACACTAGGGTTGTAACGGTATGAATTTTTTACGGTATGATAATCGTCTAAAACAATACCACGGTTTGACGGTTTCGCGGTATACGGTATGTTACAAATGTTACAAAATAATAGAACAGTGAAGCAAACTTGACTTTTTCTAAATAATATATTTTCAGTTACTATAAACAACACCACTTACAATGAACAAATAAAAAAATAAGAAAATAAGAAATAATGTGTCAAAGTCCAAATAAACATGGTGCAAATCCTCAGTAAAAAATAGATATAAATATTTACTATACTATAAATAGTTACATAACGAAACTAGATTCAATATGGAACATCCTTAGGTTTTATGTGCCAGCATGGATATGGTTGTCTGTGGATATGGATTTGGATATGGTTGTCTGCAATGCAGACAAACAGCTGCACCTTCATTTGCGTCTTTTGAAAACAGCAAGAGCAGCAGTTCGTCTTTGCTGTGTCACTGTTTTGTCATGTTTCTGTGCTGCTGTGCATGCAAAAGTACTTAGTATAAGAATTATTTCATGCAAAACTTTTTTTTTGCGTTTTATTTAGCCGCGCATAAATGTATGCCTATCTCTCATTCCGTGTTGTTCAAAAAGCTCATTGTTGTTCCACAAACAAAAGCGAAACCTATGCTTATTGGTTGTGATATAGCGAGTTTGAACCAATCTGGGCATGGAGGAGGGACAATGCATCAATGTATCATGTCTGGTTTGTCCGGAGACAGAGTGACGAGCGTTTCTTTGTCAAATCAGCGTTGTCAAATTTTGATGACGTAACCGCACTGATTACGGAGCCTCTGAAAGTCCAAATCAATGTTATGTACAGCATGATACATAATGTATGATAAGATACAGCACTTGAAAGCTGAGATTCTCTTCTTTATGCCAATCTTTGAATTGTATGAATCGGATCAGCGGATCAAAAGTTATTAAATATTTAAGAGCAATACTTATTTATAGCCGCGGGCGGCTGTCTCGGTCTTTAAGGGTTAAAACCGTTGATATGCAATTGTTCATGGTATGATAATCGTGCACGTTCAAATCGTGGTAGACCGTCATACCGGTATATTGTTACAACCCTAATTTACACTGATTAAAAACAACACACAAGCCAATAAAACAATCATTGTCATTTTTATTGACAATAACATTTTCTGACAGTGAGGGAGGCGTCAGTTTAACAGTGTTGCCTTGTCAGCAAAGTATCGCTATTGCAAGCAGCAGGAATGAGTATACTACACAAAAATGTCCTGTCTGATTATTTGACTGGACTTTACTGCTCTCGCGCATTGGTTGGCTCAGAAACAAACCGCCTTTGCTTGGAGCAAGCCATTAAAAAAAATGGGTTTTAAAGTGCATTGCTTTCCACGTCTGTTGTAAAAGCTGCTTTAGACTGCAGCATAGCCTTTTTTTTTTCAGCTTAATTTTTGTCATCTTTTTCTATTTCTGAAAACCAAAAATGTCACTTTCAGCCGATAATGATCAGCGTATCCCTTTATACATGTATAGCGTATCCCAACAGAACAAAGGCAGACAAAACAATACAATGCACACAATATACCTTAAATCTTTGATCAACAGATAAACTTGTAATTACATTTCTCATCAAAGCAAAAATGAGAGAACTCTAATTCACTTGCACTACACCATCTATGTTTTTTGAAGAAGAATCCTCACACAATCATTGTATGCAACCTGTCTAGTAAGAATATAGTAATGCATCTAAGCTGAGCACTTGTGATCAGATGACTGCTAATGCAAGATGAAACTGGTGTACCTGCAGAAAGAGTCAAGACAGACATGTTTCTGCCACAATACGGGCTGTACATTGTACTGTCCAGACTCTGCTAGACCCTGTAAGAAAGGCCAGACCCCCTTCGGGCTGGTGAGAATTTGGAGGAGTGTAACTCATTGCACAAGACAGTCAGAAAAGAGTCAGCTGTGCTGCCCAACCTAGTACAGCACATTCCTGATTTTATTAAGCACCCAGAAACATTTGCGTCTCGGCAGCTGTAATGTCTGACAGTGTATGCCTTTGTGTGTTAGTGTACTCATTGTCCCTAATAGGAGATTTTATTCCCTTAACAAATAAAAAAGCTCACCATTTCCTTGATAGTATAGTGTTCATGTACTAATGAAACCATTCTGTGAACTCAAAAATGTGAGGCATAATTCTTCTTGTTCCTGTCATTAAGGCCAAAGAAACAATACATAATAGCTCAGACAAGAGTCATTTATTTTAAAACACTGAACAGATTTGTTATAGTTGCTTTAATGATGTAAATATTTCTGAATCCAGCCTGTCCCATTAAGTCACTTCTTTGTTTATTCTTAATATGCCCATTTAGCAAGATGTGAAAGATGTAAAGATATGACGTTTCAGATCCAAATGCTTCATGGATCATTATATCAAGCTGCTCCTTTTAAGTGTTTTTGTGCTTTTCTTTAAATGCAAATGAAATGTACACTTTCTAGAATGGGGCGAATCTAAAACTCTTGATAAGTGGTTTTCTGCACTGACACAAAACTTTACATGAGTATACACTATGCTCACATCAACTGCTAAATGCACACAAGTGACGTCTAATACATAAAAGAATATTAAAGCTCACATATTGTTAATGCGGATTGTAATGCTACATGGAAATGAATGTGGTACGTGTATCAACATATTAGATCTGTGAAACTCTTAGACTTAAAGACAACCCACCACTAACACAGCTTAACCAAGTCTTGTTCCCTTGGCTTGATCCTTGTGTGGGAGCTATTTAAAGTCAAGATACTGTGAGGAGAACATTGCAAGAATAAAAAAAAACAGGACTACAATTGAGGCACTTGAGGGAGTTCAGAAACAGTGCTTACTGATATAGAGTATAACTCTCTTTGAAGTTTAAAAAGCATAATAGGGTCCATTAATGGCATGTCAGCAGCAAAGGCTAGCTTCAAGGTAAGAACAAATGGAATAACAAAAGTGGTACAATTACCAAAAAACTACAACAGACATTTAAAATTAACACAAGACAAAAACTCTAAAATTCATTCTGGTTATAATTTTAAAAAGCATCAGTAAAACATCTTTAAATAAAATATGTTGTCTATTTAAACAAACAAGGCCACTGGGTTGAAATGTAAATATTTTAACCTGATTTTAAAGAGATCCAGAAAAAAAAAAATCAACTCACCCTCCACTTCAACCAAAACTATTTCCGTTTCTTTAATTTGCTGAACACAAAAGATGACCTATGTAGCTTGAGTAAACAATTGGCAAATATTTCAATATTTTTGGGGAGGGGGGGGGGGGGGGGGGGACTATCCCTTTTAAGCAGTAGTTGTGTTTGTTCATATTTGTTATGAAACAACCCAGCATTTTTTAGAGAACGAGAGTCTTGTGGTTCCTTCTAAACAACATTAGAAAAACACAACTAGACCCCGTCTAGAATTGAAAAAAAGCATAAACAGAAAATAGTGAGGTGTTATAAATAATTTATTACCATTCAAATAAATCCAAAGATAACTTCAAATGTTTTTATATATGGAAAAAATATTAATTGAAATAATCTGAAACAAAATTAATTATTTTAAATTATTTGTTTAAGAATATAGAAGTGCAGTTTTAGAATAAAAATAAATATATGTGACCTTAGATGACAAAGCCGTATTTTTGCATCTTATGTTGCAAATGTATATTTTTGGAAATAGCCCTCCAGAAAATGTTATATCATAAATATATTTTCTTTAATGCCAAAAATCATTAGAATAATACTTAATGATCATGTTCTAGGGAAATATATTGTAAAACTATAAAAATTATAAACTTAATTTTTGATTATTAATATGGATTGCAAAGAACATAATTTAGACTACTTAAGGCAATTCTTTCTATATTATAAACACTAAAAGTCTAAAGTTTGAGGTCCAGTTTCTTTTTTTATTATTATTATTTTTTATTTAATATGTTAAATAAAATTATCCTGTTCATCAAGGCGGCATTTATTAAATTTAAAAAAAGTTAAATTGTTAATTTCTTAATTAATTATTTAATTATTACTTACTGTGCGTAGTTTCAAACAAAATTAGTACTGCAGTCATTATTGACTGTTGGTGAAGTTTTTTTCTTCGCCGCTGTCGCCAGTGGCTTGCATGTTCGGAATCTGTAGAGCTACACATCGATGGATTTGCTCTTCAGTGTTTGGACTCTGAGTAGTGATTATTAAAACAACTGAACTGAACTTAACTTAAACACTGAAAACTAAACTGTCACTGTTTCAATTTACTATGATCTTTTATGTGAAGCTGCTTTGATACAATTTTTTGATTTACAGTGCAATAACATTTCACAATTTTACAATTTGTACTGTATTTTTGATTAAATAAATGCAGCCTTGGTGAGCAAGAGAAGCTTATTTTAAAACATTTAATAATCCTACTGACCCCAAAGTTTTGATATTGCTCTATCTTCGCAAATCATATAATCAACCGAAAGCTTATTTATTAAACTTTATATAAAATATGTAAAAATAGGTTTTATATTCAACTTTATTTAAAAAATGTAAAAATAACTCCTAAAATGAAATAAAAAGAATAATTAATTCTCAAACTCCTCTGAATGCTCTTTGCTCTAGCCAGTTTGGTCATAATGATGGAACCTGATTACACCATCCCTGTTACCAAATCAGATACAGGCCACTTCTAAGAACATCAAGAGTGAGTGGAAACAAACAAATACAAGCAACTGTAGATGCCTTTACCCCATTATGGGCGTCTTCGTAATCCATGCTGTCGCAGGTCCTACCAACACCAGCAAACCGAGCTCCTGAAAAAACATGACATCATAAAGAACTGCATCTTTTATCAACAAAACAATCAATACAAACACAAAGTGAAACAAATTCCAAAAATACTGCCAGAAGCCAAGCAGATTGAATCGTCCGATACAAACCTACAAGAATGGAGAACAACAGCATCAGGATCGCCCAATAAATCAATAACAGATAGACCGATGTGGAAAAACTAGAGCCAGATACGACCCATCAATGAGGAAGGTTTTGAATTTTCTTTTTTTCTCTGCGGCCAAAAGATTTATTTGCTTTGTTCCTTTGCCTTCAGAATAATAGAAGCGAGATCTTTACTGCAGGAGAGATTTGAAAAAAAGGTTTGTTCGCTCATTATTCTGCCAATGTGTTTGTCTATTTATTCTCCGATACAAAACAAAGGCTTTTTATGATCTAATCGCAATGAGCACTAGGCATTGAGTGCCGCAGTGAAAGTCCACCAACTTTCAGACAAAAAAATAAGCAGATAACAGGGGGATGTCTTTGCATACCAGACTAGTGCATGCAGCTTCTGGGACAATGGCCTTGTCCTCTGTACTGGAGCGGTGTGATAGCAAAGGCCTAAAATAACCGCTAATGGAGCTGTGTTTGTGTTCAGGGGTTTATCAGCGGCTTTAATCAGCCAAGACTATGAGATCTTCAAAGCTTTCCAAAGCACTGCGTCTACAGTGAGGGCAAGCATAAAGAGAGAAAGAGACGGAGAGAGAGAGAGAATGAGAGAGAGAGAGAGAGAGAGAATGAGAGAGAGAGTGAGAGAGTGAGAGAGAGAGAGAGAGAGAGAGAGAGAGAGAGAGAGAGAGAGAGAGAGAGGAAGTGGGTGTAATTTCCTCAGGAAACGATCAGAGCCATTTTTTGTCAACCTGTCTGCAAAAGTCATGTTCAGAGAAACAGAGAGCGTTAAACAAAGGAAAAAGACAAGGAGGGACAAACAGATACACACAAGAGTACGACACATTAAAGATTAAAGAGAAAGATTTATGAAGGTTTACACAACGCTTTACACAAATATGCCACACTCCTTTGTCTGACTGATTCTTGTTTTAAAGGTGTAAAAGAAGATGTTTTAATTTTTCTGGGAATTTTTTATATATGTTGTACGAAGTGTTATCACATTTAAAGTTAAAGTTGTAATTTTTTTGGACTGTGCCGCAATGGATGTCTTGAACTTCAATTCACCCAATCAAATTTAAGACCTATGTAAGACCATGAAGAATGAAATTTCAGACTTCTATAGTGATAAACGCTAAGGATTCCTTTTTTAATAGGCCAGCAGAACAAAAGAAATCTAACTAGTCATTTCTTAGCCAGATATTTTAAATAATGTGTCAAAACAAGCAGACCTTAGTTGTTTATAGGCATGGGATGATAACCGATTTTAGGGTACACCAAATATGGAAAAGTCAAGGTTTTAAAACCACCAATATTTTCTGCTATATCCTTCCACAGGTATGCGTTACATTTTTTATTTATATTTTTTGTTTGTTTTTAAGGAAAACAGTATCTCCAGCAGAAAAGATATGCACAAGTCAATGATTGATTTGAATTATTTATTCTGACATGTTTCATGCTCCAATATACTTAAAATATTTCTCAAAATAAAATATATTGTGTTTAAAAGGGAAAAACATTTTTGTTTTTTACCCAGAGATTTAAAAAGACTATATTTTAGAGTAGTAATCACAATACCGTCAAACCGTGATATTTTTATCCAAGGTTATCATACCGTCAGAATCTTGTACCGTCCCATGCCTAGTTGTAAACATACATTTTTTTCAACATAACTTAAACTCTTAAAAAACTAAATGTATACAAAATAGATTGTTATAATATTAGTTATGAAAGGTTTTGCTAAAAGTTTTATAGAGATGATGGTGTTGGTGATTGGATGCGTGTTGGATCGATTGGGTAGCTTTACATAAATGACAACCTGGACAAGACCTGTTTAAAATGGTTTAAGACCTACATCTCAATATTTAAGTGAATAAGACTTTTTAAGGCCTAAAGTTTTATTTTTGAAATTTAAGACATTAAGGTTTTTTTAAGACATGAAAATTTCTATTTTGTTGATATTTAAAAATACAGTTAAAATGCAGTTTAGTAATGTAGCTTTATTTAGAAACTCTGATCTTTTTTGTGATAGGAATTATTCAAACAATAAAGAATTAGAAAGAGACTTTCACAATTAAAAAATTATATTTTTTGATAACATATTTAAAATAAGAAAAAAATAATTTCTAATAAGAAATTAAAAAATAAACAAGAAAAAAAATCAATTAAATGGCAACAGCAGCAACTCATAGAATATGCAATTATGTTACTTTGCAATTATGAATAAAATAAAATATGCAACAAAATACCCCCAATAATGAGAGTAATTTGTAAATTACTAAGATTTAAATATTAAACTTCTTAGAATTTCCAAACCGGTTACAATCAATTGTTATTTTTAAGTTTACACAGATATAAAGAGGTTTTGTTGATTATGAAGAAAAATGTATTTATGTTTGAGTAATTGTTTTTAAGAGTGGATTACTGTTCAAAATGAATCAATCAAATCAAATTGGATAAAAATGATTTTAAATGCCTAACAGCTCATAAATTAGATATTTTTTATGGTATATTTAACTGAAATAGTTTAAGTGTGTTTTAATGAATTAGGATTTTTATATATAAATTCAGAAAATTTATTTATATTAAAAAATGACAAAAAAAACTCATATTATTCTATTTGATTCAATGTCATTAAATAAATCAGTAAATCAGCACAACATATTTAGAGATATTTCAATATTATAATTTTTTTTTCAAAATCCATCAAAACAAAATGGCAAACAAACATGCATATTAAATTATTTGACTTAATAAAATGTAAATGTTCTGATGGTGAAGCGCCTCCTTTTACTCCCTTTTGAAAACAAAAAAGCTTGTTTCATGCTCTATTTCCAGTTCATGTGACAGCAAGTGTCGATGCTTCCTCTACCTTTTTGTGACATTGCCCTCATCTCTGTCACAAGGAGAAACCATCACAACAGAGTAATAAAATAATACTAATATTTAAAAAAGAGGAAGAGCTAAAGAGAAAAACAAAATATGACATCAGTCATGCATGCATTTGGAAACTGATGTAAAGAAAAAAAAAAACACTCCTGTATCCTTGCAAAAACACGTGAACTAAACTAAGAACAATCATGGAGAGTATAGAGGCACTGACTGATGGTCAGTTCTGTTCTGGAGTCTGGACATCATTCAAGCATAACTTAGGACTATAAACTTCACATACATTCAATATGACTCAGATTGCATGCTAAATTGCTATTTTGATAAATGGCAACCTAAAAAGACATTTAACTACACCCACAGCTTTCAATAAATCATCTCAAAAGCTGTCAAGATCAATCAGAGGGCGTTAAACGCAGAAAAAAGAAAGAAAGACGTGCATAGTGGCCAGAGATCAACTGAACTGAGAATAATACTGCGGCCCAGTTCACATACAGTTAAGGCTGGATGAATAATTGAAGACAATTTTCTTGTGTTTTTATCAGTAAAACCAGTTCTAGTAAACCTTCAGCATGTACTGATAGAGAAGCATGGCTGTAGTTCACTGATAAGCTACACAAAAATTTGTTTCAAAATCAAAATTGATTTAATCGGACGGTATGACATTGAGATAGTCATTCTGTGATAATGACAGCTGTTTGCATGGCTGCTCAATAAACTATGGCTCAGAGTAGTAGTAAATGCTGCATGTGAAATTACCATATATAATATAATTTTCATTCTAATCTCCCTTCATAACTTCAGTCGAGTGTTGGAAATAAATTCTCCAGAGAGATGGTTGTGTAGTCGTGATTATTAGTCACTCTGAAAACGGTTAACAATTATGTTTATAATACAATAATACAAGATTGTTGCTTAAAGATATACAGGTGGAGTTGGAAGTTAACGAAAAAATTTATATACTGTAAAAACAGCAATTATAACAGTAATTATTTATATTATTTATTAAATGACCCATTAAATTTCATTTTATCAACGTCTACATCTATCCCAACCCTAAATCTGATGCTCACAGCAATGTAAAAATAGGGCTAGGCGATAAAATTGGTATTAATATTTATTGACCGAACACCATTGTCAATATTGATAAAAAAAAATTTGGTATTGGTATGGAGGCTATAGTTTTACTAAAATGTGGCTGCTAAGACTGCGCCTTGGAAGCAATGCCAACAAGCTTATTATGAAAGTTTGTCATTTTCAATGGAAGCATGCGACTTGCAAGACGCCTTTAGGAGCGACTCAAACTAATAATTTTTTATTTTTTTGCAATATTGCTCAGCCATATGTAAAAATATAAATTATTGTTGTACACGGTCACAAAGATTATGCTATACTGATGAGTATCTGCGGCTGTATCCCTTTTAGAATTAACCACAATATAAAGAGTTTCTTCCTTGTGTTATTCTGAAGTTTCTGCAGGAGAGTGCCCTCTTCATTTCGCATTGCTCGACATGCCCACCTGGTTGCCAACGTTCGCTGTGACTCACATAGATGGAGGTCACTCTCTGTTGAAATGAACAGTTGCTCGTAGTGTGAATGAGGTACCGCGATTAAGAATTTAATCACTAATAAAAAAAAAATTCACCCAAAAATTTTAATTTACTTACCATTTGCTCAAATTCAAGTGGTTTAACAAGTTGAACAATGCCTGAAACAGCAGTGAATGACTTTAGATGACAAACTGTAGTTGTCAATGGCTACTAGTTTTCAACATTCTTCAAAATATCATATTTTGTGTTTAAAAACAAATGGAGGGTGAGCAAATGATGACAATATTCAGTTTTGGGTGAACCAATCTCTAATATCCAACACAGTTAAAAATGTGATTTTCATATTATCTGCATAGCGTTTCATTTTACCAACATTGCTGACTTTTATAAAGATACATTAGGTTGTAAACACAAAAACCATAATTATGCAAACACATAAGGAGATTTCTTTGTATGAAAGACAATGATTGATTGACATGCCAGTTCATCTCTAATACGGTAAGAAATTATTTATTTGAAAAATGTGAAGGATTTGACAGACACACAGACAGGCCATGTTACTAAGCAACCGAACAATCCATTAATGATGAAGCAGTAGCATTTCCTTGTCTTCTGTTACGCTTTGCAAAGTACATACTTCTCTTTGCAAAAAGAGAAGCTAGTTCTGGGGCGTATTACAAGTAGTTAAACTGGAATGCAGCATAAGACTGTAGAGCACTGGGGTGTTACAGGTGGAGTTAATGAGGTCTATCGCTATCTCCTCAAAACTATGTAATGACTGCACTTTCTCTCTCTCTGATTCTCTCTGGACTGTGCGGTATTTCAATACTGCAGGAGATTAGAGATCTTGGAGCTTCTCTCGGTCACTCTAGTAAGAACAGAGGAAGGGTGGCGGGCAGGCATGTGGCTTCGCTGACCACGTGAGAATGAACAGAGAGAGCGAGAAAATAAAGAAAGTTTTTAGTGTAAAAGACTGTAAAGATGTGTGATTGAGAGGTGTTAACCCCTAACAAACATCACACAACCTCCTCCCTTTCTTTTTCTTCCCTTCGTTCTTTAAGCCTTTCCATTTTTTATATAGCAATATATGATATACAGGGTTCAAAGCTAAGGATTTTTTTTTTACTGGTCCCACCCAGTAAAAATCTATCCATCTATTGAATTAATCAATCTATAAAAATAAAAAAAAAGCATTGGTTAAAATTCTGCATTATCGGCTTAAATTATAGAGAGACACAGCATATGAACCGAGACTGCATCAGATCATAAAGCAGATCAATGTTGATCTTTCTTTCGAGCTGTCAGTGCAGAGATCAACAAAACAACAGGCCTAATACAACAAATTATAAGATTAAAATATGAAAAAAGCTATCAGATGGTAAGTTCGGTCAATTTTCCTAACTGATAAACAGCTCTCTGAAATATTTCAGCATGCTTTCGTATTAGATATGAAATGCACATTTACCGGTAGGAATGAAATCTCGCCCTGCTCATCATTCTCTTTGTATAGCCGTATATATGGCTATTACACAATCATAACACACTGTAATATAGCCTGGGTCGTTAGTTCGTTGGATTGTTTTGTTTTCTCACTATAAATCGATCCACTCAATTGAGCAGGGACCACCTCATTCAGGCGATCATGGACTGATTGATTTGGCGTGGACACGAGCGCAATTGCTAAATTCACATATGCCAAACAAACCGCGCTAATGGGGGGAAACGAGACAGATTCCGAAACAAAAGTCTATAGACCTTTTGTTTGGCTTCTGCATGGAGGGTGCTATAGCGACCAGCGTCTTCCGGCATAATGCTAAGAACTTCCGTTTACAGCGGTCACAACTGGTAGTTCGCGCTACGAAAATGGGTCTCAATAGTGTTGTGAGTGGATTACGGAGTGTTTTTGTGACACACAACTTTGAAAAGTGTATGTTAAAGCCTTTAATCTGTCAGATGTGGTTCATGAGCGAGAGAAAAACGTTCTCCTAGTTCACGTGTCTGTCGCCAGAACTACAGTGTGTGTGTGTGTGTGTGTGTGTTCCCGACCTGTCAGCTGTTAGCTCAGCAGCTCTTCAACACACACACACATACACACACGCAATACTTCACTGCATTATAGAGCACAACAGATTACTGGCATGAAAACTTAACAGGTATGTAAGTCATGCAATTTACAGAAATGACCAATAAAAGTCCGTTATTGATACTCTGCTGGCTGATTTGCTGTACGTTCAAATCGCGAGCCGTTTATGTTTCAATTTCACTTAAGCAGAGTTATCAAAGCAGTGTGTTAGTGGAACAGTACAGTAGGCTGTGTGTGTGTCAAACATTTTGGTGAATTACATTTGTTTGGGCAGGTTATGTATTTGAAAGAAAGAGAAAAACTTGACTTTAGCGATGACGAGGCTTCATTTAAACGGCAGAAGATGCCGTCTGACAACGAGGAGAAAATGCCTCACAGCAGCTGTTTTCCATCCTATATTAGATCACATTTTTTTAAATAATCAGTCCAGGAGGTGGTGCTGATGGACAGCAGTATTAGTTCAAAGATCATAAAAGCAGGTAAAATAGATTCAAACTATTGTTTCAAAGCTGTCCAAATGTGACTGTTTACGTGCATCAGCTGCCTACCGGAAGTTCTTAGCATTCTCCTTGCAAATACAAAGCATAATAGGTAATTTTGCGATCTATATGTGAAAGCACCCTAAGATTGTATTTGCAGGTACTTGACAGACATTCGCAGCCAAACGTTTGTGACAAGGCAGCACTGGCCCGATTGGGCCAGTAACTTTCTGTACACTGGCCTGAGTGTCTCGCACACTGACCCCGGGCCATTGGGCAGTCCTTATTGTCGAGCCCTGATATATTTGCATTTTTCTAGCAAGGAAGAAGTCTCTTAGGCCCTGCATTTATGGTATAAAGACGCGCTTCTCTCAATCAGATCCAAGGTGTAATACGGGTTTGAGTTTGAGTCAAAACTGTTTTGAGCTGGTCTACTTTGGAACATTCATGGAGGTAGTGGGAAATGCCCAGACAGCAGCTGAAATCTCTCAAAAATTATTCAGCAACCCTCTGCCCTTCCTCATTATAAATGAATATTAGCTGCTTAGTTACACATAACTCATTTTTTTTGTTTTACATTTATTATTTTTATGTTTGTACTGTTTGGGTTTTACCTAAATCTGGTTTAATTCCATGTCAACAGCTAATTTAGAAACATTATTTACGGAAAAAATATGACGTGTTCAATACTTGAGCAACAGGTACAACATCAGCTCAATTGTAGTTAACATTCTATAATAACGAAATATAATATAGTTAGGCCCAATATCAAATAAATGATACCCTTATGATCCCCATGCCTACCACTACTTGATTCTCTTTGCCCTTCAGTCTGAAAGGGTGGGGATTAAATTACTCACCTAAAAATGGGACATCACAGCTACACCAGCACATGTCATTCTTGGTCATCACTAGCTTATACGTCAAACAAGATGTTGTCTATGGTTATCATTTTAGAAGTTCCAAGAACAGCAGCATTTAACCGATTACTCGCACTCAATGTTGTTAAGAACTGTATTTGGACTTTAGAAGCTCAAAAACATATGAGCCTCCAGGTTGCCTAAGGCGTCCTTGTTTCAATCAGAACATTTGACTGGTGGATCATGTTGCAATAAATACAGACCCTGTAAGTACCATGTATTTACAAAGTCCTCATATTCATGGATGTAACCACAAGAAAACAATATTCTTGTTACACCAGACATGGTGTAAAAGCAAATTCCCTGCCACTAGACTTTTCTGACAGAGAATCCTGTCAAGACATTATGAATCAGACCTTTGAAGAAATTCAATGAAAGTATGAATAAATGAACGAATCACTCAAAAACGTACTCATTAAATATCTAAATAAATTCTCAATGAAATGTAATATGTGATTTATTTGCGATTTATAAGATTAAAATGTATTCACCCAATAACCCCAGAGTAGTTTTAAACTATTTAATGTATATTCTGTCTGAATAAACTATTCATTTCTTCATACAAACAAATAATAGTAAAATTAATCTTACCACAAATTTTCCAACTCATTTGCAGAAATGTGAAGTAACGAAGTACAAATAATTTCTTACTGTACTTAAGTAGATACGCACTATATGTAGGCTAGTTTGAGAATGAGAAAGGAGAGGAGGATGACTATGCAGATGAGACCGAGGAAGACGGCGAATTTAACATGACTGATGCTGCCCTGTTTACACATTAATAAGACACATTTCGCTTGATCGGAACACAGGAAAGTGATCAACAAGAGAGATGCATTCCAGTTAAAAAATTTGCCATACAAATTCTAAGGTTTAAGAGTCTTTAGTCCCCTTCCAATTATACTGCACTGAATTTATCTGGTCTTTTAATCTAATACCTTAAAATATGATTTTTTATAGATTTTTTAATTGAATTTATCACATGAATAAAAGATCATGCACATGTTTTGTAGTAGTCACGCCTGTGTATGTTGCTTTTAGCATATAAATGTAATTACAGAATTAATGTTTATCCACTAAATAATATACAATACCCTTAAAAAATAATTATATTTATGTATGAGAGCTGCTAATAAAAAATTAATTTAAAAATAGGTTGCAGTCAAGTCCGGTGAGTATTTATTTTAGCAAAAAAATATTTTTAATACATTCAATTAAAAAATATTAAAATATAATTAAAAAATAATTATATATTTTGGACAGAATTCAGTGTAAAATACAAGATAATTATCTTATATTTTTATTTAATTATTTATAAAAATGTAAAGGCCTACAGAAATATTGTTACAGTGTATGAACATGAATGGCAGCTGTTGTTTTTGATCCAACAACCGCAAAACTGCATGCTAAATGCTGTAAGTTTGCGTCAGGATGACGATACCTGGGGGGGAACCGGATACTTACCTACCTAGTGAGACTATAACATGTGGTAGTAAAGGGTACTTTTCACTTAAGCACATTTTTGAGGCTGTACTTCTTTACTTTAACTTTTAACAGAGTCGTTTTAAACATGAGTACCTGTACTTCTACTTGAGTAAAGGTTGTGTGTAATTTTGCCATCTCTGCTCACAGCAAAGATAAAAATACACTACTTATTAAAAGAAAAAAAGAATGTTATTTACCCTGCTGTGGACTTTCATCTCCTCCTGTTTTCCCTCTATAGCTCTAACTTCCCATCAGTGCTAATAGACATAAACGCTGCCTGGAATATCCCAGAGGCATTAACTCTGAACACACTTAAAGGTAATCAAGACCCGTTTCACTTGAAGATTTTTAAAACCTCAATTCCTGGATGTTTTGTACAGTAGCCCATTATTTAACAGGTCATATTTCAAGAAAATCTATTACTGCTGCATTTTTTAACCATCTGTAATATTTGAGACATCCATAGTATTAAAAGCACCTGAATAAGGATGATGAACGCTGCTCTCTGGCAAATATGCTTCCCTTGTGATGGAAGGCAAAAAAAACAACAACTGCCTGTTGGATGTGGTTGGCGAGCTTGTGAATTTTCCGACTGCATCCCTACTTTAGTCCATCAACTGACTTTTATAAGAAGCATATTCTAAAATGAAGTGTATAAAATGAAAACAAAATTTAGATAATTTTTTGTATCCTAACATTAAGCTTTATAATACACAGCATTATTATAATGATTCATATTTTTTCTAAATACGTTGTTACATGTACTTATGTGCAGACACATTAATGACCTGTTTTGTCGACATTGAATGAATGTTATGGTCTTTAATCCATCTTCCCATTCTTATTTAAATGTTATTGAAAAGAAAGTCTGTTTATCCGTTTTTACTTAAATCACTGCATATTGTGCTTAGAATATAAAAATTAATGTTTATTTCCTGAGGTTACAGCCAGAAGTCAATTGAATTAATTTTAAATAGCATGGCCAATTTTATTTAGAAGTTCTTGATACCTAATTTAAATAAGTACAGGTAACATATAGCGACATATAAGTTAACTTTAGCAGAAAAGATAGTTTATTACTTTATCTGATCTAATTTTAGAAATATTAGTTGGCTCAACTTAATTTTGTTGCATTTGTTTTAAGCAATGTTAGTGTTTCATATACTTTTAAAAGAGGCTGGAAGTTGACCCAATCTAAAACATCCAATGCAGCCACTTGCCTCATTTTTTATAAGTTAGATCTAGGTAATACTTTTTACAGTAACAATAAATTAATGACCCATAACTAAACCCTAATCATATAGAAAGTGCAGAGTTACCTAATAATACCCAGTACTTTAAACCACAGCACCATAAAAGTGCAACCTAACATTGCATAATTTCCTAATTCCGAAAAGGTTTTGAACACCATATTATAAAGTGGTAACACAAACCAGAATCTTAATTTGTCACATAGCAACATCCCTGCAGAGGTCAACCAATAAAAAAAATAAATAAATAAATAAATAAATAAATAAAAAAACCTTTAATACAAGCCATAAATGATTACAAAAGTCACTGATTTGCAAACTCCTGCCATCAAAATAATTTGGTTCTGTTAGGCAGTCAATATCACAATGAAAATGAAAGAAAAAAAGGCTTGTTAAGACTATAGTTTGCAATTTTTGCCACCTACAATACCTTTTATAATTGTTGTTATAAGGATAAGTGAGCTTACATAAAGGCATTACAATGTCACTGACTTTTGCAAAAAAAAACTGTTTTGAAACATCTCAAGTCGAAAATCATTTACTGCACGATGAAACCTTTCAGAAAGTAGTTCAAATGACTGTTCAAGTTCAAGCTATTAACGCATAAAATATATCTCTATATGCCTTTTTATTTTTCTAGCATATGAAGTAATATCACACAAGCAAGTAGGGCTGCATGATTATGAATCATAATTGTCGATTAACCAATTAGAATTACAACTGTTATTATTAATAATGATTACAATTATCACAAATGACATTTATTGAGGTTTTAAATGACTTTATAACAATGAAGCAACTGCATGCCTTAATATTATAGATGAAAATTACAATAAAAAACCATTATGCATATTATGGAAAAATATGCAATATGCATGAATTGAATCAATAAAAAAAAAAAATACTGTATATGAACTTCACTTTATAAATTAAATAACGCTTGAACATTTTTGAAGTTGCAACATCTAGTCTGTCAAAAGCAGGAACTGATTTAATTATCTTATATTTTTTTATTGACAATTAAAACACAGACAAAAGGGTTAAGATGTTTTCACTTTATTGTTTTTACATTACATTTTACCTTCCAAGTCCAACCCCAAGCATGCTTATGTCATTGATGATGTGACTGTTCAGTTTAACAGATGAGAAGCGATCTCACTCGGTACAAAAGTTTATGTTCTAAGGCATAACTGACTGAAAACTTGATGTTCATAAATATAAATCAATCAATCAATCAATCAATCAATCAATCAATCAATCAATCTATCTATCTATCCTTTTTTTACTTTTTTTTTTATTACCCTACCCCACAAGCTAAAATCATACAGACTTTATATAACAGTTTGGTCTATATAATAAACAATAAATTAATTTTAAGTGAATTACTGTACATTCATTCTTTAATTTTCTTTTCAGCTTAGTCCCTTAATCTGGGGCTGCCACAGTGGAATGAACCGCCAACTTATCCAGCATATGTTTTACACGGCGGATGCCCTTCCAGCCGCAACCCATCAATGGGAAACCCATAAACACTCATTCGCACACACATATACACTACGGACAATTTAGCCTACCCAATTCACCTGTGCCGCATGTACTGTATTTGGACAGTGTGGGAAACTGGAGCACCCGGAAGAAACCCACACAAACGCAGGGAGAACATGCAAACTCCATACAGAAACGCCAACTGAACCAGCCGAGGCTCGAATTAGCGACCTTCTTGTCTAAAGCAGTACCTACTGCACCACTGCGTCGCCAATTACGGAGCATTTCACCTTTTTTTATTCACGTTTATTGCTTTTTCTTATGTGTACCTAATGTTAACAAGAAAGTCGGAGCTGGAAACTGGCTGTTTTGTTCCTGAACAAATTAGCTTTAAAAGAACCGTTGATTTTATGATCCTTTCATTTGTAAAATTGGCCATTTTGATTGAATTGACTGAATAAAAGACTTGCAGGAACTTACTGCTGCTTTTTCAATTGCATATTTTTCTTGATTATGTGTATAGATTGTTATGCATGAAAACGCACTGCAAATAGCACAGACCACATTGAAAATATGTATATGAAAAAAATTTATAGATTTTTTATTGGATTTTATGGAAATGCACTTCTACTGTAGAATGAACCCAATCCATCTAACATTATAAATTCTTTCTAAATAGATAAATTAAGTTATCTGGTGAAATTGTATTCATATCGCAAGACATATTACAAAATTAAAAAATATCACAATATGATGTAACCCTATATCAGAGTTTAGGGTATAAGTGGAGCCCTAACATCCAATGGTGTAAATATTGGACAAGCAAATAAACTATACTCCAACAAGCACTGATTGGTAGAAACCATGGCAGCCTAAAATCTCCCTCTAACTGCTTCCAAATGTGAGCTGTGAGTCCGGGGAGTAATCAGCCTGCTTCAAACACAGAGTCCTTTGACTAAACACAAACCTGGCCTGTCCGGCTGCCCAACAGACCTGCACCACCACTGGTACTGCACGTTTGTGTGTGTGTGTGTGTGTGTGTTAATGTCTGAGTATGCATCTGTGTCTCAGCATGTACACGTGTCCACGCATGTTCTCATGTTGGACATCTCTGAATGGAGCATACAGTTATTCAATAAGGAACTTTACATCATGCAGTGCTTGTGTCCAGTGGCTGAGCGCTGGAGGGGCAGGGATTGCCAGGAAGCTCTGGCACCATGATCGGCAGCCAAAAATCAACCCACCCTCTTTTACAGAGCCAACCGCATTGAGTCTGTGCGCCTAAAAAAACACAAGCTCACAGCTGTTAGATCATCCAACTTTAACCTCCATCTTGAGTCAAGTCTGAGAGATGACTTTATCTGTACCTTTTGGAAATGTTCCAGAACCAAGTGGAAAATGCTAGACCAAAAAAAAGTAGTCTCAATGGAGACAGGTGATCACTCCGTAGCTCGGATTCAGATATGAACGTCGGCACCAGTACATCAAATCATTTTCCTGCCCTCCACCAGCCTCTCTCGCTTTCTCCTCCACACTCCTGTCACTGCATCCATCATTCTGTCAGTTCATCACTCCACCCTGGGCGATCTGACTCAACCTGACTGCAACTCTTTTCTGTTCAGTGATTCCCGCCTGCATCACGTCTCTCCGGCAGACTTCTGAAGGAGGATCCTGGAACACCACATCACTTTCTGGCATATGCCCTTGCATCAAACATACAACACAGCAACGGTAATAAATAATTCCACCCATTTTAGCTATTCACTTTGTCTTCCGTAACTTATCTAGCTTTAATTAAGGCGGAACTGTTAGCTACAACTATTAAGTGTTAATGACAAAATATTTTGATTTCTAAAAGATATATAACAATAAATGTAAAATATTAATGTGTGCGACATTTGAATACAGAGGAAGTTTTTTTTTGTATTTTCAATATTGAATGACAAAAGAGTGCATCCAAACAACATTACCTCCATTGGCTTGTCCAACTGAAATCGACTACAACAGTAAAACAAATCAGCAAGCAGAAAAAAAAAAGTTGACGTGATCTCTAAAGAAAGTTGACAAAAGAAACAATGTATAGTAGGGATACAACAGTGCATCATCCATTAATTGTTACTGAAACTAAAGTATTTAAGTTATTTCTAACTAATCAAAGTTCGGTTGGTTATTTGTTAAATTATATCTGAGCAATACTTGATTGAATCTGAGAGAGAGTGGTGCCGATAAACAATAATGCCATCATCTAGCACCAATGGCTGACAGACATTAAGCTGTTTAGGCAGAATCGTGATTCCTTGCCCCCTCCCCTGCATTAATAGCAACAGAAACAATGGGCCTGCAAAAACACAGGGTAGACACACATTTGGTTGAATGCGTTTGCGTTCAAACAACTGCTTAAGACCGCCTGCTTTCTGCCCACCCTGTTCATTCATAAACACAGCGAGACTGGCAGTAGAAACTTGCTATTTTTAGATCCCATAAATGCTTTTATGGAGGCTATTATTTGTCATTTAATTTTTAAAAAATCACTATTAGCCTTTTTTTGCCAGTTTAGTTTCTGTCTCTAAATATGTTTGGATAAATGGCTAGTTCACGTACATCATGCCAATTAAATTAAATACAAATAAGATCCAACGTAGGCCTATTTGTTTATATCGCATTTAAATGTGCTTTTAATCAATATTCAACAGGAACCATGGTGGAGAAAATAATGTACATAATCAGGGCTCGAAATTGCGACCATTTTGGTCGCATATGCGCCCGAAAATTAATCTATGCGACCTCATAATATATCTGGGAGCATTAGTGCGACTGCAGATAATGGTTGTAGTGCGACCTGTTTTGATTTTTTGTAAAAACGTGCTGAATCGCTCTTCCCTGCCGCTATATTGGTTCATATTAGCTGTCATTCACTCAAGGTATTCCGCTGTCAGATGACAGGGAAGGAGCTTTTATGACCACGGGAAATGCAAACGGCAGAAGAGTAAAAACTTAAAGCACACAGGTTTGCAAACCCCACCTAAAGTTGAGGCGCAGATGAGAGCGATCATGACATGTGGTGAATATTGATCCGCCAGCTGAGATCAATCAAGTACGTGTTTTTGGAGAAGGCGCCCGAATCTCATGCGTTGCATTCACTGCGTGTTCAGCGCAAATGTCCGCTAAAAGTCAAATCTAATACTGTACATATCATCGCCAAAGCAGCTCGCCGTTACTAAGTTTACACTGAAACTGCGGCTCATAACAAAGACCGGTATTGCGCCGATGGTAAGCGCAAGAAACCTGCTCTGCCTGCTCATAAATTGGGTCGGCTGACTCGCCAGCTTTTCCACTAACACAGAAAAATGAAGATCATCTCAGACTGAACCTTTAAATTGACACAAACTGAAACCAAAACTATTAAAGAGTGATAGACGTGAGACTTTACTTTCTTTTGTCTATTCTTGTTTGAGGTGTATATTATTTTTTTATTTATTTACTGATGACTGCTTTGCAGCTTTCATCATTGAATTGAATGATTTATTATAATCTTTTGTTTGTTTTGTAGCAGAAATATTATTTATTAAATTGACATGCATATAAAAACAGCAGTACAAAATAAATATTTCTTACTTATTTCTTGATGCAAACTATACAATTATTTTTCATAAAGTAACAGACTTTTTATAGCAGATAACCTACATTCATGCACATTCAAGGCAGTAATGAGAAATGGAATTCATTGTTACTATTATTGTCATTTTTTATCATCATTAATATTCTATGGCCTAATTATTAGACATTCATTTTGGAATTATTGCACACAAATATCAATGTCTTCGCAGCATTAGTTAGATAGTTGTTTCTGTTTTTTGTCAGTCCTATTAATGTTGTTTTAAAATACAATAAATCCCTTAAAAAACAATTTGCAGCTGTGCTCATTCATTTTTGGTGGGTGCTCCTGAATTTTTTCTGGTGCTCCTAAAAATTTTTTGGTGCTCCTAAATATTTGAAGTTGGGAGCACCGGTGCTACCAAGTAAAAAAGTTAATTTCGAGCCCTGATAATGATCCAATGATTAATGACATAATGATTCATTCATTCATTTTATTTTCGGCTTAGTCCCTTTATTAATCCAGGGTTGCCACAGCAGAATGAACCACCAACTTATCCAGCATATGTTTTATGCAGTAGATGCCCTTCTAGCTGCAACCCATCACTAGGAAACTATGTTCTTTTCGGCAGTTTAAAACAGAATCACCAAACTTTTGGGGGTTCGCTTTGGCTCCTAAACACCTTTGAGCTATTATTGGTTTGTGGTGATTACGCAATCAATGGGTTTGTTTTGCCTTTTTTGATGTGAGATTTCTTCCCCCTAATTAGTTTATCATTCCATGGGGGTCAGATAGTAGAACAACATCCAAAACAACATCACTAGCCACATGAGGAGACTAGAGAGTTGAGTAGCAGAGCTGGTACAGATGTATCCGCACCTGTACGATCGCTCACTGAGAGATTTTAAAGATTTGGAGGGGGGAACACAATGGACTAGAAGCCCACCATACCACCTTGCAGAAGCCGCAGAAAGCCGCATAGAAGCCACAGCCATAATCACTCTGCAGCCCAAGACCGGCTACTCATTGAAGCTAAGCAGGACTGAGCCTGGACAGTACCTGGGTGGGAGATCACATGGAAAAACTAGGTTGCTGTTAAAAGTGGTATTAGTGAGGCTCAACCCAGGAAGCGCACAACTCGTGGTCTGTGTGAGTTCTACTGCCCCAGTAAAGTGAAGTGGACACTATACTGTGAGTGGGCACTGCAAAAGAGACGTTAAACCGAGATCCTGACTCCCTGTAGTCATTAAAAATCCCATGTGTGGAGTAAGTACACTGGCGCCATTGCCCTGTGGCTGCCGTAGCATTACCCAAGTGGATGCTGCACACCGGTGGTGGTGTGGAGAGACCCCCCTCAAGATTGTGAAGAGCTTTGGGTGTATGGCCATACACAAACACGCTATTTAAATACATATTACAGTGTTACAAACCTTTCAGTTTGTGCCTAACAGCAGCACTATTCAGTGTCTGTTCACAGCAAATAAAATCCAAGGTAAAGATGTGACAATATTGTTCTTCTCTCAGCCACCATCGTTGTGTTTAGGTGTACATGCAAGCAGTGGGACACATTTACAACCCCACATACTGCAGCACAGAGGTGTTCAAGTGTTCAAAATAGTTTACAACGTTCCGCATTTTCAAACTCTTCTTGACCCTTAAACAAAGAATAAAAAGTATAATGGGCCAGCTGTAATTTTATTTACAATATTTCAGTTTTTTACCACCAGGCAGTGGATATCACACAACTAATTAGAAAACGGCATGATTTGTGTTATGGAGATTCAAACCACAATCACTCAGACACAATAAAAAGACACAATAATCAGTGCCAGTCAGTGTATTTAGTGGCCCAAATGCTGTCAAATTTAAGAGCTGATTTTACTTCTAAATTCTGATTCCACTTACTAAATCTATGAGCCATATATCAATTTTCATATTGTCATTGGCATGAGTTTTTTGCAATTTCTCTGATTATCGTTGAAATACATTAACATAGTTTTATCTGTACAGCCCTATTAGTGGTGCATCCCAACTGTAAAGAATGCAAATGTACTTTCTAAAGTCTTTTTAGTTGATCCAAAGGGCTCAAACATCTTAAGGTTCTATGCCATGAACTTTGCAAAACTTGGCAAATCCAGCAAATAGTTGCCCTCTGGAGCAGGCAATCTGACAAGATCTTGTGTGGATCTTGTGCATACTGCAGAATAAAAGGCCCGGTGATGCCAAGAGTGATGACAGTTGCAATTTAGTGCTGAAAGTAACAGTAATGGCACATTTATTGCTCAATCATACCAGTAAGTAATGCAGTATGGTTTAGGGCTGCATGACACAGGAAAAATCTGATATTGCAATATTTTGTCTTGCTGCCATATATATTGTGATATGAATATCATTTCACCAGATGATTTAAACAGCCATTTGAAAATATTTCATTAACTAGATTAATTGGAATGATCAAGGTATTTTCTATGCAGTGCATCTGCAAGAAATATAATCAATTACAAACATATATGAAAACGACAGAGCAAAAAAAAAAAAAAAAAAAAGTGAATGGTGCTTTATGGTTCAAAATTCTGCTATGTGTAACTATTGCGGACAGACAAATTGCGATATCGATGCTGAAGCAATATATTGTTCAGCCCTATTATAATTTGATGTTGCTTTTTTTTTTTTTTTGAGAAATGATGGACTGATGCTTTTATTTTGTATTTGGTGGAGTTTCTGATAAAACAGGAGTTGCATGGACTTTGTTCTAACTCAATACATTTTAAATTAAATGTTTAACCCAGAAATAGGATTGTCTTAATCCGACTCAAATTTAGTTTGAAACAATCAAGCATTTTCAGAGATTACCAAGCTTGTGAAATAATAAAAATACACCCAAAATAATCTTCTGACCATTCAATTTAAACATTAAAGAGGATCTTTATGTCCCTTTTTACATGATAAAATTTGTCTCTAATGTCCCTGGAGTGTGTATGTGAAGTTTCAGCTCCAAATACCACACTGATCCTTTTTATAACTATTTGACTATGACTATATGACACTTTTAGATTATGAAAAATTGTGCCATTTGGTGACTGCCGCTTTAAATTCGAATAACTAACTGTTAAAAACTAAAAAAGCAATAAAAATGTGTGGGAAGAAGGTAGTCTATGGAGACTACGGGTTATCTAAATCACCACGTTGATAATCCTCTTATGCTGTGTTCACACCAGACAAATACGTCGCGTGAACATTTGAGGTTACTCGCTTCATTCGCGCGTCAAACCCCGCTTCGTTCGCGCGTTAAATTTACTTCAGAACAGACGCGGATTCGCATGATGGGTAGGGCTTCTGTCTGCCCTGTGACTCTAGCTTCATAGCTAAAGGGCTAACATGGATTTTATGAAGAAAATAACAGTGTCTATGTGCTTTATGAAGGCTGTAAAACAGCGTTGATATGTTTAGGGACGTGTCTGAGTCCACTACATCCTTTCAGAGGTGCATCCAGCTCTTTAAGCTCATAGACTCCTCCAGAAACTGAAATTCTCGTCATTCGCGCCGCGCCATTCCCGCGTATCGCGCCTCAGGATGTCTATTCGCGCGTTTGCATTAACTTAACATGTAAATCACTCGCGCTTGACGCGCGTTCCGCGTCTGGTGTGAATGCAGCATAAGTCGCTGACATTAACTTCAGCAGGTACAATGAAAATGTTTATGGTGGACCTTTCACTCAGGGCTGTTTATGCTAATGAGAGACAAATCGTCACCAATGGGCAGAACTTTCCCCCTGTGATAACATGATAAAAGGGAGAATGTCAAATCAAAATATATTTGCAATTAGTTTTTATCTAGTGGGATCATAAAAAATAAAGTTAATTAAGATTTACCAATAGATGCTGGCTATATTCCCACACTGTTGCCACACAACTGCGTTTAAACCCCTTTCAAAAGTGTTTTTGCATAAAAGGTGCCTTTTAAGTAGTATTTTATGTTTAAATAAGAAAGAAACCCATATGGCATTTCTGCTCAATCCCTTATTCCAGCTGATCACAGTCTTCAAATTGAAAATGAATGACTCTAGATTGCTTTGAATTCAGTCAGTGTGAATGCCCCTTAAGTGAACTATGTTTTCCTCAGCGTCAAAACTAACTGGACAAAAACAGACAGAATACAGCAACAGCAGCAGTTGCAGGACACAGAGGTTATCACACATGCTTTTTTGCTTTAGGTTGATAACTCTTAACTTCACAGGATCTTGAAAACCCAGCGCTCATGACAAATGATGACACAACAGCCAAACACATCTATAATAGTCTTGTTCTTTTACTTCTTTGTGGTCACTCACTCTTAAAAATGTATTCAAAATGTACTTAAAATGCATCTTCTCTTAAAACAATATAGTCTCCTACAGTCTGTCTTCTACAACTTTCCATTTACTACTCATAATTTCCTTTCCATAAAAACATTCCCTTAAAGGGACATTTCAACCAAAAATAAAAATTGTCATTATTTACTCATCCCCCTATATGTTCCGGACCTGTTCTGAGTTTCTTTCCTCTGTTGAGTACACTCTTCCAATAAACACATATTATTTTATTTTTAAGAATATTTCATTTAATTATAGTCATTAGGACAATTTTATATTTTGGAATTAGAATTGGAATGTGTAAACCTATAAATCCTAAACAAATGTATAATAATAAATGTTAATAAATGTTAAGAAAAAAATGGCAATGTAAAAAGTAATAGAGGCTGCGATATCTGCTACCAAATCTATTTTCAGTTGTCAGGCACCCACATGGAAATATACTATAGTAATTTATAGTAAATACTATTTTTTAACTGTACTGACACCTCTATAGACATAGAGATGTTGCACAATCATCTAAAATGTTGCTAGAATTGTTTTATGTATGAGCGACATATATTGCATCACCAAAAATGATAAAGGTCATGCCCATGTGTTATTGTGACAGACCAACCCATAACAATGACTGTTTTTTCCAACATTCTTCAGAAAATCTAGTTTTTATGTTCAACAGAAGACAGAAATTCATATAGGTTTAGAAAAGTGCTAAGCCATAAAATCGGTATCAATATTTATCGATCGAACACCATCGCCAATAACGATTAAAAAAAGTTCTGTATGTAGTTTCGGTATGGAGGCTATGAAGGTTAAAATGTGGCTGCTGAGTGTGCGCCTTGGAAGGAATGCCAATAAGCTCAGGGTGGAAGCTTGTCATTTCTAATGGACGTGCATGACTTGCACAACGTGCAAATGGTGTGCAATCTGCACCCACGTGACGCACGTGCATTTTCCAATGCCGCCGATGAACCATAATTTAAGCAAGTAAAACAAACCAATCTGCTTCACACTTTGTAAGATACACGTTTCAGTAATAAAGATACACTATTACCTCAGACAAACACAGCGCACCCAAACACTGCAGTGCTTTTTACTTCACTTTACTTACTTTCTCCATGAAATTGTATCAGAGCTGCAGCAATGGTTTGTCTGTTTGTCATGAGAAAGCGGCTGAAGGTCGCCTAGTTACAAGACTTTCCAGGGAAGCACGAGCACAAAGAAACCATGTGCTCGCTCTTGTCGCTTCAGGTCAGAATAACAACACACACGAAAATGAGTGCCATATAACAGCAGTGAGGAGATTGTAAATAAAAAAAGGATATGAGGATGTCACCAGAGTGGCTTTTTGGTTTATTTTCTTGTGCGTCTCAACCACTAGCACACAATCTAAAAAATGTTTAGCATAGGGCTAATGTAGCCATCCAACTTCACAATTTTAAGGTTGCAGTATGTATCTGAATAATGATGGCTAATTCCGTCACTTGAAAGTTTGAGTTTGAGGTTTACTGTATATTATTCACACCTTACAGATGTTGATATACCTTTACCGTTGCAGACACTTTGAGTTTTTGAAGTTTAAGAGTCTCTTTAACACTTATGTTTATTTTATTTTAAAGGGATCAGATATTTTCTTTAAATATTTTTGTTTTTGACTATTAAAACGATTTGCCTTATTAATGCTAGTAAATTTAAATGATGTGATTAAATAAAAAAAATCTTAATATTAATAAATGGATTGTTAAAAAAATATTAATAATTATTGATACCAAATGATATGAAACATGACACCGTGATAATTTTTATGCAATATCGCCCAGGCCTAGTTTAGAATCAATTGAGTGTGAGTAAATAGTGAGGACACTATTATTTTTGGGCGAACTATCCCTTTAAGACTCTCATCGCTCTTTCAGCTACAATGAATTTTACTTCGCTCACTTCTTTAACCATTATATTTTCCACTTATGCAATACGAGAATTTCTTTTCCACACACCTGGTTGCATCTGGATTAGGTTAAAGTATCCGCACCCACCTTTGCTTCCCAATATTATACAACCAGAATTCACAGACAACACCATCCACTGACAGCTTCCACAAACATACCTCCCACCCAGACATGCGCCACTACTATTACTCGTGACAAGACATAGGCTTCTTTGTTAATGGGTCAGGGAACACCAACAGTTTCTGTAGCCTCAGCAAAGCATGCCAAAAAACACCACATTACAAATATACACACACACAAGCAAGCTGTCACTGCATAAACACACAAACATGAGACACTCTGCAACTGTATGCATTGGCCCTCTGATGTGAACTGAATGTTAATATAGTCTCATTTTGTTAGCTAGCTTGGAAACGCAACTCACCAGAAAACAAAATGACCTTTTTTATAGTTTCACATACTAAAAGCAAGCAACACAGCAGCTCTATATTATTTTTATTTTTATTATTATTATTTTTTGTGGCAAGAAGCTACTGTAGTGTTTTCCATTTTCTAACCTGCTGCAGAGACATCCATAAAAACAAACTTAAAAAGAGAAAAGAAGAGTCAAAAAACCTAAATCATGTTTCATATTTTCAGAGGTTGGGCGATGTGGCAAAAATGAAATCTTGATTAATTATTTTTTACATTTAACAATAAAGATATATATTTCGATATCAGTTGTTAATGCTTCCACATTTAAAAAAGTACCCCAACAATAAGCCATAAAATTTAGAGGGTCCATTTAATAACATTTAGTGGGCGATAATATTTGGTGGCTGAAATTTTGGTGCATCTCTAATATCAGCACACTTCTTGATTCCCATTATTGCACATCTGCTATGTGATTGGGTCCTAGTTGGCTTATCGTTGTTATTGACAATGACAAATTTTCTTGCGATTCGATATAATATTATTGATCGGCCCAGCCCTTCTAATATTGCATAAAGATTTCATTTATTTCACAGAAATGCATTGCTACCAGTTTCACAGTTGTCAATTATTACGTCGAGAGCACAGCAAAAACTACTAAAACTAACAGAATAAAACCTTTATGCAAGTAAAACTAAACAGACTGCAACAATTAGGACAGAAATACAATAAAACAAAGACAGGAATTAAGAACATTTTATCTAGGTGCTATGCATCTATAACAGAAATGGATACCCAAACCCCATGAAATTGCTTTCCACAAAACTGAATAACCAAATGCAAAATTTAGTCTTCACTGATTTAATTAAAATAGTTTATTTTAAAAGTACCGAAAAAAAATCAGAGCAGTGAATAAGTGGAAAGAGTGCAGTAAGAAGAAAAGTGATTTGTCTTTTTCTCTGAGAACTTAAGGGTTGTTCACACTTGGGACTAGTTAAGCCACGATCGATCATACCATGTGCTCCTCTCAAAATTAGTTTGTAAAAACTTCACTTAAATCAAACACATGGCAAGCATTGATTACTCTTACTTGAGCACAAACAACTGTTGTACCTTGAAAGAAGCATTTGTAACAGCACTTGCAATATTATTAATATTACACCAACACCAAACAAGGTGCTTATAGAGCCTAAAAAGACTAAAGTTGTGCCCTTAAATTTTATACTAGTGCTACAGTGATGCTAGAAAAAAAATAAATAACAAAATAAAAAAAGTTATTCTGGAGCCCTGCCTATGGTTGAAATGTTTTTTATTTTAAAGGAACAATTTTTCAAACTTTTTCAGATCGATTTCAGTTGTGTTTTTATTTGAAAAAATAGAAATAATACGAGTTAGACAAAATAAGGAAAGAACTTTCTTTCTTTAGAAAATAATATCATAGTCGGTCTATTAACTGACATGATCACTTTTTTTAATAATACTGTGCGCTATGTCTTAATAAAACCTAAAATTTTCCATAAGCATCAAACAGTCATCCCAAATTACAGTCTAAAGATATTATTTTCCAATCGAGGAATAAACAAAAACTCTCACAGTGTGTATGAGAGGAAGTGACACAGGTATTAAAAAAACAGAAAAAAGGACCGATACAAAATGAAATGGTCTGCATTCTTTCTAAAGAAGAGAGGCAGAAGCTTTTCTTTGGACAAGATTGTACTTGCCTCTGTAAGTCAGTGAAAGAGAGAGACAGACGAGAAATGTCAGAACAGGAAGAGGAAGTGGTAAGGCACCCCATTGCTTCAGTTATTATCCACCGAATGATAAATCTGGGAGTAAAGCATGTAGAACTTCACACTAGCTTATATTGAGGTTGCACAAAAAACAGGGGCTATAATGGTTATGCAATGCACAAGATTAGAAACACCAGCAGTTTCAATTTGTTGTAGCAATAAGATATATGGCAGTATATTCTCTCTCGCAATACTTCTGAGCATAATGACAACAGGTTCTACAAATGGGGAACTTTTTATCCATTTTGGCTTTCCATGTGCACAACAACTGCATTTTGAAGACACAAACTTTTGAAAATTATACCAAAAATCCTTAGTGTAAATTTTTAGGGATGTTTATAATAACCGATGCACCATTAACCCTAAGGATTCCTTTTTAACAGATTAATGGTACCAGTCAATAATAATAATAATATTAGTGCGTTAACGCATGCAATTAATCTGAAATAATTAACGCGTAAAAAAAAAAAGAAAAAATGACAATAAATTTCCTGTTGTGGTAGACGTATGTTTAACGTGCAAAGAAACATGGATAAGACCAAGGAAGCACTTTTTGAAGGCAAGTTTCAGTATAAAACAATTAATGATGCATCAACAGGCTCTCCAGAGTTTTCTCCAGAGGTTCATGCAATTTTGGGTGTTTGATTTTTATCCTTCGACTTCGACTTCTTAATGGAATTTGATACTGCATGGCAAACTGAAAAAAAAACTCAGCATTTCGTGACTCGGTGGTCCTTTCGTGGATCGCTGCTTACATGGTATTCTCGTAATAAGAGTATTATCTTAATCATATTAAAAATCGGAGTATTGGTGTCCATGAAGTGCCTGATGAAGTCGCGAATTGTCATAAGACAGCGCTTTTCTTTGCCTTTCAGCATGTGCCCCCCAATGTTTTAATAAGTTTGATGTGTTTCCCCCTTAAACGCAAGCGTATGCTTCGCGTTGTTGTGTCAGAATCCTTGTGAAATACAGCCATACTTTAGAACGCTTAGTTTAAGCAAATTTGATGAACGCGATCATGCGTGTTGAATCTGAAGGGAGTCACTCAGGCTGCACTGTCCTGCGCGCATCTCTCTCTCCCTCTGTGTGTGTGTGTGTATGTGTGTGTGTGTGTGTGTGTGTTTGTGCGCACTAAATCAAAAAGTTACATCATTCAAAAGAAAAGGTCCACATTGTCCCCCGATAATGTCAACAGACTGGACTGTTTTAGCAGCTGGCTGCATGTAAAGGAGGACAACTCAACTCACAGCAATACAACTTTACAATGAGTGCAACTGTTTGTATTCAATACTTTATTATTATTATTATTTTTCATTATCCATATCTGCAATGTCTGTATTTTGGCATTTTTTGCAGTTCACTTAGAATCCAACTTGGAAATCAATGTTTTCTTTATTGGCATTGATTGTTTTGAAATTCAAATGGCATTAACATCCCTAAGTTTTAATTTATGTAATAAATATGGCTGTTAAGCCAGGATCTTGATGGTTTATTGTGGGTATGTTGTTTACATGAAGAAATCTGTAAGACAAGTTTAACAAAAATTCTAATAAAGAATTATATTTTGAATTTAAATAGTTTTTGTCTTGCGTTTACATTCATTTCACATTTGAATAGCAAAAATGAGAAGTTTCAGTCCTCAGTCCTTTAAATGTGATTAATCGCGATTAATTTTCAAAAAAAAAATTTTTGATTAATTAGATATTTTTTTAATCGATTGACAGCACTATATATATATATATATATATATATATAGATGTTTTACTTATTTTTTAAATTGGCTGCATAAATGTGCAATATTTGTTAACTCGCAGAATGGTAACACGTGCAACCACACATGCCTACAGACTTCCAAAAAAGCATAATAAACAGACGAGTTGATGCCAAACCAGCACTGATGCTGACTGCCACTGTCCTGGATCTGCATCATAAACACTTCTGTTTATTTGCACAATTGGAGAAAAAAGCCGAAAAACAAAACTTTCTGAAATGAGCGCTGCTTTGGAAACAAGCCGGCCACAAGTCAGAGTGTCTGGTTTTTTAACAAATAGGCTAAAGTTGTTATGATTTAGTGTATAACCATCAAACAAAACTTTTTTCCATTTTAAATTACAGTTATTGATAGTTCTTATAAAATATTCATTTTTAAAATAGCCTACATAATCTATGAATCAAACAAGATTTTCCAAAGATTTTCTTGATTTTTGTATAATGATAACTCCCCTAGTGAGAGAGGAAATAAAAGCAAAGAAGCTCTAAGGTAAAACCAGACGCTCAAGACATAGGCTACGACCGATAACGCATACTTCGATACTATATAGCAGAGCTGCGCAATTAATCGTAAAAAGATTGCGATCTCGATTCAACCACCTTGACGATCCTAATCCAGCATTTCTACGATTCTGCCAATCATATTTTCAAGTTTAGGAAAGAAGCAATGGTGGCCGTACAAGTCTTCACATTGTTTTAGGATGCCTACACTTTTGTTTCGGAACGTATTTCGATTGCCCAGTTAGCGCGGTTCGTTTGGCATATTTGAACAGGGCAATCGCGCTCTGTTCCGGGCCAAAGTAATCGCTCCGAGATTGCTTGAATGAGGTGGTCTCGGCTCAATTGAAACAAACCCTGGAGCGGTTCGATTGCAGTGAGAAAGCGATCCGATCCGAGCATGGTTATATCACAGTGTTTTAAGGACATGTAATAGGCTTACGGCTGAATGAAGAGAGAGAAATGAGTAGGGCGGGAAGTTTCACGAGTCTCCGGATGCCCGCAAACGAGTGATGATCTCTCAGCAATCTCGCGTCTCCCTCCCAGTCCTCAAATAGGTATTGTCGCGCTCCCTTCTCACCCCTCACCGCCGCGTCTCTCCTCAGACACGTAGTGCGCGCACCCGGTCAATCACCACCAAACCACCACCTCTCCTGACAGCTGAGCGGGACACTGCAAAATAAACCCTGACACTCTGACCAATGTGAAGAGAGTTTACTCGCACGTGACTTGTTTTAGCTCTTTTGGTCCGATTAGAAACTTTGCAGTGTGAAAGCGAACCGCTCCAAGAGCAAAGAACAAAAGTGTAACTAGGGATGCTCAAAATAATCGATTAACCATTAAGCGAAAGGGTGCGTTTGTAACCGATTAATGCTATTAGGTAAACGATTAAAAATATTATTTTATATATTTTTAGTTTGGCTGCATAAGGGGCCGATTGAATGCGCCTTTGCGTTAAGAGGGGCATCTTTTGCACGCGGCTCATCCCAGAGCAGCAGTTTGTGTTGTCAAGACAACTACAGAGAACTTTTAAAAAGCATGGTTTGCGCTACATTCAGTCTTCCATGGCGGGGACCAAAATGCATCCCACCACAACAACAGCTGACTGACTGACTGACAGGTGCGCGATGCATGAGGCCAGCAAACACGCAGAAGCTTTTAGTTAAGATGAACACAGTTTCTATAGTTATAGGCTACTTTATTTATAGATAAAGTATGACTTTGTATATAATCACTCAATCTTGCTTGAGTTTATAGCCGTTTCGCTTTACTTCAGGACGCATTAACACCGCTCTGAAGGTCTTATCACTGTTTTAAGTTATCCAGAGCTGTATAAATGTACAAATCTTGAATATCACAATTTAATTAAATATTACAATTATAACAACACAGACAGCAACACTTTTGCATAATCGATACCCAGCTGATTCAGTCTTTTCATAAGAGGACCACGCTTCTTCTCTTCTTTTTTCCTTGTCAACATAAAGGCAGTGAGGTGCGCCTTGTTTTCGGCCCCTTGTTCAACTGCAAGACATACTTGCGGGACGATAACGTATAACCCGTGCCTACAGACACATTTGCCAAAGAAGCAAAATGGAAGAAGAATATTGCTGTTTGATCGAGACGTGTTGATGCTAAACAAGCGCTGATGTTGACCTGGATCTGCGTAATAAACGCAGCAAATAGGCTTTACCTTTTATTTTACAGCTTATAAAGCATGTATGCACATTAATGCAATATCATATTTAAATAACAAAACTGTTAACAAAAAGTCAACATATGTGCGCGTTGTTGTCTTTTTATCACCGCAGCACGCGCACTTGAACCGCGAGAGAGAGAGAGAGGAAACCATATAGCAAGACAATCTTTAAAATAATGATTTCTATTAAAAATGTAAAAAGGTTTTGTGATTTATAATAATAACAGTGGGGCATTAAATAAAGGCATATTTTCCAAGAAGCAAGCAATTTGAGGAAGTCTGCGATTTTTATTTGACAGAAGAAAAAAAACATATGATTGGAAAAAAACAGCCGATGCCGGTTATTAAAAAGAATCAGTCAGTATTTTCGTTTTGTAATATAAATTAATTATTTAAGTGAAAATAATTTAGGGCAGTCCTATTTATTTCATTCATTTTATTTAGTTTATTCTGTTCTTCTGTGCTAAACACTGCAGGTGCGTGAAAATGCTCTATTGTTATGGTCTATTATTAATATTCTAGCATGTTAAAATAAATCAGTATTTTAAAATGCAATATTTAATGTGTCAGACACAAAATAGACACGTCAATTTGTTTAATATAAAATTAATAGTAATCTGACCAGTTAACCGTTAATAACCGATTAATGAGCGGCGGTTGTCGATTAGCAAAATTAACCGTTATAAGCATCCCTAAATGTAACAATTGTAATCTCTGTTTCGGAACAACTGAATCGATTCAGAGGTGTGAAAGCACCCTTACATTCGTTGGTCAGCAACGTGGACACCTCTAAATGGTGTTGAAAGAGTCACATGCTGTATTTATAAGATATAATTCACAGCAAAAATTTCATTTCTGTCTTCATGTAATGATGTATTTGCGACCACAAAATCACACGTGACGTGAGCTGACCGACACTGTTCAGTTTAGTGAACAGAACCTGCATAGGCTGTGAATAACAGGTTATAAAGTTCTAAAGATTCAGTTTGTGGCACAGAGAGATTGTTTGGGAGTCGCGCGGGAAGAGAACTGCTCTTAGCAGTGAAAATAAAACTGAAAGCGCACACAGTGTTGCCAGATGTAGCTAACTGATTCCAGCTTAAAAAGTATCCAAAACCCACCGAAATGCAAAAATACCCACCCAGTCTTCTGTATTCACGAAAGTCACATCCGCGACAGATTTTAAGCAGAAAATTACAGATTGTAAGCATACGTCTCAAACACAATAATTCAACATCAGAATTATCATCAGCATTAATGACCAGGACAAATCTAAAGTCTGTTCAAGTCCACCATTCCAAGCCTATACAAATTTAGCATTTTAACCAACAGTACAGCTACACCAAGCCTATTGCTGTTTTACCACATCAGGGCTCGAAATTATGCGCCCGAAATTTTATCTATGCGACCTTAAAATATATTTGGGAGCATTTCTGCGAGTGCTTAAAATTGTTATGTGCGACTAGTTTTTACTGTAAAATGTTCACCACATGCGCGGATCCGGGAGACATTCACGCAGAATGCATCTCTGCACTTGCAACACGAAACGCAGCGCTCGGGAATGGTTTAAAACTGTTGTCATGTCAACTTGCTGCAGTAAACAAATCCAAGTCCGTAATGCATGCCCCGCCTTCACGCTCTTCTTATTGGCCCACTGCTCTAGCACTGAACGTAAATGATTGGTTAATATCAGCTGTCAATCACTCAGTCAGCGCTTCTGGCTTGGGATGACAGAGAGAGAGCTACTGCCGCGAAAAATTGTAAAGCGCTGAAGAGGAGAATGAAGATAACACTGACAGATTTTGTTTTAGATACCATGACATCTAAAGTTATAAATACTGAAACATCTTAGTAGTGATCATGTGCTAAATGTTAATCCACTATCTACACTTTTCCAAGAGTAGAAGACTTCCATTGGCTTCAAGTTCGCTATAAAAAGTCTGTGGGATGGAGTTTTCAGGTAACTGTTTGCCACATCTACTGTAGCACGAGAGCTTCTGTTAAATCCTTCATATAATCGCCAGATGCTGTCCGCCATGCAAGGGACAGCTATATGTCAAATTGAACACCACGAACACACCATCGCAAACGGGCTTGCATTGAGTAAACTAATATCGCTACTCATAAAAATAAACCGGTATTGCTATTAACATGTATGCATATAATAAGCTAGAATATGTGTCAAAAGCATTAGTGCAATATCCGACAGCACTTGTGAGAACAGCACAGTTATACCGTTAACAGATTCATCTAAGCAGTGCGTGCAAGGCCAGTGAGCGCTCCGTGTATCTTTTGCTCACTCAGTTATGTTATAAAATTCTATTTTCTTGTGATAACGGGATTTCGTTGAGACATATTTTCCTCACGATTGCATTTATATATATATAATTTTTTTTGCTTGTTAGTTTGTTTAGTGTTGATTTCAAATACAATAAATATGTTTGTATAAAACTTGTAGTAACGGTGCTCATAATTGGTGGGTGCGACAAAATTTTGGCTGATGCGCCTAAATTTTTAAAGTTAGGAGCACCGGTGCTACCAAGCAAAAAGGTTAATTTCGAGCCCTGCACATGTTTGAGAATAACAATAATAATAGCAAATGCACTCATAACCTTTATTTTACATCTACAGAATCGTGAGAAAATTGTAATCTTTATTTTAGACAAAAAAAATGCGATTCTCATTTTTGTTAAAATCATACAGCTCTACTATATAGTACACTAAAATCAGTATGCGAGCTGAGTAGTATGTCCGAATTCACAGAATTCATAAATCAGTATGCGAGAAGTACCTGGATAACCTACTACTTTCAGCGAGATTTTGAAGTGCGCATCACATGCACGCTGCTCTATCCCATGATGCCCCGCAAGAGAATTCATGAATGGAAGTAAAGCAACGCACATCACGCAGGTAGATCACGTGATCATGACAAAATGGCGGTTGTAGTATGTCTGAACTCCATTCATACCGCTCGCATTCATACTGTATAGAACGTACTTTTCTAATGGCCGAGTAGTACGTTTCAATTCAAATGCAGTACCTATGAGGTGGTTTCAGACACAGAGATAATCTTTAATATAATGACTTTTCCATGGAGCGATCGATTTGAGGTAGTCAGCTATTTTTATCTGGCAGAAGAAAAAAACATATGACGGTTCTTAAAAAAGGATTCAGTTAGTGTTTTCATTTTGTGATCTAAATTTGTCATTAAAGTGAGAAGTATCTAGGGCAGGCCTATTTATTTGATTCTTTTTATTTAGTTTGTTCTGTTTTTCTATGCTGTCGGAAACAGGTGTGTGAAAATGTTCTGTTGTTAATATGTTCACATGTTAAAATAAATCAGTAATGCAATATTTAAAGAGTCAGACACAGTTTGTCGGTTGGCAAAATTAACTGAAATGAGCATCCCTATGAACTACACAAACATGACTGAATGTTTAAAAAAAGCTGTTTTAAATCATACACTCTCCGAAACAAAGGTACGTGAGCTGTCACTGGGGTGGTACCTTTTTAAAAGGTACACATTTATACTTGAAGGCTCCATTTTGGTACCTCAAAAGTACATATTAGTTCCTAACAATTTTAAGAGGAACACTTTTGTACTTTTTAAGTACTAATATGTATCTTTCAGGTACAAATTTGTAAGGTTTTAAAAGGTACCACCTCAGTGACAGCTTGCGTACCTTTATTTCTGAGAGTGTACTAATATCCACAATATTACTACATTTGCTGTATTTTGTTGAACTAATTGCAGCTTTGGTGAACATAAGTGTGTTGAACTAATAACTGCACAAAATATTTTACAAACAAATTATACACTAAAATCTACACAAAGTATTGTACAGATTCTATATTAGCATGCATGCTTTGAAATTGTACATACAAATCTTTCAGATAATAAACAAAACCAATCCAACTGGTCTTCGTGACAGGCTTATCATTCCAGCTTTTCCACTGAAGTATAGTAATTAGGAATCCCTTTGTAATGGGTTGTACTATCTACAACAAAAACCCTGAAGCCTTTTTACTGTTGTTGACCTAAACCTTTTTGAGTCTCTGTGACTCTCTACCGTCTTCCTGTTTTTCCACTATGATCTGCAGTAACGCAACAAGCAGCCAACAAGAACACACTGTAACAATGCTCCCGTTTGGCCTTTTCACAGAATAATCTGAACTGCATTGACCTTCCAAAAGGATTACACATTCTGACAGTGGCGTAAATGCATTTTCACGAGAAGCTCAAGGAAACAAGCGTTGAGAATGTTTATAGACAACACCAGGGGGATAAAAACAGAGTAGCATCGGCTGACAGAGGAACACAGGCAGGTTAACTGATGACTGCAATTTCTCTTCAAATGCATCCAATAAATATGAACAAGGCTCACTCCATGAAGGTTAAACTAATCTAATCCCAGTTCACTCTAGCTGTCAGACAGTCGTGGCTAAGAACTACATCAAGACTAACGATGCTTCTTAAGTGCTCCTTGCCCAAAAATGTAATGGACAACGGTGGTTTTCTACACAACGAATTACCTAGAAGCCAAACATAAAATGTAAACAATGGCTGACATCAATTTACCTTGACATTAGGGCTGCACAATATATTGTTTCAGCATCGATATCGCAATGTGCGCATCCGCAATGAACAAATCGCAAAGATATGCAATGTCTAATCTGAATAGTAACTGAGCAGGAGCTACAGAATTGTATTTAATCAATGTATTTATATGTAATTTATATGATTTTTGCAGAAAAAAAATATTACTTAGAATTTTTGTCTTGTTGTCAGTCCAAATATCTACATTTTATAGCAAAAACAAGATTATTTCACATACGCCACTGGCAGATCCTTTCGCTGAAAAAAAGCTAAATCAATATCAAATTTCTCCAATATTGTGCAGCCCTACTTGAGATTCGCTTGTAAAATGACAGCAAAAACAAACTGGCTACTACGAAAACAATGGATTAAAGATTTATACTCAAGTTTGTTAAAGCATATTCATGATAAACTTATTACTAACCAGAGATTATTATACATATTTAATGCAGGCAGCTTTGATCTTAAATGTGAATTGCTGGGATTTGAATGGGGGAAAGTTGGAACAAAGCAACTAACACAATGTAACTCAGGGGTTCAGGTGGATCGAAAGACCCACCCCCAACTGATGAAGTCCAGAATTTGGCCCCTAGATTAGCTCATTTGTCTCAATTTTGACAGTATGCCATCATAAACTGTGAAAATAATTGATAAAAGAGGGCTTAAAGACGAATGTAATTATTAATTATTTTTAAAATGGACAAATTCTGCAAATGAGCTGGCTAGTTTGTTACTTGCCTATAGGCTACAGTTTTTAATTTAAAACAAGTGGAACAGATTCCTTTTTCAATGATGGATGATAAAAAATGATCATTTAAAAAAAGCTAAGTATTTTTTTTATCTTATTACAATATTTATAAAACTGTAATAACGTAATGCACATTTGTAAATAAACACAATTCTTGTAAACAAAATATAGTTTATGTCAGATTAAGCACTTTGACAAAAATGTAGGAAATGTTTTGTTGTATCAAAAAGTGTGGTAATGATAACCATCGTACAAGCTAAATTTGGTGCTTAAAATGTCCCCAAAATGCAGTATTTGAACCTCATAATTGAATAGAAAATGAGGCAAATGAATGCGAAGAGGTCCACGAGCATGTAACAGAAGGGACAGTGTTTTCTCTTACAGATGTAAAGCACAGTGATTTATGGCGGTTTAGAAGTCAGTTTTCTCTTCACCTGAGATTTTCTCACCATTGAGTGTGAAATACAAAACATGAAGCGGAATATGTTATCCACTCTCAACTTCAGATCCAGACTCCAGACCAGACTTTCAGTTTCCTTGATGGCACATAAAAGTAGTTACTCCTATTTATCGAAAAATTATTTTAATTAGTAGGGAGGAACTACGAAATAAAATGGAAAGCAATAAGCTGATTGTCCATTAAACGCTTGTGTTGAACCAGTTTGAAAACGGAAATGACATATGAGCTATATGAAGTACAACATCACTCTGTTGATATTGCTTAAACATTAATAAAATTTAAAAGAAAACTTTTCAGACTTATGTTGGCTCCTGTGGGGAATTTTATTTATGTTACTAAATGATTGAATTAATCAGATTGTGCAAATATGTGAAATTAATTACAGTGTAAAGCTAACGTTCTGTCAATGCTGATAAAGGCTAAAATATCAATAACATAAACGATGGTTATGTTGACGCATGATTTGGACGTTTTGTAGCTCTCGTAACGCGTCGAGGCATTTCAAGTAAAACTGTACGTTAGCTGTCAAAGAGCCTTATCCTCATTCAAAACATCTCGCGAATGTCTCGCAGGATTCTTACGTTATTTTGTTGAAAAATAATGTCGCAGGTCGACGGAAATAAAAGGAATGCTGGCAAGGGTTACATTGTAGCCAAACACAACATTCCTCTCGGCGAGCAAAGGCAAACTGGCAGAATCGGATCATGCTAATCAAGTGTGCGAATGCTGCCTCTGATGACAAATCACAACGCTGTGCCATAAAAATGTACAGAAAACCACCAAAATCATAACTGACCCAATAGTACACATGTTTGAGCTAAAAAACTTACCTTCTAAAAGGTGAGACGAAGTGACAAGCGCCTCTGCAGGCTTCCTGTTCTAAACTTGTCGTATGTCGTTGGAAAAAAACATTGTACGCGGAAGTGGAGACAAATTCAAGCGCGCGATGTTTGACTGCAGATTAACAAACAAGACTAAACCATTCTTAATTTGCGAAAATTTGATAAATATGCTTAGTGGTTCCAGGGTGCCATCGACAGAGAAGCTGTGTGTTTTTTTGCTTTGGGGAACGTAACTTTTCGCCTTCCACCGCCTCTTCCTGTATGACTTGCGACCACCAGAGGCCAAACGGTGTCCAGAAATTCATTTCATCTATGTCCGTGTGGTTACGAGCAGTGTTACACTAAATTCGTTCCCCTCCATTAGAACGGCTCTCAGGGCTCTTCGAACACTACACGGCTCCCTGTGGTATTACTCTACACATTTTCACCATTTATGAAATAAGCCTGACCTTTACTTTGAAATACGTTGATCTGTATGTGCAGAAAATATGAGCCTGTAGTCTTTTATTTAGCTTTTTAAAAATATTTTTTTCTATTGTCAACTTAATCTCTGTATTTAAGGCATTCTGTGAATTTGACAAGACCAATGTCTAAATAAAAAACTGTCCAAGAGTCATCTTTTAACACTATTGAAAACTAATTATAGCATTCATTTATTTATTATATTTACAGATAAAATAATAATTAGACCCCCAGTGAAATTGCTATTTATTATTTTTTTCATTTTCATTTGTTCATCAGGGGTCTCCACAGCAGAATGAACCACCAACTTATCCAGTATATGTTTTACACAACGGATACTCTTCCAGCTGTAACCTAGTACTGGGAAACACTCATACACTCTCACATTAAACACATACACTATGGCCAATTTAGTTTATTCAATTCACCTGTACTGCATGTCTTTGGAATATGGGGGAAACCGGAGTATCCAGAGGAAACCCACGCGAACATGGGGAGAACATGCAAACTCCACACAGAAATATCAAATGACCCAGCCTTGACTCCAACCAGCAACCTTTTTGCTGTGAGGCGACATGGCTAACAACTGAGCCAACATGTCGCTCAAATTGTAATTTAAAAAAACTCAAATGTTGTTTAACATATATAAGCTTTTTTTAAACACATTTAAACATGATAGTTTTAAATTTTATTGCCTTGGCTATCATGACAAAATAATATTTTTCTTATTATTTTGCAAGATATTAGTATTCAGCATAAATGTGAGTTTTCAAACATTCATTTATTCATCAATTTTTCTTTGGCTTTGTCCTTTTACTCATCAGGGGTCGCCAAAGTGGAATGAACCGTCAACTTATCCAGCACATGTTTTACACAGCGAATGTCCTTTCAGCTGTAACCCAGTACTGGGAAAAATTCATACACACTTATTCACACACACACACACAATTAACCTATAGTGCATGTCGTTGAACTGTGGGGGAAACCCATGCCAACACAGGGAGAACATGCAAACTCCATACAGAAATGCCAACTGGCCAAGCCAGGACTTGAATCAGCAACCTTAATGTAAGCCACCAGTGTCACCAGTTTTCAACAAAATTGGGAAAAATAGTTAAATCTAAATAACCTTTCAATTAACATTTTAAAATGCAACATAAGCAAATTTTAAGAATTTAAATAACATTTTCCACAGTACTGAACCTTGAAGTACAAAGTTACACTGGGTGTCAATGTTTTTCATGTAAGAATAATTCAGAGCACGTTTAATTGAACTGAAAGAAAAATCCACAATCTCACAATTCAATCTCAAGAATATTGTTTATTGCTCTTGAAGATATTACTCTTTACTCATTTTTTGTTCTAGTCATCCTTTCTGTTTTAAATTTTACAATAAAACAAAGAAAAGTTTTACTGTAAGGTAAATGGTATTTTTTCCTTTTCAATGTGTACACACAAATACGCAAAGTCCTATGTACAGCGGAAATCTTCTGTAGTATGGGCAAGTCAAGTAACCAACTGTCAAGTAACAACTCATTTAAGTTCTTATCTCGAATCTGATAAGAACTTTCCAAAGAATATCTGTGAAAACCGTTGACTCAGGTTGGTAAAATGTATTTGGCCCTTATTTTCCCCACTTCCTCGTTTTCAAGATTCATTAACGTGTGTCATTCTGCTCCAAATTGATGTACATCTTTACATTCAATTCGAATGTTCATATATTAAAACTTGATAAACATCAGAGTGAACACTGGTTAAAAAAGGAGCAGATCCTGCAACTAATATTATTCACACTTGATTAATTATAATACCCCACCACTGGGCAAATGAATTATTGAAAAGTGAAACGAGCGGCATAACTCAGTCCAGTAGGGTCATCATTTGGGCATAAATAGGGAAAATTTCCAAAGGGCACAATTAGAGGAAGCAGATATTTTTTATTATTATTATTTTTCGCACACTCCTCAGTCCATTCTTTTGAGCAATGTGAAAAACAACTGCTCCACATTGGTCAACTTTGGATCACTACACATATATTACTTAATCATTTCCCTGCCTCATATATCACTCTTGAATTAGGTACAGAGTAAAATGACACCAATACAACTATCCCATATAGTAATAGTAATTGAACATAATGTACACAATAATAAAATATATACAGTGAAATAGATACAAATTTTCAATATTCACTGACATGAGCAGTATTTTCTCTCATTCTCAGGCTCATAAAGTGTTTGTTTAAAAAAAGATATGAACAGGACATGAAATGTGAAATAAATAAATAAATAAATAAATAAATAAACATTAGCTTCAGAAGACTACGAAGGGCTTGGATTTTTATTTTAACCACAAGATGGCAATGTTTGACTATAAATTTGTCTGAATCCTTTGGAATCAGCACAATAAAACAAAAGTGCCTTATTGCTGCGCAACTGAATCAGGTTAAAATGACTCTCAATGCCATTATTGCATTTTGCTTGCATTACATTGTTCAACTGAACACTGTATTGCAGAGCTTAGCATTACTTAAAGAAAAGTCTGGGAAATACATGAAGCAGAACAAACCTACTGTCTGTCTCAGCAGGGCCAGAATGCAGTGCAGTTTTAAAAAGTGAGTGATTAAAGATACACATATTAACTTACTGTGCTGTCTTAGCTACAAGATATCTCATTGTTACCGCTTCCTATGATGAGAGAATAATAATTTCCTTTTCTTTTTATAATGTTGAAATTTTTGAAGCAGTTTTTGTGTTGCATTTTGATTTCTAAAATGACAGGGGCCATTCACATAAACATGTTTTATTATTTTTATAATTATTATAATTATTATTATTATTATTATTATTATTATTATGCAGTGATCTTCCATTTGTTTTCTATGTATCAGATTTAGATTTAAGTTCTCAGCCTTTTACCATCCACAATAACATTTAAAGAACTCAAAGCTTTTCCATTTATTTATTTTTTTATTGAGTGTTTAAACATTATAAAACAATGATTAAATCGAATACATTAAAATGAAAAATATTTTAAAACACTTTTTTCTTCTTTAATTAAAATTTTTTTAGCAAAAATTCATTTACGGTATTTTAAGTAATCTTTGAATTTACCAGATCTAAAAATCTCATATTTAATATTTCCCTTATGTGTTCCAATACTAGGGGGAACAAAGTTATTTATTCATTCATTTTCTTTTCGTCTTAGTCCCTTTATTAATTAGGGGTTGCCACAGCGGAATGAACCGCCAACTTATCCAGCATATGTTTTACGCAGCAGATGCCCTTCCAGCCGCAACAAATACTTGAAAACATCCATACACACTTGCATTCACACACATACTCTACGGCCAGTTTAGATTATTCAATTCAACTATAGCGCATGTCTTTGGTCTGTGGTGGAAACTAAAGCAGGAAACCCACGCCCGAATCAGCGACCTTCTTGCAGTGAGGCGGTCATGCTACCCACTGCGGCACTGTGATGAAAATTACTGTGAACAAAATTAATTAAATGTAAATTTTAAAAAAAGCAAACCTTGTTTCACAAAAAAAGTTGTTGTTTTAACCCAGTGTTGGTTAAAATATGAACAGACCCAAATATTGGGTTAAAAAGTGTCCTTAACATTTAACTTAAATAAAATTACCCAATGTTGGGACTGTACATATTTGACTCAATAATCATTTTGCATTCATGTTAGTCATCTGTTCGGCTTGGAAATTTCCTGAGGCCCCTAGTGAGTCTCAGGACCTAGTGCAAGACTGATGTGTTTGAGCATTGCATTTGAGTGTTTTGCAGCACTTAAAGCCTGACACGGCTTTGAAAATATATTAAACTCCATTTAAAAGTTCACTTTTTCAACTTGCATCTCAAAGTCTTACGTTTTTGACCTATTCTGCCAATCATCCAAATCTAAAACACATTCAGTGTGAATGGCCCCTAAGACTGCATTGTGCGATTCCAAAAACTGAACAAAGCAGAATACTCGAACAGCACGAGTGGCTTGAGAGAACACTAAAACATTGGACAGGAAAAAAAAAGTTGTAAATATACAGTATTATTCCACAAATGCAGGAATCCACAGACAGAAAAAGGAGAAAGAGAGAACCTGCAAGATAACAGAAATCACACACAACAGAACATATTAACTGTGAGCAACTTTCAGAGTGTCTGTTTCCCTGTGCCGCTCCACCATACTGAGGGAGGGAGAGAGAGACGGTGGCGGAGTCAGGGGTCCCAGGCTCTTGAGGGGATGTGGAGACACGGCTGGAGGAAGAGATGACAGAGGGGGCAAGATTCCCCCGAGACCCCCAGATTTGGCCTCCAGAAGATGTGAGCGCGCACCCAGCACCGGCTCCTTCCCCAAAGAGAAGTCCGGCTCATTCTCGTTCTCCGAGCTGCAGTCGCTTAGATCTGTGATCTCCAGCTCAGAGTCTGACTCCGGATCCTGCTTCACACCCTTTCTTCGCTCTGAAGGGCTCTGATGGCCTCCTCCGCTTCCTACGGTTACCCCTCCTAACCCCAATCCTAGACCCAAGCCCAAACCAAGAGCTCCAGCGGGTACACCAATCTCCCCTCGTTCCCGGTCGCCTACACCCGTTCCTCCATTCCCCAGTTCAGTCCGGCCTAATGATAGGCTCCCGGGATATGGCGGGATGCACAGTCTCGGAGGCTGACCACCAGCGGAGCCATTTGTTCCTCCCCGTTCTGTCCCGGCAGCGTCCCCGGGGGGCAGGAGTGAGGAGAAGGGGTGTGGTAACTGGGACAGGCTGGACTGAAGCTGGTTGGGGTAGAAGTGTGAGGAGTAGAGGGAGCCTGGAGGCAGTTTGGGACAGTTGTTGAGAGAAAAGGCCCCAGGGAGGTAAGGGTTGAAGCCCCAGGGGTAGTCAAAAGAGGGGCTCCGAGGGTAAGGGCCCAGTAGGGATGGAGGTTTAGAGTAACAAGGGGCTCCTGTGGGAGGGATTGACAAAACATGGAGAGGAAGACGGTGTTAATGTTTTTGGTTAGATGTTAAAGGTGGGATTATGAACAGAGAACATGAGGGGATTTAAAGGACTAGAAGGACATTTTGAATCATTGATTCTGAAAAATTGTACGCATATTGGGATGTTAAAGCAAAGCTTAATATTTAGAAGCCAGTTACCATAGTCTTATGTGTCACATGATTAGGCATGGCTTGATAACCGTTTTCAAGGTATACTGCAGTTTAGAATGAGCGTTTTAAAACTACCAAATTTTTATACTATACCATTTCTACGGTATGTGTAAGATTGTTTATTTGTTTTGTTTTTTAGGACAACAGTATCTCCAGCAGAAAAGATATCCAAAGATGCTGTTTTAAACTGTAAAAAAAAATCTTTGTTTTAGGAACTAATGAAGACAGCAGAAGGCAATGATTCATCTGAATGATTTAGCCAGACATATTTACTGTTACAAAATACTTTAAATGTTTTTTAAAATAAAATATTTTGTGTTCAAAAAACACAAAAAAAGTGGTTGTTTTTTACTCAGATATTTTAAAATATATATTTTAGAGCAGTAATCACAATACAATGAGTGTTCAAACTACTTAGCTGAAACAACAATTATTGAGTTTTTTTTTTTTTGGAACAGCTAAATAGTTTTATGTTCAGTCCACTTTAATTTGTTAGAAGAATTAACTTAACTTAATCGTTTTGTGTTGGGACAAAATTAAAGAATTGTGTGGAACCCAGCATTTTTGATTGTGGGGTTTTGAAACAGTCCTTTTTATTATGAATGTTTAAAAAGTTGCAATGTGAACCATTTTATTATACAGTTGAAGTAAGAATTATTTGCCCACCTTTGAATTGTTTTTTCTTTTTTTAAATATTTTTCACAAATTATGTTAAACAGGTCAAGGACATTTTTACAATATGTCAAATAACATTTTTTCTTCTGGAGAAAGACTTATTTTTTTATTTATGCTAGAATAAAAGCAGATTTTATTTTATTTTTAAAAACATTTTAAGGTCAAAGTTATTAGCCCTTTAAGCTATATTTTTATAGTGTACAGAACAAACTATTGGTAAACAATAACTTACTTAATTACCCTATCCTGCCTTGTTAACCTGATTAACCTATATAAGCCTTAAAAAATGACTCTTTAAGCTGTATAAAAGTGTCTTTAAAAATATCTAGTCCAATATTATTTACTGTAATCATGGCAAATATAAAATAAGTCAGCTATTAGAAATGAGTTATAAAACAATTATGTTTAAAAATGTGTTTAAAAAAATCTTCTTCCTGTTAAACAGAAATTGGGAAAAAAAATAAACAAGGGGTAATAATTCAGGGGGGCTAATATTTTTGACTTTAACTAAATAATTTTTTTTCTGGATTTTTTGCTGAATAGAAAGTTCAAAAGAACAGCATTTACATGAAATAAAAATCTGTTTTTTGAATCTTACCTTGCTCGATATAAATGTTTTATTTAAATCTGACCACATACATTAAAAAAATCTCTATATTGTTCAAATACATAAAAATAAGCAGTTAAATTCCCTGTGAATAATTAATCAATTAGGGTTAATACTTTATATGAATTAAAAAAAAAAAAAAAAGATATAAATTCCACCAGCCTTTTAAATAACAGATAACAAAAAGGGAAGGTACAATGATTAATTAAATCATTATATTATTATTATTATTATTAATAATTTGTAATTAATACATTACTTTTAATAATAAAATTTAACACTCAACATTTTCAACAACAACAAAAATAAAAATAGTTTTATAAAAAGTAAATATGTAAGATAAAACAGTATTTAATTAAGCATACACTGAAAAAAATTGTCTGCAAAATTGTTGCAAACAATACATGTGTTGATTTTAAACAAACTTTTAAAAAAGCCCCTGTAAAAAATATAAATTTACTGATGTTCTTAACTTAATTTGTTTGTTTAAATTCAGTCCAAATAAATTTCTTACAACCACTTTACTTAAAAAAACTAGTAAATCCATGGAATCATCTTTGAATCATTCTTTTCAGTTTATTTGAGTTTACTTATATTTAATAATTAATACAAATGATTTATTGAATTATAATCATATTCTCAAATGTACAATCAAGACGACACAAGTTTAAATCTGATTTCACAATCCTACAATACATGTTTTTGTTTACAATACAAACAGGTTTCCTTCTTATTAAATGTTCACCTTTACTTCTTCCTCAGCCTTTTTCTTCCTTCAATCCTGCCTACTTTACTTTCTCTCCCTCTCTTTTTTCATCTCCTCTGCTTCTCTGTGTTATTTGCTATGCAGGGCTAATTTGACAGTGCTAGTGTGTGTGTGTGTGTGTAGGGCCAGGAGTAGCTGGCAGACACATGAATATTGAATCAGTCAGGCAGGCCTCACTTGCTTATGAAAACACAGTAATGGGCGCCACAGGCCACAAACTGAAGCCTGCACCCTCAATTAGGGCCTTCCTGCTTGGGAAGGGATTAGGACAGCGGGTACACATGGGAGACAGAGAGGGGTAAGGAGAGGAGGAGGGCGGAACAGGACCTCAGGACAAACTAAGTTGAAGAGGGTTTTTTGGGGGGGGGGCTGAGGAGTTGCTTTGACATACTCATGCCCTCATACATTCTGATACACCCATATTTCAGTGCGTTCAGAGCATCGGAAAAGACAAAGGAGTGTGTAAATGACGTTCACAGAAAAGCTAGAGCGCAGAAATGCAAATGGAAACAAACAATGGAGAGATTTTAAGGATACAAATAGATGATAATGGCTTTTTGATAATTTTCTGATATTTTTCTAAATTTCGCAGTGGTGTTAATCGCCGTACCAGATGCTTGAAGACGATTTATTTACAAATATAAACATTCATCTGATCCACAACATGCCTCAGATATTGACTGGAAAAGTTCTTTTTTTATAGGCGTATTGTTTGCTGACAACTTACAGCAAGGCTTCATTTTTTAACAATTAGTTAACTGAATTTACCTGATGAAAACTAATAAAGTGATGTTTATTTGTTTGTCTGTACGTTTTCACATCTGCAACTTATGGCTATATTTATGTTAGTTTGTAGTTAATGTAATTCAGTAAGTGATAATATATATCATAATTTATGTATATCTTATTATTTTATCTTTAAATATTTGGTTTATTTATTTACTTATTATTATTGCTGTTTGATTTTTATTAATTTATTATAATTATTTAATTTATAAATGTAAATAATTTATTCTGTCTTTCTTTAGCATTTTGTTGTCTGTTGGTTTGTTTCAATATTTTTTGTGATTATTAGTTAAAATGTTAATAAATAGATGCAAAATAATGTGACTCAGTACACTAAAATGCCTAATTAAAATAAAATAAAATAAAATAAAAAAGTAATAATTTTATCTAATGAATGGAGCTAATAACAAATACAACACTAACAAAAAATAAATAAATAAATAAAAAATAACAATAACATAACATCAGTAACAAATAAAGCTGAAGTCAGAATTATTAGCTCCCTTTGAATTTTTTTCTTTTTTAAATATTTCCCAAATGACGTTTAACAGAGCAAGGAAATTTTTACAGTATGTCTGATAATATTTTGTTCTTCTGGAGAAAGTCCTATTTGTTTTATTTCGGCTTGAATAAAAGCAGTTTTAATTTTTTTTAAACATTTTAAGGTCAAAAGTATTAGCCCCTTTAAGCTTTAAAGCTTTAAACTTTACTTTTACTTTTTTTTTGATAGTCAACAGAACAAACCATTGTTATACAATAACTTGCCTAATTACCCTAACCTGCCTAGTTAACCTAATTAAATGAGTTAAGCCTTAAAATATCACTTTAAGCTGTATAGAAGTGTCTTGAAAAATAACTAGTACAATATTATTTACTGTCATCATGGCAAAGTTAAAATAAATCAGTTTTTAGAAATGATTTATTCAAACTATTATGTTTAGAAAAGTGTTGAAATTTTTCCTCTCTCTGTTAAACAGAAATGGGGGGGGGGGGGGGATAAACAGGGGGGCTAATAATTCTGACTTCAACTGTTTATGAGCTATTTCTCACTTTTGGTGTAAACTACCATTATGTGCCTAGTTCAAAATTATAAGCAATGTGAACTATATCTGCATATCACCAGTTTCCAATCACTACTCTGAAAAATCAAAGAAAGTTTAATTTGGTAAATCTGTCTTTATTTATTTATCTATTCAGTTAGTTAGTTAATACCTGAGCCAAGGAAAGGGAAAGTGTCCAGTCTCAGCTTGTCTCCATCAGGTCCTGGGGCTCCTGCGTTGCGTTCAAACAGAGATGGCCCTCTACCCGATTCAGGCAAACGGGGGAATAATGTCTGAAGGGCCTGGGATAGGATACATGAAAAGATACATGTTTAAAATCATAGTAGTAGTAGTAGTAGTAGTAAAAGTAGTAGTAGTAGTAGTAGTAGTAGTAAAACTTTATTGTCCTTGACAGGACATTTGTTATGGGCATCACTATATTGCTGCAGACATTCCATAAACATATAATAACAACAATACAAAATACAGTAGTTATAATAATTATAATGCTAATTAGGAAAATTTATTAAGTAAACTCACTGAAACTAGAACAAAGAATCTCTTATATCGGTTCAACCTACGCTTTGGCACTCTGTATCTCCTACCAGAGTGAAAGCAGTTCAAAATGTGGAAACAAAAAATTAGTTGGATCATTCAGAATCCATCCACCTGATTGAGGCCACAATTCTCCTATAAAACTTGAGGATTCAAATATTCATCATGCCCAACAATTTTCCATCCTGTCTTTAAAAGATGCATCAACAAGATTTATTAGGTAAATAATAATAAATATCAGTGCATGAATAGTGTTTGAATCACAGATCAACAAACTAAGATGTTATATTTACTTTTTCTTGTTAAAAAATCATTTATACATTACATCAAAGACATCATGGTGTCTATACAATTTTCAATTAAAAAAAGTGATTTTTAATATGAACAAAAAGCATATTAAATAGCATGAAAATAAAAAGATTTTAAATAAAAAGCAAAATATAGGTGAAAAAATATTCTATTATCTTTTATTGTGACACACTGTAAAACACTGTAAAACACTGTAATTCTGACTGACTGGTTAAATTGTCTTTTATAAAATGACTGATCAAGATGGGATCTTCAGATTCATTTATAACAATTTAGAAAATGATGATAAAAGATGACAAGAATTCCGTTATTCTCCAGTAAACTGTCACAGTATATTCATCTTGATAAGCTGATAATGGATCACAACACTCAAAACAATAACTGTATGATAATATTCACACAACTATCAATACTTTGTTAGCTTCAGTGAAACCCCTATATATATATATTAGCCTGTAGTCATATATTAAACCTAATATCAAATGTACATATGAAGTGAAAACTACATGCATGAACACATTTATAATCAGATCATAAAATATAAAAATGACAAAGCAGACAGAATCCACTGCTGCATTATGAATGCATAATCTAAACATAAGGAATGTAAATCTATCATGACATCTTTAATGCTCTTTTAGAAATCCCCAAAAAAGCATCAGTCAGAATAGGCCACAAAATGATCCTGGGGCTTTACCTCCCAAAATGAGCAATGACTTTTGGGTGCAGATTAGAAGAGGGATAAAGCTCAGTAAAGGAAACCTGGAAGTCATCGCAGGAATCCTAGCGGATGAGCAGCGTAAAGATTTTCTCTTTTTTATTATCAGTGACATGAAGGTGATCGATCATTTCTGTCACTCTTCTCTTCTCGCTGAGAAAGGACTGTACTTCGAAGCTACATAATCTGGATTGCTTAAGCAAACCGCATTAATTACACGACACTGATCTGACAGCTCCACCTTCTCTTTTATTTCTCACATGTCTTTCATTTTCAATCAATGGCAGTGATGAATAGGACAGAGACAGGGATGTGAGGAAAGGGATAATGTCTTCTTTTGTTTTAAGGCTTCTTAACGCCGTCTGTGACATTCTCTGCACTTTCTTCTTCACCTCTGGATCTTTTCCTTCTCCTTCAGTCTCCTCTAGACAAGATGTAACGCAGATAACTTTCTCAGGATAGTTGCTTTTTTATTTGCAAGGCAAAAGTAAAATCAGGTTATTATTCTATTTTTACCAGCCTGCCGTTTTGAAGGCAAGACACCAGGTGAACGGGATAAATAGCTTAACTAATAGTTATTATCACCATACTTCCCCAGCTGATTGGTTACATAAAGACTTGAACAAGTGGAATTCTAGACTGAATGGCCATAGCGATACTTCTGGCTGTTCATGTAAGATTTTAGTCACGTCATATTTATGTTCAAAGCTTCTGAAGGATTCGGATTTCTGCCTTCCAATCCATCTCATCATGGACCAACGTTTAACCTTTTCTCATCATCCTGTTTCTCAGTATTTAACTGTGAATTGATTTTAATTATTGAATAAGTTAAACCATTGCTTAATATAAGATTGTTCAGTGCATTTGCCTGTCTCTTTATACCTATTTTCAGGAGCCAGCAAACTAGGTCAGAGGTCATGGAGACCTTGAGTGGAACTGAGGTCTGAGGACTGGAAACAACTGTTTCTATTGTTATTTCTACGAGTTAATACTGTCTAAAATGTCTAAAGTGATTTTGCTATTTTTATGGTTAAATCTTTTAAAGTGATTCTACTTTTTATTCAAGATAGACTTTGTGTAGTGAGGAATTATAACTGCCTGAATGTAGATGATACTGGTTTTTAACCAGTTTTGATAAAGACGGCTGAGAGTACACTCAGCCTTGGATAAGAAACAGATTATACTTTATGTGTGTGTTCTATTTAATTGTTGATCCGTTTCACAAGTCTGGAGTCAGCTCTAATCAGTCTAAGGGATGTCTGACGTTTATGCTTAAGATAATGTTCAGAACTGTACGCACAAACCCCACGTGGAAACTTTCCTAGTCTCTGTGTTTTAAGCAATCAGTTTAGAACACCTATATGTGTGACGCAGTTAATGACATTATGTGAGAGTATAATTGTTATTGATTGGTAATTTGTAAGCAGAACGGCCTAGGAACTCATTGCGAGTGTTGAAGCTGGCTTCTGCTGATGAAACTGCAAACTATCTTCAGTAAATTTGATTTATTTATTTAAATCTCTGACTCCGGCTTTTCTTCATCTACCAGACTGGTCATTCTTTGGGTCAAATTATAAACTATCCCTACATTCTGTTCAGTTTTTAGAATCAATCTTTTAATGTCTGTCATCATATTTGATGAAGTCAATACCCTAAAAATAATATTTTGTAATATAGCATATACACTCACCGGCCATTTTATTAGGTACACCTTACTAGTACCTAGTTGAACCCCCTTTTGTCTTCAGAATTGCCCTAATGCTTCATGGTATACATTTAACAAGGTACTGGAAATATTCCTCAGAGACTTTGGTCCCCATTGATATGATGGCATTACACAGTTGCTGCAGGTTTGTTGGCTGCACATCCATGATACCAATCTCCTATTCCACCAAATCCCAAAGGTGTTCTATTGGATTGAGTCTGGTGACTATGGAGGCCATTTGAGTACAGTGAACTCATTATCATGTTTAAGAAAGCAGTCTGAGATGATTCACACTTTATGATATGGTAGTTATCCTGCTGTACGTAGCCATCAGAAGATTGGTACACTGTGGTCATAGAGGGATGGATACACAGGTAGGGCCCAAAGTGTGCCAAGAAAATATCCCCCACACCAATATGCCACCATCACCAGCCTGAACCATTGATACAAAGCAGGATGAATCCATGCTTTCATGTTATTGATGCCAAATTCTGACCCTAGCATCCGAATGTCGCAGCAGAAATTGAGACTCATCAGACCAGGCAACGTTTTTCCAATCTTCTATTGTCCAATTTTGGTGAGCCTGTGTGAATTAAAATCTCAGTTTTAGCTGACAAGAGTGGCATCCAGTGTGGTCTTCTGCTGCTGTAGTCTATCCGACTCAAGGTTCAATGTGTTCAGAGATGCTCTTTTGCAGACCTAGGTTGTAACGAGTGGTTATTTGAGTTAATGTTGCCTTTCTATCAGCTCAAGCCAGTCTGGCCATCCTCCTCTGACCTCTGGCATCAATAAGACATTTGCGCCCACAGAACTGCCACTCACTGGACATTTTCTCTTTTTAGACCATTCTCTGTAAACCCTAGAGATGGTTGTGCAAGAAAATTCCAGTGGATCAGCAGTTTCTGAAATACTCAGACCAGCTCGTCTGGCACCAACAACCATGCCACGTTCAAAATCACTTAAATCATCATTCTTCCCTATTCTGATGCTCAGTTGGAAATGCAGCAGATCGTATTGACCTTGTCTGCATGCCTAAATGCATTGAGTTGTTGTCATGTGATTGGCTGATTAGAAATTTGCGTTAACGAGTTGTTGGGCAGGTGTACCTAATAAAGTGGCCGTTAAGACTATATGTGTGTGCAAGTTAGAGAGCTCCCAAAAGTGCGTAACTCACTTTTTAAAGCAAGCAGGAGAGAGTTTTTTATGGCAGTGAAAAGGTTGTCTTTAAAAGGTGAAAGAAGTTGTGTTTTTGATACCAGAAAGTTTTTGTTCGAAAAAGTTGTTCGGCAACAGACAAGTACATTCAAAGAAAATACATGTGGGTAATTTTACCGTTATGGCCATTCAAGGTGAAAATACTCTGAACTTTTTTTGTGTTTTGTAATTGTAATAAAATAAAAATGTTATAATGCAACGCAGATTTAGGAAAGTTCATGATTTTAAAGTCTATATATATTTTATATATTTTTTTATATATATGGGTTTAATTTTATAAAAATTGTTATTTTAAAAAATTTACATTATATTAAAAACTAGGGCTAGAAAGTCAAAAAGTTTGCAAAAAAATTTGTTTTAATAGGAAAATTATCCATTATTTCATGGAATATGTGCTAATTTGGATACATTTCCAGCACAAGAAGCTGAACATTGGATTATTCCAGATTCAAATTCATGTTTCATTTTTCAAGGTTTTAACAAAGGGATTTTGGAAATACCACCACAACAACAAAAAGCACATTTTTACGTTTTTGTAGAATAAAATGTTGAATACAATCAAGCAAACTACTTTATATGTGAACAAATGCATTAGTAGGCCTTCATAATGCATATATGAATAAAACTGTAAAGTTTGGTTTAAGTGTGCTGTGCTGAAGTGGAGAGTTATTAAATGATTAAACAGCCTTTAAAATGTTTATTGTATTGAAATCTACAAACAGAAATTGGTAAAGTGTAGCAAAACTGCTTTAACTGTACGTTTTCGCTTGCAGGGTCTCACTTTTAATTACCTTGTAAGGCAAATTTACCACCATTTTATTCTTTTTAAGCATTTACACTTTTAAGAAGTGAATTCAAGTTTCAAATTTGACTAAGCCTTTATTGATCAAACCTGCTCTCTGTCTCTTTGTATTCAAACGGGACATATAAATTTATGATTTGCCCCTGGTATTCAGACGATAACTATTTTAGTTAAAGTTTAACATTGACTGAAGGCAAATAATTGCTGAACAGCAATACTAGAGCAATTACAGTTGAAAAGAAATAAAATAAAAAGCAAAAAAGATACCTACATACTGATTGACTCCGTACAATCAATAGCCTGATCCCTCACATCAAAGCTAACACAGAGAGCCTTATACAGTATGGATAGAAAAAAAAAAACATCAATCATTAAACACAGGCAATAGAGCTGTTATTATCACAGAGCACGTCAAGCTCTTCAGCTTTTTGTCTGACTTTATTTTTCTTCTCTAGCTGGCAGCTTGTGCCTGTCTCTCATTTTTAGATTGTTCTGTTGATATTATGCTTCTGTAAACACACCATGATGAATGAATTCATTTCCTCTCACCTCAGGTGTGACAGGGCTGCAGTCCGGTGTCGCTGCTCCTCCATTGAAGTGGTTTTGGGCCAGCAGGAATGGGGAACTCGCCATGTCCAGCAGCGGGTAATTCACCAGAACCACCTTGCTGAAGTTGAACTTGTAGGTGAAGCGTTTGCCTTTGGTTTTGTGCAAAATGCGTTTGTTGTAGTAGTATCTGCAAGATGGAGAACACAGGAAATACAATCCAATAAGGTGTAAGTGCAGCACTTGTGTTACAAGCAGTTATGTTAAACTAATTCTATACTTAATGATGTGGTTGCAATTAGTGCAATTCGACAAAACTCAGGTAAAAACTTTTGTCTTTAAATTTATATTTATTTAGTTTTAAATGAAATTTCACTAATATTATTGTAATATAATAATAATAATAATAATATTAAAATGTTCATATGATTTATTTACAACACATTTTGTAAAGTAATATTATCTGTCTTTTAAAAGATATATTATATAAGAGACTTGCTTCGTTCACCATCTAATTAGATTTGCATTGTAAACATTGAATAAAAGTTAAAAATGTTTTCTTTTTTATTTCATATATTAAGGTTTTCGTTTTACAAATATCATTCCATACAAATCAGCAGATTTAAAAAAAAATCTGCAGAAATAGCAAAAAATGTCCGCAGATTCTGTCAGGCCATTATTATTGGTTTGATTCCCATGAAAACTGACCACGTTATAATCAATCAACATTGTGCAGCTGCTGTTAACAATGAAGTTGAAGCTGTGAATATTGTGACCTGTGATCAATGAACAATAGTTTTAATAAACATTAACGCAACACATTAGATGGATAAAATCTAGTTGGAATGTTTATGAGATACAGTCAAGCCCAAAATCATTCATGCCCCTGGCAAACTCTGACTTAGACACAAAAGTTACTTTTATTAAACCAGCACGTTATTTTTTTTGACCGGTGTTCTGTCGATTTGTCCTACCTTGTCAGATTTTCCTACCTCCCATTCAAAAAGTAGGTAGCACATTTTAATGTGGAGTAGTGTGATATAAAGCTATAATGTTGCCCTAATCTACCTAATCCCTAACCCCAACCCCACAGTGTTGGTAACATAATCTGATGGGTAGTATAAAATGTCAGGACACCAGAGATGACACAGCCTTCTCCCAAAGATAATAAGATGATATCAATATATAGATAAATCAATCAACCAATAAGATTAAATTGGAGTTTGTGCATGTATCAGAGGAAAATCTGTGTCAGTGTTTAGTGCATTAGTGCATTAATTCTTGCTTGGTTGACATTGAAAATCTGACTTCTGCCTGATAACTGACTACTCTGCTGTTTTGCCTTTTTTGGATTTGTTCGCTGACTGTAAATATTTGTACCATTTTAAGTAGGGACCTTGATGCCTTTTTCTTTTGTACTTTCTATTTTAATTGTTTTTGTGGACAAGGGAGTTAGGTAAGAAAGTGTTTTTTTTCCTTTCCTTTTGCTGAAAAGAGGGAATTTAGAGGGGATTTGAATTTAGATTGTTTTATCATTTTGGGCCTAGTCAGCTCCTGAAATTGAAAAAAAAAAGAGACAAAATTTGTTTGAGAAAATAATTGTAAAAAATAAAATCTTTATATATTTTCTTAAGCAGCATCGTGTGTGCAGTCTTCCCTTTCATGTTCACTAGAAGGGGCGTAACAGGCTTTTAATGAAAACCCTTTTTAATGATGTTCAGAACAATTTCATAATCTAAATAAAGCTTTTTTCATTGTAAAGAACCTTTTGCGAAATGAAAATTTCCATAGTTGTAATAGGTTGTTTATGAATGCTAATAAAGAACCTTCAATAAAAGTTCCATCTGGACATTACTACCATAAAAAACAGCATGTACAGCAGGTACAGTACGTACTCTATACAGTTGAAGTCAGAATTATTAGCCCCCGTTCGAATTGTTTTTCTTTTTTAAATACTTCCCAAATGATGTTTAACAGAGCAAGGAAATTTTCACAGTAAGTCTGATAATATTTTTTCTTTTAGAGAAAGTCTTATTTGTTTTATTTTGGCTAGAACAAAAGCAGTTTTTAATTTTTTAAACACCATTTTAAGGTTTAAATTATTAGCCCCTTTTAGCCCCTATATATTTTTTCGATAGTCTACAGAAACTAACAGAAACAGAAACAAACTATCGTTATACAATAACTTGCCTAATTACCCTAACCTGCCTAGTTAACCTAATTAATCAAGCATTTTAATTTCTCTTTAAGCTGTATAGAAGTGTCTTGAAAAATATCTAGTCAAATATTATTTACTGTCATCATGACAAAAATAAAAGAAATCAGTTATAGATGAGTTCATAAATTAATTTAGGGGGGCTAATAATTTTGACTTCAACTGTATATACTAACAATATACATGCTGTTTTGATCATTAAGCCATACAAATCTGGACAACATGAGGATGTATAAATGTCACACTGTTGATTTTTAAGTGAACTGTCCCTTTAAAAGAGGGAAAAACTGCCTCCGCCTCCACCGGAACATTTTCCAGGGTCATGGCCTTTCATTCGGGAGCACCAGTCCTGTCAGCTTCCTTATCTGCACAGCGATGACCGCTTAGATTTCCCTCAACATCACACAAAGCTGGTAATCAGAGAGCGATCTGAGTCTTTTCCCCTGACTATCAGCCGTCTGCACTCATCGCGGGTGTCAGAGCGCTTTGAGGATGCTCACCTGTGCATGAGAGCGAGCCTCTTTAATCTCAACACACTTTATGCTTGACTTCTCCTTACCCGGTCCGCCAGCCTACACGAGTTCCTGCGGTGCAATCTGCCGGTGCAATAATTTGTACGCTTTTATTTTATGTGGCAATTGTGCCCCTTAATTGAGCAATTAAGCAAGGCTAATCAACGAGGCTAATTATGGCCTGTGCCTATTCATAACAATTAGCGGCCAGCGACAGCATCTATTAAATGGAGAAGTGGAGGAGGGGAGCAAAGCGATAACAGAGACGGGATGAGAAATGGATAAGCGCAATTTGCATGAATGCCAGGCAAGCAGGGTCGTAGTTCAGACGTTAGAAGTTTTACGAGTTTGGAGTCTGAAAAGAGATCTGATATAAGTTTTTCGCGAAGGGACGAATCAATTTAAGACTTCATTTTCAAAATCCCCATCGACAAGTATTCTTTCTATGAGCCTCTCGCCGGAGAACATCCAGAATCCATTTAGATGTTCAAAGATTCCACAAATTGGAGTGTATTGATGTTCTTCAGAGGGAAGGCAGCACTTAAAATATCCACATACTATCAAGCATTGGAGGGGCCAAGGCTATTATACAGGATATTATGTGAGGAAAAAAATAAATGATGTTTTTCCCCCTCATCAGATGCGAGATAAAGCACGAGCGCACAAAAGAAACAGTCTGTGTACTCAACAAAGCACATGATGGAGAATATACATATTGCATGAGAGAACAATAAGAGGCAGCAATTAAGCATTAACACAGAAAACAGGCCTTTGAATATGAAACGCACACATGCTGTGCATACCTAAGTGCTCGACTGAGCTTGTCGTAGTTCATGTGAGGTTTGCACTTCCGAATGCCCCACAGTCTTGCCACCTCGTCAGGGTCTTTGATCACGAATTCACCATAGTCTCCCTGCCAGGCAATCACCCCCTGGTATTCCTCCTTCTGTAGCAGCTCCAGGATGAAGTGCCACAGCTGGATCTGCCTGGAGCCTGGGCTTGACTCTGGCTTATAGGCCCACTCTGGGAAGGCGATGCCTGAGGAAATGGAGGCGAGTAAGTGAAAGGATTTGGATAAGGCTTGTTGGTTTTGTTACTTGCTAAGAGCATTCCTGTCTAAATAACTGATGAAGCGATGGGTGGTTCGATAGTGTACTTTGAGCCCAGGGAATATTTAGTCTATGCAAAGAAATTTCCCATTTTTGAAAAATATAAAAAGTCTTTAAATAAAGTATAGGGAGTGAGTGTACCCGTCTATTTCTCAGACTAAATGACAACCAGAAACAAAAACTGATTATTAGTTCTACATGTCTATCAAAATTTAATTTGAGGTGCATTTATCTTATGTTGTAATATCAAGATTTGAACTTCCTTGTATTCTTGTAAAATAATATTCTGGGATCTTCTAAAGAGCTATGTCTTGTACCACATGATCACTGCCAATTGATTTAACAGCTCTGATAATAATGTGTTGTCATCCTTAAATTATGGGGATTACGAAGTGTTGTGAATGCAGTATAGAGTATTGCAATCATGTTATAAAAACAGGCAAATACTATTGTCAAGTTACAGTATATCTACCACATACAGTTGAAGTTAAAATTATTAGCCCCCCGAATTATTAGCCCCCCTGTTTAATTTTTCCCCAATTTCAGTTTAATGGAGAGAAGATTTTTTAACACATTTGTAAACATAATAGTTTTAATAACTCCTTTCTAATAACTGAGTTATTGTATCTTTGCCATGATGACAGCAAATAATATTTAACTAGATACTTTTCAAGACTTCTAAACAGCTTAAAGTGACATTTAATGGCTTAACTAGGGTAATTAGGTTAACTAGGCAGGTTAGGTTAATTAGGCAAGTTATCGTATAACAATGGTTAGTTCTGTAGACTATGGAAAAAATATAGCTTAAAGGGTCTAATCATTGTGACCTTAAAATGGCTTTTAAAAAATTAAAACCTGTTTTTACTCTAGCCAAAATAAAACAAATAAGACTTTCTCCAGAAGAAAAAAATATTATCAGACATACTGTGAACATTTCCTTGCTCTGTTAAACATCATTTGGGAAATATTTTAAAAAGAAAGAAAAAAACATTCAAAAGGGGGCTACTAATTCTGACTTCAACTGTATATTATCAACATTGAGGGGCGAAATGGTGGCTCAGTAGTTAGCACTGTTGCCTCACAGGAAGAAGGTTGCTGGTTTGAGTACCAGCTGAACCATTTGATATTTCTTTGTAGAGTTGGTGTTGTGGAGTTGGCATGGGTTTCCACCGGGTTCCAAACACATGCACTATAATTGAATTGGTTAAACTAAATTTTTCGTACTCTCTGTGTGTGTGTGTGTGTGTGTGTGTGTGTGTGTGTGTGTGTGTGTGTGTGTGTGTGTGTGTGTGTGTGTGTGTGTGTGTGTGTGTGAGTGTGTGTGTGTGTGTGTGTGTGTGTGTGTGTGTGTGTTTGAATGAGTGTGTAAGGATGTTTTCCAGTACTGGGTTGCAGCTGGAAGGGCATCCACTGTGTAAAACATATGCTGGATAAGTTGGGGGTTAATTCTGCTATGGCCACCCCTAATGAATTAAAGGGACTAAGCCGAAGGAGAATAAATGAGTGAATTATCAATATTATATAAAATTCATTAGATAACAGAATATGGAGTTAGTTTTCTGGGTATTATCATCAGAGTTGCAGCGCTCTATTTACACAACCTTTAAATCTGGTCTTTGGATATGTTTGTTCTAGTTTTACTTGTTTTTAGTCAATTCAATCATTCATTCAAAACAAATTAATTGTGTATTAAGCAGATATGTGAATTTAAGCTTACTTCACAAATGTTTGAAAAGTTAAATACAGTATGAAAATATCTGTATGCAGCTAATATGCAGCACTTGATTCCACCTTAGCTTTCAATAATTTGACAGGGTGATTTGCAGTGAAAATGGCTATATTGTATCTAAAGTGTAGGTTGCTCAATAATGTGTTTTAGTCACACTTTATTTTAATGGTCAGCTTGTTGAATTTAAATTACATTGCTTTTACATGCCAACTAATTCTCAATAGATTATAAGTAAACTGTTAGTGTTGAGGTTAGGGTTAAGTTTAGTATAAGTTGACATATACTTGCTAATTTTCTTATAGTCAGTTAAATGTCTGTTGAAGGAGCAGTATCAACAGATATTAAGCACACTGTTAACCCTTACTGTAGATTATGCTGTAAATAACTGTAAAATAGTCAGTGTTTGGCTGTAATGAAAGGAAACAGTATTTTACTGTAAAAGAAGCAGGATTTGTATGAAATTCTGTAGTGCAAAGAATAAATCACAGTAATTTATTCTATGTACCCATTACAGATATTTACTGTCATAATAAATGGTAAATTACTGATCAACCATTACTGCCCCATCTACTCTGATGCTTTATGTTGCTATTTATATTTATTATATAATTTTATATATTTATATATATTTACTGTTCAGTTTTGATAAGTAAATGGTCAGTATTGAGGGGAGAGTGGGACATTGCATTGATCATAAGCTGAATTTCACTGCAGCCATGTGTTTTCTTTGGTTTCTTTTATGTTTTAATATTGAGCATCAGGAGTCAACCAATGCCACAGAGATCATTCAAAGCTAAGCATAAGATATGGATGAAATGCATTTAAAGGCAAAAATATTCACACAGAGCAAAGAAATTGTCATAATAATTCTTATAACTTTGTTTATGTTTCTATAATTAGTCTAATTTGCCTAATTTAGCCTATAGTTCAGCTTTTAAATTGCACTTTCAACTGAATATTAGTATTTTGCAAAATGACTAGTAAAAATGTGTTATTTAAAAAAAATATCTTAAACAGCACGTACATACATGTTTGCAGAGACTCAATGAATTTGTTTGGAAAACTTCAATTAAAGTAAGTAAAAGTGGCATTAACAGTATAGTATAAAGGCTTTCCTAAATAAATGTATAAATCATGTAATTTTTGTGTTTTTTTTATTATTACTACAGATTTGGAACGACATGAGGATCAGATTATTTATTATAATTTTTTTTTTCCTATGGATGAAGTTTGCATATTTTAATTGTTTTTATTAAACAATATGTGCATAATTGTGATAAATGTAAGCAGTTGCTTTGAAAATATGCTATGCTCCAGGGGTGTCAAACTACTAGAGGGCCGCAGCCTAGCAGATTTTAGTTCCAGCCCTGCTTCAACAAACTACCTTTAGATTTAGTTTGATCAGGTGTGCTTAATTAGGGTTAAAGCTTAACTGTACTCTTATCCTGTAGATTATACAGTAAATAACTGCAAAATAGTCAGTGTTTTGCTGTAATGAAAGGAAACAGTATTTTACTGTAAAAGTAGTAGAGTTTGTATAAAATTGTGTAATGCAATGGATAAATTACAGTAATTTACTTTATGTACTGTGACAATAAATAGCAAATTACTGTTCAACCATAACTGTCCCGTTTACTCTGATGCTTTATGTTGCTGTTTATAGAGACGTACATTTTAAAGGCAGAAGATAATGATTTAGGCCTCACCACCCTCCCACAGGCTGTCTTATTCTAAACACAAAGGTATTAGAAAAAGTTTTCAGAAAATGCTGGCCCTTTAAGAGAGTCAGGTGTTTGATTTGTTTACTGCTGAGTGCGCTCTATTCTCTGTCTATCAATTCAGATGTAGAGTCTGATGTTTTAGGCTTTAAATAAGAATCTACAATGAGTAAGTAAAATGTGTTCAAATGTTTTTGAGGGTTTCTAAAATAAGGCTGTGTTTTAAGTTATATTGTTGTTATCTCTGAACATGCTCAAACGTTAGTTTGACCGCAGCCCTACTGTGCAGACCTGTAATATGAAAGATGATATTTATATCTGCTTATTTCTTAATTTTGTTATACATTTTCTGTTGTATATTTGTTTTCTGCCAAAACAATAAAATACATTTGTCTAAATTTATATGCCTTCTATTTTTAATAACAGGTAAGAATACTAATTAATTTTAGTAAGACTATGACATACTATTAATGTGTATGCAGTATAATGCTGTGAGTTGTAACACTACAGTACAGTAATTAACTGTACACAGTTTCCAGTTAGTTACCACTACTGCTCTATTACAGTAATTAACTGGTAATTAACCAAACCTTTACAGTGAGTAACTGGCAACAGTGTTGCCAGTATTCTACTGTAATACGGCCGGTAAAGTCTAGCAGTGCAGAAAGTCTACTAATACTAAAATAGACCATCAAAATAAAGTTTTACCGAAGCTTGTTTTAAAAATCAATATCATACATGTGTATTTGTTTCAACTGTCCTGTCATACCGAACTATGGTGAAGAAGTCTTTCAGTGTCTCACCTGGTGTCCAGAGGGCTGGGACAGGTGGCGTAAGCAGCAGGTCACTAACACAGTTACAGTCCATACCTCCACTACACCTGCACTCACACACATACACACACAAAAACAAAGCAAATTTCAGTGACAGCCTTACATTTAACCAGGTGTGCTTTACAAGTCCTGAAAAGTGAAGCCAAAACTTTTTGATGACCCCATCCTACAGTGCAGTTTTGGTCAATACCATCATAGTCTCTTTATAGAATAGAGGAACGATGATGTCAATTTGTATGCAAAAAACCTGGAAGCGACTTAGCATTTTAGCAGTTTCGGTTCCCTCGTCCCAAAGTCAGTGGATTTTTGGAATGGGATTTCAGTTAAATCGCTTAAATAAGGTTCGTAGCTCTCACAAACTCAAGATACTTTAACATCTTATTCCATGACATAAAACACATCAGTTACATCACACTCTTGATTTTGTTAATCGTTTACGCTTTAAAAAGACTGTTGCTATCAAGTTGTTAAACGGGATCACAGGCGGTGCCGGAGACATTATACGTTATCGAGCTGAACTCGTCTGGAACACAGCTTGCTTGTATTAAACATTTCTGTTATTTAGATATTTTCATATAGTTTGTAGTAATTTTTAATTGGGAATTTATTTGTAGAAACCGTCAAGTGTTTATCATTTATTTTAATACAATGATTTTATGAAGACAAGCTTGTCTCTTTCCTGCAATGTGTGAATAAATTCTTTAAAATACATAAATATTAACTGTCATTTTAATATGATCAATCGATTTATTCCTCATTTGAACACATATTTAACTCTATCATAATTGCATTATTTACACTCTTTAAAATACATAGCATATGTGGCTGTTTAGGCTGCTTTTCGCTGTACTTTGTGACAAAAAGAAATCTTGAATATTGTTCTCTATCCGCGATGGAACTTGCAAGCATTTGATAGACCTGTCAATCAGCAGGGTGGTGCTCACATCACAGACAGAATGCACTGTATTCCGTTTTAGCCTAACGTTAGGTTTTCAGTTCTTGCGTTTGCAATTAAGTGATACAATTTATATTTTAGCGTGACGATTACCTGGTTGGACAAAAAATGTAAGTGTAATGAAATGTGTTTGAACACAGAACATATTATTTGCAATCCTTGAAAACCCTATGGGAAAACACTATAGGGATTTTATCGAGGGGACCACTTTTATGCTGCCAGCCTCTTGGTCTACAAGGTGACTTCATAGCTCCTCCACTTAGTAAACACATGTGAGCAATAAAAATAACACTGAATAATATTTAAATACTTTTGGGTAGTATTTATCATGCTGATGTATGTTTAACCATTTGTTTAAAAAACATGCATTTTTAAAGCAATTTACTCATGATTTATCAATAAAAGGGTTGTGTGCTCTGATTGTGTGTATGCGATTAGTGCTGCTATAGTTGGGTGAGACTGTTATGCCACACCCCCCGCTCATAATTATACTGCACAGGCTCCAAATGATGTCATCAGCGCAAAATGACAGCACTGGGACATTTTGGCTTTAATTATCTACAGCAGTAAGAGAGAACATCTTGTCTTATGGGTTGTTGTCTCTTTTATTTCCACAGTCTCTGAGTTAAAGCACAGAACACAAGGCTAAAGGCTAAAGAAGGGTACTTTGACTCAACAAATTTGTGTCATGTGCTTGTGGACTCACTTCACCCACTATGCACCAGTGTGTCTGAACATGCTTTTGTAAACCATGAGGGCATGTCATTCCAGTGGCCTCTGAAATCAATCAATGCCTTTTCATTTGAAGGGTTTCTTTAAATATGGTTGCCGAAGGCTATCCCTTCAGCCATGCAGAAGATCACTGAGCATTTTTTCACAAAGAGCATCGTTCAAAAGACCCCGTCTCCTGCTGAACGTATATGACCGTGTGTGAGGGCCTCATAGCATTTCACAGGTGTCTGTTAGCGGTAAGGACCAAACATGCAAGATGCATTACACCTCACAACCAATTAAAACACATGAAATTAGAAAAGTTAGAAAAGACTTCCAATGTGCAACATTCACGTTGCAGCAAAAAGGAAATAAATACGCCACGGTGGGCATGTGCTCATACAAATAACTTCAAAGCAGGATATCAAAAATCATTGAAGATTGCATCTGCGATCAGAACAACTGGGAGCATCTGTAAAGATCCATCTCTCCATGCAGCAATTCAGTATACATGGCTAGAGAAATTCAATCTCTCCTCAGCCATCACAATTTCATAAAGGTTGTTTTACAAAGCTCGGGTGGAAGAAAAAGAAGCCGGTACAAGGGTATCTTTAATGCCGGCCTCTCCCCTCTCCCCCTCTCTCCTCTCTCTCCCACTCTATTTAATTATGCTCTGTGAATTTTGGATCTTCCCTCCAGCATTGAAATGGAACGTGAATTATTGAGGTGTGTTTGTATAAATTATTATTGCTAACTCCAGGCACTTCTCTTTTACACACACAAGTACGCACACACACACACACAGTCCTCTTTGTTGCTTTTACTCTTTGGACTGTCCACTTGCTTTCCCCCCACCCTCACACCATCTTCCATCTTCTTCTCATCTCAGTCTTTTTTTTTGGTAACACACATCTCTATATCATCTTTAGTGCAGCATCTTTCATACTCAAGAAAGTGAACTCAGTTGCCTGTTTTCTTACATACAATTACTTAAAATTCAACTTTGCAATCACCCACAGTGCTCTGTATATGTAAGTAAATCCCTCACAAATCTATCTTTTAAATGTATATTTTTTAATAGGAAGGTATACAATATTATATTTGTGTTTATACATTAGATTAGTCCTGAAGCCAAATCTAGAGCTTTTCTAACAAAATAACTTCTAATAATAGTCCAAAAACTAGTACACCACAATTTATTTGTCATCGTTTGTTATTTGTCAAGAGAAGCAGAAAAAAAAAGGAAAAAAATTGTAGGTTGTAATTTTTTTGCATATATTTTATATTTTGCTTGAATTTCTTTGTATTATCTCTCAATTTCTAATTATGTTTGGTGACTAAAATATCATTTAATAAATGTATCTGTTTAATTCATCTGTTTTGTTTATACACACCAATATATTCCCTGAAAAATGGATAGAAATATTCATTTTCAAAATGGGGTGTACTCAATTATGCTGAGCACTGTATGAGATTAACTGGACTGTCATCTTAATAATAAACAGTACATCATAACATTGTCAAAAAATAAATAAGCACACCGTGTGACACCTGTAAATGAATCCACTAAGATATGATCATCATATTACTTTTTTTTTTTTGTAAAATCTGTATTCATCACCCAGCCTATCCAATCAAAGCAAACCCAGCCTCACCTGCCCGTACACCTGACTCTGCTCTCCCCCTCTCGGTTTCTCTCCTCTGTATGTTTTGCTCCTGCTCAGTAATTTTCCGTTTGATTTCGGAGGTAATGCATTTTTTACAAATCAAAGAGGAAGCCAGGACGCCCCCACCACCCCTCCTTTCCCTCGATCTCCTTCTTTTGCCCTGCTCTTCCCCTCCAGGCCAGTGAGGAGATAAAGGAGCCCCCATCATTTCCTTGTTAGTTTTGATTTGGGCAGCACAGGGCTTTCAAGTTCTCCCCATCACCCCCAGAAACATTATAACTAGCAGCCAAGGGAATATATCTTCTCACAATCTCCTAGATATGAAGACACTGATTCAGAGAGTGCACAAGCACCACCACACACACTAAACAAAACATGAAAAAAAGTCAGAAAAAGAGATGCACATAGACATGGACAGGGCAAGACAAAGTTACACCGTTCACCGAGACAACATTCTGAAACAGACTTGAGAAAAGTAAAACTCTTCTGTGGGAACAAACTAACAGCAGATTAATGACTATTCTCATGCTGTACACTCAAAATATAATGATCAACAGATTCATTTATTAATTTAAATATATTACATATATTATTATGATTAGCAATGCGATATGGCTGTATATCGGCACAGGTGGGAGGCGTGCGTTGGCACGAGGCCGCAGGCCGAGTTCCTTAGTGCCCCAATCAGTGCCGATATACAGCCATATATCACTTCTACGAGTGTGATATTGCATTTAAACAACAATTTGATGGCATAATTATGTATATAAAAACATAATATAAATATAGATATAGATATATAAGATATTTATTAAATATATATATTTATACAACAGTTCTGTCTGGTTCTCAAATCTGATTGGCTGATAGCCGTGCGATATTCTGCAATATCAGAACTCCTACCGCCTCTTTACCCTTTGTGTATTACTCCGCCCACATACAGCCAGCAAAAAGCAGACACTACAGATCTAAAGTTTAAAAGATGCACGCTCAACTGTTTAACTGTCAGCTTATAATTTGAATCCGGAAGAAAGTAGTTCCTCATACAAAAGGGTTTTTGAGACTCTCAGTGTCTGATTTTGTTTTTATATACACAATTATGCCGTCAAACTGTTGTATAAACGCAATATCACACTCGTAGCATGGCCTGCGGCCTCGTGCCAACGCACGCCTCCCACCAGTGCCGATATACAGCCATATCACACTGCTACTCATGTGATGTTGCTCATATATATATTTTTCAATTTACTGTAATTTTTCACGGTAAATTACATTAGTACCACTTTACAAGATTTTACTGTAAATATTCACAGTAATGTTTTGTAAATTTTATTGTGAAATTATTCAAACTAGCATGATTTCAGCAAATTACTGTAAAAGGGCTATATTTTTTGCATGTTAGTTATAGAAATTCAAACTCTTTTTATTTCATTTAACATAGACATTAATACAAATGAACTTTTACTGATATTTACTGATAATTTAACTTTTTTGGTATTTAGAAATAACAGAATGTTATTGCAGCCCCAAAAACAATTTGGTTACATCGTCAAAAATAACTGTTTTAAAACTACATGAATGTCATAGCAAATTTTCATTTTTTGGTGCACTGCATCTTAATTTTATAAGGTTAACATGGAAACATGAAACAATTTTCAATGAACATAACTTTGTGCTCACCCAAAAACATAATAAACTGATACAAAAGTAATTGATTCATAAAACCGAACACTGTTGAACACCGAAAATGATTTCAAAGTCAGGGTAAATGTCAGAATGACTAGCCAAGGAAAGCCTTCTTCACAGTAAAATATAGCTAATTCTACAAGATAATACTGTAAAATCACAGTTATGGACTACTGTGAAGTTACACTATTTAGCTGTAATTATCACAGTATCACTGTAATTTAATGTAAAAAAAATCACAGTAAATTACTGTGAACTAGCTCACATTAATTTTTTTGTGAATTTACATACAGTATTTTTCTGTAAAAGTAATGCAATTATTAGCCAGTAATTTATTGTGAATTTAAGTTCAATCTTCTTACAGTGTAGGCAATGTATTTTGGTGCATTTATACAGAACACATTTATTAAACAGTATTTTGTAGTATTATATTATACAAATATAATATTGTATAACTTCCTATTAAAAATATGAATTTAAAAGATAGAATTGTAAGGGGTGTACTTATATATGCTGAGCACTGTACAAATGTGACACCGGGTTTGTCCATATTTTACCTAAATATGGGTTAAAAACAACACAATAATATCTACAATTTTTATTTGGTATATGGTAAAATTAAATAAATAAATAACATTTATATAAACATTTGTAGAAAGTAATAAAATTATATGATATATATATATATATATATATATATATATATATATATATATATATATATATATATATATATATATATACAATGAAAATAGTTTTAAAAATTATAATTAAATAAATGTATTATTTATTATGTTAACATTAATATTAAAATGAACAATAATTATTGATAATAACTATAAATATTCAAGCAGGTTTCCTGGTTTGATATTAAACATTTTGAGTGTGTGTAAAATTACTTTTAATCATTAAATAAATCCATTTTTTAATGGAGCTGGGATTCAAAGAATTCTAGCCTAATGCAATGGAAAAATGATTTGTGCTAATCTTATAGCATAAAACAATAAGTGTGAAATAATAAGTGTGCTGTTATAAACTATTGCATTTAAACACTGAACATTGATTACGAATTCATTATGGAATAGCGATGCCTTTAACACGTTTACCCCTGTGTCTAATTACACAGTGAAAAGCTCTGTTGATTGCACATTAATGTTTCGACTAAACAGGACTGCTAAAAACAAGCCTGAGTTCTGGATGGAGCACAAAATAAAATGACAAAAAGGTGAAGTTCAGAGGAAGACTAAAGAGCAGAAGAAAGAGCGGAGTAACAGATGCCAACACTGTGACAAAGATGGACAGCAGATTCTGTAACAGAGAATGTTCTTTCTTTCTTTCTTTCTTGTTTTTTCTTCTTCCTTATACTTCCTTATCTTCTACCTTACACTCTACAGCAGCCCTAATTCTTCCCTTGTGAACATTTTTGGGCACAAAGGTATCAAGTGTGAACTTGTTTTTATAATATCATATTGTTGTCTTTGAAAATATCTTTTAATCAATTTGTGTAGTTTTGTTCTTTTTCTGAATACACACACACACACTCACACACACACACACACACAGATATATATATATACATACCACATTTTAAAAATAAAAGAAAATGTTTCAGTCGGATGTTTGTTTACGTAAAGAATATGCTTATTTTTGATGCTATAGAAAGAATAATCTGCACATTTTGCTTTTAATAAAATTCTGTGCAGAAATAACAAAAAAGTCCAGAGATTTTGTCGGGCCCTGGTTATGGGAACTATTTATTTTACTTAAGCAAAAAATGACTCTAACCTGGTCAGGAGGTTTTATTGTCAAAAAGTTTCTGTCGGTCTCCTGGCCTAAAGATGAAGGCCTTAGCCTTAGTCATTCATTGCCAACATTTCAGTCACACAAAGAGCAAAGTTACGAGAATGGCTTGTCCTGTTTTGGGAAAATTACAGTTAGATTCAATACTATAGGTTTAAGTTTTAGCTTTGATATTACAGCCAAAAATAAAAAAATTAGCTTAAATTCACTGACCTTCAACAAGGACATGCACTGTAACTATTAACGGGATTATTACTCTTCTAAAAACTATTTTCTAGTACTGCTTACATTCTAAATGTCACAGCAACCTCTACCACTTGATCAATAAAAAAGGCAGACACACAAGTGCACTTTTACATTTAAAAACACAGTTTAAAAAATTGAATCTTTAACTAATCAACGTGTGTAAAAGTGGGAACCTTAAATTAAATATTTCTACTGAACATTAAGCTAAGGTTTTATGCATTCTTGTTTTGTTAAATTTGTTGTAGAAACTAAGCAGCAGCCTATACTTAGATATTTAAATACTTAAATACTTTTGAGAACTACCGCATTAACTTGAGCAGCTGTTTTCTCACGCTAACTGCCTTTGTTTCCCTGATGCAGTGGTGTTGCTTATTTTAAAAAAATATATGGTCATATTTGCTATAAATTTGCATGAGCTAATCAAATTCAGCTGGAGAAAAATGCTCTCTTTTTTTCAGATGTTGCCATGGTGACTCGTAATATCTGTGCCCCATTGATAATTCCTTTTTATAGTTGTGATGTGTGCGCTTAACTCTGAACCAATCTACTCACTCTTGATTGACCAAACAGAACAGACTAGCTGTTCTGAAATTGAAAACTCTGAGTTTTAATCTCTCGGTATCAGTCAACTCAGAGTTCAAGTTTGAACTCCGAGTTGGTTGAACCTCCATACTGAAACAGGCTTTTTATGGCTTTTTATGCCATAAAAATATCAAAATATCCATAATTTCAATATTTTACTATGGGGAAAGGTGGATGATCAAGGGCAAAGTTTGCTGCTCCAGAATAATATTTACACTGAAAAAAATAAAAATGTTCAAGCTGTATTTCATTCAATTAAATTATATATTTCGTTTTAGTTTAACATTATTTGTTTTATTCTTCAATTAATATATTTTAAGTACAAAACAGTTAAATAGAAATGTTTTTGATTAAGAACTCAACTAAGAAATATTTGGTAACTATCACTATCCAATTTTAAGGTTCTTCACACAGGCCAGTGCATGCGTATTAACATCAATAAGGTTTGTACCTTCATGCACTTGATGATTTTTTTTTTTTTTGCTTAAGTGATCAAATTTAGGTGTAAAACCATTACCCTACTCTTTTTTTTATTGGATAAACGAACATTTTATGGAGATTTTTGTTTTGATTAAAACTACTATATCTTCTTGTTTAGAACAAAAAAAGATTTTAAATTAATTGACTTTCTTCAACAAGACAAGTATGCTTTGCACCAGATTAAATAAAATTGTTTTCATGGAGAAAAGAAATATTGTTTGAGACAAATTATTTATTTTGCATTGGGTCAAGTGATAAAACTTAGATGTGAACTATTACCCAACAGATTTTTTATTGGATGAATGAAAGCTTTTTTCCAGTCTGCTCACCTAGTATGTTTTTTTTATTATTATTGTTTAAGACATTTTAGTCCAAACTAACATAGTTTTGTGCCAGCTCTTAAGAATGGCACACACAAGTTGCTTTTCTGATGCACATCTGACATTTTGTACATAAATATGCAGGTCTGATATTTTGTATAGGTTATGTTTGGGTTTTAATAGTATTAAATTATATTATTAGTTATATTTGTAAGTATCTAATAATTTTGTGTTGGGTTATTCAAAAGATATGTCCATCGATATCAGGCTTTTCATTTTATTGTTGATATTTCAAAAGCTTTAAATTAATCCAATATTGGTCAATTGGACAGCGCATTTCTAGTATCTACATATGCAATTACACTGTTGAACCATCTAAATGCACCTTAACACACCTTAAGGCACCTTTAAAACTGCCCTTAATACCAAATCTGTCTCTATAACTGTATTCTATCTCAACTGCACCATAAGTGTTTTTCAATTCAATAAGCAATAAGTACATCTCTAAGTTTGACTCTAATGTTATTACTTTAACACTATTAAATATACTGAATGACTGACAACAGGGCATTGAATTCTTAAGAAAATAATGCACATGCGAGGTGGTGATGCAGCCATAATGTGAAGGACTAATTTCCTAGGCATCTTATCCAAAGCCTACTGTTTTGCTTTGATTTGATTTTTGATTTAGGTTGGGAAGGAACTAAAGTTTCTAAGTGCAGAGATACAGAATTAACTGTAATGCTGTCAAAAACAGACTGGAACAAGCTGTGAAATTTTTGAAGAGTAATTGAAGAGTTCAGATGCAAAAACCTCCAAGTGCCATCTAAAATTTTGCTCGAAAAGTTGTGTTTTTCTCAGCCAGCTATATTTATGTCAATATTTTACTTTAAAGCCAATGAAAATAAACAAATTTTGCCACAAGAGTCAAATTACTGAAGTTACACACAAAAGCCTGAGAGAAATTCAAATTTTAGATTAAAATTTCTGATGCCACGAGGTTTTTGCATCTGAACTCTTCAATTGCATACATTAGAATGCTCATCAGCCAATCAGAATCATTCAACAGTCCTTTAGTATAAAATACAGTAACTGAGCACACTGTGGTATGCATGACATCTGTAAATAAATAAATGCACTGAAACAGAGATGCCCAAACTAGAGCCTGTGTAAAGCTGGCCCATGGTAACCTTTGATTTGTCCCGCCATCCCATCTGAGAAAAGAGGGTGAATGATGAGGAAAGTTGGGGCAATGTCTTTGTTGGAAATTATCATTTCAAATTTAACATAACCTTTTTTTTGTTTAAATATTGAGCTACAAATAAAAGCAAACTGAAATTAAATGTTTCAATAACATGCTTTTTTAATTTAATACTGTCCCTTAATGAATAGCCAAGACATCAACAAGCGAACCAAGCCAAAGACAGTTTCAGCTTGCCTAGTGTACTTGGCACTGAACTCCATGGACTCTTTTCACATGCCCAGATTTCTCAGTAGCGGAAGTCCTCATAGTTGGGGAAACTTAGAGTAGAGTAAATTGGAGAATGCAACAAATATTTTTTTTTTACAATCCAATTTGCTAAATTAAGAAAAGAAAAACTCCCCAATGATGTTATCAAGACTTTCAGAAAAAGGAAAAAATAGTATGAGGCTGATAACTGCATAGATGAAAAGAGAATAACATCAAATTTACTCTCAGCCCCAGATGCTGCACTAGAAACAACTTTCATTTTGATGCAAAAATGACATAAAACATATAAATGTTTATACATTTTAAAAAAAAATTAAATATTAATAACTTTCAAGAATTTAAGATTAAGATATTGATAAATGCGTCATTACAGGCTTGTGAAAAGGGCCCATTGTGTCATAAATAGAATTGTTTATGTTTTTTATTGTAAAAAGATTCATTTAAAAAAATTACAAAAATGTCTCATTATTATTACAATTAAATGTATTCTTTCCAATTACTTTTTTAAAAATATTAATAAATTAGGAACTCACCATGAAAACATTAATGCAATACAGTTTGGTATATTTACCTTTGGCCCACCACCACCCTCAATCTAGTTTTTTTTTTTTTTCTTTGTGGCCCTTCATGAGAAAAAGTTTGGACACTCCTGCACTAAAATATCAGCACCATCCAAGTGGAATACAGTTGAAGTCAAAATGATTAGCCCCCCAGTGATATATATATATATTTTTAATTAATTCCCAAATGATGTTTAACAGAGCAAGGATTTTTTTACAATATTTCCATCGCAATCTCACTGCAATTCGTAACTTTTGATTTAGTGGCTAACTTGTATGAGGTTGTACAATCTAATTCGTACAATTTAATATGATTTGCTTATCCCACAATGAGGGTTGGGTGTAAGGGTGGGGCTGGGTGCCACGCCTCCTTGTTAAAATCATACTGAACTCGTACATATTTGTATGAATTAGCCACTAAACTGACAAAATTTTAAAACTAATGTTTTGTTGTGAGATCAGGCTGGTATTTACAGCCTGATCTCCTGAGGAATCGCAAGTATTTTACGTTTTGACAGTTAGTGGCTAATTTGTACGAATTTGTACGAGTTCAGTCATAAGAAAATGTACAATTTTAAAAAGGGGGTGTGGCACCTTAAACTGCATGTAAAGATAAAAGAAATCAGTTATTAGAAATAAGTTATTAAAACTATTACGTTTAGAAATGTGCTGAAAAAAATCTTCTTTCCATAAACAGAAATTGGGGGAAAATATACAGGGTGGCTAATAAATCTGGAGTACTAACAATTCTGACTTTAACTTCATGTGTACTCTGTATTCCACTCTTTTCTGGATGGACCACTAAATAAAATGGCAAAAATCAGAAGTGGACAAAAGAGCGAGGGAAAAGAGAACGAGCAGAGTAACAAATGGTTGACACTATTGTGAAAAAGATGGACAGCAAGACTCTAAAACTGAAATACTGAGGGAATGTGATGAGTCTCTGCTCCCAGGACATGAAAAGAACCCTCTGAATCTGTGTCATCTTTCTGTTTCGGGCTGCCACTGAAAAGGGACTTACTGAGCCCCTTCAGCCCTCTCGCTCTTCCTCTTTCTCTCTTTTACTTTCTCTCGATCTCTCGATTTCTCTTGACTCTGCTCTGACAGTCTGCACAGCCTCGGGGTCAAAGAACAGAGGGACTGGCTTGTGTGTTTGTTATGAAGAAGGAAAAAGGGAGAGCAGATACACTCCAGATATATGACAAATTGTGAACAGCACAAGACAAAAAAATGACAGTTCCGACGTAAACTTGCGGAAATATTACAGGTGCTCACCTGAACACTTCTTCAATTAGAAAATCTATACTAATATATTTTATTTCACAAATCATAACAATCCATAAATAGGTGAGCTATTACTGACTTTACATTATTACAATTATTAATTTAACTACAAAGATTTTGGATTCTTCTTGTAAAGCATGTCTCCAAATGAAGTTTAATAGGCCTACGTTTCATTTCTTGGTTCATGTGTGATTAATAATTGCTCTTGAACTATAGGCAATAAAGAGAAAGCCTGCAGAACGTTGCTAAATTCTTTTCTTAAACATCTGTGGTCACTCAATGTATAATATAAAATAATCTACAGCTTAGACCAACTTATGTTAAGTATATATCGCTACTAATTTGTAATAATCTGTTTCATTTAAAACATATTGTTTCAAATACATGCTTTCTTTAAAGGAGTTGTTTGAGGTTGGATTTTGTTAGAATATTTTATTTACAGTAAAAGTATTTTCAGTGCTCAGCATAACTGAGTACACCTCATTTTGAAAATTAACATTTTTATCCATTTCTCAGTGAGTATGGAAAATCTATATTGGTGCATTTGAACAAACCAGATTTATTAAGCAGATATATTTATTAAACAAATATTTTAGCCACAGAATATCTTTAGAAATGGAAAGATAATGCATTTAAATTCATGCAAAATATTGCAAAAAAAACCCCAACAACATTTCAACTAAATTGTATATATTTTTTGTTTCTCTTGATTTCTGCTATTTTTGAAAATTGTATTTATTATTTTTCTATATAAATGTGGGCTACTAAGTTTTGAACCATTATTGTAAGGTATTTTTGTAGATAAGCTCCAGATTTGACTTTAGTACTGACCAAACTAATGTATATGCACAGATTTAATATTGTAAAGCTTCCTATAGAAAATATTAATTTGATTAAGAGATTTGTGGGGGTCAACTCATATATGCTGAGACCTGTATATGTAAAGTCACCACAGAAAAATGCAGAATCAATGTATATGTTTGAGTGTTCTTGAAAATATGGTTTATGGGAATGCAAACTTTAAAAAAAAAAAAATATATATATATATATATATATATAAACATAATAAACATAATGTTTGGGTAGGGTTAGGGGATAGAATATATCATTTGTACAGTATAAAATAAAAGATCAAAGATGAAATGTTTACAAAAGAAAGACCTTCCTTTGAAAAAAGCATTTTTGGTTATCCAAAAAAAAAAAAAAAAAAGAAAAAGAAAGGAAAAGAAAACGTTTTACTGAACAGTTATTGAAAGAGCTTTTTAATTAGTGTAAAGAACGTACAGTAAAATCTGAATACAAAGTGTTAGACTCAAAATTTTGTCTGACTGACAGCAGTGCTAAATGTAAGGGTTAGGGTTAGTCTAAGACTAATATAATGAAATAATTGCAAAACAAAATAATTTCCTGATTGAAATGTTGAAATGACCTTTGTGGTCCTTATCAGTTCCATTGAACGTTTCCAAACCACAAAAGTGTATTTAGTGCATGAGGTTTTTCTTTTTCTTTTTTTCTTTTGAGAATTGCTCACTGGATGGGGGTTTGGGAAATCTCACTTTTGGTGGCTTTAATTTTAGAGCTGTATTTTTATATAGCCTACCTATATAATGATAAATAACGGTCTTGGGTCTCTCTGGTCCCCTCGGGATGCTGGTCGAGCATGATGGAGATTCCACCCCTGTAGCTCATTTCCAATTGGTTACATCTCGCCCCGTGTAAAAGTCTACCACTCTCCACCAGCTTTCAAAAGAGCCAACACTCGCGAAGTTTAGATTCGAGACCCAATAATTGAGATAATAAGGTAAAAAGACCGTGAAACCTTAAACTGTGGAGCTCTCCACAAGCGGATGAGAAAGCTGGGGAAACTTGCTTAAAAAGATGGACCAGAACTTGTTCAACTTTCGCAGCGATGATATGAGCGAGCGAGCGTGCGATATGGTATCAGTTTCTAATAGAACATCGGACTTAAGATACAAGGAAAAGAAGGGGGGAAAGTCGGAGAAAAAGTATCAATCGATAGGGTTAAATTATTCATCGTCATTAATTATCGATCGCTCTCCGTTGCCGACTCGTCCGCCTCGCGCCAGAGTTGAAAGGAGGGAAAGCGCGCTTTATTAAAACCGGCTCGAGCCTCATTGTTTCATGTCCCGCGGCTAAGAAAAAGCTCGAGCTTGGTTCTGCCCGCGCCAGTGAAAAATACACACACACACACACAGCCCCCCTTAAAGCTCTTTTTCTCTCCTCGCTCGCTTTCCCTCCCGACGCGCGGGAGAGCTTTGGGGAGCCTCGTACGGTGTTCACGGGGCGGCTGTGTCTCGCGTGGATCGATGTGGGATCAATGGCTCTCGCTGACTAATAGCCAGAGAGCGCCTTTGATCTCGCGGCTGAGAGATCAAAACCTGCGCGAGAGGGAAGAGAGAAGGGAAGATAAAGAGGAAAATGCGCGGGAGAGCGCGCGGACCTTAAACTTCACGCAAACACGCGCGCCGCTCGTACACTTCGTTTGCGCGTCGTCCTGCGAGGTGACATCACAACGTATTTTCCACGACTGTTTACTTTTCTTTCCTAAGAGCAGATAGTAACGCCCTGTCATCATACAAAGTTAGATTAAGCAAGCAAATTTTTTATGGTTCTTTTTTCAGCATGATGCTGCTTTTATCCTTAAAGCCAATGGACCATCTATAGAGACTGCAGCAGAAAAAATAAAATAAGTAGGCTTCACTCATTTGAGGTTCTTCTCCAATGAGGCATAAAGTTGAGTTTATAATCGATAAAAGAGTTTTACTCACGCAACAACCCGCTCTTATCAGTTTGTCTGTCACGCTGGGCACGTTTTACTCGGAAATCCAAGACACATTTATTCTGCTTCAAACTATTGTTTAAATGGTGCACAGGGGGAACATTTTGGCTCTGCTTGATAATTTAAAAGGTGCGGAAAGCTAATTAATTGAACAGAAAAAGAGGGTGGTGAAGAAATGAAGTGCAGACTGCTCAAGGTCTTGAGATCACAGCAATTTCAGTGTGCATTTCAATACCAGATAATTATCCCAGTCTAAAAGTAAAAGTAACCAGTTAGGCTACTGAATGCTGTTGTTACATGTGTTCTTATGTACAGAAGAAGCTACTGGAATTGTGCCTCATTTTTCCTACTTGCTATCCCCCTTTCTCTTTATCCCTCCTCCCTCCGGTCAGTGAGTTACTCTCTCTATCGCTCTCACTTCCCGAATTAACCACTCAAGAAGTCACCACCGACTCAATCAATAGCTCATACATAAACCCTGCTATAATCGCTCCACATGTCTGTCTGTCTGCCCCCTCATCCCTCGTTACCCCTTCATTCTTCCTCACACATATTTTTTCTGTCCTTTTATAGACTAGGCTACTTATGTAGGCTTGACGAATTATACAACTAATTAAAGTACCTGTTCACCTTTTTATAGCTGCTTTCTTACAACTGTTTGATTGTTATCTATAGGCACTGTGGAAAACTGTAGTTATTCTAATTATTGTGTTGCTTCTGTCCTTATGCTTATGACATTCACCTTTTCCTGCAATCTGGTGTCTCTACACTAGGAGGTGCGTTGCACAGCTTTGACTATATAATATCACGGTAGCTATCATGATTGAAGTTTTACGAAAAGAGAATCACAAAAAGTATGATTATTTCTCAACATAGGATATCATTTAAAATGTGTGGGTTTTATTTATGAAAGTCATGATATGAGCCAGTCAACATATTTGCCACAAACATACTAATATTATGTAAAAACAGATTTTATTGCCTCCATTTCAAGTGTGCTTTACTCAAGACACCTCCAAACGAGCTACCAAAGATGAACATAACCAACGCGCATCCCCTAAGCAGATATTAAAAAGTAAGTGTGTATGTTTAGACCTGTGTGATTTATGAGGACACACATTTGAATAATGGCATAGGTATGACCCAGATACAACGTTGAGGTGGTTTATGAGGGCATGCCTTGTGTCCTCGTAATTTAAATCTTTTTAAAATCATATTTTTTTCCTGCGTTCAAAATGTTCAACAGGTTTCCTCTGAAGGTTGGGTTAAGGGGTAGGGTAAGGCCATTTAATAAGCAATTTTACACTATAAAATAAATTAAGCCTGGAGTGTCCTAAATCACAAATACAACCCGTAAGTGTGTGATTCTCTTTTCCTTACTGCCATTTTGGTATTAAACACAACAAAGACCTTTAGATTTATTTTACAGCTTATCATCTTAAAATTTCATAGATTATGCATTTATGCTGTTATACATCCTTTCAGCATAAAGCCTATCGGATTTCACTCATACAATAAATCATGAAATGGGTTAGAAACAGATGCTTAAATGAATAATTGCACTACCATAGTTTACACAATCTACAACTTTTTGTTTCACAGTTAGTATGTTAATTTGTCAGATTAGCTAACATTGTGCTGACAAAGGAAAGTCAATCAATATTTCATGGACTGTTTCCTGTTTAGATGTGCAAAATAAAGTTATTTCGCGCTCATTTGTTTTGCCAACAAGTATTCAGCTGGACTCTCTCTTTATCTTTTAGTCCCTACTGATATGTATGAAAACACATAAACTAACCCGCACAGAAACAGGCTCACACACAAGACACACAGAGAATTTAAAGATTACACACGAACGGGCCCCTGCTCATATTCCCTGTTCTCCAGCCTCTCTTTCCCTCTGTCTCTGTTTCAAACTCTTTGATTCGATGGAGCGGTTTGATCTGTGCGAGAGCGAGTTTTGTAAACACATTTTTGCGATCATATAGCCATGGGCAAGGGGAGAGTAAAGCGCGTATAAATGAGGGGGAGAGAGTCGGTATGCCGAAGCGGAGAGAGAAAGAGAGAGAGAGCGACGTTTAATGAGAGGCTCAAGTGGAAAGGCACACGGACGGATTCAAACTAGCACATAAATGAGAGAAACGTAGAGAATTCAGCCTTCCCCACCGGATAGGTTGATGAAATATAATGTAATAGAGGATGGCTGGCTCTGTTTTAAACAAACAACTTGTGTGAAAAGTGCTATATAGCATTTAAATCGACATTTCCCCGCGGAGAAAAAAAAGTGGGAGGACAATTTTGCAAAAGGGACATAGCAATAACAAGCAAGGACAGACACAAACACATTACGGTGGGAGCAAATAAAGAGAAAACTGTGGCGAAAAACGGATTCTGTGCAAGCTAAACTAATAAATGTACGAGGTCCTATTCTTTTCTCTGTTTCTTTTCTCCACTTCAGCGTCGCGAGCTGCTAATTCGTTTAACTTCGATTGCTGGCGCAATAATAGCGCTAACCCGTCGCCTCCGTCTCCTGTATTGCACAGACTTCAGATCACATCTCATTGGGAGTGGAAGAAGCTATGACCCAATGCCATTGACGATGCATAACCTGAAATAATACACTAATATTACAATCACCTTAAAAGTTATGTTCATACTAACTGAGAATAACAAAACTACTAAACGTATTGGTTTTAATACATTTTCTATAGAATTTGAAAAGGATACTGGGTTAAACAAATATTAAATTCAAGCGTGAAACGCTTTAAGTTAAAAATTGTTGCTAGAAATTAACAAATTTTCATAGTTAACCTAATTTCTTTCCGTCTTGTGTTTGCGTCTATTAAATGCTTACTTTAGAGTTTTATAGCCTCAGTGACGCATTTTCTCATTATCAAGTTATTCATTTAAGGCATATCCACCATCAAGTATCGTTTATTTGCATAAAAATCCCAGCTGCACATGCATCAGTCCCCTGCGCAAAAAAGGAAAGCTCTTCTTTCTGTCCTTGTTTAGTGTGTGCTTTTCCAGCTTTTTAAAAAACGAATAGCTCGGAGCCGTAAGTGTGTCTCTGTTCGGCAGTGCTGGTGTGCGCGAATGTGTGTGCGCGCGCGAACGCTCTTTCTTTTCTTCCTATTCTATCTACCTCTGTCCAGGGAATTGTTCTCAACATTCACAAACACATCGCAAATACCCGCCGGCTTCACAGTATCGATTTCTAATTAGACGGCAGGATAATCGTTGGAGAGAGAGAGATGAAAAAGGGAAGAGGGTGGCAAGAATAAATAAATAAATAAAAAGGTCTCGTGATTAACTGAATTAATAGGAAAAGTACAAAAACAAGAGAGCAATGCAAAATAATGGCATTTTCTGCATATTTACAGTAACTGAAGCGAATAATGTACATCTATGAAATTAAATTAAACAAAGAACATATTCCTCTTTAACATCTTTTCTTGCTAATAGGCTATATCCTCAGTGGTCTATAGAGATCAAGGAACGGGTTTGAGCAGAGAAAACAGACTTGTTTTCATTGTGAGAGTTGTTGACTTAAACTCATTTTAGCAATTAACTTGGCTAAGTTAACGAATTGTGCGTGGAAAGTATTAAAGAATGATTATACGGCTGCTTCCCTGCGACTTCACATCTTGTCGCGTCTTTCTTTTTTGTCATCAGGCTATCCATACGTCACTCTGAACTTTTAACTCTGAACTCTCTCCATCTCCAATCCTCCTCCACCACTTTTAATTCCCAGGTCGGTCTCTGGGTCTTTTGACATTGTGCGTCACAAAGGTTGGTCCGGGGCTCAGGTAGCTCATTTACTTTAATCAAGCTTTCATCATCAGGATATGCGCCTGTCTTTGGCGCGCGCACATTTACAACTCTTTTCTCTCATCCCATTTTCTTCCTTTACTTTTTCGTTGGAGTCTCTCTCTCTGTCACCCTCCATCTCGCTAGTTTCCCTCTCGTTCTCTCCTCAAGCATATGCTAATAACTCGGGTGAGTACACACCTACTTAACCCGTCTCTCCTTTGCGCTCTCCTCCCTCTTCTGCGCTCTATGTCATTATGATGGTGATAAAGTGTAGGATTACTCAGAGGGCGAAAAAAAGTGACTGACCTGCCCCGAACCCAGCGCACACTATCAATCTCCCCGAGTGCCACTGTAGCCCTATACTTCTGTCTCTGCATCTTTTGCTGTTTTTATCCATCGTCCTTCATTCAGCTTTCTTGTGAACTCGGATTTTTTAAAATCTTTTTTTAGTCAAATCGTTTTTCTCAAGTTTAGCTTTTAATAAGGGATGAAACTTTTTTTTCAAACAGAAAAACAAACAACAACAAAAAAATAGTTGAAGGTAGATGCACGCAGTGAACACATCGATTTATCCTCTCTCGCGCTTGTATCAGAGATCCGTTAGGATTTCTTTTTTCCCGTTTGTTTGAAGTTCTCGGCACGTCTCATTACCGACACGCAAGAATCTCTCAATAAAGGAAGCACGTCTTACAAGCCGGATTTACCCCTTCCAGGTGTTGTTTCTGCATGGCAAGCCTAGAAAAACCACTATTACTATAATTATTAGTCTATTATTATTATTATTATTATTATTATTATTATTATTATTATTTTATAGTTAATTAATTAATTAATTAATAATAATAATAGTTTTAAACGTAGACTAATAATTTGTCTTTTGCGCGCGAGCTTTATTGAACAGTCAGGTCAGACTGGTATTTCAGAAAATTTCCTTCCGAAAGTCTTCTTAAATTAGTCAGTGCATAAATCCTGATGTAACCGCTGCGCAATTCTGGTAATGTCTCTGGTGAGAAGGTCCAGGATCAGACGCGTTCACTGTAACGCTATCTGAACCCGGGTTCAGGTTTTCTAGAGTGGAGTTGTCATAGAGAAATAAAGTTTTACAGGAGCTGCAGGTCAAAAATGGCTGAAGAAAACCTTTACTAAAACCGCTGGGAGTTTGTCCTGTTAACACAAAAATGGTAAAATATTTATTTATTTTTAGCTAACGAAAAATAAATAATTATGAATACTGTTGTGTTTTCGAATTGTTAATGTTCAATTACATTATATGTGGATAATAATGTGATACACTCGTTAGAGCAGATTTGAACTTTCCTTCGAAAAAGAGGACAATACGTGTAACACAATGAACTAAATTCCTCTGAGAAACTATTGGATGACATATTTAGCCTCCGTTTTATCCTAAAAATAAATATGCATGTCAGCACAGCGCATCAGCGATCAGTTTCAAGGCTTTAGCTAAACGTCTTATTATATAATTTAGTGTATTAAAACAGCCTATATATATCATAGATTTTTCATATACATATTTAAGAGTTATATGTGGCTGCTGCGTTGTAAAACAGACGACGAGGTTTCTTTGCGGATATCAGTGCTTAAGAAAAACTCAACCCTAATTAAAATATTCTTTAATAAAACATATTTTGGAACCTTAGATATTGATACAACAGTCTAAGAAATTTTCTAAAATAAAGGAAAAGCAAATTGAAAGCACAGATCAAAAGGTTTAGTTAATAATAAACATGCTTTCCTGAAATAAAATGTGAATAAATAAAATAATTCACTTATATCCTCATGCTTTTTTTTTACTCAGGAAATACATAAATTGCTTCATTGTAGCAGAATGCCCAAGCAGCTTAGTATTATCAAAATTTTCTCAAGAATTTCAACAAACAGTGTATAATATTAAATTGCACTTATGTTCCTCACTTCAATAAAATGGGCTGATATTAATACTTTTTGGTCAAGCAGATATTAAACGGCAATGCAGGTAAATAACATTTTATTAATTAGCATGAACAAACTACAAACACTCAAAAATAGCATTTAACAAGGATTTAAGTTCAAACTACTTATTTAAAATGAGCTTAAACAACACAATTCTTGGGTATTTTGGAGACAACTAAATTGTTTTATTTTTAATCTACTTAAATTTGTAAAAACTATAAAGCTAACTTAATTCCTTCATGTTGTCCCAACAAAAATCGATTGTGTGGATCCCAGCATTTTTTACTGTGTATTTTACTGTAAGGAATAATATTAGTGCAGTTTCTTTAAAACTTCTGAACTAGACCTTAATTTGAACCAAAAGCTTGTTTCACACTAAAATGTTCACATAATATAGTGTACAGTTATTAAAATGTGCATAAAATATGCATTAAGTGACCCTTTGTTGCTGATGAATAGTAAAGACCCACACGCAAAAAATGATTACTGCTGTTTGTTCAAACTACCTGTTTAAAATAAGCGAAAACAACACAGTTCTTGTCATTTTTTTTAACCATTTTTTTTTTGTTTTATGTTCAGTTCACCAACCATTAAGTTAACTTAAGCATATTGTGTGGGGACAAGATGAAGAAATTGTGTTGGTTCAACTACCTGGACAGGGGATTTGTAGTTCCCAGCATGCTTTGCGTGGGATTGAATTAAGAGAGGGAAATTTTGACAATAAAAGTAATCTTGGGTGTTTAAAGTTAATAGAAATACTTGTTAGTTTAATCTTCACTTTGGTTTGAAGATTCAGAAGAGTTTCATGTAATGCTTTGAGTTTTTAAATTACCACCTTGCAGAAGCACCCATGTTTTGTGTGATAGCAGATTAATTAGCAAAATGCAGTTTGTTGCTTTGCACAGTGAGCAATATCTGTCCTAAAATTAGTTCTGAGATAAGTCTCAAAAACTGTATATGTAACTCATATAATAATTTAAAAGAAACTTCGAAATGTACAACACATATTAGACGTATATACATGTGACAGACACATATTTTTAGACCTTTGAGTTTAAGTTAAAAAAATATTGTATTTAAAATTTTATTTGAAGAAATCATGTTGGGCCAACTCAGTTGCATTGATTGTGTAAATAGTTGATGCTCAACAAATTTATTGGATGGAAATTAAATTCCCACATTTAAATTGAGTTCAACCAAGTAGTTATTATTTCTGAGTGCATTAAAGTCACAAGTAAAAGACCATTCACATATTATGCGTTTGTGAATAATTATTTAGACTACAGACTTTAGATCATTAATTTTCAATGAGAATTGGTCATTTCTAGTAAGGTAAAAACTACCAATGCCAATTTGAACTGAGAAAATTAGTTTCAATAGTTAAAAGGCTTTAATGGTCTCAACAAACTGGATTGTTTTGGGAAATAGATCTGAGGGCAGTTAATGAACATCACCAAAGTGGAACTGCGTCTCCTCAAAGGTACAAATCCATTTTACCCGTGCACACAACTTCTGCACCGTTATGTCTTGACAGGTCTTAGGAAGGATTTAAACTGTACTGTACAGTTGCTGTATCTGGTTTAGACTCTTTTAGTGTAGATGTATTTTGAAGGTTTGGGCATGACAAGTCTGTGGATCACAAAGGGAATTGGCAGGTGGGACTTTTTCCAAATTTAAAGGCAAAGGAATAAGGTAAAGGAAAAAAGTCATTACTAACCGCTACTAACCATTTAACAGTACTCTTAAATTATCCCAGCATGACTTTGGAAACTGACTGACACATAACTTTAGATTGTTTTAATTGATACCATTTAAATCTTGTCACTTAAGTGTAGTTTTAAAACATTGAAAAGATCTCTGTTTGTAATCCTCAAATGTTTTGTTTTTGTACAGTTTAGCACCATAGATGCACTAAGAACTGAAGACTGCAATGCTCTTAAATTTTTTAGCAGGACTGTAGACTAAAAGAGAGTAACTGCGACATTTACTTTACACACCATAGTTTAATTTAAAACTAAGGTTTAATACACACTGCAGAAAAAAAAGAACCACTTTATGGACTTTTCTCCTCTTTCCCTCCATACGGTTGATTCTCTATACTAACTTCAATGAAAGCACTAATCCCAAATAGTCAACTTAAAGAATTTTCTGCATTACTTTGGTTGAGATAGAGCAAACTGAAATAGATTTCTTAATTTTTTGTTACTCATCTTGATTTTGATGTGCTATCAACCCTGCTGAATTGTAATATTGATTTACATAAGAATATAACTAATTATATTTGTAATACCCAAACTAGCAAACTGTATTTTCAATGCTGTACAATAATAGCAATTTGTAACTATGTTTTGGCAAATTAGTGGAAAATTCAAATTCGTTTTTATGTCCTTATTAGAAAAAAAGCACATAAAGCTCTGCCTCTACAGTGTTAGGGTGGTGTTACCATACAGACTAAAATGAATATGCCACTAATATGCAAAAAGTAAAATAGCTTTTTCCAGGGGTTAGGGGTGTTTTTTTCCTTGAGGTCAGGGTTGTTTGTGAACTACCAAAGTATGATGCACTAATGAAAACAGAAGCTGTTTGTCATGATTCCTATAAATTATTTAAATCATGTTGATCAGAAGGCATTAGTGATGGCACACAGGAGATAGAGTGATAGCTTCTGCTAATTAAAGAATTTGAGTTCAAAATAATGTCAGAGCATGTCGTGCTTCGGTATTTTAAATAAGTCAGTGTTATTTCGTGTTGTTTTAAAACTCAAGATGGCAGCATGGTAGCGCAGTTGGTAGCACGATCGCATCACAGCAAGAAGGCTGCTGGTTTGAACCATGGCTGGGTCAGTTGGCATTTCTGTGTGGAGTTTGTATGTTCTCCCTGTGTTTGCGTGGGTTTCTTACGTGTGCTCCGGTTTCCCCCACAAATGTGCTATAGGTGAAATAAATAAGCTAAATTGGCCATAGTTTATGTGTGTGAAAGAGTAGTTCTGGGTGTTTCCCAGTGTTGGGTTGCAGTTGAAAAGGCATTCGCTGCGTAAAACATATTCTGGATAAGTTGGTGGTTCATCCCACTGTGGTGACCCCTGATTAATAAAGAGAATGAATAAATGAGACTCAAGATGAAATGGAAGCACATGTGCCCTAAAAAAGGGCTGTAATTCTTACAAACTTAATAAATGCTTTGTTCACATTCATTCACATTCATCATCAGTTTCAGTTCTTATTTCATATTTATATTTATGTCAAGAGCTGTAGTTTCATCCACATAAGCTTGAGATGCTGTTTGAGAAGGTTCATTGGATATGTGGATTTTGGACACAAAATCACTGAACTATGTTGGAAACTAATTTGCAACCATAGTCGGTTAAAACTCTATCCTAATTATTTAAGAATAAAAATAATTCTGGACATATTAACATGTTTAAAAGACTTGCACTGAGATTGCAGAAATTCTCAGTGCTCACACCAATACTGGCTCCAAATAATTTTTTAAAAATTCCAGTGATGTGTCTGAAATCCTGCGCTGTCTGATTAGGTTCTATATTTCAACTAGAACTTACTTCAGGTCAGTTAAAATAGACTGCTCTATATTGACCTTATTCTGGAATCAGTTCATTTCTGCTATTGTTTTTAAACATCTTATTCATTTGGCTATGGGCAAAAAACAAGACAAAATAAACATTAGTAAACGATCAAACTATTTGCTCAACAAACTTTTGAACATTAACTTATTTATTAGGATAACACCCTTGAGATGTACTCATTATCAAGAGGGTTCTATTGGGTTTATGACAGTACATAAAATAAAAAAAATAATATAGAAAAATATAGAAGTTTGCAACATCAAGCAGCAAAACATTTTATGGCTAAAAATCAATGGAAGGGAATAAAACCAGAAGTATTAAGCTAATACGGTTCCAATGTCTGCACCTGCTCCTATGTGAAAGAATAAGGTCAACCAAATGAAATTTGAAAATACTATATCTGCCAATGACAATGACATTATCACTTGACTTATCATGTTCGGTTCACTAGCATTCACAAATACACTCCTGTGGTCTGAATTAAGGAAAGTGTCTATTGAATGTCCATTTCAGAATATATAACATGCTGGTTCTTTATATGCGTACAAGTACACAAAAAAGCTCAAGTATGCAATTCCATATGAAATGTCAAGAAAAAAAAATAATAATGCTGAAACAGCCTAAACACTGACAGGAATCTAATATTGAAAGAGCCAAGTTGACAAATTAAAACACATATAGCTCTAAAATATAACAATTTTGAGCCACCCATAACCTCCATCACACAAAACTCGTACTGGCCTTTGTCTTCAGTCAAACTCAGGACCTTATTTCCAGTCTTGTATCCCCCCTATCCTCCCCCCTCCACCAAACAGCCCACCTCTGCGCGTGTCAAATCGAATCTCCACCTCAGCGCCTACTACACCCGCTGTGTCCATGTATAATACGTCATACACACCGGGAGTGTGCGATGACGGATTACTGAATTAGACGAATAATGACACCTGACACTTCTGTTACCGCTCCCTGAGCTGCCACAGCCAGCGCCGCAGCGCCAGTAAATAAAGAGCAGAGATGAGGAAATACAGAGGGAGATGAACAGGCAGGGAGATGAATGGAGAGAGCCAATGGAGGTGCGTAGGCCTATATACAAAGAGAGATGGAAGGAAAACCGAAGACAAAGGGAAAAAGAAACTCGACAAGTCAGCTAGATGGATGTACGAGGGCATTTCTGTTTGCAGTTTGCTTTGTTTCACAATAGTTCACAATGGCGGAGCTCTGTTTTCCAAACCAATAAACGCACGGAAGAAGAGGCCATGTGTTGGCTGGACTTGAGGTGCTGGTAGAATCTACACAACTTGAGTTGCATGTGAGGTTAGTGTGCGGTCTGACCTGTATAGAGCACACAGAGACCTTGGCCTGAAGGTGTGCAGATGTGAATGAAAATATCTGCAGAGACTGTAATATATTACTAAAGGTAAAGAAATAGTCCATCTGAGAAATGAAGTTCTTTTTGGCTTCTGAAACATAAAACTGACACATAAAATTACATAATTTAGGAATTAGATTGAAGCTGTATAGACCAGTTCAATGTGGTAATGTCATTGGCCCTTGTACATTTCCTGCTTGTTATCATACAATATCATAACTGTAACAAGAGGCAATTTAATCATATTGTCACATTATGTGGGCCTTTTGGATTCTCGAAAGCTATGAACAATAAAAATGTGAAATAAGAAATACAATAGGACCATTGTTTTTGTTTATATTCCTCAAAATGATCTATATATTTAAAATACATTCAAATAGATTATTCATCCAAGAATGAAAATTCTGTTCGGGGGTTTATTACATGTACAGAACAAGTCAGAATTAGTAGGACCCCTTTGAATTTTGTTTTCTTTTTAAAAGTATTTTTTTAAATTATGTTTGACAGAGCAAAGACATTTTCACATATGTCTGCTAATATTTTGTCTTCCAGAGAAAGTCTTATTTGTTTTATTTCGGCTTGAATAAAAGAAGGTTTTAATTTTTTACAAACCATTTTAAGATCAAAATTATTACCCCCATTAAGTTATATATTTTTTCGATAGTCTACAGAACAAACCATCGTTATACAAAAACTTGCCTAATTACCCTAACCTGCCTAGTTAACCTAAATAACTGAGTTAAAAAGTCTTTAAATGTCACTTTAAGCTGTTTAAAAGTGTCTTAAAAAATCTAGTAAAATATTATTTACTGTCATCATGGCATAGATAAAATAAATCAGTTATTAGAAATTAGTTATTAAAACTACTATGTTTAGAAATGAGTTGAAAAAAAATCTTTGCTCCGTTAAACAGAAATTGTGGAAAAAGATAAACAGTAGGGCTAATAATTCAGGGGGGCTAATAATTCTGACTTCAACAGTAAAAGGAAATAAAACTTTCACATTTCATAGAAAGAAAGACAAGTATGGAACAGGTTATTCCTTTTTCTAATAGTAAAAGCTTAAAAACTTTTTTAAACTTTAATAGAGAACTTTAATAATATTAGTCCATCTTGGATGTTTATTTTATGAATTGCTCAAATAAATACCACTTAAATTATAAAACAACTAAAAAAAGCACACCATCATACAAATAGTTTTAACAATCCACCCCTCCCATGCTGTCATAAAATCAAGTTAATGCAAAACACAAGGTTTGTCTCTACAGGTTTTGTGCTACGTGACACCCACATAACCTCTACAAGAACCTGTGTGAGAGAAAGACAGAAACAAAGATGGTGGAGAGCCAGAAAGAAATATTGACAAAGCCTAGATATACACATAAGTCAGTGAGTGTGGCCTGCCCGGCTCAGTATTTTATAGCTGCGCTCTGTGCTGGCGGAACAAGATGACAGCTGAGTTCCTTCAACGAAAAATATGGTGCCTCTCTTGTTTTCTCCGTCTCCCTGCATTGTTCCTGTTCACTGTCTATCCCTCTTTATATTACTCTGTCACCTCACTATTTCGTCCTCCCCTCCATCCTCGCAATTTTTTTTTTCTTTTTTATGGTTGTCTGTTCTCTTGCCATTCATGTTTTGTTTGTTTGTTTTCACTATTAAGAGAACAAAAAAGTTTACAAGGGTAAACTTTTTTTGTTCTCTTTAATGCAATGTGTCCAGCTGATTTTGGCCATTTTCATTTGTTTTACAGGTTCATCTATGACCATTTTGAATCATTTACCTGCTTCTAACACTGCATATTTGTGACGAATGAGATTACTGTTAATTTTTTTTAAACTGATGTTTTTGTAACACTGAAAATTCTTTACAGTCATTTTTAACAATTTGATGAATCCTTGGAAAATAGCAGCACTCATATATTTTATAAAAAATTTAATGACTCTGAGCTTTTAAACCAAAAACAAGAAACGTGAAATGCCTCAAACAACAAAAATATTCACATTTTTGCTGCGGAAATATTTTAATAAAACTTTATAGTAAGCTTTTATTTTCTGACATTATGATATATTAATTTAAAAAATCCTTCTATAACATGTGAATACTTTATCTAAAGTTATTTTCAACATTAACAACAAATTAAAATTAGTTTTAATATATATTTAAAATTCAGAATTTGTTAACACTGATTATTTCATGTTTACTGACATTAACAAAGACTAATGTATCCCATAAAATATATCACTTATTATTAGTTCAAGTTAGATAATGTATTATCTAATGTTAGCAAGTGAAAACATATTGCAGTTTCTTTTGTCATTTTTGTCACACTTAAAATCTTCTTTATTTTTAACGTTTTATCATAAGTGTTTACCTTTTTCTCTTTGCCATTTCCTTTTTTTTTGTTGTATTGATTCATCTATGCTACTTTTTCCTATTTGTTTTTTTTTTTCATTTAACATATCTGCTTTTCATTTGATATTCTATATCATCAATGTTTCATCAATCATCGCTTAACTTCATTTTTCAAAATATTTTGTTTGTTTGCATTGATGCCATAGAAGAAACGTTTTCAGACCACTAAATAACCTTTCAGTGAACAGCTCTTAAAACTACTTTTTTTTCTTGTGTGAAATACGTTTAATAAAGAACCTTTGTAAAATTAATTCAATCAAATGAACTCAATAAACAACCTTTTAGTTAATATTTTAAAAAAAATAATTAAATAAAATGGCTCATTGGATGCTACTATGTTAAAGCCGATAATGCCAATAAAGAACCTTTATTTTTTATTTTTTTACAGAAAGAGCCCTGAAGGCTACAGAATGTGGTAGAACTTAAAGTTTTAGCAATTCACATTTTTCTTTTCCTTCTTTCTTAATTTTAATGAACTGACAAAATATGTAAAAAGCCCAATATTACAAATCTCAAATGCATTAAAATGAGGAGAATCAACTTATTTTATTCACCCTCATTTCTTTTGCTTGTTCCTCGCCACTTCCCTCTCACACTCTCTAAATTCCAGCCACCCCTCCCGCCTTCTTCCACAGCCCGAGCACAGAGCCCCAAGTGTCGGAATCAATTAAGAGTGAGCGCCGTCGCGCCCGTTCCTTCACGGAGGTAAATATTAAACTGCAAGGAACGGCAGGCAGAGAGCGAGCGAGCGAGAGAGAGAGAAAGAGAGAGAGGAGGGGAGGGGAGAGCGAGCCCTCCGTCCCTAATCCACCGCATCGATCAGCCGGGGATGAGGGTAATATATTATTTTGACAAGATACGATCCTCCGACGCGCACCGCTATCCCCGGCGATCGATTTCTTTTTCTCTCTCCTTTTTTCTCTTTCTTTTTTCCCTTTAGCAGTAGGGACACTGCGTGCGCGCCTCTGTTTTGTTGTTAGTCGCTGTGTGTGCAAGTGTGACTGAGCGAAACAGTGTGAAGCCAACAATAGTTGAGGAAACGCCTGGAGAAAACTTCTCATCTGAGCGGCACAATCTCAGCGTCTCGACAAAACGATAGAAGACACTAAGTCTTAATAATGTCTTTACGGTGTCGTCCAAGGAACATAAATTTCATACTGATCATCCAGTTTCCTGACCATCAAAAGAGTCCATAAAAAAGCCAGAGAAAGAGTCTTTCCTCCACAGATTTCCATATTTGGAGTCGAGTTGCCTGGGTGATGCTGACCAATTGTAAAGTTAAGTGTGTGGCCTATATGGTCCCCTGTGCTCTTTTGCCTTCCCTCCATATTGCTTTGTAAACTGTGTCTAAATGCTAAATTCCCAGATCAATTTTTTTTTTTCATTCAACCTCTCCCCCCGATTCCTTTGTGCCCGTTGCCCCCTGCCTCCGCCTCCGAAGTGGATTGAAGTTCACTGTCTCTTTGCACGCTCAGTCTGGGCTGCCTGTGCTTGCACATATGTGTGAACAGGCACAGTGAGACTTATAAATCTATGAAGGCAGGTAAACGCAGAAATATCTAGTAAATCAGCTTGTTTCACAATTTTGAAGCAGAGCTCAGCAGGCTTCTCAGCCTCCCGGAGCCATCGAGCAGCAGTCTCAGTCTTTCCTTCACTCGCTCCCTTTATTATTGTGCCATTTTCTGCCACTTCGGCTGCTGTGAGGGAGGCAGTAATGCAGTCACTGTCCCTCTGCAGCCCCCTGCTGTGTGTGCAAGTGACTTGGCCTGTAAGGAGAGGGGGGAGACGCGGGGTCAAGGTGAGCTCTAATACACTATTGATCCGCCCCAATTGAAAACCTGATGGAAATTTTACCCCCCTCCCCTTTTCTCCTTCCCATCTGTGTATCTCTGTCTTTCCCTTGTCTTTCTTTTCTCTCTCTCCCTAGTGAACAACTTCTTCTGTGCTTCCTCCCTTTTTGCAAATTAGATCCTACCCAGAGGCTGTCTTTGTGGCATCTTCTTCTCTCATGTTGTCCCCCTTCTCCTTCTGTGTCCCCTTTTGCATCTTTACACTTTGTGAGACATCTAACCCAGTTGAAAAAGAGAGTAGTTCTTTTCTCTAATTTTTTTTTTCAGTTTTCACTAAATTTTCTGTTATTCTTTAGGTATTGCATATACTGATTGTGTCTTTAAATGTGAATATATGTGGGCGTGATGTGTGTGTGTGATTGAATGAATAAGAGCACACGCTCACACAGAGAGAGAGAGACACCATGAGTAGTGTAGCAGTATGGTCACCAGTGCAGTGTATTAAATGCCACTGTGGGTTTGGCCTCAGGGCTGCACAGCGATCCCTCAGCAGGAAGAGCCAGTCGATAGTACTCCATCCTGGTCAACAATGAGCAACACTTCACAAAATCTATGTCAACACTTTTGTATTTTCACTTTGGGCAAAGTGAAAGATTGCACAGACTTCATCTGTCACGTTTAAAAGATGTCTATTTTTTCTATTTAATGTTGCAGTGCAACCAATGCAACACAAAGATCAGAGTAAAACCTCATTCAAACTGAACAACTGTCCGCATTTCCATTACTGAGTGTCACTGAGAACAAGAGAGATGGTTAAAATGAAAAATGATAAAGACTTTACAGAATAAAAACTGGTATGTTAATTCGACAGATGGACAGACGAACAGATGGACAGATAGATAGAAATATACTGTAGATACATAACACTTCAGTTATCTAGGTTCATTTGGTCTGGACCAAAAATAAATTTATAATCTTTAGTAGTAGAAACCCTGATTGGGCGGCACGGTGTTCACATTGTGAATGTATTCACACTTTTAGACCAAACATAAAAATCATTCTAAAATCGAATGGCATATATTTTGAAACCAAGCTTAAACCCAATTTAATCCTGTGTGCTGGATTATTAAATGTGTGTGCGTATATGTAATTTTAATCAAACCAATCCTCCCAAGTGTGAACAAACCCTTATTTCACTTTTAATGCACCATCATCTATCTTTAAAGCTTTATTATGCATATTTTCTAACTCTTTCCGACAAGGTCTGGTCATGTAAATGTAACCCCGCCAGTCCTACACCACCTAACCCGCTCTGAGCTTGGACAAACGACTTTCCGCATGGGAGTCAGTTACTCTACCAAGAAGGCTAAAGACCATGGCCTCTATTGTCTGTCGCTAGAGCACCTTTTAGAGGTCAGAGGAGTGAGGTTTACCTGCAGAGCAAACCTTACTCCCATCCAGATCACGGCACCAATTTAGCCACACTGGTCCTACACCATGAACCCGCTCTGAGCTGAGATTGAACTGACGACTTTCCGCATGGGAGTCGGTTGCTCTACCAAGGAGGCTAAAGAACACGGCATCAAGATTTGTCGCTAGAGCACCTTTTTAGAGGTTAGAGGAGTGAGGGTTACCTGAACAGCACCTTACTAGCTGGCCTCTGCTACACTCACTCCCATCCAGGTCACAGCACCAATGTAACCCCGCCGGTCCTACACCACCCATCCCGCTCTGGGCTGGGATGGAACAGCGACCTTCCAGATGGGAGTTGGTTGCTCTACCAAGGAAGCTAAAGATCATGCCCTCTAGCGTCCGTCGTTAGAGCACCTTTTTAGAGGTCCGAGAAGTGAGATTTACCTGCAAAGTACTTCACTAGCTGGCCTCTGTTACACCCACCCCCCTAAACCTCATTCCTATCCGGGTCATGGCACCAATGTAACCCTGGTCCTACTCCACCCAATTTGCTCTGTGCTGAGATCGAAACGGCGACTTTCTGCATGGGAGTTGATTGCTCTACCAAGGAGGCTAAAGACCATGACCTCTAACGTCTGTCGCCAGAGCACCTTTTTAGTGGTCAGAGACATGGGATTTACCTGAACAGCACTTCAATAGCTGGCCTTTTCTACACTCACCCCCCTAAACCTCACTCCCATCTGTGTCACAGCACCAATGTAACCCTGCTGGTTCTACACCACCAAACCCACTGTGAGCTGGGATGGAACTGGCAACCTTCCACATTGGAGTTGGTTGCCTTACCAAGGAGGCTTAAACCATGGCATCTAGCGTCTGTCGCTAGAGCACCTTTTTAGAGGTCTACCTGCACAGCACATCACTAGCTGGCCTCTGCTACTTAAAACCTTTAGAATCTGTCTTAACATTTTACATACAGTACAACTGCTATAGCAATTGGGCATCTAGTTTTAAACCTAAACTCTATCATGCTGATTTATCCTGACTTATGTAAACATGAGGCACAAAATACTGTGGATGCCCTAATGATCACGCTCCCCCCTATAATGATTAAATTAGATTACCCCTAAAGGCAGTGTTTACAAAAAAAGTAAAACACGCACACAAGGACTCTTCTTTCAGCATCGCTCTGCTTTGACCTTTCCCTGCATGCATAGTTGTTAATTACTTTGCAGAACAGACTGTGTGATAAAACTGTCTCTTTGTGCGCACAGGTGTGATTTATGTTCTGTTGTGTACCTGTCAGATGCTAGCGCTATCGGTACTACAATCGCAGAAACATTACACATGTGGTAAGGCCCTGTGTCGACCTGTAACCTGCGATACACATCTGGAACATCAATGACTGTGATGCACACTAAAGATGAAGAACGAGACAGAAAGTCCGAAGTACTGGGGACAATAATCAAGGTTGCTTCACCTCCTTACACTGGTTATATGTGCTAAACAGCCAAATAAAGCCAAAATAATCACATTTTCTCTTTTTATCTCACCTTATTTCTCGGTCTCTCTCTCTCTCTCTCTCTCAGAGAGTCTTAGCTTAATTGCTTTTAAACCGGATTAATGACTGACCAGGGACATGTTGCCTTAATCTCCGCTCTTGTAAAGCTGCTCCGTGTCTTGGCTGTGCCTTCTCCCTTTCCTGTCCTCATCCATCCTCTCAAAGCACTTACTCTTCATCTCCCTCTCCCGCACTTTCACTCAGTCACCATCAGTCTCCCTGTCCGTCTTCCCCAAGCACTGTTTCGGCTTCTCCTGCACATTATAACTCAATCCCGTTATGCCATTTGTCTCTCTGTCCCTCTAGTGCTCTTCGCTGATGTATTCTTATCTTTTACTTTCATCTCTAGCTCTGTCCAAGTTATGAGCTCACTTACTCATAAAGGCATGCACACACACACACACACTTAAACCCCTCTGCTGTGTGTAAGTGTGCATATACGCTGTAGTCGTGATGCATGGCCAGTCGTGGAGTCTTGTATTAGCACATGTCGATGGGAGCCTGTCATTGCCTCCTAAGTGTTTTGGCAATACTAGGGATCTCCTGTCATGCCAGTGCAACTAATCTCAATCGAATTACATTGAGCTGGTATTGAGACGGCGAGAGCGGACAAGAGTAGGAGGCTGTTTACTTGACTAAGCACCACTCATAGCCAACAAGTGTTGAGACCCATTTACACCACAAGCCGTAACTGTTTTATAACTATAGTAGCTAATGATATCATGTTCATTATGGGCGCATAGTATTGGTCTTCTTTTCACATATAAAGCATTACACAATTCAGCCCCGGTGTGTATCTGTGAACTTATTAGGCCAATTACAGCTTGTAGGCCATTAAGATCCTATGATCAGTTTCTTTTGTCTGGCCCTTGGTCTTGCTGCAAATCAAAAGGTGATCAAGCTTTCTGTGTTGCGGGCCGCAACAAGTGTCCCTCCAAACATTAGGATTTCTCCATCATTGGATGCTTTTAAATAAGCATCTAATTTTTCTCTTTGAACACAATATATTTTATTTTGAGAAACATTTAAAGTATTTTGGAGCAGTAAACATGTCTGGCTAAATAATTCAGATGAAATATTGACTTCAGCTGTCTTCATTATTTTCAAAAACACAGATTTCTTTTCAATTTAAAATGGCATCTTTGGATATTTTTTTTTCTGCTGAAGATACTGTTTTCCTAAGAAACAAAAAAACAAAAATTTTGGCGGTTTCAAGGTATACTGCGATTTAGGAAATTCAATGTTTTAAACCTCGAATTTTTCAAACGGCAGTGTACCTTGAAAACGGTTACCATCCCTTGCCTACTTTTAAATATAATTTAAAGATTTATTCCTACTCCCTTGCCTTTGAGTATTGCATGCATTTTATTTCATATTCATATTTTAGTTATTACATTATATATGCATCCCTCCTTTTTCTTTTTTTACAAGTTTTATTTATTTTTTTATTAATTATTTTATTTTTATTGTAAAGAACTTTAGATCAACAACTTTTGTGTAAAATTGTGCCCTATAAATAAAGTTTACCTTGCCTAGTTTTGTTGTCTTCCAAACGCTTTAAAGCATGAAGGATTCTGTTTGGCAATCAATGTTTTTAACGTCACCTGGTGAGAGAGAAAAAGAAAGAAAATTGTTTATCTATTTTTTTATGATTATTATTTATGTAAAAGCTCTGTCCTTTTATATGTAAAATAATTTTTTTAACGGTATCTTCATCGTAATTGTTTTATGATCTGACATTTCGATGTAGATGTCTCAATTCATACTTATTTGCAAGTTGTCCTTTTAATTTGTTCCAATTCTTGATGTTATTCTTGATTTAATAAATGAAATGAATTGATTTGATATTCTTTTCAGCTTAGTCCCTTAATTAATCTGGGGTCGCCACAGCAGAATGAACTGGAAACTTATCCAGCACATGTTGTACTTAGCAGATGCCTTTTCAGCTGCATCCCATCACTGGGAAATGCCCATACACTCTCATTCACACACATACAGACAATTTAGCTTACCCAATTCACCTATAATGTATGTCTTTGGACTGTAGGGAAAACCAGAGCACCCTATGGAAACTAACGGGAATGCGAGGAGAACAAGCAAACTCCACACAGAAACACCGACTGACCCAGCAGAGCTTTGAAACAGCGACATTCTTGTTGTGAGGCGACAGCGCTACCCACTGCGTCACTGTGCCATCTCAAATCAATATCTTTTTTTAATGCAAATGAACAAAATCAGTTTACAAATGGTAAATTAATAAATTAATGAAGGAGACGCAGAAGGTAGTGCTGTCACCTCACAGAAAGAAGGTCGCTGGTTCGAGCCTCGGCTGGGTCAGTTGGTGTTGCGGTGTGGAGTTTGTATGTTCTCCCCACGTTTGAGTGGGTTTCTGTGTGCTCTGGTTTCCCCTACAGTCCTAAGACATGTGCTGTAGATGAATTGGGCAGGCTAAATTGTTCGTATTGTATGAGTGTGTGTGGATGTTTCCCACAGATGGGTTGCAGCTGGGAGAGCATCCGCTGTGTAAAACAAATGCTGGATAAGTTGGTGGTTCATTCTGCTGTGGCAACCGCAGAATAATAAAGGGACTAAACTGGGGAAAAAAATGAATAAATGAATTATTAAATAAATTATTATTGTGAACAGGTTTTTTAGGGCTGTGTTTATTAATCTTAAAACACAAATGAGGTATAATATCATTTACATTTGGTTGTATCTCTATAGTTCTTTTAGACTTGCTCAAACTATGTTGTCCGAACACAAGATATTTTTAGTTTTCGTCTATAAAATGAAAGTTAACAATGGGTCAACTTTAATTGTATGGAAAAGACACTTACAATTTACCATACCTTCTTTTGTATTCTACAGAGCATTGAAAGTCATGCAAGTGTGAGGTGATTAGGTGCGAAAATTATAAAAATTTTGTATGAATGGTATGAATTTTATATGAAATATAAACAACCATAGAACGCTTTAATATAATGCTAAAACTTAGAAACCTAGGTGGTAGCTTTCGTTCTTTTTCTACACTCTTTTGTCTGTCCCAAAAGCCTAATATGTCTAACCTCTAAACACTTTTATTTAACCTACACCTTCTCGTCTCTACCATCTCCCCAACTTTCCCTCAAGCTTACTGTCTCTTTCTCTGCCGTGGACATTTCTATCTCCTCTTCTCGCCTTGCGGTTGCCGTCAGGATTAAACAGTTATCTCGGAGGCCCTCTATCGCCCCTAAATACTGCGGATGATAAGACTAGCTTGGATTTGTCAAATTGGGCACCATCGATTAACTGACCTTTCCTTACTCTCAGGCTCCCAGGCACTCTGCGCACTGCCGACAAGCCAGATAGAGAGATAGATATATAGTGGTGTTATTATTGTGTACAAGTTTGTAGCTACTAGAGGTGCATGGAAGGTGAACGAGGGGAGAAGAATGAGCACATTGGGGAGGGAGAAAGGACAGTGAAAGCCTTTGCTTTTCAAAGTTGTTAAACACTTTGTGTTTGTGTAAAAAAAAGATAAATGTTTTGATTTAGCAGTGAAATCTATGAGTTTGCTACAATAAATTGACTTTGTGCAATTAAAAATTTGATTAAATATTGCCAATTACATTACAAATAGTTTTTTAGGTTACATTAACCCAAAGAAATAGCATACTTTGAAAAAAATCTGAATTAATTGTTAATTAATTGTTCGGACTTTACTTTTTTATCCCAATCAACAAAAATCACAATTAAAAAAAAAGAAGGATCCATTCCAACATTTAACTTGTGAGATAGGCTACATGTTTCAAACTACTTCTAAAAATACTTTCACTGCAGGTGACGTCTATTTCAGTGCTTCCAAATGAAAATAACAGATGCTTCGAGGTGAAGCCTTATGTGTGACAACCTGTTGTGAACAAATTTGTGATGCGAGTGAAAATTAAAATGATGCTTCTCACTGTAGTAGCGCTCGAGCATCATTTATGAAGCAAAATATGTGTGAGGTGCAATAGGAGGGTATAGTGTTTTCAGCTTTATCTGCAGAATTCTGTGTGTTTGTTTTCGGTGCTGAACTCACCGGCACTCCCAAGTGGCCTCGCCTCAGACGGAAACCGAGGACCGGAGCCAGCACCGTGGCGGCTGGCTGTAGAACGGGATTCTCTGGGCTTTATCTGATCCAATTCGGAGAGCAAAGACTGCGCCGTTCTGTGCGGTATAACTGATGCGCTGAAAAAGAGAATTAGGTTTAGAAGTTTTTAAAATGTCTTTTTCTTTCTTATAAAGCACAACTCCTAATTTACGGTAAGTGAAATTGTTAAATGGCAGTGTTAAAAGCAACAAAAATCGCTTATTTTATTGTATCCGACAGCAAATAGTTGGAATCCCCCCCCCCTTTTAATTTGCTGGGAAATTGTATTCAGTATGCACAAGACTGCAGTTTTTTTCTACGCAGTAATGATATCAAATTGCTGTTTACACAAACAACTCACAATTTGTGGTAGGCCTATTCATTGGCAAGTTATCCCATGTGAGAATTTAATAAAAGCGACATTGGCCTGAAGTTAGTAAACGCGTTCAGCTAATGGAGGTCTATAATAAGAGGGAATAATATTTGAGAGCATAAGAGTTGAAGTTAAACAGCAATTTAAAAAAGATCTTTTGGTTTTCATTTGCGTAAAAACAATAAACGAATTCAATAAGAGTTTGGATTTTAAAGGGAGGATCAGCGTCTAAAGAACATGCGACAGCGCTCATAGCATAAACAAAATGCATTCTAGACAATCACAAGGGAAAAAATGTGAGTCAATAAAATGTATCAAATTTAAAGTATTTTAAAAATCCAAACTTTATCTTTAAATACAAATTAAAGAGTGCACCTAATAAATAAAATAAACAGAAAAACACCTCACTCTATTATAATTTTTTTTTTCGATAGGCTAAAATTGTTTGCAAAGCACAAGTACAACTAAAGAAAATATTTAATAAAACTAATAATTTATTTTTAGACTTAATAAAAAGGTATTATAGTATTGTGTTATTATTATTATCGTTTATAATAATATTATTATTATTATTATTATTATTATTATTATTATTATTATTATTATTACACTATAATTGTTATCATCATGATCATGATAATTGTCATTATTATTATTACACTATAATTGTTACCATCATGACATTGAGATCAGGCTGGATATTCGTCATCATTATTAACACAATAGTGTCAGTCGCGTTAATGCGTATACCATCATTATCAGCTATAGCCACTTCCATTAACGGAGCATCGTGACTCGGAATAAAGTTGGCCAGGTGAACAGATTCGGTATCGCGGACTAAGCAAAGCTTGTGTTGGGGCAGAGGGAGGGGGAACTGAGTGATGTGGAGAGGAGAGATATCCCCAAATGCCATTTAATGTCGGAAATATTTCCAACAAATATTGACAGAAAGATAGACGCAGGAGGGAGCCGCAGAGGAACGGCTCGGGCGGGCATGTGATTGAATTAATGGATGTTCTGGATATTGTCCAAATTCGTGGACTGACATCCTGCGGTTAATTACTTTGATTGAAATCAAATAATGTGGAAACACGTAAAGAATGCAGTGAACTCGGAAGATGCAACAGGCCATGTTATAGGACTGATACAGGAGGTACGGTCTTAAAATTATAAATAAGGACATTTTTATGAAATGACTAATAATATTAATTATTATTAATGTTATTATTATTATTATTATTATTATAACTATAATAACAACAATTCCCGTAGACAATACCCATAATTTAATAGTCTTTGCTTTGCTTTTTTCAAATATCTCTTTCTGTAATATTAGCTTAATTACAAGATTAATAATAATTTTTATTATTATTAGTATTAGAATTATTAAAGGTATTATTATTATTATTATTATTATTATTATTATTATTATTATTAGCCTATTATTATTTATAGTAGTCCATAAAAATTAGTTCAGTGATTAATAGTTTACAGTATTGCACATAAAAATGGCTATCAAAATTAAAGCCTCATCAGGCAACTTCAATATTATGTTATAATAAATTTAAGCAAACATTAAATGTAGGCTAACATATAAGACATTATCAACATCCAAAAGTCTGTAAAAAAAAAGGGCTTACTTATTACAATCGACAATAGCTTTGATTTTTAATAAATTATTCATTATTTTAATATATACACCAGTGTGATAACAGTTGATATAACGAGGGCAGCAAGATGACTTCTTTTTTATTATATTACTAAATATAATAAATAAAGCTCAACTAATACTTCTAACCACCACCTTGGTAAACATTTTTACAGCGTCATATTTTTCATACAAGTTCGCTAATAGGTGACTTCAACATTTTCAAGATTTAGCTAAGTGCTGGAACTCTATTTCAAAAGACAAGCAACGAAATTCAGAGATGAGCAGAGGCAGAGCTGCAAAGGTAAAAGAGCAAACACCAAAGCCAGAACAACTTTGTAGATTTCATAACGGGCACACATTTTGTGAATAATTGAACAAATCCAAACAAAATACTTCGCTGATTTAAAAAAAATCCATGGATAGATGAGTACTTCTGAAATGATTAAAGCAAAATATCTGTTTATTGATTTATAAACACTTATCAAAAACACTGGGTAAGTAATAATTGATGAGATATATACTTTGTGCTAACATGGATATGCATCAAAGATCGCCCGTGGTAGACATTTTGATGCAACATTTTTTTTTTATAAAACGAACTAACCGAAATATGGATCAAATATAGGCTCAGCATAGAAGAACTTTCAACGATGTATCATAAACATATTGAGCAGGACGCCTGAAAGGTTTCCAACAAAAACAGTATTAACACTGCATGTGCTTAGTTAGTTGCGCAAGTGAAAAGCAAAAAGTTTTAGGTCACAGCGTTAAATATTAAACCTGTTAAAATTATTGACACAAACTAAAAAGATATTACAATCAAACGTCATGATGCTTTACTAATGCTTTACTATATATATATATATATATATATATATATATATATATATATATATATATATATATATATATATATATATATATATGCACTCTATAATTCACGTTCTATTCTAAATGTCTACAATCCAACATTTTTCAAAAATCAAGAAATAAACCAGATAGCCAAGCTGTAGGCTTTCCTGATTTATATGGAAAGAAAGTAAATTTTAACCTTTCGCTTGGATTAGACCAGTGGCTAACATGACAAGGATAAATGAATGGAGCAGCTCACGTTATGCACTTGTGAGAGTAAATTGAGCTTGGTCATTTGCCGGATCGAAGGGATACACACACACACACACACACACACACACACACACACACACACACACACACACACACGCCCGGCGCTTAGTCCACATTAAACGTCTCTAGTTGCCGTGAGAGTGACTGTTTAATTGACTGATTGATAGTGTGGCGTGTAGGTGAGGGCTCAACGAACAGCGTTAACAAATAGAGACACTTAACAGCTAATCCGACTTGGCACGGTCCGCGCGGCGCACCGAACTGCCAGTGTGCACTCGGACGTCAGCTCTTTTCAAAATTACCCAAAAAACTCCAATATTTATACATTTACAATATGTTTGTACAATATAACAATAAATTAGTAGCCTATTTTACATTCATAATTTTAAAATGGCATTTAATAGTAGCTAACTTTTAAGAATTACCAAAAACTTTTGAGCTAAATACATACAAATGATATATTTCGCAAATAAGTTTAAACAAAAAATCTTATAAATGAAAAGTTTTTAAACACCTCAAGCGCACCTCTTTACGAATTTGCGAAAGCGACAAAAGTTTAAAAATGTAGACTTTGTGAAATCTTATCATCTTAAATGTATCTACAACACAGTGCGGATGACATACCTCAGTCTTTTTTGATCGTGATCTCCAGCCGTCCACAAGTAGAAACTATCTAACCCGTGTGCGCTTTCACTCTCCTGGTGTGTGATCCGGGGGCGCGCGGAGCCGGGAACCGTGGAAGCACCTCTACACTAATAACCACGACCGAGGGAACTGAATGAGAGGGAGGGAGGGCGCTGAGGAGGTGTGCATCTCTCGGTAAGTAGTTAATTAGTAAATCCCCATTCGCTGTGCCTCGGGTCGGTTTGTTTTCCCCGGTCGACAAGCCGAGAGGAAAGAGAATTTGAAGTAGGATTCGACCCGTTTCCGCTCCTCTGTCTCGTATATGAAGTGCGTGTGTGTGTGTGTGTGTGTTGTCCTCCCTCCCTCCCTCCCTTCTTCTCTCCCTCTCATTCTTTTCGCAGAAAATCCCCATTACTCTTGTTTTAAAATTCAAGCATACACAACTAGCCTTTTGCTTTTCTCCAGACAGTGTCCATTTCGCTTTTGAACTTAATTTCTTTCCAGGAAATCCTATATAGCTTCACATTCACCCACTCAATCCAAAATAGCCACTTCTTTCAGTCAGCACACTCTTCTTAAAACCACACTTACAACCGTAATTTTATTTTGCTCGTAAAACAACAAAATAATGTATATTATTGTATCATATCATCAAACTTCCTCAAGTGACGTTTCGTGAGCCATATCCTGGCGGTGCACATAAGACCACAACTGTCACATTGTTAAAAAAACAAAACTTCAACTTCAAACAAGAGTCAATCTACACTCAATCTGGATTACTAACAGGGGAAAAACATCACTCCAACTCTGCACGGCGTTTTCCAAGTCATTGACTGCACTTAACAAACTTAAATAACTTAATTGATCCACTACGTAATAATCCATTAGGTAAACCTATGGAACCCACTGGGGTGTGGAATAAGGCATATGATGAGACTAAGAGGGGATGCATAAAAGAGAATGAAATGAGAAAGACAGATTGAGTGGTGAAAATTTAAAACGTTCTGCCAATTACACAGTCTCAAAAATAATGAACTGACTTGCACACAATAATACTAGCATGTACCTCTTTATCGCCCCCTAGTGAACACAAATACTAGGGTCACGAATCTGTTCTTATGGGAATCAACGATAGGAGGTCAGAAATAAGTTTTGCTTATATAAAAATTGTTATAATGGCCAAAAATATCATTATATTATATTATTATAACTTTTATTATAAAAATTCTTATATATATATATATATATATATATATATATATATATATATATATATATATATATATATATATATATATATATATATATATATATATATAAGAATTATTATTATTATTATTATTATTATTATTATTAGCCCCCCTGAATTATTATACCACATGTTTGTTTTTTTCACAGTTTCTGTTTAATAGAGAGCAGTTTTTTTCAACATATTTCTAAACATAATAGTTTTAATAACTCATTTCTAAAAACTGATTTATTTTATCTTTGCCATGACGACAGTAAATAATATTTGACTAGATATTTTTCGCAAAGACGCTTCTATACAGCCTAAAGTGACATTTAAAGGCTTAACTAGGTTAATTAGGTTAACTAGGCAGGTTAGGGTAATTATGCAAGTTATTGTATAATGATTGTTTGTTTTGTAGAATATCAAGAAAATATAAAGCCTACAGGGGCTAATAATTTCGACCTTAAAATTGTTTAAAAAACTGCTTTTATTCTAGCCTAAATAAAACAAATAAGACTTTTTCAGAAGAAAAATATTATCAGACATACTGTGAAGTGTGAACACTTCTTTGCTCTGTTAACCATCATTTGGAAAATATTCAAGAGGGGGCTAACAATTCTGACTTCAACTATATATAATTTTTGTCCCCCTCAATCACATTAACATGCACACAAGTGACATGATTTTCAGATAACAAACACACTTGTTAAAAAACAGCTAAGATAAAGTCACAACTACCAAATGTTTAATAAGAGGATGTGCATATACGACCTGAGACAGATGTAATAGACCCTAATATGCTGCATATTACAGGCCTCTCTGATGGCATTATGAATGCAAGGTGCGTGGTTTGTGCTAATGTCAGTGACTGTGGTGACAACTGATGGTGCATCTATTAGGTGGGAGGGGGAAGACTGACCTATCCCATTATCAGTGATTGAGGTTATTCGTATAGGTAGAGCTGAGATTTTTAAAGCTCACTTTGCACCGTATGGATTAACTGTCCACTTCCTTACTGTATGGTTTATTACTTTACAATGTGGATCCGATTCACAACCACACCATGCTGGCAAAGGACATCTTGTACTGCTGTTGTGTGTTTGTGAACGATTAACGTCTCTTGGGATTGACACTTAAATAAATAAATGGATGATATATATATTTTTTTTTAATTTTGGGGGAAAAAAGAAGAGCCTGTTTGTAGTAGTTTTGCATCCACTGAAATATAGGAAGCACAAACAGAGAAAAGGAAAAGACAGTCAAAGAAAAGCCTGTGGACATCTTTAGACGCAAATGGCTAGAACAAGTAACAACAAATAGAAAGAGAGAGAAATAAAAGGACAGAAAAAGGAAGAACAGATGAGCTGTAAGAGAACTGAAGAGAAGGATGGGAAACCGAATAGAAAAGGAGAGGGAAAGAGAGCAAGAAAGAGCTCCAGTCCCCAGTCTTAATCTGAGCAGGTCTGATCAATAGCCCATTTCCCATTGTTGCCAGAGCTCTTCGATCGCTACACCACCGAATTAACACACCCACTTTAATCTGAGGGGGAGACGGGCCCCATGGGTTGGGGGTGGGGTTGTTGTTAGGTGCTGGGGTTCAGAGTGGTCCATTCGAGGGGTTGGAGGACTATGGGGGGCAGGGGTAGCAGCTGTGGAGGCATCCTCAAATGAAATCAAATCTAATTGTTATCACTGTTGGGCCTGGTGTTATTACTACTACTGTTTACAATTATCTCTAACTGCATTGCCTTTTCTGGGCTGCCTCATTCTCCAGCAACAGAGCGTGAGGTAAACTGGACGTTTATAAGCGATATGAAAGTATTAGGCTGGTGGTGATTATAACAATTGTTACCGATGGATGCTCTAATGCTGGTAAAACAGCAACAGCCTAAACAGCAAAGATTAGTTCAAAAAGCATTATGGTGTGAAGAGTCTGAAGTCAATACCTCACATTTGTTTACCATCACCACTAAACCATCTCCAAAAGTCTAATGAAGGATTTTAGATTAAACAATGTCATTGATAATAAAAGTTGTTGGTTTGTTAATGAGCCCTGGTAGAGCTTATTAAAGAGCATAAGAATGGATGTGTAAATTGTAAGCATTTTTTTGTAAATATAGATGATGAAAAGATGCAAACAAATTCTAGCATTTTCTAATTTACATAATAATTCTGAACTGCAATGACACTCAAGTGTAATGTGTATTAAGATCTTGTCTACAGACAGAACACTTTTTTAATTTGTATAATTTGTATAATCTCATTCATAAATCTTTTACTCATTTCCCAATAAAGGGTAGGGTTTAAAAATCAGACATTTTCCTCTGCATGAAATCATACAAATTAGACACATTCCTAACAATACATAAAATATGTACAACAAAATATGTATAACGCAAAACACTCCCATTCACACCAATTCACAAGGGACAATTTAGCCAACCCAATTCACCTGTACCACATGTTTTGTGGTACTTGTGGGGGATACCGGAGCACCCGCAAGAAACCCATGCCAACAGAGGGAGAGCATGCAAACTCCACACAAAAATGCCAACTGATCCAGCCAAGGCTCGAACCAGCGACCTTCTTGCTGTGAGGCAAACGTGCTGCCCACTGTGCCACCATGACGCCCCTGCTCGTGATTATTACTTTACATTGATCTTGTTTGTCTTTTTCCCTTTTTGGTTTTCTATAGGTTGATTTGATGATGTCAGGCTTTTAAAACAGAAGGAAGCAGACTTCTTGCTTTCCCTTATTTCTCTACACCACCACAGTTTGTAACAAATTTATGATTAGGTTATCCTATGTTTGGAAAGGGGTTGTTTGGAGTGGTTGTTATCTATTATGTTGTTGGACTCCCCATCTCTTGTCATTTTGGATTTTTTCGCTGATTACGTTATAATTTAGTTAGAGCACATTGGCCTTTGTTTATTTATGTTATGTTGTCTTAGGATCATGAGTTTTGTTTAAGTAGGGACCGTAACAGTTTCCTTTTGAGATTGGTCTGGAATATCTGCAAAGTATCATAGTTTTATACATTTCATTTACCCATTGGCAACATTTTGCCCATATGTAATTAATTTAACTATTTTATATTCAGTATATGTGGCTCCCAAACCACACGTTTTATAAATAAAAATATCTGAATGCCATTACATACATAGCTGAGATAAGAATCATCCACCTGTTTAAAATTTTTTAAAAAGCAATATCCTTTTTGTTGAGAAGTTGACTTGCATAGCGTATACCAGATATCTTAATATAAAAAACAGTATGTCATTGGCCTAGAAGTCACTAGAACTGCTCCAGCAAAACTCTGAAAATATATTAGCCTGTTGCAACATTGCACAAACAATGTTACCTCATAAATACAAAGTCAATGCACAACTGAATCCTGTTAATTCATTATTAGAGTTAATTCAGTCCCAAAGCTAATGTCCTTGCAATTTAACTTCTATTACCTGTTTTGTTGATCTTTGGATTGGTAATAAAATCTGCACCAAAGTCTTGGTAGGAATAAAATCAATTTCACTATTGTTAAATGTCAGAACACCACTCTCCCAAGCATTGCATTATTTTTGATATTTCTGTTTATGTATTATGCCAAAGCAAAACAACTACATCCCCTATAATCATACTTTTTTTCTCTCTTTAAGACCTCCTAACTCAACACAGCTTCTGTCCATTCCAGTAGTCCACCATGGTTCTCGTCACGCTTCCGTGTGCGCTATTTCATATCAAAGTAATTTTCTCGTTTGCTAAGTGATTTAATTGAGGGTAATTAGGCATGCTTCTCTAGTGGATAGAGCTGTGTGTGGCTAACTTGGGTTAAATTAGCTTTAGTTCAGCTGTGAAATATGGGGTTAAGTGGGAGTAAAGGAAAGCAGGAGGATTGCAATGAGTGTTGTGCTATTACTTTGAACTTTAACATTGAAATAAAGTTTTTTTATATGTGTTTTGGTCCTCTTAAATCTTAATGTAATATATATATATACATAAACCTTTCCTAATTTTAAACCTGATAACAGTATGAGGAGAATCCTTCAGTATTAGTAAAATGTGTAATCAGTCATCAAATCAACTAAACTAGCCAAATCAGACCAATAGAGTTTTAAATCCACTGAACAGACATTACTTATAGCACCCAGCTGAATAAAAGCAGCGTCCTGTTTTTCACTAACTCTTACTTAAACCCTCTGGAATCCCATAAATGTCTCAGAGCCATAAAGGGAATGAGAAATGATGTGGTCATTGACTGTAGAGCAGTGTGCTGTCATCACTGCAATGAATGGGGGAGAAGGCCATATTCAAGTAAAGCATTACGAGAGTTTTATCCTCACTGGAGCAGTAATGAGTCTATTATACCCACCATAAATTGTGGCTTACAAGCTTACCAGACAAGCTTGTGTGTCTGAGCTAAACTTAAAGAGAAGTTAAACTACATTTCCCATCATGCCTACAAGAGCTACAAGCACCCCACATAGGTTCACACAAGAAGTAACAAGTAAGTGCTTTTTTAATATTCTGCTTCTTAAGAGATGCCTATTAACAGTCATATACATTCAGAATTGAGAAACAAATATATAGTATAGACACACTAAAGATGTTTATTTGAGGCCAGATTACAAGAACTAGTGATCCAAGTAATTGAAAAATGTTTAAAATATCATTGTGGGCATGCACCAAAAAAGTGTTGTTTGAAGCTAATCTGCTAATAGCTCAACATATTTTGCACAAAAAACATAACTTTATGTGCTGAATACCACATGTATCTTGTTTGTGGAGTAGAACAGCTATAATATATGTTTTGAATTAATCTTGAATTAAGACAAGTCCAGCACAAACTCAAAACTTTAAAACAAAGCATGTCATCGACCAGTAAGCAGAAGGAGTCTTCACCATTAAAGGAATCATGTCTCGAGTACAGGTGTACCGCGCACCACCTTTCAATTCCCCTTCCTTTCTCACCCGCTCCCATAGCGCCGTTACGCACCCCGAAGCTATCAAACACCACTGCGTAATGTGACACGTTTTTCTAAACATTGTCTTGAAAAGTAGCTAAAATGCTGTCTGTAACGGGGGCGAATTGACAGACACCCAAGGTGGAAACATCCTGCCATGCTCTCTCAGGACAAGTTCTTTTTCCTAAAACTAAACATTCTTTCATTTGAAAACAGTCAAAAAAGTAGAGCTTTACTCACCTGCCGCTGCGCATTCACATCGACTTAACACTTGGATTTCCGGGGTCCCGTGGATAGCAATATCTTCAACCCACACCAGCGACTGGAAAGCACTGAAAATCAACTTGTGCATTAAGTTGGTTTTTGTCTCTCCGAATTAAGGTTCACAATGAAGCAACATATTGCAATAATGCAGATAATAGCACGACGACTGAGCACGAGACAACACACAAATGTAAACAAAACTGATAAGGAAAATAAAAAAAGGAGAGTTTCCTTTGGTAATGAAACAAAACGAATCCCACCCCATAGGTTTCAGTAGTCCCTCGCAAGTCCGCCTGCAAAAGTGTGCAGGATGTGTCGGAAGGAGTGAGCTCAAACTGAACTGCACATGACGAGTCGCACGCTGAAGTACGATGAGGCAAGTGGAGCGCACCGGTGAACAGAGGAAGAGAGACGGGACATGTCAGGGAGGACCAAGAAGACAGGTCAAGGGGGGATGGAGGAGGTAAAGAGTCTGGGGTATAATCCCTAAAGCTAAACTAATCGAGGTTTGGGACGTTTGCTAGTCTGCACCTGGTCTCGCGCTAAAGGGTCAGAAAATTGACCGGCGACAGAGAGCAAAAACGGAGACCGCCCCAGAAAATATATGTAGACAGTGGGCAGATAGGAGATCGATCGGGTTATAATTTTGTCCAAAGTCGGGGAAAATAAAGTACACGGAGGAATGAAATTTAAAAACACATGGCGAATCCCGTCGCCTTAAATAAGTTTCGATCTCTCGGAGTAGAGTGTAGATAATATTTGGTTCGACGTTTGATGGAAAATGACGGATTTTTCACTTTGGACGGGTGGGGGTGAAGGAGTACTGGTCTAAGGGGTGAGAGCTCAAGTCAAAGAACGTGTTGCTTGCGTGGTGCAGGCTGTTGCAATACGTTTAAGGAAGAAAACTAAACTTGCTAGTTGAAAAAGAGGGTGTTTTTTCCGCTTTTACCCACTTTCTTTCTACCATAAATGTCTAAATACCCCCCACCCCCTACATCTCCAGCACTCTACATGGGGGAGAGGGGGAGAGAGAGTGAAAGAGAGAAAACAAGAATACCAAATAAATGAGAAATTTTCGTACAGGCACCGCTTCCGTACGTTCCATGCTAGCAATAACAATTAAATATCGACCGCTTTCCTCGGCCGGAGAGAACCTGAGATACTCAGAGACTGCCAAGTACCAAGACCCCGCTCACCCCTCCCTCTATTTCTCCATCTACCGCATACATCTACACTCTTCTTTTTCTATCCCATTCTTAAACGTAATCCGAATCCATTCTTTCTACTCTAACTCGTCTCATTATATTTTTCCTTCAGTTGTTTAATATTCATATTAATCTATCTTACAATAATTGTGAGTTTTAAGCTGCTGTCAGTTTACTAAATATTTGAAGACAGTGTAATCTGACTGCCATTATATCCCCCCAAAAAATGAGTGTGCCTGCTCTTGATGAAGGAGTTCATTCCACATCTAACATCTGCTCCAGTCCAGAGTTTGGCCACAGATCACAAGCTTAATTGAATAATGGAGGACTGTAATAGGATAGAGTGGACATGCATGATCAATTGAAAGGTTTCCCCTCTCAGTCTGGTGGTATAAGCATAAAAACCTGTGACCTGAGATGCGTGACAATATTGCAGTGATGAGAGGTGCAAGTTAAGATCAAAAATGTATTTATAACTGCGTATTTGAATCAGCATATCCTAAATATCCATGTTTATATGTTATGCTATGACAGGCAACTAACTTACAAAAACGTTTCATAATTTCTGATAACGAAGTAGTGGTTGAAAATAAATATTAGACTACTGCTGCCTAACAGTTTAACTATATACGATTTTATGTCCTTTTAATTTCCTCTGTAAAACTTTTTTTTTAATAGAAGACTGACCCTATCGACCCTTAATTGATTGTTTTTAAAATAATGCACGATTGCATCCTCGTTGTCTTAGCGCACAAAACACGCTGTGCTTTATAACTTAAAAAACAACTTAAGAGCAAATGCATTATACAGTGATTGGAGTTGAAATGGCCTATCTGTGGTAATCTGAGAGAGCCGACACATAAGAGGTTAGACTAGTGCCCTTAAAACAACTTTTCAGGCTGAACAACTATCAAAAGTTTCTCAATCAACGTCATCGCCTTTCACTCGCTCTATATATATATTTTTTTCCGCCTGAGAACTTCTTTCCCGAACTCAAACCATTCGATTTCTATTTATTTCCCCCCCACCGTTCGCTCAGGCTTCTCATCCGATCTTACCATTTTCACACCTCCAAGCCTCAACTCCAGCTATTAAACCCCATTCTTCGCGAGCGGTGCCCGAGTGCCCGTCAATCTCCTTCCTGTCGTGTTCTCATCCCATCTCGTTTTCTCGTCGTTTTGTATTTAATTAGTAATGCATTAATTATGTACGCCCCAATACCTGCACTATTAACATACCCTTTCCCCCTAAACACCCCCAGCTCACCCTGTCAGTTTCCGTAAACGCTGAAAAAAGCCCGTTACGCGGTTGTAGTTTTTTTCACCCTTTTACCCCATACCTCTTTTTCACTCTATTTCTCGCTCTTCCCCTCTTTGCCCCCTACCTATTTCCCCACAGCCATCTCTCCTCCGTCTATCTTTCTTTTTGCCCCCCTTCGCCCCATACACTCTCTCCTTTTCTCAGTGCCTTGCAGTCGCCTCCGTCGGCTAGTCTCTCTCCCCGGCGTTGGAATTATGAAAAATGCGCCCATCGACAGAGCGCCTCAGCTTCGATTAGCCGAGATGGGACATGACAGGCCGCGATCAATACTTATACCGTCCTATAACGTGTCAACTAATGAATCAATCTCGGCTAAATTTTCCATTTTTCAAAAGCCGACGCGAGAGACTGGAATATCCTCTTTTGTAAAGATATTATTATCGATTTCGTCGGCAATTTGACATCGGGGGTAGTTAATTCCACTCTAGAATAAAATTGAAAACACTTGAGATTGAAGTGAGAGAGGTAGAGAGAGAGAGGGAGGGAGGCAAGGGCAGAACAGAGCGGGAGGGGGAGAGACGGTTGTTGACTTGATAAAAGAGGATGGGAAAGGATGGAAGAAGGGAAAAGAGGAAGAAGAGATACCGGGGTGGCAAAGGAGAGAAAACCATTCTTTCTTTCTTTCTTTCTTTCTTTCTTTCTTTCTTTCTTTCTTTCTTTCTTTCTGTCCAAATATTCTTCCATTCATTTGTCTTTTCCCATTTGTCTTTTCCATCTATCTATCTATCTATCTATCTATCTATCTATCTATCTATCTATCTATCTATCTATCTATCTATCTATCTATCTATCTATCTTTCTGTCTGTCTGTCTAACCATGTATCCGTCTCTTTTCCCTCCATCGTAGGCTATTTGTCTATCAGTACAACCATTCATCCATTTGTCTTGTCTATTTTGTCTATCTGTCCAACTAATCTTCTATGCATTCTTCAATTCATCTAGGGATACTTCCATCTGTCTTTTCCCTCCCTCCATTTACCCACCCACCCACCCATCCATCCATCCATCCATCCATCTATATATCTATATCTCTGTCTGTCTGTTTGTCTGTCTGTCTACCCAACTATTCTTCCATTTTTCTGTTTTCTCTCTTTGCTGTCCATCTAAATACTCGTATTTGTCCATCTACCCAACCATTATTCCGTCTGTCTTTTCTATGTATTTCTTGTCCATCCATCCATCTATTCTTTCATCCATTCTTAATTCTGTCCAACCATTCTTCAATCGGTTTGTATTTTCCCTCCGTTTATGTCCATCAATCTTCTCATACTTGTCCATCTATCCAAAATATTCATCCATCCTTCTGTCTTTTCTATCTATTTTTGTCCATCTGTCTAACTATTCTTCCAATCCTTTCTTCAATTCGTCCAACCATTTCTCCATGCTTCTGTCTTTTTCTATCTACTCATAGTTGTCTATTCATCCAACCTTTCATCCATCCACCTGTCTTTTTTATAAAGTTTTTGTCCATCCATCCAACTATTCTTCCATCTATCTATCTATCTATCTATCTATCTATCTATCTATCTATCTATCTATCTATCTATCTATCTATCTATCTATCTATCTATCTATCTATCTATCTATCTATCTATCTGTCTGTCTATCTATCTGTCTATCTATCTGTCTGTCTATCTATCTGTCTATCTATCTGTCTGTCTATCTATCTGTCTGTCTATCTATCTGTCTATCTATCTGTCTGTCTATCTATACCAGCTCCAACCCTAATCAAGGTCTTACCAGGTATACTTGAAACATCCAGGCAGGTGTGTTGAAGCAAGTTGAAGCTAGACCCTGCAGGGACACCGTCCCTCCAGGACAGAGACTGGTGACCCCTGTTCTATACCTATCTCTGTCTATCTGTCCGTCATTTTTTAATCCATCCAACCATCCTTCAATCCGTCTGTTTCTTCCCTCCATTTATCATCAGTCTAGTCATATTTGTCTATTCATCCATTTCTATAATTTTTTCCATCTTTCCAACTATTCTTTCAATCCTTTCTTCAATTAAACCAACCATTTTCCATGTCTTTTTCTGTCTGTCTGTCTGTCTGTCTGTCTGTCTGTCTGTCTATACTTATCTATCTGTAAGCCATTCTTTCATTCATCCAACCATTCTTCAATCCATCTGTATCTTTCCTCCATTTATTATCAATCTAATCACATTTGTCTATACATCCAAACTATTCATCCATCAGTCTTTTCTATAAATTTTTTCCATCTGTCCAACTATTCTTTCAATCCTTTTTTCAATTCATCCAACCATTTTCCCATGTCTTTTTCTATCTATCTATCTTTCTATCTATCTATCTATCTATCTATCTATCTATCTATCTATCTATCTATCTATCTATCTATCTATCTATCTATCTATCTATCTATCTATCTATCTATCTATCTATCTATCTATCTATCTATCTTTCTTTTTCAACCATCCGTCTATATGTGTCCATCCGTCCAACAATACTCCATTCCGTCCAGCCATTCTTCCATCTGTTTACACCTGTGTTTTCCTTCCATATATCTGTCTGTCTTGTCCATTTATCCAACCATTCATCAGTCATTCATAATACAAATACCAGAGCTGTGAAAAAAACCATTCTGCACACCATGTGACCATGTTCAAGTAAGTTTTTCCAAATGTAAGGTGAGAGTATGCATGTGTTGCATCATGAGGTTTACATCTAAGGAACCATAAAAAATAATATAAGAAAAGGAAGAACTAGAGAGAGGATTGAGGGATTAAAAGACAGAAAAGAATAGAGGGGGACAGAGAGAAGGAGAGAGGGGCAGTCAGCACGCGTGTCAGAGTGAAATATAGATGGAGGAGGCCAGTGTGTGTGGGGGTCAGAAAGGTGCAGTGTAACTGTCGACAATCACAGCCTTATTTACCTGTCAAAAACACTATCATCCCACACAGCCCCAGCCAAGCAATTTCTGCTGTCGCTCCCTCCCTCTTCTTTCTCTCTTTCTCTGCCTCCAATTACAAGCTAGAGGGCTATTTCTCTTCAGGACAAAAACACTGCCCGCCAGCCCTCCCTCTCTCTTCCGATCACCCTCTTTTTCTCTCCCTCTCTCGCCCCTACTCCCTTAGCCAACAGTTGCAGAGTGGAAATGAACAAGCTGTAAACACACACCACTTAGCACTGTGTGTGTGTGAGAGAGAAGAGTGCATATATATGCCATTGTGTGTGTGTGTGTGTGTGTGTGTGTTTGTGTGTGTGTGTGTGTGTGTGTGTGTTTGTGTAAAGAGGATTGTGGAGACCAGAATAGACTAAAATGACAAACCTGACTGCTGTGTGACTGACAGCTGTGATGACCCGCACCTCTGATCAGTGACTGTTTCCTTGTTGTTTAAGAAAAACATCAGAGCTTATTTTTAAGCATTATACCACAGTATATCGATATGATAAACACCCTGAGGCATGTAGCGCCATATCTGCTCTACCCTACTTTCTAAATTCGATAAAACATTATTTATGTGCTTTCAGACAGCATCCACTCAAATATGCTCGGTCACTGACAGAAATGAGAGGCAAAAAAAGCCTAGACTAAAAGTTGAACCACCAAAACTGAGCTGTTACTGAAGGACTGAACGGTAAATCTGCTATTGTGCCATCTGAAGGGAAACTGAATGTTGTAATAGCATTAAAAACCACTGAGAGCTTTTTCATGTCACGACTGACAAAACAAAATTGGTACACCAGATTGTTTGGAGATTGTGTAAGGTTTTTGATTTTTTCTTTTTCTTAAAAACATAACAGATCAGCTAGATTCACACTGGGAATTGATTCTTTTCAGAATTAGAAATCACTGATCTATCCTTTAATTGGAATTAAACAGAAGTACTTAAACTGACTTTTTGAGGATAAACCAACCCAGGCTCTTTCTGAAAACATACTGCTATATACATTTCTAGAGAGCGCTAAATACATCCCAGGAGGAATGTTTTTTTTGCAGTCTTGGTTTTCGTGAATTCACCAGAGGTCACTGTGGGCCCTATCACACACCCGGCGCAATGTGCCGCAAGGCGCGACGCAATAGTTGTTTGCTAGTTTCAGCTTGGCGCAAGAGTCGTTTTGAGGCGTTGCGCCACGCTGTTTAAATAGCAAATGCATTTGCGCTCATATGTGCGCCCATAGGCATTCTGGTCTAAAAAGGAAGGCCGTTCTGAGGCACATTGCTGGCGCGTTGCTATTTTGAGAAACTATAATTGATTTTTCATTAGACCAAAACAAACCCGGTCTAAAGTCCAGTGCAGAGTTGCGCCTCGCTTACACACTGCTTAATACGCACAAGATGTAGAGCAATATGCAAATATCTTTACATATGAAAAAGATTTCAATACTAAGGATAATAGGAATATATATAGGATATAAAAATAAAGGATTAAAATATTACAAAAAATTATTTTCCAGCCTACATAAATATGAAAAACCACTGCTTTTCCGCCTTCTTCATCTCGGGAGGCTTTTTCAGTTCATTCATAACAATTTGCTTTTGTATAATGTTATTATTATTAGCAGTATTATCTATTATATCCATATTTATATTTGTTTTATTAAAAACAAGCTTAGATTTGCCCACCTGCATGTTTTAGACCATATGGGGCACAGCATGTGTTTTAGGATTTAACTTTAGGATTAAACACACTTCGTTATTATTGCTAATTTATTCGTTTGCTGGAAATTAGAACTGAATTTAGAAATAGTTTTGAAAGAAATATTTGCGCTTAACAAATGAAATTAATTATTTATAGGCTAATTGATGTCTGTGTGTAAAGGTTTCCCTATCCACGAGAGCGAAAGTGAAAGAGATAATTTATCTCTCATTCTCGCGTAGTAGATGCTCTGTTTAACTGTTTTCTTGCTAGTGAAATGCTCAGTTTTTCCATTTACACTTACTTTACATAGTAAAGTAAATAGTAAAGTAAAAAGTAAATAGTAAATGCGCTTATGGCGCGACGCAACTGGCTCTTAAAGGGAATGGGAGATGAGACTCTGATTGGTTTATTCTCAAAACACAGCTATAACGCATTAAGAAAATAAACTCAACCCTTTTAGACCATGCGCCACAGCGCAAAGCGGATTTTTCCATCCTTATATTAGCAAAAATGCATTCTGACACTCCCTGAAAGTGTTTGCGCGTTGCGTTTTGTGCTTTGCGCATCGACTGTCAAAATAGAGCCCTGTGTATGCTTTTTGAGATCTCAAACTTCTCTCACAGGTGCCAATCGCATCTGCTGTTCCTGTGTAAATCCACCAGAGGTCACTGTCAACTGACTGACTGACTGACCCACCCTCCTCCTTCCCCAAGGCCAACCAATAGTGTTTTCAAAAGAAAAGATTGACCCACCCTCTATTCCCTAAGCACCACCGTAAGTTTTAAAAAGCAATCAAGAAAAAGAAACGCCCACGCCTGATTTTTAACACATTTTCAGATTTTACCACATTCTCACCCTGTTACCCTGTTTACTTGTTCATTTTTATATTTGGCTTCTGTTTAAGTTTCACCTGCTTTCTGGAACCGCTCTTGCTGGACTCAAACCCCATTGTCGTGGTCAACTCCTCTCTGCATCTCAAGTCTGCCGACAGACATGGCAAGCTACTGGACAAACTGGTAACAGTGAGAAAGCCATCCATACGGAGGTAAGCAGTCAGCTGGTAAGCGTGAACAGTGTCATACCACCCTGTAGCAATCTTTTTAAAAACTAAATGCAGCCATACGTAGCTCTGGCTACAAATACATAAATCTCCAGAAATGTATATAGGGCTACGTTTTCAGAATGAGCCTATGTTGGGATAAACGCATTTTTTACTGAAAATTATATAGTCAAATAATAGACAAATCATTACAAGGCATGTTTTTCCAAATCCCAATGTGCTAGCTTGCTTCTGTAACTACCGCAGTATAATGTATTATTAAATAAACCATCTAACAGGAAACGTTTGGAACTGTCACACATTCTTTATTTAAGAATGTTTGTTAAGAAATTTTTATTTAAGAAATTTGCAATACTATTGCTGAATGTTTGTTGAAAAATAGATTCCAGAAACATCATCTAATTGTTACTAACAAGGGAACTTGCGACTTGCAATGATTTTGTAAAAAGAATGACAAATGATAAATGTAAAAAGAATGTTGTCCAGGCCTCTAAATGAATGCAATAGCTTCAAATGTGTTTTTCTACATGTGATGACCTTAAAATGGCAATTCTTACTCTTACAGAGCCACTATTTTGCATTATAAAAGGTCGCATTTCGGTTTTGGGGGTCTCCAACAACAGGCTGATATGCATGCAAGGTCAAAAAGCACTATTTAAAAACATTGTTTTATAATATGCATTTATTTTTACCTAATTATTCCAAATACTCCCATATGATTTGTTCAGCAACTAATTTGTTCCCAAACCCTTCCTTTGCGTTAGTCTAATCTGCGCTGATAGGTCCGATGACCCAGTCTGTTGTGATTGGTCAACTGAGTTCAGCACTAGACAGAGAGAAACTCCCACCACGATTATGAAGCTATGAAGCACAGAGCATGTGAGAGCCCAATGCAGGAATGCATTAAAGCAATGCAGTCAAAGACCAGTATTTTACTCTACTTTTAAACCTAAATCCAAGTAATAACAATGACACACATTCATTGTTAATCCACACAGTGACAAAAGCTGAACTATTTTGAAAATTGACCGTGCCGCATGTGAGGAACAGCTGATGATGGCCATAGCAAAGACACACAGCAGAGGATTGCGAGTTCAGAAACACATTTTAACCGGTAAAGGAAGAAGCATGCGTCATGTTTTCAATGTGGTTTTGCAGGCAATATGTAAATAGCCCATAAAGATTTAACTTGAGAGTTACAGTACAAGCACTGATCTATTACAGATAAGTGATTACAAGCCAGGTGGAACTATGACAAGTTACAAAACATAATGAAATACATATTTTGCAAATTACAGAAAACGAGGCAACAATTACACTTACATGTTATGATCTGGAGGAAGAAGAAACTGGTCCATATGAACTGTTCAAGTTGACAGTGACAGAGTCTGACAAAGTTCCATACATAATAGTCTCTGCTGCTCCTTTAATAGCAAACAAACGGCAGACGAGTCCCACATTGCAGCATAGGTTGTTGTATTAAAATTCAGAAAAATGACAGGAGCAAACACAGCACTAGGCTGGCGATACTGTGGTATTTTTATTCCCCACTGCCAAAACTTCATCTGTCAGTGATGGCCATCTTCGTGTCATGATCAGTCCCATGATCCTCCACGCTCCGCTAGTGTTTGAAGAGAAAGGCACATTCATGTTTTACAGGATCCAGCACTTCATATTTGGTGATGTACTGTATTGACGTTGATGCGTTCAGGAAAAGATCCGAACCCAACACTATTCATTTATTCGACTTAGAGTCGACTATTTTGTTAAAGAATCAATAGTTATAAACATGGTGCACTTTCAGCTTTAAACCTCAGCTGGATGTTTTCATTCACACTACATGGAAGCTCATATTCAAAATCCCATAATAGGAGCTCTTTAAATATCACAGCCCCAGTGGCCAAGCTGATCAGGTACAGCATTCTGAGCATTTCCACCAGCTGCTTGACTGACAGAGAGTGACAGATAACAAAGGTGGCAGTAGCACAGCCTAGTTGATATGCTTGCATGGACTCTCAGATACAAGTCCGGATGGATACGTGGGTGACATGTCTTTGTAGTAAACTGTCACTCATTCACAATGACACACACATACAAGCCTACATACACAAGTCTTGTTTGAAAGACTTTATTAGGTAATCCCTAATAGTAGTATCGGGTTGAACCTTCTTGCCTTCAAAACTGCCCTCGTTCTTCATATCATAGATTCAACAAGGTTGTGGAAAGATTCCTTGGAGACTTTAGTCTTTATTGACATGAAAGCTTCATGCAGTTGCTGCAGATTTGTCGGCTGTCAATCCATGATGCGAATTTCCTATTTCATCCCAAAGGTGTTTTATTGGAAACCAGATTGAGATGATTTGAGCTTTGTGTCAAGGCTTTATCCTGCTGGAAGCAGCATTACAAGATACATATACTGTGATCATAGAAGGATAGAGATGGTCAGCAACAATACTCAAAACAGGTAGGCTGTGTGGTCAGTTGGTACTGAAGGGCACAACATGGAGGGAGAAAATCTCCCCCACACCATTACACCAGAAGCAGCAGTCTGAAATGTTACTTCAAAGCAGGATGGATCCATGCTTTCAGGTTTTATGCTGAATTCTAACAAGAATGTTGCAGCAGAAATCGAGAGACCAGGCAACCTTTTTCCAATCTTCTGTTGTATAATTTTGGTGAGCCTGCTCTGATTGAAGCCTCAGTTTGCGGATCGTTTAGGTAAAGAGTGGTGACTGTGTGCTCTCCTTCTGCTGCTGTAGATCATCTGCTCCAAGGTTTGATGTGTTATGTGCTCAGAGATGTTCCTGTGCAGAATTTGGTTGTAACAAGGGGTTATTTAAATATCCCCTTGAGTTTTCTAGATGTTAGTATCAGTATTGTTCATTTTTAAGGATATCTATAATCTAGTTTGCTCAAGAACAGTGACAAAATTCACATTTAGAAGATTTAAAACTGATAGAAACATGTAAAGCTTGTAGTTTGCCACTTCAGCCTAAATGGATCGACGGTTTTATTCAAATTACCTTATACTTCAGTTTCTCATCAAATCCTAACCAATCAAATGCTCTCAAGTATCTGACATGCCTCGTCCCTTTCAAGACAATACTTATTTGCTTTGCATTTGATGCACTTGAGCTCAACCACTCTCACAGGCAGAACGATGATAAAACAAAACGCTATTGGCTGTTTTGTTTGAAAAGGGAGGAGCTACACTCTTAATTTTTCAGTTGAGATTATGTCAAACATAGAATAAAAATGTATATTTCAAAGCACTTCACAGGACCGTTAAATGGCCATTTTCACATAACTGTTTATATGTTTTACTTGTTCATTTAGACAATGATGTTGTTTTTGCCACTGCAAAGAAAAAAAAGCTTTTGAAAATACTGCCATTGCTGTGTCAATGCAAACACCCAACAATTAAAATTGTCATGAAATTGATAGCCATATTAATGATAGTGTCACAAACATATACAACAATAGCAGAGTATGTGGTAGTGTTGTTGTTGCTTAAGTGTTTCCTAATACTTTATCAGCAAAGTTTGGATTTACTCCACATTACAACCAAAAGCAAAGATGCATCTTTCACAGCCAGCAAATTATACATAGACAGGACCCGCTACATCATCACTTTCCTTGAGGTACTGTTTACTAACAAGGTGGCAGAGCCAAATACTGGCCTGGCATACACAAAACAGCTTTTATGTTTTTATTAATTGCAGATCATTTTGAAAATGTTGCATAGTCATGAGCATCGCGACTACTCTCAGCAGCTCAGCCGTTTCTGAAATACTCAGAACAGTGACAACACCAACAAACGTGTATGTTCAATGTTACTTAAATTAACTTTCCTTCTATATTCTGATACTTATTTAAAATTCTAGCAGATCGTCTTAAGCATGTCTCCATGTCTAAATTGAGTTCCTGGTGATTGTGATTACTAACTAGATCAGACGTGTCTAAACTTTTGCTTATGAAGGGCCAAAAACCAAACTTGATTGAGGGTGGATGTCCAAAGGTAAATATACAGTACCAATAAAGCTGCAATGGTGATTTCCTTATGTTTTAACATTTAAAAATAAATAGAATTAATACTTTAATCATAATATATATATATATATATATATATATATATATATATATATATATATATATATATATATATATATATATATATATATATATATATATATATATACTATTATTATGTTATAATTAAAAACATAAACAAACACATTTAAAACACAATGATATTCAATGCTGAATACATGAGTCAAGCTGCACCGCCTTGTGCATTGTCCTCTATCTTCAAGTGACAGTATTTACATTTTCACTTCTGATTCATGCACATTAAATTGAAACATTTAATTTTCAGTTGGCTTTTTTGTAGCTCAACAATTAAACAAACAAACAAGAGGTAAATGACGATGTCTGTTAAAGGCATTCGCCCCAACCTTCCCATCATTCTAAATCTTTGCTCAGATTGGATGGCGGGCCAAATCAAAGATTTCCATCGGCCAACTTTGGGTGTCTCCGAACTGGCTAGCTAGGTATTTGCATCTGAAAGCAGTTGAACTTCTTGTAATAAAGTGTCTGGTTCAAATACAGTGCACAATCAGCCACAATCAGTGCCTCACAAAGTAAACATTTCACTAATAACTGCATTTGTTTGAACGAATCGCAATACAATTAATTCAACATATGTAATCAGCCTGGAGCTTTCTACATTTTAATTTCCACTAGATCTCTACACTCCTCACTGGTTGCACTATAATTAGCTTTGGCACTCTATCACATGTACTGTGTGTAATGTGTTTGCGTGTTTTCATTGCTGTCTGCATAAGATTTGCTCCCCCTCTCTGTATTGAATTCATATTAAAAAATGATCTGCACCTTGGCTCCACCATTATAAACAAAAAATCTCTTCCTAATTGCTTTTCTTGCTTAAAAAGGAAAACTAACAAGCTGATAAATGTTGAAAATTCAATATGCAATCAAATAAGCTTTACATTTAGTGTACAACAATGGACAAATTATGTTGTGAGACCCAAATTTAATGGTCAAACGTGTAACACTCGTCTTTAAATCAACGGGATACACAAGAAAAAAATAAAAGATATGGTTCAATTCTCTAGTTTCTGTATTCAAATTTCATCATGGATTGAGAGATAGTTTATGTAATAGAACCACAAATGTCTCTGAACAAATATTAACAATGAAACAAAAACACAAACAACATTTATACAATAACATAATACAAAAATGGTGAGTGAGGGTGTGTGTGTATGTATGTATGTATATGTGCAAAGTCCAAAGTCCGTGGATGAGAGTATATGCAAAATGGATTGTTCTCACCAGAAAGGTTTGAGTCCAGATAATTGTACCATCATAAGTTGCAAGTGTCCTCTTAGGATAGTCTTTACTTCAGACCTGAAAGACTAACAAGTCCAAAAAGGGCAAAAAATCCACAAAAACGATTGTCCTTCGCACACGAAAACAAGAAAAAGGTAGACCTTGGCAAACTCTTACTCCATGTGCTCCTCTGACTTCTTCGGATGACACTGTGAGTAATGTCCAGGTGCCCTCTATCTCCCCCTTGTGGTGAGTATGTTATGTGAATATGTATATGTATAGAAAAAAGATCAACAGAACAGGAAATAGAACACCGATACATTCACCTCACCTCATCCCTTCAAAATAAAGTATCTAAAATAAAAGTCCATTACTCATTTGCATATTCGGAGCCTCAAGAACCGTGAGTATGCTTTACTGCCAGGCCTATTCACACATCTAATGAACATAACAGAAAGCGTACCTCAATTATGTGGCAGCGCTACATAGATCCCCCCCCCAGCCGGCATCTCGGAGGAAGAACGACCATAAAAGCGTTTTAAATTAACCACATTAAAACAATCAGTTCTTGGTGGATCACCCCATGATACAGAGTAATTTATTGGCCCTTTTCTCTTAGTAATCACCCCAGGTCCTTCCCACTTCGGAGCTAATTTGGAGGTGAATTTACTGACTGCACTGGATAAAGGGTGAGTTTTAAGCCAAACTAAGTCACCCACCTTAAATTGTACATCTTTCCTTTTAAGGTTGTAGTACTTAGCTTGTTTAGCCTGGTTCATCCTCATTCTTTGCACGACCTCCTGTTGAAGGTAGTGTTGTCGATCCAGTACAGTGTATGATGCTTGTTCAGGTGATGGAGGCAAATGTATGAGTCTTTCCAGAGGTCCATGGATCTGACGTCCTACCATAAGCTCCGCTGGGGTACAACCAGTTGTCTCCTGCTGTGCGGTGTTGATGGCATACCTTAACTCGGGCAACCACTGGTCCCAGTTCTGGTGTTGTTGGCCTACATAGGAAGCGATCATGGTTTTAAGAGTCCTATTTACCCTCTCAGTAAGATTGCTTTGTGGATGGTAAGCAGTAGTTAGCTTTTGTATGCATCCCCAGGATTTACACACATCGGACAAGATGGAAGAAGTAAATTGTGGACCTCTGTCTGAGACCAAATACTTTGGGACACCCCATCGGGTAAATATTTCCTCTTTGAGAATCTTTGCAATCTTTTGGGTCTTACTGTCTCTCAAGGGAAATAATTCAGTCCACTTTGTGAAGTATTCCACAATCACAAGAATATAAGCATTCCGCTTCTTGCTCATAGGGAATGGTCCCATCAGGTCAGTCCCTAGAGTGTGTCCTGGTTCAGTAATTAAATTACTCTGCAAAAGTCCAGAGGGTTTACTATTACTAGGCTTGTACTGCTGACAGAGCTTACAACTCTTAACATAACTCCAGACCTCTTTTCTTATAGATGGCCACCATGCCACTTCCAAGATCTTCAGAAGAGTTTTGAGTTGACCCAAGTGACCAGCTAGTGGATTATCATGGAAGTAGTGAAGAAAGTTCTGAGTGAATTCTTCTGGTACCACAAGCTGATACTTATTCCCTTCACCTTTTAGGGGAACTTTTCTGTACCAAATACCTTGGATTTTCTCAAAGGTAATGGCTTGATCTTTGGCAACACAGCGTGATGGAGTGGATGTTAACTGGAGGAGAGCTTTATCATCTTGTTGAGCTTTTTGAATTTCATCCAGACTGATGGGTAACTCTGATGCAGTTGTTGAAGTGATGGAAAGACAAGGGTTAGGTACTGATGAATCACCAGCTCTTGACAGGGCGTCAGGTACTAAGTTTACGCACCCTTTACGGTGATGCACTCTAAAGTCAAATTGCTGCAGCCTCAGGGTCCAGCGTGTTAGACGAGAAGAGGTCTTTGGGCAATTAAATGCCCAAGTCAATGCAGAATGATCTGTGAAAACATCAAAAGGCATTCCTTCCAAGTAATGTCTCCACTTTTCTACTGCCCAGACCACCGCCAAACACTCTTTCTCTGATGTACTATAGTTCTTCTCTGCTGGAGACAGAGTCCTTGAAGCATAGGCGATTACTTTCTCTTGGTTGTCACAAGTTTGAGTAAGTACAGCTCCTAGTCCCACATCACTAGCATCTGTGTGTATCTGGAAAGGCTTAGTGGTATCTGGTTGTGCAAGTATAGGTGCATGTTGTAGGGATTGCTTCAGAGCATTCACACTTGATTGACATTCCTCAGTCCAATCCCATCTCACTCCTTTTTTCTTTAACTGATTTAGGGGGGCAGTGATATCAGCAAAATGAGGAATATAGCGGTGATACCAACCTGCTAACCCCAAAAACCGCTGGAGGGACTTCAAGTCAGATGGTGTAGGAAAATCCACCACTGCTTGAATCTTTTCTTTGTCCATTTCTATCCCTCTTTCAGTGATCAGGTGTCCAAGGAATTTCAGTTGTCTGGTGAAAAACTGACATTTCTTCACGTTCAGGGTTAGGTTGGCCTGAGTAAGTCTCTCGAATACTTGGTGTAAGTGTTTCTTATGTTCTTCTGGGGTTTTTGAATAAATGATGATATCATCGATGTAGACAAAGCATATCTTACCCCTCAACTCTCCCAACACTCTCTCCATTAGTCGTTGGAATGTTGCAGCAGAGTTTTTCAGTCCATATGGCATTGATTTAAAATGGAATAGGCCTTTGGTGGTGATAAAAGCAGTCAACTCCTTGCTTTCCTCTGCCATCTCGACTTGCCAATATCCAGATCTTAAATCCAAGGATGTAAACCAAGTAGCTCCCTCCAATGACTCCAAGATGTCCTGAATTAGAGGCATGGGATAAGCATCGAAGATGGTCTTTTTGTTAAGACGTCTGTAGTCTACACAGAAACGATAAGTTCCATCTTCCTTAGGGACCAGGACCACCGGAGAAGACCAAGGTGAGAAAGAAGGCTCAATGATGTTGTTCTCCAGCATTCGATCTACCTCCTCTTCAATAATGCGTTTCTTCAATGGAGATACTCTATAAGCTCTTGATGTTACTGGAGTGTGGTCTGTGAGGGTGATTTTGTGTTGATAAATCGATGTTTGCCCAAGTTTTTCTGAGGTGGTAATTGGCCATGCAATGATCAAGTCTCTTACTTCTTCTGGAAAACAGATGTTTGATGTGTCAGATGGATCAGTAACTTTTGGTTGATAGTCAGGTGGAACAGCACAGTACAGGTGGAGTGCAGCATGTCTCACTGAGCAGGATGGACTTACAGGCATTTCCTGGGAACAAGGAGGTAAAACAGACATGAAGGGGAAGTACTCACAGTCTTTTCCTCTTCTCATACCATATCTCCCTTGTTCTAAATCCACCACCACTCTGGCGAGCTTCAGAAAGTCAAGTCCAATGATAACAGGGAGAGCCAAATGAGAATCTTTCATAATGAAGGCTCCAATCTCGAACTTTCCTCCATGCCACTCAACACTCATCAACTGATGATCCTTAGAGTGGTGAATGGTTCCATCAGCCATGATGAATTTTTGAGAGGATAGAGTCTTTGATGCTTCAACTCTCTTACATCTTAGTCTCTTCCACACACTCTCTTGAATTAATGTAAAGGTACTACCTGTATCCAGGATGGCTGTTATCTCCTGTTCATTCACTTTAATGGTTACTCCCAACAAGAAGGATGTTGGATGATGTTGGGTTAAAGTCACACCAGCCAGATGTTTACGTGAACCAGCTTCAGATGATTTCTTGTTCTTGTCTCTTTCATTACTACTTTCCACTTTCTTCCAGTACTCCTTTGTCCCCATGCAGTCCTTTTCCACCAGTGCTCCCACTTTCACCAGTTGACTAACAGTATTAACTGTCCCCCTCAAGCATCCTGCAACTCTGGGGTTGATGTTATTCAGAATCCTATTCACCAGCTCTTCTTCTGAAGCATCTGGTTTCCATTTCAGGCATAAAGCACGATAATTGTATGCAAAATCCCTGAGCCGTTGATTGGGCTGCTGTACCATATTTCTAAGTTTTTCTTCTACTTCAGACATATAGTCAGCTGGTAGGAATGCATCCATTAATGCTCTTTTAAAGGATTCCCAGTCTTTCACCTTTCCCTTTTCAGCCTTCCACCAACTTAAAGCTGGACCTTGCAGAACAGTGCTAAGTGTACCTAATAGCTCTATATTGGACAATGGTCTCACCTCTAGATAGTCTTCACATTTCTCTATGAAGTTGAATACATCAGCTGTTTCACAGGTTTCACCAAAAGAGGGGAACTCCAGACGTACCGGAGGTCGAGCGAAAAAGGAGGATGAACCAGGTAAAACGTTAGCGTCAGACTGTGTCTGGTGACCTGAGGAACTAGGAGCAGAAACATGGTAAGTAGCATTAAAAGATGGTTGGGTTATAGGTGACTGTGCAGCAGAAAAAAGATCAGAATGGGTAACATTTGTCTGTCTAGTTTGCCTTCTAGAAGGAAAAGGGGTGCTAGTGGAGTAAATTTGTTTAATTTTACTTTCCCATTTTTCATCTCTCCTTAGAAAACAATCAATGACAGCTTTTTCTAATTTCTTCAATGAATCCTCAAAGTTTTCTTGCATACTGTTCAAACGATCATCTAAAGCTTGTCTAAAGTTTGTTTCACGATTCACTGTACTCTCAAAAGCTTGGTTAAAGTCATGTTCCATATTTTGAACTTTATCAGAAAGGGCCAATAAATCCTCCTTTAACTGAAAAACTTCATCATGAATTCCTTGATTACCCACTTCATCAGAAACAACATCAGCAGTTTGATCATGATCCGATATATATAATGAACTAAGCAGTGATGTTAATTGTTCAGTTGGATTACGTCTAGTTGTAAATTGTTCACCTGTATAATCAGTTTCATTTCCTTCACTTAAATCAACAGTGTGTATTACAGGGTTAATTTGTGGTTCTGTAATTTCAACTTCATCCACAGTTGTATATGCAGTATCCATGATAAAAAAATGAAACAGAGAACTAGTGCTAAATATTGAATTTCCCCGTACTGGCCACCACTATGTAACACTCGTCTTTAAATCAACGGGATACACAAGAAAAAAATAAAAGATATGGTTCAATTCTCTAGTTTCTGTATTCAAATTTCATCATGGATTGAGAGATAGTTTATGTAATAGAACCACAAATGTCTCTGAACAAATATTAACAATGAAACAAAAACACAAACAACATTTATACAATAACATAATACAAAAATGGTGAGTGAGGGTGTGTGTGTATGTATGTATGTATATGTGCAAAGTCCAAAGTCCGTGGATGAGAGTATATGCAAAATGGATTGTTCTCACCAGAAAGGTTTGAGTCCAGATAATTGTACCATCATAAGTTGCAAGTGTCCTCTTAGGATAGTCTTTACTTCAGACCTGAAAGACTAACAAGTCCAAAAAGGGCAAAAAATCCACAAAAACGATTGTCCTTCGCACACGAAAACAAGAAAAAGGTAGACCTTGGCAAACTCTTACTCCATGTGCTCCTCTGACTTCTTCGGATGACACTGTGAGTAATGTCCAGGTGCCCTCTATCTCCCCCTTGTGGTGAGTATGTTATGTGAATATGTATATGTATAGAAAAAAGATCAACAGAACAGGAAATAGAACACCGATACATTCACCTCACCTCATCCCTTCAAAATAAAGTATCTAAAATAAAAGTCCATTACTCATTTGCATATTCGGAGCCTCAAGAACCGTGAGTATGCTTTACTGCCAGGCCTATTCACACATCTAATGAACATAACAGAAAGCGTACCTCAATTATGTGGCAGCGCTACAAACGGATGAAGGTCATTGTGATTGTGATCATAATGGGCTTAAGAGCTTTAGTGTTCTGTAATAATTCTGCATTAAAGCAATTAATATTTGCTCATTTCCAATCAAGGGCATTTTTAAAGGTTTCTACCCGTGGTTACACAAGGTCAAATACAGGTGCCCCGTTATCAAAAAGTGAAAAGCTAGTGTCAAAAATAAAGAACTGATATAAATGGAAAGTCTAGATAAAAGCAAAAACTCATCGCAAAAGCTGGTGAATCAAAATTTACTGAGCAGTGAAGTGGCAAAACTGAGACACCTCTGGAGAGGAAAGCACCAGGGAGATTGCTTTGACAAATTTTGCGAGTCAGTCTGATGTGGAAACCATATCACGGCCACCAATCCCCAAGATCTGCCACCAGCTTTTTGTAACAGGGCTGTCACCTTCTTTAACAGTGTGAATCCACTATGAGATTTATGAGAACAGATGTGTACCTGACAAAAAGCATTATGTGTGATAACAAATTATGATATCAACAGTGAGGGGGACTATAACATCACATAAATAAACAGTACAGCATCAGACAAATAAGATTCATACCACCCAAAAAACACATGTGGTTGAAAGTTTAAACAGACTATATGTCTGTTAAGTAGGAATGATATTTAGCGTTTCAAAATATATTTAATAAAAGTATCAAATATATTTATACACTACCATTCAAATGTTGGGGTAATGTTTTATTTCAAGTTTTTAAAAACCAAATACACATCATTTTTTATCAATTCAAGGTCTGCTGAATGCTGATTACTTTGAGTTGCTAAAGTTATATATAATGTTACAAAAATTATTATTATAAAAATATAAAGCAGCAGCATTAATACCTAAAGCAGCAAATAAGAAAATTCATAATATTTGTGAACAATATGATAATGAACCACAGAGTAATGGCTGGTAAACCTGCTTTATCAATCTACTGTATTTAATATAGTTTACACTATGGGTCTGTGAAATGCTTGATTCTGATTGGCAGATGAAAATTCCAAGGCGGTGAAATATTTTGAGGAAAAAACAGCTAAAAGACCATTCCACTAAATCTGCCCTTTTCACCTTTGTCAGATCAAAAAATAAAAATTCTCAGTATCTGTGAATTTGCATGGAAATTGACACATGAAAATGGACAAGCCTCTGAAAGCAGTAAGACAAACATGCCACCATGATTTTAGGTCCCTTGTGATGTAGGAAAGGGATCTTATACTTGTTGAGAGATTATTTAGTTTCCTTAAAGTGATCTTACTGGAATAAATCATTATTTTACATGTATTATTTGTTAATGAATTAACAGGGCTCAATTAGGGGACAGCGATAAAATGGTAGGGGGTGGATGGAATTACCAACCTGATCTCACGAGAAAACGTTTTGTCAGTTTAGTGGCTAACTCATACGAATTTGTATGAGTTCAATCGTATGGAATTGTACAATTTTACATAGAAGGCGTGGCACCTAATCCCACCCTTAAACCCAACCGTGATTGAGGGATGAGCAAATTGTACGAATTAGATCGTACAAATTCATATGAATTAGCCACTAAATTAAAAAGTTACGAATTGCCGTGAGATTGTGTTGAAATTATGGCAGTTTTCCGGGGAAAATAACAAAACAGGAGGGTGGTGGGCGATGGGTCTGAAATACGGGAGACTACGCAGGTCTAAATGACAGGAAAGAATGTATATTTACAAATAAAATGAATTTGACCTGACAAATTATGAAATATTTTGTGTTCATATTGTCTGCAATGAAAGTCAAAGTAAATTTGAAAATTTTTACTCTTTCTGATTTGGGGTTGTACCCAGCAGGCACACAACATAAGACGTTAATATTACGTTAGATTTAGGTCGTGACGTCAGGTGATCAAAATTCAGTTTCTAGCCAACGTCTGGACAACGTTATTGTGACGTCCATTCATGACATTAAATTGATGGTTGATTTAAGGTTTTGTTAGAAAGTGACTAGAATCTATTGTCTGATAGATGTTGTAATGGTAACATCCACACAACGTCAAAGTGCAACTTGGTTAGACGTTAATATTTGATTGATTTTAGGCTGATTTTATGTTGGACGTTGGACAGTGACATCAGCCTGACATTGTATTTTGACTTCAACCTGATTTTCATTTCCAAACAAAATCCAATGTGACTCGACGTTGGGGTACGTTGGGGTACAATGTCAATATGTCGTCATGTTGACATCCTGTGCCTGCAGGGTAGTTAAGGCCACCTAATAAAAAGTGGGACCAGCAAACCTGAAGCAGATACACCGTAAAACTTCAATTGCCTGTTTTGGTGAATCTTGTGAACTGTATCCCTCATTTTCTGTTTGAAAAGGGTCACTGTTGTCATTCTAACAACTTTTCCCAGTCTGGCCATTTAAGTAATTTTTTCTCAAATAACTGCTGCTCACAGGATATTTCCACTCTAAAAACTAGAGAGGGTTGTGCATGAAGATTCCAGTAGATCAGCAGTTTCAGAAATATGCAAATCAGCTCATCTGATACAAACAACATCATTTTCAAAGTTAGTTTTACCCCATTCTGATAATCAATTTGCCCTTCAGTAGATCATCCTGACCACATCTACATCCCTAAATACATTAAGTTGCTGCCATGTGATTGGTGGATTAGATATTTGCACAAACAATCTGTTGAACCAGTGGCCAGTAAGTGTGTATGTATTTATGTACGTGTGTGTGTTGATTGCAGATTCCAACAGTAAAAGCAGAGTTTGAAGGTTTAATTACCAGAGTAATAGCACAGTTTTGCTTAAAATATTGCAATGAACAACATTATGGGTGACATATCAGAGTTCAAAAGAGGACAACCCGGATTGTCGGGAGAGCCACAAGGTCAATATACATGGCCAGGCTGCTATCCCCAAACCTTTGGTCACTCATGCCAATGTCAAATGTATGTTTCATTTGTTCCAGCAGTGAAAATCTTGGGCTGTAGACAATGTTAAACATGTTTTGTCCTATGATGAGTTCACATTCAATGTCTTTCCCAATTCTGGGAGAGTTGCGGTGTGGAGAAGTCCCAATGAAGCCTACCAGTCAGAGTGTTGCATGCCCAGAATGAAGCATGTGGATAAAACAGTGATGGTTTGGGCTGCAATATCATGACATTTCCTAGCCCCAATACTTATGTTAGATGAGCATGTCACTGCCAAGAACTACCGAACCACTCTGGAGAGCCATTTGCATCTTATGGTTCTAACATTATATCCTGAAGGGTATGCCATGTATCAGGAAGATGATGTACCAATACACACAGCAAAACAAGAAAGTGAATTTGAACATTGCCCATGGCCTGCACAGTCACTAGATGTAAATATTATTGAGTCACTTTGGGGTGTTTTGGGAGAGCGTGTCAGGAAATGTTTTCCTCCACCAGCATCACGTAGTGACTTGGTCAATATTCTTTAAAAAGAATAAAAATCCCTCTAGCCACTGTGCAGGACTTGTATCTGTCATTCTCAAGACAAATTGATGCTGTATTGGCTGCAAAAGGAAGCCCTACAACATACTAATGAATTATTGTGGTCTAAAAGCAGTTTCAGCTTCATTGTCCAACACTATATACTGTATGTATGACATGTATAAAGCTTTTTTTGGCAAAAGTACAAATCATTCAGAGGTAAAACTTTTCGGAGAAAAGGAAAGGAAACTAAATAGTTCAAGGTAAAATGAATAGAGAGTTTGAAAGAGAAAGAAAAGACAGAGAGAAAAGAATTTAAGAAAGGAAGATTGGGAGGGGGGGCAAGAGAGAGTGATGGTGGATTGAGTGTGTGTTAATGCGCTGTGCTGTGGATTAGCACGGGCCGCCCGGGCAGCTGAGCAGAACCAGCCAGCCCTCACAAACCAATCAGGCCTTCATTAGGCTAGGCGGGGGGGATCGATGCTCAGCCCACATCAATTAAACAGGCCCCAAACCATGCACACTCTTTAACACACACACACACACACAAAACTACCCTGCACCTGTACATTCTATTCTGCTCTACTTCAGATGTGCAAAAACTTCTTCATCTATTTTATGTCTTTAAAATATGTTGGAAAATACTTTTCAAATCAAAAAACATAAATAAACGAAAAACATTTTTATAGTTTGTAGAAATGACTGGATTGTGCCAGTCAGGGGCTTTTTTTCTTTCGATTTCATGCACACTGTGACACATAAACACATTCACAACACAAAGCTGTTTATCACCACAAATACCAACATTTTAACAATTTAAACGTTTTATATAGTTTTCATTTTGTATTCTATTTTTATTTATGAACCTCAAGCAGTAAATCCCACTACAATTGTTAACATCGCAGGTTTAATCCTCAGCTAAATTACCAAGTCTGATCCATTGTACAATTCTTCAGATTAAAGGGTCTGTGAAATACTCCACAACACCTCTTTGGGTGCATGTTCAAACATTTAATAAATCAAGCTAAACAATTCTTGGAGGATCCACCACCAACTGTAAAGTTTTACAGCTTCATGAGATAAAAAAAAGATAAATTAATTGAACATGTTAGCTTTAGTCTTCCAATTTGATAGCATTTAAGATGTAAGTGGTTCAAACAAACAGTTTGTGCAGTATCCCTCTGAAAGTGATTTTCTAGTGACCAAATAGAAAACAAATTACTTAAGACTGATTACTGCTTGGGGCTACACGGTGGCTCAGTGGTTAGCACTGTCGCCTCACAGCAAAAATGTCGCTGGTTTGAGTCCCGGCTGGGTCAGTTGGCATTTCTGTGTGGAGTTTGCATGTTGTCCCTGTGTTCATGTGGGGTTTCCTCCGGGTGCTCTGTTTTCCCCCACAGTCCAAAGACATGCGCTAAAGGTGAATTGGATGAACTAAATTGGCCATAGTGTATGAGTGCGTGTGTGTATGGGTGTTTCCAAGTACTGGGTTGTGGCCAGAAGGGCATCCGCTGTGTAAAACATATGCCGTATTAGTTGGTGGTTCATTTGGCTGTGACAACCCCTGATAAAAAAGGGACTAAGCTGAAGGAAAATTAATGATTATTGCTTCATGCTTTTCTGTTTTATGTCGTAAAATATATATTTTAACTTTACAGAAAAAAATCATGACCTCAAGTTCAATCACATTTAAAAAACTAAAAAAGGAACAAACAAAAAAACCTGAAAAATAAATTTAAGAAAGAAATAATTCTTGTGTTTATATAAGCTTGTCGCCAGTAACTTTGTAACAACAACACCTGTTCAGTTGTGTGTTGAAACAAATATTTAATCATCTAATCCCAAGGCACAAGCTCAGTGCATTTATGCATGTAGACATGGTTAAGAATATATGCTGAAGTCTAAACGGAGTATCAGAATGAGGAAGAAAGGTGATTTAAGTGACTTCCCAGCAAGCATTTTTTGTTTTTAAAAGATGTCTAATAGATGTCTAAACATAGTCATCTTGGCTAAAACAAGGCTAAATTTGGGCTGTCAGTGAAAATCTAATAGGAGTCTGAGAATAGGCCAAAATTAGACTATTCAACAAATAAACAGAAATGAATGACTACACATATAAAGTCTGTCCAATCTGTCTATTTCATGACTAGTCTAGTTTTGGGCTATGTCTACTAGATTTTCACTGCCAGCCCAAGTTTAGCCTTGTTTTAGCCAAGTTATCTAAGTTTAGACGTCTATTATACATCTATTAAACACATAATTGTTTGCTCCTAATGTATAGCATGTTAGTTGGTGCCAGACAGGCTGTCCAGAGTGATTTTAGAAAATAAATGCTGATATTTTTAACATAACCATTGCTAATGTCTACAAAGGATAGAAAAAATCCAGTGAATGATAATTCTGTGGGTCAGAATGCCTTGTTGGTGTTAGAGGTCAGAGGAGAATGTCCAGACTAGTTTGATCTGATACTGTAGAGCGCAGCAAAATGTGCATAACAAAGAACTTTCTTGAACATGACTAAGCTTGCAATACTGAATTGGCCTCCACAGCCACCAAACCTCAGTCCAATAAAGTACTTTAGAATGTGCTGGAACAAGAGATTCGGTAACTTTATTTTGATGGTCCATTTGAGTATTAGTAGACTGTCTGCTTAATTGATACTGCTCCTTCAACAGACATTTAACTGACTATAAGAAACTATGCAGGTACATGTCAATTTACACTAACCCTAACCCCAACCTAACAGTCTACTTAAAATCTAATGAGATTTAGTTGGCATGTAGATGCAACATAGCTTAAATTCAACAAACGGACCATAAAATAAAGTGTGACTAGAGATTCAAATCATAGACAGATCACCGACAAATCAGCAGGAGCTGTGCTATGCTCTCTTGTCAGTGTGGACTCTTGCCACAGAGAGTCAAGGCTGTCCTAGTTAATGGATAACAGGTAAAACAGCAAGTACTAGCAAGGTGTACCTAATAAAGTGAAAGTGTATTTCAATCCATTTGATATAATGACTAATCAGAAATATTGTACTGGGTCACAGCATTCACTAGGAATTATGCCTTATTATAAGGGTCTAGCAGTTGCTCTGGTCAGTAAAAATAATATTTGTCACCCCAATCATACACACTACATGTAAAAAAAATCAGGTACTGCATTTCAATTTTAACTTCACGACCATTAAAAATGTATATAGCATGAATATGCGTAGAATGCATGGAATCCAGACATTCTGCACACTACATCCTCTTTATCACATGACCTGCATCATCAGTAGGTCACTGTACTGCCATTCACCAATCCTCTCCTGAGGCCTCATGGGATAGTAAAGTGCACATCATATGTCACTTCTGAACCCTAGAAGTAGCTTTTTACCTACAGTACTAAATACAGACATGGCTTACTGTTTTACACATAATATGTCTAGACTGCAGCGCTGCACAAGACATTTGGCCATAGGAGAAATGGTTGTTCCCAACTGAGCCTGCATGGTTTCTCTCAAGGTTTTTTTTATCCTTCATTTTCGCCTTATTCGCCTATAAGTTTTTTCCTCGCCGTTGTCGCCACTGGCTTGCATAGTTCGGGACTTGTAGCTGCGCATCGATGGATTTGCTCTTCAGTGTTTGGACTTTTAGCAGTGAATATTAAACCACACTGAACTAAACTGAACTGAACTGAACTTAAACTCTGAAAACTGGACTGACAGTTTCAGTTCACTATAATCTTCTATGTGATGCTGCCTTGACACGATCTACATTGTAAAAGTGCAATAGAAATAAAGATAAATTTAATTGAATTAAATAATAATACTGAAAGGAAATTTAGATTTTAGATTCAACAGTGGATATCAATGATTAATATTTATTTTTATATAATAATAATTTTTTATTAAATATATACATATATATTTCAATATTTATGACAAAACCATTAGAATTTTAAGTAAATATCATGGTGCATTTAGATATTTTGTACATTTTTCATTTGGTTTTTGGTTAGTAATATACATCGCTATAAATGGAATTTTAACAACTTTAAAGGTTATTGATTATCTCAATATTTAGATTTGTTTTATCTTCTGATTCCAAATAGTATTATGCAAATAGTTGCTATTTGGCCAGATATTGTCATATCTTATTTTATAATATCTTAACAAACCACACATCAATAAAAATCTAATTTGTTCACCTTTTTGGTGATGTATAAATCTTTTTTTTTTTCTAAATATGTTACTTATAATTGGTTTTGTGATCCAGGGACACTTTTTTTCTTAATTTCAATCATCTATATTTGTAAATGTGTATATTTTTAAAAATGACAGCTTATCGGTTTAATCTTTATAGAAATGCAGCTACACAGAAATATTATGCAGAACTAAATGCTGATTTTCGGGGTTGTTCACATAAAAAAAGATACAAAACAAATAGATACAAAAGGCACACAACACTCAACAAACACTTTCATTTAATGATCCAGTTTGCAATGTAAATGAGTTGGCGAAAGTTAGGAGAGGGACTGAACAAACCTATACCACGTATAGAATGCCCTCTAGTGTACGTCTTCCACGGTCTGTTAAAGGGCGATGAAAGCGCAGTAAGATTTATAGAAGACGAGCCCGACTTGAGAACAGATCTTGCAGGGGGGAACGCATATAGCCATGCGCGCGCTCTCAGTCTGAAGTTACCCTAACTCACACAAACGCGCGCAACATCGATAACACCCAATTACATCCACGCTCGCGCACAGAAAGTCTTGAACACACAATTACACGCGCTACGGACAACCTTTTATTAACACTCAATTACACACACGCATAAATCACCAACGAAGCGCGCACCGCACTGTGATCACAGGAGCGCGCACGGGTCGTTAGCCTTCACGCGCCTGAAAACCTAAAGAAAGCGTTTGTGTTTGTGTGTGTGTGTGTGTGGTGTGTGTGTGTGTGTGTGAGAGAGAGAGAGAGAGAGAGAGAGAGAGAGAGACTCAAAATAAACGTGTCTGTGTTAGACGATTACCGGGCCGCGCTTCCTGCCCCGCCATATCACCTGCGTTCAGTAGCATTGACACGTCAGTCTGCGGCGGCTAACGCGTTGTGACAGCGCTTAGATTATAATATCTGGCCCGTATTACTGGGCATTAGCGCTATTACGGCACCCCGCCCTCGCTTAGCCCGCTCAGGTGGACCATTTTGGAAATGGATAAAAAGAAATGAGGAAACCGATAAAAATGCATGGAGAAAAGCGAGACACGGGGGAAACAAGGGACACTCATTAAGTTATTTCACAAGTGAATACTAGACTAAAATATCTGGAACATGCCTACAGTTCGCAACTAAATTAAGCGATTTCTGCTGGCATGAATAGTAAGTGGCAAACTCTCTCGTAGAAGGATACTGAAATTAAAATTTGATGTGTAATTATTCACCGTCAAGCCAAACTATGAGACTTTTTTCTTACGTGGAACATTGAAGATTTTTTTGCTGATACTGTAGTCCTACAGTACTTTGAGAGTCCAAATATAGAAACAAATACTCTTTGAAGAGTTAGTTCAACCAAAATTAATATTATCTAATTAATTACTCTCCCTCATGTCTTTCCAAACCCAAGAGACCCTCAGAACACAAATTAAGATATTTTAGATGAAATCCGAGAGCTCCCTTATCCTCCATTTAGACTCTCAAGATGCTCGAAGGTCGGAAAAGGATTTCCTGAAACAATGAGTACAATGAGTTTACATGGACACCAATAATCCGATTTTAATGCGATTAAGACAATATTCTGCCTAATAGTCTACCATGTAAACAGCAATTTTTGATCAGCATTAAAGTCCTAATCAAACTAAACAGAAATCGGACATGTGTAGTATGCCGATTTTAGCATTATTCGCTTCAGATTGCATTACTGAAGTGCAGCGCAGACATGTAAACACCTAATCAGATTATCACCGTCATGTAGGATTTTGCCGCTATTTGTGACAGGATATTCCATACACACACGGCACTATTCTCTGCGCTTACAGAGTCAGTGAAGGACCACAGACACCTGCATTTATGAAATGCGGAGGGGTTTTTTCCCCATACAGGGATTCCCCATCAAATTCCAATAAAACAACACTCTTCCAGCAGTTTATACTCGCATCCAATATCTCATTTGTCACAGGGGGCATGCAAGAAATGTTCCTGAATGAAAGTGAAAGTGCTAAACTGCATTTTAAGGTTGACAAAGTAAAAATGAAACACCCGAAATTACATGAAACTCCAGAGGAAATGAGGAGTGATGATCGAGCACCTTACTGTGATGAACACTGATGAAGAGCTGTGTGCTCGAAATGCTTTGTTTCAGCATTTTTTAATTTAAGAAATATGCATTTTTTGAGCTTCGTGGAGCATTTTTGCTGTCAATGGAGGATAAGGGAGCTCTCAGATTTCATCTAAAATGTTCCAAAGATGAACAAAAATCTAAGAGGCTTGGAACTACATAAGGAAGACTAAGAGATTATTTTTTGTTGAACTAACCCTTTAATACCAGTGAAAAAAAAGAAAGTCTGTGCAGAAAACAACATTAAATCTAATCCACAGACTCAGCAAACAGTCAGCTCTGAAGGGTGACATTTCTCTCACTGATGAATAGACTGATTCCGTTGGTTGACAAATGGAGTGGGAGAATAGTGTTTATATTATGTTGTAAATAATTTTCACTTTCTTGTATATGGACAGATCGTTTGGCTTTATAAGTCCTCAATTTATTAAACTGAAGGGCGAAAAAAGTCACCATCTTGGAAGGCCTGAGAGTGAGTAAATTAACAGCAAATTTTCAATTTCCGGTGAACTATCCCTTGAAAGTGGCATTGTTTTAGAAAGGCCCGTAAAGCAGTAACACATCCTGATCCTATTAGATAGATGATTAAGCTTTAGTGGAAAGAGATCAGCAAGTTCTATTAGGACTAAAACCGTTTATCTAAACGAATGCATGTATTTTTTAAAAGGATGAGTGTAATTACAACAACTTGGGTGCAATCTTCTTAATATGTTCGTTTGGCTCAGAAATGATGAAGAGTATGAATCAACCCTCGAGAGGATGATTTACGGTTTGTACAGCGACACGCTTGACTTGCTATTGCTTTTCAAAACCCTCATTTATTAGCACAAAGAATACACTTATATATCTAGGTCTTGTTGTTTTAATTAGGGAAATTAATAAGTAAGACTAAATTAATATCGCCTTGTCCCAGCGACTTCAATGCCCGGCCATTTCTGGGACGAGGATACATTTGCGCAGCGCAATTAACGCTTAATAAGTAAGTGATTAATTATGATTCGTGGTAATGGCCTCTCAGCGAGCTCACAATAAAACTGGGTGCGTTTATTTGCTCACAGGCACGTATATTCATCTCTGTCTGTGGGTGTGATCATCTGAACCCCAATCCACATATCCAAACGTGAAAGAGTGGCCTCACTTACATCTCCATTTGTGCTGGAGGCCTATTTGTTCTGCTCACTGTGGATGGTTGTTCCCTTTGTCTATTCATCAGCAGTCCATTAGTGGCGCGCCGTTTGAACGGCTTGGTGCACACAGACGTCATGTGATTAAAGCGCCATTCATTTTTTCCCCCTAGATGTCTTTATTTGCACTGTGGGAAGGGGTGGGTGTGTTAGATGTCTTCCTTGTCACCCCAGCAGGGTAATACAGTGTGGATCGGAGGCAGACGTCCATCAATCGAGGAACTGAGATATCCACAATCGAAAGCTTGTGCCATGGGGCGCTAGGGTTTTGTGGGTGCCAGTTGTCCCACAGGCAGTCTTTTGACAGGTGAAATGATGACATCATAAGCATCTCCTTTGGCAAAACAGCCAAACTTCAGATGAGGCAGACGTACTGAAAGTCTGGTCTAGCAGAGTGGCCATTTGACCAGAACACTGGCAACCCTTGAAGATGACTATAGTTACTTTTGAGACAATTCATACAAAGAGGCTGGGCATTTTCCCCCTTTCTCTTCCACTCTTTCTCTCTCTCTTTCTCTCTTACTCGCTCACAATGTTCATTGCCCAGAAAAATAATTTCTTGGTCATTTCAACCCTTTTGTGAGCGGCAATCAATTTCTCTTCTTTTCACGATGGTTTGAGAGTGTGCGCACAGAAGTTTGACCTTCTCTAAAAGATCTATCAATTCATCCATCCTGCAATCTGTCTATTTATGTTGTGATCGTTCTGCTTTTTCGTGTTCGTTGATGTGAGAGCATCCATAGGCTCATCTGGTCGTCAATCCGTCATCTTGTGTGGCATTCTGCAATTATCTGGCTACAATATAAGAAAAAAAGATCAGGTGATGGCGGAAAAGGGAAAAAGAAAGAGGTTGTTTTTGGCCAAATGCATAGGCTATAAGGAAGAATGGATTTATACCGTGTAAGTCACATATAGAGTCCTGACAGGGGTTAAGGTGAAAATAATCTAATCTAAATTATAGTTCTCCTACACGTCAGTTCACCAGGTCAACCAAAGTATATATAATGAAAATGTGAAAATATGAGTCAAATAACGTTCCCTAACCATTCATAATAACAGATGTAAAGAGGCAACATCCTTAATCTGATCTGTATAAATTATAGTATATATATATATATATATAGTATATATAATATACTAATAAGAAATCATAAACTTTTCATTTCTTTTTATTTTCAATGATTAAAAAACGTGTTGGCAAACAGGTCAAACTTTATGGTTTTATGTATATAAGAATTCAACCTGAGGATTAATCCCTTATTCTATTGATCTCAAGAGTTTTATTGTATTTAAGAACCGCTATCTATCTATCTATCTATCTATCTATCTATCTATCTATCTATCTATCTATCTATCTATCTATCTATCTATCTATCTATCTATCTATCTATCTATCTATCTGACTGTCTGTCTGTCTGTCTGTCTGTCTGTCTGTCTGTCTATCGATCTATCGTTCTACTCATAGTTCTTTCTGTCTATCTTGCTATCGATCCATCCATTCATCTTGGATACAATGTAAAACAAATTAAGGACAGATTCAGTAAAAAAAAAAAAAGGTTAGGTAAAATTCATGTAAACTATACATACTATATACACTCACCGGAGACTTTATTAGGTACATTTGTTCAACTGCTTGATAACACAAATTTCTAATCAGCAACTCAATGCATTTAGGCATGCAGACATTGTCAAGGCAATCAGCTGCAGTTCAAACCGAGCATCAGAATGGGGGGAAAAAGTTGATTTAAGAAGTGACAAGGGTTTGAACGTGCCATGACTGTTTGTGCCAGACGGGCTGGTCTGATTATTTCAGAAACTGCTGATCTACTGGGATTTTCACACACAACCATCTCTAGGGTTTACAGAGAATGGTCCAAAAAAGAGAAAATATCCAATGAGGTGCAGTTCTCTAGGCGCAAATGCCTTGCTGATGCCAGAGGTCTGAGGAGAATGGCCTGATTGGTTATAGCTATTAGAAAGGCAACAGCAACACAAATAACCACACGTTTCAATCAAGGTATGCAGAAGAGCATCTGCGAACGTACAACACATCAAACCTTGTAGTGAATGGGCTACAGCAGCAGAAGACCACACCGGGTGTCACTCCTGTTAGCTAAGAACAGGAAACTGAGGCTACAATTCACACAGACTCACCAAAAATTGGACAATAGACGATTGGAAAAACGTTGCCTGGTCTGATGAGTCTCGATTTCTGCTGTGACATTTGGATACTAGAGTCAGAATTTGGCATCAACAACATTGAAAGCATGGATGCATCCTGCTTTGTATCCACGGTTCAGGCTGGTGGTGGTGGTGGCGTAATTTGTGTGGGGATACTTGGCACACTTTGGGCCCATTAGTTCCAATTGAGGATTGTGTTAACGCCACAGCCTACTTGAGTATTGTTGCTGACCATGTCCATCCCTTTACGACCACAAGATACCCATTTTCTGATGGCTACTTCCAGCAGGATAATGCATCGTCATAAAACCCGAATCCTCTCAGACTGGTTTCTTGAACATGACAATGCGTTTACTGTACTCAAATGGTCTCCACAGTCACCAGAACTTAATCCAGTAGAGCACCCTTGGGATGTGGTGGAACGAGAGATCTGCATCATGGATGTGCAGCAGATAAATTTGCAGCAACTGTGTGATGCTATCATGTCAATATAACCCAAAATATCTGAGAAATATTTCTGGTATTTCTATGCCACAAAGAATTAAGGCAGTTCTGAAGGCCAAAAGGCTTTCAAGTAAGGGGGTACTAGTAAGGTGTACCTAATAAAGTGGTCGGTGACTGTATGTTTAACCTTTAAAGGAATAGTTCCCTCATAGACTTACATTACTCCATAATTTACTTAACCTCACTCCATCTTCAGCGTATTACATTACATATGACTTTCTTTAAATTGTATCCTAGGGGTAGCACAGTGGCTCAGTGGTTAGCACCGTCGACTTACAGTTTTTCTCCACTGGTTTGGCTCATTTCTTGAAACAGAAATTACATTCTCAAAACAACATGGACAAACCTCCAAACCACTTGGCAATTGTTCACAACAGAATTGAATTTCTCCTTCATTTCCTCAAATTGCAAATGTCTTAGTACATCTTTGCAAATGATAAAGAACAGATTTTAGCAGATTTAGGACAGATTACTACATTTAGCACAATTTCCAAGTGAATAGTTCTTGTTGATCTTAACTAATTGTCAATTCTCAGTCTAATGATTGTTCTCTCTAAAACGTGTCAGCGTCATTTCATTGTATAAGTCATCACATGCAGAATAGTCTGTTCAATTGTCAAACTTAGTCAAGACCATAATACCATGAATACCATACAGTAGGTGAATCCTTGGAACATTTGATCATTGTAGGAGATGGTTGCGACATTCGCGCCATTTCTTCCCTCATTGCATTGCAAAAGAGAATATGCGCTGTGATGTGGACAAGAATCTGTGGCCACACAGACAGCAGCGTGTGGATGGTCAGGAGGGTGAGGACAGCAGGCAGTGAAGAACTGTTATGAAACTCCAGCTTTATTTATAGCACTGTATACAGTTTCTTTTTGCTGTGATATATGGAAGTTACTTTGTGTGTGGTTGATCATTACAATTAAAAAAGGAGTTACCATTTCCTTGGCAGTATGAGTGCAATGTGTGACGTCAAACCTTGGAGGCTACTCTTACCCTAAAATCCTATTTCTTTTTTTCAGTTTTATACACAATTATATTCTGTTAGCTAGCCAAAATCAGTACAGTAACCATTGTCAATGAAGGACTGGGCTAAGACTGTAAGGTGGACATGAGGGATATTTTAGTGGTCCTTTGCCATAGTCTAAACATTTAAACATTTTGACTTGCAGTGCTTACACAATGCTTAAGGGACGAAGCATTTTGGGGGAATTGACTGTTTAAATGAGAAGGAAATTTAGTTTTGTCACGTGAGTAAACTGTTTTGGGAAAGGTTTACGCTATTGCATGTGAACCATCCACATTACTTTGGCAAAAACACCAAGTGTGTTGAGAATGTCCAGTCTGTTTCAAGAAATGAGCCAAAGCAATTGAGAAGGATATTTGCCATTTTTGTGGCACTGACTTTCTATATGGGAAAAGAATCTAGTTTTGGCACACGAATGAACTGTTTTGGGAGGGATATGAGCTTTTGCAAGTGAGCTATAGTGTTGTGCTAAATTGTAACACTGTTTTGCCAAATGATCTTAGAATTTTGAAAATGTAATTTCTGTTTCAAAAAATAAGCCAAACAAATGGAGAAAAATTGTAAAGCAAGAAGGTCGCTGGTTTGAGTCCTGGCTGGGCTAATTGGCGTTTCTGTGTTGAATTACATGTTCCTCCCGTGTTTCCGTGAGTTTCCTCCAGGTGCTCTGATTTCCCCCACAGTCCAAACACATGTGCTATAGATGAATTGAATAAACTAAATTGTCCGTAGTGTATGTGTGTGGATGTGAGTTTATGGATGTTTCCCAGTACTGGGTTGCAGCTGGAAAGGCATCCTCTGAGTAAAACATATGCTGGATAGGTTGCCGGTTCACTCCATTGTGGTGACCCTTGAATAAAGGGACTAAGCCATAAGAAAATGAATGAATGAAACTGTATACTGGTGCTTCTGTGCTGTATAATAGTGTTGGGTAGTGTCTCTTATTTTGAAGCTTACAAAAAAACACATAAATACATTGTACAACCGACCCATATGGCGCCAGAGGGTAAACGGATGTCTTGTCAAGCAGATCATTGTATTTTTGTAATAAAAATATTGAAACTATTGTTAATATTAAAATATTTCAATTTTAAATTATGAACTCAAATCAGAGACTTTCAAGCAGCTGCCGAATGCTCTTCTGAATTTGTAGCAGAAATTTCAGTGAGAATAGATGAACAAGGATAACGAAACACCAGTAACCAATTAAAAGTGGAAAAGAATAAGTTAAAAGGTCAGAGGAGAAGAGCAGAGAAGAGCTTGAGATTTTGCACAGCCTTATTTGTTTGAATCAGTGTACATTATCATCATGATCATCGCCACGCGTAGTGTCAAACATCGTGTTTGAGGAAGTAGCCACTGAAAGTAGTTGATTTGAGTTTATCATTTAAAAACAATTTTAATTATTTTTTTGTTCACAAAAAAACACATCAATCTGCTTCATAAGACATGTTAAATGTGCTGTAGGTGATTGTCCCCAGAATTTTTGTTGTTGTTGTTGTTGTGCTGATTCAAAGTCTTTTTACATTCCAATAGTAATGATCAAAGTAAATGATCTAAATGTATTTATATGTATTACTATTTTTATATTCTGGGTAAGGCATGAGGCAAAAAAATGTTCATCCAGTTAAAAAATGTATCAGGCTGACACTTCCCATAATTCTGATAAGTAGCTCAAACTGTCTGTCAACAAATGTAGATTTGTTCATCTGCAGACCCCTGTTCACACAGATCCGGCCACGCATTCACGTGCACACGAGAGAGTGACAGCAGTAAAAACAAATGCTGAATCAAAACTTTAAAATCCTGAATCAAGATTGGAGTTACTTTTCCACACTGGAGGAAGGATGACACAATGTCTGAAGTATTTCTTTTAGACAGGTAATGTTCTGTTTTAAAACTATTTTAGTCATGCAAAGCTGACGTAGATTTTGTTGTTACGAATGGGCTATATGCACAGAAGTATTGTTCAGCCACTTAAATCTTCCAGCAAAAGATCGATGATATTTTCAATTTCATTAATTAGCTTTTACAGCTTCAATAATGTCGATTTTTTTGTTTAATAACAAAACATAAGTAAATAGCACTATTCCACCTAGCCTGCTTTACTGAGGTGAAGTTGGTTTTTTATTAAAGGGTCACGAAACACCAAAACACATTTTTTGAGCTGTTGACAGTCGTATATGTGTCTCACACTGCTAAAAACACTATTAGGACACCTATATTTCACTAAAAAGTGTAAATTGGTTGTTTTTGCGTTATTTCAAGCAAATTCGTACTTCCGGTTTGAAACTAATTTTTGAAGCTGCTTCACGGTCATGACATAATAGCGTTGTATTCCAGCATGCAGACTGGACTTCTGTGCCAGAGTGTGTCTTATTACGTCTTACAGTGTGATGCATTAATGCATGAGTAAGGCTTGGTTCAAACCAATCAGCGCGCTCTATTGTACAACTTCATTAATAATCATTAGTGTCACCGTGTTTACACGACAGAGACGCCACGTTGTGTTGGCAAAACAAGCGTGAAGTGTTGCTTTTATAGTTTGCTGCCCTTAAGTTTTGTTTTCATTTTCTCTCTGTGAGAGCGCAGCTGGCGTCACGTGTGGATTAACAGTGTGCGCGACGCTCGACAACAATAACTTACGCGTCTAAGGAGGATTATTGTTTACCTGAGAGCTGTTCTCATCTGCAAACGCTGAGATGCGGATTCACTTGTAGTCTTCTCTTCATAAAGACGCGGCTCTAGTTGCTGGTGATTGTCCTGTCTCTACAGATTTGGTAAGTGAGCGACCAGTGCTCTTTGTTTATTCAGTTTGTTCGTATTGAACTAAGTTAACTATAGCACAGAGTGTAAACATGTTAGCACCACAACCAAACTTTAACCTCGTGTATGGTTTTTACCACATTTTGTGACCGGAATAACACACGCGTCTTTCTGACGCTACCTGCCGTGTGCATCTAAGTTTCCGGGAAATGCGGAGGATTTTTTTCTCTCATTCGCCGTGCGGTATCAAACATTGCATGAAAAATACACGCTTAGAGCAGATCCTCGAATCAAATATCTTGTTTGTCGCGAGGGGCATGAATGAATTCCCTGAATCAAAGAGCCAAACTGCAGTTAAAGTCCAACATTTAATAATTTGGCAAATAATTCGACTACAGATGTCCATGTAGGTTAAACACCATTACTTTCTCCTGTGTGTGTATTTTGACTCTGAAACTCACGCGTGCCCAAATAGAAACTCCCACACCCTCCCACTCTAGTTCCTCTGACACTCCCCCCTAAACAGAGCTAGACACGCCCACTTTTCTGACTTTTTCCAAAGTAGAGGTGTGAAAACACCCGGCTGAAACGAGGGGGTTTCATGGCCCTTTAACATTGTTCATTTTTTAAAACTGACAACCTGTGACACTCCCAATAAAGTTTACCATGCTACCTTGAATATTCAGTCTGAAATAGCATGTAAGTATGGCTTAGTAATAAGTGTAATTCCTACACTCTACCGTCCAACCACTAAGCATACAGTAGGACAAAGTGTGTAAGAGAGTGAAAGTTTTGCTTGCTACACATAAAAACATGCCAATTCAAAATTATAGTATTACAAAGTATTATAAAGTGTTCAAACTAGCGAATGAAATGATCTTGTGGGTTGTCTAATGTCATCTTTAATATTCACGTTCATGATTTCAAGACTTTCCCAGAGATGGGTTGCGGCTGGAAGGGCATCCGCTGCGTAAAAACTTGCTGAATAAGTTGGCGGTTCATTCCGCTGTGGCGACCCCGGATTAATAAAGGGACTAAGCCGACAAGAAAATGAATGAATGAATGAATGAATGAATGAATGAATGAATGAATGAATGAATGATTTCAAGAGGCGTGGCTTTGGACGACAGGGGAGGGTCTGTGTTTTCAATGCTATTATGCTGACGGATAGCATTTTGGCAGATCTCCTACTGCACCTTTTAACCCCCTGGCGGTGTATAGGATAGTTTTATGACAGATTTATATGCTTTTAGAAGCCTAAAAAAGGTCACTATCCAACATCAGTAATATGAAAGGATAAATGTTAAAACTCCAACTGTGTTCAACAGAAAAAGGAAAATCTTATACACAGAGGATAGCCTGAGGGAGAGTTAATTATGAGGTCATTTTTATTTTGGGGTGAACAGTTTCTTTCAATTCCACAAGCTTAACCTGACTGATCATTTATATTGTTATTATTTTAATTATTGTCTGAATTTTTTTTATTATTAATGTAAAACTTCAATGTAAAAATTTTTGACATTTAAAAGGTTTATCAAAAAATTGTAACCTCCTGATTTCACAAATGTAAATGTTTTGACAAATCTAGAAGGAACTCAACTTTCAGGCTTGTAAAAATGATCAAGTTTTTACCCTACCCCACATTCAAAATACTTCATATCAATCCCTCCTCTCACACTTTTCCTTCATTTCACACCATCTTTTACCATGCCATCATTCTCATTGCTGGTTCCTGTCCGGCCGCTTTCCCCTTCACTTACTCCCCGTCCTTCCCTGCAACACACACATACACACACACACACACACACATACTGTCCCTTCCAATCTCCCTCTTCCTCTGGCTCTCGCTCTCCCATATTATATATTCCAGGCGGTTCTTTGCATGATTTGGGGAGTAGATGAAGCCATATCCCGCTCTCCTCCTCGGCCTCTCCCTCCCTCCCGCTTCTCGCCTTGTTGTTTAATGTTTCAATTTGGAGGAAGCAAACATTCAATCAGACAGATTAACTGTTTAATGCATGTCATCAGTCAAACTGTCTACAAGAGGGGGACCCTTTGCCTCTCCCCCCATCTACACACACACTCACACACACACACTTATATATATATACACCACAACACCCGCACGCTGATGCTCTGCCCTTCTCAGTCCCAGCATTTCTGTGGGCCTTGCAGATTCTGTCCACTTTAATATAAATGCACACATTCAGAGAGAGATGCATGGCTCTCGCTTAGCTGTATGCATACATATAAATATAAATTCAAATCCATGTAAAAGATTGGAAAAGAAGTGGGAGGGGATGTGTGGCCTGAGAATGGAGGCCGGTTTTATTAAGGTGACATTGGGTAATGCACTGTAAAAAAATGTTGTAGTTTTATAGTTTTAAATGTAAAATTCTAATAATATGTCCACTTGATTGATATAATGAACATATTCATGTTCTAATTACTTCACATATTTATAAATTCAAATAGGTAAAATGTATTACATTACTATGTAGTATTTTATTACATGTGTTTCATTTTATGTAATCAATTTAAAAAACACTGCCTCTCATCAAATGCAAATAAATAAATAAATAAATAAATAAATAAAATGTTTAACATTTAATAAGTTAAAAAATATTTGTATATAAAAATGACATATTATTATATTTGTATATAATAATTTTTCATATTTTTATTTATTATTTGTAGTAGTATAATTATTTACAAACAAATTTACTGTTAGTATACAATTAGTCATATTTATTGCATCAATTTATATTAGATTAGTCACCATAATAATAATAATAATGACAACAGCAACAAATTATTAATAATAACAATAATTATTACAATTATTATTAATTTTCCTTCAGCTTAGTCCCTTTATTCATCAGGGATCACCACTGCAGAATGAACCACCAACTTATACAGCATGTTTTACAGCTCTTCCAGCTGCAACCCAGAACTGGGAAAATGATTATTATTGTTGTTAGTATTATAATTATTTACTAACAAATTTATTGTTCATTACAATTAGTCATTTTCCTTTATTCAGTTCATTTTAATAGATTAAATAGCAAGAATCATAATAATAACAACAACAAAAACAACAATAATAATTATTATTATTAGTAGTAGTAGTATTATAGTTATTTACTAACTAATTTACTGTTCAAAACAATTAGTCATAATAATTTATTGCATTAATTTTTAATAGATTAAATAGTAATATTAATAATAACAACAACAAAAAACAACAATAATTATTATTGTTTTATATTATTGTTAGTATTATAATTATTTACTAACGAATTTACTGTTCAAAAGAATTATTTTTTTTTATTCATTTATTCACAAGTCATATTCATTATTGCATTCATTTTTAAGATTAAAAATTAATAATAATAATAAAAACAACAATAATAACTATTATTATTATTATTATATTATTGCTAGTGTTAAAATTACTTAAAAGCAAGTTAATTGTTCAATACAATGTCATATTCTATTATTGCATTAATTTCTTTAATAGATTAAATAGTAATAGTAATGATATCAACAAAAACAACATTACTAATAATAATCCTTATTATAAATGATTGCTAGTATTATAATTACTTAATAACAAATTTACTGTTTAATACAATTATTCATATTCATATAATTATTCATATAGTCATATTCTTTTACTGCATTAATCGTTATTAGATTTTAATTCGACATACAGTTGCAATCAGAATTATTAAATGCCAATGATGTTTAACAGAGCAAGGAAATTTTCACAGAATGTCTGATCATATTTTTTCTTCTGGAGAAAGTCTTATTTGTTTTATTTAGGCTAGAATAAAAGCAGTTCTTCATTTTGCATTCTTTTTAATTTTTTTATAAACCATTTTAAGGTCAAAATTATTAGCACCTTTAATTTATATTTTTGATATTCTACAGAACAAACTATCACTATACAATAACTTGCCTAATTACCCTAACCTGCCAAGTTACCATAATTAACCTAGTTAAGCCATTAAATGTCACTTTAAGCTGTATAGAAGTGTCTTAAAAATATCTAGTCAAATATTATTTACTGTCATCATGCAAAGATAAAATAAATCAGTTATTAGAAATGTTTATTAAAACTATTATGTTTAGAAATGTGTTGAAAAAAATCTTTTCTCCGTTAAAAAGAAATCGGGAAGCAAAATAAACAGGGGGAGCTAATAATTCTGATTACAACATTTTCTTTGCCATTGCAGTGTTTATTCAGCAGAGAATCATTGTTGAGGTAGCTATTTTTTTTTATTTATTTCAATTGTAAACATTTACAGTTTGCTCTCAAATATGTTTACATTTTTATTTTATTTCATTCCAACTGAACTACTCTGCCAACATTTGTTTTCCTCCTTAAAACTACAGCATTACAGCATACAAAACCAATAGAAATTCATAAAGTCAATCACAAGGCGCAGGCTGTAATTTATGCATACGATCTGCATATAATTTTAAAATATCATATGCACGTACCACAATATTACAGTTCCATATGTATATACCACAACAACAGCAGCCGTTAAACATATTTCAGCAGTCTGTCTTTTCCAGACTCAGACACACACACAGAGCACAGGCCAGTGGATAGGGAAATCAAAGTGACAGCGAGGGAGAAACAGGAGGGAGTGAGAGATTAAAGGAAATGAAAAGAGTAAAAAGGAAAGAGGGAGAGAAGGAATGAGAGGTAGAGCGTGGAGAAGGTGGAGCAGACTGTAAAACAGCCTCACATAGAGAGCTGTGCGACGTACAAGTGACGTACAGGTATTGCAAAGGTCACGGCAAATATGTCTGTGAAATAATAATCTCGAGCACAGATTTAGTTTAAAAATGACACTAAATAATATAATAAAAGCTCTCTCTCACTCTCTCTATGTGTGTGTGTCTCTTGATGAGCACAGCTCTCAGGGTGTCTAAACCAGGTAAGTATTGACAGGCAGCTCAAGTGACTCGCAGTCCAACAGTCAATATGCAGACAGAGACGAGGTCCAAAGGTCAATGACAAAAGGAGAGCGAGAAGAGACACAGAAACACACACACACACACACACACACAGAAAAGACATTCAGTATTTGGTATGATTACTGTTATTTCATACTAAACAGTTGCCAAAATAAATGAACTGGCTCAAATGTGAATGCTTGATTTAGGGAAGATTATGATGCTGAAGTGGAAAATGGATGTTGAGGGTCAGAGGCCAGAGGTTGTTCCATTAGATGCTATTACAACTTGGTGCGGGGACTCCAAAACATGGCTTATTTTACAAAATGCACAGAGTTGGAATTTTAAAAGAATTTAGAATTGTGATAGATAAGTTTTTACTGCCAAAAACATAGATTTCCTCTAGCCTTCAAACACTAACACTTTCTATTATTAAAAAAATACCTGACATTACTCCTCAATACTCAATGTAAAAACATAATTAATGAAAATCCCAAAAAATGCAGTTTGAGCCATTTCCATTTCATGTTTTTTTCTTTTTTGCCAATTTTTATACGCAACATAAAAATACGATATCCAAATGTTACTAAGATATATATATATATATATATATATATATATATATATATATATATATATATATATATATATATATATATATATATATATATATACTCACCCGCCACTTTATTAGGTACACCTTACTAGTACAGGGTTTGACCCCTTTTTGCTTTCAGAACTGCTTTAATTTGTTGTGGCATAGATTCAACAAGGTACTGGAAATATTTTATCAGCTGCACATCCATGATGCAAATCTCAACCACATCCCAAAGGTGCTCTGTTGGATTGAAATCTGGTGATTGTGGAGGCCATAAGAGTACAGTAAACTCATTGTCATGTTCAAGAAACTAGTCTGACATAATTTACGCTTTATGACATGGTGCGTTATCCTGCTGGAAGAAACCATCAGAAGATGTGTACATTGTGATCATAAAGAGTTGGATATGGTCAGCAACTACACTCAGGTTGGCTGAGGCCGTTGACACAATGCTCAATTGGTACTAATGGGACCAAAGTGTGTCAATAAAAAAATCCCCCACACCATTGCACCACCACCACCAGCGTAAACCATGGATATAAGGCAGGATGGATCCGTGCTTTCATGTTGTTAATGCCAAATTCTGACCCTACCATCCGAATGTTGCAGCAGAAATCGAGACTCATCAGACCAGGCAACGTTTTACCAAACTTCTATTCTCCAATTTTGGTGAGCCTGTTCAAATTGTAGCCCCAGTTTCCTGTTCTTAAGAGTGGCACCCGGTGTGGTCTTCTGCTGCTGTCGCCTAACCGCCTTAAGGTTCAACGTGTTCTACATTCAGAGATGCTCTTCTGCTGACCTCGGTAGTAACGAGTGGTTATTTGAGTTACTGTTGCCTTTCAATCAGCTGGAACCAATCTGGCCACTCACCGGATAATTTCTCTTTTTCAGACCATTCTCTGTAAACCCTAGAGATGGGTGTGCTTAAAAACCAAAGTAGATCAGCAGTTTCTGAAATACTTAGACCAGCCTGTCTGGCACCAACAAACTATGCCACGTTCAAAGTCACTTAAATCAACTTTCTTCCCTATTCTGATGCTCGGTTTGAACTGCAGCTGATTGTCTTGACCATGTCTACATGCCTAAATGCACTGAGTTGCTGCCATGTGATTGGCTCATTAGAAATTTGCATTAAAAAGCAACAAACTGTTGGATAGTTGTACCTAAAAATGGCCAGTGAGGTCATCCTAAACCTGGATAAACAAATTCCTGGGTTAGCTGTAATCACAATTCACACTGCACATAGTACTATAACTGGGGTTAATTAATAATATAGTACATTATAACAAATGTTTTACACTGTATACATAAACCCCAGGTTAACATTTTAATATTAGGTATTTGCATTGTCACAGTCAGAGATTAGATGAGCATCAGGCCACCATTCTTTGACATTTCTTACTTTTGAAGTTTTTTACTAAACTTTACCACTCAGTAGCTGTGGTTTACACCACACACATTTTAAGCCAATTTATGATTGGCTGCCAAGTTGCTAAGTGTCCAGCAGCAACAATGCAAGGAAACACTGCTCCATTTTACACTGAACATATTTAGGACCGCAATGTGGGGTTAACAACACAAATGCAGTACTACCCCTGCATGCTCCACAGCAGGGTTTCATAACTCTGGGTAAAATGCGATGTTAACACCACTTTCAAATTACAGGTCTGAAACATGACTTTACCTGAGGTTAAAAGTGGTGTTTAAAATAGCAATAACTTGGAGTTATGTCTGAAAATAATAAACGTGGCGGACTCATTCAAGTCCCCCAAAAGGCTGGTCATCCACAAAAGACGAATGCTCCAAAAGGCAGAATAACACAGAGAATCTCTAAAGCCAATCAATTCAACATTGTAGCTGTAAGTTAAGTACGGAAGAGATCCTAGATTGGTAAAGTCCAACTGCTCCTACTATGGCTAAAATTACTATCATTTGGCCTACATCTAGTCAAACTGTGGTCTGAGGGTTTCAGGCACTTTAGAATGACTCATCTTGCAATGTGAAAAGGTTGGCTGATATTTAAATACATTTGTCAGACTATCTCAGAAATTACCACCAGATTTCAAAGTAATACCAAAAATGTTTATGTATTTTGAAAGTGATTCTTCTAATTTTACAGCCCCAAATCAGAAAAAGTTGTGATAGTAAGGAAAAATGCCAATTAAGAAAGAAAGTAGTGATTTCTAAATTTACTTTGACTTGTAGTTCATTATAGACAATACAATTATTTACTGTAATAATAACAACATAACAATAAGAATATTTCAAGTGTTCCTCGTTATTTTATTTTATTTTTCCAAAATAAACACATTCCAATTTTACAAAAAAAAGTTGGAACAGCAAGGCTTATACCACTTTGTAACATTGCCATTTCTTTTCACAAGTTAAACAATTTTTAGGGACTAAAGACACCAAGTGTTTCTGGTGTAATTTTGTCCCATTCTTCCTGCAAACAAGTCTTAAGTTGGGCAACAGTATGGTCTTCAAATTGCACCACACATTCTGTATTGAAGACAGGTCGGGACAGCAGGCAGGCCAGTCAAGTACCTGTATCCTCTTCCTCCAGAGCTAGGACTTTGTAATGTGTGGAGAATGTGGTTTGGCATTGTCTTGTTGAAATATGCATGGGGGTTCCAGCAAAAGCCATCTACATATTGTGCTCCAAAATCTCTATGTACTTATCACAATAGTGCAAATTAGCTTTGCCAAGGACTCTCACTCAACCCTATATCATGACAGACCCTGGCTTTTGGACTTGTTGCTGATAACAGTCTAGATGATCCTTTTCTTCTTTGGTCCAGAGCACGCAACATCCATTTCTCAAAAAAAAAACGGAGAAAAAAACTGAAATACCAACGCAATCTCACAGCAATTTGTAACTTTTTGATTTACTGGCTAATTTGCATGAATTCTAACGATTTAATTTATAAAATTTAGTACGATTTGCTCATCATCCAATGATGGTTGGGGTTAGGGGTGGTGTTGGGTTGGGTGCCACGCCTACTTTTTAAAATCGTACCTTTTCATACGACTGAACTTGTACAAATTCGTACGAATTAGCCACTAAACTGAAAAAACGTAAAATACTTAGGTTTCCTCATGAGATCAGGCTGGAAATAATGATTTATTTGACCACAGTACACATTTTCAATGTGTCATAGTTCATCCCAGATGTTTCCGAGCCCAGAAAAGTGTACTGTGTTTCTGGACACTGTTAACATAGGGCATCCTTTTGCCACAGAACAGTTTTAACTGGCATTTGTGAATGTAACTACGTTATGTGGCACAAAAGTTTGCCAAAGTAGTCTTAAGCCAATGTGGTGATATCACTTATAGATGAATGAGATTTCTTGATGCAGTGCCGCCTGAGGGATCAGAGATCACGTGTGTTTAGCTTAGGCTTGTGCCTTTGTCCTTTACAAGCTGAAATTCCACCAGATTCTTTGAAACTTTTAATTATGTTATGCACTGTTAAGGGTCAAATATCCAATTGTCTTGCTGTCTTTCTTTAAAGAATATTGTCTTTAAACATTTCAATCATTTTCCCATGTATTTGCTGGCAAACTGGTGATCCTCAGCCCATATTTGCTCTTAAAGGACAAGATCTTTCCTGGATGCTGCTTTTGCCAAATCATAATTACAATCACTTGTTGACATCACCTGTTTCGAATTACCTCATTATTTTACCAATTTACCTGATTATTAGCCCTAAATCACTACTTACTTTTTTATTTGCGTTTTCCATATTGTCCCATTTTTTTAATTGAGGTTTTATGCAACTCATGAAACTTCAAATAGAACTAAAAGAGTGACCTCACAATTTGGCCAATTTTAGGTTGCTCTCTAACTTGATTTCTGTTACATACACTCACCGGCCACTTTATTAGGTACACGCTACTAGTATTGGGTTGGAGCCCCTTTTGCCTTCAAAACGTCCTTAATCCTTCATGGGATAGATTTAACAAGGTACTGGAAATATTCTTCAGAGATAGGATCACGCAGTTGCTGTAGATTTGCCGGCTGCACATCCATGATGCGAATCTCTTACTTAAGTTACTGTTTCCTCTCTATCAACTTGAATCTGGCAATTCTCCATTGACCTCTGGCATCAAGAAGGCATTTGCACCCTCAGAACTGCCGTTCACTGGATATTTACTCTTTTTCGGACCATTCACTGTAAACCCTAGAGATAGTTGTGTGTAAAAATCCAATTAGATCAGCAGTTTCTGAAATACTCAGACAAACCCATCTGGCACCAACAACCATGCTACGTACAAAGTCACTTAAATCACCTTTCAGCCCCATTCTGATGCTCAGTTTGAACTGCAGCAGATTGTCTTGGCCATATCTACATGCCTAAATGCATTGAATTGGTGCCATGTGATTAGCTGAATAGAAATTTGCGTTAATGAGCAGTTGGACAGGAGTACCTAATAAAGTGGCCGGAACGTGTAAATACACAGGGCATTTTTTGATATACAGATAGATAGAAAAAAAAATCATAAAATGTGTTTTCACTGATACTAGAAAAGATTCATGGTTGGCTCTTCAAAGAATCTTTCAGAAAAAAAAATTTAAAGATCCAAAAAAAACTTATAAAAATACTAAAAATAACTGTTTTGCAATGAAAACCGCTCTTTGTGTAAACATCAATGTCAATAAAGAATCTACATTTTTTAAGAGTGCATAAAACTCAACAAACAGTGCAATAACTAACAGAGACAAGTTACCTAGATAGTGTGCTCAGAGGAGACACATACACTCTGTATTGACACTGAAGGAGTGTCAGTGTGTATTGAATGAAAGAAGCAAATGAACACCCTCACCCCACCCTCTTTCTCTCTCTCTGTCCATCTCTCCCACTCCCTCTCTATCGGCTATCAGTCTCTTTTCCTCTAATCATTTCCTTCCTTCTGGCCTTCTTTTCTTTCTAATGCAATTACCTTTCATTCATCTCTTCCTTCTCCCTCACTCTCTCTCATTCTCAGTCACTTCATCCCCCTCCTTATAATCTGGCTCTCTGTTTGTATTACTTCACCCTATGGGGTATTGGTTTCCTTTACTTACTCCGCAGTGATTCTCTCTGATTCACTTCTTGTTTTGTGACAGGCACGGCTATAATTCCACTGTGTGTGAATGTCTTTGTCTCCCTCTAGGTCCCTCTTCACACTTTACTCCACTTTATCTGCACCTTTGCCAAAGGGCCTAAAAACACAAATACACTAGATTGTAGTTAGATGTGTTTAAATGACACACAGGTAGATAGATAGATAGATAGATAGATAGATAGATAGATAGATAGATAGATAGATAGATAGATAGATAGATAGATAGATAGATAGATAGATAGATAGATAGATAGATAGATAGATAGATAGATAGATAGATAGATAGATAGATAGATAGATAGATCGATGGATGGATGGATGGATGGATGGATGGATGGATGGATGGATGGATGGATGGATGGATGGATGGATGGAAAAACGGACAGACGGATGGATGCATGGATGGATAGAGAGATAGACGGACGGACGGACAGAGACACAGACAGACGACAGACAGACAGACAGACAGACAGACAGACAGACAGACAGACAGACAGATAGATAGATAGATAGATAGATAGATAGATAGATGGATGGATGGATGGATGGATGGATGGATGGATGGATGGATGGATGAAAAAACGGACAGACGGATGGATGCATGGATGGATAGAGAGATATACGGACGGACGGACAAAGACACAGACAGACAGACAGACAGACAGACAGACAGACAGACAGACAGACAGACAGACAGATAGATAGATAGATAGATAGATAGATAGATAGATAGATAGATAGATAGATAGATTTTTTAAGTGATGGAAGTTAAGAGAGTCCTCAAAGTGTATGACAAATGAAAGATATCTCTAAATTATTCTGTCACACTGACACTGAATGATTAAATAAACTCAATTCCTTTTTAGACTTTGTAAAATTGGTCCATTTAGCATTAATTACTTAAATAGCTAACAGGAAATGTGTAAAACGTCCAGTCCAAAAAAAATCACGAGGTAAATGGAGATTAGGAAATAGAAATGTTAGGAAACTAATGTGGATTTTGCTTCAAAGGGTGATAATAGAAAAAGTGTCGCGTTAAGACTCGGAATTGCAAGAGGAAGGATCACGGCACTTTGTTCGCTCTCAAGAAAGGCGGGAGCGAGAATGAAAATAAATAAAGTGGTGCACATTCACAGTAACGACCTTACTGGCTGACAAACACCTTTCACCCTCAAAATTTGTGAATTCAGCTTCCTGCCCCGCGTGCAGAGCTCTGCCAGAAACAGATGGCTGCCGGAATTGTCCTCAAGCAAAGTTCTGAAAGTGTTAGCCAAGAACGTCGCTGATGTGCGGCGAGGGCATCTAGTGGCAGGCAATGCATTCGGCTGAAATCTGACAGAAATGCGTGACAGGAAAAAAAAAAAAAAAAACAATGGCGCGCGCCAGTCTTTTTCTGAAAACTCTAAACATCTGCGAACGTTTGCGTGAAAACGTATGACCTTTGAAAATTACTTACTTCTGCTCTGGTTGGTAGATAAAATTGTAAATATGTAGTCTTACAATAGTTAGTAATTGAACTAAAATGTGAACTAGATACAATAACTTAAAATAAATAATAAAAGTGCAACAGTTGGCAGTTATGTGTGGAGTTTGCATGTTCTCACCGTGTTCGCGTGCGTTTCATCCAGGTGCTCCTGGTACCCCCACAGTGCAAAGACATGCACTATAGTTGAACTGAATAAACTAAATTGGCCATAGTGTTTGAGTGTGAATGTGATAGTGTATGGGTGTTTCCCAGTCCTGGGTTGCGGTTGGAAGGGCATCCGCTGGGTAAAACATGCTGGATGAGTTGGCAGTTGAGTCTGCTGTGGCGACCACTGATAAATAAAGTAGGCTACTTGAGCCGAAAAGAAAATGGATAAATAAATAAAAAGAAAGCAGTGCGCTGTCCATGGTGCTTAAGTAAACCACTGATTAACAGTCCCGTAGCCAGCATGGTGAAAGGATTGGTTCTTTTTTTCTCAAAATGTGGAGCATTTTGATGTTATAGAGACGCCTTTTTTCTATTAAATTATGAGGTTTAACTGTTTTTTGTGACGTTTTAAGCTCTATTTTTTGCTGGATTAGCTTGTCAGATGGTCATCATGACCACACGTTTTCATCATGGTCATCATAACCGATTTAAAATAAAGAAACATGAAAACAGTACTTTTTTAATACAAAGTTGTTAAATTATATATCATTAGAAAAAAGGAATCTGTTAAAAGTTTCAAATTAAAACTATCCTATTGTCATTTATTGGGCAGATAACAAACTGGCCAGTACATTCACCGTTCATCAGACAACATTTGAGGAGTCACACCGAAGCAACAGCCAACAAGTGATTCCGCTAAGTCTTAGAGCCTTCTTTGATGGGTTATTTTCATAGGTATTTTTTTTATAATTTATTATGGCATACCAGTCAAGAAGGGAAAAATGAGGACATGTATGGGACAAATTGTGGACCTTTGTCAAAGGGGTGGGTCTTTCGAACCATCTTCACGTCTTTCATCTGATTTACGTGCAAATTCGAATTATTGACGAATTTTGACACATTTTAAAATAAATGCACCCAAAGTCAAAGGTCAATATTTTACGTGGGAGATGATACACGGGCCGGTGTATGGCCCGGACACATCTCTCGAGTGAACAACAGAAATATTTGAGGCCTCATTTAGCACTCAGCTTGAGGAGCATCCATTTCAATTAGCCTGCTGTAATCTCCAGCACTTCGCGGTCCTGTGCTCTGCTTGTTCTACCATGATGCCAACACTCGATATTTTGATCTGGACTCGGCAACCCTGACGATCCGGCCCTTTGGTTAAAAAGAGCGCGAGTGGACTCATCTAAGTGACCCTGCTTGACCTTGACCACCTACACTGCGGCCTTGGGTTTGGACGGCAGTGCCCCGGACACGGCGCCTTCCCGCGAGAGATTTCTGAATCGTTTCATCAAACACTGTCCAAGAGCCAAGAGCGCGCCTTAACTAACGGACCTCCCACTCCCAACAGCACGCGCAAAAACATCAATAGGATACAGAGATCATTTGGAAACACTGCCAATCAGCATTCACTGAGCAAGAACTTCATATTCAACAAAGATATTAGTGAAGCATTCGCATAATATGGAGATGAAGGAAGACCCGTGTCGATGTGTGGACGGACAGATAAATAGATGGATGAATGGATTTGTCTGCATGGGTGAATAGATAATTGGATAATATAAAGTTTGCTTTCTAAGAAAGGGAGTGCTGAGAAGCGGCCACGCTTGCTGTCACTCAGTCATTAATAACGGCAGGCAAATTAAGCTGCTTTTAATTGAGATACTGGGGCTGCATAATTATTTTTGCATACATTGACTACAATTATGGTATATGAGTAACGATGATATATAGTTAGTAGAAGTAGATCATTTGGCGAGTAGTAAAATATTACCAACTTAAAGCCATGAGAGTGCTAAATGTAGCTACAGAAAATGTGTGAAAGTGTGTGTTATTATCTTATGCATATGGTTAAGCTGGGAATTAAAACAAAAATTGGAAATCACAAAAACTAAATGATTAAAATAGTTTGCGAAAATAATCATTGCATTTGCATGCCACCCTAAAGAGGTCTGAGATAGTTGTAACAGGGGTCAGCTGTAACACTTACAACCAGGAACTAGTTAAATAAGTTCATTCACTTCACACATTAAATCTCATACTACATACAATAGCAGAGTCCTGTGACAGACACAGCAGATGTTATACATGAAACAAAAACATTTGAACTAGGAATGAAATATTTTACTTAAATTATTTTGGCATAGCAACGCCTGATTTGTAGTTAAACCTATCAAAGTTTTATTATGTCGATTGTGTGTAGATTTTTGTAATGCATGTTGTTGTCAAGTCAAGTCTTTATTTATAGAGCACTTTAAAAACACAGAAGTCAGCCAAAGTGCTGTACAGAAAATATACAGCAATACAATATACAGCAATAATAAGCATAATAGTCTATAAAATACAATATATATATATATATATATATATATATATATATATATATATATATATATATATATATATATATATATATATTTATATATAGATAAACTACCTAAAAATGCATTTAGATTAAAATAGTTAGTTATTAAGATCAGGTGTCAAATGCCAACGAAAACAAATGAGTTTTAAGAGCTGGTTTAAATAAGAACACAGAAGAGGTCTGTCTAATGGTCAGCGGCAAATCATTCAAACGTCTAGGACCCGCCACAGCGAAAGCATTATCCCTTCTAAGCTTACGCTTTGTTTTTGGCACGATTAGGAGAAGCTGATCAGCTGACCTGAGAAAACGAATGGGCTTATAGGGGTGTATCAGCTCTAAGAAATTAGGTGGGGCAAGACCATTTAGAGATTAAAAACAAATAAAAGAATCTTAAACTGTATTCTAAAATGAACCAATGAAGCGAAGCTAACACGGGGGAAATTTGTTCATATTTGTGACCTGTTAACAGGATTGCTGCCATCTATTTGTACCATTTGCAAACAGGCAATAGCTGACCTGCTACTCCCCAGATACAGTGCATTACAGTAATCTAACCGAGTGGTCACAAAAGCATGGATTACTGTCTCAAACTGTTGTTTTGGTATATATTGCCTAATTTTTGTTAATTGTCTTAATTGAAATAGCTAGATTTAACTATCACTCTAATCTTTGTGACTGTAGGCTTAATATGCCGAGCTATCTATTGAATAGAGGAGTCCCAACAGTACCTTTAAAAACCATTACTTTTTTTTGCCTACCAAGCCTTTATTTAACTTCACTAAGAAAATCAAGGAGGGATGAATGTTGTTGGTGCTCATTTTTGGCTGTTAGCTGTAAGGTGAGCAAATTGATGGCTACAAGACTTCAGGTCAGTTGTAACAAAACTCTTAATTTGAAACTCTTAATTTAGTGAAATGCTACCACCAACCTCTAGTGAATTTACAACTGTATTTTTTTATAATTTAGTTTTAGTATATCTATAGGTCTTCTATAAGCGAAAGGAGTTTGGGTTCATTGTTTGACTTGGCTCATGAAGCCTGCACACACAAATAATGTTCAGGTGTTGAAGCTGATGCACATTTACACAGTTTTGTAACACACAAGACATGGACCAAATATACTGAAAACGAGTTTTCTAAAAAAATAATAATAATAAAAAAAACTTTAAAATTCTTTCTTCTTTTATAACTTTTCATCTTCTGTGGAAATCATCATGTTACGTCTCACCACAGAGTATGTGACAATTAACTCAGACTATAAGGGGAGTTGTAACATTTCACTTCTTCTGTTTGAAATTAAACTGTGGGTTTTCTTGTTTTGTGCTGCAAAGATCATGTCATTGATTGTGTCATTTGCACAATCAACTAGTAACTAGTTTCAATTAAATTTTGAACACACTGGCTTAAAAAATCTTAAAGATATAGATAGAAATGTAAAAAAAAAAAAAAAAAAAGGTTACAACTATCTCAGGTCTCTCTAATTTAGGATGGGTGAGTTATATAGTAGACTATTTGTATACTGAGCCAGGTAATCAGGTAATGTGTTGAGGCAAGTTGGAGCTAAACTCTTCACATCACCAGCCATCCAGAACTGGGTTTGAGCACTCCTAGAGTAAACTAAACCAAAGGACTGCAGGCCTGATCCTTTAGCCAAAAAAAGGATAGAGCAAACTGCACTGCTTGGAATGACTGTCATGTAACTCTAACAGAAAGTGAATGGATATCAAGGAATTATTGTGATGGATTATGAAAAGCACATGAGCGTTAGTCTTGCGCTTTCTTGCATGTTAAATCCATGAACCCGTCCATTTTACTACTGGACTAGCAGCTTTGATAAACCAATGCCAGATGCTATGTGACCAACATATAAAGCAACCAATCACAGCATCATGTTTAGTGTTGAGAAAATCTTATAACAAAGTTCCTACAATTAGACTGGCAAGTAAATCTCATGTTGTAGGTTACACTGCAAATGTTTAGTTGATTTTGATGAGTGCTAATTGTCACAGTGGATAAATATGATGGCTTTACATGATGTGTTTGCTTCAAGACTGATCATCAAAAAGCATGCAATAGTTGTGTCCCAAATGATGCATTACACTACACATATTTTCTCAACTGTTAAGTGCAAGGGTGTCCGGATGCAATCCCAAAGGGACACTTTCTTGCAGAATGTAGGCCCAACCTCTCTTAACACTCATCTGGAAGTTTTTAGCATGCTTGATTAGCTGATTTGGGCGTGTTTAATTCAGGTAGGAAGAGCTAGAACATGAAAGACATGCAGTCGCTCTCTCCAGAAGCCGAATAGGACACCACTGATTTTAAGTGCATAAACTTATTAGGGTTCTTTTCTCATTTATTATCATTTAGTCTGAAAGCAACAATCACTCTAATAACTAATTAACATTAGTTTACAATTACAGGGCCAGAAATCCTGTAAAATGAATCCACCCAGAGGACAACTTCAAAACTTATGAAGTGTTAACAGTTTTGTGTGGAATTGACATCAGACTTTCAATCAGAGGTCCATGAGCATGACTGAGGCTGAAACTAAAGGGCTCACAGAAATATTTGCTTATAAATCTATGTTTTTGCCTACCACTTTTTGGAGCATTTAAAAGAAAGCTTAACTTTAATTTATAATTGAACTCATTGTTTATTACAATAAATATTTATTTATAATATTTAATTTACACACTATTAAAAATAAAGGTTCTAATAAAGGATGACGCCACAGAAGAATTTTTAGTTCTGTGAAAAATTCTGGGTTGCACACAATACATTCATGTTAATCCAACACAAAAATTAGATTGAACATACAACAATTAAGTTTCCCCCAAAAACCTCCAGAATTGCTATGTTTCAACTCATTTTAAATAAGTAGTTTGAACAATCACCAAAAACATTTTTTTTCTGAGTGTAGTGAAAAACTTTGAAAACCTAAACAATCTTTTTTTTTTTTTTTTTTTTTTAGATATAGTGAAGCTTTTGAGCAATGAAAATGTTCTATGGACGTCAGCTTCTGCATGGAAACATCAATCTCAATAAGGACCCTTTTTTCTTCAAGCTAATGATAGTTATTTAAAAACTACATTTTGGGGGATTATTTTGTTTGTTTGTTTGTTTGTTTGTTTTAAGGTTGATTCCCCTGAAACCACTGTATAATTCTCACACTGCACATACACAAAACAACAACGAAACACAACAGTGAGAGACTGCCACCGCTTCACCCCCTCCTTCCGAACACCAGCACCGCTACCTCTCTTCACTCTCTCCACTGGAGAAACGGCAAGGAACCGCGACGCGAAGGGCCGCACATAGCTGATCAATATTCGATTTAGTTGCTAATTTAGGGCCTTTCTATAGCTGTCATCCCGTGATGTATGAGTCCTAACCCGAGGTCGCCGTGGAAAAGAAGGAGGAAAAAAGAAAAAAATATCAAACACCAGTCAACTTTTCACTTAACAATAGACCGACTTGAATATTATTTATGGCCGAAAGCGCCACTTTATGGGTGAATTGCTGCTATCGCTGGCTGAATGATGAAGCGGGCCTGTAAGCACACGACACACAAGCACACACTCAAAGGGTGAAAGCGTATAAGCACAACTAGATTAAATGTGAGCATGTACAGGAGACGAGGAAATATTAATTTCCAAAGACTTAACCGAGTGGCCTTTGCATAGCTGTAAGTGAGTGTGATTTTTTTTCCCCATTGCATCTCAGGAGTCATGTTCAATTTAGCCGGCGCAGGTCAGGGACAAAATATGTAGGTGATTGTGAGAAACTTTCGGTTAATAGCTTACAAAAATGTACGGCAGTGTAAGAAAATTAAATCTGACAAAACACACAAGGCATAAAATACAGCTCTCTCCCTCTCTCGCATGCAAATATCTGCTTTATTTCGCTTCTTAATGTCTTCCCAATCGATCAGCGTTCTCAGGATGTTATCAATAATTTGAAAGCTTGATTAACTTCAACGTTTCCATAACAATTCTTCGCGCTCATACTCTCCAACATTTTTAATTAACACTTGCTTAATTAGCTCGAGATGGTATTGGACTATGATGGGTATTTGTATGGGGGAGGGCGGAAATTAACATAAAACCTCAGCTGATAAATTGATATATTATCAGGAAAGAAATGTTGTAGGAATTTCTAAGCGGAACGAATCATAAACACACATCAATCAAAAGCAAGCAGCACAAGACAACGTATAATTCTTTAGGAAAATTATTTAAATATTTATGCAAACGGCGTTAATTTCACATAGCGATTAAGATTAGAACCGAGGCGGGGAAAAAGAGTTTACTGACTTACCAAAGTGGAGGAATAAACTCCAAACAAACAACTTTATAACCTGAAAAAACGAGAGTATTATTTAGTTTTATGTTGTTTTTTTCTCCTAGTGCACCTCATGATATATTGTTTTACTGATAACCATATTCATATTTATATATGAAAAATCTTTAGTGAATAAGTAATGTGGCTCAATGCACTTGCAGCTCTCTATAAGCAACTACAGTCACACTGTCAATGAACTTGAATTGTGATTAAGTCTTATGCCTCTTAATTACAATGTACATCAGAATTACAAATCTCCACAAGTGCTCTAATGACTATAGAAGTCCATTCTGAGTGATTAGGATGTCTAGGCAAATCAATGCCAGCTCTATGTTTTGAAGTTCTGCATCTGAGAGGAATTTGTGGCTTGTTTTATCAATTAACTCTTATGTAAAGACTAATCCTTAAGGGATTAAGGGGCTATCAATGACCAAAGCCATATGTTTAACTGAACCGCAGAATGTTAAATGAAGCCATAAAGGTTTTAAAGTGGCAAGAACTCATTTTGCTTTATTGTCACAAACATTATTTGAAGTATATAAAAAAATATCCTCTGAGGTAAAATTATATATTCAAACACAGTTGGATGATTATAAGCACTTACTCCTTCTGTATTAATGATCATGTCTCCATATGATAAACAGAACACATCTCCTGCTTTGCATATGACAGGCCCAGGGGCCCAGCTGAGGCCTCAAAGGCTCATTTGTATAATGACTTGAATGGGGTTAATCTTTCAGTTATTGTAAGCAGTGCAAAAAATATTCACATTCCCACTGGTCATATAATGGAATCGAAGACGCATGTCCAATATGTTCATTCAGTCACTCATTTTCTTTTTCGGCTTAGTCCCTTCATCATTCAGGGGTTGCCACAGCGGAATGAACCACCAACTTATCCAGTATATGTTTTACACAGTGGATGCCCTTCCAGGTGCAACCCAACATTGAGAAACACCCATACACATTCATTCACACACACCTACACTACGGACAATTTAGCTTATTCAATTCACCTGTACCACATGTCTTTAGACCAGGGGTCACCAATCCTAGTCCTGGGGGGCTGGTTTCCTTTCAGGGTTTAATCAAATTCTTCTGAAAATACACAGTCTCTATATAAAATGAACAGAATGGAGTATATGCACAGGCTTTTAATTTTAGTCAGTCAGCCCAAGGGTTTCCAGTTAATTGTCATCCAGTACAAAATTGCTGCATTTAAGATCTGATTTCTTTAAAAAAAATCTGCGATCTTCACTACTTGGCTGGTGTAAAATATAAAGTGGGTGTTAGATCAAACCAGAAGCATAGCAATAAATTAGATTTTTCTGTGCCATGTCTTTAAAAGAAGGAAATTAATTTTACCCCAGTATTTTCAGTTTCTGCAGTAGACTGCTGATGACGGCGCTTGCGTTTAAACGACTTTTTGTCTCTGTTTATGCTTGAACAACTAAATTACAACATTGATGCTGTAAAAAGACTGTATAAAATTGAAAATAGTCACATTAAGCTTTTACCAGAAGTTCTTCATTGGCTGAAATACACTAACTGTGCATATAGCCCTTTTAAAAAAAAAAAAAAAAACACTGATTAGCACACTATGTTTATAGCATTCAGATTTGGTCATGGAAGCTCAATCATGATTGCTTGATGCACAAGAACCAATGAGGTCCATTCTTCATTGTCACACAGCACCAATGAGGTTTGATTTTCTGCATCAAGCAGGTATAGTTATGTTTCAATGTCCACTGATCAATGTTCATGAATAAAGCCTAAATTAAATTGGATAATTTCATAAAGCAATCATGTCTACTCAGAACCAAGCGGCAACCTCCCGCTCTTCCTCGTGAAGCCAACACGGAAGTAACAGAAGCTGCAATTCATCGACTGGCCTTTGTGGGCTGGCTCCAGGAAGTTTGAATGTTCACTGACTGCTATGCTAAATTGGAAACTTTTACAGCTGATAAAAACATGTTCACAGCTGGGTAAAAAAGATGATTTTGGTGCATATAGGTAGTAATAATCTTTATGACAACTGTGAGGAGGGGTGGATTTTTTTTTAAACTCACCCGTTACGTTTTTATTATGTTATAATTGTGCTCACAAACCATTCAAGTGTCCTCCATTTCCCAGGTGAGGGAAATTACATACGTATATACCATCTCTATAAATCCATTTGTTTTAATTAAGATCATTTATCATTAATACTTTTCTTTAGAACTTGAATGCTTTCCAGAATCTGACAGATTGATTAGCTGTAGGCTATAGAACAGTAAACTGAAACATTGTCATACAGTGTTATGCCTGGATAGTCTTACATTTACTAACACCGACTATATTTGAAGTGTTTGGGAGTTATTTACGTTTTCCTCCCATGGAAAAAAGTCATAAAAACAATCTTTAGTGGCTCAATGTATTACAACAGTGCTTTTAAAAGAATAAACACTTTAGTGTTATAGTGTACAACCCAGCACATGTGGTCAGAACACAAACTAGTCACAGGTAATAAAGTATTTAGTGTTTCTCTCAAACAAAAGCCCATCTAAGCAAAATGCTAGCAGCCGTGTGTAGCTCCACTCACACTTCACCTATTTGCCCTTTTTTGGTCAGCCCCGGCCAGTGTGATGACTCGCGAACCAAATAGCAACGGTTGGCCATGCCTATTTGTAGTTTCACTTGCGCTCTTCAGAAATCTATGGGTGATGTCACATATACTATGTCCATATCTTTTACAGTCCATGCTCAGAACACTACATTTATTTATGAATTACACCTCCTGTTTCAAATGGAGTTATTTCTATTAATCTTTTTGCTAACATTTTAAAGGATATTTTATGCAAAAGTGAAAGTACTGTCATTATTTACTAACCCTGACCTTTGTTTTTGTGTATGTGAAACAAGAATGATGTAGTTAGCGTTCAGTTTTGTGAAGCATTTGTTTTAAAGTATGACCCTAAACCACAGTTGTCAAACTGCACAGGTCTGCACAGTTTAGTTCCAACCCTAATTAAACACACCTGGATAAACTAATTGAGTGCTTTAGGCTTGTTTGAAACCTACAGATAGGTGTGTTGAAGCAGGGCTGGAACTACACTCTACAAGGCTGCGGGCCTCCAGAAATTGAGTTTGAAACCCCTGCCCGAGACCAATGAAACCTTTCTATACTCACAAAGAGATAAGTAAAAGGATGAAAAGAACGAAGAGAAAAAAAACAAAAAAGGAAAAAAAAAAAAGTTTAGAGTTGACTGACCTCTTGAGTCCCCTCTTCTTGACTGACAGCCAGTCAAAAAGAAACCAAATAGAGCATCAAGTGTGGCAGATCTGGGAAAACTGAAACACTTAAGGACTAAACTTTAAAAGTGTACAGAACTTGACAAGAAGGGAATTTGCTGAAGGGAATATGTAAACACTCATAACAGCTCGAGAACGTGAAAGAGAGACAAGAAAACTGAAGGGCAAACAGGTCCCTCCAGACAAATCTGAAAGCCCTCCATGCTGCTCCCTCCCAGATTTCCTCCTAACCTCTCCTTCCCCTCATCTCCCAGTTCCCCACAAACATTGTCCCCCTAAACTAGCAGGGCTCTGGGGACTTCGGAGGGAAGACGAGAGCCACGGAAAGCAGGTGAGAGAGTGAGTGCTTGTATGAGGGGAGAGAAGAGGGGATAAGGAGATTGAAGCGTTTCTAATTTGAATAAACCCTTCGGCAGACTAAAACTGGCAGCCGGCTTCCCCTCTGTGCACAGGAAAAGAAAGCAAAGCAAAGAAAAAGGAAAGGAGGCAGGGCAGGAGGAAAGGAGAGATAGATGGGGGATATAGAGATGTCTCCACATGCATTTGGCTCTGGAGTTGGAGGGTTTGGAAGGGGGTGGAATGAGAAAGAGATGTTGAAGAACAACAGAGCTAGATAAGAGAAAGAGATTGGACCACAACGAAAGAAATAAAACATTGAGATGGGACTTTCCAGGGCAAGGGAAGACAAAAAAAGTTAAACAAACTATGTGATTTTAAAAATTACCGGACCCAAGCTTTTCCCGGTCAGAAGTCTCTCACTGCTTCACCTCTTCTCATTCTGCCTCTCGCTTTCTCTCTCACAAAATTGCTCTCTTGAAAATAAGGGTTCCTGTTAGATTAAAAAAAGGTGTTGCAGCAGCCCTTAGCAAGGAGAATGCATTTAAGTTCCTCAAAAACTTTTTTTCTCCAAGTTCTTTAAACAGCTTTAGACATTGTATTGAGTTTTTGGTAGAAGAAAAACAAGGGTCAGGAGGATAGACATACAATGGTATGTATAGATCAAATGCAATTTTCAAAACTCACAACTCTCAAATCTGTTTTGTATTTGTTCTGAAAGTCTTTTGTAAAATCGCTTCTATAGATGAAGAATCAGAATATTGTTGAACAATCCTTTAAACACACTTTACTTCAATCCCTGATGTTTTCATTCCTGTTAAAAATTGAAACACTCTGACTAAACTGGAATAAATAACCCAGACAGCAAAAGTTTAATTTAAAGAAACTATTATCTCTCAGGAGAATACACATAGGCAGGCGTAATTGCAGTAACCTCTTTTTTGTTGTTTTCCACAGCATTACTACAAATGCCATAATGAAACAATGAGAAGTGTGGTAAATCATGGTAAATTAGTGGTTAGCACGCCATTTCTTTGAAGAACTGAAAACGTCTTTTAATGGGGAAAGTCCCTTTTTGTTAAAAAAAACAGTGAGGCAAACTTTGGGGGTAAATAATATTAATAATTGGAAAAAAAGGATTTGTAAGGCAATATATGCGAAGCTAAAAAAAAAAGGTATAACTTGTAGAAAGGTAAATTGTAATTTCGTATTTGACCCACGTCATTGTAAAAGGATGAGGAATAGCCTACACCGCAGAATCACGCACATGATGACACGATGCGATTACCGAGGCGAGAAACGCATTTCTGTTTAAGTACACTGGCAGGACTAACAAAAAAGGAGGAGATAAGGAGGGAGAAGGTCTCTCTAACACCTACGCACAGCGTAAAAGGGAGCGACAGGGAGAGGGAGAGAGAGAAACACACAAGAACTGGCTCCGGCTTCAGCGGCGCTGAAGTGAAGCGGCGACGCTGGGAGAACCATAAATCTTCATATAGAGGCTGTTTTGATTAATGCAGCCGAGTCGAGCTAGGGGGCTGGACCTATCCCATTACGCCCTAATGGAAGATGGAGCGCCGCTGTCTCCACCACTAGGCCCCTGTCATTTGTTCCACTTTGCAGTCCATTTGGCCGAGAGACTACAAGCCACTCCATCAAAAATATTTTCAGAGTTAATTTCCGCCCGCTTAATTCGCCTTGATTCGGATTGCGTATCGAATGGCAGGATCGATTTTCGCCTGGCGTCTAAATTAAATAAAAGAGGGGGGTATACTTTAAGGCCGCGTTTTCTTTCTTTTCTCTTTTCCATTCTTTCTCTCCCTTTTCCAGCTATCCTTCACTTTAAGTCCATCTCATTCTTTTTCCCTTGTTGCATCTCATTTCCCTCTCTCCTTTGGCTGTTATAGATATTATAGGGGGTGGAGCATGACGGTGTATTACACATATAATCCGAGATCGAGGGAAAGACAAATGGAATGGGGTGATAAATATATGGATCTTGAAACTGTAAACTGCCATTTCAAATAGGACAAAATGAAAGAAAGTTATTAACTGAATCAATTTCACAATACCCTTACAACATGTTGCCAAGTGTGTTGACTTTTTAAATATAAAATAAAATTACAATGCAAATTTTTGGTTATGCTAATATGCGTTTACTTAAAATAATGATGATTTGTGTATAATATTGTTTAATTTGAAAGCCTCAAAGGTTAAATCATTACAATTTTTGGATCCAAATAATTTTTTAGTGAACACTTCTGCAGAGAACCCTTTTCCACTTTATGGAACCTTTTTTAAGAATACAGTAATGATGTCACAATTAGAGCTGTAAGAAATCCGCAAGGATATAATTAGTAATTCCACTAAACAATAATTATTCATCAGTGGATAACAGCTTAAATAGAAAAACGCACATGTTGTATGTGTTTTGAAGACGTGGAAAAATAATAAGGAAAAAGAAGCCAAAAGAAATGGGGAGAAGGGTAAAAAGCGCAGTGACAAATTGGTCGAGTGTGTCGCGAATTCCCTTTTAGATTTAAAGCCGCATGTAGCCCATCGTCATATCTTTCCAGAGTAATTTATTTTCCCATTTCTCTCTCTTCCTCAGCCCCTCTCTGTGAATTTATCTGTTGGCCCCCGCGCGAGCTCCAGTCACGTGCGATTGAAGACAGGGGGAAAGTCAATAAAAGTCTCCAGCGACAACTGTTTCCCCCCTTGGGCTCTTGCACTTCTCATACTCTTTCTTTTCCTCTTTTGTTTCTATTTGTTTATCTCCAGAAAACCTTCCTACTTGCTCTTTGAAGGCTTCAAGTTTCCTTGCTGGGAAATTTGATTGAATAAAAACATAGGAAACGTCTCAGAAACGCTATTATCAATAAAGCAGTAAACTGGCAGATATTTTGGCAAGTTTTCTCTAAAGCCAAAGTACATTCAAGGTAATTGCCAAGAAACGATTGATCAGTTGATCCAATAACAAGAAACGCCAAATCCCCTCACAGCTGGATGATTTAAACACACAAAGTAGCCAAAATGCCGAATTAACTGCTACATCTTCCCTGACAAACTTAGACCGTATCTAAGGGCTTGTCAGTGAAACATGGGCTCTTTCAAACCCCATGAAACTACAACAAGGTTTGACTTTGCAGCCACCCCACGGAGACAAAGACGATGGTTAAGACAAACCCAGATGTGACCATATCGACTCGTTTCAGGCCACCAATATACTCTCTCCATCTAAGTCCACACATCAGTTATTGTCTGATTCTTGAGAAAAATGCCCCAACCTAGAATAATGAATAAATACACAACGTACACAGTCAACAGGCCTCTGGTAAGATACACACTGTGTCAATATTAATCTCACTGACAGAAGATCGAAATATAGCAACTGTCACACATCATCTTTCCTCTCTGCTGTCTCTCCATGGAGTGGGGGTTCAGACAGAGAAAGTGTGTGAGATAAATTGTGTGAGAGAGAAAAAACATTGAAAACAGACAAAAGCCAAATGTGGTTAAAATAAAACAGGAGAAAAGGAAAAGTTGTGAAAGGTATGAAAATTGCAGGCACATTAACAGTAAGGTGAACAGGAAGATGGAGAGTATAAGCTAAGTGAGGGGAAAATAAGAGAAAAGAAGGAAAAGTGGAGGACATACAGCGAGGAAAGAGATATAGACAGCCCACCAGGGATCGTTTTACGAGCATCCAATTGCTTTCATTGGGGCACTACTCTCTCTGTCAATTTCCTTATCGTGGCCTTGATTTAATTTATAGACCTGCTTGAAGCCTTTCAGCTTGTACTGTAACATAACAATGTGTAGCAAGCAGTGGCATAAGTCAACAGAAACTCTGCCGTAGACCTATAAACAGCAATATTCCAATTGCTTATGCCATCTCAGAGTCAAAGGTCTTCAACCCTCTTCAGGTCTAGCACTCCCTAGGGGAGAAAAATGGAGCAGAGATCTTGTGACATATTGTATAAACTACTGGCCTAGAAGAACTTGCAGGGAAAACTCTATAATGGTGTGTTTTAAAGTGATTAGAACTGCTGTTATTAATAATGTCAAGTTGTACATTTAAATTTTGAAACATTTACTCAAACACTAACTTCTGATGTAAATTATTTAGTGTGCTGCAAAAACAAGTTATCTGCTAACTGGGATTAAAAAAAAGTGTGTATGTGTGTGTGTAGAGCTTCACATGTGCTCAAGCCTTCAATTGGTCTTGAGTGTAGAGAGGGGGATTTAATTTAGTAAATTAAAAGCAAATATGAATAAAATTCTGCCTTTTGGAAAGCAGAGGTCAGAAACTGACCATAACGAAGACTAGAGGGCAATGTACAAGGTTCTTATTGGCAGACAATTGGCTTTGAGTTAGCAGCTATTAGTGGCAATTATGAGATATTAGCTTACTCAAGCCTAGTTCATTACGGGAGCCCTTAATTACAAGTATATTGGACCCTTTAAAAAGGTCTTATTAAAAGGGATATTAACTTTATCATATAGGCTGTAATTGGTATATGCAGACAAATTAGAATATAATATTACAAATGATGGCAACATGGTGGCGCAGTGAGTAGCACAATCGCCTTGCAGCAAGAAGGTCACTGGTTCGAGCCTCGGCTGGGTCAGTTGGCATTTCTGTGTGGAGTTTGCATATTCACCCCATGTTCATGTTGGTGTCCTCTGGGTGCTCTGGTTTTCCCCACAAGTCCAAAGACTTGCGCTGTAGGTGTATTGGGTAAGCAAAATTGCCCGTAGTGTATGTGTGTGATTGGATGTATATGGGTGTTTCCCATTGATGGGTTGCAGTTGAAAGGGCATAAGTTAGGATAAGGGATAAGTTGGTGGTTCATTCCGCTGGTGCGATTTTGGGTTAATAAAGGGATTAGACCGAAAAGAAAATGAATGAATGAATCACAAATGATATTTGTATGGTTAAGGATCTGATTCAATAATAAATCAAAAATCTAAAAATATGGTTTTTGCTTCATAAAATATTTATGCTGTCAATACTGAAATCAGTGAAATAGCATATGATTAACTACACAAATTCCACTTACTACTCAATATTTATTTGTTCATTTTAACAATATACTTAGACTTTTGAACATATTTTGAACTCAAGATATAGACGAGGCAGTGGCGCAGTAGGTAGTGCTGTCGCCTCACAGCAAGAAGGTCACTGGTTCGAATCTCGGCTCAATTGGCGTTTCTGTGAGGAGTTTGCCTGTTCTCCCTGCCCGCGTGGGTTTCCTCCGGGTGCTCCGGTTTCCCCCACAGTCCAAAGACATGCAGTACAGGTGAATAGGGTAGGCTAAATTGTCCGTAGTGTATGAGTGTGTGTGTGAATGTGTGTGTGGATGTTTCCCAGAGATGGGTTGCGGCTGGAAGGGCATCCGCTGCGTAAAAACTTGCTGGATAAGTTGGTGGTTCATTCCGCTGTGGCGACACCGGATTAATAAATAAAGGGACTAAGCCCACAAGAAAATGAATGAATATATATATACAACTACACAATATGCTTAAACATCTGCAAACTGTATAAACGACAAAGAATTGCCTAACATTACATTTAATCACTATACATTACGACACAACACATGGAGGAATGTTTGTACTTTTACAGTACCTTTAGTGCATTAACTGTGATAGCAAGCGTCAGTGTCCGTCTGAGCAGAGACGATAATGACTCTGAAGTCAGCATCTTAAGCTCAAGTCACCTTTGCTCTCTGTGGTCAGTACCTGTGTTCAGCACTGAGGATTAAAGCCTTATCAACTGGAGCAGAGTTGTCAGGATCCACACTCACAGCCAGATTACAGGTTGTGATCCGTTAATAAGTTCATTCACTGCAGATCAAAATGAGATTTAATCATTACACCGACTTGACCCATGCTATACCATCACGCACTTACATTTACTTCATCTTATGATCTGCTACAGAATTTTGCGCAAACGCTTTTTGACTTAACCACTACATTTGGTCCAATGTGTCAGCATTTCAATAGGCCTGAATTTCTTCTCCACAGCTCCCCGTTTCTTACTATGTTCTTTTGATCTTACAACTAGACTCCTCTAAACATCACGTCTGCTTGTCTTCTTTCTTCTCCCGCACTCTTTTTGGTTGTTGTGTTATTCTTGTAATCCCCTCCTTACTCTCATGTCTCTCATCCCAGCACTGTCTTTCTGCTCGCTGAAGCCACATCGTCCAAGCCGGTTATCCCTTTTCCCTCTCTCTCTCCTTCCCTCCCGCGCTCTTTCCCTTGTGATAAATGAGGCTGTCTGTTGGGTGCAGTTCATATTTACTGAGTAGGGGAGCGCACACTGTCAGTCTCCCTCACCCTCCACATCTCTATCCCGGTGCTAAACGGACACCCAGAGCCAAAGGTTAGGACAAGAGGGCGGACTGGGGAGGAGAAGACAGAAACAGTAGTGGACTGTAGATTTGGGGAATGTTAGCGCTAGAAGAAGCATTAGACATAAAACACAGCAACTGTTTACGAAGTGACGCTAATCGAGAATGAGAAGCTGCTCATTTTGAGTTTGACAGCATCGACCTTCCTCACTTGCTACACTAACCAGACTCCCCTTAGCAAAACTCACAGCATCTTTTGCGCATCTGCGCTTTCAGGCACAATACTATGTGCCAAGAAAGTACCATGACCAAAAAAAAAAAAAAAGACACCTAAAATACACAGTTTCATCTACGCCTACATAAACCATCCCTCACGCACGGCTTGTGTTATTCGTGGGGAGTGGAAAGTGGTGATTTGACCTTTGTTGTAACCCTTTCATGAATGAGAGAAGTGGATTTGGGCTTGGCTGAGCCCAAAGGGACAGACGCAGCCGCCCTAAAGCCCCCTGAAGACCCCGAAAGCCGGCGGCTCTTCCCACACACTGACCTCTGAGGCCAACAAGCGCCAAAACCACTGCAGCGAGACGACACTGTGACACCGGCACACCAAAGCCAACAATGTGTTCCTTCAGCAAATTGACAAGAGTATTGAGAGAAAATATGGAGAAAATTGGATTGCTGGAATTACATATAAAAAAATTGGAGATGGGTGGAGGGAGGAGGAAATGTGCAAGAGGGCTATTATTTAATTCAACATAGATGTAATTCAATTTTAGAGTTTTCTAGAGATGGTCAGTCAGAAGTCAGCCTGTAAATAAGAGTATTAGAGTTTCAGCACTGACCGCTGATGGAGCATTTTACAAAAGAACACAGGTCACATCACAGGGCCAAGATCAAACTATGATCAAGGAAAAGAAGTCAACACATTTGTTAGTATAGGATGCAGTAAAGCGAAGGCGGGAATACAAGACTCTTGCATAGATTTTTCCCCTTAATTTGTCATCAAAATAGATGGCAGTTGTGTGCTGTCATTTATTCATTTCTAGGCTACATTTGGATTTGACTTTATGAAAAGTATGTTCCATGTAGTATGACTATAGTATAAACGAAATTTGTGCATAATACATCTGCCAAGTTCACATCTGACTTCATCACATTACTTACCAGCTTCTGTTGTGTCACTCCACTTTCACTGACAATTGCAATTAGGTCGCCTCATGAAATATTAGTCTCAGCATCTTGGCATTAGCAGTAGATCTTATGGGTACTTCATGCCTACTCTTTTTTAAATATTCTGAATTTGGAGAAATTACTTTGAATACTATACAGAAGGCAAGTGGTTTTGGGTGCTGATTTTATAGCTTTGGAACATGATTCCATTCAGTTGCAGGATATCAAGCACATTAGATATTTTGACCTGATTGTAGAGGTTCAAATATAAAATTTAATTAAAAAAAATTAAATAAATAAATAAATTAGTCACATCTTTATAGTTAACCCAAAACTGAAAATTATGTAATTTACTCACATTTTACTTGTTTTGAACATGTTTGACTTTCTTTCTTCGCTTTAACACAAAAGAAAATATTTTGAAGGCAGCTGGATACCTTTATTACCACTGACTTCCATAGTGAGTGTCATTGCGGTGCAGTGGGTAGCACGATTGCCTGACAGCATGAAGGTCACTGGTTCGAGCCCTTGCTGGATTAGCTGGCATTTCTGTGCGGAGTTTGCATGTTCTTCCTGTGTTCGTGTGGCTTTCCTCCGGCGTTTCGCTTTCTCCCACAGTCCAGACATGCACTATAGGTAAATTGAATAAGCTAAATTGGCTGTAGTGTATGTGTGTGAATGCAGGAGGGTATAGGAGTTTCCCAGTGTTGGGTTGTGGCTGGAAGGGTATACGCTGTGTAAAACATATGCTCGATAAGTTGGCGGTTCGTGTCTCTGTGGCGAACCCTGATGAATAAAGGGACTAAGCCGAAAAGAAAATGAATGAATGGCTTCCTAGTATTAGCTCTTCCTATTATGGAAGTCGATGCTCACAGGGCTTCCAGCCTTTTTCAAAATATCTTTTGGAGTTTAAAAGAAACTTAAAGGTTTGGAACCACTTGAGGGTGAGTAAATAGGCCTCAATTTTCGTTTTTGGGTGAACTATGTTTTAAGGGATAAGGCCCATTCTACGTGAGTTTGTGTTCATCGTACTGTATGAGTTAAAGTCGATTAAATTGTTAGTATTTTAAAGTTATTTACTACATTAACGGGTATTTTTTTCGGAACAACATGAAGATACCACAATAATTTATTACTTAATGGCGTCTCTTGTTTACAAAGATAACGCAACGATGCAGGACGCACATGGTAATAAAAAGTTTGATACTAATATAATAATTTGATATCGAGAAGAACAAGTAGCGCAAACAGATCATTGCATTAAAATCCGTTCAGCTATTTCACTTGTTTGTGTGAAGTTACCCTGCAGGCTGTCTCTGTGGGAAGAGTGAGAAACACGAGAGAAACAGATGGCAACACAGCGCATCCTAATTCCCAAAAGCGCATATTGACAGATATCTGTTTCCCCCTGGTGCCCCAAAGGAGGAACTGCTACCAAATTAAAACTGCCAATTTATAAACAATTACATTCTCTATAGAATGACTGACATTGCTGGACAAATAATAATGATGTATGTTTTTTTTAAATGTGAATATGTAAAAGGTTTACTCCTCTTTCTCTGACTTCAATGGTCATTTCTGTCCGTACTCGGCAAGACAAGAAAATCAAGTGAAGAAAAAATAAAAACCTGTCACGTAATCTGTCTCAATTTGCAAAGTCTATTAATATTGTATGTGTGGCTCACCTCCCTATCACCCAATCTTTAGGAGCCATGCTTGTTCTGACAATTATTATTACTACAGCAACAGAGAGAATTAAAACACGCTCGCTTCCATACATCTCCCTGGCCCTCCTCTCAGACAAGAGGCTTGCTAAATGAAAAATGGACATGCTTTAAGAAGTATTGATTCCAGCTTTAAACAAAGGTAGACTCAATATTATTTAGCTCTAAATACATCTTTGTTATCTGTGTCGGTGCACCAGTCACGCTGCTGTCCTCGTAATCGCAGACATAAAAATAATAGGGCTATTCCCCCAACATTGACTGAAGCAGACCTGTTTGGGCCCTTTGAACAAGTGATCCATCTATTGGGTTTGCACAAACTGCAATGATGCTTTGGTTGTCTGTGCACAAGCTGAGAAGAAAAGACACAAAAAGACAAGGGTTTAGACAAAATCTCTCTGGTTAGCATACTGTATTTACTGTTTCATTTAACATAAGAATACAGTCTTAAACGCACAATTCAAGCCAAAACAATGACAAAACACTGTAGTTCAAAACAGAGCAAAAGTCATTTGATTTCATCCATTTTAAAGTTAACAGTAAACTCATAAACCTTAACACAACATATTGTTTATATACGTTTTATGTCATGAATATCAGTCTTTCGAAAAAGATTTTCCTCTAAACTAGTTACAGTAATGTTTCATTTTTTTTCAGTTATATCACCCTCAGAATACTTTGGCATTGGTAGACAAATGAACAACCATAAAAACAACTGCAAAATAACCTGGTAAAATCAACAACCACACAAATAACTATAAAATAACCAATCCATTACAGTGCAGTATAGGCATGGGATGATAACCATTTTTAAGGTATACCTCAGTTTGGAAAACTCAAGGTTTTTAAAAACAGACAACTTTTTCTGTTATACTGTTTCTACGGTATGTGTAAGATTTTTAATATTTATTTATTTTTTGGTTTGTTTTTTAGGACAGCAGTATCTCCATCAGAAAAGATACCCAAAGATGCCATTTAAAATATATATATATATTATTGTTTTTGAAACTGATGAAGACTGCAGAAGTCAATGATTCATTTGAATTTTTTTAAATATTTAGCTTGACATATTTTCTGCTTCAAAATATTTCAAATGTTTCTCAAAATAAAATATACTGGCGGTTTGTGTCCGAAATCCCCTACTACTCAGTAGGTACTCCATTTGTATTTACTACTTGACTGATAGAAAAGTATGTTCTATACAGTATGAATGCGAGTGAATGTACCTCGGAGTCGGACGTACAACAGATGCCATTTTGTCATCATCATGTGACATACCCGCTTCACTTCCATTCATGATTTCTCTCGCAGTGCATCATGGGATAGCGTAGCATCCATCAGATGCGCACTTCAGAATCTCACCAGAAGTATTAGGTCATCTGGGTACTTCTTGCATACTGTATTTACACATCCTACTTGGCTAGCATACTGTTTTTAACATACTATAGTATGGAAGTCTGTGATTTCAGGCACAGCCATTGTGATCAAAGCAGAAAAAAGATTTGTTTTTGACCCAGACATTTAAAAAGAACCTGTTTTACAGCAGTAATCGTGAAACTGTAATATTTTTATCCATGGTTATCAAATCGTTAGAATCTTATACCCGCCCACGCCTAGTGCAGAACTGAAAACACACAAATGTAGTTTTCAGTGTTCTCCATAAAGCATTAAAGTTCTAAATGCAGAATTTATTTTTAGCTGTGAGCCAGACTTCTGAAAATGTTAAAATATGAACAGAGCAAAATGACGTCACTTACATATCAACACAAAAGGAACCCTAACACAGTTACAGCAGTTTGAAAAATTTGCTGAAACGTAATTTTTCCGAGAGCACCGAGTGATGAGCAAGTTTAAATTTTAACATCAGTTTATAAATGTAGTTCTAGAATACTTCCATTATTGCGCCTATAGATTAATTTTAATTTGTAGATTATTGTTACTATGCTACAGCAATCTATTATAAGTCTATTATCGAAAAAGTAAAGGGCACGCTGTCAATTCTTATGAACAGTGTCTTTAAATGGCTAAATAAAACTTTATTTTATTTACAATTTATTATGCTAGCGATTCCTTTTAAAAAGACAGATCAAGTTTAAAGCACTGCTTTTGTCAGTTGCTTGTTCCTTGTTGAACAAAAAAACGTAAACGGCATTAATTTTATTTGATCAGTGAAAGAATGGGTAGGCCTGACACAATAATCAATGTATCAATTTACCGCAAAACACTTGGACATGACCTCAATAATTTTTGATAATGCAATATATATCACTTATAAATTAAAACCAATTCTGGCAACAATTTATCTGATTTTGCAACATCTTTATCTCTTTTAGAGGTGTAAGTATGGTTAAAAAACACCATAGTATTTACTGTAAATTACTGTATTATATTTTCATGTGGGTGTCTGACAAATGAAAATAGTTCTGGTAGCCAATATTGCGGTCTGTTACATTTTACCTTGCAATTTTTTCTTAACATTTATTATTTATTATGATTGAAATTACTATAATTGAATTAAATGTTCTTAATTCTTAATTAAATTAAAATGTTCTTAAATGTTTCTTATTATATTGTCATTCTGATATTATACAAGAAGTGTCATAAAATGACAATATATTGTTTATCGCAATATATTTTAGTGTAATATATTATAACAAAAAATGGATATCATGACAGGCCTAACAATGGGTACGTTACTATATGCTTAACCCTTAAATATATCCCACGGAAGAAAGAAATCTGTCTGGATTGCATTCCTTAAAGAAAACCGATTTCCCAATTCATCATTAATCTCCCGATTCATTTTCCTACATGAAATATTAGACAGGCGTGCAGTCATCTGTCCTCATGTGTGCTTCTCCATGTGTTGAGAGAGATGGTGTGAGCGTGTAAATGTGCGAAGACACTGTGTGCAGCTGTACGGCCTCTCGCCTGTGTGTGTTCGTTTGTGTAACTTCAGGTGCTGGGACAATATAAAACTCTTCCCGCACTCCAAACACTTATAGGGTCTGTGGCCCGTGTGACTGCGCCTGTGCTTGCTCAGGTCACCTGAGCTGCTGAAGCGACGCTCACAGTCTGAACAGGCGTAGGGTTTTTCTCCTGTGTGCTTCCTCATGTGTTTAGTCAAATCTCCAGACTGGGCATAGCTGGAGCCGCACTGCTCACAGCGATACGGTTTCTCACCAGTATGAGTGCGCATGTGGTTTTTCAGGTGCTGGATGCGTACAAAACGCTTGCTGCAGATGTTGCAAAAATACGGCCGTTCGCCAGAGTGAATGCGCAGGTGTTTCTTAAGCACATCCGCTCGTGTAAAAGTCTTTGTACACTCTCGGCATTCCAGAATTCTCTCAGAGTTGTGCGCTCTTTGGTGGACCTTCACATACCTCAAAGCAGAAAACGCTTTGCCACAGATAGCGCATGGAAATGCTTTTTCCTTGGAGTGAACTTGTTGGTGGATGCGAAGTGTTGAGCGGTGGCTGAATCTCATGCCGCATTGAGGACATGGGTATGGTCTTTCTCCCGTGTGGGTTCTCAGATGGCATCTGAGGTGGCCCATTCTAGCAAACTCTTTATTACATTCAGGACACTTGAAAGGCCGGATTCCTGTATGGATGACTCTGTGTTGGCGCAGACTCCCCATATCATAAAAGCTATGGCCGCAATCTCCACAGATGCATGGTTTCTCGCCGGTGTGTATGCGTTTGTGTGTCTTTAGACTTTGGAGTGTAGAAAAGTTCTTGCCGCAATCTTGGCACAAATACCCACGGTCTGTGCAAAGGGGTTCACTTGTATCAAGTATCTTCTCATCATCATGACAGCGATGTGGTCCAAGGCCCCAGACTCCTGCAAAGCTTTTACCGCATGCAGCACAGCTAATATATCCATCTTTGCACACCGTAGATAAGCTGTGGCATCGGCGGCAATGGTTTTGTAAGTTTCCAATGTAATCAAAGCTACGATCACACTGCGGACAGGTGAAGCGTTTTCGGGTGGGTTTGGGTGTCGGAAGGTGAGCCTTGCGCACGTGGGTCTCCAGCTGGCTTTGAGAGAAGAAACGATAGTGGCATGAAGTGCAGCTGAGCATCCCGGAGGTTATTTTGGAGCAGTTGTAGACTTTGTGGTTTTTCACCCATGACAGGTATTCACTTCGATGGCACCATTTGAAGTGCTTGTCCAAGTATGTAAAGTCAGTAAAAGTCACAGAGCAATGGGGGCAAGGAAAAATCAGGGAGGAAGAAGCTGTAAAAGGGAATAAAGACATAACACAAAATATATAAAGTGAAGTCTTGTGCAGTAAAATTTCAAGTCAAGCGAATTTAGGTTTGGTTTAGTTTAGTTATAATCAACTAAAGTTCCAACAGGTCCAATCTAAATACTTACTTGCCAGTTTTATTTGATTGTATTTTTCCATCTGGCTGTAGTATTTTGTAAAATGATCCAGTATTGGGTAAAAGTGCCAAAGACTCAAAACGGTAATCAAAAATAAAATATTGCTGAATATATGCTGCTATATTGTAAACTAGGGATGCTCCGATCAGGATCTTTGCAGCCGATGCAGAGTACCGATTCCTTTTCATGGTGATCGGCCGATACAAAGTACTGATTCTGATGCTTTAAGCTTTATAATTAAGTGGAGATTTCTCCTTACTTGAAAGAATAAATTAAGGATGCTGCATATAATACTATAAATACTTGTATAACCATTAAGGTGTGAACATGTCAAAAAAAACTTGGTGTAGAAAATGACTAACAAATCAATTTGGAAACAACATCTCTCAGTCAAGAAAAAATTCATATTTGATGAAAAGTTAATATTTGATTCAGAAAAGATTCAAATGCAAACCTATAAATCCATTACTTCTTTACTATTAGGAAATGGGTATATAAACTACTGTTTATTGCAATAAGTAAATTACAAGAAGTTATATTATTAAATATTCATGTTAAAAAAATATATTTTTTTTAAATGTATCTAATATTTCCAGCCAGGTTTTAGTGAACTTGCAATATTGTCAAAAACACAGTACCAATACTGATCTCCGGCCGATCAATCAGAGCATCCTTAATGTAAACTTCAACTCTTTTAAAACAACTATCTGTATATTGAAATAAAAATGGCCAACTGAGACAGAGTAGAATAAATGATACATAAAAGTCAATGTATTTTCCTGCTCACCATTTTTTGTTCTTAAATTATTTTGTATACAGATGACAACACTGTCAAAACAATTCCCTAAAAGTGCCTGTAAAAGCTACATGGGTTGGAAAATGAAACTGAACACGCATAATGTAGAGTTTCATGGCTAAATTTGAGCCTGGTGGCACCTTCATTGATTGCACATTCCATGAGTAAGAAGAGAGTGTGAAGTTTTGATTACCAGAGTAACAACACAATTTTACTTCAAATGTTGCAATGAACAACATTATGGGTGACATATCAGACTTTAAAAGAGAAAAAAATTGTTGGTGGGCATTTCGCTGGCGCATTTGTGACCAAGACAGCAAATCTTGGTGTCCACCAAAATTATTTTTCGGGAGCTCCAAAGGGTAAAAATACATGGCTGGGCTGCTATAGCCAACACCTTTGGTCATCTGTGCCAATGTAAAACCTTGGTTTCAATAGTGCCAAAAGCAGGTGCAACTTAGTGTATTCAGAATTGAACTTAATTCAGAGTTGTATTAATGTGATTGTTAATGTTTTTGCTGTAATAACTTCATTAAACTTTATATATATATATATATATATATATATATATATATATATATATATATATATTATATTATATATATATATATATAGACTGCATTTGTTTATATAATCTGAAGCCATGTTTTCTAGTTAGTTTTAAGTTTCATTAAATAAATTAGGGGCGATGCAGTGGCGCACCAGGTAGTGCTGTCGCTTCACAGCAAGAAGGTCGCTGGTTTGAGCCTCGACTGGGTCAGTTGGCATTTCTGTGTGGAGTTTGCATGTTCTCCCTTTGTTCACGTGGGTTTCCTCAGGGTGCTCCGGTTTCCCCCACAATCCAAACACATGCGGTACAGGTGAATTGGGTAGGCTAAAATTGACCGTAGTGTATGAGTGTGTGTGGATGTTTCCCAGTGATAGGTTGCAACTGGAAGGGCATCCGCTGCGTAAAACATATGCTGAATAAGTTGGCGGTTCATTCCGCTGTGGTAAACCCAGATTAATAAAGGAACTAAGCCGAAAAGAAAATTAATGAATAAATAAATTAGGCAATTACTCATGAGAACTTTAATGTACCTTCGACCCACAGCCCTCAGTTAAGTTTGGTTTTTGGTCCTTTATAAGAAAAGGTTTGGGCACCCCTGTTTTTAGATCAAAAACACAGAATTTGATTAAACTTACCTAGGTAAAACCCCAAACCAGCTTTGTGCAAGAGGCCTCTTTAATTAGTCATTGTCATTTTGGTTGTTAAGTACTTGTGAATGCCTATAGACTGAACTTGCACATTTCCACAAAATTGTGTTTTGTTTTGTTTTTTCCTTTACACTGAGATAATTATGGTATAGTTTTTTTTTTCAATAAATGAATTAAACTTATACCTATAAAATACACCAAATAAACCAATACATTTACATCAAAAATAATTTCAAATAAAAGATCAACTTTATAATAATACAAATATTGTTGAAATTAAAATATTTAATATTTTTATAACATTTACAAAAACAAAAAGTATTTTAATGTAAATTCTAAACTGAAAAATGTGCAAACAACTTTAAAAATGGAACAGAATGGGTTTTCGTAACTCTGACTGATCTAAAAACAACATTTTTAAATAATAAAATAAAGTTAAAATGGTAAACTAGACCAAAATGACAGTCAAACAAAAAATAAAGCTGAGATTAAACAAATGTCCTAATCCAGAGCTAAAATATTTCCGTGCACACCTCCAAATCTGTCACATCTTTAAAATGAGCAAATTGTGTCATTTATAGGTTTAAGGCCTAATAAATAAATACATTACCCATGGTTTCCTCCAGGTCAGAATTACACAGCAGGTTTTCCTCTGGCATCTCAAGCTTCACTTCCTTATATCTCTCCTTTTTCTCTTCCACAGTCAACGTAGACTCTCTCTGAAGTACTTCATAAATTCCAGGCTCAGTTTTGACCTGAAAACTAGTTTGGTTTAAGGGAAAGTGATCTGGCTCTGTCTTTGGAACAAATGTTCTGAGCGCAGGAGGACAAGGCTGCAGGTTCACATTGTGCTGCTGGTGTTGCTCTGATAGCATTAGGACTCCCAAAGCTTCCAACTCTCCTTGCTCTGGACTCATCTGTGTGACTTTGGGACAACAGTCCATTACACAGTTCAGCATATCATTAGATGTTTCAGTTGCATCTGTGCCAACACAGATGGCATCAACATCTGATGGAAGGGGCTCCTTATCACCATTTTGCAACTGTTTGTCTTTGCTCTTTTGACTGGATAGTTTTGTTTTCTTTAACAAGTTGGGTTTCATCTTTTGAACAACCTAAATAAAAAAATTGGAAATAACAGTATTATAGGTTATAGTTTCATCTACAGGTTAAAAACAATAACATTACTGGTATAATATTTAACGTTAGAGCATTTAATGATTTTAAGGTGTTAATTTATTATAGGTTACAGTTTAATTACAGGTTAAACACAATACTGGTATAACATTTAGAACATTTAAGGAGTTAATTTGTGCAAAGGCAAATTATTAGTTTTTCAGGACCTTCAGAAATCTGGTCTGTGGTTTAAAATACGTTGGTTGGTTTGACAGACTGGTCTAGATAATCTTGAAGGTTCATACAGCATGTGTGACAGCGGCTAGCAAACATAAATAGAAGATTCGTGTTGGCTTAAATAATTAAACACGATGTTCTTACCGGGGGACAAACGTCAGTTCATTTGCTGCATTTGGATGTAACGTTAGGTTCAAACCCCACCGGTCTAGAACCTCTGGTTATTATCCAGTGGACTGTGACAGCCCTCAGTGAACACCATCTTCAAACAAACGCCTTGAACTTCCACCCCTAAAATGACACCAACGCCGTTCATTGTATTAGGTTAAATACTAGTTATAAACGACCTAACGCGGCGACTGAGGCCGTTTCACAAATCTAAAAGACGTTAAAACGATGCTGGTTGTAAATAACAACACGTAAAGGCAGCAACGATAACGCATTTCAAAATAAGACCATGAACCTAGGCGTTTTTCAAAATAAAAGCTCGCGACCCTTTCCTGCATTGCTTTTTACTGTATTTAGTTATATTTATATTAAAAGATTTTCACTATTAAATAGTATACATTTTAATATAGCTTATTTAAAAATTGTATTATTCTGTATTCAATTCAATTATTATTTTATTTCTATAGCGCTTTTACAACATTGTGTCAAAGCAGCTTAACAGAAGTTCTAGTAGATTGACACTGTGTCAGTCCATTTTCAGAGTTAAGGTTCAGTTTAGATCACTTAAGTATTGTTTAAATTTTATTGCTGAAAGTTTAAACACTAAAGGGCAAATCCATCAATGTGCAGCTCCACAAGTCCCAAACCAAGCAAGACAGGGGCGAAGAACAAAAATTTAACCAATTGATGAAAGTGAAGGGGAAAAAAACCTTGAGAGTAAGCAGACTCAGTTGGGCACAACCATTTCTCCACTGGCCCAAATTCTTGTGAGAACACTGGACATCCGTCATGGAGAACTGCAGGTGTGAGTAGGTGATCAGACTTGCACCCGGGATCAACGCAAAGACCCATCTGTCACTGGGGTGTTTCAGGAATCATGCTCTCCACTTCCCTATGACCACCACAGCATCAACTCAGGTGTATCTAATCATTAGAGACATCTAAACACCATGAAAGAGACACAGTTGCAATGTTTTTACTGTTAATGCACAGGTGTCAAACTTAATTCCTGGATAGCCTCAGCTCTGCAGTTTAATTCCAACCCTAATTAAACACACCTGATCAGACTAATTGAGTGCTTTAGACTTGTTGGATACCTACAGACAGCTGTTTTGAAGCAGAGCTGGAACTAAACTCCGCAGGGCTGTGGGCCTCCAGGATTTGAGTTTGACATCCCTAGCAGTCCAATTCTTTGAGAAGCATTATGTCAGGTACAAGAAGCTAAATGGCCAAAAACGCAACCAACTCTGGTAACCATTAATGGATGATATTTTATTATGGACAAACTTCTGTTAAGCATCAAAGGCATGTGCGTCAATCACAGAAAAAAAGACTGTAAAAGCATTTGAAAATGTCTGAACAGAACAAAGCTTTTTCACCATAGTCAAACTCAAATCCATTTTGGTCTTTCGCTTAATTTACATCACAATCCCTTGTTCTTGATTTAATGCAACAAAGTAACCAACCATCAGTTTGCAATAGCTTTTTTTCCCTCTGGAGTGTCACCCGAGATAAACATATGGCTTCTCCTGTTATGTTATTTACATTAAATAATCAATGTCAAATGAACATTTTTCGTAATATTTTATAATTCATGAGAACTTTAATTGTCAAAAAATAAGAGAAATGTAGATTTCTACATCAGCCTACATAAATACGTCAAATTATGCTCAGAAAATAACAGTCCATCTTCAGAAAAAACAAGTAAAACGGAAACTCCATATTAATGGCAATACTGTAACAAACTCCATAAAACATCATACAGATAGAAGGCTAACTGTAGTGTTTTCAGTGATTTCCTCTCTTCATTTCATCACCTTATAGTGTCTCACCAGGAGCATACTATAGCGTTTCTATACGTTTAAAATTTGCATTGCACTTTGTTCAACAGATCTTCTATGAATCTGGCTGAACATGACCCTTCGGTGAAATAAAATAGGAAACTGAATTTCATCGATCACTAGTTAAATATTGAACACATTATTTATAAATCCTTTTTACCTTTTGGTTAAACTAAATCAGTGTAAGGAGGGAACAGAAATAAAGCAAAGAAAAAAAGTTATCCTTCATTCCCTACACAATGTGAATAACATGGATGTTTTCTGGGCCCTTGTTAATCAGCTTATTCCTTCACATTAACACACACACACACACACACCTGCATTACTTAAGATAACAGCCTGAACTCATAGAACTCCAATCCTAAATCGAATACAAAAAGAGTGAGGATTCAGTCACAAGGTTGTAACAACGTCCGGTTCAAGGCAAAGTGAGTAAAGGCATGTCATCAATGCAAACAAAGGACGTGTAACCGTAAACCATCAAATCGATAGTCTGAAATGCATCTTCAGTCTGAATGAATATGTATAAAAATAAGCCAATGGCTCAACATGAACAAGACCTATTGACTAGATTCAATCTGTTATATTACAGGAAGCTTCAACTAATCACAGCCATGACAAAATACCAGTAACAAAAGCATTACAACTATTTTTTTTAACATCATCTGTCCCCATTTCTTTTTTGCAGACAATCAAAGTTTTGCACATTCAAGCGGACACGTTGCACCGTCTCTTGGTTTGGATGGCAGTTCAGATTGTCACATGAGGATATAAAGCACATTGGTTCAGCTGCAAAGTCGACGTTTTGACGTTTCAGGTGATATGTCATGCTGTAGTTATCGTCGTCTTGTCCAGCTGGTTTCAGTAGTGTATGTAAGACAAAGAACGCAGCAACAAAGCATGGATATACAAGTAGTGCATTGCATAAAGGTTGCTGCCTTAAGTCAATATGGAGCTTTTTAGGAGTGATAAACAAGTAAACAACATCTAATACTTAATTACAGTATATGTACATATCACAATTCCTATGATTCTTCTTTTTCCTCTTCTGTAAAATAAATACATCCCTTTAGTAACAAACAAAAATAAAAGGATTTTCACCCTTAAAGGAGTAGCTCACCCAAACATCCAATTTTACTCAGCATTTACAACCCCTCATATGGTGGAAAACATTTAATAATTTCTTTTTTTGTTGTTGTTGAACTTGTAAGAAGATTTCTTTTAAGAGTACTGCAAACCAGTAGCCATTGACATCCATTTATTCATTTTCTTTTTGGCTTAGTGCCTTTATTAATCAGGGATCGCCACAGCAGAATGAACCGCTAACTTATCCAGGACTTTTTTTATGCAGCAACCCAGTACTGGGAAACACCCATACACTCTTGCATTCACACACATACACTATGGACAATTTAGCTTATTCAATTCCCATTGACATCCATAGTAAGAAAAAAAACTGTGGAAGTCAATGGCCACTGGTTTTCGACCTTTCTCATCATTTCTTTTGTTGTGTTGACAAATAGTGAATGCTAGTAAAAGATAAATAAATAATTACAGAATTTTCATATTTTGTGGGTAAACTATACCTTTAAAATGGTGTCATCGTTTACGCACCCTCTTGTAGTTTAAGATACTTCTTAAAATGTCTCAGTGCTTTTTTGCTTAAACAGCTGATGTCAGTGGGATCCATTGGTGTTTGATTTTGGACCTCATTGAACTTATCTGCATTGAAAAAAAATTGTAAATGTGTAAATGATGAAAACATTTTTAACTTTTTGGGTGGTCTATCCCTTTAAAAGCTTCACAACTTCCTTTGCCCTTTCTGTTCTTAACTCTGAAAATCTCCCTTGATAGTTTTTTCCTTTTCAGTCTATTTCTCCCACTCAATTCCCATCTTATTACATGGCCATGGTTGTAAGATGTTGGTGGCCCAGCAAGCCTTTTCGGCCACCGCCGGCACCAGGATGCGTTCCTGCTCCACCGTGTCCACAGTACTCCTGCAAATTCTGCCGCAAAGTAACAAGTGCAGAACCTAAACAGGCCCGATTTGGTGCAAGGATGCCTCCTGGTAGCTGTATGAGCACTGTGGCTACCCCTGCCATCCCGTCGTCTGTGGGTTCCAGAGTGATTGGCCCAACTTTGAAGGATGAGTATGAGAAACCCATGAGTTGAGATAGGAAAGGGTCGGAGCGGCAGAAATGCTGGTAGCTGCCATGCGAGGACGGATAATGGTGTTGGTGATGTGAGGTTGGGTTGGCGGTGGAGCTGGGTGCGTAGTGGTGAGCGTTTAGGTAGTGCAGAGGCAGGTGCTGCCCGTTGTTGCCTCCACTCAGAGCCAGATGGTGGTGATGATGAGTGGCAGTGCCTGTGCCAGGGTCGTGTTTGTAGGACAGAGCCCCAGGTCGCCCCCTCTGGCCCATTACCATCCCACCAAGCTTGCCTGTTCGGACGTGGGCCAGAGACACTGCGCTGCCCCCTCCAGCTGAGGGCAAGTAAACTAACTGTGGCTCCTCTGGCTCCAGGTAGACAGTAAGTTTTGCAAATGGACGAGAGGCCATCTTGGTCATTTCTTGAATGTGGCGCCGCTGCTCGCGACGGAAATCCAAGAACTGCTTTACTTTCCAGAGTAACACGCAGACCGACAGGAAGAGGAAAAAGCAGGAGAAGAAGACAGAGAAAAAGACGAAGAGGTCAATGTGGGCTTGGTCCTGTCGTAGAAAGAGGAGGCCTTGAGATTCTCCATTATGAGTTTCTGTGCCTACTCCGCGCAGGGCAATAAAGAAACGGCTGGACTTGAGCGAGTGCACTTCGTGAGGGAAGGTGATGACCACTCTGTCCCGCACTCCGCGTACGATCAGCACTGTTTGCGGCTTCCACACAGTGATGTAGGTTATGAGACCTTCGGCTCGTTCTTCCCGCACCTCACGCTCTGAACCTTGCAACTTTGCGGACAGTGTGCCAAGTAAGGCAGAAGAGGAGTTAGCAAACACCTTCATGGGCGACGGCGGGGCGAGAGGTACCTCCTTTTCACCTCGGGAAGCTGTGGCGGAGGTGGCTTCATCCTCAATCTTGATGGTATGCACACCGCTTTGGCGGTCTACCTGCACAATGAAGGTATCATGCGAGTTGGAGACGTAGACCTCAACTTCCCCAAATGTAACATCAATGGTGACGCGAATATCCACGTTAGTAAACTTGGGCTGAGCTGAAAAGAACACTGTGCGGCCCCTCAGCAGATTGCGGATGTTGGGCTCATGGAAGCAGTTGACCTGTGATGTGGGGTCGAAGCAGCACTCGCTGTCCACGTTGAACTGCCGGTAGCACTGTCTCCCATTCACTGGATTTCCATTGAATGACTCTTTGCACTTGGCGCACTGTAATAAGCACAAATAGGAATGCTAAATACAAGGCCTTATGTGTGAAATACGTAGTGCAATGTAATTGGTTGCCAATTACCTGTTGTCTGTAACACTCCTTTCGGTCATTCTGTGGGCTGCTCAGACAGGATGAGGTTTCAGTGTTGTTTTGGCAGGGACAGCCAGTGCCATCATGTTCATTACAGGTGTCTGCATGCCCGTTGCACTGACATCTACAAGAAAGTACGAGAAAAGACTGAGAAAAGATCTAGATCAGGGGTTCCCAAACTTTTCAGTCCGCAACTCCCTAAATAGCAATGCCAGTGACCCGCGACCCCCAAACCAATCTGCTGCATCTGACGCTATCGCTGTGTCTTTAATATAATGTAATCAACCCCAGGGGTCGCAAAAAAACATAATAATAATCAACATGTTGACAATGTTAATATTAAGTACTTTTTTGTTCTCCAATAGGTTATGGATCAAATATGGTAATTCTAATAGTTTAATAAAATGAATCAAGAGTTTTGGAACTCGCAAAGCGATGCCCGCTCATTGTCCCGCGGACCCCCGAAGGATCCCGACCCCACTTCAGAAACTAATGACCTAGATCAGAAGTGTATATTTTGTGCAAGTGCCATTAAACTCTGAGATGGTGGTCATCTACGCTTTCGTTTCCACTGAGCGGTACAGTCGCAAAACGGAACAGTACAAGTCAGTATGGGGCAGCCTAATCAGGCTTGTTTCTCTACAGCCAACAATATCCTTACTTGGATGGCATGGTGCACAGTGAAAGTTGCGATCAATGTCTTTCTGTCTCAAAGGAGAGAGCCATACGAGCTAATTGCCTCTTTTGTGCACTAAGGTTCATTATTTCAAATATAGATGAGTGGCAATCACAAGCAAATAAAGAAAAAAAGGGACATGTGCCCCTCATTGTTTTCACATGTTTAGGTTAGGCATGGGATGATAACCGGTTTCAAGGTTTACTGCAGTTTGGAAAAGTCAAGGTTTTAAAACTGCAAGAATTTTCTGTTATACCGTTCCTACGGTATATGAACCGTTTTTTTAATGTGTTTTTTGCAACTATTTTATTTAGTTTTTTAGGGCAACAGTATCTCCAGCAGAAAAGGACCATCCACATCAAAAGATTCCGTTCCAAAATATGTTTCTTAAAATGAAATATACCATGTTCAATGTGGGGAAAAAGTTGTTTTTTACCCAGACATTTAAAAAAAATATTATTTTAGAGCAGTAATCACAATACAGTAATTCCATGAAACCGTAATATTTTTATCACAATCTTATACTGGCTCATGCTTAGTTTAGACATTCATGTGAACAGCCCATTAAACAACAATGGAGCACATAGATCCAATCCTGTTCTTGCTTCTTGGCATGTGGCAGTTTGTCACAAGAAGACAAGCTTTGTTTGATCATAGTTCATTCCTACTGCTGTCTTTGTGTACTTACTGTGCATTTAAATATGGCACATTCTGTGTTGCTGTTCCTGTGGCACGTTCAAGCGATGATTCTTCAGAAACCAATAGCTTTCAGTACCACGCTTTTGTTACTGTGCTGTTGTGCTAGCTACCCATACAAAAGTGTTTTGTATGGTTTCTTATTTTGGTACTTTTGATAGCAGAAACAGAAATATATGCAAACCGTACTGTACTGCAGTTATATTCCACTGACTTCCAATCTTGTGCTAGCAAATGTAAGAGACTGTATAAACTTTGTGCAAAGTTGTTTTGCATTTTGCCATGTTCAAGTTTTGTCAACTCCGCCCTGCATTTACATTTTTATGGCAAACTGTGTTGCTAATAGAAGTCTGAAACATCAGGCTGTGACCTTGCTGAGTTAAAAGAATGCACACTAAATTGCAATTAAGTGGAGTGCTTATCATTTTGGATATTTTTTTTTAAATGACAAAAGTGGCATGATATAACCGATATTTCAACTTTTCTGTGACTTAGCTCTAAGTTACTTGTGAAAAAAGCTTCCTACAGTTTTATAAAAAACAGTAAACTGCAAATTCATTGATTCTCTGTAAACATTATCTTGCAAAATTATAATTATAATTAGTGTAAGAGATTGGACTCAAAGGTAATTTTCTTAAGGACTTACTTCTCACACTTCCCTTGCAGCAGGAAGTAGCCGCTGAGGCAGCTCTCACACTTATCTCCCACGCTGTTGTTCTGACAGCTCACACACACAGCATGGTCTTCAGTAGGGCCCTCTGTTGCCCATTGTTCAATCTGAAAAGCAAAAACATACAAATACTTAAGACCCTTTCCCTACAACTAGAACTATTCAACAGCTAGAAGATATCCAGTAAACACTGCTTACACTCTCACGGTCTAATGGGTAATCTTTAGGATTCTCCATTGCCTTGTTATGCTCATCCTTGGATAGACATATGTCACTGTTTCCTCTGCAAAACTCACGACAGGGGCGACACATCCCACCTCCCATTGCTGAGCCCACAAACAATGGCTTACACTTATCACAGTGTTGACCCTAATGAAGAAACAGACATAAGATGTGCATGTTACTTAACAATAATGCATTTTAATTTAACACAATCAAATATACTAGAAGTAAAGTTTGTAGACCAACTTTATGGTGGCTTGAGAAAGCCTAGTCTGAAAGTTTGAAGTAGTTTCAAAGTTTAAATAATTGAAGTAGTTTAAGAAGTTTGAAAGAGCTATCATAGATAGATAACTACATGTCTGTTAGCATGTTTCTAGTATGGACTGGCATGTTTCTTGCTAGGCAGTTGATAGGGGGTTCTGAGTGGTTCTAAGGTGTTGCTTAGTGGTTTCTAGGTTGTTCTGAGTGGTTGCTAAGGTGTTGCTAGTTGGTTGCTAGGGTGTTGCTAGGTGATTGCTAAGGTGTTCTAGGTCATAGCTAAGTGGTTGCTAGGGTGTTCTGAGTGGTTGCTAGACGGTTGCCAAGATGTTGCAAGGTGGTTGCTAGGGTCTTCTGAGTGGTTGCAAAGGTGCTGCTAGGTGGTTGCTATGGTGTTCTGAGTGGTTGCTAAAGCATTGCTAGGAGGTTGCTAAGGTGTTCTGAGTAGTAACTAGGCAGATGCTAAGGCATTGCTAGGGTGTTCTAAATGGTTATTAAAGAGTTGAAAGGTGTTTGCTAGGGTGTTCTAGGTGGTTACTAAGGTGTTGCTAGGCGGTTGCTAAGGTGTCTGAGTGGTTGCTAGGCAATTGCTAACATAAATTACAATTGTTCTAGTATGAATTAGCATGTTTCTAGCATAAATTAGAATGAAGTTAACATGGTTCTAGTATGAATTAGCATGTTGCTAGCATGTTCCTAGTATAAACTAGCATGTTGTTAGCATAAACTTAGTATGAATTTGCATGCTGCTAGTATGTTGTTAGTATGCTTGTTGATATATTGTTAATTTGAATTTGTATGTTTTTAGTAAGTCCCATGTAAGTCAATGGGGCAGTTTTTTTTGCAATGTAAGTCTATAGGACAGTTGCTAAGGTGCCGTATGTGGTTGCTAGGGTCTGGCTAGTAAGTTGAAAGGTCATCAGTGATTGGCAGATTGGTAGTCTGAGTTAAATGAGTGTAACCTTATGTCTCCATGACAGTCTGGTGGAAAGTTATATGTTAAATGATCCAATGTTAAGTCAATTAGACTTTTCCAAATTTTTCGGGTCAGTTTTTAGAAAATGATAAGTCGGATCAGTTGGAAATGATATAGCAACTCGAGACCAGTTTGGAGGTTTGATGTTAATTTGGTGGTTGTAGTACGAATGGTCTAGGAGGAGTTGCATATAGAAATTAGAGGATTAGAAGATGGAACAATACATAAGTTTATGTAGTATAACAGTATGTTGTCTTTCTCAAGCCACCATAACTACTTATATTTAGCAAGAGCACATTAAATGAATCAAAATTACAGTAAAAACACATGTTTTTATCACATTAAGACATGGCTATATGCATTAAAAACCTACCAATCCTCAAGCATTTTAATAGTAAAGGGTAATTTGCATATTTTATTACTACATATTAATACGAAAAAATAAAACCACATACAATGCTAGTTCTTAGTACCTTAGTGTTATTCTTGCACTCTAGACAGGTGTCCAGCTGAGAGATGCTTTTACAGTTACTGTGTTTGTTACATCGACACTGAGAGGAGCAGTTCTCCCCAACAAACCCAAAGTGGCACTGACAGATTCCTGGAGATATACAGGTCCCATTAACACAGCCCTGAGCGCAGACTGGCTCACACTGACCCGAAACACTGACAAACAAGAAGAAACAGGAAAATATATATATGAACTATTCATCTAAAGAAAGGTTTGGTTTGAAATTTTAAGCAGTATAATCAGTACCTGCTGAGCACGTAGCCCTGTCTGCAAGTGCAGTGGTAACCTTCAGGCAGATCATGACAGTCTTGAGTGACATTGCAGTGGTGGTGTCCATTGGAACACTCGTCCTCTTCTGGGCAGTGCAGGAAAGACCAGCTGCTGTTCCACTGGGGGCACAAAGCCTCACTCACACCTGCGGAGTAAGAAGACAATTCACTTTAATAGATAGAAGAAGTCAGATTAGTGTGAAATGGATGCGCTTTAACAGTTTTTATTTAGCCTGGTTAGATATATTGGGTGTAAATAGTAAGGGGATTTCACACAAGGTAGTTAAAATGAACTAGCCATCAGGACCTCTTGCCCAAGAACTACATTTCCTCCCCATTATACTGAACTTGAAATTCTGAAATGGCGTAAACAAGATGACAACATGCTCAAATACTAAAAATAACAACAGGAGGGAGAGGTTTTCATTATTTGCAGCATGTTGAAATGAAAAGGGGGGAGAGAGAGTTTAGTGTTTATTGCCATATCTGCATCAAGTGGCTATTTCAATAACATTTACAAACGGTTTAGAAATAAGACTTTTCTATAACATTTAGGTTTATGACAATTAAATACAGCAACAACAAGCAATAATACATCAAATGAAAATCAAAAAAAAATTCTAAGCTCTATTTTTAATTTTAAAATTTGAAAAGTATTCACATTTAAAAAATCTTTCAACGTCTCAGATGAAGATGGAACATAAACGCACAAGCCATGCGAGTGAAACAACAAAAAGAAAGACAAAATGACAACTTGTAGCATTACATATCACATCATTTTGTAACATTTATTAATACTGTGGCAGCGTTTCATGTGGCATGCATTCACCCAATTAAGCTACACTTACACCACTGTAGCTCCTATTGTGCTGGATTCAACCCTGTTCTAATGAAGGAGCTAATTTATTTCCCCCAAATGGCATTCCTAGAACTGAAATCTTTCACAGTTGCTGCAGTGAGAACAAGCATACAAGTAAAAACTAATTAATTTAGTTTATAAATGATATTTGTTCTTAAATCAATTTCCACCCAACTGGTTTAATTGCTCAGACCTGCTTTGTGTAAGAAGGTTGTTAAAGGGTCAAGAAACACCGAAACCCAGTTTTTAAGATGTTGACAGTCATATATGTGTCCCACGTTATTAAAAACACCATTAGGACACATATTTTTCACTAAAAAGTGAAAATTGGTTATTTTTGCATTGTTTCGAGTAAATTCGTTCTTCTGATTAAAAAAAAAATTTTTGAAGCAACGTCACGGCAATGAGATCATTGTGTAAATTCCAGCGTGGAGATTGGCTGTCTGTACCGGCCGGTACAAAGTGACGTCATTGAGTTTTCAGCACATCTGTACATTAATTGATGAGAAAGACTTGCTTCGAACCAATCAGCGCACTCTATTGTGAATGAGTTACAACTTTATTATTATGCATGATATAGCTTCAAAGACTTCTTTTACCTGTTACAGGGTTTAGAGAGATGCTACGTTGTGTTGCCAACCGCAATTCAAACAAGTAGAAGTGGAAGAATTGTTTGGAGACATGGGTCATCAGTGTTGTTTATAAATGTGCTGCAACGAAGGTTTTGTTTTCATATCCTCGCAATGAGAGCACAGCTCATGACAAAAATATGTTTGTACGAAACATTATTTTTACATGAGAACAGTTAAATCTGGATTTGCCACTAGTCTTCTTTTTAAAAAGATGGGGTTCCAGGTCATGCTGATTATCCTGTCTCTACGAATTTGGTAAGTGTGTGTTCAATGTTCTTTGTTTATGTTCAATCAGATGGCAAAGTTAGTTCGTATCATCAGCAAAACTCTCAGTTTTTAAAGACATACATTAGTTTAAAATTAATGATTTATTAAGTTTACAGTAATATCACTACAATATTATGGGCTGTAAATGCTGCTCTCTGAATCACTGTTCATCTCCCCTGTGTCTGCGTTGCCGCTGTAAAAATCAGATGTAGTGCACTTAATGAAACTCCTCTTTTCAAGCAAACCCTTCCCTCTTTCGCTACTCGACACTCTCACCTAAACAAAGCTGGACTTTTCAATCTTTTTTTCAAACTAGAGGTGTGAAAACACCCTGCTGAGACAGTGGCTATTTCTGCAAATTCAAATGTATTTCTGATATACCTTCCAATATACCTTCCATTACTGTAATGTAAAACACGTACCATTGAGTCCTCCCTGCAGACAGCGGCCTGAACCATTACCACCACGGCCAGCACACCAGCCACACTGTGGCCTGGAAATGCACTGTGAGCACTGAGTGAGCTGAAAGCACTGAGGAGAGCAGGAATCTTCATCCGAGAGCAAACGGCCACACTGACCCGCCTCACAGCGCAATGGAACAAATGAGGGACTCATGCACTGGAGAACACAGAGAACATGTATTCGGGTTATTGGCTAATCTGGTTTAAAGTCAGCAAGTTGGAACAAAGTTTAGTCAAACGTTACCTGCTGCAATGCCATGCTCCATACACAACGCTGCCAGCCTCCATCAGAGCCACGGGAGCTTAAACACTGACTGCAGGTTTTGATTTCATGACAGGGTTCTGGGCAAGGCATTGGTGGAGAGGACTCCACTTGCATAGGAGACACATTAAGCAACGCGTAGCTGAAACACGTCCAGTCGTATGTTGGGTTCACACTCAGGATGCGTCTGGTCTCACCTGGTAGTAAAATCTAGAGTCAAAATGTGGTCTACAAGCTGTTTTGCAGCTTTTTTTTTTTTTAAAGAACATTTAAAACATCCCAGCCCATTTATTTTCATTCAGATTTGAAAAATTCAGGGTAAATATATATATATATATATATATATATATATATATATTTTAAATCTGTCAATATATACCCTGATTTATAATGTTGAAAATGCCCATCTTGGTAAAGATAAGCACATTCAGTTGTCTTAAGTGATTGTTAACAATTGAGAAAGAAATTGCACGTGCATCACTATATTCTTTAGGTCTTAAAAAGCAGCAGTCTAATAAACCTGATGGATCTCTGTCTATAATGTTAATCAAACAGTAAAAACAAACAGAAAAACCACTTACTGCTCACTGAATAATTATACACATATCCCTTGAATGCTTCGTCCACTCTCACCTGTGCGTTTGAACTGGCGTGTCCACATGCATTTCCCGGAAGCTGTGCATTTGGGGCAGTCGGACGCCTCACAGCTGGTCTCTGTGCAGTTGCTGGACAGGAAGATCTCTCTCTGGTTTATCCTGCAGTCATGCTCTGATGTACAGCTTACGGAACTGCTGATACATGCTCCCTCAGGACAGTTTGTGCACCACTTACATTGCAGAGCAGACTGAAAGAGAAAATTGCAGAAAAAAGAAAAAGATGTTTGAAAGCGTGGCACGTTCAGATGTTTGGTGACATGTACACCAGGTATTTCGATAAATTTTTTGTCAATTGTATCAAATGTTAATGAAAACAAATAAATATTTAAATGGTGTACAAATGTATTGAGCTAATTTAATGTCTACCTCTTGCAGAGATGCAGTAAATTTACTAGATAGCTCAGGCTTGAATTTTTTTTAGAGTGCTAAGCTTACCTGCACAGGGCTGGAAAATGTTTTAGGATGACGGGCCAAACACTCGCTGCAGGTTTTGAGTCTGCGGCACTGATCAGGTGAACGAGGAGTAGGAGAACAGGTAGACAGACCAAGAGTACAACCCAATCTGAATAATAATAATAAACAAACAAAATTAGGAGAAAATTTGTTGTGCCTAGAGGGGCCTCCTTCTAACTGTTTCTAGTAAGATGTTACTAGTTCACTCCATTATCTATATGCATAATCAAAAGGGGAGAGGAGTCCAGAGCACACCAGCTGGGAATGGGAGTTCCTCTGGGATCAGTTTCTGGACCCTTTCTCTTCTCATTTTACACCCCAATGCTGAGACTCACCATCCAATCAAAGAGTTTTTCTTATCACTCTTATGCCGATAATGCACCACTCTATTCTGGTATTTCAACCAGATGATGCAACTGTAGCTGTAAGTACGGATCTCACACTGCCTGCAAGGCATCTCGGCATGTATGAAAGATCATCACCTACTGCTTAATCATCACCTACATCCTAAATTGATGCTGGCTCACAGAAAAGCCAAGGGCTCTGCACCTTTGTACCTCTATTTGCTTCTTCAAGTCTACACCCACTCTAGAAGCTTTTGGTCGGTGAGTACCACCTTGTGGTACCATCAAAGGGAGGCTCTAAATCATTTTGCAGAATCCTTTCCTTTCCTTCTTGGTGGATCAATCTTCCAACTAAAAACTCATCTTTTATGTGAGTACTTGACTACATCTTTAAAAAAAGTCTCACCCTTTTCCTTTTTCCTTGAGCTTTAATTTTTCTAAACAATAAACTTTTTAAAAACTTTTGTAAAAGTGGAACTTTTTATGACTACTGCCTTTTTATGAAAAGTCACTTGATGCTTTCCTCATTTGTATTTTGCTTTGGACAAAAGCATTTGCTAAAAGACTAAATGTAAATGTAGTTCCTCTAATACCTTTCTGCGGCGTCTGATGAAGCACAGGTGCCTCTGCACCAAACACAGCTGCCGGTGCTGCTGTTACAGGCCTCAGGGGTGGGCAGCAGTATGCAGGGGTCACTGGGCAAAGAAAGGGTCAAAAACCGCCCAAGTGTCACGCCATTGAAACCTCCAGACAGGAACAGACGATCACCCCAAACAGTCATGGCCAAAGAAACAGAGCTGTTTACAGGTTCTCCCACCGAGGACACTAGAGAAGTGAAAAACAAATGATCCTTGAAAGGAGCAAAACCTTAACTATGCTGCTGTGTGTGTTAGCAAGTGCATAACTAATATTCTACATGCAGATACAGGGCAAGCCTGAAGTATAACTTTAAGATTTAAAATATTTGTTTTTAAGCCAAAGCAAAGGCAGAAGTTTTCAAACCTAACTATCATCATTCTCAAGCGAGGTACTCCCATCCTAAAATGTTTTATATAGTTTTTTTTTTTGTATAAAGAATCTATAGTACTTATGTTGTAAAAATATTTTACAAAATATTAGGAAATTATTTCACTTCTATTAAGTTATTATATATACAGTTGAAGTCAGAATTATTTTTAGTGCTTATGACTTTTGGAGAGAGACTGAGTAAGAGAGGGACATCAATAAATATTATAATGCTCTGGTGTCAAAGACCTGTTTACGTTTTACTCACACATGCTATAAGTATAAAGTAAAGGTTTTACAATAGACTGTATATTAAAAAAATATACTTTGTGCAGTTACCTGGCTGTATCCATGTGTTACAGTTGATCTGATAGAGAGAAACTGTATTGCTGTAATCCTCTTCTCCTGTCCTGCCTCCTACAATTACCATTGTGTCCTTCACTAAAGCTGCTGCATGAAAGAAACGAGAGAGAGGCTGTAGAGAAAGAGAAGATTAGTGTCATCTACCCGTCAAACACTCTGACCCCCATTTGATTTGATTTTTGTTACCTTGTTTCCTTGTGAAGGCACCAGTAAGGACCAAGTAAGATTGGGGTAATAAAGACTGTAAAGTTCTCCAGAAGGTTCTACAGCTTCAACATGGAAACGGTAACCACCAAAAACGTACACAGCATCAGTTTGTTCATGATACACAGCTGAGTGGCCATAAAGACCTGAAATGGTGAAGGTAAGAAGATAAATTAAACCAGAAGTGTAAAGCACTTTTGAGTCAATTTAATAATTACTTAATGAAAACACATTTTGCTTGATAAAGATGAACAAATTGAAGAATTACAGGGATAGTTTTTCCCCTTAATTTAAATTCGCTCATCGTTAACTCACCCTCAGGTTGTCCCTTTCAGCAGAAACATGAAAGTTATGCAAGATTGGAAGATATTTTGAAGAATATCAGTAACCAAACAAAACTCACCACCCATTTCCTGCCATAGCTGTAAAAATAAATTCTATAGGAGTAAATAGTTGGTTAATTAGCTTACTGGTAATTACTCAGTAAATTGGTTTCTGACATTCTTCCAAACTAAAAAATCATACTGAATTGGATCAACCTGAGGGTAACCAAATGATGACATCATGACAGAGTTTTCATTTTGAGATGGGCTATGCCTTTAAAGGTAGAAATTGTTAGTTTTTTACATATTATTATATTCAGATTGACAGAATTTTTAAAAAGAAATGAGTTTTAGTTTAAATTGACTCACTAGAGAAATCTGAAACATTTGAACCAGTTATGAAATCTTTTATAAGCTACACTACTATGATCAAATGATTATATTAGATTTAAAACTGTCAAACACTAATCTTGAGTTATATAATAAAATTGTTTTATAGGTGTTGTCAAATGAAAAGTTTCTGGATTGCCAATTTTGATAAATTTAATGCCAATTTTAATCAATTTAACATGTCTTTGACTCATTTCTATATCAAATCTTTTTTTTTTTTTTTAAATCATTGAACTGTAGTGTGTATACTAGGGATGCTCCAATAACGAGGACCCATTCCTTGTCATTGTAAATGACCGATACTGAGTACCGATCCTAATGCTTCAAGCTTTGTAACGCATAAAGCACATTTTCCCTCCACGTCTGATAAGATCTTGCCTTAACCAACAGAATAAACAACGGGTGTTGCATATAATTTCTTAAACGTGTCTCTTATAACCATATAGTAAGGAAATGTCATGGTCTGGAGCTTTACAGAAAAAAAAATAGATAAAACTGACAAAAAAAAAATTGGTAAGAAAAATTATTAACAATGCAATTTAGAAACATTGCAAATGATGGAAGAAGAATTCAACACGTCTCACAGAAGGAAAGTTTGGAGTGCATATTTGATGCATAACTTAAAATGCACACCTTAAATATATTGCTTCTTTACTAAGAGGAAATGGGAATCCCTATAAACTAATGTTTATTGTTATAAGTATATTACAAAAATTATATTATTAAATATTCAAACATTCATGCTACAAAAGCTCAAAAACTGGATATAAACGGTTGCAACAAAAAGACCATCGCACGAGTCATGCCAATAAACACTCTAAACTGATGTCAAACCACATCTGCATCTATACATTCACTTATACCCCCTCCTTACATGTTGTAGCACTACTGATGTCTAAAATACAGGTGTGCACATGCCTCTTCCTCTATTTATAAACAAACACCTGCAATCATGCAGTTCATAAGATCAGCCAGATCAGCGAGTACAGATCGAGTCGTGAAATGTGATTATCGGCCGATACCACTCTCTGGCCGATCAATCAGAGCATCCCTAGTGTATACTCCTATATAAACTCATTTTACTGTAAATCTCGTGGATAAATACATGAATTTATCACAAAAGTACATAAAGTACAACACTTACAAAGCAAAACAGGTTAATTAATTCAAGTTCGATTATTTGTATGTCAATAAATAGTGCTAGTCCCAGGTTCAGAAAAGTGCAGTGTTCTATCTCTACCTGTAGGGGGTGTGCCAGTGTGCAAGGCTATAGTCCAATTTCCAGATTGTGGGCTGAACTCCAGCAAATGATGGTTAAAGCCATTCTCTGGAGAATAACCTCCAATCAGCAGCACAGATGATCCTTTTCGAACAGTCAGAGTGTGTCCGGCTACAGGGGGCAGCACTGAGCTCTAAACACACAAGGAAGTTTAAACTCTAAACACTGTTAAGAGCAGCACAGGAGCACTCTGGGAATATTATATATCCAATACCTTATACTGCTTCCACTCCTGACTGTCGAGGTTCAAACACCAAGTGTCATTCGCAACACCCTCCTTTGTGACCCCACCAACCACAAACATCAAATTGCGAGTGGCTGAGTGAGAGCCAGAAATCGGGAATTGATAATAAACCAAAGCAGATGCATGGTGGTATCGGGGCAGAGGCATTGAACTTTCCTCCACTGAACTGGTCAACACTTCAGTCCAGCGACGATCAGCCACAGAATACCTGTACCAATATATTAAAATGTGTTTAATGGAACACTCAACTGCTTAACTCTTGGGGAGTGGAGTTTAACTATTCAGCCAATCTCTGGATCCAGTGGGAGCACTTTCAGCTTAGTTTAGCATAGACCACTGAATGTGTTCAAGGTTTTTTTTATTTGTTTTTCACGTTATACAGAGCAAACAAAAAAACTAACACAAAACACCCCTTTCCCAGAAAAAAAAACAGATCTAGGAAAAATATATAATCAAATGTCCAAAGAGAAAATAAAAAGATGAAAACATGACACGAGCTCCTTTTTTCCCTTCATAGTGTCAAATCGTGTGTGTCCATTTCCATCACAAGAGTTAAAAAAGGTGGCCAGACCTTATAAAATCTTTCAACGGTCACTTAGATAGTATGCCTTATTTTCTCCAACTTAAGATGAGACATCACTTCTCTTATACAGTGATTATGTGTCGGTGGAATAGGGTTTTGCATTTAAACAATATCAGTCTTCTAGCCAGAAGAGATTTTAATTCTCTCAGAGGCCAGCCCAAACAACGCGAGAAATGGTGATGGCTCTACGACCACCCCAAATGCTTCAAAGAAGGTCTCAAAAATACTTATCCAGAACATGTGCAGCAGAGAAGCAGGAGCCTGCTTACATCGATCGCATATGGGACTAGTGCAAATGATGAACAATTTAGAAAGGTACATCATTGAATCTGATTAGACCATGATATAACACAGTGCCTGAAAATAATCCCTGGCTTGATCATTTCCATCATGACCATCTTCTTGTGCATGAAGCATGTGCTGATTGAGCTGCGTAATATCATTGATCCTGCTGCAGCCATGGTACGGACGCAATTTTCCTTTATTATTACAGCAGAATGAGAGTATAGTTCCTAGCAATATTGGCCTAGAAAATAGCAACTTTTCGATTTCTCTTGGTTTTAGTACACAATGTAACTAAAACAAATTAAACCAAAAAGAAATAGCAAAATTATTAAACCTCTTTGGTCATTTTTGAGCAAGATGCTAATAGTCTAATCGGATTTAATGATTTATGCTAAGCTAGGCAAATAGTATGCCGGCGAGACCCAGAGATCGGCTGAATGAATTCAAAAAGGTTAACCGAACTGTTTTACTCCAATGGCACATGTAAATTGAGCCTATTTCCAAAAATAAATAAATAAATAAATAAATAAAATATAAAAAGGGGGGGGGAGGTGTAGGGGGGATTTGTTTAAAATTATTGCTGTTCAAATGAATAAAAGTCCACAAGACTGTACCTGTAAACATTTCCCAAAATGCCCTCTGAGAGTGAGAGCCCTCCATACATCCAAAGTGTGCCCTGTGGGCTGGACATAAGGGAGTGACCCATCCTCCGGAGGAACCTGTGTGCCTTATTCTGTCGGAAAAAATAAACAGATCAAAACTCGAGACTTGTTTGTGAGAACAGTCTATTTTTCATCTTGAATGAAAGGGTTAAATCTCACCACAGAGAGTTGAGTGTCAAGCAGCGTTTCCCAAACGAGGCTGTCCGTGTCTGAAATGGAAGAACAGTCTGATCCAGCCCAGCCTTCAGTGCACACGCACAGGCCAAGGTTCTGTAAAAGTATATGCAAACATCAAAGATAAGAACAGTGGGATATGTCTAGAATGCATTTCTGTTGGCTTCTTATGCTCTTGAGCAATGTTACTCACCATGTTGCAGGTGCCTCGTCCTTCCTCTGCCCCACAACTCCCAGGGCAGACTGGACGGTCACACTGTGGACCACCTAAACCATGGGGACACTCACAGAGGCCGTTTATACACTGAGCTCCTGCCTGGCACTCGGCTGAGATGACTGTTCCCTCATCAGTGCTACCATTTCCACATCGCTTCACCCAGAATGAGGCGTTAAAACCCTGAGCACGTCCCGAGGTGACGTTTGCCTCAAAATACACAGACACCACCCCTAGAGAAGAGGAAATGACGTCAATCGTAATTGCAACACAAAACTTTACTATTTTTCCAAGTTTTTTGGGGTCAATACCAATTATTTTAAAGTAATTGAAAACTATTAAAATAATGACTAAAATAATTAGATTTTTTAATTAAAGATATCAAAATGAGAGTAAAGACCTTCACATTCTTTAAAGAATACAGAAAAATATGTTAGTTTTCACCAAAAATATCAAACTGCATTACTGTTTTCAACATTAAAGAGCCCCTATTATGGGTTTTTGCTTTAATGCACTCCTGTATTGGGCTCACACATACACTCTGCACTCTGACTACAACAATGTTGATAAGCTGTGGTGGGCGTTTCTCTCTGTCTCACGCTTAATGCAGTCGACCAACTGCAATAGACTGAGTCATCGGACCAATCGGCGCAGATTAGCATCATGCTAAGGAGGAATTTGTGAACAAATGAATCGCTGAACAAAACATATGGGAGTCGTTGAAATAGTTTTTTGACCTTGCATGCACCCCCAAAAGCAAAATATGATATTTTTAATGCATAACAGAGCCTCTTTAATAAAAATAAGAATTAGAAATAATGTTTCCCGATTATATCAAATCAGCATGATTTTGATTTCTGAGGGGTTATGAGGAGTAATGACTGCAGAAAAATGGGTTTTGGTATCAAGATAAAGTAAATTTTATCATCTCAAATATACAGTAAATCTAATAATTCAGATGTTTCTAGTATTGCTTTAATATGTGTGATTTGTAGAGAAAAATATTTGATTTGTAGTTTTGTTAAGCACCTGATGTCGCCTCAACAGTGATTGGCTCCATTCTTGTTGTGCCGCAGAATGCTCCAATAAGGTTGTGATGGGAGTGAACAACACCATTGCTGAGGAATCGTGGCAAGCCGTCAAATACATAAACATAGGAGTTCTGTAAGGAAAAATAAAAACGATTACAATGTTGCTATTATGTTTATTTAACAAAGCCACAAATTATGTTTTCGGCAGATTACTGATGTGGAATGATCTACTCACTGTGCAATGTGTGTGTGAATCTGGGTGCCAGGTCAGGGCCACGGGTGGGCATGACTGCCCTGGCATGCATGGTGCCAAATCCTGAGAGACAGAGAGGACCCACAGGCAATGAGAGAGTCCACCATGGCCACCCACTCCACCATGGCCACCCACTGCACCATGCCATCCCAGAGAGGAAGAGAGAGACAGGGGTACAGAGGAGGACAGCAGAACAGAGCGGCCTTGACACTGACTGAAACAGGTGCCGTTGTCCCTGTGAGGAAATAATGTGAATTCAGAGTTACCTACTGTATAAGTCAAAGTACTGCTTTTTACAATTAGCCCTTAGGTAGCAGGCATATGATACCTTATTAACAAATTTTTATAGTGTTTACATGACAAATATAATACAGTTGAAGACAAAAATATTATCGTTCCTGTGAACTGTTAATTCTTTTTTTACATATTTCCCAAGTGATGTTATATGGAGAGATTTTTAAACAATAGCTACAATAACACATTTTTTAAACAATAGCTGTAATAACTCATTTGTAAAAATCTAATTTCTTTTTTCTTTCCCATGATACAGTACATAATAGGGGTGTCAAAATTAATTGTTTCTTCAATGCACCACAACACAGACGTGAACAAATGAAAATGATTCCCTCAAACTTGAAGACAGTCTCCTTAACACTAACTCAACACAATTGTCAGACTCACCTGGGGTCTCCGTAGTATCCAGGCAGGCAGGACTCACAGTGTGGGCCTTGGGTGTGGTGGGTACAGTAGCACTGGCCAGTCTGGTTATGGCAGAATCCTTGTAGAGGGTCACCGTGGCCATTGCACTGACAGGGAACACAGCCATCACCCCGAGCCAAAGCAGAGCCAAAACTACCAGGCTTGCAGTGCTCACAGTGAGGCCCTGTTGTCCAGTCTAAACATGAAAGAAAATATAGTAAATCTAGCTGATGAATTGGAGGTTTAAAATCAAGGATCTGATATAATTAATGTAAATTAATGTAAAAAATGTTTGGCTAATTTAGAATTAAGTAAGAACATGAACAAACTGGAGTTGATTTCAAGTAAAAACTGAAGTTGCTATCCTAGCCTGAAAGGGATAAAATACACTGTTTAAAAATAAAAGACCAGACTTTTGGGACCAATCACTGATTTCTGGAAGCAATTTTGGCCAATATTAACACCAATCACATATGCTGCTGCTGACATGCATTTTTGGTAAACGGTAAACATTTTAAATCACAAACATAAAACTGCTTGTTGTATGTTTTTTTTAGAAAGTTAATTCTGACTTAAACAAGTCTCCCAAGTCACAAAAACTAGTTTATATATTTCTAATGAAATGCAACACTGGTCCAGAAAATGTTGGAGGGAGGTTCAAGAAAATGTTTGAGTTATTTAATAAAGATGTATGATTTTATTTAATATCACCCATACCAGACACAGAATGAGATGGCACTGCAGCAGGAGCTACTTTCTTTTACCCCTAAGTGAAGAATAAAAAAGAATATAAGGAGATGAGGGCCTTTGACAGGAATTTTTACCTTGGCACTGGTCACAGATCCCTGGTGCTGTAATACATGTGCTGTGAAAGTTACAGCCGCAATCCACGTCACACTCCACTCCACTCAGAACCAGAGTGGCTGGGTCTGAAGTCCAACCCAAAGAACACTCGCACTCAAACAGAGGACTCCCACTGCACCGGCCCTGACGGCACTCATTATAACATCTGAGACAAAGCGAGAGCGTGAGAAAGAAAGAGAGATAGTTAGATAGATTAACATAGATCACAAGGAAGTAGTGTTACTTCAAGTTACTAGAATTTATAACTTTAATACGATACCCCCCCCAAAAAAAAATCAATAACACTGCCATAACTATTTGTGCATGCCTTTGTTTCTTCAATTGCCAGAATTAAAACCTCAGGCAAAGCTTAATTTTTAATTTTTAAAAGTTTTTCTGGTTTTTGTTGTTTTAAACCATGTAACATTGTAAATAGATCATGCCATGCAGCATTGTAGTAAATTTTACCATTCCTAATCCCAATTATAAAGCTAAAAATTAAACCATTTGTCAGTCTTTTAAAAGACATAACTGAAGACAAGTTGAAAAATCAGTACTAAACAAATAAGCCAATTACAAACAACAGCACCTAGAAATAAAACTGTAAAAAGAATTTTTCGCACATTAAAAAAATTATTCAATCTCACGTTGTGTGGATCACATTGACACACTGCCTCCAAAAATTTTGTCCATCATTAAAAAAAATTGAACTGGGCTTGATTTTTTCCACTTTTCGCATCCAAACAGTGCTTTGAGAGGTGTTTTGACAGTTCAGAGCCACTATAAAAGCGAAAAGCTAAATACATTTGAGCCACAGATACCTTTATGACAAACAGTGCATAAAATAAAGACAGAATGTGACGGACAGCTGAGAACCAGTGACTGGATTCAGTAACAGGCGCACATCTGCTCTTGCTGCTTTTTAGTGTGTGTGTGTCCACACATTTGACGTTGCTACTCATAGACATTAAAATAGAAAAGCATGGCCCGCCTTAGGTCCATTGCTTCGAAACATCAACATGGCCACCATCTGTCTAGTTACTAGTCTCTGTTCAAGATTTGTTTACATACGTGAATATGTGAAGTATCACAAGCAATGTATCAAAAATTCACTGATTTCCTAAAATAAACTTTGCATTTCAGGATAATCCAGCGCAAATCTTTGATAAGGAGCTGAACTCTCCTTCCTCTCTATGTAGGCTAGTATAGGGGAATTACCAACTTAAATCACACGGGTTTAACTGCTAATACTGGCTACAAAAGACAAATAACAAACATGTCGTGTTGTGCAGTAGAATGCTTGAATCGAAAGTTTAAAAATAGAATTTTACCGTACACCACACTGTTTTTGATGTCAGAAGAGCTGAATGGAGCGAAGACCAAATTAAAAATCCTCAACTCTGCAGTTTTCATTTCATATGAGGTTAGTTCATGCTATGCTGAATCAGACACATTACTCGTTTTTGACTGCAGCAATGATTTCAGCAAAAACAGCTAAATATGGTGAATTAATTTGCGGACAATGAATGCTTAGAATGAAATGTCAAAATGTAAGTTCACATACACTGCCATACAGGTGCAGTTCGCTGTCAGAATGCAGTTGTTTTGCTTGTTGATGATTACCCAGGCCTCGTATAGCTCCGTCTTTTTTCCTTGTCTTTGGCTAGTTAGAACCTTGGTTTTTAGAACTACAAAGTTTTGAATCTGATAATCATGGAACATTATTTCTTGCACATGACCACACAGAACAAAATTGTAGGCATCCAAAGACCTCTAGGCTTTTAACTTCTCTCTTGTTAAATCAGTTGGAGTTTCAATGAGATAGTTGTGTATTTGATGCTGGATGCTTGGCCATTTCGTCTTATCCAATATCCATTGGGAGGTTGCTATTGCAAATGGATCTGTCAGGCAAACGCTGCTCACTTTAATGTAATTTTCCTGAATAACAGTACTTATCACTGGGTGACAAGCTGTTATAATACGCTGAAAGCATTATGTAAATATTATATAATATGTAATCAATATAATTTATCTGTAATACAACAACAAACTCTACTGCATCGGATATCATTCCCTCACTGTAAATGCTAGCCTTTTTTTTCTGCAGCCACAATGCGCGCACATCCTGAATGTTTACAAACTGGTAATTTGCCTATTGGATGAACACAATATGCAGACTATTCCTCTTGGAGAAGAGAGGAGAACAAAGTATCACTGCTTGAACTGACGCCAAAATGTTTTGCGTTTTTTCATAAAGTATTTATAAATACACATCTGGACTCTGTGTGCACAGTTTGTTTACGTGATAAATTTTTTGCATACGACTACTAAAAAAAAAAAAGCAAAATTGAAAATTTCGGACTTCAGTGTGCAAATTGAAGTTAACATTAATGCCTGCTATCACTTTAGGAAATTCTTCCACTTTTGTTTTCTTTCCCTCTATCCATTGAAAGATTGACTAAAATATTGATGCTATACGGCTTATATTTAGCTTAAAAACTTTATCTACAAGATCACATATATGAGTGCAGAGAGAAAGAAGCACAAACAATGCACAAGTATTGAGTTTTCTACAAGTTATTGTGCTTAAAGTTTAAACTTACAAAACCTGAAATGAACATGGAGTTTGCAGCATCAACTGTAAAATGAACCACTTTAGATTAATGAAACTATGGAAAAATCTCAAGTCTCACGTCTGGTTGCAGTGGTGCACTCCGTCTCCTGTGAAGCCCCTCTCACAGTGACACTCATAGGAGGTTGGGGTGTTGACGCAGGTCGCAGACGGATGGCAGGTGTGCAAACCCAAGCGACACTCTTCCACATCTGGACAGGACGGGTAGGACCAAACAGCATCTCCATCTCCTTCCATCCCTTCCAGCTGCTCCATCTCCAAATCCATCTCCAGCTCCATCAGCCGAGGGGGTGATAATGTTTGAGGCTCAGGGCTGATGGAAGAGATGTCAGTCAAATATTGAAATGATAAAACAGCACGTTTACTGCTCATTACCGCTGCATTCACATTAGCAGCGACTTTGATGCCTGTCACCCTGGGTGGTGATTGAAGGCGCTAGTGAGCATTCCCACCTAGAGGTTGCTTAGGTCAAGGGTTCTCAACTGGTTTGGCCATGGCACCCATATTTTTACATGGTCATCAAGCCACGACCCAAATTTTTAGGAACTATAATACAATTTTAGAATTTAGAATTTATTTGTATTTATTTGTTACCATACACAAGTAGTGACAGATAAATCATAAAAACATCACCAAGACTTACAAATAAACAATATTTTATTGCTGTCATTTAACAAAATGTATCAAATTAAAGAATTATTACAAAGTAAAAACGACAAATACTGTAAACAGTGGTTAGGGTAAGGAAAGGTGCAGCTACCATGATCTAAACAGTTAATAAAACATGTTGTCTGGTTTCTAAATGTCGTTTTAATTTAGAAGGTTTCTCATAAGAGAGCACCCCACTACTTATGACTCACTTAGGCTTTAAGTCTTTTTTGCCGTAAATGTATGTAAATCCATACTTTACATATCTGGGGTCGTACTTGCGCTTTAACATATTTGTTGCTATAATTAAATGAAATTTCACATGTCAAACGGTAGGGTTGTCGTGCACGCATTTCAAAATAAAAGTCAAAATAAATTAAAAATTAAACTTTTGTTGTTTTTTGACCACACACTCTGCAACCCCCTGAAACCTACTTTTGGGTCAGGACCCACCAGTTGAGAAACACTGGCTTTGGTAACAGTTATGATGATACTCACTGAGAGTAAAAGAGTTTATGCAATGTTAAAAATAAACATTGTTCAGGAAAAACACTAAATATAAATGGAATAATTACATCAAATGTTTAATTACAAAGATGAACAAGAAAAAACGTGTTCTCCATCATGCAATAATGGTTTATTAGTATGTTTAAGGTTGCGTTCTCAGGAAAAACACTAAAAATTGTCAGTATTTAAACTATAAAGATGAACCAGAAAAAAAGATTGTTCTCCATCGTGTAGGTCTGCAGCACAGACAAAACAACCGGTTGCTGCAGGAGCTAAGAGAGGATCATATGAGCTCTACTGATGATCTAATTTGCTGTCACTTGCAAAAGTTGCCCTGTTCATTTGCATAAAGTGGAAGGAATCTCAACATTGTTGCGTTGGTCTACACACCCACATCCGGTCGCCGTGTTCCCCATTGAAATGAACAGTTGATTGTTGCTCATAGTGTTAATGCAGCATGAAGAAACTAGTGTTTGCTCACCTGGTGGCTTTCACTTCAGCTACAGCTGTACTACAGTTTACAGCAGAGTGGTCATTCATCCCACCCCAGTCACCTCTCAAACACCTGAGGTAAAAAGAAACAAAGGAAAAAGGACTCTAGAGGGATTTGTAGAAGAGTTCAACGCAGTAATGGATGATTAGCGTGTTTACTCTTGTGTTTTTGGTAAAACTTTATTTTGATGGTCCATTTGAGTATTAGTAGATTGTCTGCTTAATATCTGTTGATGCTGCTCCTTCAACAGACATTTAACTGACTATAAGAGATTATGCAAGTACATGTCAACTTACACTCACCTTAACCCCAACCTAACAGTCTACTTATAATCTAATGAGAATTAGTTGCAATGTAACATAAATTCAACAAACGGACCTTCAAAATAAAGTGTGACCTTGCTTTTTTTTTTTACCTGCCAATAGTGGGGTTGCTGTAGTCTCCGCACCAGCCACACTGAAACGTCTGCAAACACTCTGAACAGGTTGTGAGAGCAGTGCATTGCTTACACTGAGGAACAGAATGAACACTGGACAGAAAAAATAAGAGAGATGAACACTGTCAGGAAAAAAAACAAGCTTTGTAATATAGTAGAACACTGTGGAAATAACTGAAAAACATTTGGACTACAGCACAGAAATTTGATAAATTATTAGTACTAACAACAGGATTATTAAATATAAAATGATTACATTACTGCATAATAACAAAAAGAATAAATTATAGGTACGTTTTATTCTTAGCATACAAAATCACAAGTTTTAAAAGAAGGATGGCTTAAAAATTGATTTAGCTTACAACTGAATAATAAATATTTACTACTACAATATGGCAGTGAATATATTACCAGTAGAGGAATCAAAATAATTATTTAATAAAATAATAAAGAACAGTAATTGATATACTTATAATAATAATAATAATTATTATTATTATTATTATTATTATTATTATTATTGTTGTTGTTTTTGTTGTTACTAGTATTATAAATTTAACAATTAAAATTCAACAAACCAATAGCTTTATGCTTAAATATTATACCTACAAAAATTTTTACTACTGTACAACAATTCATAAAAAGAAATAAATATATTGATAAATATATCCTAAATACATTGAAACTTATTTTTCTAAGGGATAAAATTTATAATTTATAAAATATAACAATAATAATAATAATAATAATAAACAGCAATATACTTTTATTTTATTCATAATCAAAATAAATCAAAATAATCAAAATACGTTGCGTTCATACCTCACCCGGATGAAGCGTCAAGCGCGAGTGATTTACAAGTTAAGTTGACATCCTGCAGGAATGGAGCAATTCGAGCGGATGAAGCGGCATGAGTTGAGCATATCGCTCATTGGTAAATCTAAACTTCAGCAGACATTTGCGTCGCGTTAATCAATCATGAGCTTGCTTTTGTAGGGAAGTGATTATGATGTAGTGCCTTTTGTTGGTGTCCTAAGGAAAAATTATTTTGCCGACACCAGACAACAGTTCATTAAACTGGGCTTGGCTTAGTCTAAAGGCTGATTTTTACTTCTGCGTCAAGTGCACGCGTATGCTACGGTGCAGCCTACGCATGGACACATAGACCCTCACCGTGGCCGTCGGCGTTGCTGACGCGCACCTCTCAAAAAAATGTAACACGTAAGCGTAGCGCAAGCTCTGTGATTGGTTGGCTTGGTAGCGCTAACGGGTGTGGGCAGAGGTGAGAGCCGCGCAAGCGTGATGCAGCGGGTGTTTACATGTGTGGAGTCCTGTGAAGGAGCTCCGGATGGAGACAACTGTTTTGTGTTTACCTTATGACAAAGAGCTTAGAATGACCAAGTGGCAACCCCTTAATAGAACATTGCATTGCAACAGCAGCACCCAGCAAAAGCCCTGGTTTCCGCCATTTTGGAGTGAAAGCGATCAGCCGTCCATTGGATCTTATTGCTGTCGCGATGGCAAGCAGCTGCTTTGTTTTTTATTTATTCATTTAAAAAGCGCATTAAAGCTGAGATACAACCTGAAAGTAATATGCAGCTGTACCATCTAGTGGCTGTTTCCCAAATCGCACTGAAGTGTCGCCTCTTGGTGATTCTATGCTCTTTGCTTATGTTTAAAGTTGTTGCACGTCTGCCGGTTCCCGCCTGAAAATCAGCGAGTTTGAGCCACATGTACATTAAGGGAGCATTCAGAAAAAAACAAAACACTAGAGAAGGAACTCGACACAGAGAAACATAAACACCTACTGCCAGCTAGAGTTTCGTAAGTGTATTGCAGAGCAACCGAAACAGCGCGCAAAAGAATAAATGCATGGCTACGCGCAAGGCTTGTACCATGGGTCACGCCGATCACTTGACGCAGAAGTATAAACCAGGCCAAAAGCATCACTAAAAGCCTCCAACATCCAGGTATAGTTTCTGGAGGAGCTGATAAACTCACAGAGCTGGGAGCACCTCTGAAAGGTAAACTCAGACACAGCGCCAAATAAATCTATGCTGTTTTTCAGCTATCCTAAAGCACATAAACCACAACTACTATCATAATAAAATCCATGTAAGCCATTTAGTCTATTGTGAAGTGCATTTGACGCCAGATTAAAGCGAGTAAACTCAAAAACTCATTTTTATTTGATCAATGTATTATTCTATTACAACACGCAAAAATTGTATATATTGTTCGAACACTTAACACTCGCACATCTAATGTCCCAGCAGAGGCTCCAAAACTTACCTGTCATACCAGTCCCTGCACTCTCCATAAGGGAACTTTGTGAGGTATGCAGCAAAGTAGAAACAGGACTGAGCAGATTCACACCATGCACACTGACTGGAGTTAGACAAACATTCTCCACACGTCAGCCTCCTGACAGAGAGACAGAGAGAGTGTTACATGAAAAGAAATCTCTTTCTGAGGTCCGTCAGTTTACACACAGCAAACAAATAATTCATAGACAAGTTTATCACTTCAAAACTCACTGGTTGCAAACATTGGGACACCCTCCTGGTTCCCGGATAGACCCCTCTAATCTCCCACGGCGGCTGCACAGATAATCTCCCTTCTTGCTGGAGTTGATCTGCCACTCACAGTAGGGGTCCTGCAAACATTCAGAGATTCATGAGAGAAACACCACTGCAACCAAAGCTGGTAAACAGACTGCATGCTGCTCTGGATCAAAACACAGTCTTCTCAGATGTCTTGATGTTGATGTAGTACCTGAGTGCAAGCGGCACAGTCTCTATATTCCTCACACAGTGTGCAATGCAGAGGGTTGAGCAGTAGGTGGCGCTCTTCCCCCTGAGGGTCAATACAGGGCTGCTGATTGATGTCTGAGCGTAGAAAACACAGGTTCACGGTGGGACACCAGCCGCACGACTGATCTGACAGACAGGCCAGACACGAGCGGTATTCGGAGCAGGAGTTGGAACGGAAGGGTTCGAGGAACAGGAAAGAGATCTCCTAGATGATGGAAATGTAAATATCAGTAAAACAAAATAAAAAATCTATGCATCTATATTTACAGGTTATTGTAATGCAAACAGACAGACAAACAGACAGACAGACAGACAGACAGACATATAGATTATTAGACAGACAGACAGACAGATAGAGATAGATGATTAGACAGACAGACAGACAGATGGTTAGACAGACAGACAGACAGACAGACAGACAGACAGACAGACAGACAGACAGACAGACAGACAGACATATAGATTATTAGACAGACAGACAGACAGATAGAGATAGATAGATGATTAGACAGACAGACAGACAGATGGTTAGACAGACAGACAGATATAGATAGATATAGGGCCCTATCATACACCCGGCGCAGTGTGGCGCAAGGCGTGACGCAGTCGTCTTTTGGTAGTTTCAGCTTGGCGCAAGAGTCGGTTTGAGGCGTTGCGCTACGCTGTTTAAATAGCAAATGCATTAGCGCTCATTTTTGCGCCCATAGGCGTTCTGGTCTAAAAAGGAAGGAGTTCTGAGGTGGACCGCTGGCGTGTTGCTATTTTGAGAATCTATAATAGATTTTTCATTAAACCAAAACTAACCCGGTCTAAACTCCGGCGCAGAGTTGCGCCTCGCTTACACACTGCTTAATACACACAAGAGAGCAATAGGCAAATATCTTTACATATGAAAAAATTTAAATATTAAGGATATATATAGTTTGTAATAAGAATAGATATAGAATATAAATATAAAGGATTAAAATATTACAAAACATTATTTTCTAGCCTACATAAATATGAAAAACCACTGCTTTTATGTCTTCTTCATCTCGGGAGGCTTTTTCAGTTCATTCATAATAATTTGCTTTTGTATAATGTAATTATTAGCAGTATTATTTATTATATACATATTTATATTTGTTTTATTAAAAACAAGCTTAGATTTGCCCACCTGTCAGGTTTTAGATCATATGGGGCACAGCATGTGTTTTAGGATATAGGTTTTTGAGCACATTTTGCTATTATTATTCATTTATTCGTTTGCTGGAAATTAGAACTGAATTTAGAAATAGTTTTGAAATGAATATTTGCGCTTAACAAACAAAATTATTTATTTATAGACTAATTGATGTATGTGAGTAAAGGTTTCCCTATCCAAAAGTGAAAGTGATCCATTATATCTCATTCTCACGCAGTAGATGCTCTGTTTAACAGTTTTCTGTTAAAAAACCGTTAACTGTTTGCTAGTGAAATGCTCAGTTTTTCCACTTAGACTTACTTTGCGTCCTGTAAATAGCGAATGCGCTCTTGGCACGACGCAGCTGACTCTTAAAGGGAATGAGAGATGAGACTCTAATTGGTTTATTCTCAAAACACACCTATAACTCATTAAGAAAATAAATTCAACCCTTTTAGAACATGCGCCGCGGCGCAAGGCAGATTTCCCGTTCTTAAATTAGCAAAAACGCGCCCTGACACGCCCTGAAATCGATTGCGCCCTGCGTTTTGCGCTCTGCGCATGGACCGTCAAAATAGAGCCCATAATCAAAGGGAGACAGATAGAATGATAGACAGATACACAGACATATGTGGCCAGGTTTATACACTTACGCTGCCTCCAGGTAAACCTGTTCTGTTCCAGGTTAGAGCCATCTCACTAGTCTGTCCAGATGCAGAGTTATTGAGGTAACCCTCTGCCTGGATCAGGTACCAGTTTCCTCGTGTAAGATTCTGGAAGAGACGGGAACCATCCGACCGGGAAAGCTTATGGATATCCTTCTCCTCCTGAGCAGACCACCGGCCCAGCACATCCGTCTGCATGAAAAAAAGAAAGGTTTAGAAAGACTGACAAAACACTTTCTTGTCTTGTCTGAAGCATAATTTACAGATAGTTCATACCAGTTGAAGAGAGTTTGGTCCGGCTGCCATCTGAGCAGTAAAGTGGAGCTTCTGGATTCGAGCCCACATGGCCACAGTTTCCTGATGAGGAGGGGAGCTCCATAATGGGTGAATGAAGCCCCGAAACTGCAGCGTCACATCCATCTCTGTAGAGGGATTGAGAATGATGGAGGTACTGCGCAGGATAGACACCTACAAAGAAGAACAAATGAACAAGAGAATGAAAAACAGAAATATGTGAAGAATCTTATGCAATTAGTGTAAATAATGACAATTTATGTAATGATGCAATTTATTTTAAGAGGACTACAAAATTATACTTCAGACAGCAGTTGTCTATGAACATGTCAAACTATCAATCAAAGACTACAGATTCCAGCCAAAGATAAGATGAATCCTTTAGAATTTGTCAAATTTGTTTTAAACAGCCAAATCGTTGTTCAACAACACAGTGTACATGCAAAAAAATGTTTTTTAAGTAGCAGAAATAAGAGGAACATTCACATTTTTTGAATATATCCTCATTTTACAACTCCCCTACAGTTAAAAGAGTTGAGTTTTACCATTTCTGAATCCAGTTACTATTAGCATCTTGTTTAAAAATGAAAAAAAAAGTTTTGAAAATATATATATTTTTTATGAGGCGACAGAGTGGCGCAGTAGGTAGTGCTGTCGCTTCACAGCAAGAATGCCACAGCCATATCACCCTGCAGCCCAAGACCGGTTGTTACTAAATGAAAACAACAGTTTAGAACTCGTCTCCTTTATTGCATGACCACCATGGCCGTTCACTAACAACAACAAAAACTCACACTCACGCTCACACCGGAAGTGACCTTTCAACATCACATAAAAGTCCTACTTCCTTTCTATGTGCAGCATCCACATTTACGGTTGTCATCACCTAGAGTTGAACTTAACACGGTTACTCACTGAAGCTAAGTAGGGCTGAGCCTGGTCAGTACCTGGATGGGAGACCACTAGGGAACAGTAGGTTGCTGTTGGAAGTGGTGTTAGTGAGGCCAGCAGGGGGCGCTCAACCTGTGGTCTGTGTGAGTCCTAATGCCCCAGTAAAAGTGAAGGGGACACTACACTGTCAGTGGGCACCGTCTTTCGGATGAGACGTTAAACCGAGGTCCTGGCTCTCTGTGGTCATTAAAAATCCCATGGCACTTCTCGTGAAAGAGTAGGGGTTTAACCCTCGGTGTCCTGGCCAAGTCCCTCTATCGTCCCCTACGATCATGGCCTCCCAATCATCCCCTTCCACCAAATTGGCTCTATCACTGTTTCTCCACTTCACCGATAGCTGGTGTGTGGTGAGCCCACTGGCACCGTTGTCCTGTGGCTGCCGTCGCATCATCCAAGTGGATGCTGCATACTGGTGGTAGTGTGGAGAGACCCCCCCCCTCATGACTGTAAAGCGTTTTGGGTGTATGGCCATACACAATAAATGTGCTATATAAATACACATTACATTACATTAAATTACAAGAAGGTCGCTGGTTCGTTTACAGAGATATGTCATTAGCAGAAGCAAGAGAATGAAAACAAAGAAACTGCCATTTCAGCAGAGACATTACACTGTAATAATATATACATATAATAACAAGCCATGGTCGACCCGAGCTCAGACATACCTTACAGTCATCTTGATGAACAGCCACAAAGCCAAGAAGGACAAAATCTGTAGTGTCCTGTTTTTGTTTTATGAGCCTCTAATCGCCCATCTATATTTGAAATAATGAACTTCTTGAGTTCGTATTAATGACGTGCTCATGTTCATTGAATCGCTCAGATATCCGATCCTTTCAGAAAGAGACAAACGCGAGAGTGAAGTGCAAAAAAACAAAGGAGAGGCCGGAAAAAACAAAGCAGCAAATAATGCTTTCTGCAAAATAAACATGAACAATCTGGCATGTTTACTTATTATCATCACCTTTTGAACTTTTATGAACTCAGAAATGACGGAATTACTTTCTAACAGAGCTTACATGTGCTGGTGAAGATTAAAGACATATATGAGAGGTTTTCACAGACTGTGGCAATATTTCGTGTTGTTTTTGAACCCAAATAAGGACTAAATGTATGCTGTGTGTAGTTTTACTGTAATTAGTAACCTATTGGTGACTGTAAGGGTCTGTATGTGTTGCATTAATTTCTTTCTTTCATATAATTGCAGGCGTTACAGTAGGCCATTTCACATCATTGATCTGCAGTTTTAATCAAATCATGTTCATAGAGTTAGTAATGAACATTTATACACGAGTATTTAAGTGTATAAAGCATCTGTTTAGTGAGTAGTTCTTTTCATATGATATGTGAATGACCCATACAGCTTTACTTTGACATTTCCTTGAGTAAAAATGACATCGTCTAAAACTTTCTGTCGTACACCCTGCCCACCAAAAGGGTAACCTTTTGGCAGTGGAAACACAAGCCTAATAAAGGTAACCAGTACCGACCTGAACCGTACTGGACCTCTCTGTGTAAACGGGCCATTATAAACGGGCAAAATAATTAAAGAACTTTGATGCTGTACCATGGCAGGAGCACTGAAACAGCACCTGGAAATTTGCCAGAGTACTGAATGGTACAACTGTAACTCAGCTCTTGGGGAGTTGTAAAATGCACCTATTTTCAAAAACAAGTAGAGCGTTCGTTTAATATTATACAGTAAAAAATAAAATAAAATAAAATGTCAAAACCTATTCATTAGTATAGTAAAAGTCAAATCATACAAAGAGAGCATAAATACAGCTTTTATACATGGGTGCATATAATGGAAGTTTCTGCAAAATAGAAAGTCAAGAGAGCGCAGGATTGAACCTGTCATACCTTGTCAGGCTGTGATTGATTGCGTGGATGCTGGAAGGTGAGCAGGTGCAGTCCCGGGACATAGTTCTCGGTGCGACAGAAGGGGAGGGAGGTGAGGAAACGCGTGCGCTCCCCCCACCAGCCGTACGCCCCAGAGATCTGGTCCACGCGGCATGCACTGTGCTCTGCCAGGGGTCAAAGTGTACAATATTTACTCATCATAGGCCACATGATTGCATATACACTCAGGTCACTTGAAATATACAATTGACGTCAAAATTATTAGGCCTCCTGTGACATTTTTAAAAATATATATATTTTCCAAATTATCTTTAAAAGAGCAAGACATTTTTTTCATAGTATAATTTGTTTTCTTGCCCAGAGATGGGTTGCGGCTGGAAGGGCATCCGCTGTGTAAAAAACTTGCTGGATAAGTTGGCGGTTCATTCCGCTGTGGCGACCCCAGATTAATAAAGGGACTAAGCCGACAAGAAAATGAAATGAAAAATGAAAGTTGTTTTCACATGACGTCATAGAAATTCAGATGGAGGGTAGGAAGTGATTCTTCTACTTATGAATCCCTATCAGAACATCAAAATGTTTCTGTTTTATGTTGTTTATATTTGTTTAAATTTGCTGAAATGCCGAACAGCTTTTTATAGACTTCCAAAAGTTTTTGATCATAAAGGGGGGAAAGTTTAAGAAACTGGCTGAAAAACGGAAGAAAAGGCAGCATGTAACAAACATTCATTCAATACACTGTAAAAAAAACAAAACTTAATTTTACAGAAAATATCCTTAAATTTTTTACAGTAAGTTTTTGTCATTTCACATTATATTCAAAACTTAGTAAAATGACAAAAAATCTCTCTAAATTAACCGTTTGACTTTCATTTTCGGTACTTTATTATTAAAGACAAATTACTGACATTTGTGTTTTTTATACAGGGAAATTACAGTATTATTTATATAGTATTTTTTCTGTTATTTTAAATTATATTCAAAAGTTCGTAAAAATTACAAACATTATCAGTAAATTAACGGCTTGACTGTTATTTTATGTACTATATGACAAATTACAGCAATTTGTCTCTTTTTTACAATAAAATTGACGTATTATTTACAGTGTTTTTTCCTGTTTTTTAAAGTACAATTAAAATTACGTAAAATTAAAGTAATAAATTGTAATTACTTGCTCTGTAAAAAAAAAAAAAAAATCGTAAAAAAAAGGTCAAATGACTGGCAGCTACGGCTGCCAAACAAAAACCATAAAATTAAGGTAAACTTTCTTTGTTGAAAAAAAGTGCAAAAAATAATAAATCTATAGATATTTTCATTCAAATGTTTACAGAAAAACACTGTTATTTGACAGACTATTCTTAGATTATTACTATCAAATCCATTTAATAAAGTAACACACTAAGAGTGCTCACATACACCTGTTTCAGATTCTGCTGATTGCACACACACAGTCGGAGGATCGTTATGAACTGATTACATGCACTTTAAAAGCAGCACAGACGCACGCACCAATTGCTTAGTCTTGTTATGCTGCTACTGTGAACATTATGACGCGGTTCTCTTCTTTTGCCTTGCTTTGTTTGTTAATTGTTAACGTTGTTTGCTGCCGGGACTGACCATTTGCCTGTTATTTGACCATGACTCTGGATTCCCTGCAAAATGTAACATCTGTTTGCCCCTGTGTTGACTGTTGCTTGCCTTTGGATCTGCACTCATTTGTCAGCGTCCCTTTCATACAGTTCCATTTCATTTAAGATTTGTAACTGAATCATTCCATATAACTTAAACCTCTACATGATTTACATAAACACTATTCAATAAAATGTAACAACTGTAATTTTAAAGTTGTGAGATCTTTAATCAGTTCTATTTCGTTTGTTGTTGTTTTTTCAAAATTTTTTGATCCAAAATAAAACTGTTAAATTACGATCATGAGCATGTCTTGGCATGTTATTAAAGGTGTTTAACCGTAATGATTAAGGGAAAATTCTTTTAAATAACATTGTTTTCTCTTGAACTTTTAGTGTAGTCACTTTATTGATGATGTTTGATCATAATAATCTAGGAGAAGTCTGTATAATAATAGTGTTTCTTTGTAAAACTCTTAGTGTATACCTTTATTGAACGGATTTGATCGTAATAATCTAGGAAAAGTCTGTAAAATAACAGTGTTTTTCTGTAATCATTTTAATGAAAATATCTGTAGATGTATTATTATTTGCACTTTATTTCAACAAAGACATTTTACCGTAATTTTATGGTTTTTGTTTGGCAGCCGTAGCTGCCAGTCATTTGACCTTTTTTTTACGATTTTTTTTTCTTACAGTGTACATTCATGTGCACAAATGTTTTTGAATGTGATTATTCATTTGACAGCAGCAATAAAGATTACTGTATATGCAGGCCTAGCTATGTCTATAAATATGTTAATGTGTTATATAAAAATCAGATGCAAGCACCACCACACTTATGCAAAATCCAGGAGAATAAAAATAACATACCCTGCCATGTAATTGCTGTAATGAAATTTCTGTTTTTGACTTTACAGGCATTTCGGCAAAATAAACAACCGTAACGTGAACGTCTATAAGCGCAGCAGCGTTGCATGTTTATAGATGGCAAAGGTTATCAACCGCACAAAAAAAATGCAACTCTTGCGACAAAACTAGATGGTTATTATTGGGGAGCACTCTTCCCCTTACAAAAATAAATAAATAATAGCCATGCATCCACACTTTTGAATGCTTTGATCTGTTATTTTGTGATGTCTGGAAGATATCCGCATAGGGAAAAACTGGCAATTTATAATAAACATGTTTTTATTGTCATGTCACATAGTAAAGTGTATAATGTGTACAACTCTTTGATAATGAATGCTACCGAATACTGTAGCATAGTAAACTGATAAATGTAACAAATACTTTAACGTTAATGTAAACTGTGGTCCATTGTGATGGTGTATAATTATAGCGTAGAAAACTGAAGCCTGTTAAATAATTTGTTTATTGCTATAGTTGTGTTGTACCACAGCAACAATATAATTACTACCAGTTATATAACCACATAATTCATGTAATTATCTATGGTATGCTTCCAAACACTATAGTATTTGCTATTTTTTCATGTAACATAATAGCTTTTAAAGTATCTACCACCTCAATGACAGGCAAATATATAGTAGAAAACTCTACCCTCTTCATTACGTAAGGATCATACCCAATATAAGTGGCTATTTTCTATTTATATCTCCTTTGAAATATGGTGTAAATTGCAAAAATGCAGACTTCCCTCTATGTCACCCATTCAGTCTTTTACTTCCTGCCCATCATCTGAATTTTGCACGTCACTAGAACCACATGACTGAAATCAACCTATATTTTTTTTTCAGGAGAATCTTAGAAAAAAAGCAGAAATAAAGGTCAAAATTATTAGCCACCGTAAACAATGTTTTTAGTTTAAATTGTCTACAGCAGGGCTATTCAATTGGCAGCCCTCAGGCCAAACTTGGCCCCCGAGGAAATTAGTTCTGGCCCTCCAAATAGTGTAACCAAGACATCAAAAATAAATTTAGTTAAGTCAGAAAAACGGCCACTATAGTTATGAAGTAACATGCGTCTGTTCGCAGATGTTAACAACAGTAACAATAGTTGACAACAGATAACAACAGTTCATTTTATTTACCTAATATAATGCTGAAATTTACATTAGACATGATAACCGTGAAACCATGATTATCCTTCAGACTATATAATCGTACAAACAAAGTCTATAAGTGTTGCATCCCTAATTGTTATGCAATTCAAACCATAACATTTTAATGTGTCTGAATGTAGAAGCCTACTTAAGCAGTGCACTGCTTTTGTTGTGCTTTGAAATACAACATTTGAATATTTGTTAAAAAAAAAAAAAAAAAAAGCCTAGTGTACAATGCACAGGGCCGGTGCGTCCATAGAGGCGACCTAGGCGGAATAGAGAGGGCGGCGTCCCCAACACTACCCTCACCACCCGCGCCCTCAGTTATATCCGCGTCTAGTGAGGTTTAATACCCCGTGCTTTCACTTTAGGGTTGAGGGCGGCGCGACCGTCCTTTGCCTAGAGCGGCAGTTCAGCTTGCTCCGGCCCTGACAATGCACTGATATTATGTAGTTTCAAAATACATCATATTAACATTTTAATGTAGAAAAATCCAACGTGATGTCTTAAGGAGCAAAAATACAACATATGGGCTCTTATTTGCCATTGAGTCATCACTCGTATTGTAAGTCATATCTCTATGGCCCTTCATCTGGGATGCTTTCCATGAACTGGCCCCCATGACAAACTAATTGAATAGCCCTGGTCTACAAAACAAACCATCATTATACAATGATTTGCCTAATTATCCTAACTTCCCTAAATAACCTATTTAAGTCTTAACCTAGTTTAGCTGAACACTAGTATCTTACAAAAATATCTAGTAAAATATTATGTACTGTCATCATGGCAAAGATAAAATAAATCAATTATTAGAAATGAGTTATTAAAACTATTTTTAATAACGTTTTTAAATAGTTTATTGAAAAAAAAATCCTTTGGAAATCCTTTCCATTAGAGATATTGGGGGAATATATACAGGGGGGCTAATAATTCAGGAGGGCAAATAATTCTGACTTCAACTGTATATGAAGCTATGTAGTGAAAATGAGCTTAAAAACCCCAATGAAGGGCACATTTTGCTAACATAACATGACTGTAAAAGGTCATACACAATCACACAGCAACTCAGTAACACGTTATTTCACAGACTGCAAAAAAGTGTCTAGAAATAAAGATTTACTGAGCAGAGTGTGGTTGTATATTTGTCTCTTTTTAGCAGTCATGCTCTCTGCTCTCTCTTTACCTGAAACTGGCAAGCAGGACTCATTCTGCACACACCAGCCGAATTCCCCAGAAACCCGTGGCAGAGAGTTTGGCACTCCACTGAACACCAGACACGACTGGCAGTCTGACAGGAAACGAGCCAGACCCAGACATCCGGTGCTGCCACACTGTGTACAAATACACATAAATCAAATAAAGAAGAGACACTTCATTTTACTGTGTCCTTATTACAGTGTAACAACTCATTTAACTACTGTGTAATGTCAATAAATTACATGCAATTTCTATATGGTTAAGAGTAGAATTTGAGCATTTTCATGAGCATTTTGTCAGTAAAATTGGTTCTAGCAAACCTTTGGTACATGCTCTCAGACAGAGCAGCATTTATAACACATAGTCATAGTCAGGGTTTCTACAGGCTTTATCAAGTCAAATTTAAGACATTTTAAAACCATAATGAATTAAATAATCAGACTTACACAAGGCTAAATGCTAAATATGTTTTTAATAGCCAAGTTAAAACCTCAACAACATTAAAAACAAATGTTATTGTTAGGAAGACAATTAAACCATATTAATAAGTAAATAGAGTTCAGTGCTTCCCACACAGACTTTACTTGGATGGGCCGCCCGGGTATATTAACGGCTGCCATAGTATATTTGGTGGTGACGCACGAATAATACTATTATTTTCATCCTTTCATACTTGGACTACCATCCAAGTAAGCCAAACATTCGCAATCGATTAACCAGTGGATCATTTTCTCTCGTTTTGCACGTTTACTACTGCTGGTTCTGTGTGCGTTTACTGTCAACACTCACACAATCTCATGTGCTCTGCAGACCCACAAAGATGAGTCTTCTGCACAAATATGTGTCCGACCATAGTTTCTGAATATCCTAAAATATCCGAGATCTGGGTTTAACTTTCGTTTTGTATGCTTTTTGCATTGACTTTTCGCAGCTGACTGTGCGTGCACAGTCGCAAGAGAAACATTAAATAATTAATAATTGACTCTGATAAATTTGACTATATACTCGGAGAGAACAAAATATACTGGCTGCAAAATACACCAATAAAAAATGGCTAATCAACTAATTTGCCTTATTTAAACAATCTACACATTTTTTACTAGTAATTATTATAATTTTGAGCAATAATGTACATATTTATTTCTCATTTGCTGTAGATTTTATTAATTTAATGATGTTAATATATTACATACTTTATACATATCTAAAAGGCTTTGGTATTACTGTAAATGTCATGCCAATAAGCAACTTTAGAGAGAGAGAGATAGGAGCAGCCTTTACTTGTCAGTGGGTGCACGTGGCTCCAAAATAGCATAAAAGTAAGAGAAATAGACTTTTAAACGGTTAAAATAACTTTAACCCATTGAAAAGAAAAGGTGTATAACAGTGTCCAAATAAATTTAAATATAGTTAAAAATCTTTTCTCTTCTTTCATGTTTGTCGCATGTCACTATGTCTGTGCTGTGTTTCATTTCGGCTAGTGTAAGAGAGGCTAGCGAGTGAAGTGCTGTGCAGGTAAACCTCACTCCTCTGACCTCTAAACCGGCGGGGTAACACTACCACCGCAAGTAATATTTCAAACCTGTGGGAAGCACTGGAGTAAATTGTTAGTAATTGGATGGGTGTTGGCCCAACTGGATACAGCTTTACATGGACAGAAGACCCGTTGAAAATAATTTAAGACCTACAACACAATATTCCAGTGGATTTAAGGCCTAAAATTTAGCTTTTAAAATTTAAGACAGTTTAAGACTTTGAGACCCCGCAAACACCCTGATAATTCACCGACAAGCTATGCAAAATCATGAAAATCAGACGATAATGACAGAGATAATGGCAACTGTTTACATAGCTTGTCAATGAAACATGGCTCTGTGTGGCAAATGCTGCATGACCAAGTTACCGGGTTAAGACATTACCGGGTCAGTGGGCTGGTATTCCCGACAGCGACCTTCGCACCAACTACACTCCGGATTCTTCAGGCACAAGCTTTCACTTGGAGCTTCAGCACACACACTGTCCTGTTAGGCAAACATACACACATTAACACTCCTTGATGCAAACACTACACGTCAAACGCTCAAGGCCAATAAAATTTTATGTTTGAATTAAGGTTTTTATTATTTATATGTAAGATAAATTGACAGAAAATATAACAATGTATTAATATTTAAAAAAAAAAAAAAAGCTGTCTTTTGAACTGCATTGTAAGAAAACTGTCACAAGCAAGCCTTAAATCCTGCCCTATATAATATTGTATATTAATTTTTAAATATAATAAAATATATACAGTATAATGTGTTAGTTATGTGAATAAAAGGACAGCTAGAGATAAATCACAATATGGTTTTGCATTATCTTTATTTTTGGATGACAAAGAGGAACGTAAATGGGTGATTTCTGACCAATATTGACAATTTTACTCACATTATTGCAACACTTTAACAACTTAAGTCCGTTTTTCAGAACTACAGGTCTGAAATTTGAATAATATTTAACAATATACATTTCACTTTTACTAGATTATTGATCACAGAAATGTTGGCGGTCATAAGAGACTTATTTCATAATACAAAATTTCATAATATTTGTAGTGTAGTGTGTGTACAGAAGAACAATTATTGAAAAAATAAACAAATAAATAAAAGTCATTACCCTGTCTCCTGGGTCACTGCTTACAAACAATGGTACTTTATATGCCACAAGGTCGCCACGAGCAATTCCACTGTAGCCGCCAGCAACTAACAACACACGGCCCTCCATGACTGCAGCAACATGGGAGTATCGGCCCCTCACTGAAACACCTCCTGTAGGAGCATAACAGTAAGAATGTTAGCATTGAAGGCTATTGCAATTGTCTGCATTTACACTGCACAGGGCAAAGGCAAAATGACCAAGTAAAAAAAAAAAACCAGAAACAAAAAGAGTGGGCGCTGACTAACAGTTGATAATAAATGGTGATCTTTTTGTGTTCACAGGGTTTAAGTTTTTTTTTTTAACAGGTTGTTTTACTATAGCTTATGACAGAAAAGTTCTCATTTGGCCATCTTCTTTTAGTCTAGGCCTTTTTAAACCAGTAGGCATTTTAATGTAATATCCATGGCGTGATTTATGCATGTGATGTATGTGATGTACCAGGCTCCTTTTATTTCCAATTCAGAAACCATTTCCAATCACATGTATGTCCAACAGTGGAAAAGGGACAATATTAAATTCCATTTCAAGGGGACTTAAAGCCATATTAAAGCTTATTTTAGACCTGCGCATACCCTGCTTAAGGGAACATCTTGAAGGCAGGCATTTTATTGCCATACCTTCACAAATCTTCCTTCCATTTAATAATCCCACCTGGCAACAGCAATATAACAGTCTCTCCTATTTCACTAGATTGTGTACAGGAGGGTGCTCTGATTGGTTGACTTCACAGATGTGGAGAAAGCCATCATGAAAGGTTGAAAAACAAATGACATGTAAGGCTTTCTTTCAGGACAGTGACTACGTTTACATGGATTTCAGTAATCAAATTATTTGCCTTAATCTGAATAAGACAATAAAATGATTAAGCTGTTTACATGAGTTGCTTTTGAATGTTCCTTTCATGATCCCGTTTTAAGTTATAGCACGTAATTCGAATAATGTCACAGTTCCTCCAGAGTTTCATGTAATTTCAATGGTTTCATTTTTAATTTGTGGACTTGAACTGCATTTTGGCACTTTTACTTTCATTCAGTAACATTTCATGCATGACCCCCATGAAAAATAAGATATTGTATGCGAGTATGAACTGCTGAAAGAGTGCAGTTTTAATTGAATTTGATAGCGCACGCCATATGGGGGAAAAAAATCAGTTGTAAAAAAAAAAACAGGTGCAGGTGTCTGTGGTCCGTCTCTGACTCGGTAGGTGCACAAAATAGTGCCAAACAGCCATGTGTGTAAAGACGATCATGTCGCAAAATGCGGCGAAAATCCTGCATGGCGGTTATAGTTTGATTAATGGCCTGTTTTGGTACGGTATGGTACGGTTCGGTGAGCTTTTATGGCCGTTTCCACTGTCAAAAGGTACCAAAAAAATAACCACACCATACCACTTTTTGGTTACCCTTTGCAAAGCAACCTTAAGTATGAACAAACTGCTATGTTTAAATATTATTAGCACCTTTTGTACTATTATGAACTCAGAATGAAGGAAATACTTTCTAACAAGAGGTTACATGTGCTGGTGAAGATTAACTACACAGATGAGAGGTTTTCACTGATTGTAGGCTATACGTTGCTTGTTTTTGAACCCAAATAAGGACTAAATGTATGCGGTGTGTAGTTTTTTTTTAATTGGTAACATATCAGACACGGTAAGGGTCTGTATGCGTTTATACATGTTGCATTTATAAAGTTAATTGTAATTTATAATTGCAGGCATTACAATTGGCTATTTTTATCATTGATTTGCAGTTATAATCAAATCCTGTTCATAGAAAGGTTAGTAATGATGAACATTTATGCACAATTATTCAGCTTTACTTTGACATTTCCTCAAGTGAGTATGACGTTGACTAAAATTTTCTGATGTACACCATGACCGCAATTGGTAACCATTTGGCAGTGGAACGCAAACCTGATAAAGGTGACTCATACTGACCTGTACTGTACCAAACTGTCCACTCAGTGAAAACAGGCCATAAGGTGTTAACATGTCTGTACTGCACTTCAATAATGCAAATACAATTGGCATACTCCACATGTCTAAATTCGATTTCTGTTTAATTTGATTATGACTTTAGTCAGATTAAACCAATACAAAAAAAAAAAAAAACAATTAGCTGTTTACATGGTAGACTCTTAATGAGAGTATTGTGTTAATCAATTTAAAATCGGATTATAGGTGCCCATGTAAATGTACCAGTTAAGCTCACTGGGGACTGTGAACCTTGTATAAAGCAAGTATATAAAATGATATAGTACAGTTATAGAGCTATAAAAATCCTTTAGCAAAATTTAAAATATTCGAGAAGGCTGAGGAGAAAAAAAAAAGTGTTTCACAAAATAAAACATAATCCCTAAAAATCCTGACAGGCACTAGAAAGGATGCCAAATTGAAACCAGCTCTCTATGGTTAAGTTACAAACAAAAAAAACAAAAACAAAAAAAAAAAACTTTTTTTTCGAAGGTTATTTTTACTTCTTATAAATGCTTTTGTTTAAAAGCTGCGAGCAAGGGAATTTACACAAATAATGACCTCTCCTGAGAAGATTACAACAAGCCCCCAGTCAGACTTAAGCATCTTGTATAAGTCCTTGAAGGCTCTCCTGTTTTTTCTTGCACCAAATCCTCAGGGAGCCATTGGTCATCAATTTCACACATCATCATATTTCACCTCATCTCTAAACAAGATATCCAATAGACTCTTTCAACTCCCTGCCTATTAAATATACACTTACGCTGACCGAGGCTATCTCCAACAGACACCCACTGATGGCAACCAAGATGATAGAAAAAGATCTCCTCGTCGTAGCACTTCTCTTCAGTGTAGTGGATATGCACATTCCCTCCTAAGAGATGAAAAATTTACCTCGGTTAAATAGTAATAATGCAATAAAAATCTTCACATTTCGTCCACACTCACTGAGTTTGCGTGTAGCTATACTAACCGTACACCACCATGTAGTTGCCGATGACTGTGGCAGAGTGGAATGCTCTCTCCCTAGGGCCATTGGCAGGAAAACGTGAGCGAAAGGAAGTCCAAAACCGCTTCTCAACATGGAAAGCATCAGTCGAGTTCACACGCACACTGAACCTGGTTGAGTAAGGAGTTGATGATAGCAATTATGAGAACTTACACATAAGACAATCCATTACAATGAACAGTCTCATTCCAAATGATAGTTTAAAATCTTATGGTTATTTGTGCAACTTTTGTGCCCTTGTGTGTCATTTTTAAGAAGTTTTAATATGCTTTCTTGAATAAAATATAAATAAATATCTAATAAGGCAGTGGTTCTTAATCACTAAAAATGCATTTTAATGAATGATAATGACAATAATAATAATAATAATATTAATAATAATAAAACAAACTCAAAAATCTAATAAAAAAACAAACATGTGAAATTGATTTTGTATGTATTATAATAAAAAAACTAAATAATAAATAGTTAAACAATATGAAAAACAATAATGCAACTACATTTGGTCTTTATTAAATAAACAGTTACTTCAGACTCAAAATGAATAATACTTTATTAATTAAATCTTAACACCTTTCAAAAATGTGTATATTTTTGACAGAATTAGACTAGCTATCAAGTCAACTCAAATGCATTAGTGTGGCACTTTTCTGCAATTCACATTTATCAGATAATAATAGTATGCAAAATGTGCATAGTCTATAGAATGTAAATAGTTTAAATTCTGTATTAATACAGTCAAGCAGGGAGTTAAGAAATTCTACATAACATATACAGTGCTTAGCATATACACCCCTTACAAATCTTTCTTTTAAATAAATTTTTTTAATATATTTTTTTATAATATTATATTTGTGCTCATACATTAGATTAGTCAGTACTGAAGCCAAATGTCGAGCTTATCTAACAAAATAACTTACAATAATGGTCCAAAATTCAGAACACCTAAATGGATATTTCAAAAAAAAAAAAAAAAATACAAAATTTAAACAGAGGGGGAAAAAAATCAAGAGAAGCAAAACAATTAAAATTTAGTTGAAATTTTGTAGGCTATATTTTATTTATTTATTTTATTTTTTCCAATATTTTGCTTAAATTTAATTGCATTATCTTTCAATTTCTAAATATGTTTGGTAACTAAAAAATTATTTTAGAAAAATATATCTGTTTCATAAATCTGTTTTGTTTAAATGCACCAAAATACATTGCCTATATACACTGAGAAATGGATAAAAATATTCATATTCAAAATGGGGTGTACTCAATGTGAGTTCCCTGCATGTATAAAACTTTACATGGAGTTTAAGGCTGCACAAAAATCATTCCAGCATTGATAGCACAATGTGCGCATCCACAATAGTCACACTGAAAAGATATGCAATTTTGAGCCAGAATTATAATTGCGCAAGAGCTACAGAAATGTATTTATATGGAATTTATATCATTTATGCAAAAAAAAATTATAAATCCTACTTAAAATTTTTGTCTTATTTTTAGTCAAAATATTTACATTTCAAAGTGAAAATAAGATTATTTCACTTACCCCACTGGCAGATAATTTAGCTTGTTTTAGTGGAAAATTTTCACAGTATGTCGGACATTATTTTTTTCTTCTGGAGAAAGTTTTATTTGTTTTATTTCGGCTAGAATAAAAGTAGTTTTTAACTTTAAAAAAAAAATCATTAGTTATTAGAAACAAGTTATTAAAACTATTATGTTTTTAAAAATGTGTTGAAAAAAATCTTCCCTCCATTAAAGAGAAATTGGGGGAAAAAGAGGGGGGCTAATAATTCTGACTACAACTGTATATAATATATATATAGCAAAAATATAAATAATTATACAGCCAGAATTTTTTATAAAGTTTTTTATATTTGGAATAAGGTTAGCTGATACTACCCATGCACAATACAATGATATGTTGTGTGTTATACCTAGCAGTGGTAGGTCTGTGTCCTCCATACACCAGCAGAGTTTTGGAAGGGGAATGGTAGATCATGCTGTGTCCTGCAGTAGCAGGTGGTTTTCCGCCTGTAGGCTGAACTGCCTCCCACACTCCATTCCTCAACCGGAAACGGTACAGTGATGAGGAAAACATGTCCTCCTCTGTTCTCCCTGGAACCACAGCTCAATCAATAATTTTTAGGACAAGACACTGCAGGTGAATAGTGTCAAAAAAGGACACAAAATACTACTCCAGGTGACAGACTCAATAAAAAAAATTACAAGCAGTTTTAGCATTAAAAGTTTTTGAAAATGATATATTAAATATTTAAATGAGGCATAAATTAATAAAATATGCACCAGATTTGCATGTATCTTGAGCACAAAATAGAGTGATAGGAAAATATATATATGTTTAAAAGTTATCTCGCAAAGATGATGTTCCACAAACATCATCTAGTTCACTGTCAACCCTCCTATTTTTGCCAGGATTCTCTCGTATTTTACCATTCTATCCTGCCATCATTTCGTTTGAGTATTTTCCCATTTTTATCATATATTTTTAATCTTGAAAGCACAATGAAATTAATATAAAAATGTCTGCATTCACTTTCTTTCCATAAAAGCTGTGCATCGATCATCGTGCTATATAAGCAGCCTCTGAATCAGCAAATGAATGTATAAACGCTGACTAACAGACACGCTCCTTATGATACATGGATCACAGATCAGCTTCTGTACACGCCATTTAAAGTGACACCTCTGTTATCAAGCAAGTGAAGAGCAGCAAATGAGTGTCTCATTTTGTATTGTTTGATAACAGATGTGCCACTGTAAGAATGCACAAATCAATAATGAAAACATTCAAGCACTTTAGTAACTGTTTATTCTCATTTAAGAGAAAAATTAGTTGTGTTTAAAATAAAAGGCTTGCATATGAAGGATGACAATCGAATTCAGATGTTTTTATATTAATTTCAACGTGCTTTCAAGATTGAAAATATATGAGAAATGTGGAAAAATACTTAATGATAGGATGGTAGCGGGATAGAATGGTAAAATCCAAGAGAATCCTAGCAAAAACGGGAGGGTTGACATGTATGAAGTGAACAGGAAGTGTTTGTGGAACAACAGTTTTGCGAGGGAACGCAAAACATCTTTGCGGTCCCTCACAAAATATATTTGTGAAAGAAAGCGAAAAAGCCAAAAAACTATTTTTTTCTTCCACCCATTTTTCCCCCCATGTCCCTTCCGGGTCTTCGTAGAAATCAGACTAAGTCAGGTTCAAAATTAATGTGTCAAATTAGAGTGTAAGGTGGTAAGGTAGAATAAAAGGTTGTATATAATCAGGCAAATTATGTAAAATCATTGAGTACACAGATATAAATAAAACCGCAAAGTTCAGTCTACATATGTGAAGTGGAGATTTATGGATTATGCATGAGCAAAAAAATAGTTTTTCAAATTGACCTTTAAAACTGTGTACTGTAATTGAAGTCTACTGCCACAAATAGATCTGTGGCAATGGAAACAACAACTTGTCTATTTTATGTTTTCTTTACATTACATTATAAACCCTCTATTAAACTTGCATAAAAATACCCTAAAGGGGTAATAATAAACCCTTTTTTAAAAGCTAAAAGGTGCAAGAAAATTGCCTTAAAGGCATTGATCTAATGCTATTTGATGTATTCATAGTTATTTACACTATTAATTAGTTAGAATCTCATGTTCAGCTGAAATCATTTTATGGGCACTTGTACTAGGAAAGCATGTGCGTGACCAGTGTGAACACATGCCCACCAATCAGAAAGGGACACAGGATTTGCTTGAGAATGAATCTGGTCTTGATCTGATCTGATCTGATCTGATCTGATCTGATCTTGCATTAAATAAACTCTTTCATGCATAAGCTTCATATGCTTCACCTGACCTCCATCCTTGAGTTATTTTCAACGCATCACGTTTATTTTCCATGGCAGCGAGTTTGGTTTATAACATGACACACCCAATGCACTACACTAAAGATTACAGCTTCTGGATTTACTACACAACATTTCATCAACTTCTCCTAAACTACATCAAAGTGTCTGTAAACCTGGGAGAAAAATAAACATTCTAGTTACCAAAAATGATGTGTATCTGTTGTGAATAACACTCATTGTCAGAGTACGAGTAAAGTGATAATATTGGCATCTTCTATAGACATCACTGGCAGTTTACAAAACACTATTATTTTTGGTTTGCTTGTAAATCTGCACATAAAACTGACTGCAAGCTAAACAGACATTACTTCATTGAGAACACTGATAAGTTCTGATCTTTGAAAACAACAAGCACATCTTTTTCTGCCTTGGGATCAGTCGTCGCAGAGGAGCAGATTTTAGCAGCTGATTGATGATGTGTTTTTCAATTAGGATTAATATTTAAGACCAAGAATACAATTTACTCACCCCCAAAAACATAGAGATAGTGGTCTACTATCGCTGCTGCATGGTTGGCTAGTCTGGGTGCCCCTGGAGCATCTGATAGGCCCAACTGCTGCCATTCATTCTGTTGTGGACGGTATATCCAGACATCACTAGCCAAAGAATGATTAGCAAGCTCACCGCCATATATAACCATGCTGCCTTGCCATTCCACTGCTGTGTGGGAATGTCGAGGAGCCTGAGAGAAAGATAATATCATTTATGGAATCATTAAAATTAAATGAAATCAAGATAAATACAGGACAAATTTATTTTTAAGAGATAAAGGATCTTACTGGACTATGCGAGAATGTCATCTGTTCCCAACTGTTGGTTGAAAAATTGTAAACAACAAGGTCCTCCAGTGCTCTATTCAGATCAAACCCTAAAATAAAGAAAGTGTTGAAATAATTCCCACAACTGTAATTCAAAGATTGCATTGATGCTCAAAAAAGCTCATTTTTAGTAATGTATATTTAATGCTGTAATTTTTTTTTTATAATATAGCAATTAACTTGCTATTTACACATGAAAATATACATAGCTGTCTACTGCTGGAAGGGTACATTGCAAGAGTCCTCAAGAAGGTTAATGTCCATATACACTCACAAGGCCTCTTTATTATGTAATGTAATGTAATGTAATGTGTATTTATATAGCGCATTTATTGTGTATGGCAATACACCCAAAGCGCTTCACAATCATGAGGGGGGGTCTCTTCACACCCCCACCAGTGTGCAGCATCCACTTGGATGATGCGACGGCTGCCACAGGACAACGGCGCCAGTGCGCTCACCACACACCAGCTATTGGTGGAGTGGAGAGACAGTTACAGAGCCAATTCGGTGGAGAGGGGATGATTGGGAGGCCATGATCGTAAGGGCCCATAGAGGGACTTTGGCCAGGACACCGGGGTTACACCCCTGCTCTTTCACGAGAAGTGCCATGGGATTTTTAATGACCACAGAGAGTCAGGACCTCGGTTTAACGTCTCATCCGAAAGACGGCGCCCACTGACAGTTTTAGTGTCCCCTTCACTTTTACTGGGGCATTAGGACTCACACAGACCACAGGTTGAGCGCCCCCTGCTGGCCTCACTAACACCACTTCCAACAGCAACCTAGTGTTCCCTAGTGGTCTCCCATCCAGGTACTGACCAGGCTCAGCCCTGCTTAGCTTCAGTGAGTAACCGGTCTTGGGCTGCAGGGTGACATTATTAGGTACACCTGTCCAACTGCTTGTTAACACAAATTTCTAATCAGCAACTCAATGCATTGAGGCATGTAGACATGGTCAAGACATGGTCTTACTATTCATTTTATACCATATCATGTAGTTCATACAATTATCGTATGATGAAACAGCTGCTGGAATATATTATTCCCTCTCAAAACATACATCCTCACAAAGTTATTGTATGCAAATCAATTATTATTCATTTTCATTATTAGTTTTGGATTATTTTGTTCTATTGACAGCATTTTTTATTTTTTATTGCAACAACTGCAATAGTTTTTTTTTAACCTTTTAATATCTTATGTAAAACACAGAATGTTTTATGTTTTCCATATAACATTAGATGAAATTAAGCAGATTTTCAATAATTGATCATTTGTTTTTGTTTCACATAGTTATTAATAGATTATAATATAAAAAAGAGATACAGGCACATATAAGTCTAGAAAGGGAAATGTAGAGAAATTATTAAATATCAATCAGAAACAAAAAATACTTGCAGAAAAACTACTCCATCTTACCTCCGAACATGTACATGGCTCCAGTGGAAGCGAGGTAAACCCCAGCAGAAGAGGTGCGAGGCGCTGCTTTAACATCACCTGAGCTCACCTCCCACCATTGTCCCGCGCCACTGTTGTCACGAAGACCCAGCTGACAGTCCTGTCCCACAAAACCAGAGCTGCAGATACACTTCAGACCTCTCTGTAATAGAGAAAACAAAATGATGTTAAAACAATGAAATACAATTAATACTAAATATAAAGCATAAATTGCATTATTGTTTTCTTGAGGGGGTTGAACAAGTACATAACTAGCAAGTGTTCTAAACTATACCTTTACCACAGCCCAGTTCACATTGGTATGTGGTACTAGTATGTTTTTGTGATAAATGTGTGTTTATATAAAGGAGTGCAGGTGGTGGCCCATTTAGATCCTTTTTTCAGAGAAACTAAAATAAATGGCAGATTATAATCAGAAATTTCAAAACAAAAATCAGGACAACCAACAGAATATGAACTGCAGAGTGGTTACAGAAATATTCTTATTTCCATATATCAAATTTGAATTTTATGACATCCGGAGGTCACATTTTTGTATGTTCACATTAAAGCAGCCTTCATGAATTAAATAAAATACACTGTTTTACCCCCAAGGCAACCTAGGTGTCATTCAAAATATAATTGGTTTAAACTCACCGTGTGTGGTTACATTGTTTGTTTAGTTAGTAGGTTTTTTTTATATCTGCAAACATTTTGTGGTATTTATATATATATATATATTTTTTTTTTTTTTCGTTTTTGTGATATTTTTATGTTTCATAAAAGTCAAAAAGTACATAGAGCATCCTTAAAGGGCTAGTTTACCAAAAAATGTACTCACCTTCTGCTTGTTTCAAACAAAAGAATATTTTTTGAAAAATATTAATAACTGGTAGGTTTTGATTTCTACAGTAAAAAAAATCATATAATGGAAGTCAATGGCTATTAGTTACCAGCATTTATAAAAATATCATCTTTTGTGTTCAACAGATAAATAAAACTCTAAATGTCTGAAACCTCCTGCGAGTGAGTAAATTGTAAGTTTACTTTAATTTTTGGGAGAACTAGCCCTTCAAGCATGATAAAAAAAGTTCTCTTTTGTTTACCTTATCACAGATACCATGACCACGTTGTGTGCAGGCCTGAGAGCAGAGAGGGGTATTGCAGTCCAATCCTCCCCACCCCTGCTGGCACTGACAGCGGGCAGTAGCCACGTCACACCGTCCATGACCACTACAGTCCCCAGGGCAAACTGAGAATGTATAGGTGGCATTGAAACCCAGCAGGTTGTAGTTGGCATCACTGAAGAGGTGGAGCAGCATCTTGTAGATGACACAGAAGTTTAGTAAATATAACTACTAAGCACAGACAACAAAGACAAGAATATAGCAAGCAAGAATCCCAAGATCAGGACAATATTTCTATGACAAAACAACACACACATAAAGAAAAGTGGAAAAAGATGCAACTTTCAAAGCTGAATATAAAAAACTAAATAGAAGTGCCTTTTGATTCATTGAAAATGCACACAATCTCTGAAAAGAAACAGAGGATGAATTAGACTTACCTTCCCAGACTTGGCCTCGATTGGCTGTGGTAGCGTTTTCCCACTTAAACTTGCCAGTAGAGGGCTCTGGTAGGAATCTCCATCGTAGACGAACAAATAGTCATAGGTGCACTCTGTGTCGATAAACATGAAGTTAAGCACGATGCGATGGTTCCTGCTAGGAGCTGAAAAAGAATAGAAAAGTTCCCATTACAAAACAAAAAACATACATTATACATAGCGTTTAACTCACTTTCAAGAGACATTTGTAATAATTATAAGATTTGAAAGGCTTTTTTTGAACAAATATTTAATATTTAAACATTTACTTCAAGCAAAATCATAGCACAAATTAGCCATTTCAAACTAAAGCTCTTTTGGAGTTTATTTCAGCCGGCCAAAAGCTTTCTAAAGGTTTACTCCAACTGGTAAATACCTTATAGTTTTCATTGATTCTAGCTAATTACATTATAGGTGTTATTTGTAATGTCGTCTACTTGGAAATTTGCAAGTTTGTTTTGTTCTTTTAGTTTGTTAATGGCTATAGTTCCATCCAAAGATGATAATTTGATTTGAGAGCAGCCGCTCAAGACGGTAATAATATCAAACAACTTTGATAACAAACTTTGGACCTCAAATGGATTTGAGAATGACCAAAACAACATTTCAGATGTTTTACAATGTCGTCAATCCACTGGTATGTCTATTGACGCCACCCCATCGCACCCATTTTTGTGACATTATCTGTTATAAAGAATGTGCATATTCAAAATGTGGATAAAAAACATAGCTAATGTCAGCCAAATAAGGAGAAAAACTTAAAACACTGAAGTCCTGCATTATGGTATAAAGAGAAGTGCAATTCTCAATGTTAAAATATTGAAAACGCTGTAAAGCTAATTGCTTTGAATCAATCTAATGCATAGTCTCAAACTTAATTCCTGGAGGGCTGCAGCTCTGCATCGTTTAAGTCCAACCACCTTCAACTCACACCTGCTTTATCATCTTGAACACCTTGATTAGTTGAACCAGCTGTGTATGAGAATTGAGTTTGAGACCTTTGATCTAACGCAAAAAGAAATTTATAAATAGATGTGAAATTATACTTTACTTGATTAAGGTGCCAAATTTCAAAGCTTTTACAAACATTTACATAGCAATTATCAGATGCTTTATTATCTACCATTTTCTCACTGCTCTAATCTAAACTGCATTTAAATGGGGATTGGTATGTTTGGAAATAGTATACTGCTGCTCAGGCATTTAGAGCATCTTTTAGCTCTAAAACAAAGAGAGAAAAAGAACTTTACTGTGAGAATGGACCATATCTTGTTTTACCTTAGTAATTTAATTGGTCACACTTTATTGTGATGGTCCGTTTGTTGAATTTAAGTTACGTTGCATCTACATACCAACTAGTTCTCATTAGATTATAGTGGACTGTTAGTGGGGTTAGGGTTAGTGTAAGTTGACATGTACTTGCAAAGTTTTAGTCAGTTAAATGTCTGTTAAAGGAGCAATATTAACAAATATTAAGCAGTCTACTAATATACAAATGGACCATCAAAATAAAGTGTTACTACCTTATTTAGTCTCTTTCGCTTCTATTGATTGTAGCCCTTAAAAGTAGCTTATTATTATACTACTTTATATTGCAAACTATTATTTTATTAGTTTAATTTAAATGTATTGCTATAAACAATACTCATCAATTTCTTCAGCAAGTACTTGGAACATGTACAGTAATTTGTTATTCATAATTATTTACCCACAGGCAAATGAATCAAAATGCATAAATCAATTACAGAAAAGAGCTTATTTCCACATTCCAAAATAAGGTGAAAGTCAGGGCCTTAAAAGGTCATTATCACTTAACATGGTCCATTCAGGTCTTATATTATTGAAACAGCAAATAATGAAATAGCAAATTAATCGACCGACGACAACAATAAAGTTGCAATAATTTGAAAGTTGCAATAATTAAATGATAAAACCATAAAAAAGTTGCAATACTTTGAAAGTAGTGGAATATTTTTTCTTTTCTGTATTTAGTTACACACAGGTGAGAAATTAATTATTGAAGAAAAACAAATGGAGGCAGATCTGTGTCAATTGTCTTCAATTGGAAAAGTTTGGCGAATATGATCAGAAAGAAGCTCGAACTTTTAACAGGAAATCAAGCTACAAAACTACATCCGTATTTTAAGCAACAGAGTTGTAAAAAAGGTAATAGATGAGTGATGCAAGAGCTTGTAAAAAATAATTTAAATAAGACCAGTGGTTTCCAAAGTGGCGGTCAAGACTCCACCGGGGAGGTCACTTGGTGATTTCATTTCATTTTCTTGTCGGCTTAGTCCCTTTATTAATCCGGGGTCACCACAGCGGAATGAACCGCCAACTTATTCAGCAAGTTTTTACGCAGCGGATGCCCTTCCAGCCGCAACCCATCTCTGGGAATCATACACACACACATTCACACACACACTCATACATTACGGACAATTTAGCCTACCCAAATCACCTGTACCGCATGTCTTTGGACTGTCGGGGAAACCGAAGCACCCGGAGGAAACCCACGCGAAGGCAGGGAGAACATGCAAACTCCACACAGAAACGCCAACTAAGCCGAGGTTCGAACCAGCGACCCAGTGACCTTCTTGCTGTGAGGCGACAGCACTACCTACTGCACCACTGCCTCGCCACTAGGTGATTTCCAAAAATTTAATTTAATTTATTAAACTAGTTACATAAAAAACATGCAAATAAAAAGCCATGAGCCTTTTAATTATTTTGATTATGTTATATTAAAGATACAGCACATTGATTTTATGGCACTAGGTTAAAATTTCAGACACCTTTACAGCACTCACGTACATCAAAAATAAATACAGGCCACAACTAAACATGGAGTATGGTCTCCGAGTGGCGTTCTTCAAAATTAAAAGACAAATAGACTTGGGCCTATTGGTATGTGTGCACTGTTGTGTGCAAGGATTATACATTTATAATCACCTCACAGAATATTGGGGGGTCGTGAGTCACTGGCATTGTTAATTTGGGGGTCGTGAGTTGATAAATTTGGGAACCCCTGCTCTAGACTCACTCCTAATCCAATAACCGTAATAACATCATTACAACTAAAAATAGAAATATGTATGGCTGAATTACTCACAATAAAATCAATATTATGTAGAGTGAATTTTCTTTTTTTTTTTTTCTTTTTTTTTTTTGCAGACTCAGAATTAGAAACAAAACACTGAAACAATCATTCCTTTCATTCCTACTTTATGCTAATAAAGCTTCTTTCATTTTCAACCTTTGTTTGCTATTTTGTTTTTACACCCACCCATGATAAGCCACTCGCAGTTCCCATTCACAGAGTAGTTTCCTGGCCCATCTGTGACGTATCCCGGGACTGCCCGCAAAACCTGTCTTTGGCCCTTACAGTCTCCTGCCCAGACAGCAGGAACGAGAACCACCAAAACAGGCAGCAGGAGAGTCTGGATGTGAAAAGTCATTTTCTCCTCCACCCACAAAGGGCACGAGAGAAAATGATAGAGAAACTGCAGGAGGTGGGAAGTTGGACTTGCTCACAGTATGGAGACCTACAAAAAATAAGAAATCAAATAGTATGCATGAATTTTCCACAAACAAAACAACAATGGAAATAAACAATGATGGCATACAAATTACAGTACAGTTTTGTGTCAAAATACCTTCCATAAAAGGCTTGGATTTTATGAATATGAATTGTCCCCCAAAAATAAAACTACAGAGTTTAGAGTTAAACTCACTTTCAAGAGACATTTGTAATAAAAGTAAGATTTGAAATGCTTTTTTAACAAATATTTAAACATATTTTGAGGGAAATCAAAGCACAAATTAGTGTGATGCCATTTCAAACTAAAGTTCTTTAAAAGTTTATTTAAGCCTGCCAAAAAGTATTTTCTAGAAAGATTCACTCCAACAGTCCAACTGATAAATATCTTACAGTTTTTTGCAATTTACATATTAAGAATGTCTCTTTCAAGTGCTTTCTTCTACTTGGAAATTTGCAAGTTTATTTTGTTCTTTTAGTTTGTCAATGGCCATGGATTCATCCAAAGATGCAAATATGATTTGAGAGCAGCCGCTCAAGACAGTTCTAAAAGGTAATATTATCAAACAGCTTTGATAACGAATTTTGGCTTGGCTTTCAAAGGATTTAGGAATGACCTAAACAACTTTTCAGATGTTTTACAATGTGGTCAATGCACTGGTTTCTCTGTTAATACCATCCTGTCGACCAATTTTTGTTACATGATCTGTTAAAAATAATTACATTACTTTTTTTATCTGTATGTTGAAATTTATTTGGTAAACGTTTTTCCATCGTAGAATATGTGCATTTTGATGGCATAAAAATTACAGTACAGTATGCGTCAAAATACCTTCCAGAAAAACCTTGGTTTGTTTTCTTTATAAAATGAAAGATTTAAATATAATAATTTCACATTTTATGCAAAGAATCTGATAATGTTTTTATTTTGTTCAACTAAAATTGAGAATTTACATTACAAGCTAGAAGAACATCTTCTCAGCCCATGTAAACAAGAAGGGCATTTTGTATCAAAAATATGATACAAAGTATAACATTTTACCTTTTTAACATTTTGTCTGAAGGACCAAAACATTAATGTTAATGTAATAAAAATAGTTACAAATTAAGTAAATTTACATGGCTAAGATGAATTTTAAGATTGTTTTAATACATTTTACGTATTATATTTAGAGCGTTTTGTGTTTAGTTTTTGTCTTGACGCTGACATATTTTGACAGAAATAATGTTATCCGTTTGACAAATCATGCTACTGACAGAATCGCCCATATTTAATGTAAAGCACCAATCTAATAAAAAAAGTTACCAACATGAGATCTAAAAGTGAAGCTTTTGGGATTTCACTAACGTTAGTTTCAACCATTTTTGTTGTTAAAGTAGTCCAGGGGTTGAGCTGACACGGTCATCACTGTAACAGCAATGCTGAGCTAACGGTTTGTTTTATTGTTATCTGCACTGTCAACACATTTACTCAAACGCTATCCTTTGTGAAACAATTATTTACAAAGAAATCAACGTCTGTCCATTGGCAGTTAAGTATTTCTTCACTCGTATGAATGAAGAAGACTGTTAAAACTGCTTTAGCTGAACAAGCTAACCTACTAGCCTTGTCTATCTATTCCGCTAGCTGTCGGAAAACAGCAACCGCTCTCCGCTCATTTACTCACCAGTGTCCGAGTCTTGGTCTCCATGTTTTTAAAGCATTGAGTTCTTCGTTGCTTACATCCTGTATTCGGTAGAGAAATAAAAGAGGCGTTGAGCGAAAGCCCAGTCTCGCTGCGGCTTTTTCTGTTGTCGATCTGCTGCTCCAGCCTCCAGAGCCCAGCGGCGGTTTAAAGCGCGAGACCACCGCGGATGAGGATGTGCAAGCTGCTGCTGGAATCAAAGGCCTCGAGCTCCGCTCACTGGATGGATTTATTTACCAATCATATCCAGATGTTATTAAGAACAACAACCAGTCATCTGTAGTTTAAGTTCTGATTGAATCCTGCAAGATATAACGCCTTGTTTCCATGATATCCAGGACGCGTCTTGAATCGTGCAGGACATTCGTGTGTTCGCGGTGCTTAGCGTTTGTTAACAGGGATGTGTGTGTGCCTCCAGATGGTTGTCAACAACACAAAGCCCGATAGCCGTGAGCATGCTGAATGGGCTCTCTGCTGGTCTTTTGATAGTACTGCATTGCAATTTCACATATCAGTGGTGTTTTGACTGGGACCCCCAAAGTGCTTGTCAAAATATACTGCTCAAAAATAAAGGGAACACTTAAATAACACATCTCCAAGTGTTCCCTTTATTTTTTTTGAGCAGTATGTTTTTTAGTGGCAAAACACAATGGTAATGAAATAGATTTTAAATATAAATTTTCGTATGAAACATTTTACCAAGTGCCACTTCGGGTTAGTCCCTTTATTAATAAGGGGTCGCCACAGCAGAATGAACCGCCAACTTATCCAGCATATGTTTTACACCGCGGATGCCCTTCCAGCTGCAACCCATCACTGGAAAACCAAGTGTAAAACATTAATAAGTAATAAATTAAAATAGTTTTCATTCTTTTTCTTATATTATATCATATTTATATTTTCTGCAACTGTCCATAAAATAAATTAAGTCTGCAAAAGTACAAAAATTACTTTAATATTGGTATTACAAAGATGTTTGTTTAAAACTGTCTCTGCACAGTTATATAAATCTCTTTTTTTTGACACCCAAGAAGTTAACTAAATATGGATTTAGACCACCAAAGTTGGCCCATGGTAACATTGCCTGGCAACTAATCAGAGAAGGAATGGACAAATGATCATCATTTCTAATTTGACATAACCTTTTGTTTGTTTGTTTAATTGTTAAGCTACAAAGAACAAACTGAATTTAAATGATTCAATTAAAGGTATATTTATGTATATGTATGTATGTATAAAATGAATAAACTTCCACTCATTAGTGAAATATGAGTGGCACATTGTTTCTTAAGGACACACATTTCACTAATGAGTATATATATATATATATATATATATATATATATATATATATATATATATATATATATATATATATATATATATATATCGAGTGGCACATTGTTTAGGGCACATTTCGGCCAACCACCCTTAATCAAGTTTGGTTTTTTGGCTCTTTGTAAAAAAAAAGTTTGGGCACCCCTGATTTAGACCTAGAGTGAAGAAAATTATATGGTGCGAGAAAGTAAATTAAATACTGGATCAGCTCCATAATTCACTTGCACTGTCTGCTGTTTTGCATTATACTGTATGATAATATGATAAAACATCTTTTTGCAAAATTTTCTTCAGTGTGAATGTAATTATAAGGTGTGTGTAAATAAGATTGCTAAAGTATATTTAATTAGTTTTTAAACAGTTACCAATCTATTTAAGCAAATTTATTATTTATGTATTAAGGTGTTTTTTAAATATTTTTTATCAATTAACCTCAACTCCCCCTTGTAGTAGTTTTTGATTCAATCACAAGTTAATCCACGAGGGTGCGCTAAATACGCAGTGTTCGCCAGTGTTGTTCAAGTACTCGAGCTCAATGTTTTGATACGTTGAAGATAAAAAAAAAGCCTGATGATGATTTTTTATTACGAATATGATGATAAAATTATTAATAGTAGTAGCAGGAGTAGTTTTATTTTATAAGTAGTAGTACTAGTAGTGATATTTGTAGTAGTAGTAGTTTATTATAGTTAAGATATATTTACAGTACAGACGTCTCTCTATAATTAGTAAAACACCCACACAAAGAGCAAAATCCAGCACGCGTTTTGGTAGATTAAAAAGATAGATTAAAAAAGTACTATGATAGTACTACTATCCAGTCGAACTGGTTAGTTTACCAATTAACATGAGGTGTTCATGTTCTGTGCGTTCTGTGTTCATATTACAAGAGTTCTGTGTGCAAAAGCAGACAAACGTGTTTGCAGCTATTTGTACTTTTATTTTATTTTCTCTCCGCCCTCCCTCACACACGCGGAAGTAGAGTCAAGGAATAAGGCGAAAACGTTGAACAGCTCGTCCTGACATCGCTTCCTCTTTTAATTTACCCACAACACGTCTAACTTTTTCAGCAAACACGAGAGGATACGTGTACTTAATATCGTTATTTATAAAACAGCGTTTAAACTCTCCTACCGATATAACATTAGTAGTGAAAGCGAAACTATAGCTCGGATCCGACATGGCAGATAGCAGTGACGATGATATTACAGACAGGCCACCTCTTCTGGAGACAGACTTAACGTGTCCTGTGTGCAAAGACATTTTTAAGGAGCCCGAGTTGCTTTCGTGTAGTCACAGTTTCTGTAAGGTATGCCTGGAAGGGAGCTGGAAGAATCAAACGAAACGGCAGTGCCCCATGTGCCGAAAATGCTGCGACGGAGAGACGCCGATCCCCAACCGTGCACTACATAACGCCTGTGTGTCCTACAAGAAAGAGAGAAACCGGAGAGGAGCTACTACGGGTTCAGAGGAAGAACTCTGTGGTTTGCACCAGCGGCCCTTCCAGCTCTTTTGCATCAAAGACGAAGAGCCCGTGTGCGTGGAGTGCGTGACTCTTCATCCGGGACACGAGCTGGTGCCCACCGAGCAAGGGGTTCCTTTCTGCAAGGTGTAGTGAATTAAGGATAAATATACCATTCTAACCTTTGAGAAAATTAATAAATACCAATTGCTAATGTGTATTTGTTTTATAGGATGAGCTTACCATGAAAATCAAAATTCTGGAAGGCAAACTGGACTCCTTTAAAAGAATGAAAAAAAGATACAAAGAAACAATCACCTTTATTGAGGTAAACAGTCTCTGAATGCTTACTGAAGACTGTATACTCAAATATGGTGAAGTCTTAAAGGCGTAGTTCATCGAAAAATAACTTTCTTCCTTGTTTACTTGCACTCAAGTGGTTTTAAGCTTTAATGAATTTCTTTCTTCTGTTGAATGCAAAACAAGATATTCTGAAGGATGTTGGAAAAGGGTAGTCTTTGACATCCAAAGCTGGTGTTGTGCTGAAAAACGCACCCAGCCCTAAAATACACCCCACCTGAAATGTGCATATAATGACTTAAATTAGTTTAAAAAATAATAATAATAGAGTTATGACAACTAATGACAGAGACTGAGGTGAGTTCCATGAGTGGTAGCCTTTGCTTAGAGAACATATATATTTAAATAAATGAATAGATTTTATTTAAATACAATACTGACGAGATTATTTAAAGTCAATTGTTTAATGTGGGGTTTAGTTGAAAACAACAACAACAATTTAATGTTTTCCTCCAAAAACCCCAATTTTAGAAACAGGCTCTTTACATTAGTCTATACCAGTGTTTCTCAACCACGTTCATGGAAGACCACCAGCTCTGCACATTTTCCAGGTCTTCTTAACCAAACACACCTAATTTAGACCATCAGCTCATTAGGAGTGACTGAAAGACCTGTAAGGGTATGACAAAGGAGAAATCCAAAACATGCAGTGTTGATGGTCCTCCAGGTACGTGATTGAGAAACACTGGTCTATTCTACAGTCAGTATTTTTATTTTACATTTATTTGTAAACCTATTGAGTTTTAAAATGTGTCTCACTTCTTGTTCTTGTTTAAAATTATAATCATATTATGTTGTAATCAATTATGTCCCTTGTCATTTTTTTAATGTAGACTGAGAATGCTTATGAAAGTCTATGGGGGGTGGATTTTTCGACAGGGGTGCATTTCTCAAGCACAACACCGCAACAAATGAATACTATGCAAGTCAGTGCCTGTTTGTGAACATTCTTTCTTTGTGCTCACCCGAGGAAATAACTTCAGTCAGGTTTAGAACACGTGGAGGATGAGTAAAATGATGGCAGAATTTTAAATTGTGGATGAACTGTTCCTGTAATAGTTTGAATCTAATGCTTATTTATAATGTTCCTTTTTGTTACAGGGCCAGACTAAGGAGGCAGAAAACCAAATCAAACAGGAGTTTGAGAGACTTCATCAAGTCTTAAATGAAGAGGAGAAATCAAGATTGTTGGCTTTAAGTAGAGAGGAAGACGAGAAGAAACAAGTGGTGACTGAGAAGATTGAAGCCATCGGTCGTGACATCACAGGCCTTGCTGAACTGATTCAGTCTGTAAAGAGGGAAATGGGAGCTGAAGATTTGACCTTTCTTCTGGTAAATTTCACTTTTGCTTTATTTATTTATTTATTTTAAATAGGATAGACATACTTCTATACATTTGGATATGACTGATTTTCGTGGGAGTTTTATTTCAATATATTCGTAATAGACAGTTACTTCTAGACTATTATTTGCCAGCATGCAAATGACATTTCATATTCAAAAATTATTCATATTTTCAAGTCCTCTGGTTTTGGAGTTGTTTGTCTTTACATGTAACTTGACAGCAGAAAATCATTTATCATTTATGATAATAATATTAAAGAAGATACCCAGTGTACTGTGGGGCTGAGCTATGCAAAATTTTAAAGAAATGTTTAAACACTGTAACTGGACAAGATCTTGGTGAGAAAATGAGCATCACATCAGTGACTCTTTATGTTCATTTAGGCCATTTACATTTACTTTACATTCATTTACATGCATTCATATGCTGCCAAATAATAACTAAATTATGAGCTATGAATTCCTCATTCAACTCTTACAACTTTTCACATTTTCTCTCCACAGAATTTCCAAAAGTTAAAAAGAAGGTATGTGTCTCTTTTTTAATCAAGTGGTTATAAGGTTTGCTCTGCACTTACTGGCATTTTTATTAGATACACTTTGCTAGTATCATGACAAACTGTCTTTGTTGCATAGATTCAATAAGACATTCAATTTCTTTAGAGGTTTTGATCCAATGCATGATAGAAGATTGTTCAGCTGTACACCTTTGAAAATCAAAACCAGGCAACATTTTTTCAATATTATGTTATTTTGTCTGATTTGTAGCCTCAGTTCTTAGTTTTTAGCTTGACAGTAGTGGCAATGCTGTCCTGTTCTGCTGCTGTACTGTAGCTCATCTGCTTCAAGGTTGGACGAGTTGGTTATGTGTCCAGAGATGGTTGTCTGGAGACCTTGGTCTTGTCGTTTTCCTTTAACCTCTAGCATCAACAATGAATTTTCACCCACAGAACTAAATGAATATTTTCTCTTTATCTGACCTTTGTTTGCAAACCCTAGAGTTGTGTGTGAAAATACCTGTAGATCAGCATTTTTTGGAAATACTCAGATCAACCCATCTGGCACTAACAACTACTTTCAAAGTTGCCAAAATCTTGTTTCTTTTTTCCATTCTGATGCTTGCTTTCAACTACAACAGAATGTATTTACCATGTCTACATATCATATTTCATGTATACCAGTTTGTGTACAAAAAGGTCATCTTTGCTCAGACTGTTACATTTTATTAGCTCTTTTTATCTGTTATATTCTATTATATATTTTTATTTATTATATTTTATAATCAGCATGAAATTAACAGTCCCTCCAAGATTTAGCGAGTTCAGTGGACCTTGAGATCAAAATAAGGGACAATTATACATAGTTTTTGGGTAACACTTTAAAATAATTGACAATTATTTAATGTATTTACTAACATGAACTGTTATGAAAAATCTTGCAGTTATTAATCATAGTTTAACAATTATTAATTTGTTATTACAATCCAAAGTGTCACTTGTTAACATTAGTTAATGCACTGCAAGTTATCATGAACATTATTTTTATTAACTTACATTAGCAAAAAATTTAAGCAAAAGTCATTTGAGGTAAAAAATATTTGAAAAAATAAACCTGCAAAATCTGATTCTACATTCAGTCATTTTAAAATAAAATATCTTGGATGTATGTCACATTAGAGAAGAAAAGGTCTGTGCCTACTTCTGTTTCATTACAGTTCTAATTCTGCTGTGTGTATGAGGGTAAACGCCAGTTAAAGATGTTATCTCTTCGTAGAACCCAGTGGACTGGTGATGACCCCAGAAGGGTTAACGGAGCCCTCATCAACATGGCCTTGCATGTAGGCGCTCTGGGTTACAAAATCTGGGAGAGTATGCAGGCTCACGTCACATGTTGTAAGTGTATATTTCGCTATGCCTCAAATATATATGCAAGAACAACTGAGAGAGCTTTGTGGGTCACTTTAAAATTGTTTTGTTTGCAGTGCCTGTAATCCTGGATCCCAACACAGCTTCACCATGGCTCTCCATATCTCCTGATTTTTCCAGCATGCAAGAGAGTCGAGAAAGACAGTCTTTCCCAGACAACCCTGAGAGGTTTGATCCATGTGTGTTTGTACTCGGCTCAGAGGGTTTCTCCTCAGGGCGCCATCGTTGGGAGGTCCGTGTGGCCGACCACCCCAAATGGATCTTGGGTGTTTGCAAGGAGTCAGTAGTTCGGAAGAGGAAGTTCACTGTGACCACAACAGCAGGAGTTTGGACCATCGGCCTAAGTAAAGGTGTCTACAACGCTCTAACAAGTCCACGCACTGTGCTCAATCTAGAGAGAAGACCCGAAACTGTCAGGGTGAAGGTCAATATGGAGAAGGGAGAGGTGTCTTTCTGGGACACAGGCAACAACAAGCATCTGTGCACGTTTAACGATAAGTTCACTGGGAAGCTCTTTCCTATCTTTGGCCCAGGGCTCCAGAGCACACCAATCACTATCTTACCTGCTAAAGTAAACATACACAAACAATAAGTACAAATGACAACGCGTAAGAGTCTAAAATGTCTGCAGTACTATTTGAATTTAACCAAATTTATGTAATATTTGGAATTCTGTAAAAGGTCAATCAACAGATTTTGTATCATAATGATTCATATTATTTTATCATATCGCTCATTTTGTTAAGGAAGAACTTGAATTCACATCAAACATATACATTTAGTCATTTGGCAGACTTTTTTTGTCCAAAGCATCTTACAATTAAGGAAACATTCAACAAATTAACACAAAGAGGCAACACACACCGGAAGTGCTAATTATACAAAGGAACTGTTAGTGTTCAGAGAATTCAATGCTAGAGTAAGGGAGTGTTTTGTTTTTGAGAGGGAAGTGAAGAGTGTTTCTACAGGTGGTTTGTCAAGCCCACTCACTTGTGTGAAGCACACTTCATAAATGCGTGATGGTTTTTATGTGGGTGTGTGTAAGAATGTGTCTTGTGCGAATGGGAACCAAAAACTGGTCCAGTGTCAGTTAAAGTGTCAGGTGTGTCAGTGTATTCAGGTGACCTCAGATGAGATGAGTTCTTAGTTGTCACTTGAATGATACCAGCGAATCCGCAGTCTGTGTGGGAATGGCAAGATCGTTCCACCAGTACGGAACATTGAATGAACAGGTTTTGGAAAGCGACTTTGCAATGACACCACAACTTGCTGACCGGACAACTATGCTGATAACAATGCTGATTAAGATGTAGTTTGAGAAAACATTGTATTGAAACATAACAGTAATATTGAAAATAACTCCACTGTAGCAACACAGAGGGGAATGATATCATGCCAATCACTGTTAACCCGTGACCCTGGACCACAAAACCTTAAGTTGCACTAATAATAAACAAAAAACATTGTAGGATTCAACCTTATTTTAATTTTATAGCAAAAATCATTAGAATATTAATATTATTCCCAGCATCTTCTGTAATTTTTGTAATTTATGTAAATTTATTTCCAATAATGTATCAAAACTTTGTTTTAAGTAATATACATTGCTAAGAATTTAATTGGACCTCCCTTTTAAAGTTTAAAAGAATTTAAACTTAGAAGTGGGTTTCTCAATATTTAGACTTTTTTTTTAAGTCTCAGATTCCTTTTTCACCTAGTTTCATCTCTAATTAAAACATTAATTATATTTTCAAAAATACCCTTTGACGTTTTTTTTTTTTTTTTTTGGTTCAAGGTCACATTTTCTTTGGCTGATATTATGGTAAAACACTGAGAGCAGACTTTGATCCACCAATCTAATTAAAGAGTTTAAACAATTAAGGCTACAGAAGAGATAACTGCAATGTGCACTTTTAATAAATGGAACATTGAATGTTAACATTGTTATCATTATAGTTATCTGTTTAGTTGTTCTCTGTGTTAGAGACGTTATGACGAGAATTGTGTCACTGTAAGTAAATAGAGCTAAATGTTAATTCTCAACATCACTAAACAAAAACAATGTCTGTGCTGACATGATTTTGCAGTGGGAAAATCACTTGCTAACCTTTTCTGTTTTGTGTCTAGTTTTACAAATTCTTCAATCTGACAATCTAATTCCAAAAACCCTAAAGCCATTTTAATGACTGTAAACATAATTGTAATGGGGTCAGCTTTATTGTAGATTTTAAAACTTGTGTTTTTATAAAATTAGAAACTTCAAATCCTTAAAAAGCCTATCCCTTCTCTTCTGTCATAAGTGAACATGACCTTTGATTGCGGCTTTTTTCTGTCTGTCTTTCTGTCTGTCTGTGTGTGTGGGTGTGGGATTTGAGTTGTGTTTTAAGTGGAAGTAAAAAAAATAGAGTGAGTGGTGAACAGATATTGCCATACCATCTGTTTTGCTTCTACAGCACTATTGATTAAGTAAATAAAGTCTCAATCACATTCAAATCTTACACCTCGCAATACTGCTGCTGAATGACAATGTCAAAATAAATCTGAAACTCTGAAATTGTAACCTATATAAATACTGCATTTATGGTCTTGAGTTGTTTTGTTGAAGCAACTATTTTTTATTGCATGTCAGGTATGTTTATTTACAACATGTAAAGCCAAATTTTGATGAATTATAAGAATAAATGATCTCACTTATTGGACTAAATGCATTTTTATGCTCTCAGGCTCTATTTCAGTTTGAATTGTGTGATGTAAATGTAAACATCAACATTACTGCATTACCATTGGCTAATAGGAAAAAATCTCTGATTTCACTATAGTCTCGTTTAGATTAACCAAGACGTATCTCTATATATTGTGAAAATGTATGTTGTAAGGAACCTTTCTGAAGTTTGTAAACTACTACAAAATTGCAAAAAGGCTCAACCTCTTCAATTATGAAAGAGATTTTATTGATGGGATTTTCAACAAACAAAATTTCCATAATGCCTGTGATTCAGTTTGTCATCAGCCACTCACCAGTTTTGCATCATGTGACTGCTGCTGGCACAGTTGCATAACCACACTATATGTTAACTCTGAAAAGCAGACATTGCTAAAGAGTCATTTTAATTTAAGATTTAAAAGAGACTTTTATATATAACGAAAAAAAATACATTCAGATAGTCTAAGCATTTTATAGTGAGCATCTATAACAGCTTGGCAGTTACAGTGTTATCTATCTGAGTTTCTCATGCTTTCCTCGGCACTCTGAGCAACAACAGGACTGTCCTGGGATTCATTTGAGAAATATACACATACTTCTATAACAACACTTACTTTTTTATTTGCATATAATATTGAATTGAAAAACTAGCTTAGATTGAATCTGATATCCCCCTGAAATGGGAGAATATGTAGTGAATAGGTAGATGGACAGAAAGACTATTTTAGTCACATTTAAATCCAATATTCTTCCATTTTATCTGTAAAAACTGAAGGGATGTATACATGTCAGCATAAGCTGTGTCTTTTCATTTAGAGGGTTTCAAATAAAAATGTTGAAGGTATTGGCCTACTTTTGATGTGTTTTCAGTTTTAAGAAACTAGGGCTTCATCTACCCTGTATCTCATTACTAACGTCATGGGAATAAGCGTTGATCCTCCTCCCATCGTGTCACAGTGAGTTGGTGAAAGCTACACGAAATGGCCAAAGATCACTAAACATGCACAGGTAGGTTAATGTGGTTATTTATTTCCCATTTGTATTGTCTTTTTGTGTGATTTTTTTATTTGGAAATATTACATTGTTGATTTAGAAGTAAAAATAATTTAACTTCAAATTAATTGTTCATTGTTGCTGATTATTTGCTAATATGTGAAACTCGATTTTCCAATATTATTGTCAAAATCTGTTACTTTTTCTACTTTCTGTGCACTTCATTTATTGTATGCATTTGAAATAATAGAGATGTTGTTTTTAAATGTATAATAGCACAATTCAATACATCAATTATGAGTTTAAGATACGTTAGCCACACATTTATTTATTATTAACTAATTGTAAAATGAGTTTTAGCATTTGTGTAACTTGGACTTGAATCGAATCAAATCAAACGGTAACATCTGATACCAGGCCCGGATTAAGAACTCAGGGGCCCCTGGGCACATTATCTTGTAAGGCCCCCTACCTGGCCGCACCCCTATAGTTAAATTAAAAAAATAAGAATAATATAATAATTTTTAAATAAAATGAATCTATAATTTGTTGCCCACATATTTAAATAAATGATATATAGTACATATGTATTTATAGTCTGCAAAGATTTAAATTATTTTTCAAAGCATTAAATAAAAATACTAATAAAACTACATATATATATATATATATATATATATATATATATATATATATATATATATATATATATATATATATATTAAGGGTATTTTAGTGTATTGCTTTTACAAACTTTAAAGCATATTATTGCCATGGCATATAACGCACAATGCTTCTCCAATCCAGTTATATGAATCTGAGTTCTATGAATCTGAGTCTTTCATAATACAAACACTGATTTACTGTCTCTCTCCTCCTCTCCCTGTATTTTCTCTACTCTTCTCGTGATGAAGACTTGATTATAAACCTAAAAGTATCCGAAATCACAGACACTATACCTCTTCTCTCTCCCTCTCTCTCTCTCTCTCCCTTTCTGTCTGTCTCTCACACGATGAATCCAGTCCGCGCTGCGCTGCCGTTAGCCTCCTCCGCCTGGTTAATGCTAGCTACTCATCATTTAAAGTTAAAGTCTTCTTCTGTACTCTCATTCTCCTGATCACGGGTCTGTTTAAAGAAGGTGTGTATGGAAAATGCGTCAATAAAGATGCCTCCTCTCCTCTTTCTCTCGCGTTTGCTAAATCCACTTGTCCACTCATTTTTGATCTATGACAGATATAACGTTACACTAAAGTCCGCTCAGTTTAGTGCGGGTTATTACAAAACTGACGTTTCCGCGCTTGACCAATGACAGCATTCTGTTTAGTTAAAGAAAGAAAGGCAATTTAAATATAATAATAATATTAATATGTGATCGCGATTTTTTTGCTCAGAGGAAATACAGTTGTCTTAGCAATAGAGTTTTTGAAGAGAGGGAGGCGCGGCAGGTGCCTATAATAAGGCTAAACATTATTAAATACCCACGAGACACTTGTGACTTTATATCACATTTGCATTATTTTTAAAAAATGTTTCTTTCCTGTTAAAAATAAATATATTTCCAATCTGATATGTAATGGGGAGAAAAAAAGTAGCACGAGTTCAACTGATGGTGGATTCGAACCGATGTTATTGTTAATCGCGTCAAAATAAATGCCGTGTGCCTTACAAGGTGCGCCACTGCGGCTACATTTCTTCACTGCTCTTTACTCATCTTGTCTCTATCAATCAGGCATCGATGGGCGTAAACCCTCAATAGCTAGATGCGCTATTTGCAATTAGCCTAAAAAGACACTCCGAAATTGTCTTTTTTTTTCTCCCCCCTCGCAGGGCCCCTGGTGCGCACGGGCCCCTGGGCCTGTGCCCATAAGGCCCATTGGTTAATCCGGCCCTGTCTGATACCCAGTTTTATTTTGCAAAACATTATACTCTTCCACAATAGGCGCTATAGTCTATCTTTTTGCATTGAAGCAACATTAAATCATACCAAAAATAGGACTAAAATTTCATATTATGCAAGCTTTTTAAAGAGGTCCTGTCATGAGGAAGAAAACGTGAAGGAAGCATCACACAAAGGGTTTTCGTTACCCCACCCATTCTTATCTCCTTATCTCAGTCAGAAAATAGCGCCTAAATATTAAAGACATATTCTGAATTTGTTCTTTAGAGTTTTCCCCTCACCTCATCTTTCTCCAATCATGATGAATAAATAAATTCATGTTTATCTTTTGACTACCTACTTCTCTCATCCAGTAAACAAGCATGTGTATGGTAAATACGTGTTTGTGTGAAAGTGAGGGGGAAAAGGGTCATATCTTTCTAAAACACTCGCCGCATATCACACAGCAGGACAGTGCAGGAGGGCAGGGCCTCTTATGATGTTGGTACAACCGAGAACATGAATATGAACTAAAGTGCGGTTCAGAGGAGAATTGTAAAGTTTCCCGCTTTTGCAGATCATTGCCGGACATGTAAAGTGAGGGAAAAACGAAGCCATCCGAAATCCAAAAGCAGAAGAGATAGAAGACAAAGGTTTGAGAAACATGTTGCAGTGTCGAGTGAATTTCCTAGATGACACCCTCTTTACGTGGGAACTTGAGGTACCTGAAGTTTCTTTTACATAAAAGTTTATTTTATCAGGAACCTTAAAAAAAAATAAAATTCTTCAAATTCAAGAGGATAAAGAATAAGTTGAATGTTTTAAAGTATCTTGAATGTTCTAATAATAATAATATTTTTCTTACTCAGTTGTAAATATTTCTGCTTTGTTTTCAAGAATAGCATTTTAAGATGAACACATCAGTTAATTTTTACAGTTTATGATATTTCAAATCAATAGTAAAAAAAAAAACTTAGTAAGTGTTGTAAAGTAACGATAATTGTACAATTTATTTCTTCTACAGAGGGATTCCCTGGGTCAGGATCTCTTCAATAAAGTCTGTGAACATCTTAACCTGTTGGAAAGGGATTATTTTGGTCTGGTTATGTGGGATTCTCCAACTAACAGGGTATTTGTGTTATTTTATATCAGATTATCATCATTATTTGGCTAAAATAACAAAATCAACTGGTAAAAAGAAAAAAATATATTCTTTTTATAATGTATTCTGTGTTTATTGATTTAGGTATGGCTGGATTGTGCTAAAGAAATCCGAAAACAGATAAAAAGTATGTGGTTTTACATATGTGATTACTCAGTGAACTGTTAAGGCTCATATGTGACTGATTTTAACTCAGATTTTTATTATTTCCCTTATTTTTGGTTTCAGGTCCAGTAGCTGAGTTCTTTTTCAGTATCAAGTTTTATCCACCCGACCCTTCAATTTTAGCTGAAGACATAACAAGGTATAAAATGAGATATTCTATAGGTATAAAATAAGAGATAAAAAGACTATCCAGATCCAGTTGAAGTCAGAATTATTAGCCCTCCTGAATTTTAGCCCCCCTGTTAATTTTGTTTCCCAATTGCTGTTTTGCGGAAAGAAGATTTTTTTTCTAAACATAATAGTTTTAATAACTAATTTCTTTTATCTTTGCCATGATGATGTAAATAATATTTGACTAGATAAATTTCAAGACACTTCTATACAGCTTAAAGTGACATTTAAATTCTTAACTAGGTTAATTACGGTAACTAGGCAGGTTAGGGTAATTTGGCAAGTAATTGTATAACAATAGTTTGTTCTGTAGACTATCAAAAAAAATTATAGCTTAAAGGAGCTAATAATTTTTACCTTAAAATGTTTTATTTTTAACTGCTTTTATTCTAGCCAAAATAAAACAAATAAGACAAGAAAAAATATTATCAGATATACTGTGAAAATGTCCTTTCTCTGTGAAACATAATTTGGGAAATATTTAAAAAAAAGAAAAAAAAACTCAAAGGGGGGTAATAATTCTGACTTCAACTGTATTTTCAAATCTCATTTATTTACAATCCAAGTTTTTTTTTTTTATCATATTCCACACAAATGTTTTCCTGCATTTGCTTTTCTCTTTGCATTGTGCATTATTTTATGTTTAATGGGTTTATGAATGTTTTAGATGCTGTATAAATTGAAAGATGTGTATAAAATTGTGTTGCTTTGTGCATGTTTCTTTATATGTTGACTAAGACTATTCTTTGTAATTCTCTCAGATATTTCCTATGTCTTCATCTGAGAAAAGATATTCTGATTGGTCGGCTGCCCTGTCCATCAGACATCTTGGCTCTTTTGGGTTCATACACAGTTCAGTCAACACTTGGTGATTATGACCCAAATCTCCACAAGAACAACTACGTTAGGAAAATTGTTCTTGCACCAAATCAGAGTAAAGAGCTGGAGGAGAAAGTGATGGAGCTGCACGCCACGTACAGGTATACTATTAAATAAACATACAAATGTCCTCTGACTTGTACACAAAACACAAGTTTGTAAAACGTCTTTGTGTGTTACACAGATTTATGAGTCCTGCCCAGGCAGATCTGCTGTTTCTTGAGAACGTCATGGGACTCCCAATGTATGGCGTCGACCTTCATCCTGCCAAAGTACATTTAATTTAGCTTAACTTAACTCCTGGTTTAAAAATGTGTATTTTTTAACCTTTTTTTATTTTTAGAATTATCTTTTTAGTATTGAGTTTGAGGTATGTGAATGTGTGTGTGTGTGTGTGTGTGTGTGTGTGTGTGTGTGTGTGTGTGTGTGTGTGTGTATAATTATTATTATTTTATATATATATATATATATATACAGATATATATATATATATATATATATATATATATATATATATATATATATATATATATATATATATATATATATATATATATATATATATATATATATTACCTAACAAAAGTTTTGTCGTTGATTCCAGTTGTAAGAGCAACAAAAAATAACTTGACTTCTGATTGGAAAAGTGGCAGAAGGTAGATTTTTCTGATGAATCATCTGTTAAAGTGGTGGTCCACTATGATATCATATTTTAAACTTTAGTTGATGTGCAATGCAGCTGTGTGAACATAAACAACATCTCTGAATGTAAAAAGTTCTAAGTTCAATGTAAAGGGAGACCTTGGTTTTTACAGAGTTAGCTTAGCAAAGCCTTCAATGAACAAATTTTGGGGACTACAAAAAATGCTTCCGCCCCCTGTGAGATCACAAAGGTTCATTTACTGCGCATACAAACTGCACAGGTAAGGGCAGTGGCCAGAGGTGCTGTTATGTTATAGCAGAGATAAAGCTAAAAATGCATCCAAACACTGCTGTTTCCACAAAGCTTCGTCTGTTTCTGTATTTGGGCTTCCAAAGGACACGACACAAAGACAGAAGTGCTTACAGTTCAATATTAATTATGTTCCAGAGAATTATAAAATACAAAGCAAGCATGATTTGACAAAACAGCTCCAGAATCTCTCCCAGTTCAGTGCTGGATTTGGCTAAAATCTCCTCAAAGCAGAAGCTATGAACTACAACCTGTAAGTGTTTTTATTTATTAAAATTAATCATGACATGTACAGTGTCTAGCATTAACGGTATGCTGTAACAACAATGTAAACAATGCGAAATGCTGTTTTGTGGGCAAACGATTTAGCTACAAATTCATATTAATCAGTCAAACTGCTGTAAACACACACACACACACACTCCACCAGCACGTTCGTGTCTCTTATATGTGTGTGCGTGTGACTGCATTGATTGTCTTCAGGCAGCTTTTTCATGCATTTTACATCTCAGATAATAAAGTCCAAAAGATATGTGAATGATTCATATTACTTACACCTGCATATTCCGGATATATATGAAAGCTGTCGTGTAACGCATAGAGTTAAAAAAAAATACAGATTAGCTTACCTGACTTGTGGAGGCAGCAGAATAATAAATCAAGGCTTACACAGGTCGCATCCCACATCTTGTGCTTTATTCTTCTGTCACGATATATTACAGAAAATAACTTAATCCGAGCATTAAAGAAAAAGAAAAAAAACTCCCGTGCACATGCGCTTGTTACAGAAACTTCACACATTCACTCACACACACACACACACACACACACACATAGACGCAGACAACATTCACACACACAAAGACGAGGTCTCTTAAAGGAGCCGCACCCCATTTTTACTCGTTACAGACACAGATTTCTCACTCGTTATAGATTTTATTTTTGTGAGCAGGCAGGGGGTTGACTGATTTTTTACACTGCAGAAAAGTGCGTGCTTTTACAGGTGTGACGTGGAGCCGATCCGCGAATTGCAGCACATTATGACGATGACCAATCAGAGTCACTTAAGGGCGGGCCTTTCAGAGAAACTAGGAAATATATCAGTCGTTTTCATGTTAGCTGAGTAGCTGTGTATAATCAAAGTGAGATATATGAAAAATTAATGCAATTTCCTTCAAGTGAAACATGAGCACACATTGCTTTGCATCTTATAAACACAACCAAGCCTTAAAATTACATTTTGGACCACCCCTTTAAACTGCATCCCAATCAACACAAAAACTGCAGAAAATCTATTAGAACCCGCATGGATCCAAGATTCTCATAGAAATCAGTCAAGTTTAGTGAAGGAAAAAATCATGGTTTAGGGTTACATTCAGTATGGGGGCGTTCGAGAGCTCTGTAGGGTGGATGGAAACATCAACAGCCTGAGGTATCAAGACATTTGTGCTGCCCATTACATTACAAACAACAGAAGAGGGCAAATTCTTCAGCAGGACAGACTGGAATTCTCCTCTCCTGCAGTCACCAGACATGAACATTATTGAGCATGTCTGGGGTAAGGTGAAGGAGGAGGCATTGAAGATAAATCCAAAGAATCTTTATGAACTCTGGGAATCCTGCTAGAACACCTTTTTTGCCATTCTAGATGACTTTATTCATAAGTTATTTGAGTCATTGCAGAGATGTATTGATGCAGTCCTCCAAGCTTATGGGAGTCATAAACAATATTAATCCTATTTCCACTGCACCATGACTTTAAATTCTATACTGTACATTATTTCTGCTGAGTGACAAGACTTTTGTCTAAGCAAAGTCAGACCTTACTGTCCTAATGAAATAATTACAGATCAAGGCACGATCATATTTTATTTTGGTAAAATAAGCATAATCTAGAGGTTTTCGCCTTTCATTTAAGCCACTTCTGAAACCAAATAATTAATTAGAAGTCAAGTTATTATTTGTTGTCCCTAAAACTCCCCAGAGCCTCCCTGTTTATCCCTGTTTATTCTGTTTAGCCCTCCATGTTTAACCCCCCAATTTCTGTTTAACAGAGAGCTAATTTCTTCAACACATTTCTAAACATAATAGTTTTAATAACTAATCTGTATTAACGGATTTATTTTATCTTTGTCATAATGACAGTATTGTATTATTATTATTTTGTAAGGGGATGTTTGCTATGTTCACAGGATGCCAGCGGTGAAGATGTTATGCTTGGCGTGTGCTCCGAGGGACTGATTGTATATGAAGATGGTGTAAAAACAAATTCCTTCTTCTGGCCTAGAGTGCTGAAAATCTCGCACAAACGCAACACCTTTCTTCTCAAGATGCGCCCTTCTGAGGTATTCAAACACTCATTTCACGTTTTATAGCAAGTGTCTTGTATTTGCTGTATGTGTTAGTTTTGGGTAGTTTTAATTATATGTATTTTTATTATTTACAAACCCTTGGGTTTTAGTCTTGCTAATGTGTGTTAATTTTTTCAATTTCACTCTGGTTAAGGAGGATGCGTCTGAGGGTAACCTCAGCTTCAGTTTGGCCAACTACAGAGCCTGCAAACAATTGTGGAAATGCTCTGTGGAACATCATAGTTTCTTCAGGTAGGGCTTCATATGCATGTGGGTAAGATTTAAAGGGGCAGTTCACCCAAAAATGAAAATTCTGTCTTATTTACTTATCCTCCAGTTGTTTCAAACTTGTCTGAGTTTCTTTCTTCTGTTGACCACAAAAAAAGATATATTGTAGAATGTTGGGTAAAACAATCAATCAATCAATGTTTATTGTACCTAATAGGGATCTATATTTCTGAATTTCCCCATCATTCTTCAAAACATTTTTTTTGTGATTAACACAAGTAAGACATTCATAAAAGTTAGGTGAGTGTGAGTAAATGGGAAAAAAATGTTCATGTTAGGGTGAACTAGCCCTTTAAACTAGTATCTATATTTTCACAAGGAACACAAGGGGGCGCTCGAATCAAGTGCAAGGAAAAATATAAGAAAAGGCATGCATTTGTGAGCCTCTTTGGAAAGTTTCCATTCATACATTTGAATGTGCTTTTCAGAAACAGACTTCAAGATACAAAAGCAAAAAGACTCCTGACTTTGGGTTCAAGATTTCGTTATCATGGACGCAAACAGTCTGAGTGTGTGGAGGCCAGCAGTAACATCACTCGCGCTCCTCCACGTTTCACACGGTACAGCATCAAAAGAAAAGGTAATCATTGGTAGATAGATTAATTGAAAGGTTTATTAATTAGGCCAGTAGATATAGTGAATTAATTTAGTTCTTTTTTATTTAGCTTCATGTGATTTTATTTTAAACAATTTGGTAGTTTGATTAGGCTAATATTTGTGGACACATATGATTGAAATTAAATGTTTGCTTTCAGCAAATGAAGAAATTCTTGATGTGCTAAAGCTACCAGTTCGAGCAGAGGTAGATGACTGGTTTCTGGTCTATGGTCCAGAAAAATGGCACATTTACACCTCAGGTAAGGAACTACAAACTTAGTCAGGTTAGACACCATATTAATTTAAGCAAAAGACATGGCACAATAACTATATAATAGTTGAACTATATAAATATATAAAAGAAATATATATTTATACTTTTAAATATTAAAACAACTTTCAAAACTGTCTTATAGATGTTTTTTTTTTCTTTAATGGTCTTTTGTAAATAAATTTCTGCAGCTAAACATTTGGTATGAGGTTAAACTTGAGCACACTCATTAAATACTTTATGACCACAAATGACCAAATGCCAAACACATCTTATTTGTATTTGTTTTAAGTATAATATGTAAATTAATTGGTTCAAAATTTACAAAATTTTAGAGGGTTCAAGTTTAATAAGTTTAATAATTTTTTCATTAATGTGCGCTTTAGAATTGCATTAAAGAACCTTGATTTCTCCTCAAAATACTAACAGCGTCGTTAGTAGCATTATAAACTTTAATTTCTTCTTTGAAAAAAACATAATACTAACAGTTTCAGTTATCCAATTAGTCAACTTGAGACACTTTACATCTAATCTGGTTATCACTTCAGCCTGTGTTTTATTTCACAGAGGTTCAGAGCAGTTTGTAAACCTTTCTTAAGGGGTATATATATATATATATATTTTTTTTTTTATTTCCAGCTACTCAAAACTCAACACATTTTGAAATAATTGAAACTAAAACATTAGATTGTAATGCTTGTGTCCTTTCTTGTCTTGTTTTCCCACATCTCCTATGCTTCATGAAATGTGTTTGTCACGAAGTTATAATTTTTTTCCTATCTGATGAACAGATGATGTGATGCTTGAAAGCCAAAAGCTGCAGGAGTATAAGCATCACGCAGATGACTGGTGTGTCCTCCTTGATGGAAGCCCATGTAAGTCTTTTCTAAAGCTTCCAAATGCATCCCAGTGCATATTATGTAAAGAATAATATGTATAGTGCATATTATGTATCTCAAGCATAGTTGACCTGTATCTATTTGCAAGAGATATTAGATATATAGATTGTAAACTACCATCCACACTCTAGTTCAACACATTAATTTTCCATGCGGTCTGGTTTAAGCTCTATGCAGTTTTCTTAAGCTTGCACGTACTATTTTTCTTTTTACTACCTGAATTCCAAAAAGTCAATCTCCGGCACTATAGTTATTAACCAAATTTGTTGACATAAGGATTAAAGGGCAAGCTGGGCTGACATTTTCCATAACGTTCCAGAGGAAATTTACAAGTCCCTGTGGACCAATGTGCATAAAACAAATATTTTAGTTTCCATTAAATTTTTAAGGGCTTTATGGTGATGCAGTGGGTAGCATGTTCACCTTACAGCAAGAAGGTCACTGGTTCGAGCCTCGGCTGGGTCAGTTGGCGTTTCTGTGTGCTTCGGTTTCCCACACAAGTTCAAAAACATGTGGTATACATGAATTGGGTAGGCTAAAGTGTCCGTAGTGTTTGTGTGTTGGATAAGTTGGTGGTTCATTCCGCTGTGGCGACCCCTGATTAATAGAGGGACTAAGTCAAAAAGAAAATGAAAGAATGAATAAATCTTGACTTTCTGATTGACTATGTTTTTGTTTAATTTCATCCCAGTTTCACTATCAGGCGTCCAGCAGCTGCTTCAGACTGAAGAACAGAGAGAGGATCTGGAGACCTCAAAGGAGAAGCTCACAGATGAGTTTGAAATAAAACAATCATATCAAGTTCAGGTGGTCCACGAGAGATCTGACGTTCTAGAGAAAGAGCTTCCTGATTATGAAATAATGAGAAATCTAAATGAGGAGCTACTGGAAGTCGGTGGAGAACGAATACAGAGAGTGGTGATGACCAAAGAATGGACACAAACACAAGACAATGGAGAGAAAAGAGTAGAGAGGGTGGAAAGACGTGTAATTGTCACTAATGAGAAGATGGTAGGTTCTGGGGACACTTCGGAGAGTCTGGAAATTATGGAGCAGAGGCTAGAGAAGGTGGAGGCCATCGGGAGAAAGCTGGTTGAGGTGGAGGAGCTGAGAGTTGGATTGCAGGAAGTGGAAAGTTTGGAACAAAGGTTACAGCAAGCTGAGAAAGAGGGGCTTCAACTGATGAAGAAGGATGATTGGTACATTTTCCTGGATTGCAGGCCATTAACGATCATTGAGACACTCAGAGGTATGTCATGTCAAGTTAATTTTGAAGATTCGGGATTGTTCACTTTAAAATAAAAATGCACTTATCATTTAGTCAACCTCAAGCTGTTCCAAAACTGAATGAATTGCCTCTGCTGAAGTCTCTGATTTCATAGAAGTATAAAGGCTTTATTGGAAATCAAACTTTTTGGTCAACAGAAGAAAGAAACTCATGTAGGTTTGGATGGAAAAACTTAAGGATGAAGTAAATAATGATGACAGAATTTCAATTGTTGGGTGAAATATAACTAAGTACCTATATCAGGGGTGCCCAAACTTTTTTGCATAAAGGGCCAAAAGCCAAATATCATTGAGAGTCATGCACTGAAGGTATATACTAAGCTATAATACATTAAGTTGCCATGGGTCATTTCCTAATTTTTTTCACAAGATTAACCAATGCATATAACATTTAAAATGATAACTTATTGCAATAATAACATATAAATCAACATTTATATGACAGTCTAGTTCAATGATGAATAAACTAGTCACTAGCACTACACTAGCAGAATCTGCTGTTGCTTTGATTTGTCCTCTATCTGTCAGGTGACAGTATGTACATTCAAACTAAATCTGTAAAATTTTCATCATTTAATTGAAACATTTAATTTCAGTTAGCTTTTAACAAACAAACAAACAAACAAACAAACAAAAGGTTACATTAGATTTGAAATGACGACCTCTAAATCATGCTCATCATTCCTTTTTATTTTTATTTTTATTTTTTTATTTGTAAATGGCGCCTGACACCCAAGGTCACCTAACAATAAGCATCAACAGCCATGCTAAAACAAATTAAATATTACTAAAACAATCATTGACCAAACAGGTTAAAACACAATAGCGAATATAAAAGAACATGATAAAAACATAATAAAAAATAGTTAAAGAAAAGCTTGCTTAAAAAGATGGGTCTTTAGATGGGATTTAAGCATGTGAAGACTATCACTGCTCCTTAGATCTTGGGGAAGCGAGTTCCATAGCCGAGGTGCCATAGAGCTAAAGGATCTGTCTCCCATTGTGCTCAATCAAGTGCAAGGTGGTACCGGGGTGGAGTTGTTGGCTGATTTAAGGGTACGAGAAGGGGTGTAGATATGGAGAAGTTTGGTAAGATATTGAGGAGCGAGAATATGAAGTGCCTTAATATTTTAAAGTCAATACGATACTTTACTGGAAGCTAGTGGAGCTGATAGTGGAGCTCTTCTTAGCTTGGATGGCTGGCCAAATCAAAGGTTACTGTGTGCCCGCAGGCCCCCGTTTAAGAATCCCTGGCCTATATAATAATGCCTTAGAAGATGAACCATGACTATACATTAACATATTTTATTATTTATTTTTTCAGAGAGACCAGGAGTAGTTCGGGACGAGTTGCAGCAGATTGTGTATGTTCCTAAACCAATAAAGAAAGAAGATGATTGGTTTATACTTTTTGACGTGCACCCACAAACCACAGAGATATCGCAGCTCCTTTCAGGTATTTATGAAATACTTCTATGTTATGGTACATCACTCTCTTATGATTGATCAGTTGTGCAGACCTGTTGTCAAATACTGTGGGTTATATTTTCCATGCTCTAAAACAATATTTATAATATATGTAAATATATATATAACATATTTATTAATTCATCCTGCACATTAAAGCAGGATGGATTCTTGTCTGTGTTTTTAAAATTCAAGAGCAGGGGAAAGGGATTCCGTCCATATTGTTTCTCCGTGATATTATCGTGGAGTGATATTGTTTCATATCTAAAATAATATCATCATTATAACTGTTTTATTTAGTTTTATATTATGACAGTTAAACAAAATGCTAGATCATTCTAAATTTTAAAGAACAAAAGAGAAGAGTTAAGATCATCAACAAAATTGTAAACTTAAAAACATAATTATAGGTGGCACGGTGGCTTAGTGGTTAGCACTGTAGCCTCACAGCAAGAAGATCGCTGGTTCGAGTCCTGGCTGGGTCAGTTGGCATTTCTGTGTGGAGTTTTCATATTCTCCCTGGGTTCACGTGGGTTTCCTCCGGGTGCTCCAGTTTCCCCCATAGTCCAAAGACATGCGGTATAGGTGGATTGGGTAAACAGAATTGTCCGTAGTGAATGAGTGTGTTTGGATACATATTTAGCAAAATACATATTTAACTTAAATAATCTTTCTTACAGAAAGAGACTTACAAATCTTCCATATACATTGTATATTCTTCCCTTTAACGACAACAACAACGATAAACAGTGAAACATGGGGAGCTACAAATCCTTTAAAATATTTCCCTTAAAGAAGAAAACATATATATTTAGATACATAATATTACATTTAAAGGGGTGGTTCACAACGATATCCTATTTTAAACTTTAGTTGAGTAATGTAGCTATGTGAACATAAACATCATGGCTTTTACAGGGTTAGCTTAGCAAAGTCTACAGCGAATGAATTTTGGTAACTACAAAAAAAAAAAATACATCACGGCTAGTGAGATTACAAACGCTTTAGGTTACGCGCATTCACTATGCGCATACACCCTGTGCAGCGAAGGGGTGTGGCCAGATGTGCTATAATGTTATAGCATTACAATTACAATTTAACTTAAAAAATATATAGCTAGCATTTGACTAAGGTAAGCTTCCAATATCTCACAGTTCAGTGCTGGATTGAACTAAAAACTCTTTAAAGAAGGAGCAGCTCCAGCCATAATAGAAGAAGCTGTGGATTGTGAGCTACAACCTGTAAATGTTTTTATTTGTTAAAATTGATCTATCACATGCACAGTTTCTAGCGTTAAGGGTATGTTGTAGCAAGGATGTAAACAAGGATGTAAACAAAGGGAAAGGCTGCTTGGCACCATTAACAATTTAGCTACAAATTCATATTTACCCATCAAACTGCTTGTAACACACACAATCTTCAGTAGCGCTACAGTATCACAGCACATTATGTTAGCTGACCAATCAAAACCTCTTGAGTGAGGGCTTTCGGAGGAACTAGGACATTTGTTTTTATGTTAGCTGAGTCTATATAATTAAAGTAAAATATAAAAATAAAAAAATAAAAATAATGATTTTTTTAACAAACGAAGCATGATTGCTTTGCATCTTATAAAGACAACCAAGCCTTAAAATACACTTTGGACCACCCTTTTAAAAATGACAATTCAAGAAAAATCCAATAATATTGGTGAAATATACCAAATCCATTTATTCCAAATTAGAAAAAAAGTAATCGGTCTGTGTTCTTAATAAAAAAAGATCCTTTTTCCATGACATATATAGTGTTCACTGTATCAATCCATTCTTTAACTATACCATTCTGCAACTTTTAACCATTTTTTCTAATTACTTTTTTACTAGCTGCCAGAAGAAAACATAACAGTTTCTTGTCCTTATAAATCCATACATCTAAATTTATATTACCTAATTATAAAGATTCAAAAGTGAAAGCAATCTCTACTTCAACAATTGTGTCTAAATGTATTGTAATCTCTTTCCAGTATTGGGTTAATTTCTGACTATCCCAAAAAATCATGATGGTGATTAGCTACTTTTTTGTTTAGAAAAACGTTCGAGGTTACTAAAGTAACCCTTCGTTCCCCGAGGAGGGGAACGGAAGCACTATAAGTGGATTTGATTGTAAAATCCACGCATTGGGAGGTTCGGTTCAGAAGCTACTCGTCTGAAAGAGTATTGAACGGGCCAATTAAGAATGAATTGGCAGCGCAAGCCTGCGCAGGTGAGCGGCATAAGCAATCAACTGAGTATATAAGCTCACCTGGCGCCAGCAGACGCTATCCTTTTTAAGCTGAAGAGACTTTCAACAGCTAAGGGACAGTCATTATGGCGACGGAGTATAGTGCTTCCGTTCCCCTCCTCGGGGAACGAAGGGTTACTTTAGTAACCTCGAACGTTCCCCTTCGGGGGGAACTTCAGCACTATAAGTGGATTTGATTGTAAAATCCACGCATTGGGAGCCCATTGAAAGCGCCATAATGACTGCACCTTACCAACACCCCCGATGAGGAGATAGTCAAGCAAGCGTGACGCACCCACATCATGGGGGGCGCGGTCCTCCAACGTGTCCCTGGCCCTAATTTATCCTACTTCAACAGAAGTTTTACGTATTTATATATATTTTTTGGGAAGTCGTGAGCATCTAGATAATTCTAGGAAAATACGACAGTACGTTGGGAAGCGTGCAATCCCGATAGGGAGGACGCTGCGGAGGCCATCCGTTACCCAAGGGGGGATAGATGGCAGAATTTACATATGGACTAGCCCTAAAAGGGGGAGTACGCATAGCAAAAGAGTAGTTAGCGGGGAGGGAAGACACGGGTCCGCCCAGGGGGGGGACTTAACCGTGGCGGAATAAGCATATGGGATCGCCTAGTGGGGATCACTCATAGCAGGCACCTTTACCCAAAACGCGGGCTGACCAGCGGGCAGACCTACAACGTAGTGGGCCAGCAAGTGACTCCTCCGCTGAGTCAGTGCTGGGGGCCACGGAGGAATCTGCAGGGCTTACCTGACGGGGAACTTTACTGACAGATAAAAAGGCGCACGTATCTCCGTGTTAGGGAAAATGGCGCAGCAAGCGTGTTTCAACACCCTACCGAATTGTTTCCTCAATCACCAAGGGTTACCTAATACCCTTGAGGAAAACCGGCTCCACTCGCAGATTGTAAAACCTTGCAAATGTGTTGGGTGTCACCCAGCCCGCAGCTCTACAGATGTCTGTTAGAGGGGCGCCGCGTGCGCGCGCTCGAGAGGATGCGAAGCTCCGAGTGGAGTGCGCACGCGCTCTCGGGGGACGCGGCTCATCTCGGCTCTGATAGTGAAAGAAAGGCATCCACAATCTAGTGGGAACTTATTTCGGTACGGCACTTCCCTGCTGCCGACCGCTATAACAGACGAAGAGCTGCTCAGATGATCTAAACTCTGAGTGCGGTCCGGATAATACGCAAAACGCGAACTGGACAATAAGAAGGGCTGGGTCTGCCTCCTCCGAGGGCAGCGCTTGCAGGCTCACTACCTCGTATTAAAACGGAGTGGTAGGAACCTTGGGCACATATCGCGGGCGGGGTCTCAGGACGTGAGAGAAGCCAGCCCAATTACAGGCACGAGTCACTGACCGAAAAATGCCTCCGGGTCCCCGACCCTCTAATCGATATCAACGCGACCAGCAGAGCTGTCTTCAGGGACAGAAAGATACTGAGTCGAGGATCGAAGGGATCTGACGCGGCTTGTGTAGCGAGGGCGAGATCCTAAGAGGGCATGAGAGGGGGCGGGGTGGATTAATTCGCTTAACGCCCCTGAGGAACCGGATGATGAGGTTATGCGTTCCCACGGTGCTGCCAGCCACCGCGTTGTGAGAGCGGAGATGGCAGCCACGTAACCTTGAGTGTGGAGGGCGACAGCCTGCTCTCCAACTTCTCTCGGCGTAAAGAAAGCACAACGCTGATCTGGCAAATTACGGGGGTCTTCTCAGCGAGAGACACACCATTCAGTGAATAGACTCCACGTCAGGGCATAGGCGCGCTCGGGGAGGGGGCTCTAGCCCGAGTGACGGTATTAGCCACCGCAATCGGAGGTTACCTAAGTCTTCCTCGCGTCTAAAATCTCTTCAAAGATCGGCGAGGGTGCCAGGTGGTGCCCTGTCCCTGAGAGAGTAGGTGCTCTCTCGAAGGGACTGCCAGGGGAGGGCTATCGCGAGGGAGAGCTCTGACATCCAGGTCCGGTTGAGCCAGAGGGGCGCAACCAGCAACCTGTTCCTCGTCCTCCCTGACCTTGCACAGTAACTGCGCGAGCAGGCTCACTGGGGGAAACGCGTATTTGCGCGTGCCCCGAGGCCAGCTGTAAGCCAGTGCATCCGTGCCATAGCACTCGGTCAGGGAAAGAACAACTGGCAATGAGCGATCTCGGGGGAAGCAACAGATCGATCTGGGCTTCCCCGAATCGCGCCCATATCAGCTGAACAGACTCGGGGTGGAGTCTCCATTCTCCAGGACGCAAGGCTGCCGTGAGAGCGCATCGGCTGCACGGTTGAGCTTGCCTGAATATGAATGGCGTGCAGCGATTTCAGCCGCGGATGACTCCAGAGGAGCAGACGGCGGGCGAGCTGAGACATGCGGCGAGAGCGCATACCCCCTATACGGCTGATATACGCCACCGCCGCCGTACTGTCCGTCCTGACCAGCACGTGTTGCCGCTCCAGCACCGGAAAAAACGGTGGAGAGCGAGGAACACTGCCAACAGCTCCAGGCGATATGCCAATGCAACTGGGTACCTTTCCACAGGTCCGCAGCCGCATGCCCGCAACGCACAGCCCCCCAGCCCGTGTTGGAAGTGTCTGCTGAAACGACAACAAGACTGGACGCCTGTTCTAGAGACACCCAGGCCTGTAGGAACGAGGGGTCGCTCCAAGGGCTGAGGGCGCGGCGACACAGCGCAGTAACAGAGACTCGGTGTGCGCGCGCGTGCCATGCGCGTCTGGGGACTCGATCGTGAAGCCAGTGCTGAAGTGGTCTCATATAGAATAATCCGAGCGGCATGAAGCGGCTGCGGATGCCATATGCCCCAGGAGCCTCTGAAATAGTTTCAGTGGGACCACTATTTTACTGTCGAGCTCTCTCAGACAGTACAGCATCAGCTGAGCGCGCTCTCCGGAGAGGCGCGCTGCCATGGTGACCGAGTCCAGCTCCAGCCCGAGAGAAGAGATCCTCTGCACGGGGGCGAGTTTGCTCTTTTCTCGGTTGACCTGAAACCCCCACAGGTGGAAGTGCCAGAGCACTTTGTCTCTGTGCATAATCAACTCTGTGCATAATCAAAAGAGAGGGCAAAATTCAGCCAGTCGTAAAGAAATTGAGTATGCAGATGCCCGCGAGCCGAAGGGGCGCTGAGGCACCCTCCGCGGGCTTGGTGAGGACCCGCGGAGACAGAGAGAGCCCGAAGGGGAGGGCTTTGTATTGCCAAGCTCGACCTTCAAACGCAACCCGCAGAAACTGTCGGTGGCGAGGAAGAGTGGAGACATGGAAATACGCGTCCATCAGGTCTAATGCTGCAGACCAACCCAGAGGACGAACGCACCGGAGGATGCGCTTCTGCGTGAGCATTCTGAACGGCAGCTTATGCAGGCAGCGGTTCAAAACGCGCAGATCTAGGATTGGCCGTGACCCACCGCTCTTTTTGGGCACGATGAAGCGTGGGCTGTAAAACCCGCTCTCCATCTCGGCTGGAGGGAGCGGCTCGATTGCATCCTTCGCCAGGAGGACAGCAATCTCCTCTCGCAAGACAGGGGCGGACAGGGGGCTGACCCTGGTGAATACACACCCGTGACTTGGGGGGCCGTTTCGCGAACTGAATCGCATAGCCGAGTCTGATTGTGCGTATGAGCCACCGCGAAGAGCTGGCCCGCGCTAACCAGGCAGGCAGAGCTCTCGCTAATGGACTCATCGCTACAATCGCTGACGTACCAGCAGTGGGGCAGCGCGGAGTGGGTGTGCTGATCCGGGAAGCTCGCGGGTCCCACGGAAAAGCTGGAGGTGAGATATTTGCTCTCACTCCAAACCCGAGCTCCGGAGGGGAGGCTCGAGGGGTGGGAGAAAGGAGACGTCCTCCCAGCGCTCGTGAGCCACTGGCGAAACGCACCGAATCTGCAAGCTAGAAAGCATAGCGTCCCAGACTGGCAGATTTCGGGCTGTCTCATTTGGGGAAGTGAAAAGTGCCCTTTCATAATGTTTTCATGGCAGTAAAAAGTGCCGTTGGAAATGGGGCCCCGCCCTCCAGCGGGGAAAGAGCAAGTTCCCTCTTCTCCAGATGGCCTGTCCCAGGGGCGCTTCGCGGTCCGTTGCCAGACTTAGCGGCGTTCTGGGCAGGGGGGCTGCCTGCTTCCGAGGTGCCCGACGCGCTCGCTTCGCCGGAGGCGTGTGCGGGGGCGGAGCAGCTCTCGTAGGCGGGCGCCTTCGGCGAGGAGCAGGTATGAATGGCACGGCGGGCGGAGCGGGCTACGGACCGCCGATAAGACATCACCCACCAACTGCTCTCTCACCGCCTTGAATTCCTGGGTGAATTCACAGACAGTGTCGCCGAACCTGGCTGGGGATATGGGGAAGTCAAGAAAGTGGACTTTGTCGACTTTGCGCATATCAGCCAGGGGTGGCGCTCCTGGACCACTAATGTGGACATCGTCCTCCCCAACGCACACGCAGCGGACTCAGTAGTCCGAAGAGCTAAGTCGGCGGCGGTGCGAAGCTCGTAAGCCTGGGTTGGACCCACCCTCGTGCAGCTCGGCCAGCGCCTGCGCTTGGTAGCGCTGGTAGGTGGCTATCGCATGCAAGGCGGAAGCAGCCTGGCCCGCAGCTATGTAAGCTCTAGCTCCGAGGGAGGTAGATAACTTACAGGCTTTGGATGGGAGACGAGGCGGACCCCGCCAAGAAGAGGCGCCGCGCGGATTTACCGCCATCGCGCACTCAACCTGAGGAATCGCCACATACCCCCTGGCTGTTTCACCGTCAAGAGTGGTTAGGGTGGAGGAACACGCAGCACGAGCAGAAAAAAAGTGCTTTACAAGACCGCGTGAGCCTACTGTGCACCTCCGGGAAGAAGGGAACGCCCCTCTAGTCGGTCCGGCCGCGGAGCTGGGGGATAAACCATCTCCAACCCACGGCCGAAGCAGCCCGGGAAAGCACGGCTAACATGTCCGTTTCAGGATCCGTAGTGACAGCGCTCACCAGCCCGAAGGGGGCGAGTGGGTCTGGATCATCATCGGACAATGAAAGCCCACCCTTAGATGCCGCGGTGGACATCTGGTCTCCGGTGTCATCGGGCGTAAGGGCTACCATCTGTTAGACGTATCGCTTCCCCCGCCCGAAGCTTGGATGGAGCGCTTAGAGGAGCGGGAGGTCCGCGGGCCCGTGGGCGACGGATTATCTCTCGCTGAAACCCTCAGATCTGCCCGAGTGCCCGCTGCAGAGCAGGGGACAACTGGGGTGGTTCGCCCTTTTGCAAAGGCTAACCGCGATCTTGCGCAACAGTCATGGCATCGCAATGACGACATGAACTGCCCGCGAGCAGCGCATTAACATGCTGGACCCCCAGACATGTAACGCAGTGCCCGCGCCCATCATCCGAGGACAGGAAACCACCGCATCCAGAAACGCACAGTCGGAGCGCCGTCCTGATAAGGACGTGCTGCACGACTGTGTTGCTCTTTCTGTGAAGTTTGCAACTTTATACGCACCGCTCTGGAGGACCGGACCCAAAGAACGCCAGGCAAGGGAGAAACCCAGCTCGACCGTCTGCCACTGCGTGTACACACTCTGGACCGGGAGAATGCTCTCGTTCGCTCAGAATCGCTGGTCACAGCAGGAGGAACCCTCATCGACTCGATCAGAAAGTCTCTGAAGCGAAAAGGATAGCGTCTGCTGGCGCCAGGTGAGCTTATATACTCAGTTGATTGCTTATGCCGCTCACCTGCGCAGGCTTGCGCTGCCAATTCATTCTTAATTGGCCCGTTCAATACTCTTTCAGACGAGTAGCTTCTGAACCGAACCTCCCAATGCGTGGATTTTACAATCAAATCCACTTATAGTGCTGAAGTTCCCCCCGAAGGGGAACATTACTTTTACTTTTTTTTCACAACATAAAGGTGTTTTTGGAGCTTCAAATGATGACAGTTTCATTACTGCTACATTCAGGTGGAATGTTTTGACAATATTTTTGGTTCCTTTTCTGAACTTTGAACGTCTCAGAACCACTTCTGTCTATGATGGATGAGGAAGCTCTCAGATTTCATCTAAAATATCTTAACTTGTGTTCTGAAGATAAACAGACATCTCGGATGATGAGTAGCTAATAACATAATTTAAATGTGTGGGTGAACTATCCCTTTAAGCTGCACCAATTTACCTGTGTTGGTCATATTGTCCTCCTGATCTCTGATTATTATAACATCACAATCATTCACAAATAAATTTCATTTTCTTGAGAAATGTCAATTTACCACTAAGATGTGTTTTTATCAGATGTGAGCAGCTCTATTCCTGAAGGGGCTCAGGCTGAAGAAGTAAAGAGAGAGGTTGAAAAAATAGAGCTGGTGCTGCCAGAGAAGCCAAAAACACTGATGAGAGAGGAGACGATTCAGAGTCGAGTGACAACAGAGGAGATCCAAAAAGAACACCAAGAGCAGGTGACAGTGAATCATGGCAGATCACAGACAGCGATCCTTGAGCAAAGAGCAACAGAGCCTCAGAGTAACCAAGAAGACGACTGGTTTGTTGTTTTGGATGGATCTCCAAAAACGTCAGGTATACATGGTAACACACAACCAGTATTGTGCTCTTATGTAAAACATATAAGCATGATGGGTTGTTTTTGTTTTAGCGTCCACTGTGAAAAGCACATCTGTTGAGTTCCACGAAGAGACCAGAGAGGAGGTGATTCAGAGAACAGAGCAGAAACTACAAGTGACCGTACAAGACAGGAGACCACAGCCAATCACTGTGGAGAAGAGGACAACACAAGCAGGAGATGTGGAGGACGACTGGTTTATCATTTTTGATGTTTCTCCAAAAGAAACAGGTACACACACACTCACACGCATAACTAAACTAAAATGAAACATTATTCATCCACTGTGTCTATGTTTTTAGTGCGAGGTCCAGCTGTTGAGGTGTTTGTGGAGAGCAGAGAGCAGGAGATTCAGAGCAGAGTGAGAAAAGAGGAGCGAGTGATTGAGGTGATGACGGTGAGCACTAGAGAACAGATAACAGTACCAGAGACGAAGAGAATCAGCGTAACACAAATCCCACAGTTTCCAGTGGAGCCCAGAGACATTGATGACGACTGGTTTCAGCTTTTTGACAAAGTGCTTTATGAGGAGGAGAGTTTTCCATCAGGTAAAGCATCACACACGCATTTAAACACTATCATGGGTGTGTAGCAATAAGAATCCTATATAAAATGACTGGAAACTTTAATAAAAGTTTTGGTTAACACTTTATAACAACTTCACAATATAAAAGATTTATTAATCATTAGCAAATAATGAATTCATTATTTGTTAACCATTAACTCTAAATTAATAAACGTTAGTAAGCCGTTTATAACAGCAGCTACAAATGCTGTATTCTTGACTTACAACCACATTTATAATGTGCTTAATAATTGTACTTTCATACTTTGTTAATGATTTATTTATCATTACTAAATTAAGTATTGCATTATTTACTAACCAGTGATTTAAGAGTAGTTGGTGTTTTTTTATCATTCAGAATGAGTTAGTAGATGATTAATAAACTGTTAAAATAAACATTTCTTATTCTTATTATTCAGGCATATACTAATAGTTAGTTTGTATGTTAATAAATGCTTTATAAACTCAAATTCATCCAGTTTTGTGACCTAATCTAAAGTGAGGACTATTTATGCTTTATAAATCCCTAATAAATGACAATTAAAGGCTCAGTTAAATTCTTAACAGGAAAAAAAGAACATAAACAACATTATTCATTCCCAATCATTTGAAGATACACAAATGAAACTGTACTTCAAATTTAAAAAAAATCTTTGTAACCTTGTGTAAAATAAAATTACTGTACATTTAAACATTGCATCTTATTATATTGTTAAATTGTTATATTGTTGTTGTTTTATCCAATTTTATGTCATATTTTGACACTCTTGTCATTCAGCAAAGTTTGAACTTTACAGTAATTTGAATTTTTGATAAGATTGCGAATGAATATTGTTCAATTGATACTGAGCCTTTAATTGTAATTTATAAAGGATTTACGGAGCATAAATAGTCCTTACTGGTGACGCAGAGGTGCAGTAGGTATTGCTGTCGCCTTACAGCAAGAAGGTCACTGGTTCGAGCCTCTGCTGGGTCAGTTGGCGTTTCTGTGTGGAGTTTGCATGTTCTCCATGCCTTCGCGTGGGTTTCCTCCGGGTACTCTGGTTTCCCCCACAGTCCAAAGACATGCGGTACAGGTGGATTGGGTAGGTTAAATTGTCCGAAGTGTACGAATGTGAATGTGTGTGTGTGTGTGGATGTTTCCCAGAGATGGATTGCGGCTGGAAGGGCATCCGCTGTGTAAAAACATGCTGGATAAGTTGGCAGTTCTTTCCGCTGTGGCGACCCCGAATTAATAAAGGGACTAAGCCGAAAAGAAAATGAATGAATGAATGAGTCCTAACTTTGGATTAGGTCACAAAACTGCATGAAGTTTAGTTAATAAAGCATTTATTACATACATAGTAACCATTACTATATGCCGGAATAAGATATATAAATGTTGGTTTCAATAGTTTATTAATCATTTACTAACTTGTTCTGAATTATCATAAAAACCACCAACTACTCTTGAATAAAAATGGCTTGTAAATAATGCATTACTTTATTTAGTAATGAAAAATAAATTACTAACAAATTGTGAAAGTACTATTATTAACCTTATGATAAATATAGTTGTAAGTCAAGAAAAAATACAGCATTTGTAGCAGCAGTTATAACTGCTTACTAACGTTTAAAAACGTAGAGTTAATGTCTAACAAATAATGAATTCACTAGATGTTAATGCTTAGTAAATGACTCATAGTGTGTAGTTATTTTGTTACTGAATTTTGCTAAAATAAAATAGTGTGTAAAAAATGCTTTGTAGTAATGAAGATGATGATGATGATGATGGTGGTGGTGATGATGGTGAGTTTATAATAAAATAATTAGTTTTATTTAGAATTAATCATTATCAGTGTAAAAATTGTCAGTGTAAAAATTGTGAGATATAAAGCAGAAATTAAATTTGCATTTGCTTACATTTTTAACCATTGTTTCAAGTGTATAACAAAAATGAATAAAACATCTTATAGGGACTTGACTTGTACAACTAGTATAGGCTTTCTGATGTTTTAAAATGACATATTTTTTGTTTATTAGATGTCTAGGAATATGTACTGCACATTATTGCAGCACTTGTATTTCCAGTGTATCTTAAACACTATAAATGAGTTTCTTCAAGGCCCCAAGGCCAGATATCTTTGAGAAATTTTCTCTCATACTTTAATTCAAGGTTATCAAAACAAATTGTTTTCAGTGGATTAACTTGCATAAATTATGATTCACCTTAAGAATAATAATTTGAGCTAGCAAAATAAACATTGTAAATATTGATTTCTTGCACACTTTCAGCATGAGTCAGAAATGTAATGTTCCTTGCTATAATTTAAGCATGAAACACTGAATACATTGGCATTTAACCAAAATATTAAATGCTTTAATACAATATATACATTTTTTATTTATATATATATATATATATATATATATATATATATATATATATATATATATATATATATATATATATATATATATATATATTTAAATAGGCACCCCTACCCAGTCAGATCGCTACAATGTCATTTTTTTTTTTTAAATTCCCTCTAAAATAACTTTAAATTGTTATTTTAACACAGAAATAAAATTGTTTAATTTACGAACCCCCATGTTGTTCCAAATCCTTTGAAAATTTGTATAAAATTTGAAAGATTTTTCTGTTCATGTCCATTAAAAGTCTCATCCAAATGTTCAGAAAGTTATCTAAAAATGAAGTCATATGAAGTGAACAGTTTAATTCAGTCTTCTGAATAAAATGATTGGATGTAAACAATGCTTTTTTTGTTACATACACTGTTAGACCTTACCAGGCTTTTTTTACAGTAGAACACTGGCAACACTGTTGCCAGCTACTCACTGTAAAAGTTTGGTTACAGTAAGTAACTGGCAACAGTGTTGCCAGTTAATTACTGAAACTGAACCATTACAGTGAGTGGCTGGCAACAGTGTTGCCTGTTGTTTACTGAAACCGAACCATTGCAGTGAGTAGCTGGCAACAGTGTTGCCAGTTAATTACTGTAATAGAGCAGTAGTGGTAACTAACTGGAAACTGTGTACAGTTAATTACTGTACTGTAGTGTTAAAACTCACAGCATTATACTGCATACACAATAGTATGTCAAGGTGTTACTAAAATTAATTAGTATTCTTACCTGTTATTAATTCTTTAAATTAATTAAGTTGTAAATTCTGACAAATTTATTTTATTGTTTTGGCAGCAAACAAATATAAAACAGAAAATGTATAACAAAATTAAGAAATCAGCAGATATAAATATCATCATACATATTACTGAGAGCCACAGGTCTGCACAGCAAGGCTGCAGTCAAACTAACGTTTAAGCATGCAAAATTCTGTCATATGGCTCTGCGAAAAGGAGTGGGATTAAACAAAATATTTAGAGATTGAAAAAGCAAACAACTGGTCCATAATTTCTGTTCAGACAGGTCATGTTTTGATCTTTGATTGGTCTCAAGCAATCACATGATGTGATTTCGCAGGTCAGAGATCTCCAAGCTTGAACTTTCCAATGCTGCAAACTGTAAAATTTGTTGCATGAGCATGCATTCCAGGTCTGCAGTACTCACATGCGTATGAATGGAAGTCTATAGGGAGAAAAGTGCAGTGTGACCGGGACTTTAAGCTGTAACTCTAATTAAACACACCTGATCAAACTAATTAAGGCTTGTTAGAAATCTACAGGTAATGTTGAAGCAGGGTGGGAACTAAACTCTGCTGCGCTGCAGTTCTCCAGGAACTTGGAGTTTGACCCCCATGGTATATAGCAGGGGTGCTCAATCCTGTTCCTGGAGATCTACGTTCCTGCAGATTTCAGTTGCTACCCATATCAAACACACCTGCCTGTAATTATCACGTGGTGTTCAGGTCCTAATTAATTGGTTTAGGTGTGTTTGATATGGATAGCAACTGAAATCCGCAGGAAGGTAGATCTCCAGGAACAGGATTAAGCACCCCTGGTATATAGCATACTTTGAAAGCAACTGCCAACATTTATCACAATCACATATCCAATAAACACACACCCACACAAAGTGCTGCAGTGAAATGTGTTACTCTCTCCTCAATGCTGACTATGCAAAAAAAAAAAAAAAACTGAACAGCAAAAAACACAAAATAATTCTTTTAAATTTTAAAGTTTTAAATAATTAAAAGCTCTGTCAAATCTCAAAAAGTTTAAAATAATTATAGAATACAAAAATAAAGTTGGCAACACCGAAAAACCAAAGAATGCAATCTTTTATTGTTATAATTATCTCATGACAACAAACTTTTTTATTGTTTCTAATATAAATTCATAGGTGGAAACATTGCTCTGAAAAATACTTAGCAACAAACTCACAACCTGGGACCGGACAGTGGAGCTTTTGTGTGTGGATGGCTATGTGTATCATATTTTTGTGATTCCCTGTGATGATGTGCACATGTTACCTTACAGAGATGAAGGAATTTAATTTTGGCTTAGTTGCCAGAAAGATACATACAACTGTTAGCATCTGTACATTATGGCAGTATGCAATATCCAATAAATACTTAAACAAAAGTAATGTAAGAAGTTATATGAGGAGAGGCTAACTAGCTAACAATGTAGCTTTCAAGTACACAGTTTAAGATAACAAAAATATAACTTAAAACACAGCCTTATTTTATAAACCCTCAAAAACATTTGAACACATTTTACTTACTCATTTTAGATTCTTATTTAAAGTCTTAAACATATCAGACTCAACATCTGAATTGATAGACAGAGAATAGAGCACACTCAGCAGTAAACAAATCAAACACCTGGCTCTCTTAAAGGGCCAGTATTTTCTGAAAACTCTTTCTAACACCTTTGTGTTTAGAATAAGACGGACAGCCTGTGGGAGTGTGTGGTGATGCCTAAATCATTGTTTTTTACAGTTATTTACTGCACAATCTACAGAGTAACAGTGCAGTTATACTAACTAAACACACCTGATCAAACTAAATCTAAAGGTAGTGTGTTGAAGCAGGGCTAGAACTAAATTCTACTAGGCTGTGGCCTTCAGGAGTTTGACACCCCTGGTACATGGCATATTTTCAAAGCAACTGCCTACATTTATCACAGTTATGCACATATCGTTTAATAAAAACAATAAAAATATACTATAATATAAACTTCATCTATAGAAAAAAATAAAAATAAATAATCTGATTCTCATGTCGTTCCAAATCTGTAGTAATATTAAAAAACACAACAAATATCATGATTTATACATTTATTTAGGAAAGCCTTTATACTGTTAATGGCACTTTTACTTGCCAGTTTTCCAGACAAATTCATTAAGTCTCTGCAAAAATGTATGTGCGTGTTGTTTAAGATATATATATATATATATTTTTTTTTTTAAATAACACATTTTTACTAGTTATTTAGCAAAATACTAATATTCAGTTGAAAGTGCAATTTAAAATCTTAACTATAGGTCAAACTAGGCAATTAAATTAGATTAATTATAGAAAAACTAAACAAAGTTATAAAAATTATTGTGACAATTTCTTTGCTCTGTGTGAATATTTTTGCCTATAAATGCATTTTGTCCATATCTTACACTTACCTTTTAATAAGCTCTGTGGCATTGGTTGACTCCTGATACTCAATGTTAAGAACACAAAAGGAACCAAAGAAAACACAGAGATAAAATAAATATAAAATAGCAACATAAAGCATCAGAGTAGATGGGGCAGTAATGGTTGAACAGTAATTTACCATTCATTATCACAGTAAAAATCTGTAATGGTACATAGAGTAAATTACTGTAATTTATTCTTTGCACTACAGAATTTCACACAAATCCTGCTCCTTTTACAGTAAAATACTGTTTCTTTTCATTACAGCTAAACACTGGCTATTTTACAGTTATTTACTGCATAATCTACAGTAAGGGTTAACAGTGTACCATACCATAAAAAGACAAATTAAAATATACTTAAGGCTTTGTGTTTGTTTACAGTGCGAGGTTCGGCTGTTGAGGTGTTTGTGGAGAGCAGAGAGCAGGAGATTCAGAGCAGAGTGAGAAAAGAGGAGCGAGTGATTGAGGTGACGACGGTGAGCACTAGAGAACAGATAACAGTACCAGAGACTAAGAGAATCAGCGTCACACAAATCCCACAGTTTCCAGTGGAGTCCAGAGACATTGATGACGACTGGTTTCAGCTTTTTGACAAAGTGCTTTATGAGGAGGAGAGTTTTCCATCAGGTAAAGCATCACACACGCATTTAAACACTATCACGGGGGTATAGCAATAGTAAAAATAAATAATAATTCAGGACATAATAAAAACAATAACCATCTGTACGGATACAAGTCGGATTGATGATTATGTGAACCTTGGGATAAAGAGAAACAGACAGACTAACATGGGCAATGTCTATTTCAGTAAGATTTTTTGCTGGGTTAATATACAGTGCATAATAATATAATTTGGCTGAGTAGATAAAAGTATGATATTTATATTTAATGAATTATTAATGCCATGAGTGTGTGTTTTTTTTTATAAAGATAGCTGAGCCGTCTATTCTGTAATAATCTCAATCTTCTTTGTTGGGTTTGATCTGCATATAGTAAACATATTTTCAGGCCAGCCATTGTCAGTACTTTGGTGTGATCTGAACTGATCTTAAGGCGATACTGCAGGGTTAAATAAGTGATGTCATTGAAGGTATCAGTGGCTTTGGCTTTGCAATTGGCTAAGATGGTACTACCATAAGTAAACATCAGGTTGATGTCAGTTTGTTTTTAGAAGATTGGACTCCTCTCCTTTCATCACAAGCACCATTCAAAATTGTGCTAATGATTGGGTTAAAAAGCAGGGAGAAATATGATGCCCCCGGCACACCCCAGTATAAAATTAGAAGACTTCAGACAGTTACCCGATTGAAAAACTGCTTATAAGGTTTGCCAAACAATTGTGTTCATCATGAAACCAATGCCCACTTTCCATTTCATGGTCACATCATCAAACAACCTAAGCTTCTAGCTGTTCAATGGTGTATGGACAGTCAACATTCCTAAACTAACCTTATAACTGTGGAGTCATACTGTAAGTCAGACCCAGATGCCCAGTGCCCAGATCAAGATCTTGCTCTATGATTATACAAGAATGTAGCAGGCATCCTTGAACACTAGTTCTGAGCCTTATTTGATTAGTGTTACCCTGTTAATTTACAGAGGGGCTTGGGACTAAAATTCTGTCATTATTTACTCATCCTTATGTCACTATTTAATAATCCTTCAAATCTAAAAGACTTGGGTTGTCTTCAGAACCCACATTTTTAACCATACATGAAGAATTCCTCTTTTCATTGCAAGTCTATTATTGCAAAAACATTGGCAATAAACAAAGATAAAAAAAATTGTCTATGCAAACTGAGCATTTTAGTCAAAGGCTTTATCATATTTCACTATTCATTTCTAAGCACATCAACACAAATCTAAATATTTTTAATGTCTTGTGTTTATTTTTCAGTGCAAGGTCCAGCTGTTGAGGTGTTTGTGGAGAGCAGAGAGCAGGAGATTCAGAGCAGAGTGAGAAAAGAGGAGCGAGTGATTGAGGTGATGACAGTGGGCACTAGAGAACAGATAACAGTACCAGAGACGAAGAGAATCAGCGTCACACAAATCCCACAGTTTCCAGTGGAGCCCAGAGACATTGATGATGACTGGTTTCAGCTTTTTGACAAAGTGCCTTATGAGGAGGAGAGTTTTCCATCAGGTAAAGCATCACACATGCCTTACACCACAAATAGGAATAATAATAATGATAATAAAAATAAAAATGAAAATGACCTTCACCTGAGTTTTGCTCAAAACATTTTGCCACTGGGTTAAAAAAATAATCATTGATATCATGATGATGTTGAGCAGAACCCATTTATCTCAGAACAACCTGTACAAACAGTTCCAGTCTGGTTTCCACCCACTCCACAGCACGGAAACTGCCCTTATAAAAGTCACCTATATGATCTTCTTATGGCAGCTAATAGACCAATACATATTCTTATGCCTCTCGACCTAAGTGCGATGTTTGACACGGCACCCTCATCTATACACAATCTTCTCTTGGCATCACTAACATCCCACTTAACTGGTTCAAATCTTATCTCTCTGGCCTTACTCAGTTCATTCAACTCAAATCATTCACTTCTCAACATTTTACAGTTTCTTCGGGTGTGCCCCGGCGCTCAGTCTTGGGGCCTGTGCTTTTAATCATTTGTCTCCTTCCTCTTGGTAATATTCTCCGTGAATATAACATAATTTACATAAATTTAATACAGTTCCACTGCTACGCTGATGACACCCACATCTACCTTTCTGGCAAACCCTCTTTTAATTTTTCACCTTTGTCCCTTACAGTCTGCTTTCCAGAAATCAAATCTTGGCTCTCTCTCAACTTCTTCAAATTATATTTGAAAAAACTGAGGTTTTGCTTGTTGGTACCAAATCAACACTCTCCAAAACTGACAGCTTTTTTCTCTCTATTGAAGACCGTTTAATTAACCCCTCTAAACAGGTTAAGAGCCTGGGTGTCACCCTTGATAGTACCTTATCTTTTGATTCTCACATCAATAACATCACCCGGTCTGCTTACTTCCACCTACGTAATATTAACCGACTCTGCCCTTCTCTTACCCCTCACACCACTGCTGTTCTTGTCCATAGCTTTGTCACATCTCGTTTAGATTACTGCAACTTGCTTCTCTTTGGTCTCACTCTTAAATCCCTTTGTAAGCTTCAGTTGGTCCAGAACTAAGCTACCCTTATCATCACCAGAACCCCTTTTTCTCATCACATCACCCCTGTCCTGCAGCAGCTTCACTGGTTACCGGTTCAATTTAGAATGGATTTAAAAATTTTGCTGTTAACATTCAAAGCCATCCACAATCTTGCCCCTCCATATTTGTCTGCCACTCCCTCTCGCACCCTGCAATCTTCTTCCTCCTTGCACTTGTCTGTTCCCTCTGCTCGTCTATGGGCAGTAAAGCATTCAGCCTCTCTACTGCCCGGCTTTGTAACTCACTACCACCTGCCATCAGAAACATTTTTCTTTATTACATTATTCAAAACAAGATTCAAAACTCATTTATTTAAGGTGGTTTTTAATACTTAATTGTATCGGAATTGTTGTTGTGTAAAGCATTTTAATACATTTTTCCAACATAAGTCTACAATGTAAATAAGAAATGTGTCATGGCGCAACCACAACTCACTTTTGAATGGAATGGTAGATGAGATTCTGACTGGTTTAATGGACATTATGCCCAAAACACACCCATAACCCAATAAGAAAATAAGGACAGCCCACTTGGATCATATGCTGGGCTCGCAGACTGTTTTTCCTATTCTTAAAATAGCAAAAGTGGATTCAAACATGCTGTACGTGCATCTGGGTCATGCTCTTTAGATCAAAATGCACTTCTATTTTTGTTAAAATAGAGCCTTAAGTGATTAAATGAGGTGAAGAACAGAGTGCTGTGGAGATTGTTGTTAGTGCAGATGATTTATTGATAAACCAGTCACTAAGGGCCTACTCACACTATGCCATCCGTACCGTGCCAAGGCCCGTTTCCCGGATCATTTGAGAAGTGTGAGTGCGCTGAATCGGGCTCAAGCACTGTTCACTTGGCCGGCCCTGGCCCGGTTGGAAGAGGTGGGCCTGAGCGCGGCAGCTGCGCACCTTCAGCAAACCTCCTCATTCCTGCAGCACGAGGGCTTTATGATTGTTTGAGCGCTTGTGTCACCGCATTCCTAAGGACTGTTTGGCGAAATATTTGACTGCATGTCACTGCATATCAAACGACTGAAAAGATATAACATAGAGAAATCTCCACTGTGCTGAGCGAGAGCGCTTCTCTACTGAACAGCGCAGCATCGATGACGTAAGCGTGCCCAGCCCTGATTGTGGTGTGAGTGCGGGCCGTCGGGGGAGACGAGAGGGGGGAAAAGTGTGCTTTGGCCCGGTTCGAGGCAACTGTACATAGTGTGAGTACGGCCTAACATTGCCCAATATCTGATCCCCTGATCTATCTGACACAAGTTACATGTTAACGTCTCACACCATGATAATGAGGAAGCAAGTATGTGTGTCTGGGATGTTCTCAGTTGGCACATATATGGAAAGAATATTGAACTTTATATGTGATATGTGCACATATGAACCAAAAAATAAAATGTTCATCAAAAATTGTGTTTGTTTTTCAGTGCAAGGTCCAGCTGTGTTTGTGGAGAGCAGAGAGCAACAGATTGAGAGCAGAGTGAGAAAAGAGGAGCGAGTGATTAAGGTGATGACGGTGAGCACTAGAGAACAGATAACAGTGACGAAGAGAATCAGCGTAACACAAATCCCACAGTTTCCAGTGGAGCCCAGAGACATTGATGATGACTGGTTTCAGCTTTTTGACAAAGTGCCTTATGAGAAGGAGAGTTTTCCATCAGGTAAAGCATCACACATGAATTTAAACACTGTCACAGTTGTATAGCAATAGTAGTAAAAAATCATGTTCAAAGACATAATAAAAGCAACAACAAACATTTGTGAAGATACAGGCCAGATCAAAGATTATGTGAACCTCTAGATAAGGAGAAACAAACAGTCTAACATCATCAATAATAATGATTGAAACTTTTAGTGATTTTTGCTAAAATAAGAAAAATCACCTTTTAGTAACAAGATGAGGGTGAGAAGATAATGAAAAATCATAATATTAGAAATAAAACAGAAAGTGTATTTTTGCTATGTTTAACACTATTTCAAATATATAGCAATGATAATAATAATTAGTAATAAAAATGACTGTTTTTTGGTGATTAATTGCTGTTTTTGGTTGATTTTGAAACATTTAACAAAGTGATATTCAATTTTATTTTGAGTACTTAAATAAATTTTGTTTCAAAAGACAAAGGCAACTCCACATCCCAGAACGCAATTCAAAAGTTCAGACTAATATTACAAAAAGACTAATTTTATAAATTAGATTAATATTTTTTTAATAAATTAAAGAGGTAGTTAAAACACACAAAATGTCATAATTTACTTATTCCCCACTTCCAAACCTGTTTTTCAGTTACTTTATTTTGTTGAGGACAAAAGAAGATATCTTGAAAAATGTTGGGGAAAAAACATTGACTTCCATAATATTTTTGTTCTTTGTTCCCATATACATGTCAGTGGCTGCTTTTTTCCCAACATTCTTCAGAATATCTTGTTTTGTATTCAACAGAAGTAGGAAAATCATAAAAATTGGGGAAATATCATGTAAACTATTTCAAAATTTTCCCATGATGCATAACAGTCCCAAAAGTGTGGACAAATCAACATATTCTGTTGTTCTTTCAGATATCAGAAGCAGAGAATTTGAGCTTCGTGAATCAAAAGACCAAAGAGTTCAGCGTGTGGTGGAGGAGCAGTTTAGAGAGAAAAGGCTGATCGCTGAAGAAAGGAGAGTGAGCATTGATGAGCGCAGAAAAGCTGCTGAAGTTCTTCCCCAGATGATTCCTGTTGAGGTTCGAGAGGTTGATAATGACTGGTTTGAGCTTCTGGATCAAACATCCTATCAGAAGAGAAGTGTCCCTTCAGGTTAAGACAGCTGTCTGTTTTATTCTCTATTCACTTCTGGTATTCTTTCAGTTTAGAGATGTTATAACCAGTAATAACGAAGATAAATGCTGCGTCCCAAATGGCACACTATTAACTAGGACAAAATAAATCACTTATTAGAAATGAGTTATTAAAACTATTATGTTATTAAGAAATGTGTTGAAGAAATCTTCTCTCCGTTAAACAGAAATTGGGTGACAAATAAACAGAGAAGCTAATAATTCAGGGGCGGCTAATAATTCTGACTTTTAATGTATTTATAACGGATACATTTACATTTACTCTAGTTGCTCTAGATCTTTTGCATATCAATGGTACCATTACTTGAGTATGATTTTTCAGTACTCTTTCCACCACTACCTACTAATATGTGTGATTTATAGTTTCAGTGGTATCTGAAGAGCGCAGGATAAAAGAACAGGAGGACAGAAGAGTGAGACAGCAGCAGATGAGAGGAAGAGAAGAGGAGGAGGAGAGGAGACTGAGAAAACCAGAGAAGCCAAAACAGGAGCTGGAAGCTAGAAGAGCTCAACCATCCATTACGGTGGCAACACACTCACAGCCACAGATCGAAGACGACTGGTTCATTCTTTTTGATGTTTTACCTAAAGAAACCGGTGCGTTCACATTTAGGCTACATCCACACAGCAGCAAATGTGTTCTTTTCCTTGTAAAAATTCTAACATTTTGTGTATCATTTCAAGATATGTCTGCGTCCATGTGGAAATGGAAATACATTTTTCTCTTTCGATCACCTCAACTTTTCTCACTTTTTGATCAATTTAATGCATGTGTGTGTTCTCAAAACATGGATCATTTCATATTGACCTGTTGAAAAAAATCTAACTGATAATATTTCTTTTTACAATATTGAAGACACTATAGCAGTAATTTCTAAAATAACCCAGCAGAGACACAATGTCATAAGACATTAATATTATGTTAGATTAAGGTCTCCAGTATTTTAGGACAAAGTTATTTTGACGTCCAATAACAATGTTGATATTTGGTTGATTTTAGGTTTGATTGGAAAGTGACCAAAAACGAATGTCAAGCCTACATCTTAAACCAACGTCATATTGATGTCAAATACTGACATTTATTCGTCAGGTATGGCAACCAAAATCCAATGTCTGATAGACGTCATATTAGTAACGTCCACACAACGTCAAGCTGTAACATCATCAAGCTGGATTTATACTTTCGCCTGGCGCCTCACGAAACGGACGAGGCTTTTAGGAAAGTTAGGAAAAGTTTCCCAACCTACGTCATATCATTAATATTTTTCAGTATTTTTAAGCTAATTATTTTTATTGTTTTTATAAATTATTTTAATGATGATAAGGGTTTTAATAACAATTGAAGATTTGTTAAATCAAACTTTTTATGCATCACTTGCTTTTGTTCATATCTCGGACAGTTTTACCTATTAATGTTTAATAAAATATTAATAATAACAGAACATGACTTGCTCTACAAATATATTTTTTATTTATTCACTTTTGCCATGACCTCTTTTGTTTTTAAAAACTTACCCCTCAGGTTTTTCCAAACCTTTTAACAAAAACTTTCTCCTTTCCCACATCTTTTGCTATTTCTAGCCAAGAATTATTGATCATCTGGTTATCTCTATGATCAGTCGTACTGTTTCAGACAAAATCTCTTTAGAGTGTTTCATATTCAATTCAAATTAAACGCGGCACTGCGTGCACTGTTGACTCGAGTCTCAAAAAATTAAGTGCACACCGCCAGCCGAAATCATGTTGCCCGCACTCAAAGCGAACATCCGCAAACTCTGCGATGACGTCACATTCGCTGCGCGCACTCAATCGAACAAGCGGACACGTCGAGTATAAACCAGGCTTTGATGTTGATATTTTGTTTTTAGGTTGCGTTGGAAAGTAACCAAAATGCAACGACTGTCCGACATTGGACATTGATGTCGGCCTGATGTTGGGTTCTGATGTCAACCCAATTTTTATTTTCAAACAAAATGTAACGTCCCATGACCTTGGCCTACTGGGAAAACACGAATACAATTAAACTCAAAGCACATATTATTGGCAAATCCCAGGAACTTTTTTTTTTTAAGGCGCAAACAATTATGTACTAAAATCGAAAAATTTCCCCTTTTGTATCATGCATGCCAGACCTATTGGAGTTTATTATATAAATGTTTAGTTAAAAGCCTCCATTTTCTATTTTTAAAGTTGTGGCAGATGTCCTGAAAGTGGAAAGGATGGCTGAGGAACAGAAGGGAAGAGTAGAGGAAAGGAAGTGGATATTGGAAGAAGAGAGGAGGAAACTGGAGGAAGAAAGAAGGTTGCTGGAAAAAGAGAGGAGGAGACGAGAGGAAGAGATGTGGAGACGAGAAGAAGAGAAGAGAATTCAGATCAAGGCAGAGGAAAGACTGAAAAGAGCAGCCGTGTCAGAGGAAAGAGCAGTGCAGCTGCAGACAGAAGTGGAGGATGACTGGTATATGCTAATGGGCATTACCCTCAAAGATTACAGTACGTATTATGGGAGATTAGAAATCCTCGATAATAATTTGTAAAAAAAATTATGTACTTTACAAATGTATTCTCCTGTAACATGTCTATTCTCTTTCTGTAGTTCCAAGTGCGCCATCAACACCAGTTATTTCCCCAGTATCTCTGCCTAAACTCCGCCCACAGATCCCTGTCGACCAACCGCTGACTTCTACTCCAACCGCACAATCTGCGTCCATTACAAAAACTTATAAGGAGAGGACGAAAGACATACTGGACATCACAGTGGAGTCTGAGGTTAGAATCACGTACCCACAAAAACAACATGTGAAAATATTCATGTTTCAATATACTAAAATCATGTTTCTCTTTCTCCACAGGCTGAGACCGAGTCATCGCTCATGAGGAGGGTGAGCTACTCATCCATTTCTGTCATATTTCTCCTTTCTTATGCATATTAAAACATAATCTTATTTTTATTTCTTATTCACAGACATGGACGAAGAAAACTGAAGGAGAGAGCATTTATGTTCGTCACAGTATTCTGATGCTGGAGGTTTGTGAAATGTCTGAACTTTTGTATTTTGGGGGGATTTTCAAGTTTAATGATAATCCTACAAGACCAATCAAACAGATACACTTTTTTCTGAACTTATATTTTGGGTGGGGAAATGTAAAGTCAGACCTTACTGTCCTAATGAAATAATTAAAAATCAAGGCATGATCATATTTTATTTTGGTATAATAAGCGTAATCTAGAGGCCTTTGCCTTTTATATAAGCCACTTCTGATGCCAAATGATTAACTAAAAGTCAAGGTTTTATTTTTAGTTCCTAAAACATCGATAGGAAACAAGACTTTTGTCAGGAAGTGTATGACTCTTAACCCTTGTGTGCTGTCCGAGACGTTTTCATCCACTCTGGGGTGATTTTGAGGCTTAATTTGGCCACAACTCTTCCCGTTTCATCAAATGGAATGATTTTTGGTTGCAAATCTTATTTTGACACATATTTTGGGAAAATGCTTTGGAATTTATCCAAAACTCAATACACTCTGGGCAAATTGACTATCTTTTAGTTATGCTGGTTGCTGTTTTTGCCCCATTGACTTCTATTATATAAGTAATTTTTGATTGCAAAGCCATGACACAGTATGATTTTGCGATCTTTATTGTTGATGGTTTTACCTGTTGGAAACAGGTCAAATTTGCAACACAGGCACGCCCTGAGAACGTAGCCCTATATACATTTTTTGGAGATGGAATTATGTAGCCAGAAGTATGTATGGTTGCATTTCATCTTTAAAACAAACGCTACATGGCGGTATGATGTCGTTCCTTTTTATGCTTATCAGCTGGCCACTTATCTGCATATGGATGGCTTTCCTACTGTTACCAGTTTGTCCAGTTAGCTTGCAATGTACGTTGGTGAACTTGAGACGCAGAGAGGAGTTCACCACGACAACGGGTTTCAAATCCATCGAAGAACAGTTACAGAAAGCAGGTGAAACTAAAACAGAAGCCAAAAAATAAAATAAACAAGTATATAACAGGGTAAGAATGTGGTAAAATCTGAAAACATTGTGAAAATTGAAAAAAATAACTGTTGGTTCAGTTAAGGGAAGGAGGAGGGTGGGTCAGTCAATTGGTCAGTCAGTCAGTCAGTCAGTCAGTTGACAGTGGCCTCTAGTGGACTTATGTGAGAACAGCAGGTGCAAATGGCACTTGCGAGTGAAATTTGAGATCTGAAAAAGCATACCCAGTGGCCTCTTGTGGATTTGTGAAAACAAAAACTGCAAAAAAAATAATAAAATGTACCTCCGGGGACATATTTGGCACTCTCCAGAAATGTATGTAGGGGTACGTTTTCAGAATAAACCTCGGTTAAAAATTTGTCACTTTTACTGTTGATCATTAGTTTAGAGTGCAAAAAATAAGCACCTTAGCTCTCAGAACATAGTAAGTATAATTATGTACACTCTACAATTGGCTGTTTTGACAGAACTCTATGTAAAAGCCAAAAACTTTTTTCCCAGGCCATCTAAAGGCAGAGTGCGAATTACAGGGGACTTTGCGGGGGATTGACCTCCCCCAATTAACGATTAATCCCCTCTGAAGAATGTCAAAACAAGATGGGAGGTCTCCTCTTTAATTGTGACAGATAGTTTTCCCTGATCTGTATCCTAAATAATAATATTAATAATTACAATATTATTTAATACAAATATACATTTGACCACTCCTATAATGGTTCATACCATTATAGGGGTTCATGCATAATTGCGCCAATCAGTCTTTGCAAGAATCATTCAACAGTCAACCAGCAGCTCTAGAGCAGTGATGGATATCGTAAATGGTCACAAGACACTTTTCTTCTAAAATAGGTGTTTATATTTACATATAGCCTAAAAGTAAAGTAAATTTAGACGCATAGCTTGAGCTACACTAACCTCTGAAATAATCAGAGTTTACTGTATGACAGAATACATTAAATATCGACTTGAACCGAAAACTTAAATACGTCTTTTTAATCAACTTGATGTCATTTAAATAAATAAATTTGATCTATTGAAAAAAAAAGTTGACCACCTTGATCGCCATTGTATAACTTGCACCCTGTCTAAAGGGTTAATGGTGCCAACAAATGATCAACGGTAAAAATGACAGATTTTACCTGTTCATAACAGGGAAAACCACCAACAATAAAGAATGCATGATTATATTGTGTCAAGGCTTTTCAATCAAAAATTGCTGTTATAATAAAGTCACAAACATAACGAAAGGATTGTCAGTTTGAACAATACACAAGGGTTAGAATTCTTATGAACACACATTATCAGAAGTTCCTCGAACAAAACAAAAAACACAAATCTACATTTTGGTTTATAATGGCTTGTCTAGTTTAATGGTAACAAATGATGTTAAGTCAGTCAAACTAATAAATGCTCTCTATAGGACCTTGATGTGTCTCAGGAGATGATAATGAAGCACCATGCTAGCGTTACTGAACTTAAGCGTGTCTTCATGGAGGTCAAAGATGATTTCGGGCCCACTGAATGGGACAGGCGTCTCTCTTCATACTCACCTACTCTCAAACCCCAGCTTCCACATGCCAACGGCGAGATACTTGTCAAAATGGGCTTGGTGAGTTACATACAAACAAACATAGATATTTGTGAAGTACAATGTGGGTTATACTGGATTTTTGGTATGGAGCCCTGTAGAAGACACTTTTAGAGGCTCTACAAAAGTCAAAGTCTTACAATTATTTTAAATTTTGAAAAGAAATTGCAAAGAATTTTTTAAAAAGTCATATTTTAAACTTACATGTGAATTTGCTATGGCTTACTGCAATTATCAAATACCAAATATTGCATTGTAATTATATGCAAATAGAAATTGGTGTGTGATAGTTTTAAAAATCAACCTTTTGGGTTTGTATGACACTGTTGCTCAACCAATTGGAAAGTAACATATCATTCTAACTATATCTGAGAATGTGATGTGGTTTGGTAAAATAATCAAATCACAAAGACTGGGTTGTAAAAATGGAGCTTAGTAAAATCTTAGTAAAAGTTCATGATGAACATTGTATGACAGTGTTATTCGCCAATTGGCAGGTGATTTGTTTGTACATTACTATATAAATAAAGCTTGTTTAGTTATTTATTTAATTTTTTTTAAATTAATGAGATTAAGGCAAATGCTAGTAAATTTCAGTTAGATATGCTTCCCCAAGTTGTTCTGCCAGTTTTTAATTAAATAATCCACAAAGTTTAGGGCTGAAAAAAATAATATTTTTAGCTATTGTAATTTTTTTTTACTGTAAATCATTATATACATCAATTTATACAACAGTTCTGTTTGGTTCTTGAATCTGATTGGCTGATAGCCATGTAATATCCTGCTGTATCAGAACTTGTACAGCCTCCTCTGTATTACTCCACATAGAGTGACAGTAGATCAATAAACTCACAACAGTTTCATAAATATAGCAGCTGTTGGACAACATAGTGTACTTTTGAGGCTTTTTAGGCAAGTATGCTGTTTTTTAGATTGCAACTAAGCAGTTTATTTATAAGGATAGTGCCTATTTAAAAAATTATAATTTCTGAGATACAAAGCATCGGCATCCATAAGCCTGTCATTGAGCAGAGCAAAGACGGTTGATGTTGTCCATCCACAATAATTGTGATATTCTGATTGCAACAGAGAAATACTGGGAAATATCTGTAGACTGGTGGCTTCATTCTGTTCAGCCTTATAATCTTAAAATGTTAGTAAAATCACCTGTTTTGTCATAACTTTAGGCATTACACTATAAAACTGTTTAAATACAAGCTCTAAAGTGTCGTGTGTGAAGTAGCAATGGTTTCTGCTGTTGTGACGTCAGCTGCAGATGTGAATGAATGGTGGAAGAAAGTATTCCCTTATACAAAACTATTTTGAGACTCTCCGTGTTTGATTTTATTTTTTATATACATGAATATGTCGTCAAACTGTTGTATAAACGCAATATCACGCTCGTAGCAGTGCGATCTGACTGTATATCATCATTGGTGGGACATTGTCATACAGTCATATCGCACTGCTACTCGTATGAAATTGCTCATATATTTAACTCCAGTATTTAAGTCCCAATATTTACTTTTTTGTATTTACTGTAAAAATCTTCTTTTGCAGATGGACGAAAATGGAAAAACGATCCTGCTTCGCACACAAGAAGAAATATTTGCTTGAATTCAACACGCTTAAACATTAATTTTTTATGCATTTGCATATAATCACTGCCGAATCATTTAACGATGGGAATATGTGGAGAAAAAAACAGCTTTGCATGTTTTATAGAACATAATAATAATATCCTCTGCGGTGTTTATCAGTTTGATCAATGTAATTTACATGATGATAATATATCTACTGAATTAAAAGTATCACATAATTTGAGTTTTAAGTTAAAATGAAAATACAAATGCCAGGCTTACGTTTAGCTTATTTCACCCGCTTACACCTATTAACTTGTAATCAAAAGAAATAAAAGCTAACATGTGCACTGACCTTTTTTGACTTGTGTTTATTTTGATGAAATAGGGTCAGTATTGGGCACACTTTCCATTTTTTAAAAATGTAAATAGAATTTGAAAAAGTTTTTAAAAATAGATCAAATAAAGGAACATATTTCAATTTAATTCAATTCAACTTTATTTGTATAACGCTTTTACAATGTAGATTGTGTCAAAGCAGCTTCACATAAAAGTGTAGTTCACTTTTTAGGGTTTAAGTTCAGTTCAGTTCAGTACAGTTTAGCTCAGTTTAGTGTGATTTAATAATCACTACTGGGAGTCCAAACACTGAAGAGCAAATCCATTGATGTGTAGCTCTACCAATCCCAAACCATGCAAGCTAGTGGCGACGATATTTAGGATTTTTGGAATAAATCTAGGAGATTCATTGCACAAAAATCTCTGAAAATTCATTCTTTATTCAGTTTCACCTCATTTATAAGTTATCTTGTTTTAAGAATTTGTCGACAACAAAAACAACAAAAGAAATTGTAGCAAGTAAAAACATTGAAACTTATTTTAGTCTGAACTGAAGTTAAATTAATGGAATTTTACATATATATAAAAATTATATATTATATATATATATATATATATATATATATATATATATATATATATATATATATATATATATATATATATATATATATATATATATATATATATTATATATATACCTGAATATGAATATTTGTGACGAAATCAGTTTAACCCTTTAACTTTGCAGTTTTTGTTTTGAAATCCTTTTTTTTTTTTTTTTTTTTTGCTTGTTAATACTTATTTAAAATGAGCTGACTTAAAACAACTTTTCATTGGGACAACATTTGTTTATGTTTAATCCAAATAAATTTGTTAAATCTGTTAACTTAATTGATTTGTGTTGGGACAACATGAATGAATTGTGTGGAACCCTGCATTTTTTTTTACAGTGCATCATTCGTCATTTGAATCTCATCTGACCATGCAAACCAACCTAACCTCCATCTCTTATTGAACAGTGAACTGGCTACCTGTGCTGGTTTCTGTATTATTGGCGTTGCTGCAATACAAGAGCATTAATACAGTGCATTAAAGAGCACTACTCACGACTCTGATCCCATGCTACTGCAGCCTGTGTTCTGTCTTCTGAGCTGATCTTTAAGTGTCTAGAGTTGAAACCTGTTGAATGCAGAACAGTTAGGACAGAGCAGAAGCTGTTTGTGTGCATTGAGTATCACTGTATCAGCTGTTTGTCACAGAGGTGTCCACCTTTCATATTTCCTGTGACATTTATGTGAACTATAAAGAGCTGCACTACAAAAACAATGACACACAGAGCACGCGCTATTCTTCTGGCTTTGTGTGGGTGTATCTGCATAAAAAAAGTCTCATCATGAATAATTGATTACTTAAAACTCACATGAATAAAAATCTACCAAGGTTTATTTGACTCTTACAAGTCAGAGTGCACTCCATCATTCAAGAGCTATTTTTCATATGCATGTGTTGTATAGAATTACCTCTCTTTAAGTAACAATCAACAAAAATATTAGATTAATACATAGGGCCCTATCATAGGCCTGGCCCAATAAGGTGAAAGACGTGATTGGTGCGATTTGTAGCTATTTTCAGACCAGCGCAACTAAAATAGACTGTCATTGACCAACTGAAAGCATATCTAAAGTCCGGGGCTAAGCGTTTTAGTTATGCACCCATGCAGGTCCAAACCCGTACACATTGCTTAATATACACAGGATGTACAGCAATACACAAATATCTTTACACATAAAAAAATTAAAGCATTAAAATTTTTTTTTAATTATTATTTTCAACATAAATATAAAAACCACTGCCTTCATGCCTTCTTCATGTCGGGGGGCTTTTTCAGTTTATTCATGACAATTTGCATTTGTATAATGTTATTTTTAGTAATATTTATTATATGCATATTTCTGTTTGTTTTAATAAAAACAAGCTTAGATTTGTCCACTTGATGGGTTTTGTAGACATATGCATCACCATGGGGGAATAAGAATAGGACGTGTGTTTGGATATAACTTGTTTTTTGACCACGATTCGTTATTATTGTTCATTTATTCATTTGCTGGAAATTAGAACTGAATTTAGAAATAGTTTTAAAACAAATCCTTGCACTTAACAAACAAAATTATATATGTAGGCTAATGGACATCTTCAGTGTGTAGAGAGTGCGTACAACACTGTTTCCTTATCCACGAACGAAAAGGAGTAAAGAGTAGGAGTAAACTAAAAAGGAAGTAAAGAGGCCAAATGGAGGATGCTCGTTCTTTATCCTCATGCTATTTTACTGTTTTCTCGCTAGTGAAGAATTCAATTTTTCCACTTACGCCTAGATTGTTAAAATAGATCCCTTAGTGTTCTCTTAGGAAATTGTTTTTAGTAATACATGACAAACCTGTGGTAAGCTCTGAGGTTGTTAATGGATTGTATATGCATTTCTTAAACCTGTCTGTTTCCATTCATTCCCTTAATTTTTTAATAGTAAAAAATTAGCAGAAAACTCCATTTCCCATGATGCTGTATGGAAAATGTCACCAATTAGAGTTGGAGTGAGAAAAATAGATTGTTAGCTCTGACCACTCCATTTAATCAATGCTAATGACGTAATTAAATTTTTATGCTATCTCTATGTTCACAAAACATTTTTATAAAAGTTCACATTTTCTATTACAAGAAGTAATTAGAAACAAATAGTTTTATATATTTAACCAACAACTTTAAATATATTGGGCATTTCACAATGCATCTTGGGATTTTAGTACTTTCCCTCATTAGTACTTTCGTGTTTTTGTTTTATTTATTGTTTTGCTTCAAATCAAGGTTTGTTATGTTGTGATTCTGGTCTTGGTTCGTGGCTTATAAATCTGTACCAAGGGCTATTTTACAAAATCCCTATGGGAAAAATGAATGAAATGAGAAAACAGCTGAAAAAAATGAGCATACACTATGCACTATACAGTGAATCTTAAAATCTTAAGCTATACTACTCTTTTTAGCATTTAAAGATGTAATATTTTACCTGAGCTGCGAATGTTCTGTACTGCGATGTAATAAAATACAGTGTATTGCAATATAACAAAACAAAACTGCCTTACAAACAGACACATGATTCATGAACAATTGACTCCCATGAACTGGTTCATTTGAGTGAATCAAAAAATTACAGAGTGACCCGTAAAATAAGATTTAGAGAATCAAGCAGGATCAACATGACATTTTAAAGGGTTAACATATATAATAGTTTACATATGCTCATAATTTTGGTTTTGCCCTGAGGTCTCTGAGTTTTGAAAGAATATTTTTCAGTATTATTTCAATGTTTTTTACCTTAAAGTCAGACGGGTAAACAGAGAATTAGGAAGTTTCCGGAACTACGTCGTATCATTAATATCATTCAATACTTTTGAACGAATGGTTTTTATTGTTTTTATAAATTATTTTAATGATTATAAGTATTTTTATAACCATTAAGATTTTTTTTAAATCAAACTTTTATGCATCACTTGCTTTTATTCATATCTCGGACAGTTTTACCTATTAAAGTTTATTCAAATATTAATAAAAGGAGAACATGGGTTGCTCTACAACCACATCACCATATCACATCACAGCCACAACAACATCATGCAGCCCAAGACCGGTTACTCACTGAAGTTAAGCAGGGCTGAGCCTGGTCAGTATCTGCATGGGGGAACAGTAGGTTGCTGTTGGAAGTGGTGTTAGTGAGGCCTGCAGGGGGCGCTCAACCTGTGGTCTGTGTGAGTCCTAATGCCCCAGTAAAAGTGAAGGGGACACTACACTGTCAGTGGGCGCTGTCTTTCGGATGAGACGTTAAACTGAGGTCCTGAGGTCATTAAAATTCCCATGGCACTTCTCGTGAAAGAATAGGGGTGTAACCCCGGTGTCCTGGCCAAGTCCCTCTATCGTCCCCTACAATCATGGCCTCCCAATCATCCCATTTCAACCAATTGGCTCTATCACTGTTTCTCCACTTCACCAATAGCTGGTGTGTGGTGAGCGCACTGGCATCGTTGTCCTGTGGCTGCCGTCGCATCATCCAAGTGGATGCTGCACACTGGTGGTGGTGTGGAGAGACCCCCCCCCTCATGATTGTGAAGCGCTTTGGTTGTAATCGCCATACACAATAAATGTGCTATATAAATACACATTACATTACATTACAAATATATATTTATTATGGCTAGAACAAAGGCAAAAAAAGTACACTCACTAAATAAAATACAGATGTTTTTTTTTTTTAGATTTAGTTTGCTCCACAATTCACACATCAGAAGAGAATTCCTATTTAAAGATTTTAACAATGTTGAAACTTAAAGAATAAGGAAAGATTATTTGTCTTTTCCTCTTTCTCCTAGAGTTAAGGAGGTGAGCTTTAACATATTAAATGAGATTTATCCTACCAACAAGTTTTTAAGATTGACATTCAGTTTAGATTTGAATAATTGTGCTTTTTTTTTTTTTTTTTTTTGTGAAAAAGATATTTTTAGCGAGAGTTTGAAACATGTTTTCTTTCATTGTGACATGGTGTTTCCTTTTTGGTCAGAGGTACAGATGTGGTTATGGTCCATGAATATACATTTCCCTCCCCTTACTGCAAAGACTGTTAAGTTTGGTATCTTCCTTGAAAACAATGAATGCATTTTGCTGTCAATGTTTTATTATGCTTTGGAAAATTCTTTATTGTCAAATGCAGATGGTTCAAATCTACTCCTAGATTTAACCAGTAGTTGAATAAGGTAAAACTTCTTTGCAAATCTTTAAAATTGATGAATGATATAAAAACCTTAAGCTTAAGTCTTTTGTAGACTTTTATAAGTTAATTTAATTTTCACAGCCTCTTTATTATTTTTTTATAGTCATTTATTTAAAAGCTGTTCTTTTTTATTCTTGAGATGCCTATTTTATCACTCAACCTTGAGATGACAGTATGTAATATTGTAAGTATGTAGCCTACCATTTTGTTTGGATGTTCAGCTTTAAAAAAATAATAATAATAATCACACAGTAGGCCTACTGTCTGGCTAGTTTCTGTCATACTTATGCTAAAAGCCAATAATGGTCCAACATTCCTGTAAATATCATTAATAAAGCCTTAAAAGGCATCAGTATATTGTATATTGGTTTAAATATTCCTTCCCAGTTATTAAAGAAATAATTCTGTGACTTCATAATAGTTTTGTAACTATTACATTTTTTAATTTTAAAATTGCAATATATAGGCTAAATCAGTGTAAAACCTATGACTGGTGGAAAAACATATTCTGTAATTGTGTACCTGGGTCTCCACTTTTGCCATGACCTCTTTTGGTTTTAACAAACTTGGCCTTCAGGTTTTCCCAAACCTTTTAACAAAAACTTTCTCCTTTCTCACTGCTGTTGCAATTTATAGACAAGAATTATATATCATCTGGTTATCTCTGATCAGGGATCATAAAAATGTCAGTACAGTCATACTGTTTGAGACAAAATCTCTTGTGTTGCACTTGCTGTTTGTTTGACGTTCTTGCCAGATTTTGATTATGTCCGGGTAACCTCTGATGAGTCGGATTGGGGCGGCCGATCTCGAAACCAGCTGGCCGTCACCGATTGAGCCACATGCTTAACATTTATTAATATTATTTTTATTCATTCATTTCTTGTCGGCTTAGTCCCTTTATTAATCAGGGGTCGCCACAGCAGAATGAACCACCAACTTATCCAGCAAGTTTTTACGCAGCGGATGCCCTTCCATTCTTCCTCCCATCTCTGGGAAACATCCACACACACATTCACACACACTCATACACTACGGACAATTTAGCCTACTCAATTCACCTACTGCATGTCTTTGGACTGTGGGGGAAACCAGAGCACCCCGAGGAAACCCACGTAAAGGCAGGGAGAACATGCAAACTCCATACAGAAACGCCAAGTTAGCCGAGGTTCGAACCAGCGACCTTCTTGCTGTGAGGCGACAGCACTACCTATTGTGCCACTGCCTCGCCATTATTTTTATTATTATTACTATTATCATCATCACCATCATCATCAACATAATTTCACATTTTGCAAGAGATAAATGCTGCCTGCATGAAAAAGCAATGCATATAAAAAAAACGAAAGAAAAAAAAAACGGCCCACATTTAAGAAATGGTCCGGCCCTTCTGGCATTTGCAAGAATTGCCAGATGGCCACTGCCCACACACACTCTTATCATATAGAGACCCTAATAGTATAATTTATCTTTTTTTTTTTTTTGCCACAATATTATTATTAACACAGCGTCTTCTATTGATGATGAAGGTATTAAATTGCCTTTGCTGTCTATTGAAGGTGTGCGTACTGTCAACGAGGATCGGGAGGTGAAGGGGCAGTGAATCAGCTACGTCAGTGGCACCAATCAATCCACAATATTTTAGTAGCTGCATTTTATTTATTTGTTATATTTATTTATTGAACTATTGCGAATTTACATAAGTACATTTAAATGAACAATATCAACAGCAAAATCATATCGAGGTGGCCAGAGTTTACACAGGGGTGGCCGTAGCCGATCCAATAGACTCTATGCACGAACTCTGCTGACGTATTTCCGGTAGAAAATAAGCCGGTGTCTTAGTTTCCGCATAACGTGCTTTACAGTGAAATCTTACAGCGGCGAAACCAAAACACGTTCGGAGCATGGCAAAGAAGGGAGATTTACACATAAATTGATGAGGATCCTGTGCCAGTGGATGCCTAGCATCTGTAACATCATTATTGTTCAGTTCCACAACCCACGGCAGATGATTAATGCACCCGATCAGGCTGACAGTCTCCGTGAGGAGGTGGAGTGACTGAAAGGAGACTGCTTCCATGCTGCTTTTGGTGTTATACAGCTCTAAAGGTACGATTAAAAATGATGTATCTGAATTTAAACCAGATGAAAGAAGTGACAAGTTGTAATTGTGTCATATTAAATTGTATTACGTTTTTTACCATACTATAGTAAATTGTACTATACTGTATATATTGTAGTACTTAAAGGGACTAAGCCAAAAAGAACATGAATGAATGAATGAATGAATATTGTTGTATTTACAACTATCTGTTAATGAATGCAGCAACATATTGTAGTATTAACTATCAGAAACTTCAATAAATTCCAGTTTAGTGTGTGTGTGTGTGTGTGTGTGTGTGTGTGTGGGTGTGTGTGTGTGTGTGTGTATGTGTGTGTGTGCGTGCGTGTGTGTGTTTGTGTATGTATACACACAGACTAAACATTCTAGTGTAATAGGGAGATAACAAACTGAATCAAATGTGTTAAGCACAAGTGTTTATATGCAAAAGCTTATACTATTCTTTCTTTTTTATAAATCTGATTTAGGTTCACAACTTGCATCCTACAACATCCAGAGTAACATGTCCAGAGTAAGCGCAACTGTGAGGGAGACACCGTCCATGGCTGAGGGTCCACACTGAGCAATTCATTCGCAGCATGAAGCAACACAAGCTGGACAGTCTTCATCTCTTTCTATTACAGCAAGCAACCAAACCAGATTTATACAATGGCTTGCCTTTTGCACATTAGTAAAAGCTTGAGCTAAATATTAAAGTTCACACACTGTACATAATTTATATGTTGTTGCCTGCACTGCAGGAATATAAAGTTGTCAATATAATAAACATTAATTTTCAGCATATTCATTTAAACATATATTACAGAACAATTTGAGTGAACAATTGCTCTAACTATTGTAAATATGAATAATTTTAGATGATACTAAATAATAGACTTTAATTCTATAAATAAATTGTATTTTTATTACCTGTTCTTACCTGAAGTTTAACATCTCCTTGACAGATGTGGAGGAGGAGGAGAAAAAAGAGATAGAGAACATGATCGTGGTGGAGGAGATGGAGAATATAGAGGAGGAGGAGAAAAATTCTGAAGAAAAGTCACCCTCCATTTCACCAAAACAAGCCACTGATGGTAAATGATCATTTTTATGTCTATATATTTTTGTCTGTAATGTTATTAATAAATTGTATCATTTTCCCCTCACCTGGTGTTTAACACCCTCTGAATGTGTAAACTGCAATCATTTCTCTTTTAACAGATGATCAAGAGGAGATCATGAAGGAGGAAGAGGAGAAAGTTGAGGAGGAGGAGAAGGTGAAAATGTTGGGGGAAAAGACAAGAAAGACTAGACAAGAGAGGAGAGGAAGGAACAGAAAGAAAGAGGAGGCAATAATAAAGGAGGAGAAGAAAACTACAATAAAAGAGAAGGAGGAGGAGGAAATGGATAAAACTGAGAAGATGGCACAGACGGAGGAGATGGAGGAGGTGAACACCAAGAAGGAGGAGGAGGACAATAGAACTGAGGAAGAGGAGGAGATAAGTGAGAAGGAGAAAAAGAGAATTCAGGAAGAGAAGTGGAAGAACAAGAGACGGAAGAGGGAGAGATATGGAAAGAAAGAGAAGACAAAGGAGAAGGAGAAAAGGGCTGAGAAAGAAAAGTGAAAGAAGAGACAGAGGGGGAAGAAAAGTAAAATAAAGAAATGGGACATGCTGTATGAGGAGAAAATCCAGAAGGATTTGGAGAAATTGAAGGATGAGGAAGAGGAGGATATGGAGTGTGATGTAGAATCTGTGTTACAGGCTCAGAGATCTGATGTGTTTCAATGTGGTGGTGTTGGTAATGGAGTCTATGTCATATAATAAACAGGGGTGGAGGGCTGATTTTTATTGTTGTTGAGTTCTAAATAAACAATGTAAAACTCAAATACTGTCCTCGTCACTTCTTTCACCTATTTCATTTTCATGCTTTCTCTCCTTTTTATTCTGATAGAGGTTATATAGTAATATGTGTTTGTTTAATATTCACCTACTTTGCAAAAACAGTTGACAATTAATCCTCTCATACATTTTTAATTGTGGTTTAATTAATACATTTTAGTGACGTTTCATGCTGTGATTTGCACTAGATTAGCTTGTCTGCTGATATCAAAATGTGAAAAGTGTTGCTTACAAAAAGTTTATATTACAGTTTAATAAATAATGTTATGATCAGCAGCTCCCTTCAGAAAAGTAGAAATCCTGTATCCTCTATTCTGTCTGTTGTATGGGGTTTATGCTGTTGATAAACAGGACAGTTTTTTGTCAATATTTTTTTAACATAAAATATCAAAACATGTTTGAGTAGTGTGAATTTGTGCCGCACAAAAAAAAAACTTTGGCGGTCCTCCAGGTTATTGTCCGCTGAGATGTTGTAGGCTCAAGTCTCATACATTAAAAATGTATATTTTCATGTATATTTCAAAATAAAAAATGGCCAAAAAATGTATTTGCTCAATAAATTTAACAATAAATTAACATAAATACATGTTCTACAAAAACATAGACCATTTTTAATATTTTAAAATATATTTTACCCTCCATATATTTCAATCCTAGAAGATACATTCATGTCATATTAAGAAAATCATTTTTTCCACATCAACCAATCAACATAGGCTACTTAAGCATACATCGTATATATTTTCAAATACTTCAAAAAAATGTATTTTATCGAACAACACAAATACAGTACAATATACATTTCAAATATTTTTGGCCAGGAAAATATATTATTATTTAATCCTTTTGAAAACGTTCATAAAAGATAAAAACAATAATCTAGCTAGTTAACTTATGTCTTTAAGAAAAACAAAATTTCTTTTTTTATTCATTTTTATGTATTTATTGTTCTGTCGTGACGTTGGTATAGTGCCATCATGCACAATGTCAGTCTAGAATTCAAGTTTTTGAAAGACTATGAAAATCAAAACTGACAGCTCTTCTTGTTTATCTGCCTGTATTTTTATGATGCTTGATCAGAATAACTTCCCCTATTTCTTGCAATAACATTACCAAAGTAACCATTACCTTTTTCTTCTTTCACGAGCAGTGCATGCTTTCAGTTTGCCATGAGGGGGGGGCAATAAATGTCATTCACATTACATCCACCAATAGCAAATCATATCCAATCATGATCCAATTAATTCCCAATGGACAAAACAAGTTTTCATGCTCAAGAAGTACTTTCGCTTGGATACATCCCACTGCAATATTTGATGTCAATTGTAGTCATATTTACTGTATATATTTTCCCAACTATATTTATTAACTCAGTCCCATCAGTACTACAATATTACGCAAGCAAAATTCTCATCATGTCAGAAGCACTACAGAGCTGTACTACAATGTACTGTAGATCCGATAGGCCTATTTAAAACAAGCCAAACAGTATTGAAGCATCCAAGATTAAAAAGTCATAATTTACTCTTATTTGAGGGTTTTTTCTTCTGTTAAATACGAAACAATATTTTCTAAAGAATCCTGAAAACAAGCAAGTTTACGGGTGAGTAAATGATAAAAGAATTTTTCATTTTTGGGTGAACTATCACTTTAATGACAGCAATATTAAAGGGCACCTATGATGAAAATCATCTTTTTGAGGCTGTTTGGACAGAACTGTTTAGATATAGTGTTTCCACTGTCATACTGGGGTGATACAAAGACAATAGGTCTCTTTTTGTTAATTTCCTAACATTAAAATACGATCCAAATCCCTTCAATTTTGAGGCCCACCACAACGTGACGTAGGAGTGCAGTTTTCTCCACCCAATTATTTGATTGACAGCTGCGTATTAACATGTCTCTGTAGTAACGTGTATAATCATTTCAATAAGACAGGATGTGCACAAAGCAACTGAGATTAAAAGATTTGTTCAGCTCGCTGTGATCATCAATCATTATCAAATGTGATCAAGAAGAAGTTTTACAAGTTTAAAAACTTTTTTAAAACAGTGCATGTCTGTAATAAATTACAGGGATTTTACCGTGTTCTTCACCACAGCCGCATGTCAGTACAATTACAAAAGAAGACGCTTTAATCCCGGATTGTGGACGTTAAATCAGGTTTATTTTGTACATTAACATAATGGATGTCCATACAGCAGTAGCTATTAACATGTATTCTTTCACATTTGCTGTGCAAAAACAGTGCAAAGTTAAAGTGTGTGTGTGTGTGTGTCCACTGTGTGTATGTGCGTGAACTTTGTAATGACATTGTGTGTGACTCCACAACAAAAACATCAAACAATCATTGGGAAAGTTCTTACTGTAGTATTTCTCACAAACATTGAGTGAGATCTGCTTCCTTCATGTCTGTCACTGTGCTGTTTATCTGACGCAGCCGAGGAGGAGATTGAGGCACACTCTGACAGGCACATGGGAACGGTGGGTGGGGAGAACTAGCATTAAAGGTACAGGCTACAAAAACAGCTACAAATTGTTTAAAGCAGAAAATACCAATATTCTGAAAGGTTTAATAAATAATAGGATATTTTGGCTGAAACTTAACAGACACATTCTGGAGACACAAAAAACTCATCTTAAATCTTGAAAAAGGAGTAAAACAGGAGCCCTTGGATTTCCATTTTTGAATTTGTTTTGCTTTTCTGTGAATAAGTTGACAGCAATCAGTAACAAAACGTTTCAGTAGGAGGCAATATTTTAAATATGTTAAAATAAAACATAAAAAAAAGACCACAATGATATCTGGTGCATTATTCCATTATGAACATAATAAGTCAAATATGAAGTGTTATAAGGGCAGATTAAACCCACAGACTGAGATGGGAATTAATATAACACAAATTTTAAATAAATATTTGATGAACTTCACACAGTTTTGCAGTTTCTCATTACTCTAGATATTTTGCAATAAAGGTCTTACTGATTATTATCTCAGACACTGAAGTGTGTGTGTGTTCTTCAAATAGATTGTTTTGATGTACCGTGTCTTGACCACAGAGGTGTGTGGTCATGCAGTTAAGAGGTGATGAAGAGAGCGAGCGATGAGAGGCGTCACTTCCCGTAAAACTGAAGTAGCCGCTCAGTTTAGATTGAGAACTGCTGAAGCGATGCTCGACCATTTTTGTCAACAAAGACCGACATCTTTTCAAGTGGTCAGCCTTTGAAAATTTGCAAAGGAGAATAATTGTGGTCAGTATCAAAAGCTCTCTATTTCTCTTTCTCTAAAAAAGTGACGTTTCAAAATAATTTTCTTTAAATTCTTTTTATGCCAATGAATACAAGCAGATACAATAGCTTTAAATAAATTATTTTAAACTGTACAGGCTGTGCCGACTCAGTGGCACAGTAGGTAGTGCTATCACCTCACAGCAAGAAGACTGCTGGTTCGAGCCTCAGCTGGGTCACTTGGCATTTCTGTGTTCAGTTTGCATGTTCTCCCTGCGTTCGCGTGGGTTTCCTCCGGGTGCTCTGGTTTCCCCCACAGTCCAAAGACATGCAGCACAGGTGAATTGGGTACGGTAAAATTGTTTGTAGTGTATGAGTGTTAATGAGTGTGTGTGGATGTTTCCCAGGGATAGGTTGCAGCTGGAAGGGCATCCGCTGCATAAAAACGTGCTGGATAAGTTGGCGGTTCATTTCGCTGTGGCGACCCCGGAATAATAAAGGGACTCTGCTGGGTAGCTGCGCTGGTTTGCCAACACTTGTTTACGTCTGTAATTTCTTAGCATCTTTGTAAGAGGGGTCTTGTTTTACATGGTAAAACAGGTCATGGTGTTGCCTGCTTGTGATGACACAAGTCATCTAAGCAGTTTGCAGTGCACGTTGCTCTGTTTTGTGTCGGATAGCGAAAAACTAAGTAGCTCATGAAGTCTAGTGACATTTCTTGTCAACAATGTCTGTGACTTTGACCTTTTTTCCCTTATTTCTTTCTTACTCCTTTCAGTGCAACTAACACTGTATGACTGTAAACTTGTACGGCGTGCGGCAGTCGGAAGGGGAGGCTGCAAAATGCTTGCGCAACGTTACGCATAGTGCGTAAATATTATAGAGCAATTATCGAACTGTCATTATCGTTTTATCGAAAAATTTTATATCGTGATAATTATCGATATCAAAATATCGCCCAGCCCTACTCCCACTACGTTACATTATTCCTACAAATTTGACTTGTAGTGGCAATTTTTCTTTAAAGAGGCTCTCTCAGTTCTCCCAAAGTGTCTTTTAAGGTTTTATTCTTTGCAAAGAAGGTCACAATCATACAGCAACGACAGTTTCTGCAAAGTGAGACACTGAAAACAGAGTGTGCTCCCTCTTATATCTAGTTTCTTTCTTGTACTGCTTACGAGGCCACTTCTAATCAGGCCATACCACATTTTCGTTAGCTGTCTTTCTGCTCTGACCCATGCCCCTTACAAACCATACCATGTTGGCACCAGATGTTTCAGCCGTTTTTGACCCATGCCCCTTTTACACTGTATATCAAACAGCCTTTCATGGTTAAGCATAGGATGAAGGACAAGGGACAGAGTAGTCACACACACAGGAAAGTTAAGCAATATGGAAAATGCATACACATCTAAGAAATAAATATATATGAATTTCCATTACAGACTATAACGTTATATTGAAATAAATCTCAACAAATCTTAAAAGATTTAAAACTTGAAATTTTATTTTGAATTTGAATTAAATTTGCATTGTATTCAATTTCATTAAATATATTGCAATCCAGTTCTTAATTACTGTTCTATTTTTTCCAGTATCGTGGATACTGGATCCAAGGCTGCAGACGCCCCATATAGGAGGAAAGAGCAAGCCAAACTTGACTTCAGGAGATGAATGGAGCACATGTTTAACATCCATAAATGAAGCCGCTTTTTGCCAGTCGTAGTGTAATCCGTGAAAATGGACAGCACTTTCCCATTGTATGTAAGAGGAGAGAGTTCTGCAGCATTTTGAAGAATCTCATATTGAACCTGAAAGTAAAGCACTATAATGACAAGAGGATGAGGAGGTTCTCCTTTTTCACTTTTTTCACGGACTGTACGATGTGCAGATTGAAGTGCCCTAAGGTTAATCCTGAAGTCGCAAGATCTCCTGTAAAAGTTGGGCCACATATTCAGCTGGACATGAACCTTCGCTTCCCTCTGGTACACCCACCAGACGAATATTATTTCTCCTAGAGCGCCCCACCAAATCGTCTCACTTGGCGTCCAGATATGTTACTTGATGACTGAGCGACGTTATCAGTTTTTTAAGTTCCGTTATACAGCCCCTATTACCTGACCAAGCTTTTTTCAATTCCTTTACTCTGCTAGTGTTGACTCCAGCCAACATTTGACGTCTGTTCGCACTGTAGTGATCTCCGAGCGTAAACCAGTAGGTAACAAGTCAATTTTCTGATAAAACTCATTCTTGAAAACAATGAGTCCAACAATGTCTAAAGTGACATTCCCGGGTGAGTTTTCTCCAGAGTGTACACTAACCAAGGGCTCACTAGCATCGCCTGAGAGGAACGGGGCTTTACTGCGGCCTCCTTTACCGTCAGTTTTGGATCAAGACAATATGTCATGTTTACAGCTTTTAACAAATGAAAGAGTAACCTTCGTGTTTAGGGGGCTAGTTTTAAGTAATGGAACAACAAAAAGGTTGCTGTGCTGTTTAATATATGATTAAATCTGTTACCTTCTCCAGGAGCGATCGAAAACACGCTCTACATTCTCAACGTGCGCGATAGCGCCCCTAATCATGATATTTAATTGGTATCAAATCACAATGTCCTCAGAGAAGACGTCATGTTTTCCCCTGCGATCTTGTTTCCAGTGCGTCCATTCACTGGAGCTTCTGTGTTTGAGGAGCCGATCATTGACTTTAATAACAGGCAAGGCCGATGTTTCCATTGTCCGGCATTCTACAGGAGATTCGATTTCTAAGTTCACTTGACTGGAGCTACATATGCTTGAGGATGGAGACGAGCACTTCAGCGTAGGAATTCCTGACCCTTCTTCTAAGCAACGGTTGCAAATTTCAGACAAGTCCAGTTTATGCCTGTTTGAGTTTGCTTGTGAGAATTGTTTCGAAGGACTGTACCTCTGCCATTTGCTTTTCGTTTTCTCCAGTTCCATATCACGGTAAATATGGAGAAGTGCATTGGCACAATTAATGTTAAAAAGTGCCACCCCTATGATGACGGGACCAATCAGCCTCAGCTTCTCTGAAGAGGTGCGTCCAGTTGAAACATGATGTGCTGTTTGTCTGCGGGGCTGAATGTTCCAATACCCGGCCGCAGTTAGGTGGATTCCGACTAACAACAAAACAACAGCAAACAACAACCAAGCCCCTGCTCCAGACCACAGACGCAGTCCACCAATCACAAACCTTGTGTCCAGGTTTGGGGGTGAAGGGTTTGACTCTGGGGCTTTATTGGCGGGAGCATTTCTCTCAGACATTCTCCTGGGGAAAAAAAACAAAGACAAGAAATCAAAATACTGGAAAAATATGTGATAATGTTGTGGAGTATTGAGATAACGATATTTCTAACAATATAACATTTGCTTTTGTATGTTTATTTTTATTGGGCTGCTCAAATAAAAGGAATGATTGGTTGGATATGATCATTAAGAACTGCTCACTGGACAGATATTGAAGATCTATGCTCACCTATACCTCTGACATCTCTTCCTTTCATTAACAATATGGGAAAGTTTCTCACAGTGACAAGAACCTAACATTCTTCGGGCCTGGCAAGATGCAAAAAGGTTTTGTGGCTCCTTTGCTAAAATATCTATGTTATCTCCTCTGTCCCTAAATCCAAATTTGCCAACTTCACTCAGGAAAACTTTGTTTACAAAGTGGAGGGAATATGGTGTATGTCAGTTTCGAGATCTGTTTATCAGTTTTACCCTTAAATCCTTCTCTGACCTACGGCAAGAGTTCAAGATACCAAGACGGGAGTTTGATAAATATCTTCAAATTCACCCTTTGACAGTTTGTCATGAAAAGAGAGGCCAACTGTCCCTAGAGCTCTCCAATATAGAGGAGATTTTGGTGAATTCCAAGTCTTTAAAAGGAAAGATCTCTGAGATATATTCTGCACTATTAGACTATTACAACTCTTCACTGAAATCACTTAAAGATGTGTGGCAAAGAGATTTAGAATATCATAAGGATCAGACTATATACAAGAATACTCTCATTCCCCTTCCCAATCACAAATTAATTGAACCAAATTATAAATTTATGCATAGAATGTATCTGATCAATTTGTCTGAGCAAAAAATACTCCAGTGTAATCATCCAGGTGTCACAGACCTATTCAGGATCAATCATGCACGTTTTTTGGAATGCAAAAAGCTAAGATTTTTCTGGAAAGCAGTACAGGACTTCATTGAACAACACACCAACACTTGACCTCTTTGGTACAGAACTGAACAAGACACTTGATGCTACTCCTATAAACAGACTCTGTATCATTTCTTATCTAGCAAAAATGCATTTTGCTTAACTGGAACCAACAAAGGCCTCCAACATTTGAACTGTTCATACAACTCTTGAATGAAACAATTCTTTTAGAACAATATACATACATATGGATGCCTCTAATGAACCTTTGACTGACACCTCACATGTATTTTCATGATAAGTGTGACTTTACTCAATCACAGCAGAGCTTTATTTATTATGATTTTTGTATTCTGTTTGTATTTTTATTATTTATTTATTTTTATACAGACTTTTGCTGCTGTACTTGTGTCTACTGATATCTTTCTCTTTGTCCTTTTTTGTTTGTGTTCCTTAAAACCAATAAACAAATGTATAAAAAGAACATGTTTATTTACTGTTTTTAATAAAATATTTATTGAATGATGTTAAAATAAACTGGTAAAATACATTTTTCAGATCTAAACTAGAATAAAAAACTAAGTGTCCATCTATCTCTCTATCTAGATATAGTGGTCATTTTAAAGGACACAAAGTGTTGTGGGAAAAAAAGGAATTTATTTCTATTACTTTTGTGTCTTTGTTTTTTATTAGAAAAATGTTTAGACTAACAACAGATTAATCAATTTTTTTATTTTGTATAACATGCTGACTAGACACACTTCTTTTTTTTTTACTGTGCTGCATATTTTTAGAGGAACTGCTGACCAGAGGAAATATATTAATGAATAAATTTAGCGTTTGTTCCAGACTTCTGTCTGGACATGTCACAAGATGTCATGATGCTTGTAGAAGTTGTGAAATATATTAAAGATGCATGTAATTGCAGAAAGAGGAAGTATGTCTGGGGTTACAAGAGCCCAAGGACTGCAGAATGACTAATAAGTGACGTTACACCAAAACTCCACCTGTTAATATAAGTTGTGTATATATGCTGGAGTCAAGAAATGCAAGTTAGCTGTAATTCTTGAATGTAATTTTTGTGTTGCATTGGGGTAATGTAACCCAGAGCTCTGTTATCGAATTATTCATTTGTATCTAATAAATTGCTAATATTTTTGGCATTGAAGAAAACACTCTCCAGACTTATTGAACACGCATGGAATTGGCTTGATATTCCAACAGTGTCATCTTTTTTTTTAATTTTCACAGGACAGTATTGACAGTTTGTACATACAATACACAGTTACAATAATCCCAGCAAAAGGCAATTATTTGTCGGAAGACAATCCTCATGTAATAATTTTTTTAAGTTATTTGAAATTCCACTTTGGTTTACTGCCAAAGCGTTTTCATTCATTCATTTATTCATTTCCTTCAGCTTAGTCCCTTTATTCTCAACCGCAGAATGAACCACCAACTTATCCAGCATATGTTTTATGTGGTGGATACTCTTCCAGCTGCAACCCATCACTGGGAAACACCCATACACTCTCATTCACACTCAATTTAAGGCAAGGCAAGTTTATTTATAATTCAAAGTGCTTTACATAAACAAGAATAAAAGAAACAAGTAAAATAAAAATAAAAACAAATAATAAAAATGAGTAAAAAAAATTAAAAATTTAGTTTATTCAATTCACCTATACTGTGGGGGATATCCCTGTGGGGGAAACCCACGCAAACATGGGGATCTCCACACAGAAATGCTGATTAGCCCAGCTGGACTCAAACCTTATTGCTTTTATTTTAACCTTTTTTATTAAATATGTCAAAAATTTATATACTTATTCTAAAACCTACAATAAAAATGTATCACCTTGTTCTGACAGTATGCTAAGAACTACTTTTATGCTGTTCATTAGGATGTGAACTGGTACAGCACATTTCTTATCACTGCAAACACACTTTTTAAATGATTTCTTACCATTTTTCTTTCTTTCAAATTCATGAAACCTTATTTTATGTAAAGATATCAATGCTGTTTTAGCGAAACAATTTATCATTTTTCAGTTTTCTCTAAAATGTTAATGCATACATGCATAATCTGTATTCTGTAGGCCTACCAAAGAGACAAATTACAGCAGCTTCCTTTAGATGTTTTATATTTAAAAATGTAGCGTTGGACTTATGATTACAATAAAATTAGTTTTAGCATTACTGAAAAAGACTACAATGCTCTATTGACCACAATATTATAAATGTCAATTTACAGATTTTATAAATATGTATAGAGTCACATGTCCAGTCCTGTGAACCACAGCCTATTGGTCAAAGTTTGACTGTGAACACTCAAAAGCAAACTGACTGTGAAAAAGAATCATTTGTAATCATTATAATGACGTGTATTGGTTTCAAAAGAAACAGAAAAGTTGTTTTCGATTGGTTTCATGTCAGAACTCCTACATTTTAATGGAATATGTCCCAAATAATTCTGGAAACCATTAATATGTAGCTTTAATGGGTAAAAGTGAATGGTTTGTAATGTCTAATATTTTGTAGTGGAGACCATTAGACCAGTTTTCTATTGTTTGTTTGTTTACAACTTTATTTTTCAGTTGAGCAAAGGAAAAACATTGGTTATTATAAAAAAATTATCCAAGATATTCAAAAATCTGA